>NC_064643.1:503463585-505963585 GCF_023864345.2 Schistocerca serialis cubense | reverse complement strand
TCCTGCCCCTCCAAACAGACCAACATATTGAACCACCATCAGTTGTGATTAGGTTCTTCAGATTCTCTCTGCTTATTCGATCACTTCACTAAGTCTGAGGGAAGCCAGAACAAGTTGTAAAAAAAAAAAAAAAAAAAAAAAAAAAAAACGATCCACTCAGACTTTGTAACTAAATTTATGATGACTGGAATCAGTGATGTCACCATAAAATTATGTCATGTGAATACACTGACGTAACAACTGTTGCACCCTCTCTCCCTGTTCTTTACACACTATCAAAGAATTCAGTTGAGACAACATAGGAGCACGGAATTTCGCTGTTAGATCGTTAGCTGAGCGATGAGTAATAGTGTCGACATGAATCACATCTATTATCGAGAATTTACGATAAAAATCAACTTTCTATATAAATCATGCGATGAAGTCTGCGAATAAAATTATTTTGTTACGTCCGCTTCGGGATAGAAAGACTCGGATTTTCACTTTTTAGTTCTCTGCATCATTTTTGATTGGCTGAGCTATCGATATTTCCAGTGAGGAGATGCTTAGAAGAAACTGGTCCCCTCTCCATCTCCGATTTCGTGTGGTTAACCCATAAAATGATTCCTAACATTTGGTGCTGGAAAACAGCGTTCTGTTCTTTCTCTCCTTTTTTATGGTCAATGAGGTGAGTCCTCGCCAGAACAACTGTGTCTCTGTCTCTGTCCTCTAATTTATTTACGTTGGCCAGTCCAGGCAGCTCTTACGTTGTGTTAAGCATTCCGTTTTTGTAGAACCAGAGTTCAGAAGCGCTTCGTACTCACAAAGGAGACTTGACTGTCGGTTCTCACTCCAGGTTTTGACCTTTACCACCCAGGGCAATGTTTGTCGAAGAATGTCTTATTCTCTGTACTTTGCCTACTTTTCGTACCTTGCTAAAAATTGTATGTCTTCTCCTTTCACATTCGCGTTTTGGAACAGTTTCTCGTGGTGTTCCCACAGGAGGTGCCTCAAGGGAAACCAGTCCGTCAAGCGGCGTGGACGTATGTAGCTTATGGGTGGTCCCTTTGGTCTTTTCCAGGAACTCCTTCCGGGGTGGGGTTTTGCTGTTGGCCTGTGAGGCCTAACTACGCCTCTCACTTGTAGCTCAACTTAATGTAAGAGGAGATCAAAAAACTTCTGCTTGATGTAGTTGCTGCAGCGTACATGCAACATAACGCAACACCGATGCGGTTATAATTCCGACATGTAGGCAAGGGATTAGTGTGGTGTTTGTATATTTCCGAAGTGCATGAGGTAGATGGGAAAATACGAACAATGGCGTCGTTATTACCAAATGCGTCCAACCAGGACCAACATGCTTTTCTTGGCTCCTGAAGGATATCCAGTGCAGAGCGAAGAATGTGCGTGGAACAGCAGCTCATTCGAAAACCACAGTCGTGGAACGGTGCGCCACATTCTGTGCTGGTTACAATTCGATACAAGGCGCTGGTCAATCTGAGAGGCCTCTGGTAACGGACCCACTGGAATGGACAAATCCGTAAATCTAAGCAATAAAGCTTCAGTGTCTTTCGTGTTTTTTCCTCATCCATTCGGTCGCTTTAAAAAAGGCATCAAAAAGTCGACGGTTCCTGACGGACGTGTTCGTGCAGCGGGACACGATGTTCCATCAAACTGATATTTTCAACCTGGTCGGTTGATAGGATGATTGAATCTTTGCTCTTAACGACTTTGCGCGATTGCCATACCTTTTCTGGACTATACGGGGACCGAAACGAAACATCTTGATCACCCATTATGTGTTTCCAGTGTGGTCTCTTATTTAGAACGAACCATGCAATACAGTATAAGAATGTAAACTACACTCCTGGAAATGGAAAAAAGAACACATTGACACCGGTGTGTCAGACCCACCATACTTGCTCCGGACACTGCGAGAGGGCTGTACAAGCAATGATCACACGCACGGCACAGCGGACACACCAGGAACCGCGGTGTTGGCCGTCGAATGGCGCTAGCTGCGCAGCATTTGTGCACCGCCGCCGTCAGTGTCAGCCAATTTGCCGTGGCATACGGAGCTCCATCGCAGTCTTTTAACAGTCTGCCGCGACAGCGTGGACGTAAACCGTATGTGCAGTTGACGGACTTTGAGCGAGGGTGTATAGTGGGCATGCGGGAGGCCGGGTGGACGTACCGCCGAATTGCTCAACACGTGGGGCGTGAGGTCTCCACAGTACATCGATGTTGTCGCCAGTGGTCGGCGGAAGGTGCACGTGCCCGTCGACCTGGGACCGGACCGCAGCGACGCACGGATGCACGCCAAGACCGTAGGATCCTACGCAGTGCCGTAGGGGACCGCACCGCCACTTCCCAGCAAATTAGGGGCACTGTTGCTCCTGGGGTATCGGCGAGGACCATTCGCAACCGTCTCCATGAAGCTGGGCTACAGTCCCACACACCGTTAGGCCGTCTTCCGCTCACGCCCCAACATCGTGCAGCCCGCCTCCAGTGGTGTCGCGGCAGGCGTGAATGGAGGGACGAATGGAGACGTGTCGTCTTCAGCGATGAGAGTCGCTTCTGCCTTGGTGCCAATGATGGTCGTATGCGTGTTTGGCGCCGTGCAGGTGAGGCCACAATCAGGACTGCATACGACCGAGGCACACAGGGCCAACACCCGGCATCATGGTGTGGGGAGCGATCTCCTACACTGGCCGTACACCACTGGTGATCGTCGAGGGGACACTGAATAGTGCACGGTACATCCAAACCGTCATCGAACCCATCGTTCTACCATTCCTAGACCGGCAAGGGAACTTGCTGTTCCAACAGGACAATGCACGTCCGCATGTATCCCGTGCCGCCCAACGTGCTCTAGAAGGTGTAAGTCAACTACCCTGGCCAGCAAGATCTCCGGATCTGTCCCCCATTGAGCATGTTTGGGACTGGATGAAGCGTCGTCTCACGCGGTCTGCACGTCCAGCACGAACGCTGGTCCAACTGAGGCGCCAGGTGGAAATGGCATGGCAAGCCGTTCCACAGGACTACATCCAGCATCTCTACGATCGTCTCCATGGGAGAATAGCAGCCTGCATTGCTGCGAAAGGTGGATATACACTGTATTAGTGCCGACATTGTGCATGCTCTGTTGCCTGTGTCTATGTGCCTGTGGTTCTGTCAGTGTGATCATGTGATGTATCTGACCCCAGGAATGTGTCAATAAAGTTTCCCCTTCCTGGGACAATGAATTCACGGTGTTCTTATTTCAATTTCCAGGAGTGTATATTGATTAGCTACTAGCACTCACAGGTACCGATATGCATCTCATTGGTCAGTGGAAATTAATTGTTCTAATAGGCTTAGTCCTTTTAACTCCGATTTTATAATAGTAATGGGATAGTTTTGGAAAATAAAAACGGTTGTGTAACAGTTTCCCGTTATTCTTCAAATGTTAAGAGCGGTAGATTTTTGAAAACGTTCTTACAAGTGTTACAGTGAGATGTACAACATTCGACGTTGAGACTATGGAACAGAGTGGGACGATTCGTAGTACAATGACGCAGTAAGCCTACATCTAGTTCTATCACAAATTTCATAACAGAGATGCACATTATGCTGGTGAAAGTGTATGAAACAGAAGCTACGAGAATTAAATTTGTTCATCACTTTGATCGTACTCGGATCGGAAAAGAAACTGAGCATGCCACGACAAATGAAAAATTGTGATGGGGTAGGGCTCGAAACCAACTCTCTCCTGCTTATGTGAACACTCGCATAACCCTATTAGGCCATCCGAGCAAGCCCCTAATTAATACGCTCAGATTTTCAGTGTCACTGATGTTTCCTCTAGTATAGCACCACAGGCAGAGAAAGGGGGTGGGGGGAGGAGACTGGAGATGGTGAAGAACCATGGTTACCTGTGACACATAAATCATTCGTAATATCTACCTAAAACTGATCTTCATAGGTAATCTAAAGTTTAAATTTATGTAAGTCAGCAAAGCTGTTATCACATGGAACTTCTATTTATGCAATGTACTAGACAAAATATCATCTGTACAGTACAGTGAAGCAAATTTAAAATACGGGGTGAGTCTGACAAACCAGTGAATTGTCTCAGAAAATAAAAAGTTGAAACAAAATACCTTTACTGACCTTCAACGTGATTACCATTAGCTGCAATAAATTTCTGGCATCGGCTGTATAGCAGTTGAAACGGGCAACAAAAGCTTCTTGCGGAATCTCGCAAAACACTGCCGTCATTCGTTGTTGGATATGCGCGTCATTACAGGAGCCGAGTCCTGGTGCTACCAGTACCATCCGAGGGCAAAGAAACATTTTATGGCATGGTGTTCATAGTTCACCCCATCTTTCTCGGGTAGAAATTCAATATGCATCAAACCCTTGCTTAGAAAAAGGCGATTATGTTGTCCCAATCTAGTATTTTGTTAGCCGAATATTTTGCGTTAGGCGGATAAGTCGATGAACCCTATGCCTTTGACTCTCGCTTCGTCTCCGTGTTGTACTGTAGCACCAGGTTTCATCTTATATTACGATGTAGATATCCACCAGTTTGTGACCATGGTGCTTCGAGACATTCCGCAAGAAGTTTTGCTGATATTTTTTAACCATTTTACAGCCGACACAGTGGTTCGGTCCTCCGATTTAAAAGGGACGGAGCAAGTGCTGGAGCGTTAGTCGACTCAGCTCACTCTGAAGATGGCTGGACGATATTCAGCCGAAGTATTAGAAGAAGAAGCTAAATTTATACGGCTGCACGCCCGAAATTCTGTGGAACAATCTACAACTTCTATCGGAACATACTTGCAGTTTTAAGAGTCGAAGTGAATGAAAGGGAATAAGTAGCTTAGAAGGGAATGATACAGGAACATAGTTCTCCCATTTTTTTCACTCTTTGCGTTGGGTAGGTTGTAAAGAAAACAAAGGAGATTTAAAGGAAAGTAACTGAAGTTCAGGGAGAAGAAATAAAATCGTTGAGGTTTGCCGATGATCTAGGATTTCTGTAAGAGAAAGCAAAGGACTTATGACAGCAGTTGAATGGAAGGTATAGTTAAGCTGTAGGTTCCCCTTTCCCGGTAGTCATAGCTTGGGCACACGTAACTCTCCAAAGTGCGTTCAACTGGAAGGTTTGCATCATAGCACTGAGCTGCACGAATATTGTTACAGCTCGCTACCATCTACACTGCGGCAATCCTCTGTTTTTTCTGTCATCCCACAGTAGATCAGAACTTGTAACTACATTATCTAACTAGTCGCTATGGTAAGGCGTCGTGAGAAACTCTTCCTCTTTGAGCAGCCGGTCAGCATTAGTCATTCAACTGTAGGGATTAAGTCATTCAACCTCCAAGCCAGGGCTATCAAGAATTCTTATGACGGCGAGGGAGGATGACAGCAGAATGTTAAAAATGTTGCTGCGTAGCAAGGTGGCTGGAGGGAAACATGAGTGTCAACAAAACGGTGCTTCATAAATCTGTTTGATTTGGAATATTATTTGGGTGGGCTCTCGCTTGCCATTATTTCGTAATATTTCCCCACTGCGCAGCAGGCGAGGCAGGCTGGGGATACGCGCACTGCGCATTAGACGGCCTGCCTAGCTCAGGATTGCTGACATGTCGGCTGCTGTGTTGGACCTGCTCGGAGCAGGTGACTAACGGAAAGGCAGCGAAGACAGCGGTGTTTTAGTGCCGCAACGGTAGGCATTGCCGCCACGGAGATGAGCCCTCCACCAAAGGCTGCGGGGTCTACGCCAGGCGGCGGCACTTTGCCAGAGGCAAAGGGTTTTGTAATCATGCCTCTGACCGTGAGGCGGCGGCAGGTACGATGGCGAACGGTCTCGTGGAGTTGGCGGCGGAGGGTCGGCTGCCAGGTGGCCTGACTGACGAGGCAGAGGTCGGTTGTTAACAGCCTGCTAGCGCCGTAGGCTCCAGAGCTGCATCCAACACAAACTGTGTGCAGCAACACTCACCAACTAGGCAATCACGACTGCTGGCTCCAGCTGTTAAAATGCAGCTGCCTGGCGGTGACTGAGTAGAATAAACAGTATTTCTGGGTAACGTGGAAATATCTCGGACAAAGGTTCAAATGGCTCTGAGCACTATGGGACTTAACATCTGAGGTCATCAGTCCCCTAGAACTTATAACTACTTCAACGTAACTAACCTAAGGGCATCGCACACGAGGCAGGATTCCAACCTGCCACTGAAGTGCCTAGAACCGCTCGGCCACAACGACCGGCCTCAGACGGGACAACTGGGATCGACTGCCACTGTACCATTCTCACCCATTGGCGTCATTTCGATGCGGTATGGAGTTGCTTGGCGTCAGCACACTGCTCTCACGGAAATTTCCGGCTTTACAGTCTTTGGAGCTACTTCTGTCTTGGGGGTTGAGTATGTCAAAAATTCGCACTAAGGTAAACACATAAAATGGTGCTGTCATTTCAGAGCCAAAGAAGCACATGGGATTTCAGCGATTAGTGCATGAGTTTCTACACTTCCTAGCCTACTTTTCTTTTCGGTCATCAGTCTATTGACTGGTATGATGAGGCACGCCACGAATTCCTTTCCTGTGCTAACCTCTTCTATCAGTGTTTTCCACATATTCCTTTCCTCTCCGATTCTGCGTAGAACCTCATCATTCCTTACCTTATCAGTCCACCTAATTTTCAACATTCGTCTATAGCACCACATCTCAAATGCTTCGATTCTCTTCTGTTCCGGTTTTCCCACAGTCCATGTTTCACTACCATACAGTGCTGTACTCCAGACGTACATCCTCAGAAATTTCTTCCTCAAGTTAGGGCCGGTATTTGATATTAATAGATTTCTCTTGGCCAGAAATGCCTTTTTTGCCATAGCGAGTCTGCTTTTGATGTCCTCCTTGCTCCGTCCGTCATTGGTTATTCTACTGCCTAGGTAGCACGATTACTTAACTTCATTGACTTCGTGACCATCAATCCTGATGTTAAGTTTCTCGCTGTTCTCATTTCCACTACTTCTCATTACCTTCGTCTTTCTCCGATTTACTCTCAAACCATACTGTGTACTCATTAGACTGTTCATTCCGTTCAGCAGATCATTTAATTCTTCTTCACTTTCACTCAGGATAGCAATGTCATCAGCGAATCGTATCAGTGGTATCCTTTCACCTTGTATTTTAATTCCACTCCTGAACCTTTCTTTTATTTCCATCATTGCTTCCTCGATGTACAGATTGAAGAGTAGGGGTGAAAGGCTACAGCCTTGTCTTACACCCTTCTTAATACGAGAACTTCGTTCTTGATCGTCCACTCTTATTATTCCCTCTTGGTTGTTGTACATATTGTGTATGACCCGTCTCTCCCTATAGCTTACCCCTACTTTTTGCAGAATCTCGAACAGCTTGCACCATTTTATGTTGTCGAACGCTTTTTCCAGGTCGACAAATCCTATGAAAGTGTCTTGATTTTTCTTTAGCCTTGCTTCCATTATTAGTCGTAACGTCAGAATTGCCTCTCTCGTCCCTTTACTTTTCCTAAAGCCAAACTGATCGTCACCTAGCGCATTCTCAATTTTCTTTTCCATTCTTCTGTATATTATTCTTGTAAGCAGCTTCGATGCATGAGCTGTTAAGCTGATTGTGCGATAATTCTCGCACTTGTCAGTTCTTGCCGTCTTCGGAATTGTGTGGATGATGCTTTTCCGAAAGTCAGATGGTATATCGCCAGACTTAGAAAAGCTTAAAGTCGTTTACTATAGACACTTTTAATGCTATGTATACATATGCATATCGATAAGACTTGCATGCACCAAAGAATCTCCAGTTACTCTTCCATCTGCTAAAGTAGCTTTATCTTTGGCTGGGAACCAGAAAGGTATCTCTTCAAAAGGTCACTCGTTCTCCGTGATTAGCCAGCCAGTGGTACTGCATGGTGCGGAAATTCAATTAGCAAGACCCACATGGTTTGTGGAGGAAGGGACACACTTCGTTTACCGCTAGTGCTGTAAACATCCTCTGCTTTCCTATTTGATACCTCACGGATATCTCGAGCTGTTCAGTACACTCATGTATGCTTAGTCTTGTGATATTGAAATGGATACATTGAAGTGACTTTGTCCAGCATACTGTTGAGTGTTCGCTGGCTTACGCTGCCATTGTATAATTACAGATTAAGCGTTTTTTCAGGTTTATTCACGCGACATATCTAGATACTTTGTTTCATGTGAGCAATGTTAGATTCACAACTCGGCTAGAACACGTGTAGATCAATATCCATTGTGTATTTAGTCATCAAGATCTGCCAGTTACTTATCTCATTCTTTTCCACTCATTAAATAATATTTTGGGCACAATTCGCTACTAGTTTCGGTCAATAACCACTATCAAGCTTAGCTGGCATAAACTGCAGGGAAGTTTACCATACTTTCGAAGAAAGTAATTTGCCCTTTTACGTCTAACGAAGTACGTATGATGTGCTTAAAAGAGCAAATTACTTTTGTCGAAAGTATGGTATAACTTTCCTGCAGTTTATGTCAGCTATGCTTGATAATGGTCATTGACCCAAACTAGTAGCGAATTGTGCAAAATAAATTACTACTCAAGGTTTTCACCATGAATTCTAACAATTATTTGGCGGCTGAATACCCTCACTTGCAAAAATACATAATATTAGGGGCGTTAAATATGAATACATTACTATTTTTACGCCTTTTGTAAATTTACGGTCATGTAAAGTCACGTAGTCCATTAAAGGGCGCTTGATGTAATAGATGAGATTTTTTGGTATATTTTCGGGGAAATATGTACATGCTTATTCGGTATTTGTAAAATTTGTGGCTCTTACGAAGATATTTTTCACTCCTGTGACCTTTATTCAAATCCTCACCTGCTGATGGAAGAATTGTGGTTTCGTGACTCCATACACTACCTGAAAAAAATGATGAAGTACCTAGATGACATGACTGGATGTCAGTTTAACTTCGTACACATGCGCCATCTGGAGGCACGTAAATGGGTAGAGTTGTAATTCTCTGTGAAAACTCCAAGTGCCATCAGAGTACATTTGTGTGTTCGAGTTTAGTGTTATTACCAAGCTTTGTGGGGTATATAAGGAGCCTCAACAGTGTCAAATGCCACATACTCGTCTACGACAGCGTTATCAGTACCTAACAGAATTGGAAATGTACCTCAGTGTGGCTCTCCCTTAGGCCACGTGATCGAATCGTGCAATATTGACATATCTGGGGCATTCGAATGCGACCATGGCCCGATGTTGGACCATCAGAGCAGGCAAAGTCTTCGCCATTTTCCGGTGGACCACGTCTGACCATCACAAAGGGGGATCCCCTCATTGTGCACCAGGCAAATCGCCACCTCTTCACATCTGTGCCTGCCACCCGAGAACAAGTAATGAACCCCTTACATTCTGTCTCATTCCGCACTGTTGTCTGGAGACTAGCAGCAGCTGGAATAGGAAATTCTCCTTCCGTGCAAAAACCGCGATTACAACACAGCACAAACGGCTGCATTTGAAGTTGTTCTATGACCGGAAAGCATGAAGTGTTGATGAAAGCGTCGTGTTCAGAGACGAATCGAGGTTCTCCGCTATCACGGATGATCATCGTCAGCGTGCATGCCGACGACCTAGAAGGGGGTGACATTATTTCAACGTTTGAACAGGCACAGTCGTGTTACTCCTGGCACCACTGTTGGGAGCCGTCAGATACGGGTCCAGATCATGGCTGGTAATCTAATGCCACACCCGTACGCCACGAATATCCTCCATACTCATATGCCACCTCTCGCGCAACAGTACTGTGCTGGCATTTGTTGACAGGGATGTTTATCCACAAAAAGCATATGTCTCTACCAAATGTCTGCGTGACCTTGAGCACTCCGCTGCCCAGCAAGATCCCCAGATCTGTCTGCCTTAGAACATATGTGGGATCATATGTGGTACTATCTAGTATATCGACAATAATTGCTGACCAGGTTGCAAGATACAACAGGATACAACAGTCTTATGACACCCTTCCCAACCAAATTATTGAACTGCATGCCGGCCAGAGGGGATGAACAGTGGGATTTTGCAATCACTTAAATCACATCATTCATCCCCTCTTCTCGTGAAGTTTCATTTCGTTTCCCCTTTATCCTCAGTGTGCTATTTTTTTCTCAGACAGTATATTTAAAGATGAGAGAGTAAACTGTCTTTAGCAGAAATGATACTCTACCAGATCAAAACTATCTGGTCACCTGTTACCTGATATGAATATGTGCTGTGTCCACCCTTTGGCGGTGTGATGGTTTGAGCTCTGCTGGAGACACCTCTCAATGAGGTGTGTGTATATCTGTGGAGAAATGGCAGTCCGTTCTTCCTCAAGATCCGAAACCAGAGTATGTAGTGATGTTTAACACTGAGAACAATACTGAAGTCGACGCTAACTCATCCCAAAGATTGTTTGTTCATTGGGCTAAGTTCAGGACTCTGGAAAGAGCAGCCCATTTCAGAAATTTTATGATCCACAAACGGTTGCCTCACACATGCTGCCTTATGACAGGGTGTGCTACATGGCTGCTGCATGAGGATCTCTAGGAGGTGGATGACTAGACCCAAGTAAGCGTTGAATTTCATTATCGCGGCCCAAACATTTAACATTTGTTGCCAAAAGGATCATACAAACCTATTAAGAAAAAAATTAGTTCTAAGCTTTCAAAAATTAACAAAATAACATGTTGAGAATAACGACAACCAGTTTTAAGGGAATTTCATAAATATGTACTTCTCCTACGTTCAAGTAAGATTTTATTCTCTGCCTCGTGATGACTTGGTGTTGTGTGATGTCCTTAGGTTAGTTAGGTTTAAGTAGTTCTAAGTTCTAGGGGACTGATGACCATAGATGTTAAGTCCCATAGTGCTCAGAGCCATTTGAACCATTTTTTGAAGTAAGATTTTAATACACTGTTTAACACACTGTTAGAAACATAAGAAACCGAAAATGTTGTATTTGGTTCTGGAATTATCTACGTTCAAAGACAACAAATAAGATTTATACTTAAATATAACAGTTATTGAGGCCAATACTTTCAATAACGAGCATCACAGAGCCAAGGAAAATCGTTACATTTCTATGAGAATGATTTGCTTATTACTAAATCTCAATCCCTATAGTGACATACCATGTAATTATTAGGACACCAAAAATTTTAAGACAAGCTCATGTGACAGAGAAACGAAAAAAGAAATTTATACTGTAGCTATGTTTCAACACGACAGCTACAATAAGAACAACTTGCTTGACAAAGAATTCAACAATTCACCTTACTGTACTTTCTGACAGCCAATTTACTGACTTATAGTTCTCTTGCTATCACAGAATGTTATACAACACCGCTCACCAAGAAATAAAAACTTAGTAAAGCAATCACCTTATAATTTACATTCAAAAGGACACCCACACAAACGTACCCACCCACTCACCCACCCACCCACCCACCCACACACACACACACACACACACACACACACACACACACACACACACACACATACATTCCAGAAACACATAATTTGAAAAGAAAGCCAAAACAAGCGTAATTTTCCGTCACGCATTTTTTTTTTAACCGACATGATTACTGCTGATCAAGAGGAAGCGCAGCCCACTACCTCAGAATCCAGCCGACTGCGCCCAGGTAGTTGGCTTAAATCAGGTATAGACACCTCCGGATGATCGAGACAACTTTGGGCAACAGCTAGTAGTAACTGGTGAGAAAAAGGATCCTTAAGTTCAACAAATAGTCAAATCATAAATGATCTTTAATCCCTCAATCATGAAACTGAACGCAATGTAGCTACTAGCGTAATTACGCACTCAGATACCAATAAATGGGCAGTACTATTAACAGCAAAAAACATTTGAGCCTTATTACTGAACACACAAAAAAATCACAAGGAGATTATAACATTCACCCGTCAACCGCAATTAAGTTTCGAAACGCCTGACGGTAGCAAAGGGCCACCACACGGGACGGAAAATCAAGAAGATTTGAATTGATGCACATGCCTGACAAACGAACATCGATTACATTAGCAGACAGTACTTTAAATGCCAAACAGTTAACACGAATCCTTTTGTCCCGGAATTAACAAGTTAACTAGCAAGCATCAAAGGTATTCATTGCAATAAATGATATAACTGAACCTAAGTCCACAAAGTTACCATATGTAAGGAGGGGAAAAACACAATATGTCTTAGTTACAGAATATCACAAATTACATGGTGGTACAATAAGCAGTTGGTAGAAACACGTGCAGGCCTCTTGATCTCGCACTCAATGTACCCACGAACAGGGCTTAAGCAGACAGTAAGTTTTAGCCGTATTATTAGAGTTCTAATAGACGTGAAGGCGGGTAAGGCGCACAAGCAGACGGCGACACATTGGGGAAGACAATAGAAAGGAAGCTTTTTCGAACCTCACGCTCCCCTCCCAAATTGACTCAACAGTAGTAAGATACACTATGTGATCAAAAGTATCCAGACACCCCCAAAAACATTTGTTTTTCATAATAAGTGCGTTGTGTTGCCACCTGTTTCCAGGTACTCCATACAGTGGCCTCAGTAGTCATTAGACATCGTGAGAGAGCGGAATGGGGCACTCTACAGAACTCATGGACTTCGAACTTGGTCAGGTGATTGGGTGTCACTTGTGTCATTCGTCTGTACACGAGATTTCCACACTCCTAAACATCCCTAGGTCCACTGTTTGCGATGTGATAGTGAAGTGGAAATGTGAAGAGACACGTACAGCACAAAAGCGTACAGTCCGGCCTCGTCTGTCGACTGACAGACACCGCCGACAGTTGAAGAGCGTCGGATTGTGTAATAGGCTCACATCTATCCAGACCATCACACAGGAATTCCAAACGGCATCAAGATTCACTGCAAGTACTATGACAGTTAGGCGGAAAATGAGAAAACTTGAATTTCGTGGTCGAGCGGCTGCTCATAGGCCACACATCAAACCGGTAAATGCCAAACGACGCCTCGCTTGGAGTAAGCAGCGTAAACATTGGACGATTGAACAGTGAAAAACGTTGTGTGGAGTGGCGATCTGATGGCAGGGTGTATGTATGGCGAATGCCCGGTGAGCGTCATTTGCTAGCGATAGTAGTGTCAACAGTAAAATTCGGACGCGGTAGTGTTATGGAGTAGTCGTGTTTTTCATGGAGAGGGGCTTGCACCCCTTGTTGTTTTGCGTGGCACAATCACAGCATAGGTCTACACTGACGTTTTAAAAACCATCTTGCTTCGCACTGTTGAAGAGCAGTTCAGGAACGGCGATTGCATCTTTCAACACGATCGATCCCCTCTTCATACGGCACGGCTTGTGGCGGAGTGGTTACACGACAATAAAATCCCTGCAATGGACTGGCCTGCACAGAATCCTGACCTGAATCCTACAGATCACCTTTGGGAAGTTTTGGAAAGCCTACTAAGTGCCCGGCATCACCGACCTTAACCGATATCTCTCCTCAGCGCAGCACTCCGTGAAGAATGGACTGCCATTCCCCAAGAAACCTTCCAGTACCTGATTGAACGTTTGCTTGCGAGACTCGAACCTGTCATCAAGGCTAAGCGTGGGCCAACACCACATTGAATTCCCGTATTACCGATGGAAGAAGCCATGAAGCTGTAAGTCATTTTCAGTCTGGCGTCCGGATACTTTGATCACAACGTAGTTCTAAGACGCCACGCTTCCTTCTTAACGAAGGCGTCACAACCATAGATTTACGCTGTACGGATATCCAAGTTGTGTCTTCCAGAGTCGCCAAAATGAAAACTTATTCTCGGACACATGGCACCAGGCGGAGTACCGAAGCCCAGTCATTCGAAATATAGCCGGTCGCTGTAGCCGAGCGGTTCTACGCGCTTCAGTCCGGAACCGCGCTGCTCCTACGGTCGCAGGTTCGAATCTTGCCTCGGGCATGGATGTGTGTGATGTCCTTAGGTTAGTTAGGTTTAATTAGTTCTAAGTCTAGGGGACTGATGACCTCAGATGTTAAGTCCCATAGTGCTTAGAGTCATTTTTCGTCCGATATATAAATTGCACGGCTCATATCACAACACGACATGCCTGAAGAGCCCTTCCTGCTCGGCTGCCTGCCGCCGTCCGATTCACCTCTCGCACTGCCACTTGTTTACCTCCAAACGGCTTTCCCTCTGTCAGAGGTGAACATCGCATGCGAAAGACGTCCCGCGACCTATTGACATGATAGGGCTTCGGGTGCACTATCATGCCGACAGAAACTGTCACCATCTCCAAATTGTTCCTCGAGCGGGCACAGCACCTAGTGCTGTATAATATGTTTATATCTTCCCACGTTTAGAATTTCTTAAGCACAATAACGTGGTAACACCATCACTACTAGAAACGTACCCATTCTTAAAGGCATCTCCTCTATAATTCACTGGCACTGCGGATGGTGGAAGGTAACTCTCTCAAGACATTCGCCAAATCCAAGCCCATCCACAACAACATATAAGGTAAAGTTGGTCATGTTACATTATGTTCTCTTAAAGATCATATTTCATGTAAAGGGGAATGTTTTCCAGGCATTAACACCTAATTCTTTGTACATTACGAACTCACAGCTCAAATTTTAATGTCGTGACGGATATTCAATAATGGTTCAAATGGCTCTGAGCACTATGGGACTTAACTTCTGAGGTCATCAGTCCCCTGGAACTTTGAACTACTTAAACCTAACTAACCTAAGGACATCACACACATCCATGCTGGTGGCAGGATTCGATCTTGCAACCGTAGCGGTCGCGCTTTCCAGACTGTAGCGCCTAGAACCGCTCGGCCAACTCGGCTGGCAGAAGAGCTGGCTTTCACTTTCAAAAGCCAGTGTTACGTCTTCGACAAATAATTGTGTGTTGTGGCTCTTGGCGTCCTTATGCTAGAAATGAACTGTAGATCTGAGAAAGTCGTGTGTGAAGGTTCCGTACTGAAATGAGAAAATGGTTAATAACTATAGCTATGCTTCATCAAACAGTTAGAGTGGCTGCTGTAAAAGGATACCGCTAGAGTAATTGCACGGTAGAAGAAAGTAGAATGACGTACACCTAAAGCTATGACCACCACTAGTTGCTATAGTTTGAAGATTGTTTTTCTCAAGTTTGCGGTAAGATGTGCGTAAACACATAAACACACGGGCACCTCCTATTATGGCTAGAGTCCAGGCTGAATAAGGTGTGGGAGGCCATTTCAAAGTCCGCAAGTGACAGTTACAACAGGCTTTTGTAGTTGACATGTTCCCATAGCTACAATGAGAAAATTATGTGGCTTAAATGGAGGTGCAGTATTTTCCTATTACGTTACTTATTTAATGATTTGCTTTTGTTCGGGGAGACTAATGGGGTCTGTGCTGAACTAATAAAATTCGATGGCGTGTGCTGATGCCTTCCAACTTTCACTACAGTCGCACTGATATCGCTGGGAAAGACATTAGTTCTCCCTTGTGGACAATAGCAAGGACGTACATACCATCAATTACAATGAAGCAGTGGAAGATGGTAGTCTGTAAACCAGTTGTATTTGTGAATTCCATCACTTCCGACAGTTCTCAACAGATGAAGGAGAAAATACTGCTATTTCTTATTTCTTCCACCCTGGTTTAAACTGTTTGTTTTGTTATCTCTCCATTGTTAAATGGGAAAAGAATGCATTTACCATTTTAAGCATCCGTCTACATTTCTTTTGTAGCTAGACGGATATCCATTGGGCATTGTAGTGTTAACATCGCAGGGTTTTCATTCGGGCGTACGAGCGTTTTTAGTCAATGGAGAGTCTAAGAGGAATGGAGTTTGTCAGTTTTTGAGTCCTTTAGAGTTAGAAGAATGGAGCTATTTGGAATGATAATCGATATGAAATATGTATGTAAATCAGACCAAAAGTATAATATCAAATACGTAATGAAAGGAAAAGAAACTAATTAATAATACTAGTGAATAGATTACAGCAGGAGGTGATTGAGGAACAGGTTTTGATTACTAGTGGCGCAACCGATTAGGGTTAAAAATGGTGTGTGAATAATAAGAGACGAAAATTGTCATACATGGTATTTCCACTGAATTTGATAGGAGTAATGATTGGAGTTTGAATGGAGATGAACTGTGAACTAGTTCAAACAGAAAATCACGAGGAAACATCCTGAATGACAGTAGGTATTGTGAAAGTAGTATTGCAGAAACAGTACAAGCACATGTGCAAACTTAAATCGTTAGTGTTAAGATGATTTAAAAATAAGCAGTGACGTAATTATGAACTTGACTCATTCTGAATTATGGAGTATACCCCTTCTTTATAATACTGCAGATATTTATTAGTTATGATCCAACAGCATTTCAATCAAAACGTGGTCACGAGAGTAGTAGCGGACACGCGCTTCCTGTTTTTAATCTTGCTGAGTTTAGCTCCTTGTGAGCTCTACCGTCCAAACTAACAAACTCCGTTTTACGTCATCGACTTTTCCTGCGACAATGTCATTGATGTACAGCAAGAGGACAGGGGTGGAATTTACGCAGTACTAAACAAAAGAAACAAACGGAGTAACATCGACATTTCCGACAGAATTTTCATTTGGAAACTTCGTGATTACTCGTTTAACGCTTGTTTCTTGTAACCACTCGGTGCCTCCAGTATGATTAATATGTACGATTTACGCTGATCGGTTTTCCCATCTGACACCAGTGCAACTGTTGCACGTGAAAATCTCCACCTCCTGTCTTGGAAGGGAACTTAGAAGAAGGAAACGAGGGAAGCGTTGTAGTTCTTCATGTAGAAATCTGCGCTTGACTAACAGAGACAGATTGAAAAACTACCGTAGGTTTACAGACCGAAGAAGGCGCCGGTGGAAGTTTGCTGCCGCGGCGTCTGGCAGAGCAGGTTGCAGAACTTGTTCGATGTCTCATTTGCAATAAACCCTTATCCGTTGCAAACGTATTACTTGTCTCATAATCAGCAGTTTTTACAAGGCGCTCTACTAGCAGCAATTTTTGAAATCGAGCTTTGAATACAGCCTAGACCGGTCTATGAAGGGAAAGTGAAGGCGAAGATGGCTACGCTTCCAACACAGAAAAGCCGTACGTATCAATTATATTTAGTTGCCAATAACATTGTTTCTATCCTAGGAAACTAACGTAGTTATCACTTTTGTAGAAATGTGAGACTCAACGCATAGCGGAGTGCTTTCTGGAGCCGTAATTTATTGCTGCTGACAGAGCAGTGGAAACCGCTTCTTCGTCTTAAAAGTCTTTGTCTACCATTTTCCTGTGTCATAATTAAGGCTAGTGTCATTTACCGTCTCTTTATTTGACACATTTCCATTATTTATAGTTAAAGGAGTTCTCGGAATATTTAGAATGAATGACTGAAGATAGCTATCGGGAATTTCAATACCGACGTGTGTGCACTATCAAAAGTTTGCAGGTTATACACTCATAACCCAAAACATTATGACCGCTGCCTTCCGCGACGTTCGACATCGCATGGTGGCATTGCGGGCGCTTCACCCAGTAACAAAGCGGTAAAGACACGGACGGGGCATCATCCTAGCGAAAATATGAGTTGCAAATCGGGAAATTCAATGAGATAAGCGACTTGGACAAAGGGCAGATTATTATTACGCAGAGAATGTGAACGATTATCTAGGAAACGGCGAAGCTAGTCAAATGTTCACGTGCTAATGTGGTGAACATTTACGGAAAGAGGTAGAAGGACAATTAAACTACCATTAGGCGCTGAATGGTTGACGTCCACGACTCTTCAGAGAACGTGGGGTTTTAGGCGCGCAGTCCGGAACCGCGGGACTGCTACGGTAGCAGGTTCGAATCCTGCCTCGGGCATGGATGTGTGTGATGTCCTTAGGTTGGTTAGGTTTAAGTAGTTCTAAGTTCTAGGGGACTGATGACCACAGAAGTTAAGTCCCATAGTGCTCAGAGACATTTGAACCAAGAACGTGGGGTTCGGAGCCTTGTCTGTTTGTAGGAGAGGATAGATGCAGATCTGTGGCATCTCTGCTGAATTAGCACAACGCTGTTCAACGCAAAAGTGTTTCGGAGCACATCGTTCATGGTACGTGTTGAAAATGGAGCTCCCAGCAAACCACCCCTACGTGCTCACATGTTGACCCAACGATATCGTCATCTACGTTGCTTTGGGCACGGGACCATGGGG
This sequence comes from Schistocerca serialis cubense, assembly GCF_023864345.2. NCBI lineage: Eukaryota > Metazoa > Arthropoda > Insecta > Orthoptera > Acrididae > Schistocerca > Schistocerca serialis. Next base: position 505,945,369 of record NC_064643.1, on the reverse strand, counting down.
ATCTGACCGCCGATCAATGGAAACGTATCGACTCCTCTGGTGAATCACGTTTTTGCTACACTAGGACGATGGTCGTCTCCGTACACGCCGTCATCGAGGTGAACGGCGGCTCGAAACGTGCAGCACATCACGGACGCCGGACGGTGGGGGCTATGCTACGGTAGGCAGTGGCCTGCGCTTCCATGGAACCTGACAAGACACGCTGGCAGTTTCGTTATCTCCATCCCTTCATGCTTGATGTCTTTCCCGGCGGCGATGTCATCTTTCAGCAGTATAATTGTACGCGTCTCGGAGCACGAATGGTGATACTATGGTGAACAGCACTACATCGAACTGACGTTGTTGTCTGGGCGACTTAATTCGCCTGATATAAATACAATGTAACCCATGTCGGTCGCTATCGGGTGCCATCACGGCGTATGCAAATCAGCGGCCCGTTATTCACGCGAATTAAATGACCGCTGCGAAGACGTCTAACGCCACATATCTCTATAAACCTACCAACAAACTGTCAGATCCCTAATACTCAGAACCAGTGATGTATTTCGCTCCAAAGACAGACAACTATCAAACAGGTGGTGAGTATTGGAACAAGGGGGCTATGGCCCCAAGGTACCATTATCCAAGATGGCGGCGATGACGTCATCCAAGATGGGGGCCATGGCGTCAACCAAGATGGCGGATTTTGGCGGTAAGTTTGAATTTTGGCGGCAAAGTACCACGCCCCCCTGGCCCAGAAAAATGCAGCGAATTTCAAATTCCAGCAGGATAATGCGTGACACCTAGGAAAATGGTGGGAAAAATGGACTTGTCTTTATTATTTAACCAATACCAAGCACATGTGTCCACCATGGGGTCTGAGCTTCGACTGGCTTAGCTCATATCGTCACCACCAGAGAGTGTCACTTTGACATCATTCAGGATGGTTTATTTTGTCTGGAAGATACAACACTTGGACTGCCGCCACTAACCTAACCCCTTCCCACCCAGAAAATGGCGAAAAGTTCAAATTCAATACGATAATGGCGGGAAAAAAGTACTTGCCTTAACTAATTTCAAGCATACGTGTTCGTCACTGGGTCTGGACTCCAACTGGCTTAGTTCGTATCGTGCCCACCAGAGGGCGCTACTGTGGAGTTGGATAATGGCACGAGATCACCCTCTCCCTCTCGCGCAGCCGTTATAACCGGACACGCACCACGCCACCGGTCCGCGGGCGTTCGATCGCTTACGTCACACACCCTCGGCCGCCACCGCCATACACGTGCCGGACATAGTCTTCTGTAAATATGTTAACTAAAATAACACCCACATCGCACATCTAACCTATCAATTACGTAAGTAATTCCATTTCAATTTTAATCATATTCAATAATTCAATTTACAGTTTCAATATTCAATGATCAAATGAGAAGTTCCACATTTTCCCACTATCAGCGCGGTGTTCATTCATGACCGAGCACCCCCACCTCCCCACCCCTAGAATGCTGCGCTACTATTGACCACGTGATTCGACTTCATATATGTATGAAAAGGTGTTCACTATACTTTCAACTACCTATTTTCAACTACTTTTCAAGGTCCAGACCGCCACCTCTTCCTAGAAACCGCCGCCGAGTTTGAATTCTGGCAGTAATGAAAGGTCACTTGCGCTTCCACCACCAACCTAAGAAAATTGTTGCAAACGAAGCTCATCACCACTAACCTAAGCCTCCGGGGTGCTGGTAAAAGGACTCAGCCCGCACTAAGCTAATGGAGAGAGGAAGGAATGTACTTTATTTACTTGGGACCAATTTATTTAGGGATGGAGTGTATGTATCACAGAACACACACTCAGACACGCCCCACATCACACAGACCTGCAAACTACTCATACATAACTCATCTATAACGCTCTACACACACGCTTGCTAATAGTAAACCATCATTGCACAACCTACAACTTGCGAAACACTCGTAAATAATGCAAAGCATTTATGTCCAGATACCCAAACAACTCGTAAATTGTCAAAATAATAATAAATGTAAAAGACTCTGCTTGCTAATCGTCAACTGTCGAAATTATACACCAGCATTTATTTAAAGACTTAGAGGCAGCCCCACCACCAAGTGTATTCGTCACTGAGTCCATAGCCCAACTGACTTAGTTCATATCCATGCCACTAGAGGACGCTGTAGTGACTTCAGGTGATGACGAAAGTACTGTAATCTAAGATGGCGCCACCTAGTGGGTTCACCACGAGCTCCAGACCCCAACTGTCTTAGACGCCAGAGGACGCCTCCGTGACACCAGCTGATGTAGCAAGTACGGTTATCCATGATGGTGGCCAACTGTGTGTTCTCCACGAGGTCTAATACTCAGAATCACCAGCAGAATGTGCATGACATCTACGAAAATGGCGGGAAAAATGGACTTGTGTTTATTATTTAACCAATTTCAAGCACATGTGTCCACAATGAGGTCTATACTCCAACTGACTTAGTTCATATCGTCGCCATGCTCTCCGAATGTGGAGGTGACTGGATAGAGTCGAGTGCAGTGCTATATTACACGTCCGAAACAATGCATTTGGGCTAGCTGGTGTCAGCTGTGCTACATTTACAATCAACTATAGAACAAAAATATAAAAACCTATTTCCTCTTGACCTGGAAATGAAACTTGTAATACTGATTACATCGATATTATCCTGCAAGACCTTTCTCAGAAAGCTCACGGAACCTGGTTATGAATGCCTGTGTTCGTTATATCTGTGATTTTCAACTCTTTGTCATATTCCACCAACATACGAACAGCTATCCTGGCTGCGAGCAAACAAATGCAGGGATTTCCATACCCTGTCTTCTCTATTGTCTTACCAACGAACACCATCCCTTGTATGTCTCGTCGATCTTAACTCTGTTATCTGAACAACTGAACAACATTGCAGAAACACCTGTCCCTATCAGAATAAAATTCATTTTGTCATATTCCATCATTCAGCTATTTTCTCGAAGTCCTTCTCAGTAGTAGCAAGAACCCAACTGTGGAATAAATCCTGCATTACGTTAAAGAACTGAATAACATCTCCAGCTTCATAAATAAGGAACTGCACCATCTACAAAAACAGGGGAAAGAGGAAGATCTGTTGGAAAGTATGTTGTACAAGCTATAGGGGATATATCATTAGCAATCTCCAACGTCAGGACACAGTTAATGATATATCTACTAAAGCAACAGTAAGGATTACCATTGTCCCTGTATGCGCTCCTTACGCTTTTACATCTCTTCTTTCCAACCAGATCTGCCAATTTCCCAGTATTCTTAAATGGTGCAGTCTCCTTAAATTCCTTTCCACATAACTCGCTAAGTCAGAAAAATCTGTCTTTTACACCTACAAAATCCTTTTACGTTTTCTAGTATCATTTTTGGTACTGAGTATATATATTGTTGAAATTATTATTATTATTATTATTATCAGTATTAGTGGCAGCAACTGTTGTACTTTAGCGAACATCGATATAAAAAAGGCACTGCATGCGGAACGATGTAAGAAAGGGCGATGAAATCAGGTTAAATAAATAAATAAGTTAATAAATGAATAAATCGTGCGTAAAATAAGAACGATGTTATTTGCAGTAAATCTAAGGTGAATGAATGTACGCACACCGTTGTCTTCATTCTTCGAGGATTAGCGCACTTTTCTCTCATAGCAACGAGGCATGAAATGAAATGAAATGTCGTTTGTCTAGGGCCTCCCGTCAGGTAGACCTGTCACCTGGTGTAAGTCTTTTGAGAAAACGCCACTTCGGCTAATTGCGTGCCGATGGGGAATGAGATGGAGATGACAACACAACACCTAGCCGGGAATCGAACCCGGGCCCCTTAGCATGGCATTCCTCCTCTTTTACCAGCTATCGAGGCGGACGCAACGAGGCAACCAGTTCTGGAGCTATTTTTCAATTTTTGAAGTTCTTGTCTTGGAGGCAAAACTGTAGACATAGAATGAATTAAGAGACGCTTGTGCTACAATCGTAATTACACAGTACAGCCTATACAGAAATGTAACATGAGTGATCGCTGAACCTAAGTCGAATATCTGAAAGAAACATATAGGTTTTCCTTGGAAACACTGTTGGGAATGTTTATAGAAACTCTATTCATGTGCCATCCGTTGATTCCGTCGTATACCTCATGTGTGGAATATCAAGGGATCCAGAGACTGACCCCATGCGGAGGTACATAGCCAGTTTTGTATAACTCAGTATGCGAATTGTGAGGGTCTTCAAATTTGTTCGATTAGGAAGTTCGTACAGAAGTTCCTTTTATCAATCATCGCATGAACACCAAAATGTTAGATACTGAGATAACTGGCCGCGGGATAGAAAATCGAATAAAATCACTCAAAACAAGATGGGAGGCTGGATCAATGAGGGTATCTGAAGAATTGTCCACATAGTCTGCCAAAGAGTTTGGTCCTGTTTTTCGAGCAGTCTATCATTCTTAGCTACGGCGAGGAAGTGTTCCAAGTGATTGGAAAAAAAAATGTGCAGTTCATTTCATCATCATGAAGGGGCATCGAACTGATGGGCACAACAATAGTCTTATATCGATTACGTCGGCCTGTTGCAGATTTATAATGCTGTTATTTCAGTGTATTACGAATTCTCTGGAGTCAACAAATCTCCTGTGTAAGCATCAACACGGTTTCCTGCAAGCTAGGTGACTCGTTCTGGTCATCCACGGAACCCAGAAGGCAATAGATACGAGAGCCCGCGTTGATGGTATGTTCCATGAATCCTGCAAGCATTCGACATGGTACCACGCTGTCGTTTAGTGAAGAAACTACGAGCGCACGGAGTATCAGACCAGAGAGGCGTTATACACCACGAAGAAGTTAATGTCGAAATTCCCAGAGCTTGCTATCCTGAAAGATTCTAGCCGATATATTGTTTCTTCCTGTACATACCTCACGAATGGAATATGAAGGTTGTATATCCAGTTGAGGTAAGGATATATTTTGTGTATTTTTCAAAGAAATCGTTCCAGAACTTTATTTCAACCATTTATCGAAATTGCAAGAAACCTACCTCTGAAACTCAAAACAAGAAGTGACATTGTCCTCCTTGGCGCGAGGGCTGCATAATAGAATCTATGCTAATTTTCCCAAAACTTATGATATTTCTTTATTTCTTACGTATTCTTTGTAAGCTGATATCTTACTGCTGTCGATCGTTGGGTGCTTTACACTCTAAAAGTCAGCAGATTGTAAAGGAGGGGAGAGCGTCATACCTAGATGATAGTGCACCTAGAAACACATGATGTTCCTTGGTCGATACTTCTGTCAACCAACTGATTTTACAATTAACAAAGGAATGTGCACTAGGGACCGCCATAAGCAGTTTTCGCTATTTTCTATGGTTTTTACTGTTGCTAAACCTTAGGATGTGGTCTTTGTAACATTTGTAAATATTTCAGGTTCTGTATATTTAAGTGCAGTTTAATCTATTAAATCTATTTACAACATATTGCTAATTCTTGAATTACATATTTCTATGGTAAGTAAAATTCTATGTATTCGTAATTTTAAAACTATCTGTAAAACACAGGGACAGTTAAGACATACTCTGTGTGTCGTGCACCAACTCCTACCTTGAAACAGAAAAAGACCTTTTACCATGGAGCAGGTGATAATATTTGCAAATTAACTGAGTCTCATTAAAGGCTTAAGTTTCGCACATGTCAAAAGTAAAGAGAAAAAATTATAAAAAAGACGAATGACATAGTGAATCAGTTGATTACCTCAAATTTTTCTCTAGCTTAGACATCTATAATAATTTTCATAAATATGCAAATTTCCTCAATAGGAAAAAGAATTGTAATCCATAATTAAGTAGTCAATAGTGGTAAAAATATATTTTATAATTAACAACTTTGTATGCATACATAATGCAATCCAAAGGTACTGTAACACATCAAAATGTGTAGAAACTCTTCGTAAACTATGGTGTCATAATAACTTTCTAATATGCTTTGTAAACACTCTGACTAATAATTTAAATGTTTGTGATATTATTTGTAATCGACAAGCAGACAAACAAAAAAATACCATTTCTAACACTAGTGTTAAAAAATACTCATTCATTTTTTTCTGATTCTGTAATGCTGTCTAACTGCAAAAAGACACAAGAGAGGCAAAAAATCAGACATGAAAATATCACCAAAAATATATATGTAAATAAATAGTTGAAAATGAGAATAAATTCATCAACAGCATTGTGCTAAGCATCAAAACATAAGTAACAAATCAGGTTCTAATTATTTAAATCTTGAATAACATAGTTGCAGGCTTTACTGAAACATCTAATTTGATGAACGAAATTAACATGTTAGGCCTAACCAGGGAATTAAAGTAACATGCAAGTTCAATAACATGAAAATTAAAGTTTTCAAAACAATTGGACACACAAAATTTAACAAAGACATTCTCCAGTTAGGTCTGATTCCTGACTACATCAGTGGTAAACTCAGCTACAAAAGTCGCTGTCCAAAGACAGTGATCCGGAAAACAGACGCAATATGGTTAAATAGAGCAATAAAGCAATTATGAAAGAAGAAAGACATTCTAAACAGACAAATTTCGGACATAGTCACCAATAGCAAACAGTATATCCCATTATCTATGGAACTTTGAATGAGGGAAATTTCATGATGCAGTTTGTAAGGATTACCTTAAGATCTGCAACACACAGAATAGGAAACTGAACAATCTGAAATCCAAACAATATCAGTATTGTAAAGAAGGAAACATTGTTAGAAACACACACTGTTCCTTCGGGAGAGTAGTGGACAACAGAGACATAGTATTTCATGAAAGAGAGTTACATCATTTAAGGGAAGATCTAAAATTCATTGCAAAAGAAAGCCTATCAGACAACACACTGAAACATCTCATAAAGGAAAGAAAGAATGCAATAGACATTGTAAAACTAAACAGCAATGACAACTCTGCCACAGGTCACAAACTAAATGAACTCCTTGAAAGTGAAGCAATGAAGTACAAAGATAACCACAGACACATACAACAGATTTTAGAAACTTAGCGGAAGTTAGCCACTAACCTTAGAATCAGATAAACACCACTCATTTGTCATTATGAAAGAAAGTGAATACATTAAGGGAGCTCTAAAATTCTGTACAGAAGAACTTAGAACAACTTAATGAAGATCCAACAAAACAGTTTCATATCAAAATCAAAGGATAGTTAAAGAAAGTACATCTCTTACTGAGAGAATATGAAAATAAATACATCAGCTCTATGAACACTAAAGCTCCAATATTAAGATCCCACCCTAAGGTGCACAAGGAAGTAAGTCCTGTAAGGCCAGTAGTTAACAGTATGAACAACACTGCACACAAAGTATCTTACAAGCTCAATAACCCCTAAAAAAAAGTATTTCATACATCGTACTACATATACTGTAAAAAAAGTACCACATTGGTCTCTGAAATAAAAGAAATAAACATTGCAGATGGTGCCCATTTTATATCACCAGACATCACAAACCTGTATTGCAATGACCCCATTAAAGAAGTTATTGTAGTAATAAAAAACAACTAGTTAAAACACCAAAAGCGTCCACAAGCTGAAATTATTGAATTCTAGAGTTAATACAAATAATCCTCAACTACAATCACTTCGCATTCAGGGGTAACATTTATCAACAATCTGAGGGGTAGTCATTGGATCACCCATGTCAGGCAAAGTAACAAGCATTTTCATAAGTGGAATAGCACAGAAAATATTCAGCAGTCAGTAACTCTGCTTAAAAACATATTACACTCTAAAAGATATGTAGATGATAGCTGAAAGGTGATGTTGAAGACCTCTGTAACATCATAAATTTGTTTAATAAAGTGCAAAAGAAAATAAATTTCACAACTGAATACCAAAAACCCATTTGAAATGGCTTTCTACATATGTGCATGGAAAACAAAAACAACAGCACCATCTGAAGATATTTAGTAAACAGACAGCCTCCAGCAGCACAGTCATTGTCTCATCATGTGTTCCAGATGTAAACAAGAAAGCCGCACATGAAATGATGATAATCAGAGTAAAGAAATCCCAATGAACAAAGAAGACAGGGAGAAAGAATTGGACATCATTAACAAACTCAGTGGCCAATGTCTTCTCCAGATCAAAGATAGTATGAAGAGAAAAGTAACAAAAAAGAAAGAAATTTCTGTCTCATTAGAAGCAAACAGTAATACACTCAAATTTATAGCTAGCATACCATACATAGGTAAAAACTCTCAAAAAATAGCAAACCAACTTAGCTCACATAAAGCAATAGTAGCTTTCTCCACAGACAACAAATTATAATGTAAACTAGTCCACACATTAAAGACCAAAAAACATAAACTCTCAGACTCAGGATTATAGAAAGTAACATTGAAAACTTGTTCAAGCTACTACATGGGGCTAACTGGTCACAATTTTCAAATTAGGTTTACTGAGCACATCAAATATGACATGTACAACCAATTTAAAAAAATCAGGAATAGCAACACACATAATGAACACTGGGTACACATTCGCAAACATAGAATAACATCTTAAGATAGTGAACCACTTCCCAAAATCTCACACAATAGATTAAATGTAGGAGCTTGAAACTCTTACACACCACAAAAAGCAAGCAGAAAGAATTCTCAGTGACAAATTTGATAGTGAATCAGTTAATTTTCCCAAATGTTTTTCTCATATATGACAATTGTAATGATTTTCATAAGTGTGAACATTTTGTTATTAGGAAAGAGATGAGATAATTATTCAGTAGTTAATAGTTTTAAAAATCTGTTTTATAATTGACAGCTTTATGTACCTTATATATATATATATATATATATATATATATATATATATATATATATATATATATATATATATATATATATATATGCACACATACACACACACACACACACACACACATAATTATATATATACAAAGATATCTCAGCTCAATCATTTAAAAAGTTTTGCACACAGGCTGACTTGCTACAGTGATTTTGGATTACACACACACACACACACACACACACACACACACACACATATATATATATATATATATATATATATATATATATATATACACCTGTGTGCAAACACTTTCTAAATGATAGTGCTGTGATATCGTTGTAGTGTGTTTTTCAACATGCTGTGCATGTGTGAGATATGCTGTTCAATGAAGCAGGTACAATACCAGTAAGTAAGCAAACAAAAAGTAAAAAGTGTAATTTCCAACATTAGCATTCAAAAACAAGTAGAAAGATTCATCTTCTATGATTCCTCAATTGCAGTGTAATGACAAAAAGATCAAAGAGTGACAGAAAATCACATATGCATACATCAATAAACATATTCATGTAAACATATACACAACACACACTTAAAAAGGAGAACACACCTTCGAAAGACATAGCATCAAGCATCAAATCGTAAATTACTGGTGCAAGTTTCATTATTTAAATCATTAATGTTCCTTAAAACTAGGCCAGTTGCAACATTGTGGCAGATATGTTCATATGAAAAGTTAGTGTAGTTAGCTAGTTTTGTGTTCAGTGGATTGTTTGGGCAATAAATTGTAATGCTGTGGAATGAGCAATGTTACATTCATACCACAAGTTGATTGGTAAATATGACTACAAGCTGAGCATTTATAGGGTTTCTTTTAATTTTAAATGTAATTCCTACACACACTTGACAACAATAGAATTCTTATACAGAAAAGAAGGAATTACAAAGGACAAACTTTTCAGTTTATCTTCAAATTTAACTTTGCTGTCTGCCATTTTAAATCTCTGGGTTAGTGATCGGTAAATTTTAGTTGCAGCGTTATGTACCCATTTCTGTGCAAAATACAACCATAATGAGGAGTAACGAATGCTGATTTTTCTTCTGATATTTGTAAATATGTACATCAATGTTCCCTCTCAGTTGCAGTGGATTACTTACAAAAAACATATTGTGAAGCAGCATTCGGAATACCTGACTCATTAAATACATGCCTATGAGATGATAGTAGCTGAACATTACATATTATTTAATAGCACAATTTTGAGCAATGTATACTTTCTTTCGTAAAAGTGAGCTATCCCTGAACATTATTCGATATGACATTACAGAATGAAAATATGCAAAATATGTCAGTTTACTCATTTGCCTCGTCCCAAGATTTCCAATGATTTTAAATGTAAATGTGGCTGAACAGATTTCTTTTAGGAGTTCCCAAATTTACTTTTTCCAGTTTAAACTGTCATAAACACAGATATCTAAACATTTTTTAGTTTTCCACCCCATGTGTTACAATTATCATTGGCGTAACACCTGTATACGTCCAGAACTGAATCTGTTGTATATTTTTCTTTTTTAAATTTAGATTGAGACAGTATCCAGCAAACCAGACAATGGTATATGTAAGAAGATTTTTCTCATCTCTGATGTTGCTGTATAGTATACTTGGATTGACTAAAAAACATGTGTGATATGCAAAAAGAACTAATTGTCCCTGTTGTATATTATGGTAGACGGGAGATCATTCTCATATACATAGAACAATGGTGGATCCAAGATTTCCCTCAGTCAGAAGAATCTCTCCTGATTACATTTCTTGAGTTACTATGCACGACTTCCTGCATTCTTCAGTTAGGTATGATGTTACCCATTGGTTGGCTGTACCATCATATTCGTAACAACTTATTTTATTTGGGAGAATATTACAGTTCACACTGTCAAATGCCATAGACAGGTCATAGAAAATGCCTGCTGCTGTTTTCTTTTTTGTTTTTGTGCTCTGATACTTGTTAAATGAAGTGCATGAATGTGTAAATACCATTCTCTATAGGGCAGCTCTTCTGAAAACGAAACTGTGATTTACAGAGGATATTATTATTGCTCAGATGGGATACTATTCTAGAACATACCACATTCTAAAAAAATTTGGAAAATGATGTCAGTAGTGGAAAAGGTCGGTAGATATTGTCATCTCTTCCGTCACCTTTCATACAGAGGCATTTTATTTCTGTCTCTCTGGAAAAATAACTTGAGTTAGTGATGTATTACACAGTGCAGATAAGAAATGACTTTTTATATGTGAACACATCTTTAGTACTCTGTTAGAAACACCAGCAAATCATGATGGGCTTAGATTTTTTTTTTTTTTTTTTTTTTTTTGGAATATCCATTTTTCTTGATGTCAGAGGGAAAAGTTGGTGATACATTCATATGACTGAACTTTATGAGGGGTGATTTTTCAACATATTGCTGTCATTTTCTTTTTTATCTATTTGACACCATATTTCCTCCATATTTAAGAAATGATTATTAAAATCATTTGCTACCTGTGACTTATCATTTACAGCTCTTCCATTTACCTCATTCTGATGTTATCCTGTCCTTTGGTCTGTTGTCGTCTTTCTATTTTCACTAAATTCCATATGGCCTTAAGTCTGATGTCAGAATTCCTGATTTATCACGTAATGTGCATGGTCTATTATTTTTAATAACTGTCTTTAACAAGTCTGCAGGATCTCTATTCACTATTGCCAACAAACACGTTTCCCTTTTCCTTACACAAGATACTTTAATCCCTGTAGTAATCCATGTTTTCTTTCTTTCTTTTTTTTAACATGGCTCTGAAATGTTCTTCCTGATTAGCTTTGTGGAAAGCACTTCCAGATAACGATGTAAATTGTTGGTGGAATAACTTAAATTTTATGTCACCATTTTATTCATTGTAAATTACATCCAAGTTTCATCAAAGCAAACATTATCAGTTACAGTCTTTATACACACAGGTTGAGAAGTTAACTATTAAGATTAAGTCGTCGGATCCATGTAAGGATTCCAAATCACTTTTCCTGTCAGAATCTTTTAGAAAAACTACATTGAAATCATCACCGCTTCTCTGACGTATGGAACCCAAATCTCTGGTTAACAGTACAAAATTTCCCAGATGGAACATACACCGTTGCAAAAATAAGTTATATTTAGCTAGAGTTTAAAGTCAAGCAACCACATAGAAGTGCACTAAAATGTGCACTCAAATTAAAGAGAAATTCTGAGATGAAAATAGAAAGTTAGTAAATTTCTGTGTAGTAAAACAACAAAAATAATTTTTCTTGTGTAGTTTGGGTGCGCTGCAACATCTTTGTGTCTAAGATGATAATAATAGGAGAGCTAGCCACATGTCTTAAAGAAATTTAGCACTATTCATAGTCCGATAAGATATTCTTTTTTGTAGTCAAAAGATCAAAGTCCCTTCACTATTTCGTACAGAATTAAGAGTTGTTGAAAATTTTACCTGCAATGCACTTTACTTTGCGTACCTCGTAATAAAAGAGGTAGAATCAGAAAGCAATGAATACGCCAATGTTCCTTTGAAACCAAAATGCTAATCCGGCTACTATTTTAAAAGTCCCATTGTGCTAACATGTACCCCTGTATAAAATCCATACATACCCAAACTTATTAACAATTAATGCGACATATCTGACATTTTTCGTCAAAGCTACTATTCACACTGGGCAATAGAAAAATGAAAGTACAATACCTGCTAGTACGCTCTTTGAAAGTTTCCGAGACATTCCTCTGATCACCAGCACTGAAGTACACCGCCGGAAATACTGCATGAATTTACAGAGTTAATTGAAAAGAGATTATTTTTTTACCGGAACGACTCCTTCTAGCACGAATGTAGCTTACGATGTCATAGCGCCAGAGTGAGTCCAAACACGTGGAGAAAATAGAACACACGGTTTTTGCTTGCCACATCTCGCTCTTGTGGTCTCCATCTTGTTATGCACCACGCGTGGGAGCCTTCAGGAAAACCGGGACTGTCGTATTAGGCATTCTCTTATTTAGATTCACGGTTTACGCTTGACGCGCGTCGTTGCATCGTAAACGACAAAGTCAGGCGGTTAGCGCAGCCATAATATCGATTTATGACGCAGTGAGTCACTTTCAGGAGGCGATACACCCATCGTGCAACGAGATCATGCTTCGTAATACTCATCATACGGCAAAAATTCTTCTTCTACCATAGCTAACGAGAAATTTAACGAGGAAACCCAAGTTTAACGAGAAAAGTCGACGTTTAGCTATTAGGGCAACACTGCCTCGAACATAAAGTAATCGGTATTAGACAGGAATGTACACCCAATATGTTCCCTGAGGTACAAATTTTATATCATAAATACACTGAGACTACTGATGCATGTTCATATCTTAGCGAGTGTGGAACACACTGCTTGGCCCTCACAATACATTTTCAAGTTCGTTCGTGTGTTTCGAAAGGTGTGTGGTTGAACCGTAGGAGTTACTGTTTCAGTATGAAAAGTAGACACGGTGTTAAGTGGAGATAAATCCGCAATATCTGATTATTATTGTGACATTTTTATTGTGGTCTGTTTTAATTTTTTTCTTAATAGTGTTTAAGATTTTCTTACAGTTTGGAACAAATTCAGATCAGTTGTCAAATTAGTGACTTACGGAAGCTGCATGCAGCGAACACAACTGAAAGGTTGCTCTGTAACTACAATTTAACTGCAGATGTTCGAAATTTGAACGAAATCGTTAATCATTATTAAGACAAATGCGACAATGGACCACAGTAAAAAATGTTGGAATAATTACCATTTCACGTTGTTGATGACTCATTAAGATACCCAAGTCTTTTTAATGTCTTCCAGTAAATTTTCAGTTGGCAGACGCATTTCGCTCTTGTGATCTCCTGATCGCTATTCATCTTCAGGAAAACCAGGACCGCAGTTAACAGTCAACGCCTCATTGCCGTAAGGATTAATGTATCTATCACTCCGAAAGAAAAACGTCAGTCGCACTGACCACCAAAATGTGATGTAATAAACAAATTATTAGGCAAATGATTGATACCTATTTAATGTGGAGTCCTTTATTATGGGCACTGCCTGCAAACTATTTATATGATGATGGATTTGTTAAATTTTCCAGCTTGAGGACCTTATTTACATAAACTACGTTCATCAGTTACGAATAATGCAAGTAACTTGTTATTAGATAGAACGTAAATGTGGTCTAGGGGTAGCATCCTTGATTCCTAATCAAAACGTCTTCGGTCCCGGGTTCGAGCCCCGCCACTGCCTAAATTATGATAATCAGCAGTGGCGGCCGAAGACTTCCGGCATAAGAAGTCAGCCTCATTCTGCCAACGGCCTTGTGAAAGAGGGCGGAGGAGCGGATAGAAGTTCAGGGCACTCTCTTGACCTAGGGGTGGGAAATTGCCCCTAAAGGCGGAAGAATCAGCAATGATCAACGACATGAGGATGCAGAAGGCAATGGAAACCACTGCATTAAAGACACGTAACGTGTACACACAGCACATGTGGCCTGTAATTGAAGAAGTGTCATGATGATCTCTCCATTGGCGAAAGATTCCGAAATAGTCCCCCATTTGGATCTCCGGGAGGGGACTGCCAAGGGGGAGGTTACCATGAGAAAAAGTTTGAATAATCAACGAAAGGATAACGTTCTACCAGTCGGGGCGTGGAATGTTAGAAGCTTGAATGTGGTAGGGAAACCAGAAAATCTGAAAAGGGAAATGCAAAGGCTCAATCTAGATATAGTAGGGGTCAGTGAAGTGAAGTGGAAGGATGACAAGGATTTCTGGTCAGATAAGTATCGGGTAATATCAACAGCAGCGGAAAATGGTATAACAGGTGTAGGATTCGTTATGAATAGGAAGGTAGGGAAGAGGGTGTGTTAATGTGAACAGTTGAGTGACCGTGTTGTTCTAATCAGAATCGACAGCAGACCAACACCGACAACGATAGTTCAGGTATACATGCCGACGTCGCAAGCTGAAGATGAACAGATAGAGAAAGTGTATGAAGATATTGATAGGGTAACGCAGTATGTAAAGGGGGACGAAAATCTAACAGTCATGGGCGACTGGAATGCAGTTGTAGGGGAAGGATTAGAAGAAAAGGTTACAGGAGAATATGGGCTTGGGACAAGGAATGAAAGAGGAGAAAGACTAATTGAGTTCTGTAACATGTTTCAGCTAGTAATAGCGAATACCCTGTTCAAGAATCACAAGAGGAGGAAGTATACTTGGAAAAGGCCGGGAGATATGGGAAGATTTCAATTAGATTACATCAAGGTCAGACAGAGATTCCGAAATCAGATACTGGATTGTAAGGCGTACCCAGGAGTAGACTCAGATCACAATATACTAGTGATGAAGAGTAGGCTGAAGTTCAAGACATTAGTCAGGATGAATCAATACGCAAAGAAATGGGATACGGAAGTACTAAGGAATGACGAGATAAGTTTGAAGTTCTCTAACGCTATAGATACAGCAATAAGGAATGGCGCAGTAGGCAGTACAGTTGAAGAGGAATGGACATCTCTAAAGGGCCATCACAGAAGTTGGGAAGGAAAACATAGGTACAAAGAAGGTAGCTGCGAAGAAACCATGGGTAACAGAAGAAATACTTCAGTTGATTGATGAAAGGAGGAAGTACAAACATGTTTCGCGAAAATCAGGAATACAGAAATACAAGTCGCTGAGGAATGAGATAAATAGGAAGTGCAGGGAAGCTAAGACGAAATGGCTGCAGGAAAAATGTGAAGACATCGAAAAAGATACGATTGTCGGAAGGACAGACTCAACTTACAGGAAAGTCAAAACAACCTTTGGTGACATTAAAAGCAACGGTGGTAACATTAGAGTGCAATCGGAATTCCACTGTTAAATGCAGAGGAGAGAGCAGATCGGTGGAAAGAATACGTTGAAAGCCTCTATGAGGGTGAAGATTTGTCTGATGTGATAGAAGAAGAAACAGGAGTCGATTTAGAAGAGATAGGGGATCCAGTATTAGAATCGGAATTTAAAAGAGCTTTGGAGGACTTACGGTCAAATAAGGCGGAAGGGATAGATAACATTCCATCAGAATTTCTATAATAATTGGGGGAAGTGGCAACAAAACGACTATTCACGTTGGTGTGTAGAATATATGAGTCTGGCGATATACCATCTGACTTTCGGAAAAGCATCATCCACACAATTCCGAAGTCGGCAAGAGCTGACAAGTGCGAGAATTATCGCACAATCAGCTTAACAGCTCATGCATCGAAGCTGCTTGCAAGAATAATATACAGAAGAATGGAAAAGAAAATTGAGAATGCGCTAGGTGGCGATGAGTTTGGCTTTAGGAAAAGTAAAGGGACGAGGGAGGCAATTCTGACGTTACGGCTAATAATGGAAGCAAGGCTAAAGAAAAATCAAGACACTTTCATAGGATTTGTCGACCTGGAAAAAGGCGTTCGACAATATAAAGTGGTGCAAGCTGTTCGAGATTCTGAAAAAAGTAGGGGTAAGCTATAGGGAGAGACGGGTCTTATACAATATGTACAACAACCAAGAGGGAATAATAAGAGTGGACGATCAAGAACGAAGTGCTCGTATTAAGAAGGGTGTAAGGCAAGGCTGTAGCCTTTCGCCCCTACTCTTCAATCTGTACATCGAGGAAGCAATGATGGAAATAAAAGAAAGGTTCAGGAGTGGAATTAAAATACAAGGTGAAAGGATACCAATGATACGATTCGCTGATGACATTGCTATCCTGAGTGAAAGTGAAGAAGAATTAAATGATCTGCTGAACGGAATGAACAGTCTAATGAGTACACAGTATGGTTTGAGAGTAAATCGGAGAAAGGCGAAGGTAATGAGAAGTAGTAGAAATGAGAACAGCGAGAAACTTAACATCAGGATTGATGGTCACGAAGTCTATGAAGTTAAGGAATTCTGCTACCTAGGCAGTAAAATAACCAATGACGGACGGAGCAAGGAGGACATCAAAAGCAGACTCGCTACGGCAAAAAAGGCATTTCTGGCCAAGAGAAGTCTACTAATATCAAATACCGGCCTTAATTTGAGGAAGAAATTTCTGAGGATGTACGTCTGGAGTACAGCATTGTATGGTAGTGAAACATGGACTGTGGGAAAACCGGAACAGAAGAGAATCGAAGCTTTTGAGATGTGGTGCTATAGACGAATGTTGAAAATTAGGTGGACTGATAAGGTAAAGAATGAGGAGGTTCTACGCAGAATCGGAGAGGAAAGGAATATGTGGAAAACACTGATAAGGAGAAGGGACAGGATGACAGGACATCTGCTGAGACATGAGGGAATGACTTCCATGGTACTAGATGGAGCTGTAGAGGGCAAAAACTGTAGAGGAAGACAGAGATTGAAATACGTCAAGCAAATAATTGAGGACGTAGGTTGCAAGTGCTACTCTGAGATGAAGAGGTTAGTACAGGAAAGGAATTCGTGGCGGGCCGCATGAAACCAGTCAGTAGACTGATGACAAAAAAAAAAAAAAAAGTGACATTTGGAATAAAAATTTAACTCATTATATGTGCAGGCGTAGTAATATAAGTCACTAACATCAAAACCATTTTTACTCTCACATGAGTAAATTTAGATTGGTGATCGCCATCTTTAAAAACATTCCATTATAGAATGAAATTTTCACTCTACAGCGGAGTGTGCGTTGATATGAAAATTCCTGGCAGATTAAAACTGTGTGTCGGACCGAGACTCGAACTCGGGTCCTTTGCCTTTCGCGGCCAAGTGCTCTACCGACTGAGATACCCAAGTACCACTCACGCCCCGTTCTCCTCGTCTTCTACCTTCCAAACTTCACCGAAGCTATCCTGCGAACCTTGCAGAACCAGCACTCCTGGAAGAAAGGATATTGCGCGGACATGGCTTAGCCACAGCCTGGGGGATGTTTCTAGAATGAAATTTTCACTCTACAGCAGACTGTGCGCTGATATGAAACTTCCTGGCAGATTAAAACTGTGTTCTGTACCGTGACTCGAACTCGGGACCTTTGCTTTTCGCGGCCAAGTGCTCTACCGACTTAGCTACCCAAGTACGACTCACGCCCCGTCCGGCACACAGTTTTAATCTGCCAGGAAGTTTCATTCCATTATACTTTATTATGAATTGGTTAAGGTAAAGAACTAACATCTTTACACTATCAACTGTATTTAAAACAATATGATCATTCTGTTAGTGGTAATCTCAGGGTCACTTTCCTAGATATTAGGTAATAATTACATTCATTCTAACAGAACATTCACATCTAGACAATACCTAAGTTGATCACGTCAAGTAACTCATCTTTCACGCTGTGCGTATGAGAGGACAGGCAGTTTGCTATTGCACTGTTCTGTGCCTAGATGAGGCCTGGCCACATACGACCATGTGTTTAGGCATAAAGATTCTGACTGACCGTTATCGATTATACTTACGACCAAGTTCTTGAGCGATATTCCAACAGAAGTTGGAGTGTGTAATATCAGTTATGCAGCAAAGTGTCGTTTAGTAGGAGAATATGGAACACTGTCTCCTGGCGTTCTTCGAAATTCACCCAAAATACGATCTTTCTTTTGAGTGATCACATTCCGTTCCTCAACCCGCCAATAGAATTATTTAATATAAAATTACATTTCTTTCGGATGATGTCCTCTTTTTCCGTACTAGAAAACACTAAACTTTCAAAGGCATTCCCTTTAAAAGATTTTTAGAATAATGTTTACTTTGCCAGTGTGTTATGAAGGGTGTAAAGCCCCTGGATTTGATGTGAAGTAAGGGCGGTGCTTTCAACTGCCACGGTCGCCCTGTGTAATGGGATTAAAATGAGAAATTATGCGCTCTTTCAACTAGTAGACTGGAGTAGTATGACGCCATGTAACAGGCCCTCATCTTGCTACCCAGTTTGAGTATTATTGCACTTTACGTGGAGTTCACTAGAGGCGCGTTGCTCAGTTTAACCTGTACCTCTTGCTGCCTGCAAGTGGATGTGTCTCCAGCACAAGGTTTCACATTTCTCTTCGATATTAATGTACTTAAACACTTAAAGCACATACACCATCTTCGTTCGACAAGATTGGGAGATCATGTCCACGGCAGAGAGAGAGCTGGATCCATGTTTTTTTTTTTCCTGTGGGATTATACGAAGGCGGTATTGTATGAAACTAGAGTAAAAAGTGACGAGAAAATGGATGGTGCAGTCTAGACACCTGGAGAATAGTAGACCACAGTGACATCAGACAGAAGTTGTCATATTATATGTGCCGTAGTCATTGAAACTGCTGGCTTTTAGTATGAACAGCTGCTATGAACTTCAAATGCTGCTATACGATTTGTTTGTGTCAGTGAGAATCTAACTATTTATTTATAGCCTCCAGATCTTTCTCAAAAATACCCAGCAGATGTTATCTATCATTCGAATAAGTTTGACTCCAAAGGTTTGGGACACCCTGTATTAGCTTTTACGAGTATTACTAGTTGTAATCTACATTATACTTCTCAAGACACTTTACGAAGTGTACTTATGAGGGGCACTTACCGTATCGCTACCATTTTCCAACCTCCTCGCTCCATTCACGAATACTTCGTGAGATGAACGATTATCGATGTACCTCCGTATGAGATTCCAGTTCATTTCTCTTCGTGGCCTTTGCCGGAGACGTATTTGTGAGCAAATAATATGGTGGTCGATTTTTCTTGAAACCGACGCTATCGCCATTTCGGCAACAAACGTCTATATAATGCTTTCAAGCTCACTAAGCGCACCAATGACGAGACACGCCACAGTTATGTAGTTTCTCGCTACTTCCGCCACTAATCCAAACTAGTGGAGATCCTAAAAAAATCCCCGTTACCCAAGAGTCGGTACTATGTTTTATAAGAAACTTCTTTCTTGGGTATATCACAGGGGATGGGCAAAAATATGAGAAAAAAACGAGAAATTCATGCTTTAACGTGAACGCAGATGACTGCGAAGTCTGCAGGTTGCGCTGTTGCATTTGATCTCGAACGGCATCTGTACATTGCCCTCAAAAAAATGGCTCTGAGCACTATGGGACTTAACATCTGTAGTCATCAGTCCCCTAGAACTTAGAACTACTTAAACCTAACTAACCTAAGGACATCACACACATCCATGCCCGAGGCAGGATGCGAACCTGCGACCGTAGAGGTCACGCGGTTCCAGACTGAAGCGCTTAGAATCGCACGGCCACCCCGGCCGGCACATTGCCCTCAGTAGGTTGCAAATGTCAGTCGTGGTGAGAATAGCACTTCGTGTTGTTGTGGGTGCATTACGTCGAAGCAAAATGATGTCGAATGCAGACAGATTGTTGGTGCTCGTACGGTATGTGCTTCCGTGAACAATGTAATCGAATTGTTTGGTGTTTAAAGACGCACACTGTGGAAGATTTGTACCATATTCAGGAAAAAAGTAGAAACACCATCCCTTAAGACATGATGTGGACAAAAATGTGTGGGGGATTGTATCCTTTCACCACGCTCCACACCTACAAATCCCTCATCCGTTGTATCCTCTGTTATGCCAGTGTTGCCTCGATCTCTGCACCCACCCACTTTTACAAGGTCCTCCAAATCCTCAAATGCCATGCGCTCCACCTTGCCTTCCGTATCTGCCTTCCTTCCCCCACACAGATCCTGAGTGAACTCATCCCCTTCCCCCACCTCCTCCTTTTCCTAGAACATCTCCACATCCTTTACATTGTCCGCACGCTTGATCCCCCCCACCCCCTGGTTTCCTCCTTCCTCTCCAACCCCCTCCCATTGCCCCGCCGTCCCTCTGTCCACCTCCACACCCTCCATCTCCTTGATCAGGGCAATTTCCAGCATCTCTCCCTTCCGGATGATGAACTTTGCTGTGACATATACCCTTCCTTCCAACTATAACCTGGCCTTGTTCCCCCCTTCCCAGGACCCCATTTTTCTTTTACCCTCCTTCTCCCAGAGTGGGTTTTCCTTCTTCCCAGCCCCCCTCTGAGACCTTGCACCCCATCCTTGCCTCTTTCCCTCCCACGTCCCTCCCTACCTGGTCCTCTTTGGCGCGCCCCCCACCCATCTCACCCCTCTCTTCCCCTCCCTCCCTTCTTCACTTCTCCCTCATCTCCTTGCACTTGGCAGATCCTCCATTTTGATCATTGTCAGTGTGCCAGGTCAGTGTTGTGGTTAGTGCTGTTCCTCCTGTGCATCGAGAGTTGCGATTTTAATGTGTGCTGGCCTTGTACTTAGTGTTACTGTCAGTGTTTGTTATGTGCTACGCCATCTGTCGA
Source organism: Schistocerca serialis cubense (assembly GCF_023864345.2). NCBI lineage: Eukaryota > Metazoa > Arthropoda > Insecta > Orthoptera > Acrididae > Schistocerca > Schistocerca serialis. Next base: position 505,924,174 of record NC_064643.1, on the reverse strand, counting down.
TACTTTTATACTCCGGACATACTGCGCCTTGTGTTCTTTTAATCGTCCCAGTGTGTGGTTTTTTGTGTGCACTACTTTTTTACGGTTTTTATCTCCATTTTACAGTTGCCTCTTTTTTATCTATTGTTCCCCCTTTTTTATGTCTATGTTCACCATGTTTTCTCCTTTGTTATTTTTAAATGTCTTGTATTGTTTGTTCTATGTCTTTCGGCTGAAGAGCAGCGCATATGCTGCTGCCAGCCCACCCCAATGGGGAATTGAAATATAAAAAAGGAAAAACAAAAATGTGTGCTGAGTCATTGTGACGAGAAAGAAGAGTACGACAGCAGCAAAAGTTACTACGGAACTGAATGTTGCACTCACAGACTCTGTCAGAAACAAATCACGACGAAAGCAGCTCCATACCCAGGGAATTTAAGGGCGAGCTGGAATTCTAATGTCATTCGTCTCTAATTTTGATCCCAGTAGCAGGAAAGCGTGGTGCCGAGGCATGAAACTTGGACCATGTAGTAATGGAAGAAAGTCATTTGGTCGGATGAGCATTGTTTCACATAATTTCCAACTTCTATTCGAGTTTACGTTACCAGTGTGTCTAGGTTTCCGTGAAGATTTGGACAGCCCTGTCGTGGTATTCCACGAGCCCCGTCATTACTGTTCAAATGTGTGTGGAATCTTATGGGACTTAACTGCTAAGGTCATCAGTCCCTAAGCTTACACACTACTTAACCTAAATTATCCTAAGGACAAACACAGATGTCCATGCCCAAGGGAGGACTCGAACCTCCGCCGGGACCAGCTGCACAGTCCAGGACTGCAGCGCCCTAGAGCGCTCGGCTAATCCCGCGCGGCCCCGTCATTGCTCTGCAAGGTCGTATTACCATTACAGTTTATGTGACCATTGATCCATCCATGATACAATGCTTGTTCCCTAATGGTGATGCTCTGTCCCAAGATGACAGCGCCCTGTTCATACATCTCTCATCATCAAGAACTGGTTTTTTGAGCACTAGAATTTTCTCATCTCCCCTAGCCACATTAGTCATCAGATCGCGATATTGTTTAGCCTTTGTTGTCCACTTTGGGGAGAAGTTTATGTGATCGCTACCCTCTATTTTGCAGGGAGAATGGTATTAGGCTGCGTTGAAGACCCTACAGGATTAGTATTTATTCATTTAGAGAACACTGTAAGGTGTTTTACTGTTTGCAGTGATTTATTGTGTAATTCAACTCATTTTTCGTCTGTTTATGTGTAATACCCGTAGGTTCAGCTGCCAATTCCTGCGCCATTCATATGCTGGGAGTATCGAAATCACACATCTCCATAATTCGATGCCTTTGGTGCAATGACTTGCCAGGAAATATACTGCTGCGAGTCAACGTGTGTATGCCACGTTTCGGCACCTCTGTCTGCTACGGGGGTCATAAATCACCAGTCTTTCGCTGCTATCAGAGAGGCAGTGAACATCCGCTAGCGGCCGCGGACAACCAAATACAGCAAACACACACACACACACACACACACATACACACACACACACACACACGCTCACACGTACGATCAAAACGTATTGAAAATGCAGACCAGCGCGCTCTGCGCACAAGATTTGCAAGCCAAGGCTGACCGTTGCAACAGCACATTTGCATTAGCGCTGCATACAATTATCGACGTCGAAAATAGCGATAGTACTGTGGGATAGCGGCCGCAAGAGAGAGGGGCGGAGTAGTGGTGGAGGTTCTGTAATGGAATTTTTATCGCACGTCAGCAAATAAATCGTGTCACACGCCTTCTCTCTTTTGCACGCAAGGGTCCTCTAACGAGAGAATCTGCGAGTAGCGTTCTATGCGCCCGCGGTGAACGGGCCTAATTAAGAGTGAAGTGGAGCGCGTGACGTCGTCTTGGACGGCAACCGGTTCTCGTGGTAGCTATGGAGGGGGATTTGAGGAGGGTGGGGGGAGGAGAGGAGGGGGGCAGCAAGGGTAGAGGGCAAACCCGCGAAAATATGCACCATTGTGTGCAGACCCGCAATTACCGTGTTGTTTATCGGTCGGCCGCGCTGCGCCGCCACCAGCGCCGCACATTAGCACACAAACGGCCGATGTAATTGTGTATTAGCCGTGATGATATGTTTGCCCGCGTCCGCAATGCTGCCACTGCGCACAGCTACCCGCAGAAGGTTGCGAATTGTTTTAGCGGCCAGCGCAGCAGATGTTGGCGGAGACCTGCGGCCCTGGTCCTACAGGCTGGCAGGTGTCTTCTGAAATGATTCCGGCCCTCCAGTCACGTGCTCAACATCACGTTTAGCTGCTGTGGCAAGATGTGGAGGGTTTATGTGGGCGTAGGATGTACAGGCTAAAATCCATACCAACGTTTATTGTGGGTCTGTTGAAAGCGAAACCATGTTCGCATTCGTCTCTGATTCACTTAAGCTACCTTACTGGGACGTAATAATAATAATAATAATAATAATAATAATAATAGTACTAATAATAATTTTGCTGTGGGAGCTTGATGAGACACATTTATATAGGGACACACATCCAGACACTTGTTTCAATAATTGCTTGTCTTTGCCACCAAATGCCTACAGTGAAATAACAGGAACGGTCAAGAACCATTGCTAGTTAATTATCGCCCTGTTTTAGATACTAGACAGGAACAAGTAACCCGAAACCTGCGGTACCGACAGATCTCCGTGTCATCCTCAGATGACAGATTCCACTTGATGTGGACGTTGATGGACATGTGGTCAGCAAACTGTTCTCCCAGCGGTTGTAAGTATTTTTGACCCGAGCCGCTACTTCTTAGTCAAGGAGTTCCTCAATTGATCTCACAAGGGCTGAGTACACTCCGCTCTCCAACAGCGCTCGGCAGATCGGGACGATCACCCATTCCATTGCTAGCCAAGCTCAACAGAGCTTAACGTCTGTGACCTGACAGGAACCGGTATTGCCACTGTGGTAAGGCTGTTGGCAACCCGAAACTTAGGTCGTAAAATAACTAGTGTAACAAGTGGCAAAAAGGAGAGTATTTTCCAAATAATAATTCTGCTGTTTTCAACCGAATTCTCGGAAGGATCATTCGAACATGGTAAACGGAAGTAACATAAAACGACTACATCCCATTGTGTATGGAAAAGAGATTTTAAGGTATATCCGTTAATTTTCTGTCTTTTGTGGACCAAATCGGCATTCTGCCAAACGTGATACAAATCGCTAGACTCCAAATCAACCAGGTAAAGGAAATCAGTGAACAAACTGTCTGCAGATATCCGAAGGTCAAAACCACGTCACCAAAATTCCAGAGAAAAACTGGGGACCTCGACAAAGTGGAATATTTAAAGTACCTAGAGGTACTTCGGGAAAAAAAGCACTCCGTCTTCAGGCCACATGCGGCCCATCGGGACCATCCGACCGCCGTGTCATCCTCAGATGAGGATGCGGATAGGAGGGGCGTGTGGTAAGCACATCGCTCTACCGGTCGTTCCGATGGTTTTCTTTGACCGGAGCCGCTACTATTCGGTCGAGTAGCTCCTCAATTAGCATCACGAGGCTGAGTGCACCCCGAAAAATGGCAACAGCACATGGCGGCCCGGATGGACACCCATCCAAGTGCCGGCCACGCCCGACAGCGCTTAACTTCGGTGATCTGACGGGGACCAGTGTATCCACTGTGGCAAGGCCGTTGCCCACTTCGGGAAAGAATATGCAAAAACTAGATACGCAACAAAACTTAACGTGATGGTACTAAACAAAGTACATTTGTACTCGTATAAAAGAATCTGCTTCCTCACTGTTTTTTAGTCGCTACTCTTCTTTGTTTCATGGCGGCGGAAGTTACAGGGACGTGTGCTGGATAGAGGATAGAGTATTTTTATCCTTTTTCTTCCATCTATATTTGTGTATGTGGTTTTACACGCCGCCGATCTCGTATGTGTATCAATACATTGATAGGAAAAATTAATCATTCGAGATTGACAACCATCTGCTGTCTCACATAAAACACTTGGCACACACTCTCCATCTACGTGTAATTCATTGAAACTCATCACAACTACAAAACGACTGACCAACTATCAGACAGGTTATCTACATCGCGGCGATGTGACGGCATATGCATCAGATCCCAGCCTGGAATCATGGGGATTGCTAGTGGCACAATAAGGCAGCAGCCAGTATTAACAATTTTAACTCGTCGGCGATCTTCAGCCCACTTGTCACTTTTTTGACCACCTATAGGAAATCCTGCGCGCAATCACTTCATCAGATTTTTGACGGATGCAAGCATGTTTTCTTATTTAGGATGAAACCTAGGGCGAGCTTAAAATCAGTTGCAGCATTAAGGACGCGAAAGTAATTCTACTGTTGAACTAAAAGGAGAGAACGAGTAGGTGGCATGGGTTCACTGGGAGTCTCGATCAGGGTTATAAAGGTCTGACAGCTTGATAGACGAACAAATGGTTGTCGTTTTGGAAGAATTAAGGGATCAAAGATGATCAAGCAATGAATTTGATAAGGAGACAGTCCTTCAGAGCCCGCATCTCGTGGTCGTGCGGTAGCGTTCTCGCTTCCCACTCCCGGGTTCCCGGGTTCGATTCCCGGCGGGGTCAGGGATTTTCTCTGCCTCGTGATGGCTGGGTGTTGTGTGCTGTCCTTAGGATAGTTAGGTTTAAGTAGTTCTAAGTTCTAGGGGACTGATGACCATAGATGTTAAGTCCCATAGCGCTCAGAGCCATTTGAACCATTTTTTGAAGTCCTTCAGGGCAAGGATACCGTCTTCCTCCAGCACTGTGCTTCTTTTTTGATATGTCGGTCTGGTTGACGTGGCCCGCCACTACTTCTTCTCCTGTGCCTACCACTTCACCTCGTAATAGCACTTTCAACCAGTAACCAATGTCCTCAGTTATACGGGGCATGTCTTTCTTCAGAGGGAGCCCTGAAGTTGTTCGGTTTGGACATGAAAGTGTGAGGATTACTGCCAATAATTTTATTTGTTGTGGCAGCTTACTGAAAATCGACAGAGCAGAATACTAAACGCCTTTCTGCCTTTCTGCACAAGAGCCAAGGAGATGCGATGGAAATGCAGATTGCATTGATTGAGTGAAAGCTTGAGAATATGCTCACATTCTTAACAACAAACGACGTTGAAGAAAATAAATGTTGAGAGGCCAACGTCAGAATTCCCAGACTTGTGATCTGATGTCGACAAGAGGTTCTCGAACCTATATCATATACTGCTCGAACTTCGCAACCAATCTTTCTGAATGAGCAGAGATCAATCAGAATGAAAATAAGAAAAACAAGTGGAAATAAGATAGATAGACCGTTTTTCGTGTTGGACAGTCACTTCTTGATGTACTACTCTATTGGTAAATATAGCAGCATTTACTTTTTGAACAAGATCGTGAACTGGGTTTTCTGTGATAGCTTGCACTTCACCGAAAACCAAGGAATTTCAGTCTTTCTGATTCACTAATGAAATCGGTAGGAAGTTTGTTGGAGAGACGAAGGTTGCTGGAATACAAATAACGTATTTTAACAATATTTTATTAAAAATCAAACAAAACCTTTTCAGTTATAAAAATACGCTAATAAAGGAACGACAGAGAACGAAATAATGCGAAGTTGAAAAAAAACTTGCAATACAAGTAGCGATCAAAGTGTAACAAGTCAAAGAAACCATAGGCTTGAGGTCAAATTACAAGTGTATTCCGCAGTCGCAGTACAAATAAGATATCAATGAAGCCCAATTAAATCACAATTACTTAGCTGTGGCTGTTAAATTATCTGACAAACTTTGCAACTGCTTAATTGATTTAAAGTACAACTGAACGTTTATTTCATCAGTAAGCCAAAAAGCTCCGTATTACGAGTAGGTGTGGTGCAATACAGCAAAGCACAGATAACAAGGTAAAGGTGTACAGCAAACCCGAAATTAAAAATGGTTGGAATGGCTCTGAGCACTATGGGGCTTAACTTCTGAGGTCATCAGTCCCCTAGAACATAGAACTACTTAAACCTAACTAAACTAAGGAGATCACACATACCCATGTCCGAGGCAGGATTCGAACCTGCGACCGTAGCGGTCGCGCAGTTCCAGACTGTAGCACCTAGAACCGCTAGGCCACCCTAACCGGCAACCCGAAATTATTTTTGGCAACTGCACCAAAAGCTTCTCGCAGTGAAGTAAGTGGTAGCAGTAAGAGTACGAAGAACAATTACTGAATGAAAAAGTAAATACTGAAACTAAAATTATAGCCAGAATTAAATCTTAAATTTCCCTTCGAGAGTCCGTTAGTAGCAATAGCAAGATTTACGGTACAATGCTAATGCAAACATTAGAGGGAAATTATATTACAGGCCACGTCCAAGCCACATAGCTTTATTTAACCATTTCGAAAAAATATAAAATCACATACAATTAAGATAACTGAAAAATTCAATGAGGTTCACCGTGTCAGTAACTGTATAAATGGAGTCTTACAGTAATTTAGCATCAATTTATTTCCTGCAGTCCATGAACTTACGTCTTCAACTGCAGTATTTGATACAATGAGTATTTGGCACTAAACAGCCTTCACTACCAAACAAACAGAATATTTTAGAATCACCTTAAACTTTCACCGCAAATGTTGCTGAAATGGGAAGTGCTATTTATGTGCGGTTTTGACAGAATGGATCGGTAGTCAGGGGCTCGTACTGTTAATCACCAGATCGCAATAGTACTTAGAAAGTTTACTTTATGTGCAAATGTACACTGTTTTAAATGGAGCAGTGACTACAAAAAAAAAATGGTTCAAATGGCTCTGAGCACTATGGGACTCAACTGCTGAGGTCATTAGTCCCCTAGAACTTAGAACTAGTTAAACCTAACTAACCTAAGGACATCACAAACATCCATGCCCGAGGCAGGATTCGAACCTGCGACCGTAGCGCTCTTGCGGTTCCAGACTGCAGCGCCTTTAACCGCACGGCCACTTCGGCCGGCGCAGTGACTACATTAACGAACTAAAATTGGGTTGATTAGAATGTCAGTGGTGTTTGTTGCAGGAGTTTAGTGCTAGTCCTTTACGAGATACTATGTTGCGCAAAGATTCCACATCGACACTTGTTTGTGCCATTCAACCTGCGTAGTTGCTATGTACGATAATACGTTTGCTTAGATGTTTAAAGTGTGCTTGTGTATTCCTTGAGTGCCTTGCTGCTTGCTATCCCGTTAGTATGTCACAGTCCAAGCAGTGCGTTGTAAGTGAGTGATGGGATTTACCAATTGCAGAAAAAGCCGACGTGCTTGTAGTGCATGGCGAGTACGAAGAATGCAGTTCGTTCGGTGTATGCGGCAAGTTATCCTTATAGACGTCAACCATCTCGATAGTTGCACTACTGGCCATTAAAATTGCTACACCAAGAAGAAATGTAGATGATAGACGGGTATTCATTGGACAAATATATTATACTAGAGCTGACATTCCATTACATTTTCACGCAGTTTGGGTGCATAAATCCTGAGAAATCAATACCCACAACAACCACCTCTGGCCGTAACAATGGCTTTGATACGCCTAGGCATTGAGTCAAACAGAGCTTAGATGGCGTGTACAGGTACAACTGCTCAGGCAGCTTCAACACGATATCACAGTTCATCAAGAGTAGTGACTGGCGTATTGTAACGAGCCAGTTGCTCGGCCACCATTGACCAGACGTTTTCAGTTGGTGAGAGATATGGAGAATGTGCTGACCAGGGCAGCAGTCGAGCATTTTCTGTATCCAGAATGGCCCGTACAAGACCTGCAACATGCGGTCGTTCATTATCCTGCTGAAATGTAGGGTTTCGCAGGGATCGAATGAAGGGTAGAGCCAAGGGTGGTAACATATCTTAAATGTAACGTCCACTGTACAAGTGCCGTCAGTGCGAACAAGAGGTGGCCGAGACGTGTAACCAATGGCAACCCATACCATCACGCCGGGTGATACGCAGTATGGCGATGACGAATACACGCATCCAATGTGAGTTCACCGCGATGTCGCCACACACGGATGCAATCATCATGATGCTGTAAACAGAACCTGGATTCATCCGAAAAAATGACGTTTGACCATTCGTGCACCCAAGATCGTCGTTGAGTAAACCATCGCTGGCGCTCCTGTCTGTGATGCAGCGTCAAGGGTAACCGCAGCCATGGTCTTCGAGCTGATAGTCCGTGCTGCTGCAAACGTCGTCGAACTGTTCGTGCAGATGGTTGTTGTCTTGCAAACGTTCCCATCTGTTGACTCAGGGATCGAGACGTGGCTGCACGATCCGTTACAGCCATGCAGATAAGATGCCTGTTATCTCTACTGCTAGTGATACTGGGCCGTTGGGATGCAGCACGGCGTTCCGTATTACCCTCCTGAACTCACCGATTCTATATTCTGCTAATAGTCATTGGATCTCGACCAACGCGAACAGTAATTTCGCGATGCGATAAACCGCAATCGCGATAGGCAACAATCCGACCTTTATCAAAGTTGGAAACGTGATGGTACGCATTTCCCCTCCTTACACGAGACATCAAAACAACGTTTCACCAGGCAACGCCGGTCAACTGCTGTTTGTGTATGAGAAATCGGTTGGAAACTTTCCTCATATCAGCACGTTGAAGGTGTCGCCACCGGCGCCAACCTTGTGTGAATGCTCTGAAGAGCTAATCATTTGCATAGCACAGCATCTTCTTCCTCTCGGTTAAAGTTCGCGTCTTTAGCACGTCATCTTCGTGGTGCAGCAATTTTAAAGGCCAGTAGTGTATTTAGCTACCTCTTCAGCCAATTTCTTGAATGTGGTAGTGTAACATATGGACAAATTAACAGAAGGAAACAAATGACGTCAGACGGGGGGGGGGGGGGGGGGGAGGGGCGGGGGAAATAATGTCGCCGCTGCTGTTGTTGCTTCGCCAACTCGACCTTTCCATACCTACTGAACTGGAGACCATGCTTTCTTAAGCACGATCTGTCAGTAGTCACAACTGGTACCACCGCAATGTGAGCTAAACATTCCGTTTTAAGGACACGCTCAGCTCTGAGTGAGAAGAGCCACTTGTCCGGTATGTTGCGGATGTTCGGCTGGCCATAACAGCTCGTTTCCTTAGGGATTCCGAACGGGAAGCCGTTAATAATATTGTATAAGGCTTGCATCCGGAAGACCGACCTTATACTTTTCACTAAGAAGCTGGTAACGAGTTTAGAATATATCTGGTTTAGCAACGAAGAGCGCGTTTCTTGTGAAAACAAATTTGAGGGCTTTCGGCTAGAAACATCCCAACTGGTAGTTGAACAAAAGATTTCATCTGTGGTACACCTGTTAGCAGAATTTTTTTCCGTTGACATCAGTCAGGTCACCTATTGCAGGACTGTCCAGTACTCCGCGACAAGGTTCAAATGGTTCAAATGGCTCTGAGCACTATGGGACTCAACTTCTGAGGTCATCAGTCCCATAGAACTTAGAACTTCTTAAACCTAACTAACCTATGGACATCACACACAGCCATGCCCGACGCAGGATTCGAACCTGCGACCGTCGCAGTCGCGCGGTTCCACACTGAAGCGCCTAGAACCGCTCGGCCACCCCGGCCGGCTCCGCGACAACGATAGAGGAGCTGACGCCATAGGCCGAACAAAATGAAGCTAATTCCTGTGTTATGTTGTTGATTATGCTGATATATACTCTGAGTTTGTCCGCATAATTTTAATTTTATCTATTGTTAACATTTCTTATGTTACAGTCTACTAAATTCTTCTGGGTTTGAGGCCGCATTATCACCTATAAAATTCCGACGTTTCGGTGACTGTTGCAAGACGCCTTCCTCAGAGTGTACTGCTAACTGCAGAATGAGCACTAGTTTGGTTATATATGTTATGGAGGAATGCTGTCATTGAATAATAGGTTGAAGAGGGACGTTGTTAGGTGTTCTTTTATTGGTCTTTGCATTGCGGTGTTGTCATTGGCGGAAATAGTCGTTTTCCGTTGGAGTTCCATTTATTGCTTGCCATTGGTCGAAATCGACGAGGCCGGCCGGTGTGGCCGAGCGTTTCTAGGCGCTTCAGTCTGGAACCGCACGACCGCTACGGTCGCAGGTTCGAATCCTGCCTAGGGCATGGATGTGTGTGACGTCCTTAGACCAGTTAGGTTTCAGTAGTTCTAAGTTCTAGGTGACTGATGACGTCAGATGTTAAGTCCCATTGTGGTCAGAGTCATTTGAACCATTCTGAAATCGGCGAATAGGAAACTGAGCGACGACTGCGGTGTAGCGTTGTTTACTAACTGCCTGGTATCGACTAGGGCGCGACAGCATCCTTTGTACGCTCCGCTGCTGCCGTTTGCCGCGCGCCTGTTGCTTTGCGAGAGCTGTCCTTCAGCAAAGCTGCCACTGCTGGCAGCCAAGACGCTGGAAGTCGGTACCCGTCTTCTCTATTCATGTTGTCGGGTCGTTTGGCTATTCCTATAGCCTCTCTAATCTTCCTCCTTAAATTAAACGGCTGTTTCGCCAGTACGCGGGCCTCTCGAAATTCGATCTTTATCCTGCAGTGTTCTGCCACCGCTGATTTGTTGTGTTGTTCGAGACAGATATATCTCTCGTGTTCAGATAACCTTGTGCTTATTGTACGCCCAGTCTCACCTGCATACACCTATCTACATTCGCACCCGATTTCATAAACGCCGGCGGCAGTAACCAAACTGGAGCTCATTCAGCAGTTAGCAGTACATCCAGAGGAAGGCGTCTTGCAGCAGTCGCCGACACGTTGGAAATTTATAGTTGACAATGCGGCCTCAAATCCCGAAGAATTTGATTGACTGTGACAACGGCCGCGAAAGCCTACGTTTACATTTCTTACGTTAATTTTATGTATTGACTAACACCACGGCCGTGGAGATAAGCTCCTCAGTTTGGTCCTACGGAACTAGATTAGATATTGTCATGGTCCAAATGCTTAAAGTTTCGTTACCTTGGATTTCCAGTTGCCCTATGTTTCACTGCCTTATACACTGTGCTGCAGACACACACGTACAGGAACTTCTTCCTAAGCTCCATGTCAGTATCTGACATCACTAAAGCTCTCATTGCAGATAGATTTCTTGACCTTCACCAGTTTATTCCGATATTTCCGTTTTGTTTTACCCCTGTTCTTAAATATTCGTTCACTTGCTTTCAAATGGTTCAAATTGCTCTGAGCACTATGGGACTCAGGTCATCAGTCCCCTAGACTTAGAACTACTTGAACCTAACTAACCTAAGGACATCACACACATCCATGCCCGAGGCAGGATTCGAACCTGCGATAGTAGCGGTCGCGCAGTTCCAGACTGAAGCGCCTAGAACCTCTCGGCCACCCCGGCCGGCTCACTTGCTTTGTTGCTTCTTCGCCGTTGTAGTTGAACAACAACGGTGATAAGCTGAAATCCTATCTTGCACCCTTCTTACCATTAACTTTCCTTTCACAAGTTTCTACTTTCATTACACGCACTTGGGTTTTTTGGGCTCTATTCATTTTCGTCCCAGTCCTGTAAATGTTGTGGACATCTCACTCCACCGTATAGTGTTGAAGTCTTTTTCTAACTAAGCAGCTGCTATGGATGTTTTCTGATTTGTCCTCAGTCTCCCTTTAATTACCAAGCGCTGCGGCAAAATTTCAGTTTCGACACCTTCCCGCTTGCTGAAACCATTGCCCTGGTATAAATTATAACGAGACGAAAGAAGCTACAAACCAGTTTCCACCAGGGTTGCTCCAGCAAGCCACCAGACGAGCGGTGCTGCCGCCGGCCGCTTGCAAGGCTGGCGGCGGGAGAGTCGTCCAGAGCCCGTGGCCCGCGGGCTGACTGGCTCACCTTGACCCGGTCTGTCGCCCAAAAGCCGGCGCGGCGCGCTGGGTCAGCCGGCCACTCTCTGTTTGGCTCCTCGAGCCTCCAGCACGCTGAGTCGCACGCGATGAACACGTCTGCCTTTCAGGTTTCCCCTCTTACTGTGTGTGACTACAGCTATTTCTACGAACAGCTCAGTATTCCGTTACCATGTATAAGTTCAACTGGTTCATACTATTACATGGATCATAGTTTGCTGAGAAATTTCGTTCATTTTTGTTGTTTCTCCTGCACTGTCGCGTCAATGACGTTACCACTCTCTCACGGCTGTTAGTTTGCATCTCCGAAGTTTCATTCAAACTTGAAGATATGGAAAAATGTAATTTAAATATGACTTTATCCAATTTTAAACAACTGAAACGTCCGTCCTCAATTATTTGCTCTATGTATTTCAGTCTATGTCTTCCTCTACAGTATTTACCTTCTACGTCTCCATCTAGTACCATGGGAGTCACTCCCTGACGGCGTAACAGCTGTCCTATCAGCCTGTCCTTTATTCTTGTCAACGTTTTCCCCATGTTCCTTTCCTCGCTGATTCTGCGGAAACCTCGTTCTTTATATCAGCCCACTTAATTCTTAACATTCTGCCGTAGCACCACATCTCAAAGGCTTCGATTTTCTTCTGTCCTGGTTTTCCCACAGACCATGTCTCAGTGTCGTGCAGTACGGTGCTCCAAACATACATTGTAATAAATTTCTTTCTCAAATTACGATCTATGTTTGGGACTAGCAGATTCTCTTGGCCAGGAATGCCCGTTTCGCCAGTGTCAGACTGCTTTTCATATCCTCCTTGTTCCGTCCGCCTTAGGTTGTTTGCAAAAATCCTTAACAATGTCTACTTCGTGATCTCCAATTCTTATGTTAGCTTTCTTACTGTTCGCGTTTCTACTACTTCTCATTACTTTTGTCTTTCTCCGATTTACTCTCACTACGTATTCTGTTTTCATTAGACTGTTCCATTCAGCACGTTCTGTAATTCATCTTCACTTTCACTGAGGGTAGCAATGTCATCAGCGAATCTTACATTGATGTCCTTCCACCCTGATTTCTCATCCCACTCTTGAACCTTTCTTTCAATTCCCTCATTTTGTCTTCGATGTATAGAGTAGACAGCAGGAACGGAAGACTGTATCCGTGTCTTCCAACCTTTTTAATCCGAGCACTTGTTTCTTGATATTCCAGTCTTATTTTTCCCTATTTATTCTTGTTCATATACCATATTACCTGTCTTTCCCTATACTTACACCTACTGCCTACTGCCAGAATTCCAAACACCTTGCTCTATTTTACATTGTCGAACGCCTTTTCGAGGTCGACAAATACAATGAACATATGTCGACTTTTCTTCACTCGTGCTCCCATTGTCACCGCAACATAAGAACTGCTTGTCTGGTGCCTTTACCTTTCCTAAAGACAAACTGATCGTCATCGTTTCGATACTTACTGAACTTGTTTGTATTGCGGAATAGAAATGCAGCTACAACCGCTTATTTACGGAAAGGCGTCACAACCTAACCGAGACGAAAGTTATGGGGAAAGGTGTTAATTTTCAGCAAAGGAGATCAAGAAGGACGAAAACTTTAAGCAAACAGCCAACAGAGAGTGGGGGCAGAACGAATTTTGACATTATCTACAAAAAAATGAGAGCAATAGAATTTCAAAAAGGTTCTTCGGCAAGAAGAGTTCACGTTGTCGATTTCACCACTGGCAGAGGAAAGTGGTACTTTTTCCTGTTATAATGAGAAATTAAGAGACAGCTGAAAATGCGATTTGGGCTAAGACTGGATTAAATGATAGTAAAATACTGATAAGTAACAGAGGAAAGAATTTGTTTAGATACGTTAATGTCAAATTGCCACTTAATGTTCAGAAATATTTCCTTGAATCAGTGCACTAAACACAAACGTTTTCACAGAAAGGCGCATGAACGAAACAAGAGAACAGAAAAATAACAGAAAATAGTCTGAATAAGTGTGAAGAAGTCTGCCGATAGGTCAGAGATATAGTATCCGTTAAAGTGAGAGGAACAATTGCAGGGAATTAAAGAGGCTGGTGTGTACAAAGAGCAGAATAAAGCAGAATTAGACAGATAATAATACAGTAAAAATGCAACGTTGTGAACATACAGACATAAAATCTGTGACGAACGGGCATTGAATCTAACTTACATAATCGCCTTAGGTAGAGATTCAGTAGTAGATATGATTTTTAAAAAACTATTTTACCAGTTGCGAACGAACCATTTTCTAACAGCACAATATGTAACGTCTGCAGTTAGAACATGGTTGAATGACACTAAGATTGTGGCTGGTAAAATTAAATCTTTCTAGATACGGAAAAAAATGCATAAATGACTCTTGTAATTGATATTTAACAAAATTAGTATACAATGAGGATTTTTATACACTCTCGCTGTCTGATGCTACTGACCGTAATATCGTTTGGTCATTACTCAAACAAAAAGGTAGAAATTTCTGCACTGCTACATGTGTGCCCGAGAGAGCCCGTGTAAGAGGTAAGTGTGCGGGTATATTATAAATGTACGCTGATGTCATTCCGAGAACAAAGTTTCTCTTGTTTCTTTTCATTCTGCTAGCCGCAAAAGAAGTCCAGTCCGGTTTACACAGTTCTCTATTTCTTCATAACCACAGGAAACGGGCAGTTAAATCCATACGCAGTGTTATTATTCCATACCAAGAGCATAACGAATAAACTGAGGTGTAAAGTACAAAGTTTAGCGTCTAATGGCGGATTACTGCCCATAGATGTGTGCCATAATGACTCTGACCAGAGCCGCAGTTGTTTTGGGGTCGTCGCTCTGGGATTCCCATACCGCACCGGTGCAAACAAGAAACGTGAGCGGTGCACGTTTCCAAGAAAAAGGCTGCTGCAAAGGAATTTCCTACGGTACATTCTACCTAGTACGTGTACACATTTTTCATGCTATCTACTCTATCCACAAACACTTTCTCGTGTGATGATTTCTGGAAGGGTGAGAGGTTTCGAGTCTAATAACAGATGGACATAAAGATATTAAAATCAAGTAAAGTCCTTGTTCAGATTATTCTTTAAACTGACTGTCCTCTCCTAATAATCGTAACTGTGTTCTGGTTCGCAGTTACGTAACGTATTCCGTACTCAGTTAGAGCAAGTATTGATACCAGACTTCTGGTTGAGTGGAAGACTACTTTGATAAGTTGCAATGAAGACCACGGCCAAGTAGGTTGGACTGAAATCTGCAGAGTCGCCGTGACTGGCAGGATTGCAGCACGACGGGCAACGCTCTCACTAGAGTGCATTTCCCCAGTGACGTCAGTCCACGACGCTGCCTGGTGGCGTTCAGCCGTTCCGAAAGTGTGTGCTGCTAGAACTGATGATATGCGCGAGCCGACACCACTTCCTGCACTTGGCATTGAAAATCCTGTTAAATCTCTGTCAGTGGCGGATGTCGCCACGAGACAATGTGACCTCTGAGACGGGTAGAGATGGCTGGAAAATAAACGATGGTGTAATGTTTTTATGGTGGAATGCGGCGAATTGTGAGACCGGTTCTTAATTGGCTAAAGTAGGAAGAAGACGATTGTCCTGCAGTGTCAACAAACAGGTCAGTGTTGAAACACATAGAAAAAAAATTAACCTGTCTTGTCGATAGTGTATTTAAACCACTGTCGTCCTGAATGCGAATGATATATCGCTGTGTAATGTCAGCTTCTACATAGAGTAATTTAGAAGTCTTTATTTGGTCCGTTGATTTCGTAGATATGTCATTACGCTACAAAAGCCCTCACCCAATCTACATCAACGGACCGTAAATAATTCACTTCGTCGTTATGTAACCAGAACGTCATTGCCATGTTTTCCTGCAAATCATTGGTAATTTTGAAATTTACAGTACGTGCCGTAGGCAGCCTACGTTACGCGTGACTACTACCGATTCTGCTCCTGCTTCCATCGCGTCGTCAGAAAATGCAGTGTTTGATAACGACTTCGTTGCATAGGATCTGATATGTTGGACTAACAGACGGCCTTGCAGAAATATCGCGAGTAAAATTGTTGTTATTTTGTTACTACGTTATAAGATTCCACCGTAAGGTAATTCCACATCCCAAATATCACGGTGAATTGACGTTTTGGTGAGCTAAATATGATGATGATTAAGATAGAAGGGAATAACCTCCATGGTACTAGATGGAGCTATAGAAGGTAAAATATGACGGAGATTAGAATACATCCAACAAATAATTGAGGACGTACGGTACAAGTGCTTCTCTGATATTAAGAAGTTGGCACAGGAGATGAACTCCTTGCGTGCTGCATCAATCCAGTCAAAAGACTGATGGTCTGCAAGGAGGAAGAAAGAGCAGGGTTTAAGGAGCCGTCGATGTGGTCGTTGTTGAGACAGAGAACAATCTTGTGTTTGCTAGCGACGAAAAAGGGAATTTTCCGTGCCGTTCTCAAGGGAATCATCCCCGTATTCGCTTGTAGTGGTATGTCGGAACCAAGCCGCCCCTAAATCGACATGGTTGAAGAGAGATTTGAACCCCGCTCCTCGCAATTACAAGTTCAGCTCCTTAGGAACGGCACCATCTGTCGGTATGCTGTTCTGCTCTGCCCTCTTATCAGAGTGGATTTTGTTGATTGTCTATTACCTGTACTGCAGTATGAATGACGAACATGTGCCTCGTGTAAACTGATGTTTACATAATTCCAACTGGAGATTAAAGACAGGAAGTTGATAAATCTCAGTACTGATGCATGTCGCATTAGTCTTCAGAAATACCAATGTCGACCAATTGATACGCTTCCCATTATACATGCTATAGACTCATTTCTCTTACTTTTTTAGCTAATTTAGAAGCCCACTGAGGCTGCGTAATTTAATCGAGAACGAATCTTACAATCGGGCAATTTATTTGTCGAACAATTTGGGAGGGGCCATGCTAGCCACAGCAACCTCATCTTGGAAGATGCCACTTCATAGCTTCCAGAATGCTGACTGGAAAAAATATTAACAAAAAACTTCAACAATTAATAAACACAAAAAATTGTGAACAAACTTTTAAATAAAATATAAGAGAAAAAATTTCTCAACCGCTGCGATGATCTCCTTACAGATGCGATGATCGGCGAAACACAACAAAAAGAGTGCACTACAAGGAAATTTTGCAAATTGAAGTTGAATACTCGGTGTTCATCATATTTGTTCTGTCCTGCTGGAGTCCTATTGGAAATGGAACCTAGTGAATGATGCATACCTTCCCGGACAAAGCTTAAGGAAGTGTTATACAAGGGCACATCACTTATCGGTCTAATGTTCACTGAATGAAACTTGCAGTTGCTTCTGAATGAGTCGATACTGTCAACGGCAAATCCCATGATGGAATATATGTAGAAGATTGTCAGAGTCAGAATTGCGGGACACTTGTGCAATAGCCCACACGACGCTTGCTCCCTGACACGGCAGACCAACCTGACGTCCCACTTTACTGAGTCAAGAATATTCTTTCTGGGTGCACAGAGCAGCTCCAAAATATAACCCAATACGAGAAAGCAGAGTGAATGTAATCAAAGGGAATAAGCCTTCGGTTTTCAGTGTCAAAGATGGCGGAGATCACTCTCATAGCAACGACAGTAGCATTCAGCTTCTGCACAAGATCTTAAAAGCGATACTTGCAAGACAGTGTTTTATCTACCCTCAGTCCTAAGACTTTTAAATGGTCAACTTAATTGACGGTTCGGCCACCACTGGATAGCAAAATTTCGTTTTTAGAAAGATTACATATTGCCTAAAGAACAAAAAATAATCTACAGTTAAGTGTACAAATAAAAATAGGCAAACCAGCCAAATACAAAGCAACACGTATGTACCAGTGGGTATGTCAAGAATATGAACCAGCGTATCTGGGAATGACAGGCATAAATTTGAAAACTAGTCACCAAGAACATATAAGAAGCTGAAAGTATGAAAATAGCCATTCTGCCTTTGCTGAACACCTGATAACACATGGACACGAACCATCAAACATGACCAGGACACGAAAATTATTAGAGTGAACAATCACAAGAAAAAGCTCCTGATATTACGCAAGACTTTAATATAGAAAAAGCCCTTGCAATGAAAAAGAAATTAATATGACCAAATCATTATAAGCAATAACTCACTGATCATGTTGGTCTCTAAAACAATAACACGTAGAAAGGTAAAACGTAAACAGAATAAATAACTAAACAATACCCTCTCCCTCCCTCCCTCCATCCTCTCACGCTCTCTCACTTTCTGTCTCCACCTCGCTCTCCTACCCGCCGACCCCCCCCCCCCAACCCTCCCCCCCCCCACCCCCACCCCACGAACACAGAAACAAAACAACGACAGTTGGTAACCATACACACTGTAAACACAAACACGTTAAACACATAGCGAAAAGTGCAATCGAAGTGTTGCATTCATCTTTGGCGAAAAAACGCCTAAAATCGGCCATCTCGAATAGGGAGAGCGAGTAAACACATCTCAAGGGCGACACATATGGACAATCAACACTGGAAATCGTAGGTAACACCATAAGGTAAGGGTGCGAAAATTGTTTCTAAGCTGTGTGTGTGTGTGTGTTACAGGCAACTGAAGATGCTTCATTAGAAAAGAAGCGAAACGCGTATGGCAAGAAATAAACTGCCCTTCATTTAGTTACAAAGACGGAACGCACCTCCATAAAGTAATTTATTTTATGCCAGAGACGCAATTCAGAGATGCAGCGAGAACACCACATTATTTTCAATGTGTCCCCATTCGTGGTTTAGATCAGTGATTTCTGTATAGCCAGCTGGACGCCAGACCTATTGCTAAGACCAGTATGGATTTAAGTTTTTCTTTCGAGAGATACCAACACACATTTTATTTTAGATGGTTCAAATGGCTCTGAGCACTATGGGACTTAACATCTGAGGTCATCAGTCCCCTAGAACTTAGAACTACTTAAACCTAACTAACCTAAGGACATCATCCACATCCATGCCTGAGGCAGGATTCGAACCTGCGACCGTAGCGGTCGCGCGGTTCCAGACTGAAGCGCCTAGAACCGCTCGACCACAACGGCCAGCTTTTATTTTAGAAAATTGTGTTATTTCTGTTCTAGCTACTCTGCTGATGAAAAGACAGACTTTATATCATAAGGCCTCAGCGTGAATGTCCTTCACTGGAGCACAAACGAATGTCTCTGAGTAGAGTGAAGTGTTTTATGGCCTGAAAAGAGAACGAGATAAAGCTAAAGAAAAAATTGCTGCCATTACAGCTTGCAATATTTTTGTGTCAGACTACATCTGATAAGAATGTCTTGCTTCTGTCCTCACTCAAAAGAATTATTAATGGCATACCTAGGTGGCGTCGCTCTCTTCAATGTAATTTTAAATATCACTCAACCAATCGTCACTAGTTTGATCCGTGCAGCTGCCATTATAACACTAAAAACTTTTTTGTAAGTCTCCTTGAATTAATTTAAAAAAATAGACAGTTACTTCATAAATTGTACCTTCGTATAAGACATTGTCCTGTAGATCAGGACAACACAACGTATGCCAACGCAGATTTTACCTCAATCAACGTAGGCCAGCGAGAGACGCGAAAGATTCAAGAAAAATAGTCTTTCACTTAGGCTACCGTCTCAGACCACACGTTTTGCCCATCTTCAAAATCGCATAACGTCCGAAGAGCTGCAAGTGATGTCAGATTAATGTGAAAGCTATTTTATGTGGTAGTTTAATAACCGTCGCACAAGGATGGCCATAATTAATGAAAGTAGAATCGGTCCGCGCTGCTAACAGTCTGACACTAAGGATATTCTGTTTCCTCTGGTAGCACAGCACATACACAAAGAACAGTTTATAATTTATTCAACAACTAATTGAATGCAACATCTATTTAGATAGAGAAGTGATGCTTTCAGCACGAAGATTCGTGTTATCTCCAAATTATTTACGAAAGCCAGTAATTATGTTTGATATTAACTGGCCGTATTATATGAGACAAGGAGAAATCTAGGAGCTCTCGGAGTCTACACGGCGAAAAAACCCTCCACTGGGTAATTTTCAGAGGCTGTTTGGCGATACCCTCTAAGTATTTTGGTGTAAGGGAACCACGCTCTTCGGCGGCCCATTACAGGGTTATTGCATTTAGTCTGGGTTCTTGTCCATTTAGCCTTGTATCCGAATTGCACTGAATGCACAGCAATGAAGAAGTCGACGGTAAACGTTGTGTGCCTGGTAACCATTTGCTCACTTCACCTGCTGCTCGTGACAGTATTGCCCTCTTTAGCCCGCTTCCCTCATGTTTACATTCATTTCTGTCTGTTGTGTTTTTCGGCAGAATTAGTTGTACGTTAACCGTAATATGCAGCTTTAGGGAATGGTTTACAGATGAGACGTTGGCCGATATGCACCTCGTGTCTTAGTTTACGTAATACAGTGGAAGAACGGCACAGCAACGCAATGTTGTGTATAAAAGTGGAAGTTGAGAAACAATTTATAGGCAACTAACACGTTGTGAGCCCACGACTGAAATAGCAAATCACCAGCCTATTATTGCGAACTGACGGCACTCTTCTAACATGTGGTGAACGCGTAATCGTACTCCAAAAGCGGGGCCCCTCACCAGTGAAGAAGTACGTGCGATGCGAATTCTCCTTCCGACCATCTTGTCTTCCACTTACAACAGTGATTCTCCAAATGACACGTGAATCGTATTTCAGTACATGGTTACCGCGTGTAGGGAGGCTTTAGACTTAGAGTGTTGTTGGAGGCCGCATTGTCCCATTGCCTGTTGTATCTGGCAGTTCGTTTTTCCGAATTCATGAGGCCAGAAGGAAAACATCTAATTTCCTAGATGTCGTGGACGAAGGATTAGGTCTTGCATGGGCTCCACAGTTTCTACGCTCAGAACACACACTGGATCATTTGCTGTGCACTATGTAATGGTGCAGATGATCACTCTCTGAGTTCGGATAGGTCACATCTGCACCAGTGTTCTCATGATCATATCTACCGCCATTGTCATAAACCCTAAAGACCTACGGGAAAATTTGGAGAAACTCAGAATCTCTTAGGTTAAATCACAAATCTTGCATCGACCCACCACTGCGTATTGAAATACAGGGTGATTCAAAAAGAATACCACAATTTTAGGAATTCAAAACTCTGCAACGACAAAAGGCAGAGCTAAGCACTATCTGTCGGCGAATTAAGGGAGCTATAAAGTTTCATTGAGTTGTACATTTGTTCGCCATTTCAGCCAATAAAGTTTTTGGTCCCGTTTTCTTCGAAGGTGCTACTGTAACTGGACTACAGTATCTGGAGATGTTAGAGAATTGGCTGTTCCCTCAGCTCGAACAAGAAGCACAACAATTCATATTTCAGCAAGATGGAGCGCCACCACATTGGCACTTATCTGTCCGTAACTACCTGAATGTCAACTACCCGAGGCGATGGATCGGCCGCCAGGCAGCCCGTGACAGAGCACGTCATCACTGGCCTCCAAGAAGCCCTGATCTTACCCCCTGCGATTTTTTCTTATGGGGGTATGTTAAGGATATGGTGTTTCGGCCACCTCTCCCAGCCACCATTGATGATTTGAAACGAGAAATAACAGCAGCTATCCAAACTGTTACGCCTGATATGCTACAGAGAGTGTGGAACGAGTTGGAGTATCGGGTTGATATTGATCGTGTGTCTGGAGGGGGCCATATTGAACATCTCTGAACTTGTTTTGAGTGAAAAAAAACCTTTTTAAATACTCTTTGTAATGATGTATAACAGAAGGTTATATTATGTTTCTTTCATTAAATACACATTTTTAAAGTTGTGGTATTCTTTTTGAATCAGCCTGTATATTTAAGTAAACTATTTAGTCAAAAAGCCTTCAAATTCAAACATTTTTGGAAGATGACTACTAACAGCTGTCAGGTAGCGTATAAAATGCATGTTTGACCAACAGCTCCTTTTTTTTTATTTAAAACCCAAATATCGACCAGTTTCAGCCACAGATCTTCTTCACGGATTCTATACGAAGATACAAGAAATACAAGTAGTGTACAGGAAATGTGACAAAATCTTTTCCAGGAGCCGCGCGGGATTAGCCGAGCGGTCTTAGGCGCTGCAGTCATGGACTGTCTGGCTGGTCCCGGTCGAGGTTCGAGTCCTCCCTCGGTCATGTATGTGTGTGTTTGTCCTTAGGATAATTTAGGTTAAGTAATGTGTAAGCTTAGGGACTGATGATGTTAGCAGTTAAGTCCCATAAGATTTCACACACATTTGAACATTTTTTTCTTTTCCAAGAAGTAAAAAATATACATGAATACTTGAAGGGGTTCAACATTTTGGGCAACAACATCGCATGTGTAATTACTTGAATAATGGCTACGTCTCATAGGTAGAGCATGTCACGTTTTTCAGTGTAACACATGGGACTTTTAAAGGCAGACATAATAATAAAATGCGTAAACAGTGCAGTATTGAAGAGAAGATCAGGGGTATACGTGCTACAATTGTACAAAATATTGAGGAGTTGGTCAAAGATCTTCACCAAGTATTTTCGTCATGTGGTACGAAAATATCTCGATTATAAGTTTCTTGCCGAATGCAGGGGACAGAGCTACCTTTAACCAACATCTTTGGTGTAGTTTCACACGTAAACAGAAAAAAGATATTGCTATCTCTGAACAGAGTATAACATCGATCTTACAATATGGGGCACATATTACTACAAAGCCCTATGTAAAACATTCTCGGTTTTCTTGCCGCATTAGTTCGGGATAAAATCTCGAGCTTTTGACGATAGCCTCCATCATCGTCAGTAGCAATTGAGTGTCTTCACTGCTGTTGTGGTGTCCTTATATAGCCCGTGGACGGATTCTGATTGGTCGGCATGTGATTGGTCGGCAATTGCGTACTGCTGTCGCAGACGGTGTTAATGTGTGCGCTGGTGGCGCCACAGCTTCCATGGGAACGTAAACACTGCAAGGAATGTCACTGCTGCTTCTCTGCATCGAGCGTTCGTTTCCATGCACCGCTCAGATAATATCTGTTATAACGGTTAAAGTTCTTCTCGCTCTTTCTTTTTTCAACAGCTCCTTAATAAATGAATCCCAATATGTGAAGGCATGGGACAAAATTTTTGTTTCATCAAACAGTATCTTATGGCATCGGCTAAGCCTCCGAAATCTATATGAGCAGAGAGGAGAGGGAGGGGCTCCGTTTACTTCGAAGAGATGAAGGTCTTTATTATCAACTGTCAAAGGAAATGTCGCCATCGTTCTTAATACTATCGAATATCATAGCAAAATGACATCACTATTGGAGGACAGTACGTACAAATGTCTTAAACGGGATCCAACTTTGGCATTCTGCAGAAAAACTACCGAGCTAATGATCAATTCCTGTCTACCCGACGATGCTACGAAAAATCTGAGTTCGAGCTCCTAGATCTCCCAGATTGTACGGGCTACCAAAGATCCACAAGGATAGCGTTCCCTTGAGACCATAGTCAGTGCAATTGGTTCTCCTGCTTACAAGCTGGCCAAATACCTAAAAAGTTGATTACACCTATAGTCGACGGTTGTGAACATCACATAAAAAACTCGCAGTTGTTCACTGAGAAAATGAAATTAGAGTTGATCCAAATGACATTTAATTCAGCCTGTATTTGGTATCGCTGTTCACTAAAGTTTCGGTGGACATTTTGAAAATGCTGGAGACTCTTTTTCCTCCTGGAACTATTAAGTTATTCCGGCATGTGATGACGACCACCTACTTCTTGTATGGTAGTAAATTTTATTAAATGACAGACGGTTTGGCGATGGGCTCTCCGTTGTTTCCATCATTGGCTAACATTTTTATGGAGAAATTCGGGGAACGTGCATTAAATTCGGTTCCTCTCCATCCATCCTTGTTTTATCGTTATTTTGACGATACATTCTTGGTCTGACCACATGGCGCAGAAAGTCTCGAACAATTCATGGAACTCATAAACAGTACGCATCCGAACGTCCAGCTCACTGTCGAGTAGGAGAAAGAAGGAAGGTCGCCATTTTTAGACGTTTAGTACAACGACAGGCGGACGGGCGACTCGGCCACTCTGGGAACTGTAAGCCGATGCATTCCGATTTCTATCTTAATGCACAAAGTTTCCATGATCACGCTCAGGAGAGAGCCATTTTGAACACGTTGGTGTATTGAGGGAATATAGGGATTACTGTTTCTGACGAGGAACACTTGAAGTCCAAAATAAATCATCTGAAATACGTGTTCCGAAAGAATGGCAATGGTGCACGCGATATAAAGGAAGCATTCTCCAAGAAAAGGAAACATGAGAATGCAGCACACGTACACAATGAACTACGGATCGTGGTTCTTCCTTCTTGTGGAGCTATATCCAGAAAAACAGGAAGAGTCCCGGGTAGATGGGGTATAAGACCGATTTTTCGTCCTCCTAAGAAAATTAACGAGATGATGCGCCCTGTTAAGGACAGTCTCGGCTTCAGTGTCCCTGTAACTTATAATATCTCCTGTGTGGGTGGAAGCCATTACATAGGTCAGACTATTCGTACCACTTCCGACCACTGTGCAGAGCACCAACGGCATATTAAAAATAGAAAACTAGAGAAATCGGCAGTTGCGGAACACAGCCTCACTAAGAAACATAAAGTACTGTTTGATGAAACAAAAATTTTGTCCCATGCCTCCACATACATATTTTTTCTTTATTTTAATTTCATTCCCCTGCCCCATATAGGCAGGGGAGGGCTGGCAGCGGTACGGTCCACCGTTCTTCAGCCAATTGGCTTTACAAAATTACAGAAGGGTAATTACATAAAAAGGCGGGATAGAAAGGGGGACATAAAAAACAAATTAAATGGAGATGATGGGAGTTAAAATATACACTGAGACGGGAACATGCACTGGGAGACAGTTAAAAAGTCGACGTAAAGGTAAAAGAACACAGATGGCAAATCAAAGTGCGCTTAAGAAGAAACACTGTCGGAAAACACAAGTTAAAAGTCGGCCAGAGGATAAAAATCACACAGAGCATGACACATAAAAAAACTGGAAACAATGGAGCACTCATGAAGAAAAAAATACTGCTGTTAGGAACCTGCCCAGGGACTGGAGGTAGAGAAGGAGCAGTGGGGGGCTGGGGGGGGGGGGGGCTGGGAGGGTTGGAGGAAGAGGAGAAAAAAGGGGTAGGAGGCTCACCAAAGTGCAGGAGACGAGTAGTGTGGGAGATGAAGAGGGAACACAAGGCAGGAGGGAGTGCAAAGACACTGAAGGGGAGGGGATGTAGGAGGTAGGTGCTGGAAGTTGCGTTGGGAAAGGTGGTGGAGGGTGTGGAGATGGAAAGAGGGCAGGTCACAGCAGTAAAAGTGTGGTAGTGGGCTGGGGGTGGAGAGGAAGGGGGATACCATGGGGTGGAGGGGATCGAGTCGGCGGGCAGTATACAGGGTGTGGATGTGTTCAAGGAAAAGGAGAAGGTGGCATGAGGTTGTAGAGGATACATGTGGGGATGGATGGCAGATATGGAAGGCGAGGTGGGGTGCATGGCACTCAAGGATTTGGAGGGCGTTATAGAACCTGGGAGAGTCTGAAATCCAAGCAACACTGGCCTAACAAAGGATGGGGCGGCTCAGGGATTGGTAGGTTTGAAGTATGGTGGAAGAATGCAGGCCCATGTCTGGCTGGACAGGAGTTTCAGGAGGCAGAGTTTCTTATGGGCTTCGTGTTGGATTGTAAGGACGTGGGGAGTCCAGATGAGGTGGCGATCGAGGGTGAAGCCAAGGTATTTGAGGATAGGAGTGAAGTGGATAGGATGGCCATAAAAGGTTAGGTAGAAATGATGGAAGGAGCGATTGGTGCAGCCTATGATGATCGCCTGGGTCTGGAGGGGTTGATAATAAGGAACCACTGGTTGCACCAAGTGGTGAACTGGTCAAGGGGGTAAATTGGGACCGTTGAAGGGTAGGATAAAGGGCTAGGAAGGCAGTGTAATCAGCAAACTGGAGGAGATGAACAGGTTTGGGCATATCAGCATTGTACAAGAGATAGAGGAGAGAGGAAAGGACTGAGCCTTGGGGCACACCGCCAGAGGGATAGAGGGTACAGGAGTTGGAATTGTGGACAGTGACATAGGATGGACGATGGGAGAGGAGGGAAGCAACGAGACGGACGAAACTGATAGGGAAGGCGTAGGTCTGGAGTTTTAAGAGGAGCCCAGGATGCCAGACACGGTCATAGGCGTTCTAGAGGTCAAGGGGAACAAACATAGCAGAGCAATGGGAGTTAAGTTGGAGGGAAAGAAGATTGCTAAGGTTAAGGAGCTGGTTGTTGGCTGAGAAGGAAGGCTGGAAGCCACACTAGATAAGGGGAAAAAGGTGGTGCTGGTTAAGGTGGCGGTGAATATGTCAGGAGAGGATGGTCTCGAAGATCTTACTGAACACGGAGGTGATGCAGATGGGACGATAGGAAGAGGTATCAGAGGGGGTTTGTTGGGTTTAGGGAACAGCATGACATGAGAAGTCTTCCATAGGTCGGGATGAAAGCCAGTGGAGAGGACATGTGCAGGGTAGTAAGGACTGCCAGGATGCCTCCACATACTGGGATTCTGTTATTAAGGAGGCTTTGGAATAAGAATGAGTGAGAATAACTTTAACTGTGATAACTGATGTTATCTGAGCGGTGCATGGAAACGAGCGCTCGATGCAGAGCAGCAGCAGAGACATTCTTTTCAGTGTTTACACTCCCATGGAAGCGGTGGCATCACCAGCGCAGACACTGACACCGTCTGCGACATCTGCACGTAATCGCCAACCAATCACAAGCCGACAAATCAGAAGCCGTCCACGGGCTATATAAGGCCACCACATCAGCAGTGAAGACACTCAGATGCTCCTGACGACGACTACGGAGGCTATCGTCGAAAGCTCGACATTTTTTTCCTAACTGTCGCGGCAAGAAAACGGAGAATGTCTTACGCATCAGTGCCGTCACGGAAGACTTCGTTCTCATTATAAAATCCTGCTGTTAAACGATAGTATTATCATGGAATGTATGTAAACAAAGGTGAATTATGTCATAAACGTAATGTAAACGCTATCCGTAACATTAAAACAAGTTAAAACGTCCTGTTCAGAAATAGGATGAAATATCACTCAGTATTCAAATGAATCTAAGATACAGTAATGAACCATTACTGTAAAATATTTACTACATTTAGAGTAAAACATTATACTTAAATAATTTTAGTAAAAGTGCTTAATTAGGAGCCTAGTGTGTCATTAAACGAATACCATAAAGAATGGGCGGGGTAAATAACCACAGCACAACCATGTGCCCAGATTTGGCTTGAAGGAATTTGGGCTCAACCAACCACTGCCTGTTTTCCTGCAACGATTGACTTTTTTATAGATATTATCGTGTACTGTAGGAAACAGAAACACAGTTACATTATCTAGTTTGTCACGTAGCTATTTCCTTCACAGACCATGGGCACAACTTCCAGTGAACTGATGTAGAATGACTCAGTTTAAGACTCAACATGATTCATATGTCAGTAAGGCTACACTATGTCCATCTACAGAAAGTCTAGTATAACAGTGACATAAATGTAATAAAAAAGAATACATTAGTCAATGTCACTACCGTCATTATTGGTAAAAATACCGAAGGTAAATAATAAAACCTGTAAGTCCGATATGGTACACGTGCTGTTAGAATTACATACAAGATTCACATTTAGAATATCAGTGGTTGTCCAAAATAAAATACTTAAATTTAGACTAAAAATTTTCTGTGTCTCCGTAGACATTGTTTTTTATTTGTGAAATAATGACTGATTTCTAGGGCAGAAAACTGAAAGACTTTCTGAGTTACAGCCAGCTTGAGTGATGTATAATGAATGCTATTTTTTCCTTCCAGTTCTGTAACTCTGAACTTTTCCGTTCTTTGGAAATTGTGGCAGGAAGTTGATGATGGCAGTTATTGCTTTTGTTACTTTTATTACTAAATGTCGGCTATATTTCCCAGTTATTTAAGAGGTGGCTCCAAGGCAACTGTGGGTACACGCCACACATTGTTATCATTGTTCAACGTTTTACTCTCTGTGCATTCTTTGAAAGAGACCAATTGTCAAAAAAATTTGTATTAATGAGTAACTGTATCTAAAGCCTTAATAAAATGATTTCTTTATTTTGATATTACCGGATAAGCAAACAGCACAAACAGATGAATTTCAAGAAATGGCTCTGAGCACTATGGGACTTAACAGCTATGGTCATCAGTCCCCTAGAACTTAGAACTACTTAAACCTAACTAACCTAAGGACAGCACACAACACCCAGCCATCACGAGGCAGAGAAAATCCCTGACACCGCCGGGAATCGAACCCGGGAACCCAGGCGTGGGAAGCGAGAACGCTACCGCACGACCACGAGATGCGGGCGAATTTCAAGAAGTTCAGTCTTAATTTTCATCAGTCACTTTGAAACATTCTGCCATATTCAGTTATTACTGTGTGTGAACAATTTTTGTATTGTTGTATTCTTTTTTTTACCTACATCAGAATATATTGAGCATTTTCCTTTTTTTAACATTACTGTCATATTTTACCCCTATCTCTCTCCCCCACGCCCCAATTTCTCTCCCTCGCATCTTTCCTCTGTCTTCTCTCTGTATTTCCATTTACTCTGCTGGACGTAAGTTAAGTAGAATATCAGTCACATGCATAAGGATAGACTGGACTCAAAAATGAATAATATGGGACTAATTTCGTGATTTATCACCGTCTGACCGCCCTCAAAGTGCACACGGTGTAGAATGATGTACATAAATTACATCAATGTAGCCTGTCGCTTGATTTCTAAGCAGCGTAACTAGTTCTTTAAATTAAGTGATAATTCAGAATATGTTAAGACTATTATTAGCTGTATGGCTGCTAAATTTTCATATTAAATGAAACTAAAGTGCGCAGATACCACCATTTCGGTGCACTGTCATGTACGACATTCTCATTTTATGTTCTTGTTCGCCCTGAATGGAACACAGCTTTTACGCAGACACAAGTAGCTACTGACTGCACGATCGCTGCATAAGAAAGGTTGTCTATCAAAAGCTATTAGAAGAAAACGCTATTATGTTTTTAGAACGTATCAGTCACACTGCAACAAATAAGAAGGTATTATTAACGGATGATTGCTACAACGCAGCTACAATAGTTTGATTTCACAGCACGGCAGCTGAAATTGCCAGCAGTATCTACTCTGCATTCATAGAGAAATTACGGTGTAGGTACACTGACAAAAGTGAAAGCCTTAAATTTTATTATGACACTCACGCTATTACGAGTTTTATTCAGTACTAGAACGTATTTCGTTAACTGACAACCAATATTTTCACCGAGCAGTATTTTCACTGTTTCTTATTGTAGCGTTATTGTCGTGCCTCGAAAAATCTACCATTTTTATATTTTTGACGTAAGTCTATTGCTACTGAAGGAAGTAATTAAAATAGTAAAAGTATATATTCATTCCCAGAGAATGGTTTATAATGGAACTCCACTTCCTGTTAACATTTTTTTTCCCTTCATGAACGTTAGAAGGAAAAAGACCATTATCTGCACTTCGAGAAGTACCTCATCCAAGCAATGGGGGTGTTTACTGTCAAAGCGTCGAGTTATCATGTTTAAAACTAAGAACACAGCATCTCTCAAGACTGCTGCCAATTTTGTCTTCATATGGATATTCAAAACAAATGACATTTCAGTCTGAATCTGTACATTACCATTCAGGTCGCTAGCTCCCCTCAACGAACTCTCTGTCATTCTTCCGATTCTTGCTATCACAAATGTTCGTACCTCGGCAGTTTTAGCCGCTGTTGCCAGTAAGCGGTTTTTTCACAATGGAATGTTCTCTCATCTTAGGACTGACACTCTCAGACGCCTGACTTAAGGGAAAGTTCCCAGAACTCAGTAGCCTTACTTCTCTCACTTCAGTTTAGGTACCCCTCAGCTCTTCAGTGAGAAAAGAGGTATTGCCAGGATCGTGCCTATGTCATATCTAAGAGTAAATAAGCCTTTCAAACCTAGTGGCTTATTCAGCATGTTGACATATGAGAAATTTTGAAACTGTTTGCTGTTGCTTAACTCAGAAATTACTTCCCCAGACTTCTGAGACTGAAACAGTGTACCTGAGTGGAACTCGATACTTGAACTTTGCCTTTTGCAAACAAGTGCTCTACCGACTGAACTACCCAAGCACGCTCTTAAAGCTTTACGTTTACCAGTACCTCTTTTTCTACATTCCAAACTTTACACAAGTTCTCCTGCGTGCTTTGTGGGACTAGTGCTCCTGTAAGGAACAATACAGCCTTTGAGCTTGTATCAGGAATAAATGTTCACTCTGTAGAGGAGTGTGTCATGATTTGAAACTTCCTGGCAGATTAAGACTTGTCTGCCACACCGGAACTTGAATCAGGGCTGTTTGCACTTTGCGGGCAAATAAACTACTGGCTGAACTACACGATCACGACCCATGACACGGCCTCACAGCTTTACTTCCGCCAGTACCACATCGTCTTCCAAAGTCAATGTTCCCATTTTCAAGTCCCGGTAGAGCTTCCGTCATTATGAATGCTAGAGCAATGT
Organism: Schistocerca serialis cubense; assembly: GCF_023864345.2. Classification (NCBI taxonomy): domain Eukaryota; kingdom Metazoa; phylum Arthropoda; class Insecta; order Orthoptera; family Acrididae; genus Schistocerca; species Schistocerca serialis. Next base: position 505,893,611 of record NC_064643.1, on the reverse strand, counting down.
GTTACCATTACGCCAACAGGACGTATCTGTGAGTGCATCTACGAGGCTCACTGACATATCGTCTTAGTTAACCCTGTAAATATGGTAGCACTGCGAAAGCAGAAAAGCTGATACCGATGAAAGTTAGTTTTCGTTCTACTAGTAGTATTCTCTTGCACAATTGCACACGTCAAAAATTAACATGATCTACCACATTTGTTTATGACACATTTCGAAATTTATTCCCATCATGCGTGTTTCGTGAACTCAATTAATTCAAGTTGTCATTAACTTCAAAGGTGATGAAGTCTAATAAGACAGCTGTTGATAAACAATTGATAAACGTGCACCGGAATTCAAATGTTGCCACGCTTGTCTTGCAGATGATCTACTTGCAATACGCCTTTAAACTGAAATCAATGATGTTAACTTTGTGAAGAAGCACGATATGGCTTTAGATAATTAGCAGTCGATTTTGGTGAACTCTTATGCTTCACACCCTTTTTCTTTTCGGCTGCATATCGTCGCATTTAATGTAACTGTTTTGTATGTACATACCCTACCCCTACCCCCCCCCCCCCCCCCCCCGCCTCTCTCACTCTCTCTCTCTGTTTGTAAGTGGTATGTTTACTTTTCTTGGATGCCGTTATTTCAGAAATGTTGAATAATTATGGCCTCTCAGCCCAACCTTCATAAAGGCTTTTGCGAGAAGCAGTACTGTGACTGGCACCTTCATCACCTGGGCCACTGCAAACACAAGTGCTGACGCTGTCTCTGATACCTGGAGCTTCAACATCGGTGCTGCAAAAACTGGCAATTTCGATGGACTGTCTACATTTGGATAGGGTCTTAGTAGTAAAAGCTTCTCCACCAATTCTATGAGTGAGAACAAGAGTCAATTATGTTGCACCACAGTGCTTGGAGATGCTCCTGGGGACAGGATATCATTTGTTAGCATCAATAATTCGGTCGTGTGTCGAGATCTAATCCTTTTTGTAAATGTATAGCGGCCTGCTTCAGAAAGAGAACTTTCCACAATCTTAAATGATTCACAGTGTTCCGCAGTTAAGTGTGGAGTTACACTATGCTTCAAGTTCACTCTTCTATCCAAACCTGATGATGTTACTGGAAACTCCACCATACGACGTGGGGTGAAAATGGTGTGAGACTGTGGGGCACATTATTTGCTCAGTGATTTAAAGAAATTATCCTGAATGCTGTACATTCTCGATCCTCTGAATTTCAAGGAGAGAGATTCTGGGAAATTAGAATTATTATCAGTCTCTCAGGGCGAGAAAGAACGTTACTGGTGGGTCAAAAACATTCCCACTTAGTTTCCCTACAATTGAGTAAAGACAGTCATAAATGGCATATTTGTCTTAGCTGTCTGGATGAGTTTTCTAGCTGTCTGGATGAGTTGCTATGTTTGTGGGCAGCCATTACCTAATGAAACAGAAACACAACAAAGGGTTCATTGCTATGAAAGTGGCAAATTCTGCGGTGTTGCACACAATTCAAACAACTTGCAAAACTCCCATGACAAATTCCCATTTTCTTTCACAATATGAACAATTACCCTGCTCATTTCCTTGTTGAATGCTTATCTGATTTTAATTTGTGTAGTGACTGAGTTAGTGTCCTATCTGACTGCACAGAAAAATATGTTACGTTTTCAATGAAAATGTTATGTTGTTCTTCCTGGACTCGCTAAGATTCATGAGGGCACCAGTTCAGAAATTTGTAAAACCATACGTCAGAACGATGTGCTTCTCACTTGACATACACATCCTAACGGTACTAATTTGCATCTCACAACGAAGAGAAAGAAAGCTTTTGACAATGTTAACTGGAATACTCTCTTTCAAATTCTGAAGGTGGCAGGGGTAAAATACAGAGAGCGAAAGGCTATTTACAATTTGTACAGAAACCAGATGGCAGTTATAAGAGTCGAGGGGCATGAAAGGGAAGTAGTGGTTGGGAAGGGAGTGAGACAGGGTTGTAGCCTCTCCCCGATGTTATTCAATCTGTATATTGAGCAAGCAGTGAAGGAAACAAAAGAAAAATTTGGAGTAGGTATTAAAATTTATGGAGAAGAAATAAAAACTTTGAGGTTCGCCGATGACATTGTAATTCTGTCAGAGACAGCAAAGGACTTGGAAGAGCAGTTGAACGGAACGGACTGTGTCTTGATAGGAAGATATAAGATGAACATCAACAAAAGCAAAATGAGGATAATGGAATGTAGTCAAATTAAATCGGGTGATGCTGAGGGAGTTAGATTAGGAAATGAGACACTTAAAGTAGTAAAGGAGTTTTGCTATTTAGGGAGTAAAATAACTGATGATGGTCGAAGTAGAGAGGATATAAAATGTAGACTGGCAATGGCAAGGAAAGCGTTTCTGAAGAAGAGAAATTTGTTAACATCGAGTATAGATTTAAGTGTCAGGAAGTAGTTTCTGAAAGTGTTTGTATGGAGTGTAGCCATGTATGGAAGTGAAACATGGACGATAAATAGTTTGGACAAGAAGAGAATAGAAGCTTTCGAAATGCGGTGCTACAGAAGAATGCTGAAGATTAGATGGGTAGATCACATAACTAATGAGGAGGTATTGAATAGAATTGGGGAGAAGAGGAGTTTGTGGCACAACTTGACAAAAGGAAGGACATGTTTTGAGGCATCAAAGGATCACAAATTTAGCATTGGAAGGCAGCGTGGAAGGTAAAAATCGTAGAGGGAGGCTAAGAGACGAATACACTAAGCAGATTCAAAAGGATGTAGGTTCCAGTAGGTACTGGGAGATGAAGAAGCTTGCACAGGATAGAGTAGCATGGAGAGCTGCATCAAACCAGTCTCAGGACTGAAGACCACAACAACAACAACGAAGAAATATGTCTTCGACACATATGTCTCATAACGAAGAAAGGGGTCTGCGACACAAGTATCTCATAACGAAGTAAGGAGACTTCGACACAAATATCTCTGTGTGCTGGAGAAAATCAATGAAACTACATTGGCTTACATATCTGCATTCTCTAGCAAACGTAAATGTGGTGCCATAACAGATGCAGAAAATGAGTACCCAGTGTGTGGTAGGGAAGAAATTAACATCTCTAATTTACATGAATATGCAAGACCTTTTATGTGCACAGTACTTGCAGGTATTTTGAGTGATTCTGGAGTGTATGCATAGAAACATAGACATTGTATCCTGCATTCTACTGCACTATGACTTTCATGGGATTGCATACTCAAGTGCACAGACGTCGACATCAAATTCTTAACTGATATCAATCTGTTGAAAGGTCACGAAGCCTATTTATGTTGTTCTGTATATGTTAGATATGCAAAAAATCATGTGCCAGTTTCATTATGAGTTTGCAGAAACTCATTTTGAAGTCTCAAAATTACTTTATATGGACATGGACAGCTATCACAATGCACCGAACACAACTGAACATGTGGCCACTGGATTGCAGATCGTGGAGTTTGTAGGTCTCTGTTCAAAAATGTTCACTCATTATACTGAAAAAAGTGTCACCCTTGAATAGGATAAGGTTGTTCGCCATGTTGCCTCAAAGGCACACATAGCTAGTGATTACTTGAAGTGCCTATATGATGGTGCAGATGATGCCGTTCTTCATATTTGTGTCAAGTCAATTTTAGGTCAAAGGACTTGTGGTAGGCAGTGTGTCACATCTGATAATTGGACTGGCACTGTATGACGACAAGTGGACCATTTGTGAGGCTGGGATCAAAACTCTACCTTACACTCTTTACTTGACCATTGGAGATAGAAAATGGATGTATATGTTGTATGTGTAGTCATAAAGTGTAGAATAGTGTGACCCACTTATCGTGGTATGCATGTAGATGTGTGTATGTGTGTGAGAAAGAGAGAGAGAGAGAGAGAGAGAGAGAGAGAGATTGCATACTGAGTATGCAAATCTGTATGTATATGCTAATTAGGGTACATATTATGTATGGTAGTTAGATTAAGTGCGTATGGTGTATGCTAGTTAGAGTGCACATAATGTGTGTGAGTTACACTGTTTGCATACTACATATGCTAGTTAACGCAGGTTTTCCTGTTACTAGCCACACAAATCAAGATCGTGTTTTTTTATGTTATGTCTTAAAGACGAACAGTGAAGTTGGTTTTATTTTTAAATTGTAAAACTGTTCTGAAACTGTGGCTAAAGTGTAATATGAATATTTCAAACTAAAAAGGATTGCGCCAATTGCTTCATGCTGTTAATAACATATTAAACTGTTCTAGCCTGAGAGACCTACTCTGTACACTGTTAAGGCACTTTGTAAAAATTGTAAACTGTACTGTTAATTTTGTACATAGTTTTGTATCTTGTTTTCTGAAAAAATAATATTATTGGGGGCGCAAAGAGTAAGAACTTTTCCAGCTTGGGACATATATCTCGAGAAAAAGGTGTTTGCTATATTTGTTAAGTGCGAAATTTGTTTGAAAAAAGGATTATAAATATGTCATTTTTGCTAAACTGAAGTTACTCGTTTTTCGTTCTGCATCAACCTTGTCAAATAATTGTTTACAGCATTTGAATAGAGATCCTTAAACCAGAGAGTATGCTGGTAGATGCGCACTGCACACATCTTTCCTACAAGAAGGGATCCATTTACTCTTAGTTAACAGTGTTGCTGGGAAGGAGAGGAAAACTATAGCAACAATGCATGATTTCATTATTTGCATCAGTGGAGACTATTGTAGTACTGGCGCAGCCCTACTGCTACTAGTATGTAATAGGGCAACAAACATTGTAGTGCTGCGAAAAGAAACGAAATATTACTAATCAGACAAGATTTAATTCCGAGAACATTAACCACAGTTACATTTTTCAACATTTGCGTAGTAAACTAAAACGCGGTTTCTTGCTGCACTTTATTTATGCCGAGATGAGTTTCGCCTTTTGCATTAGGGCTTCATTAGTAGATTTTAATGTGGAATTGTGAAGTTTCGTTTTTATATGTAACATTAATAGATTAGAAAACAGTTTCATTTTCGAAGATATTTGTGGTTGAAACTATATAATTAGAATGTAGGTCGGAATGTAAGCAAAAGAGTTGGTAAAGTGCATTCACTACTTAAAGGCGACTTGTGGTATTTAACCTCTCAGCTACTAAGCAAACTTTTAAAAAAATGGTTGATTTGTCACACAGGTTTCTTATGCTGCTAAAAGGCGAGGTTCCCCCATATTCTCTCAGGCAAATATACGTATGAAGCTCTAAATTACCTAATTTTAATAGTCTGTCACTTACTTTGACCATTTCCGGAAGTACAGCAGGTTAGCTGTTACAAATAGGCAGATCCAGCGACGATTACGTCGTAACGGTGATCCAGTTTTTGCCTCGTGATTCACTCTGATCGACTGAAAGTTAATTACGACATTGAACCACATTTGAGGAGAAGTTGCGTCCCAGTACCAGAAATACGGCATCGTCATTCACGACCTCGCTACTGATGAGACGTAAAACTTTCGTCTTAACTTCCTTAATTCAGGTGAGTGGTTATTCATGTGCATCTAATTTCCCTTATCCAGATATGTGGCAATATCCATGGCTGTATCCCACATTCCTTCGGAGTTTCCTTACATGGCGCTAAGCGTTAGGCCAACACAGGGAAGCGCTAAACCTAGTGCAAACCGTCAGACTTTTGCTCTGCAGCAGAGAAACTCTGGATCTATGATTCATTAACTTCATTGTTCGCTTTATATAAGCGACCGTAAATAACATTGCAACATAGTCGCAAATAAATCGGGAACCGGTTATCCTGCGGAACGTTAAATCGAGTGATGACATGCACACTTTATATTTTTAACCAAGAGCTAATTTATTCCTCTCATACGCATTGAAATTCATTTTGAAAAGCTTGTATCTCAAGCGGACTATAATTTCCTACTGTAATTACAGAAATTATCAGCTTAAATTTGTCGGAATAATTTTCATATTGAGACCAATTGCAGGCCTCGAGGAAATACAAGTGACTGGAGGAAAATAAAACAGCACCTGTTCGTTACTGAGTTTTTAGCATGTGACGTTTCACTCGCCTCGTTTAACACCTAGCTGCTGTTGGTGGACACTGTTATCGAGTAATCGGCAGTACGTATTACTACTAACGACCACCTACTTCATGCTGAATTTTTCCTTTTGATTGTGATGTTTTGGTCGAGATGGGAAAAGCTATCATTCGACAACAGTGGTCACGTCACATCACATTAACATCTATTCGAGATCCATCTTGTTGCTCAAACTGGAAACATTGATCATAATATCTCCATCTTTCACAGATTCTTCGTTTTATCATTTGAGAACAAAAACGGATGTTCCATAGATAAATTAACTGGTTCGATCAACTCTAATGGGGAAGTCTAGAAGAAGTTTTTGAAAACCAGCGGCGTAGTGTTAAACCCCGTGGTATTTGTAACATATAGCACGTGTATGCGTGGCTGCCTAATGTTGTCTCCACAATGGAATTGTCACGCCTACAAGTATAAGATGAGCCCACTATTGACAACTAACACTTCGGGATTTCCATAAGACGAAGTATCCTGTTGTGGTTTTACTTCACTTCAGTTTAGCACATCAAACCAATCATTCCTATCGGATAGCTACTACAATTAATCATAACGAGGACACCGTAAATTTTTTGTTAAGAAAAACACGTACGAGCAAAAATTTGTATATGTGAAGTACACAGTCAGTTTCTGTCCTACATGAGATTTCGAGATTGGTAGAATATACGTTCGATTTTCTTTAGACCGCCCCCCCCCCCTTCCCTCACTCGTAATTAAACAGACACTAGTTGGCTGATACTGATTAGCAATGAGAAACGAAGTTCTACACCCTGACTGTCAGTTTCAGAAAGGCCTCAGGGGACAACCAAATGAAACTCAAAATATTTACTATGAATGTTTCCCTGTCTGCCGAACCGAAGTGCACATATCGCCAACTAAAGAACAGATAGCAGTTGTACTGCACCACTGACCGGCACTCTGGGACATTGCCCACTGTATAGATGGTGTACTTAGTGTACCTGCAATTGTCTGCGAACACAGTGGACACCATATGCCGTCCACAAACCCCTAATCCTAAAATTACCTCTTTGCAAAACAGAACACGTGTCAAAAATTTGTTTGCTCACTAACCAGCAACACAAATTCGACTCAGGTATTCACCCATAAAGAAGCTCATCATTGTATGTCAGACTCCACAGACAGCTAAGGGATCGTCACTAGAGTAACAGAATAACAACTCTCTCGCTGAGAAACAACTTCACGCACTGCCTATGGCAAAAGCAATACTTCGCTAAATTTAACTGTCACATTCTTGACTGTCGCTCTCATCAGCGGAGACTCCACGTCGAACTCTTGGGGCAGAAAAGTATCCTCAATCGATCCCCAGAGGGAAGTGTTGTCTCCACACTATACCCCGCTCACTCTGGCCTTGCGGTGCCAACAATTTCATTCAGGCGAAGAAACCAAGTTGTTGCTGTTGTTGTTGTGGTCTTCAGTCCTGAGACTGGTTTGATGCAGCTCTCCATGCTACCCTATCCTGTGCAAGTTTCTTCATCTCCCAGTACCTACTGCAACCTACATCCTTCTTAATCTGCTTAGTGTATTCATCTCTTGGTCTCCCTCTACGATTCTTACCCTCCACACTGCCCTCCAATGCTAAATTTGTGATCCCTTGATGCCTCAGAACATTTCGTACCAACCGGTCCCTTCTTCTCGTCAAGTTGTGCCACAAACTCCTCTTCTCCCCAATTCTGTTCAATACCTCCTCATTGGTTATGTGATCTACCCATATAATCTTCAGCATTCTTCTGTAGCACCACATTTCGAAAGCTTCTACTCTCTTCCTGTCCAAACTATTTATCGACCATGTTTCACTTCCATACATGGCTACACTCCATACAAACACTTTCAGAAACGACTTCCTGACACTTAAATCTATACTCGATGTTAACAAATTTCTCTTCTTCAGAAACGCTTTCCTTGCCATTGCCAGTCTACATTTTATATCTTCTCTACTTCGACCATCATCAGTTATTTTGCTCCCCAAATAGCAAAACTCCTTTACTACTTTAAGTGTCTCATTTCCAATCTAATTCCCTCAGCATCGCCCGACTTAATTCACCTACATTCCAATATCCTCGTTTTGCTTTTGTTGATGTTCATCTTATATCCTCCTTTCAAGATGCCGTCCATTCCTTTCAACTGCTCTTCCAAGTCCTTTGACGTCTCTGACAGAATTACAATGTCATCGGCGAACCTCAAAGTTTGTATTTCTTCTCCATGGATTTTAATACCTACTCCGAATTTTTCTTTTGTTTCCTTTACTGCTTGCTCAATATACAGATTGAATAACATTGGGGAGAGGCTACAACCCTGTCTCACTCCCTTCCCAACCACTGCTTCCCTTTCATGCCCCTCGACTCTTACAACTGCCATCTGGTTTCTGTACAAATTGTAAATAGCCTCTCGCTCCCTGTATTTTACCCCTGCCACCTTTAGAATTTGAAAGCGAGTATTCCAGTCAACATTGTCAAAAGCTTTCTCTAAGTCTCCAAATGCTAGAAACGTAGGTTTCCCTTTCCTGAATCTATCTTCTAAGATAAGTCGTAAGGTCAGTATTGCCTCACGTGTTCCAATATTTCTACGGAATCCAAACCAAGTAAGCATAACAAAATCAGTACCTCCCACTACAAGGGACACGAATCTGCCAGTCAATCGGCTAAAGCTCATACCTCTTTCACAAGATTTTCTGGAAGTTTCCATTTCCCCTTCTACATCCTTAGCACCCTCCCAATCAAAAATTTGTCTCTGCTTTCTGGCAAGAGGAGGGCTCTGGCACTTTTAGTGAGAAGATTTCTTGGAGTACAGCTCACGACCGTCGTTTGTGATCCTGTGCATTCCTGCCCGCTAAGGTGGTGGTGATGGTTAGTGTTTAACGTCCCGTCGACAACGAGGTCATTAGAGACGGAGCGCAAGCTCGGGATAGGGAAGGATTGGGAAGGAAATCGGCCGTGCCCTTTCAAAGGAACCAACCCGGCATTTGCCTGAAACGATCTAGGGAAATCACGGAAAACCTAAATCAGGATGGCTGGAGACGGGGTTGAACCGTCGTCCTCCCCGCTGAGAGGATGTCTTTTCGCCTTGTTGCACCCCCGACTCAAATTGTTAGTACGTGCTGCTAGTCAAAATCAGCCAATGATATGGTTAATAACACGACTGGACATTGTGAACAGTGATCAAACATGAATACAAATCTAAAAGAAAATGAAATGTATGATGTAAAAATCTTGCTGCCTTATGGTAGTACCTACAGTAAAACATAATAAACTCATGGATGTGGTTTACGTGACAGCAGAGACCAATAGAACGTAGAAACCAGTAAAGATACATTTACTAGTCCTTACTTTTTGGCATCAGGGTGCCTCAATTGGCTAAGCTTGATGGAGGGTGTATCTGGTATTTCTTATGACTCGAAGAAATTTTAGAAGAGAAATGAAGCAGTATGTACAATAAAATACAAAAACACAAGGTTGCGATGTATTTGTCAGTGCAAATCTACAGAATTTTTAAGCGAGTAAAGGAACGTTAACTAGCCTTTATGACATCATTATGCCTCAACAGGATACGCTTCGTGGAGGCTGTATCTAATGCTTTCTTGTAACTAGAGAACTGAAGCTCATCGTGAATGAGTTGGGTGAGGATCGAGAATAAATTGCTTAAATTATAATGTTACACTAAATACATGCAAGTTAATGCTAGCAGGAACGCTAGGATGCCAGAGGGCGAGGCTAGCGTGGCTATGTGAACAATGGCAGAGAATTCGAGGGCTAATATGACAAGTAACAAATCTACTCTGATGGAAAGAACACAGTTCACAAATGCGGCGCCTGATCATTGAAAGTGACGAGAGACTAATCGGCCGCGCGGCCAGCACTGGCAGATTCTTCAATGACCTGCCTCAGACATTGAACCCGCTTCACCCTATGAAAATGATCGGACTTAGCTTCTAGTGGCACTTTGTTGCACAGGATAGACACAGGCTAGCACAATGTATCCGATTTGTGTGTAGTGCCTTGTGGGCAGATGAAGACAAAGCCTTCACAGAGTGTAACAGAGATAAGCAGGCGAGTAACAATCGACAGGAATGGATGTGGTAAACTGAGTAAGGTTTCTAGTACCAACCTCCTGATGTGTCTCTTAAGGAAATCTCACAAGCATGTGTATTAACCGTTTTGACTCAAAATAGCGAGTCACTGAGTTTAAAACATTATTCAAAATTAAGGTTTTTCTTGCTGAACATGGAAAGATGTATGTTAGGTATTACTAGAATAGGAAGCGAAACAAACAAATAGGACAGGGAACAGACTGAGGCCGAGGAGGTAATTATATCTGTAGTGAAAATGGATCGTATAAATACCCAGGTGATTGATAGTAGACTGAGTGAAAAAGTCTTGTGATGGAATTCAGGATAAGAATAGAACCTAACAATGATTTAATGGAATGGACATTGTCGCCACTGTAAAACATGTAGGAGCAAAACGTAGTCGCTTGTAGTAATGCACAGAAAAATATCTAGTGGTTTTTTTATCTGTCAGTGGTGTCAAATGTCTGTTTATGATGCTGGCTCAAAATATACACTCAATTAAAATACTCTTTTTCACCCAGCTCATGATAAGTAAATGGCTGTCGTTCCCACTGTTTCTCACATATTAAACAGTTCACATATTTTCATGGGTGTGATCCGAGTCATGCGTTCGGGGAACGATGCATGACTTGTTAATTCTACACTAAACATTATTGTCTTACGTTTGGCTATACAGGTTGATTCTTGTTAACGTTTAAACACATCCGAAGGGATGCAGGCATAGGCTACATGGGGCCGCAAATGTCGGCAAATACCTCAAAATGAATGATAAATGTGGAACATGTGACGTCACCAGATGACGTGCCTATCGGACTTGCAGAAGCTGAGCCAAACAGTATGTCACACTTAATCATCCCAACCGAAGTCAAGTATTCACGCCTGTGTGGTTCTAGGTCCACGTGTACGGCTTTAGCGCATGGAGATCAGAGTTCGAGTCTCGCATCTGGCAGGCAGTATACTTTTCATTGTCCGAGACAATTGTGTGCTTAAATTGAGCTAAGACTTATTATTTATTAAATGACCTATCTTTCTGACTCCACTGGTTTATTGCAAAATGCAGTACAACGGAAACCTATCGTATTGCGTCACAAGTGATAAGTATAAGCTTCTGAATTCCACCGTTACCAGTAAATGAGCTAAGTTTTCTTTACTAAATAATGTCTGCAAACAAAACAGTATGGGAGGAAAGGAAAGAGTCACAAAATAAAAATACCTTATGTGGTTATAGTGGTAACAATTATTCTGTAACTTCTACGATTCGAACAGATAACATTCTCGAAAGATGTTCGAAGTTGGCACCGTTTACTCAGAAGCAAGTATTCCATCGCTTAATTATCCCATAACACCCAACCCAATCTGGTGACGTCATCTGTTCAACATTTCTCATCCATTTTTGGGTGTTTGGCAACATTTGTGTCCCATGTATCTTAAGCCTAGTTTACACGACAACACTAGGTTGCAGGCAACAGTGCTACAGGCCACTGCGCATTCGCGCCACGCGTTTGCGCAACTCGTTGGTGAAACTAAAACTTTCGGCGTGTTCCACCTTTGGTGACACTAGTTGCATGAGTTTTGAGGTTAAGTGTGTTAATAGAGTGTAGACGAACTTAAATATGAAATGGGGAACGGAGAATAATGTTCGCATTTTGGATATCTATGCTTTGCGTAGGTGTTTGTGGGATTTCAGCGATGCTGATTACAAATATAAGCAACACATTGCTGGCGCTGACACCTTCATGAGCGATCATAACATAGATGCTTTGACATTGTTTGAGCTGCAGGACAAAATGTATTGAGTTAGGAGCACATATACAACCGAATTAAGAAAAATACAAGCAAATGTAATTCTAGCTGTGGGATTACTCACGTCTATAAGACCAAAATCCCATCGTTCGAGTTTGCCAACCCTTTGTTAAGGAATATTGTTGACAGGAGGGAAGGCTATACTAATTCAAGAAGCTGCATTCTTTATTCAATATTCATCCATCTAAAACGTCGCTGCAGTGCTCCTCATTCACATACTTAGAATTTTGAAATACTGCCACTGTACAGATCTATCTTCAAGAGAGTACTTTGCAAACCATTCTCTTCTTAATGCAGCCTTCTTCGAATAATTATTGTTGCTAATGTTAATAATTATTACTGTTAATGTTAATAATTATTGGTGTTAATGAAATAGCGTAATCACCAACTAAAACCGAATCTTATAGCATGCCGAGTGTTCTCGATTGTAATGCTCGCAGTGTGATATGTAATTTCAGTTCTGGCGACAGTGCTTCTTGCATTACAGTAATACCATACTTAAATCTATTTAGAAGAAATGTGAACTGTTCTGGTGACATTCTAAGATAATTAAAAGAACTTCTTGGATCTTCCGTTATACATTATTTCAACAAGGATGCTAAGCAACCGATCTGACGTATTTTCTTCATCCAGTAACTAGTCGAAACACAATTTCCTATTTTTTTTTTTTTTTATGCAGCGATTCCACGCAACAAACTTTACCTGCATCACAACTCATGCGACGTGCAGCTGCCAAAACTTTTATTTCAGGCACGACTCAGGGGCCCACAAAACGACGAAACTAAGAGTATACTGGTGTCGCCGTGTCTACAGTCATACATGAAACCACTTGCGTGCAACTCATTCCACACAACGAGTGGCGCAACCCAATGTCGTCGTGTAAACTAGGCTTTACATTAAATTAATTGTCTCAGCCTCATCTACAGGGTGTTACAGAAAGGTACGGCCAAACTTTCAGGAAACATTCCTCACACACAAAGAAAGAAAATATGTTATGTGGACATGCGTCCGGAGACGCTTACTTTCCATGTTAGAGCTCATTTTATTACTTCTCTTCAAATCACATTAATCATGGAATTGAAACACACAGCAACAGAACGTACCAGCGTGACTTCAAACACTTTGTTGCAGGAAATGTTCAAAATGTCCTCCGTTAGCGAGGATACATCCATCCACCCTCCGTCGCATAGAATCCCTGATGCGGTGGTGCAGCCCTGGAGAATGGCGTATTGTATCACAGCCGTCCACAATACGAGCACGAAGAGTCTCTACATTTGGTACAGGGGTTGCGAAGACGAGAGCTTTCAAATGCCCCCATAAATGAATGTCAAGAGGGTTGAAGTCATGAGAGCGTGGAGGGCATGGAATTGGTCCGCCTCTACCAATCCATCGGTCACCGAATCTGTTGTTGAGAGGCGTACGAACACTTCGACTGAAATGTGCAGGAGCTCTATCGTGCATGAACCACATGTTGTGTCGTACTTGTAAAGGCACATATTCTAGCAGCACAGGTAGAGTATCCCGTATGAAATCATGGCGGTGAATCGAGGAAGTACAGTACATACTGACAAAACTAAAATGAGCTCTAACATGGAAATTAAGCGTTTCCGGACACATGTCCACATAACATCTTTTCTTTATTTGTGTGTGAGGAATGTTTCCTGAAAGTTTGGCCGTACCTTTTTGTAATACCCTGTATATCTATTCGGAGTGTTTGAAAGGTTAATAAGAATGGCATTGCAGAATAAGTTGTAAGTACTCTGCATAACATACAGTACTTACGTTATTAAAGTAGTAATTCCCAACAAAATAATAGACTTCGTAAAAATACGGAGGGACAGTGTCCACATTGTAAGACATTGTCTCGTAATATTTATATTCTGTGTTACTGAGAAATAGATTTACTTTTTTAATATGCGGTTTGTGCAGTTAAGTTCGAAGACTTTATTGCAGAGTATGAGAATATTAACTAGTGGTAAGCAACCAATTGTGCAAAGCACACGTCTCGTAACAACACCTCATATTCCTGTACATGAGAACCATGATAGCGAGTTTAAGCAAATTTGGCGGCCCGTTAATAAGGTCGTCAGCACACTGGTGCCGCCTGGCGGCCGGCTTCGCAGTCATTACACTTCATTAGGCGCTCGCTTTTTACGACAGCGGCTTCCCAATTGCGCATGCGCCCGCGCCGCTGCCTAACGACGCCCGTAAATAACCGAACGCTAAATACATATTTAAATGAGGGTTCGGGGAGCGCCGCGCAGCGCGGTGAAGCGGCATTTACGCGGGCAGAAGCGGCGGCCAGCGGTAATGGCCGCGCTGCGGCGTAATTATGAGGAGTGAAGCGTATTTGTAAAGCGTCGCCACGAGTATAGGTGTGAACTCCACGCGGGAGCGCGGAGATTAACGGCTGCTGGAGCAGCCTCTTTTTCCCATCCTGCCTGTCCGGCACTGAAGAAAAACGCGAAGAACAAGAGTAGAACAGAACAGAGGAGAGAACTTCGAAAGCTTGAGACCTAGTAACGCATTTCCAATCGTCTGATTCGTCTCAACTGTCGATGACAACGTTGTCCACTCCCTTTATACTCGCTTTGCTTTAGCAACTAAAATAAGACCAATATAATGAACTCTAAACAGTACAAGCTAGTCAGACGTCTCATTAAAGTCGCATTCCCACAATTTGTGCCAAGCTCATTATTCGGAGGTTACCTGGCTACATACTTCATCTCTCCACACTTTCAATCTCTCTGAAGCATTCATTTGCAGATACCTGTACTTGTAGTTAAAGGGTGATTATTAATGACGTTGTTCTTGGCACGAAAGAAACAATAACGTTTCTATCAGCAATAGCCCGGTGATGGCCGGTGAGTCTGCAATAAGGTAATGTCAGATAATATATTACGCTACACACTTAATGTTATTGATCTGTTTTATCTTTAACGCGTATTTGCTGATGTAGATAGTACTAATAAAATACATTATTCTCTGTAGCGTTGTTTGTGTGACTTCAGCAAAGTCGAAACTCGAAAGTGCGCTATACATTTCAGGAGGAAGCTCAGAGAGGCTTGTCTACGGTCGAGAGGCCACACAGATTTACTGAGTGGCTTGTTGTGATAGGCGGCACCACGATACCGTTACAACAATTTTTTCCCTGTTTACTACCTTTGGCCTCATACTGTAACATCGTTCAACGTCATCCACTAAATCACTTGCGTACATTTTGTAAACAGTAATGGCCTTATAATGCTCCTTTAGCATACTACTGAAATCACTTTACATTTGTAGATTAGACCCTTGGTACCCCTACAAGCTATGCTAGAGGTTGTAGGAATCCCTCCCTCTTCTTTCAAAAGGCCAAGTATTGTCTCCGCAAAGTAGCTTCCTCCTTTCAGCAGACACGAAAACCATCCCATTTCATTAATTATATTTCTTAAATATGATGTTCTCTATCAACCCTTCGTTTTCTTCCCTATCACCTTGCCTTTGGAAAATTTCGTAAAATGATTTCATGTCTAACTGATCGTCCAGTGAGTTTTGTTTCGCACTGGCTTATGAATTTCACCTTTCTTCTCTCCCATTCGCTACAGAACCATCTCATTCGTTATTCTGCCAGTCCAGCTGATTCTTTATCAGTGCCTGGAGAAGCTGCACTGCATAGTCTAAATTTGGCCGGCTGGTGGAGGTATACAGTTGTATGTAGGCTGTTTAGGTTTTTATGTTAGTAACGCCACTTAGTGCTCTGTATGAAAATCGCTGACTGCGCTGTGTGCAGTCTGTGTCTGGTTGGACTCAGCGTTGGAATATTCGCTTGCGTAGAATTGGGCAGTTGGATGTCAACAGCGCGTAGCGTTGGGGAGTTGGAGGTTAGCCGCCAGCAGTGGTGGATGCGGGGAGAGAGATGCCAGAGTTTTGAGAGGTTACTATGAGCGGACGATCTGGTCGTGTGTCCGTCAGAAAAAAGAAATTTGTAAGACTTTTCAACATTATGAAGGTAAATACATTGTTTGTTCTCTATCAAAATCTTTCATTTGCTAACTATGCCTATCAGTAGTTAGTGCCTTCAGTAGTTAGAATCTTCTATTTAGCTGGCAGTATTGGCGCTCGCTGTATTGCAATAGTTCGAGTAACCAAGATTTTTGTGAGGTAAGTGATTCGAGAAAGGTATAGGTTATTGTTAGTCAGGGCCATTCTTTTGTAAGGATTATTGAAAGTCAGATTGCGTTGCGCTAAAAAATATTGTTTGGCAGTTTAGTGATGCTCAGAATAAATAAAGAGAGAACTGTCTGAGTACGTCCAGTTTCGCTCAGCTGTTTGAAAATCAAATAACGTAAGAGTTTTTCCAGCACTGTCATTTTTTACATGCAAAGGAGAAGTTTCATACAGTATCCAGATTTCTGGGGCATTCAGATGTGATAGTGGTCTGCTTGGAAACGTGAGTTTAGACATATTCGTCATAGAGATTCTGGCCGATTAAGTGTGATCACCAAAAGGAAGGTCTACGGTTTTGTGCATCAAACGGATCATAATCCCTTCACATGTGGATCCGCCATCCAAAATCAAGCAGTGGACTACCTGCAACATTCTGTCATCCTGCACCAATCGTGCAGCCAATCTAAGAAATTACTTTACCATGTGTAGGCCGCCTGTAACAGCACAGCACACACTGCCACATTTGGAGAGCAGGAAGAAAGACTAGGGTCTAACATCCAGTCAAAAACTAGGATATTAGAAACGGAGCGCTAGTTCGGAATGATTCAATGTTGGGGAAAGAAATCGGCCGTGCCTATTCAAAGGAACCAACCTAACATTTGCTTGCAGCGAATAAGGGAAATCACGGAATGCCCATATGCGTATTTGAGCTTCTGTCCTGCGGAATGCGAGTCCAGTATGCTAACCACCATGCCACCTCGCTCTCTCGCTGATGAATAGCGTAGTATTGTGTTCAGGCAGGAAGCTCCATTCAGCGCTACCACGAGTGACCATTCTCGGAGAATACTGCATGACTCTAGAAGAAGTCCTATTCTTCCGATGCTTGGAGGTGCAGAGTGGTGCCGCGTGGGATTAGCCGAGCGGTCATGCTGCAGTCATGGACTGTGCGGCTGGTCCCGGCGGAGGTTCGAGTCTTTCCTCGGGCATGGGTGTGTGTGTTTGTCCTTAGGATAATTTAGGTTACGTAGTGCGTAAGCTTAGGGGCTGATGACCTTAGTAATTCCATAAGATTTCACACACATTTGAACACTTTTTTTTTTTTTTTTTTTTTTTTTGCGGAGTGGTGTTACCCTTGGTGCCATGATGTGGTGAGGCGTTGGGTATGACTTCAGGACACAGCAGCTGGTAGTTGGGGGAACTATGGAGACGCAACGGCATACGGCATCCTCAGTCCTGATATGTTTCATTTTATACAACAGTACCGCGGTGTCATTATCTGACAAAACAATGCTCGACCACTTATAGCAGGTGCCTCTATTGACCGTGTGACGTCGAAGCTCTGCTGTGGTCAGCAGTATCCCCATATCTGCATCACGTGTGGAACCAGCTCGGACGTTAACTCGGTCCCAGTGGCAATATTTAGAATATGAAGAAGTAGTTACAACAGCTGTGGGCATCAGAGGATTCAACGGCTTTATGGTACCCTTCCAAACCGAATCAGTTCATGCATCCAGACCATGGCGGGGTTCCACGTCATATTGCTGTAAGGGCTCATACTACCAAGTCTTTTGAAAATCTGACTCCATTTTCTAATCACTGCAGTAACGCCAAACACACCCTCTGTCCGTCAGGTTTCATTTTGTTTTCTCCCTCCTTTCGGGGTGTTTCACTTTTCTGTCAGGCAGTGTATATTAACAACGAAAATCGTCACTGCAAACGAGCCGTTTCTGTGATAATTGCGAATGTGTGTTCACCAGCCTTTAATGGCTTCATTAAAAAGTACGGTCCTAGTTAGCCAAGTTGCACTTTATGGAATTGGTATTGTATAGATGTAGTGACTGTTAAGAACTGCTTTATGCAATATGTAGCTGTAACGATAGATTTTATTACAGACCATCAGTTTCGGTATGTACATCAGAGAGGTACAGAAACACATGTAACAAACTGCGTAACATAAGAGTGTACAGGTTTTACGTGAAACAACAATGAATATATCTTAACTTATATGACTGCAGCAAAGTCCTTGCAGAAACCATGCTATGCTTATGCGTAAAAATTTTACCAGTTATCAGATGTACAGCGCTCTATTATTGCTATTAGCTGTATGTAACCGTCTTAGCCGTTACTTTTATGACAAAAACATGGACTGAACAAAGTAGGTTAAAGATTAGGCAACGAAAGACTCAAGTTAAAGCAGAGATTCACCAACTATAAAGATCGACTATCAATACCTCATTGAGGTTAACATCATACGAAATAGCAAACTCAAGGTGGATCCATCATGTTGTAATATTAATACTACAGTTAAAAACTACTCAAAATGCTTCTATTACGACACGACTTTAATAATTCAATTGCAAGTCATTTGCATGTTACGGTTGCTATATAACGTTAGTAGATAAGCAGGTAGTCACACTTCAGTCCAACCAACACTGAAAATAAAATAGGTGTTTGTCATACAGATCACATTGTCAACAGAATCTAAGTTTTTTTTTGTAAATGTTGGGATCTCATACATACTTTAATAATAATTACAAGTGATTAGTATCGCCTAGCTCTGACAATTACTCTAGTCCCTTGTCTGTTTAACGCCGGCCGTGGTGGCCAAGCGGTTCTAGGCGCTACAGTCCGGAACCGCGCGACCGCTACGGTCGCGGGTTCGAATCCTGCCTTGGGCATGGATGTGTGTGATGTCCTTAGGTTAGTTAGGTTTAAGTAGTTCTAAGTTCTAGGTGACTGATGACCTTAGTAGTTAAGTCCCATAGTGCTCAGAGCCATTTGAACCAATTGTCTGTTTAACAAACTGCTGACTTATAGCTATAAGGAAACGGCTGACAATGTGCAACCATACCAAATATATACAGAGTATACATAAATCATCACATTTAACGATAGACGTACACAGCATCAAAGTATGTGACCAGATTGTATCACACTAGCATTTTCTTAGCACTGTCAGCTGTACTCTCTAGATTTGTCAAACTCTGTTAAATGTCAGTGATTTACATGTTGTATCTTTTATCAGAGAGACAGGAGTGGTTTTGAATCACACATCACTAACCACACAATTAAGGTCATCTAATTTCTAACTATTTCATCATTGTGGTAACAAGAATGTAATATGTTAGTCTTGATAAAACTGCTATGAGTGTAAAGGGATAATTTATCATAGCACCTATTTAGGCATAAGATCTCACTGTTCCTGAAATGTATATAGTAGATATCAATCAGAATTGGTTTGCTGAATCTGGTTTATAATTCTGGTATACTGCCTGAATTATTTACTTATCATCTGTAAGCACATAACTTTTCATCACAAAGACCACTAACAATGAACATGCTACTAACAACTGAAGTACAATAACAACTTTTTTATGACAAATGGTGTCATCCTATATATTCTTGTATAGTGTTAAAATGATCACAACGGGGAACAACATCAATTGGTCTTGTCACACTAAACCAGTCATTAACAAAATGGTGCAGTTGAACCCTGTATTCGGCACAGCTGGAACCATTATGAAGAAAAAATAAAAATGAGATCTATGTATATGATAATGTGAGCTATTTTACATGCATTTTTTAAAAGTTCGAAATACTGCCTGTAAGTACCATTGGCGTAAAAGGAGCGTGTGTGCTATAATGTAAAGTGCTACAATGTTTTCCCGTGGCTGGAAAAATGGTTCAATTTTGCACTATTCCATGTAAAATGTCTTAAAGGCTCCTTTTTGTTACAAGACACGATAGGATTTCACATTTTACAATCGAACACCCTTGAAAACACGGCCTACTTTTTCACCATAGTCTGGCCAGTGCCCAAAACTGTGACATTGTAAATCATTTACTGGCACATAAACTGCTGTTTTCTTCTTCTGTACTGATGGTCCCCCCAATGACTTCTGCTTCCCAGAAAACATCGCTCCATTTGTAATGTCCCACGTAAGAATTCAGTAACCGTCTGTATGTTAGTTCACCTTCAAATGTGCCTCTTGGTGTTTGCAAGCTACATTCTTTGCACAGGACAACAGCGTCACAAAATGAAAAGAAACTGCTACATCGGTAACTGCTGTGCACATTACCCAGCACAGTGTCTGCAAAAGATGCACACTACGGAGTAACTTTCCACCGGAAAGAAGAGAATATCTCTGAATCAGACAGCAGAAACGTGTTTGTGAGCATCGTTATCCATCCAAGGACAAAAAATGAAATGTTTCACACTAAAAATTTTGCAATTTTGGTGTTGCTTGAGGGCAACATTGGATACTAAACACTGTTGCCCCATTTTTACTTGAAAGTGTGAAACAAGGCGAGGCACTACAATAAAATATCAGTTAGATCAACAGTATTGAATTTTACACGTACCACAACGAAAATAAAAAGAAAGTTATCAGTGAGAGAACTGTGAACTGTGGTCCGTGGGTAGCGTCTTTGACTAATAATCAGGAAACGTCTTCGGTTACGGATTAGAATAACGCCAATGATTACGTTTTGAATAAAAGTCATCAGCAATGGCGGACGAAGACTCCCGCCATACGAAGCCATTCTCATCCTACCAACGGCCTTGTCAAAGAGGGCGAAGGAGCGGGCAGAGGCTCAGGGCACTCTCTTGCCCTTTGAGTGGGAAAATGCCCGTAAAGGCGCAAGAATAAACAATGATCAACAGCATGAGCAATCAAGAAAGCAATGGAAATCTCTGTATTGAAGACACATAACCTTTATCAACATGAAATATGGCCTATAGCTGAAAAAGTGTGACGATGGCGTATCCATTGACAAAAGATCCTGGGCCTTCCCCCATTCGGATCTCCGAGAGGGGACTGCCGAGGTGACCGTGAGATAAGGGCTACATAACCTACGAAAGTATAACGTTCTAAGAGTCAGGGAATGGAATGTCAGAAAATTTGAACGGCATAGGGAAGGTAGAAAATCTGAAAAGCGATATGCGAAGGCGTTATCTACATATAGTGGGGGTCAGTAAAGTGAAATGGGGAAAAGACAAGGATTTCAGGTCAGATAAATATTATTAACAGCAACAGAAAAAAGAATGAGTAGTATTCGCTATAAATAGGAAGGTAGTGCAAAGAACGAGTTACTATGAACAATCCAATGATAGGGTTATTTTCATCAGAATCCACAGTAAGCAAATACCGACAACCATAGGTCGTTTATACACGCCGATGCCGTAAACACAGGTCGAAGGGATAGAGAGAGAGTATATGAGGATTTTGAACGGTTAATTCCGTACGCAGAAAGAGAAGAAAATAGAATAATTATGGGGGATTTGAATGTGGTTGTAGGGAAAGGAGTAGAACAAAGGATTGTGGAAGGATATGGGCTCGTAGTGGAATGAGAGAGGAGAAAGACTAATTGTTGTCTTCAGCAAATTTCAAATAGTAATAACAAATACACTGTTTAAGACTCACAAGAGGAGGAGGTACAATCAGAAAAGACAAGGCGATACGGGAAGACTTTAGTGAGACTACATAGTGGCCAGGCAGAGATTCCGAAATGAGATATTGAGTAGTAAGGCATACCCAGGAGCAGATAGAGATTCAGATCACAATTTAGTACTGATGAAGAGTAAGCTGAAGTTTATGACACAAATCAGAAAGAATCAATGCTCTAAGACGTGGGATACGCAAATGCTAAGAAATGAAGAGATGCTCTTGAAATTCTCTGATGCTGTAGATACTGCGATAGTGAATAGCTCAGTGGGTGAGATGAGTGAAGAGGTATGTACATCTCTAAAAAGGGCAAACGCTGAAGTTGGAAAGAGAAACGCAGGTGCAAAGAAACTGACAGCAAAGAAACCATCGGTAACAGAAGAAATACTTCAGTTGATCGACGAAAGAAGTAAGTACAAAAATGTTCACAAAAATTCAGGAATACAGAAACACAAGTCTCTTAGGAATGAAATAAATAGGAAGGGCAGGGAACCTTAAGCGAAATGGGTGCAAAAAGATGTGGAGAAATCGAAATGTAATAATTATCGGAAGAACCAACTCAGCATACAAAAATTACAAATAAATCTTCGGTGAAATTAAAAACAAAGGGAGGAGTCATTACGAGTGCAATGGGAATTCCGTTGTTAATAGCTAAGGAGCGAGTGGATAGGTGGAATGAATACATCTAGGGCATGTATGATGGATAGGACTTACCTGATGACGTGACAGAAGGAGAAACAGGATGTAAGGTCTGCCAGTTATGCAAAACACCTTTTTTTTTTCAAAATTCCCCAACATGTTTCAGCACCTCTGTGCCATCATCAGTGGGTTTCTGTTATATTTAATTTGCAATATGAACAGTTTTACTAAATGATTATAAAATTACAGAAACATTTAGTTCAAACAACTTTTTGTTTCTGTTAGCTAATGGCTTTACACTCGATTTGCATGGTTTTGCAGGACCACTTGCGTATTATTTCGTATTGGTACCTTGTAAACTACAGATGACAAGCTACCAGTATAAAATAATACGCAAGTGGTCCTGCAAAACCATGCAAACCGAATGTAAAGGTATTAACTAACAGAAACAAATGGTTCTTTATAATAAATATTTTCCGTAATTTTGTAATCATTTAGTAAAAATGTTCACAGTATAGATTAAATAAACTGGAGTAAACTTTCATTACTATGAAAACATAGGGAGAGACACTACTATACCACACAAGTAACTCACACGTAAGTGTGCAGTTTTTAACGTAGAAGGAGCACTGACGTACTTTAAAGTCTTGATAGAAGTGTCTTCTGCATTTATTAGTCGAATCCCCTAAAAGCGTAATTTTATGTGCTTGAAATGAGACCGTTGAGAAGATCAAACGAAAGTAGAACTTTCAAAAAGCTGATACCAGTCACTCTTAAATAACTCTCCAGGACTCACACTCTTCCCAGATAGAAGTCGGCGGATGTGGAGTCTGTATGGCTATACTATAACTGCATCCAGGTCGCCATCTCTCTTACACACTGTAGGGGGACAACTGCCACATGACGAAAAGCCTAGACGTAATAAGTCGACTCCGAGCTCTCGCTGGTATGATATCTCTTGTTTTAGAATGGTAATCAGGTCTCGTGCCATCCCCTGAGTGAAACAGCCGGCACTTGAAGGTAATACTGTTGCTCATCTTTTCCGTAATGGATCCTGCCGTTAGTGGGGAGGCTTGCTTGCCTCAGCGATACAGATAGCCGTACCATAAGGTATCTGCTGAGAGGCCCGACAAATGTGTGGTTCCTGAAGAGGGGCAGCAGCCTTTTGAGTAGTTTCAAGGGCAACAGTCTATGCTTGTAACATCCCGAGAGTATGCAGCTCTGCTGAATGGTTAAAAATTGATGGCATCCTCTTGGGTAAAATATTTCGGTGGTAAAATAGTCCTTCATTCCGATCTCCGGTCAGGGACTACTCAGGAGGGCATCGTTATCAGGAGAAACAAAAGTGGCATTCTGTGGATCGGAGCGTAGAATGTAGGATCGCTTAATCGGGCAAGTAGATTACAAAATCTTAAAAGGGCAATCAACAGGTTAAAGTCAGATATATTAGAAAGTAGTGAAGTTCGGCGGCTGGAGAATCAGGTCTTCTGGGCAAGTGAATACAGGTTTATAAATACAAAATCAAATAAGGCTAATGCAGGGCAAGGTACTAGCTCAAGTGCCGTTCTCCAAGATGGCGGCAATGACGTAATTCAAGATGGCGTTGATGACGTCATCCAAGATGGCGGATATTGGGGGGAACTTTGAATTTTGGCGCGAAAGTGCCATGCCCTCAAACCCCAGAAAAATGGCGGGAAGTTCAAACACCAACACGGTAATGCGTCACACCCCGGTTATCTCTACTAAGCAAAGAAAATGGCGGTAAAAAAGGACTTGTCTTTATTATTTAACCAATTTCAAGCGTATGTGTTCTCCACTGGTTCTTGACTCCAACTGGCTTAGTTCATATTAGTGCCAGCAGGGGCGCTCTCCTGACTTCAGCTGATGACGCAAGTACCGTCATTCAAGATGGCTGCACCCGTTGTATCCAACACGAGCCCAACTGGCTTAGTTCATATCAGTGCCACCAGAGGACGCCACCGCGATGTCGGGTGATGACGCAAGTACTGGTATCCTAGATGGCCGTATACAGTGTGTTCACCACGAGCTCGAGAGCCCAACTGACTTAGTTCATAACGTGGCAACCAGAGGACGCTACTGTGACGTCGGTTGATGACTTAAGATGTCCACTCTCTCTCGTGCCGCGTCATCTCCCTCGGGCGTCCGACCGCCCGTGTCAAACACCCTCAGCCGCCACCTCCATACGCACGCCGTACGTAAATATGCTAACTAAACTAACACCCACATCGCGCTTCTAACCTATCAGTTACCTAGATACTTAATTCCAATTCAATTTTAATCGTATTCAATAAGCCAATTTACAATTTCGATTTCAATGATCAAATGAGAAGTTTCACATTTTCCCACTACCAGCACAGTGTTCATTCATGACCTAGCACCCCTCACCCCTAGAATGCAGCACTCCTATTGGATACTGCATTAGTCACGTGATTCATCTTCATGTAGGTAAGAAAAGGAGTTCACTATATTTTAACTACCTAGTTTCAACTACTTTTCAAGATCCAGACTGCCACCTCTTCCTAGGAACCGTGGCTGAGCTTCAAATCTGGCGGTAAAGAAAGGTCACTTGCGCTTTCGCAACCAGCCTAAGAAAATTTTTGCAAACGAAGCTCACCACCACTAACCTAAGCCTCCAGAGCGCAACCTCTTCCTAGGGATTGCTGGTAAAAGGACTCAGCACGCACTAGGATGATGCAGAGAGGAAGGAATGTACTTTATAAATTTGGTAGCAATTTATTGAGGGGTGGAGCATATGTATCACAGAACACACGCTCCGACATGCCCCACAGCATACAGAGCAGCAAACTACCCCTACATAACACATGTATAATGCTCTACACACACGCTTGCTAATTGTGAACCGTCAAAAATAACGCATTGCACAGTTTACAGACATGCGAACCATTCATAAATCGGCCCGAGTGGCCGAGCGGTTCTAAGCGCGTCAATCTGAAGCTGCGCGTCCGCTACGGTCGCAGGTTTGAATCCTGCCTCGTGCATGGATGTGTGTGTCGTCCTTAGATTAGTTAGGTTTAAATAGTTCTAAGTTCTAGGGGACTGAGGACCTCAGATGTTGAGCCCCCTAGTGCTCAGAGCCATTTGAGCCACTCATAAATATTACAATACATTTACGTCCAGATAGCCAAACAACTCCTAAATAGTCAAAATAATAATTCATCTAAAAGACTCTCCTTGCTAATCGTCAACTATCTAAACCGTACACCAGTCTTTATTTAAACAATTAGAGGCACCACCACCACCTAATGTATTCGCCACTGAGTCCATAACCCAACATAGTTCTTATCGATGCCACTAGAGGATGCTGTAGTGAGGTCAGGTGACGACATAAGTACCATAATCTATGATGGTGCCACCTAGTGGCTTCACCACGAGCTCCAGACCCCAAATAGCTTAGTACATTTCGTTGCCGCCAGAGGACGCCACTGTGACACCAGCTGATGACGCAAGTATAGTTATCCATGATGGTGGCAAACAGCGTGTTCTCCATGAGGTCTAGTACTCAGTACCACCAGCAGAGGACGCGTTCTACTTGTATACAGCTACACGTTCCATATGTGGTTTAAAGCAGTGTCGACATGCGATCGTTAACGGTAAACCTCTCCGTCATCAGAGGACTTCCATCTTATATGAGATGCAGTTTGACACATTCTTCTACATGAATTTTCAATTTATGCGATACCCCTGTCGTATCTTGGGTGTAAAATCGAAACTTCATTGTCATAACTAACTTAGAGGTAAAAAATTGTGATGCGGAGCAATCCCTGTGTAAACATTTGCCCCACTGATGTGCTGTTTACAGAGTTAGTGACGGAATGAATTGTAATTTTCACGTGTTGGACGCTGCTGCTATGCGTTTATCTGTTTCCTTGTACTATGTATCCACCACTACTATCATTTTATATAAAGGCCTGAATTTCTGAACCGCGATCGGATGTGAACAGTGGACACTATACGTCTCCGCAGAGCTATATTGTGCTCGTATCATGCAGCGCAAATGTTTTACCATTCGATAAGATAGTTCAGCGTAAAGAAACCGAGAAAAATTATGCGTGTCTGATAGGTCCGAAAAGTATGCGATCTAACATTATAGCCAGTTTTTAAGTGCAGAACGTTGTAGTCTTAGGAGTGCGTGTGTTTATGTTCTCTCTCTTAGGAATACCTTCCTGGTGCGGATCCTAGACTCTAGAATAATAATTTAGATTTGATAGCTTGGGTGATTTACGTCTGGGGCTTCATCACGTATAAAAATCAATCCTATGTTGTTATTCTTAACTGTCTGCTATTATATGACCGCACTGTGGAATCTATTACTACACATCGACTAGGGATGCTAAGCTCCTCGACATTCTCGCATCTCGAGAAATCCCGTGCACTTGGATGGTTTAGGACTCAGAAAGCTCAATTCGTTCACGAGACGTGGAGTGTAGAGGTCTTCTCTTGGTCGGTTGCAGATTAATTCGTTAATTGTGGTATGGAGCTGGTTCGTCAATGACAGTGTGACGATGGTCTTTTACCCTAAGACGGCCAGAATGCTCTGTGATTCCCATACGCTGAGAGATAGATCGTAAATTAAACACTATGCTCGAGGTGATAGAAATATGTAGAGCGCTGTCTCGTATACTTTAATCAATTATGTGTTCGAGAAGTAACAGTTAACGGACGTACTGCTCAGTCATCTATCGATGTTTGCAATGATACTCGCACTGTGGAGAGGGCATGGTTTAGTTATGACACTGACATTGCGGAAACATGCTGTCACATCACTGGACAGTGCTGAACTTGGTGTAAAATTCTTTGCACAATCTAGTCTGTTGCTTAATATAACAGTACATCGATGGTGTCTCTTCCATCACATCCTTGCATTAGTTACCACATAATCATTGAGTGACATAGCTTGTTTGAGTTGGGGAAGAAGTTCTGTGGATGTATGACAACTTCTGGGGGTTGCTAGCAGCGTACATGAGTGCAAAATTACGAATAACTCGAAATGGAACGCCAAGCCATCATCTATTCCGTCACGATGATATATGAATTTAAATGTGGAGGTCATGAATCACTTTTGGATGGTAGTTTGGAAATTCTCCACAACGCTGTCGAACTCTTCCAGTTTCCTTATGTTGTAAGTATGTTTCATTTAAAAATAATTCAGTGTTATGCTATCCGCCGTAAGAATATGATTTACATCATGTGATGTCTAGTTTCTGTGAGAGGTCGTGGATCAGAGCGTCTTAATGTCAGTTTAGGTACTGACACAGACCCCGAAGTCGTGACAGAAAACGAAATGTTTGGCAATGTACAAAAGGGTGTTATAAAACAATGTTTGAAACAGGATCAGAGGGAGCATCGCATATGATAATTCACTTAGAGTATAGGTGATGAAAGTTTAAAGTGGACTCTGTGGTGTTTGTATATTTAATACGGTCGTCTCCACATATGCAGCTGCGGTTTGATGTGTCGGACTTGCTGAACCGTTAGGAATGCCTGGATGGCTGCACGCTACGCTATTCTGGGGAAGTATTGTGATATCTCTTTCTTCGCACTAGAGGCCCACTGGAGCTATACCACATTTGTGGTAGGAACAAATCGATGAATACGTAAAACTGCAGACTACACTGAGGCGGTATGACTTTTATGGGACCCGCTTTTGACTGGCGTAGTGCAACAACTCGACGTCGCGTGGATCCAACAACAAGTCGTTGGAAGTCCCCTGAAGGAATACTGTGCCCTGCTACCTCTGTAGCCGTCCATCAATGAAATATTTGCCGGTACAGGAACTCTCGATTCTGTCACATGAATGCGGGATTCATGTCGGGCGATCTGGGTGGCCAAATCATTCGCTCGTATTGTCAAGAACGTTCTTCAAATGAACCGCGAACATTTTTGACGAGGTGACCATTCCGTCGTTGTTCGAGAACATCAAGTTCATGAATGGCTGCAAATGGTCTCCAAGCAGCCGTATACAACCGTTTCCTGTCAATGATCGGTTCTGTTGGGCCAGAGGACCCAGTCCATTCCATGTAAGCACATCACACACCATTATGGAGCCATCACCAGCGTACACAGTGCCTTGTTGACAATTTAGGGCCATGGCTTCCTGGGGTCTGCGCTACATTCGAACACTACAATGAGCTCTTACCAATTGATGTCGGGACTCATCTGATCAGGCCAGGATTTTTCAGTGCTCTACGGCCCCACCGATATGCTTACAAACCCAGGATATGCGCTACAGGCGATGTCGGGCTGTTTGCAAAGGCACTCGTGTCGCTCATCCTCCGCCGTTGCGCATTAACGCCGAATGTCGCCGCAGTGTCCTAAATGATAGGTTCGTCGTAAGTCTCACATTGATTTCTGTGGTTAGTTTTCGCAGAACTGCGCGACTGTTTGCACTGACGCGAACGCCACTGTTGTAGGTCGTTAAGTGAAGACCGTCGGTCACTGCGTTATCCGTAATCAGAGGTAATGCCTGAAATTTGCTTCCTCGGCCCACTCTTGACTCTATAGATCACGAAAGATCGAATTTCCTAATGATTTCGGAAATGGAATTTCCCATGTGTCTAGCTCCAGCTACCATTCAGCTTTCATAGTCTGTTTAATCTCATCGTGCGGTTATAGTCAAGCTGAAAATTGGTTCATATGGATCACCTAAGAGCAAATGACAGTTTCGCCGACGTACTCCCCTTCCATACCTCGTGTTCGCGATACTGCTGCCAACTGTGTATGTGCATGTCGGTATCACATGACTTTTTTCATCCTAGTGTATGACCACTATGGCAAAAGTCAATGTTTTTATACGATTTTGACACATTTCCAGGTCTCATGATCCTAAAAAGTTCATTCTGCCGATTTCTATTTGTCGAAACTCCTATCTTATTTGGAAAGGTATTCGGTGTGGCGAGAATACAGGAGTTTCAGAAGTTTCCGTGACACACTTTCGTGCGTTGTGCAACACGACAAGCATCGGTGGCTCAAACTGGCGACTCGAATCGAGGCGCAGAATGAGTTGGCAGCCGTATGAGCCGTTTAGCAGCGGGGCGGAAATCACGCAGCCCCTTCGAATCCGCTCACTGTCGGCGGAACTCGGCCAATGGGATTGCTGGGAGGGAGCTCTGGCGACTGCCGGTGGACACAAGTCGGCGGCCGGCGGAACTCCCTAACGAGATTTCAGGGGCCCGGCGAGGCGCAGCCGGTGCGGCGCCGCGTC
This sequence comes from Schistocerca serialis cubense, assembly GCF_023864345.2. Taxonomy (NCBI): domain Eukaryota; kingdom Metazoa; phylum Arthropoda; class Insecta; order Orthoptera; family Acrididae; genus Schistocerca; species Schistocerca serialis. The sequence goes on along the minus strand of NC_064643.1, from coordinate 505,864,168 downwards.
CTGCTTCCTCGGCAACTCTTCGGAGGGGCAGCAGCCGGCTGCACAGGGCAGACCGCTCCGCCACTGCGCCGAGCGTCCGCGGAACCAGGCCAAATCATTAACGTCACTTTGATAACGCGCGTTCCATATTGCTTCTACGAGGGCTCCGTGAAAATACACTGGCCATTAAAATTGCTACACCAAGAAGAAATGCGGATGATAAGCGGGTATTCATTGGACAAATATATTATACCTGAACTGACATGTTATTACGTTTTCACGCAATTTGGGTGTATAGATCCTGAGAAATCAGTACCCAGAACAACAACCTCTGGCCGTAACAACGGCCTTGATACGCCTGGGCATTGAGTTCAAATGGTTCAAATGACTCTGAGCGCTATGGGACTTAACTGCTGTGGTCATCAGTCGACTAGAACTTAGATCTACTTAAACCTAAATAACCTAAGCACATCACACACATCCATGCCCGAGGCAGAAATTGATCCTGCGACCGTAGCGGTCACGCGGTTCCAGATTGTAGCGCCTAGAACCGCACAGCCACTTCGGCCGGCGGGCATTGAGTCAGAGCTTGGATGGCGTGTACAGGTACAGCTTCAACACGATACCACAGTTCATCAAGAGTAGTGACTGGCGTATTGTGACGAACCAGTTGCCCGGCCACCATTGACCAGACGTTTTCAATTGGTGAGAGATCTGGAGAATGTGCTGGCCAGGGCAGCAATCGAACATTTTCTGTATCCAGAAAGGCCCGTACAGCACCTACAACATGCGGTCGTGCATTATCATGATGAAATATAGGGTTTCGCAGGAATCAACTGAAGGGTAGAGCCACGGGTCGTAACACATCTTAAATGTAACGTCCACTGTTCAGTGTGCAGTCAGTGCGAACAAGAGGTGACCGAGATGTGCAACCAGTGGCACCCCATACCATCACGCCGAGTGATAGGCCACTATGGCGATGACGAATACACGCTTCCAATGTGCACTCACCGCGATGTCGCCAAACACGGATGCGACCTTCATGATCCAGTAAACACAACCTGGATTCATCCGAAAAAATGACGTTTTGCCATTCGTGCACCCAGGTTCGTCGTTGAGTACACCATCGCAGGCGCTCCTGTTTGTGATGCAGCGTCAAGGGTAACCACAGCCATGGTCTCCGAGCTGATAGTCCAAGCTGCTGCAAACGTCGTCGAACTGTTCGTGCAGATGGTTGTTGTCTTGTAAACGTACCCATCTGTTGACTCAGGGATCGAGACATGGATGCACGATCCGTTACAGCCATGCGGATAAAATGCCTGTCATCTCGACTGCTAGTGATACGAAGCCGTTGGGGTCCAGCACGGCGTTCCGTATAACCCTCCTGTACCCACCGATTCCATATTCTGTTAACAGTCATTGGATCTCGACCAACGCGAGCAGCAATATCGTTATACGATAAACTGCAATCGCGATAGGGTACAATCCGACCTTTATCAAAGTCGGAAACGTGATGGGACGCATTTCTCCTCCTTACACGAGGCATCACAACAACGTTTCACCAGGCAACGCCGGTCAACTACTGTTTGTGTATTAGAAATCGGTTGGAAACTTTTCCTCATGTCAGCAGGTTGTATGTGTCGCCACCGGCGCCAACCTTGTGCGAATGCTCTGAAAAGCTAATCATTTGCATATCACAGCATCTTTTTCCTGACGGTTAAATTTTGCGTCTGTACCACGTCATCTTCGTGGTGTAGCAATTTTGATAGCCAGTAGTGTAGACGACCTTAAACGTAGAGAAATCTTTTTGCTTGAACTCTGTTGCTTCTATTATTTACATGAGTAATTTACTCAGTATTAGAGAACGCGATTGTCTTATATGCATTCCACAAAAGTATGGAAACACGAAAACCACAATACAATGCTACGCGTAATACGGCGTACGAAACCTGTTTGCATTCAAAACATCTTCAAGTCGTCTTGGAATGGTCTTGTGGTCAAAGGAATGTTACTCAATTCTTCGCCTGCCGGAGTGGCCGAGCGGTTCTAGGCGCTACAGTTTGGAAGCGTGCTACCGCTACGGTCGCAGGTTCAAATCCTGCCTCGGGCATAGATATGTGTGGTGTCCTTAGCTTGGTTAGGTTTAAGCAGTTCTGAGTTCTGGGGGACTGATGACCACAGAAGTTAAGTCCCATAGTGCTCAGAGCCATTTGAACCATTTGAACCTCAATTCTTCTTGCAAATATGGGGAAAGTCAGGCACCGATGGTGGGAGGTGGAAGCGTATAGGGATCACGAACCCTTCAAAGTAGACCACAAAGGCTCCAATTATTGAGGTCAGATGACTGTGGTGGTGGTGCGAAAATACATCCTCTTACTCACAAAATCACTCCTGGGAGGTGAAAGCTATGTGAACAGAGGCCCGGTCGTATTGGAGCACAGCGTCAGCAATGGGAAATGAACGCCGTACCACGGGATGTAAGTGATCAGCGAAAATGAACATATAATCCTAGACAATAATACGACCTTGCAGAGTAAACATGTGCCGCATCGTATAGCACGATATGGCTGCTCAAATTAACACCAATTACCCTCGTGCATCGCTCTTGAGACGTTAACAGTGCGAAACAAGACTCATCCAACCAAATGAATTTCTCCCGTTGGTTCATACACTAGGTTTTATAGATTTGGCACCACGTTTTCTTGTCTTGGGAATCTGCAGCACTGTTGAGTGATTTTGGAACTCAAGCTCGACCTGCAGTTCCCTGCCTATGGAGGCCCCTTAATTTGGTTTGGTGCTGTCAGGGTTCGCGAATGTTACGTTCAGTTCTGCAGAGGCATTTGTAAATGTCGTCCTCATATTTTTCGTCACAGTTCTCTTCAGCGAATCTCTGTCAATATCGCTCAACACACATATTCCCCAAATTTCCACATAGTGTGTGACGTTTCTTCCGATTTCCTTACATGCGGTACAAATTTTCAATACGATGCATATTGAAGAACCAAACAAAACTCCTCGCTTTGTTAGGGGAACACATAGAAATGCCACTACTTGCCCAAGTTGGAATTCACTTACCTACGACACTGTGCACTCACAGATACACAGAGCACTATGCTAGCCACCACTTACACTTGCAGCGTATTGCACAGGTGTCGTTCGTGGTTGAGTACAAAAGAGCAACCTGCAGGCTTGTCTGGTATGCCCACTTACGTTCAAGTAAGCATTTCTCACGCTGTAACCACATTTATGTCTACAGGACGAAATAAATGGGCTACTAATTATGTACAAGATGAAACAATGAATCTTTCTGGTGGAAGGAGTCATAGAGACATCGTAGTAAATGGTGCAAAACACGCTGTTAAATGCCCAATACGCATTGGTTATTCTTCCATACACGCAACGACCTCACATTGTCTCTTTAAAGATCACAGAAGATCAGAAAATAAGACATACATCACATAAAACTGATTTCGAAAGAGGCTAGTGCAAAACTTAAACCCGCCAGGTCCACCGCATGAGCGTCTTGGAAAGTGATTCCAGTGGTGGTTTCCCGTTACCTTCCACTGACGATAATGAGGACTAAAAAACACCCAGTCCCTGAGCGGAGAAATCGGGATGCGAACCCGGGCCCCTTGGCGTGACAAGCCGCCGCGCTGACCACTCAGCTATCGGGGCGGACCCAGTGAAAAAAAAAGAGCGTAAAGCCATCTGATAGAAAATATCTTTCGTCTTAAATATTATTCCGGCGTAAAGTCAAGCGCCCACTCGCCAGTTGGGAACGAGAGAGCAGAGAGCGCTCTGAAGAAGACGTCAGCCCATTTCACATCGACCGACCCCTCTCCAGGACGACAACGCGACAGCAACGGCCTCTATGCGAAGATGACATAGACGCCACCCCCGACTGGTCACTGCCCAGTTCTACAGAAGCTTCAAGACTAGCGACCTGAATAGAAGCTTCAAAGCTTATTCTTTGCTTGTACTTTCTAGGTAGCTCAAACTTGGAATTGTTATACTGAAACGATTTGTTTGAATTGTTTGTCTCCTTAGACAGCATTTCTGCAAGCCATACTTTGGAGACAGAGTCCAGTCGTCCAGCTTGGTGCCTCAGCGCCGCGAGTTTAGTCAGTTATTTCTTGCTCACTTCCTACCTGCGATTACAACTTTTGAAACGCTGCTCATGCCATACTGTTCGTTAATGATTTTATGAGCTTTAATAGTGAATGATTTCAAATGAGCTTCACAGGAGTTACGGCGTGCTTGCGCTATATTGGCGTAATTACGTTTATATGGTTTTCCAACTTCGCGGATGAGTTTTATTGTGAGAAAAGTTAAGTCTTCGTCAGTCATGCTTCTTAATCTGATGTATCTGGTACAGGGGTTCCACACAAAATTTTCTCGAGGATCCCTCATCGAGCATAATTGGTACCCTGTCGTATCACAGTATCAAGCACCTAAAAAAGCCAAATTAAGAGTCTTTTTATACGTTTTCAATTTTTGGTACATTGACATATTCAATATCGAGAAAATATTGAGCTTAAATCTTTTTCAATTTGGCCATCATTGTTATTGTTAAATTTTTTATTATTGCTCAAAATTTTTGTCTTCAAATCTGGGTGTTTAGTACAACAAACTCCTTAAAAAAATAAAAATTGGTTATGAACTGAAAATGACAGGAAAAAATTAAAATGAGTGTATTGGTCTTTCAAGTGTACTACACTTGAGATTTAATTGAGTAGACTTGTGTGAAAAATAAGGAAACTCTAATTTCATACAAGGTATTACTTATTTGAAAAAAATACTGTTACAACAGAGTACTTAATTGGTATAGAGTCAGTTTTAATTTTCAATTCTTAATGAGATGAGTTCAGTCTGACCTAAAGCTCTGCTCATGCAGGAAGCGGCCAAAACAAAATATCTGTTATCATACGAAATATATTTAATATATTTTTTATTCTAATAGCATCTTTCGAGGCCCTCTGGCATAGCTCGCGGACGCCTGGGAGTCCGCGGACCACCTATTGGGCACCACTGATCTACATACATTTGTTTGAGCCATCCGACAATGTTAGCCACTTCCAAGATAGGAATATATATGGTTCTTCTTTTGTTCTGGTGAAATGTGCATTCTATACGATGCGGTTTCTTGGAGAAGACACGTGTCTCTGGTATAGCATTGTCTTAATTATTTTCTTAACGATTACGCGTTTTCTCGTTATTCATTTTTATCCCTAAGTCAATTATAAATTTACTACTATTTTATATTGAGTTGCCATGTACCTATTTACCGTCTGTCTAAATTTGTAGTAGTTCCGAGCGCAGATCACTGAATACATTCTACTTTCAGCAGAACTGCTAATCTGGTAAATTTTCATCAGCAGAAAAAAAATTATTTCATTCCACGCGTGTTACAGCCATTATAAAGTAGATTTGGAATCCTATGCACTTCGAGACACGTGCTGTGATACGGATTACATTGATACTGGTTTTTGTGATTCATGATTATTACTAACAGGTATTCATAAAGCGTGCACTCTACATCTGCGTCGCACATGTTGTCCCAATACGAGGGAGAATGCATTCACATTATCAGTATGTATGATGAAGCCAAACTGATCGTCTTTCAACAAATACTCATTTTCCTTACAGCCACTTCTAAAGAGAATTTATCCCTTGCCTGAATGAAATCCTATGTTCTTCCTCTCCGGTTCGAAATAATTTGGTTAACATCTGGAATATTACACAGAGGAGACCGAACATCGTAGTTTTTTGGGCGTTAAGCGTCTCGTGTGAAGCATAATGCAGTATGGATCGAGTTTGTGTAAACGGTCTCTTGCAAGTTTCGTCTGTGTTTGCTTTGTTTCTAGGTGTGGCCATTTTTATTGAAACACCGTCTCCAGACTCATTTCGTTCCCTCACCATCGTCACCCCTCGAATGGATTTAAATGAAATTTATAGAATGTCTTCATCGTATTTTTGAAAGTCTTGTGTTGTAACCATTTAAAGAAATCTTTGGACGCTTCTAATTTTTTTCTCTTCTGTTAGTTACTGCACCAGCTGGAATCATAACTGATCAAGTATGGTATCTCCTAAGTGCGTTTCTGTTTCCTTTTCTTCACCTGTAATTGGGTCCAATTGCTTAGCAAATATTCATTGTGTTCTCTCGCAAATTTTAGGAGGCACTTAGGAAGAGTTTGTTTTAATGCAAGAAGTTCTTAACATTACTGGTGCTGTGGAATAAATAAAATTTTAGTCTTGCGCAGAAACAGACGATCCCGACGATCAGTGACCAGACCTCTTGCAGTTGTCAATCATCGATGAATCGTCACATACGAATTGTTCACCATTAACTCCACCTCCCTGCCGCAAATATAATTGCCATATTACGTCAACGAGGACCTTAGACTTCTGCATCCAAGTGTGATCTCGGAGGGGATAGCAAATGTAGTGATATTAACTTTAACGTCACAACCGTACTGGAAAGTCACGTGGAAATTCAAGATTTAGTTTAATTTAAGAGAAGACGCGTTGTTATCCACAGAAATATTGCAGCTGATACAGACTGTGGAAGCCTGACATCTTTCACCGTGGTTCGGAGTTTATTCAATAGCTTCCCTGTAAGAAATTTTCGAATGGAAGCTTCCCCTACCACCTGTTTTCAGCGTTGCCTACCCTCCTTTAATTAAGCGGCGCTCTAATTGCGGCTTACTGCCAGGTGCGCGTCATAGAGCCCGAGGCGACAACTCGCCGGAAAATTTAAAAAGGAAAACAGGTTCGTTAAAATTTGTCAAATGAAATTACCTAACAGCGTACGAATGTCTGCTGAAGCGCGGTTCTTTACCAACTCGCGTGGATCGGTTTCTTGGCAGGGAGAAGCCTTTTCCTCACTCGCCGATCTAATTATAAGATTCGAAGCAAAGGAAATAGTCACGGCCGTGATTAAAGACAGAATTTTTCCCCCCACTCTTTCAGCGACGCTTTAATTTCGTTAACGGCATCTGCCTACTCCAAGAAAGTTAATTTGTAGTGATTAAAGAAAGACGAAGCGTTCGGCTACGACTCGGATCTCTGTATCAAATTTTGTAATGCTGTGTTTTACCCGAGGCAGCCACTCGTACTCTCATGCGATGCTTCCTGTCGCGACAAGAAAATAACTCATCTCCAAGTTTATCACTTTATCTTTAGCTCACCAATATAACGCACTCGTGTATGTTCCATACTCTTTTTCGAGATTTTATCATTGGTATTTCCTTACCATTTGATAAGAAAAATGAAGGTTTTAAGCAGTCAATTTCTGTAAGAAAAATTGCTTCCGAATAATGTTTGTTATCCAGTGTGTAAGTAACCATTGTAATTCCAATGTACAACGGAGTTTGGCCTTCTATGCTAAATTCTAAGATCATATTCCACGCCGAGCAATCAAAACTAAGCTACAGCCACACGAATAAAAGATTATATGTTAATATCGGACAGTCTTTACTCAGTAATACTGGTAACAGAGATATAATTCCTCTTCTGAAGCTTTGATAAATAGAATACGCGTATGCTGCTTTTCTTCCATACTTGGTTGTTTTTGTTCTCTTTTGCAGCTGATTTTTATTTTGTTTCTTAGTGTTTTTTTGTTTCTTTTTTGTGATACGTTACACTACAGCAACACCAACTTTCAGCTCTCTAACTGTGTTGGTGAGCCAGTAAATATAAACCATAGGGCAGTGACATTGCGTCACTGCAATACACTTTCGAGGTGTGGCGGTGGGTCTTGGAGTCCCTTACCACCCTGCAACAGTGACAGTACTCTTCTGTCCGGCATAAAAACATAGTCCGTCATGGGCAGGTAAGATTGGAAAGTCGTGGACGTGGAATGGAGGGCTAGTCCTGGAAAAGGAGGCAGCCGTGATGGGCGTGCCAGGCCCAGCGCTAGTCCTGTTCGGAAGATGATTCCTCGAGGATGGTCAGCGGAACCAGATGGCGATGCCAGCGACGTGGATGTGTAGTCCCAACGTGGCGTAACCCATGGACAGTGTCCCGTAGGGCAGCCACTTTGTCATAGAGCCGCCGCGCGTTGTTGTGTATGGTCTCCTTGAGGGGGGTCGATATCTGCTTCCTCATGGAGAGTCAAAATCCGCGTGAGTGGCGGGGCGTGCAGGCTCCACCTGAGAACCTTCTTCTGCAGGCGCTGCAACGTCCGCATCCTGGTAACACTAATCGTGCCCCATGCAGTGGAGCCTTACGTGAGGGCAGGCAGGATAACGGTCCAGCAGATACGGAGCTTGGTAGGCAGGCTAAGTTCCCTACTGCGGAAGAGGCCCTGGTCAGCTTTTGCCCCTTGTTGGCGAAATACTCTGCATGACAGTGGAACAGCAGCTTATGGTCCATCCGGACCCCGAGATAGGTGGTCGTCGGGGACCAGGGCACCTGCACGCCTGCAATCGAAATATTGCGGCGGACCACTGGGCGCCGTTTCATGAAGTAGACCGCCGCAGTTTTGGCGGCATTAAGAGCGATTTTGTTTGTCCGATACCAGGTGATGGTGGCGTCCACCTGTCGTTGGAGGTGGGCGATGACGACGTCACTGATACGTCCAATGGTATAGAGTGCTGTGTCATCCGCATACTGTGCCAATTACCACTGGGGGATGACCGGCATATGATTCACGTAGATGTTAAAAAGAATGGGAGATAGTACGGATCCCTGTGGAGTGCAGCAGTCAATGGGCGAATGCCAGAACGCATTCCCCAGTGGGCCACGAGGAAAGTCCTACCGCGGAGATAGTCATCGACAATCTTCACATAGATGTCCGGTATTTGGGTCTGCGTCAGGATCTTGTGCACGAGGTTGTCGGTCCATATCTTATCGTAGACGTTCTGCAAGTCCAAAAAAACCGCAGCTGTCGACTTGGCGGCGTTGAAGCCTTTGCTGATGTTTTCAGTGATTCGGAGGACCTGAAGTTCGGCAGAGAGGTGTGAAGTAATGCGAGCTGTTCAGGTCGGATCGTCCCAGCCGCCGCCAGAGGTTGGGAAAGTCGGTGGAGGATTACCGATTCAAGGACTTTCGTCATGGTGTGTAAGAGGCTGATGGGCCTGTTGTTGGTGGGGACTGTAGGGTGCCGGCCGGGGTGGACGTGCGGTTCTAGGCGCTACAGTCTGGAACCACAGGACCGCTACGGTCACAGGTTCGAATCCTGCCTGGGGCATGGATGTGTGTGATGTCCTTAGGTTAGTTATGTTTAAGTAGTTCTAAGTTCTAGAGGAATGATGGCCCCAGAAGTCCCATAGAGCTCAGAGCCATTTGAACCATTTGACTGTAGGGTCCTTGAACCGCTTGGGGATCGCAATGAGCTTGGCTTCCTTCCACTGACAAGGGGAGGCCGCCAATTGTGAATTCCATATTCGATTCATACTGCCCATAATAAAAGCTCATGGCCAGAGGTGTAATGTGGCAAAGCACCAAGATGCACTTCTCAGCCGTTGCCGAGAAAATCGACAGTTAAAAGAAACGGTTGCGGTGAAATACTCTCTACGATTAATAATTTCCTACAGCGTCGTGGCGCAGAGGTAAGCGCTTGGGTTCGCAATCCGAAAGTCGCCGGATCGTATCCCGCACCATGCAACTTTTTTTCATTATTAGTTTCTTGTAATTAATATATATATATATATATATATATATATATATATATATATATATAAACTATTGATGAATTGCTTATGCATGTTGGAGAAGGCGGATCGCTCTCCAATTGTACCGCCTCCATTTTTCCGTTTGTTTAACAGGGTGTACCAAAACTCTCACGTCCGCACTAATTTTCAACGATGTTGTAAGTTGCGCTAGGGACCGCATCTACCTTCTTTCGAAGTTAGCATGCAACTACGCTGTTATGCGGCGGCTCGTTTCGGCCCATTCAACATCTGTCCATCAAGTGTAACGAGCGAGTAACGGAGTTTATATTTCATACCTGCCACAGCAAATTTGTGTTCGTGGGGTCTCTATTCTAATTCGAACGTTTTACTTACGCTATACGTATTCGTTTCGGAATATCGTTTCTATGTCTTCTGTTAACTATACGTGGTAAACATTATGAAGACAATTAATAACATTTGTGAAATACAACTTTATTTGCGGAAAACATAATGATGTTCGAAGTCGCCAGTTTTTCCACGACAAACGACTTTCAACAACTTATTATATGCATAATTGTTGCAACTGATTGCCGGGAATTATATATATATATATATATATATATATATATATATATATATATGTGTGTGTGTGTGTGTGTGTGTGTACACATTTGAATTACAAAAAACAAATACTAAAAAAAAAAGGTTGCATGGCGCGAGATTCGATCCGGGGACCTTCGGATTACAAACCTGAGCACTTACCGCTGCGCCACGACGCTGTAAAAAACCATTAATCGTAGAGAGTATTTCACCGCAACGGTTTCTTTTAACTCGGTTTTCTCGACAACGGCTGAGAAGTGCATCTTGGTGCTTTGCCACATTACACCTCTGGCCATGAGCTTTTATTATGCGCAGTATGAATCGAATCTGAATTTCACAATTGGCGGCCTCCCCTTGTGAGGGGGGAAAAGACCAAACATTAGACAAACATTTATGATCTTGGTGAACAAGAGTAGAGGCGTGCGCGGTAGGTGGCAAAGATATTCATTTAAAATTCCGTCCGATCCACTGGCTGACCGGCTACGTTTCTGTCGTAGGATCCCCTGGACTTCTGCCATGGACGTCAAGTGGGGGGCAGACTGAGATGGACGGATGCGAAAAGCGGCAACAGCTGTCAAGACATCGTGTTCGTCCCGTAGTTCGTCTGGCGAAAGGTCCTGGACAAGGAGATGGTTTTGGGCCTCGAACGCATCCGCCAGCGTTTCCACAATTTGGAGGGTATCATATGACAAGCCCACTGCCGTGCGAAGAGGATGGGCAGTCGCTTTTTGCTCCGTACTACAGAAAGGTGAGTATTGACGAAAATATGGTTCTCCTGTCGGTGCTGTATTTTTCATTGAGCACAATTCCTTTTACTCTGCCCGTAGTATTCTCGTAGCATGAGCTTCTCTTTTCTGCTAGTTTTCAAAAGTATTAGGGGTTGTATATCAGTCTAATAGTTAAACAAACCAATCATTCCAGATTAAAATATTAATAGCAAGCAAATGAGTGTATAAACATTAATGTTGATGAATTCTGAAGATACGTAAAGTACAGGAATGCGTCTTATTTAGACAAAAAATAAAATGAAAGTGGAGTAACAATTATTCTTACCCATAACATAAACAACAATAAGTTAACCATTCGAGAAGAAGGCCACATATGCTAAAAACATTAATTCACATATAATTCTTCACCATTGGTACGGATATTCTCTAAATAAGAAGTGGACTTTTTCGACTGAAACTAAGTGCTTATGTTATTCGGATATATTTTACCTGGTCATGTCAGGGACTGTCAGTGGGTGTTTCATTTAATGAGCAGCTCTTACAAATGTTTCTGTGTAAGACGCAAGTGTTTCTGTATTAGATATACTACAAGCCATGCGTGTACAATGCGTAGTTCCGTTTATTATATCATAGTACGCTGTTTTCTGTCACATTTGAGAAAAGTCCATTCTACTTTCAAAAATTGTTAGCGGTAAGAACTGAATTCCTGACGATATTTCGTTCCACAGGTTCTGGAGAAAATCGTATCATGATTTCACAGACGACAATTAAAAAAAAAGTAAGCTACAATTATTAACCGGTTATACGTTAGAGAATTTTCGAAATTTTTCCTACAGAGATTAGTATCTTATTCATATTTTATTACGGTACGTGATGGTACTCTCATTCCAGTGCATTGTATAACTCTTCGGAAAAAGTGTCAAGAGTTATTTCAAAAACGGCATTTAAAATATCTGTAGCAAAATATTTCTTTCGATGTTAGTTAATTAAAGCAAGGGAAAAATACACAATTTTAAATACATGGTACTTTCTACTGCATTGGGTGTCACACTTTAGGTGAAACAAAGAAAACAATAATACGGAAAAAGCTCGAAATTTATGTATCATCCACCAGGAATAGGTCTGCAAAATCGCCAACACCAACGCACTGTGTAATATCTGTGAGAAAGGCGGCAGCTGGCAATGTGAGAGTAAGAAAAGACAACCGGAAAGCCACAATGGTCGAATCGTTCACATGTACATCTATATCTACATAGATACTCCCCAAGCCACCGTACGGTGTATGGCGGAGGGACCCTGTAGCACTACTAGTCGATTCTTCCCCTGTTACCCGCAGATAGAACGAGGTACAAACGACTATCGATATGCCTCAATACCTCATGCACCGATAACAGTCATAATAGTGAATCGTTTTCAGATTTGAGGCAGATCAAACTCTGTATAATCACGTGGGTAATTGTACGCCCTTCTTTTGTTCGTAGATTGAGTCAGAAACTTGTAATTACTGATTTGTCATCGAAGAACAACAGCCACAATGTTCGATAAACGAATGCATCCTTACGAAGTCAATAGTATGTATGGGTAGTGCCTGTTGACTTCTTATTCCTCGTTGTAGCAGAAAATGTTAGCAGTAAACACACCAACATGAAATCTGCACTACAGAAAAATGGAGAAACACTCTCTTTATGAAAGAGTGCTGATTCATCTGGCAAAGAAACAGGAGTAGGTTTCAAATTTGGCAAGACGGCAAAGGACGAGTTAATTCGTATGCAGATATGACTTTGGTTAGGAACTACTTGAAAGTTAAAAATCAGTGTATCTGTGAGGTTCATACGAATGCTGGAAATACTGGGAGCCAAGATTTTTGGTTCGTGCTTCGATCAGGGAACAGTTTCAACTGACATGCATTTACATACCTATAGGGCTAGTTTGACAAGTATGGGACAGAGTCGGCCTTGGCCTGGTAGTAGGAACCACCTACGGCGTCTGCCTGAGGTGATTTAGCAAAACCATAGAAAAACAAAACCAGGGTAGCCCGTTAGATATTAAGCCCCATTTCATCTCGAATATAAGAAAGTCTAATTAAAACAGTGCAGGCTCATTTGGCTTATTTATAGCGTACGGTACTGATTTACAGTGTCATGTCTACCTCAAACGGGGACAGGTAACTGGCGCTAAAAGGTGAAAATATATCCCTTTGTTAGCTGGGGAGTGATACGTGTAGCTACAGCTGCCTGATCGGAAAGTTTTCCTTGCAGCGTACGCGTTGGAGTATTTTCTTAGTGTCAGAGTTCTATTGTGTCCATGTAAACCACGTGTAGGTAACCGGCGGCCCGCGGGTCGAATCCTGACCGAGATTGGTTTCAAGCCGCCCGCACTAGAAACTGGCGAAGTTCATCCTAATTGTCTGCGACTAGGACTGCCCATATCAGTATCATAGTTTGTTTTTCGATCTGTTTTTTATTAAAATTAGTAGGAAAAAATTTTGGTGGATATGGACGTATTAGAACAGGGTATCTGTTGAAACTAAAGGTAATTTATAATGAACTATCTGTAACCAGTTGTTTTTATAGATCTTTATTTTTCCATGATGACATATTAAGATGCATGGCAACCCGCCTTCAGATGTTGACATTTATTTATGTGCCATGAACACTGTTTTCAGTAAAAGCGTTGGAGAATTTTGCAACGGAAGTTCATAAGAAAGCTGTTGTAAGACGCAAGTAAAGATAAACATATGGACGCTATAAATTCGACATCATATGCTAGGAGCGCTGCTGTCACGTCACGTGACTAGGCGACCCGCCAGCAAAAGTAAGTGAATCAGGCCCGAGGGTCAGCAAAGCATTCCCATGCTTGATGTAGACATCAGCTGAGTGATCTGTGCGTGTGGAGTTTCGGTGTCGTATTTTTTAATTTGTTGTGGTTGCTATTCTACATCTACATCTACATTTACACTCCGCAAGCCACCCAACGGTGTGTGGCGGAGGGCACTTTACGTGCCACTGTCATTACCTTCCTTTCCTGTTCCAGTCGCGTATGGTTCGCGGGAAGAACGACTGTCTGAAAGCCTCCGTGCACGCTCTAATCTCTCTAATTTTACATTCGTGGTCTCCTCGGGAGGTATAAGTAGGGGGAAGCAATATATTCGATACCTCATCCAGAAACGCACCCTCTCGAAACCTGGACAGCAAGCTACACCGCGATGCAGAGCGCCTCTCTTGCAGAGTCTGCCACTTGAGCTTGTTAAACATCTCCGTAACGCTATCACGGTTACCAAATAACCCTGTGACGAAACGCGCCGCTCTTCTTTGGATCTTCTCTATCTCCTCCGTCAACCCGATCTGGTACGGATCCCACACTGATGAGCAATACTCAAGTATAGGTCGAACGAGTGTTTTGTAAGCCACCTCCTTTGTTGATGGACTACATTTTCTAAGGACTCTCCCAATGAATCTCAACCTGGTACCCGCCTTACCAACAATTAATTTTATATGATCGTTCCACTTCAAATCGTTCCGCACGCATACTCCCAGATATTTTACAGAAGTAACTGCTACCAGTGTTTGTTCCGCTATCATATAATCATACAATAAAGGATCCTTCTTTCTATGTATTCGCAATACATTACATTTGTCTATGTTAAGGGTCAGTTGTCACTCCCTGCACCAAGTGCCTATCCGCTGCAGATCTTCCTGCATTTCGCTACAATTTTCTAATGCTGCAACTTCTCTGTATACTACAGCATCATCCGCGAAAAGTCGCATGGGACTTCCGACACTATCTACTAGGTCATTTATACATATTGTGAAAAGCAATGGTCCCATAACACTCCCCTGTGGCACTCCAGAGGTTACTTTAACGTCTGTAGACGTCTCTCCATTGATAACAACATGCTGTGTTCTGTTTGCTAAAAAGTCTTCAATCCAGCCACACAGCTGGTCTGATATTCCGTAGGCTCTTACTTTGTTTATCAGGCGACAGTGCGGAACTGTATCGAACGCCTTCCGGAAGTCAAGAAAAATAGCATCTACCTGGGAGCCTGTATCTAATATTTTCTGGGTCTCATGAACAAATAAAGCGAGTTGGGTCTCACACGATCGCTGTTTCCGGAATCCATGTTGATTCCTACATAGTAGATTCTGGGTTTCCAAAAACGACATGATACTCGAGCAAAAAACATGTTCTAAAATTCTACAACAGATCGATGTCAGAGATATAGGTATATAGTTTTGCGCATCTGCTCGACGACCCTTCTTGAAGACTGGGACTACCTGTGCTCTTTTCCAATCATTTGGAACCTTCCGTTCCTCTAGAGACTTGCTGTACACGGCTGCTAGAAGGGGGGCAAGTTCTTCCGCGTACTCTGTGTAGAATCGAATTGGTATCCCGTAAGGTCCAGTGGACTTTCCTCTGTTGAGTGAATCCAGTTGCTTTTCTATTCCTTGGACACTTATTTCGATGTCAGCCATTTTTTCGTTTGTGCGAGGATTTAGAGAAGGAACTGCAGTGCGGTCTTCCTCTGTGAAACAGCTTTGGAAAAAGGTGTTTAGTATTTCAGCTTTACGCGTGTCATCCTCTGTTTCAATACCATCATCATCCCAGAGTGTCTGGATATGCTGTTTCGAGCCAATTACTGATTTAACGTAAGACCAGAACTTCCTAGGATTTTCTGTCAAGTCGGTACATAGAATTTTACTTTCGAATTCACTGAACGCTTCACGCATAGCCCTCCTTACGCTAACTTTGACATCGTTTAGCTTCTGTTTGTCTGAGAGGTTTTGGCTGCGTTTAAACTTAGAGTGAAGCTCTCTTTGCTTTCGCAGTAGTTTCCTAACTTTGTTGTTGTACCACGGTGGGTTTTTCCCGTCCCTCACAGTTTTACTCGGCACGTACCTGTCTAAAACGCATTTTACGATTGCCTTGAACTTTTTCCATGAACACTCAACATTGTCAGTGTCGGAGCAGAAATTTTCGTTTTGATCTGTTAGGTAGTCTGAAATCTGCCTTCTATTACTCTTGCTAAACAGATAAACCTCCCTCCCTTTTTTTATATTCCTATTAACTTCCATATTCAGGGATGCTGCAACGGCCTTATGATCACTGATGCCCTGTTCTGCACTTAAAGAGTCGAAAAGTTCGGGTCTGTTTGTTATCAGTAGGTCCAAGATGTTATCTCCACGAGTCGGTTCTCTGTTTAATTGCTCGAGGTAATTTTCGGATAGTGCACTCAGTATAATGTCACTCGATGCTCTGTCCCTACCACCCGTCATAAACATCTGAGTGTCCCAGTCAATATCTGGTAAATTGAAATCTCCACCTAAGACTATAACATGCTGAGAAAATTTATGTGAAATATATTCCAAATTTGCTCTCAGTTGTTCTGCCACTAATGCTGCTGAGTCGGGAGGTCGGTAAAAGGAGCCAATTATTAACCTAGCTCGGTTGTTGAGTGTAACCTCCACCCATAATAATTCACAGGAACTAACCACTTCTATTTCACTACAGGATAAACTACTACTAACAGCGACGAACACTCCACCACCGGTTGCATGCAATCTATCCTTTCTAAACACCGTCTGTACCTTTGTAAAAATTTCGGCAGAATTTATCTCTGGCTTCAACCAGCTTTCTGTACCTATAACGATTTCGGCTTCGGTGCTTTCTATCAGCGCTTGAAGTTCCGGTTCTTTACCAACGCAGCTTCGACAGTTTACAATTACAATACCGATTGCTGCTTGGTCCCCGCATGTCCTGACTTTGCCCTGCACCTGTTGAGGCTGTTGCCCTTTCTGTACTTGCCCAAGCCCATGTAACCTAAAAAACCGCCCAGCCCACGCCACACAACCCCTGCTACCCGTGTAGCCGCTTGTTGCGTGTAGTGGACTCCTGACCTATCCAGAGGAACCCGAAACCCCACCACCCTATGGCGCAAGTCGAGGAATCTGCAGCACACACGGTCGCAGAACCGTCTCAGCCTCTGATTCAGACCCTCCACTCGGCTCTGTACCAAAGGTCCGCAGTCAGTCCTGTCGACGATGCTGCAGATGGTGAGCTCTGCTTTCATCCCGCTAGCGA
This sequence comes from Schistocerca serialis cubense, assembly GCF_023864345.2. Taxonomy (NCBI): domain Eukaryota; kingdom Metazoa; phylum Arthropoda; class Insecta; order Orthoptera; family Acrididae; genus Schistocerca; species Schistocerca serialis. The sequence continues at coordinate 505,847,169 of NC_064643.1, read as the reverse complement.
GACTGGCAGTCTTCACCAAATCAGATAGCCGCCGGAAGCCAGAGAGGATTTCCTCGGATCCATAGCGACACACATCATTGGTGCCGACATGAGCGACCACCTGCAGATGGGTGCACCCTGTACCCTTCATGGCATCCGGAAGGACCCTTTCCACAAAAAATGGTTCAAATGGCTCTGAGCACTATGGGACTCAACTGCTGTGGTCATCAGTCCCCTAGAACTTAGAACTACTTAAACCTAACTAACCTAAGGACATCACACACATCCATGCCCGAGGCAGGATTCGAACCGGCGACCGTAGCAGTCGCACGGTTCCTGACTGCGCGCCTAGAACCGCGAGACCACCGCGGCCGGCGCCCTTTCCACATCTGGAATGACTCCCCCTAGTATGCACACGGAGTGCACATTGGTTTTCTTCCCCTCTCTTGCTTCCATATCCCTAAGGGGCCCCATTACGCGCCCGACGTTGGAGCTCCCAACTACCAGTAAGCCCACCCTCTGCGACCGCCTGGATCTTGCAGAGTGAGGGGCAACCTCTGGAACAGGACAAGCAGCCATGTCAGGCCAAAGATCAGTATCAGCCTGAGACAGAGCCTGAAACCGGTTCGTCAGACAAACCGGAGAGGCCATCCGTTCAGCCCTGCGGAATGTCTTTCGCCCCCTGCCACACTTTGAGACGACCTCCCACTCTACCACAGGTGAGGGATCAGCCTCAATGCGGGCAGTATCCCGGGCAACCAGAGTCGTAGTCCGATGGGGGGATGCGTGGGACGAGCTGGCCGTCCCCGACAAACCCCCATCCGGACCCCCACAGTGATGCCCATTGGCAACAGCCTCAAGCTGCGTGACCGAAGCCAACACTGCCTGAAGCTGGGAGCGAAGGGATGCCAACTCAGCCTGCATCCGAACACAGCAGTTGCAGTCCCTATCCATGCTAAAAACTGTTGTGTAAAGAACGTCTGAACTAATCTACAGAGAACGCAATCAAATCGACACAAAATTTAAACGGTTATTAAAATACAAGATTGCCTAGTAAATGCAGTAATGCTGCTACTTGCGCACTGCTGACACACTGCTCGGCGGCCGAAGGAGACTACGCGATTTTACACTATTCAGGTACTAAAACGCGGTGCTACAACTCTCAAATACTTTAATACGCCCGAAATTTATGAATTAAACAATGCAAGTACCAAAAACACGCAAAGAAATTAAGAATTAAACTATGTAACAAATGAGTGAGCTAGGAGTATATGACTTGCTGCTGCAGCTGCTTATACAACGACGGCAGGGAGCCCACTGACTGTGACCAACCGACACTGGCCGTTCAAAACAAAAACAGAAGACAAACGACTACGCGAATTTACACTATTCAGGTACTAAAACGCGATGCTACAACTCTCAAATACTATAATACGCGAGAAATTTATGAATTAGACAATGCATGTACCAAAAACACGCAAAGAAATTAAGAATTAAACTATGTAACAAATGAGTGAGCTAGGAGTATACGACTTGCTGCTGCAGCTGCTTATCCAACGACGGCTTATCCGTCGTCTTCATGACGATGACGGTGGCAATGAGAACACACGGGAATTCAGTTTCTGAATACACTGGAAGTTTTTGTCTTACATAACGACAGTAAACGGATAGAAATGATCACTGCAGTCATCCAGTGACCATACTTCCATCGAAACAGAAGATGACAGAGAGTAAGCCGAAACTGTTTCACCGCGGAAAACGGTAATAAGCATTCTCCTTTCAATCATGGCACGAACGACGCATTCGGGAGGCCGATCGCTCAAATCCGCGTCTGGCCCTACAGATTTAGGTTTCCGTGATTTGCCTATATCACTCTATGCGTTTTCCGGAATGGCTCCTTCAAAGGGCACGGCCGATTTCCTTTCCACATCCATGCAACAATTCGACATGTGCTCTGTCTCTAATGTCCCAGATGTCGACGGGTTGTTAAACACTAGTCTTCCTTTCTTCTTCTTTTTATGAATGAAGAAGTGTCAGACATTGAGATAAGCGGTCGCTGAACATAAAATCAACTACAGTTGCTGACCAGTGGAAAGGAAACTGGGCCAGATTAAACACTTGGGTGACTCTACAGATTTTACACGAAATAACTTGCTCCCCTTCGAGCAGTAATTTTTTTACATCACTGCAGCAACAAATGGGACCCTATCGTATGGAGAAAAGTGCAGATCGTTCCCGCTTTGAAGAAGGGACAAACCCGCATAATTATGAATGATATCGCCGAGGTCAGTCCGTAAAATCTGCAGCTTTACGGAGAATGTTTCTCACTCATGCGTAATGACGTTCTTGGAGAACGAAATTCCTCCCAATAAAAATGAACATGGATTCTGCAAACAGAGATATTGCAAAACTAAACTTGCTCTATACAAGATGCATGATAGAGAAAGCCCTTCAGGTTGATGTCATGCTCTTTGATCTTTCGAAATATTTTAGTACAGTTCCACACTGTCGGATGATGAAAAAACCACAAACATACTGACTGTTGAGACAGATACACGTCTTCCTTAACGATAGAACTCAACATGTCGTGGCCGGCCGCGGTGGTCTAGCGGTTCTAGGCGCGGTTGAGACTGGTCATTTAGTTGGAGGACGCTAGCGGTGCGTGCAACCTATCCCTTCCTCATCGCCCTACTGCATTGCAGCATAATTTATCGTGACGGCATATGTCTAATGACATTTTGTAGTTGGGTACGGTTATCGTTTCCGAAGGAAAATAATACCTGTTAGTAGGACAAAAGTGTACATCGGACCCCTCTAAAGGAAGAATCTAATCTAAATACTCATAATTTTGAAAGGGGTGGAATTTAGTGCATTCACTCTCGAACCACACATGGGTGAAAAAGATAGCAAGTAATATTTAATACAAATAATAATGATTAGGAAACAAGGGATAATTAAACTGTCGCCGTCCAACTGGGGCAATGACTATCCAGAAATTTAAGAAAGGTAACGACAAAGAAAATTAATCAAGTAATAACTGGCCTGAGAACGGAAGTTTGTCGTCCTCTCCGGCAACACAACAGTTCACGACAAAATAAATGAAGGAGAATGCAGTGAGTTTGCAGTTGGTCAATCTGAAATACTGAATTTTGAAAGTAGAGGTAAATGAAGTTGCCGGTTAAATAAATGACTGACTGTAACAGAGAAACTGTTTCGTAAAAAATGACTTTCAGTAACCTCAACATAACGGAAAGGAAAGAAATTTACATTTAATTATTGAAAGATTGAATTGAATTTACTTTAAGCAACTGGGCTACTGATTTACTTTTAACATAACAATACAGATATTGCATGGAACTAAAGAGACCCTGCTTGGAAATAATTTCTGAGGACAATAACGACACAGTTGCCCTACAAGTTTTAACTGTTGCAAGATACAATTGGCGAAAATTATTAAAGTCCGTGAAAGAAGTGACACTGGGTAATGCCTGTACAATAGTAGTTAACAGTCTTACGATGTTGTAGCCATGCGGACGAAGAAGAATGTAGCTGAAGACAATCCTCAGCTGCCGCTGTTGATACTGCTGCTGGTTGAAAACCACGAGTCGTCTCCAGGGCCACGGATAATTATGGGGCAGGCAATAGTTAGAGTAGCAGGTTCCTCCGTATATTCACTGTCACGGTGATGTCAATACTTGCTGGTTAATAAATTAGGTGCGCCCACACTGGCTGTACACCGCATCGGTGGGAGTAGCCAACAAACGGTTCCGCACCCTTTCATGACTCAAGCTGCTCTGCTTCCTCTCTGTTCGCAGCGCGACAGAGGCGATCGATACGCAAAGATAAAAAACGGCACAGCTTCTTCCATTTCATCGTTGGTCGATACATTGAAGTTCGCTTGAGTATTTCCCAGAAATTTACAATATTTACATTACAATCAATTATATACAGTCAGAAACAAATACGCTATTACATCCATTACAAATTAACTATAGTTTCTGTAATAAAGCTGACACATTCAGAATCAGAAGTACAGTCCAAGTTATCAGCGGCTACTAAACGATGAAAAATTCAGGATTGTGCAGAAGGTAATTTAGCTGCATTTTCGGTATTACATGAGAATTGAGTTGAGAAGGTTTTTATGAAGATCTCGGATGACGGTTACCGGCAGTATGGTGGTCGATACAGCTTCCTTTCCCGTCTTTAACGTGGTGATAGACTCAGTGCTTTCTGAATGCTGTTTCCATGTCTGAGGAGACACAGTGTGTTGGAGTAGTGACGGTCTAACGAAGAATGTTACGGACAACGGTACATTGGTGGGATCAGGTGGCTTCGCAGAACTGGACCTGCCAAAGCGTCGCGGAGGTTAGCAAATCACTGTCCAGCTTTATAACCTCACCCAGCCTAGCGTATGCCCAGGATCGGAGAGGTGTCACAAGCAGTAGGCAGTGGCTGCTTCCTCAAGTTTTGTGGACTATATTTGTAGATTTTGTGTCTTCTCGTTGCCACTGTTGAGCCTTGTTGTATAGTGGCCATTACCCTCTTTCTACAACGCAAACTGCACACGTGGTGTTCTCTATTCATAGGAACAATAAGCTACTTACCTCATGTTAGTCCATGCGTTACGGTACTAGCTCTTCCGTAACAGTCCGTGTTAGTCTCACTGCTGGTAATACCACTATAAACACTACACTCTCGTGGCTGGTGACATTAACTGACAGGCGCCAACTAGGCTAGTGACTGAGCCAGCAACGGAGCTGACTGCTACTGCGACTCCGACTGCGACTGAGCTGACTGTCTGTGATTGGGCCCTCCGGTCTGCGGCAGCGACCTAAATACTGTCGATCAAGAGGGCGTTGGCGGCCTGATGCTTGCGAGTCTGTCTTTGGCCTCTCTCTCTCTCCTGACAGGCGCGCTTCTTATCGATCTTCTTGCAACCTCGTTGCCGACCAGTGTGCTGGCGACAGCTTACGCCAGCACAGTAGATACCTATCGGCCGCCTTAGAAGGAAAATAGGCTACAGAAAATAATGTTCTAACCTCGTGAGATGCCATTAATTCAGAGGCCCTCTGATGCAAGTACATAGGCACAGAAACGTGCGATTGGTATATTAGATAGTGTATCAGAGCCGGAGCGGCCGTTTCTTAGTTGTAGGGGAGAGTTTTGCTGCATGACTGACGTCGGATTGCGATGCGCCTTATTGGCAGGATTCTCTAAGTGGAGCGAAAGCTCGCTGTCGGGCCGCAGAATTTTCTATTTTCTCTATGGGCAACTGGCCTTGTTTGGCGGAAAAAGGGGAGTGGAGGCAACACTTAGGGTCAAAGTGGAAGTGGGGGAGGGGAGGGGATCGACTTCGGCGGAGACGTGGTGCTGATCACAATTACTTCTGACTTAGAAGCAGCCCAGGGAACGTTGTTGTAATTGTAGCAATGCGCCCTCTCTTTTCGAGAGATCCTGTCTGACAGCGGCGTTCGTCACGGTGCACGGCAGTCAAATTACGGTAAGCTTTCTCAGCACCATCCGCGAGCTAAGCCATCGTTATTTCGCACTTGTGTAACTGTATACGATCGCTAGTCTCAGGTTCAACGTCCATGTGTTGAATACACGAGTTTTTCGATTAGTCACCAAGCTTTCAGTCACTGTTTTCCATCAGGAAACAGAGAGTTTTCAAATTGATATTCAAACCGTCATTTTTTAGTTAACAGGGTATAATTTCAGCTGGAGTATAATCACTATCAGAATTTGATTCAGAAGGCATTAGTCAATTGTTTGTTTCCCTCTCATGAATTTTGATCTTCTATGTTTTGGTGAATAAACTAGAGCGTTTAACTGAAATATTGTTTTTGTCAGACACTACTTGTAGTTGTCACCTTTAATTTTGTGTAAATTCCCCAACTGAGGATCTATTCCTGGAGTCTGAAATACTATTATAACGTTATCCATTTGCAGTGACACATTGAATTCATTGGATAGGTCTTAAAGAAATGGATACGCACAGATAGTCTTCTGAGATACGGACATATCCACGAAGAGGGGATTTCACAATAGGGGCCGCTACTATTCGCTATTTATGTAGATGTTCTAGTGCAGCGTTTCGCCACCGGCGTGTCACGATACATTGGTGCATCGCGAGTACATGTAAGAAGTGTCACGAGATTTTTAATGTCTTCTAATCTTCCTCAGATAAAATATCCCGGAAATAAAAAAAAAAATTGCGCAATTTTTTTGTCTTCTTATTTTGGGGTATTAAGTTTCTTTTATTGCATGCTATATGTTAATGTTCATATGTTCCAATTCAAGTACCTGAAGTAATAAATTTGTAAAATTGGTATCTCATACAGGGACGTCGCGAAAGTTCGTAACTTACTTTCGTATGTCGCGAAGAAAAGAAAATTGAGATACGTGGAAGTATTGGGTAACGTTGGAATCTCCGAGAGGCAATTCCAGAATGATACTGTTGTCCATACGTAGACTGCTACACTAGAAGACGCACTGACATGCAGCAAATACCTCAGATGATCAACGATTAGTGCAAGGACAGACAGTTGAATGTAAATTAATCTAACTTAGTAAGTACAAATAGACGGATAGATCCAAAAATGGTGGATTACACCATGACAAAAACTTACTAGAAATAGAAACTGCTGCAAGGATCGTAGAAGTAACCATCAGGAGACTCTAATATGGAATGACCACATAAATAGTAAGGAAAGCAGAGGGCAGACTGATATTCTTTGGGAGATTCTTACAGAAATTTGACTGATGCGAGAAGGAAGATGTGGCTTACAAAACACTCATTCGACTTATTCGTGAGTATTGTTCTCTCTGGGACTATAATTAACGGAAGAGATGGAGAAGATCCAACGAAGAGTAGCGTGGTTCTTTATGGGATCGTTTTCTCACCGCGAGAATATTTCGTAGTTGCTCAACAATCTCCAGTGGCCTAAGTTACGTTGTGTATAACGAAACCTGCGATCGCAGTAGAGTTGGGCAAAATACTACTTTCGTAAATGATTTTCCCCTCTGCAACGGAGTGTGGGCTGATTTGTAACTTCCTGGCAGATTAAAACTGTGCCAGTCTGTAACAGCCCCCAAGGCTGTGGCTAAGCCATGCCTGCGCAATATCCTTTCTTCCAAGGGTACTATTCCCGCAAGCTGGCAAGAGAGTTTCTGTGAAATTGAGGTACTGGCGGAAGTAAGACTGTAAGGATGGCTCGTGAGTCGTGCTTTGGAAGCTCAGTTGGCAAAGTAGTTCCCGTGTTGAAATCCAGTTCGGCCGAGAGTTTTATTCTGCCAGAAGTTTCAACACACTACTTCCTACCACATGTGTCTCGCGGAAAAAAAATCAGAGAAATGTTGTAAGGTGCTCTACCGACAGTCGCTCTTCCACCCATCATTCGCCAATGGAAAAAGATAGGAGGAAAAATGGTACCAGATGTTCCTTCTCTACACACCGTAAGCTGTCTAGCGGAGTGTACCTGTAGATTGCCTATTCCGCTAAAAGTAGCAAGCCATGGACGGATAGCGACAAACGCCAGGTGGACTGCGAGGAGATTTGGTGTTTAACCCAAGGCAATGTAGCAAATTCTGGATGTTAGAGGCTGTATTCCGCCCCCTCTCCTCCCACTGCCGTTCAGTTACTAGTGATGAGACTTCCTTCTGTCACTTGGACTCGAATCGGCTATCTCAGAGTTGCTCGCAGCCACACAAACGTACGTGAGCGACCGCCGCTAGGTAGCCGGTTGAAAATTTAAAGACTTCATTAAACGTGCACTCCAGCAAGCGACAATGAGAATAACTGGGGAAATGTAGTCACAAAGGTGGCACACAGATTCAGTTGGTGTAGACAAACGGCTGGCGCCGATTTATTAGTAGTTCACTGGGAAACGTGCACTTCAGCAAGCGACAATGAGAATAACTGGGGAAATGTAGTCACAAAGGTGGCACACAGATTCAGTTGGTGGAGACAAACGGCTGGCGCCGATTTATTAGTAGTTCACTGGGTATTTGCAGTTTGTTTATGAAAGAGATTGCTTAAGAAGCAGTTGTTTCGGCTGTGCAAACCATTTAGTCACATGGTTTCGGATCAACAAGAGACATTTAATGAGTAAAAGTAGAAGTAGCACAGATGGACGTAGGCTCGTATGCACTTCGGGAGGAGGAGAACAGGAAGATTGAAAAAGCGAGCGGAGCAGTAGAGAGTGACCAAAGTATTTTTTGGCATTGCAACAAGTAGTTAATTACCTTTAAGCACAAAACCATTGTACGCAGTAAAATGGATTGTTCTTTGCTAGAAAAGTAATTAAGTTGGTTCCACTTTCACCGACTGCATCGCTGCTCCAACTAATATGGTTAATATGTCACCTCTTTCATCGGTACCATCATTTTCTTTGGGCCTTTGTCCCACTTCAACGCGAGGTCGGCCGTGTTACTATGGACTGGGCGATGTTGGTGTCGGAGAATGGCCGGATGCCCTTCCTGCCGCCACCCTGTACCCCCCGGGACGGAATTAGTGTACGCCCGCTGTCTGCGTCTAGTGTAAGCCATGAAATAGTGCGAAAGTTTTTCAGATGTCAGCGAGTCGTGTAACTGAGGCGAGACATGGGGACCAGACCGGTATTTACCTAGGGGGATGTGGAAAACCGCCTAAAAACCATATCCAGGCTGGCAGGCATACCGGCCATCGTCATCAGTCCGCTGGACGGATTCTATCCCGAGCCGGCGCACCTACTTGAATCAAGGAAGCAGCGCAGTAGCGCTCTCGGCTAACCTGGCGGGCTTTCATCGGTAAGAACATTTATCTGAAAACCGTTTGTCTTTGGATTCGTGTTTCGCCGTCTGTTCTTCTCTGCAGATCAAAATGGTACATCTTGTCAAATTCGTGCTGGAAGAAGTGTCTTTTGTCAAATGAAGAGGCCGAACAAGTGAGTAAGATGTCTAGGCCTAAACAACTAAAGTGGGGTCATTTAAGATAATATTTAACGACGAAACCAAATATTAGATTCAAAATCTGATAAATTATGCATGCAAAATTCTTATCCTGGTTCCTGTAGTTAGTGTAAGATGTTTAAGTGACGTAGCAAAAGATGTGAAAACCGTTAAATCGGATTAGCAGTGTGAACCACTAAAAGCTTACGCGGGCCCTTGTGTACGTGAGGGAACATCCGCTTAAGCTTCTGGAACAAATGAAAACTGCCCGTGCGCGTAGCATACTAATCAACACGTCACTGTATGGTAATTTCTTACCCCATCGGCTAGGTAATGCGTTCATCGCCAAAGGTTGCCTTCTCCGCTGAGAGCGGGCGTCCAGCGGAAACCCGAATAAAAATAGGGACCCACGCGCAGGCGCGGGCATCGGACATGATCCAACCGTCTGACGTCAGCCGCGGCCCGCTCCGTGGGAGCGCCTGACGTAACCAGAGTACTAATCAGCTCGCGGCGCGCGCCAAACTACCTGCGATAATTGCGATGCAAAATACGACGGCTGAACAGGTGCCAAGGAAATGTATTGTTCTGCAAATGCTGACTGCAAGCAATGTAGGCCGACCGCTATTTCCTTGTGAATTGTGCCAGTCGTAAATACGCTTAATAGCCTCTGGAGTGTCATTTGTTCCACGTGTCAAGATACAAGAGACAGCCACGCTGCCGGTCGCTGCAGGCGTCATTCAATTGCAGTAATTATGAAGGCTATTGAGAGCTGATCATACACGTGAAATCATCAAGTATAGTCAGTCAAAACACCCAAAGAGTAGAACCAACAGCGTAGTTCTTAATTTATTTCATTTAATGATCTATGCATAAATTTTCCACAGCAAGGAAAGGGCCTTCAAACATCTCTTACAATTTCACCGAGAGACTTAACACAGCAATGTGCACAGTACATGGACGGTACATATTATTAATAATTGTTAAAATTATGAATGTATTATACTGCGGCACTAGCAGTCCTTTTCTTGCTTGGTAATTAATTTAAAGCAATGCCTTTCAAACTCCAAAGGCAGATTTAACAATGAAGACGTTGTGCATCACAGAAGGAGTTTACAGTCTAAATTCCCTGAGCAGACGGTGAGGATTCCATATCCTCTCAAGTCGGAATATTATGCTTTGACATTTTCCGTTAATTATCTGCTTAGCGTTACCGAACAGTGACCCTCTCGGATAGCCGTGCGTGTTGAAGCACCGTTTCCGGGGCGGGGAGGTGTGCCGGGCCCGGGTCCAATTAAAGATTAGGGCCAGAATGCTGACCAGCTTAAAATTGGTTTTTAAGGGATTTCACACATCGCACTAGGTGAATACCGTTTTGGCATTCTAGTCCCCCCTCAGTTACACGATTCGCAACAATCAGAAAATTTTCCCTCCATTTCACGTGCATAACACTACACTCAAACAGTTGGATTTCAGATGGTCCGTCCTGTAGGGGAGGTAACGGGGTAGCGACAGTTGGTTACAGTGTCAATCCTCCGACAAAGTGGGACAAAGGCAGAAGAAAAATACACTATAGGCCATTAAAATTGCTACACCACGCTGATGACGTGCTACAGACGTGAAATTTAAGCGACAGGAAAAAGATGCTATGATATGCAAATGATTAGCTTTTCAGAGCATTCACACAAGGTTGGCGCCGGTGGCGACAACTACAACGTGCTGACATGAGGAAAGTTTCCAGCCGATTTCTCATACACAAACAGCAGTTGACCGGCGTTGCCTGGTGAAACGTTGTTTTGATGCCTCTTGTAAGGAGGGGCGCCGGCCGCGGTGGTCTAGCGTTCTAGGCGCTCAGTCCGGAACCGCGGGACTAGTACGGTCGCAGGTTCGAATCCTGCCTCGGGCATGGATGTGTGTGATGTCCTTAGGTTAGTTAGGTTTAAGTAGTTCTAAGTTCTAGGGGACTGATGACCACAGATGTTAAGTCCCATAGTGCTCAGAGCCATTTGAACCATTTTTGTAAGGAGCGGAAATGCGTACCATCACGTTTCCGACTTTGATAAAGGTCGGATTGTAGCCTACCACGATTGCGGTTTATCGTATAGCGACATTGCTGCTCGCGTTGGTCGAGATCTAATGACTGTTAGCAGAATATGGAATCTGTGGGTTCAGGAGGGTAAAACGGAACGCCGTGCTGGATCCCAACGGCCTCGTATCACTAGCAGTCGAGATGACAGGCATCTTATCCGCATGGCTGTAACGGATCGTGCAGCCACGTCTCGATCCCTGAGTCAAGAGATGGGGACGTTTGCAAGACAACAACCATCTGCACGAACAGTTCGACGCCGTTTGCAGCAGCGTGGACTATCAACTCGGAGACCATGGCTGCGGTTACCCTCGACGCTGCATCACAGACAGGAGCGCCTGTACTCAACGACGAACCATGGTTGCACGAATGGCAAAACGCCATTTTTTCGGACGAATCCAGGTTTTGTTTGGAGCATCATGATGGTCGCATCCGTGTTTGGCGACATCGCGGTGAACGCACATTGGAAGCGTGCATTTGTCAACGCCATATTGGCGTATCCCCCGGCGTGATGGCATGGAGTGCCGTTGGTTACACGTCTCGGTCACCTTTTGTTCGCATTGACGGCACTTTGAACAGTGGACGTTACATTTCAGATGTGTTACGACCCGTTGCCCTACCCTTCACTCGATCCCTGGGAAACCCTACATTTCAGCAGGTGAATGCACGACCACACGTTGCAGGTCCCGTACGGGCCTTTCTGGATACAGAAAATGTTCGACTGCTGCCCTGGCCAGCACATTCTCCAGATCTCTCACTAATTGAAAACGTCTGGTCAATGGTGGCCGAGCAACTGGCTCGTCACAATACGCCAGTCACTACTCTTGATGAACTCTGGTATCGTGTTGAAGCGGCATGGGCACCTGTACCTGTATACGCTATCCAATCTGTGTTTGACTCAATGGCCAGGCGTATCAAGGCCGTTATTACGGCCAGAGGTGGTTGTACTGGGTACTGATTTCTCACGATCTGCCACGCGGGATTAGCCGAGCGGTGTAGGGCGCTGCAGTCATAGACTGTGCTTCTGGTCCCGGCGGAGGTTCGAGTACTCCCTCGGGCATGGGTGTGTGTGTTTGTCCTTAGGATAGTTTAGGTAAGGGACTGATGACCTTAGCAGATAAGTCCCTTAAGATTTCACATACCTTTTTTTTTTCTCAGGATCTGCGCACCCAAATTGCGTGGAAAAGTAATCACATGTCAGTTCTTGTGTGATAAATTTGTCCAACGAATACCCGTTTATCATCTGCATTTCTTCCTGGTGTGGCAATTTCAATGGCCAGTAGTGTAACAAGGAGCTTTACCGGAGAGTATATGCGAAGTTGCTGCTGCTAGTTTAGCTACACCAACCGTTTAATAGTAATCTTCGGTCGCTGACAGTGTCCTTTGAAACGGGACTGTAGTGTCGTATGCGCACTTCCGGTAGCACACTTACAGTGCTGTCTGTGAGTCAGCATTTGTCAGTCGCGTTTGCTAAATGCGCTCACGTGTTACGTGTGCATTTTAATAATACAATCGGATCGACGATTAGCTGTGCTTTTTCGGATTAGTGAGCAGAGTAGTGCGGGTGAGTCTGTAACTGTCCTGGACAATATGTGGGGCTTGGATGCCGCAACCCTCATTGGCCTTTTGCGACCTCGGACTGAATGTGTTCCTTGTAAGTAAGAAACTTCCTGGAACGTTACTTCAATGCCGCGTGGGATTAGCCGAGCGGTCTAAGGCGCTGCAAAAAAATTCAAATGGTTCTGAGCACTATGGGACTTAACTTCTGAGGTCATCAGTCTCCTAGAACTTAGAACTACTTAAACCTAACTAACCTAAGGACATCACACACATCCATGCCCGAGGCAGGATTCGAACCTGCGACCGTAGCGGTCGCGCGGTTCCAGACTGTAGCGCCTAGAACCGCTCGGCCACTCTGGCCGGCTAAGGCGCTGCAGTTATGGAGTGTGCGGCTGATCTCGGAGGAGGTTCGAGTCCTCCCTCGGGCATGAGTGTGTGTGTTTGTCCTTAGGATAATTTAGGTTCAGTAGTGTGTAAGCTTAGGGACTGATGACCTTAGCAGTTAAGTCCCATAGGATTTCACACACATTTGAACATTTTTGTTACTTCAATGCAAAGCTGTTTTTCGGCTGATAGTGCGACACGATTTCAGCAAGAATTGAGTTCAATGGAAATATTGTTTTCATATTCCGCTTCTTTGTCGCACTGCATCATAATCGCTAAATGTTATTTCATAATTTTTCGAGTTGTTACTCTCACAGTAAACATTTCACATTCTAAAATAAATGCATGCGTGTACGTCGCATTTCTGCATTTCATTGACTTTTAGTGCTAATAAAGAAACGTAAGGCTTTCATACTTTCTAGAAAGAATTTGAAACTTTCTGTATCTTTTTCTCCTGTGTATGGCATATATGAAACGGTGTTACTTTTGTACTACATTTAACTACACAAGACCTTATAATTTCATTGAGAGCTTTCCGCTTCTTGGCTATAGCAACTATTACCGGCTTTGTACATGAATCAGGCAGATTTAATCACTACAATCTACAAAATCTGAAAACGGCAGCACCTCATTTAGAAATATATGCTACTCGTGATTCAACGAATCTGCAATTACTGCGAATGGAGAATGTCTGAGGAGTGTGTTAATAACTAGAGTACCGAGGTAAGTGTAAAGAAAACTGCTTCGAAACGATTGCGTACTAAAAATTTTTCAGGTAGAGAGTTGTAAAACGTATAATTTACGGTAATAACCCATGATGTATAGTAATAACACTATCCTAGACGGCAGTGCTGATATAGGTGTGTGAAATGTGACTCCAAGTCTACTAATTTGGCAGATGCAAGAAGTTTTCCGGGAATGGGTGAATTAACCTTCATCTGTAGACGGCAGATTGCAAAACAAACGGGGCTCAGCCTTGACTTTCACGCCAGCCGTTAAAAGTCAATGCCAGAAAACTGCCAGCGCTGCGCCGTCACTGGTGCAGGTACAGTACGTCTTACTAGACAGACACCAGGAGCGCGGCGATCGCAGACTTCAAAGTAAAACACGAAACGATGAATGCTCCCGTTTAATTCTGAACATGAACAAAGATGGACGAGAGTGGTCTCCCTCGCATTCCCCGAAGATGTCAGCGGAACTTACGGCCGGCAACATTCACAAAACCTAACTTCTTGCTGAATTGATCTATATCTACGTGATTACTCTACTTTTCACAATAAAGTGCCTGAAAGAGGTTTAATGAACAACCTTCAACCTGTCTCTCTACCGTTCCACTCTGGAACGCCGCGAGGGAAAAACGAGCACATACATTTTTCTGTGCGAGCCCCAAATTTCTCTTATTTTATCGTGATGATCATTTCTCCCTATGTACGTTGGTGCTAACAGAATGTTTTCGCAACTTGAGGAGAAATCTGGTGACTGAAATTTCATGGGAAGATCCCGTGGCAACGAAAAACGCCTTTGTTTTAATGATTACCGCTCCCATTCAAGTATCACGTCTGTGGCATTATCTCCTCTATATCATGGTAGTAGAAAACGAGCTGCCATTTTTTGTACCTTTTCAATGTCATCCGTCAGTCCCACCTAATGCGAATCCCACACCACACAGCAATACTCCAGAATAGGGCGGAGAAGCGTGGTGTAATCACTCTCTTTAGTAGATCTGTTGCACCTTCTAAGTGTTCTGCCAATGAATCGCAGTCTTTGGTTTACCCTCAACATCAGATGTGTGATCGTCCCGAATTAGGTTATTTGTAATTGTAATCCCTAAGTGTTTAGTTCAATTTACAGCCTTCAGATTTGTGTAGCTTACCGCGTAATCGAAATTTAGCGTATTTCTTTTAGTACTCGTGTGAATAAGTTCTCACTTTTCTTTATTAGGGGTCAGTTGCCACTTTTCACACCATACAGATATCTTGTATAAATCATTTTGCAATTCAATTTAGTCATCAGATGACTTTACAAGACGATTACAGCATCTTCTGCAAAAATCCTAAGACGGCTACTCAGATTGTCTCCTATGCCTTTAATATTGATCAGGACTCCGCCACATTAGGTGAACGGCAGTCAATTTTACCCCTGACGAATTGCCGGTACGGTAACTCAACGTGTTTGGTCAGAGAGCTGGTTGGCCTCTATAATAAAAAAACTGAGTGGAAGGATAAACAAACGAGCTTCAACGGATGTCATATGACGTCCGCAGCGACCAAACGCAATGATCAACAACGAACAAAATGATAAAAAAAAGACGGTCAGAGCGTTGGATGGCCACGCACGGGGGCCCGGGTTCCATTCTCGGCTGGGACGGAATATTTTCTCCCCTCAGGGATTGGCTGTTGTGCTGTCCTCATCATCATTTCATCCCCATCGTCGACGCGTAGGTCGCCCAATGTGGCGTCGCACTCAGTAGGACCTGCACTTGGCCGCCGAACTTCCCGACCGGGAACTCGCGGCCACTCATGCCATACACTCATTTCCATTTCAATATAGATCATGAGCAGTAGAGGGCCTGTAACACTTCCTTGGGGAATGCCGAATATTACTTCTGTTTTACTCGATGACGTTCCGTCTATTACTATGAACTGTGACCTTTCTGATAGGAAATCACGAATCCAGTCGCACAACTGAGGCGAAATTCCATAGGCACAAAAGTTTGGTTAGAAGACGCTTGTGAGGAACGGTGTCGAGAGCCTCCTGGAAATCTAAAAATATGGAATCAATTTGACATCCCCTGTCGATAGCACACATCACTTCAAGGGTATAATGAGCTAGCTGTGTTTTGTAACAACGATACCTTCTGAATCAGTGCTGACTATGTGTCAATAAATCGTTTTTTTTTCGAGGTACTTCATAATGTTCGAATACAATATATGTTCCAAAACCCTACGGCAAATTAACGTTAGTGATATGGGCCTTGTAATTCAGCGGATTACTCCTACTTTTCTTTTTAGGTATTTATGTGACTTGAGTAATTTTTCGGTCTTTAGGTACGGCTCTTTCTGTGAGCGAGCGATTGTATATAACTGCTAAATATGGAGCTATTGTATCAGCATACTCTGAGAGGAACCTGACTGGTATACAATCTGGACTGGAGGCCTTGGCTTTATTAAGTTATTTAAGCTGCTGTGTTACACCGAGGATATCTACTTCTGTGCTTCTCATCTTGGCAGTTGTTCTTGATTGGAATTCAGGAATATTTACTTCATCTTCTTTGGTGAAGGAGTTTCGGGAAACCACGTGTAATAACTCCGCTTTAGTGGCACCGTCATCAGGTACCGTGCAGTGAAGGTGTCGATTGCGTCTCGCAACTGGTGTGCTTTACTACGAAATATTGATTGAAATAGTGAAACACAACAAGGATGGTCTCTGAGGCGTTTCACCACTTCTCGCGATGTATTCATGGTTGTTATTCTTTACTTTTGCTATCAACTGGATAGGAATAATAGTCTGTTGCTGACTGCGTTATGTAAATATTAGTAATATTATATATTATCTCTTAAGTACTTAAAAGGTGGTAATAAGACGTCATTCGAAATCGGAAAAGAACGTTTACTCACTAATAAAGAGGATAAACAAAAGACTTACATTACTTAACAGTGTTCAGCGGAAATGTAGTGCACTCGTATTGTAAAGGAACTCGCATTCAGCAGACAATGAATGAATTCAGAAATCCTCTGCTAGATTCGTAACACGTCGGTAAACTGTACATGGAAGTGTAGCATACTTAATGAGGAGGAATCTACCTGAAGGTTGCCGTTGTTCGAGGAAAACTGTTGGACAAGTTTTGAGAACCGATATTCTTACACGCAGCCCAACATACCTGTTTTTTTCATCATAAGCATACCGAACAAAAAAATTCGACACCTACGCCTGATACCGTTTAACAACACTTCTCTTCGTGATGGTGGCCACAGTTCGCCAGGGAAGACTTTAACGATAACCTAAACTACACCTTCCACACTCCGTTGGCCCGCATCTCGTGGTCGTGCGGTAGCGTTCTCGCTTCCCACGCCCGGGTTCCCGGGTTCGATTCCCGGCGGGGTCAGGGATTTTCTCTGCCTCGTGATGGCTGGGTGTCGTGTGATGTCCTTAGGTTAGTTAGGTTTAAGTAGTTCTAAGTTCTAGGGGACTGATGACCATAGATGCTAAGTCCCATAGTGCTCAGAGCCATTTGAACCACACTCCGTTGTGTAAACGCCTTGTGAGGCCGTCATTCGACTCGACGCCTTGCTTCATTCGAAATGACGTATAATTACGACTCTTCGGGCTACACTGCAAGCCTCCAATTAGCCACTGTCCATTTAATTTATTCTCTGGCTGTCTGATGACATGCAGATTTATGTGTCGCTGTGAGTAATGGCCTTTTGCAAGGTGCAACTCTCCAAATGTTCATTTGATCGAATTCACTTTGGAACGTTAGTTCGTAAACTGGCTGACTTGGATCTGCATTCGCTGAGAGCAATTCCTGTCATGTTTAAATGCGACTGTCATTGACGAGGAGTGACAGTCGCCACCAGCTACACGTTTTTTGCAGTGTTACATCCCTGCGAGGGATACATCATTCCTTGTAGAGACAATAGACAACCTATGTTGACAAATCAAGAAAACTTTCTATTTAGATGAAGGTGTGGTCATGAGCATCTCAAAACACGATAGCTTGCTTTTCCTGTTCTCTTACATCTCAGTGTCTACCAGTCTCATTGCAGTGATACCATGAAACAGGCCGGCGCGCACACATACCACTTCTGAATGGTTTGGTGCGGCGTACCACGAATTACTCTCCTGCACTTCTGCATCAGCTACAGTGCTCAAGAGCGACCAGTGTGTTCATTTAAGGGGATTGACTAAAATTTATTCGGTAACCTCACGAAACGCAGAGAAATCACGAGAATACGATAAAAGAGACAGCTGCTTGTACCTAGTCATGTAGCGATTAATATTTTTTCCTCTCCTCTTCTGCGAATAGCGTTGAACAGAAAGTTGTCAATAATTACATTATAAAAAGGAATTAAAGAAAAACAACATTTGGATCGCACAGTCCAGTCCACAGGCTGATCTAAATGGCAGAATCTCCTCTTTGTATGACGTGGTTCAAATGTTTCAAATGACTCTGAGGACTATGGGACTTAACTGCTGAGGCCACCTTTCCCCTTGAACTTAGAACTACTTAAACCTAACTAACCTAAGGACATCACACATATCTGTGCCCGAGGCAAGAGTCGAACCTGCGACCGTGGCAGCCGCGTGTTTCCGGACTGAAGCGCCTAGAACCGCTCGGCCTACTACCTTGCATGGATATTGGTGTGACCTGTGCACCTTCCAGTATCTGCGTACGCATCTTTCGTCGAGAGAACGGTTGTATGTGATTGTTAGGTATGGAGATATCCTGTCAGCATACTCTGAAAGAAACCTAACTGATAATACAGTCTGGACCGGAGGAGTTGCTTTTGCTAACTGATTTAAGTTGCTTCACTACTCCGAGGGTATCTACTTCTACGTTTCTCATGTTGGCAGCTGTTCTTGATACGAATTCTGGAATATTTATTTCGTATTCTTTAGGGAAGGAATTTTGGAATGCAGTGCTTAGTAACTCTCTTTGGTTCTAGCTAGGACACGAAAAATTACTTCACTGCTGCATTATCAAACGTAGCCTTTAGCAAACCACAAAGGGCGGTAACGAGGATATTAAGGAAAACCACAAAACGACCACCATCAGGAATTGAGCGGGGAGGTGCTGGTTCTCAGTTCTTGGTTAACACTGCATGCAAAGGAAATATGCAGTTTCTTTCATCCTGGTTGTCCCAACACTCTGATAATTAGTCTGAAGTCATTCTCAATACTGTTGGTTTCCCCTGTCATCGTCGGACAACAGTCGTGGCGTGACCTTGGTGATTAGCTGTTGACACTGTGACATTGGCATTCCTCCGCAGTCGTCCTGGTCCTGGTGACGGCAGAACACGCGGCCGTCCGTGGGTCACGGACGGCCGCGGTGGGAACTCTTCCGCTCGCTGGACGCTCCAGCTCCATCTCCAGCCGGATGCCAGCCGTCGCCGGCGACGGCCTTGCCGCCCAAGGACTGGCTGTCCGTCGCCGGACAGAGCGGCGCAGTCAGAGCGCATGCGCGACAAAGCCGTCACTCACACAGAGTGGCAGAGACATCACCCCTGCAGTGCCCATTAAGCTGTAGACATTCATTTATATTGTACCGACAAGCAAAGTATTTGGGCTTGCAGAAACACATTTACATCACAGCTCCGTGAGGGAGCATTTCAAGATCCCTTGTTGCGCCGGTGATATTCGTTTATTTGCGGACTGCTGTAGTCGCCCATAAGAGGCCGTTGAGTATTGTAATGAACCTTGCCTCCTCCGAGCTTTCGCACGTTAACCGAATTGTTCGGATTCGTATAAATGTAGCCATATAGTGGTTAATTCTCTTTCTTAAATTATATATCCCTCATTTGAAGATATCTTTGAAGGAAGCTAATTACCAAAATACTATTTCTCTCTTAGTATATTTTTGTTATTTACTTTGACTTATACCGTAATATCGTTTCTGTACCACGAAAATTATTAATCACAATTGTCAACTTAAATGACCTAAAAAGAAATATACAGTAAATATAATGTTGTTATGTTTCAGTTTTCATGTGATCATAGACTCTGCCTCCATTTATAATTTTCCTAATCGTAGTATCAATAGTGAAATGGAGTTTATGAAATACCAGAATGCTACTATTTTTCATGTTGTCAAAGTTAGCAACCTTCATTATTAACCATTGTGTCTATAAATCTTTACTTATATAATTATTTTTGGGAAATAATATTTATATTAAATCTGGAAAACAATTTCAGTTACCAGAATGAGATTTTCACTCTGCGGCGGAGTGTGCACTGGGATGAAACTTCCGGGCAGATTAAAACTGTGTGCCGGACCGAGACTCCAACTCGGGACCTCTACCTTTCGCGGGCAAGTGCTCTACCATGACAGTCATCTGTGTAATAGTATGCAGAACGCCACATGTTATTGTGACAGCCAATAAAGTAATACCGTGGTGGGCGATGAACTGATAAGTTTTTGTGGTGGTTAATGCCTTCCAAAGTTGGGCTAGTTCCATATTCGTGGCGTGGAATGTTTTCGCGTTATCTATATATATCGTGTGGGGTAGTCTGCGTCTTCCGGCGAATGGCTGAAGTGCCATAAGAAACCTGTCTGTACAGAGTTCGAGGTGTACAGCTCGTGTGGAAGCACATGTGAAAAGAGTGATATATGACTTGTGCGTTTCCTTCCCCACTTTGATGAATAGTGGGCCAGCAGAGTCTATTCCGGTTACAGCAAATGGTTTGGTAGGTGAAACTCGTTCAGTTGGCAGCGGTGCTTCGATCTGTTGCCCTCGTGGATCCTTCAAGATCTTGCACGCGAGGCATGAGTGTAGGATTCTTTTGATGGCCTGACGAGCTCTAAGGATCCAAAATTCGGTTCGCAGTTTGGATAGTACAGAACGAAATCCAAAGTGATGGAGGCGGATGTGTGTCTCTCGAATAGCCAATTGTGTGAAGTGGTGGGAACCGTCAAGGAGTACAGGATGTTTTTGCTCCCTATTTAGGCTAGTGCACTGCAGTCGCTCTCCTAGAAGTATCAGTCCATCTTCTAAGAAAGGACTGTATCGTGCGATTTTTGACTCTTTTGGCAGTGGTAAGTTATTCCGAAGTGCATTTAATTCGCTGTGGAAGGAATCTCTCTGGCTCATTCGAAACCAATACATTTTGGCAGCTGATAATTCGGTGGCTGTAAGTTCTCCTGAAGATTTATTCTTCTGACGAATGCTGTGTAGGAAGCGGAGAGTCCATGCTGTGATACGAATGAGCTTCCAGTATGAGCTGAATTTAAGTAAGTTCAAAAGGCTGTTTGGCGTAGATATCGACAAGACTTGGCTCTGGGCTTTCTTCCTCTTTTCTTCTGGAGGAAGTCGTACCATCGTTGGAGTATCGTTGTTTGGCCAGCATTCAGGTGGGCGTTTAAGCCAAGGCGGCCCATGCCACCAAATATCCAGAGAATTCATTTGGTAGCCGAGGAGTCCACGTGAGAGATGGTCAGCAGGATTGTCTGGTCCTGGGCAGTGTTTCCATTACATGGGAGTCGTGTGTGTTTGTATCTCAGTTACCCGATTACAAACGAAGGTCTTCCATCTGTTAGGATCACAGCGAATCTAACTTAGTGTTATTGTAGAATCTGTCCACAATATCGCATGGGCAATTTTAAAGTCTGTTGCGCGGCAAAAGTAACACAATAGTCTGGTCCCAACTACTGCCGCTAAAAGTTCGAGTCGGGGCAATGTCACCTTTTTAATAGGAGCAAGTCTTTTCTTGCTGCAGACTGAATGGGTTACGACGTCATTATCTAAGACACTACGAATGTACAAAGCTGCTCCATATGCCTTTTCCGAGGCGTCACAGAATACGTGCAGCTGAGAGTCTCTTCCATGAGTTGTAGCTATCCATCTAGGGACACGTATATGTGACAATGAAGGTAAGCTAGATATCCAAGTGCGCCATCGTGCCCCTAAGTCCCAGGGCATCAGTTCATCCCAGCCAATTCCTCGGCACCATGTGTCCTGGAATAGCAATTTCCCAACAAGAGAAACAGGGGAAAACAGTCCGAGTGGGTCACAGAATTTAGCAGTACATTGTAAAAGGAATCGTTTGGTGGCTGACTCTTCTGACGACCTTCTGATACAGAAGTAGTCACCCACGGTGTTCCAGTCTACGCCTAAAACTTGAGCCTGGGTGTGGAGTTCTCATCCTTCTGCCCTCCAGATAGTGAGGAGTTGTTCACAGTTGGTAGATCATTTTGATAAGGGGAGACTGATCAATTTCATTAGGGTTGCAAGTTCATAGTGTATAGTTATCACAAAATTATCACCTTCTACTGAGATCACAAAGTCGTCCATGTACGCAGTCTTGTTTATAAGTGGCGTTACGGTGGGAAATGCTGTCATACACCTGATGGAAAGTTCTCTTAGTGTTGCAGAAAGTAAAAATGGGCTCCAGGTCAGGCCGAATGGGAGTCTGTTAAAACGGTATTCTGTTAGTTCGTCCGTCGTTTGAAGATTTTCTGTTTGATCCTGGCTAATTTTGAACCAGAAGAATCTTGCCAAGTCTTTGTCCTTTTCGTTCAAGGTTAATTGAAGGAAAGCTTGTGTGACGTCCGCAACGATAGCCGTAGAATATAGTCTGAAACGCAGTAAAATTTCCAGAATCTCTGGTAATAGGTTCGGTCCTACTTCTAATACCTCATTCAGAGAAGGTGCATTGTTTTCGTGAGATGAAGCGTCAAAGGCTATTCTCCACTTAGTGGTTCCGTATTTCTCCTTCCTCACTGCATGATGAGGGAGACAAAATAGCTCCTTTCCTGAGAGTGGGGTGGGAGCGATCTCTACTTGCCCCTTCGTAATGTAGTCTAGCATAAGATCGAAATACATTTGCTTAAATGTCTCTTGACGTTGAAATCTTTCCCTAAGGTGCTTGAATCGTTTTTCCGCGATCGGTCTGTTACTCGAAAGCACTGTATGTTGTCTTTTGGGAAGTGTAACCACTGCTCGATGATCCTTTATAGAGAAAGATGCTCTAAACTCTTCAAGAAGTCTCGTATTCTTGTTCTTCACCGGTAGATCCTGATCGGCAGTAATCCCTATAGTTTCCAAGTCCCAAAAGCGTCTGAAGTCATTGTCCGAGTGCAGAGGAGACCGGTCAGTCTGAGCAAAGTTTACCACGGTTGCATGCACATAGCCTTGTGAGCCTTGTGATTTGTTACCACTAAGTATCCAGCCAAACAGAGAAGGAACTAACACTAAGGTTTCAGAGATACTTATGGGCGAATTGTGCTTCACTATCTTCCAATAAAAATCGCCTCCTACAATAATCTCCACGGGAAGATCTTCTGTTGAATCGGTTTTCTGATCTGCTAGCGTGATCTTACGGGCATCTGGTAAACTCTTTATATGTTGAGGAACTGAAGGCTGGTGAGAAATAACGCGAGTACTTTCGAAGGCAGTAAGTAGCACTGAAGAATTCTGCCAAAGCCTCTTCATATTAAAATGAACAAGCCTGCGGTGGCGTGGGCGTGTAGGGTTAGTTCTTGTCGGTCTACCGTTTGCAGTTTCAGATCATCAATCAGCGATTTTGCTATGAAGCTGGACTGACTACCTGCGTCCAGTAGACATCGCGTTGTCCTGCTCAATCCTGTAGGTCCAGAGACGCATACTTGAGCTGTCTGAAGGTACGTATATCCCGCAGGACCCCTAATATCCTTTCGTTCCTCACAAATGGACTTATGATGCAGTCTTTTACAGTTAACACAACGAGCCTTTTCTTTACTTTTGCAATTTGACACTTTGTGCCCACGTTGAAGACAAAGAAAGCATCGGTTTGCTAGTTTCAATTTATCTATTCGATCATTAACGTACGATCTTCTTAGAGTCTTGCGCCCAATGACCGCAAGATTCGGAAAAGACGCAGAATGGTTCCTTTACGCTGGTATCCTTCCGAGTCGATCTTTTAGATTTCGCGTGTACGTGAAGTGCGGACGCTGTGGGAAGGTTACTAGAACTGAACAGCTAAACATGTTGCGTGATAATTCAATTGAACTTAGCTGTGTGTGCAGGCGGTTGTCGTCGAAGAGCTTGTTCCGTGGTGTGACAAATCACTGCAGAAAGCCCCCCCCCCCCCCTCCCCGTAGTATTGCCGCGTGACGTGCGTCCAGAATTCGTGTTTCACAACGACAATCGTGGAAATTGTCTCGGGCAAAGTGTCTCCCGGGTTTCGATACCAAATTCTTACGTCGTGAATCACAGTAGAGCAGCGATTAGCAGTCTAACAACACTTTATTACTTAGTCACAGAACATACACTACAACAAGTCAAAGATACATTGTCCAAAGAGTAAACAAACAGTCTCTCACTTGCCCGAAGTACATCACTCTGTGACAGTGTTTGAATTGCAGGCCGACCCTTGGGAACTTCTGAGCGCCGTTTGATGTGCTGCCTTTTCTTATTTGTCCTTGTTGTTTGTTTGTGCATGGCTTCTACCCGATTTTAAATTAGTTTTGCCCGTAAGGCGTGAGATTTTTTGGGACTTCAGCCTGATTTAAAGAAATTTTAGGATGAGGCCTCCTGCCTTTTAAAATTCAAATTCCTGTTTGAGCCTTAAGCTATTGGCCTTCAGGTGATTTTAAATTAAAGCTGTTTTGTTCTTAAGGTATGAGATTGTTTGGGCCTTCAGCCTAATTTAGAGAAATGTTTTAAGATGAGGCCTTCTGCCTTTTAAAATTCAAATTATTGTTTTTGATTCTTAAGTGATTGGCGTTCAGCCGGTATTAAATTAAACATGTTTTGCCCTTGACGCGTGAGATTGAATGGCGCATTTAGTCGGGAATTAAGTTCAAAAATTAATGTTTGGCTTTCTCTGTTTTTATTGTTTTCTTTACTCTTGTAATGTGTGTCAAATGAATAAAGTAGTATGTTGGAGGGCAACTGACAGGCACAGGCACTCATTTTGGTCCCTGTCCACAAATTAAACTATCTGTCCTGTCCTGCGGGTATGGCAGGGGATCTCAGGAATACTGTTTTTCTTTTCTTTCTTCTTACATAGCCACTCCCCCGCCCGCAAGGTACTGCTTGAAAAACTGCTAATCTGTATCCTGGTAAAGGAAGCCCCTGCATTGTCGAATTATTGAAGTGGTGCTCCGATATATCAATAATTTCAAAGTCTACATCTGTAATTCACCGTTCGCAGAACATACTGAATGGCCTATGAATCCTCTTAAAAACTGCGACATTAGACTTATATATTCTGTAAACGGCTACAGCTCTTACTTGTACACAAGTAAGTTGAAGTCAGAATAACACTCTAATATCATGGCATCACTGTCCCATGAGACACCAACAATGGCACCATTGTAGCCATAAAACCGTCCTGTGACACGTCCTATGTTTTTCAAATAACCATTCCAATAACTTAGTTTCCGCCATTGTGGTTACTGTTGAGCCTGTGACCTTCTTACATTCGTAAAATAGTCATTGTGGAGTCCTGAGTATTAAGGATCCAATGACATAGACCTTCCCCGAGGACAACGGTGAAATGTAGTACCGTACCATGAAGGCCTCTCTGTGAGAAGTGTTTTTGCAAAGGAACTTTTGCTTTTCTTTTGAGGCGAAGTGTTCATTAAGCTTGTCAAGAAACACTGGTGAAACATGATGTGGCTATATTCAGCGACTCATTTAGAATAATTAGTATACAATTAATTATCTGCCATACGAGTCATATGTTCTGAGATCTTCTAGGCAATTAATGTTTTTATGTTTATTTGAAATAAAAGTTGATTGTATATTCACTTGTTTTAGTTGCTTTGCCTTCGTATGATCTTTTCCAAAATCTATCAAACTAAATTTTTCTGGCTTCCCTTCCGCAGTCTGATGCCCAGCAACGATTAAAACAGGACCAGCTGATTCCAACATTACTGGCGCAAAGAGTTGGACTTACAGATATAACCACTTCAGTACTCACTGTCACGCCGTGGTCGCACCCTTTCAACGTCGGAAGGTTCTGCTTATACCTGATTGAAGTTTTCCACTCTGACAGCATTTGAACATCTGTGATTTGGTGTAAACTGACCTTTATGGTTATCCAGAGTTGAGCCCATTTGTTCTTATTACTGTCGCACTGTTTCTACATATCCTTGTTTCATCGAAGCCATTATTTATTGGTATTGCAGCTTCCCAGATTTCTCGCATTAAGGCAATAATTCCTTACCCAAAAGAAGATGATTGAGTTGCAGTACTCAGCTTGTTTCGCCGGAGCAGCCGTGTGTTTCTGAGTCTCGGGTGAACCGAAATAGCGGTGTTTGTATAAGGCTGCTGCTGCTGCTGCAGCAGGTTTACGGCGCAGAGCTGGCTGGCGCTGCCCGGCAATGCCAGGCGAGGCGAGGCAAGCGACGCCAGCGGAGCGCTTTCGACAGGCTTTGGCAGCAGATCAATGTCAGCCCGGCACCGCCGGCTCCGAGCAGCGCCGGTCCCCGGCGGGGAGCGCGCGCCCGCACGCCCACCCACGCACCACGCCGCCTCCAACACGGCGCAGCCACCTCCGCCACACAGCGCCACCTCACCTTGAGCCTCGCCGTCCTGCAACACGATGACTGCCACGTGGTCGCCGCCGGTCGTGGCAGAATCTCAAGCTTGACGCCATGTGCTCGCTGACGGCGAACACCTCCACGCTGTTTAGTACAAGACTTGGTGTGTAGGGCATTCGCAACAGAGTGGCGTGATAGTAAATTTAGGGAAATCCACTTCAGCTATATTAATTATTTGTTCAAGGCCCCGGGAGTAGACAATATTCCATTAGAACTATTGACAGCCTTGGGAGACCCAGTCCTGACAAAACTCTACCGTCCGGTGAGCAAGATGTGTGAGACTGGCGAAATAGCGTCAGACATCAAGAAGAATATAATAATTCCATTCCCAAAGAAAGCAGGTGTTGACAGATGCGAAAATTACCGAACTATCAGTTTAATAAGTCACAGTTGCAAAATACTAACGCGAATTCTTTACAGACGAATGGAAAAACTGGTAGAAGCAGACCTCGGGGAAGATCAGTTTGGATCCCGCAGAAATATTGGAACACGTGAGGCAATACTGACCTTACGACTCACCTTAGAAAAAAGATTAAGGAAAGGCAAACCTACGTTCCTAGCATTTGTAGACTTAGAGAAAGCTTTTGACAATGTTGACTGGAATACTCTCTTTGAAATTCTAAAGATGGCACGGGTAAAATATACGGAGCGAAAGGCTATTTACAATTTGTACAGAAACCAGATGGCAGTTATAAGAGTCGAGGGGCATGAAAGGGAAGCAGTGGTTGGGAAGGGAGTGAGACAGGGTTGTAGCCTCTCCCTGATGTTATTCAATCTGTATATTGAGCAAGCAGTAAAGGAAACGAAAGAAAAATTCGGAGTAGGTGTTAAAATCCATGGAGAAGAAATAAAAACTTTGAGTTTCACCGATGACATCGTAATTCTGTCAGCGACAGCAAAGGACTTGGAAGAACAGCTGAACGGAATGGACAGTGTCTTGAAAGAAGGATATAAGATGAACATCAACAAAAGCAAAACGAGAATAATGGAATGTAGTCGAATTAAGTCTGGTGATGCTGAGGGAATTAGATTAGGAAATGAGACACTTAAAGTAGTAAAAGTGTTTTGCTATTTGGGGAGCAAAATAACTGATGATGGTCGAAGTAGAGAGGATATAATATGTAGACTGGCAATGGCAAGGAAAGCGTTTCTGAAGAAGAGGAATTTGTTAACATCGAGTATAGATTTAAGTGTCAGGAAGTCGTTTCTGAAAGTATTTGTATGGAGTGTAGCTATGTATGGAAGTGAAACATGTACAACAAACAGTTTGAGAAAGGAGAGAATAGAAGCTTTCGAAATGTGGTGCTACAGAAGAATGCTGAAGATTAGGTGGGTAGACCACATAACTAATGAGGAGGTATTGAATGGGATTGGGGAGAAGAGGAGTTAGTGGCACAGCTTGACTAGAAGAAGGGATCGGTTGGTAGGACATGTTTTGAGGCATCAAGGGATCACCAATTTAGTTTTGGAGGGCTGTGTGGAGGTTAAAAATCGTAGAGGGAGACCAAGAGGTGAATACACTAAGCAGGTTCAGAAGGATGTAGGTTGCAGTAGGTACTGGGAGGTGAAGAAGCTTGCACAGGATAGAGTAGCATGGAGAGCTGCATCAAACCATTCAGGGGACTGGAGACCAGAACAACAACAACCACGATCGTTTTCGGGATTTTAGAATCATTTCTTAAGGTGTATGAAATTCTTGTACTTGGTAGCATATAAAATGGGTTCGAGCCAGTCAGTATGAGCTCCAATCCTGGCGAAAACAGTCCACCGCCAGGCAGCCGCAGGATGGTGGACAGTTTGCATCAACACGCAGTGATTGAAGCTCTTGCACTAACTGGCCCGACCGCCTGTTCTAAATTACCAATACCTGATAGATAGATATTCAGCGATCACAGGCCCTGCAGACCACGCGCTGCTTCCACAAATTGCCTCTATTCCTTCCTGTTTTGTGCCCGGTTCCACCAGGTGTCTTCAATTCCCAGGGCTGCTAGGTCCTTCGCCAGGTTGTCCATCCAGCGCTGCCTTGGTCGTCCTATGGGGCGTTTGGTTTTTGGTTTCCCCGCTAGTGCCATCTCCGCCTGTCTTCCATCTGGCATACGGGCTACATGGCCCACCCATTTTATTCTTTTGCTCTTTATCTTTGTAGGATAGTTGGTTGCCGCATCAGAAGGTAGATTTCTTCGTTTTTCCTCCTCCTCCATTCTTCATTATCTAAAACTGGTCCCCATATCTTCTTCATTACTCTTCTTTCAAATATTAATAGTTTTGCCCTTTCTCGCTTAGTCATGCTCCATGTTTCTGAACAGGTACACTGCGCCGCCAGCGTCGACGGTAACCACGTCGCAGAGGCATTGCTGTGGCACGTTAACACAAGTGAACGTAGCAAGCCAACACCCAATGAACGCCCAGAGCTAAGCTTCCGGACTCCTCGACGTTCGCAAAGCGAATGACGCTCCGTGCTGCGGCGCAGCTGGACCCCAGCACAGCTTAACGCACCACAACTTCCGGTCGCCACGCGCTCGCAGCGCGCCTTATCACTCCCGACTGCCGCGACCGGAAGCCAATTTTAGCGCACCGCGGGCCTAGTAAAACTAGGGCCCGCGGCTCAGGCAGCCTCGTCAGCGGCCAAGTCCCGTTCAAGGTCACCCGCCTAGCGAGCAACCAAGAGCGGCACTACCACGAAAACAAAAAGCGAATATATTTTTTGAAAAAAAAGAAGGGAGGGAGGTAAAGATCAGAGATAAGGAAAGGACAGAACACACTTTATTGTCTATAATACAGCATACAGTCACCGTTGATCTTGATTTTACAATTGCCATTCCCGACTTTCGCCCACAAAAAGAAGTACTCATCAGCATTTAACTTCTTCTTTCTTCCAGTAGACAATACAAATGGCATGCTTGGATCATGAGTACCATAAGGAACTTTAGCCAGCAAACCAGTTGTTTCAGATATACTCCTAGTTTTCCATGCCAAAATATTAGCAACTGGAAAAGCTTCAAGGCCACCATAATCACTTGTGTTAACGTGCCACAGCAATGCCTCTGCGACGTGGTTACCGTTGTCGCTGGCGGCTCAGTGTACCTGTGTATCGCAGTTTGAAGGCGATTGATATTGACCTTCAAGGGCAGTTTTCCAAACAGCAGTTGATCGGAGGCCCTAATGTTTTTCGTGGTTTGCATCTGAACTTTACGTGTGATGTACAAGCTGTTTTTGGTGGTTCGACATGGCTGACCTTGGCTGTTGTTTGGGGCAATCACGCTGATTATGGTGGCCTTGAAGCTTTTCCCGATGCTAGTATTTTGGCATGGAAAACTTGGAGTATATCTGAAACAACTGGTTTGCTGGCTAAAGTTCCTTATGGTACTCTTGTTCCAAGCATGCCATTTATATTGTCTACTAGAAGAAAGAAGAAGTTAAATGCTGATGAGTACCTCTTTTTGTGGGCATACACCTGAATATGGGATATTAAAATCCCAAGACTGGTCGTGCTTGGAATATACAATTAGTGCAACGAATGGGATCTCCCTTAACTGATTACCAGTTTAGTACAGTATACCTTCGGATGACGTATTTCTGACACATTTACAGTCACATGCAGCTTTTCGATGGTTTAACGTGGCCTGAGAATGTCATCCTGTGTTGGCGAGGTATTCTCAGTTTAGGCTACATCGCAATTGTGGCTTCTTACAGTACTACCTGCTTTAGATTTCTTGCAGAGCATTACGGTCATCATTAACAACACAGCCGTTCTCATCGTCACTGCTATCGCTACCAGTTGTGTTCACATGTTTCTTCGTCACAGTGACAGTAGTAATGGGACCGTGATATGCATGGATACAGATGACCGTAGTATCGTGTACACAAGGTATAATAAAAGTGCAGTGCATTGGCGGAACTGTGATTTATACTTAGGTGAAACACGTGAAAGTTTTCCGACGTGATAATCGCACGACAGGAATTAACAGAGACTTTGAACGCGGAATGGTAGTTGAACCTAGATCAATGCAATATTCCATTTCGGAAATCCTTAGGGAGTTCAATATTTCGAGATGCACAGTGCAAAGAGGGTGCCGAGAATACCAGATTTCAGTCAATACCTCTCACCACGAACAACGCAGTGGTCGACAGCCTTCACTCAACGACAGAGACCAGCGGAGTTTGCATAGAGTTGTTGACGAGAAACAGTGTGTGAAATAACCACATAAATCAATTTGGGACGCACGACGAACGGAGCCGCTAGGACGATGCGACGAAATTTGGCGTTGGTGCGCTATGGCAGCAGACGATCGACACGCGTACGTTTGGTAACAGCACGAAGTGGCCTGAAGCGCCTCTCCTGGGCTCGTGGGAACATAACTTTGGCGTTAGACCACTGGAAAACCGTGGTCTGGTCACATGAGCCCCAACATCAGCTGGTACGAGCTGCTGGGAGGTTTCTAATGTGGCACAGAACCCACAAAGCCATTGACCCAAGTTGTCGACAGGGCACAGTGCAAGCTTAAGGTGGCTTCGTAATGGTTGGGCTGTGTTTACATGGAACGCACTGGGCCTTCTGGTCCAACTCACCCGATCGTTGAGCGGAAATGGTTATGCTCGGGTTCTTGCAGACCATTTGCAGCCATTCATGGCTTTTATTTTCATGGCTGACATTGCGCCATGTCACCACGCCACAGTTGTTCGCGACTGGTTTGAGAAATATTCTCGACAATTCAGTGAATGATCTGGTCTCCCAAATCGCCCGACGCTTATCCCAGTGAACAATTATGGGACATAATCGAATGGTCAGTTCGTGCACGAAATCCTGCACTGCAAACACTTCTACAGTTATAGGCGGCTGTAGGGGCTCAATATTTCTGTAGGGAAATTCCAGCGACTTGAGTTCATGCCACACGTAGATTTGCTGCCCTACGCCTGGAAAAGGTAGGCTCGACACTGTTTAGGAGGAGTTCCACGAAATTTGTCTCCTCAGTGTATAATGATGTGTGGGGGACTCTACTATTGCAGGTTGACGGAACGTTAAATACAGTGGGGCAGGACAATTAGGACGATGGGCGCTAACGATAAAACATTAGCTGAAAAAGAATTTACTCATTAAACGTTACAGTCATGTATTCTCCTCTGCGCCGGTGCTTGGACCGGCAGCAATGCAGCACACGGACTCGGAACTTGCTGACGTTGTCTAAGCAAACAGTGGCGGACGTCGTCCTCGGCGTCCGAATCGTTGGCAAACGGCGTAGCCCGTACTACAGGCGTTGCTTCCCAGGATGGAGACGGCGAATTGGCAGGGCACTCTTGCTGGCGTCGAAGGGGCTCTGCATAGTGTGGAGATGAACACCAGCATTGCTCTTCCCCCTACTGCTTACAGGCGCTTGTCGGGCGCAGCAGTGGTCAGCACGCCTTCTGAATACTGCATAGATAGTGCATCAAACACCTTAAGTTCAGCTCAGCAAGCCACTGCTAGTAGTATCTCAGACTTTCTTTTGTGGTTGCGAGATGAGAAGCTAAAAGCCACCAGGTCTGCTAGACCAAGATTGGTAGTAGAGGTGGAAGTCATATTGCACAACGGTAGCAGCACATCACAGGTTCAGCCTCATAGTTAGTATACTCCAGCATGATGGCTAACATAAAGGCCCGGAAGCCCGAATATTGGTTTGAGGTAGTGGCGTTCTGTCGGCCTGGCGGTGAGCGAATGTGGTCTTTTCAGGCACATCAACAGTCTTCACCAAACCTCTATAAGAATGGCTTTCAGGGCATCAGGTTGTTGCTTTTCTGCCATAACAGCAATATGATAAACCTTCTGGTGAAAGCTGTACTCTCTTTTATGAAATCAAGCTGTACTGTTACATGTCGTGATGTCTTCTGCTCGCTGATATCGTGTTGCTTAGTTTATGATTCGTCTGAAGTAAGGCAACGTCTTTGGGGTTCATCACACTCTCTGCAATGTCAGCTTTCTGCCTGTTTGTCACTTTCATTGCGACACGGGGCGTTGGCTTGGCTTGGTGTTCACTAGACAGAACTTTCAGAAATTTTTTTATACACATTACTCTTCTGCTGTGCAATAGGTGGTTCTTCAGCTTCACAATCTGATGCTGTAAACATCCTCAGTAATTCTTCGTCCATGATGTTTGCCGTCCAACTAGTTGACAGCCCAGGATCCATATGAGCTAAAACTTTTAAACTTGCATTGTGTGATAAAGCAAATCTCATAACAAAATATAAATTAACAGTCATCTTTATAACACATATAGAGAAACTTCGAAATTTCGTAAGAATTAGTAATAACAACCCCACTGACGTTAAAATCGCAAAAAAAAAAACAAAATTTAAAACGTTGAACAAGGTATCATACCTGATTTCCTGACCACTAGCATTAAGTAAATCTACAAGTACAAATTAACGCAGAGTACTGCATTACAGAGGCCAGGGTGGGAGGCCAGGGGCCAGCAATGCACTAACCTGCCCAAAGTAAAAGTTGAGTGATGAGTCGGTGCCCGTTAATCGTTCAAAGTAAACATTTATTTATTGTTCATCAACTCAGGCCAATTTTCCCCAGACATAAGAGATAGGCGACCTGGTAGGAGGTGCAGCTGTCAAGAGGCGGCCCAGCAGCGTGCACCATCGTATCAGAGGCAGAGTGATGGTGGCAGTAACGTGGCAAGGACGCTGACCATAGCAGCAGACAGCACACTGTAGGCACCTCAGCTGCCCAGGACGAGTTTTGGTGAGTTGCGCAGAATCACGCCGTGGACCCAGCATGACTGAGGTGTCTGAGGCAGTGAGGAGTCCGCCCGTACAAGTAAAAGTGGCTGAGTGGCTGTACAGCCTCAGGCTGTAACTGTTGGTCACTGGGTGACCTGCAGATTCGAGGTCACTAAGCCCACAGCATGAGTTACATTGCAAGCAGCAGGGGTGGATCTAGCAGTGGCAGAGTCCACGTTGATCCATGTAGACTCATAGATCCGTAAACCTTTGTAGGTCCCCACTCATGGCTGGTGGCTGGCAGTCTGCATCTCTCTGACTAGAAATGAACAGCATTTATACGGCCTTGGCGAGTTCCTGGTTTTCTAAACCATCAGTTCCTATAATGTAAATCATAATAGAACCAAGAGTTACACATGAAGAATGAAGATCACAGCAGAGGCTCTCCATTTCGGCTGGGTCAATGCTGTTACACACTTGATACCTCAGCTTACATTTAGCCTTTGGCAACTGTGTCAATGCCTCAGAGACAGCACTTGTCTCATCAGCAGTTATCTCCCCATGTAACTTTGCCTGGCTAGGCTGGATCGATCCGCTTCTGCAGCCTCATGTATTATCCATGAAAGGGGTCTCAGTTTTACTCACCGATACCCAGTAAATTATTTCCGACACAGCAGTTCTTTGTACAGTATAGTGGAGTTTGCAGCCGCTAATAAGTACATACAATGAGGGGTAATGCTCTGTTGTTCACCGGCGGCCTCATGGCGCTGCTGTGTACCAAGCGATAGCTGAAGCGGTCAAACCACCCTGTTTTATCTATCTCTTATTTACTCGCCCATTCGAGCATAATAGGCAAGGGGTCATACTGAGTAGCAGTAATTGCTAAGTATTGAGCGTTTCTTCTACGTTACTCAAAACTAAGCAAACGAAACGAAAGACTAGAAAAGAACATTTGCTGATATTAGTTGAGTATGATATGTGGTGAGAAGAGTCGACGTACGCACTGCAGGTTTTGAGAGGGCAGTGGGCTCAGTACTTTTTCTAACCACCTTTTCATTGTCAGGTACTCCTATCATCTGTTTGTCATTGCACCTAAGTACAACAGGGTTACTCACTGAAGTATTGTGGGTAGCGTTCTCGCTTCCCGCGCCCGGGTTCCCGGGTTCGATTCCCGGCGGGGTCAGGGATTTTCTCTGCCTCGTGATGACTGGGTGTTGTGTGCTGTCCTTAGGTTAGTCAGGTTTAAGTAGTTCTAAGTTCTAGGGGACTGATGACCGTAGATATTAAGTCCTATAGTGCTCAGAGCCATTTTTTTGAAGTATTGTGCCTGTAGGACAGCTAGAACTGGTAATAAACACGTCGACTGTTCATCCAACAAATAGTGACATTACAATAAACTGAGAAGCTAAAGACCTTAGAAATAGATGCCCCATTTCAAAATGTGCCATGTATGGCAGTAAAATGTTGTCGCTAAAACGTGGGATGATACAGAACCTTTCCAAAAGTGTCCACCACCTGTAAGTGGACATTAATAAAGAGTGTATCCACCGTTCGTCTTATTACTTGAGTTCTCCTGAGGACACTCTTTAAATGAGGCGTCTGAATCTTTTTGAAGGAATGGCTGCCCATTCTTTCTCAACAACCGAAACCAAAGAAGATGGCCATGTTGAACGTTAGAGTGTGGAGCGAAGTCGTCGCTCCAAATTCCTAAAGATGATCCTTTGGGTAGGCTAGTCCGTTTCACAGTTGTTATTGTCCACAAAAAATTCTCTCATACACTAAGGCGACAAAAGTCGTGGGATTGCGGTATGCACATATACAGTGGCGGTAGTATCGCGTTTTCTTAAATTTTTTTTTTTTGGGGGGGGGGGGGGGGAGGGATCAGTCTTCTAATTGATTTGATACAGCCCACCACGAATTCCTCTCCTATGCTAACCTCTACATCTCAGAGTAGAACTTGCAACCTATTTTGCACAATGTACAAAAAGGCAATGGTATTGGTGGGGACGTCCTTTATTCTTCAGATGATACACACGTAAAGCTGTCCAACATGATTGCTGTCGCATGACGGGAATTAACAGAACTTGAACGCAGAGCTGGATGCATTGGAGAGTCTATTTCGGAATCATTAGAGAATGCCGTATTCCGAGATCCACAGTGTGAAGAGTGTGCCGAGAATACGAAAATTCGGGCATTACCTCTCATCACGGACAACGCAGTGGCCGGCAGCCTTCACTTAACGACCGAGAACACAGGAATTTCACTTAACGACCGAGAACAGCGGAATCTGCGTAGAATTGTTAGTGAGGACAGACAAGCAACACTGGGGGAAACAGCGGCAGAAATTAGTATGGGGCGTTCGACGGACATATCCGTTACAGCCGTGAGGCTAAATTTGACATTGATGTGCTATGTCAGCCTACCGGCTCGAGTGCATTTGCTAACAGCACGAAATGGTATGAAACGCCTCTCCTGGGCTGCTGACCATATCGGTTGGACCGTAGACAACTGGATGGTTGTGGCCTGGTGATATGAGTCCCGATTTCAGTTGGTAAGAGTTGATGGTATGGTTCGAGTGTGGCTCAAAACCCACGGAGCCATTGATCCAAGATGTCAAAGAGGCATTGAGAAAGCTGATGGTGTTTGCATAATGGTATGGGCTGTGTTTACATGGAATGCACTGGATCCTTTGGTCCAACTGAAACTATCATTGACTGGAAATGGCTATGTTCGGCTTCTTGGAGACCATTTGTAGCCATTCATGGACTTCATGTTTCCAAATGTGTCACCACGTCACAGCCGTTCGCGATTGTTCTGAAGAAGGTTCTTGAAAATTCGAGTGAATGATTCGGCCACCCAGTTGGCCCGATATAAATTCCATCGTACATTTATGGGACATATTGAAGAGGTCATTTCGTGCACAAAATCCTCCACCGGATACACTTTCACAGTTATTGACGGCTGTAGAGACAGCACAGTTCAGTACTCCTGCAGGGCACTTCCAACGACTTGCTGAGTCCATGATACATCGATTTGCTGCACTGCGCCCGGTAAAAGAGATTCGACATCATATCAGGAGATATGCTACTACATTTTTCACTTCAGTGTAGATGCTGATGTACAGCAGGGTGCATTAAACTGCTGATACGACATTCTATTGTAGGCAGTACTCAATTGTATAAAATGGGTTAATATCTTTCCGCATGTAGCGCTTCTTAAATTGAGAACAGTAAGCCTGAGACGAGCTGCCTCCTGTCATGTTCATTTGTCTTCTAATGCCGATATGCTAATTTTGGACCTAATTAATTCGCGTTTTTGATTAAACTGATTCTCAAGAACCGAAGAGTTGTTGCATGATCCATCCAGCTTATCCCTTCATCTCTTCTTTCCAAGTGGGTTTAGATTAAGTGCATATAGTGCACGTTTCTAGTAACATCAGCTGCATGCTAGGTCTAGGGCCTCCGTGTGAGCTGTGGGAATGAGTGGAAGGGGAAAATAAGCCGCAGGTTCTCTGGAAGCTGACGTGGACGGGAGATTATACTCGAGGCCTAGGGACGACGAATACTTGCCAGCTAGAGCAATATCTGGCTCCAGAGCAAACGTTCGGCTGTACGCCCTGGCCGTGCTCGATACCTGTATCTGTGTAACTGGGAGGACTCACCGGAAAAGCAGAGGAAATCTATGATTGCAGTCCGGTCGGCCGCTTAATGCTCTTCAGAGATCATGTTCCAGCCGTAGACACGTGAAGGCAGTTATTTGCTAAGAGGGCATATTTCTGGAGGGCCGACTGTAAACTGATTTATTGAGACTGCAGCCTTGTATGTTGCATGAGAAACCACTTTGGGAGATGCCTCAGATTCTATTCTGTGGAGGCGGAAGGCATCGCTTTGGCTACGAGCCTGCGAAAGTGTGAGTGCATGTTTCTGGGATGCGCGAGCAACGAAAACTGGTTGATTCTAAAGAATTACCGTAGCTGCCGGAAGAAACGTTCATAGAGTAGTTTTAGAATGAGTCCTCTGATTGGCCGAGGTGTTCAAAATTGAGGCTCCGAGCTTTGGAGCGAAGAAAGAAGAGTTTCGTGGATTACACAATATCCATTCTTCGACTGAAGTCGTGCTCACTTCGGACGTAGAAAAGCTCGCGCTGATGAGCGGCAGGGACAGAAAGACATTGGAGACGAGTTACATCTGGCCGCCTCGCATTTGATGGTTGCGGCTCCAACGGTGGCGGCAACGCATCTCACCCAATTGCAGTCTGGCAAAATTAGCACAAGTAGTATTAAGAGAGAGGGTTTAGAACCTCGGGGAAGTTTAGACGTGATCGGAACGTAAGTTTATTCAGTCGGTAATTGTTACTCCGCATTTGTAAATGCTCGCACTGCTCGTCAGAGACCAGCTGGGATAGATATTGTGTAAGGGTCTTGGTATAACATCGCGGTCTAGATTGTCTAAACATTCACGCAGCTAGCATCTGACAGTAAATTCTGTGACTGTAGGTTTTGTCCATTATGATGTCTTCTATCTGCTCACCTCTTACTAGTGCGGTGTTGCCACATTTGTTGTAGACCTATATCAAGTAATTGTGTCTATACGATACTGCAGTATCTATGTTGCATGCATCTCGGAAAGAACATTGCTTCGTACTTATTCACATCAAAGCCATTGCGATATCGTAATTATTCCCCGATACCGGGCAGCGACTTTTGATTAAAAATTCCTCCCCCTGTTGGGGATTTGCACAACGTGTACGGGTTCAGGTTGTGAGGCATAAACGATGGTGTAGGGAGTTTGGGCCTGTCCGTGACTCGTCAACGGATAGCCAAAGCGTAAAGTCCCGGTCCGAAACAAATTTTCAATACTGTCATTCCATTACACAATTGGTGGGTGTCTATATTCGCAACTCGAATACATTTTGCAGTGAACACATGGTGTGTCGTAGGGCGATCACTCTGTTTTTAAAATAATTGAAAAACCACGATCGCTTCAATCGTTTATTAGATAAACAATTTCAGCACTCTGAAGGTGCCATCATCAGATCAGAAACGTGGATTAGCATTTATAAAACCATATGGACATCATGGCATATGAGGCAGACCATCTGATAAAATCAGTGTCACAACCAATAAAATAATAAAAAACTGCTCTCATAGTCGTTCTTTCCAAAAAATATAAAACTGAAGCCACCAGATGAAACTAGCACTGCTCGCTTAACACCGGTCTGCATCAGTGATGCAGACTTTGGAACTCAAAAGCGACTCGTTCCGATGACCTCATGCGGTTTTTTGCAACCACTTTCTGCAATGCTCGACGGTCTGTCCGTCAGTACGTGAGGTCTGCCAGGCTTTGGTTAAGCCGCAGTTGTTCCCTTAAGTTTCCACATGACATCACCAGCAGTCGACTTGATCAGGTTTAAAAGGGTTGAAATGTCGCTTATGGAGGTGGTTTCCGATGACTACCCCACATTTGAAGCCAATGAGTTCTCCTGACAGACCCATGGCGGTGTTGTTGCTTCTCCACTGACAACACAATACTCCCCTCGTGACATCTAGCGGTCAATTATGCATTATGTAGGAGTGTCCAGATACTTTTATCACATACTGTAAATAATGCGAAGCAAACCAGTTATTACTAACTAGTGACTAAGGTGGATTTTCAATATTGCAGAGACAAAGTTTCGAAATTCCTAAACCGTAGCACAAGACGGCCACAAGTGATATACGAACGGACTTCAAGTCGCGTCGACAGACCCTCCTGTTAGGAAAATCTACATGAATTTGGGCCACCAGGAAACATATTCTGCCGGTTCGAATCCTGCCTGGGGCATGGATGTGTGTGATGTGATTAGGTTAGTTAGCTTTAGGTAGTTCTAAGTTCTAGGGGACTGATGACCTCAGAAGTTAAGTCCCATAGTGCTCAGAGCCATTTGTACCATCCAAACATATTCTGCCATTACTGCACGGACGTAAACGCATTGTGTTAGCTTGGGTAGACGACGTCAGACGCAAGTCTCATTGCCTTCCTTCAGGGGAGGTTTACTGTCTTTGGTCCAAAAAAAGCATGTTCTATGAGAATTTTTTTCTCGGGATTTGTTATATTTCTCAATGCCAAATTTGGCCAAAATGTTTATTGATATTTCCTCTACAAACTGGAATTTTTTCGACCTGAAATGTCGATGATCAAAGGCGGAAGTGCCGTCGGAACTAAACAAAATTTCGATGTAGACCTCCACGCGCGCTATGTCACATGTTAGCCGGCGCGACTGAAATAAAAATTGAGTTGACATTAGTGAAGTATATAAGATTCTTTAGGAGACGTACCTCGCTTAAGTTATCTGGAACATAGGAAACAAAATGGCGGCCATTTGAAAAAAATAGGGTTTTCTTCAGTGACTTTCCGACTTCGTCGGCCTTGTAAAAATGTATGTAGTTGATGGATCGGAATACAAGACAGTTCAGTTAGGTTCGTCGGAAACAAAGTATCATGCCAATCGGTTAAGTAGATTTGAAGTTACAATACCGCGCGATAAAAGATCGTCATTTGGAGAAAAACGCATTTGAAGATTTGACTGCATTTAAATGCAATATTATGCAACGCACGTTCAATCTGCTATTCCGGGCCCATAAACTAGTCCATCCTCTTCATCATAGAGGGCGTTCTGCTCGATCTGGGCCATCCTGCGCTGCTCCAGTCTCTCGTACAGCCGGTGAGAAGCAGTTTTCGGCCACTTGAATCCGGTGGTCGTCCGAATGCTTGGCGAACTGCGTCGAATAGAGTCCCAGGGTGAGTCCATCGTTATCATGGTCTTCAGAATTGATTAATACCCTTCGTTGAAGCTGCTCACTGCCAGGAAAGTCGCAGTCGCCACAGTCTTCGCACCAGAATGCAAATGCTTGGGGGCTAACTTCCGAACACACGCGTTCAAACTTTCATTTGAATTTTGTGTGTTTTCTCCCAAGCACTGGTACAGTAACCCGTCATCAGAAAGAAAAAAAATGGTGTGTGAATAAAGCCGATTTGAGCAGGTGCATTTTTTTGTTCAACCGCGAATTACAAACATTTCCGTTCCGTATTCGGAAAAACCGTTGAGGGGTGGATTCTAAACACATTTTTGGATCCAAAAATGCAATTAAAAAAAATCGATTTTTTTAACCAAAAGATAGTAAACCTACCTTAAAGTTTTGGACTCTGTATATAGGTTGGAAGTTGCCGCGGCGTTCACAGCCAAGTAGCGTACCTAATATGAGGTGTCATTGCCAAGTGAATTTTGGCCTGTGGGTTTTGGCTATACAGTATAGCGCAGTTCAGAAGTTAACTGAAAGAAATACGCAATCAGACGAACAGTAATGACACTTCTTCAATTTTGTCACAA
Source organism: Schistocerca serialis cubense (assembly GCF_023864345.2). Classification (NCBI taxonomy): domain Eukaryota; kingdom Metazoa; phylum Arthropoda; class Insecta; order Orthoptera; family Acrididae; genus Schistocerca; species Schistocerca serialis. Next base: position 505,806,922 of record NC_064643.1, on the reverse strand, counting down.
ACAAGGTTGCAAGCCGTGGCTGTCACGAAATAAATTATTGACGGTGTACAGCAACCAGCCATAAATTAGTTTTAGCTTACTTTATTCAAAAAGTACCGTTCTTGGTTTCGAATTTTTCACAATTAATCATCAGACGGTTTTCATCCTTTCATATGTTCGACAAAGAGAGTTTCACCGATGCAGACAAATTTTAAAACATGGCTCTTTACCCGCTAGTTTTACCTATCAGCAATTTGTCCTGAATGAATGGAGCACGTCTTTGTTTCGATCGCCATAGTACTGGCAACATTCACTGAGCAGTAAATTTTGACTTGGATCAATGGGCATGCCTTAAGGTTGCCTTTTAACGTTGCTGCACCTCAGGATGCACCTTCAGGATCCGAAACCGCTTGTATTTTAGTAGACAAAGATTTTACCTGCTGTTAGCGGAACTGATCCTAGTATCATGCCTATCAACAGCTGCGGACGCCCGTAATGCAGAACAGTTTACCATCATAAACGTTTACTGAATTTTTTAGACAACGCTTTTATTCTACTCACGGCGTCGTACAACAGACTTAATTTAATTTCATATTTATCTTACAGATTTACATGGTATTGAAAGATAACCGTCTTCATTATGTGCACTCGCGAATCCATGTTACTTCTGTCTGAATTTTAGTAGCTGATCGATACGAGACACACATCCCCATGAGTTCAGAGCACTGAAAAACAAACAAGGACACATTTCTCCTCTCACATCTTCTAACTGTGCACATTGGCCACGCCACTTACCCCTCTTCCCCTGAGGTAATCTCCTCGTCGGAGGTTCGAGTCCTCCCTCGGGTATGGGTGTGTGTGTCGTCCATAGCGTAAATTAGTTTAAGTTAGATTAAGTTGTATGTAAGCTTAGGGACCGATGACCTCAGCAGATTGGTCCCATAAGACCTTACCACAAATTTCCAATTTTCCCTGAGGTAAACGGCCAAGTTTACGTAGCACACAGCCGAATTCACCAACGTCGGTTAAAATTAAGCACGTCTCAAAAAATTTGTGCCCCCCCCCCCCCCCCCCCCAGAGGTGGACGAAATATGGGAACGTCAGGAACACAATATATTACAATGTCTGAAACCGTAGGCATGCAAAACAATTTGCAGCCTTCTCGGAATGGATAAATACACGTCCTGTCTGGTTTTAACAGGAATCTTATACGCTTTTTATCGTTATCAGGAGAAAGAAAACTGGCGTTCTACGGATCGGAGCGTGGAATGTCAGATCCCTTAATCGGGCAGATAGGTTAGAAAATTTAAAATGGGAAATGGATAGGTTAAAGTTAGATATAGTGGGAATTACTGAAGTTCGGTGGCTGGAGGAACAAGACTTTCGGTCAGGCGAATACAGGGTTATAAATACAAAGTCAAATAGGGGTAATGCAGGAGTAGGTTTAATAATGAATAAAAAAATAGGAATGCGGGTAAGCTACTACAAACAGCATAGTGAACGCATTATTGCGGCCAAGACAGACACGAAGCCCACGCCTACTACAGTAGTACAAGTTTATATGCCAACTATCTCTGCAGATGACGAAGAAATCGAAGAAATGTATGACGAAATAATAGAAATTATTCAGGTAGTGAAGGGGGACGAAAATTTAATAGTCATGGGTGACTGGAATTCGGTAGTAGGTAAAGGGAGAGAAGGAAACGTAGTAGGTGAATATGGATTGGGGCTAAGAAATGAAAGAGGAAGCCGCCTGGTAGAATTTTGCACAGAGCACAACTTAATCATAGCTAACACTTGGTTCAAGAATCATAAAAGAAGGTTGTATACATGGAAGAATCCTGGAGATACTACAAGGTATCAGATAGATCGTATATAGGTAAGACAGAGATTTAGGAACCAGGTTTTAACCTGTAAGACATTTCCAGGGGCAGATGTGGACTCTGACCACAATCTATTGGTTATAAACTGTAAATTAAAACTGAAGGAACTGCAAAAAAGGTGGGAATTTAAGGAGATAGGATCTGGATAAACTGACTAAACCAGAGGTTGTACAGAGTTTCAGGGAGAGCGTAAGGGAACAAATGGCAGGAATGGGGGAAAGAAATACAGTAGAAGAAGAATGGGTAGCTTTGAGGAATGAAGTAGTGAAGGCAGCAGAAGATCAAGTAGGTAAAAAGACGATGGCTAGTAGAAATCCTTGGGTAACAGAAGAAATATTGAATTTAACTGATGAAAGGAGAAAATATAAAAATGCAGTAAATGAAGCAGGCAAAAAGTAATACAAACGTCTCAAAACTGAGATCGACAGGAAGTGCAAAATGGCTAAGCAGGGATGGCTAGAGGATAAATGCAAAGATGTAGAGGCATATCTCACTAGGGGAAAGATAGATACTGCCTACAGGAAAATTAAAGAGACCTTTGGAGAAAAGAGAACCACTTGTATGAATATTAAGAACTCAGATGGAAACCCAGTTCTAAGCAAAGAAGGGAAAGCAGAAAGGTGGAAGGAGTATATAGAGGGTATATACAAGGGCGATGTACTTGAGGACAATATTATGGAAATGAAAGAGGATGTAGATGAAGATGAAATGGGAGATATGATACTGCGTGAAGAGTTTGACAGAGCACTGAAAGACCTGAGTCGAAATAAGGCCCCGGGAGTAGACAACATTCCATTAGAACTACTGACGGCCTTGGGAGAGCCAGTCCTGACAAAACTCTACCATCTGGTGAGCAAGATGTATGAGACAGGCGAAATATCCTCAGACTTCAAGAAGAATATAATAATTCCATTCCCAAAGAAAGCAGGTGTTGACAGATGCGAAAATTATCGAACTATCAGTTTAATAAGTCACAGCTGCAAAATACTAACGCGAATTCTTTACAGACGAATGGAAAAACTAGTAGAAGCTGACCTAGGGGAAGATCATTTTGGATTCCGTAGAAATATTGGAACACGTGAGGCAATACTGACCCTACGACTTATCTTAGAAGCTAGATTAAGGAAAGGCAAACCTACGTTTCTAGCATTTGTAGACTTAGAGAAAGCTTTTGACAATGCTGACTGGAATACTCTCTTTGAAATTCTAAAGGTGGCAGGGGTAAAATACAGGAAACGAAAGACTATTTACAATTTGTACAGAAACCAGATGGCAGTTACAAGAGTCGAGGGACATGAAAGGAAAGCAGCGGTTGGGAAGGGAGTGAGACAGTGTTGTCGCCTTTCCCCGATGTTATTCAATCTGTATATTGAGCAAGCAGTGAAGAAAACAAAAGAAACATTCGTAGTAGGTATTAAAATCCATGGAAAACACAGCAAAGCACTTGGAAGAGCAGTTGAACGGAATGGACAGTGTCTTGAAAGGAGGATATAAGATGAACATCAACAAAAGCTAAACGAGGATAATGGAATGTAGTCGAATTAAGTTGGGTGATGCTAAGGGAATTATATTAGGAAATGAGACACTTAAAGTAGTAAAGGAGTTTTGCTATTTGGGGAGCAAAATAACTGATGATGGTCGAAGGAGAGAGGATATAAAATGTAGACTGGCAATGGCAAGGAAAGCGTTTCTGAAGAAGAGAAATTTGTTAACATCGAATATAGATGTAAGTGTCAGGATGTCGTTTCTGAAAGTATTTGTATGGAGTGTAGCCATGTATGGATGTGAAACATGGACGATAAATAGTTTGAACAAGAAGAGAATAGAAGCTTTCGAAATGTGGTGTTACAGAAGAATGCTGAAGATTAGATGGGTAGATCACATAACTAACGAGTTGTTGAAGAGGATTGGGGAGAAGAGAAGTTTGTGGCACAACTTGACTAGAAGAAAGGATCGGTTGGTAGGGCACATTCTGAGGCATCAAGGGATCACCAGTTTAGTATTGGAGGGCAGCGTGGAGGGTAAAAATCGTAGAGGGAGACCAAGAGATGAGTACACTAAGCAGATTCAGAAGGATGTAAGTTGCAGTAGGTACTGGGAGATGAAGAAGCTTACACAGGATAGAGTAGCATGGAGAGCTGCATCAAACCAGGACTGAAGGCCACAACAACAACATACCTTTCTTGTTGTAAAATAGCGGTAAGTTCAAGTGACGATCATGAAGATGGGTAACGATCACTCGTGGCTCCAAAGTAAATCACAACGGATCAATGTTATTGAGATCTTATGACTGTGGTGGATAGGGAGATGTGACAATTCTTTCTCGTGCGCACTGAAATAATCCTGCACGATGTGAGCTCTGTGAACAGTGGTTCGTTCGTGTTGGAACACAGCATCATCATTGGGGATAAACATTATACCATGCGATGGACATGATAACCCAAAATGGTCACATATTTCTGAGCACCATTGCGACCTTGTACCCATAACAATGAGTCCCATGGAACACAACGATATGGCTTTCCAAATCGTCGCCTAACCACCACCATGGTTCACAAATGGTTCAAATGGCTCTGAGAACTATGGAACTTAACATCTTAGGTCATCACTCCCCTAGAACTTAGAACTACTTAAACCTAATTAACCTAAGAACGTTACACACATCTATGCCCGAGGCGGAATTCGAACCTGCGACCGTAGGAGCAGCGCGGTTCCGGACTAAAGCGCCTAGAACTGCTCGGCCATACCCCATGGTACACATTTGGCCAGAGATTGGAAATAGCGTGCAACAAGACTCATCCGACCAAATGACTTTCTTCCATTGCTCCATAGTTCAGGATTAATGTCTTCGACACCACGTTTTCCTGTTTCAGGCATATGTGCAGCTAATGTGTGTTTTTCAAATTTCAGATCACCGAGTAGTTCCCTTGTTGTGGAGCTTAATTCGTGTTGTTTTGACTTTGAGAGGGTCGCGAGTGCGGAATACAGCTATGTGATGACTTCCTATAGTAGTCATTCTTTAATTTTTCATCACAGTCCTCTCCACTGACTGTCTGTCACGATTACTCAACACACTCTTTCGTCGGCGTTGTAACTTAGCGGACGATGTTTTTCGGCTTTCCCTGTATGCGGTATAAATATTCGGTACGGTGCTTTGTGAAACACCAGATACTTCGGTTACTTTGTGTATGGAAGTAGCAACTATACGGGCGCCAACAACTTTTCCACGTTCGAACTCACTTAGCTCCGACATAATGCACTTACAACTACACAGCTTTCTGCCTCGGTGACTGCGCGAAGAGTGCGACGGATTGCTAATAGAAGGGCGGAGGTTCGATTCCCGCCCTGGTCGATGACTATCTTCGCTCGGGTACTGAGTGTTGTCTTGTCGTTACGTTAGTATCGTCATAATTAACACTACTATTGAGATGACTGTAGCGCACGTACGGAAAGCCAATAAATTACAAAAAAATTAAAAAACAAACTTACAAAGAATAGTGTTCTGAGTACGTCTGACAATTGCGTTGTTTTGAGAGCTTTGACAATATGTGCTGTTCGTTGTCATATGCAACAGCACTACCTCCAGGCTTGGCTAGCATCTGAATTTACGTTCAAACATGCATTCCTGGTTTGTTTCCGTGTTTTTATCTAAACTACGTATTTTTGATACAGAGCAGGACAACCACGCTCTTAAGAAACTCTTAATGTTAGTTGTTCTGTGCACGGCTGTTAGCTGGTAGGTGCGTATTATTATATAATACAGCTGACCTACTGTCTTCAGTTATCTCTTCCAGATGTCGCCCATGCCCATCTGTAGCTCCACTTCCGCATAGAATCCAATGTGCATTAGTCACCACGCACCGTATGTGGAGGATACATTATGGTAAAAATATTACTTCATATTCTGTTCTGGATTCTGGTTCTGGGCTTACAGTAACCGAAGATTAGTGAAATATCGTTCGTATATGAACGAATTCTAGCTTCTACAGGCTGAAAGTCTTTGCCAGGTGGTAACTACACAGGCAAAATTATGAAAGAAATATTCCTCTAGATGAGAATAGCCCCTCCTCCCTATCTATGCATTCTGTCTTTCCTTATAACATCACATGTAGAAAACACTGTAAGGGAAGAACGCTTAAATCATGTTTCCGAAGGGGCTGCGACATGTACTTCAGTTCGCTGGAATGCTTGTAGCAAACTTTGTTTGTTGGATAATGAGATGAAGTTCTACACTGGTCTTAAATTACTGGTCACATTGGTCTTCAAATGGTTTAAATGGCTCTGAGCACTGTGGGACTTAACTTCTGAGGTCATCAGTCCCCTAGATCTTGGAACTACTTAAACCTAACTAACCTAAGGACATCACACACATCCATGCCCGATGCAGGATTCGAACTTGCGACCGTAGCGGTCGCGCGGTTACAGACTGTAGCGCCTAGAACCGCTCGGCCACTCCGGCCGGCTCACATTCGTCTCTGAGAAAGTGCGAGTACTAAGCGATATGCACACCACTTGCTGATGTTACCCTGTTGCGGAGTAGCCATGTTTCGTAGTGGAGCGAATTGGGTTGCTCTCGCTAGCAGTTGTTGACATTCGTTTACTTCCTGGTGGCCAACGCACGTTCTCTTCAGTGAAGGAATTTCTTCCATGTTATTTATTCGATAGTGCATCACGACCGTATTTTTCGGAATATTCTGTGTTGCACTGGCGTAGATATGTGAATTTATCATGTTGCTTGGTTCGTTAAAAGATATGTTGTTGCTGGTAGGTATTTTTTGTATCTGTTTCCTTCTTCTTTATTCCCGACTTCTTCCGACCGTGGCCAAATTATTTTCTTGCCAATAAATAAATACAATGGACGGACACGGTCATGTCTGTGTTATGTGTTATCCAACGCCTCTTCCGCATGTTGCGTGGCCTTTCCAGTGGTTGCTAATGTAGCCATACCGTAAACATGTGAAACACAGCAGATACATACAATTCTGCAGAACACTTCATTCTATGATGGTAAATACAAGAAGGCTTTGACATTAGAATTCTCCAAACAACCATGTCTGTAAAGAAGAAATACGAGTACAATGGAGTTGGGAATTTGAAAAATAGAGAAAAATGAAACTACAGAAACGTAGCGAACACGTAACTACAAAAGAGAGTGTAACTAAGAAAAAATGGCCATAAACAAACGATGTGCCTTCAGCTTCACTTCCGTGTGCACCTCTCTCTCGTTGTTGTTGTTGTGGTCTTCAGTCCTGAGACTGGTTTGATGCAGCTCTCCATGCTACTCCATCCTGTGTAAGTTTCTTCATCTCCCAGTACCTACTGCAGCCTACATCCTTCTGAATCTGTTTAGTGTATTCATCTCTTGGTCTCCCTCTACGATTTTTACCCTCCACGCTGCCCTCCAGTACTAAATTGGTGATCCCTTGATGCCTCAGAACACGTCCTACCAACCGATCCCTTCTTCTGGTCAAGTTGTGCCACAAACTCCTCTTCTCCCCAATTCCATTCAATACCTCCTCATTACTTATGTGATCTACCAATTTAATCTTAAGCATTCTTCTGTAGCACCACATTTCTAAAGATTCTATTCTCGTCTTGTCTAAACTATTTATCGTCTATGTTTCACTTCCATACATGTCTACACTCCATACAAATACTTTCAGAAATGACTTCCTGACACTTAAATCTATACTCGATGTTAACAAATTTCTCTTCTTCAGAAACGCTTTCCTTGCCATTGCCAGTCAACATTTCATATCCTCTCTACTTCTACCATCATCAGTTATTTTGCTCCCCGAATAGCAAAACTCCTTTATTACTTTAAGTGCCTCATTTCCTAATCTAATTCCCTCAGCATCACCCGATTTAATTCGACTACATTCCATTATCCTTGTTTTGCTTTTGTTGGTGTTCATCTTATACCCTCCTTTCAAGACACTGTCCATTCCGTTCAACTGCTCTTCCAAGTCCTTTGCTGTCTCTGACAGAATTACACTCGTATTTTTCAAATTTCCATGTCAGAGTCCCGGGTCAGCCTGCAGTTCTACTGGTCAGCAAATGTCAAAAAACTCCTCTGCAGAGCGAAAGATTCGTTTCTGGACTCTGTTTGACGTTTCAAAACATTCTAAGGGACTTAGATTAGGAATAGAAAAACTAAAACTAGTAAATGAGATTCGCTATTTGGGGACTTAAATATCTAATTATGGCCGAAGAAGAGAGGATATAAAATGAAGCTGGCAATATTAATGAAAGCGTTTTTGAAAAAGAGGTATTTGATAACATCTAATGTATCTTAGTGTTAGCAGTTGAAACAAGAGGAATATAGAAACTTTTGAAATGTAGTGCTGCAGTGGAATGCTGAAGATTAGATGGATAAATCGAATAACAAATGAGGAGGTACTGAATCGATTTGAGGGAAAAGTAAATTTATGGCACAACTTGTCCAAAAGAAGGGATCTCTTGACAGGACACATCTTGAGGCATCTGGGACACGTCAATATGGTAATGGAAGTGTGTGTATAGGGGATAGGGGGTGGGGGGGGGGGTAAAATTATGGAGGGAGACAAGGTTTCAACACAGAGATCGGGTTCAAATAGATGTAGGCTGCTATATTTATGCAGAGATGAAGAGGCTTGCACAGGATGCACCAGCAAGGAAAGCTGTATCAAACCGGTCCTTGGACTGAAAATCACAACAACAACAACAACACATATATCTACTTAATACGCCTATAGCTTCTTTGCTGTGGTAAGGACAACATAGGGGCTGTAATCACCTGTGGGCTTTCAAAGGAGCCTTCGTGTTATGTAGTGTAAACGCTTTAGGGAAACCACAGACAACTCAGTTCGTGGATGGCTGGGCGAAAATGCATACCACGTACCTATTAAACTACAACAAGGTCCTCTGCTTTATAATAAGCTATGGTAACAGAAGTACTTCCGCCAGGACTGGACCCGGGTCTGCTAGTCACTAGGCACATGCGCTAACCACTGCACCGCCCTGGCGCAGTGACTACGTAACTGCACACACTATCCTAGCGCGCCTCCCTTCTCTGTCCGATTTCCCATTCGCGCCTTAGCCCTCTTGGTATTCCCACTAAACTCAAATAACGTCTCCGACGACCTGCAAATGTATTGTATTAGCACCTCAGCATCGAACGAAACAGGGAATTCTGCCTGAAACCCAGGCAAAGGTGCTTTAAACGAATTAAACTATACGGTTCCATAGACATTTTCCAGTCTCAGACATCTGTGATGTATATATGCGTACTGATGCGAGGAATGAAAATTCGTACCAAGCTCAGGATTCGAACCCAGAACTACTGCTTAGTAGGCAGATGCATTAACCACTATGCCACCCTGGTCCAGTGCTGTTCGACTTTAGGGGTAACTCCAAGTGGGCTGAGGAGTGAACTGGAGGATGGATTGATGAGGGAGGCATGCTAGGTTAGTTCGCGCACTCCTGCAAAACCATGTGCCAGATTGGCATGGTGGTTAGCAAATCTGATTCTTGATCAGAGACACAGAAACCATTTGATTAAAATACCTACGTCTGGGTTTCAAGCAGTATCCCCAGTTTCGTTTGACGCTGTGGTGCTATTGCAGTACAACTGGATAACATCTGTTCAAGTTTAGGGGGAATTCCAAGTGAGCTGAGGCGTGAACGGGAATTAGGATTGAGGCGTGCTAGGGCAGTCAATTTAACAAAGCAAAACCACTGTGGTAGTGCAGCGTAATGGTTAGCGCACATCCTTATTGAGCAGGAGATGCGAGTTTGAATTCAGGCCTTGCTACAAATTTTCATTCGCCTTAAGTGTGCATATATTTACATTATACATGTTTGTCGGCCGGCCGGAGTGGCCGAGCGGCTCTAGGCGCTGCAGTCTGGAACCGCGCGTCCGCTACGGTCGCAGGTTCGAATCCTGCCTCGGGCATCGATGTGTGTGATGTCCTTAGGTTAGTTAGGTTTAAGTAGTTCTATGTTCTAGGGGACTGAGGACCTCAGATGTTAAGTCCCATAGTGCTCAGAGTCATGTGAACGATGTTTGTGACGTGGAAAGTTCTCTGGAATCATATAGTTTCACTTGAGAATCCACTTCGTTTAGGGAGGACAGGATTCAATAAACGAATAATAACAATTAAACCGTTAAACTTTAGAAATATTCTTGAACACACTCCGCTTTTCAACGCAATCAATATTATATTATGAGCCATGGTCCGCAGTTTATCCACTCCGAACAGCTATGGAGCTTTTATACACACGAAATTAAGTCGTAATTTTACAGTGCTGTGGCACTAGAAAGAAGTGAGGTAGGAATATTAAGTTTCAAAGTCCTCTATGTGATGAAACCGTCAGAGACGGAGTGCCGGCTGTGAGGGCGCAAGGATGAAGTACGAAATCCACTTGTGCCGTTTTAGGTTCTCCCCTCAGCCGACTGAGAGGAAACAAGGAGAAGCCGAACGTAAATGTCCAGACGCCGATTCGAAGCCTTCGTCCTGCCATTGAGAGTTTACGCCTCAACCGCTGTGTCACCTAGCCCAGTGGGACAGCGGAGGTGATACAACGTTGTCTTTATCCATTCTGATAAGTAGCTATCCGGACAGTTGTAGAAAAAAATAAGAAGAGTTAGTTATAGAGAACGTCGCAGGTCAGTGCGAAATACGAACTGTGCATACGTTAAAATACTGAGATAAGAAAGCAGACCAAAGGTGAACGTCACTTTATCTATAATTAGTCCTCTACGCACTACTGAGCGGTGAACATAGCTCTCTTTTCTGAGCCAAACTACCTGCTGTAATGGTCTGGTATTAATAAGCAAACAGAAATTTTACATCTGAATACAGACAGGGATGTCACAAATTAATTTCCTAGGGAATGCACATAGCTGTGCAACTAGAGGACGGTTGTATAATTAGTTAATAAACACAAGAAAAGAAAAGTGGTCGAACATGCTGCTAGAACATCGTGTACGAATTCTTACATCCAAAACGACTACGCCGACACGTAACTAGTTCTACAAGAAGTGTGCATATCCGTTTCGCACAAGGTCCCAGTGTTAAACTAAACAGGTGACCTCCACATGACGTACAGCCATCCATCATGCTAGTTTGATACAAGTGAGCGGATTGTCTGTGCTTTCGTGACTGAATGTTTGAAAAGTGTCTGACGCCTGGGTGGTCGTTTTGCAGATCAGTGATCCATTAAAGAGACGGATATGACTGAATATCACAGGGTAACGCTGTGTTAATCACACGAGTAAAGGATTAGGTGCGTGCCACTTCTAACCCCCCTCCCCACTCATCATTTTTGTAACGCAGCTTTCGTAAAGGATCCTAAAGGCTGGAAGTGTGAGTTAGTAACTGAATGAACCTTTTCCACATTTTAAAACATTAAAAAACGTGAAGGAAGTAAATGTTGTGCCATAGATGGATACTACAGAAAATAGGTCGAATAAGGTCAGCGGCAGACAGATCGTCCAGTTATCTCTGACAACAACCATTTTCGACCAAAGTGCGTCGCCACTTAACTGTCCGTATTACGGTAAGGCTTGGTCGTATTATATGAAATAAAAGGGGAAAAGTAATTAATATTTGTACCTATGTATAAGAGTATAGATTCAAAGATCTGTGACCTCTTTTATTTCTCTTTGAAATGGAATATCGCTGCATTAATTACCTGTAAGTAACAGTTGTCAAGTACTCTCTGCATTCAGTCGTCTTCTGAACTGGTTGTGTATTATCAGAGAGTGATATTTCTTTCAAAATGCATGCGTAGTGAACTATCGAAACGTTCTAAAGTTAGCTGCTGTAATCAAGATCGCAGATACTATATTGCAGAATAACGTAAGAAATATTATTTTCCAATACCGCTTGCTGTGGACCAATAGGTGAACATCATTGTCCTTATTTGCTGCTTGAGCCACATCGGGTAAGCCATAATAGGATATGCTTTAAATATGTAAATTTACGTATATGATTTGTGTAGTGAAATATTAGAGTTTTTTTTTTTCTTCGCGTTACACAGAGGAGACCTTGATAATTGATTCACCACACTAAACATCGGGACGTCACTGTCACCATCACCTCTGCGCTTTGTGGAAAACTGATGTTTGAAATGGATGCATGAAAATGTATCTGTTCTCCATAGGTCTTGAAGTTGTGTGAACGTTTTATGTTATCAAGAGTTGTAAAATAAACAAGATGTTCACAAAATATGTATCATTTAAGGCTACCGGTCAATGTGGTAGTTGTGCTGTAGAAAGTGTCTGTCTTGTAATCGTGAACAATGCAAGTGGTGTGCTTACATATCGCTCTCTGATGAAAATGAATCGCGGAAAATATCTCAAACTGTATAACTATAAAGCTGTATCGCAATTTGCTTCTACCAAATTAGTTAGAAAACGTAAAACTCGTAGCTACATAAGGTGTCCTGTGAAATTTTGTACTACGTTGTGCAGTGGACAGTGGAACAATACGTGACGTCATAATAGGTGACTTGCAATTCAAAGGCACAAAACTAACAGAAAACAAATTCTTCATGAATTTACACAACGATATTTGAAGGAATAAGCAACCAAAAATGTTTGTCAAAAATTCCTTGTGATTCTACGTAACCAGCTGATTAAATACATTCGCAAATGCAACGCTGCTCCGTAAACTTAAGTCTGTCTGCATAAGAAATTAAATCTATGTTCATCTTTACCTAAACTGAACCTGACAACAATGCTGAGATGCAAAGTTAGCTGTAAAAGATTCTACTAGGTCCTGAATGTCATGCTTAAACTAGTCCTAACTAATTTTATACGGCTCACTTGTAGCAACGTAAACTCGATGCAGCTCCAAGTGATGAACAAAAAATACAGCGCAGCAGCAAACCACTTGCACTGTGTAATGCAAGAACAAGCAGTTATTCTAAGCAGATCATGCTTCAGTTTTGACCACTGTATTCCTCCGAGTGCAATGCGGTGATACTAAAAAGTCCAAAAAACTAAATTCGTGACTAGCATTCAAAAATTATATTGTGAATAATGAAACTGAGTCTCTGTTACAAATACCTTTGTCATGAAATGAATTAGTGGAAAGGTAAATGAGTGGTGAATCTATAACTCCTGAGTGCCAGCCATGAGAACAAATAACTTTCATTACTCGCATCCGAACAACTAAAACTAATCCGAACCAACGAAGAAAAATCCCACTAATCCTCTTTCCAAACTTACCATAAATTATGCGCAGGCAAGTAATGCAGCAATAACATTACATGAAAATCTTAGCACTGGTCGAACTTATCTTTATCAAATCACATTTTCAAAATTCAACATCCTCCACGTCTTTATTGCGTGCCCTGTTAGCAATTTTCAGACTGCTCAATAGCGTGACCAACACCCGACTTGCTGACCTACTTTCACGAAATGCTACTAGGAACGCCAAAGCTACTGACAGCCAAAGATCACAGTGCTTGTACACAGAACCTACATGGCTATAGAAGACTTCTGTGTGAAAAATGTCCAGAGTACAAATCTGATTTATGACACATCGAATGGCTTCGTTTAGGGGGGACAGGATTCAGTAAATGAACAGTACAAGTGAAACCGTACAACTTTAGAACATCTAAAGCTACGATCTATTACATAACTGAAGATGACGCATCGCATCTCTGATGTGCCTGCCCTTCCTGGAACAAGCTGCTTTGCACCCTGCGCGCAGGTCAAAGTAGCACAGGAATTTCAGATAAAAGCTGAAGAATTTCCTTTTGTCAACCTCTGAACTATTACCCAAAAAATTAGCACATATGGCCAGTTTTCTCTCTATCAAACATTAAAGCATACGGCCGTCTTCTCTCCGTTACGATTGGATCTCTTTTCGTTTCTGTCAGCTGGCCGCTGTGGCCGAGCGGTGCTAGCCACTTCAGTCCGGAACCGCGCTGCAGCTACAGCCACAGGTTCGAATCCTGTCTCGGGCATGGATGTGTGTGATGTCCTTAGGTTAGTTAGGTCTAAGTAGTTCTAAGTCTAGGGGACAGATGACCTCAGATGTTAAGTCCCATAGTATTAGGCACGCAACTTTCTTTCCCCATCTCTCCAAAACTTTTGTTCTATAATGCTCGTCTCTCTCTCGCCTTCTCCCACCCACTAAATAAAGTGCAGTGTTGCTAGTTTCTTCAGTCTAAAATGTACATGAATGAATATGTTGTTGTTATTACACTTTTTAAGAAGCATTATAAACTATTTTTCCTATTGGAACTACACTGTCCAGTCACATTAACGAACCACTCATCAAAAACCTGAATAGCCACTTTTTGTAGCTCAGACCATTGCTACACGTGCGAGAAGGGAGGCAATAAGATTCTGTAAGGTTCTGACTGGGATATGGAACCATGCCGACTTCAGAGCCGTGGCCATCTCCGCTAGTTTTCTCGGCTGAGGATCCATTGCGCGAACAGCACGATCGACGTGGTCCCACAGATCCTCGACTGGGTTTAAATCCATGTAGTTTGATGGCATGGGGAGTGGTCTTTGAACAACTCATATACACTGTGAGGTGAGTGGAACATTTTCCTGCTGGCAGACACCATCCTGCCGAAAGAAAGCAAACTGCATGTAGGACAGGACATGATACCCAAGGATAGATACGTGCTTGTTGGGGCGTCGATAGTTACTATGCCAGAACGTAGGTTCACGCTCTCGTAAGATGGCACTACGAGAGAAGGCTAACTACGCCGACCACAGTGCCCTCTGGCCGACCCTGCGGAGCTCAGGGAGTGCCGTCTTGATTTAGACCCATTTCATCAAGAGCAGACGGCCTGGAAATATCGCTTCTACTACTGAGTGGGCTAGCTTGCTATTGAGATTTTGTATTAGTTACGTTCACTTAAAGTTTGGACAGCAACGAATATTTGATAGTTTTGAGAATTTACAGAACAATCATTCTAACTTCACAGGATTAGACATGGACTACGGCTTCACACCTATGTGCTCATCCTAGCCAAAGTTATGTATGCGTTTGATATTTACTTGTGTTTTTGATTATTAAAAGTGTTAAAATTACAAGCCGTACCGAAGTGATTCACCTCTCCTGCTCCTACTCGTTTCCTCCACTCTCGGCCTATATTACAGAAGCAGTTCATAAGAGCAGACCCAGGCAACGCCTACCCGGGCGGGATACAAAACTTGTGTTGCTCCGTTTTGCCTTCCAAAATGACGAGTTCACCCAGGGAATCGTCTCCAGCTTGGAAGCTTCCGACTATTGTTGCAGGGTGCTTAATTTCAAATGTTTCATGCCTTAGACACCGACGGCCATCTGTAGAATGGAGCATAAACCGTGATTCATGTGTACCCCAAGGTCACATGTCACCACTCAGTACGTTACGTTATTGGCATGCAAATTCCTGCATTTGTTGCCTATGAACATCAGTCAGTATGAGAGGATGAATAAGGCACCTACTGCAGAGACACTTTTGGTAGCGCCTTGGTTCATCTGGGCAATCAGTTCGTCAACAGTTGCACGTCTATTCACCCGTACATATCTGCACATCCATCGCTCAGCCTTGTTATTTATGGAGTAGAGGTTGGAACGCCAGTGGGGATGAAACTACAGGCAGAACCCAAGCTCTGGGTGGAAGGCCCGCACAAGTGTTGGTCCTGCTTAAAAACAGGAATTAGCTAGACGGACGTCGTGGCACCTGAGCTCTGGAGCACAATGGGTGACGGCCGGCCGCTATTGTAGCAGGACTGGAAGAATAACCGGGAAATCGGCAAATCTTGGACACAGGTGAGAGGAACGTAGAAGCGGCCCCTCGTAAACCACTCAGGCTGGTTTATTTCCAAGGATTTTTACTCAGAAGTGTACCATTGTTCGAGTATAGGCTTTTCCTCGCAAACTTCCCACGGTGGACGACAAAAGCCTGAAACAGGGTTGGTCGGCGTTCGGATGAATCTGCAGAGAGGGAGAATATTCCGTGGTTTCGGGAATATGATTCGTTTTCGGAATTACGAGGGTAGGGAGTCGAGCCTTGCTGGGTATCCAGCGGTGGAGAGATGTCTTCCGTTGTGACCGCCAGAGTATGACTGTCGCTCGGTATCAGCTTTGTTGGTACAGACGGACTTGCTGTCTTTGCTCTCAGGAGAGTTTATAGTTAGAACAGTTAGGCACTGTACTGTTGCGAACCTATACGATTCTGGACTTCGCCTCCAGCTTGGAAGTCATCGTTGAGTACGCAGCGTTCAGTAACTGAGAGCCCTTCTTCTGCCTACACTTACGTTGAGACGTTATCTGAACTCCGTCCTTGTGGCTGGGAGTTCGCGTCTCTCGTCTGTAGAACACAGAGGGGAGAAGACAGTATTAGAGTTTATTAGTCAGAGAACCTCTTCTGCCGTCTTAGTGTTTGAAAGAGTTTATTTGTGGCTGGAGTTCTTCCATCGTCGCAGACGAGTGCGGAACCATCACTCCGACGCACCGGATGCAGTAAATACGGTGATGTCGCAAACTGCTTCGGCTTATTAGAGCTATAAAGCTAAACAGCTGTGATCACGTTAGTATTTTTCCACTGAGGTTCCACACCATCGTAAACCATATTTGAAAGTAGTATCTTCTAGTGTTTGGTACGTAGATGGTGTCGGTCATTTCACGTTAGTGATATTAGACCGCGCAGTCACAATAAGGGGTAGAGTTGGGCAATTGATTAATAATTTTAGTTAGGAAATATAGACAATTGTACTTAAAGGGTTGATTTTAATCAATAATAAATACATATTGAACAACAGCGTTTATCATTTAGTAGTATTAGTTGCCTTCATCATTCATTTATGTTTAAATTGTAATTTACATGTAAAAAAAGGCGCATTATGAGATCCTAAGATCTACTTCAGGGTTGTAGTCAGACAGGGCAAATTATCATTTTAGCGTTTATTATTTTCCGTTGTGCTTGTTCATTTTCACGCCCGCCTGGAGTAGCATCTTGGAACTTCACACTGACGTGAAACACAGGTGGTGGTCACGTTAATGTGACTGTAATGTGTCCTACCGCTTTTCATTGTCTGTGTCATAATTACCCCTCACTGGAGTAGCCCATATTAAACGTAGATTACATGGTTACATGTAAGTGACTACCTAACGGTTCTTATTTCGCGGGAATAAACAATAAATGTTGCATTCAGACGCGCGTTGTCGCAATTGCCGATATACTGGATCACCGCAGGCTGAGGAATACGCCCGTCCTTTAGTCTCGGTCTATAATCGGAGACGAGAGCCGGCGATGTGGGCGGCCACGGGTGTCCAAGGTCCCGGCTGGCAGCGCACAGAGATGGCCGGCCGCAGATAGCGGCAGCGAGTCGGCGCCGCGCCTACGCAGCGGGCCGCGGGAGACCGCACAGGTCTGTCGCCGCCGCCAGCCGACCACCGCAGCTCGCAGCCCCCATCACAGAATCCCCAGCCCCCGTGCTCATTAAAGCTAACTCAGCGAGGAAAGGAAGCGCTGCAGCACCTGCTTACCTGAAAACGTATGTGGGCTGAGATTTAAGGGGCAGCAAGAGCTCGACAGAATAAGACATACGAAAGAAAAGCAGGTTACTGGTGAAATGAAAACAAAACACTTGAAACATGTAGGCGGCCTGTTCGAAAGCGCTCATACACTTTAAGGCAACAGAAAAAGCACATGAGGAAAGAGTTATCCGAATGGGATGGTAATCAGAACATATGATGTACATGGACAAACAAATGATTAGAATTTCAGAAAAATTGGGTGAGGAATTTAAGAGAAAAAGCTCCATGAATTGAGCAAGTCAATAGCTTCATAGCCCACCTCTGGCACATATACAAGCAGTTATTCTGCTTGTCACTGATAGACAAAGTTGTTGCATACCCTCCTGAGAGATATCTTTTCAAATTCTGCCATACTGGAGCGTTAGATCACCAAAATCCCGAGCTGCTTGGAGGTCCCCATAATGCTCCAAACGTTCTCAACTGGAGAGGGACTCGGTGACCTTGCTGTCCAAGGTAGGGTCTAGCACACACAAAGAGAAGCAGTAAAAACTCTTGACATGCGAGGACGAACATTACTAGCTGAAATTTAAGCCCAGGATGACTTGCCACGAATGGCAGCAGAACGGGGAGCAGAATATCGCCGACGTCCCGCTCTGCTGTTATTATCCCGCGGACGACAACGAAATGGGACCGATTATGAAAAGAAATGGCACCCCAGAACTACAGTAATGGTTGTCGGGTTGTATAGAAGGGATGGCATCCCCTCGCTGTCCGGGACGTCTCCATGCACGTCATAGGCATGTAATCACATTGAATGGAGCAGAACTGTCTTCAGTGGTGAGTCCTGTTTGAAAATGGGTCCCTATGACCAGTAAACATGTGTCTATTGCCCACTTTAGGGAAATGAAAATCTAGTAGTCATGGGTCATTTCAATGCGGTTGTAGGGGAAGGAGTAGAAGAAAGGGTTACAGGAGAATATGAGCTGTGTAATAGGAATGAGAGGGGATGAAGACTAATTGAGTTCTGGAATAGTAGATGGTAATAGCAAATGTTAAGGAAACGCAAGAGAGAGAGGTACATCTGGAAAAGCCCGGGAGATACAGTAAGATTTCAGTTATATTATATCTTGAAGAGATTCCGAAATCAGATACTCGATTGTAAGACATACCCAAGGGCAGAATTAGATTTTCACTCTGCAGCGGAGTGTGCGCTGATATGAAACTTCCTGGCAGATTAAAACTGTGTGTCGGACCGAGACTCGAACTCGGGAACTTTGACTTTCGCGGGGAAGTCCTCTACCATCTGAGCTACCCAAGCAGGACTCACGCCCCGTCCTCGCATCTTTACACGTGCCAGTAACTTGTCTCCTAGCTTCCAAACGTTACAGAAGCTGTCCTGCGAAACTTGGAAGGTAGCAGACGAGGTACTGGCAGAAGTAAAGCTGTGAGGACGGGGTGTGAGTTATGCTTGGATAGCTCAGATGGTAGAGCACTTGCCCGCGAAAGGCAAAGGTCCCGAGTTCGAGTCTCGGTCCGGCACACAGTTTTAACCTTCCAGGAAGTTTCATATCAGCGCACACTCCGCTGCAAAGTGAAAATCTCAATCTGGAAACATCCCCCAGGCTGTGGCTAAGCCAAGTCTCCGGAATATCCTTTATTTCAGTAGTGCTAGTTCTGCAAGGTTCGCAGGAGAGCTTCTGTAAAGTTTCTAAGGTAGGAGACGAGGCATTGCCAGAAGTAAAGCTGTGAGGATGGGGCGTGAGTCGTGCTTGGGTAGCTCAGATGGTAGAGCACTTTCCCGCGAAAGGAAAAGGTCCCAAGTTCGAGTCTCGGTCCGACACACAGTTTTAATGTGCCAGGAAATTTCATACCTAAGGACAGATACAAACTCAGACAAGAATTTAATAATGATGAAGAATAGGCAGAAGTTTCAGAGACTAGTCAGGAAGAATCAGCGCGCAATGTAGTCGGAAATGGAAGTACCAAGGAATGAAGAGACACACGTAAAGTTCTCTAACGCCACAGATACTATAATAATGGGTAGCTCAGAAAGACGTTCTGTTGAAGACGAAGGGACATATCTAAAAAGGCAAATCACAGAACTAGGAGAGAAAATGTAATACAAGCAAGGTAAATGCGAATAAATTGGTAATAGAAGAAATACTTCAGTGTATCGACGAAAGAACGAAGTACATAAACATTCAGGGAAATACAGGAATACAGAAATGCAAGTCACTTAGGAATGAATTAAGTAGGTTGTACGAAGAAACTAAGGCGAAAGGGCTACTTAGAAATGTGAAGCAACCTAAAAAGAAGTAATGGTCAGAAGGACTGACTCAGTATATAGAAAAGCCAGCCTTCGGTGAAATAAAAAGAAGGGCGTCAACATTAAGAGTGCAAAGGGTATTCCACTATTGAATGCAGACGAACAGGCGGTTATGTGAAAAGAGCACATAGAGGGTCTTCACTTGGGGGAGGACTTACCTGATGACGTGATAGAAGAAGAAACAGGAGTCGATAGGAAAGAGACAGGAGACCCAGTATAAGAATCAGAATTTAGAAGAACTGTGGAAGACTTAAAAACAAATAAATCTAAAGGGATAGATAACATTCCATTGGAATTTCTAAAACCATTAGAGGAAGTGTCAACAAAACGATTATTCGCGTGTCTAGAAATTCTGACACTGACGATTTACCGACAGATTTTCGGAAAAATTTCATCCACACAGTTCCGAAGATTGCAAGAGTCGACAAATGCGAGAATTATTACGCAGTCATCTTTTTGTTGTTGTTGTTGTGGTCTTCAGTCCTGATACTGGTTTGATGCAGTTCTCCATGCTACTCTATCCTGTGCAAGCTTCTTCATCTCCCAGTACCTACTGCAACCTACATCCTTCTGAATCTGCTTAGTGTATTCATCTCTTGGTCTCCCTCTACGATATTTACCCTCCACGCTGCCCTCCAATACTAAATTGGTGATCCCTTGATGCCTCAACACATGTCCTACCGACCGATCCCTTCTTCTGGTCAAGTTGTGCCACAAACTTCTCTTCTCCCCAATCCTATTCAATACTCCCTCATTAGTTATGTGATCTACCCATCTAATCTACAGCATTCTTCTGTAGCACCACATTTCAAAAGCTTCTATTCTCTTCTTGTCCAAACTATTTATCGGCCATGTTTCACTTCCATACATGGCTACACTCCATACAAATACTTTCAGAAATGACTTCCTGACACTTAAATCTATACTCGACGTTAACAAATTTCTCTTCTTCAGAAACACTTTCCTTGCCATTGCCAGTCTACCTTTTATATCCTCTCTACTTCGACCATCATCAGTTATTTTGCTCTCCAAATAGCAAAACTCCTTTACTACTTTAAGTGTCTCATTTCCTAATCTAATTCCCTCAGCATCACCGGACTTTATTCGACTACATTCCATTATCTTCGTTTTGCTTTTGTTGATGTTCATCTTATATCCTCCTTTCAAGACACTGTCCATTCCGTTCAACAGCTCTTCCAAGTCCTTTGCTGTCTCTGACAGAATTACAATGTCATCGGCGAACCTCATAGTTTTTATTTCTTCTCCATGGATTTTAATACCTACGAATTTTTCTTTTGTTTCCATTACTGCTTGCTCAATATACAGATTGAATAACATCGGGGAGGGACTGCAACCCTGTCTCACTCCCTTCCCAACCGCTGCTCCCCTTTCATGCCCCTCGACTCTTATAACTGCCATCTGGTTTCTGTACAAATTATAAATAGCGTTTCACTCCTTGTATTTTACCCCTGCCACCTTCAGAATTTGAAACAGCGTATTCCGTGTATAGCTTTCTCTAGGTCTACAAAAGGTAGAAACGTAGGTTTGCCTTTCCTTAATCTAGCTTCTAAGGTAAGTCGTAAGGTCAGTATTGTCTCACGTGTCCCAACATATCTACGGAATCCAAACTGATCTTCCCCGAGGTCGGCTTCTACTAGTTTTTCCATTCGTCTGTAAAGAATCCGCGTTAGTATTTTGCAGCCGTGACTTATTAAACTGATAGTTCGGTAATTTTCACATCTTAACAGCTCATAAATCCACGTCTGTGGCAAGAGTAATATACAGAGGAACGGAAAAGAAAATTGAGGAACTGTTAAACCACGATCAGTTTGGTTTTAGGAAAGGTAAAGGCAGCAGAGAGGCATTTCTGCTGCAGTCGATATTGAAAGCAAAACTGAAGAAAAATCAAGACTCAACCACAGGATGTGTCAAACCGGAAAACGCGCTAGACAGCGTAAAACAGTGCAAGGTGTTCAAAATTCTTAGAGAAATATGGGTAATCTATAGGCAAGGATGGATAATATACGAGTACAAAATGTGTAAGAACCAAGAGAAAAAATAAGACTGCAAGACCAAGAACGAAGTGCATTGGTGTAAGTCAGGGATGCCTTTTTCAGACCTTGTGGCTCAATCTCGAAAAAGCAATGAAGGAAATAAGAGTAAAGTTCAAGAGTCTGATTCAAATTCTAAATGAAAAGATGGAAATGAGAAGATTAACTTTTAACATTGCTATCTTCATTGAAAGTGTAGAAGAACTGCAGAATCTGTTTAATGGAATGAACCGTCTAATGGGTGCAGAATGTGGATTGAGAAGAAAGACGAAAGTAATGTGAAGTAGCAGAAATGATAACAGAGAGAATGTTAACATCATAACTGGTGATCACGAAGTACATGAAGTTAAGGAATTCTGCTAGCTAGGCTGTAAAGTAACCCATGAAGGATGGAGCAAAGAGGAGATAAGAAACTGGTCAGCACTGGCAAAGAGGGCATTCCTGGCCGTGAGAAGTTTACTAGTATCGAACATAGGTCTTAACTTCGAAAGAAATGTACGTTTGGAGAAAAGGCAATGAGACATGAGGGGAAACTGTGTAACCTCCCCCCTCACTTATCGACCTTAATGACAGTGAGAAATTAAACCGCGTGTACCTAATGGAAATTTGGGAAAAAGCAATCGTCACCGAAGTTAATCTATCGGTAAAGAGGGAGGAAAGGGTTACATCTAAATGAAAGGAAAAATGCAAATGAAACTGGTGGAAATTAATTTTGAAAAGGGATAAAGTTAATAAAGAAAGTAAATGTGCGGCCGTTACGTTAACAATTAACTAGCGGTAATTAGATATTTGAGATTTGGAGGAAATCACGGTCGCCAGTCCTAAGGACAATTACTATAGTAACTGAAAAAGTAAGGTTATTACACATATAATTAGCACTAGAAGCGTGGCAACTGAAGGTTGACACGTGTAGTGTGAAAACTGAAAGTTTGTCAGAAGTAATAAATTTCGCTACACTCTGACTTAATTTAGCAGAAGAATTAATAAAACCAGAAAATCGAAAGTTAATTTAGTGACTGAAGTTAATAGTGAGCTTTCTTTCTGAAGCACATCGAAATTCAGTAAAATACGGTTAGTCTTGGACTACCTCAACAATCATTTCAAAAGCAACTTGACTCTACGCAATTTAGAAACAAGAGATTTTACTTTGAACTTGAATTAAATGATTCTGAACTATTAACAATAGTAAAATTTAGTACGTACCAAGCTGAGCTGCAGTCACAGGTAACTAAAATACGGTAACAAAACTCGCACTCTTAATTTGTGCTTGTGCAATCTAAATATTGTAGCCAGCTGAACTTTGAAATTAAAGCAGTGAAATCTAATTATATTATTTTAATGCTGGCGTTTGAATTTCAACGACACTCGGGTTCATTTCGGAAAAGGAAGGGACCCTGCTTGGCAATGCAATCGGGACAATGAGCAACAAAGGTTCATGCTAAGTTGCTGTAATTTTGCGAGGCAAATGGAACAATTTGAAAAGCTGAGGTCTGCCATACAGTTCTGAAACTTTACGTGCTTTTAGTCTTCCTTGTTGGTTGATTGAAGGTTTGAAGCCGTCGATCGAGGAGGTGGCGACAGTCACTCATTGTCGGCCGTCGCTGTTGCAGAAGCTGGATGTTGGCGCGCCTTCTTCTCGACACGGTCACCAGGCGAAACGGGCTCTTGATGTGCGCCAGCTAATGCTTCCCGTCCGCGACACCATGTCAGAAACTATCATCGCGAGTCGAGCGCCATTACATGCTGCCAAACCCCGAAAGCGCGGCAACTCGCGGGAGCGTCACACAACACACCTGTTCCACTCGCTACTCCCGCCAGACTCCCCCTGCTCAGCCCGCGCTCCACGCGGCAGAGTTAACACTCCCAAAGATCCTACACACTTTGATTCTTCACACGACCTATCGACGTAATCGTTCGATAGCAGTTTTCCCTAGGCAAGACCCAGCGTAAAAATACAAATAATATTTACGAAACAAACCAATTATACATCGACATAAGTGCATAAATATATATATATCCAAACAGTAAAGCAATTACAATATATAAAGAGACAGAAATGTCATATCTTGAGGTAACAAAACAAGGAAAAAAATAATAGTACAATAGATGGAAATAGGAGGATATGCATTTCCGGCGTTACACGTGCCCCACATTGTCTGAGGATGTTCGTGTAACGTAAACAGACTCAGAAAATGTCCCAAAAAAGAAACAGCGGAAATGCATATGCTCAAAACATCAACAAAATTTAGCATTCGTCTAATTAAGCATAAATAAATTTTTTTTTTTAGACCATAATAATTGAGTTGAGACACTCCTAATCTTATTCCACTCTGTCATCTTGCACAAAATAAAACAGGTTGACAACATATTAAAATTCATAGAAAACATAGAAAATGGTTTAGCTATTCTAAAATCATTAAAATTCGTAACACTATAAGAAATGGAATACTATTTGCAAAATTGATCAGAGTGCATGGTCATAAAAAACAGGTATATCAAAATACGCAAACTAATAATTAATTACAAATGGTTCAAATGGCTCTGAGCACTATGGGACTTAACTACTGAGGTCATCAGTCCCCTAGAACTTAGAACTACTTAAACCTAACTAACCTAAGGACATCACACACATCCATGCCCGAGGCAGGATTCGAACCCGCGACCGTAGCGGTCTCGCGGTTCCAAACTGACGCGCTCAGAACCGCACGGCCACACCGGCCGGCAATTAATTACATAGAATACACATTTTATATAACCTTTTCATAATTATTATCTCGTCATGAGATTCCACTTAACGCTAAACAAGAAAATAATATTCAGTAGATCGAAAAAAAACATAAATATTGACAGCAGAATTCTTTCAGCTGTCCAGGAAGAAAAACAATTCCGCCTTCCGTACTCGCAAGTACAAAGAATGCCGAGAACGGCACGGAGAGCCTACGGCGGCACAAGAGCCGACAGCGGCCCCGCCTCGTCAGTATTGTTGCGCCCGCCTGTGCGGCACGCTTGATCTCACTCGCCTGTCTAACGGCATTTCCAGAACGTCCGCTTCACTGAATTCTTTGGGAAAAACTCACTCCCGAGTAATCTCAAGGAGTCCATTAACACTATCACAGTGGATAACTCAACACTGTCCATCATCACACGCATGTACTAGCCTGAAACTTAAAACAGCGTCTAAGTACATCGGCAATGACTAGTAAATCACATCTTTATGGAATCTTACAGCTATTTACAAAATCATATTTACATTCCTTAATCTACTGTGACTCAGCTGAAAACTTAACTAGCAGCTTGGATTTTTCAGTTGATTAGATCATGATTAAATTGATTAAAATTAAATTGATTAATCAAAATTAATTACTTATTAATTACAACTTCTTTAATGACCTTGGTCAGTCAAAGGCATGGCAATCTAGCAAACCTTAAATCTTACACTCTATATTTACATATTGTACAAATTACCCATTGTGTGGTATTAATCGATCCTAGGTTGGTACAATTTCAAATCTACTATATTTCGTAAGCATTTGTGTGAGGCATACCAATGACTTTATATGGTCCATTATAAACAAACTTAAATTTAGAGTTTTCATGGTCTATCTCGCTCGATTTCTCATGAGCTTTTACAAGTACTAAGTCTCCGATTGCAAACTTAGCAAAACGCGCTTTAGCGTCATGACGACGTATGCGAGCATCGGCTTTTAGCTTCATTACTTCTCGCAAACGATCTTTTTTCACACCAATACTAATGTTAATCCGTGGAGGGAATTTGATTATCTCTTCCACTAAACTTTCTACACTTTTGTCAATGCCGAGATTCCTCACTTTACGGCAGTTCAAATTCATACCTACATCAATACCATCCGGCCAGTTAACAATGTGTATAGGCTGGTATTGCCTATGCACACCGTCTCCTGTCTCGTCAAAACTAACTACTATTGTTTTATCTTGTGACGTACATGTCAAAGTTTTGCTTTCGCAATTAATCACTGCACGGTACTTTAATAGCCAATCTAACCCGATAATTACTTCCGTAGTTAAGTCTGGCGCGACGACAAACTCTTGTTCAAATCGTGCCCCACATATCTCGAAGTTGACAAAAATCTGTTTTGTGACCGGTTTACTGGCCTTCCCAGTAGCACCGATAATTTTCACTCCTGTTACTGGCATAACTACGATGCCAGGTCTGTCTTTCAGTAACTCAAATATTTTCCCAGATACAGCACTCAATTCTGCACCGGTGTCAATCAACACGTTTAGTTGTAGGTCGTGCATATTAACAGACACTACTATCTGTCTACACATGTCCTCGACTGTTTCTTTATTTTCCCACAGTAAATCCTCGTCTATGTCCAGGTCATTCCAGAAAAAACCATCCGGCTTTGATCCTAAATCCGGCTTATCTGGCGGCTTTTTCAGCCTCTGTTCACATACAGTTTTAATTTCAACACGTTTGTCCTGAGGCTTAGTCTGTAGCTTCGCCTCCAATACCGAAACCTTTTCCTGTAACTCGTCAACTAGTGAGTGTTGCTTTGCTATCAATTCACTAATCGTCACCTTCGTTGATTCCACTTTGGTCAGATTAATCTCATCCGCCAATCTACCTGGAGGAATGTGTCCAGTAGTTTCTGCAATTACTTCCTCTGGATCTGCGCAACCCACACTGCTATCGTCTGACTGTATAATGTCAGCTCTAACCTCATACACGCTGTAATCTATGTGCTTTTCTACCAATCGTGTCCGGCTATCACTAAAATTTTCGTAATCTTTCTCCTTAATACTTTCGCAATGTTTAAACTGGATGTTCGCGTCGGATGGGTCGGCTACTTCTACCATTACAACTTTCGGTAAAGTCTGCCGGTTAGGACCAGAACTTTCCGTTACTACTTCAACATTCAACTCCTGCGGGACGAAACACGACGCATCTTGCTCGTGCTCCCCATTAACATCAACTATTTCTAGTAAAGTCTGCCGGTTAGGGCCAGAACTTTCTATCACTTCACAATCACTATCTTCCT
This sequence comes from Schistocerca serialis cubense, assembly GCF_023864345.2. NCBI lineage: Eukaryota > Metazoa > Arthropoda > Insecta > Orthoptera > Acrididae > Schistocerca > Schistocerca serialis. The sequence continues at coordinate 505,780,186 of NC_064643.1, read as the reverse complement.
GCGGGACGAGACGCGGCAAATCCTGCCCGCGCTCCCCATAAACACTCCTCCCGTACAGGCCCCTATAATCTCTTAGTTCGTCGTATAAGCGACCGAACTGCCTTAACCAGACCTCATCCCTCTCTGCATCCCCTCGCTCGATGACGGACGTTTTATCCGACATCTGATCTTCTCTCAACAATTGCGAATCATTCTTAAACTCAATCTCCAGTTCCGCTGTGGGTATTACAGCTGCCACTTTATAATCGATTTCCGGAACACTACTTAAATTGTTCTCACTGACAGTGAATGTACTACCTACTGCCGTGTATACTGCTGATCTTCTACTTGTGGGCGCACTCCTTTCTCTTAACACTGGCACACTCTCCCGCCGTTGATTATTCCATACGGAATTTTCATAACGGCGACACCTGGGTTTTCTCTTGTTATTGGGCCGCCAAAATTTCTCCACGCCCGCTCGGCCCCTCACCGGCGCGGCTAATGGTTTCCCTGTCTCGTCCCAGCAGATACGCTCCCCGGATGCTGCTGAGGCGGCTGATCACACCCTCTGGCGTTATTACTATTCTGTGAAGCCCGTATCACGTTAGTATGATACTGGTTTCTGTCATTCCTGTTATTATTTGCATTGTACCGATTGTTATTACGGTCCGAACCGTTACTGTTATTGCTGCGGTATGCATTATTCCCATGGTTATCGTTGTTATGGTTGGGGTGGTACCCGTTGTTGTTACCACGGCCTCTACCACTGTCGCGATTATTGCGCCAATTGTCCTCGTCCTCAACTCTTTCCAGGAAATCATTGATTGTCCTGTAATTGCTTCCTACGTAGCGTTTTGTATCATCTGGAAGCTTCTTGTAGAGTTCCCAGACTATTTCGGATTCCGTGCGGCGATCACGCAAATATTCCAACTTGCGGATCCAGCCCTCACAAAACTCCCTCATCGAACCGCGCGAATTCGCATCGAAAGGCCTCGATACGACAAATTCGCGCCAGACACTTTGCTGTTTTTGCTCCGACCAGTATTCAGCCAGAAACAAATTTTTAAACTCGTCAAAAGTCAGGTTCGTAATGTCGAGGTTTAAGCCCCAACGCTTGGCATCACCAGCCAGCACATCAATAACCGCATTAATTTTTCTCTCATTAGTCCATGATCTGGGTAAAACTCTTTCACAATTTTTAATGAAATCCGTCGCGTGTATACCGCCTTTTTTCAAGGGGTCGAACCGCTCCTCTTTCGTCAACAATTCCGAACTATGTGTACAGATTGGCACATAGCTCTGTTTTTCGTGAAGTTTCTTTTCTAATTCCGACACTCTCGTAATTACTTGGCAAGTGGTTGTCGCAAGCGTTTCCACTTCCCTCTTTTTCTCTTCGCAGGTATTAGCCTGCTTCGTCACTTTGGTATCTACTTCGGATACTAAAGCCTTTAAAGTTTCCACCTTCTTTTGATCCTCTTTTTTCACTAATTGAATTTGTTCCGTCACCTTATTCTCGATGATCGGAGCAACTGATTCTCCTACACTTTTCTCGATTCTGCTAATTTCAGAATTAAAACGAGTATTTATGCTCGCAATTTCCGCCTGAACGCCTATCATTTCCTGTTTAAGATTACCGATTTCGCTATTAATCACAACAATATCTTCTTTGATTTTATCAACTTTTGTGTTAACAACTCCAACATTGTTGTTAACAACATTAATAGCTTTGTTCTGATTGTCTAGCATCCGTTCAAATTTTTCAGACTGAGCTTCTTGCTTGGCCGATTGACTCTTGATTTCGTTAATCAAAACATTCAATAAATCAGTTACATTCCCGGAAACTACCGGTTTTACTTCCGTAGCGGCTTCCTCTTTAATCACTTCCGATTCCGAAACATTTTCTAAAGTCTGGAATTCCATTTCTGCTCTTTGTTGCGTGTCGGCGGTCGCATCTTTCATGCTAGCCGCCTGCCCCTGAAAAATGGGTACCGCGGTACGCGTTTCCCACTGTTCGACCGATTGTTCCGTATCCAAGTCTACCAAATTTTGGCAATTGGTGCCTTCACTCATTTTAATAATTTTCAATATAAATGCCAAATCTCAAATATAATTAGGATTACTCCCACTACTTATTCTCGCTGACGTAACGCCCTGTACGTAACCAGTACTTCGTTACGAGATTTGCAACATACAAAATTCGTGTCCAGAACAACCTCAAAACTGAAGATTGTCCTGTCACGGTCGCCACGTGTAACCTCCCCCCTCACTTATCGACCTTAATGACAGTGAGAAATTAAACCGCGTGTACCTAATGGAAATTTGGGAAAAAGCAATCGTCACCGAAGTTAATCTATCGGTAAAGAGGGAGGAAAGGGTTACATCTAAATGAAAGGAAAAATGCAAATGAAACTGGTGGAAATTAATTTTGAAAAGGGATAAAGTTAATAAAGAAAGTAAATGTGCGGCCGTTACGTTAACAATTAACTAGCGGTAATTAGATATTTGAGATTTGGAGGAAATCACGGTCGCCAGTCCTAAGGACAATTACTATAGTAACTGAAAAAGTAAGGTTATTACACATATAATTAGCACTAGAAGCGTGGCAACTGAAGGTTGACACGTGTAGTGTGAAAACTGAAAGTTTGTCAGAAGTAATAAATTTCGCTACACTCTGACTTAATTTAGCAGAAGAATTAATAAAACCAGAAAATCGAAAGTTAATTTAGTGACTGAAGTTAATAGTGAGCTTTCTTTCTGAAGCACATCGAAATTCAGTAAAATACGGTTAGTCTTGGACTACCTCAACAATCATTTCAAAAGCAACTTGACTCTACGCAATTTAGAAACAAGAGATTTTACTTTGAACTTGAATTAAATGATTCTGAACTATTAACAATAGTAAAATTTAGTACGTACCAAGCTGAGCTGCAGTCACAGGTAACTAAAATACGGTAACAAAACTCGCACTCTTAATTTGTGCTTGTGCAATCTAAATATTGTAGCCAGCTGAACTTTGAAATTAAAGCAGTGAAATCTAATTATATTATTTTAATGCTGGCGTTTGAATTTCAACGACACTCGGGTTCATTTCGGAAAAGGAAGGGACCCTGCTTGGCAATGCAATCGGGACAATGAGCAACAAAGGTTCATGCTAAGTTGCTGTAATTTTGCGAGGCAAATGGAACAATTTGAAAAGCTGAGGTCTGCCATACAGTTCTGAAACTTTACGTGCTTTTAGTCTTCCTTGTTGGTTGATTGAAGGTTTGAAGCCGTCGATCGAGGAGGTGGCGACAGTCACTCATTGTCGGCCGTCGCTGTTGCAGAAGCTGGATGTTGGCGCGCCTTCTTCTCGACACGGTCACCAGGCGAAACGGGCTCTTGATGTGCGCCAGCTAATGCTTCCCGTCCGCGACACCATGTCAGAAACTATCATCGCGAGTCGAGCGCCATTACATGCTGCCAAACCCCGAAAGCGCGGCAACTCGCGGGAGCGTCACACAACACACCTGTTCCACTCGCTACTCCCGCCAGACTCCCCCTGCTCAGCCCGCGCTCCACGCGGCAGAGTTAACACTCCCAAAGATCCTACACACTTTGATTCTTCACACGACCTATCGACGTAATCGTTCGATAGCAGTTTTCCCTAGGCAAGACCCAGCGTAAAAATACAAATAATATTTACGAAACAAACCAATTATACATCGACATAAGTGCATAAATATATATATATATCCAAACAGTAAAGCAATTACAATATATAAAGAGACAGAAATGTCATATCTTGAGGTAACAAAACAAGGAAAAAAATAATAGTACAATAGATGGAAATAGGAGGATATGCATTTCCGGCGTTACAACTGGAACACAAGAGAAATGAAGCATATGGTATGTGGCGTTACAGAACAATGTTGAAAATTATGTGGACCGGAGAATCGACGAGGCTTGCGACATCGCACGTATATCTGAACTCTTGTTGTCGGTGTTGGTTCGCTGTTGATTCTGATGAGAACCTGCTCATCGCTGAACTGTTCACAGTAATTCACTCTATATCTTTCCTTCCTATTCTTCTGCTTTGTTGATATTACGTCATATTCTTCTGACAAAAGTCCTTGTCTTCTTTCCATTTTACTTCACTGACGCCCACTGTCCGCTCCTCCACCCACTTTGACAGTGCTCTTTGCAGAATGATAGTGAATGTCATGCCAGGACGCTTCGGCGATCATTGCTGATGATATTTATTCAGAGTTTAAGCAATGGCTAGTTTCGAACCCGGTACCGTGAACGTTTTGATCACTAATTAAAAATGTTACCGCTAGACCACAAATGTACCTTCGAATAGGAGACAGGGTCGCAATTAATTTCTGTACACATAGAGGGCCTGGCGGACAGCGTAGGTAGGAATCTGCAGTTGTTTTCTGACGACTTGTAGTATCCAGAATGTGTCGAAGCTGAGTGATTGCAGGAGGGTACAAGATTAGGCGAAATTTCTAGTTGATATGATGTAGAATAATGTTAAGTTAATGAGGATCAGTAGGAAAAAAATCCATAATGTTCAGATACCTTGTAAGTGGTGTCCTGCTTGACACAGTCAAGTCATTTAAATATCCAGTGTGACGTTTCAAAGCCATATGAAAGGTGATGGGCACGTGAATATTGCGTTAGGAAAGGCGAATTGTCGACTTTATGTTACTGAGAGGATTCGGGAAAAGTGTGGTTCATTTGTAAAGGAACCAATATGTAGGACGATACTGCGACCTATTCTTGAGTGGTGCTCGTGTGTTTGAGATCCGCAGCTGGTTGGATTGAAGGAAAACTTGGAAGAAATTCAGAGGCGGACTGCTGGATTTGTTACCGGTAAGATCGAACCACACGCGAATATTGCTTCGGGCTCACAACTTGGAACTTAGGGAGGGAAGGCGACGTTCTTTTCGAGGAACACTTTTGAGAAAGTTTTGAGAACAGCGTTTGAAGACGAACTGCACAACGATTCTATGACCGCCTACAAAAGTTTATCTTAGAACCATTTAGATAAAATAAAAGAATTAGGACTCATACGGACGCATGTATACAATTGTTTTTCTCTGGTTCTGTCTGAAAAAAAGTAAGGCGAGAGAAGAACTCTGACTGTTGACTCGGCCTTGGCGCACGTGCTTCGCGCATCCACGACGGCCAATCAGATCGTGAGCTTTTGTTTACGTTACTGTGGCAACGCCCTAGTGTATTCCGATAGTTCTGTGAGTTTCCTACCGTAGGCGTAAGTGGAAAAGTGTGTATAAGTGGAAAATCCCTGCCGGTCGATTTGGCCGTGCGGTTCTAGGCGCTTCCGTCTGGAACCGCGTGACCGCTACGGTCGCAGGTTCGAATCCTGCCTCGGGCATGGATGTGTGTGATGTCCTTAGGTTGGTTAGGTTTAAGTAGTTCTAAGTTCTAGGGGACTGATGACCACAGATGTAAAGTCCCATAGTGCTCAGAGCCATTTGAACCATTTTTTTGGAAAATCACTGCCTGTAGTGCAGAGAAGAGGGCTTTTGGGAAAGGAGCTACGCTGAAATCCCAAGCACGCTTATTTGTATACAGACAGCGTGTTTACTTTGAAAGGGAAAGGGACAATGGTGGGCCTTTGATATCAGGGAGTGAAGTAGTTGACAGAGTGGCAGAAGCATTGAACGTCTCTATATCGACAGTGAAGAGAGTCACAAATGATAAAGAGGCTGTCATTTCAGGTGTGAGCCCTGTTATTGTGACGCCTGGAAAGTCAAAGAAGAGATCGTGTCGTGCGACTGAAACAGACAGCTTTGACGAAAGTGCTATCAGGCAACACATGTATGCGTACTACAGCAGGAAGGAGTATCCGACACTAGAAAAGTTGATAGCATCACTGTCGGACAGTGAAGAACATCAAGTCTCTCCATTGTTTTGAAAAAAATTGGCTTCCGTTGGAAACCGTTCTCAGGACGAAAGGTATTAATGGAACGCGGAGACATTGTAGCATGGAGATGTCGTTTCCTGCGCGAGTTGCTAGCAGTGATTTGGGAAAATGTAATACCGATTGACGAAACATGGGTCAACGTGCGTCGTACACGTTCCGACGCGTTGACAGACGACAAGCGCCACAGAACTACGGTACGCCAACTGGTAAGGAAGGGCGACTAATGGCTCTATGAACGGTTTTGTGCCAGGTGCTGTGATGATGTTTCAGTCAAAAAAGGCTGTCGACTACCACGAGGAGATGAATTCAGATACATCCAAAGACTGATTCGTTATTCGTTTGCTACAAAAGGTCAGTTCTGGTAGTATTTTTGTAATGGACAATGCGCCGTACAATTCTGTACAATTAAATAAGGCACCAACGGCTGCTCCAAGGAGAGACGAAGTAGCTGGTTGAAAGACAATAAAATTGGCTCTGAACAAAATATGCGGATAGCGTGACTTCTGGAATTAGTGAAACGACACGAACCACAGAAGGCGCCTTATGTGATTGATACATTAGCAGAGAACCACGGCCACAAAGTTATACGTCTTCCACAGTACCACTGCCTATACAACGCAATTGAACTAATCTGGCCTCAAATAAAACCAGATGTTGCGGAGCGAAACAAAACCTTTACGCTACGAGACACAGAGAGGCTCGTAAATAAGGCTGTCACACAAATAACGCCAGAAAATTGGAAGAATGTCGTGAACTACGTGTGGAAGGAGATTACAGGGTCAAACATAGAAGAATGTGTAAGAGAAGAATCCGTTCATAATATTGTAATTTCTTTATCAGACGATGATGACAGCAGCAGCGAAGATACCGAAGACCGTGTGACCGTGACGAGAGATAACCAGTCAGATGACGATGATCTCGCAGTCTCCGTTCACGCGCACGAAAAATGGAGCCAAGGTCCTTATCCAATATTTTACTCTTAACATTTGTGCAATTTGTTTTACCTTGTTAATGTTGAAAATCCGACTGTGGGTAATTTCTATTTTGGCTAGAAGCATAGTCATAGTAATTTCTTTTAATATTACCGCCGTTTGACGGTAATAATTTTTATTTTATTGTTATACGATCCAGAGTATGGCCACAGCCAATTTTCAAGTACAGTAACTTATTTACATGTCAAAAGATATCAGAGTGGTATGAAATACAACGAAAACTGAACCGTATAACAATAAAATAAAAATTATTGCAGTCAAATGGCTGCAGAATCATTAAATAATACATTTATGTGTGTGTTTGTGTAAGGTGACAATAACTGGTAGCGCATATGTAAAAAGGAACACATCAGTCAGCAGAATGCTGCCTATACAGGAACGCTGCAGTGAATGACGCGGCATTGTCAGGTTCTGAAGAACCCGAGTGTTTCCGCGGACCGAAGGGTGGGATGGGAAGGTCTGTCACCCCGCTCCCCTCACCGCTGGCTCGCTGCCCGTCCGTGTCGGATACTGACAACCGCGCTGCCAGCTGTCAGATCTCTCCTCTGGACGTACGGAGTATAGGGTTTAGCATCCCATCGACTTCGAGGTCATTAGGGACGGGCACAAGCTCGGATTTTTACACTGAGGTGACGAAAGTCATGGCATACCTCCCGAAATCGTGTCGACCTCCTTTGGCCTGGGGTAGTGATGCAGCTCGACGTGGCTTGGATTCAAGAAGTCGTTGGAAGTCCCCTGCAGAAATATTAAGACTTGCTGCCTCTACAGCTGTCCATAACTGGAAAAGTGTTGCCACTGCAGGATTTTTTATACGAACTGACTTCTCGATTACGTCCCACAAATTTTCAATGGGTGGCCAAATCAGTTTCAAAAGTTGTCCAGAATATTCATCAGAACAGATATGACCCGGTAATATGGGGCATTAGCATTCACAAATTTCCATCGTTGCTTGTAGCATGAAGTCCATCCATGCCTGCATATGGTCTGCAAATAGCCGAACATAACAAGTTACAGTCAATGATCGGTTCAGTTGGACCAGAGGACCGAGTCCATTCATGTTGTGAGCGTGGGGTTGATCTGCTATTCTGTTATTCTGCGCAACGGATTAATCTGAGATGTACCCTTTACCCTGTGGCTCCTGCAAGATGCAATTTCCACCCCCAAACTACTACAGACGTCAGACAGACGCTCCTAACGTTCTAAAGAGAAATGCCTGAAAAACTTCCAGCAATAAATAACTTCTGGAGTCGTCCACCGCAAGGAAATGACACAAAAATTCACAAAATTTCTTACGTAACTAATGGGATACTTGGGTACTGGAGTAGTGCTAGTTAGTGCTAGAAAAACATGAAACTAACGAAAATTATTATTTATTTTGCAAAAATTCTGAGAAATTACAATGGCACTTTTAGTTATGAATTGAACAAGTTATATCCTGGTTCTTTTCGGAATGTGAAGTTACCTCTCAAGGATAGGATTCGCTAATGAAATTTCTATACAAAGTTTAAGATTACTATTGACTTGGCAGAATGGCAACTTGAATAATTATCATTTATAATGTTGCTAGGTACGGTCCGAGGCTGTCGCATGTGAAATGTAGTGAAGTGTACTGTTGTGGAGGAAATATGGGGCTCGCAATAGCTGTAGCGCACAATACCGTAAGCTGCGATGACTGCTGTCTGCGCTGCTCGCTGCTGACAAGTAAGATAACTCTCGTTCTATCTGGATAGACCTTCGCCAGTCAAACTCTCCCTATGCCTTGATGAAGTCAAAGATTCCTATTCGCCCCTAGTCTAACTATTCGTGTGGTACACCGGTCAGATTACCAGTCCACCACGATGCCACTCAAAAATTAGCTCACAGGTGTTTAACTATAACTCTGTCCATTCACACCGCACAGAAAGTGTGTCGGCCAACACAGTGAACAACGCTTAATCGCAAGGACTCAATGTAGAGTCGCACTTCGAATCGCTCTCGACAGAGGTGCTCTCCCAGTGAAGTACTGAGGAGAGACTTGTTCCTTGCTCCAAGAGCGACAATGGAACGGCGCCTCTCCATGCCAGACGTGAAGGGGTATATCTTTCGGTCTCTTCCATTACTCCTTCAGCTCAAGGAGTCAGAAATATCGTCTGCCAATCAGCATTGCTCTTCTAAAAAGGGAGAATGACGTTTTGTTTAAGGCGACCAATCCGTAAATCTGTAGTATCGACGTTTGGCTTTTGCTGTCTCCCTGTGAAAATATCTGAAACTGCGTGCTATGTGTAAAGAATGCATAGGTTGGATGCTCCCACACAATGTAGCGGAATTTTCTTTTAAGCCAAACACGGGGCCATTCCCCCTTTCACTCGGGTACATGCTGTCTGCTCCATGGGTGGCTGAGGTTGACTCGTCCTCTGAAGGGACCAGCCTCCCGGTGTGTGGTCTGCCTCCCTCGAACTAAAAGCTCCTGTGACAATCGTGTGTGGAATGTGTGTGTGTACGCCAGCCTCGAGTGTTTCAACCCCGGTGCGCACTTGTTATTTGCATATCGTTTACACGAATTCATACAACATTGACTTTATCTTATCGAGTTTGGGTTCGAATGAAGCGTCTTGATGTGCAGAATGTTATTGTGAGGGCGGAATATGTAAGCAATGAAGGTCAGGAGACCACGACGTCTTACAGTGTAAACACAACCCACGCCATTATGAAGCCACCACCAGCTTTCACGGTGCCTTGTTGACAATTTGTATGCACAACTTTGTGGGGTCTACGGCACCCTCTAATCCTACCAACATCTATTACCAACAGAAATCTTAACCCATCAGACTCGGCCACGGTTATCCAGTCGTGTAGGGTCCAACCGGTACCGTCGCGACCCCAGGAGAGGCACTGTGGTTGAAGTGTTGTTAGCAAAGGAACTCGCGTCGGTCATCTGCCACCATAGCCCATTAATGCCAAATTTCGCTGCACTGTCCTAACGGATGCGATCGTCGAAAGTCCCACATTGATTTCTGCGGCTATATCACGCAGTGTTGCTTGTCTTTTAGCACTGACAGCTCTAGGCAAACCCCGCAGCTCTCGGTCGTTGAGTGCAGGTCGTCGGCCACTAACTTTTCCGTAGTGACAGGTAACGTCTGAAATTTGATGTTCTCGGCACACCTTTGACATTGTGGATCTCGTTATATTGGATTCTGTAACGATTTATGAAATGTAATGTCCAGCGCGTCTACCTCCAACTACCATCCCGCGTTCAAAGTCTGTTAATTCCCGCCGTGTGGTGATAATCCCGTCGGACGCCTTTTCATGTGAATTACCTGAGTGTAAAGGACATCTCCGCCAGTGCATAGCCCTTTTATACTTTGTTTTCGCGAGACTACCGCCATCTGTATGTCGCTATTCCACGACTCTTGCCACCTCTGTGTATTTGTGAGTGGGACAGAGTATCCCTCGCAATGCACCGTACAGTGGCTTGCGGAGTATGCATGTGGCTGTAGATGCAGATGTATAATAAATTCCACACGTGCTTCATTTTACTATGCTGAGACATCCTCAGTGGCTCGAAAATTCATTTGAGTGCAGCACTAATACCTTCGTCGTTTTACTTACAAGCTACAAAGAATTCTCATCCTGACACTTTTTTGTGAAATATGTACACTAATGAGCCAAAATATTTACAATGCTATACGACAGCAATTCTGCTTGGAATGCATTCGACAAGTCCTTGGTACGAGGTTATTAGTATGTGTGTGTCACTAGGTGCCTAAGCACAAGTGACGTAATTCCCGTAAATTACCTTTGTGAGAACGGGGCTGGCGGCTGTTAGCGTTCCAGGTGTGTCTCGTTGCGTTCAGATCAGACGAATTTTGATTTTGTTGCCATGTCATCAACGATAATTCACTATCAAGCAATTCAAACAACTGTAGCATGATTCTAGCTTTGTTACACGCACAGTAATCCTTACGGAAGATGCCATCGCCATCAAGGAAGACAGCAAGCATGAAAGGGTGCGGACTGCCTGTAATTTTTTTTTTTCACGTAGTTCATAATTGTCTTCGAGTCTTCGATTATCACCACAGGTACCATGGAAGCCCAGGTGAACGCTGCCCACAGCACAATACTGCCGCAATCGACCTGCGACCGTGGTAGGGTGATACTTCCAAGCAACTGTTCACATGGATGATACGTAGACAGGATTATCAATCTAGTCTAACAACAACGTGATTCATCCGACTAGGTGACTCGTTTCCACCAATTAACGGTCTAGTTTCAATGATGCCGTGCCCACTACGAACGTTATTGACGATATCGTTGGGTCAGCAAGTGAAGAAGTTTTGGTCGTCTGTTGAGGATCCCCATACTGACGAATATGCGCTGAACTGTGTACATGTTTCCTGCACCAACATTGTGCTCTGTCGTCTGATCATCCGCAGGTCACGGCTTATCCTGACTTACCGAGTGGACAAGCCTCAGACCTCCATGATCTGGTGAGGCTTGGACTTCCAACATCTTGTCAATTACATATGCTTTCACTGGCCTTCAGTCACTTTCAAATGTACACTACAGTAATGCGCGAACTCGACCAGCTTCCCTGTATCCGTGACACTTATTTCCTGGCGCCGGGACTCATTAATCTGCCCTTTGCCAAGTTCTCTGACGCCGGTGGATTTTCGGCCCCTATTCTCGATTTTTCTATCCTCCGCTCATTGCGTCACGTATTCGCACAGTCACCAGACACCACTCCTCTTCGCGGTGTCAGGTGTCATAAAGTTTCGGCTTCATAAGTGCATGTCTTATTAGTTAAAAATTTAGGTTGGTGTTTTCCGCATGCATACTTGCAGGTCTGCTGGTGACTTTTTCTGCCTGTATCGGTTAGATACCTTAATTAATTACGACGAAATACATCTCACAAGAAGAAAATTGTATTAATGCGGTAGCCTACAGGCAAACATAACGCACAACGTAAGATCACCCAGTTGTTTGACTGGTGAGAAATTTTAGTAGGCAGACATTCGAACCAAGTCACCATTCATCTGGCAACTACTTATAAAACTTCAAAAACGGTTTTTAAGCAATATCCTTCACCCACCTACGTATACTGTGTACACAGTAGTGGACGTTTACATAAAATAAGGGAACTACTAGTACTAGTTCTCACTGTGGCGTTAAGCAATCTTTCTTTCCAAATTCTCGGTAAAAGGTACCAAGAAAAGCGCAAGATGCTCACACAGTTTTCTTGACCTGAAAAAACCTTTGATAGCGTTTGGTGGATTGTATTAGATATTCTGAAGCAAAGTGGATTTACCGGGAAAGAACTGAGACTAACATGCAATCTGTTTATAACACAACAAGTAAAGGTAAGAGTTGGAGATGAAGTGGCAGGACGAATATAACTGGAGAATTAGACATGGCTGTTGTATTTTACTCCCTGTCTTACCTCCATTTAGATTTGCTGATGACGTGGTGTTAGTAAGTGAAAACGAAAGATATTACACAATATGTTACGGAAAATTTGCACCATATGTAAAAAACATGGAGTGAAGATCAATGGAAGAAACGCCAAACACTAAGGCCAAGGTTAACACACCTAAGACAAAAAGAAGGGATAATACAAACCACGAAGGAATTATCCGTAAGGGATGGAAATCGGCTGAGTTCACGTACAGATAAACGAAGTATTATAATTTAAGAAAATTGGATGATTTTTTTCAAGAGGCAGAGCCTCACGAATTGAGCGAGTCAATGAAGCTTTGGTCCACCTCTGCCCGTTATTCAAGTGGTTGTCCGACTTGGCATTGAGTGACAGAGTTGTTTTATATCGTGCCAAATTCTGTCCAGCGTTAAATCGACAAAATCCCAAGCTTGTTGTAGGGCCCTGCCCATAATTCTCCAAATGTTCTCAACTGGGATGGGATCTGGCAATCTTGCTGGCCAATATCGGGTTTGGCAAGCACTAAGACAAGCTTTAGAAACTCTCGCCATGTATGGTCGGCATTTATTGATGAAATGTGAGCCCAGGATATCTTCCTGTGGAGGACAACAAAGCAAAAAATAGAATATTGTTGGCAAATCGCTGTCCTGCAAGGGTGCCACGGATGACAACCAAGAGATCTTGCTATGAAATGAAATGGGAATCCAGTCCATCATTTCTGGTGGTAGAGCCGTAAGACGGGCGACAGTCAGGTTGTTACCGCATCTGAGTCTGGGGCGCCTCCAGATATGTCTTCGTCCTGGAATCTCATTGACTGATGTAGAATTGCCTTTCGTGATAAGTCCCACTTCGAAATGAGCCTCGATGACCAGCGAAGCCGTGTCTGGAGACGCCCGGGACAGCAGTTGGATACCGACCTGACTGTTACCTGCTATACGGCCTGACATCCAGGACAGATGGTCTGGGGTGCTATTTCTTTTCGTAGCAGGAGCCCTTTATTGTTATTCGCTGCACCCCTAGAGCATGGCGTTACGTTCACGATATTCTCCGCACCATTTTGGCTCCCTTCAGTGCAAGGCATCCTGAAATTACATTTCAGCAAGATAATACACACCCTCCCACAGCCATAGCCATAGTGGCTCTACTGGTTGTCTCCGTGCTTGTCAGATAATATCTTGGCCAGCAAGGGCGCCGGATGTCTTCGAAATTGAGAACATTTGGAGCGTTATGGGCAGGGCCCTACAACCAGCTCGGGATTTGAAGTTCTGACGCTTCAATTAGACAGAATGTGGCGCTATATCCCTCAGCACGACATCCAAGAAGACGGCCACTTAGTGCCAAGCCGAATAGCTGTTTGTGCAAGGGCCAACACGTTACTGAGTTGCTGAGTTTGTGAAGTTCCATCTCTTGAATAAATAATCTAATTTTTCTGAAACTGTAATCATTTTGTTGTCTGTACATATACAGCAAATGTACTGATTTCCGTCGCAGTGGGATAATTCCTTCGTGATGCGTCGTTTCTTTTTATCTTATTACAAGGTAAGCAAGGAAATCTGAAGTGCATTACCAGAACAAGTTGATAATATCTCGTACCTATGGTACAAAATAAGCAATAGCATGTCATCTAATCATGGACTAGTTATCGCAAGGGAATGTTTTGCAGGAAAAGAAATATTTTCTGTGGCAAATAAATAATAATTTTGCAAAATGTTAGCGAGGTGTTATGGCGTGTTTTTCTGAATGGTGCCGAAGCTTGAACACTGCAACGAAGGCAGCAGAAACCATGACATACCTTTGAGATGTGGATTTGGAGAAGAATGGAGTCAGTGAAATTGATTTAGGATATATGGAGTGAGGATGTGTTGCATAAAAAGGACGAAAAATCCAAATACTGGAAGCGGTTAAGTGGAGGAAAATAAATTTTGCAGGACATGGAATTTGAAGAGACTGATGAAGAGACTGAACAATAAATGATTCTCTAGAATGATTTGTGAGTCCGAAGAGGACCAGAGTAAGAAGAAGATAGTAACCACTCCACATTATCAAAGTAAATGCATCATATGCAGCCAAGGAAAAAATGGCAGAGACCCAGGAGGTCTGGAGAACGATGAAGTTGCAGTGATTAGCGTGCATTATGGAGAGAATACATCATCTATCGTCACGATCTTGCCATGTTCCATCTGAAAATATATCGGTAAGCTACCTCAAAATGTGCTGCAGAAAGTACTACTAGCCATTAAAATAACTACATCATGCCGAAATGCAGATAATAAACAGGTATTCATTGGACAAACATATTATACTAGAAATGACATGTAATTACATTTTCCCGCAATTTGGGTGCATAGATCCTGAGAAATCAGTAACCAGAACAACCACCTCTGGCCGTAATAACGGCCTTGATACGTATGGGCATTGAGTCAAACAGACCTTGGATGGCGTGTACAGGTACAACTGCCCATGCAGCCTCAACACGATACCACAGTTCATCAAGAGTAGTGACTGGCGTATTGTGACCAGACAGTTGCTCGGCCACCATTGACCAGATGTTTTCAATTTGTGAGAGATCTGGAGAATGTGCTGGCCAAGGTAGCAGTCGAACATTTTCGGTATCCAGAAAGGCCCGTACGAGACCTGCAACATGCGGTCATGCATTATCCTGCTGAAATGGAGGGTTTCGCAGTGATCGAATGATGTGTAGAGCCACGAGTCGTAACACTTCTGAAATGTAACGTCCACTGTTCAAAGTGCCGTCAATGCGAACAATAGGTGACCGAGACGTGTAACCAATAGCACCCCTTATAATCACACCGGGTGATACGCCTGTATGGCGATGACGAATACACGCTTCCAATGTGCGTTCACCATGATGTCGCCACGGATACGACCATCATGATGCTGTAAATAGAATCTGGATTCATCCGAAAAAATTACGTTTTGTCATTCGTGCACCTAGGTTCGTCGTTGAGTACACCATCTCAGGAGATCCTGTCTCTGATGCAGCGTCAAGGATAACCGCAGCTATGGTCTCCGAGCTGATAATCCATGCTGGTGCAAACGTCGCCGAACTGTTCGTGCAGATGGTTGTTGTCTTGCGAACGTCCCCATCTGTTGACTCAGGGATCGAGACGTGGCTGCACGATCGGTTACAGCCATGCGGATAAGAAGTCTGTCATCTCGACTGATAGTGATACGAGGCCGTTGGGATCCAGGACGGCGTTCCGTATTACCCTGCTGAACCCACTGATTCCATATTCTGCTAACAGTCATTGGATCTCGACCAGCGCGAGTAGCAATGTCGCGATACGGTAAACCGCAATCGCGATAGGCTACAATCCGACCTTTATCAAAGTCGGAAACGCGATGATACGCATTTCTCCTCCTTACACGAGGCATCACAACAACGTTTCACCAGGCAACGCCGGTCCACTGCTGTTTGTTATATCGATTGGAAACTTTCCTGATGTCAGCACGTTGTAGGTGTCGCAACAGGCGCCAACCTTGTGTGAATGCTCTGAAAAGCTAATCATTTGCATGTCACAGCATCTTCTTCCTGTAGGTTAAATTTCGCGTCTGTAGCATGTCATCTTCGTGGTGTAGTAATTTTAATGGGCAGTAGTGTAGTTTCTTCTGCGTAGAAAACCTCTGTGATTCGTAGATCGTAGATACAGCTATACAGTTAGAAGCGCACTACGCGTAGCAGTCGTAGCGGCGAGATCACACGAGTGACGTGGTCCGCTTGATAGAGACGTGAGGCGAGGAGCGGTGCCGTGTGTTTGTTCTCCGCGCTCGGGAGAGCAGGGCCTACTTGTGAGGCGACTGGTCTCTGAGAAGAGGCCGCTTTCCCACGCTGCTTACGATTCCGGGGGCCGACGGCGGTTATTAAGCGCCCCACCTTGCTGCTCCTGTGTCGTACATAAGAATTGCTGACGCTCTATGTAAATGGGGAGGCGTTGGGTTGCGCAACACGAAGGTCTCAGGCGCTGTAAGGTGTATGTGGCGGGGAAATATGGCCTTCGGCTCGCTATTAACCCACGATGGGGAAGCTAGTGCCTGCATTTATACGGCTCGTTCGTGCGAGGCGGATAAGCGTAATGCATAGATAAAAGTACACTTCTGTCCACTCACACTACAATACGATAAATTCAGAATCGAGCGAACATCAAACTGGCCTGGATACGCAGTTTGTTACAGAATGAACACTGCTGCACTGCATTCATGGACATATGGGCCAAAGTTTGATATGATGATGCTTTTCGGTACATGACACAACTATCACATGTTCGGATAGCCGATAGTTTGGAATTTCTTACGTGTTAAGGCTTTTTTCTACCTTCGCTACCTGTGTGATATTATATTTCAACAAGATAACGCAACACCAAACATTGACCTGACCTACCTAGATACAGAGGGTGTTCGACTCTAGTCCTAGACACCACGTTCTTGGGATCTCTCACCCACTGTAATTATCTGGTTATTGGTTGCCCAGAGACAGGCACGCTATCAACTCGCCAGCTACTACGATCTGTACAGTTCTGCAATAGCTGTATTATACAGTGTCTGTGAAATACTACGCAGTGCCCTTCAGACATGCATGCATGTCTCAAGGGGCAGACACTGTTGACGCGCTACATCCGTAAGAAATAGAAGAGATGTATTCACAAATTTTGAATACTATTAGATGCCAGGTGTACAATTTATAAGTGACACATGAAACGGATAGAGGTACTAAGCTGTACGTGTGTCAAATACTAACGCGTGTGGTCCCTCGACGGTGTATAAAATGTTTCTAAGCCAATGAAATCTAAAGAAACGGCCGTTTATGTCACAGTTTCTGATACTGACAAACTCGTCAAAGACACGTACGTCAACTGCCTATGTACGAGATTTGGAACTTAAATAGTGGCAACTGTTTATTCACAACCGATACAAAAGACTTACATGTTTTTGCCTGTTACTGTCCTTCAAAGTAGTCACCAGCGTGGTGTAGAACCTGTTGCCAGCCATGTGGAAGGCGTAGTATACCGTTAGAAGAGCCTGTTCTGTTGATTTTGCGAATGGAGCGGTCTACTGCCTGTCGAATCTCTGGAACAGCTTTGAAGCGAAAACCAGGAAGTGGCCCCTTCATCTTCGGAATCAAATGAAAGTCACAAGGACTTTAGTCCAGGGAGTATGGTGGATGGTACAGTACTTCCCAGTCGCATCGACCGAACAGAGAAGCCACAGCTTGCGCTGTATGCGCCCGCGCATTGTCGTGCAAAATCACGGGTGGGTTGCGCAGAAAGTGTCGACGCTTCTTTCGAAGCGCTGGTCGCAGGTGATGCTCCAAAAACGAACAGTAATACTGTAATTAACGGTCTGTCGTGGAGGAACGTTATGCGTTAGGGTAACACCATCACAGTCGTACACGAGAATCACCATAACTTTAGACCGCTCCATTCTCACCATCGACAGAACAAGCTCTGCTAACGATATACTAAGCCTTCCACATCGCCGGCAAGGAGTTCTATACAACGCTGGTGACTACTTTTAAGTACAGTAACAGGTGTAAACATGTAACTCTTTGTATAGTTTGTGAATAAATAGTTGCCAGTATTTAAGTTCCAACCCACGTACATAGTTATGTTTGTAAGCAACTCTCAGAGCCCGAGGCCTGCTCTCACTTGTCCCGTTTTTTCATCATTTTCCATGTTCTGTTACATTCTGTATTTATGCACCTATCATGTTTAGGAAAGTTTTCAGGGCTGCCTGAAAATTACCTAATGTAAAGGCCGAAATCTGTAATGGTCGCAATAAAATACTTAATAGCAACTGGAGACCAGCACATCCTCTGACCACGGAGATACTCATATTGCTGTTATCAGTTGGTTAGAGTGTATATCATAGATTTTAAATCAATTTACTTTCGTTTTTATAGTGCGACAGCTACTTACACCATATCGTCTGTGTGTCAACTCTCTGAATTCAGCACATTTCCAAGTTTGGCACTCGAATCGTGTTTAGACCTTAACTTTTATCCATTAGGGGTTGTTTTTCTGAAACTGTTTTCATTCTGTGGCAGGCGTGACAGTTAATAACGAGTTTATCCCAAAACATGTCCAGATTCATTTATCAAATAGTAGTACCACTGTAAGTTAATGATGAACATCATGCTGTTTAACCCTCGAGCGAGCGCACCTGTGTATAAAGTGCGCCAACTAAAAATAAAATGATTTTCTGCGGTTCCATTTTTGTTTCACAAGTGCAAACCTATACCTATTCCTTCAGCATTGCTTCAGGTAATACATCGAGAAATTGTATTGTCGCACGTCCAAGTGAGCAGTAGTAATACTAAAATACAAAGCGAGCTAGGCGAGAAAAAATTTACGATCAGTTCAAACAAATAAACCCAGCTACAAACTAGCAAGATAATCCCACATTGAGGCTGTTGTCAACGAGTTAATTAGTGATCGAATAAGCAGCTGACCGAGATCTCATGCAACTGGACTGCTTAGTTGGCAACAGAGAGTTATAGTGAAAATTTATTTCAAACGGCTCTGATCACTATGGGAATTAACATCTGAGGTCATCAGCCCCTAGAACTACTTAAACCTAACTAACCAAAGGACGACACACACATCCATGCCCGAGGCAGGATTCGAACCGGCGACCGTAGCGGTCGCGCGGTTCCAGACTGTAGCGCCTAGAACCGCTCGGCCACTCCTGTCGGCGAAAATTTATTTCATTATTGTTTAATAAAACAGTAGTTCAGCTCATATTATGTAAGTATATTTTCTCCTTGTTTAAATAAACTAAGATTAAACTGTGATTCTGATCAGACGTGACTTACCTTGGTAACATGAAAGCTATTCTATACATGTGTACAAAGTGCGCCGCGCGCCCGCTCGTGTTATGAAAAACGGCGTTCCCGCTGGAGGGTTAAATAAAAGTTGATAATTATGCTTTGAAAATTTTTGTTTTATTTTCAACATACTGTGTGCCGTGTTCAGATGACAGTCTGTCAAACAATGTGAATCGCTCTGCGGGAAACATATGCTTTTTGTTCGGCTGATTATTATTCGTCTTACATTTTAAATTATTTTTCGTCTCCGACCTTTTTTGGAAGATCTTTCTCAAATACCTCGCTCATAAGGTCTGACTTTTGAGACAGCAACTAAGAACATCGACTCAGAGAAGAACACAATTATAAAAGGAATATCTAAAAATACATTTTGTGGAAATTTTTCCAACGAGGTAAATGTACCCTCGACTGAACATTATTGACTGCACCAAACGCTCATATTTTTTATGTTGCTGCTTACGGGTATATTCTAAATGCGTCGTCTATACAGTCTAAAACTATGGTGATAACCTGCAATACTGGCCATAAAGTTGGTACATTTCCAGGGACTTCTGATTTTAATCCATGAAATGTTTTATGAAGACAGGCAACTACGTTAACACTAACGAAGTATACAGAGTAACTGTGTTACTAATAGATCTGATTATTAGATAAGAAAATAAAGAAATGTAGCTGTTCAGTAGAGTTACTTCCTTGAAACAACATTTTTATCGTCTTTTGAACTATCTGTTGTAATAATGGAAATTCACCCGTCCGAGCCACGTTGGCGTTCCCATTCTTTGATCATAACATCAGTGTTTCTAACGCACTGCATAAATGTTTTCCCTTCATATTATGATGGCACTTCAAGTAGTGAGTTACACATATCGTCCCAAGCTGAGACCATAGTGCACCATGGATGATGCCCTGTCAGAATATAGTTCGTGCTATGAGTTTCCTGAAGACGCTGTACTACTGTACGGCTAACAGGTTATAACACTACCGTCCACTACTGCTATACCGTAACCTCAAAGCTGGAGGCAGTTTGTAAAATGGAAGAGGCAATTTGTAAAATGGAACTATTCTGTTAAAGTAATTATGGTATAAGGCAACAGAGTAGTGTTACCCTCTTAGAGGAATTTTGTTATGTTGACCGTGATATACCTAACGGAGGTGGCTTATCGGAAGTGAAAGTCGGAAATACGTAAATATTTAAACAGTAATAAATAATATTTAACCTATCCACACTGTTCAAAGGATAAAGAAAACGGTCGCCAGCCTAATTAGGCAAGAGAATGATTATCATTCTTGTTCAAGAAAATAGTTCTTAGTAACTACAACGGACAAACACAACCTATACTTTACCACACGCGAGTGCAATGAATTCTGAGACCTGCATATGTTAACGTTAAGGTTGGAACTAACAGCTAGAGCAGCACAAACTATTTACAAAAATATAACAGATAACGAAACACACTATTACTTTCAGGGCTTATCCAAACTGAATGGTCTTTATAACATTACTATTAATATTCACTGCAGAACCATTAATTGGACATAGGTTCAGTATTATTGTTCAAACATTTTCCTAGCTGACATAAACCTATAAATGTAGTTCACTGCAAAATTATGAACTGGTCACAAGTTAAGTATCTCTCAACTAAATACTATTCTATTTAGAATGAAAGTTAAATGGAGTTCACTAACAGGTTACTTCTCACTGTCTTTTGAATAAAGAAATAATTGTTTTCATTAATAGTGGTCTTTCTATTAATTGTTATTTATCATGAGCATAAAGAATAATCTGTGGATCTTATTACACTATTAATATGCACTTTCAATACCCAAAAGTATCAGGTGCTTAGCAAGCATGAATATATAACTTTCCACAACTGCAGTTTCCACATTTACTACAGTGGGACACAAAATTAACATACGGTATTTGTAGGATACTGACTCACCTTTTGCGATTTAAAACAAGCAGCAATGTAATGATTTACAAAGCAAAAAACCTCAGTTTAAAGAACTTTTACTTTTGAAGTTGGCAACAACATATTAATAAGCAGTTTTAACAGGAAAATTATTTTCAGCAAGCATCATTTATTTTAACTCACTCTCTTGCCACATTAACTTAAACTTTCTTTTTACTATGTTCAAGAGGCATTAATTGGCAAAACACTGGGCTTTAATGTTCTTTCAGTAAGGACACTCGGTAATCACTTTAGTTCAAACGGAGAGGAACCTGAGAGGTGTTATAATAAGGAAAAAAATCAAGGTAGGTACATAAATTCAGTTATAAATTACCTTATATTTGAGCACACTAACACATCCAATAAGCTGATCCTTCACTGTACATTATTATAGTGTTCCGTTACAGTATTTGCGCAATGTGGTGGCGATTGCGTGTTGGTAGGTCGAATTGCTGGACTCTGTAATTTCTTGGTGGCGATGATAGATACCAATTTCAGAATAATTCCAGCTCTTTGTCCATCCATCCGAGGCACTAGAAAACGTCAGTGAAAGCCTCTCTTGGAACCAGAACAATAGACAACTTTTACATGGGCAGTTCACAGTTCGGTAGCTAGTCCCCGATTGACTCTCAGTTCCACCTTTTCTACCTAGGCTAAACACAAATTGCGCACGCAACACAGTTCCGTTCCCGAGGGAAAACACAACACCTTTTGCACATGAAATAACTAAGAAACCTAAGTGAGGATCAGCAGTTTACATAACAGCAAACAAACATTTTAAATAAAACAGAACATTTGCATATACTGGTAGTTCTACAAAAAATTATTCACACAAAAATTAGAATTATGTACAGTAAGTTTTGTTCCCTCCAATTGAGACAAAGAATTTAAATGACAGATATACTACACTGCACAGAATCAAATCATGACATCAAAGTTTTTACAAAGAAAGGAGTATACAGTTTTGTGTTATCGATTTAAACACATTTGCAGAAACTCAACGATGTAACATTGCATAAAACAAAAGGCAAAATAAATCAGTAGAGCATTAGAGCTATGGTGTTACAAGGTCCATCTCAGCGTAGGAGTGAAATGGCACGGCAACTGGAAATGTACTTCAGAGTTGAAGTGTGCGAGATATTACGATTCTTATGCACAAAGACTTCCGGCATAAGAAGTCAGTCTCATTCTGCCAACGGCCTTGTCAAAGAGGGCGGAGGAGCGGATAGAGGCTCAGGGCACTCTCTTGTCCTAGGGGTGGGAAATTGCCCCTAAAGGCGGAAGAATCAGCAATGATCAACGACATGAGGATGCAGAAGGCAATGGAAACCACTGCATTAAAGACACGTAATGTGTATCCACAGGACATGTGGCCTGTAATTGAAGAAGTATCGATCTCTCCATTGGCAAAAGATTCCGGAATAGTCTTCCATTCGGACCTCCGGGAGGGGACTGCCAAGGGGGAGGTTACCATGAGAAAAAGATTGAATAATCTACGAAAGGATAACGTTCTACGAGTCGGGGCGTGGAATGTCAGAAGCTTGAACGTGGTAGGGAAACTAGAAAATCTGAAAAGGGAAATCAATCTAGATATAGTAGGGATCAGTGAAGTGAAGTGGAAGGAAGACAAGCATTTCTGGTCAGATGAGCATCGGGTAATATCAACAGCAGCAGAAAATGGTATAACAGGTGTAGAATTCGTTATGAATAGGAAGGTAGGGCAGAGGGTGTGTTACTGTGAACAGTTCAGTGACCGGGTTGTTTTAATCAGAATCAACAGCAGACCAACACCGACAACGATAGTTCAGGTATACATGCCGACGTCGCAAGCTGAAGATGAACAGACAGAGAAAGTGTATGAGGATATTGAAAGGGTATTGCAGTATGTAAAGGGGGACGAAAATCTAATAGTCATGGGCGACTGGAATGCAGTTGTAGGGGAAGGAGTAGAAGAAAAGGTTACAGGAGAATATGGGCTTGGGACAAGGAATGAAAGAGGAGAAAGACTAATTGAGGTCTGTAACAAGTTTCAGCTAGTAATAGCGAATACCCTGTTCAAGAATCACAAGAGGAGGAGGTGTACTTGGAAAAGGCCGGGAGATACGGGAAGATTTCAATTAGATTAGATCATGGTCAGACAGAGATTCCGAAATCAGATACTGGATTATAAGGCGTACCCAGGAGCAGATATAGACTCAGATCATAATACAGTAGTGATGAAAAGTAGGCTGAAGTTCTAGACATTAGTCAGGAAGAATCAATACGCAAAGAAGTGGGATACGGAAGTACTAAGGAATGACGAAATAAGTTTGAAGTTCTCTAACGCTATAGATACAGCAATAAGGAATAGCGCAGTAGGCAGTACAGTTGAAGAGGAATGGACATCTCTAAAAAGGGCCATCACAGAAGTTGGGAAGGAAAACATAGGTACAAAGAAGGTAGCTGCGAAGAAACCATGGGTAACAGAAGAAATACTTCAGTTGATTGATAAAAGGAGGAAGTACAAACATGTTCCGGGAAAATCAGGAATACAGAAATACAAGTCGCTGAGGAATGAAATAAATAGGAAGTGCAGGGAAGCTAAGACGAAAAGGCTGCAGGAAAAATGTGAAGATGGTTCAAATGGCTCTGAGCACTATGCGACTTAACTTCTGAGGTCATCAGTCGCCTAGAACTTAGAACTAATTAAACCTAACTAACCTAAGGACAACACACACATCCATGCTCGAGGCAGGATTCGAACCTGCGACCGTAACGGTCACGCGGTTCCAGACTGAAGCGCCTTTAACCGCACGGCCACACCGGCCGGCAAAAATGTGAAGACATCGAAAAAGATATGATTGTCGGAAGGACAGACTCAGCATACAGGAAAGTCAAAACAACCTTTGGTGGCATTAAACGCAACGGTGGTAACATTAAGAGTGCAACGGGAGTTCTACTGTTAAATGCAAAGGAGAGAGCAGATAGGTGGAAAGAATACATTGAAAGCCTCTATGAGGGTGAAGATTTGTCTGCTGTGATAGAAGAAGAAACAAGAGTCGAATTAGAAGAGATAGGGGATCCAGTATTGTAATCGGAATTTAAAAGAGCTTTGGAGGACTTACTGTCAAATAAGGCAGAAGGCATAGATAACATTCCATCAGAATTTCTAAAATCGTTGGGGGAAGTGGCAACAAAACGACTATTCACGTTGGTGTGTAGAATTTATGATTCTGGCGACATACCATCTGACTTTCGGAAAAGCATCATCCACACAATTCAGAAGACGGCAAGAGTTGACAAGTGCGAGAATTATTGCACAATCAGCTTAACAGCTCATGCAATGAAGCTGCTTACAAGAATAATATACAGAAGAATCGAAATGAAAATTGAGAATGCGCCCAAGGTGACGATCAGTTTGGCTTTAGGAAAAGTAAAGGGACGAGAGAGGCAATTCTGACGTTACGGCTAATAATGGAAGCAAGGCTAAAGAAAAATCAAGACACTTTCATAGGATTTGTCGACATGTAAAAAGCGTTCGACAATATAAAATGGTGCAAGCTGTTCGAGATTCTGAAAAAAGTAGGGGTAAACTATAGGGAGAGACGGGTCATATACAATATGTACAACAACCAAGAGGGAATAATAAGAATGGACGATCAAGAACGAAGTGCTCGTATTAAGAAGGGTGTAAGGCAAGTCTGTAGCCTTTCGCCCCTACTCTTCAATCCGTACATCGAGGAAGCAATGATGGAAATAAAAGAAAGGTTCAGGAGTGGAATTAAAATACAAGGTGAAAGGATATCAATGATACGATTCGCTGATGACATTGCTATCCTGAGTGAAAGTGAAGAAGAATTAAATGATCTGCTGAACGGAATGAACAGTCTAATGAGTACACAGTATGGTTTGAGAGTAAATCGGAGAAAGACGAAGGTAATGAGAAGTAGTAGAAATGAGAGCAGCGAGAAACTTAACATCAGGATTGATGGTCACGAAGTCAATGAAGTTAAGGAATTCTGCTACCTAGGCAGTAAAATAACCAATGACGGACGGAGCAAGGAGGACATCAAAAGCAGACTCGCTATGGCAAAAAAGGCATTTCTGGCCAAGAGAAGTCTACTAATATCAAATACCGGCCTTAATTTGTGAAGGAAATTTCTGAGGATGTACGTCTGGAGTACAGCATTGTATGGTAGTGAAACATGGACTGTGGGAAAACCGGAAGAGAAGAGAATCGAAGCATTTGAGATGTGGTGCTATAGACGAATGTTGAAAATTAGGTGGACTGATAAGGTAAGGAATGAGGAGGTTCTACGCAGAATCGGAGAGGAAAGGAATATGTGGAAAACACTGATAAGGAGCAGGGACAGGATGATAGGACATCTGCTAAGACATGAGGGAATGACTTCCATGGTACCAGAGGGAGCTATAGAGGGCAAAAACCGTAGAGGAAGACAGAGATTGGAATACGTCAAGCAAATAATTGAGGACGTAGGTTGAAAGTGCTACTCTGCGATAGGTCAGCACAGGAAAGGAATTCGTGGCGGGCCGCATAAAACCAGTCAGTAGACTGACGAAAAAAAAAAAAAAAAAAAAAAAAAAAAAAAAAAAAAAAAAACTGCACAAAACATCTACACTGCACACCGATTCGCCTTGAAATTCTGGAAGTATATGGACTAAATGCATTGCAGGCTCCAGCCGTTGTCAAATGTTGCCAACACGTTGACAAGGGCCTCCCAGAGGTGGGTAACGCTGATCGGAGAGGAAGACCGCCGACTTCGACCACAGGCGACTATGTCTAGGCAATACACAAAGTGATTCGCAGCCATCACAGATTGTTCGACGATAAGGACGTTCACATAGTGCTTCTCGAATGAATCCGTTCCCGAGGAGCGTGTTTTTGTATGACCTTTTGTTGACACAGAATTGGTGACTGTATGAAAAACTAGTGTCACGCAGGCAATCTGTGTTATTTTCAAGCGTCGTACAGCATTCAATACAAGTTACTTGGACTGTCGTAATTAAGGAGTGACTTACATTTCTCCGCGCGGGATTAGCCGAGCGGTCTGAGGCACCGTGGCTACCAGATGATTTGTTTCATCATATCTAATATCATGCAGCGCTCTGCCTTGGTTTGAATTACCTGCAGGGCGTCCAGGACCTCCTGGTACTACAGCAATGGAAGTCAAGTAACATTTCACAATGTAGCGCTGGAAGTGCAGCTGAGGCATATTTACACCAGTCTTTCTATGAAGAAGCCACCCATTATGCATAGAACGAAGCCGTGTAAAAATTGGCCACCATCATATCTTTCCTCTGACACTCACTCTATATAACGCTACATTTTCATCCATTCGGTCAGTTCCTCGCATATTCATATTTTTGTTGTATTCTCCAATTACATTAGGTCGAGGTACAAGAATTCATTTCTTCTCTTGTCTAGAGTATCGGGCAACAGTGCCGACTAGACTGATACCATGGCTTGTGGAAGCAGTTGTTACTGTAGAATTATCTAGCCATCTTGCAACGATTATTCCACTTTGCTTGCTGCTCTTGTAATCAAAATATCCTCTCTTATTCCTTTTGGACATAGTGTTAGAAAGTATGAGATGACACTCATTAGGCAGACGATTTTCACGAATAGTCCCAGTTGCACCAAAACCTCGTTGCTTCAGGTAAATCAACAATGTTTGTGATGTAAACAGGTTGCCAAAATAAAACCTGTAGGGAAGATGTTTGCTCTTTTCAGGAAGACAATCGATCATTTGAATCAAAGGAGCAGCACATTTTCCAAATGCTTTCTCATATCTTTCATTCCTCTGAGGATCATCTCCTTGGTATATTTGAAAGTCCACTAGTTAACCTACGGTTGTGTTTAGACACCATGCTATGTACCCAAATGTAATGGGCTTACCTTTCAGAAACTGTTTACATCCATGTCTGCCAAAATACTTTATCATGCTCTCATCGTAAGACAAATCTTGCTCAGGCTGAAAGAGAAGAGCAAACTTTTTTCTTGGCATATTTATTAATGGACGAAGTTTCCACATTCTATCATTAGCATGTATTTTTGTGCTGTCAGACGAGTGAATGAATCTCATAATTGTTGAAACCTGTCCTCATCGTGCTGTGGACCATTTAATTTCTTATGTCCAATCCAGAATCCCAGTAATATCTTCCGCTAGGTAAAGGATTACATCCAGAAAGAACTAGAATTCCTAGAAAACCTCTTCATACGTTATTTTTGGATCTGAGCAGTTCTTGAACAATGTATACTTCGTCGATTCTGTGAGAAGAAATTCAATTACTTTGTCGTTCCAAAATAGTTCGAAGCACTGAACTGGAGACAAGTTCCTGTATTTAGCATAATCACTCTCAGGAAATACAGAACTAACACTACACAGATCGTTTTTTTTCCAATCTCTGATTACAGTTTTTAAGATCTGTGACTTTTCCTGTTCATCTGGTTTATCATCAGGAGAGAAATTAATCTCAGGTTCACTACCTAACCTGTTTTTACTTGCTAAAACAACATCTTAACCAGCCTGGAGTTGCCTTGGTCCAAGATTATCGACGTGTCCTCTCCATCTTCTTCCACAGAATCTTCATCCGAATCCACATTATCTTCAGGAGGTTCAATAAATATATCTGTTGCATCTCCTTCATCCCCTTCAAGAACATCCAGGATTTCATGGAGAGATATCTCTAAAGAGCACGAATCGTTATTTTCACTGTTTTGCCTAGTGACATATATGCAACACAAAATTAAAACTGTATTTGGGGCCACAAAAATAAGAATTGCATTTTGTAGATAGCCATTAACATAAATTTCAGTAATTTTAACATTATAATCAACCGTAATTTAAATAAATTGTATTAAAATTTGCGATAAAAATGATACTTACTTCTTATTTCAAGATATAATCTCACTCACAAAAGTCTTCTGTACTTGAAGCACCAGTCACTGATCACTTAATGCTTGCAACTGACTGAAACGTACCTAAACATGAACAATAAAGCCTCCTTATCTGAAAGCCATACAACAATAGCCACTCCAAACGCACGCATTGTTGCCAACGAGAGAAAACAATGACAGGCTGTTCTGCGACATATATCTTACGCTAGGCAGAAATGGGTTAAGCAGTGTGTAAGCTTAGGGAGTGATGACCTTAGCAGTTAAGTCGCATAAGATTTCACACACACATTTTGACTTACATTTTGAAGTCTCATCGTGTATACGAGCTCTCTTCAAAAAATTCCGAAACTTTGTCTACAAAGTTGTTTTACGTCTCCCTTTTACTTATCGTGCATGCTCTGCTTCGAAACACTCTCCTCCGCAATTGATACGCCGCTCCCAACGCTGTTTCCACTTCCGGAAGCAGTCATGGTACGCCTCTCGCTGGATCGCGCAAAGTGCCTTCTGCGAGTTTTCTTTTAGCTCGTCTGTCGTCGAAAATCTTCGTCCTTTCAACGGGGACTTCAACTTTGGAAATGAAAAAAAGTTATGATTCTCTTAAGGAACCTTTCGCTCTCATTTGTATTATCCAAAAGCTCTTCACAGATTAAGTGGCGGAGGTCTTTCTGATCGCGATTTGTGAGCCGTGTGACGAACTTGGCGGCAACACGATGCATTCCAAGATGCTGTGTCAGGATTTTATGACATGGTCCAGCTAAAATGTTACATTCTTCTTCGATCACTCGGACAGACGGTCTTCGAATTGGCGCTCACAATTTACTTAACGTTACCGACATAAGCGTCGTCGGTAGATGTCGAAGGGCGTCCTGAAGGAGGGTCATTTTTAAGTTCCGTCCGACCATTTTTAAACCTTGTGAAGCATTTGTAACTCCGAGCACGGCTTAACCACTCATCACCGTAGGCTTCCTGCATAATTGGGTGTGTATCTGCAAAGGTTTCCTTTGGCTTCAAGCAAAATTTATTGCAAACGCATTGCTTCTCTAACTCTGAAAATATCGAAATTCGCAAGCAGTGCGACACAACGTTCTGCTCAGTACAACTCTGAACGATAACTAACAGACATACAACAATGAATCTTCCGTATCCGGCAGTTATACAAAACACAGGCGTGTGCAGGGATCCCAACACACCACTGGCGCGAAATTACGAATGTTTAGGAATCTTTTAACACACCTCATATGTTGACATATTGGAAACAAATATAGTTAAAAGGCTGATTGTTATTGCCTTGTCTCTTTCATATATTGCCCACGCTTGAACAGAGCATTCATTTCAGGTAGTCTTTACGGTTCATGGCGTGCCAATCCACTACGATATTTACGTATGTGCGGTTAGTGTTGCTCATTTTTTCCGTATTTAACACGTTTCGGTGCTTCAGTATTTCTTAGCGGTTTTAATTGTTACAGTACAATTGTTTACTGAGCGCAACAAATAATGCAATCTCTTTGTATGTCGAACTCCATAGAACGTTATCTCCCTCTCTCCATCTCTCTGTCTCTCCCTGTCTGTCTGTCTGTCTCTCTCTCTCTCTGTCTCTCTCTCTCTCTCTCCCTCCCTCTCTCTCTCTCTCTCTCTCTCTCCCACTGAAGAATCTTCGTATTGAAATCCGGAGTCGACCTCAGATCCTCCATGTAGAAGACACATGAGCTGTCAGGTATGAATAAGATCTTGGAAGAGTAAAAGGAAACATGAATTAGGTTAACTCATTACGAATATGTGTTTCATTGGTTCTTAGTATTTCTACAAGCTTTACATTTTCTGCTGCTCTACGTCAATGTACAAATGAGTGAAATTCAACCAGAACGTTTCTTTCATTCTATGGTGGAGTTTGTGCGTTTGTAAAATGTCCTACCAGATTAAAACTATGCAGGCTTGATACTTGAGACTGGACAGTTAGAATGTGAGGAAAATGTTTTTACTTTCTAGAAAGCCAAGAGTCTGCTTTGGAACTCCGGTTTTACACATAGTTTTCATCTATCAATAAGTGAAGTGAAATGAAACATTGTCATTTATCCAGCACTGAAGGCGATATACGGATCCTCTCTCCATACGGAGCTATGCTGACCGCCCCTGGTACGTGACTAGAGTCAATAATCACGACACTTTTTTATTTTTATTTTTGTTCGTGATGCATCAATATGAGTCAATTGTTGCTGAATGTTACAATCATTAGCATTATTTCCTACATTCTACGATAAACGAATGAATCAATAGGCTAGGGCTACTCAAATTGCAAAATACAGGTTTTCACGTCATCCTTTAGTTTTTTGTCCAATGAAATACGACTGAAACACCACGAAATCCTATTGAAGATGGTGGGCCAAAACATTTAACTTCAAGCTGCTGCGAAACAAAGAAGGAAAATACTCAGTAAATCTGAGGCGAGACAAAAGTGCAGCTTCTGATTTTCAACTGCCAGCCATGTTGTAGAGCACATCATTTGTTTAACATCTCCGTATAATACGTATCAAGCTATTAACTAATTAATATGAAATATTATGACTAACAAAGATTTTTAAAGTGAGGAGCCGTTTGTTGTCATTGTTACCTTTATTATTTTCTTCATAAGAAGAGCAAGCTTTATTGCATATGGCAGTGAACCTCAGTTTCTTGTATGCCCAGAAGTCCCTCTGTTTTGGTGATATTGTCAGCTTGGGCTCCTGAGAGCAGTGCAATTTATATTCTTGTTGTGTTCATCTCAGTTTGTCACTGTTATCTGAAAGAAGAATCTTGTAAGCATCATCAGATTGTGTCTCCGTCTTTGAGGATTATTTCACTAGCTCTCAGAAATACGGCTGCTTACAAATCTTCATGCCAAAGTTTCTTGGTCTTTTCGGAGACATTTGCTATGTGGACTGCTAGTGAGATTTTTGTTTCACTTTTCCTTTTTTTTATTCATTCACGACGCGGTGCATGTCTACTCTCTTTTCAGCGAAGATCAAACGCAGACAACTTTCGTTGCCTTTATGATGTCTACTCTCCCTTAGAATCTACATGGAGCGTCTTTATCGTCCTCAGAATATTGCTCTAAACCGGTTGACTTCAATAGTGAGATCTGATCTTAACAATTTGAATGCTATTGAATGATTTCAATTAATTGTGATTATTTCTGAGATGTGCAGGAAACAGTAGTATAGCTCTCACAGAAAATATCAATCAATTATTTTAAAATATCTGTACGTACCTCCCTCTGAGATGTGATACTGGAAACACTGACTGACTGTTGTCTAACCGTCGTTGAGAAAAATCAAAACAAATGAAATTTCACAACATCTTTTTCCAATCTTCCGCTACAGTTTTAAGAAGAACCCTGCAATAAACCGATAATAAAGGTGTGTCTCTGTGTATTAAAACTGGACCAGAAGACACGATGAAGGCGCTTACATCGCAGTAACAGACCACACAGTGCGTCCAAACACGTAATTTACTTGACGCAGTCGTTATGGAGGTACGCTGCCGCTGAACAGATCTCTGTTTGAGGGAACCAACACACACACACACACACACACACAGGCATGATATACACGTGCCCTCGCGCCTAGTGGACCAAAGATAAACCAGCGGGCCGTCTTTTGGACGGGCCCTTCCGTTCTCTGAATTGATGCTTTATTTTCCAGTCACACAGCCAGCCCTGTTCTTCGTCGAACACGACCCCTGGGGCCCTGCCACCAAGAACAGCAGACAGAAGGCTTCTACGTAAAACCGCGTTGCCATGAAACTAACCACAAGATACAACAAATGACGTCGCACAGTGAACTCTTAACTAATAGTTAGTTCTCATGGTCGGCGTAGAAATGAGCTACATCTTTTGCGATGCCAGATAACGTTTATTCGTTTATTTATTTTATTTACTTATTTTTTACAGACTCTGTTACATTAGACCAGTGTTATAAATGTGAAGGAAGGAATATAACCGATTAACGCTCTGTTAGCAACGCTCTCCTTTAACAGAGTGCAAGCAAGAATTAGACTACAATGGGGACGAAAATCACCCTTGTCTTTCACAAAAGACCTATCCTAGCAGTCGCCTAAATACATTTCAGATAACTACGGGAATCCTAAGAGTCGATGATTGAACGGAGAACTTGACGGTCCCAAAGTACAACAATAAAGTTATAGTGATAACAAATTTTATTTTGACCCAGATTTCACACAACGTTTGAAACTTAACTAACAGGATATTCATCTACGCTAACAGCCGACGTAATTTCAGTGATCAAATTTCTTTGTCTCCGGCGAGCAAGGCAACTTATTGACTGACACGCGAAGGGACGGTCCATGGTGCATCTGATGCTAATCGGGGACAGGCTGTAATATTCCATCGAGACAGGGACATTATACCTAGCGTCGAAAGGAAACAACTTGGAATAGTTTTAGCGAAGTAAACAACACTAACATCCATGCAGTGAGCAATCAGATGTTCTAGAATAATTGCTTCATTGCAAAGGGTATCCTCATTTGTTGTACACGACTCATCCGCTGAGCAGGACTTTCGTAAACTTGCATTTTGCGTTCGGATTAAAATACGGCTGTGGCCCTTCGTAAATAATTTTTTTTATCACAGAAGTTCCGAAAAGTAAGGGCCACATGAATCGTTCCGATTCCCACTAAATTCAGTCGTCTTATGTTGGACTGGACATCGTAACAGTCTGTAACATTTAAAGTCTGATTGTCTGGCATACATTATGCTCTTGTCACTGAGCTGTTGATTCTCCTTCAGTCTTCTAGTAAATGCTAAGTGACAGGACTGTGACATATGATAGACAACCAGGCGTTCGAGATTGTCGTAGTAGGCAGTGCAAGGTCAGATTATAGCTGATTAATCAAACCGGTAACGTTCGTACGAAATTAATGATTGAGGCTGTATCTGCATACTATTCCGAATGGGAATTCCTCTCCAAAGGGTGTCCCTGACACCAATCCAAACACGCAGTCACCACAACCGACTCTCACCGGACGTAGCAGCGCATTCGAGAGACCGTGCTTCCACTCTCTGACCAGTTATCTAGAAGTAAGACTTTCCTGGTTTCCGTAAAATCTCTTTAAAATAAATGTTACGTTGGGTTTTTCTAAAAGGAAGACATCAATTTTGTTATCTAAACTTCTGAAATCCGAACTCATCCTCGGCCTCTAAGGACCTTTACGACTACTGGTCTCCTTCCTCAGTGCAGTTTCCAATACTTCATCTCTTACGACGAAAATCATTCAGTCCACATCCAGACCTAATATGAGTGAAATGCAGCAGGGATTAATGCCTCACTAAAAGATCATTGTCCAAAGTTATACTCAGCCAACGTGTCAAGCGCTGATAAGGCAGAACCCTGCTGAACACTGATGATCCCAGCGTTTCGAATTACATACACCCTCAGTTGCAACCACTACACAAGAAAGACACGTTGGATGCAAAGTCTTTTGTTTCTTTCAACACGTTCCTAACGTTGTAGTCTTACCCGACGTCACTCAAACACGAGACTCAAGAAATACTGGTGATCTTCTCAGTACAGTGACTTTACCGAATTTCGGCAGTCCTTTCCAATCCTCTCAGATATCAATTGAAGACGCAGTCTCAGGTATCAATAAACTAATTGCGACCTGTGGGGCTGTGTTTGACGTATAAAACTATTTCTCGACGTTATGTCTCCGATTGCTGGGACATCTTCGGAGTTTAATCGGCAATGCATCAAGACAACATCATACAATGAAAGTTTTAAGAATTACCATTAAAATATGCGAAACATAATATGAATCATCGCTGTCATGTTTAGCAGTGGAAAGTATGGTGATCTTGCTGTACGAATATGGAAACATGAGACATCATTGCTTTAGGGTTAGCGTCTTTGACTGTTCAAATGTGTGAGACATCTTATGGGACTTAGCTGCTAAGATCATCAGTCCCTAAGCTTACACACTACTTAACCTAAATAATCCTAATGACAAACACGCACACCCATGCCCGAGGGAGGACTCGAACCTCCGTCTTTGACTACTAATCAAAACGTCCTGGATCCTGGGTTATGGAAAGACGAGGCACTCATGGTCTATGCTATTCGACCTCTTGCTCTGAGCGTGAACTTGGCTAGTTTTTCACCTCACTGCAGCGTCGCACGCGCTTGGACAGGTTTTTCTCAGTGTTTCTAGTGTCTTCGAGTGTCGCATCGTCGTTTGGTCTGCGGCGTAGTTGTTGTGTGTGTCCGTTGATAGTGGCATGGTCTGATTCATATTGTTGACGGGGATTCATAACTGACTCGTTGATACAACTGATATAATATCTGACCAGGTTCGTGTTACTTCTTTTGATTCTAATACCTATGTGTTTTTCGTTAAGTTTTGGGAGCCGCTACAAATAGGTAGGTCGCTTTTGCGCGTTGGTTCTCAAGTGCATCGTGATGGTTCCATAATATGGCGCTTCTTGTCAACGTGTTCAGTCTCTCGCTGGAAGCTGACGACAGTTTACTTAACGAAGCGTTGCCACCTTATAGTGATGTGAGGAGTATACGATGCGAACACTGATCCATTCAACACCGGTTGCAATGTTATACCGTTATCCGTTCAGTGGAGATGGTAGTCAAACGCATCAGTCCTTCCCACCTACAGATCTGTGGTTACCACATTCATGTAACGTATAGTGTGCACATGGTGATATGATTTCTCTGCAATGAAAGTGGCCACCTTACACCAATTGGCAGTGGCGGGTATTTATATTGAAATGCTCATTTGAACAGCGTCGGGAAGTGATGTTAGCTAACGTCGATTCTCCTGATGGGGTCAGTGGAGCGAATACAACTGCTGAGGTCTCATATTTCTCCTAGTGTTTCTGCCGCGTTTGAGGTGATTCCTCTGGAACCACCAAAGAGTGGGGAATTCGTTGAGCCTTCTGGTGTCACAGTGGCGCAACAGCAGTTAAACTCGCATGTTCCTTGATTTTAGCCATTCAGGTGCGTTCCGAACTAACTACTGTTGTCACTCCAATGGAGGCGATTGGTTGCCAGGATGATCTACCTGTCAACCCAGGTGTTATGATACCGGACCCCTCTCTTGTGCGTCGATATGAAATGCAAGAAACCCAGACGTGGCCTCCGAGGCTCCTTGTTTGTCCCCTGCTTTGGTTGATGTTCAAGAACCGCCTACTGTATTGCCTCGTATTTGCTGTAAACATCGCGTTCAACCTGAGCGCGCGGTGGATAGAAAAGCTAAGAAACATTAAGACTACAGAGATAGGGGTGCGAGCGCCCCAAGCTCGGACTCGTCAGTGGACTCAGCGATGATGCAATTAAGTTTGGCGACACATCGATTTTTTTTCTTGTTTTTATAGTACGTAGAGTTATAGGTTTCTTTCTTTCAGTGTTAATCGGGTGGAGTCAGAACTGCAGCTCACTTCGTTGCGTCATTTTATCTAGGATTCCTATGCAGATGTCGTATTTCTACAAGAAATTAAATTTGCTCCTTTTTTTTCTCCTGGAAATGGAAAAAAGAACACATTGACACCGGTGTGTCAGACCCACCATACTTGCTCCGGACACTGCGAGAGGGCTGTACAAGCAATGATCACACGCACGGCACAGCGGACACACCAGGCACCGCGGTGTTGGCCGTCGAATGGCGCTAGCTGCGCAGCATTTGTGCACCGCCGCCGTCAGTGTCAGCCAGTTTGCCGTGGCATACGGAGCTCCATCGCAGTCTTTAACATTGGTAGCATGCCGCGACAGCGTGGACGTGAACCGTATGTGCAGTTGACGGACTTTGAGCGAGGGCGTATAGTGGGCATGCGGGAGGCCGGGTGGACGTACCGCCGAATTGCTCAACACGTGGGGCGTGAGGTCTCCACAGTACATCGATGTTGTCGCCAGTGGTCGGCGGAAGGTGCACGTGCCCGTCGACCTGGAACCGGACCGCAGCGACGCACGGATGCACGCCAAGACCGTTGGATCCTACGCAGTGCCGTAGGGGACCGCACCGCCACTTCCCAGCAAATTAGGGACACTGTTGCTCCTGGGGTATCGGCGAGGACCATTCGCAACCGTCTCCATGAAGCTGGGCTACGGTCCCGCACACCGTTAGGCCGTCTTCCGCTCACGCCCCAACATCGTGCAGCCCGCCTCCAGTGGTGTCGCGACAGGCGTGAATGGAGGGACGAATGGAGACGTGTCGTCTTCAGCGATGAGAGTCGCTTCTGCCTTGGTGCCAATGATGGTCGTATGCGTGTTTGGCGCCGTGCAGGTGAGCGCCACAATCAGGACTGCATACGACCGAGGCACACAGGGCCAACACCCGGCATCATGGTGTGGGGAGCGATCTCCTACACTGGCCGTACACCACTGGTGATCGTCGAGGGGACACTGAATAGTGCACGGTACATACAAACCGTCATCGAACCCATCGTTCTACCATTCCTAGACCGGCAAGGGAACTTGCTGTTCCAACAGGACAATGCACGTCCGCATGTATCCCGTGCCACCCAACGTGCTCTAGAAGGTGTAAGTCAACTACCCTGGCCAGCAAGATCTCCGGATCTGTCCCCCATTGAGCATGTTTGGGACTGGATGAAGCGTCGTCTCACGCGGTCTGCACGTCCAGCACGGACGCTGGTCCAACTGAGGCGCCAGGTGGAAATGGCATGGCAAGCCGTTCCACAGGACTACATCCAG
Organism: Schistocerca serialis cubense; assembly: GCF_023864345.2. Classification (NCBI taxonomy): domain Eukaryota; kingdom Metazoa; phylum Arthropoda; class Insecta; order Orthoptera; family Acrididae; genus Schistocerca; species Schistocerca serialis. The sequence goes on along the minus strand of NC_064643.1, from coordinate 505,743,483 downwards.
CATCTCTACGATCGTCTCCATGGGAGAATAGCAGCCTGCATTGCTGCGAAAGGTGGATATACACTGTACTAGTGCCGACATTGTGCATGCGCTGTTGCCTGTGTCTATGTGCCTGTGCTTCTGTCAGTGTGATCATGTGATGTATCTGACCCCAGGAATGTGTCAATAAAGTTTCCCCTTCCTGGGACAATGAATTCACGGTGTTCTTATTTCAATTTCCAGGAGTGTATTTCCACTGTTTAATGTAGTCCCAGAATGTTCCATGGCGGCTGCCCTGTTTTTAAGGAAGGGCATTCCCATTGAAGGGGATGAAGTTGCTAATGATTGAATGTCATGTATTTGTAGTTTTCTTCGGCTGACGTTGATTTTCCCAATGTACCATCCTGTACTGGTCGCGCTTTGGACCGTTCTCGATTTTGTAGGGAATAGGTGATTCATTTGCTTTGGGGAAGTCCACTAAGTATTTTTAAAGGTGGTGATTTTAACTGTGTGTTGCTTCCTGTAGAGCAGTCCCGCGATTATAACTTGTGTGGGGAATTTCAAGATTTAGTCCATTCCTTGAAACTGCAAGACGCTTAGGTCTGTAAATATCCAACTCTTGCCAAATTTACCTATTTTACTGCTACTGCAGATTTTACAGGTTTTATCTATCAGACTGGATGCGTGACCGGATTTTGGTAGTCAATGTCATCCCCGCCAGCTTCACGGACCACGGCGCAGTGACTGTTACCTCAAATCACGTGCGACAGTCAATGAATTATTTCGGCAACCTGCGATGCTGAATGTGCCGCAGTTGGAGGACCTCTATGAAGATTAGGTGATCCAACGCTGTGGGATCGTAGTCTCCATTCAACTGCGCGAGACGCCTTCATTTTAGAATGGTATATTGAACTGAAAAACTGAGAAGAGGCTCCGACAAATGTTGGTACGATTCTGCACCGATGGAGGGTAGAATTTCTTCCTTTCATGGCTTTTATGAAAGTGCTCATCAAGGTTCCCTACGGACTGCAGACGTCAGGCGTGTAAAGCCCCAGGTGTTTAGGTTGAATCAGCATGAAATGGAAAGGTTAAAGATGCGTTCCAAACCACATTCCTTGCTAGCGGATGCACTTACTTCTCTATATCATCTCATTTGACATCAGACTCGTCGTCTACGTATGTGTATCTCGTCTCACAAGAGCGGAATGGCAATGTTGCGACGGTACAGAAGGACAAATCACATGCTCTTCTTTAGTTCTATGTTGGGCTGTATGAGGTACCCGTCCGTGAAGATACGTCATCCGATTTGCTTGTTCCGATTCTCTATCGTTTACTTACAGCTGGAGATAATGGTGAGTCTTTAGATGTTTCTCAAATGTGATGATGTGTTTGACCTTATTGTTATATCGCCTTTTCGTAAGTCTCCGGGATCGGATGGTCTATGAAAGGGGATTTTCGCGCGTTTATAGCCTTTGTTGTGCACTACTTCTACATTACTTTCAAACAAAGTGTTGAGGGTGAGGTTTGTGCCCGATTCGTATAAAGTTTACAGATATGTGTTGGTTCCTAAAAATTCTGGTCAGGCAGCAACTGATGAATTTGACCTGATTAGCCTATTGAATTTGATTATAAAACTATGATGAGGGCGGTGAATAGCCAGCTGTCTATGGTGAACACTGACAAGAAGGGACACTAATTGTTGGTAAGGCGGGTACCAGGTTGAGATTCATTGGGAGAGTGCTTAGAAAATGTAGTCCATCAACAAAGGAGGTGGCTTACAAAACACTCGTTCGACCTATACTTGAGTATTGCTCATCAGTGTGGGATCCGTACCAGGTCGGGTTGACGGAGGAGATAGAGAAGATCCAAAGAAGAGCGGCGCGTTTCGTCACTGGGTTATTTGGTAACCGTGATAGCGTTACGGAGATGTTTAATAAACTCAAGTGGCAGACTCTGCAAGAGAGGCGCTCTGCATCGCGGTGTAGCTTGCTCGCCAGGTTTCGAGAGGGTGCGTTTCTGGATGAGGTATCGAATATATTGCTTCCCCCTACTTATACTTCCCGAGGAGATCACGAATGTAAAATTAGAGAGATTAGAGCGCGCACGGAGGCTTTCAGACAGTCGTTCTTCCCGCGAACCATACGCGACTGGAACAGGAAAGGGAGGTAATGACAGTGGCACGTAAAGTGCCCTCCGCCACACACCGTTGGGTGGCTTGCGGAGTATCAATGTAGATGTAGATGTAGATGATAGGACATGTTTCTTTTTTTTTTTTTTTTTTGCAGACATTGTGGAATAGTTTCCATAGGATATGTGGGTGCTGTTGTGAATGAAAGCTGTTGGGGAAGACAAAGATTGAACTACATCTGGCAAATAAATGAGGACACAGAATGCAACTGCTACTCTTCAATGGAAAATGTTGGCACAGGATAGGAATTCGTGGTGGACCGCATCAAACTAGTCAGAAGATTGTTGGAAAAATGTCTCTGTGGTATGGTGGTTAGTCACCTGTATAGTTTATACGAAGTGTAACAAAGGTGCTTTAGAAAAAAAAACGGGGAACTTTGAAAGGAAGTCGATCTTGCTTGCGAGGAACACCGCTGAGTAAATAAAAAAAAAAAAAAAAACAGATGTTCGAGGAATACTTCCCGACAATATACTTATCCGTGTGTGGATAATGAAAGTGAGAATGAGAAACCGATAAGATGAATCAGGGCAGTCTGTTGCCACATATACGGAGTGAGGTGGCGCAGTCGTTAGACTATCATCTCGTGAACGGGAAGACGGCGTTTCAGATCCTCATCTCCATCCTGATGGCGATTGAGAACATCCTTCTCCCTCCTGATTTAGGTTTTCTACGATCCGCTTAAGGTGAACGCCGGGGTACTTCCTGTGAAAGGGCACACCCGATATCCCTCCTCATTCTTCCTCCACTCTTCCTCAATCCGAGCTTGTATTTACCCTCTAATGACCGCATCGCTGACGGGACTTGGATCCTTAATTTTGATTTTTTTCCCCTGCTCGCTACGTACATAGTGGACTAGTGCAGACAAATGTTAATATTTCAATGATTTACTCTGTTCCATGCACTGTAAATTGGTCTGCGGAGTATATCAATAGTGTAACCCGTCAAAACTGCATACTTGGCTTACAGTCAACTTTCATTTTAATTATAGCCAACATATAAACGTTCGATGCGAAATATAACAGCTGCGCATACAGCAGAAACTGCCTAGTAGCGAAAGACAGAATAAAACATATTCTTATCCAAGTTATTATAGCCAGAGCAGCAGTTATTGTCATTCAGAACTTAATTTCGGCTGTGGACCCTGCTGCAACCAAAACTTGTACACGTTTTCCCAAGCCTGAGTTGAGTTAATCTCCATATATTTGAGTTGCAAAGGGTATTGTAGTTTGGTCCTTGCTGTGAACTGGTACCCGCAGCCTGTTGGCAGTTTCACTGTTTCGTCATTAGTGTACGTATGTTCGAGATGGTAGGCATTTACATAATCCGGCACTACGCCTTCAGTGCGTAAAAATGGGCACTGATGTAGTGTAAACAACAAAAACAAATACAATAAATGACTGATTACCGTATTATCTAGCTCGCTTAGGATTTTGGTAGTCGGTGTGATGTAAATCTTGGTGTAGTGTGTGTATAGGATTTGCAGCCTTGTCCTCTTTCTCGCATGACGACGACCTGAATGGGAAAGGTTACAAGACCTACATTAAAACATCACACATTCATTGCTAACGTTGTTAGATGTTGCTTAGCGGAAATACCACAGCCACGTGATAAAGTTTCAAAAGTTCATATGTGTTAACACAATGCGCCTGTTGCACTCTACCAACAGGTTTTAAATACTATATTCTCAACGAATTTTTCATAGTTTGTAATTTTTCACCCCCAGTTGTCGGAGATCGTACCCCTATTCGCTGTTTATTTATTTATCTCCGTTATTCACTATGTGCTGAATTTCGTTCCTGCGACAGCTAAATACATTGCTCCTGATTTTTCGTGATGATACAGATAGCCATTCCAGGGATATAACTACATCGGAGAGGTATCTGTGGAGAGGCCGTACTAAGATCGGGTTTCTGAAAGAGTGGGGGCTAGTCTTTTTCAGTAACTGCAAAGTCGTCAGTCTGGATGATTGGGTGACGTGGCCTTGTAATATTGTGATGATGTTACGATGAACTGCTGAAAACAAGAGGAAACTAATGTAATATTTCCCGAGGGCATGCAGCTCTGTTGTACGGCTTAATGAGGATATCATCCTCATGTGTATAGTATTATGGAAATAAAATAGCCCCCAATAGGATCTACTGCTTGGGATTGCTCATGAGTGTATCATCAAGAAAATCGAATCCTAGAATCCTACATGGCGCGGCCCCTCCCGCCGGAGGTTCGAGTCCCCTCTCGGGCATGGGTGTATGTGTTGTTCTTAGCATCAGTTAGTTTAAGTAGTGTGTAAAGTTAGGGACCGATGACCTCAGCAGTTTGGTCCCTTAGGAATTCACACACATTTGAACATTTTAATACTAGATAAATGAGGTCAGAGTTAAGAATGTTCAATACCTTATAGATTAGTGAACTTAAAAAGAAAAACCGATAGATTGAAGTTAGATGCAACGAGAACTGGTGAAGTCCGGTGGCAACAAGAACTGGTCTTCTAATCATGTGAGTACAGGGATATCATCATAAGATCGAATAGGGATAGTACAGAAGTAGCTCTAACAATGAAGAAGCAGGTAACTTACTATTAACCACATGGTGAACGCATACAGCAGCCAAGGTAGATATGTAAAGTCTATATCTACATCTACATCAGCACTCCAGAAGCCATCTTTCGGGGTGTGGAGAAGGATAGCTCTTTATCCTCGCCACGCCTTCTTTTCCACTGTGGTTGCGAATGGTTCGCCAGAAGAACGACCACTGATAAGTCTGTGCCTGGGGTCAAAACTCTCTGAGTGTTTTTTTATGATCGTTTCGTGATATGTAGGTAGGAGGAAGCAATATATTGTTCGCCTCTTCTAAAATCGTACGCTCTCTGAACTTGAACAGTAAACATCCATGTGACTCAGAACACATCTCCTGTAACGCTGCCACTGGAGGTGGCCAGCGGCTCCTTGACGCTATCGCGCTTACTTGATGAACCTATAACGAAACGTGTTCTCTTCTTTGGATCTTCTCTATTTTCTCTAACAATCCTATCTAGTACAGATCGTAGATCGCCAAGAAATATTCAATTATTGGTCGAACATGCGTTTTGTAAGCTTGCTGATGATTCTTCCAAGGAATCTCAGTCTGGCACGTGCCTTCCCTGTGATTATTTTTATGTGGTCATTCGGCTTTAAATCGCTCCGTACTCCGAGACATCTTATGGAAGTAACTGTTACCATTGATTGCTCTGCAATCATGTAGCCATGAAATTATCGGTCTTTCTGTCTGTGTATACATAATGCATAACATTTGTTTTCACTAGAAGTCAGTTGCCTCTCCTTGAACCACGCGCCGTTGCTCTGTTGGTATTCCTGAATTGTACTACTATTCTCTAGGGCTGCAACTTCTCTGTGTACAAGAGTCTTTCTTTCTTTCTTCTTTTCTATTGCTTGTGCCGTTTTCCCGCAATGACGCAGGGTCAGCATGGTTAATTGAATTTGGCAAGGTTAATTGTAAGGGGTGGCCGGATGCCCTTCCTGCCGCCACCCTGTATCCCCCGGGACAGAATTAGTGTACCCCAACTGTCTGTGTCTGGTGGAACCCATGGAATAGTCCGAATGTGTTCAGATGTTGGCGAGTCGTGTAACTGAGGCGGGACGTGGGGAACAGCCCGTTATACGCCTAGGGCGATGTGGAAAACCGCCTAAAAACCACATCCAGGCTGGCTGGTACACCGGCCTCCGACGTTAAGCTGCTGGGCGGATTCGATCAGGGGCCGGCGCGCCTACCTGAGTCCAGGAAGCAGCGCATTAGCGCTGGTCCTGGCGGGTCTCTCTGCGTACAAGAGTATCAGCCGCGAAACGCTTCATGAAACTCCCGACATCTTCTTGGCCACTGGTATGTGTGTTGTGAAAAGGAATGGTTATATAAAATTCTCAAGGGTTACACACCAACTTACTTTTATGTCTGAGAGTTCTCTCCATTGTGAATGACATGCTGTGCTCTGACGGCTGCAAACTCTTCAGTCCAATCACACAGCTGGACTGTGTATTTTTTTCATTACGCGGCGACGCGGGAATATATCGAACGCCTTCCGGATGTCAAGGGCCACGGCCTCCACCTAGGCGCCTGTATCTACTGCATTTTGGTCTCTTGGACGAACAGATGAAATGATAAAGGCAGTAGCAGAACAACTAGGCAAGAAGACTAGGCCATGTAGATCTACAATGCAAGAAATAATGATTTTAAATCAGAAACGGCTGAAATATAAAAATCAGATTGACAAAAAGTGCAAAACTGTGAAAAGCAAGTGACGCACTTCAATTGAAAACTATAGAAACTTTTCAGAAAAAGAAGTATCCGTATGTATATTAGAAGCCCATATGTCAAGCCAGTACTAAGCGCAGAAGGAAAACAATGATACATATACAAGGAGTACGAGTGTACAACGTTATTTTTAAGTGCCTCTAGGGCTACAGAAGACTACAAGACATGCAGAAAAATGGTACGCGTAGGGCATAGGGCATCTAGCCAAGTTTCCGTTCCTAATATGTCCTCTGGCGAGGTTGTAGATAGCATCTACATCTACATCTACATCCATACTCCGCAAGCCACCTGACGGTGTGTGGCGGAGAGTACTCTGAGTACCTCTATCGGTTCTCCCTTCTATTCCAGTTCGTATTGTTCGTGTGGGCTCTAATCTCTCTGATTTTATCCTCATGGTCTCTTCGCGAGATATACGTAGGAGGGAGCAATATACTGCTTGACTCTTCGGTGCAGGTATGTTCTCGAAACTTTGACAAAAGTTCGTACCGAGCTACTGAGCGTCTCTCCTGCAGAGTCTTCCACTGGAGTTTGTCCATCATCTCCGTAACGCTTTCGCAATTACTAAATGATCCCGTAACGAAGCGCGCTGCTCTACGTTGGATCTTCTCTATCTCTTCTATCAACCCTATCTGGTACGGAATTCACGCTGCTGAGCAGTATTCAAGCAGCGGGCGAACAAGCGTACTGTAACCTTCTTCCTTTGTTTTCGGATTGCATTTCCTTAGGATTCTTCCAATGAATCTCAGTCTGGCATCTGCTTTATCGACGATCAACTTTATATGATCATTCCATTTTAAATCATTTCTAATGCGTACTCCCAGATAATTTATGGCATTAACTGCTTCCAGTTGCTGACATGCTACAATGTAGCTAAATGATAAGGGATATTTCTTTCTATGCATTCACAGCACATTACACTTGTCTACATTGAGATTCAATTGCCATTCCCTGCACCATGCGTCAATTCGATGCAAATCCTCCTGCATTTCGGTACAATTTTCCATTGTTACAACCTCTCGATTTACCACAGCATCATCCGCAAAAAGCCTCAGTGAACTTCCGATGTCATCCACAAGGTCATTTATGTATATTGTGAATAGCAACGGTCCTACGACACTCCCCTGCGGCACACCTGAAATCACTCTTACTTCGGAAGACTTCTATCCATTGAGAATGACATGTTTTGTTCTGTTATCTATGAACTCTTCAATCCAATCACACAATTGGTCTGATAGTCCATATGCTCTTACTTTGTCCATTAAACGACTGTGGGGAACTGTATCGAACGCCTTGCGGAAGTCAAGAAACATGGCATCTACCGGTGAACCCGTGTCTCGTGGACGAATAGCGCTAGCTGGGTTTCACACGACCGTCTTTTTCGAAACCCATGCTGATTCTTACAGAGTAGATTTCTAGTCTCCCGAAAAGTCATTATACTCGAACAAAATACGTGCTCCAAAATTCTACAACTGATCGACGTTAGAGATATAGGTCTATAGCTCTGCACATCTGTTCGACGTCCCTTCTTGAAAACGGGGATGACCTGTGCCCTTTTCCAATCCTTTGGAACGCTACGCTCTTCTAGAGACCTACGGTACACCGCTGCAAGAAGGGGGGCAAGTTCCTGCGCGTACTCTGTGTAAAATCGAACAGGTATCCCTTCAGGTCCAGCGGCCTTTCCTCTTTTGAGCGAATTTAATTGTTTCTCTATCCATCTGTCGTCTATTTCGATGTCTACCATTTTGTCATCTGTGCGACAATCTAGAGAAAGAACTACAGTTCAGTCTTCCTCTGTGAAACAGCTTTGGAAAAAGACATTTAGTATTTCGGCCTTTAGTCTGTCATCGTCTGTTTCAGTGCCATTTTGGTCACAGAGTGTCTGGACATTTTATTTTGATCCACCTACCGCTTTGACATGAGACCAAAATTTCTTAGGATTTTCTGCGAAGTCAGTACATAGAACTTTACTTTCGAATTAATTGAACGCCTCTCGCATAGCCCTCCTCACACTACATTTCGCTTCGCGTAATTTTTGTTTGTCTGCAAGGCTTTGGCTATGTTTATGTTTGCTGTGAAGTTCCCTTTGCTTCCGCAGCAGTTTTCTAACTCAGTCGTTGTACCATGGTGGCTCTTTTCCATATCTTACGATCTTGCTTGACACAGACTCATCTAAAGCATATTGTACGATGGTTTTGAACTTTGTCCACTGATCCTCAACACTATCTGTACTTGACACAAAACTTTTGTGTTGAGCCATCAGGTACTCTGAAATCTGCTTTTTGTCACTTTTGCTAAACAGAAAAATCTTCCTACCTTTTTTAATATTTCTATTTACGGCTGAAATCATCGATGCAGTAACCGCTTTATGATCGCTGGTTCCCTGTTCTGAGTAAACTGTTTCAAATAGTTCGGGTCTGTTTGTCACCAGAAGGTCTAATATGTTATCGCCACGAGTCGGTTTTCTGTTTAACTGCTCAAGATAGTTTTCAGATGAAGCACTTAAAAAAGTTTCACTGGATTCTTTGTCCCTGCCACCCGTTATGAACGTTTGAGTCTCGCAGTCTATATCTGGCAATTAATATCTCCACCCAGAACTATAACATGGTGGGGAAAACTATTCGAAATATTTTCCAAATTATCATTCAGGTGCTCAGCCACAACAGCTGCTGAGCCAGGGGGCCTATAGATACATCCAATTACCATGTCTGAGCCTGCTTTAACCGTGACCTTCACCCAAATTATTTCACATTTCGGATCTCCGTCAATTTCCTTCGATACTATTGCTCTTCTTATCGCTATAAACACGCCTCTCCATTTACTGTCCAGCCTGTCTCTGTGCTATACATTCCAATCTGAGTTTACATTTCATTACTGTTTACGTCTGGTTTCAGCCAACTTTCTGTCCCTAGTACTATATGGGCGTTGTGACCGTTTATTAAAGGGAGCAGTTCTGGGACCTTTCTATAGAAGCTCCTGCATTTTACTATTAGCACCTTAATATTGTTATTCCCTGTTGAATTTTGCCTACTCCTACCTTGCCGCGTCTCAGGAGGCGTCTTGTCGGGCCTAGGGAGGGAATTCTCTAACCTAAAAAACCCACATGTGCACTCCACACATACTCCGCTACCCTTGGGCCGCTTCCTGCGTGTAGTGCACGCCTGACCTATTCAGAGGGACCCTACATTTCTCCACCCGATAGCGGAGGTCGAGAAATTTGCACCCCAGATCTCCGCAGAATCGTCTGAGCCTCTGGTTTAAGCGTTCTACTCGGCTCCAAACCAGAGGACCGCGATCGGTTCTGGGAACGATACTACAAATAGTTAGCTCCGATTCCACCACGCGAGCGAGGCTTTCCGCCTTCACCAACTCCGCCAACCGCCTGTACGAACTGAGGATGACCTCCTCAGAACCCAGACGGCAGGAATCATTGGTGCCGACATGAGCAAAAATTTGCAGTCGGGTGCACCCAGTGCTCTCTATCGCCGCCGGCAGGGCCTTCTCCGCATCTCGGATGAGACCCCCCGGCAAGCAGACAGAGTGAACACTGGCCTTCTTCCCCGACCTTTCCGCTATTTCCCTAAGGGGCTCCATCACCCGCCTAACGTTGGAGCTCCCAATAACTAATAAACCCCTCCCCCCGTGTGCATGCTCGGACCTTGCTGAAGGAGCGGCCACATGTCCACTCACAGGCAGCACTACCATTCAATAAGCGAACCACCAAACGCCATACAATGGAGAGATGCTTGTGTTTTGTTCTCCGAAATTTGTCACATTTGAGTCTTTTGTGACAGTTCAGTGGTGATGTCGTGCCAAACATCAGGTAAAATCTCCAACAGGCGAAACAATCCATGGGCGATACAACTCATTTCGTGAGACTGCCTGCTCATGGGGTGCGAAGACAGCAGGCCGAATGTGTCCATTAGCAGAGAAGATTATGTGTGTGCGGGAATCGTTCAGGAGCCCAAAGATATCGACGACAGTGCTTTGCAGATGCTGCAGTCACCTGTCGAGATCATTTTGCACAAACGTATGACTTTAAAAGCATAGGAGCTATAGTCGTTACAAGCGATGACTACTCGGGACAATGAGTTTCTCTCCGACTTTCTGAATGACTTTTAGTGGCTACTGGAGGAAAAGAAAATCTTGAATAAAAATCGCTATCACCAGACATCGCATAATAAAATAAATGAAAATATAGTTTTTCACAAAAAGCAGGCTTTCCGTGACGAAGACCCGTGTTTTGCGTCTGAGAAGGTGAATCGTCATAACGTTTGTGTTTGTGCAAAGGACTTTCACGCGAGACTGTGGAACATATTCGAGATTCACCTGAATTTGACGTCTTTTAGGGCACAACCTCTTCAGTAGTTTATGAACGTATTTTTATATTCCACCTTACTTTCTTTCAGACTTTCATGACTGCCTCAATGACGAACTGCCAACGCGTTATATTGGTCGTGCTTCCTACCATGATCGTTCTTGTTTTCTTCAATGTTCCTTGTTGTAACGTGGCTTAATTCCGCGTGATTTCTATTTACGCCCAAGATTATGTCTCCGTACCTCACTGCCACTTATTGTGGATGTGTTATATGTACGAATATTCAGTTCGGTCGCTGATATCGACCATGTCCTGTTGGGACGTGTATGGCAAGAGTTTGATTATCGCATTGTCGTTAGTCGCATGACAAATGGTGCCCATATTGAGCACATGTAACATGAGTTATAAATTTGTGGAGATGCTCTCTCCACTTCTACATGGAGATTCCGTGATTATTTTACAAACTTTCAGGGATGACAGAGAAGGGTAAATACGTAAGTTATAGAAAGAGAAGACGAAGTGGATGAAGATGAGGGAGGGGACCAAATTATAAGTAAATATCGTCTGACAGTGGACCTCTTCTATTCATGCTCTTTGCTTTCCATATTTCAGAAGGAGGTAGTGTGGACCAAAATAAGAAAAAAAGTCCAGAACGCTTCGGCTCTGAAGTACATACCTGAAGATTTATATTGACTGCTCATCTTCCCTACAGTGAAAAATTTCTCTACTACCGAACAAGTGTTCATAGCTCTTAAGGTATGCAGCTTAGAGCCAATGTTTACCAGACTATTTTTTGTTGTCTTGTCCCATACTACCTCCTCCCAAAATATGGAACGCAAAGAGCTTTCAGTAGATGAGGTCCATTGTCAGAGATAATTTGAACAATTTTCACTGATAACTATCGACTCGGTCGTCTCCGGACCAGGTACCTCTGCCTCAAAATGATACGTTTACCTTTCACCATCAGTTTGAAATGAAGCGAAACGCCTGTGGTCTACATAAGCCTTATGATTTACATTACAGTGGAAACAAACTTAACTCAATGTTATTGAAAGAGAAGACAGAAGGAGATGATAACGTGAGGAGAATTTGACCGAGTACTGAAAGACAATAAAGGTACGTGTTCTCGCGGTCCCATTATAGTTTGTCTGTAATTGATCGCGATATTTACCTCTGTGTATCTCTTAGTTTTTGGCAGCTGTTTCCTGGAACCTCCGGCGTAACTATGAGTAATGCCGTCTAGAAGGTCGCTACAAGGGCAAAAATACTCTCTGTCGGTTTTGCTGGCTGGCCTCGTTTCTACAATCGCAGTTACATAAGTAATTCAGGTTATATATCGTCTTTTGCGATTGTAGCAAGTCTTGTTTCACATAGGTTTCGCTTTATTTCGAAGCATTGTCAGTAGTCACTATGACTGTGGTGTCACCACCAGACACCACACTTGCTAGGAGGTAGCCTTTAAATCGGCCGCGGTCCGTTAGTATACGTCGGACCCGCGTGTCGCCACTATCAGTCATTTGCCGAGACGATAGTTAGCATAGCCTTCAGCTACGTCATTTGCTACGACCTATCAAGGCGCCATTACCAGTTACTATTGATGCTGTAAAACATGTACCGTCACGAGCGATGTTCACCTGTTATGGATTAAAGTTAAGTATTCCCGCAGCAACGTACGTTATTGGCTATATTAATTACCTTGTCCTGTTCCAGATCTCACGCCAGCCTGCGTGAGCTTAAACGCGTGCCTTTCGGCTTCCTCATAGTGGCTTGGCTGTCTTGCCAAGCCATAACACTAATGCGCTTTTTCTTACAAAGATGTCTGCCAAGACAGTAAACACTCCACGTGTTTTACGCTAGCACTATTAAACAGAGTTCAATTTCAGTTACTACTCACGTACTTTCTGGTATTCAATCAACCTCTTCTTTCGAATATTCTTTGAAATATAGCCTATTATTCTTTGTATTATGTCTATTTTATCCTCCGTGAGCGTATAATATAAGTGATTTTTACGATTTTTTTAAAATAATGAAACAATAAACAGAAATATTTTTTGCACACTGTTTATTGATTGTTGGACAACATTACCTGATTTCTTAAAGCAATTCTGTCATACTTCGAGCAGTTAAAATTGCTCCGTCCATAATGTGATGTGTCCATTACGAAGTCCCTCAGTCTCAAAATCTTATCTGAAATTTGAAAAACAACAAAAACAGAACTATGAGATATTGTACACGAAGTAATAGCACACCTTTTTGAAATTTGACAAAATAATAAAATAACGAACTTCTGAAATAAAGATGTACTTTTGTCATGTGTTATTCGTCACGTTTTTGCACTAACTAATGGAGAAACTAAAACAAAAAAATAACCTATTACTCCTTTCGGACACGCCTGAGAAGTAATTTAGCCAGATTTCAGGAAGATATTTTTATTAATGAGCCGGCAAACCATTCCGCAGCTTGAGATACAGCGTGTTTCAAGCCAATGGAATGTAGCTCGGGCACACTAATAAAAATATCTTTCTGAAATTTGGCTGCATTACTCCTCGGCAAGGATTAATAGGCTATTTTTGTTTATTTGTGTTTATTGAATAGCTGTTAAAAAAATACGTGACGAAAATTACAAAAAAAAGTACATTTTGTATCAAACGCCCGCAATTTTATTAGTTTGTTAATTTTCGAAAAGACTGCTCTATTACTCAGTCGACAATACCCTATAAATTAATTTTTTTTTCAGATAATATTTGCAAACGGCTTGACTTTCGTCATGGACGCACCTCATTTTGGACAGGGCAATTCTAACTCCTCGGATGGGGGTGTATTAATGATTGAATTTCTTTAGAAATCAGAAAACCATGTCCAAGAATCAATACATAATGTGCAGAAGTATTTATGTTGATTTCTTCTTTAGTTTCCCCCCCAAAAAAAGAAGTCGCCTGTTTTATGGGCTGACTGAGGATGGTTCAAATGGCTCTAAGCACTATGGGACTTAACATCTTAGGTCATCAGTCCTCTAGACTTAGAACTACTTAAACCTAACTAACCTAAGAAATCACACACATCCATGCACGGGGCAGGATTCTAACCTGCGACCGCAGTAACAGCGCGGTTCCGGACTGAAGCGCCTAGAACCGCTAGGCCACAGCAACCGGCCTGACTGAGGAGATTGGGTCCTTAAGCCACTGGAGCACGTCTTGTTCCGCGGACGCTGTGAAACCTGTGGCATTGCTTTACGGTCCACAACCACTCATGCAGTGTCAGAAGTAATTCACTGAATACTGATATCATAAGGCACAGATAATAATCAACTGTTCTTTGCATTCCATTAATTTACATATGCTGATAAAGGTAGGTCAATAGGTACTGGTTTGCTAAATGCTCTTTTTCAAGCATTGTGCCACGTAATCTCACACACTACTACGAGGTTACATAAGAATGATAGGATTTAGATGCTCACTCAGGTAATTTAATTATTCAGTGCGTCACATCGATGTTTATAATATTGAGGAGACATCCTCATTGTACAGCCGGAAACTTCTAAGCAGAAATCCAATAAAGTTTCAAATGTTCAATTGTGTTTGAATTGCTAAGGGACCAAACTGCTGAGGTCATCGGTCCCTAGACTTACACACCAATGAAACTAACTTATGTCAAGAACAACACACACATCCATGCCCGAGGGAGGACTCGAACCTTCAGCGGGAGGGGCTGCGCAGTCCGTGACATGACGCCTCAAACCACGCGGCAACTCCACGCGGCCCAGTTAAGTCTATTTCCTTTGAGAGTCAGTAGTCATTGTGCATTGCACAAGTATTAGCTACGCAAACACATTTCGTTTCCGTTATTCTGAATTTATGAGAGAGCTCGTGGGTACGACTATTTCTATTTAATTCCCCGAGTCACATAGCGTTCCCAGAGCGTTTTCTGGGACATGAGAATTATCCATTTGCAAAACGTGAGGGTATCAGGGTTTGATTATTATTACTTATGGCAGAAGTATTTCCTCTTCGAATCACACACACGCCTTTCACGTCGGAAAAAGGTCCCTGTAGTAGATTAAGTTCCTTTATAATAACTGAGAATGAGAATACTTTCCTACTTGTTACGCAAGATATATGAGACAGCTGTAATTCCAAGAGACTTTTGAAAAAATAATTCTGGCACCAAAGACGGCAGGTGCTAACATACATGCACATTACGGAACCATCAGATGAAGTCATGGTCTTAAAATATTGGCACAGTTTCAGGGAACAAAGTGCCTGATGACAGCGTTGACAGTCAGTCATTTTTGACCATGGGCTAAGAAGACAATACTGATAAAAGATGAAGCTACTTTTATTCTTAGGAAGTATCAGGTAATAAATAAATTAATTAAACACTGCTGTGGGTTCCTTACTGACCAGTTTTTAGTAAAGGGTTAGAAAACTAATAGACCTCTATATCAGTGTTTTTCATAAAGAAAAATCAGACTCAGTTTTCTTTCTTGAAAATCGCAACAGTGTTCATTATTGTTTGTTGTAGTATTTACAAAATAGTTTTTCTAAAATGCTTTGGAGGTGAACCTAGGACGCTGCATTACATTTAAAATACAGACGCAATGGCAGGAAAAGCTTCAATGAAATAGACAAATTTGATAACGTCGATTATAAATGTGCTACGAAGTCTTTTGTAAATTTATTTGTGAGTGTTTTTTTTTAAGTGACGGAACAGTGTGTGGAGAGGGGGGGGGGGGGGGAAGAGTGCATAATATTTGCAGAGAGAGCAAGCATTTTCAAAGGGATGTACACAGCAATAGTTATGAGAAGATTCTTGCACAGGATAGACTAGCAGGAGTGGAACATTGAACCATTCTTTGGAATGAAGAGCAAACAAAACCGAAAAAATAATGTTGGTATTCTGGGAGAACGTTTCGGAATGTCTCGCTGCGTCTGTGACAGCATTTAAGATTACACGATATAGTCAGTGTAGGCCTAGCGTCTCTACCTTGATATGTTTTTCTATGAAGTGCCTTTAGCAAGCGTTCAACCATGACAGCGTAGAGAGATGCGAGAAACAAGCATCTACCCATTCAGGGTTGTATCGATTTCTATCCTGGTACGTGAACGTACGCTCACTGATTTCGGTACTATGCGACCGTTTGACCTATGGCAGCGCCATGTAGCAGGCCAACCATAGCGCCATCTGGTTTCCCCCTTCAAGCTAGACAAGTTTCGTTCTTTCTAGTTTTTCCGTTTGACGCTTATTTCGTGAGATATTTGGCCCGGTCACGATCATTGGACCACCCTGTATATTTCCAATGGAACCCTTCGACCATCACTTGCCGACGCCAAGTGTTGGCAATTGATGGTCGAAGAGAATGCTGTGTAAAGAATAAGTCTACGGATACCAGTCCCTGAATGCTGGCTCCTATCTTGACAGTACCAGAGGGGGGTTCTTCCTGCATGTCGATCAGGAGAGCTGAAGGTGGAGCGATGTAGCGCTGAATCTTGTGGCTCAAATAAATTAGCAAATGGAAATTTAGACGGCACAAGGTGTTCTCATTCGACGTTTTAAAATTGGTGGTAGTCCTTCCTTCTACTTGGCACCAGTCTTGACAGCAAGGTCGATAGTGATCCTCTGAATCTTGTAAAACATCCAACTTACGTTTCATAGATTTCACGTATGTACTAACGCTAGCGACAAAGTAACTATGAGAGGAAAAAACCATTTTCTTTGTAGATTTCCATTTTTTATTCTGGTTGGTTTCCGTCACATTAAACAGAAAAAACTGTGTTAATAAATACATTAATTGACAATATTGTCCATTACTCGTCTTCTGCATACACGTTTCATAAGCAAGCAGTGCCTCTTAATCGAAGCAATTATTCTGCCCTGTACTTCCTCAACTCAGTGGTTCAGAGGGAATATGTTAGAATATAAGAAAGTCTGTGGCACATGCTCCTCAGGCTATTAGCGTGACTGCAAGTAGTGTGTCGCCTTTCTTTGTCGTGGCACTAGGAGTGGGAGCGTGGTGGGTTCATTGCTCCGGGTTCATTGCTCCACGGAAAAGAACACGGGTAGCCATCTGATAGCAGGCTCAGTTGAATTGGGGTCGTCCTGGAGCTATTTTCCTGCGAAAACATCCTCGCCCCTACCCCGGATTGAAGCCGTGACCCCTCAGGACCGGAGTCCAGTGGTCTGCATGCTAGACCGCCACGACCAGTAAGAGATACTGAAATTGAACAATCGTGTCAGGTAGCAGCAAGTACACACTAATAGCTATGCAGGAAGAATTGTCGCACACTGCTCAGCTTTTGTTATTCAAACAGATGGTAGTCATTAAGACGCAATACGGGACGAAGCTGCGAAGCGCAGTTACTTATAATAATGGCGGCTGTAATTTGACTTGGGCGTGCCGACAGACGCGCGGCCACATATTATCTGCGTCTGATTTAAAGACAGGAAGCGGCCGAGATTAGCGCAATTACTGTGACCGCAGAGGGGAGGCGCCCTCGCCAAAACACACCATTGTTTTCGGCGGCCCACCGCCAGCCGACACGGGCATACGCCCGCGCCAGTGCGTGTGCGCGTGACATATTTATAGCAATAACCTTCCGCTGTTAATATCTCTTGGCGCGCTGTGGCGATTATCCTTGATACGGTGTAAGAGTCCCGAACATAAATCACCGAAGAGCCGGCCGGCGTGCCAGCGAGCTGCCTCCCGTAGCGCTGGGCGCGACCCACCAGCGCTGTGCCTTCCGACGCCCCCTGACAGACTTCTCCGACACACGCAATGTCTGTTTACAGCTGTCAACTTGAGCAGCGGACCTAATCATCACTGCGGGGACGAAATTCTTCGCGTCGAGGGTCGTTCCATAACTAATACCTTCCAATTATTTTCATCGAAACGACAACGGATACAGAAAGCACAATCATACAGCTGAACAGAGCAAGACTTCACCTACATATTGTGACCTTTCCGTTCGTTATTCACTTTTACCAGCGATGAAAAAGAGCCTGCATGTTGCGTTCTTAAAAAACTGAATTAGCTAAGGCTAGCCATGGTGTTACAGCATTGATGACAGAATCTGAGTTTGGAAATCGGGGACCAATGTTGTCGATTTTTGATAGGCCTGAAGAGATGGGAGTACGAACGA
Source organism: Schistocerca serialis cubense (assembly GCF_023864345.2). Lineage (NCBI taxonomy): Eukaryota > Metazoa > Arthropoda > Insecta > Orthoptera > Acrididae > Schistocerca > Schistocerca serialis. The sequence goes on along the minus strand of NC_064643.1, from coordinate 505,725,563 downwards.
GTCAGACCATACCTGTATGGTGGACTTTTTAGCACAGCCCAAAAACATTTGGTCTTGAGTTCCATGATAGCAAAACCGTTGTAGGGTCTGTGGAAGTTCGTTCTAATGGTTCAAATGGCTCTGAGCACTATGGGACTTAACAGCGGAGGTCACCAGTCCCCTAGTACTTAGAACTACTTAAACCTAACTAATCTAAGGACATATACGAAGACAGTAACTTGTTCTCGAAAGAACAGTTACTGTTGATGACTTTGTAGCTTTTCCCTGGGAATAAATGATGACTAACTGACAACCTCAGCTGCCGACAGGTGTTGATGATATAACTCGATGTCGACAGCTGAAAATGTGTGCCCCGATCGGGACTCGAACCCGGGATCTCCTGCTTACATGGCAGGCGCTCTATCCATCTGAGCCACCGAGGACACAGACGAATAGCGCGACTGCAGGGACTTATCCGTTGCACGCTTCCCTTGAGACTCGCATTCCCAACTGTCCACAATTCTACATATATACTGTACCTTATAGACATTTGCCCACCCACTCATTACTCGCCCACGCTTTGGCCATTCCCGTAAGAGTTTGGGCAACCTGTGCGCATTCGCACAGAAGAAGGTCAATGCCCCGGTCGGGGCACACATTTTCAGCTGTCCACATCGAGGTATATCAACAACACCTGGCGGCAGCTGAGGTTGTCTGTTAGTCATCATTTAATCTAAGGACATGACACACATCCATGCCCGAGGCAGGATTCGAACCTGCGACAGTAGCGGTCGCGCGGTTCAAGACTGAAGCGCCTAGAACCGTTCGGCCATTCCGGCCGGCTGTGGAAGTTCGTCTTCTTCTCTGACCTGGCTCTGATAATTTGGTTTTCAGCATCGCTAGTGATGTCTAATAGCGTTCTGGAAGGACAGTTGTTTAGGCCCCATGAGTTCTAAAAGAGAAACACCCAACTTATTCCAGGAGACTGTACACACGTTTTTGCATGCAGATGGCTGTCTTCAACTTCTTCTTTGTTGGAGAGGGGAACTACTATGTCACCACTCCATCCATTCGTTTTTACATAGAGCTCGCCGTGGTGATACCACATCTCATTTCCAGTGATAGTCCGCCCCCGGTAGCTGAGTGGTAGAAAAAAAAAAATAAGAAAAGTGGTCAACGCGACAGAATGTCAATCCTAAGGGCCCGGGTTCGATTCCCGACTGGGTCGCAGATTTTCTGCGTCCAGGGACTGGGTGTTGTGTTGTCCTAATCATCATTTCATCCCCATCGACGCGCAAGTCGCCGAAGTTTGGCGTCAAATCGAAAGACTTGCATCCGGCGAGCGGTCTACCCTACGGGAGGCCCCGGTAAAAAAAAAAAAATCTTGTTGGGCCCATTACGATGAGGTAATTGAGACGCCGTTCAGTGTTAAGGTCCAGCCCACGAGTCTCCAGTCTTTTCGTACCCAATTGTTTCCAAGAGCACAGACAGATCCTCTTCCATTACCCCAACCTTGGAAACTGTAACTTGAAAATTCTCTACGTCATCCGACACCGGCCGCGCGAGGTAGCCTCGCGGTCTTGGGCGTCTTGTCACGGTCCGCGTGGCTCCCCCAGTTGGAAGTTCGAGTCCTCCCTTCGCCATGGGTGTGTGTGTCGTCCTTAGCGAAAGTTAGTTTAAGTTAGATTAAATACTGTGTAAGCTTAGGGACCGATGACCTTAGCAGTTTGGTCCCGTACGACCTTACCACAAATTTCCATTTTCATCCACACCCGCTCATCCGTGGATTGTAATGTACGTGTTCTCAACAGTTACAAACGTAGAAGGATATAATTTTGTAGCTTTACCTCAGCTTTTGCATTAATACATATTCTCCCCACAGACACGCTTAAGCTGCAATACTAATTGTATTGCCGGCCGCGGTGGTCTAGCGGTTCAGGCGCTCAGTCCGGAACCGCGGGACTGCTACGGTCGCAGGTTCGAATCCTGCCTCGGGCATGGATGTGTGTGATGTCCTTAGGTTAGTTAGGTTTAAGTAGTTCTAAGTTCTAGGGGACTGATGACCACAGATGTTAAGTCCCATAGTGCTCAGAGCCATTTGAACTAATTGTATTCTCGGACCTGAAGTTTCATATTTATATTAGCTCAGTCTCGTTTCAAGGGGAGAGCGTGTTGTGTTGCAGACAGCCGGTGACGCTGTTGTCCACTTACATAAGAAAATGAAATTCTACATTTGATTGAACGAAGTAATTTAATGGGTGCACATGGGCACCTCTTTACGAAGAGTTCCGAGACTCCAATGAGTGCACATTCGTCTACAAAGCCCTAATCCAGATGGTTGGACGGCCTTATTTTGCTATCGTGACTGTTAGGATAGTATTTTCTTGCCCAAACGATTAGTAACCTCGTAAGATTTTGATTACTCACTCATTTCAATTACATTTGAGTAGCTACACCTTCTTTACTAGTCGGAGTTGTTCGCGTACGTTTTCTGGCTTGTAATTATCCTTGTGTATCCTTCCAAGAGTTACATAAGTTTAATGAAATCGTGATATATATTAATGGTACGACACTTTCGGTATGACTAGTGCAATCTATACGGATCTTCTTGTACAAGTATTAATGAAATGCATTCGTCTACTATCTAATTATTACGATGGTAACTGTAAAACACGAAACAAAATTCCCTTTGACTATGTAGCCTAACTGTGATTTTGTCTTCAGTAACTAAATCAAACAGAGAAGATTTAGACGGATTTACCACCTGTTTCAGTTCACGATAAACTCTTCAAAGTAAGTCTCATGGATGGAAATAGTTGAGAGTGAGAACAGTAAAGAATTGCAACAAACGTTGTGTGTTCTCATTTCTCGCTTTTTTTTATTAGAGGTTATCTACGAATTCGTAATGTATGACGGTTCGGGTCGTGACACAGTAGCCAGTTACGTTTGAAGGTTTACACTGGCTTCTACTTTCCACCCAGTCTGATAGAAATGTCACCTGCATTATATACATACACTACAGCATACAAGAAAAGTTGGAGAGCAGGATGGACTGGAACGCATTTAGTAAAGCATACTTGCAGGAAGAATAAGGATGTATACAGCGGAAGCTTTAAACGCATAACAAAGTATAGAACAGCCTTTATTGATTACTGGATGTCCATTTGTTTGGATGATTGACGATGTTGGTGACGGTAATGATTAATGGTACTGATAATGATTTATGGCGATAATGATAATTGTTATTATTGGCTGTAATAATTGATTTATGTTTGTGGTATGATATTAGTTATTGTGGTAGCGATATTGTTAATGACAATAATTAATTTTTGTGGTTATGATGAATTCTACAGCTGTTGGTGAATATTTATGATTATGGTGATACATGATAATGACGATGGTGATTCATGCTGATGATGATCCATGCCAATGCAAAGAGTGACGATGGTGACAGCTAGGGGTGGAGAAGACTTTAGTTGATTACTGTGATGATGATGAATAAAGGTGATGATGGATGTCCACAATTCTCCATCATTCGAATGGAAGAGTTTCTGGTTTTCATATGTCGATACGGAAGTGCAGGCGCAACATGTCAACATTACAGAAAAAGTTGATTCGATAGAACAAATCGAGAAAGAAACACGATTCAATTCGAGCCGGTCAGATTCCCGAGACACAAAAGTTCATCTGTAGGAGACATTTGATTTTTTGCCTAGAGTCATTGTTGACGGTGTTATTGTGAAGTGGGAAACACAATCATCTGGATGTAAGCTAAGGAATTAAGTGATAGATACACCTGAGTTCTACAGCACAGAGTCCGCCAGCCGGCCATGCTTGTCTCCAACCGGACAGAATTTCTTTTGCAGAACAAGAGCAGAGATTAGTGACAGAACGACTTGTCGTGAGGCGCTGTAATTACATTTTCATGGCCGCGCTTCTTTACACGGGTCACAAAACAACAGTGCCTGACGTCGCTCTGTGATGCAAACAAAGTCGCCACTGGTCTGTGGAGCAGTAGGAAAGGAATTATGGGATGATGTGTCATCTAACGTAATGTGGCACTCAGATCGGCGTGAGGACGAGGCTTGCAGAGCAGTACTTATTTTATGTGTATGGCTTTTGCATAATTCAGTGAAACTGATGAGACAGATCTTGTATTTGCTTCTTTTCCCTGTTTTGGGATCAGATAATTAGTTTTGTTCGTTCTCTATAATGAAACTTTATCCAGAGGAATAGGGACGAAAACTCACTGACGGAAAAGGTGTTACACCAAAAAAACGTATCTCTGACATTTATCGAACATTGTGGAGATATTAATCGAATAACGGGCATGAAATGATAAAACTTTTATTGCATGAAGAACTGATGCTCTTCGTGAGCCTTACACTGAAACGTAACGCCATGGGCAGGAGTAAGCTCTTTTATTCGAACTGGCGTGGAAGGAAACAGCGTCCAAATGTCAGACTGAAATTACCCTACCCCCCCCACCCCATTATACATACTCGTATGTAGCGTCAGTTGATAAAAATTGTCAGCTGCAGACTGGTACGAAACTTGTAATGTTTTCCCATTACACCCAAGAGATGCTCTATGAGTGAGAAATAAGGGAACCGGAGAGGCTTGTCAAGTATCAGTAGATTCCTCAAGGCGTTTTTGGGATCTTGCATTGTCAGGTCATAAGGGCCATCACGACAGGCCTTACGATTCTTGCTACACACTGGTGTGCATTAGGCCTCCTTTCAAATACGGCACACTCAGGTCAATGGTCATATCCAATAGCTGCCCACTGTAGTGTGTGTACTCAAGACACGTAGGTCTTGGACTTGGTATTTAAGTAGAGCAAGTATTTTTAAATTTTTTCGTACAGCTATGTGTATCCACTAGTTTTTTATGTTTATTCTTTATTTATTGGTTTGCAGCTTCGCTTTCTTTCAGAAAAAAAGCAGTGCTAACGGATTAAAACTTCTTCTTAGATATTCGCATGACATTGTCGCAATGAAGTTTATGATTGTTTCGTCTCTTAGAGAACTAGGAATTATTTCTAATAGAGCTCTCACGTCTACATACGAGATAGCGCTGATTTTGCTATCATTCAACTTGGAAGTTAGTGATCTCAGCTTTACTGTATTTCGTGATAGCTTTCAATTAAGTAGAGAAATTTCATTAACTACTAAGCTCCGTCGTTATTAATACGAAATACGATTTTGGAGCGAATTAAAGTAGCTCCGACATAATGAAACCATTTGTTGCAGCCTTAACGAAGGAGGAGAAGAGCTACAGTTACGAGGGATAGTAAAAAATTAAAGGGACTTTTGAGAAAAGGAATATTTATTCTAATGATAGAAAACTGAAACATACATTATTTTTCTACATAACCTCCCTACACTTCAACGCATTTTGTTCCACGTTTCCCAAGCTTTTTGATTCCTTCAGAAAAAAAGTTTTCTTTTGCACATGTAATCAGTTTTGCACCACATCACCCGCGCGCGATAAGCCGAGCGGTCTAGGGCGCTGCAGTCATGGACTGTGCGGCTGGTCCCGGTGGAGGTTCGAGTCCTCCCTCGGCCATGGGTGTGTGTGTTTGTCCTTAGGATAATTTAGGTTAAGTAGTGTGTAAGCTTAGGGACTGATGACCTTGGCAGTTAAGTCCCATAAGATTTAACACACATTTGTACATTTCACCGCATCAGTGATTTCTGCATCGGTTGCAAATCTTCCCCTGGGCGCTTTCTTCAGTGGTCCAAACACATCGAAATCGCTTGGAGTCACGTCTAGACTGCATGGTGGGTGTTTCAGCAATTCGAATCCCAACTCCCTTTATTGTTTCGGCCGTCTGATTTGCAGAGTGTGGCCGAGAATTATTTGGCTGTAGGATGACACGTTTTCACAGTTTCCCATGACATTTGGATCTGATTGGACGTGTCAGTTTAATTCGCTACTTTTCACTATATTTCTCACCGTTTACAGTTTCGTCTCCTGGCGAAAACAAACGGCTACCATAGCTTCCATGTCCCAAAATAGCTTTAGCAAATCTTACCAGCATAGGTTGACGTTTAGATTAACTTCTGGTGATTATGGGTGTTTCCATATCATGGTCGCAGCCTTATTTTTCGGCTCGTGACGATTCACCCACGTTTCGTCTACAGTAGCGATATGCTGTAAAAATCCATCTCCTTCGAGATGAGAGTGGGCCAGAGATGCCCATTCTTCGCGCCTTATGCTGCGTTAACAATTCTTTCGGTACCCACCTTGCACACCCTTTTAGAAAATTTAGCCGTGTACAATGGAATACGTTGAAGCATGTCTGATATGCGGAGCATCGACGATTTCGTTCGCTGCGATTAGTTTGCTTTCCTCATACCCTCAACGACTTCCAAATTTTCCTCATTTATTTACGTCGATGGCCTGGCCGATCTTTCCACGTCACATAGAGATGCTTTTCCCTGATTGAAGCGCTATATATCCAGTCGTAGATCTTGGTCCACGATAAAGAGCTGTAACCATACTTTGCTTGCATCTGACGAATAATTTCCGCAGGTTTAACACCCTGCGCAAGCAAAAAGCGAATTACTGTCCTGATTTCCTCCTTGGTACAGATCGACAATGAAGCTGCGTTTCACTGTCTGGTGCAACACAACAACTAATGCGGGAATAAGAGTGACATACAGCCTTGGATAGTAGCTATGTTAACAAGCCCCACGGTGAGAAATTGCACACGATTCTCTACACTTCGACTTCCAACAGCAACTGCCCATAAGGCCGGCCTGATCTTGGAGCACATTAACGTAATGTTCACGCCTGACAGAGTTATTAACAGGGGTCAGTGTGGTAGCTGCCCTAGGTCACCTGATCTGCCAGTATGCAGTTAGTTTGTGTGAGGAGCGCTCAAGTGTAAGGTCTACCGCAACAGCCCTCATAGTCTTCAAGAACTGCACCAGAACACTTCGGATGACAGTGCAGCAATTCCGGCAGTCCAGCTTCGATCCGCCTTCAGCAGCTGGCTGACCAGGCTCAGAAAGTGCCAAGAGACGAGTGGTGGTCGCTTTCAACATTTCCTAAGGTTAGTACTGTATTTCCTTTTTTCTGTTTTGGTCCTTTGTACCCTGGGTCTCTGTTCCCTGAGCAATTTTTGTTTGCCCTATCCTGTATATCTCAGCGCACGATTTTAACACCACTGTCAGTACTGATCACAAATTAAATACTTCTTCCTATACACATATGTCTTCAGCTTGACACGTCCCACACGTCCCCTTAGAAAAATTTTGAATTACTGTGCTGGTAAACTTCTTACGTTATTTGATTTTCAAACAGCTGAGCAAAACTGAACGTACTCAGATGTTTCTCGCTTTACTTATTCTGATCAACACTAAACTGACACACAATATTTTTAGCGCAACGCAATCTGACTTTCAATAATCCCTACAAAAGAATGGCCCTGACTAACAATAACCCATACCTTTCATGAATCACTAACCTCACAAAAATGTTTGTTACTCGAACTACTGCAATACAGCGAGCGCCAATACTGCCAGCTAAATAAAAGATTCTAACTGCTGAAGGCACTAACTACTGATAGGCATATAGTTAGCAAATGGAAGATTTTGATAGAGAATAAGCAATGTATTTAGCTTAATAGTGTTCAAAAGTCATAATATATATGTATAATTTAGCAACTTTCCTTTTTCTAACGGGCACACGTCCAGCTCGTCCGATCATATTAACATCTCAAAACTCTGGCTTCCCTCTCCCCACATCTACCACTGCTGGCGGCTCACCTCCAACTGCACAACGCTACGCGCTGTTCACATCCAACTGCCCAACACTACAATAGCGAATATTCCAACAATACCAACCAGCCACAGACTGCACACACCATAGTCAGTGATTTTCCTACAGAGCGTTACCAACATAGAAACCTAAACAGCCTACATACTAGTTGATCCACTTATCAACTAAAATCACGTCAAAAACAAATTTTGTCTTCAAATATCACGCCAGCTTGATTTACTTGCACCAAAGAATATATCATATTGCAAAGTATTTAAAAACTATAGCTAATGCGGACACATATATATGTATTCTGTAGTGACAAAAGATGCAACTGATTACAGCATTAACAGCAACATTATTATTTTTACAATGTGAATTTATAAATAATCAATGCAGTAGATTTTGTGTGGCTTCAGGGTTCCTTTTCGCAGCAGACGGCGTCGAACCGGTGACGATTGAATCATTTGACGAGAATTGCGTGCCGCGCGAAGAAGAGCAGTCAGCTTTCGCTCGATCTCGATCTCGATGAAGCACCAAAGAAAAGGCAAACAAATTCTTTGTATTTTTATATTGAATATTTTTACAATAGTTCACAATCACATACAACGTATTATATAGAATACTTCACCACATATCGTGGATACGGAAAAATCCACAGTGGGTAAGCCCAAATTGTGTACCATTATACCACACCATGATTCTAGGAGTTGGAGAGATATAGATCTCGAGATTGGAAACTTCCTGTCACTTGTGACAACTCCTTCAATGGACACTTTGACACCCATTTGGTCGCTGCAAACAGAAGCATGACTCGTCGTCAAAATTAAGTAAGGTTTTGTTGTATTTGGTGTGGTATCAATGGCAAACGACTCATGATAAATCTAGACCTCAACCAAGCTTCCAGTAATATTATTTCAGCTGTTGTCATCCATCTATTCGTCAGAGCCAGGCGAACGTATCTACGATTTTCTTGTGGCGTAATTCTTCTGAAGACACCTGTGCCTACTATCCTCGCCACACTGTTAACCCGAGTCGATCTCGTGACCACCCATTTTGCAGTCATTGCTCAGAATCTGTTATGCGACCGGTCGGTATGATGCTCCCATGTCCATCGGCCAATGAATCGACCTTTCCCGAAGTCCGCCCTGCGTTGAGTTGCACGTAGACTTCCTCTGGACAGGTGACATTGATCTCCACCCGAAAAGTTCTAGTAACGTAAGACACGCCCCACTGCCACCATGTATTCACATTATTTCTCATCTCTGGCAGCAGCTTTTTCCTGTACTGAAAATACCGAGCAATAAAAGCTCCCAGTCCCAGCGGAAGTTCGAGTCCTCCCTCGGGAATGGGTGTGTGTGTTTGTCCTTAGGATAATTTAGGTTAAGTAGTGTGTAAGCTTATGGACTGGTGACCTTAGCAGTTAAGTGCCATAAGATTTCACACACATTTGAATTTGAAAGCTCGCATACAGATAGAACTTTAATAATTGCATATGCGTTGCGTCTTCCTGTCAACGTATTCGTGGTATAACTTTTTCCATTTCTGTGAGTGTGCTTCCGATCATAATAGGGAATTATGTATTTCTGCTCTGTGTTATTTCTGCTCTGTGTTTACAACGATTTTCCGAAGGGGTGCTTGAGGTTTTGTGAAGATAGGAACGTAGGCGAAGCCTACGTGTAGAAGGAAGTACCTGGTTAACTCATAAATTAAAAGTATTCCTAACGAATGTTGAGGATACTGCTATAATTTAATCTGAGTGCAAAGCAAGTGATGACTCCGACATTACCATTTCGAAAATATTCCCCTTTGTATGAAATATTACTCACGAGTAAGCAATAACTCGACGTGACTACAATTAATGAAATATGAGTTAGTAATCATACTTTCATGGAGCAACGGAACAAGTAAAGTGCTCTGTAGCATAGCTTAGAGGAAGTTAAATTCCAACCAGGATCTTCAGCCGCTCTTATGCTACCCATCAGTGTAAATACGTCTCTTCTTGTAGAAAAGAAGCATGTTATGCAGATGTAACTGTACTTTCTATGTTCTAATACCCAACGACAAGACGATAATGCATAACAGTGTAAAATCTCGAAGCATTCGTTGCTGCAGCACAAGTCGTTATGTTCTTTGCAACTCGTACCAACCTTATTCGGCTGCAAAGCTGTAGCTATAAAAGAAGGAAATGTTATGGCTCCGAAAGGCAGGGTATTTTAAGTATGTTGTGGTTGCTCCTGTTATTGGTGTGAACAAAGGATAAATGATCACACGTGCCAATCAGCATGAAAATTCGCACAATTGCAAATTAACTCCACAAGGAAAGTAATTCTTGAGAGATTTTAAATTATTCAGTTGTTATTCAATAAATGCCCACGAACATTCATGAACACCAGATACAAAAGTCCTTCCATGAAACACGTGGGTATAGAATATGGTACACTCACAAAAAGCAGAAAAATAACCCCACACGCTCCACAATCCCCGCTGCGACATTCAGAAAGTGGGAAAGTTAGGTGAAAAACGATCTATAGCCTCGGATGACGCACTGAAAAACAGAGACTGGCCTTCGCATATTTGAACGTAGACGCGATCTTAACGAACACCTAACCTCGCTCATATGGCTAAAAAATAAGAAAAGGCATGTCCAGCAGGACCATCTGAAAAAATCATGTGCTATGAAATTATCTCAATACAAGCAAACGTGCAATGATCTAACCAGTAATTCAAGACGTTGCAGTTTAATAATACCCATCTTAAGTAATTCATAAGAGAGAATTCTGAACGTTACAAGTCGCCAGTAGTCAGTAAGATGTCAAAAGCGTCTGGTGCAGTCCAAGCGAAGAGGAGAAGTGCTTTTTCTGGACACATCCAGCTCTAGGCGAACTCGAAACTCGACGATCTGCAATCTGATTGGCTGACGAGACTCTGCTCTCACATAATTGCGTGAAGGCTTTCTTCTGTCTACCCAACCAAACAAAAGATTTCCCTAGCAGACGAAAACATTACAAGGTATTTGAGTCATGCAAGTGATTCGCAACTCGTTGATACATAAATGAATGACGTTCTTGATGGACGGCTTTCAGGTATTACGCCAGTTATAAAAGTAACTGGGCTCCTTAAAGTGAATATCAATAGGCTAACATGACATTCAATGAACCTGTTGCATTGCCACAAAATAATGATAACCTGTCCTATCGATCTAAGTGTTATGTATACTATTACTTTGTAGAATAAGTGCCGGCTGTTGTGGCCGAGAGGTTCTAGGCGCTTCAGTCTGGAACCGCGCGACCTCTCCGGTCGCAGGTCCGAATCCTGCCTCGGGGATGGATGTGTGTGATGTCCTTAGGTTAGTTCTAAGTCCTAGGGGACTGATGACCTCAGATAGTAAGTCCCATAGTGCTCAGAGCCATTTGAATTTTGCAGAATAAGTTACCGATAATATATGAGCACCAGTGTTGTTTTGTGGATATCCACAGCTGTAGAACTGAACCATGATGAATAAGACCGCTTCAGCTTTATGATAAATCTTTATTTCTGATCCAACAAGTTTCGCGGCGTTAGAGCCACATCTTCAGGGGTACATCTTTATGTAAACAAGAGTAAAAACGAATGAAGACCCCGTGTTCCTTTTGTATTACACTTATTCAAATTCAATGGCTGGCAATGGGTTCGCCGCTCTCATACTGTCTGGCAAATACTTTTGCGTCTGTTCTAGAGCTTGATGTAATGACACAATTTTCAGTTGAAGTCAACAGAATCGTTATATGGTGGGTGTTGTTGTTATTGTACAATGTCATTAAAGAAGAATGTTGCAGTTGTGTACGAAAAGTAAACAGTTTACATAACAACAGACAGTTCATTGTTTCATATGAAGTGTCGATGAAGCTTTATCCTTTCTCGAGCTAAAGGTTACCCTAGAACGATCCACTATTCACTAAGACATTTATAGGAAGCTCACCACCACAGATGTGGTTATTCATATAAAATGGCCGCATTTAGGGCATTATTATATAGAACGTACAACGTTCCCCTTTCTAACGAAGCTAAGGAGAAGGGATATTGTAAGAGGTATGCGCTGCCTGCGATATATAAGGTATAAGAGAATCTCAGACCAGAGAGCAGTGTTGTATGCAGTAGGAACTGTGTGGTTGTAGCAGTAAGTTGTTGCTAGCGAGCAGTCTGGTGTATCGTGTTGGCTGGGCCGGTCGTGGTGCAGCGATGGCGGAGCCTGAGCGTTATAGTATAAGGTAAAAGCAGCCTCGCGCATATCTAGTAATGTTATGTGAACTTCCATGTAAATCTTTTAAAATGTCCTAATAATAATCTTTCTCATATAAAGTAATTTCTAACAAGCATTCATTTCAGTTTAAAGAATTTACTAATTTCTCCAATCCATGATCATTCCGATTGTTGCAAAAGAAAAATCAGTTGCTTCGTTTCATAAATGACAAATCTATAGGCCAGCATTGCACAGAGCTGTGCCGGAAAAAGCTATTGTAAGAGCAGATAGATGGCGACTTTATTGTGGTAAGAATTTTTGCTTTTTATTCAGAATGATCTTACAGGGCCATGACGCAGCACTGCTGTCGTCCAAAATTTACCAGGTTACTGAATTTATATTTTTTTTATTTATGAGGTTTAGGAATTTTTCTGTTTCGAGCTTACATTAAATGAGAAAAGAATTTTAGTGGGTGCATTAAATGGGAAACAAATTTTGTGTGGAGGTTAAATGTGAATGAATTTCTGTAGGGAGGTTATAAATGGGAACCAATTTTGTTCTGAAGTTACACTAAAATTAGAATCATTAACGAAATAATATTTATTGATTTTGAATTTCTGTAGAGAGGTTACACTAAATTAGAATCACATTCATTATTCATATATTATTATTTATTAATTTTTTGTGGGGAGGTTACACTTGGCGACAACCGGTCAGGATCGCATTTCTTTGTGAATCTCTGAGAAGTAGTCATATATCTGCTCTTATTTACTTAAATGTAGTTTGCATCTGGCGCAATGCATTTACTAATTTGTCACGCTTTCTTTCACAGATCATCGGCAATTTATTGCTCTTTGTTGTAATTGTTTGTTCCATTTATGCTTTGTCTTTGTTTCATTTTTGTGCTTAATTTTGATTTGTGAAAAATGCTACGAAAAACTGTTAACAGTATATCGCGATGTGCAATGAGTGAAAAAGCCGACTCGAATAATTTGACCGATAATATTTACGACACTCAGTGTCTTAATGATAGTCCTCCATTTACAGACACCCAGTGCGTACCGATCACTAGTATTGAGTTAAATCCTAATGATGGGCAAACAAATTCAATTATGTCTACAGTAAATTTAACAATTGATGACGCGGCACGTTCCGATACAATGAACGCTGCTCAGTTTGACACACCCGCTTTGCAAAATTTGCATAGTGAACAGATAAATTTTTCTCACAAAGAGGAACAATGTAGTCAAAATACGTCAGATTTAATGATTCTGAGGAAGTGACCAACAGAACAGCCAAATTGACGATCGTTTTAATCACCACCTACAAAACAGTGAAACGCGTTACCGTAAATTTATACAGGAACAGAATAAAGTAAAGCGACAAGTCATGGAAACAATTTTTGCACAGACACAGGAGGATATGCGTAAATTGTTTACGAAAGCAAAAACATATGTAGACAACAATATTGCTACAGTATCAGACGAAATTAATACTATCAAACAGTTGAACACCGAATTACATGATGAAATCTCTGATCTTAAAACAAAAACAGACACACACACACAGTAGACTTTCAGACAGTGACCGACAGACTTGAACAATTAGAACTAATACAGGATCCCGATGCCATCAAAGCAGACGTTAAAAAATTGAACGAAACCACACGTAAAATACAAAAACAAATTAACGCTTGTGATAATAAAAACGATGATCAGGTAAAAGTACTGACTGAAAAATATGATGAATTGGCCAGTCGTATTGATGTTATCAAAAGTAATAATGACACCAAATCAGATGATACTTCATCAGTTTCGTTTAATCAAACTCCCGTATTCCAAAATTTACAGCAGACAATCAGTGAGATAGGTTCGTCCAATAATACATTACATAGAAAATTGTCAACTTTACAGCAAGAAGTGACAGAGATGAAAAATATTTCAGCCTCTAACATGGCACAGCGTACGCCACATTCTGGACATTTATCACACTCACACAGCATGTATAATTTAGGTAATTTACAGAGAGTACGTGAGTTAGATTCCGAACAGTCACACACAAACAGACTAGGATACAATCATGAACCTGTTCAGACATTCAGAGACGATAAATTTGATTACAAGCACTTTCTATCTGCGAGAAAATTTAAAGTATTTAAAAATGACAGAACACAGATTCACCCCTTGGATTGGTTACAACAATTTAGCTTTGCTTTTCCACCGACTTGGCCTGTAACACACAAACTTGAATTTATTTGCAGTTTTTTGGAAGGCGAACGAGCAACTCGTATGAGACCGATCGCGAGACAATGCTACTCGGTAGAAGAATTTCAGAATGCTTTTCTGGCAGCGTATTGGTCGAAGACGACACAGCGCGGAATCAAGGATCAACTAATTAGTTTACCGAATTATGAGAACTCAAGTTTTTCCACTGTCACGCAATTTTTTGAACACATGGTCCAACAAAACCAGTACTTAAATGAACCATACAGTGAATCTGCACTTATTCAATTATGTATTTCTAAATTACCACGATCATGAAGAGTATCACTTTTAACGGGTCAGCAGAAAGAAAATATTTCGGCATTCAGAGATCTGTTACAGCTTTTGGAAGTTCAGCAATCAGATTATTCCTTCATAAACAAAAATTTTTCATATAATAACCAAGGTCAACAAGCATACAGCAATTACGATCAGCCACGCTATTTCAATAGCAAAGGTAATAGACGCTTCAGGAACGACAACCACCAGAACTCTAATAACAAACAAAATTTTAATTATCAGTATCGTAAAAATTATCAGCAACAGCAACCACATTTTGGTAACAACAGAGGTTTTTCCCAACAACAGCAACAAAACCAACGGGTTAGCATACCAAACCAACAATGCAGTCTGCAAGGTCAACCAAGCTTTAATGTTTCGCCGCCTACACGTATAGCGTCGGGTCCGCCAAATAGTAACGCACAGCAACAAGGAAATCAGTACGTGCAGGAAACACACCATTTCAACTAATATCGCAATGCGCCGTATATAAATGACTATCATGACAGACGTAAAAGTAATGAGCACAATTTTCAGCGTCCGTTTATTAAAAGTCGGTCTTACCAGCAGCAAACGCATCTGCGACAACAGATTATCATGAATGAACCAGACAGTAGATATCATCCCGAACGTAATACGTTAGGACGAAATAACAGAACAGTTCAAATAGTCGAAATGCCACAGCATCCTCCCGCAAATGATAGCACGTCAGGTATAATTTGACTAGATACAATACAGGTTGCATCTTCCAGCGACGCAAGCAATACCTTTGACACACAGAACCTTGTTCACGAAAATGTTATTACTTTTGACGACATCCGAGACACTCTTTTGCAGGAAAGACCAGTTATTCAAAAAACCATTTCCCACCCTGTCATTGAGGTAAAGATTGGATCATCCAAATTTTCAGCAGTAATCGATTCTGGATCACCTATGTCAGTTATAAAAGAGGAAACTTTCAACGAATGTAACAAAGAGAATACCTATCCTACGTTACCATTAGGTAAAACTAAAGTAAAAGGAGCAGTATCTGGTAAAGGAGTAGATGTAAAATTACAGACACATTTATCATGTTTGTATTGCTGGTCATACATTTCACTCAAATTTTTGGATTGTTCCCTTATTGACAACAGACGTTATTTTAGGCACGAATTTTCTGGTACAACACGACGCAGTTATTGACTTTCAAAACTCCTATTTAATGTTAAAGGATGAAAATGTACAACTGGCTTTAGAATTTCAGCACTCTTTATCTGCAGAAGAACAAACAATTAATCGTACAGAGGTCATTTCCGCATCACGTAACATAGACTGCCGCCATTCCACATTGTTCACAGATACGTACGTACACAACTATAACACTCCAGTCGAAGCCGACTATGACGTTGTACAAATGATTTCTGATAAAGTTAAACAGAGCAGTGCAAATACAGACGACGAACGCACGCAACTACGCAAAATTCTTTTACAGCAAGCTCCAGTTTTTGACAACGTACCTGGTACTATGTGTGGTTTTATGTATGAATTTCAAGTTGAACAGCACGAAACGTTTAAAGCCAAACATTATCCCATTCCGTATATTCACAGAGAACAAGTTAAGAAAGAATTGCAAGCTATGCTTGACCAAGGAATTATTGAGCCGGCAGTTAGTCCGTACATAAACCCGCTCCAAATTGTTAAGAAAAAGGATGGTTCACTTCGCCTCGTATTTGATTCGCGTCATATCAATGACATTATTATTAATGAAACAGATCGCCCTCAAACACTAGAAGAACTTCTACAGAAATTTCATGGTACTGCTATTTATTCCACATTAGATTTGAAATCGGGATTTTGGCAAATTCAGCTCCATCTGAACTGCAGAAAGTACACAGCTTTTCTCTGTTTTGGTGACTGTTATCAATTTTACAAATTACCGTTCGGTTTAACTATTTCTTCAGCAGCATTTATTCGCGGATTCAGTACTATACTTCCGACAGAATTAAAAGACAGAATCACAAAGTATGTAGACGACATTCTTATTGCAGAAGCTAATTGGTCTGAACACAATTTGATTCTTCAACAACTGTTACGAACGTTTCGTGCACAAGGACTCTCAGTTAATCTCAGTAAATCGCACTTTGGCAAAACTTCTATAAAATTTCTTGGACATGTAATTTCAGCAGAAGGCTTTACGTGACATTGCTGTTCCAACGACGAAGAAACAACTACGCAGCTTTTTGGGTTTAATTAACTTTTTTCGTAAATTTATTCATTACTCTGCTTTAGACACCCTAGATTATGTCAATTGACGGATAAAAACACTATTTGGTCCTGGGATAGCCAAGCACATTCTGAATTTGTCAATCTGAAACAAGCCTTGTTGAATGTACCACTTTTATCACATCCAGATCTTACTAGAAATTTTTCCATTGCCACCGACAGTTCTAACAAAGCTTTAGGCGTACACATTTTTCAGGAAATTGAAGAAGATGGTACTACAGTAATTAAAAACATCTTCTTTGCGAGTCGCATTCGGTCACCTGCTGAACGCAATTATTCTGTTACAGAACTTGAAACATTATGTGTTGTATGGGCATTTACGAGATTTAGGCATTTTCTTTATGGAAGACATACGACCGTTTACAAAGATCATAGAGCTATACAGTTTTTACTTTCCGCTAAATTTACACACGACAGATTAAGCAGATGGAAACTTTATTTACAGGAATTTAATTTTACAGTTGTTCACATTCCCGATACACAAAATATTGTAGCAGACGCACTATCCCGTTCTCTCGGGAACAATCAGCAAGACATCGCAACCAACTTCTGCAAAGCAAATTTCAGCGTCATGTATATTCAACAAGTTGCATTTGAAAATTTCATTTCGGCATCATTACAAGAGCAGAATAAAGACAACGTATGGAAAGAAATTAAACACCTTTGGCAAGATAGGAATAATGTTACCACCAGAAACCATTACACTGTACGCAATAATATTCTGTTTCGCCGCTCTCACCCTGACAGCAACAACTGGTTACTATGCATTCCTGACGAACTGGTTAACAAATTAATTTGGTATACTCATTTAAGTTACGCACATTACGGAGCCAGAAAATGTTTTCTTATACTGAGACAGAACCGTTATTTTGCCAATATGGAGAAACGTATTCGACGAGTTTTAGCGTCATGTAAAATCTGCCAGAAAGCTAAATCAGATACGACTTCACATATTCCTCCATTACATCCCATTGTACCTGTTAAATTGAGACACATGGCCGCTGTAGACATTTTTGGTCCGATTCCCAGAACTAATAGAGGTTTTTGCTACATCTTTGTCGCTGTTGAACTCACTTCAAAATTTGTTACCTTCACTCCGTTACGCAAAGCTACTGCTAAATCTGTTTCGAAAGCATTTATAAAGCATTTTCTATTTCATGTAGGACATGTATTGAAAACAATTTCCGACAATGCATCACAGTTTCGATCTGCTATATGGACACGTATGTTACGAACAAGAAACATATCTCCGATCTATATATCCAAGTATCACGCTTCCTCGAACCCTTGTGACCGTCTAATGAAAGAGGTTGGTAAACTGTGTAGAATATACTGCCATAACAGACATATTGATTGGGACACACACATACTGTCATTCCAGGATGTAATTAACTCGATACCAAATGAATCTACTATGCTATCTCCTACTGTTATAATGAAAAATGTTGAACCACCTAACAAAATTAAAGAATTAATATCCTTTCCTACATCTCGTCGACCACGACATCATGAAATAATTGACATTGTGCTGAACAACATCAAACGTGCCGCAGAGCGCCGGAGAAGACAGCAAAAACAGGTTTGTACACGCCGTGACTTTCACATTGGTTAGAAGATACTAGTACGTACACACTATCTATCCAACAGAGGAAAGCATAGATGTAGTAAATTTGCAGGTCCATATCGAATTCGCAGCATTCCCCAATGTAGTACACGTCGAAAGTCTGAGAACCAGAAAAAGTAAAGGCAATCACCATGTCTCCAATATTAAACCCTTTATTGAATGAACATACTTTATGATTTATCACACTGTAATGCCATTTCCTGATTTTTATATGACCAATGAAGCAATTATATTTATATATGAATACTTACTGATGATTATCGTATTTTTCTTGGCAAGTGCCCAGCAAGGTAAGGTTAGCAGGTCGCTTTTCTTGTCGTTACACATAAGACCGTGCACATTTTTCCAAATAAACTTGCACATTTTATGACCACTCAAGAAATTATATTTATGTGACTACTTACTGATGATTATCATATTTTTTCTCGGCAAGTGCCCGGCAAGGTAATGTTAGCAGGTCGCTTTTCTTGTCGTTATATATCAGACCATGCTCATTTTCCATTTTTCATGTATGTATGATTGTTTTCCTGTTTGTTTGTAAGCACTATGAAATGTTTAAGATGTAACAAACACCAGTTGACTTTGACACTTTGCCTTATCATATCTCAACATCGTGACTATTTCCCATTTTTTTTTTTTTTTTTTTTTTTTTTTTTTGCTACTACATTATGAGACTGTGTGTGCATTTTTACACCTGAACACTGTCTATGTTTTTGACATAATACGTTTTCTGTCATGCTATGCTATATGCTTAATTATATCACTAGAAACCAGTTTTTATTTAACGGGTATATGATTTAAATGCAAGACATTAATTCTTATTCAACATTTTCAGAAAGCAATAACGTGTAAAAGAAATAAATTAAACAAACCACGATGGATTACTATGAAATGAGAATTTCACCTTCGGAATGAACGAAAGAAGATGCAATACCTCGTCGCGAGGAGTAAATGGATCAGAATTAACAAACACTAACAAGAATATACTATACACATCGTATGATAGCAGTCTTAACTAATTTTTTCTTTCAGAATACGAGGCGATTGATGCAGGCTGTCAGACAGAACTACACATCTTAGTCTTAGTGATGAAATATGCTAGAAATAAGAAACTCTATACTACGAATAGTTGTATGAAGTATATGGTAATATGAATAATGAATAATAGAGTGTCTATTTTGCAGATGATAACGAATGATGATGAATAGTTATATGAAGAATATGCTAATAGGAATAATGAAGTTTTTCTTTGCAGGTGATGATAGTAATGAAGTTATGGTAATATGAATAATGAAGTTTTTCTTTGCAGATGAGAATAATGATGAAGTTTATATAGTAGTTAAGACATGCTATGTAGTTATTTAAGTATTTGTTGCAGTTCGTTTTGACAATATGTCTTACATCGCATGGTATAATGACTGAATGTTTTGGAAAGGACAGCTAGAGTACATACATATTGAGTACACATTTCATTACCTGTTAATTCGAAGTTCACTACTTTTCAGCATAATATGCGTTCCTTCTTTCAGCTCAATAATCCATTTTGTATTTTTCCAGATGAAGCTTTTCATACTATTAATATGCTATAAACACTTTGTTATGAAACCTGTTCCAGTAATTGCATTTTTTCACCCAGTTTTGTCTATCATTGATGAATGTGATCACATAAACTCCACTTGCTTCATAACCTTGCTACAGCTGACTCATGACGTTACTAATCGTTATTTGGAGCAATAAGTCAAAAGCAAATATTTTCATGCCCCAGCAATTAATTACCGATCCCAACGCAATGCACTGCTAGCACAAAAAAAAAAAAAAAAGTGTTACCCGTCCCAATAAATGCTACCAGTTTAAGAGAGTTCTGAGTAATACTGAATGATGTTTTCTAACCACAGACCTTGAGTAATAGTTATAGTGTGTTGCATTTTAAATATGTCCTATGTCACTTGAATGATGAGTTCTGAGTAACACTGAATGATGTTTTGTAATAATGCATAAATACTATGCCAATAATTTCTGTAAATAATATTTTTGTTATACTCTATAAATGCTATGCCAATAATTAACTCTTATTTTGAATGATGACTTCTGAATAATACAGAATAATGTTTCATAAAAATATAAGAATACTTAGTAACTCGCCAATGAGTGCCAATAATTATTTTAAATATGTCGTTTGTCACTTGAATGATGAAAAATGTTTTGTAATATTCAATACTTGCTCTATGTTTAGTAACTGGCCAATGAATGCCACTGTTTCTCATTTTTTAAATTTGTATTATGTCACTTACATGCTATTATATACAAATACCAGTAGCTTGATGCTACACTCATTAGCTCCTGTTTCGAATGATGTCTTCTGATGGTTTGTAACTGGCCAATGAGTGCCAATGATTACTATAACTAGATGAATTATGTAAATGATATGCCATTAATTAACTCTGGTTTTCAATTATCACTTTTGAATAATGCATAAAAATGGTTTGTAACTGGCCAATGAGTGCCTATGTTCACTGTAATCAGATGACTTATGAATATTATTCTGTAATACTTCATACATAGTACAGAAATGTTTAGTAACTAGGCAATGAGTGCCACCAATTACTCAAATCGGTTGATAGACTAGTGTAATTCTCAATGATGACTAGCATAAGACTTAATGTCCTTCACCTTCTGACCTAATTACCAGAAATTACTGCAATATCCGTTTGTCCTGTCCATCCTTATGATCATGGAGCACCATATTTGGTTTTTGCACTAATTCTACGTTGGCGAAAGAGTGTGGTGTTGACACATCATGCTGTCCACCACCTTGAACGATGAAGATGTTATTATGGTCCCACTGTTTGATGTACCTAATGTACTACCAATATGATAACATTGAATATTAATACGACATTTCAGTGTCTTGGCTACACTGATAAATACTTCAGGAAGATAACTTCAGATTGTCTCACTTGGTGTTGTGCTTCTGTAGAAAGATACGGACTTTCAGTGCAGCTACGTGCAACCTACTGTGCTACAACCATGATGCAATCCTTCCCATTCCTTTCCTGGTTCTTGTAAAATGGTAAAGACTTATACAGTGCCTTTAAATTCTTGTAAAAATGCTAAAGACTTTATTTCACTCCATGATATGTTATGTAAAAATGCTAAAGACTTTTACAGTGCATGTGCACTTTATTTCACTCCATCATATGATATGTAAAAATGCTAAAGACTTCTACAGTGCGTGTGCACTTTATTTCACTCCATGATATGTTATGTAAAAATGCTAAAGACTTCTACAGTGCGTGTGCACTTTATTTCACACCATGATATGTTATGTAAAAATGCTAAACACTTCTACAGTGTGTGTGCGCTTTATTTCACTCCTTGATATGTTTATTAGTTGCAAAAAAGGTAGAGATATATACAGTGCGTGTGCACTTTATGTCATTTGTTAATACGTTTTGTACTCATTGCGTATACATTTTGTCATTTCTTGATATGTTCTGTACTCAGTGCATGTGCACTCTGTTTCATTTCATGTTCTGCACTTATATATATATATATATATATATTTCATTTCATGTTCTGCACTTATATATATATATATATATATATATATATATATATATATATATATACTCTGTGACTGTCAACTTAGTTAATTAATTAGATTTTAGAAAAATTTGTTGCTCATGGCAAGTCCAATTGAATCACCATCGCTGCCAAATTTTTGCCCCCCTAGTGGAGTGTTATGTAAGAGGTATGCGCTGCCTGCGATATGTAAGGTATAAGAGAATCTCAGACCAGAGAGCAGTGTTGTATGCAGTAGGAACTGTGTGGTTGTAGCAGTAAGTTGTTGCTAGCGAGCAGTCTGGTGTATCGTGTTGGCTGGGCCGGTCGTGGTGCAGCGATGGCGGAGCCTGAGCGTTATAGTATAAGGTAAAAGCAGCCTCGCGCATATCTAGTAACGTTATGTGAACTCCCATGTAAATCTTTTAAAAATGTCCTAATAATAATCTTTGTCATATAAAGTAATTTCTAACAGGCATTCATTTCAATTTAAAGAATTTACTAATTTCTCCAGTCCATGATCATTCCGATTGTTGCAAAAGAAAAATCAGTTGCTTCGTTTCATAAATGACAAATCTATAGGCCAGCATTGCACAGAGCTGTGCCGGAAAAAGCTATTATAAGAGCAGATAGATGGCGACTTTATTGTGGTAAGAATTTTTGCTTTTTATTCAGAATGATCTTACAGGGCCATGACGCAGCACTGCTGTCGTCCAAAATTTACCAGTTACTGAATTTATATTTTTTTTATTTACGAGGTTTAGGAATTTTTCTGTTTCGAGCTTACATTAAATGAGAAAAGAATTTTAGTGGGTACATTAAATGGGAAACAAATTTTATGAGGAGGTTAAATGTGAATGAATTTCTGTAGGGAGGTTATAAATGGGAACCTATTTTGTTCTGAGGTTACACTAAAATTAGAATCATTAACGAAATAATATTTATTGATTTTGAATTTCTGTAGAGAGGTTACACTAAATTAGAATCACATTCATTATTCATATATTATTATTTATTAATTTTTTGTGGGGAGGTTACAATATCAACTGATGCAGTACATTGGACCCGCTAATGGCTATGAGGCCAACATTAACAAGGGAATTTTGAAAAAGTTAAATAAATGTAAACCACAAAAAACAAGAACAATATAATGACACTTGTGAAGGGGGAATCTCGTATGCTGGACAACAGCATCCCATACTTCACGCAGATTTTGGAGAAAGTTGGGTGACAGTTACAGGAGAACAACAGGCAACCAGCCTTTTTTATACCACAGAACGTCGGGTTGAAATATAGGCACAAAGAAGACTCTGCTAGTAGAAAATACAATACTTCTGAGATATACTGCATTAAATGTGACAGCTGTCCTATGATTTACATTGGACAAACAGGCAGAAACTTCTGTCCGCGATTTAAAGAACGCCTTAATCTAGCTAACTCCATGTCAGCTTTGAGTAACCATCTGCGTGAAGAAGCACGCACAGATTTGGAACATAATTTAAAAATACTTAATTGGAGAAGAAACATTCTCGAAGAGATCGGAATACTAATTTGCAAAATCCTTACCCTCAATGGGCCACTAGGGTGGCGCCGTCGCAACATTTTAGCAAACTTCAACTGCTTCGACAGTATAACCTAGTACACAGGCATATTCGCTAATTTAAACCGTTGTTACGTACAGTTATAGGACAGTCGTCACTGAAACCTAATTTCTCTCTTCTGCTGTTCCGCGCTTGATCTCAAAAACTGTTAAACATCGTGAGATTTATACATCATATTTATGTATTTGCGATTTATAAAGAAGTTTATTGTTAAAGACATATGTGATTCCTTCTATTTTATGGTCGTATTCCACTATCTTTGGTTGCCCCGTTGTCTTAAATATAAAATAAACTAACAGTTATGCTGTAGATTCTTCTGCCTTTGACATGTAAAATTACGTGTAAAGGTGCTGCCCAACTTTCCCTGCCACTGTTTAAGAATCCATTCCCTTGTCGCCTTCCGTTGCATACGTTCTTATGCGTGTATGCCCTTTCTCCTTACGGGCACCGGCGCCCGTTCACCTCAGTTCGTCTAGGTGGTCACTGCGAACCTCAACTTGTCACTACAAATTTAAGCTTTAAATATGCCTGCATAATATTTTACGTTTTCGCTGCTCTAGTCCTTTTATTTTGATGACGGTCTGTTTTGTACGTAGCATTTTTTCTAAACTTGACTTTTCGTGCAGTCCGCTTTGAGATTTATTTTACCTTACCAGTGTGAAAGTAGCTTTCACCACCTACACCTATCATTTATTTTATCTTTGATATCCATTTGGAATACCATTTTATTTTTATTCTAGGTTTCCTGTATAGGACTGATGCTTCCTGCATTCTGCTCTATTTTAAATTGGAATACCGACCTCTTGACGATCAAACAGTTTTGTCACAATTAGATAAATGTTGGGTCACCCAAAGTTTATCGTTTGAAATAAATTATGAAATAAATGTGAATACATAATTTCTGCTGTATAGATTCATGTATAGTATAACTACATTTTAACCGAAATAAGATCTTCATTCCTTTTTACTCTTGTTTACAAACAACTATATGCCTGAAGATGTGGCTCCAACCCGCGAAACCAGTTGGATCAGAAATAAAGATCTAACATACAGCTAAAGTAGTCTTATTCATCACGGTTCCACTTTTAATAGATTCCTGATAGTGCGCAGAAAACTGTGGATACATATTCAGGTCCTCCAAAATTTCTCCTATGTATGGCTTCCAGAAGGACTGTGTTTTGCAACACATTCGAGTAAGGGCTGCAGCTGAAAGTTAACTCGATGACAAGAATGTCAGCTGCCGTTTTTAGAGGTAAGTGCATATTCTGAGAAAGGTTAACGTTACAACAGCGTCACTTGACAGTGATGAATCGATGTTTCTTCAGACTCATTGTTTTCCAAAGCCACGCCCTGTTAAGAGCGCCGCGAAGGGCGAGTAGAAAGACAAACTTCCTTTGGATATCTAGATCGTTAGAGACGAAGCAGTAGAACGGAATCAGTGTTGGCGCAGTTCATAAAGCCGCCGCACAATGGAGCTGTGGTAACTTAAACCGCATAAAATCTAAATATGGATGACCACACTAGTGTATGAAGTCCGCCGCTTTAGGGTAACTCTGGAATCTATTAACGACCCAACCCTTGCACATGTCTCCAGTAGCAATTTGTAACCTTCCTTCATACTTTATCCCTTAGTTTTGAGGTCTTGGTCTAACGATTATTGTGATTCAGCAGTGGAACACACTTGACTGTTTTCTAACATACATTTTCCTACAATTTACCGATTTCTTCCTAAATGGTATTTAACGCGCACGCAACAATAAGTACGTGATATTACTCAGAACCGTATTTCAACAGTAATTTCTTGTTATTGACCCGATTACGCAAGAGACCTTACACGTCCTGAAGAAAAAATGGCTGGAATAATGTTAATGCACATTCGGGTAAAATTTGGTAGAGAGAGATAGCCTCTTATTCACAGAACTTTTGTAAGGTGGCTATAGTTTCGCGCTTTTTAAGCACTCAACTACATACTTTGTCGTGATTCACAACCTGAATTAGGTATCATTTGATAGGTTGTACATAGTATATTTGAATATTTAAAGAAGACTGACATTGTCACTTAGAACTTATAAACAATTGAAATAAATGTTAACGCTTATTGCATGAATGGTGTAATGAATGATTGCCTATACTAGTAAAGGTTGGAACGCCAGTGGAAATGAAACGGCAGGCGTAACTCAGCCTCTGGGTAGAAAAGCCCACACCGGTGTGTTGGTTCTGCTTAACACAGGAAGTGGCCCTAGACGGACGGTCGGGGCACCAGAGCGCTGAAGCACAATAGAGTGGCAGCCGGCCGGTGCCTTAGCGAGGCCGGAATTATAAAGGGATAATACTTCGGAAACTCTGAAAATCTTGCATGCAGCACAGAGGCAGGAGGAAGCTTTACCTCGGAAATCACGTAGGCTGGGCTATTTCGGAGGATTTTTACTCTGAGAAGCGTACCATTGTATGAATTCCTTATTAACGGGGATAGGTATGTCCTCGCAAACTTTCCGCGCTAGACGACAAAAGAGTAAAGTATGGTTGGTCGGCGTTCGGAGAAATCGGTAGAGAAGAAGAATATTCCTTGGTTCCGAAAATATGATTCGCCTTCTGCAGTTACGAGGGAGGGGAGCCGGGCTTTGCTGGAAAGCCAGCGGTGGAGAGAAAGCGGTCTTCCATTTTGGGCGCCCCTTTTTCGACAGTCGCTCAGTATCAGATTTTGTTGGTACAGATGGACTTGCTGTGTTTGCTCTCAGGAGATTTTATAGTTAGAACGGTTAGGCACTGTACTGTTGCGAACTTATACGATTCTGGATTTCGCTTCCGGATAGGGAGTCGTCGTTGAGTACACAGCGTTCAGTGATTGAGAGCACTTCCTCTGTCTGTACTCAGGTAGAGACGTTACATGAATTCCGTCCTTGCGGCTGGGAGCTCGCGTTTCTCGTCTGTAGAACACAGAGAGTAGAAGACAGTATTAGATCATACTAGTCGGAGGATCGCCTTCTGCCATCCTAGTGTTTGAAAGGGTGTTTTATTTTGTGGCTGGAGTTCTTCCATCGTCGCAGATGCGTACGAGAACCATCACGCTGAGGCACCGGACGCAGTAAATACAGTGATATTGCTAACTGCTTTGTCTTATTAGGGCTGTAATGCTAAGCCGCTGTGATCACGTAAGTTTTGTTTGCACAGAGGTCGCACACCACTGTAGATCGTCTTTGAAAGTCTTGTCTTCTAGTGTTTGGTACGTAGGTGATGTCAGTCATCACGCGTTAGCCTATTTATATTACATCACGTAGCCATAAAAAGGGGAATATTTGGGCAATTGATCAGTAATATTAGTTAGGAAATTCATTTCTGTCACTTTATCTCCATTGGACATTGATATATAAACAGTTGTAATATATAAAATGGGTTTTAATCCGCAATAAATGTATAAGCAGCATCAACATATATCATTTTGTAGTTGCTAGTCCCCCTGATCATTCATTTATGTAATTTGTATGTTAAAGAGTAAGATGGAGGAGATAACATCACCAATAAGAGAGAGTAAGATCTGCTTCAGGGGGTAGTCAGACAGAGCCAAATCTTCATTTTCGCTTTCAGTATTTTCCATTGCGCACATACTTTTTTACACCTACCTGGAGTATCATCTTAGACGTTGACTTCCAAAAAAATAGGAATAATCACAACTTTTTTCCGTGCTGGCTATATACTAAAGTAATAATATTAATGGTTGATAATTTTTTTGTATGGTAGCTTTCATTTTTTAAGTATCAAAGATATTTCGGTATTGTTTTGTGATCATCTGTGTTTTTTTTTATTCTTTTGGAAATAGTGTATATACAAGATACGTGGTGGCTATGGAGACCATTGTGGAAATTTATTCTGTAGAAATAATTTACATAACATGTGAACGACTCTCCGGGATCTAATGTTGTATTAAAACGACTCTCCGAATTCTAATGTTGCATTAAACTGTGTATTTTCAACAACATATTGTATTATCTGTACAACATGTTACTATTATCATCCGAATCTGATTTTAGGCCTAAAAACCTTCGAATATAACAGGAAGTGTGTACTGAAAGTGTTGCAGATACAGAAGGTTTGTAGAGCAAGTCCCTGTTTTCAGTTGTTCGTTATTCTACTAATGTGAGCGATATGTGCAACTGAAGAAAAGTTGGTTCTGTATTTGTATCCCTACATTATTTGTTGAGCTCATGGAAGTTCTGTGGTGCACAAGACATATTCGACCTTCGAATACTTTTTGTAACTGTCCCGCTTTTGTATCAATGATATTAATTAAGACGACCACATTCTTTCTCAAGTGAATTCACTTCTGTAAATATGTGACAGTATGCCACATGAAACCAGTCGTAAGACTGTTGGAAAGAGATTAATCCCCGTTTATTACAGACATGTTGGAATAATTTTACAACAGGCATTCAGTAGTTCTTTTGCCTGATTCCTTACTAACAATCACAAGCCAATGGTAGGCGTGGTATAATTTATCGATTTTGCCCCACACGTATCAGTGTTGTTAGTGTAATGCCAAGTTTTCGTCTGAAGCCAGTATGGTCGCACAGGACAAAATGGCACGCACCCACTAAGCCGCTTCTCCAGCTGCTCTGGACTACAAGCGCCCTCTGCCGCCGCAATGTAGAATGGCCGATGCAAAAGCTCAGCCCACCTTCTCTCAGAGCCACGTGACGCTATGCAGACGTCATTTAGTCGTGGCTGCAACACCATAGATCGTGATTAGTACAGCGAGACCTTTCTTTGTTGACATTGATTAGCTGGACTCTATTTCTTGCCGCCATATTTAATGTTTGTTTCTAGACTTGCAGAAATACAAGTTAAATAAATCTTGTTTGCTATGTTAACTTGTTCAATAAAAATTTCTTCTCCTATCCAGCTTTCCTACGACAAAAGTTGCCACACCACTTTCCAGGCCACCTCTCCTTACCTCTGTGTACAAAGTCGTACACAAACAGCAGGCTACTGGGTTGGTGATGATGATGATGACGATGATGATGATTCCAGAACGAGTGCCGCATGGGATTAGCCGAGCGGGCGCCGGCACGGTAGTTCAGCGTGCTCGGTCAAAGGGTTATCTACCCTCTGTAATAAAAAAAACTGAGTGAACGGATCAACGAACAACCTGAACGGGTGTCTTGAAACGTCCGGCCCGAACACATACAACGAAAAAATTAGAACAAAATGAGATCAACCAAAAAAACAAAAAAAGCGGTCTAATGCGCAGCAGTCATGGACTGTGCGGCTAGCCCCGGCGGAGGTTCGAGTCCTCCCTCGGGTATGGGTGTGTGTGTTTGTCCTTAGGATAATTTAGTTTAAGTAGTGTGTAAGCTTAGAGACTGATTGTTGTGGGTTGGCAGGAGAGCCAACACCGGGTTACTAGAGGAAGCCGAAAGGCACGCGTTTTAGCTCACGCAGGCTGGCGTGAGGTCTGGAACAGGACAAGGAAATTAGACTTTAGAAAAAAACGGACGTAGCTGGTGGAATACTTAACTTTAATCCATAAATGGTGAACGTCGCTCTTGACGTTACATGATTCACAGTATCAATAGTAACTGGTACTGGCGCCTTGTTAGGTCGTAGCAAATGACGTAGCTTAAGGCTATGCTAACTATCGTCTCGGCAAATGAGAGCGTATTTTGTCAGTGAACGATCGCTAGCAAAGTCGGTTGTACAACTGGGGCGAGTGCTAGGAAGTCTCTCTAGACCTGCCGTGTGGCAGCGCTCGGTCTGCAATCACTGATAGTGGCGACACGCAGGTCCGACGTATACTAACGGACCGCGGCCGATTTAAAGGCTACTATCTAGCAAGTGTGGTGTCTGGCGGTGACACCACACTGATGACCTTAGCAGTTAAGTCCCATAAGATTTCACACACATTTCAACATTTTTGAACCAGAATGAGATTTTCACTCTGCAGCGGAGTGTGCACTGATATGAAACTCCCTGACAGATTAAAACTGTGTGCCGGACCGAGACTCGAACTCGGGATGGTAGAGCACATGCCCGCGAAAGGCAAAGGTCCGGAGTTCGAGTCTCGGTCCGGCACACATTTTTAATCTGCCAGGAAATTTCATATCAGCGCACACTCTGCTGCAGAGTGAAAATCTTATTGTGGAAACATCCCCCAGGCTGTGGCTAGGTAACTATTGTTACTGTTTTCTTTCTTGGAACTATACTGCTTTCTCATTCTTCCTATCTTCACAAACGACAAGATAAAAAGAGCTTGTGTCTGCCCCCGTTAGCTGAGTGGTGACGCCCTGTTTGTCAGCTCCCTGATGACGGTATGGACACGTTGCCCAACGAGCCTCACTGGTCTCCTCCTGTCGGCATATACGCCGGTCCACTGCCAGCCCCAGTGATGATCTCGGATGTTCCGGACCAGTTCCATTATATAAGATACTTCTTTCTTGAACTCAGTTATCTACGCCTCACCTTATCAAGACAGCTTTTACTCAAGACAAAGGCAGTATACAATGTCCTTCAATTAGGTCGTCCACCTAACCCGATTGAACGAAAATTCCACCAGATTAACTGGCGTCATGTATGGCGCGCGGTGGTCGCCTGTTACCTTGACACGAATGTTCAATCTGTCTGATACCTAACTGTCAATGGTAAGCAAATCAACCAATCTCGCCTTCATCGTATCCACCTCGCCCAATCACCTCTATGTTCCACGTGTGGAGTGCCAGACAACGACGAACATCGGTTTGTTTGCGGACCGGCGGCGGAGGTTTGGCAATTGATTCGTCCTATTGTGGATTTTCTAACGCGGGACATTCCGGATCGGATTACTCTCCTTTCATTATTATTTCCGGAACGTGACTGTTTTCCTCGGACAAAGACCAATGTTGTGAGTTGGATTCGCGGACATGCCATTCACTACCTGTTTGGACAAATTGTAGACTCTGTACTCGATTTTTGGACATACCTCAAATTCCGTCATTATGTCGTTGTCCGTCGCCCAAAATACAGACAATTTTTCTCGAACTTCCTTGGGAGTGCTTTCCACGACTTGCCTCGCTGCTGGAATGTGTCAGGCCAAGAGAGAAGGAGGTTTCCTGTTTGAACCAATGAACATTTCTGAAAAATTGAACGGAACACATCACTTTCGAGAAGACGTGACTCAACATATTACCAGCGGGGCGCAGAAGGCCTCTGATCAATTACACAACAAAAATAAACAAAAAAACCAAATAAAAATAAAATTGAGGAAAAGGAAGATTTTGTTTTGTTTGTAAGGAGAGCCCTAACCTTGAATTCCTATATTTCCCCTGGTATATAGGCAGCTCTCTGGGGTAGGTTTAGTCAGGAGCCAACGCCTGCAGTGGACCAGATTTTTTTTTGTTATAGGATGAAAAGTGGCGGTAGCACTTAGTTTCTTTTTTTTTAGTTCCACTTTCCTAAGGGGCTTTAAAATAAGAGAAAAAATAAAAAGAAAAAAAACATTAAAAATCAAAACAAAAGTGGTAATAAAAAAAGTGGTCAGCGGGCGGAATGCTACGCCAAGGGGCCCGGGTTCGATTCCCTGCTGGGTAAGGAGATTTTTTTCGTCTCATTATTAGGTGTGGTGTTGTCCTCATCATCATTTCATCCCCATCTCCGACACGCAAGTCGCCCAATGTGGCGTCGAATGCAATAAGTACTTTCTCTCGGCGGCCGTACTTCCCGAATGGGGGACTCCCGGC
The DNA here is from genome assembly GCF_023864345.2 of Schistocerca serialis cubense. NCBI lineage: Eukaryota > Metazoa > Arthropoda > Insecta > Orthoptera > Acrididae > Schistocerca > Schistocerca serialis. Next base: position 505,694,301 of record NC_064643.1, on the reverse strand, counting down.
CCACAATGCCATACGCCCATTTCCATTTTTCAAAAGAATATGCAACTATGTAAGGTAGCTATAATTTAGCACCTTACAAGCACTCATCTACATACTTTGCCGTGAATTACAACCGGATTTACATACCATTTCATAGACTGTACATCGTATATATGAATATTTAAAGAAGAAGGACATTGTCACGTACACCTTGCAAATAATTGTTAACGCTTATTCCATGCAAGGTGAAGGATTGTCTTTATTATCACAACGGCGTAACGAATGATTGCCTATACTAGTAAAAGTTGGAACGTCAGTGGAAATGAAACGGCAGGCGTAACTCAGACCTTGGGTGGAAAAGCCCGCACAGGTGTGTTGGGCCAGCTTCACACAGGAAGTAACCAAGACAGACGGTCGGTGCACCTGAGCAAGGAAGCACAATACAGCGGCGGCTAGCCGGTTTGGTAGCGATGCTGAAAGGATAACCGGATAATACTTAAGAAACTCTGAAAATCTTGGACGCCACAGCGATAAATGAGGAAACTTACCTCGGAAGTCATGCAGGCTGGGCTATTTCCGAGGATTCATACTCTGAGAAGCGTACCACTGTATGATTTCCTAATTAACAGGGATAGGTATTTCCTCACAAATTTTCCGCCCTGGACGACAAAAGACAAAAATATGATCGGTCAATGTTCGGAAGAATCTGTAGAGAGGGAGAATATTCCATGGTTCCGAGAATATGATTGGCCTTCTGCAACTGCGAGGGAGGGGAGCCGGGCTTTGCTGCAAAGCCAGCGGTGGAGAGTGCCCGTGTTTGACGGCCGCTTAGTATCAGCTTTTGTTGGTACAGACGGACTTGTTGTCTTTGCTCTCAGGAGATTTAATAGTTAGAACGGTTAGGCACTGTACTGTTGCAAACTTATAAGATTCTGGACTTCGTCTCTGGGTAGGGAGTCGTCGTTGAGTATGATGTGTTCAGTGATTGAGAACACTTCCTCTGTCTATACTCTCGACGTTATCTGAGTTCCGTCCCTGTGGTTGGGAGCTGGCGTTTCTTGTCTGTAGAACACAGATGGAAGAAGACAGTATTAGGCTACGCTAGTCAGAGGACCGCCTTCTGCCATCCTAATGTTTGAACGAGTTTTTATTTTGTGGCTGGAGTTCTTCCATCGCTGCAGATCTATTCGAGAAATGTCACTCCGACGCACTGTACACTGTACATACGGTGATATTTTAATTGCTTCGGCTTATTAGGGCTATAAATGTAAGCAGCTGTGATCACATAAATTTTATTTACACTGAGGTCGCACACCGATGTAGATCATCTTTGAAAGTAGTGTCTTCTAGTGTTTGGTACGTAGGCGACGTCAGTCATTTAACTTTACTTATATTAGATCGCGTAGCCATAAAAAGGGGCATATTTGGACAATTTATCAATCATATTAGTTAAGAAATCCGATTGTAAAACATTCTGGAAACATCCCCCAGGCTGTGGCTAAGCCATGTCTCCGCAGTATTCATTCTTTCAGGAGTGCTAGTTCTGCAAGGTTCGCAGAAGAGCTTCTGTAAAGTTTGGAAGGTAGGAGACGAGATACTGGCAGAAGTAAAGCTGTGAGGACCGGGCGTGAGTCGTGCTTCGGTAGCTCAGATGGTACAACAGACACGGCCGACCGCTTCAGCGGTACAGGAATCACTTTCCACGGACAAAAACCTGGATGATCCGCCGACCTGGCCAGTGGTGGAAAATAGTACTACGACTCTGGAGCTACCGAACGCGACAGACATTGTCGCCAGCAAGATGGCAATTGATTCCCGTATTGTACCGACCGAAGCGTTTGTTCCGGCGGAGCGTGACTCAGTGCCGTCTTCTGACAATGAAGGCCATGTACGGAAACAGCGATCACCGAAACGCTGAAAGCACCGTCGTCGGACCGTGTCGGAACACAGCGGTTCGCATTTGGCCGGGGAAGAACAACTGACCACTCAAGAAGCCAGCCGCGAAGCTGAGGCTGTTTCCACTGACTCCAACCTTGCAGAACAGACAGAAAAACATGCAGCTTTCGACCATCAGCCCATTGACAGAAACAGTGAGCAGCGGGAAGGTACCAGTGCAGACAGCGAAGTCGCCCGGTCCCTTACTATCAAACATTCCGAGGCTATGAAACATGAACAGACATCCGCGCCCGCTTCGTGGGCCGAGGACGTCGAGACACAAGATCCCGATCCGCGGCCAGCTGAGGCGCCGCCGGATCATGCAGCATAAGCAGCACAAGGAGGACCGCGTTCGGCGGGGGGTGACATCACTTCCGATGTTCGCTTCTCTCCAACTTCAACATGGATAACCTCGCCCAAACAACGCGTTGCCAGGCTTACCGCCTGGCGACAATGACTATCAACATGATCAGTTCTCCTGTCAAGATCCAACTTTTGAAAGAAACCATACGAGCCATGGGAGTTGACTTTGCTTTCCTACAAGAAGTGAAAACGGCTGCACTCCCGCACTTTTACGGTTACGCCACACATGTGACGCCCGGTATCCCTGCAGACACCGGAGTGGCAATATTAGTGCGTGAAGGTTTTGAAGTTACCGACGTCACGTATCTTCCCTCCGCGCGAGGAATAGCATTTACGGCGCTCAACACCCGATTCATTCATGTTTACGCCAGATTCTACTCCACAGATGTCGCTCCCCTTTTCCTTGGACGATACGACCACAGCGTCTTCGCCGGCGCTTTTAATTGCTTACTTCACCCCAAGGACCAAATCCCACATTACATGCCTTGTCCGGAACTGGGTGCGATGATCCAAGAACTTCACTTGTGCGACACGTGGGAAAAAGTCCACGGTAACCGCTCTGGCCACACTCATCTTACCAGTCATTCGGCCAGCCGACTTGACCGCATATATGTGTCACAAGATCTCACACAAGGTGTGGTGGACCCCGAACTATGGCCTCAAGCCTATTCCGATCATAGTGCCTATATCTGCACTATACACCTACGCCCCAACAAGTCTGGCGCAGCAATGGCTTTTGGAAGCTCAACATAACTCATCTCCAGGACCTGGATTGCCGTCGGCAAGTTGCGGCAACGTGGACTGACTGTGAACGCCGCCACCCACGATACACCTCGACCCTGGAGTGGTGGATCCTCTGTGCCAAACCAGCAATCCGTAGGACACTTCTGCAATATGGCAAGGATGTGACTGCGTGGCATCGACAGACCCTCAATTTTTACTACGCGGCACTCAGGGACCTCGACGCCTTACCCCCTTCCCCGGAGAGACAACATGACCAAAGCAGAATCAAGGCTCACATACTATCATTGACGAAGCGCCGACTAGAAGGTGCAGTAGTCCACTCGCGACGGCCCGACCGAACGGTTGCAGAAGAACCCACTATGCTCCACGTTGTGGCGGATAAGCGCCGACAACGCCAACATTTAATCACACAACTCAGGACACACGACGGTCGCTTATGTACGACCCAAGCAACCATAATAAAGGCGGTGGAGGATCATTTTCGTCATTTTTACAAGGAAAGAACCGTCGATGATGAGGCCACTACTGAAGTGTTACAGCAGGTAACACGTACTATCGACGAGGCTACCGTGAATGCACTAACAGACGAAATCTCACTCGAAGTCGAAGAAGCCGTGGACAAAGGTACGGCCAAAAAGTCTCCTGGACCTGATGGATTGCCCATCGAATTCTACCGGACTTTCCGTGACATCATGATGCCTCGCTGGGTTATAATGTTCCACGAACTTATGTCTCCAGACTGTGTTGTGCCACCAGCGTTTGTAGAAGGTCTTCTCATACCGGTACACAAGCCAGGTGGAGGGCTATCGATTAACGACTATCGGCCGCTTACAATGCTGAACGCCGATTACAAGATTTTCGCCAGGATTATGGCGAGCCGTATTAAGAAGACTTTGCCGATGATCCTCGCTCCAGAACAGACGTCGCAGGGGGGAGAAGCCAACATACACATTGCCACCGGTGACTGCAGGGACTTAACAGCGATCACTTCTGCGTGCCGTCTGAGAGCGGCGATCGTCTCTGTCGATTTCAACCGCGCCTTTGATAGAGTGCACCACAATTTCCTCCTACGCGTGATGGACTGTATGGGATTCCCCCCGGGCCTCATCGACACCCTACGGCGTCTTTGGACCGCAGCCAGCTCACACGTCCAGGTCAATGGAAAGACGGTAGGACCAGTACTCATTAAGAGGTCTCTACGACAGGGTTGTCCCCTTTCTACCTACCTTTATGCAATCGCACTCGAGCCACTCCTAGGGGGCCTTAACCACTGCCTATCTGGCATCACGCTGCGGGACGTCACCTTTCGCTATAGGACATACGCTGACGACCTGCCACTGCTGGTTCGTTCCAATAACGAAGTTCGAAGCGTACTAACCTAGATTGAGCGATACGGACACTCCGCAGGCAGTGTTCTGAACATCAACAAGTCGGCGGCGTTGGATATTGGGCGTGGTCTCGGACCGGAAGCTCTCGCTCCCCTCCCACCAGTTTCTGATCTGCGATATTTGGGAATCAAGTTCAAGAAATATTTACGTAAAACAGCTGCAGCAAACTACCGACGGTTATTACAGATCATACGCGCAATGGTGCGGCAGAACGTGCTCCGGTACTTGAATCAGCTACTACGTGTTGAATACCTGAACCTCTACGTGGTATAAAAACTCAACCACGTGCCACAGGTCCTCCCACTACCGCTGCAGATAGGTCGCCGGCTTCAGGCGGCCTTCAGTTACTACGTTTCCGCAGATCATAAAGTACGATACGACACTCTTACCCTCCCAGTGCACAAAGGAGGGCTGGGATTGGTCAACGTCAGGGCGAGAGCAGCTGCCCTTTACATGGAAAAGTCAATATACCTCTCTCACGGGTCGTTTACTACAGGTTTTGATGCCAGTCTCTCACATCCCGCCGGTGTCGGTGGCGCACGTCGCACCACAGCTCTCCCATGTGTCGACCTTCATTCTTGATTACAGCTCTGTCAGCTCGAACCCCTCCGCCACACGTCCACCGAAGGCGAAAGATTTTTGTACCAACCTTCTGCGGGCTGTTCCCCATAACGTGGTGGAAAACAAGTACCCTACGGTTCACTGGCCAAGAGTGTGGAAAACGATACACCACAACTTTCTGTCATCCACGGTGCGTTCGAAGTGGTATCAGATCGCCAACAAAAAATATGCCACACGACAACGACTTCACGCTACGGGACTGGCAGACTCACCTTATTGCCCAGATTGTCACCTCTTGGATACCGATGAACATCGTTTTACTTGCGCATCATCGTCCGGAGTTTGGCGACTAACACAGAAGATATTGGCTTGTTACCTCCGGGTCACACCTGATATGATTGACCCTCAGACCCTACTCTGTCCAGATGAAACTTACTTTCCGGCCGCACAATATCATGCGCTTACATGGTTCAAAGGACTTACCGTCGCCTATATCTTAAGTGACGGAGGGAAAGAGCAGCTTGATTACTGGTGGTTCCTACAAAATGCTCACAATGCCCTCGAACGCACACCGAAATACCGTACGCTCTTCGCAAATTATTTACGCAGCGTTTTCGTTAACCCCCCACTCAGCTGGGGAGTGCCAAGCTGCGGTTAATGTTCTGTGCCGCATCACACTAACGGCTGAACGTTCTGCCTTGTCAGCAATGAGCGACGGAAGAGACAGGCTGCTGCAACTATGCTGTTTTCCTTGAGGCACTAGCGAAGCAGAATGCCTCCGTTGCAGATGCCCTTCAAAGGCGCTGTTGGAGATATCAGATAACGATGGCGAAGCACCAAGTGGAACCAGTTACATTCATTGAAGAACCTTTTAGTTGGAATTGTATCAGTGATTTACATTTTTATTTTTTTGATTACTCTTTTATATCACCTTTGTTGTTGTAACACTTACTTGTAACACTGAGTTCCTAAAATTCACATTTTTACACGTTTCCTAAATGTAATCATGTAAAAAATAAATAAATACATTAAAAAAGCGGTAGCACCCTTTGTGTCTGTCTACAATGTCTGTGGATCGAGACCAGCTGGCGCAAAAAAATTTTTATAGCCTCTTCTCTCTGAATGCTGAAGACGTGAATGTAATGGTAGCGTAGATTCAATCTATTTCACTTTCTGACCCGCCGATAAAAAAATAAATAATAATAATAATAATAAATGGTAGAGCCCTTGCCCGCGAAAGGCAAAGGTCCCGAGTTCGAGTCTCGGTCGGGCACACGGTTTTAATCTGCCAGGAAGTTTCATATCAGCGCACACTCAGCTGCAGAGTGAAAATCTCATTCTAAATCCGATTGTATCTTTTTATGTCCATTGGACATTGATAAGTAAACATTTGTAATATATAAAGGGGTTTTAATCCACAATAAATGTATAAACAGAAACAGCATTTATCTTTTATAGTTATTAGTTCCCTTAATTATTCATTTATGTTTATGTTGTAATTTTTATGATAAAGAACAATAAGGAGAAGATAATATTATCACTAAGAGATCCTAAGATCTGCTTAGGTGGTAGTCTGACAGGGCCAAATCTTCATTATCGCGTTTAGTATTTTCCGTTGCGCGCATTTATTTTACACCCGTGTGGAGTAGCAGCTTAGAACTTTCGTGAAATAAATAATTTTGTGTGTCTGCGCAGGAGACCCATTTGTCTGATTTCACTGCTTTCAGTATGACCATCGTCTTCATAATGTGTTGGTTCAACTATGAAACACAATAGAGAAACGATTATCCGTGGCCCGGGTTCCACAAGACCTTGGTAAGTTTGTGGAGGTATGTGGCTCAAGATGTCTATGCAAAGCTCAAGCAGCTACCATAATTTACGGGGCACTGGTTTCCGTGTGCGCAGCTGTGTCCGATAGGGACGCTGATGTGTTCCATCGGTTTCACATCATGTGAATTTGATCGCTGAAATATCAACATGAGTTCACTATAAAGGTGCTCGAACTGTGGAAACACGGTTCCGGCCTTGTTACACGGACTGTTCTCTTCCTGGTCGACGTCGGAGAAGACGTCAAGCGTGAAGCGATGCAGGAGGTATGCAATACTGTACACCCAGTGTTAGTGGTGCCTTCTGTTATTACTACAGGTCCCATGGAAGATCAGATTGATGTCCTCCGTAGCAAAAAGTCAGTATAAATTTGAAAACTGAATAAATCACCGAATAATGTAGATAGAGAGGTACAAATTGACACACATCCTTGGACTGATATGGGGTTTTAGTAGAACCAAAAAAAATACAAAAGTTCAAAAAATGTCCGACAGATGGCGCTTCATCTGATCAGAATAGCAATAATTAGCATAACAAAATAAGACAAAGCAAAGATGATGTTCTTTACAGGAAACGCTCAATATTTCCACCATCATTCCTCAACAATAGCTGTGGTCGAGATAATGTTGTGAACAGCATTGTAAAGCATGTCCGGAGTTATGGTGAGGCATTGGCGTCGGATGTTGTCTTTCAGCATCCCTAGAGATGTCGGTCGATCACGATACACTTGCGACTTCAGGTAGCCCCAAAGCTAATAATCGCACGGACTGAGGTCTGGGGACCCGGGAGGCCAAGCATGACGAAAGTGGAGGCTGAGCACACGATCATCACCAAACGACGCGCGCAAGAGATCTTTCACGCGTCTAGGAATATGGGGTGGAGCGCCATCCTGGATAAACATCGTACGTTCCAGCAGGTGTTTATCATCCAGGCTGGGGATGATGCGATTCTGTAACATATCGGCGTACCTCTCACCCGTCACGGTAGCTGTTACAAAACCAAAATCACGCATTTCCTCGAAGAAAAGAGTCCCGATAACGGTAGATGTGGTAAATCCAACCCATACTGTGACTTTCTCGTCGTGCAATGGAGTTTCCACGACAGTTCTAGGATTTTCGGTAGCCCAAACTCTGCAGTTGTGGGCGTTGACAGGCCCTCGGAGCGTGAAATGAGCTTCGTCGGTCCACAACATGTTGCTCAACCAATCGTCACCCGCTGCCATCTTTTGAAACGCCCACACCGCAAATGCACTCCGCTTCACTAAATCGCCAGGTAACAGTTCATGATGCCGATGGATTTTGTACGGATAGCATCGGAGGGTACGCCTAAGTGCCAACCAAACAGTAGTGTATGGAATGCCGGTGCGACGTGCGACTGCACGAGCGCTGATTTACCCGTGCATAGACGAAACCGCTACAGTCTCCATTTCTTCCTGAACTGTCTCAGCAGCATTACGCCTTGTGCTCGGTCGGTCACTACGGGGTCTATCGCATAAACAACCCGTGGCTTCGAACTTCGAAATCATTCTCGCCACAGCTGCATTTGTCAACGGACCTTTACCCGTTCGAATCCCCTTCCTATGGCGATAGGATCGTAACGCTGACCTTAGAATATTCCACATTCTGATTATACAGCTTCACTAAAAGCGCCTTTTCAGGTAACGTCAACATGCTGCGACTGCTGGCGCACCTGATTCTCTCTCTCTCTCTCTCTCTTTTTCTTTCCTTTATTGATTTTCAATTCCCCTCAAAGGGGGGCAGCAGCTTAGTACGCTGCTCTACAGCCTACAGACTTTTTTAAAAAAGGAATAAGGAAAGAAACAAGAAAAAACAGGCGATAAAACGGTGACTTAAAGTGGAAAATGGCGGAAAAATGCGGAAAGTTGAAACAGAAAGCAAAGGGATTGGCAATGTTAATAAAATACACAGGAATCAGACAAGTAACATAGTAGACACACAATTAAAAAAGCTTGGCGACAGTCTGGTTTCTGTTCGCAAGAGATCAAAAATCACACCCAGCGACAGTATGATGGCCGTTCGAAACACTTCCCAAAAGACACACAACACGGAACACTCACTGTAAAACACTTACTCTAAAACACTGCACGAAAATAGCGGCACAAAGATGACACTCCCGAGCCAAAGGCAGATGGGGGGGGGGGGGACCTGGAGGAGGGGGAAAAACAAGGAGGGAGGAGAGGAAAAAACGAAAAAGGGGGGGAACCAAGGAGGGAGAGGACTCATAAGGGGGGAGAGGGCCAGGGCAGATGCGAGAGGGAACGAGAAAAGGCAGAGGAGGGAAATGAAAAAGGACTCGTGGGAGAGAAGGGGGCAGAGAGAGGGGAGGCGGGGAAAAAAGAGGATGGAAGTGGGGGGAGAGGGAGCCTGGGAAAAGGACAGAGGAAAAGAGGGGGAGTGAGGATCAGAGTTGATAGGAGGGATAAATGGAGGGAGAGAGGGCATCATCCGGGAGGGGGAGTTGACGGAAGCCACCTTGGGAAAGGAGATGAAGGGTGTAGAGATGCAGGGTAGGGGGGACACAACAGTGAAGATGTGGCAGAGGGCAGGGATGGGAGAGGAGAGGAGCAACCAGGGGGTGAGGGGGATCAAGGCGGTGGGAGGTGTAGAGGATGTGGATATGTTCGAGGAATAGGAGCAGATGGGGGAAAGGAATGAGGTCATAGAGGATCCATGTGGTAGACAGGAGGCGTATACAGAAGGCGAGGCGGAGTGTATGATGCTCAAGGATCTGGAGGGACTTATAGAATTTGGGGGGTGGGGGGGCAGATATCCAGGCGGGACTGGCATATCATAGGATGGGACAGATTAAGGACTTGTAAGTGTGGAGGATGGTAGAGGGGTGCAACCCCCATGTTCGGCCAGAGAGGAGTTTGAGGAGTCAGAGGTGGTTGTGGGCTTTGGATTGGATGGAGCGGAGATGAGGGATCCAGGTGAGGTGACGGTCAATGGTGAGGCCGAGGTAGGTGTGGGTGGGGGTGAGGATTCTCTCTCTCATTACAGCTCCTTTTATATACGATTGTCATGCGCAGTCACTGACGTTTTCCTGTCCAGCGCCATCTGTCGGACATTTTGTGAACTTTGTTTTCTTTTTGGTTCTAATAAAACCCCATATCATTCCAAGCATGTGAGTCAATTTTTATCTCTCTATCTACATTATTCCGTGGTTTATTAAGTTTTCAAATTCATACTGACTCTTTGATCACCCGGAACTCCTCCCGTCTGCCTCTGTGCGTTGCACGGTGTATGTTTCAAGCAGCCATTTACATGAATGTCTGGGCACGATCATCGCTGGAGTGTGGAGTCATTCTTCCTACCGGGGGACGCTTTTCCTCTGATCCAGAGTCGAAAATGGATGATCCCTTTCGAAAGGCAAGGACGATGTCGTTCGGTCAAATGGGAACACGTGAGAGTCATCTGCGTAGAGCTCCATGTTCAGCAGTGTGAACGGAGTGCTCCGAAACACGTGTACTTGCACTCACAGGCTATCCTGGTTTGCAGTTGCGAGTAAGTCTTCGACCTTGATGTCCTGTAAAGAGGCGTGGACGTCCAACACCGTCTCGTCTATTTGTGGTTTCTCCGTCTTTCAACAAGTTTCCACAGACCTTCGCTACAGTAACATTCTGGCAGCTGATGAGCTCGACTCTTTGTGAGACACTAGTTTCTAGTTGCAGCACAATAACGATCTATTGTTGTCTAAGTCGCTGCATTTCTCCGAAAGGGACCCGTACAGCCGCTACAATGGTTTTTTGTACTTCCCCAACTGAATACTTCCCTTGCCATGTCACGTGCCCGCAAAGCCACCGGTGAGCCTTTACTCTCGTGATAGGAAGTGTTCACAGTGTTTTGGCTCATGAGTGTACTGTTCCCCATTGGTTATCGGTGAAATCCTCAAATACCCTGCATACGCTCTTCCCTAATGATAGCGCGCGGAGCTTCAGTCATTGTATCAAGACGCTCCTTCTTGGAAACATGTCCAGACGTCCGTACGTGCAAGAACGCCGGCTGCGCAATCCAGCAGTCTCCTACGATGAATAAAACAGTGCGCCTCGGCTCGGCGTCTGTCGCATGTCACTCACCGTGAAACTGGAAGCCGATGTGATTAGACGCTACGATCCTAATGTGTCGATACAGCGAAGAGTGTTGACAACTAGGACTGCACAGGAGGAGCTGACAGACAAATGACTGTGTGTCCAATTAGGAGAACTAGTACTTGTTTTTATCAGTGTTCTGGGGAGGTCGTTAGGAAGGATCCTGCAGAGGCGTACCAGAGGTTGGTGTGTCTTCAGTACTAGACCTTGAAAACCCTGCTTGTTTTTCCTGAGACTGATTTCTGGTATCCCATTAAACAAAAATTACGCTGTTGGTAAATCTAGCTCAGTTAGTACCTAATGTGAAGTAAGTATGACAGCGGCATTACTGCCGTGTGGTTAGAGCTTCTTTACGAGAAGTTCTTCTTCATTTTTAACTACGAAAACTTGAAAAGCAAGTTTTCCGCTATCCCCCAGGGATGACTGAACAGTGTGTGCGCACAATATTTGTACGTTTGGCATAAGCATCAAGCGCTTCAAGATTTGATGTTTTGTACTCGCTACCAACATTCGAGACAGACTGTATTACTGTCCAAAAATCAAATCGTTAGCAACCTTACAGTGCGTTTCGCAATTTCTGGATTTTCTTAATATCACGTCATATAAGAAAAGGAATTAAGTTTGTAGTGTAAAGCAGCTCAGTTAAAAAGTAACGTATAACTGTCGTGTTTCAGAACCATCAATAGCTGACGATAAAATAAACCACTACTACCTACTATTTTTCATCAGCCGATCAACATTAGATAATATAAAATCAGTTACATCAGCCTGCATGTCAACGCCCTTGCTGCCATGTTAAAAATTAAAAATGATTCTGCGCTGCTCTAACCGTCGTTAATTGTAAAATGTATTAATACAGTGAACAGTAAAATATATTAATGTTCTTAAATAATCGTGCAGTGTCACAATCAGGTCCCGTTCATCTGTGTGGTTGTGTTCTGCGTACTGACGGCCGCAAAGCCAACTTTTGTTCACAAGACGATCCAAAGAAGATATAGTACGGTACAGACGTATACCACTATTATATCATGCCGATGATCAACCTAAGGTCTAACGAAGTCCGTATCGCGTGATTCGCCGAGCTAGTGCGATTCATTGTCTCGATATAAGCGCTATCAATTCTTAATGATAAGTGCCAGCCGCTGTGGCCGAGCGGTTCTAGGCGCTTCAGTCTGGAACCGCGCGCCTGCTACGCTCGCAGGTTCGAATCCTGCCCGGGCATGGATGTGTGTGATGTCCTTAGGTTAGTCAGGTTTAAGTAGTTCTATGTCTAGGGGATGATGACCTCAGATGTTAAGTTCCATTGGGCTTAGATCCATCTGAATCATTTGAACAAACTATGTTTTCACACAGCCATATCATTCCACAGTTCCTAATTAACTTCCTTATCAGCAACAAGTGAATGCTATGTACGAAAACTAACGACTTTCTTTATTTATTTCTGCGCTACGATATTTATTTGCTATAGGTCGTAATGCCTCTCGCTATTGGTGAAGAGCCTGCTGCCTGCTCTACCAAACTGAACCGATTAAAAGCAGTTAAATTCATGAAAATTTCCTTTCTTGCTGATAGTTGTAGTGTGGTATGGATTACCAGTCGTTTTCTTCATTTCCTACTGACAACTATCCATAGTTCATAATTACAAATTTGTGGCTCAATAAATTAGTCATTGGTTACACGAATGGAATAGCTCAAGTACTCTGCACCAGAGTGAAATACGGGTACAAACGGATTGCGTTGCGACTGACTGAGTGGCAGTTCAGTGTACGCAGCCAGACGCATCAACGATCTGAAGCAAAGTGAACAGCTATGCAGTGGTTATACCGATGGCTACCCGGCCGGCCGCTGGTGGCCGAGCGATTCTGGCGCTACAGTCTGGAACCGCGCGACCGCTACGGTCGCAGGTTCGAATCCTGCCTCGGGCATGGATGTGTGTGTTGTCCTTAGGTTAGGTTAGGTTTAAGTAGTTCTAAGTTCTAGGGGACTTGTGACCTCAGCAGTTGAGTCCCATAGTGCTCAGAGCCATTTGAACCATTCGATGGCTACCCGCAGTTATAAATCTGGCTGTAGATGGCCTACATATTGGTGATCCAGCTGAGACAGTGTAACCAGATATATCCAGAACGAGTGTTTATCTAAACAAAATGCGTGCCTATGGAGTATCGTCTTGGTTGTGCTACTGGATTCGTGATTACTTGACACAAAGGTCACAGTTCATAGCAAATGACAGAAAGCCATCGTGTAAAACAGAAGTAACATCTGGCGTTCCCCAAGGAAGTGCTACAGGCTCTCTGCTGTTCCTCATCTATATAAACGATTTGAGAGACAATCTGAGCAGCCCTCTTAAAATTTTTGCAGATAATTGTGTCATTTTCCGTCTCATAAAGTCACCAGATGGTGAAAACAAATTGCAAAATAATCTAGACAAGCCATCTGTATGATGGAAAATTTGTCAATTAACTCTAAATGTAATGGAATGTGTGAAGTCATCCACATGAGTACCAGAAAGAATCCGCTAAATTTCAGTTATACGATAAATCACATAAATCTAAAGGCTGTAAATTCAACTAAATACTTTTGGACCACTGTTGCGAATTACTTCAGTTGGAGCGATCACATAGCTAATGCTGTGGGAAAAGTGAACCGAAGAATGTGATATATTGGCAGAAGACTTAAAAGACACAATAGGGGTGCCGAAGAGACTGTCTACACCACGCTTGTCCGTCCTCCTCCGGAGAAATTGCTGCGCGCTGTGGCATTCGCAACAGATAAGATTGGAGGAGAACAGCATCTCGAAGTAGGGGAGAGATTGAGGATGGTAACCATCGCTTTTTATTGTTGCGGCAGGATCTTCTCGTGAAACTTCAAAAATATTCTCCTCCAAAGCGAAAATACTGTATTTTGTTGGCGACCACCTACATAGGAAGAAATAATCATTGTAATACTATAAGAGAAACCGGAACTCTCACGGAAAGGTAGGGTTCGTTTTCTCCGCGTGCTGTTCGATGAAACCTCTTCCAGTCACTTACCTAAGAACTGCAGAGTTGTCTTGTTCAAAAATGTTCACGTGTGTGTGAATTTCTAAGGGACCAATCTGCTGAGGTCATCGGTCCCTTGACTTACACACTACTTGAACTAAGTTAAACTAACTAATGCTAAGAACTCCAGCGGGAGGGGCGGCGCAGTCAGATTTAGATGTAGATATATACATATTTGATTTTTGATAAAGTGTAGCGAAGTTTTGTGATGTACATTCGCAGCTCCCAAACTTAATTTTGGCACAAAATGTATTCCACTGTTTCTTTATCAGTGGAGTAAAAGTTATCCTTATTAATACTATGAAACTGTACAGTACAGATGTAAATGTTTCATAATTAAAATAATCACAGACCTAACGTGTATAGTCTGCTGCGAACAGCTACTTTAAATCAGTTGATATCAGCACATAAACAAGTTGCCGTCTTCGGAATCAGTTCTGTACTGAAAAACGGACTTATCGTTCCAAATCAAGATCGCACTGGGAAACAAGGCAAAAACGTGTTTGTTTAGTGTATACGATTCGCCTGGAACCCACAGTTAGCAAGGTCATATTACTTAATCTTCTACAAGTACGGCCTACAATATGATGAATGATCATACATAGTTCGTTACGGGACACATGAGGGGGAGGGGAGAGATTTTCATTTTGCCAGACATAGATGATGTGACGAGATAAGCATACGATCGAAGGGGGTTGATTGGTCCCACAGGTACCACAAACGACAAAAAAATGGTTCAAATGCCTCTGAGCACTATGGGGCTTAACAGCTTGAGGTCATCAGTCCCCTAGAACTTAGAACTACTTAAACCTAACTAACCTGAGGACATCACACACATCCATGCCCGAGGCAGGATTCGAACCTGCGACCGTAGCGGTCCCGCGGTTCCAGACTGAAGCACCTAGAACCGCTCGGTCAGTCCGGCCGCCCACAAACCACAGTATTTTTATTATTCGAATTGTGCATTTCACAGGGAAGTAGAAGTCTACTTACTAACGGTTTTTCACCGAAACGATTTAACATCAAACTATCAAATTAGATTGACCGATCACGTTTTCAAACCAACAGCAATGACGTCAATGCGGCAACTGTTTGTTGTGAAACACGAACAGCCTTCAAACTCGTGACTCATACACTTTGCCTATTCAAGAAATTCGACCTGAAATGATCTTTTCCGACCATTTGGTTCCTTACCACAGTACACGTAGTTTATCATCCTATATCGTCTGTTCTAATGGTTTGGACTCACACCAGCCGTCCGCCCGTCATATTTCGTATGTTACACAACACTGCTGACTGAGCTGGCCAACTCAACGAAGAGCATTTGCAGCAACAGTTGCACAGCGTTCCCCGGGAGACCGCAACTGAAAATGTCAGAGCTATCAGAAGAGGAATTATTACTTCATGATTGCACCTAGAAGTGGCTACTCTGAGCTGCGCGGCAGTAAACAGCGGTTCACCGATGACATCATCGGCACCTGAGTGTAGGCTGCAGCTGGCGTCGACGTCGTCATACGGTGCACTCAAGGAAACGCGCCGCCGCGGCCGCCTCGCCGTAAATTACAAGCGGCTGACTGCCACCAGGGACGTTTCCCTGCAACCTTTGTTTCTTGTTAGACTATGCTTCCACCGATTGCAGTACAGTCGTAACTCGTCTGTTTGTTTTTCAGTCTCGCTCCGTCTTTTATGATTTTATATTTTCACTAAGAACCAGTTCATAAAATAATGTACACCTCTTTAGGAGCGTGCAGTGTAAATCACTTTCTGCATCGTGGAAGCACCGAAGGAGACCGCCAAGTACTTCTAGGCGCTTCAATTCGAAACAGCGCGCCGTTACGGTCGCAGGTTCGAATCCTGCGTCGGACATGGATGTGTGTGATGTCCTTAGATTAGTTTGGTTTAAGTAGTTATAAGTTCTATGGAACTAATGACCTCAGATGTCAAGTCCCATAGTACTCAGAGCCATTTGAACGATTTTGAAGCACCGAAAACTATTCTAATGAATAATTCTTTTCGGAAAACTATTGCCGGTCGAGTGAACATCTTCAGGTCACGGGTTAACAATACGTCATAGATAAAGAAGCTAGTTCACCACAAATTTATTACTTGCAGCAACTGTAACATATGTGAACGTTACGTTAATAAAATTTCCTAGAAATTTCTCTAGCGTCAAGTGGTTCAATATCCACGGGTTTCCGAATAGTGCTCCTCAGTCTTCATTCTGTTGTTGCTGCTTCCGTAATTTGTGAATACAGGACGATTTTGATAAACTGGCACAAACTACAGGAAACTGTCTCTGACGAAGAGAACACGGCAAGTGCCACATCCCAATTTCCCAGAAATTCTCTCAATGGATGAGCAAGCGAACACCTTTATCAGCTTATCGGTGGATACTTGACCGTTTCTGAGAAAACGATGATCAAATTTTCGAACGTACTTTACATGTCTTACAGCGGGTGATAAACTCAGACGGAAGGGTGATGCATTGGCTACTGTTCCGGCTTTCCAAATTTGCGCCCTGTATTCGAAACCCGATTATTCTTTTTATTTATTTATTTTTCAGTTACCTATCCATGTCCCTAGAAGGTTACAACATGAATGTTTCTAGCCACGATAGGGAACAATAAGGGCGTGATATTAATTCTAAAATTATCATTGAATTTCACAAAAAGTGTCATACATTTATTAAGTAATACATGTGTGTATGGTATTTTCAGGGTTTACAATTACTCGTATTTTTAATTCTCGTATTTTTATATTTCATTCTTATATGAATTCTTATATTAATTCCAATATTTCATTGTTGTGTTTGCGTTTAGGTGCATTCCGTTGGATAATACTGATAGTAGACACGTTCGAAGGATGGAAATTACGAACAGCTCGTTCATCGTGCGAAGGCACGTTTGACACAGCGGCATTTCTTCGTATGTATCTTATTCGGGAAAGAAACGTTGTTAACATTGCTGAAGATTTCATTCATAGGCAATACGTTCGCGTCAAACCAAGCATAACGAGTCACTTTACCGAAAACTGGCAGTTGCAGCTCATTATGAATCAAGAGAAACTACAGACCTTTCACCAAAAGTAATTTAAAAGAATTATCGTTTTCCTTAATTCGTCTAACTAACAGACAGTTAATAGATGAATAAGGATACCATTATTTGAGTACACACTGGAAAACATTCGTGAGTAATCTTCTATGAGCATTGGTAGATAAATGAAAATTAAAAATAAAAATTCAATACATTAGCAGTATCAACCAATCAGTTGCAAAGTATTATATTTTGTAGCTCATTGGCTCTTATTTCTAATGCATTGAAGCTCTTGTATGCACAGCTTCCGAAGCGCAGCCATGTTCAAGATCTTGAAAAATTAAAAACAATAATCTGGCTTCGAACACGGAACGCGAAAATGCGAAGCTCAGAAGCTCTCCACTGTGCCACAGCGTCGGCTAAACTACTTGCTCGCTTAAAGGCATATATAGTACCTTGAATACACTGGCCGTCGTTTCCTCAGGAAAGGTCGAGTATCTACTGGATAAGCCGAGACCCATGTTCACTTATTTTGGCTCCTCTTCCACCGAGCGAAGTTTCTGGGAAATCTGGTTATGGCACTTGCTGTATTCTTCACGTGAAAGGAGGAGGAGCAAAACAGGTCATTTGGGCAAATGGTTAGAGAAAGAGCTGCAAGGGAGGACCCTTAAACGTTGGGGGAAAAGATATTTGACACCTTCTGTTTCAATGATTGGAAACACCCGTCAGAACACACCAGGCGGGAGGTAATCTTCTGTCTGTACTAGTGTTTTAGCTCCACTCTCAAGAGGGCAGTGAGCTGGAGCACCAACATTACACTCCATATTAAAGGCCTGTCTTGCTGTAGTGGAGTCAGGGTCACCCGTAGGAAATAGCAGACATGCTTCGTCTACGAGTCATTGTCGAAGGATGACTGCTACCATGAGTCGATTACCAATAATATCCATCCACACATTAAGACTGCCACCAATAACGCAATTCTCTGTAGCCCACAGGTAGCCGTTGTGTAGGCTGACGATGCCACCCCTCAGAATCGTCGTGTCCTGTGCGACGGACTAGTGACAAAACCGCAGCTGCAATGTCTGTGTGTTATAAGGCATGAGCGCGATGTAAGTGATACGAATAGCGCAGCTGTGGAGAATGTTTTACACGGTCGTCTGGCTTATTCAATGCTCGAATGCAAGGTTGTTGGTGGTGGTATTGGAGTCACTGAGAAAAATCATTTATCTCCATCCCCTTGCAACGTTTACCAGCCACACGTCCACATGAATATGTCCACTTCAGTTCTTTGCTCCATACATTCTTATGGACTGTTTCGTGTAGTATGACCCCATTTTTCAAAATCGACACTGATCAGCTGTAACGTTATAACTAATGCCCACCGCTGAACTGAATGTTGCCAGTTGGCACTGCAGGCATAAGACATGGTAAGAAAAGCATGTAAGTGGAGCAGAGTTGAAATGGGATCATTCTAAGCAATTATGGCAGCAAACAGGCAAATCCATCGACACAAGCGTCTTTTATCAGGGGTAGATTGTTATGTGGCCAACATCCTTACAGGAGGGGTAACATTGGTTCCCAATAGATCACCAAAGATCAACAATATTGGGCTTGGCCAGCACATGGATGGGTGACCGCCTTGGGCTGCTGAGCGCTGTTGGCAAGTCTTTTGCGAGACCAACTGAAGAGCTACTTGGCTGAGAAGTAGTGAGTCTGCTCACGAAAACTGACAACGGCTGAGAGAGCCATGTGCTGACCGTAGGCCCCTCCATATCCGCATCGAGTGACGTCTATCGACTGAGGACGACACGGTGGTCGGGCGGTTCCAATGGGTACTTCGAGTTCAGTTCGAACGGAGGGAGAGATTGTTACGTCCCGGTGCCTGGGAACTAGGATCTCTGAAATAGCAAAGCTGATTCGCTATTCGTGGCCTGCTCTCGTGGGCATCAATGTAATGTGTGTCCTGTACATGCCATATGCCTCCTTAGTTGAGTGGTCAGCGCATTTGACTGACATGCAGCAGTCGCAGGTTCAATTCCCGGTCGGAAATTTACTCCGGTCAAGACCGGGTGTTGTGTTGTCTTCAACATCACTTCAGTATCATCAACTCTCAATTCTTCCAGCGTGGCGTCAACTGAAAGGACTTGCAACTCGGCGACCGACTTTCCCAGGTGGGGATTCCCGTCCATTAATGTCATACGATTATTTAATTTCATTCACTCTCCCTGCAAGAGGGGGCCACAATTGTACTTCAGTAGTGTGAGTCGCAGTAGGAAATCTGCCGTGCCTTTTCAAAGGAACCATCCCGGAATTTTGACGTTGTGGTTACCAAGGTCGCCTCATTTTAATATGATGTAAAACATATGGGATGCAATAGGAGTCCACAAACCACCTCGAACTGTAGTTTTGGTGGTTATTAGTAATATTACACCTAATTATGGCGATTATTAAATAAATGCTCGTTCAAGAAATCATTCTAAACCTCAACAAATCAGATTTTGTATCTACTCATAAGGTTAGATAACTTTATACTCTTTGGCAGATGCAGGCAGCGTACCATAGAGTTACTACAGATGCTATCCTCTTCGAACTCTTACACACTGTCTCACACTGGGTTACAGAATTAAAGCATCACGTTTTCGCCGGACGTTGTGGCGCAATGGTTAACAGAATGGATTCACATTCGAATGGAGACCGTTCAAACCTGCGTCCGGCTTACTGAGTTGGGTCTCCAGTGATTTCCCTAAATCGATTCAGGCAAATTCCGGGATGGTTCCTTTGAAAAGGCACGGCCGATTTCCTACTGCATCCTTCCCTAATCCATTGGGGCCAATGACCTCGCTGTTTGGTCTCCTCTCCCAAATCAACCTACCATGACGTTTTCGAAACCCTGTAATTATTTCCCACTGCAACGTATACGTTTAAAATTTAGCTCTAAGGGGCCTATCAACTTCCTCTCCAATGATGTAAACGCGTGGTGCCCTTCGACGCTCCCCCTACGAGCTGGTCGACAATTCAGGAAGAAATATGTCAACACTTGTGAAAAAATGCCAGTGCTAAGAAGTTTCTGTGATGTGTAAGGCGGGTTAATGATATCACATTGGCACCAAATTTCACCACAATTTTATCCAACGCTGCCGTGGACGAGTGACACAGTGGAAAGGTCATCGCATCCCCTCTACTTTCATTTCACAGCCGCGCGTAGTGGCCGCGCGGTCTAGGGTGCCGTGTCACGGACTGGCCGCAGCTTAGAGTCCTCCCTCGGGCATAAGTGTGTGTGTTGATCTTAGCATAAGTTAGTTTAAGTCAGTTTTAGTATTGTGTAAGTCTATTCACGTTGGTGTGTAGAGTATATGAGTCTGGCGACATACCATTTGACTTTCGGAAAAGCATCATCCACACAATTTCGAAGACGGCAAGAGCTGATAAGTGCGAGAATTATCGCACAATCAGCTTAACAGCTCATGCATCGAAGCTTCTTACAAGAATAATATGATGATGATGTCTTCCTCGCCGTGTTCGGCGACAGCGACTCCGTCAGTCTTCTCTGTCCTTGTTGTGGTAGGCTCGGATGTGGCTCGCGAATCCGAATTTCGCTTTGAATATCCTGTTGCATGAAGCACAGTGAAGTTGACCAGCAGAGTTGTAAGTATACGTGTAGACAGGCTTGAGTTGAGATTTTCGGAGCTCTCTTTTAGCATCCAGGTTCATTAGACGCTTTTACTCGAATTGTTCGATGCTCTTGTGTACAGTTGATCGCCACTCCGATCGGCGCTATGCTAGCTCCTCCCAACGGTTGCTTGGAATGCCACAGGCTGCAAGGTAGCGTTTAATGGTGTCTCTATATCGCAGGTGTTGACCACCTTTCCTCCTCTTCCCGCACGAGAGGTGCGAGTAGAACACCGCTTTCGGTAGCCTACTGTCATCCATGCGTACTATGTGACCACTCTTGTGGAATCATTTCATACTCCCAAATCCTTAATATCAGAGCAAACAATGGTTTCTTGATGTTTGGCCCCCCATATTTATATAGCTCTGATGGCAAGTTATCTAATCCTGCTGTTTTGTCATTTTTCAGCTTAGCCAGTGCTGAAATGAATTCATCGTAGGAAGGGGCATCCGCAAGTGGTTCCTCAACTGGCAGGTCTTCAAGTGCTTCTATGTATGGAATATCGGTTGTCTGATGGTCGGGATTAAGAACGTCATTAAAATGTTCCGCCCACCGAGACAGGAGTCACTCTGTTGCGTCAGCCGACAACTTTTATATTTGTTATAGACTGGTGCTATCTTCCCAACTCTTGGACCAAAGATAGTTTTCAGGGACTCAAAGAATCTGCCCTTTGGTGTGTGTCGGCGTATAACTGTATTTCATTTGCTTTATTTGCCCACCAACTGTCTTTGAGAGCACGTACCTTCAATTTCAGATTGTAATGCGCTGCTCTACGCGTGTTATCATCAGGGGTGCGAAGAGAGGTTCTGAAATCATTAATTAGCTTTCTGATCTCTGGATCTGAGTCGTCAAACCAGTCCTGGTGCTTCTTCTTCTGAGGCTTTCCCAAGACTTCTGAAGCACAGCCACGCAGTCTGCTAGCGTATGCACTCCACTGTTCATCTACAGGGGCAGATTCAGATATCAAAAGGCCATCGACACCAAATTTTTCATCCAGTTTTGCTCTCATAGTCTGATCATTGGCCAAGATTTTACAGGACAATGTTGTTGGTATTTTGTGTGAAGCTCGGCGTGGTGCCTTGAAAGTTATCTTTAATTTGGACCTCACGAGTCGATGGTCTGTCCATCCCTGGGCGCCTCTCATTGCACGTGTCACCAGTACGTCACCAAGACCTTTTTTCCGCACTATCACATAATCCAGAAGGTGCCAGTGTTTAGATCGCGGATGCATCCACGTCGTTTTATATTTTTCAGGCAGACGAAAATATGTGTTTGTCAGACAGAGTTCAAACTAGGCACATAGAGTTAGAAGATCCAAACCATTCGAGTTGCATTTTCCAATCCCATGGCGACCGAGGACTCCATTCCAAACACTGAAATCATTCCCAACACGAGAATTAAAATCACCAAGTAACAGAAGTTTATCTGCAGAAGGAATATCCCTAAGGACATGTCGGAGGTCTTGGTAGAACCTGTTCTTCTTTTCATCCGGAGATGGCAATGTAGTTGCGTATACAATGATCAAGTGAAGATATTTCTTGGATGCCAGGTGAAGTCTGAGTGTTATTATTCTGTCACTGATACCTTTTGGGAGTTCTGTTAGTGAACATGCCAATTTATTGCGTATGGTAAAGCCTACCCCACTTTCCGCCCTTTCAGTGGATGATTTTCCACTCCAGTAGTAGGTATAACCTCCGAGCGGTTCACATAACTGTCCAGAGTCACTAAGATGTGTTTCACTTATGGCGGTAATGTCGATGTTATATCTAGCCAATTCCCTTGCGATAAGTCCTGTCTTTCTCTCTGGGCACTGATTATGGTCGTTATCCTGTAAAGTACGGATGTTCCAGATTCCAATCATTAGATATTTAAGGTAACTGTTTATTTTATTATTTTTTTGACCGCATATGTTAGTGAACAAGTGACCGCAGTTTGCCACTTGTGCTGGGTTGAGACGGGCTATGTTTAGGCCACCTGTTCTAGGCCCCTCCCTGGATTAGGGAAAGCAGAGCGATCCTAAATAGGGCTGCTTTGTCGTCTGACGAGCTGCCGAACCAGTCTCTCACGAGTACCAGAACGACCATCACCGTCTCACCGCCTAACGTGCAGAGCACCAACTAAGGTTCAGGTACACCAAACCCTTGCCTCACCATCAGTACTCCACCGCCGCAGGACCTTCAAAGCTCATAGTCCATTGAAACTTTTCCGGAGTCATCTGCGCGTGAAAGTATTTAAAGTGGACAAGCAGTTGCGCAGATGCAGATCCACTCTCTCGTCCTCTGCCTCTGGTTGGCAGTGGATCGTAGGGCCGATACGACTGGCAAGAGGCAGGGGATGCAGTGAATGGCCATATGCCACTGGAAGTATCCTGACATACGCCCTTAAGGCACATCACAGGTGCCTTGCTTCGTCGGTACAGAAGCCGTGAGTGTTTACCTATCGATATTACCCGCCTCCTACACCGATGAAGAGACTGACAGAAGGGAAGAAGGAAAGGGAAGGGACTGGAAGGGAAAGAGAGGAAACGACGGTAGGTCGTTGTGAGGCACACTTCGTCTGGCTCCTCTGCTGAGACCTGACCGGCTAGGTTGAACCTGCCAGTAGCTACGCCACCACCGGTATAGCTCTCAGCATCACAGGGACACGCAAACTCTCCCACCCGCACGGACAGTGCTACGATAAGGTGGTGCCTCCAGGGAGAGACAAGAATAATATACAGAAGAATGGAAAAGAAAATTGAGAATGCGCTAGGTGACGATCAGTTTGGCTTTAGGAAAAGTAAAGGGACGAGAGAGGCAAATCTGACGTTACGGCTAACAATGGAAGCAAGGCTAAAGAAAAATCAAGACACTTTCATAGGATTTGTCGACCTGGAAAAAGCGTTCGACAATATAAAATGGTGCAAGCTGTTCGAGATTCTGAAAAAAGTAGGGGTAAGCTATAGGGAGAGACGGGTCATATACAATATTTACAACAACCAAGAGAGAATAATAAGAGTGGACGATCAAGAACGAAGTGCTCGTATTAAGAAGGGTGTAAGACAAGGCTGTAGCCCTTCGCCCCTACTCTTCAATCTGTACATCGAGGAAGCAATGATGGAAATAAAAGAAAGGTTCAGGAGTGGAATTAAAATACAAGGTGAAAGGATATCAATGATACGATTCGCTGATGACATTGCTATCCTGAGTGAAAGTGAAGAAGAATTAAATGATCTGCTGAACGGAATGAACAGTCTAATGAGTACACAGTATGGTTTGAGAGTGAATCGGAGAAAGACGAAGGTAATGAGAAGTAGTAGAAATGAGAGCAGCGAGAAACTTAACATCAGGATTGATGGTCACGAAGTCAATGAAGTTAAGGAATTCTGCTACTTAGGCAGTAAAATAACCAGTGACGGACGGAGCAAGGAGGACATCAAAAGCAGACTCGCTATGGCAAAAAAGGCATTTCTGGCCAAGAGAAGTCTACTAATATCAAATACCGGCCTTAATTTGAGGAAGAAATTTCTGAGGATGTACGTCTGGAGTACAGCATTGTATGGTAGTGAAACATGGACTGTAGGAAAACCGAAACAGAAGAGAATCGAAGCATTTGAAATGTGGTGCTATAGACGAATGTTGAAAATTAGGTGGACTGATAAGGTAAGGAATGAGGAGGTTCTACGCAGAATCGGAGAGGAAAGGAATATGTGGAAAACACTGATAAGGAGAAGGGACAGGATGATAGGACATCTGCTAAGACATGAGGGAATGACTTCCATGGTACTAGAGGGAGCCGTAGAGGGCAAAAACCGTAGAGGAAGACAGAGATTGGAATACGTCAAGCAAATAATTGAGGACGTAAGAGGGGAATAAAGGGCGACAATGAAACCACCCCTTTCCTTGAGGCGTTGATTCGCACATACTTATCAATCGGAAATAAGAGTTCATAGAGCAATGAGCAACAGGACCGTGACGCCCGGTGTTGACATTGCTCAGTTTTCTTATGTGTGGCCGAGGAAGACACACTGCCGCTCAATATCGACACCAAAGGGCCTCTGGGAGGGAGGGGGACTTTGTTGACTGTCTTTGACATTGCCTACAGCCCATGGACGGTTCAACCATTTCCCAAAAACATCATGGGACAGCAATCGCAATGAACATGGTCGCGCGCCTTTGGAGTTTTTGTTCTAGTATACTGTGTGGAACTAAGGAATTTTAACGCTAGCAGAAGCAGCAAATGGCAAAATTGGAAATTTGTGGTAAGTTCCTAAGCGACCAAACTGCTAACATCATCGGTCCCTAGGCTTACATACTACTTAATCTAACTTTAACTTAGGCTAAGAACGACACACACACACACCCATGTCTGAGAGAGGATAGCCGCGCGAACTGTGGCAAGGAGCCTTAGACCGCACGGCTACCCCTTGCGGCCAGCAAATGATGCTTAAGTTTTTACAGCACTCCTGTTTTGCGCCGTCGTGTGACGTGATCGCGGAGGGCCGCGACATGGATGAACAAAACAGCAAGGGGTCCCTCTAAGACCCTCCGTTTTCAGAATCACCCTCAATGGCACTGTCCAGTTCTTATGAGTCCTTTGAAGAGTACTTTACAGAGGAAACCCCTGAGGAGAGTCTTAGACACTTGCAGGTAGCCAACCACTTGACACCTCTACGTTATGGCATGCCTACCAGCAGGTGGCTAGGACTCCCTCACAACTGTTCTCTATACAGGTATAATTTTCGTGCTCAACAACCTTGGGCAGCTCACATCGACAATATTGCTGACCTGATGCGTCTTAGGGAGATCCTTTGTTTTTTTTACTCATGTACGTGTCAATATCACACCACTCTGGGATAACGTCAAAAGGCAGGCGCTAAACAGGAGGACTGAAAGAGCGTAAGCAAACTCTGCTGCTTTCAGTCGCCTTCAAATTTCGTCGAATGCTTTTAACGGTACTTTGTGGTTCCATACTACATAACGGAGCAAAAATTGTGGTGGAACTGCATTGCGTGTGGGTGCCATCAACTTCAGGGTTACTAGCAAGGTCAAGGAATTGTCACTTTGACAACGGGGAAAGTGTAGGGATAAATCTGTAGATAAAGGTTTAACTCGGTAATCAGGTTCAAGCGGTTGTAGGCGGCAATAGTTAAGCAGAAATGAAGAGGATTTCTTATGACAGATTAGCATGGATAGCTGTACCAAAAACCTTCCGACGACTTCAGTAACAATAGCAAAATATTAAACAGCGCATTGCCTCAAATGGAGTAAAAGTGAACATGTAAATTGTTTGTTATTGGTTACGAATTAAAATACGGATTTATCAACGAATTAAACATAATTTTCTGTAGTGATTCTTTCTTTAAATAGATATTCGTTTGCGAAATTCTCCATGAATGAAATCATAGCATCTATAATCTATATACACATCTTGACTTCTACAGGTCTGTATCAGTTATGTCGTCTGTGATCCACCAGGTCATTCATCCTTATTATTAGTTACTTCGTCTCGTTATATGTCCAATCCTTCCACTTTCACGTCCCTTATCTATTTTATTATCCATTTCTTTCGTTTTCCTGTTCTTTCTCGTAATGCATGAACGTGCTTCCTCATTAGTAATTGAACAATCCTTAATTTTTGAATTGTTTGTACTTTTAACGTCCAGCTTCCTTAAATCAATACTTGCGGTACATACTTGTTATAGATATTCTGAGTAAGACACACCGGTGCGAAATTACCTCGGAATACTACGTTCAATATCCGTTTATTTCTTTGTGTTTTCTTCCCGTTTGTTTTCATTTGTCCTAAGCAGACCGATTTATTAACTGCTTCCATAATTTCACCGCTAATCTTTGCCTTTCTCCTACCGACGTACAAACCGATTTCCCTAACAGTTATTATACTAGAAACAATAAAAGATTAGTATTTATCTGAAAATTATTTACTGCTGTGTAACAAAAATTCTTTTTAGCGGGAAGGACGATAAAAGGAAGGGGTGCTTTATGAATATAGAAGGGGGGACCAAGAATGAAATATCAATACATGGGAGTGATGTAACTAATATCTGTTAAATCATTGATCTTGTGTGAAGTATGTGGGTTTATAAAAGATCTAATGTGTTTCAAATAAATTTATCCGCAATTGCAATTAACATCAGCTGTGTGTGCAGTGGATAATATTCGTTGGCACACAAGCTCAAGGACACATGATGTGACCTAACGTGTATTTCAGTAATTAATTTCACTTGTATTTCTAAATACAAGTTAGCTAATTGGAACTGGTTATGGTACGAGAAGGGATGAAATCTGGATCTATACGGCATTGTAGGAAAAACTGGAGGGTCAATTATCACAATGGATCGACATTTTCCTGGTTCTTAAGATATGTATGATTGCCATTAATTTATACACAAAAGAAAACAAGAAAGGATTCGTTAAATGGCAAACAGACAACAAGAATAATGATACAGTGTCAATTTCGTGGTCCTCTAGAATAATTAACGTCACAAACACGGTGTTGCTACTGTGGATGAAGTTTGCTTTATGTAACTGGTGAATAGGGAGAGCAATATAGGACAAAGGCAACGAAAACAGTTCAGTAAACCGTCGAATAATAGCATGCTAGGATTCAGTGGTAGTCTATCCCGATGTTCTGTTACTGTAGTCAAACCAATTGGAGTATAAGTAATGCAGGGGGAGCAGAGACATCTTACTTGTCAGATAGCAAATTGATGAAAATCACTTCAAATTCTATAAATGAAAAGAAATAAGTTACCCATGTCAGTAGTCGTTCGGTCCTTAGTTTTACGTGTGAATGATAATATTGCTCGCTGCAAGTTATCTTGACAGGTTCCGCGGAGTGGAAATCCTTTAACTCGAATAGAATATTTCCAAAGAGACGGCCGCGAAGTACCTAAATGCGATGATACTTTCATTTCAACGACTTAGGTAGAACTTTAACTGACTTAATTGGCACGTGACGTGGCTGCCGACGAAGGGTCAAAACTAACGCACAGATTGTCACATTAAAATCACAAGAATTCCAAAAGAACAGATTTTTATGAAGTAACTCGTTTTTAATTTAAGAATATACCTTTGCACGAAACACTAAGCTCAGTGATCCGTAAGTACACATGAATGTCTCTCCTCACTGAAAAATGCTACCTCGCCAAAACGAGTTCTTCAGCTGGAAGTAGTTTAAATACAACCGAAGGCATGAGCGAAAAACAGTTATTGAATTTTATCTCTAAATGAAACTCTATCATAAGCTGCTACATGACGAAACCTCAGCACAGTGCCTCAAGCCAAACCACATCTGTATGCTCAAGGAAGATACCGTACTACACTTACGAGACGACAACCAAAAGTTAAGTGCCTGCACATCCGGAAATTTCCGTGGGTACGACCTCGCCAAGTGACAGGGCAAACCAGTATCAAAACCTGCTGCCAACAGCTGGACAGCGAGGTTGAAAAGCAACGGAACATCTCTGACAGACGTCGCATTTATTATTTGCTCCACAACTACCAGAATACTGTAAGAGTGGAATAGTTTATGCTTACAGGTGTTGATTCCCTGGTTCCCTGCGGAACTCCCAAATTATATTGATGCCTCCATACGGACTGCTTACATGATGTAATTCGCCCGTTCTTCCTCCCTCCAGAGGAAGAGTTAATAACGTGTACTGTAAGGGAGCAATCGAGAACGACAGAAGTGTGAAGAAAGCTTAACAGGTGCTTATCATGGCACAATAGCTGGAATGTCAGCCGGGGCTGTGACGACGGTCTGCGATATGTTCGGAAGTTAAGCAAAGAAAGGAAAAAGGTGCAGGTATTGTAACGAACAGAAATTAATCGACTGTGCGAATGAGTACACTCGGAAGTACCAACAGAAGTAGGGAAAGAAAACTGAAGCATAGGAAAATGGAAAGCCCCTGCGAATGATGAGATACCAGTGGAAATGATGAAAGCAGAGAGAAAGACAGGGGAAACTTAACTTCCACAGCTGCTGATAGTACGTTTGCGTAAGAAGACGATACCATTTAGTTGTAACAATGCTATAACTGTTGCAATACACATGAAAGGGAGCACGCGGAATGCGAGAACTACAGGCCCCGTATGAAACAATTTCTATTACTTTTTACTGACATTTAAAGAGCACGACGCATTTCGGCAGCGTGCTGCCATCATAAGATATACTACAGTTACATGTATTTTACATTTATCTGCGTTGTAATGACGTTCATTTACTGGGTGTACCAGTAATGTTATGTATCGAAGTATAACCTTACATTTTTTTCTTAATTTGGTTGTCTGGCACACAGAGCACATTACAAACAGATCACAGCTCAACACCTTCACATTCCAGAGAGTCTTATCTCCTGTGATAAACTTCTTTCAGTTGCAAAGACAGTACATACAAAGAAGATGAAACTTTTTCGTTATAGACGTATCTATGTAATGGCACATATAGAGGATATGATTACTCGATTAACATGTTGTTAAATAAAATAAGCATTCTCTATTGAAGACATTTTTGATAAAAATGGCATTATTACTTCCTAACTCGTCATTCAGAAATCCCTAACCACACATTGAGCTGCGAATGAAATTTTGCTGTTCCTCGTTCAAACTGCTCAACGGTCACCAAATAGATTTGTATAAAGAATTATAAATTTGAGGCAACTTACTGCAAGCTGCACCCCATTTAATCGTCCTCTGCGTATACATCGCACATCAAAGACATGTTTTTGAGTAAATTTTTTTTTTATTTGGGTCTGTGTCTGAGATCCTAAAACCATCTTTCTTCTTCCGGTCTCGTACCTGAAAAATTTGTTGTTAAAAGAAAAAAGTACCAAATTTCACTATGTATCTAGCTCAGCAAACTGAAAATTAACCCTTAGTGTTCGTCATAAGTAGTATGCAGCACTTGTATTGAGGGAACGTTTAAACGACTATGTTGACCGAACTTCAAAATGAAATAAGACAATCCATGTCAAAATTTCAAAACTGGTTACAGCATCTGCTACAAATAACTTTTAATTTTTTTAGGCATCAGTATTTATACAGATTTAATGTCTTCTTCCAGTCTTCTTTTCTTCTTTCAGTAGGTCTAACATACCCAACATTTGTTTAGGGTACTCTAGTGTTTGTGTGGCTCTACAAATTTTCTCCTTTACTACTCCTCTTCAGCGCTACGCTAGCTATTACTGACTGTTTCTTCTTCACCTAAGAGCTCGGGGTAGACTTTGCTATTCAAAGTAAATTGTGATTAGTAGCACCTTATTCCGTATCTTATCATCCCGAACGATGTTGAACATTCTTCTACAGAACGATTATATGAACTACTTGTCTCCATTTTGCACGGCCTGCGTTTCACCTTCACTGTTGAACTTGGGAACTGTATATTTAATTTCTCATCAACATTTGATATCAGGAGCGCTCTTATTCCAGGAATTTTTCTTCTCTGCTACTGATCTACTTACAGTATCTTCAGTGCTACTGATATTATTCCGTGTCATTACCTTAGGGAATCGCTGTTCTCCCCTCTGATATTCCGAATATGTCTCAGATTTGTTTGTCTTTGACAGATATTTTATTGAAATTTTCTTCTTCGTTCCATTAAATGAGTCTTATTTACCTTTGACCAGAAGACGTCTTTGATACTTAGCACTTTTGTTCTCATTCCGAAAAGTTTTTCAATTCCTTAAATGGTCCTGCTCAGCTTTTAGCAGGCGAGGTATGGCGTTTCCGCTCCTGACTAACAGACGCATCACTGGTGTGTCACCTGTTAAAAGCAGTTTCTTGGAAGGTCGCGTGAGTAACGTGCGATATGATAAAAGAAAGCTGAGTGGCAGCACAAAATTTGCATAAAACTAGGACAAGCAGAGCTTATCGCCAGACTAATGGGTCTGAGTAACCAAATGCTATTAGCAGAGCAGGTGGCACGGAACTGTCGCTCTCTTATCCACCACTAAGTGTTCTCGTAGCCTCTGCTGCTGCTGTTGTGGGGATTTACTCTTCAGCGTTTTGTACTTAGCGCTTTAAGTTGCTGTCACCAAGCAGACTTCAGGTGCCGCCGACCCTCGTAACGTAGTCGTTTCAGATGAATACCAGGATAGTACGTCCGACAGAGCCTCAGAGCACTGTTTCCTCCTCTGGAACCAAGTACTTTCATCCCCACAACTTAAGGTGCCCTATAAAGGAGGAAGAGGAGGAGACGGAGGAGATTAGTGCATAACCTCGCGTCGACGTCGAGGTCGTTAGAGCCGGAGCACATGCTCGGATTAGGGATGAAGGGAACAAGAAAGCGGCCGTGCCGTTTTATTGGAACCATCCGCATTTGCCTTAAGCGATTTAGGGAAATCACGTAAAACCTAAATCAGGATGGCCGGACGCCTGTTTGAGTCGTCGTCCTCCCGAATGTTAATCCAGTTGGCTAGCCTCTGCAAAAAAAGCGTGAAATCTTATGGGACTTAGCTGCTAAGGTCATCAGTCCCTATGCTTACACACTATTTAACATAAATTATCCTAATGACAAACTCACACACCCATGCCCGAGGGAGGACTCGAACGTCCGCCGGGACCAGCTGCACAGTCCATGACTGCAGCACCTAAAGACCGCTCGGCTAATCCCGCGCGACGCTGTCCTCTGCCCGCTAGGTGATACCTTGTGGAGTATGGATAGAGAAGAACCTCGCTATAGTCACGCATCATTGTGGATTTAATGCTGTAACGGAATACTTGTTTGAATCACGCTGAACAAAAATACACTAAGGTTACTAAAGTCATGGTATAGCCATATGCACATATACAGATGGCGGTAGTATCATGTGCACAAGGTATTAAAGGGCTATGCATTGGTGGAGTTGTCATTCGTACTGAAGTGATTCATCTGAAAAGGTTTCCAACGTGACTGCGGCTGTACTACGGGAATTAACAGATTCTGAACGCGGAATTATAGTTGGAGTCAGACACATGGGCATTCCATTTCGGAAATTGTTAGACAATAAGTATTCCAAGATCCACAGTGTCAAGAGTGCCGAAAATATCGTATTTCAGGTATTAACTCTCACCATGGACAATGAAGTGGCCGATGGCCTTCACTTAACGACCAAGAGCAACGGCGTTTACTTAGAGTTGTCAGTGCTAACAGACAAGCAACACTGCGAGAAATAACCATAGAAGTCAATGCTGCGTACGGCGAATGTATCCGTTAGGACAGTGGGGCAAAAATTGTCGTTAACGGTCTATGGCAGCAGACGACCGTCTTGAGTGCCGTTCCTAAACGCGCGACGTCGCCTGCAGTGTCTCTCATCCGCTCGCGACAATACGGATTTTACCCTTGACGACTGGAAAACCATGCCCTGGTCAGATGAGTGCCGATTTCAGTTGATAAGATCTGTTGGTAGGGTCCGAGTGTAGCGCAGACCCCACGAACCCATGGACCCAAATTATCAACAATGCATTGTGCAAAATGGTGACGCCTGCATAATGGTGTGAGCTACATTTATATGAAGTGGACTGGTTTCTCTGGTCCAACTGAACCAATCATTGTACACCAGCAGCCATTCATGGAATTTATGTTCCGAAAACACCGATGGCATTTTGGATGACAATGCACCATCTCACAGGGCCATAATTGTTCGCAATTGGTTTGAACAATATTCTGGACAGTTCGCATGAATGATTTGTCCACCCAGACCGCCCAACATGAATCACATCTAGCATTTACGGTACATAATTGAGAGATCAGTTCGTGCACGAAAGAAGCTCCGATACGACATTAGGCGATATCTCATAACTTTTGTCACTTCAGTGTATGTATAATAGTCTAACATATAATAGTCTATCCGTTAAATTGTTACTCCACTACACACCAACCGTCAGTAAGTGTAATAAACCTAAGTATTACAAGAAACCAGTTACAAATCAAATGCGTTTTGAAATGGAAACTATTTGAAACTAACACAAATTTCCATTTGCAAGGGATGTAAAATTGTAACTACATTAAAGAACCTCTGTTCATTTGCAAGTATCACACGTTCCGTAGTAATAGGTTCCATGATGAAAGTCCTTCTTCTGTTTCGAAGTACAAGATGGTGCTCGATTCACAAAGTATTATTTAATTGCTCAACTGCTATGTAGAGAGTTCTCAAAATATTTAGCGTTTTACTCACCATATAATTCTGTACCTTTAGAATTAACGCTATATTCCATAGAACTTTAATGTAGTGTTACAAAAGACTTGAATGCGCAGAACTTTAAATATTTACAAACGATCCGCAAAACACATCCCCATGTCTAACTACAACAAAAACTATACTAAGTCACGGAAATTTCATCTGGTATCTCCAAGGCGCAGTCCTTCGGTTCATTCAAAAATTAGTCACTAGACTGAAGTACCGACTAAAAGTATTGTGTGTTCCAGTGTACACTATCCTCTAAGTACAACACTCTCCGCCCTTTAGATTAGCTCTTGTTGCATAAAAATGTTGTTGTTGTTATGGTCTTCAGTACTGAGACTGGTTTGATGCAGCTCTCCATGCTACTCCATAAAAATACTGTTGCGTATTTCACAGAACGTAAAACCATGATATCCTATGACTACATGACTAGTTAATCAGACTAGAGTCAGTGGCGTTGCAAGGACTCTTGGAACGGTAACAATTTAATAACGAAAATGAATCGTCAGTTGGGATCAATTATTTGCTGCCCAACACCAGAGGGCAAATGCAGGACCTAAAATTTGTGTATGGCTCATCTGCACAAGAGGGATTCGGCCATGTACTGTTGCTACAAGCCACTATATAAATGTGGATATACAGTATCATGAGATATATCAATTCAACTCTGACGACGTAACGAATTTAAAAAAAATATGTAAAAAATTGACTGGAGAGATTAAAGAAATAGCGTTAGGAGTACAATCCCGTTGCGTAATAATGAGGACTATAAATCAGACAAAAAGTTATCACGAATGGTGTTCTCACACAGTTCATTGGCGAACACAATATAGAAATAACAAATCGAAATAAATGGCTTTGTACAGAAAGCAGAACATTCGCACACAGTAATAAATGTGATCTAAAGGCGTGGAGTCGTGCACCAAATAAACTAAAATATATGGAAATCCTAGAGTTAATCAAATGCGCAGTAGTATTTATACAATTATAAAATTCAGCTAGGCACAAAAATTCAACCACTGATAGCCCTACCGTGAGTTTACGCCCGCTAGGACTCATATTTCCAAAATATTTCTGTATTTCAAACTGATACACATCGAAATAATGCTAAGTCCCGAACTGTAGCACACCAAAATATTTCCAGGTCCAGAGAACCAAGGTGAAGCGGCTCTCAGACCGCGCAGACCTCACCAATACCAACACCGACCAAGACACGAAGAACAAAAATCATCTGCCCTGCTCTGCCAGCCGTTTTATGAGTCTTGTTCATATGACCGACTACTATATTCAGCGCAGCAACTTACAGATTGACCACCATTCGTAAGATTACATATATTACAACATTTATGCATGTTAAACATAAATGAAATATGGTTTTGATTATAATGTTGCATTATACGTAGCTAAATAATTATCATTTTACATCACAAACGGAATTGTACTAACCTGCTCAGATGAGCGACTTCATTCTGCTTGCCGCTGGAATCCTATGATGCTCAGATCACAATCTTACCAACGTCATGTTACCAAAATTGTTACTAAGTACTGCCACGATAAATCATTCACGGTGGTACTAACCATTAGTATGCATGTGAAGAAATCATTAATTTCGCCTTATTTTATGAATTATTCAGTAAGTCATTTTTAACGATTTGTGTATTTTCTTAACAAAAATTTTAATAAGATCATTTTCAAGCCCTATGCAACTACGTTTCATATGTCTGTCTTGGGTGATTGTATCGGCTGTTACTGATTGAAAAGCAATTTTTCGTATAAATGTCGATTACTTTTTTAATAATGACTTCATACACATAGTAATAATTGTAGTAAGCTCGTGTCATTAATGCGAGTTAGACGCTTGTCTTTACAGTTTCATATCATGTTTAGAAGAAGTTTTAGTGTTTTCGGAGATTGTTCCAAGTTTCAGTTGCAACGTTCTCTGTTTTCGGCCATATTGCTCTAAAGCATTTCAGCTCGCATCGGCACCACCCCCCTATCAACACCGGGGCTTTCGAGACGCTACAACGAAGCATCTAGTCGAGCTCCACAACATCGTTAATAGGGAAAAGAAAGTGTAGCTGCTATTTTCGGCCAATTCACACAGATTTTCGGACAAATTTGCCTCTATTTCTGGCGAAATCCGCATCTATTTTCGGCCAAATTCACACCTAAATTTCTGTTTGTTTCTAAATGATTAGAGGTGCAAGTTCAAAAGATTCACCTGTAACTCTCCAACTCCTGAAACATGCCAAAGGGGCGGATTTGGTAATTGTTGAAAGGTGGATGAATGTTCACTGGTGTGTACCAAGAATTGTAAAACATGTTATATGTTGTCCTACGCTTCAGGGAACCAAATTGCATATTCCAGCAGGGTAATGCAAGACCCAAAATTGCAGTTAACACCGTCAACGCCATAAGGAATGTACGTATTCTGGAATGTGCTGCCCAGTTCTCTGAATTATGTCTGACAGGCGACACGAAAATATATACTCTCATACCAACATCCAGACAGCAATCTTCATGAAATGACGCAACATTTGTTTCAGACATGACAGGAAATTCCTCTAGATGACACTGTGATGCCATAAAGTATACCATACTGTGATAAAATTTTCTCGTGCTTCCAGCAGTGTCAGGTGGCTTAAAATCGACGAACGTTCGGTTGAGTTCTCCTCGGCCATTGTAAGGTGGTGACAGTCCTTTGGTTGCTGCTATCCCCCTTATAGCGCCGCGCTACCCGAGGTCAACGAGAAAGACAAGCCGTGGCGCGTACGTCACAACATGTGACACTACAGGTGTGTGTCAGCAGGCGTCTCCGGCGAATTAGTATATCAGACGATTTTAGTAAATATTGACAGCGTGTTGGAATGCTGGGAAGTTCTCGATATCACACGAAATATTAAAGCCTTTATTGGGCACCTTTTAAGTCAAATATTCATTTACCGTGGGCCCTGTACGGAACCGAGCATTCAAGAAGTGTGGCGGACAAGCGTGATGCCACAAGTTCGTTGCACAAACCCATACATCTCGTTGACCGCGCGCGCTGGCTTTGTGACGTCACTGGTGCTCGCTCTACTGCCATGTAAGGTAATGTTTTCGTTAAGCACCAGCTGTGTCCGCTTCACCTTTCCACCCGGTTCCCAAGCTGTGCTTAGCTGCATTATTCAGTGTTTCGTCACAAATTTATATCTCGATTGCTTCTTTTACTATCCGTGTAATAACAAATGCCTCGTAGAATGCAATACCATGTCTGTTTTCTAGAGCATGCTCCGCTATCGCTGATTTTTCAGGGCACCGAAGGTGAAAGCACGTCTCTTGTTTTAAATAGCACTGTTCAATAGCTCACACAATCTGTCCAACGTAAAACTGTCCACACCACATTGTACTTTAAATACTCTTTGTGTTCTGACCCCTACATCGTCCTCCACTGGCCTCGTGAGCTGCTGAATTTTTGCTGGAGCTCTGAAGATCGAATCGATTTTCAGGCCTCTTTAGCAGCCAGCTGATCTTTCCTGTCATTGAGCCACAGAACGCCAAAAACGCAAGCTTCTTCGCGTCCCTCTCAGGGTCCTCCAACTTAATGGTTTCCGCAAAGAGATTTTGAGAAATCTGGCGGTTGTTGTACTTGATCCTCAACACTTTCCGTAAGTGGCTCAATTCCTTCGGTAGGTTTTAAGCGTCTGAGACAACCGCCAGATTTCTCAAGCCATCTTTTCGAAAACAATTAAGCAACCTGATATGGTTGCAATGCTGTATGCAGAGTGTTGAGTGTATCTGCGACAGGGCACACAGGTGAAAGTTTTTGTAGGGGGTACTCGAGAATAACAAAGCACATCTCGGTCCACTGAGCTTTACAGGTTACGGAGTCGACACGCAATAGCACAATACAGCAACAGCATTTAAACTCCAGTTCCACTGCCGACTTATGCCATTGCACAACGCAGAAAACGAATTACCGCACGGTATATCACTTGATCAGCCAACGGCCTTGCCGCAGCGGTAAAGCCGGTTCTCGTCAGATCACCGAAGTTAACCACTGTCGGACTTGGCTAATACATGGGTGGGTGGCCGTGTGGGTCTGCCTAACGCTGATGGCAAGCGGGATGCACACACCCCTAGTGAGGCCAATTGAGAAAGTACTTGATTGAGAAGTAGCGGCTCCGGACACGAAAACTAACAAAAACCGGAAGATCAGTGTGCTGACCACATGCCCTTCCATACCTGCAACCACTGACGCCTATCGGCTAAGGATGACGGGTGATCGGTCGGTACCGTTGGGACTTTTGTGGCCTTCTTGGACGGTGAGAGTAAATTTGACATGATCAATGGGGTGCACCATTCCGTTTTTTCGCCTCGACCGGTGTACTATCCTACCACAAATTGATAATTTTAGTGTGTGCCAGGAGTGGAGAGGTGTACCTGCAAACAGACAAAAATTAATAACTTCACTCTATTTTGTGCTGGGAGGAGGGGCGCTCTATCGGTTTGAGGACGTATCCTGCGCTATTTGGTCGCCGCCAGAGCAGATCGCTAAGAACTCCCTCGCTTTGTGCTGCGTTACTCGCCAGTGAGCGTCGTGCTGTCCGACGGGCCCGGCCGGTCGCATAATAAAACACGCCGCCCGTCCGCCGGGAGCCGCTGCCGGCCGTGAATAGCCGACGCGTACAAATGGCCGCAATTCCCGCAAGTGGATTTATCCCGCAGATCCGCCCACACGCTGGGCTGGCTTCTGGTCCGCTGCCTTCTATAGCGAGCGGACGGCTGCGATCTCTATGGTGACCAGGCGGCGTGGCAGCGCGTCCTGTCCTGTCCTGTGCGAATATCCGCTGGACGTCACCGCACGCTTCTCGCAGCTTGCGGACCCGATCCGGCCGCGATTCTGTGGAGTCGACTGAAAGGGACTTCCGCATGATTACTGGTTAGAGGAGTGGAGGATCGATCCTGTACAGAATAGGTGAGAGTAACCGCTGGTTCCAAAAAACTGTCTACAGACTGCTTTCACAAAAGCGAAAACAACTGAAAATGGCGCGTCACTGAGTTTAGTATTATAAATTGTTATGCATCACATTTAGTAATTAAAGTAAGTAAACGCAGAGTCTTCGAAGCCTCTCTGTTTCTGTCATCAATCTTGCTGCCTCAGTTACGTTGTATAGATTCTCATCTCTCTCTTCCCCATTCAGGTGTTAAAAAAAATGGTTCAAATGGCTCTGAGCACTATGGGACTTAACATCTGAGGTCATCAGTCCCCTAGAACCTAGAACTACTTAAACCTAACTAACCTAAGGACATCACACACATCCATGCCCGAGGAAGGATTCGAACCTGCGACCGTAGCGGTCGCGTGTTTCCAGACTGAAGCCTAGTGCCGCTCGGCCACTCTGGCCGGCTCAGGTGTTACGCTCTGCAGCTAGTCCTAGTCTTAACACATGTCCTATCATCCTTTCTTCTCCGAACAACCACAGATAGGCTCTTTCCGCCAATAATGTCATACGATTAGTAATAAATGAAAAGCACCAGTTTGCTTTTGTTCTACAATATTACTTTTATTGCTAACCGGTTTTCGGCTTACAAGGCCATCTTCAGGCATTTACTGAAAAATGCCTGAAGATGGCCTTGTAAGCCGAAAACCGGTTAGCAATAGAAATAATATTGTAGAACAAAAGCAAACTGGTGCTTTTCATTTATTATTATAATGTTGTTCTACCAAGAACCGAC
The DNA here is from genome assembly GCF_023864345.2 of Schistocerca serialis cubense. Lineage (NCBI taxonomy): Eukaryota > Metazoa > Arthropoda > Insecta > Orthoptera > Acrididae > Schistocerca > Schistocerca serialis. Next base: position 505,655,781 of record NC_064643.1, on the reverse strand, counting down.
GGAAGATTCTGTTAATATCATACGATTAGTTCATTTAAAATTTTTTCCACAACTGCTCCTCAGTTCTGTGGAGAACCCCCTCATTTCTTATCAGTCCACCAAATTTTCAGCAAGCTTCCACAGCACCACATCTCTTTTTATTCGTTATCGTAGTCCATGATTCACTTCCATACGTTGCGTCACTTCAAACAAACATTCTCAGAAATTACTTTCTCAAATCAAGGCCAATGTTTGATAGTAGTAAGACACAGAGGAGCTATAGAAATTAGCGGCCAGTGGGCATTGATTTAAATCAATGGAGAAAGTTGGAAATTTGTGGCCGTCCGAGACTGGAACCCAGATCTGCTGCGCACTGGGCAGATGCTCTGACCACTGCGCCATCTGGACACAGTGGTCATCAACTGTACGGACTGCCCTGGCACGCCTCCCGCCAGACATAAATTCTCGACTTATCCACAAGAACATCCGAAAGAAGAGAGATCACATACATAATTCAGGCAAGGACAGCCAATGATCCGTCCAGTAAGGATGCATACTAGGGTCAAACTCTTAGCGTCATTGGGGCGATGCAGCAAGAACTGAGGATAATGGGTGAGGGACACTGCATAAACAGTTCTTGGATAAATTGAAGTGTGTTAGATTAGTCTGTGCAGTTGCAGTGACCAGTGTGTTTAGATGCCCTGTGATAAGCGCATCTCTTTGGTTAGCGGACGACCTGGGTTCGAATTCCAGTCCGCAAAATTTTCAGCTTTCTCCATTTAAATCAGTGTCCTCTGGTAGCTATTGTCTTATTTTTATCTTTACTCATAGTACCTGCAGGATAAAAATGATGTCTGTTCTTTTGGAATATTCAGACTATTTGTTGACTCGTCCACTCTCAATAGCGTTGGGAAAACGAACGCCTAAATCTTTCGCTGCGAGCTCTGATTTCTGTTATTTTTTTTTTATTTCGATGGCCATTTCTCGCTATGTAGGTGCGAGTCAGCAAAGTATTGTCTCATTCGAAGGAGAAAATCAGTGATTTAAATTCCGTAACAAGATCGCATCTCTTACCAATGTTCCTTTGCTTTAGTGATTTTGAATTAGTGTAATCATATCAGTGACACTTCCTCCCTTATTTCGCTATAATATGAGATGTCGTGCTTCGAGCTTTTTCGATTTTCTGCGGGACTCCTGTTCGCTAATGATAACACAGCAGTACTTCAGAAGAGGACAAACAAGCTTAGGCAGTCAGTCTCTTTAGTATATTTGTTCGATCACATAAGTTTTCTGCAATGAAACACAGACTTTGGTTCGCTTTCTTCATAATATTTTATGAATGGTAATCGTAGTTTATGTTGGTAGATACTTTAAGCTATTAGATTTGTTATCGGTAGGTTCGAATAACACACAGCTCTTACGAAAATGCTTCGCAAACTTAAATGGGAATCAATGGAGGGAAGGCAAAGTTCTTTTAGAGGAACACTATTGAGAAAATTTAGTGGTCTGATATTTGAAGCTGACTGCAGAACGAACCTACTGCCACCAACATCCATTTCGCGTGAGGACTACGAAGATACAACAAATTAGGGCTAATGCGGAGACTTATAGACAGGTATTTATGCCCCGCTCTATTTGCAAGTGGGACAGGAAAGGAAATGATTAGTAGAAGTGAAGGATACCTCCGCCAAGCACTGTGTGGTGGCTTGCGGAGTATGTATGATTATATAGATATAATTGTAATCCATAGGTATTTAGTGAATCTTCAACTTTAAATCTGTGTAATTCATCATGTAACCGACATTAAACGGATTGTTTTAGTTCTCATATGAAGGACCTCACACTTTTTATTGTCCAGGGTCAATTATCACATTCCCTACCACACAGATAAAATGTCTGAACAATTTAGGAATTCGATTTGCTCTTCTGATTTCTTTACTTGACGGTTTCTTCTTATTCTTTCTACCAAAGATCGAAGTTTAGTGCCTTATTCCGGCTTCATAACATCTATATCCCTCTTTTCCTCGGTCTTCTTAAAACTCTTCTTCTTACTGGCTTGTACCTGCTTGCTGCTTTTGGTGCCTCCATTCACTCAGACGTTCTAAATGTCCTTTCCAATTTCTTTATAGTTGTGTTTTACCGTTTAGGTTATATTTTAGCGACTCTTCTGTAACCTTCGCATTCTTAAATCGATCTAGTTTATGATATCCGTCTGCAAACCTTAGAAATTTCATTTCCGCTGTTTGTACCCGGATTTTATCTCTCTCTCTCTCTCTTACTACCAGTAACTCACTTCCATAAAGCAGCACAGGGACAGCCATTACATTATAGAACCTGAGCTGGGTACCCCTCTGGGTTTCATCTTTTAGTATTCTCCTTATGGTGGTACATATAGTTTGAGAGTTATTTAATTTAATGCCTATGCCAATATCACATATTTATATATCACATATTTATATGTCAAAACACATATTACATCCAAAACCGTTAGGTTTCGAGACTTGTTTAACTAGTCGATTATTGATCATTGTTTTGGCTCTTAGAGTGCTTCTTTCTAAGAAAATCATCGCCTTTGTTTTGTTTATGGTATTTAGATGACATTGAGTTGAGCACGGCTGCATATAATACAGTCAAGATTAAGTATCCTCTTTCAGTGTTAAGTGAGACACCAATTATTCACTCATTTACATGTCCGTTGGATGTGTGGGCCTTTCTCCACTTCTTGTCAGTTAATATTCCAATTCCAGAGTTTTCTCTGTTTTGTTGTTCTATACCACTATAAATCAGCATGTACTCAGTCCACGTTTTGTTGCCTTTTTAATTTTTTCTTAGATTTGTGACTCTAAGAAACATATAATTCAGCTTTTAACTATATTTCTTAGTCAACCTTCTTGATGTTGAGACCTCATACATTCCACGCGTCAATCCCCAACTTACGTATCGTGCTCTTTCGTTTGCCTTATTTCATTGCCTTCATAATTTCTATTAGTTCCCTTCGGCTTTTTCCTATGAAACTTATGAGTATTTTAATATTTTACGTATGTGATGCTTCAGCCCATCATACAACTCCCTACCAGGAGGACCAGATAAATGACAGAAGCAACCTAAGAGTGGTGATCAGATTCTTTCCTAAAGTCTTTATGTAGATTACGTACAGCAGAAGAACTGTAACAGTTCCTTGTGAAACTGGATAGAATCATCCCTGTTTCACTCGATGACTTCCCATCAAATACTAAGAATTGTCACTTTTCTGACGCGAATTCGCTGTCTGAGACGATACTCCATAGACTTGCAGTTTGATTTGAAAGCATTCTGGAACTCAGGAAATATCATCTTCAGAACGCCTTCGATAGCACTCTTCAGTTCGTGTGATGAAAGAGCTAGTTCTGTTTCACAAGAACAATGTTTTCTGCGGTTTGTGTGTCAATCGATGGTTTTCTTCAAAATATTTTACGATGTTCGTACACAGTATACACTTCTAAATCCTGCAGCAGATTAGTAACAATTATATGGGTCTATAAGTCAGTTGATTACATATACTTCCTTTCTTGTGGTTCAGTGTGACCTGTGGAAGTTTCAAGTCTTTAGGTATGGATCTTTCATACATAGACCGATTGAATATGGTTGCTACAAAAGACATATTTCGCTAGCATACTCCGAAATGTACCTGATTCCTATACGATCTGGGCCATAAAACTTTCCTTCATTGACTTCAGCTGCTTCGCCTGACCTAGCGTGACTATTTCTAAATTACTCATGTTCGCATCTTTCCTTGATTCGAATTCTGTGACATTAGCTGCATCTATTTTGATGAATGATTTTCGGAAAACAGTGTTTAACGACACGGCTTTAGTGGCGCTGTCATTGGTAGCGTTATCATTGGTTTTCGAGCAACGAAGATACTGAGTTTGTCTTGCCGCTGATGGACTTTAACACGACAAGAAGCTGTATAAATATTCAGTCGCATCCCTGTATTATACCAGTTCTGATCCGAGCACCTCGTTCTTGGTCATCCACCCTATTTTTCCTTCTTGGTTATTGTACGTATTGTATATTTAGCGCTATTGCCTATAGTTTACAACTCTTTTCGTGATAAAATTTCGAATATCTTGCAGCATTTTACATTGCCGAACTCATTTTCTAGGTAGACAGATTCTATGAATGTGTTTTAATTTTGTATAAGTTATGTTTACGTTTTCAAAAAGAGATATGTAAGGATTGCTTCTCCGGAGCCTTTGCTTTAGCTGAAGCCAAACATCGTCATCTAACAGATCCACAGATTAGTACCTCGGAGGGCGTCCTGGAAGTTTTCAAAGCGGTTTCTGTTATATTCAGTCTTTAAAAAGGAATGCTTTTGCAGTGGGCAGAAATGGTTAAAATGGCTCTAAGCACTATGGGACTTAACATCCGAGGTCATCAGTTCCCTAGACTTAGAACTACTTAAACCTAACTAACCTTAGGACATCACACACATCGTTGCCAGAGGCAGGATTCGAACCTGCGACCGTAGCAGCAGCAAGGTTCCTGACTGAAGCGTCTAGAACAGATTGGCCACAGCGGCCGGCCTGGGCAGAAAATTTACCATAGTCCGCGTCCGTAACTTATTCAAAAACGTTTTAAGAGTCAGCTGCCAGTTGTGAGCTGTAATTGAAACATATAAAAGCCACAGGAAGCTACCAGTCGTTCATCAGAACAGAGAGATGTGTTCAAATATTCAGCTGCGATTTTAAATATTTTGGCGTATTAAAAGGCTCCATAATATATAAGCACTGATGGACGGTGGGTACCGTTAAAGAATTTTTTTAAATTTTGTGACTGCAACTGATGGTGGAAGCTACCGTTCTCAAATGCGTCTCTTAATTTTTTTCAGTAAATTTCATATAGGGTCTATGGGTTTTGCATGTTTCAGGAAATGCAAATGAACCAATGGATTGGTTGTTGCCCAGTAAATAATTATGTAGAGAATTAAGTTTAGGTTAGCGGTAATATAGGAGAAGACAGGGCAGCCACCTGTAAGAGATACTAGTAACAATTATTATCAAGCGACAGCGCTATGCTGTGGTCAAAATTTGGAGTTAGAGGGGAGAGATACCACAAGGCACTCATATTGGATTACTGTGAGCGCGGTGGTGCAATGCTGGGAAAAGAGAAGTTTAGTAGGGCGTGTAGTGGACTTGTAGTATCGACTTGGAGAAAATTAGTAAAAAAAAGAAGAGGTTCAAATGGCTCTAAGCACTATGGGACTTAACATCTGAGGTCATCAGTCCCCTAGACTTAGAACTACTTAAACCTAACTAACCTAAGGACATCACACACATCCATGCCCGATTCAGGATTCTAACCTGCGACCGTAGCAGCAGCGCGGTTCCAGACTGAATCGCCTAGAACCGCTCGGCCACAGCGGCGGGCAGAAAATTAGTCACCAATTGAACGAATGTATACAGGGTGACCATAATTAAAGGTTTAGTTTCAAAACGCTGTAGAAAGATAATTATCGCTCAGAATTAAGTCACACTTGAACAGTGTATTATTGACTCAGTGGGGGTCGTCACGGAAAAAAAATTAGCTAAAATTTGACCATTAAGCGTCAAAATAGTGACGTGCAGCACACGGCTGTATCTGAGTCTACCTTCGAGACGTCCACCATGACTGTCTCCATGAAGAATCGCATTCTATGGTAATATCGACTTCTACCGTATCTCCCTTCGCCGTCGGCGTTGTCGTTGTTACCGTGAGACACCGTTATACCAAGAGGAAAGGCGCGTCGATCTTAGAGCATGAGATATGATGACCTTAAGCCATTGATCACACACAACGGTCACGGTAGCACCTGATTCCAGAATAGCTGCAGTAGTTAAGATCTACGAACTATCCCCTCTTGACCAGGTCCCCAAAACTTAACTCGTAACGAGATCCCTTCAAAGCAAATTGTCATAACGATCGTCTATAAAGGCTTCGTACAACGAGATGAAATGTTACGGTTTATGGAATAATAACAGATACGACCAAACTGTTTTTTCTCTTCTGCTTTATTTAACATAACTTCGTTCACAGTTTCATTTCGCATTCACCACTCATTCACCGAAACCCTTTGATGAACAGTTTTCGTTGCTTAACACCAACAGTCAATGATAATGATACAGCTTTTCTCCTTTTTATAAATTGAAGCCCGCTCTCCGCTATATAATTAAAAAAAAAACCGGTCTCAATACCGCGTCCCTCGTGAGATGCGAATAGACTTATCCCGGAATTGACCGCCCTGTAGGTGTACTCAATTTAATGACCACACTTCGCTGTCCGCTATTTCGCGTAACTGGATGTCCATTTGTTAGTCTGATTATACACTGTAGCTATTTAAAATTCGCCCCTATATTTTTCACAACGCACAATTAGCACTTCGTTACTTGTTTTTTTTTCTAAGAGTAAACGGAAAAAAAGACGCCGTATCATCGGCTTAGTCGACATAAAGCAAAACACCTTAATATGCCCAATTTCACCTCTTCTTATAGGATCGGCTACCTTACTCATTAATTTACTACATATTATTTCCAATAACACTAAACAGGTATCGCCGTTATATTTTAATTGTATTCAAAAGCATGTTACTACTATTATGACCAACCAAATCGTCACAAATCGCGCGGCGTGCGTTTTTAATGATAACTTTACGCTATTCAATTTCCGTTACAGCTATCTTGACTCGTAATGTTACAATCGTTCGTAGGAACAATGACAGAGCGCCAGTAGCCCCGCAGGAGTTCCAGACACTCAAGGGTACATAATAGGCATTCCTCCGATGTCTGCTAAGCATCTGGATAAAGTGGTTACCAAATTCGAAAGTACAAGTTCTTTCGAAGTGCAATGTCACAGGGGGAGGAAAGCAGTTGATACAGCGTCTGTCGAAGATATGGTCACAACATTGCAGGAATTGTCGAGCGGTGGTGGACAAAATTGCTGGCCGTAGGGAATTGACATGCCTTCGGGCACGGTGTACAAATCCGTCGAAATGTCCTGCATTGCTGTCCATACAAAATCGCACAGATTCATGAGTTGCTTCCTGCTGACCTGCCACCAACATTAACTTTCACTCTGGATGTAGACAATGAATGGACGTGGAACATACTGTAAACAAAGTCTATTTCCATGTCCAAGGACACACAAATGCGCAGAATTGCAGAATATGGACAATGGAAAATTCGCATGCACATCAACCGGTACGACCGTACACCTCCAATACTGTTGACTACCTAGCGTCTACATCTACATCTATACAGGGTGTTACAAAAAGGTACGGCCAAACGTTCAGGAAATATTCCTCACACACAAATAAAGAAAAGATGTTATGTGGACATGTGTCCGGAAACGTTTGATTTCCATGTTAAAGCTCATTTTAGTTTCGTCAGTATGTACTGTACTTCCTCGATTCACTGCCAGTTGGCCCAATTGAAGGAAGGTAATGTTGACTTCAGTTCTTGTGTTGACATGTGACTCAGTGCTCTACAGTACTAGCATCAAGCACATCAGTACGTACAGGTTAGTGTTCATCACGAACGTGGCTTTGCAGTCAGTGCAATGTTTGCAAATGCGGAGTTGGCGGATGCACATTTGATGTATGGATTACCACGGGGCAATAGCCGTGGCGCGGTACGTTTGTATCGAGACAGATTTCCAGAACGAAGGTGTCCCGACAGGAAGACGTTCGAAGCAATTGCTCGGCGTCTTAGGCAGCACGGAACATTCCAGCCTACAACTCGCGACTGGGGAAGACCTAGAACGACGAGGACACCTGTAATGGACGAGCAGTTGACGATAATCCTAATGTCGGCGTCAGAGAAGTTGCTACTATACAAGGTAACGTTGACCACGTCACTGTATGAAGAGTGCTACGGAAAAACCAGTTGTTTCCGTACCATGTACAGCGTGTGCAGGCACTATCAGCAGCTGATTGGCCTCCACGGGTACACTTCTGCGAATGGTTCATTCAACAATGTGTCAATCCTCATTTCAGTGCAAATGTTCTCTTTACGGATGAGGCTTAATTCCAACGTGATCAAATTGTAAATTTTCACAATCAACATGTGTGGGCTGACGAGAATCCACACGTAATTGTGCAATGACGTCATCAACACAGATTTTCTGTGAACGTTTGGGCAGCCATTGTTGGTGATGTCTTGATTGGGCCCCATGTTCTTCCACCTACGCTCAATGGAGCACGTTATCATGATTTCATACGGGATACTCTACCTGCGCTGTTAGAACATGTGCCTTTACAAGTACGACACAACATGTGGTACATGCACGATGGAGCTCCTGCACATTTCAGTCGAAGTGTTCGTACGCTTCTCAACAACAGATTCGGTGACCGATGGATTGGTAGAGGCGGACCAATTCCATGTCCTCCACGCTCTCCTGACCTCAACCCTCTTGACTTTCATTTATGGGGCCATTTGAAAGCTCTTGCCTACGCAACCCCGGTACCAAATGTAGAGACTCTTCGTGCTCGTATTGTAGACGGCTGTGATACAATACGCCATTCTCCAGGGCTGCATCAGCGCATCAGAAATTCCATGTGACGGAGGGTGGATGCATGTATCTTCGCTAACGGAGGACATTTTGAACATTTCCTGTAACAAAGTGTTTGAAGTCACGCTGGTACGTTCTGTTGCTGTGTTTTTCCATTCCATGGTTAATGTGATTTGAAGAGAAGTAATAAATGAGCTCTAACAAGGAAAGTAAGCGTTTCCGGACATATGTCCATATAACATATTTTCTTTCTTTGTGTGTGAGAAATGTTTCCTGAAAGTTTGGCCGTACCTTTTTGTAACACCCTATATACACACTCCGGTGGGGGGTGGAGTGCAGTCACGCACATTGAACACTACGGATGGTGTAAGGTCCAACTGAAGCCATATCCATCGTATTGCGATTCGTCTGTCATTTCTAGCAGACATTATTTACGTTAAAATAATTAAATATTTGCAGCGACATCTTTTGGTAAAATTTTCATTAATTTTTATTTTTATTTTTTGCGTGACTTTTCCCACTGTTCAAACTTGACGTTATTCTGAGCACTGGTTTCCTTTCTACAGATTTTTGAAACTGGTGCTTTAATTACGGACTCACCATATTTGTATTTTAGGTGAATAGTTCCTAGGAAGTGTGATGACGGAAAATAAGGTAGCCCAGCATCAATTGTAATAGTTAGAGTGACTGCATGGTATGGCAATATCTCTCCTGAAAATTTTATATAGAACCTGTTTCATGGTAGTGGTGAACCGGAAACACTATTTAATGTTTTAAAGTGTGCTGTAACAGAAAGAGGCTATTTAGGTTTAATGCACAACTATATCGTTTTATAGCTTCTAATTACACGGAAACCATTTCGGAACTGACACGTCACCCACTTCTCAGGAAGAAAAGATACAATCTAAAGTCTCAGTTTCTCAGGTGTGTTTGTATATACAGTAGTTTACACGATTACTTAAAGACATAAACAATTGATACTTACTACGTGTTGCTAGTCAAGTAGCCGGTTTCTGTAATGTTTAACACGTAGAGCACTTTGTGGAAGAAATTCATCAAGTAATTTTTAATTTCCTACAGCAAACCATTCGTTCTACCAAACAATAATATGGAGTGAAATTTTCACCCAAACGAAAACTGTGTGCTGGACTGGGAGTTGATTCCTGAACCTTGACCTTCGTGTGCAGTACTCTCAGTGTCTGATTTATTCGAACTCGACTAGCGACCGAGTCACAAAGCATTAGTTCAATCTATATCTCTCTCCTATGTCCTAATTCCAGCAGTATTAGTGCAGCGAAGAATGCAGAAGAACTGCTCAGTCACTGAAAAAAATTCCAGGTTTGAGTCCCGGAGCGGGAAGTAGTTCTCATCTGCTAGGAAGACAGCTGCAGCACTGATAACACTCCTGCTCTCAATTAGCAAGAATAGGCTACTTCGTTCTTCGACATTTTACAACAACACCAACATCCACATTCTACATCAACATTTAGCAAACTACTAAGACGAGCATCAACGGGTTGTTGTTGTGGTCTTCAGTCCTGAGACCGGTTTGATGCAGCTCTCCATGATACTCTATCCTGTGCAAGCTCCTTCATCTCCCAGTAGCTACTGCAGCCTACATCCTTCTGAATCTGCTTAGTGTATTCATCTCTTGGTCTCCCTCTGCGATTTTTACCCTCCACGCTGCCCTCCAGTGCTAAATTTGTGATCCCTTGATGTCTCAGAACATGTCCTACCAACCGGTCCCTTCTTCTTGTCAAGTTGTACCACAAACTCCTCTTCTCCCCAATTCTATTCTATACCTCCTCATTAGTTATGTGATCTCCCCAAAGGGTACTTACCATTATTTCACCTGTTAGAACCTCTTTCAATTTCTTTCCCACATGCCATCGGGTACGACTGGGTGCTTAAATACTTCTGTGCGCTCTGCGGTTAGGTTATTTTTGCCTTTGCGGTCCCCATGAGAGCGATAATTGCGGGGGGGGGGGGGGGGGGGGGGGGGAAAGGATCGAGAGGCTGTAACATATTCCTAGATTTCTCACTTCAGGTATTTTCATTTTTATAAGTAGACTTACGCTGGTAAGCTGACGTCCATCTTTTTAGCATATCTATACCACTTTCCTGCAAGTCAAACAAGCCTGTGACCATTCATGTCGCCCTTCTTTGTAGACGTTAAAATTGTCTGGTAGGAGATCCACAAACACACACACACACACACACACACACACACACACACACACACACATACACACACACTTGCCGTAATATTCTAGGATGAAGCAGAGGAGTGGTCTGTAATCAATCTCCTCTGTAAACTGAACGCATTTTCCCAGAATCCCACCAATTAACAGAAATCGGCCACCTGTTCTCGGTTATGACTGAGGTTGTGTGAATATTCTATTTCATTTTATTTTCTCTCGGGCCCGCAGCATGATAGATATCTTATACTAACTTTGTAGTAATAGTATTGAAGCAGAACGCTGCTATAATGAACACTGTTTTATTGCTGTTGAACATAGCGTACCTATTTCAGGTCTATGGTGACCTTCAGCCTACCTGCAGGCAAATACGATTTGTCAACAGTTGTAAAATCAGTTCTAATAACAATTTTGTTCAATTGAGTGTTCGTACTTGCATCCATATTGCATCGTTGTGCTGTCGCTATCTTATAATCTTATTGCTGCTTACGAATCTTGAAATACAACATAATTATGGAAGAAATTTCAGTGCCAAATATTGTACTTTATTGATTACTCGGCTTTCCCACTTTGATTTGATCTTGGTTGCGACGTGAGAATATTGCGCATGAAGTCATGAACATGAAATGAGGGCAACAAGGGTTGCAACTGACTTTCCTTGGACACAAGTGAAGTTATCTCCACTACGGTTTAATTTTCCACCCATAATAATATGCTGCGCGTTCCCTAAGAAATATCTGCGGTCAAGCCACAGATTTCGTTGCTATCCCATCTGATAGTCAGTACTTTCATTATAAAACGTTGGTTTGATGCTGCGTCGAATGGTTATCGGAAGAGAACAAATACCGTAACCAAGTGACTGCCTTGATCCGTGGCGTTCAGGGTGTCTTGTGAGAAAAGAATGGTTTTCGTTTCGCACGAGAAATTATTACGAGTCCTACTGAAAACAGAAAAATTCAAGGCATACCAAAAAAGCATTTCCCTATTTTCTGCACGTTTTAAATATTAATTTCTAAAACTGGTATTTTTTTGTTAACATATTTTTATTGTCTCTTCCACTTGGGTCGCCTTGCTTCAGATGTGCTATAATCTTGAAACCTTTTACATATCACGGTTAACAGAAACTCAATAAACTTTTCTTATTTCATCTGGGCGCAGAGGATCTGAAAATGATATGGAGGTGAAACTCATCAAACACTACGAAATATAAGCGTATTTTTTAAAAAGTTAATACAGCTACAAGTTGGTTAACAAAGCAATAGCCTTCTAAGATTATATACGGAAAAAATCTGATACTGTTGCTAATAGAGTCATTAAGTGGTTTTCACAAACTGATGAATATTTTAATCATCGACAAATACGTGTTGTTTTAAGACATCAGCTCCCTTATCAGGATAGTAATAGCTAGTTTCGTTCTCAGTATTTTTATTACTTCTCGTTGGTCCTCCTAGTAATTTGCTCTTGTCTAAAGATCCCCGTAAAATAATTCTGCTAAATGCAAAATGTTGCATGGAGTATCCAAAGTACCAATCGAATTTTTGGAATTGTGATCCTAATTGCATAGGTTGGGGCTGATTCACATAAAAGTACTGTGAAACCTAAAACCGCAACGTGATGAATATCACCAATACCACTAACGAACGACATTTAATCACTCATTACTACTATTATGTGATTTAGGTTATCCCTCATGAAAGATTTATTTGATAAGCTTGGTTAATTAAGTACCACTTCACATTCACACGTGATCTTCATCTACAACTATATTCTGGAAACGACATTACCGTGTGTGATGGCGTACCATGTCCTTTCCTGCCTTCTTCTTCCCATTCGTAGTCAGTGTGTAGGAAGAACGACAGCCGGTTAAGTTCTGTATCAACTCGAAGTCCTTCGATATTACCGTCACACGACCATTTCGCGAGTATTCCGTCAGAGGAAATAATGTCTTGGAAGATACTCTCTCATCAGTTTAAGAACAAACCTCTCCGTAGAGGACAACACCTTCCTCGTAGGGTCCGGCACTGGAGTTCGATGAGCGTCTTTGTGACTGTCTGATGCAGCTTTTTTCCGAAAGAAATCCCTTCCTTAGATCGTTTCTCCTCCCCTACGTAGATCCTTGACAACTGAGAATGTTCAAGTTAGCGTAAAAACACATTTTATTCAGCTCATTAATTCTTAAAACAGAAGGTGCGCCTAAACCAGTCGGCTGCATTACTAAAAAATAAATCTGTGGGAAAGTTTCCTATCTGCAGCAGGCGGTAACCAATCTGTCGTGGAGTGTACAGCAGCTAATGAACGTAATGTATGGCAGGCGGCGGTACTGTTACGAGGAGCCGCTCACGCTTGAGCAAGGAGTTATACGCCTCGAGGGCGCGACCGGGAGATTAAGCTGTTGAATGCTAGTTTAACGGCCGTAAATCGCGCAGCTCTATTTCATAACTAGTGCTGTCGTCGGCGCAGAGTGTGGCAGTACGAGTACTTAGCAGCAGCAGCAGCAGGAGGACGCGGAGCTGGAGTGTCGGCTCTGGCGGGAGATTGCGCTGCAGCGGCCGCGATACGGCGGCGCGTTGGCGGCCGTGATCGCCGCGCCGAGGCCGTGATTTACTGTCCGGGTGGGCCGCGGAGAACACGACTCCGCACAGTCGCGCGCATCGCCGGCCGACCCGCCCCGCATCGGCTGCTATGAATTATGGCGCCGCATAATGAAGCGGGACTATTACTCAGGTGATTTAGGCGCGAGAATAGCGGGCTCCGATTTTTTGACGCCGGGGTTGTCCCGGTGTTCCCCTCCCTCCATTAAAGCCACGCTGATTAACATTACAGGCACAGTACTCCCTCCCCCAATCCTCCCACCCCAACCACGCTGTCAAAATGCCAGTAATTGGATTCTCATCGTTGCCTGCTACGCGCTCTTTTAATAAACTTATTTACCCCCTGACTCGTTCGCACCTCATTTTCCCTACCACGTTCTCCGCATTACACCAAAACGCTACCCTCTTCGGTCTGGTTGTAACGTAGGCGAGTAACAGTCTTGAGTGAAAAGGTGTTCTAAACTATAGTTTTTTCAAGTATCCTCTTGTTCCTTCCATACAGCCTCTAATGCAGTTGTGTTTATACGGAGTAAAGGTGGGCCACAAGATTCGTTATCTCCTGTTAGAAAGGTTCTAATTTACAGCAAGTCATCGAGTAAAACATAAAAAACATTTGCTGTTCACCAAAAAAGTGTTATAGGCTCTCGCTATTCCTAATCTATACAGTTTTCATAAGAGCGCCCAAACGTTTAATAGGGCGTAGAGGATGCTCTACTGAACAATTTGTGGTAGGGAACCTGGTTTCGGAGAAACCAATTTAAGGAGTTAATAGGAATAAAATCACATTACTGTCTACTTTTTTATTCACTTAATTTTTTGAACATGGCTATGATCAGCAAACGTAACAAATTACAATGTCACAGATTTCCATCCAACCGGTTGCAAATCGAATTTAAAATTCTTTAACAAGTTTTCAACGCCAACTAGGGGCGCCTTCTTGAGAAGAAACTTTTACATTACTCGTGCTTAAAAGGAAATTTGAGCGACATCGCTCTAGTCAAAACATTAAAACCACAATTAAAACATTTTCCACCTGTATACGTAACAGGTATAGTCAAAATTTTAAAACGGTATGTAAATATTCCACTACAGGCACTACAGTGGTATAGGACACTAGTGAATAACTGCACAGTTACTCCCTAAACCGATAAAATGGTTAAAATGCCTCTGAGCACTATGGGACTTAACATCTGATGTCATCAGTCCCCTAGAACTTAGAACTACTTAAACCTAACTAACCTAAGGACAGCACACACATCCATGTCCAAGGCAGGATTCGAACCTGCGACCGCTCGGCCACACAGTGTCGTGATACTAGTATTACCATAACAAAGTTTAATATTGTCTCTGCCCAGCCTCCATCAGCAATAGTCTGGGCAGAGACGATATTAAACTAAAATGTGATAACAGTAGTATCACGACACTGTGTTGCGATACGAATGCCGAGGTGAATCTGAGGTTGCTCATTATAGACCGAAACCGGTAGTCTGATGACATAGAATATGTGACCATAGACGTGAAGTAAAGGAAATGTATTCTGTATTCGGGCCACTGTCCAATTCGCGACCTTGTTGCAGCTTGTGGAAAAAGGACAATACCTTGTCTAACACGATGTACGAAAACTGTTGGCATTTAAAACAGCTTTCAGGCTTCTCGTAGAGGGTGACCAAAGATATGGAGAAAAACGACATTACCATGTCCAGTGAAATGTAGGAAAACTGTAGGAATTCAAAACTGCTTTCAGTCTTCTCGAGAATGGATAAATACTGGTCCCTTACGGTTTTCGAGAGTATCTTACACCACCCTTCCTACAAAATAATGCATAGGTCAGGTGAGGATGGTGGAGGTGGGCAGCTATCATGCACTCTTCTTTAGAAAGTAAACCACAAAGGCTCAATAACTGGTATTGAGATCTGGTGACAGGTGGTCGAGGGAAATGCGACAGTTTATCTTCGTGCTCTCAAAACAATCCTGGACGATCAGAGTCGTGTGAACAATGGATCCTGTCGTCCTGTAACACGGCATCACCACTGGCGAACAAATATTGTACTATGGAATGAACGTGACAGCCTAAATCCAAATTGTTACATAACCCTTGGTAATATTGCGACGTTGCAGAAATCGCGTCATCAAAAACACATATGTGTGAGAGAACATTGTCACTTGCGTCCCTGTCTTGTTTTTAAATCTTACTTTTTTGAGAGCAATATTGTATAGATTTTGAGACAATCCTCCACTTATTTCTGACCAGAGATATCTCTGGACCCGTGGACAAATTCTCTAATTGAAAGCTACAAACAGCGTAGCATGGTATAAACTGCGGTACGGAAGCCAGAAACAGAATCGTGTGATGAGTTAAAATTATACATAACTTATCCTCTTTACAGAAAATGTAATAAAGCTATTGAAAACCATCCTGACAGCCGGTGGCTAAGTTATTTGTAATTTCCAGTAACTTACTAACACTCGTCATGTTCGCGAGGTGGTGATTGTTAAGTCAACACACAGTAAATCACTGTTAACAGTGTCATTCTCACTGGCCATCCACGTCTGAATCACCAAAGAGACGAACTTGACTGAACGAAATAGTAGCCATAAAATAATTTTAACGAAAATTCTCGTTTTCTGCCTGCCTCCCTCAGCATTCGGTTGGTTTGGTGTAGCGTCAAGCGGAAATAATTGGAGACACTGTCGAAAGAAAGGAGACACACTGTTCAAATAACGGCAGCTTTAACGGACGAAGCAGACTGACACTAGTTTTCTGTTTTAAAGTAAGGCGAGGACTTCTTCTGCAAATGATTTTATTTTAGAACTTAGTGTGTTCAAGTATCACGATGTTTTAAACACGAACAGCTAGATGATAAAAGTCTGACTGCCTCAGTGCGTAGCGGTACGTTAAACGTGCTTTTTCTCTGTGTTCGTGGTAGCATGATCTATGATATAATGATGAACCGAAAAGTAACAACGGCTCACCGCGAGACTGAATGACGCCGTAACGAAAGTACCGGAACAGATACGAATGATGATTCATTCTAGCGACGAGTCGAGAGACCTACTGACGTAAGAGACTTTGAGAATGGCGTATTGTTATGGTCTGGCACCTGATAACGAGCATCAGAAAAGGCGAAGCGTTTTGGGTCTTCGCATGCTACTGTCATGAGCATCTATGAAAAGTGACTGAAGGACTGTGAAACCATAAGAAGCCGACAAGGTGTTGGACGTCCGTATCACGGAATGGCGAACTGGAGTTTCGTTCGCTCTGTAAACTAGAATAGGTTGATCTGTCGTCAGACACATTTTTTTTCGGAGCACACTGTTCAGCGCTCACTGCTGAAGATGTGGTTACGCAGCCTACTACATTTACGAGTTCCAATATTGACCCAATAACAACAGTTATGGCAGTAATGAGCAGGGGATCATAGAGGTTACACAGTGGATCTGTGGAAACGTGGCGTCTGGTCCGATGGATCACTTTTCTTATTATGCGAGGTCGATGGTCGCGTCCAGGTACGATGTCATCCAGGCGAATAGCTGTCTTAAAATCACCGCGCCGCTGACACAAGTCGGTGGGGGTAATATTACCCTATGCACTACATTCACCTATGCCCCGTGAGGTAATAATCTAAGGAACCGTGAGAGCAGTGGACTGCATGGAAATTATTGTGAACCATCTGCTATCTTTCATGCTTGATGTTTTTTGTTGTGTCTAGACAAGACAGCCTAGACACAATGAGAGGAAGCCGAAAGGCACGCGCTAAGCTAAAGCAGGATGGCGTGAGGTCTGAAACAGGATACGTAATGAATGCTATAAAGAAAAGTACGTAGCTTCTGGAATACTTAACTTTAATCCATCCTTTTGGTACATCTGGAGATTGTGGCGATACAAGTGAGACTCTTTAGATACATGCAATGTTACTAATGGCGCCTTGCTAGGTCGTAGCCATTGACTTAGCTGAAGGCTATTCTAACTATCTGCTCGGCAAAGGAGCGAGGCTTCGTCAGTGTAGTCGCTAGCTACGTCGTCCGTACAACTGGGGCGAGTGCTATTCCGTATCTCGAGACCTGCCTTGTGGTGGCGCTCGGTCTGCGATCCCTGACAGTGGCGACACTCGGGTCCGACATGTACTAGTGGACCGCGGCCGATTTAAAGCTACCACCTAGCAAGTGTGGTGTCTGGCGGTGACACCACATTTTTCCCGATAGTGACGACGTCTTGCATCAGAATAACTGTCAGGGTCACATAGAGGATTAATGATCTTCATATTTCATGTCTTGGACAGCAAATTCGCATAATCTCCACCCGATAGAACTCTCCTGTGAAGCTGTCGGGCGTCAGCTCCATTCCCACAAACCACCGACCCGTAATTTACGTGAATTGCGTGGCCTGTGCTTAGACATCTGATGCCACGTACAGGGATTGGACAAAGATATTGAAACACCCTGTAAATGTACGCCTGAACATTTGGGTAGGTGCTAACCAAACCTGGGGGTTGCGCTGTTGTATTTGACTACGAACCGCACCTGTGGTATGCCGTCTATGTACTGCAGATGTTAGTCGTCGCCAAAACAGTGCTCTGTGTAAGTGTGAGTGCATTATTACGGAAATTAGTGCATTCCAAAGTGAGCAATTCGTTGTTGATCGTTTGGTGGATGCTTACGTAAACAAAGGAACGAAAGTGTTTGGTGTGTCAAGAGGCACCGTAAGAGATTTACACCTCATACAGTGAAAGCGGAAAAACATCATCAGCTAAGTTACAACACGGACAACAGCGTTTGTTGAGTAATCGTGACAGACGGTAATTGAAGAGGACTGTGACGAAAAGTAGCATCTGTTTCAAAAGTCACCGCACAACCGAATGTCGCATTCGTGAGCTCTCTAAGCACCGAAACAACGAGAAGGATGCTCCATAGGCTGGGAGTTGGAGGGTGAGTTGGGATTTCGCAACAACCTAACATTGTGCGGAAGCCATAAATAACAGCACTACCGAGCAATGAAAGAAGCGCGGGATTAGCCGAGCGGTCCTAGGCGCTGCAGTTATGGCCTGTGCGGCTGGTCCCGGCAGAGGTTCGAGTCCTCCCCCGGATATGGGTGTGTGTGTTTGTCCTTAGTATAATTTAGGTTAAGTAGTGTGTAAGTTTGGGAACTGATGACCTTAGCAGTTAAGTCCCATAAGATTTCACACACATTTGAACATTTTTGAGAAATGAAAGGAAGTCATTTGGATGGATGTTTTACAATGCTTCCAACTTCTGTCCGAGTTTCCGTCCAAAGAATGAAATATGACGGGAGTTCGGTGACGATTTCGGCAGCAATATAAAACGTGGATGGCGTTCATCGATGATTTGGGTTGCCATATCGTGGTATTCTTTGGGCCCCATGGTTACAATCCAAGGTTGTATTACTGCCAAGAGTTATGTTCCCATTACGGCTAATAAAGTCCATCCCGTACTACACTGTTTGTTCCTCCAACGGTGACGCTGTTGCCAAAACGACAGGGCCGATGTATACACAGATTTTATCGTCCGGTATTGATTTTATGATCCTGAGGATGAACTGTCGCGTCTCTCATGCCTTCCACAGCCCCTGATCTCAATATTATTGAGCCTCTGTGGACTGCTTTGGAGACTAATGTGTGTGATCGCTATCTAGCACCATCCCTGTTAGATGAATTTTAATTTGCAGAAAGAAACACACAAGATCTATACTGATCCAATCTTAAATGAAGTGAAAGCTGTTTCCAAATCCAGCAGATTTCTTGCAGTATTAGAAATCGTGATGTGTTGTGTTTTTGGTGTTTCTGTATTTTTATCCAACCTTCGGAAAACTACCAAGGATTTGTCGACTCCATGCCACACAGATTCATTGCTGTATTGCGCTCCGGAGGTAGGACGATGAAACAGGTCATAATGGTTTGGCTGATCGATGTATATTCCTCAGTAATTCTTCCTGTTTCCATTCTCACATTATATATACATGCCGCACTGTATTAGGCTTTCCTACGTCCATATATATATATATATATATATATATATATATATATATATATATATATATATGGACTTAATGGACATATAAATGCCCAACACACTGCGATATCGAATACTCGATGATGCGATTGCTGCTTTTCCATGTGAAGGACGCCTCACAGTGACCGCTAACACGCAGCGATAATGTTGCACGCGGCTCTAAAGCTGTAAAGGGCGCATTAATTGGAACCGTAATTGGAACGGACATCGGCAATAATTATGATGAAGTGGGCGGCTATAAAGCTGATTTACCGAGCTCGCCCCGGGAATTGCATAATTATTTACAATATTTGATCTCTTTTAGGGCGGGTGGCTCGTGTCTGGCATTACACGCAGCCTGCGCCCGTGCGTACGGGCGACGACAGCGGCAGCAGACACCCACACAGCAGGACTGCATTTGTGTGTGTTTATGTGTGTGTATGTATCTGAGTGTGTGGATGACTGTTAGAGGTTCTTCGCCTCACTCCTTGCGTCTCTGCCTACCAAAGCCCTGTTCTATAGCGGATATATGAAACTATTTCTGTCCGCAGCACCTGTAATACACAATTAAAGATGCTGCGATGTGTCGCGAGCTTTTCCCTGCCTACAAGACTCTGACTCTAAGGAACCTTCCACAGACAGATGCACGACAGCTGTGTGAGTTTAAGTTTGCTCGGCGCATCAAGTGCTGGTATTGCTCTTTGGTGGCTAGCCAGCCAGATGCACACGGGTACGAAACACGATACTTCGGTTGCAAACCTGTAGAATGAGCTTCATTACCACATTATGCCTCCTTTGTACTCATATAGACACCCACCCGTTCGATTGATGGAACCTTGCAGAATCTTGGTTCACAATATGTGAGTTCCTCGTCCACTTCCGAAAACTTATGCACTATGACGTGGGACTCCGTTAGCTGGGTGTCTACCGTATTACATGCAAATGTTGTAAGTGGTACGTCGGACATATTGTACAGAGAGTCAGGAGCAACCACATATATGTGTTTGAGGAACAGTGTGTAGCTGCAGGGAAATAATTAAAATACGAACAAATGGAACTGCTAAGACAGACCTCGTCGTTTTGTGATTGTGTTTCAGTGGAGGCTGCCTGATCAGTAGACATATTGTATTCATTCTCAGTAAAGCGCAGGGCCCAGCCCTCATCCAAGTGAAATCTCAACGTCAAGCGAGAGCGGCTTTCGCGTCCGATGGGGCGGTACAATCACTGAGGGACCGGAGTACTCGTCCAGTAATCGGCGATCGCATGGCCCTACAGCTCAACCCGACCCGGCATATGGGTGGATAACTCTGAAGGAGTGGAGAGAGATAAGAGTAGAAATGAGGTACGATGTATCAAAGACGCTCATTCTACTAGTGTCAGCTGAAGATAACACTGTCGAAACATCGTGTTTCATAAGCGATTCTGCCCAGCTGCGCACCCCAGAGCAATACAAACAAGGCGACAAGTATTACATTCATTGGAGTGACACACTATATCAGTGTGGTGTCGTAGAGGAACCGTCATGCGGATGTGAAACACTACATTAAACTTCTGCAGGTCCACTTTTTTTTCTCAGAATTGTAAACTGCCAACTGACTGCTATGACAGAAAATCTGATCGTCATTACTTGCTGGTGCATAAAAGGTGTTAGAATTTAAGGCGTCGACAACGACGAGCTCGTTAGCGAATCGACTGTAGCTAGCGTTGAGGAAGGACTGTGAATTAGAATATGTTCCATTGCTTCCTAATACTCGTATGTAGTCTCTAATTGTTTTTGCATGTTATACATTGTATTTCTGCTGCTCCTAATAGTTTAAGGGTATGTGTAAAACATCTCCCAAGCTGCTGTTAAAATGCTTCAATTTCTGCTACTGTTCACTGAATATCCATTGCTGACAGGTGGTGGGACCGTGCGGAGAGCTTTTGTACAACTGTAAAATGCGCGGTTGAAACTTGGCATGAAATCACGCGCTGCTGGAACTATCTGCACTCCGCAAGGTACTGCCGCCTGAGAACTTTCAACAAACTTATCTGGTAGTGGACAGTAAAGCATTTCTTGCAGCAGCAATGAGTTGAGTTTTTTTTTCTTTTTTTTTTCTTTTTCTGATAGTGAGTGGAGCTGTGAACGTTAGTATATGAAGTGCCAAGTAGAGAAATCGTAACATTTCCAACATATTCTTCTGTTTCAGTTCGATAGAGGAGTGACAGCAGCTGAGACGACAGAAAAATTTGCGCCGCATATGGGATAATACCGCCAGATACAGCACGGTAGGAAAATGGTTTCCTCGTTTTAAGGAGGATCGCTTTGACATTAGTGGTTCTCCAAGTCCAGGGAGACCATGGTGCAGTTTGATGCAGATCGAACGTAATAATCCACAATGATTCACGTCAGTGTACTCGAAAATTAGCAGATGTGATGAAATGTGACTATTCCACCATTCCACTCCGTCTGCGAAATTTGCATACAAAGTGGAAGGTTGAAAAATTGAGTGTGTGGGTACCGCATGCTCTAAGCCAAAATCATAAAAATAAAGCGGGCGCCCATGCGAGCAAATCTGCTTCCTCGTTATCAATTTTCTCATAAATGACATCGACCATTCCTTCCCTGTACCATTACTGGTAACGAGGAACACTGTCTTTTTGCTAACGTAAGGATAACAAACTACAGATTGAGGCCAAAGAAAGCAGCAACTCCCCGTACAAAGACATGAGCGCATCCATAATGTTACGCACATGGTGGAGCGGCGACGGTGCTGTGTACTATGAATTACTTTCCCGATGTGTAACTGTCATTGATGGCACTTATTGTCAACAACTGGGACGTCTTACAGATGCGTGAAGTGATATTACCCCACGACAACGCATGCCCGCATTCTTCTAGACTGAGAAAAACCCTGTACAATAAAAAAAATGGTTCAAATGACTCTGAGTACTATGGAACTTAACATCTGAAGTCATCAGTTCCCTAGACTTAGAACTAATTAAACCTAACTAACCTAAGGACATCACACACATCCATGCATGAGGCAGGATTCGAACCTGGGACCGTAGCAACAGCGCGGTTCCGGACTGAAGCGCCTAGAACGGCTCGGCCACAGCGGCCGGCACTGTGAAAGAGTTGGACTGGGAAGTCATTCCGCACCTACGTTATTCACATGGCCCTGCACCATCATATTTTCACCTTTCACGCTCTCTATAGCAGAACATTCAAGGAACTTACTTTCCGGGCGAAACTGCGCTCCGAACATGGTTCGACAAGTTCTTCGCCTCCAAACCATATGATTTCTACAGTCGAAGAATTGAAAAGCTTCCCCAGTGTTGGCAGACTCTTGTAAACAGTGAAGAAGAATATATTATTGATCGCTAAAGTATCCGGTATGTGTATCTGTTGTTTATTGAACTACGAACTTATGTACCAACCTAACAAAATAGAAAACGATTTTTTGCTTTTATGTAGGGTTTTGATACAACTCTTAATACTTTAAGGGATGTGTAAAATATCTCCCAAACTGCTGTTGAAGTGCTTCAATTTCTACTACTGTTCAATGAACATCTATTGGTGTCAGGTACAAGGGCGCTGCGGAGAGCTTTTGTCCAGCGACCGTTACAAAGGGAAATGCATGCGATGGACGTTAGGATTCGGTTACTTCGCAAAAGAGCATTATTCACAATAGCACACAACGTTGCATGTCTTTAATGGGTGAACCTACACCGAAACTGGATAGTAGAGTCCGCACAGGGTATGGTTTCTGCTGCGCAGGGACTAACTTTCGTCCGAAGCGCTTGGCGATTTCATTCGTTTATACGGAGGGGGAGGCCGACATCGTTTGCTTCTTGATCATACAATGTAAGCTTTCACGGCCAGTATTGTCTTTACTTAAAACTTCCGGGCTGATAGGCTGTGGTCGAAGTATAAAACTGTCTCCTGACGTTTCGTCTCCGACTGCGGGAGACATCCTCGGAGGTAAAACGGCGAACTGCCGTTTGCTTCTCTTTGGCCAGTTGGCGACACTCTGCGAGGATATAATCGAAGGGCAACACCTTGCAATCTTGCGAAGAAACTACTTGCTACTGGAGTTATCTGCAACGTTTCATAGCACTACTCAGGGTTTTGCCACCTTAGGATACTTAAAGAACATATCTGCTAGGGGACAATGAAGCATTTCTTAGCAGCACCTGTGAGGTTTTTAAGTCTCCAGATCCGATTCCTCTTTCCTTTTCTGCCAATAAATTGAACGAAAAATATAAGCTGTGGACAGTGGATACCGTTCTTCGTTTCGTACGAAACTTAGGAACTTAAGTTTAACGACTTAAAAATTGATGATGTAGTAAAAATCCAAGTTCTGGGCGATAGGTTGTTCAGCATGTACGGCATGAACCCCCTCATATAACAAAAACTTCATCATCGCCCTCTCCCACCCCCACCCCCACCCCCCCTCCCCGCCATAGGCTCAATGGGCAACACATTATTCAGTCCCTCAAAGGAGCAGACTGCTCGTCTTGGAACGCTGTAGACAGTGTGCAACTGGTACCAAGTAGTGGTGTGTATACTCTGGCCGGTTGGTATGAAATCAATAGTAAGGTGGGTCGCTTTGGAGACGTGACATACTGCCAGAAAGAAGCACCGTGTTGCGACGTGCCAGTGACCACTCTGTGAACGAACGCAGTGTACCAACAGCGGTCCTAGAAATATCCTGACTGACAGGGATCCAGAGGCGAATCACACACTTTGCCAACGACGATAGATTTCAGTTCCAACAGAAATTGCTGCTGTAAAGAAACGCACGTCCACCAGTTCACGGGTGACCATTATGAAGCGAAATGCATGCCACGGACGTTTGGAGTCCATTACTTCGCAAGAGATCATTATTCACAATAGCACACAAGGTTTCATGTCTTTAATGGGCGAAACTACACAAAAACTGGATAGTAGAGTCCGCACAGGGTACGGTGGCTGATGCGCAGTGACTTATTTTCATCCGAAGCGCGGGCGATTTCATTCGTTTATTCGGAAGGATAGGCCAATATCGTTTGATTTTTTTTTGCCCAGTTTGCGACGAGCTGCGCGGATAGAATCGAAGCGCAACGCCTTGCAATCTTTCTCAAACGATTTTACAGAACCTATTCAGTAAAAAAAAATTCATTTTTGTATTACTTACAGCTTTACATGTCGCCCATCATTTCGTTAATGGTCATAGTTATTGTGATATTTGCAAATAAGTAAGATACTGTACTGTAGGTATGACACAATGTGTTGCTGCATGTGAAATTTAGCTAAGATATTGAATTTTTCTTTAGATTTGGGAGGAGGTTTCTATCGGTTTCCACTATATCAAAGTTGATCTGATGTAGACACACATTTGCTACCGTGCACGCCACGAAAAAGCCAGAAAGAAACATTCATAACATCCCTCATATTTCATAAACAGTTTGAAATATCGAAACTAGATTGTGGCAGCTGATAGCAGACGAAGAAGAGACTATTTTTCCATTGATTATTATAAGGAACTTCATTACCTACCGTGTTATTCGATAAACAACAGACTTTTTCGATGAAAGGACATGATTTTTAAGGGCTGTCGTAGCTGGCGAAACGAGAAATTCTGTGGGTTTTGGAATAACGTAAATAAAGACATTACACTTTTATTGTTGTACCGAGGATGCACGTTTTCATAAGCTTACTTGCCCTCAATTCCTCGGTTAATAAACTTAATAAACCACTGTTTCAGAATTGTGTCACAGTCACGTCTGCACAACATGTTAGCAAGGTGACGCTGTGTAAACCACCCTGTTCTGTCAGCAAGAGAAAATCAGGTTTAAATCAAAATTCATCACTCTTGACGCTTATCTGGATGTTGCAAATGGCTAAGAAGCCAGGTGAAAATAAATCGCAGTTTTTTGTTGCGTTTTCAGCGAAGTTACTTTTAGAGGTGACAGTAGAACTTTCCGGATGGTCACCATGAAAGTGTGGGTCTGGATAGGCTCCACGTAGTATGTACAAGAATTTGAGCACAGGCTTTAGTTTAGAGCCTCTCTTCCGTTTCGAGCGTTCGGCATTTCCCTACCCCAGCCTGCCTGCAACACCCACCACTACCGCCCTCCCAAAAAACGGGCTGCCGACTATTCTTCTACTGGCCACGTTATTATGCGGGATGCTAGCTTAGTGGAGGAGCGCAGTGCGATCTGAAATGTAGAAACTTTGCCTCTGCTTTAGGGGGTGTTTCTCAAATCTTGACATGAATCCTCTCATCGACTGTACAGTGAACATGAACCAGGATGCTTTTTCCTACACTCCCTGTGAACCAAAGTTGCCCGTGTTTCTACATCTTCAGAATGAATACGCTGTGGACACTTCTGAATTCCTAGACGTCAACAGCCATATCCACAGGGCGGCATATACTGTTCCCTTGTTTGACAGAAATTCACGCACGGTGTCGCATCTCAACTGGCTTGATAAATTAACAGATCTTAATTCCATATAAATCGACTAGGAAATTTCGATCAACAGATAAATGTGCCACTCAGCATCCACACAATGAAGGTGCTCTGTGAGATCTGATTATCAATTAGTGCCTTCAGCTGCGTATGCCATACCAGAAAAAACTTGTTCGCTCACTCCCTCACTGAACTGAGTTCATTATAACGGCTAGAAGTGATGTTAACGTGATATCTGTTTGATATGGCTTCGATATGTATGAGGTAGGCCTGATAAATTTTCAAGAAAGAATGGAACATTATCATTGTGCCATCGTAGTTGGTAAGCTTGATTATTCCAATGGGCATATAAAGAATTTCAACAAGATATAGCATACAGTTATTGTTGGGAACTGTCTTAAGTGATCAGTGTGTTGAATGCGATTGAAAATCGAGAAAACAGTTTCCTGCTGTTACTAAACATTTTCATTCGAAGTATTGAACTGTTGCATAAATCAAAACAGAATTGGAAGGTATTCACATGGATTCATCACCATCATTGAAGACCATTTACTTTTAGATTAATGAATTTAAACATGGTCGGAGAATGATCGAAGACGAAGTTCGCTCTGGCCAACCAGTTGATGTCACCATAACTGAAACAACTGACGAAATCCATGATATGGTAATGCAAGACCACTGGATAAAAATTCGTTGGATGGCTGACACTGTAGGCATCTAAAATCAGTGCATAATGTCCTGGATGAAAAATTGCCTGTGAAGAAGCTGACTGCTGTGTGGGTTGCGTGAATCCTCGATCAAAAGGGCATCTGGTACAACATTCCATCACAATGTCTGGCGGTGTTTAATCACAATCCAGAAGACTTTTTGCGCCGATTTGTCACTGCTGATGATACCTGCGTCCATCATTACACACGAAAGTCAAAGTGGAAGCCAAAACAAAGGACAAAGGCTGGTGAAAGTACAGCAAAGAAAGCAAAGACCATTTTGTCAACTGATAAGGTGATGTCCAGTGTTTTTTTTTTATTCCCGGGGAATAACCCCCATAGATTTACTTGCTAAAAGACAGAACCGTAGATGGACCCTGTTATGTTTCATTGTTGAATCCCCTGAACTTGCGTTGCCTGAAGAAAAGACTACGATTGGAAAGCAAACAGTGCTCTTTCACCGGGATAGTGCATTATGCCACACATTAGCGACAAAAATCACGAAAGTGCATCAACTGGGCTTTGAATAGACTCCTCATCTACCAGTCTTAGCTCAGAGTGACTTCTCCCTGTTCCCTAATTAGAAACTGTGGCTTGCTGGAATGAAATTTTCATCAAATGAGGAAGTGATCGTTGCAGTCAATAAGATGGAAAAGCTGGAGGATCGCTTGACCATATCTTGTCTTGTGACAGCCAGAGCGAGAGCACCAGCAGCAGCGAGTACTGTTTGTATAAAGCGTTTATTTTGCATTTTGTTTACGACCTTCCACTAAGGAAGGGATTCTATTTGTGTTTATCTGCTCTGCATAGTATCTAACAGTTCTTGATAAAACTTTACGTAGTTTTCGTGTTAGATTTCTTAGTGTTTTCTTGATCGTTTAGAACAGAAAGCGCCCTAAAACCGTCTTTTGTTTGTTTCGCGACCGTTAGCCACTAGTCACTTGAATCAGCAGTTGTCTTGTGACAGTCAGAGCGAGAGCACCAGCAGCAGCGAGTACTGTTTGTATAAAGCGTTTTTGTACTTATTTGCTGCGCTTAGCTTTTAAATAGTTTTTCTGGGAAAACCTAGCGTAGTTTTCGCGTCTCGTATTTCAGTGAGTGTTTCTTGATTATCAGAGTAGCTCATCAGAAGATTATCTTGGGAATTTGTCACCGTATAGAGTAGGGTAAACATAGTCATGTGTAGGGACTGTGGTTGTTGTGAGCGGACGCAAGGAGAATTGGCCACTCTTCGGGGGCAGGTGGAGGCCTTGTCTGTTAGGCTCATCGAGCTCGAGGCGCAGGCGTCGGCTCGTAGTGGCGTTGGGGCAACTGTGGTGAGACCTATGCGTACTTCGGTGGCCTTGGAATCACATGGAACCCCTGATGTCGCTGCGTCTTCCGGCAGTGAGCATCTTACCGGTCAGCCATCACTCCAGGGTGAATGGCGGACAGTGGTGGGCTCGCGCGTGCCTGGCCGAAAGGCGAAGGTGGGATCTGGCCGCGTGGCAGCTGCCTTACCCCTTTCCAACAGGTACGGGGTGCTTCCTAGTGGTGATGACATCGTTTCCGAGCCACCACAGGATGCCTCGCCTGTTGGGCCAGTGGCCGATTCTCCGGCAAGGTCCCGACAGTCACAGAGGGCGGGCCTATTAGTTATAGGGAGCTCCAACGTTAGGCGGGTTATGGAGCCCCTCAGGAAAATAGCGGGTAGGTCGGGGAAGAATGCCAGTGTGCACTCGGTGTGCTTGCCGGGGGGTCTCGTCCGTAATGTGGAGGAGGCCCTTCCGGCAGCTATTGAACGCACTGGGCGTGACCGGCTGCAGATAGTAGCACATGTCGGCACGAATGACGCCTGCCGCTTGGGTTCTGAGGCCATCCTTGGTTCCTTCCGGCGGCTGGCTGATTTGGTGAAGACAACCAGCATCGCACGCGGAGTGCAAGCTGAGCTTAATATCTGCAGCATAGTGCCCAGAGTCGGTCGCGGTCCTCTGGTTTGGAGCCGTGTGGAGGGTCTAAACCAGAGGCTCAGACGACTCTGCGACTATAATGGTTGCAAATTCATCGACCTCCGTTATTGGGTGGAGAACTGTAGGGCCCCCCTAGACAGGTCAGGCGTGCACTACACACCGGAAGCAGCTACTAGGGTAGCAGAGTACGTGTGGCGTGCACACGGGGGTTTTTTAGGTTAGAGGGACCCCCCCTTGGGCTAAACGATAAAATACCTGACTGCTTACCAGAGAGGACATTATCATCGTTGATAAAGAACGTCCGTCCTCAGAGACCAAAAACAGGAAAAGTTAACGTAATATTGGTAAACTGCAGGAGTATCCAGGGCAAGGTTCCTGAATTAGTATCTCTTATTGAAGGAAATAGTGCGCATATAGTATTAGGAACGGAAAGTTGGTTAAAACCGGAAGTGAACAGTAACGAAATCCTAGACACAGAATGGAATATATACCGCAAGGATAGGATAAACGCCTATGGTGGAGGAGTATTTATAGCAGTAAAGAATTCAATAATATCCAGTGAAGTTATTAGCGAATGCGAATGTGAAATAATCTGGGTTAAGTTAAGTATCAAAGGTGAGTCAGATATGATAGTCGGATGCTTCTATAGACCACCTCCATCAGCAACCGTAGTAGTTGAGCGCCTCAGAGAGAACCTGCAGAACGTCGTGAAGAAGTTTCGTGATCATACTATTGTAATAGGGGGAGACTTCAATCTACCAGGTATAGAATGGGATAGTCACACAATCAGAACTGGAGCCAGGGACAGAGACTCTTGTGACATTATCCTGACTGCCTTGTCCGAGAATTACTTCGAGCAGATAGTTAGAGAACCAACTCGTGAAGCTAACGTTTTAGACCTCATAGCAACAAATAGACCGGAACTTTTCGACTCCGTGAATGTAGAAGAGGGTATCAGTGATCATAAGTCAGTGGTTGCATCAATGACTACAAGTGTAATAAGAAATGCCAAGAAAGGAAGGAAAATATATTTGCTTAACAAGAGTGATAGGGCACAAATCGCAGAATATCTGAGTGACCACCATCAAATGTTCATTTCTGAGGAAGAGGATGTGGAACAAAAATGGAAAAAATTCAGAAACATCGTCCAGTACGCCTTAGATAAGTTCGTACCGACTAAGGTCCAAAGCGAGGGGAAAGATCCACCGTGGTATAACAATCATGTACGAAAGGTACTACGGAAACAAAGAAAGCTTCATCATAGGTTTAAGAGTAGTCGAATCATAGCTGATAAGGAAAAGCTGAACGAAGCGAAAAAGAGCGTAAAGAGAGCAATGAGAGAAGCATTCAACGAATTCGAACATAAAACATTGGCAAACAATCTAAACAAGAACCCTAAAAAGTTTTGGTCATATGTAAAATCGGTAAGCGGATCTAAATCCCCTATTCAGTCACTCGTTGACCACGATGGCACCGAAACAGAGGACGACCGAAGAAAGGCAGAAATACTGAATTCAGTGTTCCGAAACTGTTTCACTGCGGAAAATCGTAACACGGTCCCTGACTTCAGCCGTCGCACGGACGCCAAAATGGAAAATATTGAAATAAACGATATCGGAATTGAAAAACAACTGCTATCACTTAGTAGCGGAAAAGCATCCGGACCAGACGAGATACCCTTAAGATTCTACAGTGATTATGCTAAAGAACTTGCCCCCTTTCTATCAGCAATTTATCGTAGATCGCTGGAAGAACGTAAAGTACCTAGCGACTGGAAGAAAGCGCAGGTCGTTCCCATTTTCAAGAAGGGTCATAAATCAGATGCGAATAATTATAGGCCTATTTCGCTTACGTCAATCTGTTGTAGAATAATGGAACATGTTTTGTGTTCTCGTATTATGGCGTTCTTAGATAATACAAATCTCCTTCATCATAACCAACATGGATTCCGCAAACAGAGATCATGTGAAACTCAGCTCGCCCTATCTGCCCAAGAAATTCACAGTGCCGTAGACACTGGCGAGCAGATTGATGCCGTATTCCTGGACTTCAGGAAGGCATTTGATACGGTTCCGCACTTACGTTTAGTGAAAAAAATACGAGCTTACGGAATATCGGACCAGGTTTGTGATTGGATTCAGGATTTCCTAGAAGAAAGAACACAACATGTCATTCTTAACGGTTCAAAATCTGCAGATGTAGAGGTAATTTCGGGAGTACCGCAGGGAAGCGTGATAGGACCTTTATTGTTTACAATATACATAAATGACTTAGTTGACAACATCGGTAGCTCCGTGAGGCTATTTGCAGATGACACGGTTGTCTACAAGAAAGTAGCAACATCAGAAGACTCGTACGTACTCCAGGAGGACCTGCAGAGGATTAATGCATGGTGCGACAGCTGGCAGCTTTCCCTAAACGTAGATAAATGTAATATAATGCGCATACATAGGGGCAGAAATCCATTCCAGTACGATTATGCCATAGGTGGTAAATCATTGGAAGCGGTAACGACCGTAAAATACTTAGGAGTTACTATCCGGAGCGATCTGAAGTGGAATGATCACATAAAACAAATAGTGGGAAAAGCAGGCGCCAGGTTGAGATTCATAGGAAGAATTCTAAGAAAATGTGACTCATCGACGAAAGAAGTAGCTTACAAAACGCTTGTTCGTCCGATTCTTGAGTATTGCTCATCAGTATGGGACCCTTACCAGGTTGGATTAATAGAAGAGATAGACATGATCCAGCGAAAAGCAGCGCGATTCGTCATGGGGACATTTAGTCAGCGCGAGAGCGTTACGGAGATGCTGAACAAGCTCCAGTGGCGGACACTTCAAGAAAGGCGTTACGCAATACGGAGAGGTTTATTATCGAAATTACGATAGAGCACATTCCGGGAAGAGATGGGCAACATATTACTACCGCCCACATATATCTCGCGTAATGATCACAACGAAAAGATCCGAGAAATTAGAGCAAATACGGAGACTTACAAGCAGTCGTTCTTCCCACGCACAATTCGTGAATGGAACAGGGAAGGGGGGATCAGATAGTGGTACAATAAGTACCCTCCGCCACACACCGTAAGGTGGCTCGCGGAGTATAGATGTAGATGTAGATGTAGATGTGACTGTGTGTACAAAAAAAAAAAAAAAATAATCAAATCACGCTGAGCACTATGGGACGTAACATCTCAGGTCATCAGTCCCGTAGAACTTAGAACTACTTAAACCTAACTAACCTAAGGATATCACACACATCCATGCCCGAGGTAGGATTCGAAACTGCGACCGTAGCGGTCGCGCGGTTCCAGACTGAAGCGCCTAGAACCGTATGTGGACAAAAGATAAGTTGTTTCCGAGAAAAATTCTTTCTTTTCTAGCAGTCTTATAAAACCACCCTCGTACGCTATAAGCATGTTATTAAGAGACCATGAGTGTCCCATTCGGTCAACGACCGTTGGGAGCGGTGTGCGGCTTCTGCCAGGCGGATCCGCAGGCATTCCGGCTGTGGGAGGTCGCGGTGCGGCGACCCCGCGGTGGCGGCGAGCCAGACCAGAGCCACCTTCCCAGAAGGCCGGAAGCGCGCGCTCACCGTGCCAACTGTTGAGGCTTGACCGCCCCGTCGTGCCGCCTCTCCGCGCCGTGATAAGCCACCTCGCCGGGCCGCCTGACCGGAATAGCGATTGCGTGCCCCGCCTGTTGCCGCATCGGCTGCCTTCTGCCCGCAGCATCTGCCAGAAAATGTGACTCACCGACCTATGCGGCGGGCCCATCCAGTCCTCTTAAAACAATACCGATAAAAACAAGATCATCCCTCAGGACAACACTGGTGTGTCCCGGTTGCAGACAAAAATGGTACAAGCGAAGCCAACCATTCATTGCAAAGTAGAGGCGCCGAGCGGGAGTCAGCCATCTAAGTAAGGGTAGCTTACCATAAATCGCAAAAAAAGAAAAAAATTCGAAATGCGAAATGACGACCGGCGCTATGAGAAAAGCAGACTCATTTCTTGCTTGCTTCTTTATACTATTCCACTTCTTCAAGAGGCATCCCGGCGTTCATTCGACGCCACAACCAGGTCTGTAGCATAAGAAGACATAGGAATGTAAAAGAAATTATGAGCGTTGAAATTAATGAAAGGACTTAATCAAATCCTCTTAATAGAAACAAGTGGCTGGCAATCAATTTACAATTTATCTCCAGTAGCATAATAGTAAATCTGTTAAAATTACCAAATTACCACCTGAGACAAACTTCAGAACTTCTTGTCCTAAAATTTGCACAAGATGGTCAAACTTCAGCTTCGAAAAAAAAAAAAAAAAAAAAAAAAAAAAAAAAAAAAAAAAAAAAAAAAAAGAGACGGAGCACCATGAGTGAACTACTCGAATGTATCCCAATGGAACGGAAATCGAAATCTGAAATCTATAGATGCGATGTACATGTACAGACAAAAACGTGATTACACTTTCAGAAAAACTGAATGATTCATTCAAGTGAAAGAGCTCCACAAATTGGGCAAGTCGATAACGCGTTCGTAAAAAAGGACTCGAACCTTCGCCGCGACCCGCCGCACAGGCATTGCTCCACCTTTGCACCTTATACAAGCAGTGTTTCGGGTTGGCACTGACTGATAGAGTTGTTGGATGCCCTCCTGAGAAACACTGTGCCGAATTCTGTCCAACTGGTGTGTCACATCGTCAAAATCCAAAGCTGATTGGAGGGCCCTGCCCGTAATGCTCCAAACGTTCTCAACTGGAAGCAGATCTGACGAACTTGCTGGCCAAAGAAGGGTTTGGCATGCACGACGACATACAGTAGAAACAGTCGCTGTGTGATGAAGGCCTTTACCTTACTTAAAAGTAAGCCCACAATGTAAGCCCACAATGGCTTCCATTGGACGACAAGAAAACTGGGTGATGAATACCATCGTCGTGCCGCTTTGCTGTAAGGGTTCCGCGGATGGAATGAAATGGTACCCCAGACAGTCACTCCTGGTTGTAGGGCTGTATGGTGGGTGACAGGCTGCTGGTACTGGACGGAGCGTCCCCGACACGCAGTCACCGGTCATCGGGGCTAAGTTCAAAGTGAGACTCATCAGCGAAGACATTTCTACTGCAGTCAATGAATTTCCACGCAAAACATGTCTCGTGTGTCTTCGAGTATATTTATAAATACTTTCAATTTTTAGTTCAAATGGCTCTGAGCAAGATGGGACTTAACATCTGAGGTCATCAGTCCCCTAGAACTTAGAACTACTGAAACCTAACTAACCTAAGGAGACTACACACATCCATGCCCGAGGCAGGATTCGAACCTGCGACCGTAGCGGTCTCGCGGTTCCAGACTGACGCGCCTAGAACCGCTCGGTCACACCGGCCGGCCTTTCAATTTTTGTTTTCAAAAAAGAATGTATCCTAGAAGCCAATAATAAATACAAGAAAAATGACGAAACTTTCCACAATCTTTTGTAGTTACTCTCCGTTTTGTACTATTGAACAATCTCGGCTGTTATACCATTGTCAAGCGGTTGGTGTTGCCAGGCCGGTAAATATTCGAATGGCAGTGGAATGCCCGAAACACGCTTTAGCTGCCACTCGATGGTAACAGCTGAAAGTGGCAGACAGAAGAAAATAATTACAACTAAAAATAAATTGTCATTCCAAAACGATAGAAATCTTTGCTAATCTTATGTGACCTGCTGGATAACAAACATTTACAAACACAGCAACATTTACCAGTGTTGCAGCTTGATTGAGCAGTGTAGCTGGAAAGGACATTGTATCTGTGCGTGGTTATCTGCGTGTTTCTGTTAGTCAGCTCTGAGGAAGAACATTGTCCGAAAGCTTAGCAAAGATTTGTGTTCTGATCGTAGTCTTCTGAGTCGTTAGGTTGTATCATATTTGTCTTCAGATATCTTCAATGTTCCATATTTAGATCATCTGCTGAGATCTTCTTCAGGATTTTCAGAGACAACGCGGAATCATACGCCAGATCCATCACTTTAACTGTTTCCACAGATCCCCTGTTGAAATTTTCTTTTGTTTCTAATCTTCAGCAGTCTCTTGACTAATAGAATGAGTAGAAAGGCCAGCAGACTGGGAATATCTCGGGAGACGTTGTACAAAATTATCACGTCTGTGTGAGCTATATTGCGTACTACATGTGACGTGCTTGTCCTGTACATTTTAGAGGAGCGTGCTACGTTGATTTGTTGTGTGGGACACATTCATCATCATCTCTTTGAGCTATCCGATGAAGATTCGAGGCACTAATTATTGCTTTACCTTCTTCAGTCTGCAACTTAGAAACTAGTGATCTAGTGGTGATCGTTGTGGCCTCTAGAGCGTAGAGACACAGTATCCATTCCCAGATGGGTGAAATATCCGAAACGGCGTCAAATACACTGACGGAAAAAAATCGGAGCACAGAAAAAAAGTGTAATGGACAGTAAAAAATTTCGGAATACATTCGTCTAGGTAACATATTTAAGTGATTAACATTGCTAGATTAATGTAAGCGTGATATAAGCCATGTGTAACGTGCAGGCTATTGAATGCAAGCATTTAAACGTGCCTGTCAATATAGGGACGGTTAATGCTGGTTGGGAATGACACTGGAGTTGTCGTCCGATGATGTCCCATACGTGCTCCATTGGAGGAGACCCATCCTGCCGGCCGCGGTGATCTCGCGGTTAAGGCGCTCAGTCCGGAACCGCG
This sequence comes from Schistocerca serialis cubense, assembly GCF_023864345.2. Lineage (NCBI taxonomy): Eukaryota > Metazoa > Arthropoda > Insecta > Orthoptera > Acrididae > Schistocerca > Schistocerca serialis. Next base: position 505,620,674 of record NC_064643.1, on the reverse strand, counting down.
CGACTGCTACGGTCGCAGGTTCGAATCCTGACTCGGGCATGGATGTGTGTGATGTCCTTAGGTTAGTTAGGTTTAAGTAGTTCTAAGTTCTAGGGGACATGACCACAGAAGTTAAGTCCCATAGTGCTCAGAGCCATTTGAACCATTTTTGAGACCCATCCTGTTATCGAGCAGGCCAAACCAACATGTCGATACTCTGTTCAGCTGTATGTGGACGAGCGTTATCTTGTTGCAACACACCTCCTAGAATGCTGTTCATGAAATGCGGCGTGACAGGTCGAATCACCAGACTGAGATACAATTCAGCAGGCGGTGTGCGTTGAATAACGACCAGAATGCTCCCGCTGTCATACGAAATGCACCACAGACCACAACTCCAGGTCAGGTCCAGTGTGTCTATCACGCAGACAGGTTGTTTCTCTAGCCTTCAGCTGGTCTCCTTGTAACAAACACACAGTTATCACTGGCACCGAGGTAGAACCAGCTTTCATCAGAAAACACGACAGACATAGAATCCGCTGTCTAATGAGCCCTCACTTGACACCACTGAAGTCACAACTGGCGGAGGTTTGGAATCTGTGGAAAGTACGATAAAGGGCGTCTGGTTTGGAGCTGTACTTGAAGTAACCGATTTGTAACAGTTGGTTGTGCTAGTGTGGTGCCACCTACTGCTAAAATTGCGGCTGCAGATGCAGTGCGATACGCCAGAGCCATACGCCGAACACGATGGTCTTCCCTCTCGGAAGTGCCACATGACCGGCTGGAGCCCAGTCTTGTTACACGACCTCGTTCAATGGCAGTGAGTATTTGATAATGGTGTCTTTGTCGCCTTAAAGACAGTCTCGACTAACATCAACTCACCACATCCAACTCAAAGGCAAGTAGCCCTCACGACCGTGCAGTGTGTATTTCAAGAAAACCTGACTTGCAACTTCGTAGCGGCGCTACTAGTGTCAGTCTTATGCGACTGGTGCGATATCTGAACAGACATGGTGCTTCAGACGTAGAAACACGCCTACCAACTTTTCGGTGTAGCTATTTTTTCGTCAGTGTAGAAACACTTGCACGGGCGGCCGACAACGGTAGACGGTGACTTCTGGCCAACAAACTCACACAGTCATATCATTTCTTCCGCAAATGCGCCAAACGACAAAGCGTTTGACACTCAAAGCTACAATTTCATTAAAATCCCTATTTACATGCAATGAGATAGCTAATACTACGCTCAGATCGACATACATTAAAAATAAATGCTCCAAAAATCTGAGAATAAGTTATTAGTAATTTAAAGATGTTATAAAACACAGATAAAAAGCAAAAATATTGAATCAAATGGTTCAAATGGCTCTGAGCACTATGGGACTTAACTATTGTGGTCATCAGCCCCCTAGAACTTAGAACTACTTAAACCTAACTAACCTAAGGACATCACACACAACCATGCCCGAGGCAGGATTCGAACCTGCGACCGTAGCAGTCGCGCGGTTCCGGACTGCGCGCCTAGAACCGCTAGACCACCGCGGCCGGCAAATATTGAATCCGGTAACATAATAATTCCTTGTGGCTGAATGGCCTCGAGCAAGTCCTAGATTTGGATGTCACTTCGAAAATTTGCGTATCCTTAGTCTACCCAGTTATCCACCCAAAGGAAGTGGACCTACTATTAAACGTGGAGTCCGCCGTTTCTGCTGAATCTTCATATCACTGATATATGAGTGCTTTGTTAAAGGCAGATCGAAGAAAACCATTGTTCGACAGGGTATCGATCTCGCAACCTTTTTTCTTTGTGTATGCGCGTTTTACTGCTATAGCAACAGGCCCGACAATTAGCTTAATGCGTGCTATTATATCCAATGGACTAGTCTACAAGTCAATGTCGGATAAAAGAATTCAAAGCTGTTATTATGCTATACGTCTGTCAGCGGAGGTTTTTCACGGAGGTTTATACTTTCCATACTTTACTATTGTTCAAATGTGTGTGAAATCTTATGGGACTTAACTGCTAAGGTCATCAGTCCCTAAGCTTACACACTACTTAACCTAAATTATCCAAAGGACAAACACACACACCCAAGCCCGAGGGAGGACTCGAACCTCCGCCGAGACCAGCCGCACAGTCCATGACTGCAGCGCCTTTGACCGCTCGGCTAATCCCGCTCGGCTACTTTACTATTACTTGAATGGTTCTTTGAACGAGGTGTGGGCTCTTCCTTGTGTCATATTTGTAAATTTTAAGGAGCTCTCCGTCCGTAAATACAGACGGAGCATGAAGCACCAAACAGTCATGCCTTTATATGCCTTTACATTTCAACGTTATATTCGCTGCTACGAATATTTTGCGTGTCGCGTGTCGCGTTCGAACAGGATATTGCCTTTCACGGACAGCTGGGGACCAATTGCACTGTCCGTGATCTTCTTTCAGACATGATTGTAGCTTGTTATTTGTTCTTTTCCAAAACAACGAATTTCACGCTGCAGAAACTTTCAGAGGGAAAGGCGTGCAAGTTCAACTTTGATACGGTCTATAAGGATTGAACAGATAGCTCACAAGTTGGGGTAGAGCTCGAGTCCCAGTACAATACAGTGGCCTGACACAAATTTTTAACCAAATATGTTATTGGTAATAAATGGGCGTAATTACCGAAAAATATTTGTATCGATCATTAAGTGCCAGTAATAAATGAAGTGAGTCTAAGGCACGGTGAAGCATCAACAATAGGACTAGAGATCCGCCGATCGACTGTGAGTCATTCTGGATAAAGAAAGAGCAGCTGGTCGGCTGTCGCTATGAGTTGATCTTCCGCTCGCGTACGCGAACCGTGATGTGGCGGGGAGTCTGGGAGGCGCACACGTGAAGGGTCTGCATGTGACTCAACGCCAGCCTCTGTGGTGCACCCTGGTGCGACGATTGGAAAGTGGGAAGCTGTCGCTATAGTGCTCCGCCCCTCCCATCTCCGGTGATTTCTTCTGTCCGGACCTCTCCCGAAATTGTAGCCGTCCGCTCGTTCTGGTTATAAGGTAGCGGCATGGAGCTCGGGTCGATGACACTTTTTTTTCCGGAAAACCTCAGCGCGCCCTCGCACAGGAAATATAGCACGCGCCTTTGGAATTTCCGAAAAGGTACGCTGTTGCATATCGGAACGTCTTTCCTCATAGGGTGGCATCATCAGCAACAGAAGTTGCCTGATAGTGTCACCGCTGTTCATGGTACACGGGGGATTGTTCAACGTTATTTTGGTATTTTGTAGTCTCCGGTGGCTCAATCCAGTGTAAAACAGTTATTATGATTAGTTCTATTTGTTGCCACATTTGTCTCTGATTCGTTGAGAATACTTTCACATCAGCGAGAAAATCTGTAATATGTAATCATGCATGTACTAACGCAACAATAGCGTGATATAGTTGCTGTCGCTGCGGTAACAGCTCAGCATTGCACCGTTGTGCCTGTGGAACAAGTAGCGAGCGACCGCTGACGGCGGCATCTGTCTCACTCACTGTTCTCTGTCTCTTTCTCTCTCTCTGCCGTGCCGGCCACCCACGCCATCGGCCAGGAGCCAGCAGCCTGCAGCCAACGCCGTGATGGATTGCAGCACGCGCGCTACACGTGTCCGGCACGTGGATGTATGCAGGCAGCGCTATCCACACCACCCGCGAACTGACGTTTTCCGTCGCGATACCTATTCATTTTCGTTCCACGGAAGAGGAAGCTATTCCAGTTTTTAATGAACTCGTCTGTTGTTCTTCTCTCCCTAGTAAATGATGGCTTCCCATTCAGTGGTACAGTGTCTGCGTAAATTCTCTGTTCTAATGACTTGGCAGATGATACCACCGACAACACAAGACGCTAATGTAGACGCCTCCGTTACCTACATCGTTATCTGTATTTGTATCTACACCTTTATCTACATCCGTACTCTCCAAACCACTGCGAAGTTCACGCATGGAATGCGGAAAGGATGATCGCTCAAATGGGCAGTTCCTACCTTCAATTAATCTGCGGGCATGTGTTCAGGGAGGGACAAAGGTCTCCTCCCTCCCGCTGCCCCCCCCCCCCCCCCCCTCAGTTGCCCATCTTACTCTCATCCCTAGTTATTATAAAACTATTTTCGCAAATGTAACTCACGTTAGCCTACCACACAGATGCATCAGTCCATTACGTATCTGAAGAAAGATGGTAGAGATAATGGATGTCGACTGGTTATAAGTGCCCCCAGAGTCAACTGTCGCGAAATCTCAAAAGTATTTCCGCATTTCTTCACTATTGTCCTTGCCAATACAAAATCTAGGTGGCTCGTGTTTCTTAAAGCTACCGCTAGTGACGTAGCTTTGATTTTGTATTCCCTTGTTACATGATAAAACCAAAAACTGCTGAACTGTGAGAATAGCAATTATTTACATCCAGCTGAACTTAACGCGCCTGACAAAAACATAACAGGCACCTATCTCTTATAAAATGTACTCTCTCAGTTAAGAATACAGTAGGTAACTCATCTACCATAAAATAGCAAAATCAGCTTGTACAGGGTGTTCGGAAATTCCCGTTACAAAATCCTAGGATTTGTAGAGGGGAGTGAGAATATAATATTTTCAATAGGAACCCATGACCTTAAAAGTAATTTTTCCATGCTACAGCATGTTTACTAGGTAGGTAAGCTACAGTGTAGTCTTGGTGGAGGGTTGGTTACATCAGACGGGCTGAAGTCATCTGGCGTCTGTCCTTCCTCTCTGACCTGGTTAGCGTCTCATTCACGTGCCTGTGAGTCTTAGAGGAACATGGTTGAGTACACTTTGCACAGTACACCAACATAATCCTTCCGAATGGCGAAACTCTATGTAATGAAAGAGCTGCGCGTTGTCTTTATCAAGATCGTTCTCCACAACGTCCGACTCCACCTTATACCCTATTCGCCATAATTACACAACAGTTTCTGGAGAGGGTATCTTAACCACGAGAAGGCGTGACAGTGACGCTCGGCGGAGACCACACACTGTGATTGGAAGGGCCCGTACTACGCCGCGTTGAAGAGAACCAGTCACCCAACGAGAACACGAGCAGTTTCTTTGGCTGTTAATGAGTGGAACTGTAAAAAAAAAAGTGATGTGCTCTGTCCCACCTAATCAATTACTTATGAAATTGTTCGCATTACCAACATTTTCTGAAACGATTGTAGCATGGTAACGGTAATTTTCGGGATATGGGTTCTAATTCAAAATATTATCTGCTCACTCCCCTCTGTAAGTCCCAGAAGTGTGTAACTGGAATTTCCGAACATCCTGTATAGCAATATGAAGACGCTTTCCGTTCTTTCCCGCTTCCAAAAAATTAATATGATGCATTCACTATCAAAAATGGAAATTAGTATATTTTTATGGGAATTAGTATATTTTAATCCTTTCCGATTGTACAAATAAACCGTCTCCTGCTACTGTCCCCCCTCTCCTCTATCTCGCACTCATCCACCACGTCACGAAACGCACCCGACTGCATAGTCTGTTGCAGCAGAGACTCAGTTATTGGTGGTCTGCTATGTATGTATTTAAAGTCAAAATTTTCGGTTTAGTATTGATAACGCTGTTCAGGTTTCCGTTGTTCTGCTGCTCGCGAATGCTACATGATTTTTGTATGATTTCTGTTTCGAGTTTCCTGATGGTTTGCTTTTTAGAGTACTGCATTACAAATGCAAATGCTGCCAATTTCGATATTATATGAATTTCTCAATTTTATAACCGTTTCTCAAATGTATGCACAACAATCTCTGAGGGATATACTCTCATTATGACCGTTAGTAAATATGGGCCTGGTCTGACTGACGTAAGGTCTTTACCACGCCAGACGTCTTCAGCAATGTAAGGCCTGGACACTCAGAAGTTTTCCGGGGTCCTACGGGCGAGAAAGGTTGGACGTTGCTTGAAGAATCCTTTACTCAGATGCTTTTAATTTTTGAAATTTGTTACTGTATTTCACTCTAGAACCCCTTGACTTAGGACGCTTGAGAACGTCATACACGCTACTCACCATACAAGTATACAAGAAAGTTGAAGAGCAAAGACATTAGGTACCATTTTGGAAAATACCAGGATCCTCTTTATGCAGACTGAGAGTAAGAATGCTAAGGCCGATGGGAAAAAGATGCCAATGCGTGTCAGCCTGGAAACAAACATAGGTGACTTGCTTCTAAAGTCGGTAAGGCTTAACAATAACCATTTGGCCAAGCAGGCTTAATTGTGGCTACGAGTATATGGCTCACTTGTGGCTACGAGTATATCAGGTACAAAACAAACCCTGCAAATTCGTTACCTTACTACATACACTGTACAGTTCATCATATGGTTCTAAAAGTCTACGAACTGCAGATCGGGAAGTGCTTAAAAAGCGGCATCTAGAATGGTTTACTTCATGTTGGGCACTGGCCATAGCTCACATATACACCCGCATTTCAACTGAAACGTGACAATGTGAGTGGGTAGTTGGAGGGAATCTTTAACATGTATTTTACCATCTAGGGAAATGGAATTTAGTGGCTGTAAGAACAGTAACAATACTAGAACGCGTGAGTACCATCTACTTATAAATAATAAATACGGTGCAATAATAAATCCGGGAAACACTGGAAAGCTTTCTTTAACTGTGATACAGTAATATCTAAACATCAGAGTAGGTAGAAGAGACGAAGCACTACTTTAAAACGAGCGTGAGTATAGAGAATAGATGCTTCTTAAGTTAGATGTTGCGCCGTGAGCAAATTGCTTTCTCTTTCCGACTATATATTTCTTCCCAGCTTTCTCTTTTCGACTATATTTTTCCATCTGTTGCAGTGAAAGACTGTAGTTCTGAAGCTAACAGTTAAATTAGACAGGTTTTTGAATTCAAATATCTCATAAGGCCATACGTTGAGTTTCTTTATGTATCAACTCAACAAATATATTGGGTTGAACGATATCCGCAGCAAAGTATAAACATAAAAGTGATTTTATTGGTAACTGAGCAAATAGAACATGATTCTGATGAACCGTTTATCTCGAATATTTCTGCGGCCGAGTACGGCCTTACAGCGTTATCGAATGTGCCATTCAGGTTAGCAGCTGACATGCCGGTATTCTGAGAGGCAACAAATGATCCTGAGATTCAGAAGTTTGGTGTGCAGGGTTTACGAAACCTTAGGTGAGTCTCCACTCTGCCTACAAAATGCATTGAAGAGCCAAAGAAACTGGTACACCTGCCTAATATCGTTTAGGGCCCCCGCGAGCACGCAAAAGTGCCACAACATGACGTGGCATGGACTCGACTAACGTCTGAGATAGTGCTGGGGGGAACTGACACCATGAATCCTGCAGGGCTGCCCATAAATCCGTGAGAGTACGAAAGGGTGGATATCTCTTCTGAATAGCACGTGGCAAAGCATCCAAGATAAGCTGAGTAATGTTCATGTGGAAGTTTGTAAACTCGGAAAAGTGTTCCTGGCGCCACTCTGTAGCAATTGTGAACGTGTGGGGTATCTCGTTGTCCTGCTAGAATTGACTAAATCCGTCGAAATGCACAATGGATATGATTGGGTGCAGGTGATCAGACATGATGCTTACGTACGTGTCACCTGTCAGAGTCGTATCTGGACATATCAGGGGTCCTATATCATTCCAATTGCACATGCCTCACACCATTGTAGAGCCTCATCCAGCTTGAACAGTTCTCTGCTGACATGCAGGGTCCATGGATTCATGAGGTTGTCTCCATACCTGTACACGTCCATCCGCTCGATAAAATTTCAAACGAGACTCGTCCGACCAGAAAACATGTTTCCAGTCGTCAACAGTCCAATGTCGGTGATGACGGGCCCAAGCTAGGTTCAAAACCTTGTTGCCGGCCGGAGTGGCCGAGCGGTTAAAGGCGCTACAGTCTGGAACCGCACGACCGCTACGGTTGCAGGTTCGAATCCTGCCTCGGGTATGGATGTGTGTGATGTCCTTAGGTTAGTTAGGTTTAAGTAGTTCTCAGTTCTAGGGGACTTATGACCACAGCAGTTGAGTCCCATAGTGCTCAGGGCCATTTGAACCATTTTTTTTTTTTCAAAACCTTGTGCCGTGCAGTCTTCAATAGTACACGAGTGGGCCATCGCCTCCGAAAGCCCATATCGTTCGCACGCTGACACTTTTTGATAGCTCAGAATTGAAATCTGTAGAAATCTTCAGAAGGGTTGCACTTCTGTCACGTTGAACGATTCCCTTCAGTCGTCATTGGTCCCGTTCTTCCAGGACCTTTTTGCAGCAGCAGCGATATCGGAGATTTGATGTTTTACTGGATTACTGATGTTCAAAGTACAGTCGTGAAGTGGTCGTACGGGAAAATCCCCATTTCATCTCTACCTCGGAGATGCTGTGTCTTGTTTTCTCTTGATAATGTGCCATCGTAGCAGCAGTAACCAATCTATCAAATGCGATGGACATTTTTTTCTTTCATACAGGAGTTTCCGACCGCAGCGCCGTATTCTGACGACATATACCTGAATTTGATTATGCATGCCTATAAAAGTTTCTTTGGCGCCTCAGTGTAACTGGTGTACTATATCCGGAAATATTAGTGTAAGATCCTCATAAATGACCTCTCCTCCACTCGCCCTCATCCCCCCCCCCCCCCCCGCACCGCTTAGTTCTTTAAGGGATATATTATTAAAATCTTAATGATCATAACAAACCGAAGCTTATATAATACTAGATACAGAAATAATCTACCTAATACTCTAAATCGATAGCAGTTGGAATTTTGGGGAATATTTAGGGATGCAATGAAAAGAAAAACTAATGAGAAATGCAGGTGAGCATTTTGTACCTGTAGACAAGACACCACGAGACTCAGGGCCAGCGTAGGTCAAATGTTTTAGAGATAACCTCAGCGCGCTAAGACAAATGATCCCCCACTAATTGAAGGATACCATAATAGATGCCAAAGTTTCATGTGAGATCGTTTTCGAAAGACTTGATACAAAGGGTTTGCGCCACTACATTCGACCCCAGAATATACCAAACTCTTTAGAAATAACCTCAGCTTGATAAAACAAATGAGGTAACAATAATTAAAGTAGAAGACTAATACAACAACGTACTGTGTTAACAACAGTTTCTGAAGTGTTAGGGGCAGCAAGATATCCAGCGAAACAACAGTAAATTCTTTCTCTGAAAACTACTTAGAGTATACACATTGATCAGCCAGAACATTATGACCCCTGACCAATTATCGATATAAACCCGTTCAGGCGATCTTACAGATGTCAGACGTCGTAGGTTGGGCAGACGGGTAAAACAAGAATGGTGGCGAACTGTGACGGAACTATCATTAAACGTTATGCTGGACAGAGTACAAGTATTTCTGAACATACAGGGCACAGAACACTCCTAACGATGTGCCCCTGCAGCCAACGACCAATGCATGTGCCAATGTTAGCACTACAATATCGGAAACTACGATTAAAATGGGCACGTGACCATCGGCACTCGATGTTGGCTGCTCAGTGGCAGAGTGTTATATGGTCTGATGAATCCCAGTACTTTCTCTGTCATGCTGATGGGAGTGTGTGAATCCATCGTCTTTCAGAACAACTCCGTGATACCTATACTGCAGGACAGAGACAAGCTGGAGGCGGCTCCTTTATGCTCTGGGGAACATTCATGTGGGCATCTATACGTCCAGTGGAGCTCATGCAAGGCACCATTATGCCAAGGAGTATCATACACTGGTTGCAGATATCTACACCCCTTCAGGACGATCATGTTTCGTGATTGCTGTGGTATTTTTCGACAAGACAATGCACCATGTCATGTGTCCAGGAGAGTGATGGAGTAGTTCGGGTAACACAGTAGCGAGTTCCACTTGGTGTACAGTCCCCCTAAATGGCCAAACCTGAACGCGATCAAACACATCTGGGATGTGACTGAACTGGCGTCATAGCTCATAGCGCCCCTCCCGGAATTTAAGACAATTGGGTGACTTGTGTGTGCAGATGTGGTGCAGCTCCCAACAGAGACCTACCAAGGCCTCGTCGCTTCCATGTCATGATGCGTCATGGATGTTATCCGTGTCAAAGGTGGATATACCGGCTGTTACGTAGCTGGTCATAAAGTTCGGGCTGATCAGTGTAGTTGGGAGGTCCACATATGACTGTGATAGATGCAACAAAAACGTGGAAACTGGTATGAGTGACAATGAGACTTTAAAGGGGAAGTTTTACGTTATTCTGACAGACAAAGTAACTTTTATTTAAGATGCGCTGCACTTCAAAGTGACATGGATACATAACACTATCTTTCAATATGGTTACCAAGTCTCTGTAAACAACTATCGGAACGTTCTATCAGTCGTTCAATTCTCGATGATAGAAATCTACTCCTTGTTTCCGAAGCTATTCGAGAACCGCTCCAAGCTTGTCATCTATGGGAAATCTGTGATTGCTGCGAATCAATTCCTCGAATAAATGGACGCTGTCTGTGATCCATGTCGACGAGATTCCTTCCCTGTAAGCACCATCGACGTCTGTGCTACCTCGGTCAAATTGATGGCATTATTTCACTAAGGCTGGACGTAGTATTTTTGCGTTGAATTTCACGCTGAATCTGTAATTTAGACGGTTTACCCACAAGAGTCGTACATTGTCACATCTTCCACTCTGGAGTACGTTTCCCGTTGTTTCACATCATCATTTACACATTCTGATGAATCTACTAACACTACCCCAGCGAAAAATTGACTGCAGGGAACCAAAAGCAGGAACTCTCTTCTGAGCACGCCCCAAGCTTGTTGCGCAATGGTCTAAACGTGGGACGACACGTGTAACAATGATGTTCATTTATTAAAAGGCATCTAAAACAAGTAGAAAGATTTATATGCATAGTGAACTAGGTATACAGACACTACTGTTATGTGTCAAGCATTAAATCTTTAATCTCTGGGCAGAGGTATATAGAGGAACTGTGTGTCGTCTTAAGAAGACTGAGTAACCAAGCACTGGGTAGATATAAATCAAGAAGAAGAGTTTATGATGAGAAAACATTTCGGAGGTACACAGAAACTGTAAAAAACCTCTAAGGAAACAGCAATTACTGCACAATCGCTGTACGCCAAGGAACGGAACTGCAGGTAGAGAGATGGTAAACAAAACGCATTTGGCTTTCTGAAGCCTTCAACGACTGCCCTAGCAGAATCTTATCGCTAGGCATTTCGGAGAACACAGCGAAACTCTGGCCATGCGTTGAGACTATCTTTCGTCAAAGAAGCAAAAATACACCGGAGAGCCAAAACTTGAAAATATGAGAAGTAAGTTGGCAGAGTTAGAGAAAGTTTCCTGATGCCAAATATTTGCATGAAACGAAAGAATAAATTAGTGGCAGTGTATATTGGAACACAGCATTGAATGGAACTGAAACAAGGCCATTTGAAATCCGGAAAAGAAACTGGTAGAATTTGTGATCCTACCTTTTTTTTTTTTGTCTTCAGTCTTCTGATTGGTTTGATGCGGCCCACCACGAATTCCTCTCCTGTGGTAACCTCTTGATCCCAGAGTAGCACTTGCAACGTACGTCCTCAATTATTTGCTCTATGTATTCCGATCTCTGTCTTCCTCTACAGTTTTTGGCATCTACAGCTCCCTCTCGTACCATGTAAGTCATTCCTTCACATCTTAATAGTTCTCGTATCATCCTATCCCTTCTCCTTATCAGTGTTTTCCATATTTTCCTTTCCTCTCCGATTCTGCACAGAAATTCCTTATTCATTTTCTTGTCCACCTAATTTTCAACATTCATCAGTGGCACCACATCTCAAATGCTTCGATTCTCTTCTGTTTCGGATTTCCCACCGTCCATGTTTTAGTACCATACAATGCTGTACTCCAGACGTTCATTATCAGAAATTTCTTCCTTAAATTAAGGCCGATGTTTCATATTAGTAGACTTCTCTTAGCCAGGAATGCACTTTATGCCATTGCTAGTCTGCTTTTGATGTTCTCCTTGCTCCGTCATTGGTTATTTTATTGCCTAGGTAGCAGAATTTTAACTTCATCTACTTCGTGACCATCGATCCTGATGTTAAGTTTCTCGCTGTTGTCATTTCTGCTACTTCTCATTACTTCCGCCTTTCTAGGATTTACTCTCGATCCATACTCTATGCTCGTTAGACTGTTCATTCCGTTCAGCAGATCTTGTAATTCTTCTTCAATTTCACTCGAGATAGCAATATCATCAGCGAATCCTACCCATGAGTGTTAAAAAAACATGTAAGCAGATAAAGTATGAAATGAATATGTACGAAAAATTATTAGTAACGAATGAACTCCAGGAGAAGGATCGATTTAGTGGGACATTTGCTGCGTAGTCTAGAAGTGTTTAACCTGATTCTAGAAGAAACACGTGAATGGGAAAAATGGGATTCGCAGATCAAGACCAGAATCTCCAAAGCAGCTTAGTGAAAATATTCATTTATTCGTCTTGAATAAGGCTAACAAGTCGCAACACCTAACCAAGTATTCAACAGAATGTGCATTACACTCATTGCGGTAAGTGTATTATAAGAAGATTAACATTTAATATGGAAACGAAGAACTGAAGCATTAGTACCACTACACATCACGATCGAATGCGTCCTATGGAGTAGTGGGCATGCGACGCGGTAAAGAAAATATATAACGGAAGCAAAAGAGAATGGGGAATGATTCCAGCGACGATATCGGTCACAAAAGAAGAACACAAGCACACATAAGTGACTTTTACAGATGGCGGATTTTAATACCCCAGCGCCTTGGAACGAGTACCTCGGAAACAGTGAACCTCTCCGGCTGCCCGCGTGCTGCTGTCGGGAACATATAAGGAAAATGGTTCATGGACGCTGAATCCAAGAGTAGACGGCAAGGTCTTCGACGTCCGTGCCTCATCAGAGAATGTGATAATCGGAAGAAAGAAATAAGATACAGATTTAACGTCCCACTGTCATCGACGTCATCAGACATGAAACATAAGCTCTGACTTTTTCAGGGACGGAGAACGAAATCGCCTCGCAGGAACGATTTTAAGGCTACGTCAGTAGAAAAGCCACGCAGAAATAAAAGAGCCTTACTACCAGGCAGCAGTCAGGTCAGAGATGTTAGCCAATTGCCACAGGAAACTGTAGGTGTAGAGTATCAGGCCACAAGAATTGTGAAACCTATTACAAGTCATAGCCAGATGACTGAGAACATATACAGAGAGTTTTATGGAGAGAACAAGGATCTTATATTAGGGAGAGCAGGGAACAGCCTGGCTGGAAACTTAGGAAATGGCAGTGAAGGTGACCTAGACCAAAAAGCAGCAACAACAGCACACACTCGAGTGGGGTTTGTAGAGGCTGTGCAGAGTCATGATCAGCCCTCAGTTAACACGGCTGTTACTCATGTTAACAAAGAATGAATTGATGGTTCTACACACAACTGGATTGCGTCATATTGAGCAAACTGCATGCAAAATTTGTGTTCGATACCTCAAACAATTTAAATATTATGAGTAGAACAGTAAAATGTTGCAAAATCCGTTGTTTATTGGAGCAGACGTAGATGTCGACTATTAGTCATCATAGGTGCAGTTGCCAATAACAAATGACAAGGGGCTGTATGTGCCTCACAAAGAAATCTATATCTGCTTCAATAAAGCAACAATAAACTATTGATTCTTAACATTTAAATTCTCAACGGCCGCTGTGTACAAAGGAATCTAGTAGGTTCCAATTTAGTTAAAATTCGAGCAATGTTGAAACACTAGAAAATTTCAGTGATTGGGGAATATCACAACGGGATTGCGACTGGGTTAAATTTTGGGTCCACTTCTATTCCGATCCAGAGAACCTTATACACCTGCCTAATATCGTGTAGGGTCCCCGCAAGCACGCCGTGGCATGGAATCGATTAATGTTTGTAGAAGTGCTGGAGGGAACTGACACCATGAATCCTTCAGGGTTGTCCATAAATCAGCAAGAGTACGAGAGGATGGAGATCTCTTCTCAACAGTACGTTACAAGGCATCCCAGATATTTTCATGTTGGCGGCCACCGGAAGTGTTTAAGCTCAGAAGAGTGTTCCTGGAGCCACTCTGTAGCAATTGTAGACGTGTGGGGTGTCACATTGTCTTGCTGGATTTGCTCAAGTCCGTCGGAAAGCACGATGGACATGAATGGATGTAGGTGATCAGACAGGATGCGTACGTACGTGTCACCTGTCAGAGTCGTATCTAGACGTATCAGGGGTCCCATATCACTCCAGGTGCACACACCCCACACCATTACAGAGCCTCTAAGAGGTTGTCTCCATACCCGCGCACGTCCATCCACTCCATACAATTTGAAACGAGACTCGTCCTATCAGGCAACATGTTTCCAGTCATCAACAATCCAACGTCGGTGTTGATGGACCCAGGCGAATCTTAAGGCTATGTGCCGTGCAGTCATCAAGGGTACACGAGTGGACCCTCGGTTCCGAAAGCCAATAACAGTGATGTTTCCTTGAATGACCCTTGTGGATGGCCCAGCATTGAAATCTGCAGGGAAGGATTGCACTTCTGTCACGTTGAACGATTCACTTCAGTCGTCGTTGGTTCAGTTCTTGCAGGATCTTTTTCCGGCCGCAGCAATGTCGGAGTTTTGATGTTTTACCGGATTCCTAATATTCGCTTTACACTCGTTAAATGGCCGTATGGGAAAATCCTCACTTCATCGCTGTCTCTGAGACGTAGTGTCCCATGGTTCTTGCGCCGACTGTATCACCACGTTCAAACCCACTTCAATCTTGATAACCTGCCATTGTAGCAGCAGTAACCGATCTAAGGCGTAACTGTCCGCAGCGCCGTATTCTGCCTGTATGTGAATACGCATGCCTATACCAGTTTCTTTGGGGCTTCAGTATATATCGATACTGCAGTTATAGTAAGTCCCGTTAGAGAGAAAGCAACAGAAAAGACTGTAAATGAGGTTTTCCAAAGAATTAGTAAGTAGGCCTCAGGATATGGAATCCGCCTTAATTTTGAAAAAACACACCAATTGGCGCAGTACGTCAGCGGGAGTCAGAAAATAGGGTCGACCGTCCCAAATGTTTGGCTTCACATGTTGGTGACAACTTGAGTTGGAAGAAACAATTTTTTGAGTGTCTCAAACAGTTGAGTTCAGCTAGTTTCCTTCTTCGTATAAATGCTAATCACGGAAACAAACTAATTAATCTACTGACATATTACCCATATTTCCACTCAGTAATGGCTTATGGAATAGTTCTTTGAGGTAACTCATCACTTATAAAGATAGTACTCGTTGCACAAAAGCAAACAATAAGAATAATATGTTGTGTTCACCCACGGACGTCATGTACGTACCTCTTCGAGGAGCCAGACATTTCAGCTGCACCGTCACGAACATATATTCGCTAATCAAAATCGTCTTAAATAATCCGTCACAATTGGAGGAGAGCAGTAAAGTTGGCTCAGAAAGAAGTTCAGTATGTAGCAAACAAAAATTTTTGATCAGTTGTCACATACCATAAAACATTTGACCGATAGCGAAGCAAGTTTTAAATATACTTAAAAATGATTTCTCCTGGACAACTCCTGGGCAATTCCCTTACCGAATTTCTGTTTAAAAAATAGTAGCCAGAAATAAAAAGGCTAAAAGACCTGATTTTGAAGTGTTATTGCCTTAGAAGGACTAAAAGCGGAATGTGTTCATTAATGTTAACACTGATCAAGTACACATATCCTGTAAAGTGTCACGTTCCACACCATTTCGATAAAAGAATCGTTCAAAGGATCTATGGAACCTATAACTAACGAGATGTGGTCATTAAAAGAAGCAATCCAAGCATTTGCTTCGAGAGATTTAGGGAAATCAGAAAAAGCTACAATCTGAATTGCCGGACGCGGATTTGAATCGTTGTCCACCCGAATGCGAGTCCAGTATGATAACCTCTGCAAAATATCGCTCCGTCGTGGAGATGGGAACCTTATCTGCTGTGTTAAGCAGGATCATTGGTGATCTACGGCGGATCTGGTGACAAGAGTACCATGCACCTGTGTTTCAGAGCACGAAGTTCAGAACACACTAGCGAACATCGGGTTCCATAGCAGACTACCCCTAAGTCTTCCCATTTTTATCCAACGATAGACTGTCGGTTATGGTTGCAGGAACACAGGATCAACGAGATCAGACCATGCAACAATGGAAGCGTTTCTTACTACATCAGGCCGATAAAAGTGTCTTGATACGCCCTCGTACAGGTGAAAGGCTGCTCGTTCACCACGCCACTACTCTGGCAAGTGGGCGCTCTATTATGCGTCCATCAGACTTGTGGTGGGCCGCGCGGGATTAGCGGAGCGGCCTGTAGCGCTGCAGTCATGGACTGTGCGGCTGGTCCCGGCGGAGGTTCGAGTACTCCCACGGGCATGGGTGTGTGAGTTTGTCCTTAGGATAATTTAGGTTAAGTAGTCTGTAAGCTTAGGGACTGATGACCTTAGCAGTTAAGTCCCATAAGATTTCACACACATTTGAACATTTTGAACTTGTGGTGGAAATAGAAGGCAATATAACTATGGACCGCGAAACACCTGCGTCACTTCTTGTTTGAAGTATGCTCTGATGGTATCTTCCAGCAGGATAACTATCCGTGTCGCAGGACAAAAATCGTGCTACGCTGGTTTAATATTGAGATGCGTCCTGCGGAGGACTGATCGAGTCCATGCCACACACAACTGCTCCTGCATTGCTTATCAGAGGTAGACCGGCAAGTCATTAAACAGATAGTTATAATGCTTAGGCTCATCGTGGTACAATGTGAACAGCAATTTTCCTATAACACCTCCTTACGGTACAACGGAGGTTACTTTTAGGTATGAAGATTTCTCTCAGTTTAGAATGGCACTTTATGTTCTACAATAGTGGAAATCAGTATAAATCAGGGTTCCTACGAAAGTAATAGTGCAATGTCTGAAGCATACATGTATCGAATTTATTATGAAAGTAGTAGATATGTATAAGACAAGCAATCATGAAAGATATACACAGTTACTTGCACAACACGAGTAACAAAATAAGGCGATTGAATTACCTGTTGTTAGTACTTTGTCCACCCTCCATTCTACCCAAGTGCCCCAAAAATTCTCTTCGGCGTTGATTTCGTTGGGGTTTGTAGCGCTTGACGTGAAATTGTCAAATGGTTCAAATGGCTCTGAGCACTATGGTACGTAACTTCTAAGGTCATCAGTCCCCTAGAACTTAGACCTAATTAAACCTAACTAACCTAAGGACATCACACACATCCATGCCCGAGGCAGGATTCGAACCTGCGACCGTAGCGGTCGCGCGGTTCCAGACAGTAGCGCCTAGAACCGCTCGGCCACCACGGCCGGCGTGAAATTGTCCCCGACTCTTGTCGTGACGCCCTTTATAGCTCATGTACATCCTCCAGTGACCTTCCGTTGGGCTAAATACCCCTTGCAATTATTCCCCAAAGGTTCTTCCATGGGGTTAAAATCCGTGTTACGTGTAGGCAACAGCAAGACGTCGATATCTTTATCTTCACACCACTTTTTGCATGTAGCAAAAACCTGCACGATGCATTATTTTGTTGAAACACTAGACTTTCATCCCCTAATCAATTCTGTCTCTAGCATCTCTGCGTACATGTTAGAGTTCATTGTAGTGTTAAGACAAGCAATGTGTTATGTACCTTTATCGCAGAACGCTGTCCTAATCATAACACTTCCACTACAAAAATTTCTGGTCATTCTTGCCTGCTGTTCTATTTTTCAGATCGTGTCAATTGCATTTATATCCATCCGGCCCATCTAAATTAAATTTCTCATCGCTGAAGATCACTTCATCCCGATTTCAATGACATACTTTTTCGGCAAACTACAGTCTAGCCTGCTCGTGTTTGGGAGTTAGAGCAGGTTTGTTGAATGCGAAATGCTTGTCATGTGACAAAATATGTTATACACGTACGGCAGTTACTGGCAACTGTAAATGAGGAACAAGCTGAGAAGGAGAACTGCTTGTGTCCTTTCTTAGCGCCAAAGTAACCGTTTCGATTCCTGAGATAATTTTATACTTCGCCCGTATTTTCCGTTCTGTTCATATCGTATGTCCAGTCGAACGAAATTATTGATCACTATACTTGAACGGCTCAGATTCTTGGGCGATATAATGATTAGACAATCCTATTTTCATGTACACACCAATCTCATCTCATGGTAACTGTTTTCCTTGTGGTATTATCATAATACAGGTTTATGTACACGGTACTCACTGTGACCAATAGTGTCTGTTTCCTATCTGGAGTAAAGGCGCGTACGCACGCACTAGCAACGTAGAGAGCCGACTGTCCTTATAGCGAGTTCCACCCTCTACCACCTGAATCAATGTCACTATATGTACTATACTTCTGACATGAAATACGATACCATTCGTCTGCATTTATCTGTATACTGGATGTCTTTTACGTATACACTGGACAGCTGTTTCAAGAGACAGTGTTAATTTTCCTACAAATATCCTTTATACACTACTGGCCATTAAAATTGCTACACCAAGAAGAAATGCAGGTGCTAAACGGGTATTCATTGGACAAATATATTATACTAGAACTGGCATGTTCACACAATTTGGGTCATAGATCCTGAGAAACCAGTACAAAGAACAACCACTTCTGGCCGTAATAACGGCCTTGATACGCCTGGCCATTGAGTCAAACAGAGCTTGGATGGCGTGTACAAGTACAGCTGCCCATGCAGCTTCAACACGATACCACAGTTCATCAAGAGTAGTGACTGGCGCATTGTGACGAGCCAGTTGCTCGGCCACCATTGACCAGACGTTTTCAATTGGTAAGAGATCTGGAGAATGTACTGGCCAGGCCAGCAGTCGAACATTTTCTGTATCCAGAAAGACCCGTACAGGACCTGCAACATGCGTTCGTGCATTATCCTGCTGAAATGTACGGTATCGCAGGGATCGAATGAAGGGTAGTGCTACGGATCGTAACACATCTGAAATGTAACGTCCACTGTTCAAAGTGCCGTCAAAACGAACAAGAGGTGACTGAGACGTGTAACCAATGGCACCCCATACCACCGCGCCGGGTGATACGCCAGTATTGCGATGACGAATACACGCTTCCAATGTGCGTTAACCGCGATGTCGCCCAACACGGGTGCGACCATCATGATGCTGTAAACAGAACCTGGATTCATCCGAAAAAAATGACGTTTTGCCATTCGTGCACCCAGGTTCGTGGTTGAGTACACCATCGCAGGCGCTCCTGTCTATGATGCAGTGTCAAGGGTAACCGCAGCCATGGTCACCGAGCTGATAGTCCATGCTGCTGCAAACGTCGTCGAATTGTTCGTGCAGATGGTTGTTGTCTTGCAAACGTCCCCATCTGTTGACTCAGGGATCGAGACGTGGCTGCACGATCCGTTACAGCCATGCGGATAAGATGCCTCTCATCTCGACTGCTAGAGATACGAGGCCGTTGGGATCCAGCACGGCGCTCCGTATTACCCCCCTGAACCCACCGATTCCATATTCTGCTAACAGTCATGGGATCTCGGCCAACGCGAGCAGCAATGTCACGATACGATAAACCACAATCGCGATAGGCTACAATCCGGCCTTTATCAAAGCCGGAAACGTGATGGTACGCATTTGTCCTCCTTACACGAGGCATTACAACAACGTTTCACCAGGAAACGCCGGTAAACTGCTGTTTGTGTATGAGAAATCGGTTGGAAACTTTCGTCATGTCATCACGTTGTAGGTGTCGCCACCGGTGCAAGCCTTGTGTGAATGCTCTGAAAAGCTAATTATTTGCATATCACAGCATCTTCTCCATGTCGGCTAAATTTCGTGTCTGTAGCACGTCACCTTCATGGTGTAACAAATTAATGGCCAGTAGTGTACTGATTTCCACTACAGTATTGGCTAGGAAATTTAGAACGTAATCACTAAGTGGGTCTGATATTCCGTACGCTTATATTTTGCTCGTCAGAGGACAGAGCGGAACTGTGTCGAACGCCTCCCGGAAGTCAAGGGAAATGGCATCAACCTGAGCAGATCTGATCTTGGGACTCGTAGACGAAGGTTTAGTTACATGGAACTCTCCATCTGCATCTCCCCGTAATGAACCAACAGCAGGAACTCACGAAGAAAATACCGTGTCTGGCGCTCGTGACATCCCGAGAGAATCTCCCCCAGTGGCAGGCCGCTACTTCCTGTCCAGACCGGAGGACTGTTTCCCGGCGCGACGGCGCGGGCGTGTGTGTGACGTCATATCGGCTGTCCACCGCGCCCCGAGCTGCCCACTGGAAATCGACACGCCGGCCTCCCAGCCCGGGCGGACGTTATTTCATGTTTTCGAGATGTGATTCCCCGCCCCCTGCGTCCTCTGCCTGCAGGTCCTAGCGGGGCAGAGCCGAGAGGAGAGCGTGGCAGAGAGAGCGAGAGTGAGGGATGGAGAAAGAGAGAGAGCGAGAGAGAGAGAGAGATAGAGAGAGAGGAGAGAGAGACGACCGCGCTCACAGGGACGGTGATAGCTCGCCGCGCGCCGCGGGGTTGACTCCGCCGGTATTGGGCTGTCACTTCCCGAGCAGGAGGAGGTTCAACTTCTCGGGGGCATCAAAGAGAAAAAGTTTCCTGCGCGGCTCTCTCCCTCGCGATGCCCTCTCTCCGGTGGCGCCTACTTCTCGCCCACTAACTAAGTTTTTAACTTCCTGCGCTGCCAAACATGGAACGACTCCGGACGGGTTCGTAACTGTCGGGAGTGGCGTCCCGCGATCTCGATTCGCAGAAGAGGGTGCAAATGTACTGCCGGTGCCAAATTGACATCCCGAGGGCCCGGTAGCGACTTATTCTGAGCTGAGCGGCCGCCAGCTTCTCCACTTCGGTAGCGCTGCTGTGACCGCAAAAGAAACGCACCGCGACTAATGAAAATTCCCCGTTTCGTCAAGTTTAATGATCGTATATAAGTGTAGTCCAGACCTGTAGATTAAATATTTCTACGCATGGCAGAGGATCGTAATAGAATTATCTTGCGTCCAGGAACCAAAGGTCGAAAAGTAATATTTTGGGTTGTACAAGGACTTGAATGAGCAATACGTATGATGTACATATGCGCAGACCGTTTATGTTTCGTAACAAACAACTCCCAGTGCGTCGACGTGGGTGTCACTATCCGGAAAAACAATACACACTGGAGTGACAAAAGTCATGCGATACCTACTAATATCGTGTTGGATCTCCTTTTGCTCGGCATGGTGCAGCAGCTCTACATGGCACAGACTCAACAAGTCGTTGTAAGTCCCTTGCAGGAGTACTGAGTCATGCTGATTGTATAGTCGGCCATAATTGGGAATGTGTTGCCGGTGCAGGGATTTGTTCACGAATAGACCTTTCGATTATGTCCCATACATGTTCGATGGGATTTATGTCGTTTCTATCTGGATGGCCCAACCATTAGCTCGAACTGTTCAGAAGCGGACAACTGTGGCCTGGTGTGATGCGCTCTGAAAAAATTCAAATTCAAATGTGTGTGAAATCTTGTGGGACTTAACTGCTAAGATCATCAGTCCCTAAGCTTACACACTACTTATCCTAAACTATCCTAAGGACAAATACACACACCCATGTCCGAGGGAGGACTCGAACCTCCACCGGGACCAGCCGCACAGCCCATGACTGCAGCGCCGTAGACCGCTCGGCTAATTCAGCGCGGCTAATGCGCTCTGTCCTCCATGAAAATTCCATCGTTGTTTGGGAATATGAAGTCCATGAACGTCTGCAAATGGTCTCCAAGTAGCCGAAAACAACCATTTCCAGACAATGGTCGGTTCAGTTGGACCAGAGGACCCAGTCTATTCCTTGTAAACACGACCCACATCATTATGAAGTCATCATCAGCTTGCAAAGTGCGTTGTTGACGGGTCCATGGCTTCGATCGGTCTGCACCACGTTCTAAGCCTACAGTCAGCTCTTACCAACTGAAATCGGGATACATGTGACTAGGCAATGGTCTTCCAGTAGTCTAGGCTCCACCCGATATTGTCACGAGGCTCGAAGAGGCGCGGCAGGAGATGTCTGCACTATTACCAAAGGCACTCGCGTCTTTCGGTTGCTGTCATAGCCCATTTACGCCAATTTTACCGCACTGCCGTAACGGATACGTTAGTTCACGCAATGTTGCTCATCTTTTAGCACTGACAAAGGTGTGGTATCGATAGTAACGATGCCACATAGTTTCAAACGTTGGCACTACAACGAATCACCGACGGCAGCGCCCTCTAGCTGGTGCTGTGCAGCTCTAGGAGCTCCGCGACAGATTCTCCCCATTTGATCAGGTGCAGCCTGCCAGGAAACTTCGCTTCAGCTTTGCTCTACATACGACGGATCTAAGATTTCGCATTTGTACAAAGTTACAGAAAAAGGTACATAAACGCCGCTGCTCTCCGTAGTTAATTGAAGGTTGTCGGTCACTGCTTTGTCTGTGGCTGGAGGTGATATCTGAAATTTGTATTCTCGGCACACTCTTGACACTGTGGTTCTCGTAAGGTTGAATGCCTTAATGATTTCCGAAAACGAATGTGCTCTGCATCTAGTTCCTAGAATCGTTCCACGTCACTGTCTGCTAATTCCCGATTTGTTTATGTGCATATCTCTATGCCATGACTTTTGTTACTTCAGTGTACAATAATCTACGAAGCGTCAACTATGGAGTGTGTAACATTTTACAGTTGATAACTGTCGAGCATGGACCATTAAAGGTATGAGGAACTTGTAGACTTGTATTAAATGCATCTGTGCAGCAGGCGGAGTACTAAACAGTTGAAATGTGCTATTCAAGAATGAACTGGAAATCTATGATAATAAAGTAACGAAAATTAGCATACATTTCACAATAAATTTTGGAGTTTCCAACAAAAATTGCTCTGAGCACTATGGGACTTTACATCTGAGGTCATCTGTCCCCTAGAACTCAGAACAACTTAAACCCAACTAACCCAGTCCCCTAGAGCTTAGAACTACTTAAACCTAACTAACCTAAGGACATCACATACATCCATGCCCGAGGCAGGATTCGAACCTGCGAGCGTAGCGGTCGCGCGGTTCTAGATTGAAGCGCCCAGAACCGCTCGGCCACTTTGGCCGGCAGTTTCCAACAGAAACGACCAATTCACGGCAGTGCCATACAAGACAAGCTATGGCTGTTGTTATTGTAGGGGCAGGCAGAAAAGGTCTGGTTAACAGATCCTCCGCCTAGGACCACTCGTTGAGACAAGCAAGTACTAAGTGTTTGTGATTGTGTTTAGTTTTGTGTTGTTGTTGCCTATGATTTTATGTTTTCTGCTTTTATTTTGCTTTCAACTTTGTTCTCTAGTTTTGGGATTACGTTGCTGTTGTAACCCTCGTTCATGGCTATCTGCGTTATAGTGTAAAGTTCTTTTTCGTAGTTTTCTTTGTTGAGTGGTCCTGTGTTGAGTCTGTGGAGCATGGGTCGAAGTGCTTCTCGCTTTTGTGTTTGTGAGTGGTTTGACGATTGGGGAATGATAATGTAATTTGCTGTGGGTTTACGGTAAATTTTAAATATATGTTTACTGTTTTGTTTTCTGATTGTTGTACCAAGAAAGTTGATTTCATTATTGTGTTCTCTTTCAATTTTGAATTTTTGTACTTTTTAGGTCTTTGTCGATGTTAGTATTTAATTTTTCAATATTTGAATGTGGTTCATCTATGAAGCAGGGGATGTCATCTATATACCCGAACCTATATAATACGTTGTATTCTTTTGAAGCTATTTTAATGAAAATGATCTGGTCAACGTGTTTTAGTAAAAAAACTTGCTAAGGTACCTAGAACTGGGGAACTCCAAAGTAAGGCGTCTTCATGTATAAAAGTTCATTATTGAATTACAAGCAATTTGTTCTGTCATGAACTTTATTAATGCGAGTATTTCATTCATTTTTTCACTAGGAAGTTGACTGTGTTTTCAGGTTTTTACCCATGATGTCTTTTGTTTCTGGTAATTTTATTTTGAAATACATGCTTTCCACATCAGATGACAGGATTGTTGCTGTGTCTGGAATTTTTATATCTTTTGTTTAAAGTATTAGCTGTGTACTAGTTCCAGTGGTTCTGCCCTCTTGCATTTTTAAGTTTTCAGACAGTAATTTTAACATATATCATTCATGTTGTGAGTGGGGGATGTTTCTGAAAACCATTGTCAGACTCACAGGGAGATATAGTTTATGGATCTTTAGTTGGCATCTGAAGAAAAATGCAGTGGGTTTAATCTGTGTTAACTTCATTTTATGTGTGTTATGCAGTAAGATATCTACATTTTTCAGACTGTTTTTTACTTTTGCCTTAAATCTGTTTGTTGGGTCTGATTTTAATTTTGTAATATTATTTTGTAAGATGAATTCTTGTGTGTTTTCAGCGTATTGTTCTTTGGCTATAAGTACTACTGCATTTCCCTTGTCTGCTTTCATTTTGAAGTTTTTTCTAAGTTTTCTAGGTGTTAGAGATTCTGTGATTGTGTTGCTGTGTTTTTATTTTGGTCATTATATCATGGATTTCTTTTTTTTTTTTTTTCTACTAGGTCTCTAGTTTATCAAATGTTGACACTGCTGTTTTCTCTTATATCTTCTGTTGTCAATACACTTTCTGCTTCTCGAATTAGATCTTCTATGTCATCTTCATCTATTTCTGAATTTACACTACGGTTTGATTCTTTCTCCAACAGTTATTTTTTTTCTGTTTATTTGTTTGTCTGTAAGGTTCACTAATCTTGCGTAGAACTTGTGTGTGTTTTTTATGGTTTTGCTTAGTGTTATTGTGTTGTGATTGTAGGTTTTTGAATTGACTAATCTCTCTTCTACGAACTGTTTCCATTCTTTGTACAACAGTTTTTTTGTGACCTTCGACCTTGTTGACTAGATGGGAGAAAACTGTCATATTGTTAATCATGTCGGCAAGCTGCAAATTTATGTTATATAACTCGCAATTAAACTGTTATTTTGTAAAGTTTAGGGATTTGATGTCAAATGCACTAGTTTTTTAGCACTGGGTGAACTGTTTTTAATCTTTACATTGACTTATTTAGGTGCAACATCATTACATTTACATAGAAATGCAAAAGAATTCACCTGACGTTCATAAAGCCATACAACACAAAATTCAACACCGTACGCAAATGCGTAGTTTTCAAGAAAGAAGATGATGTCTTGGGCCACACGGTTTACTCAAAATCCACGGACACAGACCGTTACATAAACCAGGATTCAAACCACCATCCATGATAAAAGCAAGCCATCACAAAAAGAGCAAGGAACATCTGTAAACCGTCTCACCAATGCACTGCACAAGAATGGCTATTCGTTCACTGAGGTAAAAAGAGCGTAAGATCACCCTTGCAGAAGTCATAGCGATGCTCAAGCGCCGGCGAAATCGAAAGTTTTCCTGCCTTCCTTTAACGGCATCACAGACCGTATAGGACAAATCTTGAAAAATCGGAACATCAAGGCATTCTATAAAACCATCCGGAGGATAAAAGATTACCTAAACTCGGCCAAGGATGCTCGCCAACCGCTCGAAAAAGTAGGAATTTATAGGATGCCGAGTATTGTGGGGAGGTGTACGTGGGTACAACTGCTGAAGAGGGGAGACTGACGGATCAGTTCTTGCGGAACATTCTTTGCAGCCAGGAGACCACGACATTCATTTTGATGTGACTGAAGTACTGTGACCACAAGCAGATATAAAGAAAGGCTATACAGAGAGGCCATAGAGATTGCCAAACACCCCAAGAATTCCTTTAAGAAGGAGGAGGGCATGGAGCATATAATCTACGGCGACAACATCAGATGAGACCGAGCTCCCACCAAGCACACCGATAGTACACGAAGCAGTTCCAGCCACTACGGATGCTGTTCCGTCTGGAACGCACTCTGTGACGACAACATCAGTTTCGACCGAACTCCGGCCAAGTACAACGATCGGACTCGAAACACTTCCGGTTCCTACGGATGCTTTTCTGTCAGGCAGCCGTGATTCCCTCCAATCTGAGGACACGGAAGGAAGATCACGCAAACAACGTTCCCCGAAAAGGAGGGAACGGCGTCGTCGCACGACATCTCCTAGGGATGACTCCCCTTGCCCCGACGACGATGTGCCTGTGGACCAAGACGACACAACAGCCTCTACGAAACAGGATGAGGCAATGGAAACTGTTCGATCAGACCTGCAGTGGTCTGTCAAATTGACGGTACCGGGACGTGGTGATGCTGAAGAGGAATCACAACCAGTTGGCTCTCCAGACGCAGATGCTGTGGCAATGGACACGAATATATCACTGCCTGCAAAGATGTGGTATGAAGATATTCAGGAGGCGCTGGACGTCATACAGAGGCATACGGCACTCACGAAGACAGCCTAATAATTGCTGAAGGTGAAGGGAGAGGGGCGAGAGAACGTCTTCTAACTCAGCCCCCAGCGCCGATGCAGGGAGATGCTGTTGCGCATCGACAGAGTGGGATTCAACGCCATGCGAACCGTATTGCGACATTAAATATAAATGACGTGCGTTCACCGGCCAAAATACACCTACTGAAGGAAACGATTTGGGCATCTGATGTGGATATTGCTTTGCTGCAGGAAGTCCACATAGCTGCACTCCCATACATCGCAGGCTACCAATCCTATTCGTCACATGGAGATCACAATGGGAGTGGGGTGGCAGTTTACGTGCGAGATGGCTTCCCAGTGGAAAACGTGTGTTACCTTCCGTCGGCCAGGGAAATGGCTTTCACGACGTTTGGGACACGCATCATCAATCTTTATGCACCGTCGGGAAACAATCAGCGGCGGGAGAGAGGCGCGATTTTATGCAGAAGACATTGCCCCACTTTTCCATGGGCGTTATGAATGTGTAATAACTGGTGGAGATTTCAACTGTGTTCTCAGCCAGAAAGACCAATGGTCGCAAGCAAACATCAGCCAGGAATTGCGAATTGTTGCCAACGACCTTGTACTTAGTGACACGTGGGACTTACGACATGGAGATGCACCGGGATACACCTATGTGACAAGTCATTCGGCGAGCAGGTTAGATCGCACTTATATCTCACGGGCTCATGCAAATGATGTCCAGGACGCGGAACGCTGGCCATTGGCATTTTCTGATCACAGCGCTTATATCTGTACGGTGCTTCTTCCCCGTAGAGAGGTGTGGAACAGTAAGGCCACGTGGAAATTAAACATTCAACATCTACATGATCCTGAATGCCGTCACCGGATCCTTGAGACATGGACGATGTGCGAGCGAAGGGTTGGAAGGTATGCGACGACGCTTGATTGGTGGCTGACTTGTGCTAAACCGGCGCTTCGCCGTACGTTCATCTCATATAGCAGGGAGATGGCAGAATGGCGCCGCCGTACGACCGATTTTTATTTTGCAGCGCTGCGCGACCTGGACGATAGTCCGCCGGGATAGGACGTCTGGATCGAACGCAAAAGGATAGAAGCTAAACTAGTGGCTTTAGCTCGGAAACATCTTCAGGGAACCATGGTGCGCACCAGATGTCATGATACGATACTGCGCTAGATTCCTTCCATGCACCATGTCGTGAATGAACGAAAGCACCGACGACGCGTTTTGGTACGGGAATTAATTACCCGCGAAGACCGAAGAGTGACGCGTCAAGCGGACATTGTCTCTGGACTCGTCGACCATTACCAACACATCTATCAGGAAGAAGCAGCCCCTGTTGATGACCTCGAACGTATAGCCACGTACGTCTCCCGTACACTGACGGTGGAAGCCGCGGGAACCTTACTGGAAGCCATTAGCTGTGAGGAAGTACATGATGCGAACGCAAAGGGCGCGTTGAATCGGTCCCCACTCATTGATGGACTTCCTGCTGAATTTTATCGAGAATTTCGCAACGAAATGGCACCGCGATGGACGGAAATGTACAACGAGATGTTAAATTCCAAAGCGCCTATTCCGCCGTTTTTTATGGAAGGCCTCTTGGTGCCAGTACATAAACCGAAGCCAGGAATTACGGTCACACATTATCGCCCCATCACCCTGCTTAATGCCGACTATAAGATCTTTGCACGGTTGCTAGCGTCCCGATGTCGTATGTTAATTCGTAGCGTTCTCTCTCCAGAACAGACGACACCGGGTAGATCGGTGAATGTGCAAACAGCTACTGGCGAATGCCGTGATGTGATAGCGCTGGCGGAGGAGTGCCGGCTTAAAGCGGCGATGGTGGCGGTTGATTTTGACAGTGCTTTTGATAAGGTGCGCCACAACTATCTGTACGCTGTACTGGAACAAATGGGATTTCCAGACCGTTTTACTGGTCTCATTATAAGGATTTATGGGGGCGCACAATCCTTGGTACAGGTTAATGGGCGTATAGCAGGGCCCATTCAAATTCGACGATCCATTCGCCAGGGCTGCCCTCTTTCGATGCTGCTGTTCGCGATAGCGTTGGAACCATTAATTGGGAGGCTAACAAATTCTCTTTCTGGGATGGAACTGCGGGGCTACACCTTCAAATGTCGTGCCTATGCGGACGACCTCCTGCTGCTCGTTCGTTGTGAGGAAGAGGTGAAGACGGTCCTTGAACTGTTGTTGGACCACAGTGTGACGGCGGTTAGCGCAGTGAACATGAACAAATCGGCGGCAATGCCGTTTGGAAGGGGCCTTACGCCGGAAGAAATCAGTCCGTTTCCTTATGTGCAACGATTCCGCTATCTCGGCATAGACTTTACCTCATCTGTAAAACATACTGCGGCAGTTAACTACCGACGTATTTTACAGACAACACGCGTACCATGGTCCGACAACATCTCCTACGGCGCCTTGATCCCTTGCAGCGAGTCGAATATCTGAACACTTATGTGGTTTCTCGAATGGTACATATTTCGCAGATCCTGCCCCTACCACTCACGCTCGGACGTCGACTTCAATCAGCACTAGGCTATTTTGTGATGATTGGGTCGCCCCTCAAGGTGCGATACGCAACGCTCACGCTCCCTACGGACAAGGGGGGACTCGTACTTACGAATGTTCATTGCCGAGCGACGGCGCTCTTTCTAGCCACTATGTAAAAGCAATGGCGTAGCGGGCGTGATTCCCTTACATCCCGCCTACTGGATCTCCTAGTTCCAGCATCCCTCACACCTCCGGTGGCGGTGGGCAACATTACGTCACATTTTGCGCATGTATCAACATTTATCGTGGAACTTAGTTATATCAGAGACGAGCTTCCGCGCACGAGACCACCATGCGCGAAGGACTTTTATGTTTGGCTGCTACGACGGATAAGTCGTAATGTCATTGAACTCAAACACCCCAAGTTGCATTGGCCGAAGATTTGGAGACATCTGCACCAAAAATTCCTTCCTACCTTCGTTCGGGCACTGTGGTTCTCTGTCACCTGTGGCAAGTTCAACACCAACCAACGATTCCATGCAATTGGACTAGTGGACACTCCACTATGCCCGAAATGTCGCCAAGTGGATGACGACTATCACCGCTTAACTTGTATCATGGTGGAGGACGTATGGCTCCCAGGAAGACAGATGGTGGCTTTCTACCTCCGTGTGAATGGCTTTGAGCACTATGGGACTTAACATTTGAGGTCATCATTCTCCTAAAACTTAGAACTACTTAAACCTAACTAACCTAATGACAACACACACATCCATGCCCGAGGCAGGATTCGAACCTGCGACCATAGCGGTTGCGCGGTTCCAGACTGTAGTGTCTAGAACCGCTCGGCCACACCGGCCGGCCCTCCGTGTGACCCCGCAACATATTACACCTGCTTCCTTCTTACATCCGGAGAGTGACTACTTTCGGGCGACTAAATCACACTCGATCATCTGGGTCAAAGGTTGGACGATCGCGTACCTCTATGGGAATGCTGCCAAGTCGCGACTCGACTTTTGGTATTTCTTGCAGCAAGCCCACAATGAGATTCATAGATGGTCACACTATCGGAAAACCTTTGTCAACTAACTTCAGGCAGTCTTCCTCGACCCCCCACGCAGTTGGGATGTGCCGGGTGCAGTCGGTGTGCACATTTGACAGCTGATAATGAACCTCACGCTTCTCTCACCGCTCCATATATAAGGCACATACTATACCATGAAATGATCTACATGTTCCTTTTAACACAATGATCTTTATGGAAAATAAATAAATAAAAACAACATCCCTGTATCCCTGTTCCTTAACATTTGTGATTTGTTTTACAATGATTTTTTTTTGATTTTTTGTTTTTGCAGAGGATGCATTTCATTTAGTGTCAGCGCGACAGCCGCTACAGTCACGGACTATGCGGCTCGTCCCGGCGGAGGTTCGAGTCCTCCCTCGGGCATGGGTATGTGTTTTTGTCCATAGGATAATTTAGATTAAGTAGTGGGTAAGTTTGGGACTGATGACCTTAGGAGTTAAGTCCCATAAGATTTCACACATATTTTTGAACTTTAGTTGATCGATGAAAGAAGGAAGTACAGAAATAATGAGGGAATTCCAGGAATGTAGAAAGTTAAGACGCTTAGGAATGAAACAAACAGGAAGTGCAGGGAAGCTAAGACGGTATGACTGCATGACAATGTCAAAAAATCGAAAAACAATGCAGGACTGCTTCAGTATATAGAAAAGTCAAATTAACCTGCGAAATTAAAATCAAGGGTGGAAATTCTACTGTTAAAAGTAGAGGAGAGAGGGATAGACTGAAAGAGTACATTGAAAACCTCTCTCAGGGGAATGACTTATCTGATGAAGTGATAGAAGAAGAAACAGAAGTCAATATGGAAAAGACAGATGATCCAGTATTCGAATCAGAATTTAAAAAAAGTTTTGGCAGGTTGAATAAGGCAGAAGCGATAGATAACATTCCATCATAAATTCTAAAATCATTGGGAGAAGTGGCACGAAACAACTATTCACGTTGGTGTGTAGAATGTATGAGTCTTGCGATATACCGTTAGGTATACCGCTAGGTTTTTCGAAAAACATTATCCACACAATTCCGAAGACTGCAAGAGTAGAGAAGTGCGGGAATTATTGCGCAGTCAGCTTAATAGCCCATACATCCAAGTTGCTGACAAGAATAATATACAGAAATATGGAAATGAAAACTGAGGATGTGATAGTTGACGATCAGTATGGCTTTATGAAGGTAAAGGCACTAGAGATGCAGCTCTGACGTAGTGGTTGATAATGGAAGCAAGACTAAGGAAAAAATCAAGACACGTTCATAGAATTTGTCAACCTGGAAAATGCTTTGGACAGTGTAAAATGGTGCAATATGATCGAAGTTATGAGAAAAATAGAGGTAGAGAGACGGGCAATATGTGACATTTACAAGATCCAAGAGGGAATAATAAGGGTGGAAGACCAAGAGCGATGTGTTCAGATTGACAAGGGTGTGAGACTGGGAAAAGTCTTTCGTCCCTAATGTTCAGTTATTCATCAAAGAAGCAATGACGGAAATAAAAGAAAGGTTCAAGAGTGGGATTAAAATACGTGGTGAAATGATATCAGATAACATTGCTATCCCCAGTAAAAGCAAAGAAGAATTACAGGACCTGCTGAATGGAATGAACAGTCTAATTAGTACAGTATATAGGTTGAGAGTAACTCCAAGAAGGGAGATAGTAATAAGAAGTGGTAGAATGCCGAGAAACCTGACATCAGAATAGGAAATCGCAAATTAGACGAAGTTATGGAATTCCACAACAAGGACAGCAAAGTAACCCAGTACAGACGGAGCAAGGAGGACATAAAAACCAGGCTAACACTGAGCATAAGGGGTATTCCTGGCATAGAGAAGTCTACTAGTATCAAACAAAGGCCTTGTTTTAGGGAAGAAATTCTTTGAGAACGAACGTTTGGAGCACAGTATTATATGGTAGTGAAATATGGCCTGTGTGAAAACTGGAACGCAAGAGAATTGAACCATTTGAGGTGTAATGCTACAGACGCATGTTGAAAAGTAAGTGGACTAATAAGGTAAGGAATGAGGAGGTGTTCTGGAGAATCGGTGCGGAAAAGAATATATGGAAAACACTGACAAGAAGAAGGGATAAGATTTTAGCACATCACGGAATAACTTCCATGGTATTAGAGTGAGCTATAGACAGTAAAAACAGTACAAGAAGACAGAGATTGAAGTACATCCAGCAAATAATTGAGGACATACGTTGCAAGTGCTACTCTGAGATGAAGAGGTTGGCACTGGAGAGGAAATCGTGGGGGTCTGCATCAAATCAGTCGGAAGACTGATGAATAAAAAAGTAAATAAATAAATAAAAAAGGTGAGACCACTTATTATACAATTTTTTTTTACAATCTTCCTTTTGTCTTTTAGGATTATGTGTCATTTATACGTGTAGTAGAGTGCAGGGCACTGACAGCTGAAGGAATCTTTCTGAAGGTTGACAGCAGTGGGTAAAGGATTGATTATGGAAGTACTGCGTTGGATATTTTGTAGGGAGATACCACATATTACTCCTGTCCTCACACACAAATTTTATTGAATTATTTCAGTTTTTCAAGGAATGGGTACGTTATCAGTTACGTACAGCAGAACTTTAACATTTACTTGTCCGAGAGTGATTCTAGGGACATCTAGACATTCATGCACTGTAGCATGATGGCCAAGTGAACAGATGTTATTTCACATATGTTCTGAATCGGTTTTTGATCATCAGTCAGACCTATAATTTTTGTTGTAACATGGTTCAGAACCGACTGTGAAGTTTTTAAAGTGACAAAACAACACATTGCACTGAGGGTCAGCACCTTCAAATAACTGCAAGCTTCCTAGGGAGTGACTGGGTACGTCAGTTAGAAGACAAGAGACTGTCATGTCAAGTAGGACCATATTTCTTACGTTCTGGTGACGTTCACGGCTTTATCTCAGACATAAGTGGACTGATACCGCGCATTACAGTGCTGGACATCTTAATTTTTCTGATCTTATCTCGTGTCGTATCTTCGTGTGATCAGCATGTTAATTTATATTTGACAACCTTAGCAGTAGAGTGAAATTAAAATTATATTAATACCTTCAGCTGTTGACAGGCGTTGATTTATATCAACGGGGACAGGTGAAAATGTGTGCCCCGACCGGGACTCGAACCTGCGATCTCCTGCTTACATGGCAGACGCTCTATCAATTTTTTTTGGTCGGTATTGTTTGTGGCGTTACTCAGTTTTTTATTACAGAGGACAAGCAGCCCTCTGACCGAACACGCTGAGCTACCGTGCCGGCTTTCGGACATGTGCGAAAGAACAGACACCATATCCGTATAAGTGTATAGTTCGGGCAATACCGACCATGACCTTCTACTTCTCTGCGGATGCACACATATTCCCCGAACTCATACGGGACTTGGTAAGAATGTCTTCGACGAGTAGTGAGTGTGTTGGTGTGGGACGCTACGAATGTAGTGTGCGGACATACAAGGTGAGAATGTGGGTCTCGCGGGGGGCGTGCGGGAGACAGTCCCTGCAGTCGCACTATCCTCCGTGCCCTCGGTGGTTCAGATAGATAGAGCGTCTGCCATGTAAGCAGCAGAACCCGGGTTCGAGTCCCGGTCG
Source organism: Schistocerca serialis cubense (assembly GCF_023864345.2). Lineage (NCBI taxonomy): Eukaryota > Metazoa > Arthropoda > Insecta > Orthoptera > Acrididae > Schistocerca > Schistocerca serialis. The sequence goes on along the minus strand of NC_064643.1, from coordinate 505,587,012 downwards.
GGGGACACATTTTCACCTGTCCTCGTTGACATATGTCAGTGCACATGAGCAGCTGAAGGTATTAATATAATTCTAATTTCGACCTAAAAACCACGCCCATGCTGGCCAGCCCACTGTCCTCCGTCTGTAATCCGCCCAGCGTATTCGGATACCGCGGTGCTTCCCGAAGAAGGCCCTCTGTCCCGCAGGGCTGTTTGGACAAGTCCTTCACAGCACTGGACGGAACAGAACAAACTCTCAATTGCTTTGGCACATATCTAGTAAGCTCGAAGAATCACGACAGAGAAACTTCACAGTGTACAGTTTTCGGTCACCTGTATCTCTGCACGCAGGCCTTAATCTCACAGCGGGGTGCTCTCGGACAAAGAAAGGAAGCAGGGGAAGTTCCAGGACGCATCCCGAACAGAGTGGCGGCCTTCCGCCGCTGCCGGCAGGCCGTGGGTAATCAGATGACCCAGTTGCGCGGCGTGACGTCACACGTCGCGTGCCTGGCCGGGCAGAGCGCGGGCAGCACGCACTTCCGGCGCCGCGCCCCGCCGTGCTGCTCCCGGCGAGGGCAATGCCGTATCTCCAAGGCGCACTGCAAACACCTTGTTTGCGTGCAGGCTCCACGGTAGACAGCTACCTACGAAGGGGAGTAAGTACGCCATGAAGCAGCCCTCACACTGGACGTGAAAGCTCACATGAATGTAGAGCTGTTTGTAGTATAAGGGTTCCTTTTTTCCTTTTTTTTTTCCAAAATGGGACACAGTCACGTCAACGAAATCTGCGTAAAGCCCACCGCTGCAAAACGTAAACTAACACGATGAAAGATCGTTTCCCACACAATATGATGAAGTGGGCTAATCTCTTATAGCACTACGGCATACTAAACCGATAGTTTCCTAATTTCTTCTTAGCACATTATTATTTTTAAACAGATCCTTTCTTAATTAGTTTTAAGTTTACATATATGTAAAAGCTGCAGAGAAATCAAGTATGCTTCCCATTAAGCATAAATACATCTACATCTATCAACGCACGGTGCTTGGCGGAGGGTACCCTGGATGACTACTGCTCATTTCCTTCCTGTTCCACTCGCAAACAGAGTGAGGGAAAAACGACTATCTATATGCCCCCGTCCGAGCCCTACTACCCTATATCTTCGTAATCTTTACGCATAATGTACACCAATAACCAAAACGATACGATCACTGCCTGCCTCGACGCTGGATGCCGTGTGGTGGCGTTGCGGGCACTAAACGTTCTATGAAAAGTATGTAAGCGGAGCCGACACGGATGGGGCATTTACCCTAGTGGAGATAAGGGCTGCAAGTGGGGAAATCCATTGAGACAAGACACTCTGGCAGAGGGCAGATTATTATTTCGCATAGCCAGTAAATGAGTATCAAGACCAAGACCAAAATGGTGGAATGTTCACATGTTACTGTCGTGAGTATCTATGGTAAGAGGTAGAAGAACACTAAAACTACCACTACAAATAGACGCTAAATGTTTGGACGTACACGAATCATATATTTGCTGCACTAGACCGCTGGCGTGTCCACAAACGCCGTCATCGAGGTGAATGGCGGTTCTAAACGTACATCGCGCCTCGAACGCAGGCTGGCGGGAACAGTATTATGCAATTGGACACATTCTCATGCGCTTGCATCGGACCTGATATACTAATCGAAAACACACTGAAAGCTGCAAGTGACCACTGAAAACGATGTCATTTTTCAGAAGTATATCTGCCTCGGAGCCAGAACCGTGTACAGTGGTTTGGGGAGCATTACAGAGAACTCACGGTGATGCCCCGGCGACCAAATTTGCCTGATGTAAATCCTTTGGAACCCATCTGGGTCGCTATCGGGCGCCACCACCGCGTAAGCCATTCAGCGGCCCGTTATTTTCAAAAAATGGTTCAAATGGCTCTGAGCACTATGGGACTTAACTTCTGAGGTCATCAGTCCCCTAGAACTTAGAATTACTTAAACCTAACTAACCTACGGACATCACACACGTCCATGCAGGAGGGAGGATTCGAACCTGCGACCGTAGCGGTCGCGCGGTTCCAGACTGTAGCGCCTAGAGCCGCTCGGTCACTCCGGCCTGCGTTATTTTTACGAAATACATGAAATTTGTGCAGGTATCTTATGTCACGTACCCCAGAAACGTTCCAACAAACTGCCGAATCCCTGTTATGCAGAGTCAGTGATGTAAATCGTTGTAAAGACAGACAAGCAAGCTATCAAGCAGGTTGCCATAACGTTTTGGCTTATCAGCGGATGTTGGTGGCAGTAGATTCGATCTGCAGTCAGCTTCAAATGCCGGTTTTCTACATTTTGCTCAAAAAGATCATGGCCTTCCATCCAAGGATTCCTATTTGAGTTCCGAAACACCTCCATAGCACTTGCGTGTTGTTCAGTCCTATCGGTATCAAATCAAGTAGCCCCCTCTGAACTGCTTCGATGTCTTCCTCTAATACGACCCGGCAGAATCCAAAATACTCGAGCAGTACTGAAGAATAGGTCGCACTAGCGTTCTATGTACGGTTATCTTCACAAATGAACCACACTTTTCCTAAATGCTCCCAATAAACAAAATTCGACCATTCGCCAGCCCCAGATATAGAATATTTCCGAACGGGGAGAAAAAATTGATAGTGGCAGCCCCCTCCCCCCCCCCAACGCTTGCCCGCCCGGGGCAGATAGCCCAGTTTGTCCTCCGTAGTTCTGGGCCTGCCATTCGCCTTCCCTATCACAATCCTCAAAAAATGCTCTTGGCACTTCATGTTGCTTTGCAAAGTTACACCCAGATATTTAAACGACATGACTGTGACAAGCAGGACACTATTAATGCTGTTTGCGAACATTACGGGTTTGTTTTTCCTACTTAGGCGCATTAACATACGTTTTTTCTGTATTTAGAGCTAGTTGTCGTTCATCTCACAACCGAGAATTTGGTCTAAGTCATCTTGTATCACCCTGCAGTCACTCAACTTCGACACCTTCTCGTACACCACAGCATCATTAGCAAACAACCGTAGACTGCTGCCGCCCCTGTCTGCCAAATCATTTATGTACATAGAAAATAACGGTGGTCCTAGTCATACTTCGCTCGGGCTCTCCTAACGATAACCTGGTCGCTGATGAACACTCACCGCCGAGGACAACATACTGGGCTCTATTACTTTAAGAAGTCTTTGAGCCTATCTCTTATCGGGAACTTTTTCCAGATTGTCGAACCTTCTTTAACAGTTTGCAGTGGCACACCGACTAGCAATGTTTTCTAAAATTGTGCTGACTCGTCGACATAAGCTTCTTGGTCTGAAGAGAGTTGATTATAATCGAACCGTATTTTCAAGAATTTTGCAAGCAATTGATGTTAGTGATACTGTTCTGTAGTTTAACGGTTTCATTCTTTTGCCATTCATATGTACAGGAGCCACATGCGCTTTTTTACTGTCACTTGGGACTTTGTGCTGGGTGAGACATTCCCTGTAAATGCAAGTTAAGTAAGGACCCATACTATAGACCACTCTTAATAAAGCCGAATTGGGACTCCATTCGGACCTGGTGACTTATTTGTTTTCTAATGTTTCAGTTGTTCTTCTACTCCAAGAATGCTTATTAGTATGTCGTCCTTTCGGGAGTCTGTTCGATGTTCAAACGACGGTATGTTTTTATGATTCTCCTACACGACGGATTTCTTAAACTCGTATTTTAAAACTTCGGCCTCCGCTTTGCGGTCCTCACTCAATTGTTACACCAGAATAGTCAACGAGTGACTGGATGGAAGCGTTAGACCTAACTTCACGATTTTCCATAAGATCAGAATTTTCTACGGTTCTCTGCCAGATCTTTTGTTAAAGTAAGACGGTGGCAGTTGCACCCATCGTACACAGACCTTTTAACAGACACAGGGATCTCTACAAACCACTGCCAGTCGTTTGCACGTACAGTTGAATATTGTGAAAGCACAACCTCTCCTAGTCAACAGATCGCAGGTCATTAGTAAATGGCATAAATAAAATTAAGTGAGTAATAATACTAAAGTGCAAAGTGACGTATTTGATTATTTTTGTAATAGATATTGCCAACTATGACAATATGCTGTTTCAAGTCATTGTCAAATTATATGCATATAAAAAACGAGCTGCTTTTGATAGGATTTGTTATGGTAAAATGTCGGGAAACGATAATGCAATGGGTGCTAGCATACTTCTTAAGTGCAAAGGAATGGGATGGGATATGAACGTCAACAAATGTTTTACTCAGCCACTGCCTAGGTACATTTTCACTGGTCAAAATAAACGAAGATGACACTTGCAGTTTTTATAAACAAGAAATGTGAAATGACGCCATGTGGGTCTCACCTAGACTATACGTAGAATGAACTGAAAGAATCTGCGTCTCAATAGGTAGAACCTCGATGTGACCCGAAAAACTTCACTAGCCACACAGTGATACGGTCTGCTTCCCATAAATGAGCTGATGCACGCCAGTGTCATTGCCGTACTACAAGCACGTTGAGTGACTTCTGTGACATTAATCGGATTATGTCTGTCTCTAGAGTAAAGAGCGAGCCCAATCAGTCTACTCCAACTTATTACCAAAATGATGACTGCTTTTGACCCTTTCTCGCAAAGGCTCGCCAGTGAACTAAGACACGTACTTTTGGTCAATGTTTACCAATCCCACCTATCAGTGTAGTTGTGACAGCACATTGCTGAGTAGTATATGGAGGTATCAAAGCTTACGCGGTTTCGAATTCGAACTCACTGTCATATGTCAAAAATCAAGATCCTCACAGACAGTGTTATCTGTAAATAGAAGTAGTCGTTCAGGACCTCTAAATATGTGAATATTGGAAGTAATACGGTGATTGACCATTCATTCGTGCGATATATGTGAAATGAATATGTCTGTTCACCTTGAGCTAATTGCATAAGTAGTTCGTTAGGAAACTTAACTAATAACGTCTCGCTGATTATGATCAGGTATTGTACTATTGTACTGTTAATTTGTATTTTATTTGTTTTAAGCATCCACTGCTTTGTCGTATTGGTGGACTTTCTTAAGACGTCGTTATAAAGTAGCTAGGTTTCGTTGCCAGAAAATAATTAATCATATAGAAATAATATTTAAACATTAAAGCGTTCTTCTACCCACGAGTGTGTTAACCACAGACATCGTAACTTTGACTTCAATCTTACAAAATGTCAAGATGTGAAAATGATGACACGCCGAAGGGTTCTTGAGTCTGGTAGTATAAAATATTCACCAAAGGCTCAAAAAACGAAATGAGTACGACGAAGATAATCAACCTAATCGTGGAATGTCGTCGATTTTTGATTTATTTCCTGAAGTTCTCTGATCACTTGCGTTTAAGAGTGCCTCAGTAAATATTGCAACTGAAAATTGCACCACCTTCTATCTCCTAATGTAATGTTGCATCGCATGTGATCGATTCACAACCGAATGTTAAGCAGAGAACCATTCACCCTTGTGAATAAAATGTGTTAAGTGACTATATTTATGGAATTCCCTCTGTTATGTAAGTTGTAAGAGGAATTCCAGCATTCTGTTGCCAGTATTTTGTTGGTACATACTTGCAAGTGTCTGCAATTTTTGCGCTTATTGCAGCTTAAAAACGCTATCTAAGAATACAAAATTTTCTAAGCCTCTAATATTTGTATTTCAGCTGATATAAGGGAACCTAGATCCCAGAGATTCCTAGTTGGTTCAGCTTCTGTGAGGTAAGAAAACGTCAGTTCAAGGCACTACTATCGGTCTTGGTGTTAACTCTCATCTTAAGTGCGTAATATATGCAGCCACGGATTCCCATACAACATGTCCTCCAGAACAGGGTGCATTACAGAAATTTTAAATTATTATTCTTAAAGATCTTTTAGGAATAGTAATGTGGTTTTCACTGTCCTGCAGCAATCAGAAGATCGAAGGAAGTTACATTCAATTGCTGGTCTAATACACAAAGTGGGTGAGTGAAACTGCAATTTTTCTTGCCTAGTATTTCATTAATTTTAATTTTATGACATTTCTAGAAGGAGAGCGATCTCTGTATCAGTGTAAAAAGGCTACCAAAATATAAGTTTTAGTACCCAGATCGCAGTTGATATATATCCTGATTACGAAATAAGACAAAGATATGCTGCCATCTTCAGATCAGCGGACACGTGAATTATAAGCCGCAAGTACCGGCTTTATAAATCACGTATCCGGTTATCTTAATATGGCAATATAACTGCGTTGAAACTAGTAATCAGCATGTGTACCAACTCGCAATCAGGGTAATAAAACTTTTTATTTTAGAAGCTTTCTAAACCTTTTATTTTAATTTCAAACCGAATGTATATTTTCTGTAGAGCATTTGTACTTAATTGACGTTCATGCCATCCGTCATTGCTAGCAGCCAAGCATAACTGTTACGATCTTATTACTGCTGCAAGCCGAGTAGGCTGAATGACTGAAAACAGCGTTCTAATGTTCGCGTGCAAGTGATGCAAGTGAGAGGTGGCAAATGATGGAGTGCAGCGGTATATCATCTAGTAATTACTGCCCTCGTTCTGTATCGCAAACCGTGCATTAACGCGGCCAGCGGCTAGCTAGGAACTTGGAGGGGACAGGTGTTCTGCTACGGTTCTCAAGGCACTCCCATGTAGTCGCAAGCCGCGCCGCTGCATCACAAACCTGTGTGGGCGGCCTCTTGAATGCAGCTTCAGTCGTTTGGCCTGTCACACGCCAGCCAAAGTAAATCGGATGCCTTGATCTGTTCCTAATCATCTCAGCTCAGAGTGAACTTCAGGTAATGGTAGCTTGACAGGAAGCTGAACTGACACTGTTTGCTGATGATACAAGCATCATTATTAATCCAGTAATAGAAAGTCCAATTGAAAATGATACAAATAAGGTCTTTGGAAAAGACTTGGGCTTGCTCTAAACTTTGAAAACACAGTACATCAAATTTTCTGCTGGAAAAAGTACAGTAACTTCCATAAATATAACACATCAACAGAAGTCAGTAGACAGGGTAGAGCATACTAAGTTTTTGGATTACATATAGATGGGAATCTTAATTGGCAAATTCATATTTTGGATCTCCTAAAGCGATCAGGTTCTCAACTTTTGCGATCAGAATAATTGCCAATTTTGAGGATATAGAAATTAGTATGCTAACATACTTTGCATACTTTCACTCTCTTATGTCACACGGAATAATATTTTGGGATAACTCAACATTTAGACAAAAAGTATTCATTGCTCAAAAGAAAGTGGTTAGAATAATGTGTGGGGTACACAGTCGCACATCTTGTAGGCATCTTTTTAAAAGATTGGGAATTATTACAACAGCCTCACAATACATCTACTCACTAATGAAATTTGTTCTCAACAACATGGACCAGTTTAAAAACGACAGTGACATTCATGTTATAATACCAGAAAAAAGAAAGACTTACACTATCCTTTGCTCAACCTATATTTGGCACAGAAAGGGGTAAAATATGCTGCTATAAATTTTTCCGACAAATTACCAGATGAAATAAGGCGTCTCACATACTGCAATAATGGCTTCAAAAATAAATTGAAATCATATATCCTTGACAACTCCTTCTATACCACAGATGAATTCTTGAATAGAAACAAATATATATATATATATATATATATATATATATATATATATATATATATACAGGGTGAGTCACCTAACATTACCGCTGGATATATTTCGTAAACCACATCAAATAAATACTGAGGAATCGATTCCACAGACCGAACGTGAGGAGAGGGGCTAGTGTAATTGGTTAATACAAACCATAAAAAAATTGCACGAAGTATGTTTTTTAACACTAACCTACGTTTTTTTAAATGGAACCTCGTTAGTTTTCTTAGCACATATGAACATATAAACAAATACGTAATCAGTGCCGTTAGTTGGATTGTAAAATGTTAATTACATCCGGAGATATTGTAACCTAAAGTTGACGCTGAGTACCACTCCTCCGCTGTTCGATCGTGTGTATCGGAGAGCACCGAATTACATAGGGATCCAAAGGGAACGGTGATGGACCTTAGGTACAGAAGAGACTGGAACAGCACATTACGTCCACATGCTAACACCTGTTTATTGGTCTTTTTCACTGACGCACATATACATTACCATGAGGGGTGAGGTACGCGTACACACTTGGTTTCCGTTTTCAATTACGGAGTGGAATAGAGTGTGTCCCGACATGTCAAGCCAATAGATGTTCAATGTGGTGGCCATCATTTGCTGCACACAATTCCTTTCTCTGGTGTAATGAATGTCGTACACGCCGCAGTACATCTGGTGTAATGTCGCCGCAGGCTGCCACAATGCGTTGTTTCATATCCTCTGGGGATGTAGGCACATCACGGCACACATTCTGCTTTAACGTATCCCACAGAAAGAAGTCCAGAGGTGTAAGATCAGGAGAACGGGCTGTCCAATTTATGCGTCCTCCACGTCCTATGAAACGCCCGTCGAACGTGTACCTCAGCCCTCATCGTAATGTACATGTGCGTCGGTGAAAAAGGCCAATAAAAAGGTGTTAGCATGTGGACGTAATGTGCTGTTCCAGTCTCTTCTGTACCTAAGGTCCATCACCGTTCCCTTTGGATCCCTACGTAATTCGGTGCTCTCCGATACACACGATCGAACAGCGGAGGAGTGGTACTCAAGCGTCAACTTTAGGTTACAATATCTCCCGATATAATTAACATTTTACAATGCAACTAACGGCACTGATTACGTATTTGTTTATATGTTCAGATGTGCTAACAAAACTAACGGGGTTCCATTTAAAAAAACGTAGGTTTGTGTTAAAAGACATACTTCCGTGCATTTTTTTATGGTTTGTATTAACCAATTACACTAGCCCCTCTCCTCACGTTCGGTCTGTGGAATCGATTCGTCAGTATTTGATGTGGTTTACGAAATATATCCAGCGGTAATGTTAGGTGACTCACCCTATATATATATATATATATATATATATATATATATATATATATATCAACAAATTTGTTTCATATGTGCATTTCTTGTGCACTTGACACGTTCCACATCATAACGGCTACCGTACCGTGCGTTTGATCAATGGAACACGCAACCAACTGACTCACTAACTAGATCCTTCTACTTGCTATACCCCTCCAGACACGGCTTCATTTCGGCAGAAAATCACTACACTTCCGCGTAAACGAGAAACAGTCATAGCTAAATACGTCACTTGTTTTCAACAGTGTTGCTAAAGAAACGGAACCAGAATGGAAACATCGGTCATCCACAAAATATGTAGTAAGTATTAAATTGATAACTACACGGAGTGATTCAAGTAGCATTTACAAGCTGACACGGCACATCGGTAATCACTTTGGAACAGGAAATCGCAAGTGCCACGGGAGGGCGCTACGGTCACGAGAAGGTGTTGCTATACAAACACGAGCGACTCGCACGCAGACCGTCCCCATTCAGGACGTGGAAGCGTTCAGGGTAATATGGCTAGCAACGTATATCGCGAACGTCTGAGAAACATCTGATTTATGGTGCGGCCAACTGCAGTGGACGAGAAGCCATTCGATTGTATTTGCAAAATATCCTAATAGACATGTACCGTGCCACGCTCCAGTGCTGACTGTGCTGGTTCATTCCATGTGCACAAGCGGACGCTGATCGCCAACGAACAACACGGACGGTTGTGGCGCAAGAAAGCGTTCTCGAAAGCGTGCAGCGTATGCCTTTATGAAGTACACGAGTTTTATTCAATGTCACTGATACCCCTAAATCTGTCCGCAGCTCGTGGTCGTGCGGTAGCGTTCTCGCTTCCCACGGCCGGGTTCCCGGATTCGATTCCCGGCGGGCTCAGGGATTTTCTCTGCCTCGTGATGACTGGGTGTTGTGCGATGTCCTTAGGTTAGATACGTTTAAGTAGTTCCAAGTTCTAGGGGACTGATGCCCATGGATGTTAAGTCCCATAGTGCTCAGAGCCATTTGAACCAATTGAACCCCTAAATCTCCGTCTGGCGCATTGTACACGACGAAGCAATTCGTCCGTTTCATTTCCAACGCGTCCCGGCACTGCAACAAGAGGACTACAATAAGTGCATGGAATTTGCGCTGTGGTTTCCCAGACTCACAGCGAGTGTCCTCTTCACCGAAGAGGTCGCGTTCTCATTCGAGGGTGTGATGAACGTTCACAACTTGCACACGTAGTCTACACGTATGCATGCGTCGCAACACAAAATGGCTCTGAGCACTATGGGACTCAACTGCTGAGGTCATTAGTCCCCTAGAACTTAGAACTAGTTAAACCTAACTAACCTAAGGACATCACAAACATCCATGCCCGAGGCAGGATTCGAACCTGCGACCGTAGCGGTCTTGCGGTTCCAGACTGCAGCGCAACACAAATTTGAGCCTTATATTCTATCGTACCGACCTGATGGCCGCACGTATCTTATGTCGCTGCGAAAGGTTATTCTAAATATGCTGAATGATGTTCCCATGCCTATACTCGCCGCACTAGATATGAGCGCGATGGAATCTCCGCGCATTTCTGCAGGCAACTGCACATTTGCAGGCAACCCTTCCCGGCTGCTGGATTGGTCGCGGCGGGCCAGTCGCATGGCCACCACGATTACCCGATCTGTCCAAAATCGAATTTTTGCCATGGGTGTATCTGAAGGGCCTTGTGCGTGAAACACCTGTAACGTCGCCGGAGGAACGAATGGGCTGGATTGTTGCGGCAGCTGGATTTCTTCGAGATACACCCTGTATATTTGAGATGGTGCTCCCTTCAATGACATAACTTCGAGCATCCCATGCAGTGATCGTCCATTTCAAACAAGTGCTAAATAACTGAGCCTCGAATGGCCTTTGCGACCCTTGTTATGTGATAACTGATCCTTGTTGTATCCCCGATGTGCCATGTTAGTTTGTAAACGCTTATTTGAATCACCATGCATACTCTAGTGCTTTGACATAACATGCTTTTTACTGTCGCTGTCAACGTTTACACTCAAGAAAGTAGTTTGGTTATGGACGTAATCACGGTTATTTAATCCCCAACGAAGGCCCACTAACCGCCGTTTTCTTTACCTTTTAATGAAGTTCATCCTCTTTGAGTTATTGGAAGTATTTGTACGGTCGCAGGTTCGAATCCTGCCTCGGGCATGGATGTGTATGTTGTCCTTAGGTTAGTTAGGTTTAAGTAGTTCTAAGTTCTAGGGGACTGATGACCACAGGTGTTAAGTCCCATAGTGCTCAGAGCCATTTGAACCATTTTTTATTGGAAGTATTCAACACAAAGCTTGTAGTCGTGATTGCATACATGCCAACAAGAACCTACAAAAGCCTGGAGCATTCAGCTTAAGACAAGCCTCCAATTAGCTAAGAGAACATGTTCAGCGTGGTAATAATGAGTAATACTTTTGTAGCTAGGGAACACTGCCGAGTACACACTATTCTGCCAGTTCAGGTGTCCTACTAGCTTTAATTTTATACCGTTGGCTGAGATCCGCCTAAGCCTAGTTCATCAGGAGACATTTACCTGAAACAGTAACTCCAAAACTCCTTGATGGTATCCACATACATAATCAAAGAACAGCATCTAAATTTAGAAAGAAAAACTGTCGAAGTATCCAGAAAATTTCGTTCCTCAGGAAGTGTTTCAAAAATTTAGAAAAAAACATTTGAACCTCAAATAAAAGGGAAATGATCCAACCTTTAGTTCTGCCAAATCTTTACTGCAGTGATGCAGCGTAACAAATAGTGCAAATTGCTAACTTCTCGAACTAATCATTAACATTTATATAATATGCACAGATCTGCCAGAACATTACGACCTTCGGTCTACTATCGTTATAAGACCGTCCAGGTGATAGCAACGTCAATTGACGAGGAGTGACTGCTAGTCAGACACACGCAGTCAGACGCACGCAGTATCTCTGTCACAATGCCCACAAGATACTTTTTTATCACCGTACATCTCTGCTTTCTTCCATAAATTTTTTCTACTGGCTTTATCCGACCTTCCTCTCACTTCTTCTGAACACTCAACTTCCTCTGAGCATTTGGTCCGTTCTGTGCTGCTTTCACACATTTCCGTTGGATGCTTTTTCTCATATTCGGCAAGGACATAATAATGAAATGGCGTAACACAATGCTAATTAACGGTCCAGTTTCGTTAATGTAACCACTGCATGTGTTCGATGTCATCGTGTGATAACCGCACACATATGGCAGGTAGCAGCACTAGCAGTGGAAGATAATTAAAGCGTTAGGGGCGGGGGGGGGGGGGGGGACGTGGTAAACAGTGCACAGTGCTTTGTCGAAATGTGCAAACGGAGCGATTTATCTGACACCCAAAAGGGCACGATCATTGGCTTTCGGACCAAGGCAGGAAACATTTTCGAAGTCTAAACCTTTTGCGTACTGCCCTGGTTAAGGTAGAACATGCATGGCAAAATGGTGCTAACCAAAATCGACATCGTGGTAACTCTGGTGCACCACGGGCCGTAAATGACTGGGGTGAGCGACGGTTGAGTAGATGTGTGCTGTCGAATAGGTGTCTGACTGTTGAGCAACTGGCCACGCAGATGAGCCGACGGGCAGCCAACAACGTCTCCTCGACGATTGTTCAGCGAACGAACGTTGCTGCGTATTGACCTCGGCAGCAGGTCCCTAGTTCATGCACCCATGATGACTGCTGTGCATCGGCGACGAAGGCTAGCATTTGCACGACAGTACCGCAGACGTCCATTGATTGGCAACAGGTGACTTCTTCAGAGGAAACACTCCATCGGACTGATGACTGTAGGATGGTTGGGAGGATCCATGATAGAGGACGAACGTTATGGTCTGGGGAATGTTTCCGTGGTATTCCCTGAGTCATCGCGCCTTACTGGAAGACACAATGGATCAACAAATGTATGCATCTATCCTTGTGGACCATGCCCACCCCTACATGCAGTTTGTTTCTCCTTGTCAGTACGGCATCTACCAGCACGACAAGGCAATGTGGCCCACACCTCTAAAAGTACTCCCCTTGCTACCAAACTCTTCGAATTTAAATCCAATCCAGCCTCGACCAGGCTGTTTGCACAATGAATCCTCAACAGAGAAATTTAATGCAGCTGGCGGTGGCACTGGGGCCGGAATAGCTCCTCATCCCTGTCGATACCTTCCGGAACCTCATTTACACTCTTCCTGCACGTCTTGCAGCTGTTCAAGCTGCCAAAGGTGGTTATTCGAGCTTTCGACAGGTGGCCGCGTTAGTGTGACTGGACAGTTTAAGTCTGACATTTTACAATTATTATTATTATTATTATTATTATTATTATTACGCAAAATTGCGTATATTATCAGTTGCCGGACACTTCCCAAGTATCTAGGACTGCTTTCTGCATCGGCAGATCATTCTTGCAGATCACAATATTGCGGCTTTTTGTAGTTGGCCGATGTGCATTCGATAAATGCTAACGGTTTTCAAGTGCCCACTAACATCTTTTAGCATCGCTCCCAGTGTGCTGAGAACCACTGGGATCACTTTCATCGGTTTGCAACAGAGGCGTGGTAGTTCAATTTTCAAGATATTTTCATTCGATCTGCTATCACACGGGATGACACACATTCCCTTTTTCTCCACAGTTATGTTTGTTGTACTCTGCTCCAGCTTTCGTCTGTCAAGAGTCCCACAGTAATTTAGTATGTTCCTTTTCGACAACTGTTGTCCCACTTGTGGATCCACCTGTTCCTTGCCACGGACAGATGGTGGTTTTGGCACAAGTTCGAGTGGCTCATGCGTCCAACCTCGTTCTGCCCCTGTCTGCAATAAGTCTGAGGGATCTTTTGCACCATATGTTCCGTCGTTCCAGCGCGTTTTCAGCAGAGTCAACACTTTGGGTCTTCTGTCGAGCCGCGCGGGATTAGCCGAGTGGTCTCGGGCGCTGCAGTCATGGACTGTGTGGCTGGTTCCGGCGGAGGTTCGAGTCCTCCCTCGGGCATGGGTGTGTGTTTTTGTCCTTAGGATAATTTAGGTTAAGTAGTGTGTAAGCTCAGGGACTGATGACCTTAGCAGTTAAGTCCAATAAGATTTCACACACATCTGAACATTTCTTCTGTCGATTTCTCGATTCAGCCATTGATAGCAATAGTTGTGACAGCTTTTTCCTGTGCACCTAAAGCCATTTTTCCAGTTTCCTTCTTTACGGTTTCGTGGTCAGCCAAGACTAGGTCATCTCTTTATCAATTTTTCCCTTAATATTGTCCAAAAATAGCCAGAGCAATTATTTATTGTGCAATCTGTCCTCTGAAGTACTGATTTCCGGTATTCAACAGCTTCCCAGTACTCCAGTTATTATTATTGTCATTATTCAAAATGGTTCAAATGGCTCTGAGCACTATGGGACTCAACTGCTGAGGTCATTAGTCCCCTAGAACTTAGAACTAGTTAAACCTAACTAACCTAAGGACATCACAAACATCCATGCCCGAGGCAGGATTCGAACCTGCGGCCGTAGCGGTCTTGCGGTTCCAGACTGCAGCGCCTTTAACCGCACGGCCACTTCGGGCGGCTATTGTCATTATTATTATAAATATTATTTACTGCTTGTGTACTGTGCAGACCTAATGGTAACTAATTAAGTAGGTCAGCTTATGGAAGAGAGGGATCTAAAAGCCATATTCATTTATGCGCAATAACTGTATAACTGAATAAGCCATCTGGCACTATGCAGACCAGCAGAAGGTTAACTGTGTGTTCCTGCCATTCCTTCGGTATGGATTTCTTTTTGCAGCGAGCCACAACAATCCATTTGGACACTTACTGATTACATAAAGTAGAATTAGTTACTGCGAGATTTTCGAATCTGCACTCTGTCGTGAGAGACGACAGCAGATTTACCGTGCCCCGCAGAGTAAAGAATAAAAATATGGTAGTACATTGGGTATTTTTTGTGATATGATCTGCATTCTTGTAGTGCAAAAGTGACGTTCTTCTTACAAATGTTACAGCTGATGGTTACTTTCTATTTATTACATCATTATGTGGAAAATGTAATATCTGTTGTATCTCTATGAGATGTGGAGCAACATGAATGATTCAGACATGTAAATAAAAATGTTCTGCGTTTTACAGTGGAAAATGGATGCAGTTTTACGTTTCAATATCAGTTTCTGAATAGTCAGTAGTTATGAGTTTCTTCCTAATATTTAGTATCAATAGTGAGGAATGTGAACAAGTAATGTCAAACTTCCTGGCAGATTAAAACTGTGTGCCCGACCGAGACTCGAACTCGGGACCCTTGCTTTTCGCGGGCAAGTGCTCTACCATCTGAGCTACCGAAGCACGACTCACGCCCGGTCCTCACAGCTTTACTTCTGCCAGTATCTCGTCTCCTACCTTCCAAACTCTGAGCATTTGGTCCGTTCTGTGCTGCTTTCACACATTTCCGTTGGATGCTTTTTCTCATATTCGGCAAGGACATAATAATAAAATGGCGTAACACAATGCTAATTAACGGTCCAGTTTCGTTAATGTAACCACTGCATATGTTCGATGTCAACGTGTGATAACCGCACACATATGACAGGTAGCAGCAATAGCAGTGGAAGATAATTAATAATTGAGTCGTGCATCGATAGTTCAGATGGTAGAGCACTTGCCCGCAAAAGGCAAAGGACCCGAGTTCGAGTCTCGGTCGGGCACACAGTTTTAATCTGCCAAGCAGTTTCGTATCAGCGCACACTCCGCTGCAGGGTGAAAATCTCATTCTGGAAAGTAATGTCAACGTTGTACAAAAACAATCTACACTTATGAGCCAAGACCTTATGACCACCTGCTTAATAAATTGTTTGTCCGTATTTGGAACGAAATACGTCACTGAGTGTGCGAATCACGGATCCGACACTTTGTTGATAGATATACGGATGCGTGTGGCATTAGATGTCTACGCACAGATCATGCAGTTCTCGTAAATAACGGACCGCTGATTTGCATAAGTAGTGATGGCGCCCGATATGAGGCGACTTTGGTCAGGGAGACATCATTACAATGCTCCTGAAACCACTGTAGCTTGTTCTGGCTCTGAGACAAGGGCAATTATATTGCTAAAAGATGACACCGCCCTCATAGAAGATAACAAGCATTAAAGGATGCGGGTGGTTCGCTGCTGCCAAGGTTTCTTCGATTACTACCACTAGTCCCATGCAAGCGCAAGAGAGTATCTCCCATAGTAGGCCTATAATACCGCTCCCACCAGCCTGGGTTTGTGGCGCGCTGCACGTTTCGAACCCCCGTTCACCTCGATAACGTTGTTTTAGTAGACGACCAGCGACCTAGTGTAGCAAATATGTGATTTACCCGAAGAGCCGACAAATTCCCATTGATCGGTGGTCAAATCTCAATTGCCCCGTATCCAGTGCGATCCGTAGTTAAGAATGTCATTGAGTCAATACTGAACACGTAGACGAGGTCTGGTGCCGATGAAGTAGGTAACGAACGATGTGCTCCGAAACAGAATGCACGAGCATTGTGTCTTTCGGCAGAGATGCCACGAATCACCATATGTCCTACTTTACAGAGCAGACAAGCCTCCGAACACCACGTTCTGTAAAGAGTGGTCGAATTCCAACAATTTTGCGTCTGGTGGTAGTTTCACTGTCCATCTACCTATTTCTGTAGACGCTCACGGCAGCAGCAAGTAAACATTCGACCAGCTTTGTCGTTTTCGATATACTCGTTGACACGGTCTGCGTAATAATAATCCGCCCTTTGTCAGAGTCGCTTATCTCACTGAAATTCCCCGTGTGCAGTCCTTACCTTCGCTAGTGTGACGCTCCGTCCGTGTCTGCTCCACTTACATATTTTTGTTACCGCATCACGTGCCCGCAACGCCACCAGGCGGCAACCGACGACGCGGTGGGTAGAGGTTATAATTTTTTGGCTTATCAATGCACATTTTGTACGACACCTGAAGATTTGACTAAGATGCTAACTGATGCATAGATTTCTACTGCATCTCATGGTGTTGTCTGCACAGCAACGAAAGGAATAGAAAGATGTAAGTGAAAATAAAGGCGAAAAATTTTCTAATCAGCCTGTCAGTGATCAGATCACACACCAGTTTTCAACCGATACAGCTGGACTTGCTTTGAAATCATTTGGTTCCTCTCGAGCAGTCTGAAATGAAAGATCATACTGAGGTGCGTGCAGAATCTGGTTTCGATATCTGGTCTTCGTGAACGTCGCTGATAGTTACGCAAGTTAGGGACCCCACACTTAGGTGGTGATGTCATCTGCAATGGGTGGTTCAGTTTGACCCCACCGCACAAGTGTGGTTTACCGTTCAGTTTCAACCAGAATTTTGACCGCCACTGTGTCCTGAAGTACTGTTGTGTGAAAATAAATTGTTACTTGTAGTCGTAGTGCCAGTTGATGTTTGTATGTCCGTTACTACTTAAAAAATACATGTGCAATAGTAATAATAACAAGTTTGTAGTTTATTAATTGCAGGGTACCTTACACGACAGATTAAACTTTTCATTGATGAAAAGCCTGTTGTGTCCACTTTTCCAGCCCCATTGTCGCATATATATTTTAAAATCTTGAGTTCATTTTTCTTTTATTAGTCCTTTGGTGAAACAACATATGTTTATATAGTGCCTCTGCAATCTCGTGGTTTTCATAAAATTGTATGTAGGAGAGCTAAACTACCGTTACATGAAATGAAAAGAGGACTTAAATATTGCTGTAAAAAAACTCAGCCCCAAACATTTACGGAGTGTTTCACAATTAATGTTACAAACTTCTAGAGGTTGTAGAGGGTATTTAGTAGGTCAAGTTTTACACAGGAACCCATGTCCGAAAACGTAATGAACGACCCTACAGAGCGTTAAAGTTATAAGCACTTGCGCCTCTAAATGTATGTATATAGAGAATGATTTCGTGATAACGTTACAGACTGTCTAGTCCGAACGAGAAGAACAAATGTATTTATTTGAGATGAGAGTCCCTGTACCGGAAACCAACGAATCGAAAGTTATAAACTAAAACCATTCTGGTGCCTCTGATAAAGGAAGACACGTGCTGGTGCTGTTATTGCTGCGGCTGTAGGGAAGGCAATGTTCAGAGGTAACAGTGTGTACCAAAACAAGAAAAAAATCTGGACTAAACATTAGCTCAGTATAAGAGATATGTTCCACACTAACGAAGATGCAGAAGTGCTCTTAGCTATTAACGTAAGCATTTTAGACCTCATATTTACCTGACTTGTTCTCTTGGTTTGGTCCATACTATTACCTGTGAAAGTTATCTACAGTACAGTCTTTACAATAAGAGTACCAGTACATGTATTTCAATGTCAACGGTATCAGGACGATTTTCGGTTATAACTTGCCAGATTTTCGTTTCCGGAACAGGCACGCTTACCTCAACTGGCACATTTATCCTTCTCTATTATCCTAGAAAGTTTGTAACATCATCAGGGAATCATCCTGTGTGAACATACTTTTACAGGCGCCGAAGTCTGTAACTTTGATGCTCTGCAGCGTCGTTGGATGACATCGGTTACTGCGTAAAACTTCATCTACTAAGTCCCCTCTACAATCTCTAGAAGTGTGTATCAAGAATTATGAAACACCCTGTATATTAAAATTTCCGGTTAGTATTACTTCAGTCAATTTAGAAGGCAAAAATTTTAAGAATGTTTCTAATTATTCTGCAAATCACTTAAAATAACCAATTAGCACCCAGTGTACTGCTAATTCTCGTGAATTTCTGTTTCTGCAGAATGAACTTAGAAACGCTGCTTATCGCAAAACCTAAGAGTAGCAATGTTTTAGATTTGTAATCGTTCTTAATATTTATGGCAACTTGGTACTCAGTTTCACTTCTGAGGTTGGTTCGTGTCTTCTGAACAGCTATAAATTCTTACATGAAGTGCTTACTTCACGTGGGTGTAGGGAAGTCAAACGAAACGAAACTACAAAATGTAAATCAGTTATGTTTACAAAACCCCCGACTTCAACTGTGTGGAATGATGAGCTCTGCTTCTTATATAAAGTGAAGGTGAAGAGAGGAGAAAGGAAAGAAAAGGTAACGAACTAATGATATTAGGAGCTTTGGGACTTTTTGTGGAGTCAGTGGTGACGAGTAAATACGTGTGAGAGACTGGGTCTCACACCGAGTTCCTCGCTTACGAGGCAGATGCGTTATCCACTGCGCCACCTGCACACTGGCTATCTTAAATGCGTGGGCTACCTCAGCGTGCTCCTTGGCCGACTCACATTCCCATCCAGCTCCATCTATCAGTCTCCGTAAACTTCCTCCACAACTGGTAGTTTTAGATTGTTGCTGGACATCGAACGTGAATATCCATTTGCATTAAAAGTTGTGAATTCGTTTCCCATCGAGGCGAATCAATTATATATGAATGCATAGTGTCTGCTCTTTTGGACATGTCCGAAACGACAAAAAATTGCTCTGAGCACCATGGGACTTAACATCTTAGGTCATCAGTCCCATAGAACTTAGAACTACTAAAACCTAACCAACCTAAGGACACCACACACAACCATGCCCGAGGCAGGATTCGAACCTGCGACAGTAGCAGTCGCGAGGTTCCATACTGAAGCGCCTAGAACGGTTCGGCCACACGCATCCATATACAGGGTGTTTGGCGCGGAAAGATCAATATTTTACACAGTGACACTGTAAGTAACTCTGAACAAAAAATGTAATACGAACATAGATCCGCAAATGCTTCGTTATTGAGGTACGGCTGTTGAAAGGAACTTCAATTCAGCAAAACTGATGCACACAACGTGAACGTATAAGCAATACAACTGCACAGTAACGTGATTATCTTGAAAACAATGTTACAGACATGTACAGTTATGTTACACGTTTTTAAATGGCTCAAATGGTTCAAATGGCTCTGAGTACTATGGGACTTAGCATCTGTGGTCATCAGTCCCCTAGAACTTAGAACTGCTTAAACCTAACGAACCTAAGGACATCACACATATCCATGCCCGAGGCAGGATTCGAAACTGCGACCGTAGCGGTCGCGCGGGTCCAGACTGAAGCGCCTAAAACCGCTCAGCCACTCCGGTCGGCCTAATCAATTCAGCAGTATCCATGATGTGACGAAGCAATTCATATCGTGTATTTACCTTCACTTTGTCCACCTCTGATTTCATCCAACCCCATATACAGAAATCTAGAGGTGTAAGGTCAGGTGATCTTGGAGACCAGTTAATAGCACCGCCACGTCCAATCCAGCGAATAGGGTAGAAGCGGTTGAGATGGTCCCTCACACGTAAGGTAGCATGTGGCGGGGCACCGTCATGTTGAAAATACATTCCAGTTCGCTTGGCTAAAGGAACGTCTTCCAATAGTCCACAAATGGATTTTCCGAAAAATGCAGGTACCACTCTCCCGTCAATCGCTGATTGATCATAGATGGAACTATCAAAAGGTTAACAATTATGCCGCACCAAACATTTATGGCAAAACGAACTTTGAAATTGCTATCAACTGAAGCGTCTGAATTTTCCCGTGGCCATCGATGATTATTGCGTGTGTTGTTTATTATACGTCATGTAAACTGGGAATCGTCAGTGATTAGTATACAGGGTGTTACAAAATGGTACGGCCAAACATACAGGAGACATTCCTCCCACACAAATAAAGAAAATATGTTATGTGGACATGTGTCGGGAAAAGCTTACTTTCCATGTTACAGCTCATGTTATAACTTCTCTTCAAATAACATTAATCATGGAATGGAAATACACAGCAACAGAACGTACCAGCGTGACTTCAAACACTTTGTTACAGGAAATGTTCAAAATGTCCTCCGTTAGCGAGGATACATGCATCCACCCTCCGTCGCATGGGATCCCTGATGCGCTGATGCAGCCCTGGAGAATGGCGTATTGTATCACAGCCGTCCACAATACGAGCACGAAGAATCTCTACATTTGGTACCGGGGTTACATACACAAGAGCTTTCAAATGCCCCCATAAATGAAAGTCAAGAGGCTTGAGGCCAGGAAAGCGTGGAGGCCATGGAATCGGTCCGCCTCTACCAATCCATCGGTCACCGAATATGTTGTTGAGAAGCGTACTAACACTTCGACTGAAATGTGCAGTAGCTCCATCGTGCATGAACCACACGTTGTGTCGTACTTGTAAAGGCACATGTTCTAGCAGCACAGGTAGAGTATCGCGTATGAAATTATGATAACGTGCTCCATTGAGCGTAGGTGGAAGAACATGGGGCCCAATCAAGACATCACCAACAATGCCTGCCCAAACGTTCACAGAAAATCTGAGTTGATGACGTGATTGCACAATTGCGGGCGGATTCTCGTCAGCCCACACATGTTGATTGTGAAAATTTACTATTTGATTACGTTGGAATGAAGCCTCATCCGTAAAGAAAACATTTGCACTGAAATGAGGATTGACACATTGTTGGATGAACCATTCGCAGAAGTGGACCCGTGGAGGCCAATCAGTTGCTGATAGTGCCTGCACACGCTGTACGTTGTACGGAAAAAACTGGTTCTCCCGTAGCACTTTCCATACAGTGACGTGGTCAACGTTACCTTGTACAGCAGCAACATCTCTGACGCTGACATTAGGGTTATCGTCAACTGCACGAAGAATTACCTTGTCCATTGCAGGTGTCCTCGTCGTTCTAGGTCTTCCCCAGTCGCGAGTCATAGGCTGGAATGTTCCGTGCTCCCTAAGATGCCGATCAATTGCTTCGAACGTCTTCCTGTCGGGACACCTTCGTTCTGGAAATCTGCCCCGTGCTAATCCATACATCAAATGGGCATCTGCCAACTCCGCATTTGTAAACATTGCACTGACTGCAAAACCACGTTCCTGATGAACACTAAATTGTTGATGCTACGTACTGATGTGCTTGATGCTAGTACTGTAGAGCAATGAATCGCATGTTAACACTAGCACCGAAGTCAACATTACCTTCCTTCAATTGGGCCAACTGGCGGTGAATTGAGGAAGTACAGTACATACTGACTAAACTGAAATGTGCTCTAACATGGAAATTAAGCGTTTCCGGACACATGTCCACCCAACATTTTTTCTTTATTTGTGTGTGAGGAATGTTTCCTGAACGTTTGGCCGTACCTTTTTGTAACACCCTGTATATGCAAGCAGATGACTATCCTCAGTTACCCAGTGACAGAATTGAAGTCGGAGATTTTGTTTCCAACCCGGAGATTTGGGACACCCTATATGTGAAATGGATACAGGTTTTCCGTATGTAATATTTCCCATACAAGTGTATGTGGGACTTTCATACGGAGGGACATTCTTCGTATCCTAGTATTGGGACTTTGCTCAAAACATACGATAATTTCTACCCGTTCTTGCAGATTTTGTTGACGTGCACGCTCGGACGAAACATGACTACTTGGAAGAGAACATGTTGCACGCAAAGTGATAAACACTTTGGTACTGTATGAACACAGTTAACACCATACACTACACAGCAAAAAAGATCCGTCGCCGGTACACTACCCAATGCGGCTTACACGACACGACTGCATAAACAACGGGTGATTGTACTACGTACGTCACATGATTATAATGCGTGGTAGATTGCATAGCGCAAACACGGCATGTACACCTGCATTGTTTGCAAGGAAATAACGTTACGGTCCAGTTGTATTGCATATAAGTTCACTTTGTGGACATCAGTTTTGCAATACTCATACCTCCATAACGAAACATTTGCGGACCTATGTTCATATAACATTTTTTATTGAGAATTACTTATATTATCATTGTTTAAAATATTGACCTTTCCTCCACAAACACCCTGTACAAATGTGCTTGTCACTGCTCATTCTGTATTGTGGTTAAATATAGATCTGTTCATCAATTACATTAATTTTTATGCAACACTACTATTAAAGAACGACTGTTAGTGAAAGTGAAAAGCTGTTGAGGCCAATGATGGGATGCTTGAGGGGGCGATGTTATCAACGTTACGGTATTAACTTACTGATCATTTCTACGGAACTGATTTTCGTTGTTCCCTCCCTAATGGAATCTCTTGTAACATTACAGAATCAACAACCTACAAGAGATACATGTTTAGGTGAGGAGGTGTGGTGTAATATCTTCAGTTCTTTGCTTCTGCTTGTCTACGTTAATTCACTGTCTGAAAAACTAATCGCAACTGAGAAATAATCAGGTAAGTACAAGATTGATTAGAAGCCAAACCCTTCACATTCCTCGTTTCACATAAGTCACTATGTTTATAAAACCATTAAGTGTAAGTAAAAGCTTCACATCCCATAAAGAGAAAAATTTATTTCGCCTCAGAGTGTAACAACTAGAGTGCAATAAATATCAATTTCTGCTTAACGAATCATTATAAAGTTCGTTTATTGTTAGCAACATGTAGCTGCTTCGGAATGCTTAGTAGTGGTATCTCAGAAGAAACGACATCAACTTCATTGGAAAGGTATATGGGTTTTATACCGGTCACATTTAATATTTTACTTTTTACAAATTACGCGCGATTAAAGTTTTTGGAGCGTCAGTGTCACCGCTCTGTGCACTGGTTTTGAAATAATTCACTTTGTTGTTCTCCAGAAAGCTGGAATATCCGATGTAGCAGGTGTGTTTCATGAGAAAGGTGTTGCAACAGGACTAGGTTCCACTGCATACCACGGAATAATCGCTGGATTTTGATAGTAAACGCCTCGGGAGATGGTGCACCACGTGACTGGTGTAACTGATCCATCCACTCGCTGAGAAATGGCAGACAGTAAACATCTTCCGAACAATCTCTCTGCGGTTCTCTACACGGCTTAAGGCAGTTAAAATAGCTTGACACACAACATAGACGTCTTGGCAGATGAAAACTGTGTGCAGAACCAACACTCAAACCCGGAAACTGACCTTTAGGTAATCAGCGATGCGTGAAAAACGATATGGTACAGGAATGACAGATACAGCTCTGCGCTTCTTGTAGAATGAATCTCTCACTCCGCAGCGGTATGAGGTACTGGCACAACTTCAGGCGTCAGGACAGCGTGGGAGTCGTGACTGAGTGAAACATTCGATACCCGCCTCCATGGCTCAGAATGCTAACGCGCGTCTGAATGGTGGTGCTCGACTCGTATACAACTGGTTCTAATCCTGGTGGCGGAAGAAATTATTTCAACGATAGTGGAAATCCACACTTGACACAACTATTCCATACTGAAGGCACTCTACTCTTAAGTAATGCTCAGTTGAGTGACAGTTGTCAAATTTCATGTCTGTCAGGTCTTCAACACCCGGAGCGATTGACCAAACACCGCTGAATATGCAGGCGATGCCTCCGTTGCCGTCTCTGCGGCTCTTACAGTAAGTACTACACGCGTGTCTCAATGTATGGGAATTGTTCTTCATTCTTTTGTAGTATCACAACATGTCCAGTCTCTCTGCGAAACTGATCCACAAACGAATAAAACTACTACTACTACAACCACGACTACCACTGCTACTAGAAATACATTAGATTAGTGGAAGGCATATTGAGGGCTCAATTCGTACAGACACAATGTAATATGTATTAAACTATGGATTGCTGTATGTCCGTGAAACTAAAATCCAATAAAAATCTAGTTGGGAGTTCTGGTGATTGAGCGTTATGATGATGATTCTTCTTCTTATTCCTAGCCTTTTAACGCTTGGGTTTTGGTGATGTTAGATTGTGGTGGCATGCCCTTCCTGACACCTTTACTAACTCTCTGACAAAATCTTGTGTTCCCATCGATTGGCGTCTAGAGAAAATGTCATGATCAAGTGCGACACAGTTTCTCTGAATGTTTATGTAGAGCGTATGTAAGGTGGGATGTGAGCTTGTTACTGGCGTTGGACAAAACTGTTCTCGAAACACCGCTACATTACCATGCCTAAAACGGCATAGGAAACCGTTTGGCATCCAGACAGTCTCTAGTGATCTCGTAAGGGACAAATACAGGTCCTGCACAATTTTCAAGAGAATCTTATACCATCCATCGTGCAAAATAGTGGCCAGTTCAGTTAACGATGACGAAGGTAGATAGCGATCAAACACGCTTCTCTCCAAAGTGTATCACAAAGGGTCAATAATACTGAGACATGGTGATCCTGGTGGCCGGATGCGACGCGACTTTATTCTTGTGCTCACAAAACTACTCCAGGGCGGTGGAAACAGTGTGAAAAGGATCCTATCATATGAAAATACAGCTTCACAATTGCAGAAGAAATATCACACTAGTCACAAAATCCTTGGCAGTATCGTATGTGGCTATACAAATCTTCACTGAACTCCAACCATGTTTCACTCTTGGGACATAAACTCGACCAGGAGTTGTAAACAGTGTGAGACAAGACTCATCCAACCAAATGACTTTCGTCTGCTGTTCCGTAGTCCTGGTCTTAAGGCCCAGAACCACGTTTTGGTGTTTCCTACAATTACCTGCTTATGGATACCCCTTAACGTTGTTTTGATATTGACAGAGTTTGCAAGTGTGACATTCACTTCTGCAACGACTTTCCAGGCTGTTATCCTATATTGTTATTTTTATGGTTTTATAGACCACCTTAGCATGTTTCTTGATATCCAAATGTTGTATTGAAATGTCTATTGAAACTAAACTCGCATTGTACGTGTTTTGTCGTTTGGTATTATGTTGGTAAAAGAGCTGTGACAGATTTCTTGTTGCGTGTTCCTGAGTCCGTTGAATTTCGCCGTGCTTATTTGTAGGCTCGTTCGCCAATCTCCTCAGCGTCTTTTCAACTCCACGTCAACGTAGTGTAGCTGAAACTTTGTATAGTAATTAGAATGACTAGAAACAGAAATATTACGTTCGAGTCTCACATCATTATTTATCAGAGGTGAAAACGTGTTTATTTCTTCCTTGAATACAACTTTTACTATAGAGTTGTAATACATAATATCCATAACTATATGTTTCCTTTGTCTTTATCAGAGCAAGAACAAAATCACAGTCATTAACATTACGTTCAACAACAGAGATAATAAAAGTAAGTCAGAGATAATACAATGCTAATGCTCGCATTTCTATGCAAGGAGTAACGTGTTCGGCTCCTACATATTGCACAGAATCCGACAGTTATTTTCATAATAAAATGTGACGTCACAGTCTTCTTAAATGACCGTGTCTCACGATCACTCAACACGTGCTGTCGTCTGTGTATTGACTTAACAGATTACTTTTTTCTGTTTCTTTCATTATGCTGTACATTATTAGATTCGGTGTCTCTTGAAACACCAAATGCCCCTGCTCCCTTGGTTAGGAAAGCAACCACGTTGTAATTCACTTATCTCCTACATAAGGCACTACAACTGCACAGAACAATGTTCTGATCGCGACTGACACTTTCAAGTTAGCGAAGACACTGTAAGGTCCCGCTCGTGGTCAAATACAACCTCCAGGTTTAGCTAGTCTGCATATATGTTCAAGCATATCAGAGGCGTTTCCATAATTTTGACCAACCCCTGTAATTACCGAGTTGTATGTGGGAAACCACCTTAAAAGGGGGACTGCTGACCTTCGCTGTTTAGTCCCCCTTAAACATCCCAACAACAACCACCACCACCACCTTAAAAAACCACATCCAAGCTTACCAGCTCACCAGCTTTCGTCCTTAATCCGCGAGGCGCATTCGATCCGGGGCAAGTTCGTCTTCCCAAATCTGACACGTTAACACGCCCCGTTATCTGAGCGGGTCAAGCTTCATGCTGAGTAAGAGAACGAAATCGCAAAAGAGACGGTACTGTGAGGATACCTGTCCACCATCTCACGAGTGACGAAGTATTCAGCGCTATGAGCGTGACTATGACGCTGCCGAGAGATGGGTAGTGGCGTGCTGTACGTCGTGTTTCGGCGACGCCTGGTCTGTCAGTGTTCAGCGATAACCCGCAAGGTCGGGTCGTGACTCACTGCAGCGTCCGCGTGGCAACGCACTTCCCGTGCCGGAGGCGAGCTCATCCTTCCTGCCGAGTTCCGCACAGTATCACCAGGAAGGCGGCGTCCGACGACAAAAACTTCCGTTCTGGAAATGTCGCTACAGCGTTCAGTCCATTACGTTTCAATACTAATCGACGAATTGCAGCGGGTTATGAAACAGTAACTTAAATGATGCGAAACGCAGCATTATTGTGAGTTTTACGGCTGAAAAGTCGAATCTTAGTCTTTAACACTCTGGAGAATTGAGAGTGAACTGTAAAATTACTACTGTCACCAAAGGTTATTAATCTCGAACAGTACACAAAATGTAAAGTGGAAGTAGGTGCCAAGGAATAACTGGTGAAATTACACACAACTTTGAGTGGCACTCTTTATTCAAATTTGGTGCAACACTTTACGATATTTAAAAAAAAAAATCATTTAACAAATAAGTCACAATTTACGATAGGAAAGGACTTTTAAATTATTATATTATTATAAAAACGTTTCACGCCAGTAAAAGGCAAGTACAGGCTAGCAATTTAACAAATACAACGCGAGCTGTATAATATTTCAAGCTCAGCTAAATTACAGGTGAATTTCACTCCATTCATTAAATGGCGCAGAATCTAACTTGTCTGCAACATATAAAGACAATCCTGTTTACAAAAGTTCTCAAAATAGAAAAACCAAAACGCATGAGTCATGCACACGGGTGACATTCACAGTTAATAAAATTAACATTTCCAAAATATGTAAAAAACTTCTTACCAATTTCTGCCAGTTAACTTACGGCAAACACACACGCTTGCCAGTTATAACTTGCGAACTTTTACAACGTTCTCCTTTCAAGGCAACAATTTCTACCCATAATGAAATGGCAAACTTTTGCATAGGAAAAAAACACACTAATAACCAACTACCTATATAAAACACACAAGCACATTGAGTAAAAGCCTCAAAAGGTATTGAATTGAAAAAACACACAAGTTTTTGCTGACAAGAAACAATATAAAAAATCCACAACGGCGTACATTAACCTTGCTTGATTATAGCCAAATATACATAAACACAAATTTACGTAAGTTACAGCTTCCAGACGAGCAGGAATTCGTTATTCAATTGACTAGTTAGTTCCCACCACGAGGCAAAAGGATTTTTTCTTCTTTCTAAGAGTACCTTTTACGCTTGAGTCTAGTAGTACTAGTTTTGGCAGGCGAGAGAATGGATCAGGTCTTAGTGCCTTGCATTTTAAACAGTACTGTCATTGGTGCCTTAAACTTTCACAGACATGGCAGAGGCTAACAGTCGAATAAACCCGTAGGTAAGCTGGGAGGGGAAAGAAGCAATCCGAACCACAGATTTACTCTGACTCCCCCACTTTCATCCTCAAAAAGGGACAAACGGACCACCCTTTCTAATATTACCACCTTCCCGTGGGTGGGCAGACGAGAATGAATGGCGGGAAACCCCCCAAAAAATACGACTGGTATAATTAACAAGAATAAGTAAATTGAATTCAATTAAACTTCATAAAATCTGTTAACAATCAATACTCAACTTGTGGTGCGTTACGACTCCCAGGATGGAACCAACGCAGCACCACCAAATGCTCTGCCGAGCCGCCCGCTGCCAGCCGTTTCAACGGACGCAGGAAGGCGCGCCGATTTTCACAATCTCCTCGCCGGTCGACAGCATACGGCCTAACTGCAAATTAGGCCCCTTGCAGACCCACGTCACGAAGAGTCCTTTCGCGACGAGCAGTTAACGCCCCATACCACGGACTCGCTGATCGCGTCGCTTCCGCTGATGCCGCGGTCCGCGTGCTGTCCCTCTAGCACCGGCAGAGAAGTCGCTTCTTGATACCCCGACTGCCAACTCACCCCGAGAGCTTTTTTTTTCTTTATAGTTATTTTGAAACCTGTAGTACAGGCAGGCCTGCAGCAGCATACGACGCCGCTCTTTGGCCGCAGAGAAGCACAGATATACAGATGAAGACATTTAGAGAAAAAACATGGTGGACATATAAACGGAGATAAACACTTTTTAAAATACAAGGTGCCGTTCACGGACGTAGAGCCCAAGATAAAATTGTTCAAACACTTGGTCACAGACAGAAACGAGAATTGTCATACGTGAACGTAGGTGCACAAAACGAATAACACTGAACCACTTAAGCACAAAACGACGGCACATACAGAACACGAGGCGTTGATCTCTGGCGCGCGAATGTTCACTAACCGTGTACAAGTCCGGGGACCTGCCAAGAGAGGAGGAGTGGGGGAGGGAGGGAGAGGGGAGAGCAGATGCCATGGGCAGGGGAGACAGGGGGAAGGGAGGAAGGGGGAGGGGAAGCCCGGGGGAAGAGGGGTGGAGGGAGGGGACAGAGGAAAAGGAAGGGAGGGAGGGTGCCTAAAGGAAAGGACACAGGAAGTGGGGGGGGAGGATCAAAGTTGATAGGAGGGGTAGATGGAGGGGAGGAGGACATCATCAGGGAGGGGGAGCAGGCGGAAACCACCTTGGGAGATGATAAGGAGGGTAGAGAGATCGGGTGGGACGTGGGAATACAGGCGCGGCAGCGGTCGGGGGTGGGAGAGGATGGGTGAGACAAGCGGATGAGGAGGATCGAGTTTGCGGGAGGTGTACAGGATCCGTATCCTTTCAAGGAAAAGGAGGAGGTGGGGGAAGGGGATGAGATCGTACAGGATCCGCGTGGGGGAGGGGAGACGGATGCGATATGCAAGGCGGAGAGCATGGCGTTCAAGAATTTGGAGGGATTTATAAAAGGTAGGGGGGGGGGGGGGAGATCCAGGCCGGATGGGCGTAACAAAGGATAGGGCGGATGAGGGATTTGTAGGTGTGGAGGATGGTGGAGGGGTCCAGACCCCACGTACGGCCGGAAAGGAGCTTGAAGAGACGGAGTCGGGAGCGTGCCTTGGCTTGGATTGTCCGGAGATGGGGAGTCCAGGAGAGGCTACGGTCGAAGGTGACGCCAAGGTACTTAAGAGTGGGAGTGAGGGCGATAGGACGGCCAAAGATGGTGAGATAGGAGGCGGAAGGAAGGGGTGGCCCCGAGAGCCCATACAGCCCCTTCTTAAACCCACGCGAACAGCCCACTTTTCCCCTTTCCCGCTAGAGGGAGACACTGAGGCCTCCAATTGCGACAACGGCGCCACCGCCAGAAAACTAAGAGCGACTGCTTCACGCTAAGCGGTGCGGCGCGCTTTCCACAGCTAAGTGGCTAAGTTGCTGGCTTTTCTCTTGAAGGATATCATGCCAAATTTTGACCAATTGGAACATTAGATCGTCAAAAACCCGAGCTGGTTCACATAACGCACCAAACGTCCACAGCTGGGGTGCGGGTATTATCTTGCTGAAATAGAAGCTCAGGATGGCTTGTTATGAAGGACAACAAAGCGGGCCGTAAAATATCGTCGACGTACTGCTGTATTGTAAAGGCGTCGCGAATTATTACCAGAGTGGTCCTGCTATGAATGGAAATAAAACACCGACCATCAGCCCTGCTTGTCAGACCATATGGCGGGCTTCCAGACACGTCTTTAATCAATAATCTCACTGACTATATCAGAATTGTCTTCAGTGATAAATTCCGCTTCGTACTGAGCCCGGATGACTAGTGAAGGCGCGTCTGGAGACGCCTCAGACAGCAGAGAGATACCAACGCAGAGTGCTGGTCGGGGTCTCATTTCTTTTCATAGCAGGTCCCTTTTGATTGCCATCCGCTGCATCCTTACAGTACAGCAGTACAATAACGATCTCCTATGCCGCGTTTTGTTGCCTGTCGTGTCAAGCCATCCTCGGCTTACATTTCAGCAAGACAATCCCGCCTGCACAAGGCGAGAGTTTCTACTGATTGTCGTCCAGCTTGCCAAGCCCTACCTTGGCTACTGAGGTCCCCATATCTCTCCCCAGTCGAGAACGTTTGGAGCAGTGTTGGCAAGGTCCTACAACCAGCTCGGGATTTTGACTATCTGGGGCGACAGTTCAATAGAATTTGGCACGATATCCCTCAAGAGACGATCCAACATCGCAGTCAGTGCCTAGCCGAATAGCTGTTTGCATAAGGGTGAGAGGTGGATGACCACCTTGTTAAGTTTTTCGTGCTCTTTCTCTTGAATAAATAGTCTAACTTTTCTCGAATTACGAGGCGTATTCGGAAAGTTAGGTCCGATTTGGCGCGAAATGGAAACCACTG
This sequence comes from Schistocerca serialis cubense, assembly GCF_023864345.2. Taxonomy (NCBI): domain Eukaryota; kingdom Metazoa; phylum Arthropoda; class Insecta; order Orthoptera; family Acrididae; genus Schistocerca; species Schistocerca serialis. The sequence goes on along the minus strand of NC_064643.1, from coordinate 505,555,775 downwards.
TGAGAAACCGATGTAACTTAGCACAGATGTGTTGGGCAGTGTCTTTGTTGTGCCTGTCGGTCGCTTCACGTCGCTCTTTTCACCTCAGAGCGCAAAGTGATCACGTGGAAATTTCTCAAACAACAGTGTCTCACACCAAGTACATGGATCTAGTGAGAGATTTCACCTGAAGCTATGCAACCTACATAGCATAAACGTCATGCGTTTTTTTCTACAAGACAATTCTCCTCCGCATTCCGCAAATGCATTTAAGACGCTCCTGCACCGTTTTCGATGGGAAGTGTTTGATCACCCACAATACAACCTTTAATTGGCTCCCTCCGATGTTCGTCTCTGCTCACATGAACCGATGGCTACGAAGACAACATATTGGCACAAACAACGAAAGGCAAACCAGCGTAGAAAATTGGCTAAAACCACATGTATGTCATATCTACTAGGGTAATTTCTTCGTGGTGTGTCGTTTTTTTTTCCTTAGAGTGTATCTACGTTACATATATAATTCTTGTGCACTCAGATAGAGAAGGAGTTTCGACTATTGAAAGGCGCCGAGAGGGAAGGTCGAGTTGCTGAGAACCAGTTAATGGAGAGATTTCTACTGGTGTGTATCCCACATTTAAAACACGAGCACTTATCCGTTGCTCTGAGTAACAGATCGCGCGCCCCTTCGCGTGTGTCTGATGCAAATAGCCCAGAATTAATGCTCGGCTGGACGCGGATGCGAGTGGAGAGGCCATCGTAGAGGAGTCCTGACCCTCCCACGCGGCGCCGTTGCCCAACAGTGGCGTCCACGGTGGTATTTCTGTCGCCGATGCCTGCCAGCCGCTGATACAAGGCCGCGATGGGGTCATCCAGAACGCTGCGCTCTGCGTGCGGTCCTTGAGATGACAGCCGCGCTCAGTCTTGGACGCCCTTGACAGCCTATTCGCGGCGCGGAAACCTCTGGGATTGAGGAAGAGAGGGAGAGGCAAACAGTCCCCAAGTTCGCGCCGCAGCTGCTATTAATCCAGAGGCGTCCCACGCCGTGCCGGTGTCAGCGTTCACACTAACCACTGACGGCCAGGAATGTACTCTTTCGCTCGGCTCGTAGGAAGCTTTTATTGCCAAGGCTGGCGCAAGGCGCCGCCTCTGAGTGAGTGTATCTGCCAGCTGTCACTCGCCACGGCCATAGATGCGTGCGCGCACGCCTGCCGACATTGCGCAGTCCCTGTTACAAACGACGCATATTTTTATTTGCAACGCCGAGAGAAGGCACGCGCTCTCGGTGTCACTCGCTGTTTATTTCTCTCTCAGTTCTAGACGGGCGAGTTTTCACACTTTGCGAAAGTGGAATACAGTCGTGCTGACATATCTATTGGTTCAGTGAAAGAAACGGGACGGAATGCAACAAAGTCAATGGCAAGTCATTAGGTATACAGATGCGAGGACCGTAAAGTGTCTCTTTTGACCAACATCTTGGACAGAGTGACTAATAGATTCCGAAGCGACAGACATCTTCAGTAATAACCTTACTAGTGACAATTTTTTTCACTGTAGCTGAAGAAGGGTGGCAGAGTCAAGAGGCCTCGTACTAATGTGAGCAAGTTGTAAATAATCTCCCTCCCCCCCCCCCCCCCCCCGACTTCCTGATTCCAGTTATTGTCCACAATAAGCAAAGTCTTTTATGAAAAATTTGAGAGGAGCGAAGATTACAATAACCTTTCTAGTTTACTTAGTTTTTCGTGTAGAGTTGACTCCACTTGTTGTTGTCTAGGGTTCCGATTCTTGAAGCTGAAATTCTCGCATTTTAGATCCTCATGATTGAATTTATCTAAATAAATTTTAAGATTATTGTTTCAGAGTTGTCATTGTTACGTTAGTATATTTTGTCACATTTTAGTATATCATACAGTCTTTTGAATTGTCACATTAACAGAGTCGAAAGTACAAAAATAAGTCCGATGACACAAGAGGCGTGCTTACTACTTCACTCTGACGTAATAACCATATTCCAAAGAGTTTACAGGTTTTCTTGACAAATGTATTTCTATTAATTTCGATTGTTATTTCATAAATGAATCCAGAATTAAACACAGTAAAAAGTAGTAGATTGACTAATTAATAATAGAAGTTTTAAGTGTGCCAAATAAATCGTAATTTCAAATGCGTCTAGAAAAAATTATTTTAACTGTAGGTTCAGAGCAAGCAGTTATCGATGGTAACATCGAAAATAGAGTAATTCCTTTCTGTAAATTTTAGCTTCTAAAATAAAATGTTGTGTATAACATTATATGGAAGATTTCAGAAAAGCAGCTGAGATACTACTGACCTGTCCAAAATTCAAAAAATAATACTGTCATCGACAACTTCTGTTGAGGAAAAGTAATGCTAGAGGAGGCTGTCCCACTAAAGGGTAGATTTTCCAGCTGAACCACAACCGTATAATAGGACGAAATTCGTTTTAAGCACATGGTGTCCAGTACATTCTAAAGCAAGTTACATGAATTTGTCAAAAGGAGAGGATTTTAGACTACGATTTAGCGTCCCGTCTACAACGAGGTTCTGACAGCGATAGAGGAGGATCACGAAGTAAATCGGCAGTGTCCGTAAAAATCAACAGCCCCAGCATGTGCTTCAAGCGACTTAAGAAAATTATGGAAAAACCAAAATATGGATGACCGGACGGTGGTTTGAACTTTATTCTTCCAGAATGCGAGTCCAGTATTCTGAACACTGTGTCACCTTCGGTATGTCAGTTAGGCATCTGCACGCAAGTAATGGTTATCAATGTCAGCATTCCCTCAAGTTACTACACGGTCCACTCACATTAATGTGACCGCTGCCGATGCCCGACGCTAACGTGCGAAAACCACTCACAGAAGGCAGAGGACAGCACGGACAGTGAAGGGTACTTAAAACGTGTCGGGGGCACGCGGAAAACGGAGCAGTCGTTGTCGTAATACGGAAACGGTCTGATTTATCTGACGTCCGAAAGGTCACGATCATTGGCTTTGGGTCCAAGGGCGCAAGCAGTTCCGAAACGACTACATTTGTCAACCGATCACGTGCTACCGCGGTTAAACTACACCGAGCATGGCAAAATGGAGCTATCCAAAACAGGCGCCGAGGCAACTGTGGTTCACCACGGGCCGTAGATGACAGGGGTGGACCAATGGGTTGGAGATATGTACGTGCAAACAGACTTGCTACTGTTGACCAAATGACCACCAGATGAACGAAGGAGCACCCTACTGTGTCTCCTCAACGATCGTTCAGCGAACGCTGCTGCGGGTCTTCACAGCAGGCTCATGGGTCATGCACCCATGCTGACATCTGCTGTTGATCTGCTGGAATGTCTACGCCAAAAACCATAACTGGACGTCCTCTCAGGGGCAAGATGTGGACTTTCCAGATGAATCACTTTTATGCTCCATCTGACAGATGACCATTGGCGTGTACGGCGTGAAACGTCTGAAAGTAACGCCCTGCTTGCATTATGGTCTGGAGAATACTTTGGCGGCTTGCCCTAGACTATCTTGTCATTCTGGCAGGCACAGTGGATCAACACCGGTATGCATATGTCCTTGGGCTCCACGCCCACCCCTACACGCAGTTTGTTTCTCCTCGGCACGAAGGTATCTACGAGCAGGACAGTGCAACGCGTCAGACAGCTCCCAGTGTAGATGTATGACTCGAAGAGCGCCAGAGCACAAATATGAGTTCACCACGCTCTCCTGGCCAGCAAACTCCCCATATTTAAAGCCAACCGAGAATCTTTGGGACCACCTTGATCGGGCTGTTAGCACCATAAAAGCTCAACTGAAAAACCTAGCGCAGCTGGCCACTGTGCTGTGATGATAATCTCTCCACTGATAGAAGATTCAGGGATTTTCCCCTTTTCGGGTCTGCAGGTGGAGGCTGCCAAGTGGGAGGTGAGCGTGAGGAAAAGACTGAATAACCAACGAAAAGGTAGCATTCTACTGGACGAAGCGTACAATTTCAGAGTTTTGAATGTACCAGAGAAGCTAGAAAATCAGGAAAGGGAAAAGTAAGAAGTCACTTTAGATACTGTGGGGGTCGGTGAAGTGAAATGCAAAGAAGATAAGGTTCTCTGGTCAAACTAACATAAGTAAATGCGAACAACAATAGTAAAGGGTACCAAATAGTTTACTCTTTTCTAAGTCCCCAAAGTTCTTTTATGTTTATTTCTGACGCAGTTCTCTATACAGCATACTCACATCTTAAGGGAACAGTGACGGGTATCTAGTCGAAGATTAACGTTCTTACTTGACATCAGAGGCCTCTAATGTCAAATAAAGTTGTTCAGTTTTGACTAGATTCTTTGCGCCTATTCCAATAACATTTGAGGATGTTGTGTAACAAAACTATTCAGGAGTAAAGTTAAAAGAGCTGTGGTGACTAAGACAAGAGTAAATAATTTGAGCCAAACATCGTCTCAGACTCACTGAAGGATCTCGTGTCCCAAAGTTATGAGGAAAGGAATAACAGGGTATAGGATTTGTCATGAATAGGAGGGTAGGGCAGAGAGTGAGGTATCTGAATCGACAACAAAATAACGCTAACAACGATAGTTGATATATGCGTGTCCATGCCACTAGCAAGAGATGGATGCAGTATACCAATATATTCAACGGGTAACTCATTACGTAAAGGGAGAAGAAAATCTAATAATCATGGGTGATTTGACCTTTTTGTAGTGGAATGAATAGAAAAAGTTACAGACGACTATGGGATGGTATCGTGAAAGAAAGTGGATAAGGACGGCTATGGGCTTGGTATCTGGAATCAAAGAGGAGAAACACTGCGTTCTGCACTAAATTTCAGCTGCTGATAGCGATCACATTGTTCAAAAGTCACACAATTGGAAGAGGTATACGTGGAAGAGATCTGAATATACAGGAAGATTCCAGCTGGAGTAAAGCATGTTAAGAAAGAGATTTCTAAATCAGTTTTTGGACCGTGAGATGTACCGAGGAGCTGCTACAGGCTCGGATTATAATTCAATGATGATGAAGAGTAGACTGATATTTAAGAGAAACGCCCGGAAGGAAGAGGGATAGGAATGTACTAAGTAATAACGAGATGCTTTTGAATTTACCTAGCGCTGTAGATAATGACTACGACCGTAGGCGTTTCAGTTGAAGAGGGACGGGTGTATTTAAAAGGAACTAGCACACAAGTTGGACATACAAAAATAGGTACAAAGAAGATAACAGTGAAGAAATCTTAGGTACCTGACCGAATACTCCAACTGCTCGACGAAAGAAGGAAGTACAAAAATGTTCATGGAAAGATAGGAATACAGCAGATGTAAGTCACTTAGGAATGAAATAAATAGGAAATTTAGGGAAGCGATGGCGAAATAGGTGCAGAGAAAATGTGAGGCAATCGAAAATGATATGGTTGTTGGAAGCACTGATTCAGTTTCATGAAAAGCCAAGCAGCCTACTGTGAAATTAAAAACTAAGGCGAGAGTACTAAGATTGCAATGGGAATGTCAGTGTTAAAAGCAGAAGAGAGAGTGGATAAGTGGAAGAAATGCATTGAAGGCCTCTACGAAGGGAGTACTTGTCTTACGGCGTGACAGAAGAAGAAATGGAAGTCGATATGGGATACTTAGGGGATCCAGTACTAGAGTCAGAGTTCAACAGAGCTTTGGAAGTCTGGATACCAAATAAAACAGAAGAAATAGAAGACATTCTTTCCGCATTTCTAAAATCATTGCTGAAAGACGCAACCAATTGACTATTCAGGTTGGTCCGTGTAGTGCATGTGACTGAGGGCGTATCATTAGTTGTTCGGATAACAACCATTCAGAGAATTCTGAAGAGGAGGCGTAGATAAGGGTGAGATCTATTGCGTAATGCACCGAAGCAGATTGTACAGAAGAATGGGAAACAAAGTTGATGGTCTTTTATATGGCGAGCAGCCTGGCTTTTGGAGAAGTAAAGGCACTAGAGAACGGCTTCTGACATTCGCTAATGGAAGGCAAGACTTAAGAAAAATTGAGACACGTTTATAGAACCTTTCCTCCTAGAAGAAGCTTTCAGAAATTTAAAAATGCTAATTGTGCTCCAGTCTGAGAAGAGTAGGAGTATTCTGCATGGAAAGACGTGTAATATACAATAAATACAATAACTAAGGGGAAACAATAGGAATGAAAGACCAAGAGCGAAGCGCCAGGATGGAAAAATGTGTAAGGCAAGACTGTAGTTTTTCTCTGCTTCTATCCAATCTATACATGGAAGCAGCAATAACGAGAAGAAACATAAAGAAACTTACGAAACATAAAGAAGGGATAGAATTATAGGATGAGTATTTACGCAACCGTGAATAGCTCCCATACATACTTGAGGGAGCTGTAGGGGAACATAGTGATTGGAGTAAATCCAACAAATAATAGAGACAAAGCGTGCAAGCTCTACTCTGAGGTGAAGAGACTGGCCCAAGAGATTCTATCATCTTGACTCTCGTGTTTTATAAGACGTGCCTGTTAAAGACGCTGCTAAATTGGCATTTAAATTTAAGACTGGCAGTTCTAGATTCTTAGAGTCACTTGGTGCCCCAACCGTTGTCCGACATACGTAACGTTGGACGATTTTAAATGTCACATCGTTGACGAAGATAACTTTGTTATAATGACCATTGTTTCTGTATTAATAGTGACATAAGGTTTGCGTTTGTTTTGAATTGTCCATTTTAATACGAAATTATCAGTTTGTTTTTTTCCACTAGAGCCGATAAAATTTGCTTCTGTAGCTAATGCTATACTGTGAAGTTTCGTACTTGTGTCAACAGACACTTCCGTTTACAATGCAGATAGGCTGAGGTACAATTTGAAGAAAATAGGGAAATAATTGATAATAAGTGACCTAAATACACTCCTGGAAATTGAAATAAGAACACCGTGAATTCATTGTCCCAGGAAGGGGAAACTTTATTGACACATTCCTGGGGTCAGATACATCACATGATCACATTGTCAGAACCACAGGCACATAGACACAGGCAACAGAGCATGCACAATGTCGGCACTAGTACAGTGTATATCCACCTTTCGCAGCAATGCAGGCTGCTATTCTCCCATGGAGACGATCGTAGGGATGCTGGATGTAGTCCTGTGGAACGGCTTGCCATGCCATTTCCACCTGGCGCCTCAGTTGGACCAGCGTTCGTGCTGGACGTACAGACCGCGTGAGACGACGCTTCATCCAGTCCCAAACATGCTCAATGGAGGACAGATCCGGAGATCTTGCTGGCCAGGGTAGCTGACTTACACCTTCTAGAGCACGTTGGGTGGCACGGGATACATGCGGACGTGCATTGTCCTGTTGGAACAGCAAGTTCCCTTGCCGGTCTAGGAATGGTAGAACGATGGGTTCGATGACGGTTTGGATGTACCGTGCACTATTCAGTGTCCCCTCGACGATCACCAGTGGTGTACGGCCAGTGTAGGAGATTGCTCCCCACACCATGATGCCGGGTGTTGGCCCTGTGTGCCTCGGTCGTATGCAGTCCTGATTGTGGCGCTCACCTGCACTGCGCCAAACACGCATACGACCATCATTGGCACCAAGGCAGAAGCGACTCTCATCGCTGAAGACGACACGTCTCCATTCGTCCCTCCATTCACGCCTGTCGCGACATCACTGGAGGCGGGCTGCACGTTGTTGGGGCGTGAGCGGAAGACGGCCTAACGGTGTGCGGGACCGTAGCCCAGCTTCATGGAGACGGTTGCGAATGGCCCTCGCCGATACCCCAGGAGCAACAGTGTCCCTAATTTGCTGGGAAGTGGCGGTGCGGTCCCCTACGGCACTGCGTAGGATCCTACGGTCTTGGCGTGCATCCGTGCGTCGCTGCGGTCCGGTCCCAGGTCGACGGGCACGTGCACCTTCCGCCGACCACTGGCGACAACATCGATGTACTGTGGAGACCTCACGCCCCACATGTTGAGCAATTCGGCGGTACGTCCACCCGGCCTCCCGCATGCCCACTATACGCCCTCGCTCAAAGTCCGTCAACTGCACATACGGTTCACGTCCACGCTGTCGCGGCATGCTACCAGTGTTAAAGACTGCGATGGAGCTCCGTATGCCACGGCAAACTGGCTGACACTGACGGCGGCGGTGCACAAATGCTGCGCAGCTAGCGCCATTCGACGGCCAACACCGCGGTTCCTGGTGTGTCCGCTGTGCCGTGCGTGTGATCATTGCTTGTACAGCCCTCTCGCAGTGTCCGGAGCAAGTATGGTGGGTCTGACACACCGGTGTCAATGTGTTCTTTTTTCCATTTCCAGGAGTGTATGTCTTAAGTACAAAAAGTGAAACGGAGCACACCTGACAAATTTAAAGATTAGGTATTTCAAAATCATGGACGTAGTATATCAGAAATTCGGTATCAGTCGTAACATATTTACTACTGTGCAGTGCGTTGCAAAACATGTGAATCTTAGGGTGACTTTCACAGTTCTTCAGATTCTGTACCTGTTACGGCAATATTTTTACTTTATTTTGTAGCAGCTACAAAAATGACATAACTACTTCAAAAAATCACATGAAATGAACTGAAATGAACATCTTTGACTTTTTCTTTGCTGATATTCTCTATGCATGGTAAGATTTTTTTTTCTTTTCTTCTAATCACTTCAAGATTGGGATTAAAACTCCAGGTGAAAGGATGTCATTGTAAAGATACGCTGATGACATTGATATCCACAGTGAAATTTAAGAATAATTACGGGATCTGTTGCGTTGAATGAACGGTCTGTTCAGTAGAGAATATGAACTGAGAGGAAATCGAGGAAAGACGAAAGTAAAGAGAAGTATCAGGAACCAAAACAGCGAGAAATTTATAACTGGTGATCACGAAGCAGATGGAGTTAAGGAATTCTGCTGCATAGGTGGCAAAATTATCCATGACGGACGGAGCAGGGACGTACAAAGCAGTCTAACGCTTGAAGAAAGGCCAGGAGAAGTCTACTATTGTATACTAGTTTTCCCCGACGAACCAACAGGTTTCTCTGTATCTGCAGTCTATTTTAGATATCGTGGAAGAGCATCGAAATTTTTCTCGACAGCTTCTGCAAGCATTGGTTTGAGGAAGAAAGTTATGAAAATGTATGTTTGGAGCACATGTATAGCAGTGAGACATGGCCTGTGGGAAAATCGAAACGTAAGAGAAGAGAAGCATTTGAGATATTATTTACAGGAAAATGTTGAAAATTAGGTGGACAAATAAGGTAAGTAATGAAGAGGTTTTACGTAGAATCGGCGAGGAAAAGGAATACTGGAAAACGCTGACAGGAAGAAAGGGCAGGACGATAGGACATCCGTTCAGCCATCAGGGAACAAGTTCTATGGTATTAGAGAGTGCTTTAGAGGGTAAAAACTGTAGAAGAAGAAAGAGATTAGATACAGTCAGCAAATAATAGAGGACGTCAGTTGCAAGTTGTACTCTGAGATGAAAAGGTTGGCTCAAGAGAGGGATTCGTGGCGGGTCGCAACAAACCAGTCAGAAGACTGATGACACAAAAAAAATTATTGTGATAATTTTCGGCATAAATGAACTCAAAGTGTTTAATACGAGTTGTGAAGTAATACACTTTTAGTGACAAACTAGTACTTAGGTAATACAGAAGTCTCAGTCAGGGTTGTGGGTGGGAATATTGCAGGCACAGGAAAATTAAGAAGAAAAATTTTTACGTGTTCTGAACAGCGAGACACCGTCACAATCGGTCTCTAACAACAACTAAAGTTATTAGAACACAAACGGGAAATTAAGTTATAAGCATAGAACTGAGCATGCTTTGAGCGTAATTACGATGGACCACCGCTCAGTAGCCTTGCTGAATAGCAAGTTTAGCGGATGGAAATTGCAGCTGCGATGCGGTGTGGAAGTCTATACGAATTACACTGACAGGGACCCCCTGCAGTGACGCTAGACATAAAGCTTAGCCCACAGTGGCGTTCCCCGCTGCACCAACGGGTTTCACTGCGTCTGCCTTCTATCTTAAATAGCGTGGACGAGCATCCACACATCCTCGACAGCTTTTTGCACCCATTAATAACTATAATTAGCTAACACTTCCAACGGTCCAGTCCTGAAGTATAGACTTGAAATAAGTTAGTAGCAACCGTAAAATATGCTCGTGTCAATACGACTTGATACTGCCACGATTTATAACCGTGACACGCGCTTGCCTGAGCCGACGTGTAGTATTCATTGCTATTAAAGTGCCGAAGCCGGCCGTACATAACCCTGATTAACGCTGCGGACGGACCCGTTGTGTCGACGAGATGTGCCACGACGGTCAGCAGAAAGGAAATGACACGCAAATAGCGCCGTTTCGTCATCTTCCGCAAATCAGTACCACTTTGTAGACACCAGTCGACGTTTATTGCTGCGCAGACGTATCCACAGTGACGAGCCGACAAAGGGAAACAGTGCGCTAGGTTGCTATAATGTACTGGGTTCACAGTTAATACAAATTTCGGTTACGTGTAGATCAGAAAAATATGGTTTCGTATTCCGTATTTCGTAGGCGTCTCACTAACCATAATCTCGTTTCTACAAAAAATGAGCTATAAAACCAGTAGCCCTACAAAAGTCAGCGGCATCCATTCTGAATGGAGGAGATTATCAAATATATTCATTTATTGCAATTCTCATAAAAGTGTGGAGTGAAATGTACTTTCGTACAGCGTTGTTGGTTGCGAAATCCTCCACTAGATCAGACGTCTAAATGGGAAATGTTTTTATACCGCAAAAAGTATGTTACATCTCAAGTGCAACCATAGAAGACAATACTGTCCAAAAATCTGAATAGTTTTGTATACAAGTATCAGTGTCATCTACAGTTTCTCTGTCGCCTAAGAACAACTATAACAAATATTTCTCACATATCTACTGAGTGTAGATGAGGCAGAGACGAAGGTCATAGAGTGCTTCACTGTTTTAATTTCACATTCTGTTTTATCCTTTTCTTAAAATAAATACGGAATTTCTAGTACTGAGCTGTTAAGACTTTCAAATTTTTCGTTTTCCAACTCATTTCGAGTTTCATAACCTACTAACAAGTTTTGACGCTTATAAAAGAAGCACACTACAAAATGGTGCCATATTTATAAAAATTGTGTTTCAAATCATTTGGTTTACAAATTTAACTACGCTTGGAATTTTGACAGCTGGTGGTACGCACTACTGGCGTAAGGGTGCCTGGGAGTGGAAGGACCGTGCGAAGTAAGGACTGAACATAATTCGTCTCAGGGTTTTCATTAACGCTTCTCAGGAAAAGTAACTTTATCAATTACATCAACAGGATCTTGACATACTATAAGAAAATCATCCAATTATGTAAAACAATTTAAGAACAATTAGTGATAATCGACAAAACAATCTCCGTAAGTACAAAACTCAAGAACGCCCCAAATAACAGTGTTTTGTACACAGTCTTCAAAGCAGACAACCGTTTAACATCTTTAGAATGTTTCTGACAGAAGAAATAGTAATTAAGATTTACCTGCTCACTACATTATTCCTTTTCCAGGCAACCAGTGTGTACATGCATTAAGCTACAAACGTACAATGGCAGCCTTATGAATACAGAAGCAACTTTTGAGTAAAACAAAACTGAAGTCATCAGAGTACATGCTGACATCGTTGACAAAACACTTGTAATAAGTAGCTAGAGGATTATAAGGCAACTGGGCAAGGCAACCACCCCACTTACACCTGAGTGTAAAGAAGTTCAGCGGCCAGCTGAGATTCAGCTTCAAAATCACGCCACGAGGGGCGAACGGTAAATACTTAACCGCCAAGCGGGGTGGGAAACATGGGTGGAAGGAAACGCGAACTGTTGCCTGATAAACCTTATCTGCATTAAACAAGCTTGGCTTGGAAGTATAACCCTCCAAAATAATAGAATATTTTCCCTGTGAGACACATAATTTTGAGGGCTCCACATAACAAAGAAAGTGACTTGACGGTTTAATGCACAGTGTACCAGACAAAAAATAAATACGTAAATAAACTTTGAAGCTTACGAGTAGTGACACAATCAACATAAAAAAATTTTAGATAATCCCAAGCAGTACAAAACCCAAAGATTTAAAGCACACAATTAAATCACAACTCTATGACAGTTACGAAATTGAAGCTATGTTTTCATAGAACTGCATGCTGTTCATATGGCCTGCCCACACAGGAACAGGGAACAACAACAACAACAGGAGAAGGGTGAGCCGGGTCCGACATAGAAACACCAAGACACAACCTGACCAGGAACCAGTCACAATTTTCATGCTCACTATGGGGATCAGTACATACGGATGGGGCGTGATCTCGGCACCGAAGCAACGAACTGAAAGTAGCTCACCGAGCATACGAAGCCGCTGTATGGTGACGAACAGTGGAAAAGCTTGGAGCCACCACGAGATGTGAGGATGACAATGACCCACCGTCTGCCTCCAAATCTGGACGCCCAAACGAATAATGTGTCCACGCCTGTTTCCGGTGCGCGCCCATCAGTTCCGGAAGATGCTCAGCCAAACTTGGAAGTCATACTGGTGGTAAAACAAACAGCCAGCTCGTTGCAAATCAGTCCTGCGCTGTCCGTGCTGCCTCGCACACTGCCTCTCCCGGGAGAACCGACTCTACACCGGTCGAGGCAAACGTGCCACTCCCCTTTCAATTCAAATATCGTGTTCCAGGAGACTATCGATTGCACTACTGTTCGGTCTCCCCCCCCCCCTCCCTCCATCCCCCCCCCCAAAAAAAAAAGAAGAAAAAAGAAACAGGAACCCCAGTGGGACAATGGTCCGCAAGTGCGACTTAATCAATACTACCCATCTTAACTTGGCTAGGCTAAGGTGCACCTGCAACCCATATCCACTCCTTTCGTTACTCAGCCATGACCAGGTACCTTCAACACATTGTGAGGGCTCACAAAGAGGGTCGGTATTTTTCCAGACGCCTTACTCGCAAAGTCTCTACCCACAAAATTTCTCACAAGGACTACTTCCCTGACCAAAATTTTCCCAAGACATCAGCTTGGTTATACGGCCCCTCTCCCCTTTATGAACGCTATAAATATTTCTCTTGGCTCTACACCAATTATCCTTGAGTAACTCAGGACTAATATCTTTGCACAATAAATCGTGTATGGATGAGATATTTGATAAAGAAGCATTAATGGAATAGGCAAGTATGAGAGAAGCAGAGTTAGTTCTATGCGTCTCATGTCTAGCAGTATAAAAGACTACGTTCAGGCATGGTAGAGAAAGATCCCATTTTACTTTGAGCTTCAGAGTAGAAAACAATCAGACAATCAGAGGGGACTTCAGGTTACGATTAACCTGCTCTGAATCGAGGTTGGGGATAATAAGCTACGGTGGTGACGTGTTTAACCCCTGACTGGAAACAGAAGTTCTGAAATTCCCTCAAAGAGAAACAATGTTCATTATCACAGTGACCCTCAGAGGACTGAACCCGAGAAAAAATCTTAAATGCCTATTATTCTGTCCGTCAGTGATGACACCACTGGGGAGAAATCAGCTGAACCGAGTAAAATTATCAACCACCACAAATATATAGCGCAGCCCACCCTGGGTCTGCGAAAAATGACCAACATAATCAATAAAAACATGCTCCATGGGGACCTCCACCTGAGTGGATTGAAGAAGCCCCCTGCACTCATCGGAATCCGGCTTAGCCATTTGCAGTCCCGACAATGACTAAACATTCTTGTAACATCATGATTCAGGGGTGGGGTGGGGAAGGTAGATTATGGAATCACGGATCTTGCGAACGATTTTATATACTGACAGATGACCCCCACAATAGAATTATGATAATATTTGAAAATAACCGGGACAAGCGCGGCAGGCAGGCAGATTTTAAGCTCTTCATCCCAAGCGCCTGCGACAGCTGGGTATGTTCTTCCGTAATTCGTACCCAAGAACTTGCTAAACGGCTCTCAACTAATCCATAATGGAGGTCATTTTGGGGCTACTCTTGTTGCGCAAGATCAGCAAACATTGTCAGAAACTCGGTAAGCGCTGAATTTACAAAACCTCCTACAACCTCGGGACCGTGGGGTGGAGAATCCTCCTTCAGCTCTTCGAAAATTTTGCTTAAGGTATCCGCTACTGAACAGTGAGCGCCGGAAATTTCGGGTGGACTGGACCACGGGTTCACAAACCTTCATTGACCATTACATTTAACAATTTACTCAGTGATTAAATATCTTTGGCAAAATAGCTGCGAAACAAATTTACAATATTAAGAAATTTGAACAGAGATTTTACGTGCTGCGAGTTTCGAAACAGTTAATTAACATGGTAGGATTTAAATCCCTATTAAAACAATACCAATTAGTTGGATATAATCATATTAATTAAAGCTTCAACCTCATTGCAGAAAAAGGAAGGTCTAAGCATAAGCAGCAAAGTGGAACGATTTCCGATATACAGACAGTCAGCAGTAAATTTACTTTACATTGTCATTAACGAACAGGATAATAAGATAGCCAATATAGGTCCCACGAAGAGAATTTTAACGTACGGGAAGAACAAGGTAACCAGCTGACGCAATAAAGGTATACAAATTACAGCCAATCCAGCAGTTGATCTCTGATCCATTAGAAGCAGTGGACTCTTGAGGTACTTCGACTCTAGTGGCAGTTCCCAAAATATCTGAAAAAGATTTGGAAAAAACTTCTACTTTAGAACCGTCGTAAGGTGTGGCGTGTCTTAGTCCCAAGTTCTGGTACCGAACACAGGAGCAGGGGACTTTAGCGTTAGCTCAATTCGTCCACGTCGTAGCCGGCCGCGGTGGCCGAGCGGTTCTAGGCGCTTTAGTCTGGAACCGCGCGACTGCTACAGTCGCGGGTTCGAATCCTGCCTCGGGCATGGATGTGTGTGACGTGCTTTGGTTAGTTAGGTTTAAGTAGTTCTAAGTTCTAGGGGACTGATGACCTCAGATGTTAAGTCCCATAGTGCTCAGAGACATTTAAACCCTTTTTTTACACGTCGTAGCCAAACTTCGGTCGGCTGGCCACGAAACACCAAAAAGGAAAGCAAGTGCATAGAGAAAGTTGTTCATGAGGTGCGCAGCCACCAGTCCGGGCTAGGACAAACGTAATCGTGAGGCGGCTACCTGACGTACAAACCACAGATCAATACATTGAAATTACAAGGTTAGAGATAGCTTCAAATATCAGATGTAACAAATGAGAACCCACACGACCATTTATCACAGGTTTCAGCACTTTCGGCCACCATGACCCACTGACTTATACCCGACCACAGATTCAAACCAAAATCTGACAAGTAATATGTGCTTACGCATGGACACACAAAAACCATACTGTAATTAATAAAGGGCCTACTTCTGCTCTAACACGAATGGAATAAAAGATTGAATATAGCCCCAAGTGTGCCTACTTGACCTAGCATAGTAAAACTTAGTAATCATTTAAAAATACAAATATAAATTTAAAACCAAACATTAAAAACCACTAATTGACCAGACGTGATTATTACCCTGGCTTAATGGAAAGCTACACAAATGCCACGATTTATGAACTTGGAGTAATTGAATGCTTACGGCACTTAAACCGTAATATTGAAAGTTAGAAAGGATAACTGTCCACAAGGGGAGAGACCATAGTCAAATATTTTAAGCTTCTGAGCAGGAGAAACAGACTAACAGCTGCTTCTCGGTACACAAAATAGCCTACGACAAACTACATCAAATGTTCAGAAAAAAACACTTTAACAGAAAAATTTGTAAAGTATAAGATATACGTAGCAGCATATGACAAGCAGAAATTTAAAAGCGTGACGAATCACTTGACGTCACTGCTCAGGAGCAGGCTAACGGATCAATCACTTCCTTTTCCCGTCACAATATACAGCTAGCGATCTACACAAGTATGTTTCTATCAGTTAAAATACAAGTCCACGGCGGTTGTAGGTACGGAGACGAAAACATATGTCACTAGAAACAGAAGCAATCACCAAACCTAAACGTGTGACTTCGGCTCCACGTGAGGCAGTCTTATTGGAATCAATAGCAGTCCTTCAACGGGGTAAAGTGCCAACCGCACAAGCTACCCTCCTGGACTCACAGCAAACATGCCCCTCCCCTTTCTCTCTCTCAACCACGGAGCGATCCGCCTCTCCTCCATGCCTATCGCCAACTCTCCTCGTCATTGCGACGGGGCCTAACTTCTAGCTCCCCTCCCCCCCTCCCCCAGAAAGCGGTAATACCCGTCTACCACGGCCTCGTAGGCAAACCATGCACTTAGATGAAGAATCGATAGCTAGAGAGCACCAATTACTTCCCTTAATTCGGCACACGTTGAAGCGGAAGGTGGCAATTCGTACAACCCACCTCACAATACGCCAGGTCTTACGTGGGCGACCTAGAACCCAATTAAGGGTCTGGTTGTAAGTCTGCAGTGTGAATTCCCGCTATTTGAAGTAATATTTAAATTTCTTCCAGGCGGAAAGGACAGCCAGCGCTTCCAGGTTGAGCCTGGCACCTAGAGATAAAAGCTAAGGACCTCCGCTCGCCATCTTGCTCCTGAAGCAACGTGGTGGCGGCAACTCGGCTATAGGCGTTGGTCTGGACCACGAAGGGTTGACTGAAGTCAGGAACATTACTCAAAGCAATCTTCCGCTCGTCCAACTCAGTCTGCTGACTGTCGGTCCAGACAAATGATTCGCCATTCTTTCGCACAGGTTTAATGGAGCAACTACCATAGCAAACTTCGGAACGAGTTTTCGGAAGAAATTAATCGTTCGAATGAAACGCGCTACCCCTTTCTTAGTCTTTGGAGGGCGGAAACTGTAAATAGATCAGGTCCGAAACTGATTAGTTCTGGAACCCTCGGCCGAGACTAGATGCCCCAGAGCCGCGTGGAGAGTCCGCGCGGTTTGAGAGTCATGTCACGGACGGCGCGGCCCCTCCCGCCACAGTTTCGCGTCCTCCCTCGGCCATGGGTGTGTGTGTTGTTCTTAGCATAAGTTAGTTTAAGTAGTGTGTAAGTCTAGGGACCGATGACCTTAGCAGTTTGGTCATTTACGAATTCGCACACATGTGGTTTGACAGTAACTTCACTTGCCTCAGATGCTCCAAAAACAGTCGCAAGTGCTCCAAATGCTCATAGAAGGCTCCACAGTATATAACAACATTGTCCAAGTAGTCAAACAAACACTTGAACTTCAGATTTCTGAGCACGTAATCGAATAGCTTATAAAGGATTGCCACCGCGGTAGAAAGGCCGAAAGGCACCCTGCAAGTCAGTGCAAAATGCTTCGCCAAGAAGAATCTGGTAATCCTAGTTAAGGTCGAAAACGCAAAAATAGTTGGCCACGGAAACCCATAAAAAACACCTGTGCAGATCAGGATGAGGGACAGACTCCAAGATTACTTTATGATGTAGGATATTATAGTCCACAAGTGGCCTGTAAACTCCTCCGTCCCCGCCTCCCTCGCCACCTATTAATTTTGGGCACAAAAAACTTTCGGTGATGCATACGGCGAGGTAGATAGCCTTATAACCTCGTCACCGAGCAGTTTATCTAAGTGTCCATGCACGAACTTCACGTAGGTGGAGATAGCTGGTAAGGTAAATGCATGATTGGAAGATGGTCGGAAAGTAAAATCCGATATTCAATACGATTAGTCACACCCAATTTATCTTCCAACACCGCCGGGAAATCAAGCAACGTCTAAAGGAGAGTTTTAGCCTGATGAAGAAACTGCACAGCGTTTAACTCTGCCCCATTAACTATAATGTTACGAAGACCTGCTCCGCTAGAATTGTGCTACAAGCGAAACACCAACTCTGCCGAAATCCAAAATAAAGCTTCCGATGAGCATAATCAAAAACTAATCCCATTTTACTTACAAAATCAGAGCCCAAGAGGAGGTCGGTGGTTGAACTCTCAGCCAACAACACCCCCATCATGTCATCCCACGAGGCAAAAACGGTAAATAATTAACCATTACGAGGGGCAGAAAAACGTAGGTGGAAGTAAGATGCGAATGGTTGGCTGACGAACATCACTTACGTTTAATAAAAGCTCGGCTTGGAAGTACAACCCACCAAAGTATACGCAGCAAGATTTGCCCCCTAAGACGCATGAACTTGTATGCTCCATATAACAACACAAAACGACTTGGTGATTTAGTGCACAAAACATCAACAACAACAAAAAACTGAAGGTCCCGAATAACAATAAACTGAACATAAAATTTTTACATAACCCCAAGGAGCCCAGAACCCAAATTGCTTGAAGGACACACAGTTCTGTGACAATTAGTAAATTGAAGATATTATGTTTCCATTTGTGCGACACGGTCTTCGAAACACTTGCCCAAAGACAGGAACTGGTCACAACAACAGTCCGTTAGAGAAGCACTAAGACACGAACACTTGCAGTACCCGAAGCAAGAGCAGTGATCAAGATCAGTCTTTACGAATGCTGCGTGGTCACGGCACCGAAGCAACGAATGAAAGTAGCTCACCAACCATCCGAAGCTGCTGTGTGGTGACAAACAGTGGAGAAACATGGAGCTGCCAGGAGATGCGTCAATTACGACGACGCACTACCCGCTTCCAAATCTCGTCTGCCAAAGGAATAATGCGTCCACTACTGCTTCTGGTGCACGTCCCTCGTGTCTGAGAGGTGCTCAGGCAGACAATGTTGGAAGTCACCCATGTGAGAGAAGAAACAGTCACCCGTTGGCCGGCAGACCGGCGCTCTCCGTGCTGCCTCATTCACTGCCTCTCCCGGCAGAACAGACTGAACACTACTAACTGCAAACGTGCCAGTCCCCATTCACGCCAAAGTACATGTTCCAGATGACGTGGTGTGAGCCATCTATCGCGGAACGGTTCATCTGGTGCACGTAAGACAGGAAATGTGCAAATATGAACAACGATTACGATTCTGTTTGTGTATGATACAATTACTGCGCACTCTTTGTGTTGCGTGTTCTGTAAACAAAATGGGTGTGATAAGACATCCATTCCGGACTCAAAATGGTTCAAATGGCTCTGAGCACTATGGGACTTAGCATCAGAGGTCATCAGTCCTCTAGAACTTAGAACTACTTAAACCTAACTAACGTAAGGACATCACACACATCCATTCCCGTGGCAGGATTCGAACCTGCAACCGTAGCGCCTAGAATCTCTCAGTCACCGCGGCCAGTAGATATTGACATAAATGTTATTAGGAAACAGAGTGCCACAATCATTTAGTAAAATTTTAAAAACTTATTCCCAATGCGCTTAAACGTGAGGGGTTTGATGTCATTACTGACGATCCGCTTGTCAAGTTAGGACGTTAAAAGCTGTTGCTACCTTGACGCTGTTCGCAAAAGTTGGGCTATGTCCAGGTATCGGATTTTATTCCTCTCACTTTCCTCCGGTAGGAATCACCAGTACCGGCAACATGATCATCGTTGGCATAATCATTTCTATCAACAGCAACAACATCACAATAAACTCACATATGTCGCAATCATAATGAACATTAACACAACAACAGACCCCCATGTGCCAGTCACAAGAGCACAACACATATGAATCATTAACAACACACAAACATCATTCTACACACATCATCCCCAGCAATGAACAGTTACATATAACCCACCAGACAAGCACACCCCTTGAAATAGCATAGACCAAAAACAGTTGTACCATACTGTGAATGTACTCCAATGTATGTAGACTGGTTTTGGAGGGATGTTTCATTTCACATGCAGTTCCTGCTTGCCTCATTCACGTGTTTTTTTCTCAGGAACTCTTTCTGAACTATCACCTGAGGCATATAATCAACGTACTATATCTTCATTTCATTACTCCTCAACTAAACCTTTTAAACTGTCAAACAGCCTGAACCACTGCATGCAAAAAACTTCTTTCCACAAAAATATAATCATACGTAATTATCATCATCATCATCATCATTGTGATTCTCGACATCATCACCATAGTCATCATCATTACAGTCACCATCATTTTCATAATCTATATTTTTCAATGGATCACAGTACTTAACCATATGGTTGCATGTTCTTCCAGCATGTAATATTACGTGATCTTCCCACGTAGTAGGCATCTTGATCTTTTGTCTTCGCTTCGTGAAAACCAGCTTTAGTCCATTTACCATGTACTGCCATCTACTCCAGTCCATTCCCCGATAGCGTTTGCTTATTTTCCCGCATATTCTTGTAATTTCGAACATGCATCTCTCTAATGCCCACTGCATGGTTCTCTGTTTCGGTATTAAAAGTCCATTTCTCACTGAAACACGTCAAAATTAATTTTGAAAGGCGTATTCAGTTTCTAAATGTACTCCAGCCTCTTTGTACTTGTTTCTCCACTTACTTTCTTATCCATCAGGTCATTGAACTGCCTTCAACAAAAACATTCATCCACTGACCGGATGACTGCACTGTTTCTAATACTTCCGTTATGTTACGCACTGTTTTAGTCAGTTTGTAGATAGTTTTCAAATCTGCTCTCAAACCGCCTCTCCTAAGTCATTTCATTCGCTGTTGGATTTTATTTGCACTACGAGTTAACAACACAATATCATAAACCTTGATCAGAAATGAGCTATTAACACGTAATGGTTTGTGAGAATAGTGTTGGTGATATGGGATCACCTTCCATCTTCTTCTGAATTTATCACCACCCTGTGGATGTCTGACAGCAATCTTGGAGGTGTCACGTATTTCCCCGGTGTACTAATGTAGTTTGAATTAATGTCAACTTTTGCAAACATTGCCAGTACAGAATGAGATTATCACTCTGCAGCGGAGTGTGTGCTGATATGAAACTTCGTGGCAGATTAAAACTATGTACCGGACCGAGATTCGAACTCGGGGCCTTTGCCTTTCGCGGGAAGTGCTCTACCAACTGAGCTACCCAAGCACGACTCACGCCCCGTCCTCACAGCTTTACAGAAGTTTGGAAGGTAGGAGACGAGGTACTGGCAGAAGTAAAGCTGTGAGGACGGGGCGTGAGATGTGCTTGTGTAGCTCAGATGGTAAGATCGGTAAGACAAGGATGCCCCATGTCTATGCCTCTCTACGTAATAGCAATTGAGCCACTTCTCCGGATGCTCCGTTGCAAACTTCAGGGCTTAACTGTCTACTCATGCAACATAAAATGTATTGCCTATGCGGACGACGTGATTGCTGTCATACGGTCGCCGGCCGAAGTGGCCGTGCGGTTAAAGGCGCTGCAGTCTGGAACCGCAAGACCGCTACGGTCGCAGGTTCGAATCCTGCCTCGGGCATGGATGTTTGTGATGTCCTTAGGTTAGTTAGGTTTAACTAGTTCTAAGTTCTAGGGGACTAATGACCTCAGCAGTTGAGTCCCATAGTGCTCAGAGCCATTTGAACCATTTTTTGTCATACGGTCGGAGCAGGAGCTACGGGAGATCACTGACAGTAACACTGAATACGAACGAGCATCAGGCTCCAAATTAAATTATACGAAGACCAGATTATTGCTGATTGGAGGAGGCTTTCCGACAGATGTAACTTGTCCATACAGGTTGTGCGAGACTATCAAACTGCTAGGTATAAAAATGAGCAGTTTCCCTATAAGAACAACGGCAGTCAATTGAAAAGAACTCTTGGCCATCACGATAGCCTGCCTTCAACAAAATAAAAACAGAGAACAGAATCTGCTTCAACGAGTTCAATTCATCAATACCAAAATCCTTTCCAAAATCTGGTATGTTGGGCAGGTTCTCCCGGTGGTAGACACTGTTGCCAGGGGCATCCTGTCGGCAGTCGGATGGTATGTTTGGAGGGATGAGATATTCAAGGAGGGGATCAACGTCGTCACTCTCCCTCCGGCGGAAGGGGGCCTGGGTCTAATAGATGTCCCAACGAAATGCAAGGCTCTCCTCGTACGTAATACACTGCAGCTGTGTCACAAGTACCCTGACAGCGCACTTCGTATGGCCATATCGACCATACAACATGCTAATACCAATAAACCTGGGGGAAGTGCACTATAAGACGAATCATATCAGGATGTTTCTCTTAGAAGCCAGCTACCTGAAGTCGAAATCGAGTGCCCCATTAAGTGATCTAACATCTGCTCAATTATATCGGCTCATGAACGAAACTGGAAGAGCCAACCGCATGGTGACGAAGTACCCCTCTACGGATTGGCCTAGAATCTGGGCAAACATCAATAACAGTGTTCTAGGCACTGACGTGCGATCCACTTGGT
Source organism: Schistocerca serialis cubense (assembly GCF_023864345.2). Lineage (NCBI taxonomy): Eukaryota > Metazoa > Arthropoda > Insecta > Orthoptera > Acrididae > Schistocerca > Schistocerca serialis. The sequence continues at coordinate 505,533,502 of NC_064643.1, read as the reverse complement.
ACAAAATTGTCAATCAGACAATACCAACTAGAGAGCGACTCAATAAAATACATCTGTCGGTGTCAGACAAATGTATAGAATGTAATGTCATCGACACCTTACAACACCGTTGTGCCTGTGGTGAGAACGGCCATATATTGAACTGGTGTCGTAGGACCATGGCATCGATCTGCAGGACAACAACGCAGAACATCTCTCTAACATCGATTCTCCAACCGGATGGAACTTACTATCCGGTAACCAAAAAGAACACGTGGACGTGGTTGGCAGCGCACACGCTGCACTACATCATTAATGTGCAGGAAAACCGGACATACATGGGCTACAGAGTATATCTAGTGGATGGATGGTTTTGGGGAAGGAGACCAGACAGCGTGGTCATCGGTCTCATCGGATTGGGGAAGGATGGGGAAGGAAGTCGGCCGTGCCCTTTCAGAGGAACCATCCCGGCATTTGCCTGGAGTGATTTAGGGAAATCACGGAAAACCTAAATCAGGATGGCCGGACGCGGGATTGAACCGTCGTCCTCCCGAATGCGAGTCCAGTGTCTTACCACTGCGCCACCTCGCTCGGTGTGTATATCTAGTCACACAGGCTAAGTTACTGATGAGGGACCCAAAATATAAGAGAAAGTTTGCCAATTATATCGCGGCATTACAACTAGTGACGATATGACACACATACGATGAAGAGACTTATAAGAGGATGCTAGACGAACAGATGGAAGAACGAACAGGTTTTCAGATTTTAAAACCAATGTTCACAATTATTATACTTGTACTTCTTTGTTTTTCGTTGCTTACATTAGGACTTTGTTTTGTACTATCATCGATAGTCGAGAGAAAGTTTTCAGTTTGTGACTCACGTTGAGAATGTCACTTTATCCGAATGAACATTGCCTAACATCACATTCCAGCACACCACAGGACGGTCTGCGGACTTCAGCGACGTCTGCCCTCACAACTACGAGAAGGAAACCTGGGCGAAAAAGAAAGGATAACTTAACGAACGACGCCAAGCTTTAATTCTTGGGATATATAAAGTGAAGGCTTATTAATTTCGAGAAGACGAGTTTTGAGGATCGCGTGTCAGCTGAGTCAGTGCCACCTTGTTGGAGGACGAGCAGGGGAATGTTTTCAGGGAATATACTATTCTTTTCTTTACAGATGAAGTCTTTTTATTTCGTCATGAAGAAGAACTTTACGCAGGGGAATGATTTAAAGGAAAACAAGTTTCTTTTCTTTACAGAAGAAGTATTTTATTTCATCGTGAAGTAGAACAATTTCTTTTAATGGCGATGAAGCCAGGCCGAGAAGGCAACTTCTGGCGAGCGTAAGGATGGGTTGAAGGGGGGGAAGGAGACGCAAAAACAAAAAACAAAAAACAAAAAAAACAAAAAAAGTTGGTAGAGCATTAGCCCGCGAAAGGCAAAGGTCCCGAGTTCGATTCTCGGTCCGGCACACAGTTTTAATCTGCCACGAAGTTTCATTGCCAGTACAGGTTTTATTGAAACTGAGTAAAGCACATTCCCGAATTCTTTTAATCCCAGAGCCAGCATTAATTCATACTCATCGCACCGTTCTGTAATTTCGTTCAGACTTACAAACGGTTCGTTTGTATTATAAACTGCCAGTTTGTACTATAACAAAATCGAATACTACAGTATTGTTACTGTTGTATCTCGGGTGGTCATAACTGTAATGCGAAGACTAGAAAGCAGGAGACACACCAACATAGCTGGGCACACTACAGAACATTAATAGACAGTGCTATAACTAAACGATCAAACACATTTACTTATCTTTCGAGAAGCAGTCATTTATAAACAGTGATGTGAATGCGTGGGCATTTTATAAGATGTGGCAAATACCCAGGATAAATAGCTGGGCAAATGCCCAAACGTCATAAATTCCCGGGAAATATTTATTTTTAGAGATTAATTGATAAGCGGCGCTTACAAAAAATTTTAAGCTGATATTTTATGTCGGGAAAGATGTTCTGCAACTCGGTTCCTTGTTATCAAATCTATTTCATATTACTGATCTTATTTCTTCTTCACACCAGTGCAGTCATACTAAAGCAGACACAGAAAGAAACAGAACCGAAAAGTATAGTCTGTCTCAAATGTCACTACATCTGACAATAAAGCATTTTATGTTTAGTTTTGTCACTGAGAACAGTTTAACATTTAAGAATACGTTTATTGTCAAGAAACACATGCAAGTTGTTTATGCATTCAGTAATAATTTTGGTATCAGTAATCACTTTTGAATAAAAATCAGAGATTTTGCAAGGATTAAAATTGTGTTACATTACATTGCAATGACCATAGGACAATGTTTTTTTTTTTTTTATACCGGCTTATCATTACACAGCTGTCCAACGTGGTGTGTTGTGTGTGTGTGTGTGTGTGTGTGTGTGTGTGTGTGTGTGTGTGTGTGTGTGTGTGTGTGTGGCTGTATAAGTGCGAAAGAGAGACAGAGAGAGAGATAGAGAGAGAGAGAGAGAGAGAGAGAGAGAGAGAGAGAGAGAGAGAGAAAAGTAGAACTGGTAAAAAGAAAAGGACATTATAAATGATAAGCAGGTGTCAGCAACACGCGCCGTTCCTTGGATAGTAAGTCGGAATGCTAGCAAGAAGTTTTAGGTATAAACATTTATTACCTTTTAATATTGGGAATATTATCCCATCAGTATTTTAACTGATGAATTATACTTTCTAACAGTAAAAATTGTAGTAAGTACTTTTTTATATAAATGTTCATATTTTGGGCATTTTAAACAGCTTTGGTCAAATTCCCGGCCAAGTGGCCATCTATAAATTTCCTGCCCACTGTACATTCGCCCTCTCCCATTTCACTATGTAAAGCATAGCAAGCATTTTCTATCTTTATATACATTCTTTTATCAAATCAACAGAAAACTACCTTTCGAACTGCGTTGATTCTCGCAGACCTCACTAATTTTCCAATTTCGTACGGGTATATTATAAGAAACGTAATCGCATAATGAGCCTTAAAAGTACTTTTAGTATCACACTTTACCGTAATTCTAACAAACGATGTGGTGAATTTTCGATGTGTTATTAATCCTAAGTTATTAAGTAAATAGTTATATTGTATTACAATACGATACCAAACGGACGTTATGGAAAGTGGAACTCAGACGAATTGCATTTATCTGTAATCTTACACTTAAATAGGGATCGAGGGTTAAATGAACGTGCATATTCAATGCGCATAAGCTAACAAATAAGACGCATGCTGTAAATAGAAACAAAAATGCAAATGAGGAAATAAAAAAAGGTTGGGCCACATAACAGAATTTCCAGCGAACTTGAAAGTGAATTGGAAGAGCATATTCGTACATTCTAAGATATTGTTGTCCGTTTAAACATATCGGACGCAACAAAACTATAGCTTCACGGGGGAAAAGCAAATGTTTCGGAGACTCGGTAAGGAGGCCACCACAGAAACTCATTCTTAAAACAGAGGCGTGGTATTGCGAGTTGCGCGAGGGAGATCGAATGGAAGAAATTATCTGATAAAGAAAATGCAAAACGTGGATCCATCCTAAGTGTTCAAGGGTGGGAAAAAGCGTGAAAAAGTTCGTTTGCAGTGCTTGCAAATAGTGATGTAGAACTAAAATATTGGACAGTCCCTTAAATTCAGATTAGTTCGTACTTTAAGACAAGGGATATTGTTTCTTATGGTGGTATATTTTAAGCACCCACTGGTACATATTGAGAAGTGAGATTGCTACTTTGTGTCATTTGCTGCTGTTCAGTAGATTAAGTGTAACGTGTTTCCCAGAATTTTGCGTGAACAACATCCCGCAGTTGAGAATGGCATTGTTTAAATAATTTTCTAACTTAATTACTTTCGCTGCAATAAACGAAATCTCCGTATTGGTACAATTGAACATGTCTTCCCTATCTCGATAGGAAATGTCGGCGACATCAGTTTAATCGACTGGTGCAAGAGCGATTTCACGCAGAAAGCAGAGCAACGATTGTCTAATTTTGGTACGTGGAATATAGTTCCTACAAAATGAACAGACAACTTAATCATCGCATCATTTAAAACAGATTAAAATGAAACCTTCTTTGCCTTACTTTCCTTCAGTAAATTATCGCTTAAGCTCGAATTGGGGGAAAAAGAACAAAGTCAAACAAAGTGAAGTAAAACTAGAACAGTGAAATATGAGTAACAAAATGTACACCAAGTTCGCGTACTTTTGTTAACTCTAGTAAGGATAAGGACTTTTAACCGCAAAGTAGATAGAGTAGAGAAGCATAAAAGCGTATTTCTGACCCTTCTAAGTAATCAATGGTCACGCATTAAAGTAGGTAATTTCTGTTGCTTTATCAGATGTAGCGGCTTGCGTGTTAGTGCGAAATCCATTCTTTTGACATTACTCAGATAATACCAGAGCATACATATCAATGAAACATTAAATTCACTGTAGTTAGGTGACTAGTGAATACGTTTGCGGCCCATTTCTTTGACCCAGTTTCGAATAAATAACAATCACATACTTCCCAGCAGAAGTCGTAGAGAACAGTTAAGGGAGGTACTTTTCAGTTTGCAACGGGTCCAGAGTAACAGTATGTGAAATGTTCAAAATGTAAGGTGTTAATTAACCACTGTCTTATAGTGTGCTGTATGCAGATTATAATAATTGCACCTAATTCTTTTCTACTACAAGTGTAACGCTTGTATTCTAGGTCTGTGATAGTGTGTAAACTATTCGTTTCAGTTGTAGTTAGGCTTGTAAATTGTCTCTTACATTGTTTCTATGCCTTAAATTCGTCTCATTCAACACCACTTTTATTGGTCCAAATACGCAGTGATCTCCATTTTTTACATACACTGAAGCAAGTTAGGTTAGTGTTAACTAGTACATCCCAACGATGTTTTAAGAAAAATAAATTGTCAATGAATAAAAACTTTTCAGAAACGACACTTCCTCCTTAAAGCAATTATTCCGTTGACCTCATTAAGGCACTCGAACAAGAGACATGTCAGGCGTCAGCCACTTATGGTAAACAGTAGTCAACTTGGTTGATCATGTCCGACATTGTACGTGTATGAAATATTTCAGTACTATTCCTTGATTGCACCACAGTATTCCAGAAATATGAGTGTACGAGTTTGAAATTGCAGAATACTGAACTATCAGTGTCAATATTTTGGAATCTCAAAAAAAATGGTTCAAATGGCTCTGAGCATCATGGGACTTAACTTCTAAGGTCATCAGTCCCCTAGAACTTAGAACTACTTAAACCTAACTAACCTAAGGACATCTCGCACATCCATGCCCGAGGTAGGATTCGAACCTGCGACCATAGCGGTCGCGCAGTTACAGTCTGTAGCGCCTAGAACCGCTCGGCCACCTCGGCCGGCTTGGAATCCCAACTTCCGCATGTATTCAAAATGTCGTTAATTAATCAATAACGTGCAAAACACAGCGTACCTCATTTACCTTCACTACATGAAGTAACTGTTTATTCGCAAAAAAAATTTACAAATAATGTACCGAGCAAACGTTATTTAGTTACCAGAGGGGACATTATCCAGCATCATTGTGATTCTTACAAAGTGGTTCTTTACGAAGATATGAATAGCAGTTATCTTTTTTAAATATTGCCCCACAATTTTTGTTGCGTAATCCACTTCCTCTCCCTCCTGTTCAAAAAAGTATCACAGTACATCATCCATGTAAAGCTGATGTTATTAGAAACTTAAGCAAAACTGACCTAAAGTAAAATGCGTAACTCTATATGCGGCAGCCTACACAAAACTACAAAGAAGCACCAAAGAAACTAGTATAGGCATGAGTATTCAAATACAGAGATGTGTAAACAGGCAGAATACGGTGCTGGGGTCGGCAACGCCTACATAACACACGTGTCTGGCGCGGTTGTTTGATCGGTTACTGCTGCTACAAATGCAGGTTATCAGTGAGTTTCAACAAGGTGTTATAGCCGGCGCACGAACGATGGGACACAGCATTTCCGAGGTAGCGACGAAGTGGGGATTCACCCGTGTTACCATTTCACGAATGTACCGTGTATATGAGGAATCCGGTAAAATATCAAATCTTCGACATCACTGAGGCTGGAAAAATATCCTGCAAGAACAGGACCAACGACGACTGAAGAGAATCGTTCAACGTGACAGAGGTGCAACCCTTCCGCATAAGGTAACTGAAAGGATACGCAATGGCACGGACAGACATGACGCTTTTATTAAAAGTCAGTAATTACGAGGGTGAGTCAAATGAAAACATTAAATATAATTGAAATATTATTTACTGTGCAGAAGTGATACAATGCTGTATCACTGTCGAACATAATCTCCCCCACGCTCAATGCAAGGCTTCCAGCGCTTACAAACTGCATAAATTCCTTTAGAAAAAAATTCTTTTGGTAGTCCTCGCAACCACTTTGCACCGCGTGGCGTACCTCTTCATCAGAACGGAACTTCTTTCCTCCCATTGCGTCTTTGAGTGGTCCAAACATTTGGGAATGACTTGGGACAAGGTCTGGTGAGTATGGTGGATGTGGAAGACACTCAGAATGGAAGTGAACCCTGGTTTCGTCCCCAGTAACGATTCTTGCAAGGAAGCCATCACCTTCCCGTTCAAAGCGCCGAAGAAGTTCTTCACAATCATGAACACATCGTTCTCTCATTTCAGGAGTCAGCTGCCGTGGCACCCATCTTGCAGACACTTTGTGAAACTGGAGCACATTTTGCACAGTGTGGTGAGAAGTCCCATGACTAATCTATAAACATGTTGCAGTGTCATTCAGTGTCACTCGGCGGTTTTCCTTCACTATGGCTTCAACTGCTGCAATGTTCTATTGAGTCATAACTCGTTGCGCCCGACCTGGACGAGGAGCATCTTCCACTGAAGTCGCACCATTTGCGAACTTCCTACTCCATTCGTAGACTTGCTGCTGTGACAAACATGCATCACCGTACTGAACCTTCATTCGTCGATAAATTTCAGTAGGTTTCACACCTTCACTACGCAAAAACAGAATAACAGAACGCTGTTCTTCCCTGGTGCAAGTCGCAAGTGGGGCGGCCGTCTTTACACTGACACTGCGACGGTATGCGTGCATCTGCACTACGCTGCCACCTACAGGCCATTCTGCACGCTGTTTGTAGCACGCTTACCGACTTACAGGATAACGGCGCGAAATTTCGATTTGTTATTAGAAATTGAAGGTTTTCATTTGACTCACCCTTGTACAAAGCAGTCGCCACGGTACATGATGATGTTCTGGACATTACGAAAGGCGGGACATAGTTCGTAACAGGATGTGGCATTACCACGGATGACAATGCATACTCTGGATTTCTTGTGTGGTGGGGTGAGGGGGGCTTTCCTTCCCGCATCAGCTCGGCTGACAACCGCTGCATGGTCGTGCGTGCATCACGTCTCCTCTAAGCACGCCACACGTGCTCAGTGGGACTTATATCGAGGGAACGGGCGGACCAGTCCATTCACCGAATACCCTCTCGTTCCAATCGCTCCCCCAGTCACGTTGTTCGATGCGGTTGCCCACCACATTCCATAAAATGAAGTTAACACCAAATGAACCCTGAAGAATATCCACATAATAGGTGTACATTGCCACAATAGCGTTATCCGGTGAATTGTTCAAAGACTCAAAGATCAGTACGCCCATGCAGTGTTATGACATCCACACCAAACGATCATGTTCGACAATGCTGGACGTACGCTCAGGGCGGGGAGGGATGAGAACGCAGTCAGTAACAATGTCGAACGTGTTCGTCTTGGTGGTCCAGGAGTTACGGGGTGCGGAGGCGTAAACTTGCATGCGCATACTGGCCTCCAAATCTCTGACCACGATGCACTCACTAGCCACCTCTATTGTGCACTATAGCTCTTGTCCATGTGCGTATTTTCAGGGGTGCTGTTTGGCCTGACTTCATTCTCAAGGATGATAATAAGCGACTGATTCGAACGGCGTAGGATATTCGGTGAATGGACTGCCCGATCCTCCGACTTCAGTCCCATCCAGCACGTGTTGCATGCTTGGAGTACACGTAGTGTAGCACGTCAGCATGCACCAATTACCACCCAGCAACGGTCAACCACGCTGGTGAAGGAAAGGAATACCCTACCACAAGAACCCCTTTCCGACCTTGCGACCAGACAATGAAGAGCAGTGACCACACATCCTATTAAGAACCATGCCCCGACATTCACAATGTTCAGGAGACCGTCACGAATCGCGGTGACTTCATTGTAAATACTATCTTTGAGTAACAATGTAAATTTTGTTCACCTCGTTGCGTACGAAGGACGCAACATACTTCTTTTAAGTAACTTGGTTTTATTTTGGATTCCAATACACCATATTTCCCCCAATCTTTTAGCTAGAAAACCTTGTATTTCGTCTTACCTCCTTTCAATGCGACCGCCTTACGCCATCTTACTGGTAGTGTCTGCATTGCTCTATAACACCACTCTACTGGTCGACGTCGGAGCCCACGTCTTGCTGCATCAATAACCTCCGCATTATCCACTTACTGCTTACGCACAGATTTGCTCTTTATGATCTTCTGTTAGACGGCGAGGAACTCAGAGGGCACACGTCTTTGAGTACCCCTACCCGTGTACTAGTGTGTCAGTACTACCAACACGGACGTCCAGTTGAGCAGCGAGGTAGATGTGGTCCGTCGATCTCATCGTATGAAATCGTCCGCACTTCGCAACGTTGCAGGAGTCCCCGCTGTGTGCGGGCGACTGGCACGCGGGATATCGGACAGGTTTGTGCCACATTGTTGACAGACTCCCCACCAACGACTAACCTGCTTTTGATCAATCCCTGGTCTCCGTAGACGACCTGCAAATGCCTATGAATATCTGCGATGCTCTGGTTCCCCGGCAAAAGAGACTCGACGAGAGCTCTCTTCTTGAGATGTACCTCTCTTACAGACGTAATTTTGAAGGCTACGACTAACCCCGAAGGTATCGGAACTCCATGAAAATCCGGGGTAAATAAAAATACTCCACCAAGTCCCACGACAAACTCCGTATTTGTACAACCAAAAGTCCCGAGAGCAATACTGTGTTGCATTATTTATTGAACGACCCTCATATTTTTCAGTTACCTTCTTTGCTATATTATAACAGCTCTCTCCGTCCAGAATGAAATTTTCACTCTTCAGCGGAGTATGCGCTGATATGAAACTTCCTGGCAGATTAAATTGTGTGCCGGACCGAGACTCGAAGTCAGGACCTATGCCTTTTGAGGGCAAGTGGTCTACCACCTTAGCTAACCAAGCACGACCCGTCCGCACAGCTGCAGTTCTGCCATTACCTCGTCTCCTACCATCCAAACTTCACAGAAGCTCTTCTGCGAAACTTGCAGAACTAGCACTCCTGGAAAAAACGATATTTCTGATACATGGCTTAGCCACAGCCTGGGGGATGTTTCCAGATTGGGATTCTCACTAGCAGCAGAGTGTGCGCTGGTATGAAACTTCCTGGCAGATTAAAACTGTGTGCCGGACCGAGACTCGAACTTTGCCAGGAGGTTTCATATCAGCGAACACTCCGCTGCAGAGTGCAAATTTCATTCTGGAAACATCCCCCAGGCTGTGGCTAAGCCATGTCCCCGCAATATCTTTTCTTCCAGGAGTGCTAGTTCTGCAAGGTTCGCAGAATAGCTTCTGTGGAGTTTGGAAGGTTGGCAGAATTGAAGCTGTGAAGACGGGTCGTGAGTAGTGCTTGGGTACATCAGATGCTAGAGCACTTGCCCACGAAGGGCAAAGGTCCCGAGTTCGAGTCTCGGTCCGGCACACAGTTTTAATCTTCCAGGAAGTTTCAGTTCTCTCCATGTTTTCCCGCTTTCTTCCAGCAGTATTAGTTAACACTGACACATAACGCGAAAGTTACTTTCGGCCTTTTGGACATCAGTGTACGAGGGTCGGTCAAAAGGTAATGCCTCCCATTTTTTTTCTACTTAAAGAAATTAAGTTAAGTGAAAAATTTGAATTTGGCGCCATTCCTCAAACCTTCTTCTGCAATCCACTGCAGTAGTAACTTTCTGTGTCAACAGGTGGCAGCACAGCAGAAGTTTGTAAGATGGCCGACATCGATGTTCGTTTGAGACAGCGTTGTGTGATTGAATTCTTGAATGCAGAAGGTGAAACGCCCATACGCATTCATGAAAGACTGAAGAAGGTGTATGGTGTTGTGACAGTGGATGTCAGCACTGTTAGACGATGGGTTCGTCGTTGTAAGGAAGCTGAAGGGCAAACACCGTTGACTGACGAAAAGCGGAGCGGCAGGCGGGTGAGTGCAGTGACTCCACACAACATTCAGCAAGTTGATGACATCATTCGTGGTGACCGTCGGGTGACTGCAGATGAAGTGTGTCGCATTATTTCTCTTAGTAAAGGCAGTGTGATCACGATTATTAAACAATTGGGGTACTCAAAAGTTTGTGCACGGTGGGTTCCAAGAATGTTAACCGATCAGAATAAAGAGGCAAGGAAAACAATAGCCTCCCAACACTTGCAGCGCTTCCGTTTGGAGGGAGATGAGTTTCTGAAAAAAATTGTGACCGGGGACGAAACATGGGTGCATTTTTTTGAACCCGAATCAAAGAGGCAGTCAATGGAGTGGCGTCACACAAGCTCGCCGAGGAAGAAAAACTTCAAAACTGTGCGATCGGCAGGGAAAGTTATGGCAACAGTTTTCTGGGATACAGAGGGTGTGATTCTGGTTGATTTTTTGGAGCAGGGATGCACAATAAATTCTGTTCAATACGTCACAACCCTCAACAAACTTAAAGCACGTCTTCAGCGAGTTCGCCCAACAAAATCAATGGCAGATGTTCTTCTTTTGCATGACAATGCAAGACCACACACCAGTCGTCACACCTCTGACGAGATTGTCAAAATTGGATGGGAAGTCTTGCCTCATCCCCCATACAGCCCTGACCTGGCACCATCAGACTTCCATCTGTTCGGGCCACTAAAAGAAGCTCATCGTGGGATTCATTTTGAAGATGAGGAGGCCGTCAAAACATCCGTGCGTCAATAGCTTAGGAAGCAGAGCTGTGATTTTTACCGTGCTGGGATACATGCCCTTGTTCAAAGATGGACCAAAACTGTAGAGATGGGCGGAGATTACATTGAAAAATGACAAAATGATCCTCAATGTTGTGGTTTTCAACCTATGTAATTGCATTTAAATTTCCTGACAATTAAACGTAGAAAAAAAATAGGAGGCATTACTTTTTGACTGACCCTCGTATTATACGTTTACGCGAGCCACTTTATCTGTTTACGGTGTTCCATTTTTGTCTGTCTTCACAAGGCGCTGTTGTACATCCCACGCGTGAGGGAACACCCTGGCGCCCTCGACAGGATGCAGACGAGACCTGCCTGGGCAGAGCCTTCGCCGCGACGTCCCCGGAGGGCGCGTCGCCCCCGCCCCCCACAGCCCGCTTCGCTCGCGCAGGCAGCGACAGAGGCGCCGGTGCTCACCTATTACTATTAAACACTCCATTTGCATTCCAGATGTGCGCTCTGTCGCAGCTTCCTAATTGCTTTATGTATGTATTGGGACGCGCTTTGACCCATGCCGGTTCCGAGCGCTAATGGAATCTGAGATCATCAATTCAGTATGCGCAGCGTCGTAAATTCAGAGCCTCTTGCTCACTCACTGTGTTATATGTATGTTCCATTGTCAGAGTTACAGCTTTATCGCATGCGATAAGCGAGTAAGTACTTCCGAGAATGACTGCATTGTGTTTTTCTGGATGTAACTCTGGACTTCCCTCTGCTGACATTTTACTTTTTTTTCTTCGGAAAAGGAAGTTTTTTCTTTATTTTAACCTTTGCGACGCTACAAGGTCAGAAAAGTGGTGTCGCAAAAGCCGTATATATGATACGTAAGAGCTGAGATCGAATTACAAACCTTGGTGACGTTAGTATGCTGCGTTGTTTCATCTAACAAAAACAAGACCTAATATTCCCACACTCTTCAGGTAAAGCTGATTCCAACACTAAATTTGTTCTTAATTCCCTTTATGTTAGCCAAAAAATCATGGTGTACAACAAAGCTGTTCCGTATGAGCACTTTTATGCCAATCGAATTGGAACCATCAAGTTATAACCATTTTAGGTGTCATGCTGTAGGTAGACTAACCTCAGCATCTCTTTGTTAGATTTGAAAACGGACTTCATCATTCCATTAACCATTTAAAAATCTACAACAAAAATATAATGTCGTAAAATGGTTATTTCAACAACAAAATGTAAAGCAATACGTATCAGAAGCAAAACTTTTATATAGATCAAATCAAGTCTTTCAGATACTTAATCTACATATTGTCTTATATAGATTACCCAAACGCATCATACAAAATACGAAACTACAGTAGCAAATTACCAGTCGCGTTTACAAAACGTGGAACACCAAAAATAACGATACTGGAAGTTTATGTAGTGCTAGTACATCAAACCATCTCTCAAGGAACCGATTTATGGATCTGATGGTGCCACTCAAAATATTTTCTGGTATCCTTGGCCAAGAATTATTATATCCCTTAAAAATGTTAAATGCAAACTGATTTAGCCATTTAAACGTATTAAGCAAGTATATAACTGCAGCGATATCATACTATCGCCAAGAATGCAAAGAAAAGTGACTTCTGAATGTTAAAATAATGGATTGTTTGATGCTGCTACCACAGATTCTGAATTAAATATCCGCAGGAAAGAAATCAGTGCCTCGACCACACAACCGATGGAAGGAGAGCGTAAGAGGCCATATGAAAAGTTATAATATTGATGATGATGATGTGAAAGAGTTCACCGTCGAATGCTTTTTTTTAATATCCAACAAAGGACTGATGAAAGAAATTAGGAGATTTTTAACAGAGACCAAGTAAAGTAAACAGCTAGTTGAGGGTACACCAAGGAAACTGAAGTTGTAACATTAGGTTTACTTAACTAAGCTGGCTGAAGCAATCGACCATAGATTTATGAAACGCTCACGGCTATTGCCTATCGCTTACATTCGTTTTGGGCAGCAGATGAGTTATAAGTGATCTGTCTCCAACTCTCCCCCAGCTGTGTCAAATTTTATTACCCGAGGAATGAACGCTGACTACTGAAATCTTGGAGTATAAATTTTACTTTATACAGGGTGTTACAAAAAGGTACGGCCAAACATTCATGAAACATTCCTCACACACAAATAAAGAAAAGATGTTATGTGGACATGTGTCCGGAAACGCTTAATTTCCATGTTAGAGCTCATTTTAGTTTCGTCAGTATGTACTGTACTTCCTCGATTCACCGCCATGATTTCGTACGGGATTCTCTACCTGTGCTGCTAGAACATGTGCCTTTACAAGTACGACACAACATGTGGTTCATGCACGATGGAGCTCCTGCACATTTCAGTCGAAGTGTTCGTACGCTTCTCAACAACAGTGACCGATGGATAGGTAGAGGCGGACCAATTCCATGGCCTCCACGCCGTCCTGACCTCAACCCTCTTGACTTTCATTTATGGGGGCATTTGAAAGCTCTTGTCTATGTAACCCCGGTACCAAATGTAGAGATTCTTCGTGCTCGTATTGTGGTCGGCTGTGATACAATACGCCATTCTCCAGGGCTGCATCACCGCATCAGGGATTCCATGCGACGGAGGGTGGATGCATGTATCCTCGCTAACGGAGGACATTTTGAACGCTTCTTGTAACAAAGTGTTTGAAGTCACGCTGGTACGTTCTTTTGCTGTGTGTTTCCATTCCATGATTAATGTGATTTGAAGAGAAGTAATAAAATGAGCTCTAACATGGAAAGTAAGCGTTTCCGGACACATGTTCACGTAACATATTTTCTTCCTTTGTGTGTGAGGAATGTTTCCTGAAAGTTTGGCCGAACCTTTTCGTAACACCCTATATATATATATATATATATATACACATGTGGATGTGGGTGGGTGGGTGGTGGGTGGGTGGGTGTGCGTGTGTAGTTGGATAGGTGAGTGGGTGGATGTCTCGTTTGGCTGTTATTTTCTGAAGGTAAGTGTTGCCCAGTCCGTTTATGTTACGTGAATCCAATGACGTGCTACTTTGAGCAGAGTACTGGCAATAAGATATACTAAGATTGCGTTGGTACCCTCGATATTACAGGACATATAAAGGAGAAAAACACATAAAATACAATTTCTGTTAAAAGATATTTTCTGTACACCATCAGCTGTACTAGAATGTTGTATTTGCCAAATACGTTTTTAGAATCTATAACCCATCAGTGGTATATGATACAGAGGAACAAACAGCTGTATGTTGATTAATTTCTACAAAAGATGTACATATACATAGCAATAATATAAGTTTACTCGCATTATGCACTTATTTAGCAATGGGCACGCTTATCAGTTAATACAGCAGGATCTGACATATATACCGCATTACGCAGTACACATTTTGTCATATAAGTTGTTGCTCTCAAATTTTAGGCTTTGAAAATTTTCGATACTGTTTGACATAATTGTCATATTGAGTGAACATGAAACTGACAGGTCAAGGAGTCTACATTACTTGTCTTTTGTTATTTCTGAGAACATATTTGCAGATATGTCTGTGACGATTTTTACGTGCATGATATAAATTCCAAACTAAAATTATGCAGGTATATACACCCAATTCTGTACCTTTGTTTGTTCATTAAGTATATTCTGTGGTTCTTTTGCATAAGTGTATATATTTCAATTTCTTCTGAAATATTTAAGAACCTAAATTACACAACAACCGAAGGAAATGTTAGAAACCAACGCGCAGTTTACCTGATATTCACGGAAAATTAATTACCCTCTAACTCTGTCATTAAAGTCAGATAAGGGGACTATAGTTCCTCTTGTGAAAAAAGAGGAATAGATCCAAAATACCATAGACATCTTTAATAGAAATGACTTTAGACATCGATTGGGATCCCATTAATAAATGTAGAGCTCAGACAAAAAAGCTCTAACGAAGTGTAGATTTCTGCTCACTAGTAGAGAAAAAGACCAGTGTGTAGTGACGAACCCTGAGTCTCCGAAACTGTAATCACAACCTGAAGATTCACAAAGAACAGAACATGTTCCTCTCACACCACTTGCTTACTCACAGGTATATATGTTCTTAGAAATAACAAAATACTGGTTCCTTGTCTACTATATACCACATTTATGCCTAACTGTATCAAGAATCATCACTGCCTAAAATTTGACAGCAATAAGGTAGATGACAAAGTGTGTACTATGTTATAGGACATATCTGAAGACCTGTAGTATTAACTGACAAAGCATGTCGTTGCTACAGAAGTGCATAATATAAGTAGACTTGTACACTCCTGGAAATGGAAAAAAGAACACATTGACACCGATGTGTCAGACCCACCATACTTGCTCCGGACACTGCGAGAGGGCTGTACAAGCAATGATCACACGCACAGCACAGCGGACACACCAGGAACCACGGTGTTGGCCGTCGAATGGCGCTAGCTGCGCAGCATTTGTGCACTGCCGCCGTCAGTGTCAGCCAGTTTGCCGTGGCATACGGAGCTCCATCGCAGTCTTTAACACTGGTAGCATGCCGCGACAGCGTGGACGTGAACCGTATGTGCAGTTGACGGACTTTGAGCGAGGGCGTATAGTGGGCATGCGGGAGGCCGGGTGGACGTACCGCCGAATTGCTCAACACGTGGGGCGTGAGGTCTCCACAGTACATCGATGTTGTCGCCAGTGGTCGGCGGAAGGTGCATGTGCCCGTCGACCTGCGACCGGACCGCAGCGACGCACGGATGCACGCCAAGACCGTAGGATCCTACGCAGTGCCGTAGGGGACCGCACCGCCACTTCCCAGCAAATTAGGGACACTGTTGCTCCTGGGGTATCGGCGAGGACCATTCGCAACCGTCTCCATGAAGCTGGGCTACGGTCCCGCACACCGTTAGGCCGTCTTCCGCTCACGCCCCAACATCGTGCAGCCCGCCTCCAGTGGTGTCGCGACAGGCGTGAATGGAGGGACGAATGGAGACGTGTCGTCTTTAGCGATGAGAGTCGCTTCTGCCTTGGTGCCAATGATGGCCGTATGCGTGTTTGGCGCCGTGCAGGTGAGCGCCACAATCAGGACTGCATACGACCGAGGCACACAGGGCCAACACCCGGCATCATGGTGTGGGGAGCGATCTCCTACACTGGCCGTACACCACTGGTGATCGTCGAGGGGACACTGAATAGTGCACGGTACATCCAAACCGTCATCGAACCCATCGTTCTACCATTCCTAGACCGGCAAGGGAACTTGCTGTTCCAACAGGACAATGCACGCCCGCATGTATCCCGTGCCACCCAACGTGCTCTAGAAGGTGTAAGTCAACTACCCTGGCCAGCAAGATCTCCGGATCTGTCCCCCATTGAGCATGTTTGGGACTGGATGAAGCGTCGTCTCACGCGGTCTGCACGCCCAGCACGAACGCTGGTCCAACTGAGGCGCCAGGTGGAAATGGCATGGCAAGCCGTTCCACAGGACTACATCCAGCATCTCTACGATCGTCTCCATGGGAGAATAGCAGCCTGCATTGCTGCGAAAGGTGGATATACACTGTACTAGTGCCGACATTGTGCATGCTCTGTTGCCTGTGTCTATGTGCCTGTGGTTCTGTCAGTGTGATCATGTGATGTATCTGACCCCAGGAATGTGTCAATAAAGTTTCCACTTCCTGGGACAATGAATTCACGGTGTTCTTATTTCCGTTTCCAGGAGTGTATTACTGCTACATACGTACTGTTACCATTTTGTTGCAATTAATGCAAATACATTTGTTTGTTGCTCTTTATCGGATGCTATTGATGATGGGTTATAAACCCGGATATTTGGTTTAGGCAAATAAGACATTTCAGTTGCAGCTCGTATAGAAGATGTCTTTTAATAAATATCACGACTTGCAGAGTACCAAGCATTCAAGATTTTTAAAATTTTAATAAAATAAGATTAGCTGCAACTATCCACTGAATGTACGTGTATGTTAGAACGGAGAAATCCATTCGATCAGATGAGTAATCCTTCAGCTCACATTCTTCAACAAGGTGACGAATGGATTTTCTTGGACCTTCACAGTATTAGCTTCATGTCGGATTTTTTCCAATTTGTATAGATTCTGTACAAACGTCGTATATGGTTCCATGTATGACGAAGGTGTTCACAGCCACTTATAATTTCTAAAGGATCTATTAGGTCACGTAGATAGTTGGAAGCATTTTTATTTCATAATTCCAACCACACGGCGTTGAGAGTTTATCTGTCGCTAACGATCTGTTGAGCAGGACGTCAGAGTGAGTATGGAGACTGAAGCCAACTTCTTGTCAGCCGGTACATGCCCTAGTGTATGGGCAATTCAGGATCGTTCATCATTATATTGTATTCCTTTACGCGGGCTCTTTGTCTACGGTGGGGTGGAATTCCATAGCGTAGCTCTGGAAGCCAGTACACTGGACCAGATCTGATGCACCCAGTTAACCATCCTCATTTCTCAATGTAACTTAACGTCCATCGTTTCGGAGAGAACACTATTCAACTGAAATATTTACGAAGATACTTCCCAATGTTACATTGTCTTAAGCGAGTTTGCTTTTTGTTTCACTAGTTTGCGTTTTTAATTCTCTAGGAAACTTACTGATGTTCCGGCTACTTGGTATAATTGTTGCACATTAGTTTGAAATTAAAACACTGAAACCTAGGCTAAGGAAATGTATTACAGTATTTTTTCAGTGTGTTGTCGGTGTTATTATTAGATTCTGTTAGCTTTCATCACGCTCATGTTATGTGGAATAACGAGTGAATTATGTCGCTTTTACGAATAAATTCACTATTTAGTTTCAAGATCTTTATCAGTTGAAATATGAAATACATTGGTGTACTTCGGAAATGAAATTCAGCGCCTAAGTAATCAAGCTATACACTCCACTACGTGGAAACCTCCTAGGCTTTAAGCTATGGCTAAGCCATCGTTCGCTTTACCCTTCCTCCTGGTAGTAATAATATCACATTCCGTGAAGTTTAGTTTCCTGCAGACTGAGCCTTGGGTACCATCGTTAATCCTGTTCCGAAACAGGGTTTAACGATGATTTACTCGACCAAAGACCCGTTTAAATTCTGGTTCTCGTAGTACATGCGCTATTGGAAGACCATGTTCAATCTCCTGACAAGATGAAGTGCTAAAACACGTGAATAATCTTCAGTAACCAAGTTTGAGTAAATCGAAGAAATCCAAAGAGACATACATGTAATAAAACATAAGACGCAGTAGATAAAGTGAAAGAAAATTACAAATTGAATTAATAATCAAATTTATGGGTTATATAACTCTTGTGGAACAAGGCAAAAACCATGAAAATTGTAAAACGGAACTGCCAGCGTACTAATAACTTAATCAGAATCAGCAAACTAAAAAGAAAGTGATAAAAAAGAGTGGAATGGAGAGTAGCGGCTTACTAAATAAGATGAGTCAGAATGTGCAGTAGCAAAAATTTCTCCGTGAATTTTCTCAGTGTATTCACGTAACGATACAAAACAGAATAAGAATTGCAAATATTTGAAACGTAGGTTAAGATTAAATATGAAGTCTACGGAAACGGTTGCCAGAAAACAAGAAAGTTGAATGGAACCTCTAGAATAGCATCGTGTGATTGTCACCCAATAACAGGGAGAAGCAGTATAGTTGGAAAGTTGGTTCGAAAGTTGTACAGTTAGACAAATGTTTGTGAATACATGGATCATATTATGGAAGATACTGAGTACGAGTAGAGTCTGTCGAAGCATTAGCTAGCTCAAGATGTGAAGAAGAATAATAGCGCTGACAGGTCGAGAGAATGACGAAAGGAGAAAAAATAAAAGAAAATATATGGAAAAAATAGTATTTACAAACCTCCGCTAGCACTGCAAAAATTCGAATAATTTTCTGCTACACGCTATAAAGATCTTCGTGACGAATTGCATGTCATTTTAAAAAGAACATGAAAATAACGCAGCTTGTTTGAATGTCAGTCGTGACAAAACTCAGAAGTGAAAGCAGATAGTTCTTATGGATGTTTTCTTCCATGATACCGATTTACTACTGAATACTTAACGTTGATGGCTGAAGGCTAAATAAATCATGTTCGAAGCTGATAACAGCTAGCAGAAAGGAGAATAACGCCTTGCTTTACTTTCAGAACTGGGAACGACGCGTTAGTGGAATAAGCGAAACAATTCTCCTACCTAGCAAGAAAGGCTACAGGACAGTCGAGGCAAAGAAGATTTCAGAGGCAGAGAGACACGAGCGAAGTAAGCTTTACTTCGTGTAAGAGCCCTACTGGTATCTGATAGTGACGTGGGATTAAGGTAGATGTTCCAGAAAGTATACCTCTGCCGAACAACACTGTATGGAAGTTAAATGTAGACTATAGGAAATCCAAAGAAGAAGACTCTGGAAGTCTTTCAAACGTGGTGTAATCGAGAGATGTTAAAAGTAAGTTGGTGATGTAGTATGATGTGAAGAAGAAAGGTGCGGAAAGTATTCCTGAAATTGTGAAATTGACACTGCGAAGAGAAATTGAGGGGTAAACAATAGAAGGGTGAGACAAGGGCTAGACTATTCGAAACGATTTGGAGAGGAATTCCGATGTAGTTGTTACGTAGACATGAAAAAATTAGCACAAATTAGTAAAAGATGCAAAACAGCATCAAAATGGTTAAAAGGCTAGTGACTTATAGAAAAACAAACATTCGAACTTTTACATCCACGTGAGTATTTAACAATTCGCACCTAAGCTCTTGGCAGAGGATTCATAGAATCACTTTTACACTATTTCTTAATCGTTCGAATCTCGAATGCACAGTCTAGCGTAACGACTCCAAAGGAACTTTTTATTCCTCTCTCAGAATCTGGACTAGCACCTAAAAAGCTTTTATATATTTTGACATGAGCGGGTTTATAAGAGGAAGGTCATCTAGAGATAACGTATTTGTGTTCGACAAATAACACATAATTTACCAGCTTACCTGGTTTCATAAATTTTGAAAAAGTATTTGACGGGGTGCACAGAGAGAATCTGTGGGAAATTATGGCAAAATTTTATGCCTAAAATAAACTGCACGAACAGACTGTACGATGCAACTTCTCTATTAGACATCGTTTCCAATTACACAGTGTAAAAGATCATAATAAACGAAGTTGTGAGACAAGAGTGTACTTACCACCTATCTTTTATGTACAATGTATAAATTGACGATGCCTTCCGACAATGGAAAGAAAAGGCGTCAGAAGCGATTTATTAACAAGAATAAATGTCGTATCTTATTATCATACGATCACGTACCTGTATTAATGGCAGACTCTGAAGACTTAACTACAAAAATCAATCAATCTTTTAAAACTGATTGGAAACATTATAATTTTAAGGTGGCAGTAAGTAAATGAAATATAATGGCATTTCATGGAAAATACCCAGTACGAAACAGTATTGTAACTGAAGATCAGCTTTCGGAAGAAGTTCAGTTCTTCAGATTCCTCAGAAAACATTACTATCAACGAAGACATAGAGTGTATGTGGTGCCACAGGCAGAATAGCAAAATATACACGAAGAAACTCAAAAATTCTATAAATTGATGGCTGTACCTGCCCTACTGTTTGGCAGCGAACCTGGGTTACGGAAATGAACTACACAAGCCACATCTAGGTGACGATTTTTTTTTTTTTTTTTTTTTTTTTTTACGAGTAGTCAGACGTTGCACTAACCTGGACAGCATCCATATGAATATATTTGAAGTAAATGATGCAACAAAAGAACATAAACAAAACTGGAATAGAAGGAACAGGGATTACAAAGACGGCCTACAACACAAACCTGAAAAAATGTGCAACATTGGACGGTCAGTTAAAAGATGCAAATGAGGCCACAACTGGTTGATAAGCTTAATCTGTCAGAGACAGAAGAACAAGATAATTATATGGAGTAAGTTAAACAACAAAATACCTTTCCTTCCAAATCCAGTTTTAGTTTATCAGTGAAATCTTTTAGCATTTTCAAAATTTCCTGTATTACTATATAGAAAAAACCAAGACTGCCTCAAGGTTCTTTAAAAACCAAGGGAACGAGCTCTCTACATTTTTTTAGCGGCCATTGGCACCTTGTGTTGTGTGTATGTCCGGGTGGTAGGGGGGGGGGGGGGGGCGGGGGTTGGGAGTGGTTCGCGCGTGCTCGCGGTCGAGAGTACGTCGCATTCATGGTTTGGTGGTTATCAGCGGAGCGTGGCGACCCACGGCTCCTACAGGATCGTGAAGGCTAATCGACGGGCGTGCGCGGTGGCGACACAGATTCCACCACGTCAGATCACTGCACGCTCGTAACTAAATCCTAGCAACGAGGGGAGGCTCCACTGAGGATTTAGACTCACTCTCAAATGCGATACCCTAAACACCTTGTCTGGACGGTACCAGACTGCTACTGCATTCTATTCTGATCTCTGCGTTCTGCTACGGTTTTTAATCTCTAGAGCTTCCTCACATACCATGGAGGCTATTCATTGTTGCCTTAATACTTGTTGTTCTGTCCCTTCTTCTTGGTAATAATTTTCACAGAATTCTTCTTTCACCGATTCCACTGTGCACCTTCTCGTTTTTTGTCAGTCTTCTTAATATACAACATTCTGTAGCTCCACGTTTGAAACGCTTCATTAATTTCCATATAACGTTGTTCTCCAAACTTACGACAAGGACTCGGGACATGCTTATTTACCTGTGCTAAAAAAAGGGAAGGAAGATTACGTTTAACATCTCGTCGACAACGAGGTCATTAGAGAAGGAGAACAAGTTCGGATTCATTCAATGATGAGGTACAAAATCAGACATGCCTTTTCAAAGGAACCATGCTGGCATTTGTCTGAAGTGATTTAGGGAAATCATGGACAACCTAATTCGGGGTGGCCGGACGCGGATTCGAACGGTTGTCCCCCTGAATGCGAGCCCAGTGTGTTAACCACTGCGCCACCTCACTCGGTTTTTCTATGATAGACTCCTATTTATATTCTCTTTGCTTCATTTGCCATGTACTATTTCGTTTGCAAGTTCACGGAATTCCTTCACTTCTTCTACTTCGTTGTCCCGGATTTTCATGTCAAGTTCATCATTAATTTCATTTCTGATACGCTTAATTAGCTTCGTCTTTCTTCGGTCATTCTCCCGCACTTTCATTAAGGATAGAAATGACACAATAGGATCTTATCATCTTTCATCTAAAATTTAGTCCCACTACTGAACGTTTGTTTTATTTACTTTACTATCGATGTGTAGATTGAACAGCAGGAGCTAAAGCCTGCACTCCGATTTCAAACCCTTTTCAGTTCGAGAACTTTGTTCTTAGAATTCGATCCTTATTTTTCCCTCTCCGTTGTTGTTGACTTTATCCCTGTGCGACATTATTTTCAAGCCGTTCCGGCAGATGAAAAATCGAGTGAGTACATCATCGCTGAAGTTACTGGAACTTTTCTAGTGTGAATCGCAATACCATGCCCAAGCTGTTCAGAAAGCAGGGCAACGCATAATTCCTAGAAGACGCGCGCGTTTAGCTCCTGCCAGATCTCAGTCTTCGAGAACCGTCGAATCATTGTTATTACTTGGGAGCACCATACCGACGGAATGCTGATTGTAGTGCAGTGGGAGTAATAGGAGTGGAGACAAGAAGGACTCGGGACAATAACGGGGTAGAGAGAGTAGACAGCCCGCCGGTGTGGCCGAGTGGCTCTAGGCGCTTCAGTCCGGAACCGCGCTGCTGGTGTGGTCGCAAGTTCGAATCCTGCATCGGGCATGGCTGTGTGTGATGTCCTTAGGTTAGTTAGGTTTAAGTAGTTCGTAAGTCTAGGAGACTGATGACCTCAGATGTTAAGTCCCATAGTGCTTAGAGTCATTTGAAGAGACATGGGTCATTTAGACATGGGTCATTGCAGAACCTCTTCGTCACACTATGATAGTAGGATTCTGAGGCTGACGAATAAGTCTGGATGGAGGTTAGAGGCACGGTGTTTCCGCAAACCGTCTGCAATAAATTACTGGAAGCTAAACTGAGACCTCGAGCTGTGTGCGTCATTTACCGCTGGAACCATACCTCAGACAATAAAGAATGGCACGACGTTGAGCCAGTTACTGCAACATTAATCTTCTGTGTTGTTGAGAGATGAATCATGTTTATAGTGATTAGATCTACGCCATTTTGTACATATGGTCACATACCTTTCTAAGTCTTGGAGTGATAGCATTGGAAGCTGTTGTATAAGGACATCAGGACCGATTTGGTAATTTTTCAGTGGAGGCTGAGTGCTTGTTAACAATTAACGCGTAATCTCTTGTCATATTTGAGCCGTGACGCCATTGAATTAGTAAACTGTTCTGTCTGGTGGCACTAGCTTAGGTGTAGTATTGACTATCCCTCTTGCGGCCTCATTGCCAGTATCTGTGAGGAAGAGTTGGTACCTGTGAGTTGTGTCCTTAGAAGGTCCTTGCTTACCTGGGGTTCACTGGCCCGAGAGAAGGCCCCAAGTTCGAGGATTGGCGGTAGCGTCGCGGCAAGAGATCGTCAGGATGTCCGAGCGGTCGAAACCACGAGCTGCTCATGGAGGGCTTGCGCAGAGCGAAAATACCGGAGTACTTCACCGGGGTTAGCGTCAACTACAAGCAGCAGGCGACATCCCGTCGGTTGGTTGGCAACATTCGTGTCGGACAACCGCTTGTGGCCTGGCTGCCCACTTCTACCTGGGTTTCATCGGCACCACTCAGTAAGCGCCGCGACGCACCGTTGATCCATGGAACTGCTTGTTGATAAAGGGGAGTAACATTCTGTAACCATCGTGGTGATTTGTTTCTTTGTCTACCTGCCCTCATTATTATCTTGTTTGTACCCGATCCTCAGAAATTTACTCGGTCGGCTCCTTGGTCGTAATATAGGCCGTAGTTTTGTGTTAACGACTAGTCGTCGTTAGCGAATTCGTCCCGCTATTATATTGCCTTTCGTTTCTGGTTTGTGCCCAATCATTAATTTTCTAATGAATCAGCTACTGGTCATTAATACAGCCGGAACAGTTGTACTAAAGCACAGGTTGCCGTTAAACAAAGAGACACCTTGTGGTTAGATTTAGATGTTAACCGATTAAATTATTTGATTGAAATTACATTTCTCAGTCATTAGCTATAATCTGAACAATCTGTTTTTCTAAGCTGTTCGTTGCTGTGTTTTAAAGACGGGCTCATTATTGGTGTATTTTAGCTGGATCTTGTGGTTCCGCCGAGTGAGTTTTCTTGTTATAATGTTTTAAGACGTTCCTTCAGAGCGGCCTTAATAACTGACAATTAGTTTAACTTTGAAAATATTAATAGCCAACTGTCACTAGGGCTCTAGTCAAAGTAAGATTGTCAAAACGGACGGGTTGGGATCCAGTCGCACCTTGATTGCCGATTGAAAGTAACAAGTAGTTTGATTTGAAGCAAGCCTTATTACTGTCATATTGTTTCCTAATCTGTTTAACCTTTAAGCAAAGGTGTGCATCTTAACCCCAAGCCTTTCGACATACAGCTTTCAAATTAAAAGTTACGTCATCTGTTTTGAGTAATTGAATCACTCTTGTCATCAATGGTGCTTATCTAGTTTTCATGTGTGGCAGAAACGCATTTAATAAGAGAGACTGTATTCAGCACGGTAGTAAACACCGCTGTTTGACCCGATAACGGGCGGGCTGCAGGTCCGGCCGTCTTGTAAATTTTGCCATTTTGTTCATTTTGTGAAAAAAGAAAAACAGGAACTTATGGTTGTATACTGTTAAGTAAAAGGGTTGTGTGAAAAGAAAGTTATATTGGTGGGTCTTCGCTTCCACGTTTTCCTGAATTCCAGTAAGTACTACGTATCCATATTCTTCACGATAAACGTAGCAAATGGCATCTTCCAGGAGCGTTATGCGAGACCACACTATTTCACAGGAAAAGTACCTCAAGGAATCTTTGTCTCTATCACTGCACCTGCGCCAGGAGCCCGATTTGTCACCCATAGAACATGTCTGGAATACTACGGAAACACGTAAGTCCTATACTTTACACTAACCTCCAACCAGAAATATCCTTCAACTGACACCATTAGTGCTTCAGGGTTGGCATGGGAGTCGGTTGGTGCATCCTAAGGTGGGCTTATTTGATCTTGACACAACTGATTAAGAGGTGACCATTCGCTCCTTACAGAAATCTAGGTGAACGCATTCTACCTTGTGTAGCCGCTCGAGCAGAGTCGTAATACTCGTGGTAAGAGGAGGCCTGTCAATTTATTGGAAAATGGAATAGAGAAGCTTCCGGTACTTATCACTGTGTTATGGACTCCGATTACTGAATTCAGGTTACATCGATTCTGAGATAATTTGTACTTGTTTGTGATGATGGACTAATGTACTCAAGATATACGATTTGCTACTTACACTGTGCAACAGTCCTGTTTTTTAGCCAATTTGAATTCACAATTATTGTTGGTACATACTGCTCTCAATGATTAGTTTAAGCAATGACTTGCTACCCTTATTAAATAATAGGCCTGGTTTGTAGCCGTTTGAGATTTGCAGACAATTTTACTACTGGGAAGAATAAAATACTATTTCGTGTGATTTTTTTCGTCTAATTGAGAATAAGATTTGCGTAAGTGATCCGTGTTCTCATACTGTTCATTATGGGACGAGTATTTAGTAGGCTAATATTTATTTTGACGTTATCTTCGTGTTTCTTGGGTGACTAATGTCATTGTGACATTGACGTATACAGGGCTTGATGACGGTGCAGTGTGTCACAAAAATCGGTCACATTTGATTAAAGCAATTAAACGTGCGTCTTGGAGTGTTACTATCAATCCTTCAAACAACAAAAATTATGTAATGAGGTAATGAGTGTTTTAAAGTCTAAAGATATAAGAATATATCTCCAAATTCCTCGAATGACTGACGTAAACGTATAGTACTGAACAAATTATGCAGATACTGCCTAAGGTCTCACAACTATACGTAAGCGAATAAACTGACTCTAAACATATCGGTAAGACAATGAAACAGACAAAAAAAAGAAACGAACAAATAAAAACTATATTACATCGAAGCATTAGAAGTATAAGAATACAAGCCTAAAAGATACACTAAGTCAATACTGGCGCAGACTATATGGACAAAACTACTGGTGTAAGTGACTAACAGGCAAAAGGAAGACGGGCAGAAATGAGTAAAGGGTCTGTGCATTGTGTGGAATGGAGAACAGTTGTACTGTTTACAACAAAAATATTATCTTACGATAAGGAAAAACAAATCTGTGCCGCCGGCCGTGGTGGCTGAGCGGTTCTAGGCTCTTCAGTCTGGAACCGCGCGACCGCCACGGTCGCAGGTTCGAATCCTGCCTCGGGCATGGATGTGTGTGATGTCCTTAGGTTAGTTAGGTTTAAGTAGTTATAAGTTCTAGGGGACTGATGACCTCAGATGTTAAGTCCCATAGTGCTCAGAGCCATTTGAACCTAATCTGTGCCAGTACTCACTTGGTGTAATGTTTTAGCCTGATACTCCTATACTTCCAGCCTTTCAGTGCGCTATAAGGTTTATTTATTCGTACCCTTTTTGGGTCTATTTCATTATGCTTATCAATATGCTTAATGAGAGTTCATCACTTCATACGTAGTTGAGAAATCTTACCCATTATCTGTACAGTTTGCTACAATATGTTTAAGTCAGTCAGTCAATGGAGTTAGGTATTTATGTTAACATCTTTAGAGTTTAAAACGTACACTATCTCATTTCAGAATATTTCCTGCTTTGTGCTAACGTAAAATTGAAGCTTTCGATTTTTGTTTATCGTTTATAAGATGGTGTAATAGTTACAAATCTTTGAAAATACTATCTTTGTACTGATAGGACCCACGTCTGTTATGTGGACTGTCTGTACAGCCTCAAGTTATCTGTTGATGGACTAGGGAGCCAAAAGTTGGTTCACAATGACATTTTTAGTCTCGAGTCAGAAACATACAAATTTACAGTAGCCATACACATCAATGTGTGTATATATATAAATTGTATTTATATTTCATGTGCCCAGTACTTCGCAACCCCCAAGGCGCTTGGAGTGGCTTGCAGGAGATCAATCTTCGTGCAGGATGTAGGGCACAAAAGGCACTGGAGCATGTGGCTTGTGGTTTTGTTCTTGCCCACAATCACAGGACGTATCTTCTGTTATGAAGCCCCGTATCTGCAGGTTGTCTCTGGATCGTCCAACTCCTGGTCGTAATCTGTTTAAAGATTTCCACACCAGCCAGCTCTCGTTGTGTCCAGGTGGTAGTTCTTCAGCTTCTGGCGTCTGCAGGTGAGGCGTCGACTTCTTCTATAACTCCAGCCTTGCCTTCTATGGTGAAATGGTGAGCTTCTCGGATGTTCTGAGGAAGCTCTTTCGCGATCTCAGCCATTGCTGTGGTGTATTATGTCCGTGCAGTGGATGGGCACTGTCCTGTTCCACTTTCAGTCTCTCCTTGTTGGCAGCCACTGTTTTCCGTACCCAACGTGGCGCTATTCCAGCCAGGCAGAAGAGCTTATCAGTTGAGGTAGGTCTTAAGCAACCTGTGATCAGCCTACAGGTTTCGTTGGAGCAATGTTTACTTGCCTGGCATGAGATGACCTGTACCAGACTGGGAAGCATATTCAGAAGTAGAAAAGCACAGTGCCATTGCAGAACAGCGAATAGTTTGTGGATGTGAGCCCCACTGTGTCCCCGCTAGTTTGCGAATTAGGTTGCTTCGAGCGGAGATTTTCATTTTGGTGTTCTTGCAGTGAGCTTTGAATGTCAGAGTTATATCGAGAGTGACATGAAAATATCGTTTCCAATATATCTATGTTCCTCCAAGTGTCGACGAAGTATTCCGTAAATTTCACTTAGGTACATGCTAGTGTAGTTACAAAATTGTATTCTGTTACTGAAGAAACCTTGGCGTGGCAACACGAAACATCCCTCCAGCGAGCTGCAAAGGCGACGGAAGTGCTCGAGGAGCCATGGAGGAGGTCGTACGCGGTCGCGGCACCACTCTGCCGGGGGACGGTGTGGGGAGAGCGGGAAATGATTGTGGGTTTTATGGAACGTAACGCGAGGATGGTTAGTGTGAGCGAGGGCAGGTAATTTGGGGAGAGGCCCGGCGCCGAACGGCTGCAGACTTTGGCCGGGAGGAGTCATCTCGGCCCACTCTCGCCCATTTACATAATCACCAATGGAGCGCGCTCGGAAATTGACTTCCGTAATGACTGCGGCCTTGGTCGTATCAGTATACGGACTTCTCTCTCATTTTTCTATACTTACCTAGTTATCCGTTTCCGACGTCTTCCTCGCATTCAGATGCAATCACGCTGCTTCATAGCCCACGTTTCTGGTCGAGTCCATCGCGTGGTGAGTCTTTCCTTCTTGTCGAGAAGTAAAATATTCACATCATCAACATATTTTCCCATATATGAAGTAAAGTGTTGCGAAAGGCGATACAGCTACATCAAAACTGAATCGTCGTTACAGCCACAGAGGTTTCTGATAGGGTGTCATCAGCAACACGTGTGTTTACAGCTACCATATTAGACGGCATTGTGTTTACGACAGTGTTAACGTGAATTTTCAAAAAAAAATCGGAACCGTTTTAACAGTTACCTAAAACTGTTTACCGGTTATTCACAGCCCTGGTTACAACACAGGACGTTTCGAGAGAAAGTACTTTGACTTCGCTTCTATCAGGATGATACCGAAGAGCAATTATCCTAAAACATAACGTCTGACCTTAATGTTGTCCACAATACGTTAATTTATTGGTCTCGGACACTAGATTACCACATCATCACCTGCTACGAAGTACTGATAGTTCCTATTTTGTGTTTACAGATGTAGTCCCAGTAGTCAGAGTATTGGATCAATGGAAGTGTTGCGAAATCAAAACGCTTACCTGAGCTTCCTCCGTTGTTTGAAGACGAACAATGCAGCAAAAAGTTAAAACTAATTAAACTGGTAAAAAAAAGGCTACTAGCATCGATCCGTTAGTTTACTACCATCGATTTCGTCCGCATACCCGGCAAATCTAGAGAGGTTATTCAAAGTCCACTGAGAACAGGGCACGCGTTTATATCAGGTTTCCCCTTCGGAGCGGACCATACCAAAAAAATCAAGTAAACTCGATTTCCTCTTAAAAATTGTAAGACGGCGTTATATTGTGACGTCTCCTAAATTCGAGGTCAATAAACCATTAAACACTTAGCCTCCATAGTACTGTGACACAAATCCATCTTTATAGATTACATCGATAATCAGTTTTGTGTTACACCGACCACAGTGCATTCCAGGACTTCGGTCCCAGAGTTCAACAATAAATCAGAACTTTTCTACATAAATTACACTTCTTATGTAAACTCATTTCATACACGCAGTCACATTACCAACCGGTATCGGCCATATTGTTCGAGTATTGCCATTGTAATCCAAAGGAAGGCAGCTCTTGTGGTATTATCGCGAAATGTGGAGGAGAGTGTCACAGAAATGATACAGGATTATGGCTGGACGTCGTTAAAAGAAAGGCGTGTTTCGTTGCTACGGAATCTTCATGCAAAATTTTAATCATCAAATTTCTCCTCCGAATGCGAAAATATTTTGTTGTCACCGTCTTACATAGGGAGGAACGGTCACCATGATAAAATAAGGGAAATCAGAGCTCGTACGGAAAGATATAGGTGTTCATTCTTTCCGCGTGCTATACGAGATTGGAATAATAGAAAATCGTTAAGTTGGTTCTATGAACCCTCTGCCAAGCACTTAAATGTGATTTCCAGAGTCTCCCTTTAGATGTAGATGTAATTTGATGGCGACAGGAGGGCATCCGGCCACCCTCTGACACTAACATTGCCAAATCTATAGTAACAAAGCCGACCCCGCGTTGAAGTGGGACAAAGGCCCAAGAAAATGTTTGCCAGTGTAATTTGGGAAAGCAGTCACCAAAATACAGGCATTGTCGGTGACGACAACCTACGTCAGTGTTGACTCACCCTGAACTGCTTCCTGCGTCTCTTAAAAATCTATGTTGTATGCACTGATAAGCCAAAACGTTATGACCACTGCCCACCTTGACGTGGGAGGCCCCCTGGTAGCATTGCGGGCACATGACGCCATAACAAATATATGCAAGCGAGTAGTCGTGGACGAGGGGTCAGCCTAGCGAAGATATGAGCTACAAAAGGGGAAATCCATTAAAATAGCCGACTTTGGTAAAGAACAGTTCACTGTTACGCAGAACCTGTGAACGAGTATCCCGAAAATGGTGAAGCTGCTCGAATGTTCGTGTGCTACTGTCGTGAGCATCTACGGAAAGAGGTAGAAAGACAGTGAAACTACCACCGGGCGCTAAATCATTGGATGTCCACGACTCTGCGCAGAATGTGGGCTCAAAATGGTTGAAATGGCTCTGCGCACTATGGGACTTCTGAGGTCATCATTCCACTAGAACACAGAACTACTTAAACCTAACTAACCTAAGGACATCACACACATCCATGCCCGGGGCAGGATTCGAACCTGCGACCGTAGCGGTGGCGCGGTTCCAGACTGTAGCGCCTAGAACGGCTCGGCCACCCCGGCCGGCCAGAACGTGGGGTTCTGTGGTTTGTCTGCTCTGTAACGTAGGACAGATGGTGATCTGTGGCATTCCTGTCGAAAGAGCACAATCCTGGTGCACCCACAAATGTTTCAGAGCACACTGTTCATCATACATTGTTGAACGTATATATTTTATGACTTCAGAAGGGTGTAACAAACACAAAACCTTCGTTGATGATGAGCTACAACCCATGAGTGGGAACACTCATCTTGTGGTTTGATGGTACCTTTGTACTTTTCCTGTGTGTTTTTCTAGATTAACGCACTACGAAGAGTTATGGAAAAATTATAAATGGAAATGAATCTTCTATGGTGGAGGTGTGACCCAGTATATATCCGAAATCGTATTCTCGGTCTCAAATTTCACACTACTATTGATATGAAACTTATTCAACATCAGTTTATTGATTTTACATCCCATTAGCCACAATTCTCTCGAGATCTGAAAAGTCTACTTCTGCCAGATGTTTCCTTTACATCCGCGCTCTTCTAGTGATCAACCAGGAAGAAGACATAATACTAAACTAGAGCTTCGCTTTGGCACTAAACGAAAAATGCATTGTTAATAAATTATGTTTCTTTGTAATATATTGACGAAATTCGCGTATGTCCTGCTCTTTTCGTAAATATTTAGAAGTTGTAGTAAACATTAATTAAGAACTCCGTGCAGATCTATTCAATAAGGATGGCAACTTTGCTTGGCTATCACGTTAAGTCTTCTTGGCTAAAACAGCAGTTGACCTCGAAGAACAAGAATGTTGATGGACCTCTGAATGTGTTCACGAAGTCCTCTGTAACTGCGTCCTTGACTACAAGGCTCTCTGGTATCTAGCCGTGAGAGCTGTAACTTTCCTCTCAACGTTTCCATGATGTCTCCATGACGGCGTACCACATCCAGAGCTCTATGAACATCGAGGCCTCTGCATGACAACATGGTGAAATCTGCCAACAGCACCAAACTGTGGGCTATACTTTTCTTTTCTTAAAAAAAAGAAAATTCTCACTGCATGGGTAGGCGTCAGTGTCACTCCCGATAAAGTACTAAATCAATCCCTGAACGAAACTCAGACTCCTTTAAGTTAAGACCTAGAGTCTTTTAATCACTTGTGTGTCATGTGACGTCAAGAAAATATTGAGAATATTTTAATAAACGAGACAAATCTCCGGTGTGTCCGCGATCATGAAATTTTATAAATAAAACCAACCAGATAGCCAATTAAAATATCTTTATTTCTTACAACGTTTCGACATCTGCCATCATCAGTTATCAAAAGCCTTTAAATTTGCGAAACGGTTCTGTGTCAGTATTGAAATCTGTAACTAATCGTGGCGCTGATTAGGTGCCTAATTTAAAATTGAGACTGAAAATCTCTGATTAGTTATGGCTGTTAGTAATGACACAGAAAATCAACAAAAATAATAAGATTAGATATCTGCACGAATGGAGAGAGAAAGAGGAACAATTTGAACCTCGTTTAGTACGAGAGCGGTTGGATAAGTCTGGTAAATTTAGATGAAAGTATGGAGCACTTTCGTTGCGCCTTCATGGTTGGTAAGCTTGCATATATACCAAGGATCGTATAAAGAACTTCAACAATATAAATCACACTGTACATTGTGCAGGTGGGCTGTTTAGGTTTTTATGTTGGTAACACCAAGTAGCGCTCTGTATGAAAATCACTGAATGTGCTGTGTGCAGGATCTGGCTGGTTGGCATTGTTGGAATATTCGCTATTGTAGTGTTGGACAGCTGGATGCGAACAGCGTGTAGCGTTGTGCTGTTGGAGGTGAGCCGCTGGCAGTGGTGGATGTGGGGGGAGAGATGCCAGAGTTTTGAGAGCGGACGATCTGGACGTGTGTCCGTCAGAAAAAGGAAATTTGTAAGACTGGATGTCATGAACTGATATATATATTATGACTTTTGAACACTATTAAAGTAAATACATTGTTTATTCTCTAAGAAAATCTTTCATTTGCTAACTATGCCTATCAGTAGTTAGTGCCTTCAGTAGTTAGAATCTTTTATTTAGCTGGCAGTATTGGCGCTCGCTGTATTGCAGTAGTTCGAGTAACGAAGGTTTTTGTGGGGTAAGTGATTCATGAAAGGTATAGGTTATTGTTAGTGAGGGTCATTCTTCTGTAGGGATTATTCAAAGTCAGATTGCGTTGCGCTAAAAAACATTGTGTGTCAGTTTAGTGATGATCAGAATAAGTAAAGAGAGAACTGTCTGAGTACGTCCACTTTTGCTCAGCTGTTTGAAAATAACTAACGTGAGAGGTTTTCCAGCACTGTCATTTTTAAATTTTTCTA
This sequence comes from Schistocerca serialis cubense, assembly GCF_023864345.2. NCBI lineage: Eukaryota > Metazoa > Arthropoda > Insecta > Orthoptera > Acrididae > Schistocerca > Schistocerca serialis. Next base: position 505,500,438 of record NC_064643.1, on the reverse strand, counting down.
AGGTGACGTTTCAATTGTTTACCGTCATCTGAATTGGCTCGTGTGTCGACTGCGATTGAAAATGGAGAAAACCGAGTTTCGTGCTGTTATTAAACACTTTCATTTGGAGGCTTGGACTGCCGCTTGAGCCGGCCACTGTGGCCGAGCGGTTCTAGGCCCTTCAGTCCGTAGCCGCGCTGCTGCTACTGTCGGAGGTTCGAATCCTGCCGCGGGTGTGGATGTGTGTGATGTCCTTAGTTTAGTTAGGTTTCAGTTGTTCTAAGTCTAGGGGACTGCATACCTCAAATGTTAAGTCCCGTAGTGCTTAGTGCCATCTGAACTGCCGCTCGAGTCAAAACTGAACTGGATGAAGTTCGCGTGTTCTCTCCATCTTAAGTGAAGAACTTAAATGCGGTTGGAAAAGCCCCGAAACTAATAGCGCTCCAACCACACAACTGAGGTCACCGCAAAGGAAACCATTGACAAAATCAGTGGTACGGTAATGCACGACCAACAGTTAAAATTCGTGGGATTGCTGGAACTGTAGGTATCTCAACTGCGCGAGTACGTAATACCTTGCACTGTGACTTGGCTGTGCAGGAGCTGCCTGCGAGGTGGTGGCGCAATTGCTCACAGTCAACCAAAAGCACATTCGGCACAACATTTCAACACAATGTCTGGCGATGTTTAACCACAATCCGTTAGACGCTTGCACAGATCTGTGACTGTTGATAAACCGTGGATTCATCATTACTCACCAGACGCAAAAGGGCAGCCACAAACAATGGACAAAGGCTAATGAAAGAGCGCTGACGAAGGCCAAGACCTTTTTGTCATCTGGTGAGTAGATGGCCATTTTTTTCAGATTACCAACAAATTATCCTCATAGATTACTTGGAAAATTGCACAACGATAAATAGACCGTATTATGCTTCGTCACTGGATCGTCTGAAACTTGCGTTGGCTGAAACAGATCGAAGTTGGCACGCAAAAAGTGTGGTATTTCAGTAAGATAACGCACCATCCCGCACACCAGCGATGATAACGGCGGAAGCGCATAAACTTGGCTCTGAATTGCATCCCCATCTACCTGTTCACCAGATTTAGACCCAAGTGACTTCCTCTTGTTTCTTAACTTGAAACATTGGCTTGCTCGGAAGATATTTTCATCAAATAAGGAGGTTCCAGTCAACGAATATTTGGCAGAGTTTGACAGAACCTAAACTATGTAGGGAAGTAAGGTATGCTGTCTATGAAACACACATTTTTCTTCCTTTTTTTACCAAAGCTATAAAGTAACTCTCGTAATTGTTTTGGTGGATCACTGGTTTCCAGTGATTTAGAGAAAGCACAATTCCTCCCCATTTTCAAGGAGGATCGACGGACGGAGGCCTATACCGCGGATGCTAGTCCACTATAGAAGTATGGAACATTTTTTATTCTTACTTACTGCGATCTTTTAGAGAACGAAAACTTCCCCTCTTGGAATTAGCATGGGTTTCAGAAGTAAACATTTAGGGCTATTCTGCCCGTAAGTTCACCTATGAGCTGCTTAAAGCTGTAGATAGCGATGTCCTGACTTCGAAAAGGCGTTCAAAAAAGGTCCGTTAGTAGCAAAGTGAGGAAATGAGTTTACGGAAAATGCAGGACTTCCTAACCAATAGAACTCATCTTGTCACTCTTAATGAAACGAACCTGTCAAATATGAAAGTAACTTCCGGTTTACCCCAATGGAAATATCGCCTTAAGTGAGACTTGTGAAGGGCGTAGATACTGAAAAAAGAGTGGTGCACTCTGTCGCGGGCTCGTTTAGTAAACTCGAGAGCGTTACGGAGATGCTAAACAAATTCAAATGGCAGTCGCTACGAGGGAGCTTTTAGCATCCCGTAGAGTTTAGTGTCACATTTGTAAAAGCGTTCGTTGTAAGACGACGTACAGTATTACTTCTTCCCAAACCCCAAGTGTTTGTGAAATGTGAACCACTCAAAAGCACTGGTCTGCAACACGGCGTGATAAGAGAGTATGAAGAACAACGGAACCGTGATTTAAATGGAAGAGGTGGAATGTGACCTGCCAGGTCAGTGTCAAGCAACGCTCAGACGATGCGACCACAGTGCCAGATGACCGCGATCTTCTCCGCTTGCCCGTAACGAACAGAACAGCTTTGCCCGTAGGTATTGGCGCAACATTGGAGCACAACATCTGGTGTGGACATGTCTGAGTCGACAGTTAGACCCCGTCTTCTGCGGGCTGGACTGGTAGCAACATGCCACTGCGTCGGCATCCATTGACCAGTAACCACCAATGCTGCAGACAGCTATGGAGAGCCGGCCGGAGTGGCCGAGCGGTTCTGGGGGCTACGGTCTCAAGTTCGAATCCTGCCTCGGGCATGGATGTGTGTGATGTCCTTAGGTTCGTTAGGTTTAAGCAGTTCTAAGTTCTAGGGGACTGATGACCTCAGAAGTTAAGTCCCATATTGCTCAGAGCCATTTGAACCAAGCTATGGAGAAGTGAATGGCGACACTGGCATGCTGAGTGGTAAAATCTACATCTGTAGTGTTTTATGACGAACCCTGCTTCAGTTTGTCCTACAGTGATGACCACAAACGTGTTCGACGCCGCCGCAGTGAAGGCAATCTGACAGACTATATTGGGCGGCACAGCGGAAAAACGCCAAGAGTGACGGTTTGGGGCGCCATTGCCTATAACACGCGATCTGTTCTCCTACGTCGTGAGGGCAATCTGAAAAGCTACCGCTACACCAGGGAGTTTTTACAACCCGGGGTACAGTCCCTCCTGTAAGCCGTTACACATGCCGTATTCCAACAGGACAACGCCTGGCCCCATTTGGTGAGGAATGTGCAGGCGTTCTTCAAACAACAATGGGTACGACTGTTTCCTGACCTGGCCGTTAGTCTGACATATCGCCCATCGGACGTGTCTAGAATACGGCCATTCGGGAAGTTATTCTTACAGTCACAGTTGACTCTGCAAGAGAGACGCTCAGTAGCTCGGTACGGGCTTTTGTTGAAGTTTCGAGAACATACCTTCACCGAGGACTCTAGCAGTATATTGCTGCCTCCTACGTATATCTCGCGAAGAGATCATGAGGATAAAATCAGAGAGATTAGAGCCCACACAGTGGCATACCGAGAATCCTTCTTTCCACGAACAGTACGAGACTGGAATAGAAGGGAGAACCGATAGAGGTACTCAAGGTACCCTCCGCCACACACTGTCAGGTGGCTTGCGGAGTGTGGATGTAGACGTAGACGTCTTCTTCTTTGTAAATTTACATAAATAAATAGCAGTATTAATAGTGGCTGGTTGCTGTCTTCTTGTTTGTAAGAATCAATAAAAAACATAAATGTTTCGTGGATAACTGGTAGGGAAAGTACATCGTTTTATGTTCCTAAACCACCTGCACCTCACGGGCGTCGTGACGACCGCGCACTGCCAGCTGGGGTCACGGCTGCCGCGAGCAGCTCCGCGGCTGTGCGCCGGCGGCTGGCTTCGGTGCAGGGCCACGGCAGGCATCGCATGCGCGCAGGCGGCCTGGCGGACCGTCGCGGAGCTGCGGCCTTGACCCCCGTGCAAGGCCGCGCCGCGGGCAGAGGGCGTGCGGTTCGAGTCCGGGTCGGCGCCGTTTCCCACGACCCCGCCCCAGGATGCTTACCGGCGGGAAAGCTGTCAGCGGTAACCGCCGCTGCGCCGTGTCGGCCAGCCTACACACACTTAAGCTGAACCCACCACGCAACTGTCAGGTGGACAGTATCTAGCAATCAAGCACATTAGACACTTGAGTTCTACCTTGGAGGCAACGAGTGAAGTACCATATTTACATAACGCGCCATTAAAACTGCAGTACCAGAAGGTGACCTGCAACAAATGTCAAAGCAGCTCCAAATACACTACAGTCTTGGATAAGCAAATATTTGAAATTTCATAGGATCCACACAAAGCAGATAAAAGTACTGCCATCAAGCCTACATATATACTTATGGAGAGATTACACAGCACGTTTGCCGGCCAGAGTGGCCGTGCGGTTCTAGGCGCTACAGTCTGGAACCGCTAGACCGATACGGTCGCAGGTTCAAATCCTGCCTCTGGCATGGTTGTGTGTGATGTCCTTAGGTTAGTTAGATTTAAGTAGTTCTAAGTTCTAGGGGACTGATGACCTCAGAAGTTATGTCCCATAGTGCTCAGAGCCATTTTAACCATTTTAACACAGCACGTTTAACATCGCATTTGAATTTTTGTTGGTTTTTCATAATGAAATCGTATTATGCTTCATGTAAGAAGAAGTAATGTTCAGCCGTTCGTGGATGAGAATCCATACCTGACGTTCACCAAACTTTTTTGTAGACACAGTGGAAAAAAATCGCAACACCAAAAAGTAATTAATGTAAAGTGATCACATCTTTACGCTACGACAGCTAATGGAAAGGTACTACGAATTTGATAATTACACCTCATATTTATAGATTTCCGAAAGGCCTATGACACCATTAACCAGACAATATTATGGAGGATAATGCAGGAGTCGAACATCACCAGAAAACACATCAAAGTGATTGAAGCGTGTTATACAGATACAAGCTGCCAAGTATGGTCTGGAAACAAAATGTCAGAGCTTTCCACTCCTAACATGGTTTGAGACAAGGAGATCCTTTGTCCCCAGTGCTATTCAACATTGCATTGGAAAAGTACGGCGTGAACTTTGTAATGACAGGGAGATGGATATAATTGGAACTGACACAATCTTGGCATTTTTCCGATGATGTGGTGATTATGAGAGACTCAATCAGATAGCGTCTGACACCACTAGGTTCATGAAAAAGGCAAGCAAACTGGGATTAGTTGTCAACGACGAGGAAACCAAGTATATGGTCATCTCACGCTGACAGGATTTCCCTACCACTATCAATAAAAATGGACACAATTTTCAAAGTATAGATAAATTTAAGTACCTGGGACCGATTCTATATGATAAAAGCGAGGTTGAGAAAGAGATTCAACAGAGAATAACTAATACTAATCGTGCCTTCTTTAGTGTCAATAGGTTATTACCAGCTATAGCAAGCTTCCTAAGGATATACATGAAAAGAAGGCACTATTAATGTCAAACGTAAGTTTGATCTTGCGGTTTTGTGAGTCCGAGCTGACTTGAATAACTTATTGAGACTAAAGAAGGCAGGATTAGTATTAATTATTCTCTGTTGAATCTCTTTCTCAACCTCGCTTTTATTAGACAGAATCGGTCTCAGGTACTTAAATTTCTTTTCATGGACGTGCCTGGTAAAACCAGTTCTGTTATAAGGCTGCGAGACATGGGCGACTTCACAAACACTTGAAGAGCGCATTTGCGCATTTCGAAGTGCTCAGGAACATTTATCGGCCTACATTCAACAGAGAAAATGAAAGATGGGAAAGGAGGCAAACAGAGGACTTGTACCGACATTTTGGAAAAGCTGATGTTGGTAGGACCATCAGAGGATGACGACTCCAGTGACTGGGATGTATCTTAAGAGCTGTAGAATCTATCCTCAACCGAGTGTTCAATTCCCAGCTGATTGGAAGACGTCCAAGAAGTCGTTCAAGGACTAAGTGGAAAGATAGGGTGGATGAGGACGTTGCAGAAGGTAGAACCTACAGCATCCGTGGAAGATGCAACGAACAGAAGGAAGTGGAACAACATCTTCCGCCTATACCTACAACTGTGACCAGGACAGTGCTCCTTTCTGTGTCACTGATTGTGTTATTGATCTTTGTATAGAGTGTTATTCTGGTCTGTAATATTTCTTTTGCTTTCTGTCATGGGCCTTTATGGCCTGTTATGTGCGGTAGATGAAATGAAATTAAAAGTGGTGAAATTTCGGGAATGCATTCCTCTGACTGACATATTTAATGTAAGCGGGTGATGAGTTGTTGAGAATGTGAAATGCTGGTACGTTAATACCAGATATAGCCGCCAGAACGTTGAATGCAGACATTCAAACACACATGCATTGTGTTGTACAGTTTCAGCATGTCAGTTTGTGGTTGGAGTTCCATGTCTGTTGCACTTGGTCGGTCAGTACAGGGACAGTTAATGCTGTTTGTCGATGACACTAGACTTGTCGTTCGATGATGTCCCATATGTGCTCTATTGGAGACAGATCTGGTGATCGAACAGGCCAAGGCAACATGTCTATACTCTATAGTTGAGTTACTACAAAGGTATGTAGGCGAGCGTTATCATTTTGGGGAAAGACCATGCTGAAATTCTTTTCATAAATGGCAGCACAACAGGTCGTATCACCAGACTGACTACAAAGTTGCAGTCATTGCTGGTGTGGTAACCACGGGAATGCTCCTGCTGCCATACCAAATCGCACCCGCAACTCCAAGTGTGGATTCAATGAGTGTAGCGCAAACACAGGTTGGGTGCAGAACCTCAACTATCCTCCTTCTAACCAACACACTGCCATCACTGGCAGTGAGGCACCAGCTTTCATTAAAAGATCTTCACTCTGCCACCAATTAGTTCTCGCTTAACACCACTGAAGTCGAAAGTGGGAGTGTCTTAGGGTCCGTGGAATGCATGCTGGAGGACGACTGACTCGGTGCTGTCCTTGAAGTAATCCATTTGCAACAGTTCGTTGTGTCACTGTGAGGACAACTGCTGCTCAGATCATTGCTGAAGATGCAGTACGATGCGCCAGAGCGAAACACTGAACATGATTGCCTTACACCTCGGAAGTGCCACATAGCCGTCCGGAGCCCGACCTTCTGGTGACCGTACATTCTCGTGACCACCGCTGCCAGTAATCACGTACAGTGGTTACATTCCTGCCAAGTCTTTCAGCAATATCGCAGAAGGAACATCCAGTTTCTCGTATCCTTATTGCACGACCTCGTTCAAACTCAGTAACGTGTTGATCATGGCATCTTTGTCGCTTTAAAGCCACCTTGAGTACCATCAACTCACCACGTCCAATTTATAAGGTAACTAACGCTCACGACCGTTACAACGGGTATTTAAAGCAAACCTGACTTGCATCATCATAATGGCCCCAATAGCGTCACCCTTGTGCGACCGGGACGAAATCTGAAAAGACTTCGTTTTACAGATGAAGAAACACGCCTTCGTTTATGCAGCACAGCTCCTTCTTGACGATGCAACTTTTTTTCCGTCAGTGTATTTCATTACATAGCGAGGGGTTCAATAGAGTTCCGATGCGCTGAGTGACCGCACACTGAATTGATTTAAGTGCTCAAGTGCTCTCACTGGGTTCAGTTCGTCCTATTACGGATGATGATGCTAAACTGTAAGGAGTGTGACTACTACATTTAAAGAATTACTGCTTCTTTCTGCCTTCGTGTTCGGGGGTTGCATCTTAACTGTCTGCACGTTTCTGATATCTACTGGTTTGTTTTGTAGATGCTAAGTTGTCCGTATTTTCTAAACGCTCAAGGACTGGAGTAGCTAGAAAACGATGAGCACCTTTATTTATATATTTATTTTATTTATTTATTTATTTAACACGATCAGATTAAGGCCATAAGGCCCTCTCTTACATCGGACCAGTGTTCCACACACACAGCATTTCACACATCACAGTTACATCATGACAATAGTTTAAATAAGAAAATTAGATTACTCTAGTGATAATATGAATAAAGAGTAATGACTAAGATCTAATAAAGTAATTGCTGGCAGTATTTTTACAACCGGTGCTACACATACAAATTATGATAAAAGCAATAATAATAACAGTAAAAAAGAAAATCAAATAATAATGATAAACATGAGAAAAATTGGCAATAGCAATGAAGATTTGTGCAGATGTACATTAATATCTTGGTGTGTAAAGTAGATGTTTACTAGTATAGCGAGTTTTGGGGAAGGGAGACTGAAGGTAGGGGAAAGAGGGAAGTAATGAGGTGAAGTGCATTCATGTACACCGGAAGGCATTACTGTTGCTGAAGTAGAGACGTCATTAACTGTTTATGAAGCCGGACGTGTTTTTAAGTTCTCTAACATAACGAGGGAGGTTATTCCAGAGCCGGGTTCCCGCTACTGTAAAGGACGTGGAGAAAGTGACTGAGCGATGCAGTGGAACAGATGATGGGAACGTGTGTTTCTGTCATGTTGTTCCGACATAAGCGTTAAGGACGAGGAGAGATATGAGGCACAGTGTACATTTATAAGGCAGTAGATGAGACAGAGTGTATGTAAATCTCTGCGTTTGTCTGCACGCAGCCAGGACAATTTTGCATATGCTGGTGAAATGTGATCAAAAAGTCAAACGTCACAGATATATCGGATGCAGGCATTCATGACGAGTTCCAGTCGTCGCGAATTTTCCTGAGAGAGGCCTTGTAGGGTAATATCGCTCTAGTCAATGATTGGGAGTATAAGCGTTTGTACTAATTTCTTTTTCAGATCGAAAGGAAAGAGTTTTTTTATATTTTTGTAGGACATGAAGGGATGCTGATGCTTTTTTGCACACTGCGTGTTACGTGCGTTGTCCAATTTAGATTTCCGTCTATTATTACTCCCAAACTCTTTGCTGAGGGAGAGAAAATAATATTTGTTCCATTTAGGATAAGAGACGGTACGGATTCCCGATGTTTTGGGCTAATGAGCTTAGAGTGACCAACAAGTACCGCTTGGGTTTTAGATGGGTTTAGTTTTAGTCCTATGTCCTGTGCTCATTTTGATAGTGCCTCGAGGTCAGTATTGAAATTTTCAATAGCTTTCATAAGATTGATTGGTTTCGCACTTAGATACAACTGAAGGTCATCAGGATACATATGATATTTGCAATAGGTCAGAACCGATGACATACAGAGAGAAAAACGTATAGGACCTAATACTGAGCCTTGAGGAACGCCTAACACTACCTGCCGCCATTGTGAATTTATATTCCCGGACAGGAAGCGTTGCTGACGAGACGTCATGTATGAGCGAAACCATTGCACTGCACTTGGTGAGAAGTTTAGACCGCTAAGTTTGGCTAGTAAGATGTCGAAGTCGACAGTATCAAATGGTTTGCTGAAATCTGTCCATGGCAAGTTTCAGGTCATCTGTCACCTTTATCAGTGCGGATGTTGTGATTCGGTGTTTACGGAAACCTGATTGGTATTCATCTAGTAGGCTGTTAGTAGTTAGGTAGTTGGTGAGCTGGTCATGGACTATGTATTCTAAGGCCTTTGATACTGCAGGAAGAAGACAGATGAAGCGGTAGTCAGAGGGTGCTGTGGCGATGTCCTTTTTAGGCAGTGGCTTAATTTTTCCCAGTTTCCAGGCCTCAGGGAAAACACTTGTGATTAATGAATCGTTAAAAATGTCTGTTATAGAGGGCAGTAGTTGATCAATAATAAGTTTTACCATCTGGATAGTGATGCCGTCATATCCAGTAGTTGCTGATCTAATCCGCATTATGGCTTTCTAGACAGTGTTGCAAGTGACGTGCTGTAGATATAATTTTTCTTTACTACAGTCGTTCATCCCCGTGAAGTAATCAATGATTCTCTGTTGTTTTTTTTTTTTTTTTTTTTTTTTCTTTCGGTTCAATTGTGATTGTAGGTAATGTGAAGAATCGGTTTAGTTCTTCAGCTGGGACCACGGTATTTTCTTCAACTTTTATTTTGCGTAAACCGAGACTACGGAGATTTTTCCACAGGATAACTGGTCTACATCTGTCAGCTAATGTACGGGCATGCCTGAGCTTAGCGTTTCTCACCGCCTGACTATGTTTCGTTTCTGCTTGTATACAGTATGATTTTCAGGTGTAGGGAGTATCTTATATGCTCGATGTGCAGCGTCTCTGAGATTCATGAACTGTTTTAGGTCAACAGTCAGCCAAGGTGCAGGTTTCCTTTTTACTCAAAAATGGTTCAAATGGCTCTGAGCACTATGGGACTTAACATCGGTGGTCATCAGTCCACTAGGACTTAGAACTACTTAAACCTAACTAACCTAAGGACAGTACACACATCCATGCCCGAGGCAGGATTCGAACCTGCGACCCTAGCGGTCACGTCTTAGTCCTCAATGTGGATCAGCATTCCCGGTATCCAGAACGTGTATAATTGGTCTTAGGCCTCCTGCTATAAAACAGGAAGGCCTTGCCAACCTGTTCTCTTTCGTTGGTGTAATGACAGCAGAAAATTATAAACTTAATATTTTTGAAATATTTTGTCTCCTTCACAAGGTCACAGTTATGAAAAGTTAAGTTTTTAAGGTGTTGGTTCCGTTCAAGCACTCATGTGTTAAACCGCCACAATTATTTTCAAAATTATTAAGTCTAAATAATAATATCTTATTTGTTGACAGTTAAAACCTGAAAGAGTGTTATCAAATTTTTCGGAGTGTAAACCGTAATCCATCACTCTTGTGAAGAAAACTGTCTTCTTTCTGGGTATATTGATTCCAGCGCCGTATCACTTCCAGCTCTGTGCTGTCTACCATTTCAAACGTCGGCCAGCACCTCGCTGAATTCGAAAGCAGCAGAATCGTGACAAGCCGTTCATTATTCCGCCATATTCTACTCGCAAAGGGTAGCGCCCATGCCTTTCATCACAATATAGAGACGAAAGTTTCGAAAGGGCCATACTCAGGCCCGTGTACGATTTCAAAGACCCCATGCTATACGGACGTGATCGCTTTACCATTCAGTACCGTACAGACATTTAACTTGGGCGAAGAAATGGGCTTGCATTCAGCAGGGCGACTATCTAAAATGACAGTGCGTCGGTGCGTGGAGCAGCACGGACAGACAGCACAGCGAACATTGTTACGCCTCCTCTTGACGCGACAGCAGAAGGAGGGGTGCCGATACTGATGCGCGCGACATCATAACCTTTACAGACAGTTATGCGTACATCAACAAGACAGGCTCCCAGGGAGCGAACACTGCCATATTGTTGTCCTTATCATCACTAAATGGCGCAATTTTGTGGGGTGCCATTGGGCACGTAACACGACTACATCTGCTTCCCGTAGCCAACGATTTGGTCAGCAACTTTTACATTAGAAATGTGCTAAGGCCGATGGATGTACCCCACATTCGAAGTCTCTGTTATTTTCCAACAAGAAAACAGAACATCACGTTTTTCCTGTGCTGCCCTCACCTATACTGAGGGTTTCCAGCTGTTGCCCTGAATAGCAAATTAAGTACTGAAAACGTCTGCTCATGAGTTGCCGAGAGACATCCACATGTCCATTCGTCAGCCACTGTGGGTGATGAACTTTGGCACATAGCTGAAGCAGCATCGTAGGATGAACGCATATCTCTCTCCTAGATCAGTTCGACTCGATCACAAGCCACTTCTACAAATTTAATCTCTTTACTGTACTCAATAAGCACAGGGAGTAAAATTTTGTGACTTTCTATCGTCCTGAGCAGTAAATCCAGTGGCCAGAAACCCAGTTATGTGCGTGGACAAGTAGAGATTATTTATATCATTTAACAGTTTATTCTAGAGACCTGAGAAATCCATACTGTAAGTGAATGTTACACCTTTTACCGTCACCGTGACACTGAATTTTCCTATAACTCGCAGAGCTGTTCTGTTTAAATACCTCAGGGATGATCTCCATTTGGACAAGGGGATGCAGTCAATGTAACGCTGTTAATAATAACATTGTGAAATTAGGTCGAGTTGCATGAAAACATGATTCTCGCATCTATCGATCACCAGTACAACGGTGGTCACAGTTTCATTAAGTGACAGCGATTGTTACAACAGAACTCGTGGATATGCCGTTATTCATTTTGAAATTATTAAACATTTTTAGAAATTTACAATTACACGTCTTCACGACCCCAGTATGAAAAATTAAGTTAATAGAATACTCCCCTTAAATTTACGAAAGTTTGTCAGTGCACCAAAGCGTGCAACCAGTTGCCGAAGAATTGCGAAAGAGGATCGAAATGTCTGATCTAAAGATTTTGTAAAGGAAGATGCGGAACGAAAACATAGGGAGAGGGGAAAGGAATAATCTATGAACGAGATAGTGTGATTCTGATGTTATGACAGATACTTTCTGTGTGCCACGAGGTACTGCTAAGGGTTGGAGTTCGATGTGTGGGGGGGGGGGGGGGGGGGGGCTCTTCAGAGGTCGTAACCATATCGGTTGGACCCCAGACGAATAGAAACCCGTGGAGTGATTTGAGCTGGTATGAGCTGATGGTAGGGTTCGCATGTGGCATAGATGCCACCCACGAATCCATGGACTTAATTTGCCAACCGTGCACTGTGAAAGTTGGTGGTGGCTCCATAATGGTGTGGACTGTGTTTATGTAATGGACTGGGTCCTCTGCTCCAAATGATCATTGCCTGGAAATGGTTATGTGCGGCTGCTTGAAGACCATTTGCAGCCATTCATGGACTCCAAGTTCCAAAACAAAGATGGAAATTTTATGGATGACAGTGTACCACGTCACTGGGCCAAAGTTGTTGGCGACTGGTCTGAAGAACATACTGGAGAACTGGGGCGAATGATTTGGTCACGTAGATCGCCCGACAAGAACCACAACGAATTTTATGGGAATAATCGAGGGGTCAGTTTGTGCACAAGATCCTGCACCGGCACCACTTTCTTAATTATGGACGGCTATAGGAGCAGTATGGCTCAATAATTCTGCAGGGGACTTCTAACTACTTGTTGAGTCCATGCCACGTCAAGTTTCTGCATTACACCCTGCAAAAGGAGGTCCAACACGATATTAGGAGCTATCCCATGGCATTTTCCACGTTGGTGTAAGGGTAAATGAGAGTTCCCGAATAATATCAGGCCATGCTTAGAATAGACTAGATTACGACTACGGATACAGGAGGTGGACGAGAAGTTCTACTAAAGAGGACCAAACTAGAGGAGAAGTAAAATGTAAACTGACAGTAGGAAGAAAAACACGTACGTAAAATAGAATCTTATTAACATCGAAAATAAATATAAATGGTAGGATGCTTTTTCTAAAAGCATATTTTTGGAGTATAGCCTTGCACTGAAGTGAATCGTAGACGTCCCACAGTTCAAAGAAAAAGAGAGTAGAAGCTTTTGACGTGCGGTGCTACAGACTACTGGAGATTAGATAGGTCGAACGTGTAAATGATGAGAGGGTACTCAGTTGAAATGAGAAAGAAGGATGTTTGTGTCAAACTCTTACTGAATGAGAGAATAGGTTGACAAGTTAGATGAGGCGTCAAGAAGGTTTGGTAATGAAGTTCAGTTTGAGTGCTAAAAGCTGACACAGACTTGACTACTGTAAACAGATTCAAATGGAGTCTTGCATTGGATACTCCAGTGTGGAGAGCTGAACTTAACCAGTCTTCAGACTGATGTTACCGTTCTGTAAACGGAACGCAATAGGTTTGTGGAACTCCGTAGAATTCGAGTCACGACGTACCACGAAAGTTGTCAGCAGTTTAACTTTATGATGTACAATGCGAACGAAAGTTATTAAGAACACATAAATTATTAGGTACCAGCAGACATCAGTGTTAACAATTTACGGAATATCAGTTCCTGTTACAAACAATAGCAGTAGAAATGCCGAAGCATCTGCTAAACATACATCTTCAAAGTATAATGGAATAATAACTGCATTTAACACAAAAGGATCGATGCAGGAAACTGAAGTATCACGAAATTGTAGCGTCGGGGCTGTGAGGAGTTGTTGATGCTTGAGTTACCTGCTTTAATTTTTTGGCCGAAACCTAACAGATCTCTAACGGATTTATGATTGTTAGTTATTTATGCTGCCCAGGAGTCCAGAGTTTTGAATACAAAGCATAGTCACAAGCCTGCAGCATGTTTGCATTTATAGAACGTACTAATGGAATATGGTCTCGCACTTACATGGTCGTCTGTTTCTGAGTGACTTATACCGACTTTTTCGACCATTCGATGCAATGAAATAAATCATTTTCCTACTATGATTCAAATAAGGCACTTACTTTATGTTTACCATGTCTCGAAACAGGTAACAAACACAGTCTCCAGTGTTCTTATCGCCCTAGTCCCTTTACCATGTAATGGTTCTCCAGGCCATTAAATGAAATTTATTCATTAGTGACGCAAATTGCAACGTCACTTTTGGTCAGATTTATCAGACGGAGCTGATTTAACGACAGCACAAGCAATACGCCATACATTTTTGTAAAGCATGCATATTACCGAGTGCACTGAGATGGCACCTATAGACTTCCCAACATTAAAAGCAGGATTTTCTCTCTAGAGAAACAATTTTCCCAGGGACCGTTATTACGCGGGTAATAAGGCCGACCGGCGCTAGCTGTTAGGACGGTCAGTGAAGCGCGTCCTCGGCGGGTTCTGGATTATGGGCCCTTCTCCGGCGCTCGGACCCCAGCCTATTAACACGCAGCGCCCCGCGGGACCCACGCCTCCTCGACATTCACCTCCATGTTCTCGCCTGTTGACTTCTCTCGACTTACACCTTCAATTAAAATTTAATGAGCTTCGTCTAAAGTTCGTTACCGGGACTGAATGAGACGAAGAAATTTTGCCTCCGTAAGGCAACTTGCGCTGCCGCCCCGGCGTAAATACAATTACAGCGTTTCTTGTCACTTTGTCCGTAGCGATCCGAGCGTTCTCTGCCGTCGGGAGTTAATATAATCTGTTTGAAATGAAAGTAGGGGACAAACACGAGGTGAGAGAGGGGAAACAGAAGTTTGGCGTATTTAGTATCTGTTATATCTGCTAATAGTATACTTCTTGGTTGTGTATACAGGCTTCGTCGAAAACACCTACTGTGCCGCTTAAATGATTAAATTATATTATATTCGTTTATATTCAGAACAGTTGCTGTGAGTTTATGCTCTTCTGAGTGTGTGAGCGAGTCATGTGTGGTAAAACCACAATCGTTTCGGTTGCCACTTCAGCTAGCCTTCATCATTATGGCCATTCTGGTTTTTGTTTGTATACAAGATAATTCCGTAACGATGTTAGAAACATTTTGGGATGATGGGGAGAGGTAAATTTTTTAATGTAAAGTAAAGGTCTTTTAATGTAAAGTAAAGGTCTCCGGGCCGGAAATGATAGAGTCGAAAGTTACAGAGACCTCAGAGAGTGTAATACTGGGATGTTGTTGCTGAGATTATAGGGTAGGCAACTTCAGAGATGATAGTATCTTAACGAAGCAAGAGAAAAATGTCTAGTGAACATGGGATCTGAAATGCATACTTCAAGAACTATGACCAGTTGTTTATCTTCGGTACTGATAAACACATATCTTCTACTGCAAACTCTTTGGTTTCCATATGTTTTGGAGGAGATAGTAGGGACCAAAACAAGAAAACAAAATTTTGCTAAACATAGGCTCTAAAGGGCATACCTTAAGAACGTCACGCACACGTACATCTTTTCCCTTATGAAGTACATCTCTGCTAGTGAGCCACACGGTTCAAATGTGTGTGAATTATTTACGGACTTAACTGCTGAGGTCATCGGTCCGTAGACGTACACACAACTTAAACTAACTTATGCTAAGGACAAAACACACACCCACGGCCGGCCAGTGTGGCCACGCGGTTAAAGGCGCTTCAGTCTGGAACCGCGCGACCGCTACGGTCGCAGGTTCGAATCCTGCCTCGGGCATGGATGTGTGTGATGTCCTTAGGTTAGTTAGGTTTAAGTGGTTCTAAGTTCTAGGGGACTGATGGCCTCAGATGTTAAGTCCCATAGTGCTCAGAGCCATTTGAACCATTTTTGAACACACCCACGCCCGAGGGAGCACTCGAACCTCGGACGGGAGGAGCTGCGTCGACAGTCGCAAGACGCCGCACGGTCTGTGGCGCTTTATCGTAAGTTAGTTTTGGTTAGATTAAGTAGTGTGTAAGCCTGTGGGCCGATGACCTAGGCAGTTTGGTCCCATAATAATTTATCCCAGGTTTTTTCTGTGCTACTGAATAATAGCTCGCAGCACTTAAGGGAGGCATTTCAGAGACCATGTTTACTAAATAAGTTTTGGTCGGTTTGGTCCATAATAACTCCTTGCAGAACATGGAAAGTAAAGATCTTGCGGCAGATGAGTCCACTGTCAGAACTACTTTCGCTTATAACTTTCGACTCAGTCGTTTCCGGTCCAGGGTCCGTTACCTCAAATAGGTATATTTACCCTTCTTCATCATCCTTGAAAATTTGTGCTATCATCACGGAATCACCTTGTATGTACAGGTTGTAATAGGTGTAAGTGCAGATATTTCTGTTTGTGATATAGGACGGTATACTGAGCAACCTTACATCGGTATTTACATCATTTTCAGACTAATAATTATTGCAATTACAAGTCATATGTTCTTAGGTTAGTTAGTACGCCCAAGTATGTGAGGTAGAGGAAGCTATTAATGCTTATTTTCCATTGGGCAGCAAGTCACGTGTTGAAGCGTACACATGGGCGCAAAACGGTTTGTCTGTACTAACCGCAGTCCCTTCACTGTTACAGCTACAGTCAAGCAGAGAACATCCGGTCATAAAATATGTGACATAGTGGAGGGAAAACTGTTAGATGCAGAGAAAATAACAACCACCACACTTACGTGTGTACAAATTAAGGTACCACACATAAAATATCCTTACTTGTAACCATTACAGGCTGTACACACAGGGTAGTCAGAAACAGTGGATAAAGTTTGTATAAGATGGTTGCAGGGTTGGTTGTGCTGAACAATAGTTGTTAAGAAAAAGTTCGGTATGTTGCGCCGTTTGAGAGTTAATTATCATAGAAGGTAGTCCATCAGGCCGTTGCGTGGAAATTCAAGAGGCCTAGCAGAGACGGTGTCACCGAAAGCTAAAACAGAAAAAGAGAACGATATAAACGTTGGACATGGGACGACAGTAACGATCGAAACCGAGCCAAAGGCTGAGCAGACTCTTGCTCTATGATCTACGTTAAGAGAAAAACTGACACTGATTGTCTCTGGTGGGCAGTTTGAATTTGAGCGTACGTCTGCCTAATCAGCTTACTTTAATGCTAATTACCACTGAATCTGCACAAAGTACTGAATTTTTTTCTTAACAATTGTTTCTCAGCATCTCATACCCTGCAACACCCTTACAAACTTTTCAGAGTGTTTCTGAGCACCCTGTGTACAAATTCCATGTAAGGTGAACCATAATAAACCCGAGCAACTGCATGGATATTTTCCTGACTGGAAATGAAGGAAAAACGGTCATACGAACCTGTGTATAGTTGCACCGCATCCACATCACAACAAATGTTCAAAGTGGCCTCCATGGGATGCAGTGCCCACGTTCACACGTCGCACCATGGACTGGCGCACCTTTCGCAAGCTCTGTCCTCTCTCCGAATAGCGTCACAGGCGTCGTGCCTATGCTCTTGATGGGACCCAACATCAGGGACTGCTTCAGCAGACACAACGCTTTTCAGATGGCCCCGTAGGTAAAAATCCATGGAATTTAACTCCGATGATCTAGACGGCCAAGCACCTTGGCCTAGGCCAAGCACCTTGGCCTCTGCGCTCTATGCACCGTCCGGGAAAAATGTTTTTGGGAAGTCGGTGAACTGTAATGAGTGGTTGCATTCCGACATGCAGAAACCACATAACCTGTCGTATTGCCAAAGGAACATTCTCAAGCAGCCTAGGCGAATAATCAGCACGAAGTAGAGGTACGTTTCTCCGTTGAGATGTTGACGAATAATAACCGGTACAAGTATGTGGTCGCCAAGAATCTCTGCTGAACCAATGGTTATGAGACGACTCAACCATTCCCCGAGGATTATCTGCAATATATGAAGGGACTTATCCCGTGCACGCTCCCCGTGAGACTCACATTCCCAACATGTCCCTGCAGGTGTCTTTCCTCTGTGCACTCGGTGGCTCAGATGCATACAGCGTCGGCCATCTAAGCAAGATATACTGCTTCGAGTCCCGATCGGGGCACACATTTTCAACATCTCCCCAATGATGTCCCCCCTGCGGGTCCGGGGTAAGAATAGGCCCGAGGTATTCCTGCCTGTCGTAAGAGGCGACTAAAAGGAGTTTCAACCGTTTCGGCCTTCTATGTGATGGTCCCCCTTGGGGTTTGACCTTCATTTTTCAAAATTCTACAGAAGTACGAGCCTTTTGGGGAAGGACACCTTACATGGTGTACCACTGGTCCTAAGTGCACTAAGACCTTGGCACTCAGCATTGCACCGGCGTTGTCACCATACCCATTATTCCTCAAATTGGGCCTAAACGCCTGATGGGTTGTCCAAGTTACGCCCATAGTGCATCTCCATCTGCCCCAGCGATCGTGATGGACTTTCCATGGCACCAGAAATCCAGCACGGTAGCCAGCACGTTGTGGTGGGGTCGTCATGTACCCTCTAGGTTGTAGCCCCCTGACAACACAGGGATCGTACTGCCGATACCTGAGCTGCACCCTCCCCACGTTGGCCAAGGAGTAGATGCCCGTCTCCTTGGGGCATCAGGACTCCCGGCAATGGTCATCCTGCCAGGTGACCCTTGCTGCAGCTGGGTGGCGCCCGTGGGGAGAGCCCCTGGTCGGAGTGGGTGGTATCGGGGCGGACGTTTCGCACATGAAACGTCAACACGTATCAGGTCGCTCTGCGGCCGAGTCTTCCAAAAGAAAAGGTACCGTTTCTAGTTCTGGTTCTCCTGCCCTTTCCCCCTTGGCCACTCCATGGGAGGAGGGACAGGCCCGCCGGCTTGGGGCGAAGTACTTCCCCCGCTATTTGGTCTGTTCTAGAACAGATGGGGGGACGTTCGCCACCTCCAAGCCCATGTTCTTTGTTCAGCACATTGAGGACGTCTTCGGGGAAATCGAGGCTCTCAGCAAGATGCGATCAGGGTCCGTTCTTATCAAGACCACCTCTGCCACACAGTCGGCGGCACTCCAGGCGTGCGACCGCCTAGGGGACATCCCAGTATCCATTGTCCCACATCTGGCACTAAATAGGACGCAGGGGGTTATTTTTCATCGTGACCTCCTGCTACAATCTGATGAGGAGCTCAGGGCCAACCTGGAGCGCCGCGGCGTGCATTTCGTCCGGCGAGTCCAGCGCGGCCCCAAAGACCGTCGCATCGACACCGGGGCCTTTATCCTCGCCTTCGAGGGGGACGTTCTCCCGGAGAAGGTAAAGGTGATGTGCTACCGGTGCGACGTGCGACCTTACGTCCCGCCTCCTATGCGCTGTTTTAGGTGTTTGCGCTTTGGGCACATGTCGTCCCGGTGTGAGGCAGAGCCCCTTTGTGGCGACTGTGGACGTCCTCTTCGTGAGGAACATACTTGCACCCCACCACCTCGGTGCCCTAATTGTCCTGGCGTCCACTCGCCTAGATCCCCAGACTGCCCCGCCTATCAGAAGGAGAAAAAGATACAAGAAATCAAAACTTTGGATCGGCTCTCTTATTCTGAGGCCAGGAAGAAGTATGACCGCCTTCATCCCGTGTCACTGGCCACTTCGTTTGCCTCAGTTGTGTCCACTCCTTCCGCTGTATCCTCACCTCTATCCTGTCCCCCCTCCGCCTCCTCTGCCCATCAGGGGGCTCTGCCTCCGCCTCCCAAATCCCTCCCTTCCAAATCCTCCTCCCCCGCGGCCCCCACCCCCTGCCCCAGGCGTCCATCGGGGAAACGTTCCGGACCCCAGCTTCCGAGGTCCGGCGTTCCAAAATGGACCCCGCGCGTGAGGACCTTCTTCGGGTCCAGCCCACCATCCCTGTGCCTCCTCGGCCTTCCAAGAAGGCCTCCAAGAAGAAGTCTCTATCCCCCTCTCCACCCCGGCGTGTTTCATCTGACGCTTCATCCGTGAGTCGCTGCTCCCGGCCGTCCTCAGTTTCGCCGGGACGCTCTGCTGCCAGGCGTTCCGCCGGCCTTTTGTCGGCAAATGATGCGGCCCCTCCTACACAATCAGGGACAGCGGCCGCAGCTGGCGACGAGTCGATGGAACCGGATCCGCCTGCTGTCAGTTGTAGCGTTGTTGCCTCGCAACCTGGCCCTCCGCGGCCATCGAGGTGACCAGCTCTTCCCAGTCTCGTTCCCCCAACTTTTTGACTAGCAATGGCGTTGTTTCATTGGAACATAAGAGGTATTCGATCTAATCGGGAGGAATTACAACTGCTCCTCCGCCTGCACTGTCCGCTCGTCCTTGGTCTCCAGGAAACCAAGTTGCGCCCGACTGACCGTATTGCCTTTTCCCACTATACCTCGGAGCGGTATGACCTCACCCCTGTGGACGGTATCCCAGCTCATGGTGGGGTCATGTTGCTCGTTCGGGACGATGTCTATTACCATCACATCCCATTGACCACCCCACTCCAAGCAATAGCTATCCGCATTGCTCTTTCTGCTTTTACTTTTTCAGTTTGTACCGTCTACACTCCACCGTCATCTGCTGTTAGTCGGGCTGACATGATGCACCTGATCGATCAGCTTCCCCCGCCGTTTTATTGTTTGGCGACTTCAATGCCCATCATCCCCTTTGGGGCTCTCCTGCATCCTGTCAAAGAGGCTCACTCTTGGCGGATGTCTTCAACCATCTCAATCTTGTCTGCCTCAATACCGGCGCCCCGACTTTCCTCTCGGACTCTACTCATACCTACTCCCACTTGGACCTCTCGATCTGTTCTACCCCTCTTGCCCGTCGGTTCGAGTGGTATGTCCTTTCTGACACCTATTCGAGCGACCACTTCCCCTGTGTCGTTCGTCTCCTGCACCACACCCCATCCCCACGTCCTTCGCGCTGGAACATACTGAAAGCTGACTGGGGACTTTACTCCTCCCTGGCGACCTTTCCGGACCACGATTTTCCCAGTTGTGACAGTCAGGTCGAATACCTCACGGCTGTTATTATCCATGCTGCCGAACGTTCCATACCTCGTACTACTTCTTCTTCACGTCGCGTTTCCGTCCCCTGGTGGAACGAGGCTTGTAGGGACGCTATCCGTGCTCGACGACGTGCTTTACGCACCTTTCGCCGCCATCCTACGTTGGCGAATTGTATTGAATACAAACGATTCCGAGCGCAATGCCGTAGAGTCATCAAAGACAGCAAAAAAGCTTGCTGGGCCTCTTTCACGGGCTCCTTTACCAGTTTTACTCACTCTTCCGTTGTTTGGGGTAGCCTGCGCCGGCTGTCGGGCATTAAGGCCCACTCCTCAGTACCTGGCCTGACCTCAGGTAAAGAGGTCCTTGTTGATCCTGTGGCTGTCTCCAACGCCTTTGGCCGCTTTTTCGCGGAGGTTTCAAGCTCCGCCCATTACCATCCTGCCTTCCTTCCCAGGAAAGAGGCAGACGAGGCTCGGCGACCTTCCTTCCACTCGCTGAATCTGAAAACTTACAATGCCCCCTTTACTATGCGGGAACTCGAACGTGCGCTTGCACTGTCCCGGTCCTCTGCTCCGGGGCCAGATGCCATTCACGTTCAGATGCTGGCACACCTTTCTCCGGCGGGCAAAAGCTTCCTTCTTCGTACCTACAATCGCGTCTGGACCGAAGGTCAGGTCCCCATGCGTTGGCGTGACGCCGTTGTTGTTCCTATACCCAAACCCGGGAAGGATAGACACCTTCCTTCTAGTTACCGCCCCATTTCTCTTACAAGCTGTGTCTGTAAGGTGATGGAGCGCATGGTTAATGCTCGGTTAGTTTGGATTCTTGAATCTCGACGACTACTTACCAATGTCCAATGCGGCTTTCGTCGCCGCCGCTCCGCTGTTGACCACCTTGTGACCTTGTCGACATTCATCATGAACAACTTTTTGCGAAGGCGCCAAACGGTAGCCGTGTTCTTCGACTTGGAGAAGGCTTATGATACCTGTTGGAGAGGAGGTATCCTCCGCACTATGCACAAGTGGGGCCTACGCGGTCGTCTGCCCCTTTTTATTGATTCCTTTTTAACGGATCAAAAGTTTAGGGTACGTGTGGGTTCCGTATTGTCCGACGTCTTCCTCCAGGAGAACGGAGTGCCTCAGGGCTCCGTCTTGAGCGTAGCCCTTTTTGCCATCGCGATCAATCCAATTATGGATTGCATTCCACCTAATGTCTCAGGCTCTCTCTTTGTCGATGACTTCGCGATCTACTGCAGTGCCCAGAGAACATGCCTCCTGGAGCGCTGCCTTCAGCGTTGTCTAGACAGCCTCTACTCATGGAGCGTGGCAAATGGCTTCCGGTTCTCTGAAGAGAAGACGGTTTGTATCAACTTTTGGCGATATAAAGCGTTCCTTCCGCCATCCTTACATCTCGGTCCCGTTGTTCTCCCATTCGTGGACACAACTAAGTTTCTAGGGCTCACGTTGGACCGGAAACTGTGTTGGTCTCCACATGTCTCTTATTTGGCGGCCCGTTGTACACGTTCCCTTAATGTCCTCAGAGTTCTTAGCGGTTCATCTTGGGGAGCGGATCGCACTGTCCTGCTTCGCTTGTATCGGTCCATAGTCCGATCGAAGCTGGATTATGGGAGCTTCGTCTACTCGTCCGCTCGGCCATCCCTCTTACGCCGGCTCAACTCCATCCACCATCGGGGGATACGTCTTGCGACCGGAGCCTTCTACACTAGTCCTGTCGAGAGTCTTTATGCTGAAGCTGCCGAGTTACCATTGACCTACCGGCGCGACATACTGCTGTGTCGGTATGCCTGCCGGCTGTTGTCTATGCCCGAACACCCCTCTTACAAGTCCTTCTTCGCCGATTCTCTCGACTGTCAGTACGGGTTGTATGTGTCTGCCCTGCTGCCCCCCGGAGTCCGCTTCCGTCGCCTGCTTCGACAATTGGATTTTGCCCTCCCTACCACCTTCAGAGAGGGTGAGAGCCCGACACCACCTTGGCTCCAGGCTCCGGTTCGTATTTATCTCGACCTCAGCTCACTCCCGAAGGAGGGTACTCCGGCTGCAGTGTATTGCTCACGGTTTGTCGAACTTCGTGCTTGCCTTGCTGGTCACACCTTTATTTACACCGATGGCTCCAAAACTGACGATGGTGTCGGCTGTGCCTTTGTCGTCGGGACCGCCACCTTTAAATACCGGCTCCTTGACCAATGTTCCAGCTTTACGGCCGAGCTTTTTGCTCTCCATCAGGCCGTTCAGTATGCCCGCCGCCACCGCCATTCATCGTATGTACTCTGCTCTGACTCACTCAGTGCTCTTCAGAGCCTTGGAGCTCCCTATCCGGTCCATCCCTTGATTCAACGGATACAGCAGTCCCTTCATTCTTTCGCTGATAATGGCGGTTCTGTCAGCTTTCTGTGGGTCCCCGGACATGTGGGAGTGCCTGGGAATGAGGCTGCGGATGCTGCAGCCAAGGCTGCAGTCCTCCAGCCTCGGCCAGCCTCCCATTGTGTCCCGTCATCTGACGTTTGTGGGGATGTATGTAAGAGGCTTGTGTCCTTGTGGTGGGATGCTTGGTCATCCCTCCAAGGAAACAAGCTCCAGGCAGTAAAACCGCTCCCAACTGCTTGGACAACTTCCTCCCGACCATCTCGGCGCGAGGAGGTCCTTCTGACCAGGTTGCGGATTGGGCATTGCCGGTTTAGCCACCGCTACCTGCTCTCTGGTGACCCAGCCCCGCAGTGCCCTTGTGGTCAGGCATTAACGGTGCGCCATGTTTTATTGTCGTGTCCCCGTTTTAGTCAATTTCGTGTTGTCCTGTCCCTGCCATCTACCTTACCGGATGTTTTAGCTGAAGACGCTCGAGCAGCTGCTCGTCTTCTGCGTTTTATAACTTTAACTGGCTTGACCAAAGACATTTAACCCTTTTACTTATTTAATCTGCATCTTTGTCAGGTCCTTTTGATGTCCCCCCATCCCCTTGAGTTTTAGCAGGTTCCTTGTGCTCTAACACCAGTGACTGGGCGCTAATGACCTCAGCAGTTGAGCGCCCTTAAACCCTACCAAAAAAAAAAAAAAATCCCCAATGATGTACATTATCGCCTGTTTGCAGCTTGGGTGTCGATTTGATTATCTGCAACCCACAAATTAGATTATGCAGATTGATGATGCCAGTTCTGCAAACCATTCCCCGAGGATTATTTGCAACCCACAAATGAGACTGTGCAGATTGGTGATGCCAGTTCTGCTATAGGCTGCTTCGCCAGTAAATGGGACTGATGACAGAAATCCCATAAGTGTGATGGTCTGGTGCAAATACCATGACTAAATCCTTCCCATGGAGGGAAACCCACTGCTGACCATCTATGCACTTGCAGGTGATAGGGATAGTGGCAGTTTTCATGAAGGATACACATAATCGTACTTTGGAGTCCACCATGTTGGCAGACCACTTGCTTGGAGTTTCTCAGTATCCTGTAGGACCCGGTCCGCCGGATCTGGGGTAGGCGGAGTACGATGCCTACCGGCACGTTCGTCTGCCTGAAATGAACCATGATCACACAAACGCCCAAAAAATGGCTCGAAATGTTGAGTGATGTGGTTGGTGTCTGGGTTGGTACGTGTTTTGTTGTAAGCGCGGTGCCACTCGGCCGTTTACATCTACTTGGCCGTACGCAAACACAGTCACAGCTGGTTCCGACATGAAAACCAGACTATTCCGCTGCTTACAGTACTCTACGTCAATCACTCAGATTGCAACACACAAAGAACACACGGCATGTGGTCGGAGGAACTTTCATTAGTCAGCATCATCCATCTTGGCAACCATGCATTACTGGACACACGTCCATAGTACCCTTTTTTGCCCCAATTTTCATTCAGAAATCGTTCCCTGTAGTTTGTCGGTTTCATTTAAGTTCATCTTATATAGATATTTCTCAGCATTAGAAGAAGTAAGGCAGTTAATGGAAGAGGCTTTACCCACACAGTTTGTTACAATTGAAATTCCACCCACCTCTCCTTCTGAAATTAGGAAGATAATAAACTCTCTCAAGAATAAAAGCTCACATGGAATTGATGGCATTTCCAGCAGGATAATAAAAGCTTTTTCCCAAGAGATAAGTGGAATTCTTAGCCACATATGTAATAGCTCTCTGAAGCAGGGTATTTTCACAGATAGACTGAAATATGGCATTGTTAAACCACTACTTAAAAAAGGGGATTCGTCTGATGTCAACAGCTACCGCCCAATCTCTCTTCTGACTGCCTTATCCAAAATTCTTGAAAAGGTAATGTGTTGTGCAGTAGCTTCACACCTTTGTAAAAATAAAGTTTTAACAAATTGTCAGTTTGGTTTCCAGAAAGGTTTTTCAACGGAAAATGCTATATATACTTTCACGAATGAAATATTAAATGCTCTGAGTAACCGGAAGTCACCCGTTGGGATTTTTTGTGATCTCTCAAAGGCTTTTGACTGTGTAGATCATGGAATACTTCTAGATAAGCTCAAGTAATGTGGTATGAATGGGACAGCGTTCATATGGTTTAAATCATACCTAACTGGAAGAGTGCAGAAAGTTGAAAGTTGAAAGTTCACATAACATGCAAAAAACTGGTGATTTCTCAAACTAGGGAACAATCAAGAATGCGGTGCCACAAGGTTCGGTCTTGAGTCCTCTGCTGTTCTTAATATATATTAATGACTTGTCATTCTATATTCACGAAGATGCAAAACTGGTACTTTTTGCCGATGATACAAGTGTAGCTATTACACCCAACAGACAAGAACTAACTGATGAAATTGTAAACGATGGTTTTCAGAAAATCATTAAGTAACTTTGACAAAACCAGTGTGCACAGTTCTACACAGTAACTGGAATGACATCATTAATAAATATACACTTCGATCAGAAATCGGTAGCTAAGGTAGAATATTCAAAATTTCTAGGTGTATGCACAGATGAGGTGTTGAACTGGAAAAACATAACTGAAGATCTGCTGAAACGTTTGAGTTCAGCTACTTATGCTATTAGGATCATTGCAAATTTTGACGATATACATCTCAGTAAATTAGCTTACCACGCCTATTTTCATTCTCTGCTTTCGTATGGCATCATATTCTGGGGTAATTCATCATTGAGTGAAAGAGTGTTCATTGCACAAAAGCGTGTAATCAGAATAGTTGCATCCAAGATCATCCTGCAGACACTTATTTGAAGAGCTAGGGATCTTCACTGTAACCTAACAATATATACATTCACTTATGAAATTTGTTATTAATAATCAGAACGAATTCAAAAGTAATAGCAGTGTACATGGCTACAACACTAAGAGAAAGGAGATCTTCACTACTCAAGGTTAAATCTAACTTTGGCTCAGAAGGGGGTAAATTATGCTGCCACAAAAGTCTTTGTTCACTTACCTAATAGCATCAAAAGTCTGACACAGCCATATAGCATTTAAAAGGAAATTAAAAGAATTTCTAAATGGCAACTCCTTTTACACATTAGATAAATTTTTCTATATAGTGAGTGGGTAATTTCCCCACTCCCCACTCAAAAAAAAAAAAAAAATTAAGTGCCATGTAATATTTTGTGTAATGTAATATCTTGTATGGACACCTTTTATTAACCTGACACGTTCCACATCATTACGAAGTGTCGTATTCATGATCTATGGAACAAGTACTAATATCTTCTAATCTAATCAGCACAACATTAGTTTGAAAACTAATGCAAAATCTTATAAGTAGCAAAAAACTGTTTTGTTGCTTCTCGTATTCCCAAAATAACCGTCTCATCGGCATAAACTTCTTTTCCATTTAAAATGAAATTGAATTATTGATGTTGAACATTAAAGTTAGCGTGCATTAAAAATTATGGACTTCTCCCATTGTAAAAGCATGAAGTTCTTTATTCTGCGTTTGAGCTCCGATGTCAACTTCAGAAAATGTGGTTCTCTAGGCTCTTATGAGTGATTAATAAATTAATAAATGAAGCATAGGTATTCAGGAACTTAATCATTTATTCTATACAAATACTGAAAAAATGCAGTTGACAAAAGTTGTAGTTATGTAAAAGTTATGGAACACGGGAGAAATAAAAGGTAACAGACCCATCAATTTTTTTTCTCAGGTGAAATGGTGCATGGTTCGGAATACTTCAAACGTTTCAGTGCTTGATATTCTCCCCGCCTGCTGAAGCTCATAGCTTGAAACGGTTCTTGTTTATCCAGTGATGTATTATAAAAAAATCCCTGACTGACCTTTTGCGAACTGAAGCCACCAGATCTGCCTCCACTGGTACGATGTACCGTTGTTGTTTGGCCGGCCCCTATGGCCAAGCTGTTCTAGGCGCTTCAGTCTGGAACCGCGAGACCGCTACAGTTGCAGGTTCGAATCCGTTCTCGGGCATGGATGCGTGTGATGTCCTTAGGTTACTTAGGTTTAAGTAGTTCTAAGTTCTGATGACATCAGATGTTAAGTCCCATAGTGCTCAGAGCCATTTGAACCATTTTCGTTGTTGTTTTTGGTGCGATTTTGTACTTGAGTTTTCAAGAAGGGTGCTTCATTAAGAAAATCGTTTCTCGGCATTTCGATTGCAGTGAAACTCTTTTTTTCTCTAGTTTGTCTAATCAGTTGTGTCCAGTCGTTTGGGTGTTCAATAGGTCCGTTGAATGTTTCCCTGTTCTGCTCTATCAAACTGTGCAATTAACCACACTCCATGTGGGCGTGTCCAGGAATAATACATTTATGATCCATTATTGCCAATGTTGGGAACTTCTGAAGAGCAAACATGTCCATCACTGCAAGAAACACATGTTCTTATTTTGACCTTGATAGCTACTGGAATACATTATAAATTTTTTCACTTCTGGTTTGATATCTTGAATGAATC
Organism: Schistocerca serialis cubense; assembly: GCF_023864345.2. Taxonomy (NCBI): domain Eukaryota; kingdom Metazoa; phylum Arthropoda; class Insecta; order Orthoptera; family Acrididae; genus Schistocerca; species Schistocerca serialis. Next base: position 505,472,764 of record NC_064643.1, on the reverse strand, counting down.
TATACAAGCAGGATCCCAGTTCATTAGCTCCTCTTGCAGCTTCAAACTCATGCCATAAATAACAGGATGTCATCCCTTCAAACAGTCGTATAGCGCTAGAATGTACGTCCATAACATCCGTTTGTAATACCATATTGAATTTTTGAGTAAAGGAGCTGGGAGACATTGCTGAAAATCAAATGTAACGATATGCGTTTTGTTATGTTCAATGAAATTTCTTCATATCAGGCTTACTTTTGAAACTTTTTTGTGGAGCAGGCTTTAGTAGCATTTTCATTTTGTCGGAACTCTTCCCAAAAAGCCGAAAAGGACGAATTGTCATCAGCCCTTATTTCTTTAGCATCACCGTCAATGAGGGATGTAACTGTGAAGTGTGGGGCTGAAAAGTTTTACTACAGTCTCCTCTTGAATAGTGACTCTTCCTTGTTTGCATTTTCCCTGAGATATTCTCTGAAACCGGCTCAAACAACTTCGCTTTTTTCACTCTTGAGCCGATCAGAACCTCACATATCGGTTTTAATTACTCGAAATGGAATAGTCACTTACTTTTATAACTATTTCCACAGATCTTCTGCTTTCACCAAATACACCTAACAATCATTATTTGCACAGCAGTATTCTTTCATCATTAACCAGTACACAGTAAGAGACTGCAACTGCCTTGCAGCTGCTTTCTCGTATCCTGAATCTTTTTCTTTCTGTGTCTCTCAGTTCTACAAGGCTTGACATGTACATTAATCGCCCGTTAAAATCCCTCACTCCCCAGTATTCCTTAAACAATATTTCAATTTTCTCATTCGTAAATTTTATGAACCCGTATGAGCGTAAAGGTTTAGATTCCCTCTTGAGGTATGCTTAGTGTTAAGCTCGCTTCGTTTCATATTCCAATCCCAAATTTCGAAGTATTTTACTTGAATCCCTTTCATGTCGCGTTTCCCCTGCAGCCCTCTGTTCCTGATAGTCTCCTTTTTCGTAAGATGTTTGGATAGCCAGTCATCACTCACCTTATCGCAAGGTACGCTGATGGTAGGATGAGAGTCGTTTCTTTTGTTCGAAATTATCGGGCTGTGCCACCACTAGACTCAAGAAGTCGTATCAGCATTTGATCCGCGGTTGCTCGTACAAGGTCTTAAGAGCTAGGAGCTGGGAAAGAAAGGACACGGCATTCCTTATTTACGATGAAATAAGACTTGTTCGTTAATTTTGTTAATACTGTTTGTTTTTAAAAGGGATAATGAATGGTCTTGGCACTTGAAACATGATGCACGGTGGCCACTCATTGATGGTCGTCCTTTTTCGTAAAGCTCTGCTGCAATAGATATACCATGGTATATATGTAGATAGGTAGACATGTACTGAAAATGCAGTAGGTGCCAAGATAAGAGAAACAAATGAACAGGACTTGCCCGGTTCTACATTTTCAGGGTGATTGTGAACGATACTTCCTCTTGATGTTCATTATTGGTCAGCTGTGTTCGAGATCTCAAGTTACGATATATGTTTCACTTGTTAGCATTTGTTCTTCATAATACTCAAGACGTTACTGACGACGGCAAGGCACGTAGCATGGTGAAGGGGTACAAAAAAGAAACCGAAAACATTTTTTGGTAGGCGGAGCTTTTGTAGTACCGCTTTGCTGCTAGAAGCGCATAGAGCGAACATTCCAGAGTCAGGAAGGCGAGTGCCCTCGCTGCAGAAGGTCACGGCTAGTTTCGGGAATGTTTGTAGTGACAATTGTTTTTGATTGTCGTTTCTCCAGCGGCTGTGTTTCGTGGTCAGCACTGGTGAAATTCTACCTTATGCTTGGTAAAAGTGTAACAGAAATTCTTAGAATATTAAAAACAGCGTACAAGGAGGACTTTACGGGGAAACTTGAGTGTCTGAGTGGTTTTCCCGTAACGAATACGGTGAAGTGTTAGTTGATGACGAACCTCGTTCTTTTAGGCATTTGACGTGAGAGGAGTTGTCCGTTTAAAGTTTGTTCCGCAGGGGCAGACAGTTAAACAGGCTTCCCACTTTGAAGTTTTTCAAAAAATTGCGTAACAAATTGCAGCGTAAGTGGCTGATTTGTGGTGTTTGGTGGCTGGTTTTTCCATTTAGACAATGTCCCTCCTCACGCAGACCAGTCTCTACGACAGTTTCTAAAGAAGAATGGTATGACCCTTGTTCCTCATCACCTATGCTTACTCCATCTCGCACCGTGAGACCTTTTTGTTTATTGGAATGCAAAAATGGTAAATTTAAACAATGATTTGAAAAAGGGAATAAGAGATTAGACCCGTTTATCAGTGCAAGTGGAGAGTACTTTGCCGGCCGAAGTGGCCGTGCGGTTAAAGGCGCTGCAGTCTGGAACCGCAAGACCGCTACGGTCGCAGGTTCGAATGCTGCCTCGGGCATGGATGTTTGTGTTGTCCTTAGGTTTAACTAGTTCTAAGTTCTAGGGGACTAATGACCTCAGCAGTTGAGTCCCATGGTGCTCAGACCCATTTGAACCATTTTTTTTTGGAGAGTACTTTGAATGGGATAGAAGGTTTGTGCTTAAAAAGTGAGTAAATAAGCTTAAAAAATTCGGAAATTCACTTACTTTTGATATATATATATATATATATATATATATATATATATATATATATATATATATATATATATATAATGCCATCCTCCGACCGATAGCGCAACTATATCGGCAGTATATTGGCGAGGTATTCGTCCTCATGGACGACAGTTCGCGCCCCCATCGTGCATATCTTGTGAATTCATTCAGGATAACGACATCGCTCGACTAGAGTTGCCAGCATGTTCTCCAGACATGAACCCTATCGAACGAACATGCCTGGGATACATTGAAAGGGGATGTTTATAGTCGACGTGACCGCCCCCCCTCCAGCCACTCTGAGCAATAAAAATGGCGGAAATGATGTTTATGTTGGTCTCTATTCCACGTTTCTGTACAGGTTCCGGAACTCTCGGAACCGAGGTGATGCAAAACTTTTTTGAAAGTGTGTATGTGTGTTTGTGTCTTTTAACGGATAGATATCCCATCATACTATGATTTCGCGTCAGAATCAGAGAGGTCGGCCTTTTTTGCGGGTGGGTTTGTACAGCGCACCTCTAGTTCCTGTCTTGCTTCCTTGTGCCACTCTCTTCATCTCATAACAGCATTTGCTCCCTACATTCTCGATTATTTCCAGACTTTGTCGTTCCTCCCACTTTTTATTTTCTACAGTCCCTACACCACAGTGGCAGTTATTCACTCATCCCTTATCTTGTCAGCCCCAATACTTACAATATTCTGTTGCAGCACCACATCTTAAATGCTACTGTTCTCTTCTTTTCCGGTTTGCCCACAGTACATGATTCACTACTGTACAATGCTGTGCTTCAAATGAAATGTTCATTCTCAGAAATTTCTTCCTCAAACCAATGCCGACGTTTGATGCCCTCTTTTCTTCTGCTAATCTGCTTTTATATCCTTCATACTTCATCTATCGTTTATTAACATGCTTGCAAGGCTGGAGATTTCCTTAACTTTTGTCTGTTGGTGGCCAACGCTTTTGATGATAAGATAACAGCTAATCTCATTTCTGCTACTTCTCATTACTTTTGTCTTCCTTCGGTTTAGTTCATAGTGTCTACTCATTACACTGTTCCGTCAACAGTCCCTGCAGTTCTCCCTCACTTTCACTGAGGATAATAATGTTATCAGCAATTCTTATCAGTGAAATTCTTTCAGCCTGAATTTTAAGGCCGGTATTTAACCTGTTATTTCCATCATTGAAATGTCGTGTGATAAGGGCCTCGCGTCGGGTAGACCGTTCGCCTGGTGCAAGTCTTTCGATTTGACGCCACTTCGACGACTTGTGCGTCGATGGGGATGAAATGATGATGATTAGGACAACACAACACCCAGTCCCTGAGCGGAGAAAATCTCCGACCCAGCCCGGAATCGAACCCGGTTCCTTTGGATGGACAGTCTGTCGCGCTAACCACTCGGCTACCGGGGGCGGACAGTTCCATAATTGACTTGTCGATATACAGATTGGAAAAGAGCGAAAGGCGGCATCCCTGTCTTGGAATCGTTTCCATGTGAGCACTTTATTCTTGGCCTTATTCTTCCCTCCGCATTCTTGTACATATTGTATATTACCCGTCTTTCCCAACTTACGCCATTTTACATTGCGAGACACTTTTCATAGATCGCCAGATCCCATGAATTCGGGGTGATGTTTCTTAAACCTTGCTTTCACTATTAACTGCACTATCAGGGCCCCCTCTGTTAAGCAGAACTGATCGTCGCTTAATAGTTCCTCAATCTGCTTTTCCATTCTTCCATATATTATTCTACTTAGCATCTCGGATCTATGTTTGTGTGACACATTTCACACTTATCTGTCCTTGCTACCTTTGGAATTGTGCGGATGATTTTTTCCGAAAGTATGTCTCCAGTCTCAAAGAGTCTGCGCATTAACTTCAATAGTCGTTTGGATCCAGTTTCCCCTATGATTTCAGAAATTCCGAAGGAATGTTGTTCATCTCTTCTTCTGTATTTGAGCTCAAGCGTGCCATGATTCTGTTACATTACGACTTTGAAACTGGATCACTTACGTCTTCCAAATGGCTCTCGTTTCCTCTTTTGTCACATCAGATCAACCATTCCCCTTGTAAGGACCTTCAGTGTACTCTACACCTGACCGCTGCCTCCTCTGCGTTCTTAATGTTGACGTCCTTGCTCTTAATTTCCTGACTTTTCTATCAGTCCTTCCGACGACCACTTCTCTTCCAATTTCTTCACATCTTTTCTGCAGTCATTTCGCTTTGGCTTCCCTGTGCATACTATTTGTTTCATTCATAATTGACTTACATATATTGTTGTCCTTCCCTGAACATATTTGTACTTCCTCCTATCGTCGATCAGTTGAAGTATTTCTTCTGTTCATTGAACATATATTTGCCCCTCCAGACTGCGTGACTACCGTGTTTGATATCCCTCTGATTGGCATTCGTCAATGCTGTATCTACATCCTTAGATAATTTCAAAACGTCCAATCTTCCTTAAGCACTTTAGTGTTCCACTTCTTCCGACACTGATTCTTCCAGTCCATTTTCTTTTCAGTCTACTTTTCGCAGCTACGTATTTGTGATTTGAAATTACATTCGCTTCTGGGGACACCTTAGATTTCTGAATATCTCTCTACCATGATGTGATACAGCAGCAACCTTCAAATGCCTCGAGATCTTTAGTAACTATACTTCCTCCTATTGCGAATTTTTAACAGTGCACTCATTATAACTAGCTGATATTTGTTGTAGAAAATTGTGTTCTCTTTCATTCGAAATATCAAGCCCCTATTCTAACGTAAGTTTTTCTTCCATCAGTCCTTCAGACAACCACTTCTCTTCCAATTTCTTCACCTCTTTTCTGCACCCACTTCGCTTTGGCCTCTCTGAACATAATACAGTGACCCAGACCCCAATGACAATTACATTTTCATTTCCGTTTGCATAATGAACTACCCGTTTATTTTCCTGATATACTTTCTCCATTTCATCAACTGTCTGTGACGTCGGCATGTGTACCTGGACTGTTGTTGTTCACTTTGGTTTGCTGCCTGTTCAGATGACAACTTTCACTCTTCGCGCAACCTCCATATTCATAGTGAACCCTACTCCCATTATATCACCTTCTGCCGTTGTTGATATTATCCTATGTTCGTCTGACCAGAAATCCTTACCTTCTTTCTAATTTCGGTATGTGGACTGAGTCATTGCATTTTCCTTTTCACATTTTCTTGTTTCACACATACATGTAGACTTCTATCATGCCTGCCTGCTCCTTGGCAGTCCCCTCCAAAAGGTCTGAATAGGGGTCCAGTCCGAAATATTTTTGACTATGAAGACATTATCATACTTTTTCAATTACAGGTCACGTACGCTGTGGGCCCACATTACGTGTACTTAATGTAATGGTCTGCACTGCCTTCCGCTTCCTCATGCCATTGATCATATTCAAAGTGTAAAAATCTACGGTGGAAGTCTACGACGTAAGTTTGTCCCTTCCTGCATCCTTTTCACCAAGGCTACCGTACGGCCGCCTCTGCTGATGAGTTTTATTCAGAAATGAAATAGTGGCGGAGATCGATCGCGGATCCAAAATGTTATGACTGCTATGTGGAGACGCTTCTCTTATATCACATTTTTGTAAGCTTTATCCTCATCTTTCCCTCACTATAAAATAACGCCTCAATCGGCTTGGGCTAATAACTCGTTACGATATCTTATTCGTGAGATTTGTCCTGAGATGTCCTCCAGACTCCTTAAATAAATCGTCTTGACAGAAGCGGAACTTCTTCGTGAAAAGCAGGGAGAGTACTTGTTTATGTAGAACGAACAAAAATGCTCTTCGTGGAAGCAAAAATAAATAAATTATCTCTTGAAGTTAGAAAACTATATAACAAATTACTCTGGAAGGCAACAAGAAAGAAAACTCTTCTAAAAACGAATAGCGGCTCCTATTCAAGAAAAAATAAAAACACCTTGTGAAAAGGAAACACTAAGAAGGCTCTTGACGAGGGTATTAAAAACTTCGCTTGCGAAAAAGAAAGACAACCGGTCTCTTCTAGAAGAGTAAAAAGGTGTCTGTAAGGGAACCTCAGTCTGCAGTACACAGAGAGAGAGCCAGAAAATTGCAGAAAAATTCTTTATATATCTGTTGCAACTAGATTTTCAATAACAAGCGTTGATGAAATAATCACTAATTATTGCTGTTTGTGTTACTGAAATGGTGGGTACGTAAGACACAAAGTGAACGACGTACCACTTAGCTGTCCCGCTTTGCAGACAGACAGAAATGCCATTCCGGGCGTAATACACTGTCTAATGGTAATGCAGAATGTGCCGTGCAGGTGGTGCGAGCCAATCTTTTACGGAACCTTGGCATTCAATTGCGGCGCAAACTAGTGGGTACGTTAAGCCGTAACCAGAGTTCGACCTGCGTTGCACTTACAAATCTCTCCCATTGCACTGACCTGCATTCGGGATCACGAGCACTCTTTGCAAATTTCCATTCATTAATGACGTAGTACAGCCGGGGGAACGCAGCTAAGTCAGAAAAATATTTATTCTGCAGAAGGACGCGACAAGAATATTGCGTAAAGTTGACAGCCAAATGTATTACAGAAGGATCTCCTGGGACCTAGGAAATTGAGGACGGACAGCCAAATTCTTAGGCACTATACAGAAGTACGGGGTGTTAGCAAAGGAGTTCCATATTTTAGAAGTAAGTATCTTGAAGACTAAGATTTAAAAACGAGTGCAACAAAAGAAAGCTGTAGAAACAAAAACAAGAAAAATAACTTTTGTAGCGCTCGTCCATCAATAGCAGTTTTAACACATTTAATTTCGAAACCCGGGACTCCATCTCTGGACACCCTGTATAAATTATATCTAAAGGGTGCTCCATTCATAGTGACTGGGCCAAATATTTCACGAAATAAGTATCAAACGAAAAAAATACAAAGAACGAAACTCGTCTAGCTTGAAGGGGGAAACCAGATGGCGCTATGGTTGGCCCGCTACATGGCGCTGCCATAGGTCAAACGGATATCAGCTGCGTTTTTTTTCCTTTAATAGGAACCCACATTTTTATTACACATTCGTGTAGTACGTAAAGAAAAACGCATGTTTCAGTTGGACCACTTTTTTCGCTTTGTGATAGATGGCGCTGTAATAGTCACAACGAATAAGTACGTGGTATCACGTAACATTCCGCCAGTGCGGACGGTATTTTCTCCGTGATACATTACCCGTGTTAAAATGGACCGTTTACCAATTGCAGAAAAGGTCGATATCGTGTTGATGTATGGCTATTATGATCAAAATGTCCAACGGGCGTGTGCTATGTGTGCTGTTCGGTATCCTGGACGACATCATCCATGTGTCCGGACGGTTTCCCGGATAGTTACGTTATTTAAGGAAACAGGAAATGTTCAGCCACATGTGAAACGTCAACCACGACCTGCAACAAATGATGATGCCAAAGTAGATGTTTTAGCTGCTGTCGCGGCTAATCCGCACATCAGTAGCAGACAAACTGCGTGACAATCGGGAATCTCAAAAGCGTCGGTGTTGAGAATGCTCCATCAACATCGATTGCACCCGTACCATATTTCTAAGCACCAGGAATTGCATGGCGACGACTTTGAACGTCGTGTACAGTTCTGATACTGGGCACAAGAGAAATTACGAGACGATGACAGATTTTTTGCACGCGTTCCATTTAGCGACGAAGCGTCATTCGCCAACAGCGGTAACGTAAACCGGCATAATATGCACTATTGGGCAACGGAAAATCCACGATGGCTGCGACAAGTGGAACATCAGCGACCTTGGAGGATTAATGTATGGTGCGGCATTATGGGAGGAGGGATAATTGGCCCCCATTTTATCGATCGCAATCTAAATGGTGCGATGTATGCTGATTTCCTACGTAGTGTTGTATCGATGTTACTACAAGGTGTTTCACTGCATGACAGAATGGCGATGTACTTCAAACATGATGGATGTCCGGCACATAGCTCGCGTGCGGTTGAAGCGGTATTGAATAGCATATTTCATGACAGGTGGATTCGTCGTAGAAGCACCATACCATGGCCCGCACGTTCAACGGATCTGACGTCCCCGGATTTCTTTCTGTGGGGAAGGTTGAAGGATATTTGCTATCGTGATCCACCGGCAACGCCTGACAACATGCGTCAGCGCATTGTCAATGCATGTGCACACATTACGGAAGGCGAACTACTCGCTGTTGAGAGGAATGTTGTTACACGTATTGCCAAATGCACTGAGGTCGACCGACATCATTTTGTACATTTATTGCATTAATGTAGTATTTACAGTAATCACGCTGTAACAGTATGCGTTCTCAGAAATGATAAGTTCACAAAGGTACATATATCACATTGGAACAACCGAAATAAAATGTTCAAACATACCTAGGTTCTGTATTTTAATTTAAAAAACCTACCTGTTACCAACTGTTCGTCTAAAATTGTGAGCCATATGTTTGTGACTATTAGAGCGCCATTTATCACAAAGTGAAAAAAGTGGTCCAACTAAAACATTCATATTTCTTTACGTACTACACTAATATGTAATAAAAAAATGGGGGTTCCTATTTAAAGAAACGCAGTTGATATCCGTTTGACCTATGGCAGCGCCATCTAGCGGGCCAACCCTAGCGCCATCTGGTTTCCCCCTTCTAGCTAGACAAGTTTCGTTCTTTGTAGTTTTTTCGTTAGACGCTTATTGGCCCGGTCACGATCAATGGTCCAGAACAGGGCTCAGAGTGAAGTTTTATTTTACGGTATAAACTTCCTCATCAAGTTGCCAGGCAGATATCAGAGAGGAAACTGAAAGACCCCAGATATTGTAAAATAAATTAAAAAAACTAACCCTGCAGCTTCTAGAAATACACTCTCTGAGAAATGTACATTTCGCATTTCTCTAATGCTCATATGGAACATGTTTTGACTTTTCCATTTTACAGAGAGGTACACGATCTGTACATAGTGTTATTCAAACGCTTCTTTGAAGTAATAGATAAAAACAGCAGCTACGTAGTAGGAGAGAAGAAGCACGGCCATTTTTCAAGCCACCTGTTCTTCTTCCAACATGCTCAAATAGGTACGTAGTAGGAGAGAAGAAGCAGGGGCATTTTTCAGGCCACCTTTTCTTCTTCCAACATGCTCAAATAGGTACAAACTAATTCAGAATTAATTCCCATAATTAGTGTGAGTACATTAGCTCTAGTCATAATATGACGTGGGTGTAACTTACGAAAGTAGGCTACAATTAACGTTTAACTTATCTCGTTTCACCTTCCAGAAGACCTTCCTTCTTTACGGAACACGACGTGTGATTCAGTGAATGAGTACTATTACTGCATACACAGCGACATCCAAGTAACACTAATCTGAAAAGATGAACGTTGTGTCGGTTGGTTGTCTTCTGTCCGTGTTACGTGTCACCTTTCTCACTGGGGAATGAGCAACCCAAGTCGTCGTGGTTTATGAGTCTAGGAGTTGCGCCTCTTCGTTTGTTTTTAAAATGCACATTTTCTGCAGAACATCCGCGAAGAACCGCAGAGTGAACGTACTTTCAGGGTCAACAGCTTCTGCCCTTGGAAAGAATGACTTCGTTTGATACTAAAACATGGCAGTTATCAGACGAAGATCTCCTGTTTCCCTTACATTATAAGTTGGTAATTTAAATGCACCTCATCGTGGGATTACAGGTGTAACACTAACTCTGTTTTTTTAATTACGTTTCTGAAACGACTATGTTTACGACGTGGCGATTTGGCGATTACGGTGTAGTGCTTCTTTCTCACGGTGACCGTACCGTGTAAGATGGTGTCCAGACAGTAACACGCTCCTGGCCTCGTAGTTTATCTTCTTATTTTTACAAGGAAAAAAATCCATTTTTTATTCCACGTTGGAAAGCTACTCCCCGTTTACACCGCTCCACATTAATCTCCAACGGCACGATAGCGTGCGATGCCAGAGATAAGGTCGCTTCGGTAGTAGCCCAGGGCCACGTCTTTATTCTTGGCTGCCCCTCAGCAGCACAATTGTAAATAAATCACGGGCGTCGACGTGTTTAATTATGTATCATTAGCTGGTATCCCCGAGCAGTGATGAGATGCCGTGATTAGATGCCCATAATGACCCGGGAGTACAGTATGCGCTGTTAGCTGCTGCCCAGAGGCACAGCCGCTTCGTCCTCCCTGGAGACGCTGGTCCAAGATACAAAAACGGAGCCACAAGTTAGCCGGTCCAAAGTCCAGCGTGATATCTGCGCTTCAGGCTGAAAAAATATTACTCCTGGAAATCTCGAAACACTTCATCACATACAAGATTACATTTTTCACATGTGAGCATATATCTCGTGAGCTTTTCCGGCAGTCATATCTGTTTACTGTACAGCATGGGTTCTACTGATACAACGGCGGTATACTTAAGTGGCTCGTCAGTTTCTCTACACAGTGAAACCATAGCCAAGTAGTATGCTCTAATGGCCTCGGCATTTTCCGTGATCATGCTGGGGTAAGCGATCGATGAAGTGCCCCCGCACGTGACGCCATACAAAAAAAAAAATTAAAAAAATGGTACAAATGGCTCTGAGCAGTATGGGACTTAACTTCTGAGGTCATCAGTCCTCTAGAACGTAGAACTACGTAAACCTAACTGACCTAAGGACATCACACACATCCATGCCCGAGGCAGGATTCGAACCTGCGACCGTAGCAGTCCTGCGGTTCCAGACTGCAGCGCCTAGAACCGCTCGGCCACCCCGGCCGGCGACGCCACACATTCCTGGACTGCGGATCTGTTAAAACCACATTTCCTTGTATAGCCTGTGAATAGTGAATATGTAATATATGATTTGCTAGATTCGTTGTGTTTGAAGCTTATCTTCTAACTGCAGTCAACTCTTAAAGAAGATAAGCAATACAGAAAGCATACAGTGTCGAAAATATTGTTGTGGTTTTTTCATTCGTACTGAAGTTGTGAATGTTGCTGATAGTGTTGAATATTAGTACTGAATGTTATTGTGTGTCGGTCTGTAAGAATGAAAAAGGAAAAACTAGTGGCATAATTTACTAAGATTTTCTGGGTGATAATGACCCAAGAAATACGTAGGTACGAGTGACTTCTCGTGAAAATGTGGCCCCAAATAAGCTTTCAAAATCACCAGTGGTTTGCGGTCGACATTTTACCGAGACAGATTATAAATATAGTTCCAAAATAAAGAGTCTGAAAACAGGCAGCATCCCCAGCAGATTTCAAAATTATATTATATTCTTAGAGAAGTAAAAGTTAAGTTTTTGCTAAATAAATATTTTCCAATAAAAGACCCTAACAAAGAACCGATAAATTCTAATTAAGAATTGATACACAGCTCAATACTGTTAAGCTTTCATTATTGACCTACGTATGAGGATATGTCGTAATGAAAGAACTAAAGGAAATATCCAGATCAACCTCAAATATCTGATTTCAAGCAATTTCCATAAATCTCCACTCAACTCCGAGACGTCAGTGCCCTTCGCAAAGTAGCTAAATGCAGTGCCAGTTTTGTGGCAAGCGCTCTCCCGCACCGGTACTTGTAAACTTGGTGCATGAAAACAGTTGGAAATATATATATATATATATATATATATATATATATATATATATATATATATATTTCCAGACCTAGGAAAAGCAGCATATTTTTGTTGTGACACTGGGGAAAGCAATTAATAGTTCTTACTGCCCTTGTGTGTAAATGTTTCTTGCCAGTTGTGCTGAAGCAGATAGCTTCCATTCCTACAGAAGTTTATGAGAAACTAAAGTTTTTTCACTGCAGACCGATAAATCGAAAGGTGCCAGTTGGCAGTTTGAACTTTGCAGTGATCGGCTGAACTTCACTGAACAAGCTTAGCTACAGAGCGCCAGGCTGGCAGGGCATGCTAAAAGGCTATGGCAGAATCGATGGAAAGCAATTTCATTACCAGTAAACTCGGAGGCTTCATACTCGAACTCATTTGATCGACGTTTGCTAAAGGGATTGGCAATTGACATTAAACGTAAACAAGCGTAAACCTTTGTGCACAAATAGGCGGATATTACCGTTATTGTGTTACTAAACGATTGACAAACAGCTACGTCCACGACAAACCCGGAAATATGCCCTTCCTGTCACCATTGTTGCCTGCAGGGATGGAATATGTGTACCCCAAACTCTCTGCGTGTATTAGTATATGTGTGAAAGTAAGCGAAAGTTTTCCAAACGTATCTATAGGCTTTCGTGGCCGTCGTCATTGAGGTTAAAATCTTCCTGGTTGTTAGGCCACGTCGTGTTCCTTCAAACCCTTCAGATGGGTCTTCTTCAGGATCTTGTGATGTCCACTGTAGGCTGAGCACTGTCAGAAACCAGGGCAGCTTTCCCTCGGTTCTGCTGAAGAACTGTGATTACTGGGTAAAATTTCAGTGGCTTCCATTGGTGGGCAATCGTCATTGCATAGCAAGGGAAACATAGCCGGGCTATCTGAAGAAGGGGTTAATTGGCTAAATCGCTTGTAGCTACCATTGCTGGTATAAGGTATTTTTCTCACACTTGTGCTACAGAAGGGTCATTAACTTAGTGGGAGATGAGAAACCTCCTAAAAACCGCATCCAGGCTGGCCACCACACCAACACTGTCGTTAATCCACCAGGCCGTTTCGACTAGGGGACAGTTCACCTCCCCGCCCTAGGCAGGGCACGTTAACGTTGACAGCTGTCTGGGAGAGTAATTATTCTCCATTTGACCAACATTCGAGTAGCGATCGATAGACTTGGACCCTTACCAGATAGGACTGATAGTGCTTGTATGATTCAAAGGAGAGCAACGCATTTGGTGGGCTCTAGAAGAAATACATTACGCATGACGGGGTTTCTTGTTGTTGAAATTCTGAGAGATGGCTCTGAGCACTATGGGACTTAACATCTGAGGTCATCATTCCCTAGAACTTAGAACTACTTAAACCTAACTAACTGACCTAAGGACGTCACAAACATCCGTGCCCGAGGCAGGATTCGAACCTGCGACCGTAGCAGTCACGCGGACCGGACTGAAGCGCCTAGAACCACTCGGCCACAGCGGCCGGGAAAAAAATTCTGAGACAATAAGTTTCTGGAAGAGTAAAATATCGTTTTCTCATAAGAAGCCGTCATGCTGGCAAGATTAGACAGATTCGAGCTTGCGCTGAGGCTTACCAGCAATCGTTCTTCCCGCGTTTTATTTTCGACTGGTACAGGTAAGGTGGATATTGACAGCGTTATTAAGCATTTTTTAAAGTAACTGTGGTTTCGAAATATATAAAAAGCACTCCGTCTTCAGGCCACGAGTGGCCTGCCGGGACCATCCGACCGCCGCGTCATCCTCAGTGGAGGATGCGGATAGGAGGGGCGTAGAATCAGAACACCGCTCTGCCGGTAGCTATGATGGTTTTCTTGACCGAAGCTGCAACCATTCGGTCGAGCAGCTCCTCAATGGGCATCACGATGCTGAGTGGACGCCGAAAAATGGCAACAGCTTATGGCGGCCTGGAGGGTCACCCATCCAAGCGCCGACCACGTCCGACAGCGCTTAACTTCGGTGAGCTCACGGGAACCGATGTAGCCACTGCGGCAAGGCCGTTGCCCATTTCGAAATAGAAGCAAGTGAAATTATACTAGCGATTTTATTTTTACACGAAACCTTCACATCAACCTACATTTCTACGTAATTCCTAGCAATACTAAGCCAGTTATTATACGACCAACTTTTGCATACTGGCCTCACAGAAATCGGCTGCCTGATAATCTAAACGCTCTGTAACAGCTGCCTAGCCAACAGCCGTACCGTAGTGGTAACACTGGTTCCAGTCAGATCACTGAAGTTAAGCGCTATCGGACTGGCTAGCAGGTGGATGGCAGACCATTCGGTTTGCCGAGAGCTGTTGGCAAGCGGATGCAATCATTCCTTATGAGGCAAAATGGGGAGTTACTTGATTGAGAAGTAGTGGCTCCAGTCCCGTAAACAGACGTACGGTCGGTACAGCGGTATACTGGCCACATGCCCCTCCGTGTCTGCATCCAGTGACGCATTTGGACTGAGGACGACACGGCGGCCGGTCAGTACCGTTAGGCCTTCATGGCCAGTTCGAGTGGAGTAACAGTTGCATAAAGCTCGCTTTTCGACACCTGAAGGAACTCGGCAAACAATGTCGGAATCGTAAAGTGACTAATATATCTCACTTTTTCATCAGCTTTCTGCACGAAGTCATCAGTAATGACTGAAGGCTGTCCCTCATCATACACAATCATACAGACGTCTTTAAAAGCTCTCACCCATTTCTGTACCATCCCATCACTCATAATGTTTTCTCCACAAACATCACGGATGTGTCGATGAATTTCAGCCATTTTCACGACTTTAGCGCTAATAAAACGAATCGCAGTGCATATTTCGCAGTTGGCAAGATTTTGAACCAGAGGAGGTATTTAAAATACTCAGAAACACACCGAATGTGTAATGGCGCCTGTTGTTTTTGCCAACAGCGTGCATGCGTCAAATTGCGACCTCGTCACTGCAGCGGCGGAATTTCAAGGTTTTGCTTACCTTCAGAAAAAACGCCTCGTACGAAATTGATTTCCGCCACACACAATGTCTTCCGGAATATATATGTAGATATAGAGGTTGTCAGAGGCGTGAATCAAGCAGTATGTTATTTTGGATAATCAGAGCGAGAATAAACATGTACAACAATCATAACATTGTGCTAAACTCAAGTTGGAGCCGGTAACTGAAAGATACCGTACTCTGTTGGGGATACGTTATGCTCTAGTATAGATCA
Organism: Schistocerca serialis cubense; assembly: GCF_023864345.2. Lineage (NCBI taxonomy): Eukaryota > Metazoa > Arthropoda > Insecta > Orthoptera > Acrididae > Schistocerca > Schistocerca serialis. Next base: position 505,457,343 of record NC_064643.1, on the reverse strand, counting down.
TCAGAAATTACAGACTAGTAAAGACTTTTAGAACAGGATACAAAATGAATGTAATCAGAGCTTCAGAACAGGCCCTGTTGGATTTAGACGAGCGAGAGACAGAACTGCATGCGGTGAGAGACGGCAGTGTCACGTGGCAGGACGTTAGCTAACCCGGCGACTGGCGGGAGCACCTCGTCGTGCAGCTGCAAACTGCGGGCGGCCAGCTCATCTTCCTGCCGCGTCGATTGCTAAGGTAATTAAAGCCCCGCAAACGGTAAACATCACGCACGCTCTAGACTGCATTAGAGGCTCCCACCACTTCGCAGACTGGGTGAGGTCTAATTTCGAGACTCCCTCCAACATGAATCCAAGAACGACGTCCATTGTGGTGGACACTGACAGTCCGATGAGGGTGTTACATGCTGTCTGTTCCAGATAAGCTGACAAAATTGTAGCCGAGGAATCGTGCTGGACTTTATTTAAATAATCGGTCCTAGAGAGAAAAATAGAAAAATGGTGAGTAACCAACCATGTCGTCTGTTACAGTGTCTCTCAACCTGGAGGTTATTACCGCCTGAGAAGTAAAATGAATTTTTCTGAGAGATAAAAACAAAAGGGTTTGCTAGCGTTTCGCTCACAAATCCAAATTATGTTTTAAATGTCATTACTGTTATCGTTATTCCTTGAAATTGCAATGTTCGTTACACGGTAAGTTACCAATTATTTTTTTTTTAATTCACACGTGACAAAATATGGTGGAGGCTACAGCTTGTGGAACTAATGTAATCGTATGAACAACTTCTTCATCACGTGCTCCACTACTTTGTACTCTGTGGCGTGGATCTGTGATAGTAAATTTGACACACACATACCCAAATATCCTGAAATATCTTAGAAAAAGGGATCCTCGTTGTTGCTGGTTGAGCCTGCAATGGACCAAAAACTGCTTGACTATTTACTTTGCAGTAGGTAAATAAACTAATTGAGGATAGGACAACAATAATTGCATAATGGCAACTACGTTTCTGTAGGGTCTCCACTGTGTTGTTATTGTTATTAGAGGCAGAGGTTGTACACATAGCATTTGTAGCCTGATGTCTTCCAGTTCCTGACAGTTCAGAAGTAAGGACTCCAGCAATCAAATTATTTACATGTTAACTTGGTTGATTTTTAAATGGGGTTCAGGATGTGGGTGAAATTAGTGTCGCTAGAGAGAGAGGAGCGTGCAGAAGAAGAATGTTTTGTAAGAAGTAACGACCCTGAATTTGGGTAGTTAATTTTCTTTAGTGAGGAGGACATGTAGATAACACTCGTGATGCTTTCCTTTATTTGTTTACAAAATAATGTTGTTCGAAATATACAGTACCAATATAAATTCTATTGATGCCTTAAACTGATGCTCACAATTAGAAAAGTAATCAAGGAGCACTACTCATATGTTGCGTTACCGGCTGGACTTAAGCACCAGCTACTTTCCGGCTAAGGTATTGTTAAGCTCATGGACTCCGCTCTCTTACAGAGGAACCTGTCTCATGTTACCTCCATTTTGTGAAAATTAATAATTGCAAACTGTACCAAACTACATGGAAACTAAACTCTATCAGAAATATTTACACACCAAACAATCAATATTATCCAACTTTCGTTTATCTTTCGTCTCGGGAAGGCGCAGAAAATTTGGATCAGTTATTATTTAACAGTTTAATCGCTAAAACAGATTATCACAATTTAGTTTACTGTCTTCTTCAAACATCGATCATATTATTCGTCTGCTGTCATATCATGGTGGTGGCGGTGTGTTAGATACATGAGCGCACACATGGTAGTAATAAAGGCAGAAAATCGAGTAAGTACTTTTCTTTTAATGTAGGGGTGGTAAGCAGTATGTGCAAGAAGCGGTGAAGAAAGTGGAACAAAAGGAGGCATGATGCGTATGTGTGGGGATACGGGGTGGAGAGGGGGAGGAGAGAGAAAAATGAATGTGCCTAAAAAAAGAATGAAGAAAAGTGGTATAAGAAGAGTAACTAACTTTCAATGTAAAAGTGGGCTAGGGAGACTGAAAGAGCTAAAAGAAATCCTTTTTCTAGGAAAAGACGTTGGAAAAGAATGTCGGATCAGTTACAAACCGCCTGGTGCACGACATGGAAGCCTCCCTGTCTGACACATTGTAGTGTATATGTATGTACATGTTGTCTGCAGCCTTCTGAGTGGTTGTATCTTCATGTCAGAGTAGCACTTACTCTCAACATACTGTGACGCAAATAATTTAAATTGGAAAATTACTACGGCACATAGAGTTTAACTTACGTTGACTGAAATTCTACCACACAGATCGCTATTTGGAGAAAAATGCGACCACAGTTAGTTCTTGACTCTTCGTCGCCCAACGGACGGTCTCATTCTTCACTGTTGGTTCTGTTATTACACAGTCTCTCGAAATCCCTTCTAACTGATGAAGCAGCTAATGTAAATGATAATTATCAGATGTGCGGAAACTGAAATTACGTTTAGAAAACCATCGTATTGGCCAGTGAGTTATGTATAAGAGCCTGTACTTGATGCCAGCTCAAGCCAAATGCAACTACTCAGAGCTGTTTAAAGCCAAAGCCTCACAAGCCGCCGCTTGGGGTACCATGGAAGCCATATTGCAAGGTTTGTATCCCGTCCTTGTTACAATTAGAGGCGAAGACTGACATGGGGAGGGTAAAGGGGCAGAAAATCTTAGGTCGCTTGTGTGGAAAACTGTTCTCGAACCGACCCTTCAACTAAGAAGTCCTTTACGAAGTGTGTTTGAAAATAATTTAAATCTGTAGATTGATTTGTGAACTCCTATCTTAAAACTATACAAATTCTGAGAGCTGGTGCTCAAAGTAAATCACTCTTAGACAAGTCACAAATAAATGAAAGTTCTGTCAGTTACTAACACACTGACAAGATTTCGGTGGCCGCACTCGAAAAATCTGGAAATTTCCGAAAAATCTCGAACTAAATTAATGGCTCAACTACGATAACTATGTATGAGTAGAAGGTACATACCCGAAAAATTCTAAACCGGAACTGAATCGAGTGACGGAATTCACAGTTTCGGCGTGCAAAAAAATGGTTCAAATGGTTCTGAGCACTATGGGACTTAACTTCTAAGGTCATCAGTCCCCTAGAATTTAGAACTACTTAAACCTAACTAACCTAAGGACATCACACACATCCATGCCCGAGGCAGGATTCGAACCTGGGACCGTAGCGGTCACGCGGTTCCAGACTGTAGCGCCTTTAACCACTTGGCCACACCGGCCGGCTTCGGCGTGCACTCTGGTCTTGCTTTTAATTGTTTTAAGCCTCGGAATGTGTTCAAGTACAAATTTACACTGTCGATATCCTTAACAGGAGCTAAATTCTAGTTAGATGGTGTGACTTGAGATCGAAGTTCTACAGTCTGTTAACGTCGCCAACGTAGCCAGCTGCACTGCGTAGGGTAGCATTCAAGAAGTTAACTCCAATGCTAACCAAAAAAACGTTTGAACAGGAAGCGTCATCGACAGACGTAAATACATTAATCCGAAATATTGTTCCAGAAAACTTAAACAGGGTAAGCAAACTGCTATTATTTTGTCGCCTGACTACCAGCTCCATAGAATAAGAGGTACTTGAATTTTGCTGTGCGGCTGCGGGCTTTACAGAGAGCTGTAAGTAACTAACAAAGTGCGGCACGTGTTTGCGGTGCATTTTCGCCTTCAGCAAGAGACTAATCTCTGACTCGCTCTTTAGGTCGATATACTGCTGTACTAAAGAAGATGCAAGCTTTTATGCTGATTAAGTTCATACGTTTCAGTCAGTTATGAAGTAAATAATTCACCCACAATTTATTAAATGTTAATTATCTATATTGTATAATGTAGCAGCATTATGAATAATGGCTGGGGCTGATTAATAACAAACAATGTGGCACATGAGTATTAAGGGAAGATCAGAGTATCTTTTTCTGCTGTTGCAATCAGTTTGTTTCATAACAGGACTTCAATTACGGTTAACTTTAATTATGAAAGCATTGCGTAGTACAAAATAAGTAAATTAACTGAGTAAAACATATGTCATAGAAAGGGCATTAGTAACACGTATAGCTCTCTTGCATTATTAGATAACATTTAGTTAGTTTTTTGTATAATCGACTTTTTCGCTGAAATATGGTGTTTTATTATCAGGCACAGGTCGGTCAAAGTGCGCTCTGCAGAGAGCATTGTACTCAGCCCAGTGATTTCCCGGAAGGCAAATCAAGTGGCTAACAGTTTGAACAGATCCCTATCTCCTGCCCCCTCAAAGGAAGCGACGCTCTTCAGCTGTGTTTAATGCGTTTATTGTCTCCCAGCGAAAGCGAAAAGACGTCATCCCGTTGGAGTGGAGGATTCTTCCACCAAAGGTGGGAGATGAGCTCATTTGACGTTCTTGAAAAATAGTACAGAGTGAGAAGGTAGAAGCCGACTATGTGGAAAATTCGTTCGAGGGAAGTCGTGCATTTGCGGACTAAGAAAGAAATCGGTTGCTTATACAGCGAAACACAGTAAAAGGACTACTTTTTCGAAACGCATAATTGTCTCCCATTCCGACGCATGAGATGCGTACAATCTTCCTCTGAAATGGTGCAAAAGCGTGACGCCTTCAACATCACGTTCGGGCTCGGTGATGCCTCAAACAACAATGTTTCGGTACATGTAAGAAAATCCACATCTCAGAAGTTCATATGTGCCTTAAGTCGGGTTAATGGCTTCACGTTTACACCAGATTTCACCACAGTTCTGCCCAACGGCACCATGCACATGTTACATGTCACACTATTAGGAAGGTCGTCACTCCCCCTCACCCACATTTGACCCATTCTTTTGACGCCTCTCGAATGCAGGTCAGAACCGCGAAACCCAGCGTTAAAAACGCGGTTTTTATGTGTAGTCGAGGAAAAGATTTCACACTCATAGACGCTCCGAATCGCGGCGAAAACGCCCCAGAAGATGGCATAAATGAGGTCAATTAAACTCCCTTCGCCCGGGACGATTATTCACACACGTTTCTTAGTCGAAAACGAAATTTCGCAGTGCGATAAGCAATAGGAAGACGTTCTTGAAAACTTTGCTGACACCTCTGAACGTTTCAATCCTACTATAAGGGTATCGTGGGGCTGCAGCCCTATTGAACGTAAAACTGCTCCCCCTCCCCCGTCTCAACATGTTCAGTGATACCCTATGGGTGGTCCACACACCTTAGTTGTGCTTTACAAATGTACCTGATAAAAAATTCGACAAAAATTTTCCGTTGCGGCTGCTCTAACCCGTATGAAGGCAGGGAAACACCACCTAAGGTATGACTGAAGTCACTTGACCTTCAGACACTAGAGCAGTTTCGATGCTGAATGTTTGTAGAAGCTTCTAATAGGTGCATTTGTAAAATGCTCTACTGAGCTGCTTGGATTGCACCCACGTTATTGCCGAACTGGGCGAGGGGGGAGGGGGAATTCCTCGAGGGATCCTTTTCCGTTCTATTCAAGCACATCTTAATGTTGCCTCCATCTCCTCCCCCTGCCCCCTTTCACATGATCACGCAAGGGAGGGTACGAAACAGAAGGAATGAAAAAGCATATGAATCCATTGCTTTTTCGCATCATGTCCATATTCCGTCAAATGCTTTTTAACAGTTCCGAGAGATTCCAAGCTGTACAACACAGCAAAAATTGCGATCGCGCTGCACTCCAAAGATATCAGATCACGTTCAATGTGGCTGCAGAGGTTGGCAGCAGTCTCGAACATGTTGTTCATCGCTCTGCGAACTGTCGTATGTGAGAATCAGACGCTCCAAGCAAAGAGGAGGTTTCATTATGTTCCCAGGAGACGTTTTCATGTCAATTTTGAGCGATGATGTGTCTGAAATGTTTTTCTCAGCCTCCCTTAAGAAAACCGTGTGATTTCAACTCTGGTTGTCACGGTTCTAACCTTCAATAGCCGAGGCGTTTAAAAGAGGTAGGAAAAATGGTTAAGGGGAATTTGACGGCCTGCCTATTGTATGACATGTGTGTGCTGCGGTTGGACAGAATTGTTGTGGAATTTAGAGCCAATGTAACATCTTTAACCCTCGTTACCCTCACGTGAACTTCTGAGAAGCTTTTTCTTTTCTTTTCGTCGAGGGTAACAACTGAGGACGTCTCGCTTTTGCACCACTGCAGAGCTGGGTTGCAGGCAACTTTGAGCCAAATTTAAAACATATGCATATGAATGACAGACAGGTAAGGGGTTACGAAAAATTGATCCCTTAATTTTATTACATATTGCAGGAACGTAATACAGAGTGCCCTAGAAACGACGTCGGTGTGAAGACGGACGATTGGACAACATTTTTCGCAGAGTCCTTGGTGGGAGAACATACAGCACCTTAGCAGTGACGTCATTGGCCAGAGTTTGCCGAACCTTTTTCATTTGACGATTCTGTTTGTGGCGCCGACTCTGCTCTTAGCAGAGATTTTCAATGTTGAGACAGAAGGCCCTTCAGACTTACAGGACAGGTTGCAACAGCGTGCAGAAGTTTCGAGAGGCGGCCTGTGTGTTGCCTGAGTAGTAGTAGCGGCAGCTACTTGTACCGTTTGCAGCCTCGATTCTTACACAACATTTACGTTGATATTATCTGGGAGCATCGGCTGGTTAGGAAGAAGTGAAGAATGGCAATTTTATACTCTTTATTAAATTCATGTGCCAACGGCCTTACCGCAGTGGTAACACCGGTTCCCGTCAGATCACCGAAGTTAAGAGCTGTCTGGCTGGGCTAGCACTTTGATGGGTGACCATCCGGTCTGCCGAGCGCTGTTGGCAAGCGGGGTGCACTCAACCCTTGTCAGGCCAACTGAGGAGCTACTTGATTGAGAAGTAGCTGCTCCGGTCTCGGAAACTCACGTATGGCCGGGAGAGCGGTGTGCTGACCATATACCCCTCCATATCCGCATCTAGTGATGCCTGCGAACTGAGGGCGACACGGCGGCCGGTCAGTGCCGTTAAGCCTTCATGGCCCGGTCGGGAGGAGTTTAGTTTTTTTATTATTATTAAATTCATGTAGGCCCATCCACGACCAGGCGAGCAGGACCAGTTGCATGTTTTAATGGATTTTTAGGATAGTAATTCATTCTGGACTACGAATCTGGTCCGAAATTTTGCACAGTTAAGAAACGCTAGTTTTATCTCATTGTTTTGTTTTAATTAGACGCCACTTTTGCAGTGTGCTTAGTGAAGATATTAATGTCACTGACTGACATGGGCAACTTGAGAAGGGCTATAATAGACTTAGATTCACTTGGGTCATGATTTTAATTCAGTGGCTGGTGAATCCCTTTTCCATGCAGCACACCATTAATGATTTTTGGGAATATCAACACCCAGGAATCATTTACGAGGACCACCAGTTTGATCTCGTTAAATACGTCGATCAACAGTTCTTAAATCAGTATTTGAGATCACTGAGGAGCCATGTGCCTCTCACAAGGGAACGGTCCTATTTGACATGTAGAAACCAGCTCTGAAATTGTTTATCAAGGAAGAATACAACGGAATAAACTCTATGCCAAGCTCATGGCAGCTAAGTAACCCTGAAAGTATTTTTTTGAAAAAAAAAATATTGAAGTGTGTCAAATTTGCAGCTCGCCAGGCCGCTGGAGAAATGTACACCTCTGCCGTAGCTGTAGCAGCAAGCACATGCACAACTTGCGGTGCACATATCGTTGTTGATTGATGGCACACCGGCAAACAGATAACGCAGCACAACGAGATCGTGATTTGTAAAGGGAATTGTGTATATTGACAGTGCATTTATTTCGATGTTTTCTTCCTGTATGAAAAATTTCAGGGTAGATTTCGACATGTCAGACTGGACCAGTCCCTTATGAGCCTCGTAGCCCCACTGATGCAGATGCTTATAGCAGTCGGAAGGCTGGTGTTTACTAGCTCGGTTGGCGCTTCACTCATTAAACTTTGCTTATTTTCGTTGAAACCTGCTAAATTTACTTAGTGCACCTACAAAAACAGAAGCACTTTGCACTCTGTATCTTAGGGCTGCTGTGGAATTGATATGCAGAGGCTATCATAATTAATAGCGAATAATTGACACTGATGAATTATATGAGAGCCTGCCCGGTTGGCCGTGCGGTCTAACGCACGGCTTTCCGGGCGGGAAGGAGCGCCGGTCCCCGGCACGAATCCGCCCGGCGGATTTGTGTCGAGGTCCGGTGAGCCGGCCAGTTTATGGATGGTTTTTAGGCGGTTTTCCATCTGCCTCGGCAAATGCGGGCTGGTTCCCCTTATTCCGCCTCAGCTACACTATGTCGGCGATTGTTACGCAAACAAGTTCTCCACGTACGCGTACACCACCATGACTCTTCCACGCCAACATAGGGGTTACACTCGTCTGGTGTGAGACGTTCCCTGGGGGGTCCACCGGGGGTCGAACCGCACAATAACACTGGGTTCGGTGTGGCATGGCGGAGGGGCGAAGTGGACTGCGATAGTCGTCGTGGGGTTGCGCGCCACTGCGGCTGCAGCGGGGAAGGAGCCTCTCCATCGTTTCTAGCTCCCCGGTTAACATAAAATAACTATATGATAATAGAAGCACAAAAATATGGATTCGCAAACGAGTAGTTTGAGAGGTAACGGCGAATGTGTGTTTACAAGCCGCCACTAACTTCAGTAAGGAATGTTACCCCAATTTCTAAAATTTTTTTGGATGTGTTACATTTTCGATTAGTTTTCGTTTAAGTCCCGATGTAATTATCGATTACAGGCATGGCTACGTTAACAAGTAGTACGATATTACTTCATCACTTGCCACCATTTACTGCACTCTCGTACATGTTAAATGTGGTGATCCACATGTCGACGTCGTGTTTGCACACAGTACGGTACTCGTTTCTCTAGTGAGATAAGAATTCTTCCATACATTTTCGTACGATCTTGACAAGACTGCACAACTTCCGTTCCAGTTCTTCTATCGCGCCAACTCCTCCCGAAGTGTCCCCAGGCAGAATGAGCCCTGAGGTAACGTAGCCACATAGTTCAACTTCTTTCAAAATGGTTCAAATGGCTTTGAGCACTATGCGACTTAACTTCTGAGGTCATCAGCCACCTAGAACTTAGAACTAATTAAACCTAACTAACCTAAGGACATCATACACATCCATGCCCTAGGCAGGATTCGAACCTGCGACCGTAGCGGTCGCTCGGTTCCAGACTGTAGCGCCCAGAACCGCACGGCCACTCCGACCGGCTCAACTTCTTTAGAAGAACATGTGACCGAAGAAGACGGTGATCACACGATCTATGAGAAACTTTGCTCATGTGATATCTCATGACCAGTATCTGGATTAACTTCATCGCTGAAACCAGCCGTGTGAGGACTCTACAGAAAAGTTAAGTTCTCATATCAAATACATTTGTATCTTTTTTTATTTTTTTAAGTCACCAGTCCTCTGACAGGTCTGATGCAGCCTACTACGAATTCTTATCCTGTGCTAATCCCTTAACCTCAGAGTAGCACTTGCAACCTACGGCCTCAGTTACTGTATTCCAATCTCTGTGTTCCACTACGGGTTTTACCTTCCACAGCTTCCCCGGATAGCATGGAGATTATTTCCTGATGTAACAAATGTCCTATCATCCCGTTCCTTCTTCTTGCCAGTGTTTTCCATACGTTACTTTATTCGCCGATTTTAAGGAGCACCTCTTCATTATTTGTTTTACCAGTCCACCTAGCTCCCAACATTCTTATGCAATACCACATCTCAAACGCCGCATTCTCATCTATTCCGGTTTTGCCACTGCTCACTATTCCCTATCAATCAATGCACTCTTTGCCTCTGACAGTGTGCTTTTCATGTCCTCCTTCCTTTGACCGTCAATCGTTATCTGCTTCGAAGGTAACACTGTCTACTGCAGATCGCTTTTTGTAGGTCGAAGAATACTTTGATCGTGTGTCGAATTTTCTTGAGCCTTGATTCCAGTAGAAACCCCAGTGTCAGAACTGCCTTTCTGGTAGTACCTACGTCTTTCCTAAAGCCAAATTGATCATCATCTACCGGTCTTAAGCTCTTTTTAATCTCAAAATCTTCGATTCTGTCTGTTTTCTTGTAGTTCTTCTATACGGAGTGATACAGCTTAGTTGTCGACTTCAAAAATTTCCGGGAAGGTTATGATATCGTAATTTTGTTTTCACTCACCAAAATTATGACAAAATCTCACTAAAAGAAGTGAAGACAACTCTCTTTCGTTAGTTATAACAAAGATACAGATATCGTTATCAGCTTCGCTTTTTCTGATGTAAATAGAGTAATAAATGCTGCTAGTACCCTAATTCTAAAAGATATGACCTTGAAAATCGTAGTACGTACTGTGTTTAGAAGTTAGAATATATCTGGTCTAAACACGAAACCGATTGCTGTCTACGCAATAGCTGGTGATTCCATACCCTGATATACAGGGTGAAAAGGTGTAATTAAGATTCGCTACCACGTTACTCCAATGGAAAACGAGTAATCATAGGACAACGAAACTTCATCGAAACATTTGTAAGCGCTCACGGAAGAAAGTGTTCCACTTTTGTCACTGGTCACTCTCAGCTGGAGCACCCAATCAACCTGATGTGACAATTCGTATAATAACACAAACTTTCGTATTATTCAATAATCAGTTTCTGTTTAAAACAGATAAATCCTAACTTTTAATTACTGTAATTTCCCCGAAACTGCTAATCAGGTTTTGAAGACAGACACGCTATTGAATTCGTTTCTCTTAGAATTACTGTATTAGCAGCAAAGATTAATTTGGGAAAACCGACGTTACCTTTGCGGGGACGGTGTCTGATTTATTCTAACGAATTACATTAAGGCCTGAAACAAGTGTAATTATTTTCACTAGATCCACTCGTGAGCTTATTAAAGTGCTATTGACACTCATATGGTTCATACCATGGGCGGGGGGGGGGGGGGGGGGTATTTAATTTTAATGAAAAAGTGCTCATGCGTTGTCAACCAAAGAGAAAATCAGAAATCAGGGTATTATACACACACACTAACTGTACTTTTTCTTCTCTGCTTTTTGTGCCAGAAGCGCGTCTCTGTTGGCTCATTCGGGAGAGGGGATAAAACAGTAAGGTCATCGCTGCTCCCATAGGATTAGGGAAGTACGGGGAAGGAATTCGGCCGTGCCCTTTCAAAGGAACCATCCCGGAATTTACCTGAAGCGATTTAGGGAAATCATGGGAAACCTAAATCAGAATGGCCGGACACGGGTTTGAACCGTCGTCCTCCAGAATGAAAGTCCAGTGTGTTAACCAGTGCGCCACATGGCTCGGTAAACATAAAAACCTTAAAATACCACAATTATTGCAATAATATTTAAGACACCTATTCTTCAAATGTGAGAGTAAATACCGGAAGGTAAAACAGCAAACCAGTTTAAAACAAAGTGAGTTCTTGACAATAAAAGAGACGGAGTAGCAGTCATTGCGGTACACTTGTCGGTGGCCTGTGGAGTTGTACTTCAGACTGGCAGATGTTTGCACCATTGCACGTAAGCTTGTGAGATACGCAATGGACGACCAGGCCAATTCATTGTTGCAGCTCGCTGGCACACTTCTTCCGGCTGCGAGGTGTTGACGTGGGCTGAGTAGAAGTTAGGAAGGGCAGACGTGGCCGAACAGCACAATGCTGCACTCGCTCACAAGCAGGCCTATGATCAGCTGGAGAATCTATGCAGAAAGCAGCGACTACTTCAGCTAAGTAAATTATCATGAACATTAAATTATACATTAGTTGCAAACTCATTTTGTTCATTAAGGAGTTCATCCGGTTCACTGCGTTTCGTGACGTAAGTTTATAGTTCTACAATTTATTCAGTAGTTTGTAAAATTTTTAGCTTTTGATCAGTGCTACCAATATCATGTCCATCCTTTTGCATATGTGAACTTAATGCTGTTCTACAGTTGGCGTAGATGCGTTCTTTGAATGTGAAGTCAAATGACCTACCTGTCTGGCCGATATAGTTTTCCTCATATTAACGGCTTGATGTTTTGTAGAAGCCATATTTCTCATATTTATTACTCCATTCATGTTTTCATGTTATCTGCTATCCTGAAGGCCGAACCACTTATGATAGTAGCATAAAAAAAACTTGCGTCAAAAATAAGAGATTACTCTATTTCCATGTGACAAGCGAAATTGATAACGATTTCTTTGTGACTAATGTAGCTATGGAAAGATACCATACGTCATTTAGTAATGACTCTTTCACAATTTATTTGGGAGAAAACAGAATTACAATACATTAAACGGTGAAATATCTCGGACGAACAGTTTAGCTGAATCAAACTGTGCATTACATACCAGTCTTTCTCTACAGTGTACACCTATTTTTCTAACAATTTCAGCGACCATTTTACGTTGTCGAACGTTTTGTCTAGTCTGACGTATACTTCTCTGACTCGTTGATGACTACAGAATAAACAGTATTGCCTGAAAACATAGGGCTTTAGAGTAGTCAACATGCAATGATTACACTCCAGTGCGTGGCCTTCCAGAAGGCAGTGCGATTTCCAGGCAAACTGGGAAATGCAGCAAGAGCTCATCGCCAGTGTCTAGCGCTCACTGCGTCGGTCGTAACGAAGCAGCGACGACCGACACTTGGGTTTGTTCTTCGTTACGTTCGCTTCGAATGGCGGTATAATGAAGGTGCAGCAGACTTGCCACGCCGCACAGGACGCTGTCTGTACTGTAGAGATTGTGGGGGTGAAATTCGTGTCCCATGGAGGTGGCCTAAAACAAGGTGGTGCTACAAACAAAATTTCATCAAGTAGAGCTGCAATTAAATGAAATTTCGACTCAAACTACGTTACTCATTGTCTTACTTGCTGCTGTACTGCTAGAGATACACATGAATGAAGTCCGCGGAGTTTTCTTCTGGTGTTAGACTTTTGTCTTTGAATTGTCACTAGCGCAAATGCGAGGAATCTTTTAGTAAAAAACTTAGGTGAACCATACCAGCCTTAGATGCTGTAACAATGAATCGTCTGCCAATACAGGTGTGTCAACGATAGCGTCACGCTGTCCCGTGAGAGAAAGGAAGAGTATGACCATTCGTGGTACATTCTTTGAACACGTGTAGCAAATGGTTCAAATGGCTCTGAGCACTATGGGACTTAACATCTATGGTCATCAGTCCCCTAGAACTTAGAACTACTTAAACCTAACTAACCTAAGGACATTACACAACATGTATAACAGCCCGTGCTAGTCCCATCTAGTGTGGCCGCATACTTGAGCAGTATTTTAAGATGCGATGCATAACAGTGTTGTTAGCAGCCTCGTTTGTAGACTGACTGCATTTTCCCAGTATCCTGTCAATGAAACCAAGTCTGCCACCAGCTTTGCGATACGGCCTACGTGGACATTCAATATCACATACACAACTATTTTTAAACACACGTCGTCCGCATTAACATCCCCATTAAATGAACGAAAGATATTGCTTTTGGACATTGTCACCCATCTTCTCTCTGTGATTCTACTGTCTATTAGTAGTTTATTATTTATTTAGGTTTCCGTCATATAACAATTTTAATGGTGACTAGTTTCAAACGCTAGCGTTCATTTTCGAACCGTTATCTAAATCAGAAAACACAATATTAATGAAAATATAAAATGCAGAATGTTAAAATATGTCAGTAGATGCTGCATTTACAATTTTAGAATTATTATTTTGACTTTTCTGTACTCGTTCTAACTGCACAAATATGGTGTCACACATACTTGGTTAAAATAATAAAAATGCAGTCACAGCTTTAAAATGTTCTGACGACATCAGCAGGCACTTTCCCAAAGAGTTGCTGCCTGGTGACTGCAGACTCATTGTTCTATTCGCTATGTTTTATGTCTTAGAGGGTCATTGGAATCATGTTACTGTGAAACCATGTTTATTGTTGACCAGGGGTATCGGAAAAATATTTGAACGTTCCATTGACATTCTGTTACAGTCAAGTTTTAAAGAGGTGGGAATGTCATAACCGACGAATAACACTATTGTAATTTATCCTTACTACATTTTGGTTAACTACATCTGTATTCTAAAATTTAGTATTTTATAGTTTTATTACTCCGTCTCGTCTTCTTTATGTGACCATCTGTCAAAAGCCTAAATAACTACGTTTTGCTTCGCGAACCACTGCGAGGCCTGCAGGAAGAGAATAAATGAGGTTCTGGCAGATATCGAAAAATGTTTCAAATGGCTCTAAGCACTATGGGACTTAATATTTGAGGTCATTAGTTCCATAGACTTAAAACTATATAAACGTAACTAACCTAAGGACATCACACACATCCATGCCCGAGGCAGGATTCGAACCTGCGACCGTAGCAGCCGCGTGGTTCCGGAATGAAGCGCCTAGAACCGCTCGACCACAGCGGCCGGCTGGCAGGTATCAAAAGGGATGTTTCGGCCATGCTGTCTCCTGTGCCGTGGCCAGCTGCGCTAATTATCTCGGTTGAATATCCATGCCACAAACAACCCAATCGAACCGCGCGGGATTAGCCGAGCGGTCTAGGGCGCTGCAGTCATAGACTGTGCGGCTGGTTCCGGCGGAGGTTCGAGTCCTCCTTCGGGCATGGGTGTGTGTGTTTGTCCTTAGGATAATTTAGGTTAAGTAGTGTGTAAGCTTAGGGACTGATGACCTTAGCAGTTAAGTCCTTTAAGATTTCACACACATTTGAACATTTTTGACAACCCAACCGAGGTCGTCCGACTAATCCTCGACTGCGTTTAACTCCTGGGAATTTGATGGCCAGGGAATACGCTAAAATCTTGCTGGTGCTCTTCAAAGCATGTACGTATGCTGCAAGCTGTGTGACACGGCCGGCAGGGTGGCCGAGTGGTTCTAGGCACTACAGTTTGGAACCGCGCAACCGCTACGGTCGCAGGTTCGAATCCTGCATCGTGCATAGATGTGTGTGATGTCCTTAGGTTAGTTAGGTTTAAGTAGGTCTAAGTTCTAGGGGACTGATGACCTCAGACGTTAAGTCCCATAGTGCTCAGAGCCATTTGAACCATTTTTGTGTGACACGTTGGACTGTCTTGCTGCCATCGTGGCGAGAAAAAATATTGCATGCAAGGACAGATGCATACTTGTGTTGGTCTATTGTGCCTTCCAGTATGATGAGATCACCTAGGGAATACCCTCCGGCCTGGTCCGTTCTGATGATTGTTGCTACGTGTTTGCTTCCAGACATTTCACTCCTTACACGCCCACGGTCATCTGTCCAATGTAACATAAAACGTGATTCATTTAAAAAGGCCATCTGCCGCCGCTCAGTGGACGTTCAGGTGCGCTATTGGCGTCTAAATTCCGGGCTTCGTCGCTGACGGACGGTAGTCAGCGTGGATGCATGAACATGTGCCCAAACGCAACAACGTTCGCTGCATGGTCTTTGAGGAATCACTGTTGGTAACCCTTTGGTTCATCAAGGTGGTAAGTTGCTCAGCAATTGCACGTCTGATCGCCCATACACATATCCATAGCCGTCGTTCACCCATTATCTATGCCCATGGTGCACGAAAGAGCCTCGACGGCGGTTTTCGATAGCGCCATTTTGCCATGCACGGTATACTTTAACCACGGGGGCACATCAACAATTTGCAACATAGCCTTTCGGTAAAGCGTCCAAACTTGGCCTGAAAGACAATAATTATGTCCTTATGGACGTCGTATAAATCGCATTATGACCACTAGTGCAATGATTTTTGCGCCTTCAGGATACGCTTTACATGCCTTCCACTCCTAGTACTCCCACGCAAAGACGTGGGCGATGGCCATATCGTTGCAGTCTGGAACCGAGCGACCGCTACGGTCGCAGGTTCGAATCCTGCCTCGGTCATGGATGTGTGTTATGTCCTTCGGTTAGTTAGGTTTAATTAGTTCTAAGTTCTAGGCGAGTGATGACCTCAGAAGTTAAGTCGCATAGTGCTCAGAGCCATTTAAACCATTTGATGGCGATATCTTCGCTGCTGGAATATGTAATATTATATCTTTTGATGTAGCTAATGGACTGAAAATGAACGTTAAGCTTTCTGGTCACCATTTACATTAGATGGAAACGTAATGAAATAGTAAATAAACTAAGTTGCTGGTCCTTTATGACAGTACATTGTTGGGGCTGCATATACACTTATTACTAATTATCAGTCTGGGTTCCTCGCATATAAGTTTCTCGCATACAAACGGTTCAGTCACGTTAAGGTGACCGCCGCAGATGTTGGACGTCAGTGTGAAATAACCACTCACAGACGACAGGTGACAGGGTATATGAAGCGTTTCAATACAACGCGGCAAATAGTGGTGCCGTTATCGTATTGCGGAAGCACAGCGATTGATCTAACGTACAAACGACCTTGATCATTGAAAGTGTGGAAACATTACCGAAACGGCTGAGTCTGCAAACTGTTCGCATGCAGCCGAGATTAAGGTGTACCGTACAATGCAAAATGGCATTATCCAAAACTGGCGCTTGAGCAACTGCGGTGTACCACGGGACACAGATGACAGCAGTGAATGACGACTGCGGAGATAGAGCAGGTGACCGCATAGATGAACTAAGAGGCTACCAGTAGTGTCTTCTCAACGACTGTTCAGCGAGAGTTGCTACGTATGGGCCTCCGCTCTGGGCACCTCATTGATGGACGCATGCAGATAACTGCTCACCGTCGAAGACAGCTGTAATTTTCTCACCAGAACCACAAGTGGACTTACACTGAGTGGCAACAGGTGACCGTTTCAGATGAATCATGTTTTATGGTAGCGTTCTGGCTTCCCGCGCCCGGGTTCCCGGGTTCGATTCCCGGCGTGGTCAGGGATTTTCTCTTCCTCGTGATGACTGGGTGTTGTGTGATGTCCTTAGGTTAGTTAGGTTTAAGTAGTTCTAAGTTCTAGGGGACTGATGACCATAGATGTTTAGTCCCATAGTACTCAGAGCCATTTGAACCATTTGAACCATTTGAACCATGTTTTACGCTCCATTGCACTGATAGCAAACACACAGCAACAATCCTCGGAAGGGTCCGTACAAGAGGAAGGACCGTTATGGCCTGGGGAATGTCTTTGTGGCATTCCCTTTGTGTTCTCATCATTCTTGAAAGCACATTGGATCAACAAAAGCATGGAACTATATAAACCCCTACGTTCGTTTTCCCTCTACACGATGGTATCCTCCAGGAGGACAATACAACGCGTCACACAGCTCCCGGTGTTCTTACGTAGTTCGGAGAGTACCTGGCCACCAAACTCTCTGGATTTAAACCCTTTCAGAATCCATTGGTGGCAGCGGTACTTGAGCAGATTTTTCCCTGCTACCAAAATCGTCTCGACTGTGAAACTCGACGTTTTTGGTGCTGGTGATTCGGTCACCAATCTTACATGCTGGTTTTGTACAGTCCTCTATGGAGTGTACTGCTAGCAGTCTTCTTCATTTCAGCATAGATGCTCCATTCTGCACATTTTATAATCTGTCTGACATCTTCTTTCTTCGAATTCGATCATATGTGGAAAACGTGAATGAATTTCTTCATGATTTTCTCTTCTTTTCTAATTTTTGATCTTTTTAGTATTTTTTCACTTTTTCACTGTGATCATTCCGTCTTTCACATTGCGTTTGTTGGGCAGCACAGGCTCAGTTTCTTTAAGATTCCAGATCAATTCGGTTTTCCTTTTGGTGACTATTATGTCATCAGGGAACTATATTACGTATCCGTCCGTATCAAAGAAGTCCTACATAGAGATACTGCCTTTTCAATAAGGCCATTTTCTGTGTGCACAGTACAACAGAAACACTCGATTAAATTTATAGGAGATTTATTGTTCCTGCCAGTTAAGTCACATGCAAGTCACCTAAAGGCGTGAAGCGGAGGGTACGTTTTGTGCCACTAACTGAGCGCTGCAACCCACCCTGTTCCACTGGCGAACAGCACCTGGGATGAGTGATTGTCGGTAAGCCTCTGCATAGGCTCTAATTTCTCGAATTTTCTCATCGTTACCACTACGTGAGACATGCAGGGTGTTACAAAAAGGTACGGCCAAACTTTCAGGAAACATTCCTCACACACAAATAAAGAAAATATGTTATGTGGGCATGTGTCCGGAAACGCTTAATTTCCATGTTAGAGCTCATTTTAGTTTCGTCAGTATGTACTGTACTTCCTCGATTCACCGCCACTTGGCCCAATTGAAGGAAGGTAATGTTGACTTCGGTGCTTGTGTTGACATGCGACTCATTGCTCTACAATACTAGCATCAAGCACATCAGTACGTCGCATCAACAGGTTAGTGTTCATCACGAACGTGGTTTTGCAGACAGTGCAATGTTTACAAATGTGGAGTTGGCAGATGCCCATTTGATGTATGGATTAGCACGGGGCAATAGCCGTGGCGCGGTACGTTTGTATCGAGACAGATTTCCAGAACAAAGGTGTCCCGACAGGAAGACGTTCGAAGCAATTGATCGGCGTCTTAGGGAGCACGGAACATTCCAGCCTATGACTCGCAACTGGGGTAGACCTAGAACGACGACGACACCTGCAATGGACGAGGCAATTCTTCGTGCAGTTGACGATAACCCTAATGTCAGCGTCAGAGAAGTTGCTGCTGTAAAAGGTAACGTTGACCACGTCACTGTATGGAGAGTGCTACGGGAGAACCAGTTGTTTCCGTACCATGTACTGCGTGTGCAGGCACTATCAGCAGATGATTGGCCTCCACGCGTACACTTCTGCGAATGGTTCATCCAGCAATGTGTCAATCCTCATTTCAGTGCATATGTTCTCTTTACGGATGAGGCTTCATTCCAACGCGATCAAATTGTAAATTTACACAATCAACATGTGTGGGCTGACAGAATCCGAACGCATTTGTTGCAATCACGTCATCAACACAGATTTGCTCTGAACGTTTGGGCAGGCATTGTTGGTGATGTCTTGATTGGAGCCCATGTTCTTCCACCTACGCTCAATGGAGCACGTTATCATGATTTCATACGGGATACTCTACCTGTGCTGCTAGAACACGTGCCTTTACAAGTACGACACAACATGTGGTTCATGCACGATGGAGCTCCTGCACATTTCAGTCGAAGTGTTCGTACGCTTCTCAACAACAGATTCGGTGACCGATGGATTGGTAGAGGCGGACCAATTCCATGGCCTCTCCTGACCTCAACCCTCTTGACTTTCATTTATGGGGGCATTTGAAAGCTCTTGTCTACGCAACCCCGGTACCAAATGTAGAGACTCTTAGTGCTCGTATTGTGAACGGTTGTGATACAATACGCCATTCTCCAGGGCTGTATCAGCGCATCAGGGATTCCATGCGACGGAGGGTGGATGCATGTATCCTCGCTAACGGAGGACATTTTGAACATTTCCTGTAACGAAGAGTTTGAAGTCACGCTGGTACGTTCTGTTGCTTTGTGTTTCCATTCCATGATTAATGTGATTTGAAGAGAAGTAATAAAATGAGCTCTAACATGGAAAGTAAGCGTTCCCGGAGACATGTCCACATAACATAATTTCTTTCTTTGTGTGTGAGGAATGTTTCCTGAAAGTTTGGCAGTACCTTTTTGTAACAACCTGTATGTGGGGGGGAATAATATGTTTTCCGACACTTCCCAGAAAGTACTCTCCAGAAATTTCAGCAGTAGATCTCTCCATGATGTACAACGCCTCCCTGATAACGTCTGTTTCTTGAGCATCTCTGTAACGCTCTCGCGCCGGCTAAACTATCCCGTGACGAAACACGCCGCTCTTCGCTGTCCTACTTGGTAGGGACCCCAGATAGATGAATAGTACTTAAGAACAGGTCAAACTATGGCCTCCTAAGCCATTTCCTTCGTGGAAGACTTACATTTCCTTAGCATTGTTCCTATGAAATTAAGGCTGGCATCTGCTTTTCTGACTATTTGTTTTATGTGGTCAATCCACTTACAGTCGCTCTGGATAGTTACTCTTAGATATTTTGCTGTATTGTTTCCAGCTGTATTGGATTTCTTTTGCTAGCTTTGCGTACTATGTTAATTTATTTAAGTTCGGGGTCAACTGTGTTCCACCGTGGTTTTCCTCCGTGACAGAACTCACGAATCTCAGCATCTGGTGGGTGGTGCCGTGTCAATCTCTCGGCCGTGGCATGTCAGAAATGCAAAGGCTCCTGTCTAAATTACCAGCTATCTGAAGCAGATACGGTGTTAAGATGACGACGATCGTAGTGGAGGGAAGTTCATTTTTCTTGGTGTCTGCACACATGAATACCACCATAGTCATGCTGAACCCCAAACCAGAACTCACTGAAAGTACAACGTGACTTCATTCGTGCGTATCTGCACATGTGAGCACATCCATCGGGATCTGAACGCAGAACGAGAACTCGCTTGAACAGACCCGTGGTGTCATTCACGTGTACAGAGATGTCGTTGGGCACAAACTGTCAGAGCGCCTCTCTTTGCTGCCGCGTCAAGGTAAGCTGCAACAGCAGTCACCGTACCGACAGTCCGTGATTCACCAGACGTCATTGCACTCTCTGTGTGGATACTTGTTGCAAACAAGCTAATTTCCTGACTCAAGGTATGTGACGGGCTGTGTAGTCGTGCACGGCTGAACGAACAATATGACTGGCCAGCTGGGTACTGGCCAGATCGTCGAGATCAGCGTAATGTTAACTATGGTCCATCTGAACTCATTTATTCCATATTTGCAAGGTAGTCTTAACATCTCGACCAATACGAGCAGCGATGTAGCCACGACACGGTTGCTGCCGAACTCTTCTCGTGTTGGTAGACGTTTCTCACTGTTATGGCAGGCATAGACAAAGTTTTCAAGAACAAATAAAATTCAACATGCAGACTCTGTATGTCGTTAATCGCACATATATTTTGCGACTGCTGTGAAATGCTGGACGTTTGCATATCCACACATTTAGTACGCTTCATGCCAGTATTGCTTTTATTGCTTGGGGCCTTCTTAGTGTTGCAATTTTAATGGCCAATAGTGTAGATATTATACACTAGCGGGGATAGCGGGGAACCAAACTTTACACCTCTCCTCATTTTTGGCCTCTTCGATTAATCCTATCTACTCTTGTCTGCGTCACGTGAACGGAATGTATGATTCATCTGATTGATACCAAAATACTTCCCCAAATCTTCAGGTCCAGTGCATATTTATTTTTTTCACACTTTTTCCTTCCATGTCTGTCCACAGTTCTTACATTTCATCTCTAGTGCTTCTACTTCTCGTAACTCGTTCGCTCATAATTTTAAAGTTTCTATTCAATTCTTTAATGGAGCCCTGTTTCTGACTATGCGGTTATGCTTAACCCTACTACTTTGCTCCCTTGGGAAGTTTAATAATTACGGTATTATCAAAAATCTTTCCCAGTTATATGTATTTCATTCAGTCGCATGCATACTTCTTACTCCGACCTCCAGAGTGATGTCTGTAAAAGCTCTTCTGGTATTTCAACAGTACGCCGATATTTGTTCCTTCCTAGTTCATACAAAACTTCTGATTTCATTTGGTAATAACTACTGAATCACCTTCACCATCCTCTGATTTATTATACTAGTGATAGGATTATGCTAATATAGTAAGGTTATTCTCTCTCTGAGGTATTACGAGAAACCTTACTATCTATTGTGGGCATTGAAAAATCTATGAACAGGCGACAGCTACTCTATGGCAAGATTATCTTTTCGTTAGTGCATTCAGACACATGCTTGGCTAGCAGCCTTTATTCTGCAGGCGCAGTTCGTTTGAAGCGGTTGTGATGGTGTTACGATTTCGCAAATGTCTGTTAGAATATCTATGTATTTTGGTCAATTTCCTATTGCTGATAGTTCACAGCTCTCTTTTATCTTTTTATTCAGCCACTTGATCGCATGCTTAAGTGTGCCATGTCAACTAATGCGTATTTGTTCATGTGAATCAGAGATCATGTTTCACTTAAGAATTTTGATTCTCTTTTCTCTTTTCCATAGGAATTTTATTTCAGATGATAGGGCTTCGTCTGAGTTCAATGGAACACAGAGAAATTTTGCCTGACAGTTTTATAGGACCTTGGTCTGTGATGTTGTCTTGCAAGAAACGGAATTTAAAGGTTCATAATTGTTTCGCTCACAAAAAAAAGAAAGATATCGGATGTTCTTCGTTTTTGTTACGATTCCGACGAACCACGTCGTCAGTGGTAGGGACTGCGACTGAGCTGTTCTCAGTTCTTGTACAGGAATTTTCATATTGTAACTTGCTGGTAGCCTTTTTTTTTTCATGTTGCATTACTCTTGATTGTACTCTGGCCGCTGTGGCCGAGCCGTCCTAGGCTCTTCAGTCCGGAACCGCGCTGCTGCTACGGTCGCAGGTCCGAATTCTGCCTCAGGCATGGATGTGTGTGATGTCCTTACGCTAGTTAGGTTTAAGTAGTTCTTTGTCTCGTGGACTGATGACCTGATAGGTCCCATAGTGTTCAGAGCCATTTGAACCATCTTTTTGTTGATTGTGTGTAATTTTGGATCCCGTTCGACTCATTTTGCAAGAACGTGGCTCCACGTAACTCAGAAATCGGTAATAAAGGATAAAAGTCTGGAGATGAGATTTTTATTCTGCAGTGGAGTGTGCCCTGATATGAATCTTCCTGGCATATTAATACTGTGCCGGACCGAGTCTCGAACTCGGTACCCTTGCCTTTAGCGGGAAAATGCTCTACCAACTGAGCTACCCAAGTACGACTCACGAACCGTCCTCACAGCTTCAATTCTGCCAGTACATCATCTCCTACTTTCCAAACTTTCCCGCGAAAGGCAAAGGTCCCGAGTTCGAGTCTCGGTCCGGCACAAAGTTTTAAACTGCCATTAAGTTTGATAACTGATTCAATCATTCCAAAGTAACTGTAAGGCAGCTACAGAGAGTTTCTCTAATATCGACCTGCAGCAGGATATTTTTGATCGTAAGTTTATTCGCTAATACGAATAATGTGCCTTTTCTCGTCTGAATTTGCTGATTATCAGTTTGAGCGCCTTAATAACTGAAGGACACCGATAGTCAACGAATATCTGACTGCAAGTAATGTGTCAGATTGTATTGGCTCTTCCAGTGGAAACGCCTGGAGAATTGACTTGCAGGAAAGGTTTTCGATTGACATTCGCTGCGCCAGAGGCCAGCCGTCGCAGTGACAGGAAGCGGCGCAGACTCGGTGCCCGCTCTGCTTTATATGCAGCGCTGGCTGGCTGCATCGGGCAGACGTTCCCTGAAGTGCCTCTTCTGTCTCGCACTGGACGCGAGGAAAACACGCGTGTCGCTAGGGATGGTCTCGCCCCGCCGTCATTCTCAAAATTGTAGATCCGATCACGCAACCAGGTTTAGTGTGAGACCTTGGTACTCAACTGAGAGGTTGAGACTTCGAATCCGGGTGGTGGAGTAACGTGTGATCGTCAGAAGTTGTCAGGAAAGATGCTGTATTGCTACAACGTGCATGGTGTTTAAAAATAAATTCAACAAAAGTAACCTTTATATGTGGAAAAGGTAAATAACTTGCTGAAATATTTCATACAACATTGAATGTATTATCTCTTCAAGTTTTATTTACAAATGTTCAGTTTTGCTACCTTTTTCAGCGTGAAAAATGCCCCTTGCGTTATCAGTTTCTTGCTTGCTGACCCTGACCTAGCATCCTATGCGATACACCGCCAGTTTCGGTAAAACGAAAGTAGCAAATAACAACAGTTTGACTTTGAGCTAGTGACTTACAATTTTAGTCTTTAATTGCCTCAGAACTGTAACAGCCGATTTGGATTTATGAAACCGTAACACTGCGCACGCTATGCACCATTACACGGATTCATGATGACTGTAGGAATAACTCATTCATGCATGTCACTCAGGGGGAACGTGGGGAACTAACAGTGCTAGACCTGAATAAAACTTGAAGATATACTGCATTCAATGCTGCATCGAATACTTCTGTAAATTATTTACCCTTTCACAATTAATGGTTACTTTTGTATAACTAATTTATAAATTATAGTTTGCGTTGTCAGGCTGTGATAAATTCTACATTTATACGTTGATCTGCCTAAAGAGTACAGACGATATTGTTGACAATAACAAATGAAACATTAGCCATTTAAAAATTCACCAATACAGATACTGAGGCATTTGATTTCACCTTTCTCACATCCGTTCCAATATTCTTCACACGAGAGTGTTTCGTAAAATCTCGTTACTCTGTCCGTGGAGAACAGCCATTGACGTTTATTGTACAATTTCTTATTTGTTTTAGAGTTTGTCTGGTTAAGGCCTTTACAGTAGCCATTTTCAGAAATTCGCCCAGAAAATGAAAAAAAGTGTACACTGAAATCAACAATATTCTAGTGAACAACTTCATGAATAAAATTAAAAATATACGTGCAGTTCACGCCTGTAAACCTTAAGCAGCAGCTGATGAAGACAGTATACAAGGTGTTTGTTTTCACTTGAGGCAACTAAATATCTCGAAAACGACACATGGTACGAAAAAAATTTCTGGATGAAAAGTTAATATTAGTGAAGGGAACATATGTCTATGCTACAGCTGGCTACTTCCCAACCACACCCCATGAGTGGACATGGTCAGCTTTATATTTTCAAACTGGAACCCACCATTTTTATCGTATCTTCGATTCTACACCAAAAAAAGTACGATTAATCAAACCATTGTTTTCCATTCGTGGTTGATGCCGCTGTAATAGACAAATATCATGTGTGCCTGTTTTTACAGTTACGAACCGACGTAGTTGATTTTGGATTCTACACTCCTGGAAATTGAAATAAGAACACCGTGAATTCATTGTCCCAGGAAGGGGAAACTTTATTGACACATTCCTGGGGTCAGATACAACACATGATCACACTGACAGACCCACAGGCACATAGACACAGGCAACAGAGCATGCACAATGTCGGCACTAGTACAGTGTATATCCACCTTCCGCAGCAATGCAGGCTGCTATTCTCCCATGGAGACGATCGTAGAGATGCTGGATGTAGTCCTGTGGAACGGCTTGCCATGCCATTTCCACCTGGCGCCTCAGTTGGACCAGCGTTCGTGCTGGACGTGCAGACCGCGTGAGACGACGCTTCATCCAGTCCCACACATGCTCAATGGGGGACAGATCCGGAGATCTTGCTGGCCAGGGTAGTTGACTTACACCTTGTAGAGCACGTTGGGTGGCACGGGATACATGCGGACGTGCATTGTCCTGTTGGAACAGCAAGTTCCCTTGCCGGTCTAGGAATGGTAGAACGATGGGTTCGATGACGGTTTGGATGTACCGTGCACTATTCAGTGTCCCCTCGACGATCACCAGTGGTGTACGGCCAGTGTAGGAGATCGCTCCCCACACCATGATGCCGGGTGTTGGCCCTGTGTGCCTCGGTCGTATGCAGTCCTGACTGTGGCGCTCACCTGCACGGCACCAAACACGCATACGACCATCATTGGCACCAAGGCAGAAGCGACTCTCATCGCTGAAGACGACACGTCTCCATTCGTCCCTCCATTCACGCCTGTCGCGACACCACTGGAGGCGGGCTGCACGATGTTGGGGCGTGAGCGGAAGACGGCCTAACGGTGTGCGGGACCGTAGCCCAGCTTCATGGAGACGGTTGCGAATGGTCCTCGCCGATACCCCAGGAGCAACAGTGTCCCTAATTTGCTGGGAAGTGGCGGTGCCGTCCCCTACGGCACTGCGTAGGATCCTACGGTCTTGGCGTGCATCCGTGCGTCGCTGCGGTCCGGTCCCAGGTCGACGGGCACGTGCACCTTCCGCCGACCACTGGCGACAACATCGATGTACTGTGGAGACCTCACGCCCCGCGTGTTGAGCAATTCGGCGGTACGTCCACCCGGCCTCCCGCATGCCCACTATACGCCCTCGCTCAAAGTCCGTCAACTGCACATATGGTTCACGTCCACGCTGTCGCGGCATGCTACCAGTGTTAAAGACTGCGATGGAGCTCCGTATGCCACGGCAAACTGGCTGACACTGACGGCGGCGGTGCACAAATGCTGCGCAGCTAGCGCCATTAGACGGCCAACACCGCGGTTCCTGGTGTGTCCGCTGTGCCGTGCGTGTGATCATTGCTTGTACAGCCCTCTCGCAGTGTCCGGAGCAAGTATGGTGGGTCTGACACACCGGTGTCAATGTGTTCTTTTTTCCATTTCCAGGAGTGTACATTTTATTTTCGATGTATCCCTCGGGATGCTTTAATGCAGTTAGTCCCCTTGCCTCTCATCATTGGAGTGCTTGATTTCGGTGAGGCCCCTTGCCTCTCACCATTGCGGTGCTTCTTGCAGCCTCGACGTATTAAAATTATTTCTATTTTCTGTGCAACAGATACAACAAACATTACTCCTGCTATGGAAGAACAGGCTCCAGAGAGTATTGGTGCCGGAGACGTTCGATGTTCGCGCTTTTAAAGTCCCAGGTGCAGCAGTGAGGTGTGCCGCGTGATGGAACGCAGAGCGATGGGGCGAGCGTGTGAGTATGTATGTATCCATCGCAGGTGCGAATATCAATACCACTTCATGGACATTTTACCTTATTACAGTCTTGTAATTGATTGATACTCCGTCAAACATTGGGGTCGATCTGAAGGTTACATTATTCTTGAAGAGTCAAGCCTGCCAAGAGCTGTAGTAATTCTTTTTATTACTACTTCCGGTTTCGACAGATCTACTCTGTCATCATCGGATAATACATGTTACAATATCTGATAATGTTACAGAATCCGCTAATGACAATGTAGATCTGTCGAAACCGGTAATATGCAAAGAATTACTAGTTCTGGCAAACTCAATTCTTCAAGAATAATACTTATTACAATAGTTGTGGTTTGTATTTCGCCGGTAGCCGTGTAGCGGCCAGCGCGAGAAATAAGGCGGTTTGACTGATACGGATACTGAAATCACACAGCCTGATGGCGGGATTCGAGGAGGCAAACGAAATCAACCATTCCGATAGTTTGGAGACTTTCCATAATCAAAAGAAGGAAACAGAAAACTACGTTACCACATTCCTTTTATTTCTTTCCTGTTCAACTTCTTCATCTCGGATTAGCAGCTGCAGCCTACGTCCTCAGGTATTGGCATGATGTGTTCCAGTCGCCTGTCTTCCTCCACGCTTTTTTCCCTCTACAGCTCCCTCTAGTACCACGGATTCCCTGATGCCCCGACAGATGTTCTATCATGCTGTCCCTTCTTCTTCTCAGTGTTTTCCATATATTCCTCCGGAGAAACTCCTCAACCTTACCTTATCAGTCCACCTAATATTCAACATTCTTTGATAGCATCACACACCAAATGCTTCGACTGTCTTCTTTACCGGTACTACCAAAGTCTGCGTTTCACTACCATACAATGCTGTGCTCCAAACATACGTTCTAAGAAATTTATTTTTCAGATTAAGACCTATGTTTGATACTAGTAGACCTGTCTTGTCCAGGAATGCCTTTTTGCCAGTGCTATTCTGCTTTATATGTCCTCCTTGCACCGTCCATAATGAGTTATTTTGCTGCCTAGGTAACAGTATTCCTTAATTTTATCTACTTCATTATCACCAGTTCTGATGTTAAGTTTCATGGTGTTCTCATTTCTGCTACTTCTCATTACTCTCGTCTTTCTTCGATTTACTCTCAAACCAAATTCTGTGTTCGTTAGACTCTTCGTTCCAATCAGCAGATCCTGTAATTCTTCTTCACTTTTACAGAGGATAGCAATATCATCAGTCTCTTGGTTTATGTACATATTGTATATTACCCGCCTTCCCATAGTTCACCCTACATTACTCAGACTTTCGAACCTCGTGACCCATGTGACATTGTCAATCGCTTTTCCCAGGTCGTCAGATGCTATGAACGCGTCTTGATTTACTCTTAGTCTTGCTTCTACTCATCTAACACATCCTCAACTTTCTTTTCCAGTCTTCTGTGTATGTCAGCAACTTGAATGCATGAGATGTTAAGCTGAGTGTGCGATAATCGTCGAACTTGTTGGCTGTTGCATACTTATGAATTGTGTGGATGAGGTTTCTCGAAAATCTATATGTCCGGACTCATAAATTCTGCACACCAATATGAATGGTCGCTGTGTAGCCCCTTCCCGCAATGATTTCAGAAATTCTGATCCAATATTATCAACCTCTTCTACCTTACTTGATTTTAAGTATTCTAAACCTCTTTCGAATTCTGGTTCTAATACTGGATCCCTATCTTTTTCCTATCGACTTCCTTTCCTCTGTCATTCCACCAGACATGTTCGCCCTTCATAGTGGCCTTCAATGTATTCTTTCCTTCCATCCGCTCTCTCCCCTGCATTTAACAGGAATTCCCCTTGCACTCTTAACATTACCGAAAGCTATTTACCCTTTTCTATATGCTGTATCAGCCCTTTCTATCATCATTTCTTTTTCAATTTCTCCACATTTTCCATGCAGACATTTCGCCTTTGCTTCCCTAAGCTTCCTATTTATTTCATTCATAAGTGATCTGTATTACTGTACTCCTGAATTTCCCTCAACACTTTTATGCTTCCTCCTTTCACCGATCAGCTATCTCTCCTGATACCAATGGTTTCTTCCAAGTTACCTCCTTTGCACATATGGGTTTCTTTCCAACTTTTATGATTGCCCTTTTTACAGATGTCCATTCAGGTTCAACTGAACTGATTACTGAACTATTCGTTATTGCTCTGTCTATAGCCTCAGAGAACTGCAAGCGTTCCTCTTCATTCCTTAGCATTTCCGTAGCCCATTTCTTTGCGTATCGATTCTTCCTAACTTCACCAAATAAGCAGCAACCATTCGCAAAATTATGTTTTATTTATTCACACTGCAAAAGTGAAAACTAAAACCTAATTTTGCGACTGGTTGCTGTTTATTTGGTAATTTTATGGTTTATGGTCGCTGCACAACTTGGGAACCACATGGAGCCCATAATTCATATCTCCCTAACTTGTCTCTTGAACTACAGTGTATTCTTCATTGCTACTAAACTGTGATCTGAGCCTATATCCCCTTGGGTAGGTCTTACAATCTAATACTTCATTTCGGAAACTCTGCTTGACCTTGATGTAATTTAACTGAAATCTACCCGTACCTAGCGGTCTTTTAAAAATATGCCTTCTCCTCCTGCGATTCTTGAACGTAGTATTCGCTATTTCTAGCTGAAATTTATTGTAGAACTCAATTTGTCTTTCTCCTCTCTCATTCCTAGTCCCAAGTCCATATTCTCCTGTAACCCTTCCTTCTACTCCTTCCCCTACAATCGCATTCCAGTCCCTACGACAGTCAGATTTTCATCTCTCTGTACGTATTGAATTACGCATTCAATATCCTTATATGCTTTCTCTATCTCTTCATCTTCGGCTTACGGCGTCGGCATGTATACCTGAGCTATCGTTGTCGGTGTTGGTTTGCTGTCGATTCTCATGAGAACAACCCTATCACTAAATTGTTCACAGTAACATATTCTCTGCCCTACCTTCCTCTCGGGCATGGATGTTTGTGATGTCCTTAGGTTAGTTAGGTTTAACTAGTTCTGAGTTCTAGGGGACTAATGACCTCAGCAGTTGATTCCCATAGTGCTCAAGCCATTTGAACCCTACCTTCCTATTCGTAACGAATCCTACTCCTGTTATACCATTTTCTGCTGCTGTTGATATTAATCTATACTCATCTGGCCAGAAATACTTATCTTCTTCCCATTTTTCATTGGCCGCCGCTATATCTAGATTGAACCTTAGCGTTTCGCTTTTCAGATTTTCTGGCTCCTGTACCACGTTTAAGCTTCTGACATTCCACTCCCCGACTCGTAGAAAGTTAACTTTCGTTGATTGTGCAGTCTTTTTCTCATAATTACATCGCTCTTGGCAGTCCCCTCCCGGAATCCCGAATGATGACCTATTCCGGTGTCTTTTGCCATTGGACAGATAATCATGGCACTTTTTCCAGTGGATACACATTATATGTCTTTAATGCACTGGTTTCAACTGCAGTCTGACCCTCATACCGTTGATCATTGATGATTCTTCCACCTTTAGGGGCAGTTTCTTACTCTAAGGGCAAGAGAATGCCCTGAACCTCAGTCCACTCCATTGCCCTCTTTGACAAGGCCTTTAGATGAATGGGAGGTGAGTTCTTATGCTGGAAGTCTCCCACCGCCACTTCTGATGATTGTTATTCAGCTTTTAAGAGGTGGCGTGGCTACAAATCGGGACCGAGGACGTTTTGCTTAATAATCAAAGATCCTACGCAAATAGCTTATTTACCAGAAATGTCAATGTCTCGCCATATTATGTCTACTGTACAATCACATTTGTAACAATCAAGTAACATTTGATCATCACTATTACATTTAAATCGTAAATGAAATGTAGAAACAAATGCTTCGGTTCTAAATTGCAAAAACAGACTCATTTGATATTGGTCGATTGCAGTGCTCTCTCTCCCAATGGAAAATGATGGTCTGAGTAGACCGTATATACAATAAAACTAGGGGGGTTTGCATTTGAAAATATTAATTTGCCCCCCCCCCCCCCGTCCCAGCTAGAAGGGTTGGTTAGAAGACGGACAGAAATGTGTCTGTCTACTAATATTAACTTTTCACCTAGATCTTTCTCGTACGGTGCGTCGTTTTCGAAGTGTTTTTGTCTGTAACTAAAGCAAAAACCCTGTGTACAAGATGTGCTGCCACAGTAAATCAGAAAATAAAACCAGGGAATTAAATAGGCAAACCAAAGAGTGTCAAATAGAAAGCTGTTTCTTTAAAGCAGGGTCATCATCAGGAATGATCAACTAGCAGCAACAGCAAGAGGGACTGGCGACACGCTGTTCACATGTCGCGCGATCAGAAACCACTCTACGTACTGCCTTTCAGGCTTCAGACGGCCAGTCGAAATAGACCTAAAGCCTGTTTTTTGACACATTTGCGAGTGTTCGCTTGATGTGATTGAAAATTTCTTTGTACTCTTATCTTGGAGATGAACATCATAGGCGTATATTGAACACCCCATGTAACGTAAATATAAAATCTGTTACCTTTCGCGATGTTCATCTCGCTAAATGGTCATAATGGAGGTACCAACCAAATTGAACAAGAAATGGGAAAATTACAGTGGCGCCAAAACATTCCGCCGTCTCTCGTTGTTAGGTGGCTTACAGGTGCAGATGTAACGACACTGTTATTTTTATCTAACTTGCACACATGCGTCTATGCATACGTGTACGCGTACGGATATTCGGTGGCACGGGAGAGTATACATTCCCTCCGGCATAGAAGTCCACGGAGCGGAGGCTTGCCGGGTGCCACTTAGACGGGGAATCAAGGCAGCCACCGACCTCGCAAGAGCCGCGGCTTCGGGATTACTGCGCACCTAAATATTTGATGCGGGTCCGCTCCGCTGGCGGAGGGATTAGGCCGCGCATCCTAACTGCTGTTTATTGTAATGGCCGATAGCCGTGCGCCGGCCGCTCTTATTAAATTCTACCCTGCCCTCCCGCACACAGGCAGGTCGCCTCGACTGGCGCCGCCTAATGCGGACGGCAGGCGAGTGTGGCGCGGGACTGCATAACGCCTAGGAGACACCTGCCGCAGACCTCCAGGGCTGTTCGGTTAGCATCAGCTTTCTAGAGCATGATTGTGATATCTACTTTTAATTTTATAGACGTTTACTGGGGACACTATTAGTGAATTCAAAAGCGCCTAAATGTAACAGAATTGTGAAGAATTTGTTGTAATGCTTGTATCAGACAAAATCCCACTCGCAGCTGATGCGCTCAGTGCTGTATGAACGCACACAATACAGAATTAGTCATCCTCCAGAAGACATCACTTAATACCGTGTATACTAGATTTGACCCTGATAATGGCCTCAGTTCGGCAAGAAAGGGAATTCCCAAGTTACTTGAGGTATCCTGTATTCAGTTGAAGACAGCAGCTGATTAAATTTTTGCAAAGCTACCAATTTATGGGTATGCTGACTGCTACATCAGATCCCCTGCACCTCTATGGGATTAGGACCAGGCGATTCAAATGCCTAGCAACGACCGTTCCGCAGAGGTCGCACTCTTCAGCTTTGAGTGGTAACTTCCGTCACAGCAGCAGATTACCGAAGCACACCATTTCGTTTGTGAGTTGACACAACTTCTCATAAAACAAAACTTACAAAGAATGTTTCCTGTGTTCCTTAGTTATATTTCTGATTTTCGAGCATGTTTGTGAATTTATCAGTTACAATTTTGCGTTTTATTAATTGTGTAGTTCATAGTAACACTGTTTGCACCGCGACGGGTGACCGTGTCGGTTGAAGAGCCACTTACAGCTGTTAGATCAGTTGAGTTGTAGCTTCCGTCCCTGGAGCAGCTTATCGAAGCATATCGTTTCTTTTGTGAGTTGAAAGAACTCCTCATCAGAAGCCACTTATTTAGAATTTCCTCTGTGGTCTTTGGTTTGAGCTCGTAATTTTCGTCAACAGATACAGTTCCGAGTTTTAGTAACGCTCTAGAGTACACGTACTTCTGCCGCCTTTAGAATGGATAGGACCGTTGATTGCTGTGTTCAGATTTGAGCTGAGTCGTAGAACCGTCGATGACAGTTTCAGATATGTACCTCTCTCTTACAATTGTAGTTGGTGGGGCTTCTACCTTTGATATATTGGAGAAGTCGGTGGTACGTATAAAACGTTATGCGAAATCGTATTGAGTGCTTTCTCTGAAAATTATTTTGAACAGTTAATTTGGGTGCCCACTCCAGTAAAAATTGTTTGCGATAGCATACTTGGCCTCTCAGCAACACATAACCCTGAGAAAATAGTATCATAACGGACGCAGGAATTAGTGACCACAAGATCGTTGTAGCGAAACTGAATACCATAACATCCAAATCCACTAAAAATAAACGCAAAAATATCTGTTTAAAAACAGCGCATAAAATTTCGCTTGACGACTTTTTAAGAAACAGTCCCTACTCCTTCCAATCTGATTATGTAAGCATAGACCAGATGCTGTTTAAATGCAAAGAAATGGTATCCACGGCAGTTGAGACATATATATCACATAAATTAATAAGAGATGGTACTGATTCAGCATGGTACAAACAACGGGTCAGAACACTGTTACAGAATCAACGAAAAAAGCACGCCAAGTTTTTAAAGAACGCAAAATTCCAAAATTGGTGAAGTTTTACAGCAAATCGAAAATTAGCGCGAACGTCATTGTGAAATGTTTTTAACAGTTGCCTCAAAGAAACTCATCCTCAGAATCAGAAAACCCAAAGACTTTCGGACCGTACATAGAGACACCAAAGGCAAGACACAATCAACACCTCAACTATGCGATAGCAATGATAATGTTACTGATGACAGTGCCACTAAAACAAACAAATTACGGTTTCCCGAAATTCCTTCACAAAGAAGGCGAAGTAAATTTTCCATAATTCGAATCAAGAACAATTGCCATCTTGAGTAACTCGGAGGTAATCCTCAGTGTAGTGAAACAGCTTAAATCAATAAAGGCAAGGACTCCAGTCCAGATTGTGCATGAATTATTTTCTTTTCAGAATATAATGATACAATTATATAGAAGATATATTGGACCGTTCGCTCGTTGAAAGGTCCGTAGCTAGAGACTGGAAAGTTTCATAGGTCAAACCAGTACTAAAGAAAGGATATAGTCCGCTGAATTACAGACCCATATCACTTATACAAGAAATGTATTCGTAGTTGCGAATATGGACCATCATCATCTGTACAATAGATTGAATACAATTAAAATTTATACGCCAGAACTAGGCAAGCAGCTTTGAAGTAAAATGTCACCACTGTACGAAAATACACAAAATGGACCTACGAGTACAGGTTATAGACAAATGATTGAAGATATATGGGAACTTGGGTCTGGCTGTGAGTCTTGATTGGATAGTCTAATGGGAAGGCGATCGCTTGCAATAAGCGAGAAATCGGAATTCGACACCCGTTCCAGCACAAATTTTTATTGTCTTCAACCCATTATACAGACGATGGTTACTGCGAATACATTACTTGTATTTTATAACGCTGTAGTCGCCGCAATACCTGTTCCATCATTGAATCGTAATTCGGAATAACGCAAGCACTGTAATAACGCCCGTATCACGAACGTTGATTTGTACTAAGATTGTTGAACATTTTGTTTGAATATTATGAATTACCTCGAATAAAAATATTTATTGATAGACAGCAGACACGGATTCAGAAGCACCACTTTCAGCTTATTCTCACTATGTAATGAGTACTGTCGACAGAGAATGTCAAATTGATTCCATATTTTTATGTTTCCAGACGGTTTTGACACCGTTCTTCAGAGTCGACTTCTAATCAAACTGCGTGCCTGTGAAGTATCGTCTCTGTTGTGCCACTGGAGTCATAATTTCCTGTCAAGTAGGTCATAGTTCTTCGTAACTGAAGGAAAGTTCCCTAAGAAATTGTTCAAGGCAATCTTACGTTCCTGACATACGTAAACAATTTAGAAAAGAATCTGAGCAGCCCTCTTCGATTATTTGCAGGTGGTGCTGTCATTTACTGTCTTGTAAAGTAACCAGATGATCAAAACCAATTGCAAAATGATTTAGAGAAGATATCTGTATAAAGTGATTAGTTGAAATTGACTCTAAATGATGAAAAGTGTCATATAGATGATGTTTTGCTGAAAGCGAGCCAAAGACTGCGATTTATTGACAGATCACTTAGAAAAAGCAACAGGTTTACTAAAGAGATTGGCTACGCTACGCTTCTCCGTACTCTTCTGGAGTTCTGCTGAGCGGTTTGGAATTCATACCAGATACCGTTGACCGTGAGGACATCGATTAAGTTCAAAGAAGGGCAGCTCATCTCTTATTATTGCGAAGTAGGTGAGAGAGTGCCGGGGATATGATACACGAATTGAGGTGGCAGTTATTAAAAGAGAGGCATTTTCTTTGAGGCAGGATGTTCTCAGAAAAATGCAATCAATAACTTTCTCCTTTGAACGTGAAATCATTTGGTTGGCGCCAACACACTGTGGAGAAATGGTCATCAGAGCTCGCAGCAAAGATTTCTCTCTCGCTGTTCAGAAGTGGAAAGGTAGAGAAGCATCTCTAAGGCGGTTCAGTGAAAAAATTAGTAGTTGACTTCTTGAAACGTTTGACAAAGGGCTCAGCTGCACAATACACTTAATTTGAGTTTCTGAGTAATCATGTAGATGTAATTTATTGTGAGATATATGTTATTTCGTTTTCCAGGTGTTAGCGTAACAGTTGGTTGGCCGTTGTTCGTGAGTGCAACATTTGATGCGTGTGGGTTGGACGATGGTCCGATTGCAACTTTCAGAGCGCAGATTGATCTTTCTTCCTTCCCACCTTCCCTTAATGCTCTGCAGTATGGTCCCTAGCAAACATCGTCTCAATCAGAAATGCTGCTTTCACTGCTATGCGCCGCACGGCATTAACGATTGCGCCAGACAAATATATTTCTTTCCCGTCCATTGCTCAATTTGGCATCCGTTTAATTCTAGAGAATGTCTAGAGTACGTCCTACAGGGGAAAACCAACCAGTGTACGGCAACAGAAAGCACAATGTGTTGGCTAGCAGCCTCACAAGTAAGTTTCCTACCATAGGCAGTCGCAGTAACAACAAAATTGGGGCGTTCTCAGATATTTGCACGCTCTCAAACTTGTATAACTATTCGCCCGCACGTCAGAACACCACAAAACTACAGCTTATTACAGCTAGTCGCCTGATACACCAGAACACCACGAAACCACTACAACAAAGGAAGAATACTTCTGCACATAAGCCGCTTCAGCAGACAAGATAGACAGGAGGTACAACTTCAAGCTGCTGCAGATTCGTTATATACGAATGGGAATGAAATAAAGGTATTATCGGTTACATATCGCAAAGGGAGACCGTAATGAAACAACAGATAAATGTATTGCTTGATTCGGTAGGGCATTAGATGATTTTAATGCTCATCACCCTGCTTGGGTCTCAGAATAAGAAACAGCGTCGACGAAGGTAAGTTAATCGTTTTTAATGATGGTGTACCGCCAAGGATAACTGCACCAAACCAAAATTTGAGCACTGTAGGTATGTGTTTGGTTTCACCAAGTTTAACATTGGATTCCACACAGGAAGTAGTAGCATAACTCCTTGGATCGGTTCACCCACCACAATTCTCAGATCATGTGCGAAACTTGTTGTCATACCGCAACCCCACAAGTGGAACATTCGGAAAACAGGCTACAATAAATATATTACTACACTTACGGTAAAGATGCAAACGTTTTGAAAATGTGGAGGAACAGACATTATGAATTTTATTGGCTGTAGTGAAGAAATTGAAAACGTATATGTAGCACAAAATAAACCCTTTATTCCAAAAACTAAAACACTATTAGTATCGTGGGATGAGGAATTCAGTAATGCATTGCTGGAACGAAGTACTAATCTGTAATCAAGGTCACTTCCGAAGAAATTTATGTAGTCCTCAATACACTGCAGGTGAAAGTAAAGTGACTATGAAAAAGTAACAAGGAATGTGCATAGGCAAACTTCTGTAAGAACTTTCACAAAAGCGTTCCCACCTCAACTGTCTAATAACGAATTAAGTGCATACGTAGAACTTGTTACGACAGTAGTAGAAACAGCCCTTCCGAAAAAATTAGTAGTTGACTTCTTGAAACGTTTGACAAAGGGCTCAGCTGCACAATACATTCGTGAGAACGATAAGTAAGAGACCATTTTCTGGCAAATGCATTACTAATGCTGAAATCAACAGAGGCTTCTTATTTGGGAGAAATGGTGCCACAGGGACTAACAATGCATTTTACCGTATGCTCCCTTCGAAGAGAAGGAGGATCTATTTTTGTAGTATTTTTAATAATACTTGGAACAAAAGTATTGACATCTCAGAATGGAAAACGTCACTAATAGTTTAGATGGAGAGACACAGCTGTTGCCATCTCGCGAAATTATAGTGGTTACTCATCAGGTACACGAAGAAGAAACTGCAGCACTGGGTCACTTAAAATGCTAAAATAAACATTCTGGTTCATAAGTTCGTAGGCTTCCACGACCAGTGTCAGTGTTATTAAAATCATTTCCCTATTAGTCTGTGTCTTTACACAACGTAAAACAATTAAACTGGCGATCTTTCGACCCACTTTGCAGCGGTCCTTCTCAGTAGTTCTGAAAGACACTAGTTCGAGTCCCAATGGTATCAGGGCTAAGAAGAGCTAGTTATTTTCGAGCTCGCAAGGTCAATGTCTAGTAGTAGCAGCCAGATGACTCATTTCAGGTGGATGACAGCCATGGAGCATCTCTCCACAGTTGGCTGCAGGCTATGACAGACAAAGAACAGCCGAAATGGGCTGTATTTGTGGTGGTTCTAGGGCAGGTGGAAGGAATGAGAAGTAAATCAGCTGTGCCCTTTCAAAAGAACAGACCCAGCATTTGCCTTAAGCGATTAGGAAGAGCACAGAAAACCTAAATTTGGATGTCTGTGCATGGGTTTGAACCGTCGTCCTCACGAATGGGACGATATGAAGTGTCTGTTCGACCCCTCACTGATTTGCCAAGCCACACTACTCATCAAAAAGACCATGGAAGTGAGCTGGTGCTGGGTGGAATCATGTACGAGGGCAGTTCAATAAGTAATGCAACACATTTTTTTTCTCGGCCAATTTTGGTTGAAAAAACCGGAAATTTCTTGTGAAATATTTTCAAATATTCCCGCTTCGTCTCGTATAGTTTCATTGACTTCCGACAGGTGGCAGCGCTGTACGGAGCTGTTAAAATGGCTTCTGCAACGGATGTGTGTTGCAAACACCGGGCAGTGATCGAGTTTCTTTTGGCGGAAAACCAGGGCATCTCAGATATTCATAGGCGCTTGCAGAATGTCTACGGTGATCTGGCAGTGGACAAAAGCACGGTGAGTCGTTGGGCAAAGCGTGTGTCATCATCGCCGCAAGGTCAAGCAAGACTGTCTGATCTCCCGCGTGCGGGCCGGCCGTGCACAGCTGTGACTCCTGCAGTGGCGGAGCGTGCGAACACACTCGTTCGAGATGATCGACGGATCACCATCAAACAACTCAGTGCTCAACTTGACATCTCTGTTGGTAGTGCTGTCACAATTGTTCACCAGTTGGGATATCCAAAGGTTTGTTCCCGCTGGGTCCCTCGTTGTCTAACCGAACACCATAAAGAGCAAAGGAGAACCATCTGTGCGGAATTGCTTGCTCGTCATGTGGCTGAAGGTGACAATTTCTTGTCAAAGATTGTTACAGGCGATGAAACATGGGTTCATCACTTCGAACCTGAAACAAAACGGCAATCAATGGAGTGGTGTCACACCCACTCCCCTACCAAGAAAAAGTTTAAAGCCATACCCTCAGCCGGTAAAGTCATGGTTACAGTCTTCTGGGACGCTGAAGGGGTTATTCTGTTCGATGTCCTTCCCCATGGTCAAACGATCAACTCTGAAGTGTATTGTGCTACTCTTCAGAAATTGAAGAAACGACTTCAGCCTGTTCGTAGGCACAAAAATCTGAACGAACTTCTCCTTCTTCATGACAACGCAAGACCTCACACAAGTCTTCGCACCCGAGAGGAGCTCACAAAACTTCAGTGGACTGTTCTTCCTCATGCACCCTACAGCCCCGATCTCGCACCGTCGGATTTCCATATGTTTGGCCCAATGAAGGACGCAATCCGTGGGAGGCACTACGCGGATGATGAAGAAATTATTGACGCAGTACGACATTGGCTCCGACATCGACCAGTGGAATGGTACCTTGCAGGCATACAGACCCTCATTTCAAGGTGGCGTAAGGCCGTAGCATTGAATGGAGATTACGTTGAAAAATAGTGTTGTGTAGCTAAAAGATTGGGGAATAACCTGGTGTATTTCAATGCTGAATAAAACAACCCCTGTTTCAGAAAAAAATGTGTTGCATTACTTATTGAACTGCCCTCGTAGTAATTCAGGTCATCGTTAGTAGTATTACAGAGTATGTTGAGTGCATTTCGTTAGTGCGGGTTGCCTACATCAGGGGCAGTTATTCATTCAGGGGCAAACCCATTGTTCTCCTTTGACTGACAGGCACTTAACCTATTGTTCTGTTAAGTGCTTTTCCATGTCACGCCATATCCTTTTGATTGATAGGCACTTACCCTATTGTCCCCCTATCCCTCCCCACCCCCAAGCCCCCTCCACCCTTTGCTGCTACAAGTGCACTTTCACATCTAGTTATTGGAATAGCTCTTCCCACTCTTATCAATTTAATTGATCAATTAATTACCCTCTCATCCACTGGTAAACCCCCTCCCCTCGCCCGCCCTCCATAGAAAATAGTGGTAAGTTCAAATTCCATCAGGACAATGCAACACACCACGGATACCTCCACTAATGTAAGAAAATGGTGGGAAAAAAAGGACACTTGGGCTACCTCCACTAACCTAAGTCATCCGACTGCCACCACTTGGTGGAAAATTTGAATTTTGGTGGGAAGACAAGCCACTTAGGCTATTTCTACTAACCTAAGAAAATAGTGGGAAAGAAAGGGCAGTTGAGCTACCTCCACTAACCTGAGTCATCTGACCGCCACCTCATCCTAGGGATTGGCAGGGGAGGACTCAACCTGTGCTGGACATAAGTCTTTATTTTGCATGCACTATTTATTTAAACAGTTAGAGGTAGTACCACCATCAAGTGTGTTCACCACGAGGTCTGCGTCTACTACACAGTACTGTCATACATGTACTGCTGACCACATAAGTGGAAGTCAGAGTGCACTGTTATAGTCCTTAACGTTTGCTTGAGATCCACCATCCACAGAAGAATGACGTTACAGAACATTTTAATAAGTCGTTGGTAGATATATTCTCGGCGTACGTTGATGTGGATCGGAGAGATTGTGATAAGTACTACCCGTCGTGGAATTTGCAGGCAACATAGCGAAGAAAGACACTATGCGCTTCACACCGTTGTCTCCGCTTCACGGTCATGAAGCCGAAACTATAGATACACTGTTTTCTCTTCAGCTGGACGATACTCCCGATGACTCCGTGAAATAGCTGATCATCAAGATCTAAGAAGCAAGACAGCTGGCTCGCATACGGGCTCTAGAGCCCCAGAAGACGGAATGAGGGCACTAGAGTGGCAAGCACCAACTAATGAGATACAGACTGGGAGATTTGGTTAGGATTTTTATCTCTGTGCGGAAAGTAGGACTATCGACGAAGTTACAAAAGCACTACTTCGAGACGCATGGCGTTCTCGATTCCTTGTTAGACGTCAGATAAGAAGTGGTGGGTTATGATATCTCTTGAAGAAGAAAAAAGGCGTAAAGACGTTGTCTGTGTCCTCCATTTGAAGCCTTACTAAGGTACTGAGGTTAAAAAGAACTGAAGACCCACCCGACGATGGCGAAGCATCGACGGGAGCAGCTCATCGTAAGGAACATGATGTAGGAACACGATCAGAGCTCGAGAATCCACCATACAGAGGTCTATTGTCGTGACCTATATCCATTGTGCTGTAGTCAGCTCCAATTACTAACCGAGCGAGGTGGCGCAGTGGTTAGACACTGGCCTCGCATTCGGAAGGACGACGGTTCAATCCCGCGTCCGTGATTTCCCTAAATCAATCCAGGCAAATGCCGGGATGGTTCCTCTGAAAGGGCACGGCCGACTTCCTTCCCCATCCTTCCCTAATCCGATGAGACCGATGACCACGCTGTCTGGTCTCCTTCCCCAAACCAACCAACCAACCAATCCAATTACTACTTCTGGAACAGCTGATCGCTGCTTCTGCATGACAGGGAGCACTGACAACAGCTGTGGTGAAGTGATTAGTGTCGCTGGCTGGCGTGCTGCAGATCTCTTGTTCAAACACGACTACAAACATTTATTTATGATTTAGTGCTTACCATTGTTGGAAAGTTCTTGAAATATCCTATGTTTGTGGTGTTTATAGTCTGGGATGTTCTGTGTTTATATAAATACCAGTATTCGGGAATGTTTATACAAATAGCTGCACGCTCTGTCCAAGAGTTCAACTCTGTTCTGTTTGTACGTTGGTCACAGGAATAAACGTTCTTTCAGTCTTAAGTGTTGAAATAAAAATAAAAATAAAATAAAATGCATTTACACGCGAAAGACAAAGGTCCAGAGTGTTCCAGTCTTGGCCTGGCACACAGCTCTAATCTTTTAATCCGCCGGCAGAGTTTTGGGGTGTGCAGCCACTGAGTGGCCGATCATTGCCCAAGCAATGTTTCGACTGTCTTCTGCTATTGGCATGACAAAATGTGCTGCACTGCAGTAATTTATATTTTATTCAACCCACTTATTTCTTTGTCAGTAAAATGAAATAAAATTCATTGTTAGTCGGGAGAAATCGGATATACGTTGGTGAAAGAATTACACTGCAGAGGAGAAGAGAAACGAAAAGGAATGCTGTCGAACAGCGATATCGTTGTCGCACTAACACCCACTTGGTAGCAGTTACGCTTACCACACAAAGCTGAGATCATTTTCAGAGATAATTTTTCACTTTTTACTGGAACATTAAAACGTTTGTGAAGGAATCTGCTACAAACGTGTTAACCAATTCGTCTGGTATTACGTTTTCTTAGCAGGTACTAGGATTACTTTTATGAGAATGAATTTTCCATTATAAGCAGGATTTTGTCTAAAGGTTTCACGT
The DNA here is from genome assembly GCF_023864345.2 of Schistocerca serialis cubense. NCBI lineage: Eukaryota > Metazoa > Arthropoda > Insecta > Orthoptera > Acrididae > Schistocerca > Schistocerca serialis. The sequence continues at coordinate 505,415,522 of NC_064643.1, read as the reverse complement.
ATATTAACAAATTTTTTGTAGCATTAAACTTAGTATGTAGCTTGTCAACCTACATCGCATGTGAAAATGTACCAACAGTCGAGGAAACCGTTTCTTCTCTCCCCTGTTCCTCTTTCCTCTCCATTCCTCTCCTCTCCTCTCCTCTCCTCTCCCCTTCTCTCCTCTTCTCTGCTCTCTTCCCTCTCCTCTCGCCTCCACACCCCCGAACCCCTCCCCACCCCTCCTCACCCTTCTCCACCCTTCCCGTCCCTTCGCCCCCACTCCTCTCCTCTATGCTACTGCATTCTTGTAAGAAAACTGTGCTATTCCCACTCACCAGAGCTGTGTGTAATAGTTCCACACGACCGTAGTAAACGACGACCATTCGTTTATCACCATAGACTCTTGAAGTAGTACCAAAAATTTTACAGATTTTCAAGTTCTGTAAGTCATAAATAGTTCTAGATTCAGCAACTCAACTGACAAATTCGTTGGTGCCTTTCTCATATTGATACATATGATATTTGCCCATGCAGTAAAATAAAATCATATATTACTCCTTCTGTAGGATGCTATCTACAGTAGTGGCAATATTTACCCTGCAAGAAATATTTAGGCCAGTATATCAATTTACAAATCTTATGAAGGACAACAATTCTATATTTTGTCGTCCATTGTATTTCTCATGAAAAAGTTCACCATTCAACATTAAAAAAATTCTGTGTGTGCAAAATATTGGTTACGGGATATAGTTTAAATGTACTGGAGAAGCAGATTTATGTACTGCAAAGAAAAGATTTCTGATCTTTCAAGTTGAATGAGTTCCGTGCATAGCAAGGAAATTAAAAGGAAATGTATTGAATTACGTAACAGACGTGGCAAACTATTTTTCATCTACAATCGTAGGAGACAGTCAACTCTTCAGAGACGAACAAATGAGAGGCCTTCACCAGTGCAGTCGTTATTTTTGCATTAGAACACATTTCTCATGTTTGTTGATTACCGATGGTGCGGCTTAATGTAATATCAACATCGAACATAAACTGAACAAAGACTTACGTCCTATGCAAATGGCACTTTTCAGAGCCAACCTGAAAACGTGCTCTGAATTTGCCAACTGAACGTTGAGGAGTTGCACGCCGAGGATGAGAATGCTCTGTGAAAGCGATGTCGTATCCCGGGCTATATATTTGTGTCCAGAATTAGCCATCCTCAACATACGATGCCAACTTTGTTTTCAACAATTTAAAGGAAGAATCACTAACTGTCGAAAACAAAACAGACGAGGAAACTTGATGGTACTGGCGATTCAGACTTGTAGGGAAAAAAATGGCAAAATCCACAGAACACCGAAGATCACTTGAGCAGAACAACTTTCAGTACCAGAACATCCCGCAATATATGTAGGTGACTGTAACAACCATAGACACACCTGGAGCTATGCTGAACAGAATAGAAGAGGAAGAATGCTACTAGGCTATATGGAATCAAATTACGTAAACCTCCACTGTGTGAGAGAGCAATAACATCTGGAAGATGGGCTGCAGAGAGCACACCTTACCTCTGCTTGCCAAACACGGATACTACTGACACCCTGCAGGACATCAGAACAGTCCTTCATGACATCGCCCTATCTGCGTTAGATGATTACCAAACTCAGAGTCTCTGAGGACTGTAATATATACTGCCGTAAAAAGAATACCCACAGGGTGCTGCAAAGAGCATATTCCTTTATGGAACCAAGGATAGATCAGATATGTAGTAAACTGAAGTGTAGACCAGGAAACAGCTACAAATTTGATGAATTCGCTGAATGTACGAAGGCGAAAAAATGGCACGAAAAAGCCATGGACTTTGATTTCATAGATGCGATTGTGAAAGCTTGAAGAATGATCTAGAATTCGGGAGAAGACCCTTCCCACAACTTAAAGAAGTCAACAGTTTCATGCGACTCAATCGCTGGTCACTTATTGAGAATTTTCAAGGTTCCAGCTCTCAAAGGAAAGGTTCGGCAAGCAAACAATAGCTTACGTCCACAGTATAACCCAGACATGTCTTCTCCACTTACGTTCAATGAAGTGGAGACAGCCGTTAGACACACGAAATGTGGAAAAGCTAGAGGCAAACATTTTTTGTTTATTTGTAGACGCAGTCACACTTTTATGACACAGACATAACCGGTTTCGGCCATACAATGACCATCATCAGATTCTAAAAGCGGCATACACTGAACACAGGTTCGTGCGAGTTTGACAATGCATAAATCTGTGTTCAGTGTATGCCGCCTTCAGAATCTGAAGATTGTCATTGTATGGCCGAAACCGGTTGTGCCTGTCATTAACATATGATTGGATCTATAAATAAACAAAAACTTTTTACAAAATAATCAGTCACGCACTCTACAGACAAAATGTTGTTTTTTCCAAAAGCTAGAGGTGCAGATCTACCCTGAAGTCTTTGTGCATAGCAGTCCTACAACGCGAAAGTGACTAGTTCCCCATTTTAGCGAATAAACTTATTGTTAAAATTCCAGCCTTTCATTATCCTAGGAAAATGTGGCTACACTTTAAAAGATTCCGCATTGGAGAGGGTACGTGCAAATACAAGCATAAGTGGGGCTTTTGTATGTGTGACTGGTGAAAAATAATAAAGCAAATAATTTAAAGTAATGGGATTGTTGACACAACAATTGAGAAGACACTGAAACAAACTTCGTGTTGGTGTGTTCGTGAGAAGATAGGCCGCGGAAGATTAGTTCACCACACAGCGTTGGAACAGTCCGTCTAGAAAGCTACAAGCAACTAATATCCAAACAAAATGTTATTATAAAATAGTCTTGAATAATAAAAGCAAGACAGCTGACAAACGTACAGTACGTTGAAATACAAATTATAGGTGTTACTTTCAGTGCAGTACATTCAGATGAATAACTTCCTTAAAGGGTACATACCGCCACGATCTGATCTTTGACAGTTTCCCACGTTTATAACATTCCGTTTTGTTATTATGGGACATCATAGTTGCATCGAAGGTGCTGGAGAAGCTTTCTCACGTTCTGAGACAGGTAGATCGATTTTAGATTTTTGATGTTTCGTCATTTTCATGGCTGCATGTCTGTTCGGGACGTCAACAAAATGTGAAGCGTTTACGAAATTAAATTATTTGATAAACTGTTCGTAAAATGGATTTTTTATGTCTCGATAATACTCTTGTTCCTGCATCCAGCCTCATTTTATTTGTGACAAAATCACTTCTGAGAGAAACGTAGAAACAGTCTCGTCGCTCCTAAGGTGTATCTCTTTGCCGAGACCTTCAGAAAAGGCTTTGCACCTGTGGAGTCTCATATTCATGAGACTTCTAAGAACGCTCTCCGGACGCTGAAGGCGTCGTCTGCTCGTGCATGCAATATCAAATCTGTCAGCCAGATGCCTGCTACTGGCTACGGAGAACTCAGATCGCTTCATAACATTCTTCCTCGTGGCCACTTGATGTCTGCATTCCGACATGTGAGCGACTCAGACAGCCAGCCTAAATGTCAGTCAGTAAGAACACTTGGTGCTCATCACAATCACGATGTTCTGGTTTGCAAATAGGTGTTCTGCTGATGAAGTCTTCACATAAGATTCACAGTCAGGAACACTGTGGAATGCTGTCAACTGTCATATTTTGGCCCCTTGACACAGTAACACAAAATGAAATAATCGTGTGGAATTGTTGGCCGGGTGGCCACAGCGGTGAGGTTCGATCTCCGGGTTTCAAGTGACGCCACATTGGGCGACATGCGTGTCGGCGATGATGATGAAAGGATGAGGGGGACAACACAACACACAGTCCAAGAGCAGAAAAAACCTCGAATCCTTCCAGGAATCATACCCGGGCCCGCTGCATTGTTGGCGAATACATTGCCACTCAGCTAAGCAGGCGGACACAGTAACACAAATCGCGGGAGTTTACCGTAAGGGTTCACAGCTGCTACAGATTAGGTTGTAGCACAATTTTCCTGTACAGTTGTTCGACCTACGGTATATGTGGATGAGCACCGACAGTAAACTGTCAAGGAAGCTGTTTATTCTGTCCTCTGTTCTGCTCTACATTCTACTCTACTCTCCTTCTCTACCAACAGTGCTGTTACTCCTACTCCTGCTCACCGGAGCTTTACATAAGAGTTCCAAACGGTCATGATAAACAACGCTCATTCGTCCACCACCTAGGACTCGACGCCTTTCCTCTCGGACGTCCGCAGCCGTCAGATCTTACAGTTCAACGCGACATTCAGCCACATGAGACGAGCACAGAGTTCATCAAAAGAGACCACTGCATTTTCTTCAGCATCGCTAGCAGAAGGACGTGAGAAGAGTAGGCAGTTACGCCCAAGAGACAGCACAGAAAAGTGAACCTTCTGTGCTGAAGAAAGATGAGTTGCGTACTCATTTCCGTAGAACAGCGACGTAGAGAACACAACACATAGGAACTTATTTGAACAGTCAGAACTGTTCAGTATTCATGAAAGTGAGGCAGTTTCCGTATTAGTACACACGCAAGGCTTTATATGAGGTTGGCCGTTAAGATTCGTGTCACTGTAGAAATGGTTCTCGGACGAGATGCTGGATGTTGTATAAAATCCCCACAATATTTCAGAACCTTAGCCAATAGCCATCTCTACTTGATCGTCGGGAAAGCCTCAAGCAACACCTTAATGTCATTAATGAGCCCGTGTGATTTTATCTACGAAAACTACAGACACCACAGTAGTGTACATCTGCATCCCACAAGCTGCGGTGTGTTTCTTGATTCGTTTCACAATGCTCCAAATCAACATCTAAGATAAAGTCTGTGCATGGGCCAGTAGCAGCTAGTACACCGAACTCGCCTTCGGAAGGAGTGGGATGTTCTGTCTTCTAGATTTAGATTTACCGCGCATTCCCTAGACTACTTAAGGTGAATGCCAGAAAGGTTCCTTCGAGTGACCACATTCCTTTGTGGGTCTTATCCTTGTCCTATTCGTTATGGTGCTTCGTCTCTTCGTCGTCAGTGGAGAATTAAGTGCTAATCATCCTTTAACTGGAGACGATACGCTACTTTTCCTTAAAAATCATTGAGCATTTCTCTGTTTCACTTGTGATGAATAATCCCATGTTTAGTGCATGAATTACTCATCCCACGACCTTGTAACCTGGGGCAGTTGTTAAATCACAGGACTCGTATTCGGCAGTTCACATTCCCTGCGGCCATCCATATTTAGAATCTCTCTGATTTGCCTAAATCGCTTAAGGAATGTACCCGGATGGTTCGTCTGAAAAGAGTACGACTGGTTTCCTCAACTACGGTCTCTGACGACCTCGCTTTCGACGGGACGTTCAACTTAACTGTTGGTTCCTTTTAATATTTATAATTCTCACGATTAGACGCACGTAGCCCTTTCACTTCGAATTTCTTAGGCTGGACATTCGTAGACATTAGCTGACTGGAATTTCTTCGAGTGATTAGTAACCTGTTCTTTTTCTTTGTTATCTTCGTCTAACGACAAATGTTTGCTGGGAGCGCTCCACTTTCTTCTGCTCTGTGTCTCTTCCTAAATATACGAGTAACTTTCTGCTTCTTTAATGCCTTCTTTCATTGTCCACTCCTTTCTTTTTCTGCAATCTTTTCTTGACGAGGCCGGCCGAAGTGGCCGTGCGGTTAAAGGCGCTGCAGTCTGGAACCGCAAGACCGCTACGGTCGCAGGTTCGAATCCTGCCACGGGCATGGATGTTTGTGATGTCCTTAGGTTAGATAGGTTTAACTAGTTCTAAGTTCTAGGGGACTAATGACCTCAGCAGTTGAGTCCCATAGTGCTCAGAGCCATTTGAACCATTTTTCTTGACGAGCATTCTTCAGATAGTTTCTTCGCAACATACGCCATAGTGCAGGTGTTTTCTTCATTCTGATCAATTGCACTATTTTTTTTCTCTTCTGTTAGTCGTTATGTCAGTCATTACGTTGTTCTTATTTTCCCCCACAATCACATTTCAAACTGTGTATTTTTTCTTCTTTTTTTCTGACTGTCCGCCAGTCGCTCCCATATAATACTAAACTTCAAGCAAAGGAATGGTGCGTTTCTTTCTTAATTCTATTTGAATTCCTTTTACTGCCAACAAATCTTCTATGTCTTCAAAAGCTCTTTTCTTGTAGGTATTCCACTTCCGATTTGCACCATACAGTTTCCCTTTATCATCAACAACCTTCCTACGTACCTAAAAGAAGATGTACTGAAAATATATAAAAAAGTTTCTTCTTTATATATGTATTAAAAATATTCCTGGTCAACAGCTAACTTTTCACCCATCGTCGCTTACTTGCAAGTCTTCCAGCATAATGCAAAATTTCTCAGTTGATTTGAACTCCGTGCTTACAAGTATCTTATGACCTTAGAAAGTTATCATCTCTATCCCATATATTACATTTTCTTGCTCTATGACGCACTAAATTTTTCCGTCTCCACCTGCATCCTCACTGACAATGGCAATGTGGGTGCCATCCACTTAACAGTCTCCAGACTAGTTGCTTGGTTACAGTTTTAGTTTAACATACTGTAAAACTTGTTTTGATTACCTAATTGTAATACGTTTGCGAAATATTTTAAAGAAATGGGAGGGCGAGATTTTTATGTGACACAGTAAATAATAAATTGTACTTAATTTCGCATTTTGTTATGTATACTAGTTAGTTATCCCTCTTTTCTGACGGTATTAGTTGGCTCGGGATGAAGTACATATAACGAGTATGAATGTCAAAGTCAATCTATTATTTCTGTGGTTATACCGTATTCGACTGGATAGTCATTTCTGATAGCTCATTATTTTAGTCTTGACATAAGGGAACTTCGTAGTGTGTGGAGCGCCATTATACATGCTTGACATGTTATGATGCAGGATTACTCTAAGGCTCACGCTAAGGGCTATAAAAAAAGACAACGAAATATTTACACGGATCTGACTGTAATGAACTTCCTTTTCAAAACATAGGCCCGCAACAGTTGTTCTTTATTTCACCGTCACAGACAGCACTTTTTTAATTATTTTTGTTTAAACAAATGGTTACTGGATTGCTTCCATTATGCCGACCCTAGGATGTACTGGAAAAAAAGATCATTTTACATGTTACACATGAACGTAACTTCTTCCGTACATCTTAAAAATGGTTATACTGGCGTAGAACTATTAACAACACATAATAGAAGTGAGATGTTGCGGTTAAGGACGCGGACAGCCACTATTTCTATGTGATTGTTTCCTACGTCAAAACTTTTACACTCCGTAGTACTACTCACCAGACAGAAGTATCAGGTTGCGCTGGACCGATTTCCAGCATTATTAGAGATCGCTGCCCAGGACTACGCTCTTATTTACCGACGCTGTAAAGAAGCCAGGAGACAGTAATTAATTACGCCCGGAAGCAGGTTACTCGTAGCCGCTGAGAGATGCGCTTCACGTCGCACGAATTCAGAAAAGGAATAATTTATGGCTGCTGATTATCGCCGTAATGATGATGGGGACCGCGATAACTCAAAGTCACGAGCTCATTATTAAAGAGTATTCTACGCGTCCCGCGGCCGAAGCACAAAAGCAGCAGCGGGAAGGTTTTCTTTGGTGAGGAGACCTACTACGGATTTTGGTTGACTCGGAGGCGGTCCGCTCGCAACGACCGCTCACCGAGCCGAGCAGGCGACGTCTCGGCGTCTCCCCGTGCGACAATTAAACGCGCTGTTTTTGCGGGGGCGGGCGTCCCTTGTAATCGGCTAAGCGGCGCTCTCCTTTGATGAACACGGGCCTCCGTTATTAGCTCGCTCCTGCGGGCCGGCGGCTGCGCATACAAAACCCGGCGCCGCTCCTTAAGCGAGATGAAAATTTCTTTAATAAAGGAACATTTTAATTTATGGCCGCGCGCGCTCTGCGCACTGCGGGATTTCTCGTGTCGCTCATCGCAACATCGTATTTTTTAATATCTTCCGAGTGCCGTGATGTCGCTTAATTCGGGAATTAATCTCTCTTTACCCGGAAACGGAGACGAGAGGGGTGTTTCTTCTTCCGGCTGCCCGGCTGTCGAGAAGGAATAAGATCGTGGTTCCACGTTGAAGTAGCCAGATTTTTCTGAATCACTCTCTCAGAATTTAATGAAAGCTGATAGCACGTACGATTTATATTAGAGTACGTTTCACTTCATACAGAATGGAAGTATTGTTTAATGACTCTCGTATGAATGGAGGCAGACGATTTTTGTGGACGGTGCCACAATTCGCTCCATATTTGTTTTTCCGAGATGTTTTAAGCCCATCATCAGTGTGATGGGCTTAAACATCTGACGTCATCAGTCTCCTAGAACGTAGAACTACTTAAACCTAACTAACTTAAGGACAACACAAACATCCATGCCCGAGGCAGGATTCGAACCTGCGACCGTAGCGGTCGCGCGGTTCCAGACTGAAGCGCCTAGAACCGCTCGGCCACCCCGGCCGGCAGAGAGTAGGTGATTACAGGAACTTAATACTGTATAGTACTTTGATCTAGTTACCGGGGTTGAGGTTCTGGTAGAAATAGCTGGGTTTATAATTAACTGTACCAAATTACACAAAAACTAAAAAAAAAATTACACCGTTACTGTATGAATCATGAAATAGAGGAGGTTAGGAGTATATTATTTTACAATGAACCGTGATAATCGAGCGAGGAAACACAGCACTTGAATGCACGTGGATTAGCAAATATTCAACTTCCGCAGCAGTAGCAAGGTATGAAAGAATGTACATTGACGGAAAACAAATCGCAACACCGTGACGTAATTAATGTTGAATTTCAGGAATACATTTGTCTAGTTAACATACGAAGTGAGTAATATTCCAAAATCACAGATTAATGTAAGCGTGAGATAAGCTACTAGAAATGTGAAATGCTGTACATCAATATCCGGTGTAACTGCTAGAATGTTGAATGTACCCATTCATTGTGTTGCACAGATGCCGGATATCAGTTTTTGATATGGAGTACCATGCGTGTTGCACTCTATCAGTCAGTATAGGCACAGTTAGCGCTGTTTGTGGATGACACTAGAGTGGTCGTCCGAGGATGCCTCATATGTGCTCTAGTGAAGACAGGTGTCGTGAGCGAGCAGATGAAAGCCACATGTCGACACTCTCTGTAGATCATATTGGGTTACAACAGCGCTATGTTGGAAAACATCCTCTGGAATGATGGTTGTGAATTGCAGCACTGCAGGTCGAAACCCCGGAATGGCGTACAAATTTGTAGTCAGGGTGAGTGGGATAATCTCGAGAGTGCTTATGCTCTCGAAGGAAATGGCACGCCGAAAGGTTGGTTGCAGGCCCTCGGCTGACCTCCTCCTAACCAACACACCGCCATCACTGTCACCGAGGTAGAAACAGCTGTCATCAGGAAACACAACAGATCCCCAGGCCCCCCAACGACCATTCGCCTGACACCACTGGTCCCAAATGGGGATGGCTGGGGATCAATGGAATGCTCACTAGAGGGCGTCTGGCTCAGATCTGTCTTTAAAGTAACCAATTTGTAACATTTCGTTGTCTAATTGTGGTACCAATTGCAGCTCAAACTACTGCTGCAGATGAAACATGATGCCCAAGAGCCACACGCCAAACAGGGGTGGTCTTCCCTCTCAGAAGTGGCATGTAGTGATTTGGAGCAGAGTCTCCTTGCGACCGCACCTTCTCGTGACCACTGCTGCCAGCAATCAGAAACTGTGGCTACTTTCCTGCCAAGTCTTTCTCCAGTATTGCAGAAGGAATATCTAGATTCTCGTCGTATTCTTCGTTCAAACTCAGTGAGATGTTGAAAACGGCGTCTTCGTCGTCTTTAAGGCAGTATCAAATCATCAAATCCAATCTCAAAGGTAACTAACGCTCAGAATCGCTACAGCATGCATTTAAAGCAAACCTGATTTGCAGCCTTTTAGTGGTGTTATTAGCACCACTCTTACGCATCCGGCACGAAATTTGAATAAACATACTTCAGATGTAGAAACAGACTTCCTAACTTTCGTTTATGTCGCACAACTCCTTCTAGGAGTTGCGATTTATTTTCGGTGTATTTCACCATATCGCAAAAGTTAAGATGATGGTCTGGACCGTTGCGCGGTAGATAGCTACACATCTCCTGGAACATGATCTTGGCCGTGAAGAGGGCGTAGCGTTAGCTGCGAGCGGCGTTGAAGCCATTTTTCCAAGAGAGCACTCAGTTAAGCAGCACGGATAGCCCAGATCTGAGGGGAAATGAGCTTGCTGTTTGCTCTACAACCCACGCGACTTCCAAGTTTGTCTGTCTGAGCATCTTCTAGAGACGAGGGACGGGAGTAGACACATCATTCCTTTGGCCGACTGTATGCGGACGCGGGCAGTGGGTCATTGTTATCCACGCATCTCCTGAGGGCACCGAGCTTGTCCGCTGTTTGTCATTGCATAGCGGCTTAGGATGCTCGGGAGCTGCTTTTAGTTCGTTGCTTTGGTGCCGAGACCACGCCGCATTCGTAAAGACTGATCTTGTTCCCCGCTGTGAGCGTAATACTTATGACTGATCTGTTTCCTGCGCGTGTTAGTGTCTTGCTGCTTTTATGTCAGATTCGGTTCAGCCTCCTCTTGCTGTTGTTTCTAGTTCTTATGTCAGGTGATTTAAGGAGCGTATCGCTCGTATGAAAAGATAATAGATTCAATTTTATGTTTGTCATAGAGTTGTGATTTGACTGTGTATTTCAAACTATTGGGGTTTTGGACTGCTTGGGGTTATGCAAATTGTTTTAATTTTCAATGTGTCATTGTTCATGACGTTCAATTTTTTTCCGTGGTACGTTGTGCACTAAATCACCAGGTCACTTTCTGTAGTTATTTGGAGCCTACAAGCTTATGCGTCTTACAGCGGCAAATCTTGTTATATGTATTTTGGTAATACTTCCAAGTCAAGCTTGTGTGTAACGTATCAGCCAACCGTTCGCTTCTTCCTTACACCTTTGTTTTCCATCGCACTCGACTGTTTACAACGTTTCCGTCACGTGGCATTTTTTGAAGCTGAACCTCCGTTGGCCGCAGAACTGCTTTATAATCAGGTGGAACGATGGAGGCTGTCTTGGCCATTTACCTTATAATCCTTTAGCGACTTATCACAACTCTGTTGGCTACGCTGCCAGCTTGTTATCTGATGACTTAAATTTCTACTCGTTTTTTATAAAAATTACTTCTCTGTTCATCAGATTACCATTGTATGTTTATGCCTTCAGGCGTGACCCACTGGGTGCTTAGAAAAGGAGGAATGTAAAGTAAATTATTAATAACATGTGATTTACTCTGAATGTATAAATCGATCATTTGTAATATCTCTGTAGTACAGAGTTCTTTGGTATTTCACTTTTGGCGCTTGTTAATAGAGTTGTATTGGGGAAGCGATGTAGTTTATTGCCAATCTTGTTTGTTAAATCTTTGAGAACGATGTGCCTAGCAGGCCGCCTCTGAACTGCTTCGATGTATTCCTCTAATACTGAAAGGTATGTGCTAAGGTCTGATCAGAGTATATCGAGAAAATAAAGTCGATAGTTGCCAACCGCAAGGTGGAATGGGTATAATATCTCTAAGTAGGAGGATCTTTGTTCGTTAAGAGAGCAGGGCGCACGCAGTAAAAAACTCGGTCGTCGCAGCTATGTGCCCGGAGGAAGCTGACGTGTGGTGACAGCTTTAAGGGAGGATTCGCGCTAGCATTTTTCAGGTTGCACACTGAGCAAACTTTAGCATGTTAATGGAAGAAGCTATACAATAATTTCAAAACGGTTTTAGTTAGATAATGTTCAGAGTAAGGATTTGTATATCCAAGTTTTGACGCAGTAAGCGTTTTGTAACACTTTTTGTAAGAGTGATTTGTTCTGCAAAAATGTTGGAAATGGTAGTTTTTGTATATGACGTAAATTTTTATTGAGATCAACATTAAGTTTAAATCTAACAGCCTGAAATCATAATCCACATCCTTTACTTGTATCGAATATGAAAATGAGTTTCCCACCAAATGAAAGAACGTAAAGAAAGTGATGCAATATATATATGTGCAGTTCATAGTTTGAAATCGATTTTCGTATAACTAAATGTATCAGAGAAAAGTTATTTCGAAAAACTAATTTTGTTATTGCACAACTGGCATTATTCAAGTCAAGATCAAATTTCATTAAGTAAGCATCAGGGCCAAAAGTTAATTTTTCAGTACCATCTTAACGCCGTTGCACAAACAGCATTATTCTCTTAAACTTGATTGATGAGTAAAACACATGTTTCATTACTGTCCAAATAGAGGTGTGCATGAAACAAGTTCGCAGATGCAGTCAGAGGCAGGTTTGTTGGATAATTATTTTGGAATAATTTTATCTTTGATACTTTCACTAATTAAAAAGGAAACAATTTTGGGTTAGATACTTTCACTTTTAAAGACAATTTTGGACATGATACTTTCAATACGACCTGGTGCGAACCACAAATACTCGAGCAGTATTCAAGAAGAGGTCGCACTAGCGTCCTATATGCGGTCTCCTTAACAGATTGATATTTCTCAAAATTCCCCATATAAATCGAAGATAACCGCCTTTCCTACCACAAACCTTACATCCTCGTTCTACTATATACCACTTTGAAACGTTAATCTCAGATTTTTAACTGACGTGTCCGTCAAGCAGGAAACTGCTAATGCTGTATTCGGACGTTACGTGTTTGTTTTTCCTACTATTCTACATTAACTTACCTTTTTCTACATTTAGAGCTATCTGCTATTCATCACACCAACTAGAAATTTTGTCTAAGGCGTCTTGTATTCCTGTACAGTTCCTTAACGACAACAGCTTCCCGTACACCACAGCGTCATCAGTGACAACCGCTGATTGCCACTCACCCTGTCCGCCAGATCGCTTACGTACTTGCACAGGAAATAATAGCGGTCCTACGACACTTCACTGGGACGCCCGCAGGTAGTGGTCTAGTGGCTAGCGTTGCCGCCTCTGGATCACGGGGTCCTCGGTTCGACTCCCAGCCGGGTTGGGGATTTTCTCCGCTCCGGAACTGAGTGTTTGTGTTGTCTTCATAATTTCACCATCATCATCACCATTCGTGACAGTGGCAAGATTGGACTGCGTAAAAATTGGACTATGTAAAAATTAGGACTTTGTACTGGCGCTGATGACCGCGCAGTTGAGCGCCCCCCAAACCAAACACTATCACTTTAGTGGGACACCCCTGACGATACCCTTGTCTGTGACGAATACTAGCCGTCGGAGACAACGTACTGGGCACTATTACTTAAGAAGTCTTCGAGCCATTCATTTATCTGTGTACATATTCCATATGCTCTCACATTCGTTAACTGAAGTGGGACAACGTTTCAGATGCTTTTCGAAAATCTAGAAATATGTTATCTTCCTATGCCTTTTTATTCATAATTCCCAGTATTCACGTGAGAAAATGGTAAGCTGAGTTTCACATCAGCGATGGTTTGAAAAATGTGCTGATTCGTGGACAGAAGTTTTTCGGTCTCAAGAAAAGTTATTTTATTCGAATTCTGAATAGGTTCATGGGTTCTGCAGCAAACCGATGTTAAGGATGTTGGAATGTAACTTTTCGTGTCCTTTCTTTTACCCTTCTTATATACAGGAGTCACTCGCGCCTGTAAGACGTATGCGTTGCCGGCGATGGGCGAGGCATGGCAGAGTCTCTGACCAGAGAGTAGTATGTAGTTAGTTGTTGTTTGTCGCGAGTCGGCGTCTGTCGGCATTAGTCTTCAGTCCGTGCTAGTAAGCAGTAGTTTTGAGTAGTCTGCAGTAGTCGACAATAGTCGGCGCGTGCCTGCGCGTATCGGCAGTTTGCTCTGGTCGGGACTCTGGAGGATGAGTATTATTGTAGAAGGTAAAGAAGCAGCCTTGCGCATATCTAGTAATGTATATTAACTGTCATTAATTTCTTTAATAAAATGCCCCAATAATAATTTTATAATATAAAGTAATTTTTTTTTAAAAAAAAGCATTCATATCAATTTAAAGAATATTTCCAATGCATGATCATTCCTTCCAAGAATCAGAAAAAAATATACGCCAGCATTGCACGAAGCTGTGCCGAAAAATTTCTACATATATTCGCAGTTTTTATTGAGGTACGAATTTTTTCCTTTTTTTATTCAGAATACAGGGCCGAGGCACAGCGCTGCTGTCGTCATAAAATTTACCAGGTTACTGAATTTTTTTTATTATTTCCGGATTTAGGAATTGAATTTTGTGGGTACATTAAATGTGAATGCATTTCAGCATAGAGATCATAAATGGGACTCAATTTTGTTCAGAGGTTACAATAATAAAAAAATCATTTAATTATTATTTTTGTGCGGAGGTTACACTTGGTTCGTGGTTCATAGTTACTTATAAAATATATTTCTGTGGGGAGGTTACACTCGGTTCATGGTTCATGGTTTCTTATTCATTTAAATATTTCGTGTGGGGAGGTTACACGCCTTTTTCCAATCGCTGGGGGCTTTTCGCTGGGCGAGAGATTCACGATGAATGTAAGCCAGCACAAGGACTGGGATTCCTCACGGACCTGGCGATTTACTTGTTTTCAACTCTGTCAGCACTATTTCTACGCCAGAGATGCCTACTACTTTGTCGGCCATAGGGGGGTTTAAGCGATGGTCAAACGACGGTATGGCTGTACGATTCTTCTGCGTGAATTATTTCTTAAAAGCGAATTTGTAGGTTCGGCTTCATTTTGCTATCTTCTACTGCCACACCAAACTGTCAACGAGTGGCTGCATAGTCTTATTAGAGCCACTTAGAGATATTACGCAGGACCAGGATATTCCCGGGTTCTCTGTTAAATCTTTTGCTGAATTATGACGGTGGAAGTTTCCGCATGCGTCGCGCATAAATCTTTTTACAAATGGACGAATCTCCATTAATCTTTGCTTGTAGTCATTTGCGCGTTTTCTTTTGAACCAATAGTGTAACAGTCTTTGCTTTCCCAACATTTTCCGAATTTCATTGGTAAACCACGATCTTTTCCGTCCTTTCTCCTCTTACTAGGCTTAAACGTCTCAAGAGCACGATTTACATTCCGTTTAACCTTCGCCAATAATTCATTTACGTCCATCATATTGAAACTAATTGATGTCAATTAATTGTCTAAGTGACATACTAACAACTGCTTACGTGCACTTTACGGCATAAAAACTCTCCTAACTTTCTTGACTGATTTATTAATTTTATTTACCATAATCAGTATGATTATATATATATATATATATATATATATATACACACACTCCTGGAAATTGAAATAAGAACACCGTGAATTCATTGTCCCAGGAAGGGGAAACTTTATTGACACATTCCTGGGGTCAGATACATCACATGATCACACTGACAGAACCACAGGCACATAGACACAGGCAACAGAGCATGCACAATGTCGGCACTAGTACAGTGTATATCCACCTTTTGCAGCAATGCAGGCTGCTATTCTCCCATCGAGACGAACGTAGAGATGCTGGATGTAGTCCTGTGGAACGGCTTGCCATGCCATTTCCACCTGGTGCCTCAGTTAGACCAGCGTTCGTGCTGGACGTGCAGACCGCGTGAGACGACGCTTCATCCAGTCCCAAACATGCTCAATGGGGGACAGATCCGGAGATCTTGCTGGCTAGGGTAGTTGACTTACACCTTCTAGAGCACGTTGGGTGGCACGGGATACATGCGGACGTGCATTGTCCTGTTGGAACAGCAAGTTCCCTTGCCGGTCTAGGAATGGTAGAACGATGGGTTCGATGACGGTTTGGATGTACCGTGCACTATTCAGTGTCCCCTCGACGATCCCCAGTGGTGTACGGCCAGTGTAGGAGATCGCTTCCCACACCATGATGCCGGGTGTTGGCCCTGTGTGCCTCGGTCGTATGCAGTCCTGATTGTGGCGCTCACCTGCACGGCGCCAAACACGCATACGACCATCATTGGCACCAAGGCAGAAGCGACTCTCATCGCTGAAGACGACACGTCTCCATTCGTCCCTCCATTCACGCCTGTCGCGACACCACTGGAGGCGGGCTGCACGATGTTGGGGCGTGAGCGGAAGACGGCTTAATGGTGTGCGGGACCGTAGCCCAGCTTCATGGAGACGGTTGCGAATGGTCCTCGCCGATACCCCAGGAGCAACAGTGCCCCTAATTTGCTGGGAAGTGGCGGTGCGGTCCCCTACGGCACTGCGTAGGATCCTACGGTCTTGGCGTGCATCCGTGCGTCGCTGCGGTCCGGTCCCAGGTCGACGGGCACGTGCACCTTCCGCCGACCACTGGCGACAACATCGATGTACTGTGGAGACCTCACGCCCCACGTGTTGAGCAATTCGGCGGTACGTCCACCCGGCCTCCCGCATGCCCACTATACACCCTCGCTCAAAGTCCGTCAACTGCACATACGGTTCACGTCCACGCTGTCGCGGCATGCTACCAGTGTTAAAGACTGCGATGGAGCTCCGTATGCCACGGCAAACTGGCTGACACTGACGGCGGCGGTGCACAAATGCTGCGCAGCTAGCGCCATTCGACGGCCAACACCGCGGTTCCTGGTGTGTCCGCTGTGCCGTGCGTGTGATCATTGCTTGTACAGCCCTCTCGCAGTGTCAGGAGCAAGTATGATGTGTCTGACACACCGGTGTCAATGTGTTCTTTTTTCCATTTCCAGGAGTATATATATATATATATATATATATATATATATATATATATATATATAATAAGATGAACAGGGATAAGAGGATATAAGATGAACATCAACAAAAGCAAAACGAGGATAATGGAATGTAGTCGAATTAAGTCGGGTGATGCTGAGGGAATTAGATTACGAAATGAGACACTTAAAGTAGTAAAGGAGTTTTGCTATTTAGAGAGTAAAATAACTGATGATGGTCGAAGTAGAGAGGATATAAAACGTAGACTGGCAATGGCAAGGAAAGCGTTTCTCAAGAAGAGAAATTTGTTAACATGGAGTATAGATTTAAGTGTCAGGAAGTCGTTTCTGAAAGTATTTGTATGGAGTGTAGCCATGTATGGAAGTGAAACATGGACGATAACTAGTTTGGACAAGAAGAGAATAGAAGCTTTCGAAATGTGGTGCTACAGAAGAATGCTGAAGATAAGGTGGGTAGATCACGTAACTACTGAGGAGGAGGTATTGAGTAGGATTGGGGATAAGAGAAGTTTGTGGCACAACTTGACTAGAAGAAGGGATCGGTTGGTAGGACATGTTTTGAGGGATCAAGGGATCACCAATTTAGCATTGGCGGGCACCGTGGAGGGTAAAAATCGTAGAGGGAGACCAAGAGATGAATACACTAAGCAGATTCAGAAGGATGTAGGTTGCAGTAGGTACTGGGAGATGAAGAAGCTTGCACAGGATAGAGTAGCATGGAGAGCTGCATCAAACCAGTCTCAGGACTGAAGACCACAACAACAACAACAATCAGTATGATGATATCATGATCACTGATCACCTACTAATTTCCGCCGTTCGTAATGTCCAGGGGACAGTTACCTTTTGTATTATACAATAACAGTTCTTTCTATGTATGTTCTGCTTGTTTTTCAGGGAACTATGCTACTTGATAGTTACACATCACGTGAAAGTTTCTTTCTTCCCTAAGCTTTTGCACAACTGTGTGTATAAGTTTCCAGATTTCTCACGTCGCTTTCGGTGGAGTAGCACTAGATAAGATGTAGCACACGTATTCCACGACCGTAGTTCAAGAAAGCTTAGTGAACAGAAAAGATAAATTATTTTCCAAATAAGTAGCGAGAAGCTTTGCAAACTTTGCAGAGACTTCCCTGGCGTGGTGTTGAGGGTCATAAACATATCACAGTTAGGAAGAGATGACTCACATCTTTCTCGTATAAAAGATGTAGGATGAGCAGTCATACAGAGGAATGTTTCCTCAAGAAACTGAACTTACAGCCGTTTGAGACAGGATGAAAGAGAGACAAGAAATAACACAGCTTTAGTGATTGCTGACAGCTGTTGTTTGGAGATAAGGAGAGGCAGTGACAGGATGTTGAGGAAAGCTGTCTGGGTATGGACTTGGTCTTCGAGTTACGTTCTACATAGTCTGTGCTACAAGTAGTAGCAGAAGCGACAGATGATTCTATGTGGGAACAAACTGTCATCCAATGCATTTGTCACCTATTATACAGGTAAAAAGATTGTGCTAGAGGTTGCAAAGCGCTAATCGAACTTCTTATCATTAAATGTTACGTATTGTCTGTACATACAGTATGTAACAGAGATCCTTCCGAACAAATGCACGTCCCATTAGTCCAAAGCCTTCGCCTTAACCCCTGCAGTGATTAGCAGGAACCCCCGCCAACCGTAATTAGAGTTACGGAAATCGTTTGTCCACAAGACCAGGGCAGGTAAAATCGTGTATTCAGTTTCACTGCTAGAAAAATGCCCCCTTGATACGAGAATGTAGGGCACGGAAAAAGACTGGAGGAATACAGCATTCTAGAGAAAACAGTATACACTGAGGTAACTAAAGTTGTGGGATAGCTATAAGCACACGTACAGATGACCGTAGTATCGCGTACACTAGATATAAAAGGGCAATACGTTGACGGAGCTGTCATTAGTACTGAGGTCATTCATGTGAAAAGGTTTCCGACGTGATTATGGGCGCACAACGGAAATTAACGGATTTTGAAAGTGGAACCGTAGTTGGAGATAGCCACATGGGATATTCTATTTCGGATATCGTAAGGAAATTCATTTTTCCGAGATACATAGTGTCAAGAGTGAATACGAAATTTCGGGCATTACCTCTCACCACGGAGAGTGCAGTGGCTAATGTCTTCACTTAACAACCAAGAACGACGGAGTTTGCAAAGGGTTGTCAGTGCTAACAGACGAGCAACACTGCGTAAAGTAACCGCATAAATGCCGACAAACGTACCTGTTAATACAGCGCAGCGAAATTTTGCGTTAATGGGCTAGCGCACCAGACAACCGATGCTAGTGCCTTTGCGAACAGCACGACATCACCTAGAGCGCTTTTTCTGGGCTCATCACCACAGCGGTTCGACCCAAGACGACCACCAAACCTTGGCCTGGTCATATGAGTCCCTATTTCAATTGGTACGATTTTGTCAACAAGGCATTCTGCTAGGTGGTTGGCTTTGCAGTGGTGTGGGTTTCGTTTACATAGGATGCACTGGCCCATATGGTCCAACTGAAATGATCATTGACTGGAAATGGTTATGGTCGGTTACTTGGCTCAACGAAGAAATTGCCCAACCTGGCCAGGGATCGAACCTGTGGCCCCAAGGTTCTACGGCTGCAATGTTAATCACAAGCCCAATTGCGGCTTACTAGGGAGGATGAAAGAAGTATAGGCACAGAGAAAAGCCAACCAAGAGCTGTAATTAAGTTACTCAGTAGTCAGTGTAGATTCGATTTTTCAAGTCAGTTAAATTGTTTGGTGGGGGAGGAACATACATACGGTCTTCAATGAAACCCCAGAGAAAGAAATCCAGTTCTGTCGAGTCCTGGGAGTGAGGAGGTCATGCGATTGGACCTTCACGGCCAATCGACGGATGTGGATAGCGATTACCGAGGAAATCTAGAAATTCCCCGAGTAAATGAAGTGATGCACTGTTTCGCTGGTAGTAAACCATGCCAACTCGGTCATCTTCATCGACCTGTGGAATTAAAAAGTTTTCAAGCAGGGGGATACACAATACCAGTAACAGTTTTCTCGATGAAGAAGATGGGGAGGGAGATTATCAATTTGCTAAGAGCAAAAAAAAAAACCTTAACTATGGGCTGTCATGAATGTATTGATGAGTTCCACCATGCCAGTGACACGAAATGTTAACTGAATGCTGAAGATTATTGTACTGAGAAAGATCTGGTCGTCTTCTATCCGATGCAACATTTCTACACAGAATTAACCACGAGCAACCTGATATTCATCACGCATCTACGCAGTACTCTCCAAACAGTCTTTCTGTGGCATGCCAGTCTGACGAGACGCACGTCGCGTCAATTTTTGTGGACTTCAGGCGAAGCTCTCCCTAACCTCTTCGACACAATCATCAACGGGTGGGCGACCTGGTGATTAATCATTTAGCAGTTAACAGCCCGTCTCAACAAACTTCTTTTGTAAACAGTAAATCGACGCCGGCTTGGAGGTTCCATAGTGTATTCGAAGAGAAATTTACGCTGAACAGTTGTTGCAGAGTACATATCTTGAAACCAAAGCATACAGCGAGCACACTCCCCCCCAGTGAAAATAGCCATTTCAACTGTGCACTACGCTGGCGTTCCTGGTGGCGGTATGTGGTACTGATGCACTACACGAGCCAAACTTGAGCTTGTTTGCCACCAAATTACACGTCTACCGATTTTGTAAGATACCTCAATAAATTTCTACGTCATTCCAAAGTTGGAAAGTCCTTTTATAGAGTCATTTTCGACTCAACCTGTATAATTAGGTCGTGTCAGCATTCACCTGTTAGAGTAATTCCATCTCTCGCGCTTGCATTCATCTCCTACCGCGTGACAACAGAGGTAATTTCCAAATCGTCAGTCGAGACGGACAGTTACTCGCTCCGCGACGGCGGCGATTAGGCGCTCGCTGTCGGTAGCGCCAGCGGCGCGGGGCCGTAAAGCGAGCGATTTACGAGGCCGTTGCCGCTACCACGCGGCCATATTCTCGCCCCTTTTGGGTCAGGATGATTTATCACGGCGGCGGTGCGTGGTGCGTGATGCGTGCTCCGTAAGCCTTCACGCAGGGACGACCGGCAGCAGTCTAATCGCCGGCATTGTGCGCTTCCTAGAACGCCGTCCGCCGCCCACCGACGTCTGTCACGACACGCCGGCCACCGAGTGTCACCGGCCGCGGCTACACCTCAGCGTACCTTCCCTTAAGGCGTGGGTGGACTTCTACGTGTAATCCATCAGTATATCTCGAGTTAAGCTATGGTGGTCACATCTTGTCGGGCATTCAACTGCGCCAAATGGTCCAGACTAGACTGGACAAGCTTCAGCCTAAGAACTCGTAAGCTATTGTCAAGACACAGATGTAGCAGTCAGCTCAGTAGAATATCTGCGAGGGTAAGGCTACCTTGGGCTTCACGCCTGCCTGTGTTCAGTAGTATTAACACTTTGCCGTCCGGCGACACCACAGTGGTGTCGTGCGCGAAATGGCGGTCAACGGCCGGCGACACCACATTGGTGTCGTGTGCATAGTATCGCTCAGTGGCCGGCGACACCACAGTGGTGTCGTGAGCATAGTATCGAGCAGTGGCCGATGACAGCACTTTAGTATCTTTTTCATTCTGTTGGTGTTTTGTTTAGGTAACAATAAGTTACACAACATCAACACGTTCTTTGTTTTTATAAGTACTTGTGCACTTTCATCATGGCAGACGAGAGAGGCGATACGATTACTTACTACGAATGGGCGGACGTCTTGTCTGACGTTCCGGACGACTTGACCGATTGGGAAGAAGACATTGGATATAAAAAAATGGAAGTGAAGCAGAATGATCGGAAGATAGTAAAATACGTCCAAGAAGAATTCGGCGAACGCTACGGTTGCCAACTGATTCGGATGAATCAAAGGAAGAAGACAGACCATGATTTACTGAGGACCAACAATAAATTTGAAGGATCTCTGGGTCAGCACATATTTCTCACAGATACACAGTGTGTCTTGGATATCGTAGAATTATATACTGGGAACGATCTATTTTAATGTATTAGCGACGAAACCAGCAAGTATTACAGTTAAAATTGCAACAGAAGGAAACTGGATTAAAAAAATGCCAAATTTGTCGACGTTACGGGACCCGAACTTAGAAAATGATTTCGACTTGCTATCCTTATGGGAGCTGTAAAAAAGACAAGAACCATTGATTACTGGTCAACGAATCGCAAAACGATGTCCCGCAACCGATTCAGACAAATATTATCATTTTTAGATTTTTCCGAGAACAACAATAAACCGGATAATGCCGACCGGCTTTTCAAAGTGCAGTTCGTAACTGATTATTTTTCCAAAAAGTTTAAAGAAACGTTTAATCTAAGTCAAAACATTTCAATTGATGAAGGAATGGTACCGTGGAGTGGACAGTTAGATTTTAAAGTTTACAATCCGTCGAAAATTACGAAATATGGCATACTCACCGTATGCTGTGTGATTCGAGTACGAGATGCATTTCCTCATTCACGATATATTCCGGCGCAGGACAACCTTTAGCAAAAGCAGTGATGGAACAATTGACACCTTCTTATGGAAAGTGGCATCAGCTCTACATGGATAATTATTATAACACGGTAGAACTTGCAGAGAAGTTACTTGAAAAGAAAATTCGAGTTGTTGAACAATCTGGCGAAACAGAGGATTTCCGGAAAAATTAAAACTCGCAAAAGTCAATGTGTTTGAAGCTTGTCATCAACGGAAAGGTGACAAGTGGTCGGCGACAAGCCAAGTAATCCGAATTAGCGCTGCCGGCGCCAAGCGAATAAATTTGTACGAGACGTGCGGAGGGCAAAGCGTTAAGCGGAAAAAGAAAAGGAAAGGTCATACTGCTGAAATGAGTTCTTTTGTTTCCACATGCGTTGCAGCTATGCACTTCAAACTTCTTCGTGGATGCGTAGTATCTTCGGCTCCTTGCTTCCGATAGAATGCGATGTCTGCGTAGCATTTCACGAATCCTACCGTACACCGGTTTTCTTGTCCAAATACAAACTTAAAATCTCCTTTATAAACATGCAATATGAGAGCAACCCTCACCCTTCCTAATCATGATTTAATAAAATAAGCCGACGCGTGTTTCGTGACCACAGAAAAAGAATTTCAGCAGTTGCATGTGCAGTACCAAAATTGAGAAGTTACTTATGCAGCAGCTACTGACATCTTCATATCACAAATTAACAGTTTGCCATCATTTTTTTGTAAGTATCAGAACACAGAAAAGGTATGGTAATTTAACATATTTGCGTCTCTTTCACATAAATACCATCTCAGTAACTGTATTGTTGCTTTAGACTACGCTACAATGCACATGCAAACGGGTGCCACGTTTCTGTCACGCACATTCTTCGCAGAAGAGGACAATATTTAATTTGATGACATTTAAACAGCTCATAGCTGTTCCTTCCTTCTGGGAAGAGTTGTATACCTATAGCTATATTTTTCACCTATTGACACATACGATATACCTTTGTAACATCTACACGTTATTCTAGTTATTGAAGTTACTGGTAATTATCAGAAAGTGCTGTCCAGTACGTGACGGCCGCGGTGGCCGAGCGGTTCTAGCGCGTCAGTCCGAAACCGCGCTGCTACTACGGTCGCAGGTTCGAATCCTGCCTCGGGCATGGATGTGTGTGACGTCCTTAGGTTAGTTAGGTTTAAGTAGTTCTAAGTCTAGGGGACTGGTGACCTCAGATGTTAAGTCCCAAAGTGCTTAGAGCCATTTGAACCATTCTGTCCAGTACGTCAACTCTGAGTGAAAATCGCCGAAATGTTTTACTTTATGTACTTCCATGAGCAGTTCCGTATGGACGCCAAACCTGCTGTTGCATATGACAGTAGACGTTGCTATTGTTAGTCGAGGCTATGGTCGCCAGCACCAAACCAAACAAACAAAGGGAGGAAAATGGCTCTAAGCACTATGTGACTTAACTTCTGAGGTCATCACTCCCCTAGAACTTAGAACTACTTAAACCTAACTAACGTAAGGACATCACAAACATCCATGCCCGAGGCAGGATTCGAACCTGTGACCGTAGCGGTAGCGCGGTTCCAGACTGTTGCGGCTAGAACCGCTCGGCCACGCCGGCCGGCCAAAGGGAGGACCTTTGGCTACTGTTACTGCAATTATCCCTTAACAGGTTTGATTAAATCCGTGTGCAGGAAATTACACACACATTCATTCATGTTGCATGGGGCATAACCAAAGATTAAGGGATCGAGCATCAACAGAAACTGATTCCTCTTGCACTGAACCGTGAAGGCAGCAAAGAACTCAAAATCGTCAAACCGCTTGCTATAGTAACATGAGATGGTGATTTCTCCGTCCCTAAAATAATAGTTATTCTTATGGTGAAAGCAGCTCAAAATTGAAACAGAGGTTTTTTGACCTTTGGATGCTTGTACTTTTATTCCTAATAACAGAAAGAGGTCACCTGAGTGGAATCCGACATCCGTAGGGTTCGCTGATTACTATAAATGTATATCTAATTACCTGCATACCCGGAGTCTTGTGCAGGTAGACTGTACCTAGTTCATAAACGAAAGATAGCAGTTCAATAGTCACGATAATGATTTGGCACTATGGTCACAAAAGTCATGAGATGCCTCCTAATATCGCCTCGACGTGGGATGGACTCAACATGTCGTAGGAAGTCCCCAGCATAAATATTGAGCCACGATCTCTCTACAGCTGTCCGTAATTGCGTAAGTGTTGTCGGTGCAGGATTTTGTGCACGAGTTGAACCCTCGATAATTTCCCATAAAAGTTAGATGGTATTCATATCGGGCGATCAGTGGCCACATCATTCGCTCGAACTATCCAGAATGTTCTTCAAACCAAAGGCGAACAATTGTAGCCTAGTGGCATCTTCGGAAACATAATGTCCATAACTGGCTGTAGCCGAACATAATCGTTTCCAGTCAATGAGCGATTCAGGTGGACCCGTTCCATGTATGCACACCCAACACTATTATGAAGCCATCATCAGCTTGCACAGTGCCTTGTTAACAACTTCGGTCCATAACTTCGTGGGATCTGTGTCACACACTGTCCATACTGTCTGCTCCTACCAACTGAAATAAGGACTCACCTGACAAGGTCGTAGTTTTCCAGTCGCCTACGTCCGACCGATGTGGTCACAAGTCCAGGAGACGCGCTGCAGGCGATGTGCTCTTACCAGAGGCACTTGCATCAGTCATCTGCTGCCATAGCCCATTAACGCCAGATTTTGCACGTCAGATATTTATGTCTGCTATTGTTTCGCGCCCTGGTGCTTCTCTGTTAGCACTGACGACTCTAAGCAAACGCCGCTGCTCTGGGTCGTTAAGTGAAGGCCGTCGGCAACTGCGTTGTCTATGGTGAAGGGTAATGCCTGAAATTTAGTATTCTTGGCACGTTCTTGAACTGTGGATCTCGGTATATTGAATTCCCCAACTATTTCCGAAATGGAATATTCCATGCGCCTAGCTCCAGCTACCATTCCGCCTTCAAAGTCTCTTAATTCCCGTTCGCCTTACTTCCGCCCTCTGTATATGTACATGTCGCTATCCCTTAACTTTAGTCACCTCAGTGTATTCCCTTTAAGCACAAATTACGGGAACTGATTTCCGTAATAAAAGACGACTGAAAGCTTCTTCAGCCAATGAAACATGGACAGGAAGACAAACCTTTGATATCACGTGAAGGACACGTGTCGAACTGCCAAGGATTACTACGTGAAACACTGAACGTAAAGTCCTGAACTTGGGTAAAATGTCCCCTGAAAAACGGTGACGAAGTGACTAAACCCAATCACTTAAGACGTTGGTACATTTAAACACTTGAGAGAGGAACTGGATACTACCGTTACCCGAATTATGAAAAATGGGGTAGTAATTTATAGAGTTTGTAAACTCTGAGAAATACTTTTTTTGAAACTGAATGGATAAGACGAAGATGGTCTTAAATTTCTGTCTACTTGGGCAGCTTTGAGGTCAATTAGTTTCTTTACATTACGTTTCTTAACATATTCGCGTCGATATACCTTATACACTTCAAGCATTCCAAAAACAGTATGAGCCTTATCTTTCCGTTCTTTGCTGAAATTTACCAATGTTCGCAAGATCTTTCTCACTTTTGATATCTTTCTTTCCGAAATAGACTTACCGAAAATAAAACAGTTGGTAGGGTGAAGCATTATTTCTCTCTCAGTCCACAGAAAAGGAAAGAGAATAAGAGGATACACTGTGTAACACAACAGACTGAACTTTTCGCACTGCCATGATAGATCGACGATATAAACTCAACTAAATTGGATACACTTTGGAAAAAACAGCAGCGACAGTGGTAGGGGAACGCTGAATGGAAGGGAAAGGAAATCTGGGGTTTTCGTTGTTGGACATACAATCCGGATTACGACTATACTGAACACACAAGAAATTTCATCAAGCTGAAAATATACGAAGTCTTTCCATACGCTTAATTCATCTATTCGTTTACAAAACTGAGTAAGCTACAAAAGTCGTAAATATTATGCATTAACAGACTCCCTCTCGAACTATTATATCTATAAAACTATTCGTGTGACTTAAAATATGCACAAGATCTTTTTTGTGTAGAATTTTAGGAGAAATATTTTTTTGTAATTACTTTTCGTTTTCTGAAAATGATCCATTTCTTGTAAAAATTTAAACTGGTAAGAAACTGCAATTTCATGGGGTCAAAATGGGGACGCGTGCTCCCTACTGCTACTACACCCCATATGAGTATTTTCTCGAAGTTCCAGAACTTTATAAATTATTTCCCACATTTGTTGTATTTTTAACTAAATTTACTGAAGCATGTGGCACGTGGCGTGATCACCAACAAAGCGTCGACACTAAGACCTGATCATTCAAATTAATCGCTAGAATTGTTATTGTCGTGTAAGCACTCCGCCACAGGCCGTGTATTATGAACAGGTGCTCGATCGTGTTGAAATCACCATCCCCGAATTACTGTTCAACAGTAGGAAACAAGAAGGTGCTTAAAACGTCAGTGTAGGCCTGTGCTGTGAAAGTGCACGCAAAACAACAACGGGTGCAAGCCCCCTCCATGAAAAACACGACCACACCGTAACACCAACGCCTCCGAATTTTACTGTTGGCACTACACACGCTGGCAGATGACGTTCACCGGGCATTCGCCACACCCACACCCTGCCATCGGATCACTACACTGATTCGTCACTCCACACAACGTTATTCCACTGTTAAAACGTCACATGTTTGCGCTCCTTACACCAAGCGAAGCGTCGTTTGGCATTTACCGGCGTAATTTGTGGCTTATGACCATGAAATCCACTTTTTCTCACCTCCCGCCTTACTATCATATTACTTGCAGTGGATCCCGATGCAGTGTTAAATTTCTGTGTGATGATCTGGATAGATGTCTATTACACATTACGACCTTCTTCCACTGTCGGCGGTCTCTGTCAGTCAACAGAAGAGGTCAGCCCGTGCGCTTTTTTGCTGCAGGTGTCCTCACGTTCACTTCACTATCACATCGGAAACAGTGGACCTAAGGATGTTTAGGAGAGTGGAAACGTCGTGTACAGACGTATGACTCAAGTAACACCCAGTCACCTGATACGTTCGAAGTCCGAAAGTTCCGCGGAGCGCACCGTTCTGCTCTCTCATGAGGTCTAATGACTAATGAGGTCGCTGAAATGGAGTACCTGGCAGTAGGTGGCAGCACAATGCACCTAATATGAAGAACTTATGTTTTTGGGGGTGTGCGGATACTTTTGATCACATAGTGTACTTGTAAAAAATTCAGAAATGTTGTTCTAAATGACACAATTGATTACTGAGACAATCTGAGCAGCCATTGTGTCGGAAAACACCATATGACACGCCAATACCCACATCTAAGAATTTCTAACTTTTAAGGTACTTTACTAGTTCGTATTCGGACCCTACATTAGTTGGAGGTGGAGTAGTTCTTGCATGAGGAATTGGAGGTATTGTATTTTATTTGTTTAAATTTAAATGTAGCGCATTTATGCGAAAACCGTTTGATAACTTCCCAAAAACTATTAATTTTTATTTTATTTCCTGGAATTTTTTTGTTAGGCTTGTCACCAGTACTCTTCTGCAAAAAAGAACACTTGATAGATGAATAACATTGATCTAGAAGAGCCGTGGATCCACGATCGAACATTACTCAACTTCATTTGTAGTTTCTCCCAATGCAGATGATGTACCTATCAGTGCTATACTCGAAGAGACTAAGGACATATTTTACATCGTGATTATCAATTAGAGACTGAATTTGGAATTTCATATAAATGTGATTTGTCTAATAACACGTAAAAACTCAGACTGTCAAATGTCTTCCATAAATATCAAGAAATGGCAACCGGTGATTCCTCATAAATTAACTATTTTATAACGTTCTCAATGAATGTGTGAGTAGCTGTCTTGGACCGACTAGCAATCCACGGTTAATTAACTTAGTATCTTGATCCTGAATGAGTTTCTCAAACGCTTCCTGTAGCATGAAATTGCACAGAAATGGGACGCAAGCAATGGGAAAACAAGAAAATTGGAATTAGGGGTGTATTTTATTTTTAAGGATTAAGCTGATGGATGAACAGCTGCTGGAGGAGGAAATAAATCTGTTCAAGACGTTTTTGCCGTACCCCTCCACAACCTTAAGAATGATTTGAGAATTATTGTTGTCACATTATTCAATACATATTCTTATTAAACGATTTAGACGTGAATATTCTTGTCAAGCAGCTGTCCTCTTGTCCAAGAACTAAACGTATGTATGTCTGATAATGACTTCCACCTCGAAATTGGCTATTAGATAAGTATTTTGAATGAAGTGACAAACCACTTGCTGGAGTAAAAGTATCCACGAACATTTAGTCGAGAAAGATTTTGGAGCCGTGCTGAGAATTAACCCAAATTTTTCGTGGTTTCAAAACTCACTTCATTAGTGTGGAGCCCTAAATTGGCCCAGTCACTTCCTCCTGTCATCTTTCACCAACTGAGTGGTTGTTGCAAATTTAGTGACTTTGCCGTCGACTAAAACTACCTCCATGGAAGGATAAATAAAGGAGAATCATTTTGGGACTGAAGTAGATTAAGCTGCATTAAACATATTCCTCAGCTAGAGAGGAGGAAGTTACCGCATCTGTTAAAGAGTTGAGGGATGGTCAGTGTTGTGACTAGACGGAACTAGTTCCGTCCAGCCGTAACTGTAGGTTCGCCGGCCAGGGTGACCGAGCGGTTCTAGGAGCTACAGTCTGGAACGGCGCGACCGCTACGGTCGCAGTTTCGAATCCTGCCTCGGGGATGGATGTGTGTGATGTCCTTAGGTTAGTTAGGTTTAAGTAGTTCTAAGTTCTAGGGGACTGATGACCACAGAATTTACATCTCATAGTGCTCAGAGACATTTGAATCATTTTTAACTGTGGGTTCTTTGATTGCTTGGGGAGAAGGGTTACCAAACTAGAATGCATGAAATATTAGTTCGCTTCACGTTATTATATAAATGAGAAAAAGATTTACTCAGCTTTTTTGCAAAACAAGAGTACTTGATAATTTACAACTGTCGCTGTCTGAGGAAGCACCACTTGATGAATTAAGTTACAAATTTGCTCTCTTGAGGTACAATGTTGGACGTTTACAACGATACATTTCATCAGAAACTTTGAGAGTTTTCATTATCCTACTATGATGTTGACTGATGTAGCTCTTGCATACTCGACGCTGGATGAATCTCAGCATGAGTGCGCTGCAGTGCTTGAGGAGATGCGTGGTCTTCAAGAGCGCTTCCCATACACCGTTGCCCGATTCCAGCGAGCACTCGCTAACATCTGTGGCATCGATACGCTTTGCTTACTTTGACGTGGCACCGCGATCTCTGGACGATACCACAGTTAGAAACCAGTGGAAAAAATACACACATCGTACAAGTCGGCTTAAGTAATTGGAAACCTGCAATCTATATTTACAAAAATGCATGTATATGTGAATATTCCAAAGTAGCTCTGAAATACCTGGCACAAATTCGACCAAGCTTCGCGCACATACAGCTTAGTATCAAAAGGGACTGCATCGGTAATACATTTCTATCAAAGTTAGCTGTGGGGTGCGGATAATGGGCGTGGCAATTGAAATAATAGACATCGAATAATATCTAGAGTTTTCGGTGTAGCTCAGTGAGATTTCACCCTAGAAATATGAGTAATGGTGGATAGGATGTGATATGTATACTGAATTTACACTTTTAAACACTTTTAGAAATATGTCATCAAATTAAGTTTGCTTTTGTATTATAGATGGGTTTGATTCCTTTACCTATCCAAATGAAGACTGAGAAAGTAAATACACTCCTGGAAATTGAAATAAGAACACCGTGAATTCATTGTCCCAGGAAGGGGAAACTTTATTGACACATTCCTGGGGTCAGATACATCACATGATCACACTGACAGAACCACAGGCACATAGACACAGGCAACAGAGCATGCACAATGTCGGCACTAGTACAGTGTATATCCACCTTTCGCAGCAATGCAGGCTGCTATTCTCCCATCGAGACGATCGTAGAGATGCTGGATGTAGTCCTGTGGAACGGCTTGCCATGCCATTTCCACCTGGCGCCTCAGTTGGACCAGCGTTCGTGCTGGACGTGCAGACCGCGTGAGACGACGCTTCATCCAGTCCCAAACATGCTCAATGGGTGACAGATCCGGAGCTCTTGCTGGCCAGGGTAGTTGACTTACACCTTCTAGAGCACGTTGGGTGGCACGGGATACATGCGGACGTGCATTGTCCTGTTGGAACAGCCAGTTCCCTTGCCGGTCTAGGAATGGTAGAACGATGGGTTCGATGACGGTTTGGATGTACCGTGCACTATTCAGTGTCCCCTCGACGATCACCAGTGGTGTACGGCCAGTGTAAGAGATCGCTTCCCACACCATGATGCCGGGTGTTGGCCCTGTGTGCCTCGGTCGTATGCAGTCCTGATTGTGGCGCTCACCTGCACGGCGCCAAACACGCATACGACCATCATTGGCACCAAGGCAGAAGCGACTCTCATCGCTGAAGACGACACGTCTCCATTCGTCCCTCCATTCACGCCTGTCGCGACACCACTGGAGGCGGGCTGCACGATGTTGGGGCGTGAGCGGAAGACGGCTTAATGGTGTGCGGGACCGTAGCCCAGCTTCATGGAGACGGTTGCGAATGGTCCTCGCCGATACCCCAGGAGCAACAGTGCCCCTAATTTGCTGGGAAGTGGCGGTGCGGTCCCCTACGGCACTGCGTAGGATCCTACGGTCTTGGCGTGCATCCTTGCGTCGCTGCGGTCCGGTCCCAGGTCGACGGGCACGTGCACCTTCCGCCGACCACTGGCGACAACATCGATGTACTGTGGAGACCTCACGCCCCACGTGTTGAGCAATTCGGCGGTACGTCCACTCGGCCTCCCGCATGCCCACTATACGCCCTCGCTCAAAGTCCGTCAACTGCACATACGGTTCACATCCACGCTGTCGCGGCGTGCTACCAGTGTTAAAGACTGCGATGGAGCTCCGTATGCCACGGCAAACTGGCTGACACTGACGGCGGCGGTGCACAAATGCTGCGCAGCTAGCACCATTCGACGGCCAACACCGCGGTTCCTGGTGTGTCCGCTGTGCCGTGCGTGTGATCATTGCTTGTACAGCCCTCTCGCAGTGTCCGGAGCAAGTATGGTGGGTCTGACACACCGGTGTCAATGTGTTCTTTTTTCCATTTCCAGGAGTGTATATGAGCAACACCGTGTTATCAGCTAGGCTATTATAAACGTTTCAGAATTCCGAAATCAGTTTGTTGTGATGGAGAGAATATCTAGATCGGTATTTTATTGGAACTAAACGTCCGTTATTAAGCTGCAAGGCAACATTTGGTTTATTCTTCATTTTCTGACCTTGATCGGTAAAAATTATACCTGTGTCATGCAAAAGCTAAAGAGCTCTCAGCTACTACCTTAATCTTCATGATCTGTATACTTCACTTGTTAAAAATATTACATTATTGACTTTTGACTTATATCTATCTATGAGCAACTAAATAAATGCAATTTTCGTTTCGCTAGACGCGTTTCATCTTCCTTTTTTGGGCATCTTCATCCGTCTGATTTACGTATCATTCTCATATGCAGGAGTTAGAGATTAGACATTTTGAGCTTTATAGCTATTATCTGGGGCAAGTCACACAAAGTAGACAATTCACTAACCTAGAATTCAATCATGGGCAACGTTCCACGTTACGGAGCCTTGTCACGTGTGAAAGCAATAGGGAATGATTTTTATTGATTCAGCTGTGGATTCTTGTGAAACATTACATATTCTTAATTTAAAAAAAAAAAAAAACACGTTTTTCCCCTTGGTTCATAAACTTTATTATTACTAGAAAACCAGTGTGCTAGAAAATGAGCTTATAACACCAAACTTAGGTCGTACAGTAATAATGAAGTTTGTGAAGTGGCTATAATTGTGTTTTGTTTAGTTAGTGAAAAAGACAGTACGAAATAATTTGGAAAGCATAGTTAATAATGCACAGCTTCCAATTCCTAATGGCCTTGTTCCCTCTGACATATAGTTTGAGAAATTCTTTTGGTGTTCAGTGAATTTAGTAATTATGGATTCTAAACCGAATTCCGTTGTTTTCTGGACTCGGACATTTGTGAGCCATTGAATGAATCGCGTCTTTGACGTACTGGTTCAAAACAACGGCAGCGACCGTGAGGAGGATGACGAAGACAGGAGACGGAGGTGCGTGTCGCTGCACCTGCGTAACGGTTCCAAAGCCACACGCAACTGACCACCTGGGTCTGACGCCGCAAGGCACAGTACGTGGTGGCTACGGAAAGGCCACAGCGCAGCGCTACGTCTGTCAACCACAAAAAAATTCTGACTGCTCACAGTTAGTGCAGCATTATCGTATTCTGGAGGATCGCAACCTACACCTATGTACATATTTCGCAAGCCGTTGTACAGTACATGGCTGATGATTTTTGTAACACCTCCGTTTTTATCCCGGCCTGATCTGATCGAATAGCAGCCCAATATTTCTTATTAACATGACCGTGAACCTAATGAGGCTGGTAATCGGAATTGACTGCTACGGAAGTTGTTACTTTCCAGTTCGTCCTGTTCAATACTATAATACTGAATGTCTGATAATAAGGAAGACCAACACAGTTTTACTAATTACGATCTTATATTCTTCTCAAAACACAAAAAGGAGACAGCCACTGCCTTCGTCATACATATCTAATTACGGCTAATCTCAGCACAGGCTTTCTTCATTTTCCATTATCGTCACACGCTAATCCATCACTGCATCCAACACTGCAACCCAAGGTTAGGCCGGCGCGGTAGGCGCGAAACCAAATATCGGCACTAGTAACGTCACTGATCACTTTCATAATGATACTTCAAAAATGGTTCAAATGGCTCTGAGCACTATGGGACTTAACATCTATGGTCATCAGTCCCCTAGAACTTAGAACTACTTAAACCTAACTAACCTAAGGACAGCACACAACACCCAGTCATCACGAGGCAGAGAAAATCCCTGACCCCGCCGGGAATCGAACCCGGGAACCCGGGCGCGGGAAGCGAGAACGCTACCGCACGACCACGAGCTGCGGACAAATGATATTTCATCACTTTCCCGGTATTAATTTGTTATTTAGGGGTCTAACCACGGCGATGGTGACACCCTTCTCGGTTAAAGACCCTGTACTTAAATAATGGCCTCCACACACACACACCATTCCCGCCAACCACTCTGGCGCAACTCGACACTCGCTCTCGCAACACGTCACAATCGATGGTTCGCCCTATCGACCTGTGCCAAGTGCAAAGTTATAGTAAGGGCCTACGGACCCCTTACATTTTCTGTCATATTGTATTGATGTACTGAGCGAAGGAAGAGTGGCTCCACCTACAAAATTTCGGAGGCTGTACAAGTATATTTTGTGAGCACTTTAGTGTAGGAGACCCATGATCTCAGTACGCCGTTACAGAATAACAATGTAATTGTAAAAATATTTATTTTTCATCTGCCGATCTGATTAATCACGAGTTGTGAAAAGTCCAAAATATCTGTAAAATAGCTCTGTTACAAGCTGTAAAATACGAGGAATAGCTCTGTACAACAATTGTAAATTATTTCACCGAATACTGTTCCAAGTGTGCCAATGACTGACACTGAATGAGTTACTTGGCATAAATTTTTGACGTTTCGCAGCTCGTGATCTAAAGGCCGGCCGCGGTGGTCTCGCGGTTCTAGGCGCGCAGTCCAGAACCGCGCGACTGCTACGGTCGCAGGTTCGAATCCTGCCTCGGGCATGGATGTGTGTGATGTCCTTAGGTTAGTTAGGTTTAAGTAGTTCTAAGTTCTAGCGGACTGATGACCACAGTTGTCAAGTGCCATAGTGCTCAGAGACATTTGAACCATTTTTGATCTAAAGACAAGCATTATTGGAACAAACAAGAACAAACAAATCAGCTGCCACTGCGCCATGTCTCATGACAATGTAGAAGTATCATCTGTTATATGATGTATTTCGTTCGTTACTCCAGTTAACTTTACACATCTGTGGAAATTCTTTCACAATCGTCAAAAAGCCTACAATACGCAGTCACCAAAACGTACAACAGAGAACACAGAGTTATGTGACAACCCTCAAACGTAAAAGTGCTCTAATGTGGTTGCCATCGCCTCGAGAAGATGTCACATAAGTTCTTGGGCTCCTCTACTATGGCATTCAGTGAACAAATAAAATGCCGATTTTTCGACAATAAACCTGTCCATATTGTTGTGTATCACTGTTAACATACAACAATTCCCGACAAGGCGAAGTGGTAATACGGCAATCACAGGCACTAACTTCGTCATGCGACTAGGTACAGTCACACTCCGGTATGTCGCGGTGAAAGCTTGGATGGTTGGCGGGGCAAAAGTCCTCGCGGGCAGACGTGGCGATTTGTGGTTAACATGAATAATTTTGTCGTCGATGAGAAAGATGAGGACTTTTATGAGCCGGTGGACAAGGCAACGGGACGCGCAGCGAAAATCTTGAAATTTGAGCAACAGAATGTACTGCATATTATGAAAGGTGGGACATGAAGCCGAGCACAGCAGAATTCAAATTTCTATGCCAAAGAATGAAAAGCAAGGTGCACACAATAAGTATTCTAGTGATGTACGGATGAATATATCATCAGGCAACAATTTCTACGGCATTACGGACCTTATGAAGAAATACTAACATCGGCAAAACTACACAGATTTTGTCCCAAAGAAATGAACTTCAAGCTCAACGAGGAAACTCTTACAAAAGTTGTTCTGTCTCTGCGATTTCGTTTTGAAAGATGCCAAAATAAGCTTCTTACGTGCGAACAAGAGGACACCATTGCAAAAAGGGCTTACTTCATAAGGTTTTAACGGAAGAGAGAAGAATCAGAATCATACTGGTCACTTGTTTGCTTAGGTGAAACGTGGATTCACACATATTACACCATCAGTAAATGTTGGGAAAGAATGTGTGTGTGAAGTACTGTCGATTGAAAGTGCCGGTTAATGTTTAATTATGCATGCAGGCAGTGACATGGATCGAGAATTAAGTGTTTCCAGTTCATGACGCAAAATCCAAAACGTCCGACGATCACTCAGAAATGAATCATGAACAATTTTCTTTATTTATTTGAGGACGATCAAATGTTATCTTACTTTGCAAACCAAATTTTTTTTTTAATCATAAGTCTTCTGAATGGTTTGATGCGACCCGTCACAAATTCCTCTCCCACGCCACCCTCTTCATCTCGTAGTAATGCTTGTAATCAGTGTCCTCAATTATTTGCAGGATATATTCCAATCCTGTCTTCCTCTATAGTTTTTACCTTTTACAGTTTCTTCCAGTACCGTGAACATTATTCCCTGATGTCTTAACAGATGTCCTGCCATCCTGTCCCTTGTTCTTATCAGTGTTTTCCATATATTCCTTTCCTCGTCGATTCTGCGCGGAACTTCCTCATTTCTTACCTTACCAGACCATTCAGTTTTCAACATTCTTTTGTAGCACCACATTTAAGATGCTTCTATTCACTTCTTTACCAGTTTTTGCACAATCCGTGTTTCATTAATATACAGTGTAATAATCCAAAAGTACATTCTCAGAAATTTCTTCCTCAAATTAACGCCTTCCTTTGATGTTGGTAGACATCTCTTGGGTACGAGTGTCCTTTTTGTCAGTGCTAGTCTGCTTTTTATGCCCTCCTTGCTCCGTCCTTCATGGGTTATTTTGCTGCATATGTATCAGAATTCCTTAAATTGATCTATTTGCTGATCACCATTCCTGATGTCAAGTTTCTCGCTGTTCTCTCTGCTGCTACTTCTCATTACTTTCGTATTTCTTCGATTTACTCTCAAGTCCATATATTCTGTACTCACTACACTGTTCATCCTATTTAAAAGATCCTGTAATTCTTCTTCACTTTCACTAAGGACTGCAATGTCATCGGCGAATCGTATCATTAATAACCTTTCACCTCGAATTTTAATTCCGCTCCTGAAGCTTTCTCTTATTTCAAGCATTTGTTCTTCGATGTACAGACTGTACATTAGTGGCGAAAGACTGTGTCGTTGTATTACACCTTTTTTGATCAGAGCACTTCGTTCTTGGTCTGCCACTCTTACTGTTCCCTCCTGACTCTTGTGCATGTTGCATATCACTCATCTCTCCCTGTAACATACCCCTACTTTCCTCAGATTATCGAACGTTTTACACCGTCTAACGCTTTTCCCAGGTACACAAATCCACGAACGTGTCTTGAATTTTCTTTAGTCTTTCTTCCATTATCAATGCAACGTCAGAATTACCTCTCTCGTGGCTTTACCTTTCCTAAAGCCAAACTGATCGTCATCTAACTCATCCTCAACTTTCTTCTCCAATCTTCTATGTATTATTCTTGTCAGCAACTTGGATGCATGAGCTGTTAAGCTGATTGTGGGATAATTCTCATACTTGTCGGATCTTGCAAACTTTGGAATTGTGTGGATGATATGTTTTCGAAAGTCAAATGGTGTACTGCCACACTTATACATTCTACACACCAACGTGAATAGTCTTTCTGTTTCCCTCAGTGATTTTAGAAACTCTTATGGACGGTTAGTTATTCTTTCTGCCTTGTTTGATTTTAAGTCTTCCAAAGATCTTTTAAATTATGATTCAAATACTGAATACCCTACCTCTTCTGTATCGACTCAAGCTTCTTCCAGCACGTCGTAAGACATGCCCTCCCCCTCAAAGATCCCTTCAATGTACTCTTTCCATCCATCTGCTCTCTCTCTCTGTGTAATTAACAGTTGTGATATTCGGGTTATCACCCTTACTTTTAATATCACCGACAGTTATACTTTTTATATGCTGAGTCAGTCCTTCGGACAATAATTCCTTTTATTTTCTCACATTTCTCATGCGGTCATTTCCTTTTAGCTTCCCTGCACTTCCTATTTATTTCATTCCTAAGTGATTTGTGTATCTACAGTCCCGAATTTCACTGAAAAGTTTTGTGTTTTCTTCTTTCATCGATCGACTGAAGTGTTTCTTCTTCGCAGTTATCCTCTTTGTATCTACTGTTTTCTTTCCAACTTCTGTGACTGCCCTTTTTAGAGATGTCCTTTCCTCTTCTACCGAACTGCCTACCTGAGCTATTCCTTATCATAGTATGTACAGCCTCAGAGAACTTAAAGTGTACTTCTTTATGCCTTAATAATTTCACATCCCTCTTCTTCGTGCACTGATTCATCCTGATTGGTCTCTTAAACTGAAGCCTACTCTTCATCACCACTAAATTGTGATGTGAGTCTATATCTGTAACTGGGTATGCCTTACAATCCAGTACCTGATTTCGAGATCTCTGCTTGACCATGATGTGATCTAACATAAATATTTTCGTAACTCCCACCCTTTTTCAAGTATACTTCTTCCTCTTTGATTCTTGAACAGAGTATTCGCTACTACTAGCTGAAATTTATTGCAGAACTCAATTAATATTCCTCCTCTCTCATTCCGAGTACCAAGCCCATATTCTATAGTAACTATTTCCTCTACTCGTTTCCCTACAACCGCATTCGAATCCCCCATGAGTATTAGATGTTCATCAACCTTTACGTACTGAATTACCCGTTTAATATCCTTACACACTTTTTCTGTCTTATCATAATCTTCTTGCAGCGTCGGCATGTATACCTGAACTATCGTTGTCGGTACTGGTTTGCTGTTGTTTCTCGAGAGAACAATCAAATCACTGAACTGTTCACAGTGACACTCTCTGACATTCCTTTCTATTCAATATATACAAACATCGACGTCGGTATGCATGCCACAACATGGGTACATAAAATGCTCCACAACACCTCCATAAGAAGCGGATTTTCCGGTCCTCATACCTTGGGTTGTATTGGTAACAGAAAGGCAGCGTCAAGTGTTTTGGATAGCTATTGGGCTAGGGACCATTTGTATATGCAAGAGAAGGATCAGTTTAGTGTCACTATCCTACAGTAAAGGGTAAAAAATGAATATTATACACTACCTCCTGCCAGGGCAAATGGAGTAAATCGGTCGGTTCTTCTTGCATTTGAAGTGTTCTACGGTGAGATGGATGGGCCTCTTCTCGGTAAACCCCCAAAAGTGGTTTTTACATTTTCGCCGTCATCAGCAAGTCAAAACCGACCCGAGGCTTGCAAGACGGCTAGGCACAGCGAATGGTTGGAATTTTTGCAATGTATTCCTAACATCCCGATCTCGAACAGTCTTGAAAATTTCCTTGATATCTTCATCCGTCTCCAAGATACGGAGTTTCAAAATTACCCTACGGCTACAGTAAAATTCGTTACGAGGCGAAATCTAAATAATAGAGAAGGGCAGCAAATTGCTGAAATTTTAACGGAATATTCTCTACGCATTTATCTGGAAAGCCATATCTTCGTTTTCAAAAATCTATTATCGAGAATGACCGCAGACAAATTTGGTTTTTGGGTACCAATACGCAGCCGCATATTCCAAGAGGGCTACGCACAGCCTTTAGGTTTAATGTCTATAATGTATTCCTAAGATCCCGATATCGAGCATTCTTGAAAATTTTATTTGTATCTTTATCCGTTTCCGATCACAGTACTTGTACACGCAAAATAAGCACATAAAATTTGGTGTGAGACGAAAACGTACTTTATAAAGTGACGTAGCATGGAGAAATATGCTGTTAGGTGTCTCCATTACCATCTTGGAACCCCATAGTTTAGTATTGAAGCACACCTATAAAAACTTTGTCAAAAATTTTGGCAAGTGAAAATTTTTGCGCTGTTTTATGCTGGGGGAGAAGAAGTCAGTGGCGGTGGCAAACAGACGGGAAGTAGTAAATACTGGAAAACGTTGGTTAAGTTATAGAAAGAGCGAGGGTGACAACGGCAGTGAGAAAGAGAGAGGGAGGGGCACAGTGGCAGTGGTGCATATTAACTGTGGCAGAACGGTGCTAGGAAAAAAGTGAATAAGTCAGTGCCAAGGGTGTGGGGTGGGGGGGGGGGGGGGGGGAGGGCTGAGAGGAAGAGGAATAAAGAGAGAAAGTGGGACCGGGTGAGAACTAGTAACCTAGTAAGGGATTATACGACACTGACAATGAGGAAGAAATAGATAATACAGAGACGAAAAGAGATAGCGACAGTGAGCTGAGCTGAATGAGTGACTGAGAAAGGAGAACTGGAAGTGGATTGGTATGAGCGACTTACAGCGATGGACTGTTGGGTGTGAGTGAGTTACACTTATGGGAGCTTGTAGAATGAGGCAACTGTTAGTCCACTTTTCA
Source organism: Schistocerca serialis cubense (assembly GCF_023864345.2). Classification (NCBI taxonomy): domain Eukaryota; kingdom Metazoa; phylum Arthropoda; class Insecta; order Orthoptera; family Acrididae; genus Schistocerca; species Schistocerca serialis. Next base: position 505,375,832 of record NC_064643.1, on the reverse strand, counting down.
GTCAGAGTATTTTAAATAAAACAGAACACATACGCATATTTTTTGCTCCAATAGGAGCATTTTTTCGCTTCTATACTCTAAATTAACAAAATAAAGCTAACGCCGACATCTGTTTTATCCACCGTAGCAGGCTAATTTGTAAATTATTATCATACCCACTTTCTCTTATTGGCAAACGCTCTCGCCCTCAATGATTTCTTGGTGACAATAATTCGGTAACTCACTAGGGAACATGGGAGGGGATTGGCTTTTGAAACCATCTATAAGGTGGTGGGCACATAAACGTTAATACGATACTTAAAATCATGCGGCAAACGATTAGAAAAAAATTAAATGCAAATTGTGCCAAGATTAAAGTTGTAGGTGATGTAACACATTACTATAGAAACTGAAATAAAGTACCTGTCCTTTCCTTGAGAAAATAGAAAAATAATAATAAATATTACACGACAGCAAAAAAGAAACCTATTGACGTAAAAGTAAATGGGACTAGAAATGAAGAGAAATGCAGTTACTCTGTAACATGCCAAAATGTTAGAAATTAATCCTGAACAACCTCTGAAATCTGGTCAGTGCAGCTATGGCTCATCCTTTGTATACGTATATCTCCTGGTGGAATCAGTAGTGTCGAACAGTCTTCGCTGAATATCAGCTACTTTAACCCGTTCCGCGAGATAAACGTCGGCATTCCTCTAAAGATCCCCTTTTAAGTTTATACTGTAGTACGGGCTACAACGACCTGCCACGATCCTGAAGGCCTGTCTCTGAATTTAGTTAATATCTACTGTCATGCCTACTTGACAAGAACTACCATCGCCCTAGTATGACTCTTCGGGAGCAGCGCCTGTGCATTACGATATCCACATAATTTAATTAATTTTGGGACGCATCATCAGCGCCAACTTAGGTCATAGGTTTGTACTTACAGACTACAGCCATCAGTAAATGCCATCAGCATCTCCTAGACAGTCAGCATTTTAAATACGCTTATCGAAGTAAAAAGAGCTGCACCTAAGAGGATGCGACGAGTCCACTGCAGTACCAATGATTACTTTTGCACTGTCGGCCATCAACTGTAAGAGCGTGGTAGGAACCGAGATTCATGGGCATCAGCTGACACAAGAGCGCCCCAGCCAGCCTTGCCGGCCAGTACAACAGCAATTATCCTCACTAATCAACAGAAAGTGCACCATGCCCGGGCGACTTGTTCAATGGCAAGTTAAGTAGACAGAGAGAGACCGGGAGGCTGCGTGATCCTATCGTCGTATTACTTGCCATACTGCTCGTGGGGTCACCATCACTGCCCGTTGTCGGTGGTCATGTTTACAGGAAGCCCTGCACGCTTGTCATATGTGATCTGGACATCCAAAATGCGCCATGAGGAGGGAGGAACGTTGATTTGCCTGCCACGCGAGAACAGATTAGACGGTAACGATAAGGGCCATTCAACGGGCTGTCCTGCCTTCTATGCAACATCCTTCAAGTGCTAGTACCATTGGTGATTGCTTGACACAGGGCGCGCTTCACGCTAACCGCTAAGACTCCTGCCACCTCAGCAGCGTCGCATCCGATTCTGTAGTGTCGGCAACGACAGACATGGGATGCTTGCTGCAAGCCGGTAGCATGTCATCTTTAATGACGAGTCCCGCTTCTACTTTAGAGGCGACGACCACAGTGCCTCCGTCTGGAGGCGCAGTGGAAAGCGCCACGAAGATCAGTTTGTGGTCCTGTCACACATCCTACTGGCCTGATGTCGTGGTGGGTGAGAGAGATGTCCTACGGTCCATTCACTTTTAGCGGGTTCTGCAACCTGTGGCTTTGCCGTTCATGAATGTCCACGCCCATGCCATACTCCAACAGGACAACGCTCATTCTCATACTGCTGCCAAACGTCGTGTGTGTCTTGCAGCTATGGACACAAAACCATGGACAGTCGCATTACCGGATCTCTCCGCGATTTGTGGGATGCCATGAAGCATGCCACCAGGGCTCCACCTCCACCCGCCAGTCTGCGGGAACTGGGCGCTCAGGTGCTTATAGCTTGGGATAGAATTTACAGGACTACACCCTAGATCTACACAACTCCGTGCTGCGACGTCTGGATGCTTTTATTTACAATTATGTGAGCCCCACTCCATACTACCACGACCATTTTGTGGCCGTGCAGCGCTATAATGCTGGTCCGTCGAAGCTGAAAGCATAATAATTTCGTACACGTGCTACCATCTACCTGCCAGCCAATAGTGACCACAAACCGCCTTGTACTTCTGGATGTAGCTCTTTTTATGACCGTCAGTGCAGATTTTTATTTTATCCCGTACATCTCTGTTGTCGTGATGATTATGAAGCCCTGGTGAGGAAAAAAGTAGTTTGACCTCATGAGTAAGTGTTGAGTTCAGTAATGACATTCCGAACTGTGCACAGGTGATATGGTCTTTTACCTACGATAATCTTTCTACTGTGAGCATTGTCGAGAAGATAATACGCAGTGCGCTACGAAATGAGTGGAAAAATGTCACTCAGTTGACTCCACGTGTACAGAATGAAGAACGACACTGAGCTACGAGACTTCGTAAGCTGACTGACAAGCAGAATATATCACTGGCTTTAGTGATGAGTCCACCGGAGGTCCGTCATTTCTGCATCTGCATCTGCATTCAGGCCATCCAATTTGGACCTTTCGTTTCGACTGGAGGGCAAATGACAGTGAGGGGTAAATGTCCCCTGTGTCTCAAAGAGAGTTCAGACAATTGTTTCCAGAAATCCAGAATCAATAAAATGTGCACCATTTTTGAAAGCAATATCATAATATGTCTAAAATACTTACAAAATGTCTATGTCGAATTCTAGGCTATAAGAACACCAGTCTAACGACGGACAATGCTGACAGAAAAAAACCTTTAATCATTATAATGCCACAATATGGTCACACAACCAGGGCATATTTATTGAAGATTTGAACGACCGCGGAACCAATCGCTCGCACTTTCAATCAAATTGTTTGGAAACAGTATTTCTATTTCCGTTGTGCTTATCCATTCAGACAGGCGCCGATACGTGCTATTCTAAATATTCTGCTCCACTGACACACGGGGTTGTGCAGTCCGCTTTAGACCATGAAGATACTAGCTGAAACATGACTAGAGAGTAAGCGCCGGCCGCTGTGGTCGAACGCTTCTAGGCGCTTCAGTCCGGAACCGCGCGGCTGCCACTCTCGCAGTTTCCAATCCTGCCTTGGGTATGGATGTGTGTGATGTCCATACGTTAGTTAGGTTTAAGTAGTTCTAAACTTAGGGGACTCAAGACCTCAGATGTTAAGTCCGATAGTGCTCAGAGACATTTGAGAGAGCGTAAGCACAACAATTTCACCAATAATTTTTCACAGCATATCCAAAGGTCGAGACATGGTCCTGCATGGATTTTATGAACAATATCAGCGTAGTACTGGTACGATAGATGTTACGGATTATTCCAAAATTCCGATTTTGCAATCGTATTTTTGGAAAAGATCTGTGTGAGGAAGGTGGTGACATTTCTTTGTACTCTGAGGGACAACTCCCTTAGCAAGAACGTCGACCGTTTTGTTTCTTATGATACCACATTGCTCCACCATCCTTATCATGGTAGCAACACCAAGCTTTTGTTGTTGTTGATAACGATTGCATAATCGGTATGGGCAATAACGGTGACCATGGACCTGGCGGTATAAGTCCTATTGTAAATCCTCTGGAATGACAATGAGCTCTTCCGTAAGCACAGAGGCTACCGGAGAGAGTCAGATCTGCGACTTTGGTGCGCATTTTCGCCATAATATTCCGTCACCTGTGTAGTGGCGATACACACGTCGCCTCCCACTACTCCCCAATTTTAAAATTCGTCGCATCTGAAACAAGTGCTGTTACACGTCCTGGGCGTTTGACAGATATTCGAAAGTGGAAGTCTGCTCCAAGCTGCGATCTGAATTCTCAAATACCTGCTTAATAGCCAGTGCTGGTCTGTAGCGTCCATCATCCTCTTCAGGCCCGACGTCTCAAAGAAATCTTGAAGGAGAAACCATTTGCTGACATACCGGACCATGAAAGCTAATATCAATGACGCACTCAGTTCCAAAGGAAGTATTACATTACAGCTACGGGCAGTACTGTTAACATTGCCATCTTGGGATGACCGAACGTATTTCATCCCGATGTAATGGTTCTTTTTTGTCATTTTTATACCAATAACTGAAATTAAATGTCCTTTCAGATTAAAACAGTGCGCCGGATCGGGAGTCGAAACTGAGACTTTACCTTTCGCAGGCGAGTGCCCTACTATCTGAGCTACACAAGCACGAAGCAGGATTTGTTCAAGCTTTACTTCCGCCGATTCCTTATCTGCTACTTTCCAAAATTCACAGAAGCTCGGCTGCTTGACTTGCTGGAAGAAAAGATAATGCAGGGACGTGGCTTAGCCACAGTTTAGGGGATCATTTATAGAACGAATTTTCTCTCCGCAGCAGAGAGAGCGCTGATCTGAGAGACTAAAAGAATGTGACGGACCAGGACTCGAACCTAGGATAATACACTGAAATGATGGCCATAACCTCTATGCACTTTATTAATGAACGTTCTTCACGCCTGCTACAAGAACAACAACAGCAAAATGTTGTAATGATAACTGCACGCTATGACCATTAGGTTTTCTCCAGCGCTGCTGGCAGTGTGGAACTGGTGGCATTACGTGAGCACGAGCACTCAGTTTTCTCCCTGCCGTGGCGGACCTCCGCTTACGGGGTGCGGAGGTCCTAATGGGGAGAGCAGTTCCCAGCCGGCGTATCGCGTTGCTCATTACGTTACATAACTGCACGCTCCAGGAAATGAGAGGGAGGCGCTCGCCGATGTGGGCCAGGCCGGGGAGGCTCGACGGGGGCTCTCCTCCAACTCGTCTCTGCTCAGCGGGCCACGTGACCGCTCTCCCGGCTTCCTGCCGCGGCTTTCACCGCACCGTGCATCAGGAATGCCGCCGCTGGCCGCTGGTTCATAGCCACTGTGGGAAAAACTCTACACACACTGCGACATTCGCCGAGCAGTTCATAACTGCGCAGAAAAAGTCCTTGTTCGTTTCTTCTTATTTTACACTGAGTTCGCAAAAGTCGTGGGGGGCCACTCGATGTGAATAGCGTGTCGGCCTTCCACGAGCCCTTGAAATAGTAGTTTCTTTCTGAAAACACAATTTTATTATTATTATTACATACGTTACTGCAGACCGGTGTGACCGAGCGGTTCTAGGCGTTTCAGTCTGGAACCGCGCTGCTGCTACGGTCGCAGGTTCGAATCCTGCCTCGGGCATGGATGTGTGTGACGTCATTAGGTTAGCTAGGCTTAAGTAGTTCTGAGTTCTAGGGGACTGATGATGTCAGATTTTAAGTCCCATAGTGCTCAGAGCCATTTGAACCATACATACGTAACAGGCCTTTTATCAGACCACGCGAAACATTCATGACTACTTGTTCTTCCTGTTCTTCCAGCAGTCCTTCATTCGTTCACTAAAGGCTCTCTTCCTTTCCACTTTGACCTTTGGGGTTTAGGTGCTGTTTTCCCTGACATCACTCCCCACTTATACACCTTGTGCCTATAGACGCCTTTGTCCATGACGTCTATCTGAGCTCTTTCCAGATCAATGTTGACTTGTGTCAACCAGGGTGTAGTGGTCTTCAGTCCTTCGATGTACCTGAGGATTCTGTTGGTGAGTCTGGTCTGTGGAAGTCTGCTGACGTGTCGATAAAATTTTAGTCATCTCTGTGTAATGTCCACTTCGATGTTGTAGAACTTCTGTATGGTGTCCCTGGAGTGAAGCCTATATCCGTCGTCCGTGAGTTTTGGTCCAATAATTTTCCTTATGATTTTTCTTTCCTGTGTGAGAATGTTTTCAAGGTCGGCCTTTGTGTGTAATATCAGTGTCTCACAGGCATATAGCACCTCAGGTTTTATTACAGAGTTGTAGTGACGAATTTTGGTGCAGGTGGACAGACATCTCTTGTTGTAAATATCCTGTGTTTTGTATAAGGCTCTCTTCATTTTCAATAACCTAGTGTTCTGGGCAATTCTTTCCTGTCGGTTCGAGCACTTCAACTAGGTACTTAAAGTGTGTGACCATGTTGATCTTTATTATTATTATTCTCTTGAAGTACAGTGTCTCTCGCGCGAAATAACAGATGCCATACCAACACCGATACATCTAGTGGTAACCTGAAATACTTAAACGAATGTAGTGCATTGTAGCCGCCACTTACAGCTAGAGTTGTAAACCTGACGTGGAAAAAAATGGAAATGAGCGTTTGGCCGGGAGGCCCCTTACGTGGCAGGTCCGGCCGTCTTGGAGCAGGTCTCATTACATTCGACGCCACATTGGGCGACCTGCGCTCCGGATGGGTATGAAATGATGATGAAGACAACACAACACCCAGCCCCTGAGCGGAGAAAATCACCGACCCAGCCGGAAATCGAACCCGGGCCCCTTAGGACGGCAGTCCGTCATGCTGACCATTCAGTAATCGGGGCGGACTAAAACTGACGCAGGCTACCCTAAACTGTCACAAGTAAAAGTAAAATACGCTAGTTTTCCTAGTAGGTTTAGTCGTAACCGCGTTACCTGTATGTTATATGTGTTGCATACCTATTGGGTGTTACTTCATTTGGATCGCTTCGTTTGAATATGCGATCAGGGTCTTACAAGATTCTTCTAGAAACTGGGAGCGATGAACAGTATAGAATATATAAAACGTCTCGTAACCTATGAATTTTTCTTTCTACACAATTATCCTTCTGCCTATTACTAAATAATGAACAGCATTTATAGCAAAATTGATACTGTCAATATTTAATTCTCGTTTTATTCGAAAATGGTAAATTTCTAACGCGACATTGTAGTAAAAATAAAAAATAAATATACAAATTTATCAATAGCGCTACACATCGAAATTTCCTAAAAAGAAAATCATAATTTAAAATAATCCGCAAAAAAAACAGTCATAAACAGCTTTCGCGCTGATCAATAATGACAGGGACTTCTTGCCTTTGTTTATAATGAAGACCGTTCTATAGTATACATAAAACAAGAATGGTAATGTAGTTTTTTATGTTTGCGCATGTAATTGTACTTTCATCAAAAGTAATTACTTTGGTTGCATAAAAGCGAAGAAGTTATGCATTCACCTAATTTTTTATTAAAATTTAATTTTTATTTTGTAACAGTATATAGAATATACTATGGACTAACAGTGAACGATGTGCAGCTCTAATTATGTGCAAGACAAACAAATAAACAAAATACAAAGACAAGTCGTCGGCACCCAGCTTCTCCCAGACACGTTAATTTATGCTTCTTTCTGTATCAACGCTACAAGTACTACCGGATGCCGGCCTCTGTGGCCGAGCCATTCTAGGCGCTTCAGTCAGAAACCACGCTGCCGCTACGGTTGCAGGTTCGAATTCTGCCACGGGCATGGATTTGTGTGATGTCCTTAGCTTATTTAGGTTTAAGTAGTTCTAAGTCTAGGGGACTGATGACCTCAGATGTTAAGTCCCATAGTGCCTAGAGCCATTTGAACCATTTGAACTACCGGTAATCCTACCGTTTACTACGTGTACCAAAACGACAGAACCGTAGTTTTGGTTGCGCGCAACTCTGCTTACTGTGATAAGAGCAACAGTCGGAGCAGAAATTGTCCTGTGTCTCCGTAGGACATTGTGACATGTTCTTTTTTTTATATAAATATAGTGATCATATTGGTGAGATTGACAGAGAGAGAGCATCGTAAATTTATGTTCGTGCAGTTGTTGCTATGAGTGGTTCCGAAATGAAATCACTGGAGCGATATGTAGTTTCGATATAAATTAATTAAATTTTATGCCCATATTTGTTTACTGTTCAGAATCATAATTTGTTTTAGGTATTATGAGTTGATGGCAGTTTCGAGATGTGGAATTGTGTCTAGGAAAAATGCGAAATTGCTTTCAAGTACACCTCATGAAATGATGGATGACTAAAAACCTATGTCCAATGGTTCCAGTGTGAAACCACAACATTATGACAATTCATTATTTACTTTTTACAATTCTTCTTGTAGTCATTGCTTACTACGACGAAAGTGGTAACTTCGTGAAAACTTTAAAATTAAATTATTTTATTTTAATGCGAACCGAAGTGTTAAAACTGCAGTAACACGTTGAGACATGGACCCTACTAGTTTCTTAAATTTTTTGGCGAGGAGTTGATCAACGCATTTAGCAGTGCAACTCACGGTGGTCCATATGCTGTTGATGTTGGTTTTATAACAACTACATACTGTAGATTGTAATGAATAGGCATATATGAAATTTAAGAAATGTCAGCCTTATTAATATCACGTTGAGCAATTTCTTCCTTAAGCTCTTTTAGATTGTGAGTAATCATACCTAAGATAAACGTATAGCCCTATTACATAAGGAAACATTATTGAGAAGCAGTTCACATGTGAGAGAAAAATAATAGGGTAAGATCAGCAGATGAAACGCATTAGCTGGATAATTTACAATGTGAAGAGATACCAATACTTTATTGGACAGAAGGGAAACATCTTGGATGTGCCAATGATAACGGTCAAGGTTTAATCTCCTCTAGAATGGAGAATAAGACGGAGGAAGATGTGTGCTATGCACAGGTACAGCCAACAAGCTGGACGTCTCCGATCTGCAACTGGAGTTATGGAAAAATAATTATTATTTCACACGGAACCAGTGCCTTCAACACTAACACAAGTGCCAACTAGTTCAAATGACGCAGTGATTAAATATATAGATTATTCAGATAGTTAATGTAATTGTGATAAGGGACTGGAATTCGAGATAATAGGAAAAGGAAGGGAAGTAAAACGAGTAAAACATGAGCTCTCGTAAACGATTGAAAAAGGAAGCCGTCTGGGAAAATTTTGCCCCGTCACTGCTTCCGTGGTAGCTTGAGCTCTTTCCACGTGCTGACTGCACACAGCAGCTTTTGCTCCAGATATATGACTGGCCTTACCGCGTTACTTACTGTTATCTTCCGACTTCGTCGTAATGCTCTCGTAATGATCGTTCCTCATATTTCACTCGCAGAACGTCAGTAATTTTTGAAAGCGAACTTAATTGTTTTGGGATGCAAACTCATTATGCTTTGTAACATGCACTGTGCACTTTCCACAGCGCACGCTATTACAATTTCCAGTTGTTATGCACAAACGACATATTACAGTCACAGTGAGATCAAAGTTCATTTTCCACACAATTCTCAGTTTTCAATAAATTTCGGCACTTACGTGTTCCTTATTTTGAGCAAAAGGCACTTCTACATTCAGTACAGGTATTCACCCCAAAGGGATGCCACATTGCAAGAGACTTTCGTGGTACTAAACTTACAGGAATATTTCCCAGTCTACCCACGAGTCTGTAGGAATACAACTGAAACTGCAAAAGTTATGCTAATCCTTTCCTGGATCAACTTAGTGATTCGGTGCATAGGGCGTCCTCTTATCCGTTCTATGCAGTTCTCTCGCTAATGTCCCTTAAAGCAGTTCACATGGTGTACTGGGTTCGTCCGGAGATGCACTGGGTCTGTGTGGCTATGAATGGAAATGAAGGTAGCTAATTGCCTTCAACAAATTCAGAGATGCCATTGCGGTGCATTTGTTAACAAACACCGTAAAGTAGTTCACAATTAAGCAGTTTGATACAGTCAATCTCAAAAATTACTGGAAGTTGAGAGCATGGTCAGCACAGAGATCATACTCGGATTACGCCATAAGGCCTACTGAAGAGCTTGGCACGTAACAGAAATCTTCAGTACACTTTAAATGACTTCGGAATGATTCGTACATTCTCAGCAGAATAATAATCGTCAACCGTTTCCTGAAACTCCGGCCGGTGTGGCCGTGCGGTTAAAGGCGCTTCAGTCTAGAACCGCGTGACCGCTGCGGTCGAAGGTTCGAATCCTGCCTCGGGCATGGATGTGTGTGATGTCCTTAGGTTAGTTAGGTTTAATCAGTTCTAAGTTCTAGGCGACTGATGACCTCAGAAGTTAAGTCGCATAGTGCTCAGAGCCATTTGAACCAAAACTTTAAGGCGTTCAGTCTCCCTGAAGCATTTAATATCTCGAAGGTGGCTTCTAATTATTAGCATTTGATATAGGAAAGTTTTCAGTTTTGCGCTTAAATGTTGGTGCGTCCCAGTCATTCAGAATCGTCGAGTTAGATCTTCTCTCATGGCTAACTCATTTCATCCAACCGTGGGAATTGCTTGCCTACTCGCCATAGGGGCGATAATATTGCAGGTTAAGACAGGAAATTATTACTAATAACTGCTACGTTTCAATACAATGTTAAATAACAAAATAAATGATGTTCCAAATAAGAGGAGCCTCGCAAGTGCTTCATTCCATTCGGTCTTGGACCATTGTTCTACATATCCGTCACATTCACATCAATATTGTGGGAAAGAATTCCTCTTATAGGGCAGCCGCAACTGTACAAGTCTATCTAGAAAAATGAAAAAACCGCAGTTGCTTAATCCACATTCTTAAAGTTCCATCATCTGATGCAAAAAAAAAAAAAAAACACTTAATCATCTGAGGTTGTCTTCACCCCAATGTGGTCATGAAACAAAAGGTTCCGTGTCAAAAGGGTGAGAGGGACGAAAATTCCGTAACAATCGTTCTATAGTGCTGCATAACCAGGAACTACATTCCACGGAAGTTGAAGCTGGGTAGCGGCTCGTACGTTCATCATCAGCATCTACGTGGCTAATAAAGGCAGAAGAGACAGAGTGTTTGAGTATTTATGATGATATTATCTGCGTCTAAAAATTGTAACTGAAGTGATGGCAGAAGGAGAGAATCCCAGAAGCAGGCCTACAGGTTGTAACAAAACTCTGCTGACAAACTTTTGGGAGTGTACAGAATGCCTTGACGAAGAAATTGAGGAAAGGAAACCGCATCCAGAATCGTAAGCCAAAAATACTGCAAAGGGGTTTGCCTCACTGGTCAACTACTGCTACTAGAGGAACACTTGCGCAGTGTGATTGCGATGGGCCTGTGTACTACGTGGTGGCCTAATTACAGGCGTTAGCACCTATAGTTCTGACTGTCTGCAGCGTCGTCGTGTGACGTTTGCCGACGTGGGTTCCTATTCTCGATCTGTTTTGCAAGATAACCTCTACATTCCATCGAAGTTTGTCGCTATCGTTTCCTTACATCCCGCATATGACACATTCTTGGCGATGGACGCAGCATAAATTATTCTGAAATGAAGGCTATAGCTGGCCAACGACCGATATTACCAACTGCATCAAACAAATCTTAGCACTGATGATCGAAACAACAGCAACACTCGTCTTACACTATGAAGAATCGTTGCCGCATTAAACAGAATATTTACTGTACCATCAGGAACTGTAAAAGTTTACTCTAGCTACAACTCTGCGTCTATAACTGTGCTATGCATCCGTCGTACGGTGTCTTGTGTAATGTCATTCCCAAGTACTTGGCGGGATTTAAGACTGTCAGTACCACTCTTAGCGATTCAGAGTTTATTGTAGCACCTCTCACCGCACTTTGTATAGTATTTCTGAGTCTCAATAAATCCGAAACGAATCCTGCAGGCTTCCTTTCAATCTTTTTTTCTATTTGTTCTGTCTATAAAATGTGGTAAGTGTCTCAGTCTGACGAGTAGTACTCAAGGATGTATAGAACGACGATTTGGTAAACGATCACTTCCGTGCATCTGTTACATTTCCTTAAGATTGTTCTCTTAAATATGATTCTAGTTTCTACCTTCCCCACGTTTGAAATTATGTAATAATTTCACCATAAACCATTTCGGACAGAAATATTTAGAGATTTATTCCAGTCTATAAATTACTACCGTTTGAGGTCTGAATGAGTAAAAAAATCAGCAAAATCAGCAAATCTTTTATCCGGTTAAGCAAGTCCTTCATCTACACTCGTGGAAGTAAAAAAGAAAAAAAACACTTAAACCTGCGGAATTGTGATGGTAGGCTCGAGCGAGGCCTGCTTTTTCATCTTTTAAAGTCAGAACTCGTAATTCCGATCAATCTATTAAGTTAATAAACTACAAGCGGATCAAACAACAATTTAGTACAGTACAGCCCGTCACAAACTTGATACTTTCCCTAAGTTGGAATTAACTGCCACAGTTGGTGCAGTGGATTTGGTAATATTTACTTGGAAATTTGCCGCGACATTGGGAAATGAAACGATGTCATGTTGTAACATATGCTCACATCTTGCACACAATTCAATGTTTTTTGTACAGTTCGTCTAACAAGAGCACGTTCATTCAGCATCAATCGAAATTATTTCTACATGTTACGCTTCTAAATTTAATAAGCGTTACGCTCAGTACCTGTAATACTCTTAACGAGCGACAATGACAGACCGTTGATATCATCCCAATCTTTATTCACGCACGTGTAAGGAAAGACTCGTAGATGAAAATCGTAATGTAGACATTATACATTGAAATTTGAAAACGAGGTGATTATGTAACCTGAAGATGCATCTGCGAATGTCCACATATGAGCAGCCTTTTATCCAAAAAGTAGGTATCAACAGAAAACTGCGTCCACGCAGACCTCTAACAATCGTGTTCCAGCTGCAACGCACACTTTCACCTATAAAGTGTGTCCCAGCTATCTTGTCCACCCAAAATATCTCTGGAACAATAACAGCTATTGGAAAACGACTTTCACCGGTATCAATGTAGGGCTGGGGCCCATGAATGTACATATTTGGAAACATTCTAAAACGAAAGCATATGTGTTACTTAACACAAACTTATGTTTTTTTTAAATGCACCTCCTATATTTTTTCTTCAGCAATCCATAGCATGCCAAAGCAAATACACAATGGCGTTGTTTGCATCGCAATATTCCCATTACATACCGAGATATTAAGACGCGAAGTTGACGCTTGAAACACCCGACATGCGGTGATAGCGCACGTCCTCAGGCTCAGGCGTGAACCCCATGCTCCCTGTAATCGCGATGTGATTGACATGGGTAATCACACTTCCCTACTTATCATGAGGTCCATCCTGCATTAACATCGTACATTCCAGCAGGTATTTATCCCATAGGCTAGGGGTGAAGCGGTTCTGTAACATATCAGTGTACCGCAACGTTAGTCACAAAGTTAACGTCGCTTATCGTTAACCCGTTACTAAAAAGGTAATGCCGTTCAACGTTAAAACTTTACTTTACTGTAGATCTAGCGCAAGTGACAGTTAATCATTTACTCGTAATAGTAAAATTCATGTTGATGGTTTTAGTGAAACGAGCAAGTGGACTAGGAGTTTTACCGTTGTTTAGGTAAAAATGTTTTGATTTGGGAAGTTCAGGTAGGACATAGAAGATGAATGTAAACATGTTTGTTGTTGTTGTGGTCTTCAGTCCCGAGACTGGTTTGATGCAGCTCTCCATGCTACTCTATCCTGTGCAAGCTTCTTCATCTCCCAGTACCTACTGCAACCTACATCCTTCTGAATCTGCTTAGTGTATTCATCTCTTGGTCTCCCCCTACGATTTTTACCCTCCACGCTGCCCTCTAATACTAAATTCGTTATCCCTTGATGCCTCAGAACATGTCCCACTAACCGATCCCTTCTTCTCGTCAAGCTGTGCCACAAACTTCTCTTCTCCCCAATCCTATTTAATACTTCCTCATTAGTTATGTGATCTACCCATCTAATCTTCAGCATTCTTCTGTAGCACCAGTAAACATGTTTAACCAATTAGTTTTATTATCACATAATTATCAATGTTATGTTTATCTAATGCGTTAAATGACAAATTGTTGCAAACAAATGTTTCTTAACATCACTGGGTAAAATGACCCTTTGTAGAAACTTCCACTGTGATACCAGCACTACATACTAAACATAACGTTCACATCTCATGCTCAAAGTGATGCCCATTAGCTTGCATACATAGGGTCACTCTGCGGATGAAGCATGCCCTACTTCGTGCTACTGTTTCCTCTTTGATGGCTGTACAAGCATCAATAATGCGTTGCTTTATGTCCTCTGGTGTTGTTGGTTCATGTTGGGGAACAGCATCCTTCACTGCTCCCCAAAGAAAATAATCCAGATCGGGTTGGCCACCTACCTGGGCCACCTCGTTCAATCCACCTACCAGGGAACTTACGGTTCAGAAGTCGTCGTGCTCGTAAGGCGTTATGTGCAGGGCATCCGTCATGCTGATTCCACATGATCATTCTCCGGTTCAGAAGTACGGTGTCCAAGAGAACAGGAAGATTGTGTCGTAAAAATCTGGAGTATTGTCTGCCATTTTGGATGCCATTTATAAAGAAAGGTCCGATAATGGGATCTCCAATAATCCCACACCAAACGTTAACTTTCCACGGACGTTGATGCTCTACCTGACGGAGCCATTTTGGATTGTCTGCGGACCAATAATCCATATTCCTCATATTGACAATTCCTTTGTTGGAGAATGATGCCTCGTCGGTAAAGAGAACATCTGCAAAAAAATTTGGATTAGTCAGAAGTTTTTGCTGAACCTACCGACAAAATTTTACCCTAGTGCGGAAGTCATTTCCATGAAGATCCTGGTGTAAATTAACATGGTAAGGATGAAATTTATGACTTTTTAGAATAAGCTGTGCACTTGATTTCGACACACCAACTTCACGTTCAATTTGACGTGTGCTGATTTGAGGATTCACAGCTATGGTAGCGAGCACAGCAACTTCAGCACGTTCATCTGTGCGTGTTCTAGGACGATGTCGAGGTCTTGGATTTAAGCTTACCGTTTCACGTAGACGAGATGTGAGACGACCAAACATCCGGCGCGAAGGCGATGGCTTGTCAGGGAATCGTCTTCTGTACAGTCGTTCTGCCTGAACAGCATTTCGTCCACCTACAACAGGGTACAGTACAGGTATGTAGAGTAGGGTAGAAAACAGACATATTAAGTTAATAATCATAATGTTCGCTAACAGAACTATCAACAAACAAGCAGTCTGCCGGCCGAAGTGGCCGTGCGGTTAAAGGCGCTGCAGTCTGGAACCGCAAGACCGCTACGGTCGCAGGTTCGAATCCTGCCTCGGGCATGGATGTTTGTGATGTCCTTAGGTTAGTTAGATTTAACTAGTTCTAAGTTCTAGGGGACTAATGACCTCAGCAGTTGAGTCCCATAGTGCTCAGAGCCATTTGAACCATTTTTTTGAACAAGCAGTCTCATAACGTATTTCCCGTCAACGTACATTCTCCATAGATCAGCAGCATTTCTACCATATCTTCATGTGTGTACATTATACTGTACAGTATAAGTTCCACAACACAACGTTTATTCACAATGTGTACTACCTCCGTGCCAACACTAGATTACTCTGATGCACGACTACACTGGCAAGCGGTGTACTGCACGCCAAAGCAACAACAAATGGGATGCTCGGAGGGTGGTGGAATACAGGAATTTGCATGGGTCGCAAATCATAAACAAGGCGAAGTGGTAACTGTGGCAGTAGTGGGAACTACGTTGGACACTTGACTAGGTGGAGCCAGGCCCTGCGCGACAGGCACAATGGGTTATATAACGCATTAGATAAACCTTATTTTGGGTGTGCACGATAAATAAGACAACCTGACGGGAGTACACCGATCGGTACTGGTTCATATTGTGTACGTAAATACGTAGAACGTGCAAGAGGGAAACCATTATGTGCATATGAGAGTTGATGGCAGCATACCGTATTATTCGTTTCGGACCTTTTGATAAGTATGGAGGTGTGATTACACATGTCAATCACATCGCGATTACGGACAGCATGGGGTTCACGCCTGAGCCTCAGGACGTGCGCTAGCACCGCATGTCGGGTGTTTCAAGCGTCAACTTCGCGTCTCAAAATCTCGGGATGTAATGGGAATATTGCGATGCAATCAACGCCATTGTGTATGTGCTTTGTCATGCTATGGATTGCTGAAGAAAAAATATAGGAGGTCCACTTAAAAAAACATAAGTTTGTGTTAAGAAACATAAATGCTTTCGTTTTAGAATGTTTCCAGATATGTACATTCATGGGCCCCAGCCCCACATTGATACCGGTGAAAGTCGTTTTCCAATAGCTGTTATTGTTCCAGAGATACTTTGGGTGGACAAGATAGCTGGGACACCCTGTATATACGCACTGCACTACATTTGTGTATGTTGAGGCTCAGCTGGCAATTTTTGCAGTAGAACTGATGATCCACTTTTAGCAAAATGCGTATATCGATGTCACTTTAGTGAATGCAACTTTGTCAAGTGCAAACATCCTAACAGGCCTACAAACTCTATTCGCTAGGCCACCCACCACACACAGCAGTGGCCCTGTCACATTACTTTCAGGTATACCGAACGCCACTTTCGCTTCTGGCGATGCCTCCAGACTATTTGGATAAAAACGATATAATTCTGTAGGCGAGGAAGTCCTCAACAAAATCTAATCTATTCGGCTGTTCTCTGAGTAAGCATATAGTTTACTTGCAGACAGAATTTTGGAAGCTCACAATCACTGTATCAGTTTGAGCTCTGCTATCTTCCGGTTACTGTATCTCACGACGAAAAGGAATAAGGTAAATATCACACAATCGGTTCGAACGGAAACTTACTGGTTTCCCCATAGGAGAAAAAGCATCAAATGAAAACCCAATATGCTCCACAATTCAAGTAACTGATGTCAGCCAGTAAGGTCGAGAGTACCGTACACCAGTCTTGCAGCTCTGAAGATCCGATACATTTCATTTAGTATGACACTAGTGCTTGTCGCAAAGGCTATTAAACAAAATATGTGGCTAGGTTGGAGATTTCTTGGTAGGCGGGACGGAACATATTATCTTGGATGGAGACTCATCGACAACGAAGAAGTAACTTCAGACGTGCTCAAGCCTTTGCCACTCATTGTAATAGTGACGAGGCACACTTTTCGATGATGATCCGATTGTAATGAAACACTATTTAGGAAGTTTAAAACATGTCAAGACATAAACTAAATGTGTAGGACTTACACCAAATACGTATAACACGAAATAATGAAAGTACACAGAAAAAAGGTAACTCGAGTGGCTACAGGTTTCTTTGACCATTGGGAGGGCATCACGGATATGCTGAAATACCTCTACTGGCTGTTGACAGAAGAAAGATGTCACTTAAACTATCCGACGGAAGCATACTTACAAAGAGTCAAAAATCCGTACAAAGTGAGTAATCTGTGAATGAACTACTACCATCTCTGTACCAATCTCATCCGGACTTCGGTGTGAAAATTATACTAATTAAGTGAGGCATTTACACTAATTCTTTTCGCGCCTCAAGGGCAATGGAATGATAGAAACCAGGGTTCCCATATATTACGATTTAGGCAGGATAGTCCAATTTACAACTGAAAACCTCCAATGACATCTTGACAAGATGCGTAAAAATCCAAGTTGCAACAAAACGGATAATTCTTCTCACAATATATGCAGCTCTTTACGCCTCTGTAAGAAGCGGTCTTGCTAACGAAACAGAAATTAAAAATCTAACTTTTAGTCCAAACAGAGCCACGTTGCCATACGAGCACTCAGAATTCGTTCAAGCGTACTTTCGTTCAGTACGAAGTCAATCAAATCTATTGGTTATTATTATTAAAAAATTTACAGTTTCAGAAAGGTTTCGTCATCAGACATCCACACTAAAGGAGTGCCAGTGCGAAAAAAGAAGCAGAGATTGAAAAGTAAAAACAGTTTTAGTGTTGAATAATGTAAGAATCACTCAGTACTGAGCAGGGTTAAAAATCACAAGTTTATTTGCGTGGCCGTTATTTTTATTTACAAAACGTATACAAATTAAAAGTGTTTATGATGCGAGCACATCACGTTTAATTGTGTATCAAGGAGGAGAAAATTACCTTAAAACGTCCACGTTGGAAGCTAAATGCGGGGATGTAATATTCATTTACGAAGCTCCGGCTTTGCCTTTTCTCGACAGTAAAATGGGGAAGTTTCTACAGACGTCAAAAAGTAAGCTACATATTATTATGGCAGGCCAAGTAATTTACATCGGCCAGAACATTATGACCACCGACCTACTAGCCATATAAACTCGTCCAGACGATAACAGTGTCACTTGGCGAGGAATGAATGCCAGTCAGAAACACGCATGGACCATATAGAATCAATAAGAGTGCTGTCTATGTGTAGAATGGAGAAGGTACACGATCTGTCTGAGTTTGTCCACGAGCAGACGGTGATGGCCTAGAGGCCTGGCACGAGGATTTCGGAAACTGCAAGACTTGAGGAGTGTTCGAGGAGGACCTGCAGAGGATTAATGCATGGTGCGACAGCTGGCAGCTTTCCCTAAACGTAGATAAATGTAATATAATGCGCATACATAGGGGCAGAAATCCATTCCAGTACGATTATGCCATAGGTGGTAAATCATTGGAAGCGGTAACGACCGTAAAATACTTAGGAGTTACTATCCGGAGCGATCTGAAGTGGAATGATCACATAAAACAAATAGTGGGAAAAGCAGGCGCCAGGTTGAGATTCATAGGAAGAATTCTAAGAAAATGTGACTCATCGACGAAAGAAGTAGCTTACAAAACGCTTGTTCGTCCGATTCTTGAGTATTGCTCATCAGTATGGGACCCTTACCAGGTTGGATTAATAGAAGAGATAGACATGATCCAGCGAAAAGCAGCGCGATTCGTCATGGGGACATTTAGTCAGCGCGAGAGCGTTACGGAGATGCTGAACAAGCTCCAGTGGCGGACACTTCAAGAAAGGCGTTACGCAATACGGAGAGGTTTATTATCGAAATTACGAGAGAGCACATTCCGGGAAGAGATGGGCAACATATTACTACCGCCCACATATATCTCGCGTAATGATCACAACGAAAAGATCCGAGAAATTAGAGCAAATACGGAGACTTACAAGCAGTCGTTCTTCCCACGCACAATTCGTGAATGGAACAGGGAAGGGGGGATCAGATAGTGGTACAATAAGTACCCTCCGCCACACACCGTAAGGTGGCTCGCGGAGTATAGATGTAGATAAGTCTCCTGAACACGTGGCGAAATCAAGGTGGGTGGCGACCCCTCATTACAGACGTCGGATATCGTAAGCTGGATAGGCTGGTAAAACAGGACAGGCGGCGAACTGTGGCGGAACTAACATCAGACTTTAATGCTGGGCAGAGTACAAGTTCGTCTGAACACACAGTGCACCGACCACTCCTAACGATGAGCCTCCGCAACTGACGACCCACGCACGTGCAAACGTTAACACCACGGCATCGACAACTACGACTGAAACGGGCACGTGACCATCGACAGTGGACGTTGGCGCTGATGGGAGGCGGAGAATACGCCGTCTTCCAGGGAAACAGCTCCTTGACATCTGTACCTCAGGACCATGGCAGGCTGGCGGCTGCCCATTATGCTCTGGGGAACATCCACGTGGGCATCCATGGGTCCAGTGGAGCTCGTGCAAGGCACCATGACGGCCAAGGAGTACCCTACACTGGTTGCGTACACCCTTTCACGACGTTCCTGTACCCGGCAGCAGAGGCATTTTTCAACAAGATAATGCGCCATGGCACAAAGCCAGGCGTGTGATAGAGTAGTTCGAGGAACACAGTGGCGAGTACCAGTTGATGAGCTGGTCCGTCGACTCGCCAGTTGTGAGCACTAAACATGACGTCAGTACTCACAGTCCCCCTCCACGGAATTTACTAGGGTTAGATGACTTGTCTGTGCCTCACTACTTCCATGCCAAGACCGGTCGCAGCTGTTACCCGTGCCAAAAGTGGACATACTGGCTTTTAGATAGATATAATGTTCTGGCTGATCACTGTAGGTATGTGATACTATTGTTCAAATCAGTTTTCAAAGTCTTCGTTAACAGCAGTCGGAAGATCCTACAAATCGTCCAATACCTCGACGGTTGAAAAACCGGTCGTGGGTCACTGTTCCATTCGAGAACCGCTGTATGTAACTCTTTCCCCACATCTGTTGTTCCTCGACTTCCAGGACGTTGTTGTCTGTGGACGATGTCGATGTCTTCCTTGCCGGTCAGCATCGTTCACTCCTCTGTGACGTTGGTGTAGTTGTTGACAAACTATACTGCGACTGCAATCCTTTTTCCGACTGTCAGCAGAAATTAGAAGATATCAGCCACTGGCTGTTTTCGTGCAATTTCTTTAAAGCAGACCAAACAGTTTACAGAAAGACGTCGTGGAACTGATGGTGTCCCTGTTAACAAGTAATCCATTTTACGTATGTCACGGTGATCCTCAAATACACAAAGCCCTTTTCTTTTTTCGGATCTGTAACGTGTGTAGATGAAGATTTTTGATATATCTGTGGTTACATCAACACTCGAGTCTCCAAGAGTGTGCTTCCCAATCTCTGTTTCTTTTCTGTCTCTCTCTTTTTTTTTTTTTTTTTTTTTTTTTGTCGTATTACTAAGTCACCTTTGCTTACCCCTGTGAACATCGCAAAATAATTTTAAATGATTTTTTGAAATTATTATATGGTGATTTCTCTGTACATACTTTTCATATTTGTGCCAAGCTATTGGCAGTATGCTTCAATAAAACAAATAAAGAAACGAGATGTGGGCAGCATTTCACTGCGGCTGGACGTGACATAACATTGGTCCATATATCGTCAGAATATCACAGCGAATCTGTGTGACCGTAGACCCTTTGCCTACGAGAATCGTACTGCTCCGCGAACTTAAAATCTGGGGTACTTTTGCAGTTGCAGCGCCTTTTCACTCCCACACTGTGATGGATTTTTTTCCGCATCAGAACTGTGTGTGCAGAAAGTGCGGAACTTGTACTTTCTTCTAACAATGCGCCACTCTTTTCGAGCAACTGTCGTAGCAGGGGACGACGTGTGTAACTTATTTTCCAAGTAACTACGTACTGCGGAGGTTGAAAGGCGTGTAGAAACATCAGTAAGATAAAATGTACTCGAGGTAGTTCTCTTCAGTTCGAACTTGTTTACATAGGAGGTATGGTCAATAGTCAGAGAAAAGGAAGCAACGTCAATTCGATGCGGAAAATCCTAGTAAACATGAGCTCTAAAATGCATACTTCAAGAACGATGAGCACTTCCCCACCTTCGGCACTGTGGCGCAGGTCTTTTCTACTGCAAGCTCGCTGTTTTCCTTATTTTGAGAGAAAATAATACTGACCAAAACATCAAAAAACTGTTTAATAAACATGGGCTACAAAATGCGTATCTTCTATCAGCACTTGTTCAGTGGAAGAGATGTGTTTCACAATAACGAACATGAACAAGTGCTCAAAGATCTTAAGTCGTGCACTTTTTACAGACCATGTTTGCTAGACTTTTTTACTTCGAATGATCTCTCCTGTCTTCTCCCTGAATACTGGCCATATCTGCTGGGACATCCAGTTATCCGTTTCTACGGAACAAGTAATGATTTGAAAGTAATTAACTGTTCATTAAAATGCAAAATGAAAAATACTGAATAATTTTCGAACTCGAGACTTTTGCCTTTCGCGGGCAAGTGCTCTGCTAGTAGAGCACTTGCCCGCCAAGGGCAAAGGTCCTGAGTTGGAGTCTCGGTCCGGCACACAGTTTTAATCTGTTCGAATGGCTCTGAGCACTGTGGGACTTAACTTCTGAGGTCATCAGTCCCCTAGAACTTAGAACTAATTAAACCTAATCAACCTAAGGACATCACACACATCCATGCCCGAGGCAGGATTCGAACTTGCGACCGTAGCGGTCGCGTGGTTCCAGACTGTAGCGCCTAGAACCGCTCGGAGTTTTAACCTGTCACGAAGTTTCTCACTGTGTGTTGAAATACTTCTATGAAAGAGTCACGACCGGTTTTGCATCAATGGAGATCCATCTTCATGTGATATGTATTTTTCTTTTAATTTTTCTGTCATGGCGTGACATAGCAAATAATATGAGCCGATTCCCACTGTCCATCGTCAAGATTAAACCAATAGCGCCCTAAAAGCGGTTGTCTATGATCAGACTGATTGGAATCGCGCCTCGCCTTGCCGTAGACTGGATGGAATGCACACAGCGCCAGCGTGTACAGTACAGTTTACATCACACGACAGCTTTTAGCACGCTATTCTTTTAATCTTGACGATGGACCGTGGTAAATTCCTCGCAGTGTTTACTGTGCCCTGACATGACCGTTTAAAAAAATTAAAGACTTTGTCACCTGAAGATGCATCTCCACCGATGCGAAACCGATCGTGGCTTTTAATAAAATTATTTCAACAGCTACCACGGAATGTTTTACTCGTCCTATGTAACTTTGGCTGCAGATGTCGGGTTCGAAACTACCTCGAATTTGTTCGATTTAGGAGTGTTAGGTTCGAAAAAATCCCGGTTTTATTCTTTGAAAGCCTGGCAGCCCTGGGAGGAACTTCAGTATATGGTCCATTGGAAGTGCCCTCTGCCATGGTCTTGGCAGCGGTTTACGGAGTGTGGGCACAGATGTAGGTAGGCCTACAGAGTGTGTGACGTGAGTGCCGACCGCAGACCACGATGACTGACGCCGTGACGCGTGCAGCGACCGACTGCGGCAGCGGTAGCGGCGGCGGCGGCAGCGCGTGACTCTCGACACGTCCCGGCGGAGAGCAGCGGCCGCGGGCGACGCGTCGCGGCGATTCGTTCCGCCGCCAGAGGCGGGCCGCGCAGCGCCGGCACAGGAAGGCGGCCGTGGCGGGGGCGGAGGCGGGGGCGGCATTCCCAGGAGGGCGTCGCGCCGTCGTGGCTGTGCGCCGCTGAGCGGTGCGTCACGCAGCGGCGCGGCTCGCCCTTGGCCGCGGTTCACGGCCCCCGCTGGCGACTCTGTTCCTACGGGTAGACGCTAAACGCTAAGTCCTTTTCAACAAATGAATTCTTTATTGGATTAGATTCCTTATTGGCCTTTGAATACTCTACGAATACAGCCATCTGCATGTATCTTGTAAGCCTTAGCACACTGTCCTAAATGGTAAAGTGTTACGTCGGGACAATCTTGACCGAATGATGATAAAAACTTCTGCATCGTAAGACCGCGTCAAATTCCTCTTCAAACTTCTTCACTACTCGACGTTTCTATCATTCTGCTGGGATCTTCTTCAGGATTTTACTAGTGTCACTGGATATCTTGATTGCTCGTGTTCAAACTTATACGGGCACCTGCGCAGTACTGAAAAAGATCCCAGTGGAGGCATCGATCAGTCGAGCAAGGGTAAGTTGTAAGAGGAATATGAAGCTGTCTAACAACTCAGATTTTACCATCAGCAATAATGGCCACAAAAAATTGCCTCCTGCATGCTACGAAACTGATAACACAGCATTTCCTTGCATGTGGGATATACTGATTAAAATTTGATCTTCTTGGCTATTGAGTTAGCATAACTTAGCTGTAAATTTTCAGGAGAGAAAGTGCATGCACAGCACTACCGCTATCTTCCGGTTTTCGAAGTAGGTCCAATACTTGGCATGAGGGACATGGTAGCATTATGCCAGCCAATATCACAGATATGTTATTGCCTGTAATGCAACGAATGCGGCCCAGTTCGTGACGAGATGGATTCAGAACAATCGTGTGGCAAGAAGAACAGTCCTTCCGGAAGAAAACCACCGTTAAAACTCTTAGCACCGTACGGGAAGACCGATAAGGAATGAGAAGAACCTGAGCTGAGCTGATAATGAAAGAAATTTATGGAATACTCTGATAAGAAGATAGCACATGTTTAAAGGACGTGTGTCATGGCTTCAGGGATTAACTGTCATCGTACTAGAGGTGAAGACAGAATTGGCATACACCCAACAAATAATCAAGGACCTGGGTACAGCTATTACTCTGGTGAAGAAGTTGGTACAAGACCGGAAATTGTATCAGTAAGGGGACTGATAAAAAAAATAGTAGAACGACAGAATATGATGAACTAGTGGATGACAGCGGCCGAAATCTAAATTGAACGCGAAGAGTGAAAAGATTACTAGAAGCTGCTATGAGATGTCAAGTTGCCTTGCCTCGTTTCCCACTGACACCTTACCACAGACAACAGAATTTTGCATGCCAGAATCAACACTGACAATGAGTGCCATTCTATACTGTCTCGCTTCTGTTTCTGGCTGTCATACGGACAAAAACGAGTACGGAGACAATTTATGGGGAGGTGGTCAGCCGGGAAACTGGGTGCTGTGTTGCCCTCATCATCATTGCATCACCATCGACACCCAAATCGCCCAATGTGACGTCAACCGAAATTCTTCCAGGTGGGGACTCCAAGCCGTCATGATATATGACCTTGTGGAGAGATCCCAAGAAGCAACGATTCTTGATCCCACTCCTCTCGAACAACTGGAATATTTGGATAGAAAAGTTCTGGTTCTACCAAAGGACTCATCTGGTATTTCTCAAAGGCCAAATGAATGCTTGCCAGTATGTGGCAAGAACGTTAAGCCCTTTTGTCGTACCCAGTATGACCGTGGTACCAAATGAAATACTCTAGTGGGGCAATGCAAGGCTCCACACAGCAGTTCACATCAGAAACACTTTGACTAATGCACTGTTCCTTGACTAGCTTGCCAAATCCCCTGATTTGTCAACAACAAAGCAGTGATCTCCAGTCAGCATTCGCCACGAACATTCAGATCATGTGTTTCAGATGTGAAAACTCCTCAAGATGACATTTGCAGTCTGTTTCCATTTCAAAACAAATGCATAGGTGTATTATTATCCGTAGTGCTCAAACGTCCTAATGATGTCAGAACCGAAACGGAAATTACAAGAGGTCTGCAAATATCAGCCTGGTACTTCAAGTTGTTCTGCCAACAGCTTTGTTGCAGTTTTAACACCACTTGCCGTTTGACCACCGAAATTAAGCTCTGTCGGACTTGGCTTACAATTGGATGGTTAACCATTCAGGTGTGCCGAGAGCTGTTGGCAAGTGGGGTGCGCTCATCCCTTGTTAGGCCAGTTGAGAAGCTTCATAAATGAGAAGTAGCAGCGCGTGTCACGAAAACTGACAATAGCTGGGAGAGTGCTGCGCTGATCACATGCCCCTCCACATCTGCAACCAGTGACGCCTATGGGCTGAGGATGACACAGAGATCAGTCGGTACCTGTTCGCACGGAGGTAGTTACTTCTCGTTGTAATAACTTCCAATTTCGCCTGTCTACTTTGTTCCTAAAATTTGTTAAGCGATTTTATAATACGGAGTTTAATTAGGTCAGGTACAGATTATGTATATGTATACATGCACACCAGGCTCGAATGAACTCCTATGGGAATCTGCGACATGCCACGAGTATTAAGGCCAGTGGGCAAGGGGCATTATTAAATCAGTTATGTGTCGGCAAGGTGAGAATCTCGGTCTGACGGGAGGCGTGCTAGGGTATAACTTGCAGCCGCAATGACGACTGTGACCGGGTTGGTTAGGGATCAGAGCTTCTGCCTGGTAAGTGGGAGATCTGGGTTCGAATAACGGTCGGTCACAAATTTTCAGTTTACCTTTTTGATTTCAATCAGTACTCGCTTGCAGCCAGTTGTTGTAATGCCTTGGTGTCTTTATGAAGTTTAGGTTTCAAAATGTTCATTTTTCGTCATTGATCACATTGGACCAATGTTAGCCATTTAGACCAGCAGATAGCTTCCGTAATTAATTTGTGTCTTAGCAAATTATTTCGTTTAACTACTTGCAGAGATATAGATAAATAGTAAGAATTACAGCTTAAGTGTTATCAAAACTAATCGATTAAAAGCATTGGTACATTCGTGGTACTTACGCTGAATGCGCGGGATTAGCCGAGCGGTCTAGGGCGCTGCAGTCATGGACTGTGCGGCTGGTCTCGGCGGAAGTTCGAGTCCTCCCTCGGGCATGGATGTGTGTGTTTGTCCTTAGGATAGTTTAGGTTAAGTAGTGTGTAAGCTTAGGGACAGATGACCTTAGCAGTTAAGTCCCATAAGATTTCACACACATACCCTACTTAGGCTGAACTGTGGGACAATCCTCAGAAAATAGGGTATGTGAGGAACGATGTGAGTTCAAATTTCTCTGCTCCTGCAGAAACATCTATACCCAATACCGCGGAGCAAGGTGGCACTGTTTAGCAAACTGGAGTTGCATTCTTGAGGGCGACGGTTCAGATTCCCGATAGTCCATCCTGAAACTTGAGTGAGGATGGTGAGCCAGAAGCCCATGGACTTTTGTTGATTACTGATTCAACAGCTTGTTCGATGTTTTTTGTGGACCAATTATGCCTCTCGGTTTTCCGTATAAGACGTACGATCTCGAAACGAGAAAGGCAAACCAAGCTGTAGAATTTCTCAAATGAAGAAAGAAAGGCGACCTGGGAGGAACGGACTATATCAGTCAACTATTCCGCCCCGAACGTATATCTACTGAGAAAATATTCATTATCCACCGTAAATCAATTTTTTTCCCAACTACGTTGTATACAAAATCGACAAAAAATGTGATTTAGTGGGCTAAATATTGACTGTAAAGAAATTGTTGTAAGCAGAAAAGGCAACTCGCGTGCGACAACGGTTGTAACCTTACTAAAACATAACAGACTTTGGTTTGTTAAACACTTATCAGTCTGAACGAAATTAGACGTCCGAGGCCATTCTGCCCCGATCTCCTCTACATCTTTCTTATTCAGAAACCCGCTTAATCTCCATAGAAATGCATCACAGTGTACCATTCATGTAAACATCTTATTAAATCCGGACCATTAAAGTGACTTCCGCTCTCCTCTACCAGCAGACAAGGCTGGTAATGTCAGTGGTTTAAAGCAGCAAAAATGGCTCTGAGCACTATGGGATTTAGCATCAGACGTCATCAGTCCCCTAGAACTTAAAACTGCTTAAACTTAACTAACCTAAGGACATCACACACATCCATGCCCGAGGCAGGATTCGAATCTGCGACCGTAGCAGTCGCGCGGTTCCGTACTGAAGCGCCTAGAAAAACTCGGCCACCGCGGCCGGCTTTAAAGCAGCAATCGATCACAGGTCGCACCTGATAATTTCATGATATGAAAAACTCAAACAATACGGACTTTGTCAGTCATATAGCCTATTGATATTTCTACAAAACAGATTCACTGATCAGGCAAAACGTTATGACCATTGCGCACTGCCACGTTGGCTGCCGCCTAGTGGCGTTTCGGGCACGTGGCGCTGTGACAGAAGTGTGTAAGCGGAGTAGACACGGACGGGGGATTAACCTGGCGAAGATATGGCCTGCAAATGGATAATTCCATTGAGTTAAGTGACTGTGACAAAGGCGGATTATTAATATGCAAAGCCCGTGAACGAGTATCTCGTAAACGACGAAGCAGATCGAATGTCCACCCGCTACTGTCGTGAACATCTGCGGAAAGAGATAGGACACTGAAACTACCACTAGGCGCTAAATGTTTCGACGGCCACGACTCTTCACAGAACGTGGGATTTGGAGGCTTGTCTGCTCTGTAAAGTAGGATATATAGCGATCTGTGGAATCTCTGCTTAAAGAGTACAATGCTGGTGCACGCCCAAGAGTTTCGAAGCACACCCTTCATCGTACATTGCTGTACATGGAGGTCCGCAGCAGAGTACTTCTACTCGTCCGCATGTTGATCCAACGACATCGTCAGCTACAGTTGCAGAGGGCAAGGCTCTACCGGGATTCGACCGTTTATCAGTGGAAACGGGTCGTTTCTGCAGGTGAATCACATTTTTGCTACACTAGGTCGTCTGTAGTCTCCACAAACGGCGTCATCGATGTGAACGGTGGCTCGATACGTGCAGCTCGCCACGGACGCAGGCTGGTGGGAGCAGTATTATACACTGACAGCTGTGAACCACGTGCATCCCTTCACGCTTGATGTCTTCCTTGATGGCAATGTCATCTTTCAGCAGAAAAATTGTCCGTGTCTCGGAGCCAGAACCGTGCTGTAGTTGTCTGAGGGGCATTTTCGTGAACTCACGTTGACGTCTCGGCGACCAAATTCGCTTGATGTAAATCCACTGGAACCCATCTGGAACGCTTTATCAGATGCCATCAACGCGTACGCGTATTAGTTGCCGATATTTAGACAAATTACATGACCTATTAGTAGACGTCTAATGACACTTACCTCCACAGGCCAACTAACAATCTGTCGGTTCTCTGATATGCAGATTCAATGACTTCTTCCTTTGGGGTTTGTAAGAGATATGGTGAACCGAACCAAGGGTAGAGAACAACAGGACGTGAAAGCACGCATTCGGAATGCGTTTAAACATGTTACCGTGGCAATTTTGAACCGTATTTGGAGAGAAATAGCGTTCAGGCTAGACATTACCCGTGCCACGAAAGCTGCACACGCTGATTTGTATGAATGAGAGAACAAAACTCTATGAGTTATCTTATCGCATGCTGAAAGCTATTTGTTAATATCTAATATGGTTAAAAGGTATTAAGTTTTTTAAGTTGTAAAGATAACATTGACAACCTGTAGTGCTATGTCACTGTAAATAATGTGTGAATCAACTTCCAAGTGCGTTGAAATAAGTCATGATACTCATGCATCGATTTTTAGGGATACTGCTTTTAGAAGTCAAATACAAACTGGTGAAACAGCCGATCGGATGGGTGTCAGAATTCCAAACATTTTCTTGGAAACTGTCTCCAGGTTTTCACCAACAGAATAATGTATATGAACACATTGAAAGTGTTTCTATCGCAATCTGTTGACAGTGAATGGTATCCAACCAATGTTACTTACCAGCTTTTTTATATATAAAAAAAGTGATTGCAAACACTCTAAACTCCCAGTTCAGGTTTGGAGTTAAAAGGAAGTTACGAGACTTTGCAATAAAGTGAAAATATAATAAACGGTTTTACGTGGGAATGTGCAAGAAAATTACCGACAGCGATTGCAACAAAGATCAGTGATTAACCTTGTTTCAAAGAACTATAATTACCACTGCCTGTGATAAATTATTGTTGTTAGTACCCGGCAAATGAGCGTGTCAATCGTGTGTATAATAATATTCCATATTAAGATGCATTAAACGTGACAAATACTACTTACATTTCCTAATGAACTGAAGGATGTGGAATTATTTGAGAAAAACAGCGGACATACATCTGTGTATGTGTCTGTTCTGGAGTGGATTATTGTAGGAGGGAGAGAAGAACACGACGGAAAATATTTCAAAATGGTTCCATTCTACGTCTCAAAACATCATAATCATGAGAAACACCTTAAATCTGTTAAGGCTGCAGGTGGTAAATGCGGGTAATAACCATTTCTGTTACCTAAAAAACCTTTCGAGGTCACCGTGCAGTAACATTTCTGCTCATCAGTATTCGTTTGAAGTACGTGAGCTCTGTGCTGCTTTCATTGTAAAACGAAGTTGGCTACGTTTGTAGTTGATTGTTCCAAGTTCAAACCAGCCAGTACTATCAAGCCAAAAACATGAGCATTTCACAAAATTCGAATTATATAAAGAGCAAGTAAAGCTTCGATTTGTCTGTCATATATGCAGACATTGAATGTTTGGTGTAACCTAGTGTTTTACAGGCAGGTTTTGAGGAACTGGTTGCGATATCTCTAATATAAATTCTAGACCTTTCTCACGATTACGATGCTTATTTTATAATTATAAACCTACACAAAGAAATGGAGAAAACTCGCAATAATGAAATATTGAAAATAAGTAGATGTTATGTTTCTGTCGTTGAGACAAACATGAAAAAGTATAAAATATTCACCAAATACTCTGCAGGGGGATATCATTGTAAGACAAATTTCATTTCATAGATTCATTCAATTTTGTGCCGTTATCTCCAGAAAAGTGTCTGCCGTATATAGAAACTGATAAAGTGAAAACAACAAACAAGTATCTCCCTCGCAGTAAACAGTTTACTTTGATGAATAAGTTAGATATGTTTCCATATGAGTGTATAACTCACTAATCCGTTTTGTATTGGATAAAGAGTTGTCGGCGATAGAAGCCCTCAAATGCTTGCTGAGAAGTAGAAGAACAGTTAAAGAAGTTATGCATCTGGCTGAGTGTTTGATCCACCCCATTAAAAAACTTCACCACACTTAGCATGGAATGTTCTGCTGAAAATTACTAATATTTCAACATATTACAGATAATGAACATTATAATTCGTTGAGCGTAGAATCAGAAGTCATGTTGTTTACTATTCACATAGATATGCAGATGCATACAATACATTTGTGGCTGATTATAACGTAAATAGCCATGAGTCTTACATACCTTAATTTTAACAGTCTCTACGGCTGAACCGTAATGTAATATGTACCTCTCTCTGACTTCGCACTGATGGCGATGGATGGTTTTTATGGAATGAGCATACCATATGACACAGACATAGGTTACATTTTAGATGTAGAACATGAGTATCTATAAAATACACGTTAACTTCACACTGATTCATTACGCCCAGAAAAAGATTTACCATCACCATGCATCAACAAGCTAGGTGTACCAAACAAGCTGATTTCCACATTATATGATTAAAAAATTGTGATTCTCATCAGAAACTTAAAGCAATGTCTTAAAAATAAATCTTACTCAATGCAAAATACAACACACAATGTCACTGTGTCAAGCTGCCTTGATAAAGCCATACATCGATAATAATCCTGAAAACCGTACAACAGCAAACAACGATTTCGAAAAAAAAAAAAATATTTTCATAATTATGAATCACAGCGTTTAAGCAAAACTATGCACAATGTGCAAAAAAATGAGTGAAATTGAGAAGAGAGATATGGAGCTATGGCTCTGACAGCACGACCGAATTTCAAGCACAGTCACACATTTAATGATAATTTGATCCTATTGAATTAAGTTGACCTAACCTTATTTCTGACAAACTAGTTTAGATATTTCTAAGATAGTGCTGGTAGCTTTCCATTTTAGGTAAATGCTGACGAAATTTGAGCCAAAATGGTTCAAATGGCTCTGAGCACTATGGGACTTAACTGCTGTGGTCGTCAGTCCCCTAGAACTTAGAACTACTTAAACCTACCTAACATGAGGACATAACATACATCTATGCACGAGGAGAGGTCGTGCGGTTCCAGAGTGTAGCGCCTAGAACCGCTCGGCCACTACGGCCGGCGAAATTTGAGCCAGACACTTGCTTGATGGTGTTACACAGACACAGAGCTCAGTACACTGAGCTGACAAGGTCATGGGATAGCGATATGCACTCATACGTTCATAAGGTATAAAAGGACACTGCATTGGCGGAGCTGTCATTTGCTCTCGGGAGATTCGTGTGAAAAGGATCCCGACGTGATTATGACTCCATGACGGGAATTAACGGACTTTGAACGCGGAATCGTAGTTGAAGATAGACAACGGGACTTTCACTTTTGGAAATCGTTAGGGAACTCGATATTCCCAAATCCACGGTGTGAAGAGTGTACCGAGAATACCAAATTTCACGCATTACCGTTCACCACGGACAACGCAGTGGCCTACGGCCTTCACTTGACGACCGAGAGCAGCTGCGTTTGTGTAGAGTTATCAGTGGCAACAGACATGAAACACTGAGAGAAATAATCGCAGAAATCAACGTGGGACGTCCGATGAACGGCGAAATTTAGCGTTAATTGGCTATGGCTGCAGGTGACCAACGCGAGTGCCTTCCTAACAGCACGACATCGCCTGCAGCTCCTCTCCTGGGGTCGTGGCCATATCGGTTGAATCCTAGACGACTTGAAAACCTTGGCCTCGTCAGATGAGTCCCGACTTCAGTTGGTAAGAGCTGATGGTAAGGTTCCAGTGCGGTGCAGACTCCACGAAGCCATGGATCCAAGTTGTCAACAAGACACTGTGCAAGCTGATGGTGGCCCTACACTGTTGTGGGCTGCAGTTACATGGAATGGACAGGGTCCTCCGGTTCAGCTGACTATAAATGTTTATGTTTGTCTACTCCGAGACATTCATGGACTTTGCAGCCATTCATGGACTTCATGTTCCCAAACAACAATGCAATTTTTGTGGATGACAATGCGCCATGTCGCAGACCACACGTGTTTGCGTTTGGTTTGAAGAACAGCCTAGACGATTCGAGCGAATGATGTGGTCACCCAAATTAAACTATGTGAATCCCATGGAACATTCAGGGGACGTAATCGAGAAGTCAGTTGGTGCACATAATACTGCACCGGCAGCATTATTGCAAGTATGGACGGCTATAGAGGCAGCAGGGCTCAATAATTCTGCAGGGAACCTCCAACGATTGAGTGCATGCCACATCGTGGCGCTGCACTACGCTGGGGAAACGGAGGTGCGACGCGGTAGTAGAGGGTATCCCATGATTTTTTTCACTTCAGTGTATATTATTTAACTGCCTCAAATTTATGAAATGTAAAATACATAAGTTGTATCACACTTTGGCTTATCTCGATAATAGTATTTATAACATCTCATGTGTCAATAAAAATAAAGTAGGAGTAATGAAACATAAATTATCAGTTGAGATTACTCCAGAATTCATATGAATGAGAGCAAAATGTACTCTCAAACTCAAATCTGTGCCACAACGTGTAACACATAGATTGAAAGTATGAATATGTCATCGGTAAAATAATTCATCATGATCCGTTATCAGGAACGTGTGTTAAAAATGATGATAAATTAAATGTGCTACATGATAAATTGATTCAAGCTGCATACAGTTTCTACTGCAAGGCATTGTAAATCAGCATTGCCAGTAAAAGAGGACCAGCATTTCATACTAGATGACAAAGTGGACACTAACACATGGGGTTATTTCTGAGAAGGTCGCTGTGTGCGCAGTGGGCGATTTAACACTAACTTATAGGTTAAAATGTAAAATACTGTAACTGTAACCTGCGTGTTGAGGTCACTGTACTAAAATTGTAATCTATATGTTGTAGACAGAAATAAGATGTAAACTGGAAATATAAAGTACATGTTGTAGACGTAATATGAAAATGCTATTGGTTGTACACAAGTTATGACAATGCAGTGTTCCAGCCACATATCTCAGTATTTTTCCTGCGATCTATACCTATCATACCGATCTGAACTTCCATGAGAGACAGAATATTCCATTTCCTTCTCTCGTTAAACAGATTATTTCACATGATAGCCATCAATGAGGGTATGTATTATGTGCGAACAAGCCAAGTGTTGGTATCACATTAGACACCTGTCATCACCACTAGATGAGAATGGTATCATATCCCTTGTCCATCCTTGACGTAGGAAGCTGATTAGCATATTTCCAACAAATAAAATAAAAAAAAGTTTGAGATGTCATAGATTACAAAGAAGTTAAGATATTGGATAGAACGGTAAAATACTGGGCTTTGATTGGGAGATCTAAATGTGTGTGTGTGTGTGTACGTATGTGTGTGTGCGTGTGTGTGTGTGTGTGTGTGTGTGTGTGTGTGTGTGTGTGTGTGTGTCAGGTATCTGCTATAAAGAACGTCCACCGTGCAATATTGGTACAAAGCACCTTCTGCATTGAACACGTCTCTCCGAACCACCATTTGTCACATAATATTGATAGGCAGTACCCTCTGAGACACAACACTTTAATGCATCACTCTCCATCCCCAACATTAGTAAGATGCACCTTTTGACAAGTGACTTGGGTAGAAAGCTCACCTCCATGCCATTTCAGTGGGATGCACCCTCTTACATGTAACACTAACGTCATCATCCTGCTACCATCACCGCAACCCTGCCCTTGCAATTAGACATGCCAAAGATAAAAAGTTGTTAGGGGACTTTTTCTACAAAGTTGGCATACACACTATGACATGAACACCTTCTGCCACGCATCACTGGTAAGAAGTATTCTCTACCACTGTTGACGCCATCCGGCAGCCACAGCCGAGCCCATGCATCGAGGCAACCTACCCATCATCAAGGAGTTCTTTTTTCTACAAAGTTGGCTGCACATCCTACTTGGCCCATAGTCTCCATTGCATTCCTATTAAGAGAGAATACTTCATTTGATCAGCAAAAAAAAAAAACACACTTCAAAAATATCCCTGAACAGAATGGTCTAGTGCAATAAATGTCACTTAAGAATGGAAGTGACAGGAACTACTACGAAGCTAACGTGAAGTATCTAATGTGAATAAGAAAAAGTTTATCAACATTTTCACTCATGACACAGAAAAATCAAAATAACGTTCGGTGAAATGGATAGATTTCACTCCTGTGGAATGTCTGAAATCATTGAGGAATGTTAGTATGTAGAAAATCGAGACATACCATGGAACTTTCGGAAGAATACCAGCCACACATTTCCGAAGACAGAAAAAAAGTTAAATGCATGAACTATCGCACACTGGGCTTTAACAGACCATGCATCGTAGATGTTGACCAGAATAAAATAGGAAAAAATGGAAAACAGTCTTGAGGATCTGTTAGATTAGATACGATTAGTTTTATTTCAAAAATGGAAAGGGCTCAGAGTGACAGTTTTAACGAAACGCTTACTGATCCGAACAAGACCTGAGAAAAATCACGACACCTTCATACGAGGTGCATTCAAGTTCTAAGGCCTCCGATTTTTTTTCTAATTAACTACTCACCCGAAATCGATGAAACTGGCGTTACTTCACGACGTAATCGCCCTGCAGACGTACACATTTTTCACAACGCTGACGCCATGATTCCATGGCAGCGGCGAAGGCTTCTTTAGGAGTCTGTTTTGACCACTGGAAAATCGCTTGAGGCAGCACGGCTGGTGAATGTGCGGCCACGGAGAGTGTCTTTCATTGTTGGAAAAAGCCAAAAGTCACTAGGAGCCACGTCAGGTGAGTAGGGAGCATGAGGAATCACTTCAAAGTTGTTATCACGAAGAAACTGTTGCGTAACGTTAGCTCGATGTGTGGGTGCGTTGTCTTGGTGAAACAGCAAACGCACAGCCCTTCCCGGACGTTTTTGTTGCAGTGCAGGAAGGAAATTGTTCTTCAAAACATTTTCGTAGGATGCAACTGTTACCGTAGTGCCCTTTGGAACGCAATGGGTAACGATTACGCCCTCGCCGTCCCAGAACATGGACACCATCATTTTTTCAGCACTGGCGGTTACCCGAAATTTTTTTGGTGGCGGTGAATCTGTGTGCTTCTATTGAGCTGACTGGCACTTTGTTTCTGGATTGAAAAATGGCATCCACGTCTCATCCATTGTCACAACCCTCGAAAAGAAGGTCCCATTCATGCTGTCGTTGCGCGTCAACATTGCTTGGCAACATGCCACACAGGCAGCCATGTGGTCGTCCGTCAGCATTCGTGGCACCCACCTGGATGACACTTTTCGCATTGTCAGGTCGTCATGCAGGATTGTGTGCACAGAACCCACAGAAATGCCAACTCTGGAGGCAATCTGTTCAACAGTCATTCGGCGATCCCCCAAAACAATTCTCTTCACTTTCTCGATCATGTCGTCAGACTGGCTTTTGCTAGCCTGAGGTTGTTTCGGTTTGTTGTCACACGATGTTCTGCCTTCATTAAACTGTCGCACCCACGAACGCACTTTCGACACATCCATAACTCCATCACCACATGTCTCCTTCAACTGTCGATGAATTTCAATTGGTTTCACACCACGCAAATTCAGAAAACGAATGACTGCACGCTGTTCAAGTAAGGAAAACGTCGCCATTTTAAGTATTTAAAACAGTACTCATTCTCGCCGCTGGCGGTAAAATTCCATCCGCCGTACGGTGCTGCCATCTCTGGGACGTATTGACAATGAACGCGGCCACATTTTAAAACAATGCGCATGTTTCCACCTCTTTCCAGTCCGAAGAACTTGAATGCACCTCGTAGATTAGAAGTAGGCCATTTGAGGGCCTACAACTAATCTGTCTGACATAGTGGACCTACACGGGGGGGGTGTGGTCTTAAGTGCGATTTCGTATGACAACAGAAGCACTCTTGTGGTTGTTTCACGTAACCCTAGTGTGATTTTGTACCTCATTCCGATCATTCGACCAGTCGCGCTGCCATTCATGAACAGCACTCCAGGGAGTGTTTTCCATCAAGATAACGCTCGGTTGTAACCCCACATTCTCTACGCAATGTCGACACGTTGTCTTGGACCGCTCTGTGACCAGATTTGTCTCCAAACGATCACACACGGACATCATTGGACGACAACTCGAGTGTCATCAACAAACAGCATTAACCGACCCTGTATTGATCGACCGAGTGCAACGGGCGTGGAACTCTGTCCCATAAACTGACATCCGGCGCCTGTAAAACACGACACACGCACTTTTCCGTACTTGCATTCAACATTCTGGCGGTTACTCCGGTTATTAATGTACCAGCATCTGACATTTGCAATGGCTTATCACGCACTTACTTATTTTCTGGTGTTGTGATTTGTACCGTCAATGTATTTGTGATTTCGTACCTCATTGATAGAGAGAACGATACTGTTATTAAATCAAAGACGGTGCCTCTTCTCTTGACTCTCAACAGGCATAGGCGTAAAGAAACTATAATTAGAATTTACGATTCGAATCTAGCGCGTAAGTATGAGGGTATAACTTTAGTTTACCGTGAAGCATTAGATCAGAGGAAATCTCCCCCACAGCCGCTGCTTCGGGAAGTCAGCATCTGTGTCGCACCATCCATCAAAGGCGAAATTAAGAGTTACAAGTTGTCACTTGAGGCGGGGGACGCGAGGCGAGGCCGAGAGTGAATCTCGGGAGGTGGAGTGTTATTCAATTCGAGCCACGGAGGCGCCGGAGGCGGTAACGAACGATCAATTACGGCCTCGCTGGGCCGGGCCGCGCCGCCCCCGTCGCAGAATAATTCCGCGGGCGGCTGCTTCTGCTTCCTCCTCCTCTATCAATCTTGCGACACCGAGGGGAGTGGGGGGAGGGGGCGGACACGCATTTCACGCGCTTTATAGGCTCATCATTCCGCTCCGATTCAGGCAGAATCCCGGCCCGCCGCGCCGTGATTAATTTTGCGCCAGATAAAGACTTTAGAAAACGCGGCAGTCGCAGCAGCGCGGGTCCCATTTGCGCAGGCCCGACCGGCGACAAAGCGCCGCCGCCGACTA
The DNA here is from genome assembly GCF_023864345.2 of Schistocerca serialis cubense. Taxonomy (NCBI): domain Eukaryota; kingdom Metazoa; phylum Arthropoda; class Insecta; order Orthoptera; family Acrididae; genus Schistocerca; species Schistocerca serialis. The sequence goes on along the minus strand of NC_064643.1, from coordinate 505,338,696 downwards.
ATCGCCCCACATTTTGTCCGACGCCGGCTACCGGCGCCGCGGCCGGCGAGTAATGGCCAGAAATTTTTGGCCGAGCGTAATGAGCGGGTTACTTATCGCTGTTCTTAAGAAGAGGAAAGTGGAGGCGTTGTCAAGCCCCGAATATCTCCAGTTTCTACAGTCTCGTTTTTCCAACTAAGCTTTCCTTATTTACTGCAGTCTCAAATTTTAGTTTGCACTGGGAACATTACTATGTGCATACCCTGTTCTAGATCTACAAAAGCTTGAGAATTAATCGAATTAAGATTTCCACGTCATAAGTATACCCTGATTAACAGTTAAATGAGATATACTCGTATTTCAATTTACGAGGGTGGTTTGGAAAGTAAGGTCCGACCGATCGCGAAATGAAAACCAGAGAGAAAATCGAAAATTTTTTCTCCGCAACAGTTAACCACACCTTCCAGCTACTTCCCTAAATAGTCGCCGCTTCGACTTAGACATCTGTCGTGGCGTTGTACAGACTTTACGGTACCCTCGTCACAGAAAGGAACCAAATGTGCTTTCCACCAATCCTCTAAGCTGCTCTGGCTTTCATTGTTTGTGCCAAAATGTTGTCTCCGTAGCCAGCGGCTCATGTGAGCAGAGCTGAACAATGTATAGCTTCAGGCGAAATCTCTTACCAGATCCACATACTTGGCGCGCGACACTGTTGTTTTAGGCATTTCTGCATAATCACTTAGCGCTCTAAACTGAGAAGAACGATGTGGAGCGATTGACAGACATACTAGAGACACTGCCAAATACATCTGTGCAGAATTCCGTCGAATTTTCAGAGTGTTTGCCCATTTCGCACCTAATCGGGCGTCGCTTTCCACATATGCCTCGCAAAAAGCAAATAAAGTCTATCTTGTTCCACTAATATTTCTACATCTGCATCAGCACTCCGCAAGCCATCTGATGGTGTGTGGCGGAGGGTACTCCCGGTACCATTATCTGTACCTCTTCCATGTTCTATTCATGACTGGTGAGTGGGAAGAATGGCTGTCGATGATTCTCTGTATTACCTCAAACTTCTCGAATTTCCTTGTTGTGGTCAGTTCACGACCCGTGTGTGTTAGAAAGTAATATGTTGTACTTATCTTTCCGGAACGTACTATATCGCCTCTGTTTAACTTCTGCCGCTCGGGCTTCTCTGTAATGCTCTTGCGCCGACTAAACAAGCTTGTGATGGAACTCACTGCTCTTCGTTGGATTTTCTCTATTTCCTCTATTAACCTGCCTGGTAAGGGTCCCATAATGATGGGCAGAATCGGTCGAATAATTGTTTTGTAAGCCACTTATTTCGTGGATAAGTTACATTTCTAAATATTCTTCCGATGAATCTCACACTAGTGTCTGCTTTTCCTACTAATTGTTTAATATGGGCAATCAGTTTAAAGTCTTTCCGGATGATTACTCTCAAATATTTCACGGTAGGTACTGTTTCCAGCAATTTTTTATCAATGGCGTAGCCATACAAGAGAGAATTTTTTCTCTAAGTATGCGCAGTATTTTACATTCTTTTATGTTCATGGTCTACTGACAGTCACTGCATCATTCATTTGTTTGTGTATCGGTCTTTGGCTTATTTTATTTCCTTTATTTATTAGGTTCTGTGATACTATGCAAGCAAAAACTACTGAATCATGGAAGTCGGTAAATAATTTGTGGGATATTAATTAGACCATCACTCCTGGATGTCTTTGCTGGTCGTCTAGGCTCAATTGAAGGTGGGGCTCATCAGTGAAGACAGTCCTACTCCAGTCAATACATACCAGACTGAAAACATGTGTGGATATGCCACTGTCTACAGACAGCGGTAGGATACCAACCTGACTGTCGGCCGTCATATGGCCCGACAACCAATATTTATGTTCTGGACTGCCGTATCTTTCATAGCAGGACTCCTTTGGTTGTAATCCTCAGCACACATACAGCAGAGCGGTACGTCGATGATAATCTAATTCCCTTTCTGTTGCCCTTCGTGCAAGCCATCCTGGATTACTTTTCAGCAAGATAATGCCCGGTCCTACGCAAGAGTTTCTACAAATGCCGGGCGTTTACCACGCCGGACATTTGCCACACTTGCCCCTTCCCCAGGTAGCGATCCCTCAGGTAAGGGACGCCCTTCCTCATATTATACCTGCCCGCTTCAAAACCGCCGTCTCCGCATCTTACCCGATACAACCAGTCCATAAAGGACCTTCTTTTTCGACGTCTTGGCCAAATACAAAGCTTCTTTTCCGAAATCGAAATATTTGTAATTTTTGGAAACGAAAGCAATACCGACGATTATGTCAGTATGTAATTAGTTCTGCCAAGTATAAATATAGATCCCCCTGTCCGTACGGTAGCTTCCTTTCACGCTTACTGATTGCGATAGAAACAGTTCATCACCTTGGCAGCAACAAAAAAGGAACGATGTAAAGAGAATGCGAACGTACGCTAATCATTTCTTTTTGATCACTGCATTTGTGCCTACTTTAATTACTACAACTGCATGCCCTAAAGACAATAAGTAAAGAAGAAATGGGCATGTGAGTGTTTGAAAAGAAGAGCGACATACCCCATATTAATTTACTCTCTAAAATGCGATATCCCTTGCCGCGAAACATTAGTTAATAAAGGGTAGCGGGACAATGTTTAAAACATGACTGAAAATACGTTCACTAAATAGAGATAAGAACATCTATGACTAACATGTCATCTAAAGTTCACGTACAATTTTAAAATGTTAGAAATAAGGAAATGAAATAATACAGAATGTTATGCTTCTAACGTACATTGTTGTTCTACGGTGTTTAGCTCTGGTATTTACAGGGTCACAGAGGAAGCATCCTAGGTTTTGGAGGGAAAAACCTTAAATGTAATAATCTGCACTACATAAGAGAAAAGAAGCACAACTTAAGGAAAAGTAATGTAATGTGTGTTCCAGCTCACAAGTGACACCGAAGCAGATAGTTCCTGTTACTTAGTATGGGCAGAGGTTATATTCGACAACCGGAATAAGTTAATAACTGGCTCCTTTTACCGACTCCCGGTCTCAGATGAAACAATTGCTGAACAGTTCAAAGAGAACTCGAGTCTCATCACAAATAGGTACCCTATTCATGCAATTATAGTTGGCAATGACTTCAATCTACCCTCTGTATATTGACAAAAATACATTTTCAGGCCCTATTGTACATAGAAAACAACTTCCGTAATTGTTCTAAATGCTTTTTTAAAAATTGTTTTGAACAGTTACTTCACAAGGCCATTCAAATTGTAAATGGTTACGAAAACACACTTGACCTCTTAGCCACAAACAATCCTGAGCATCACGACGGGTACAGGGATTAGTGAACACACAGTCGTAGCGAGGCTCAATTCCGTAACAAAGAAATTCACCAAAACTAAACGCGAAATATATTTGTTTATAAAATCAACTAAAAATTCAGTTGACGTCTTTCTAAGAGACAGTCTCCAGTCCTTCCGAACTATGTAAGTGAAGACCATATGTGGCTTAAGTTCAAAGAAATAGTATCAACAGCACTCGAGAAATTCATACCAAATAAATTAATAGGAGACGAAAATGATCCCCCATGTTACACAAAACACGACAGAAACCTAGTGCAGGAGCACCGAAAAATGCAAGTATAATTTAGACGAACGCAAAATCTCCAAGATCGGCGACGTTTTACTGAGGCTCGAAATTTAGTGCGGATTTCAATGCGAGGTGCATTTAATAGTTCCCACAACGAAACTATCTCTAGAAATACGGCGGAAAATCAAAAGAGACCCTGTAAATACGAGAGCTAAACCAGCGGAAAGGCTCAGTAAGCGATGAGGAGGCGGAGGAGGAGGAGGAGGAAGAGGGGGAGACAAGGGACCCAACCTCCGGAGCAGGTAAAATCGTGGCAAATATCCGGCGTGGCAAATGTCCGCGCACCGTTTCTACTGCTTACCTTTTTGCTTGCAATCGAGGGCACTCTGACAGCTTTACTTGCTACGGGGACCTTATTGCGGACCAGCACCATCCCTTCATGCTAGATGCCCTCCTCTTGACGTCTTTCAACTTTATAATTATCCGTGTCTCAAGGTCAGAATCGTGCTACAGTGGTTTTATAAGTTTGATATCTTGGTAACCAAAATCTCTACCCAATGGAACACATCAAGGACGCTATCAGGTGATAGCTCCGCTCCAACAAACCCCCGGTAGTAACTTATGAAAATTGCGTCACCTGTGCCTAGACTTTTGGTACTATATAACTGCTGGCCATAGTGTCCGTTCGGTTCTAGGCGCTACAGTCTGGAACCGTGAGACCGCTAAGGTCGCGGGTTCGAATCCTGCCTCGGGCATGGGTGTGTGTGATGTCCTCAGGTTAGTTAGGTTTAAGTAGTTCTAAGTTCTAGGGGACTGATGACATCAGAAGTTGAGTCCCATAGTGCTCAGAGCCATTTGAACTACATAACCCCAGGAGTTACAGGATCCTCAGTGTTCATTCAGAGGAAATGGTGGTAAATCTCTATTCTAGTGAATGTGCTGGTCCGAATTGTCTGTCAGATGGTTCTGTTTCTTCAGATAATTATGCTTTTGTACATAGTCTTTAGCTTTGCTAACTTTCAAACAATGATTGTACAAAAATGCAGAGAAAATAAACTATCGATCGTTGTTTTAATCGTCTCAGTCTGACGGGTATTGGTCAGCGTCGTCCTACTTCAGATCATTTCTCGTAGTTACAGAGTAACCAGTCTTAACAGATCTATCGGTTTCACTGTCATATACTAGCATATAGGCTTCTGATAAAAATACGTTTCACACAAAACTAATCTTGATGACTGGTGGAATAGCTTGGGAGCTTAAAATCGTTTCAGCTGTAAGTATAGAGCCTGCTTGATGATCTAAACATTTGTTCTAAACAACAAAATGAACTGTCTGGATTACTGTACATGGTAGCGACCCAGCTTTTCAGACAAAAGTCAGTGCGTGTGCGACCGTTCTACTTCAGGTAACAGCGGAGAAATTGCTTGTGTTTAAAAGAGAAAAACCACCACAGGACAACCTGTAACGTACCGACTACGTCTCTCAGTCGCCTATTGATTGGGCAGCATTGTTTACTGTGGTAGTTTCTTCGACTAACAATTTCTGCTCACAGGTCGTTGCTCTCTTAAGCCCTGGGAGTGTTGTTATAGACGCTTCCATTGATGGAACGCACCGTGAGAGCAGCTGCCGCGCTGACTGTGGCTGGTCACCGCAGCTGCTCGCATTGTCTTGTCTGCCACTCGAGCAGCGAGCCCGCCGCAGCTGCAGCTGCCGTCTTATCGCAGCCACCCGTCCACGGATGTAAACAAGGCTACACAGCGCTGGCGAAGGCTGTGGGCTCCGCTAGCAGCAAACTGATTTAAAGCAAGCGACCTCTACCATCACAAGCGAATATCCCAACATTGTTTAATAACATGGTGACGAGTCTGTAAAAGCAGCTCACAATCAAACAATACCACAAGACCAAATAAAGTTTGATGAAAGAACTGACCACGAAACATGTCTCCTATACCTATCTACCTGTCAGGTAACGTCTGACGTAGGATTTCAACAACAAATTAAGCGAGCCTCCGCCATGTTGGAACTAAATATTGACTGCAGATGAAGTCATCTGCAGTACATTAAGAGAGTCAACAAACCCGAACCTATCGTGATGCTTGTCTATACAGCTACCGAGTTTACTTACCTTATGTAAAAAACAGGGTCTTTTCGAGATTACTTTTAGAAAAAATGACGGTGATCAAGTAAAGTTCTAATAATCATCAAAACACTTTCAGATTGAAAAAGAATTTGTCGAAAAATGTTAAAAAAGCCAAGATGCAACTGAGCGTTACCACCTCTCGCCACACACTGTGGAACAGATCGTTTCTGTGGTCCAGCTGTTACGGCGTAGTGAGGTGTAATGTTGCATGGGCGTACTGACATACAAATGTTTGAACACTGTACACTCACCGTGAACATTACTGTGACACCATACTACTTCCCCAAGTGCAGTCGGTCCTGCTACATTTTAACGGATGATAATGTACGATCATAACAATCTGCAAAGGCGGAGGAGCTCTTGGAACGAGGGGATACTCGACGAATGGATCGCCTTGCCCCTTCTTACCCTTTAAATGCCATCAATCGCCTGTGGGATGAGTTGGGGAGATTTATAGGACGATGTACATATTCACTAACTACCATCCAGGACTTGTCAACAGCGCTGTTGAAGGAATTGACACCCTACCGCAAGAGTTCCTTATCAACGTTGGTGCTAGCATGGAAGCACGTTGTAGAAGATGCACTGCCTCCGTCGTGATCGAACACCCTGTTAAGGTGGTCCTCAAATGGTTCAAATGGCTCTGAGCGCTATGGGACTTAACATCTATGGTCATCTGTCCCCTAGAACTTAGAACTACTTAAACCTAACTAACCTAAGGACATCACACACATCTATGCCCGGGGCAGGATTCGAACCTGCGACCGTAGCGGTCACGCGGCTCCGGACTGAGCGCCTAGAACCGCTAGACCACCGCGGCCGGCAAGATGGTCCTACCTCCTGTAGAGTCCAGGGGAAGATCGTGATTCACCCTGACGTCAGTTTTGTTAAAAACTAAATTTCGTCCTAACAGGCTTTGAAAGGCCCAACGGTATCGACCGGCCGCCGTGTCGTCCTCAGACCACAGGCATTAATGGATGCAGATATGGAGGGGCATGTCGTCAGCACACCGTCTCACGGCCATGTGTCAGGGTACGAGACCGGAGCCGCTACTTCTCAATCAAGTAGCTCCTCAGTTTGCGTCACAAGGGCTGAGTACACCCCTCTGGCTAACAGCGCTCTGCAGACCGGATGGTCACCCATCCAAGTGCCAGCCCAGCCCGACAGCGCTTTACTTCGGTGATCTGACAGGAACCGCTGTTACCACTGCAGCAAGGCCGTTGGCTCAGTGTAGTTACCATATTTGTATTGTACTGTACTGTACTGTAGCAGTTTTTTCTAGGTATAGTTTCATGGAGCTGTGCTGCTTGACAGCAGTGATACGTCAAGCGAGACTGAGGTGATAAAGTCGTTGGATGGAGGTAAGTACACATACAGATGGCGTCAGTGTAGCGTACACACGTTATGAAAGGGCAGTTCGCCAGCAGATTTGTCATTTGTACTCAAGTGAGTCATGTGAAAAGATCCGACGTGATTATGACTACACGACGGGAGCTAATAGACTTTAAACATGTCAAGTGAGTGTCGAGCATACCACATTTCGAGCATTAGCTCCCACCATGGACCACGCGGACGCCGATGGCCTTCACATAACTATCGAGAGCAGCACAACGGGGAGTTGTTAGTGTTAACATAAAAGCAACACTGCATGAAATAGCCGCACAGATCAATAGAGGATGTAGGACAACGCGGTGAAATTTGACGTCAGTGGGCTATGGCAGCAGACAACAGACATGAGCCGGCCGCGGTGTCCGAGCGGTTCTAGGCGCTTAGTCCGGAACCGCGCGACTGCTGCGGTTGCAGGTTCGAATCCTGCCTCGGACATGGATGTGTGTGATGGCCTTAGGTTAGTTAGGTTTAAGTAGTTCTAAGTTCTATGGGACTGATGACCTCAGACGTTAAGTCCCATAGTGCTCAGAGCCATTTGAACCAATTTTGAACAGACATGAGCGCCTTTGCTAACAGCAAGACATCGCCTGCAGCGCCTCTTCCGGTCTCGTAAACATATCGGTTGGACTCTAAACGACTGGAAAACTGTGACCTGGTCAGAAGAGTCGCGAGTTCAGTTGACAAGAGCTGCCAGCAGTGTTTGAGTATGATGCAGTCCCCATGAAGCCATGGATCAATGTTGTCAACAAGGCACTGTGTGGATTGTGTTTATATGGAATACACTGAGTCCTCTGATCCAACTGAACCGATCATTGACTGTAAATAGTCATATTCGGCAGGTTGGAGACCATTTGCAGCCATTCGGGGACTTCATGTTCCCAAACAACGATGGAATTTTTATAGATGACAATGTGCCATGCCACCGAGCCACAGTTGCTCGTGACTGGTACGAAAAACATACTGGGTACTTCGAGCGAATGATTTTGTTGCCCAGATCGCCCGACATGAAATCCATCGAACATTTATGGGACATACTCGAGAGATCAGTTAATGGACAAAATCGTGCCCGGGCAACAGTTTCGCAGTTATGGACAGGGAAGCGGATGTCATTTGGGTTCCAGCTCTTAAGATGCATGAAACATTTTCCGAGGGCATTTTACTCTGCGCGCTCTATACGTTCATTACACAAATATTTTAAAATAGATTAAGAGAATGTAATCTTCTAAAAGCCAGATTTTCCGTTGGAAAACACTTCTCTTCGCACGATGATGCTCTATAAATCGCATTCCAGTAGCACAGCCCAGTAACCGTGATGTTCCAGGGCTGTGATATTTACATTTTCCTTGTCGGTTGATGTAAATTACGTCGACGATGTTAAAAAACTGTACTTCGCACAGATGAAGAATTGTCCTCTAACTTCACTCGGTTCTCAGTATCAATTTCTCCCCATTGTCCGAACAGTTTAGCTTTTATATTAATATTCTGAGATATTAGTCTACTTTGGAGCGAACGTTGTATCGATCTGCACTGCTCTTGCCGACATAATACTAACAAGGGAACCTCCCCATCGCACCCCCCTCAGATTTAGTTATAAGTTGGCACAGTGGATAGGCCTTAAAAAACTGAACACAGATCAATCGAGAAAACAGGAAGAAGTTGTGTAGAACTATGAAAAAAATAAGCAAAATATACAAACTGAGTAGTCCATGCTCATGATATGTAACATTAAGGACTGTACTACCTCAGTAGCGCCGTGGTCCTGTGGTTAGCGTGAGCAGCTGTAGAACCAGAGGTCCTTGGTTTGAATCTTCCCCCGAGTGAAAATTTTAATTTTTTATTTTCAGACAATTATCAAAGTTCAGGCACACACACACACACACACAATCAACTTCGTTCTCCAAAATTCCAGGACATGTTCAGATTTGATTGGACATATGCAGGATTTGACGGTCTACACACGGAAAAATTTGAAAACGTTAAAAACATATGTTTTGACAGAGCACAGGGAAAACTGTGCGACTGTTGCAGTCATTTGTTGCAGTTTATGTGACAAACTCTTATGTTTTCATCACTCTTTTGGGAGTGATTATCACATCCACAAGAAAACCTAAATCGGGCAAGGTAGAAGAATCTTTTTACCTATTCGCCAAGTGTACAAGTTAGGTGGGTCGACAACATATTCCTGTCATGTGACGCACATGCCGTCACCAGTGTCCTATAGAATATATCAGACGTGTTTTCCTGTGAAGGAATCGATTGACTTATGACCTTGCGATCAAATGTTTTCGGTTCCCATTGGACAAGCACGTCCTTTCGTCTACTAATCGCACGGTTCTGCCGTGCGGTCGCAAAACACAGACACTAAACTTATTACAGTGAACAAAGACGTTAATGAACGAACAGACAGATCATAACTGCGAAAATAAAGAAATTAAAGTTTTCACTCGAGGGAGGACTTGAACCAAAGATCTCTCGTTCGACTGCTGCTCAAGCTAACCACGGGACCACAGCGCTCCTGATCTTACACTCTCCTTGATGTTGCATATGTTACACATAGACTACTCAGTTTGTATATTTTGATTATTTTTTTCATAGTTCCACACAACTTCTTCCTGTTTTCTTGATTGATCTGTGTTCAGTTTTTCAAGGCCTATCCACTGTGCCAACTTATAACTAAATCTGAGGGGGGTGCGATGGGGAGGTTCCCTTGTAAGTTCTCTCTCTCATAGAGCATTGACATAATTTCAACCGTGTGAACTGTCCATACTAATGTGCAGTTCATCCAAGCACATCGTGAGTATGCTGAACACGTAGAGCAAGACGTCCACTTTAGTCGGTATAGGTGTTTTTCATTCTACTGAACCTTCTTTAGTGAGTAACGCAGAAGGTTCACTGCATAACAACTCGGGACGTCATTTCTCGTCTGCTGTAATGAAAGCATCGGAGAACAGGGTGAGTTTCTGATACAAATATTCATTATTTAATTTCCCTTCTAGATATAGATTAAAGTAGTGTAATAATTTTCTACAGCATCAGAGCTAAGAGAGAATGTTCTTTAAGTAATTTAACATTATGCAAAAGCAGAGACATTACTATGATAGTTGCGCTCCTTATACATCTGGTATAGTACGTGTATGATCTCTGGGAACCTTAGAAACGGAAGAAACATTGAACAAGGGTTTCGATGATTTCGCGAGATTCTACTTAAATAGTGCTCATTAATAATAATACAAGAGTTCGTGCCTCTGATCCATACAAGAGAGGACCTGCGGTGTTAGAAATTTCTCCGCAGAGACGACAGATGTTGCGCCAAGGAGTATAAGGGTTAGATAACCTACTAAGATTTAACTTCTTACTATCATTTCTCGAAGGCGTACAAATGGTCGTGAATGCTGTTTGAGCTGACTGGATACACATATTGGGGAATGATCTGATCAGCGAAATTCTATCTATATTAATAAGTTATCTGCAGTACATGTACAATTAAGGTGACCGAACATAATGTTTACGCCTATTGTACACCGTGTGACTGAGACCTAATGTCAATACTGCAGCAATAAGTTGTGCATTGGTTGAGACAATATACAGGGTGGTTGTAATTAAACTTTCGCTACTTGAGCTATCGTAGATGGGAATCTGTTTACCGAACGGGTTCCCAACTTTATAGGAATGATGTTCAGACTGTTCGCTGCAAGATTTGTGTTGTTAGTAGTGTTACTGTCATGACTTGCCGTTAGGCGCCGTTACTGGTACGGCGAAGTCGGGCTGAAACCAGTGATCTCGATATTACCTGGATGTTGAACTTCAGCTGCCTGATCGTGTCAGCCATAGACGCTCATACATACACTACGGGCCATTAAAACTGCTACACCACGAAGATGACGTGCTACAGACGCGAAATTTAACCACCAGGAAGAAGATGCTGTGATATGCAACTGATTAGCTTTTCAGAGCATTCACACGAGGTTGGCGCCGATGGCGACACCTACCATGTGCTGACACCTACAATGTGCTGACATGAGGAGAAATGTGTACCGTCACGTTTCCGACTTTGATAAAGGTCGGATTGTAGCCTATCGCGATTGCGGTTTATCGTATTGCGACATTGCTGCTCGCGTTGATCGAGATCCAATAACTGTTACCAGAAAATGAAATCGGTGGGCTCAGGAGGGTAATACGGAACGCCGTGCTGGATCCCAACGGCCTCGTATCACTAGCAGTCGAGATGACAGCCATCTTATCCGCATGGCTGTAACGGATCGTGCAGCCACGTCTCGATCCCTGAGTCAAGAGATGGGGACGTTTGCAAGACAACAACCATCGGCACGAACAGTTCGACGATGTTTGCAGCAACATGGAGTATCAGCTCGGAGACCATGGATGTGGTTACCCTTGACGATGCATCAAAGACGGGAGCGCCTGCGATGGTGTACTCAGCGACGGACCTGGGTGGGCGAAGGCAAAACGTCATTTTTCGGATGAATCCAGGTTCTGTTTACAGTATCATGATGGTCGCATCCATGTTTGGTGACATCGCGGTGACCGCACGTTGGAAACGCATATTCGTCATCGCCACACTGGCGTATCACCCTTCGTGATGGTATGGGGTGCCATTGGTTACACGTCTCGGTCACCTCTTGTTCGTATTGACAGCACTTTGAACAGTCGACGGTACATTTCGGATGTGTTACGGCCCGTGGCTCTACCCTTCATACGATTCCTGCTAAACCCTACATTTCAGCAGGATAATGCACGACCGCATGTTGCAGGTCCTGTACGGGCCTTTCTGGATACAGAAAATGTTCGACTGCTGCCGTGGCCGCCACATTCTCCAGATCTCTCACCAATTGAAAACGTCTGGTCAATGGTGGCCGAGCAACTGGCTCGTCACAATACGCCAGTCACTTCTCTTGATGAACTGTGATATCGTGTTGAAGCTGCATGGGCAGCTGTACCTGCACACGCCATCGAAGCTCTGTTTGTCTCAACGCCCAGGCGTATCGAGGCCGTTATTACGGCCAGAGGGGGCTGTTCTGGGTACTGATTTCTCAGGCTCTATGCACCCAAATTGCGTGAAAATGTAATCACATGTCAGCTCTAGTATAATATATTTGTCCAATGAATACCCGTTTGTCATCTGCATTTCTTCTTCATGTAGCAATTTTAATGGCCAGTAGTGTAGTTTGTTAGAAACGGACTCGGTCTGTTTCCTTCACGCAACATTCGCGAATCCGAGCCGAACTGTCAGTGACCCGACAGCCATCTACAGAAGCTATTCCTTTGCCAAGATGCCAAAACATTGCAGGTATTTCCTGTGCAGCTGTGGCGCGTCAGCAGCTTCTGCAGCCTCCCCTAGAGTACTCTAATTCTGCCTGACACCGAGGCGAGTTCCTCGAGACCGCGACGGAGGTGCGGGGATTGGCCGCGCCCTGTCGTCTGTCTGTCGCACCCTGCTGCCACAGCACCGTAATCTCCTCAGCAGGCGCCTACATCTCGGCGCGGCGTTCTCCTAAATAATATATTACCTCGCCGTCGCCACGAAGCTGTTTGTCCGCGAGCGCTCGCGTGCGCCCGCGCTCTCCGCGGTGGTTTTGACAAATGACCGAAAACCAGCCGTCGCAGACGCAAGACGCAGACGCTGCCGCCGACGCCGCCACCGACGCCGACTCGCGGGGCGCATCCGAGCGCGGTGGCGGAGCGCGCGCACACATACAGACCATCGAAAAAACATTAGGCGCCCGTACTGCCGGCGACATTTATCTTGGTTGGTGGGCCAGCGCCTCGTCTGGCACCTCAACTTGCCGCTGATTTATAACGGAATCCTGATGTTCTGCTCGCGGAAAAAGTACACCTATATATCACACTTATTTCTCAACTTGGAATACTTTTGCGAGAGTTCCGCTTCTTTCTGGCGGAGTCTACTTTCGCTCTCCTCCTATGCGCGAGACTATAACGATGTGCCACCGTGCTGACAGTGGCAGTCTTAAATTAGGAGTGCGGAAATTCTTACCCACTGGAGGATGGCCCGCGAGGGGAGTCGAGGGGAGTCGAGGGGAGTCGAAATCTGCCTGGCAGATTGCCTGTACGTGTCTGCTGTGATCCGTCTTCTCAGTGGAATGTAAATTACTCGTCATTAGCGTAAGGGAATTATGGGGATTCAAACAAGTTGCCATCGAACCTGGATGCGAAACATTCACATGGACTTGAGAATGTACTCGATATCTCGAACAGATAACTGGAAGAAAATCGTTGGTATAATGTAACTCTTTAGTTCAAAACTTCGGAGCTTACTTTAAATTTCAATGAAAATTTTGACTCGCTTCCAGTAAAAATGTTAATAAAGTAATTTCGCAGTGAAGAATAAACGGAGTATTCCTCTTTGCTTTGCTATAATAAATGGCTCTATTCTCCCTTACGTCCCCTGATCTTTCGATATGTTTGCGTATAATACAATATGTTTTCTATTACTTTGTTTTTTAAATACGAGGGTCGCTCCAAAAGAAATGCACACTATTTTTGTAAAAATAAAGTTTTTATTCTGCATGTGTGGACATTTTACGGTGTGTAGATACATCCTTCCCGCTTGTTTTCAAACTTAGTTCCACCTGTTCCCGTGAATGACGCCGTCTTAGCATGTCTTCAAGAGGGCTTCTACACTTGACGTTCGTCAGAAGCAACGTGCTGTCATAGAATTCCTGTGCTGTGAAAACGAGACAGTGGGAATCATCCACAAGAGGTTGAAAATGGTGTTTGGAGATACTGCTGTCGATTGCAGTACAGTTAGTCGGTGGGCAAGCAGGCTACGTGATAAAAGCGGGCACGGCAATATTGAGGATTGTCCTCGCAGCGGCAGGCCTCGTACTACACACACTCCAGGCAATGTGCAGAGAGTTAACGAACTGGTGACTGCCGACAGACGCATATGTGAAGACAATGAAGAAACTTCAAGCTCGACTGAGTCGTGTTCGACCACATCGGCAAAAGCAGGATGTTTTGCTGTTGGACGACAATGCACGGCCACGTGTCAGTCAAAACACCATGGAAGCAATCACAAAATTCGGAAGGGCAACAGTGAAACACCCGCTTTACAGTCCTGACCTGGCTCCATGTGACTATCATCTCTTTGGGAAACTGAAAGACTCTCTTCGTGGAACAAGGTTTGAAGATGATGACTCCCTTGTGCACGCTGCCATACAGTGGCTCCAACATGTTGATCCAGAATTTTTCCATGCGGGTATACAGGCGTTGGTACCAAGATGGCGTAAGGCAGTTGAAAGGGATGGAAATTATATGGAAAAATGAAAATATTGTTCCTAAAGGATGTATATACACGCTGTAAAACTTTCAAACATGTAAAATAAAAGATGGATTTTAAAAAAAGAGTGTGCATTTCTTTTGCGTTAGCGCAACAGGATGGTTTACAGAGATCTGGAACACAGCAGCTTATTAAGAGTCAGTGTCTGAACATCAAACAGTTCCTGCTATTCGCCCTTTGGATCTCATTTTCATTCTTCATCACCAACCTTCTGACCGATTTCATGTGAACCGTTACTTCTCGGGCACCAGCTTCTTCATCTCAGAATACTGCTTACACCCAACACCATCGGTTATTTGTTGATTATATTATGATTTCCGATACAGTTCTTTTGTTCTGAAAGTCTTTCTAGAATAGTAGAAGTTTTCCCGTATTTGTTAACACTATCCTATCATCCCGTCCCTTCTGCCTTTCCCAGTTTCACTACAGTACATGATTATAGCCGTACGAGCATATGTCAAAAAAAAAAAACACACATTTTCAGAAAATTATTTTTCAGATCAAAGCCAGCGTTTCATGTTAGTAATCTCCTTTTTGCCAAGAATGCCCTGTCTGCTTGTGATAGACTGTGATGTCTTGTTTGCTTCGTCCATCATGAGCTATTTTGCTACCAAGACAGAATTCCTCCGCTTCTTCAGCTTTGTGGTCCCCAATTTTGATGTTAAGTTTATCGACAGTCTTTTTTCTGTTTCTGGTGATTACTTTCGTGTTTCTCTGGTTTACTTTCAATACAGTTCTTTACTCATGAGTAGCCTGCAAATGGAAGCAACTCCATTTACAAGCCCAACGTCGGATCTGCCTCTCTTCTGCCTTTACCTTTGCTAAAGTCAAACGTAATCATATAAGAGAGCCTTAATTTTCTTTTCCATTCAGCTGTCTATTACCTTTATTTGAGACCTGGATGCATGAGATGTTAAGCTGCTGATGCAATAGTTTTCCCAATTATCTACCCTTGTTATCTTCGGGATTGTGAGGATGACGTTTTTCCGATCGCATGCCTCTCGTCTCACAGACCCTACACGCCAACTTGGTAGTCATTTCTTAGCTATTTACCTCAACGATTTTAGAAACTCCGAGGGAATCTTACCTATTACTTATCTCTTATTTGATGACAAGCTTTGCAAAGTTCTGTTAAACTATGAGTGTATTGCTATGTCACTTAACTGTTCGAAACAGACTTCCGTTTCTTCTTCTGTCACGTCATCACCTAGTCCCTCCCCCTCGTAGAGCACTTCATTCAACTCTTCCACCAACACACTCTGACCTCTACTTCTACAGTAGAATTGCTTTTGTATTCAAATGGAAGTTGTTTTGATTTTTCTATGTGCTTAATCCATCTTTCTGACGGCAATTAGTTCTTCATCTTATTTTTCGTTAAGCTATTTCATCTTAGCTTCATTGAAATTTCTGTTTCTTTCGTTCCTAAGTGCTTTTCGTTGCTGTAATGCTCTGTCTCTGAATATTCTCATACTTCCTTTTTTCGTCGATCAGTTGCAGTATTTCTTCTGTTACCCAAGGTTTCTCCGTAGCCAACATCTCTGTACCTATATTTACTTAGCCAACTTCTGTGATTCTCCTTTTTTCGCCAAGTCTTTTCTACTGCCTACGTGACGTTCATTATCGCTGTATCTACATCCTTAAAGAAAGCAGCTCGTGTTCCCTCAGTACTTCAATATCCCCTTCCTTCCATATACTTCAATATCCCACTTCTTTCCATATTGATTATTTCGGCTGACTCTCTAAAACTTCAGCCTACGGTTCATCGTTACTGAACTGCTTCGTGAGTCTGCTCTTGTTGCGACTTACAACTCAAAATTTGATTTCCGAATCTCTGTCTCACCTTCATGTAATCCAGACTTTGTCTTTCCGAGTTTCCACGTCTTTTACAACACCACTTCCGCCACCACTGATTTCTGGACAGTCCGTACAACGTTCTAATCCATAACAAGCATTAGATTTTCATTTGCCTTTACGTACTGAATTACACGTTTTATCTTAATCTGTTTATCTTCTGCTTGTGACCGGTAAGTGTACCTTAACTACTGTCCATTCCGATGAGAACAAATCTCTCACTGCCCAACCTTCTTCTTCATAACGAATCCTACATCTGATACACTCCTTTTGGTATTACCCCGTATTGCTCTGACCAGAAATCTTTATGCTCTATCTGTTTTTCTTCACTCTACCATATTTTAAATTTTACTTTCCTGTTCAGATTTTTTTAGTGTTAAAATTATAAAAAAAATACAAGAAATTTTAGAGAGGAACTCGCAGTTGACCGTCACAGTAAATGAGGTAACGTTATCCTCACAAACAGACCGAGAGACGTCCTATTATAAGATAGTCCTTGATCCCTTGAATCAGTAATAACTATTGAATATCAAGGAATAACAGTGTAGATAGTCCTAAAATGTAAATACCATATAAAAATAGTTGTAGAAACAGCACATGTTACATCGAGATTCGTTGGAAGGCAACTAAGAAAATATAATTTGCCCACTAAATCTGTAAGTTGTGAATCTGATGTTCGCCGATTCTTGAGTTCTGCTTATCAGTTCAAATGGCTCTGAGCACTATGGGACTTAACTTGTGAGGTCGTCAGTCCCCTAGAATTTAGAACTACTTAAACGTAACTAACCTAAGGACATCACACACATCCATGCCCGAGGCAGGATTCGAACCTGACACCGTAGCGGTCTCGCGGTTCCAGACTGTAGCGCCTAGAACCGCTCGGCCACAACGGCCGGCTTGCTTATCAGTGTGAGTTCCTTACCAAACAGGGTTATTAAATGAGGAAGACACAGTCTAAAGAAAAACGGAATTTTTCGTCATGAGATCATTTAGTAAGCTCGAAAATGAAACGGAAATAGTCATCAAACTATTGTGGTATGAGTTTGCGAATCAGGAAGAGGTTTGAAATTCCGAGAGTACACGTTTTGGGATGAATCAGACTACATATTATTTCCTCCCCATAAACCTCGTAAAATGACCATAACAAGAAAATCAAAGGAATTTGAGCTTATATACGAATGGAAAAAGTAGAGAGGGTAGAAAATGCAAGTTTCAATGAAAGGAAATGTATTCATGAACAAGAGAAATTTGTTAACATCGAATATCTGCAATAGGTAAATTAACAGCACAAAAGAAGCGGCAGGTGTGACTGTGTGATGTACAGTAAGAACTGAAACGCTGCAGTGCAGAAAAATCTCCCGTTGTTCTGCTTCCTGCGACGTTCCATCTTGACAGCGTTCCAGAACGTCGTGAGGAGTAGGTGAGTGCTGAAACCCATTCTTAACGCCCTCTGCACAGAAGCGGCAGAGGATATGTTGCAGCTGTGTCAGCCTGATCCTTTCTTCTGGGTGTATTACTATAGATTCTAGACAAACAAACAAAGCAAGTGTTGAGGAAACATGTGCATTCGCAACCCAACCGTCATTCAACAAAAATGAAGCTAAGTGTCGTAACATTTTCCAGAGACGTTTAGACCACGTTTCGAAGTATCTATAGCATTCCAGCCCAGTCCTTACACAGAAAGAGAGAGTAAAATAACATTAAAACTATTGTTCCAGTCCCAGATTCGGGTTGTTCAAATTTCTTTATTAAAAGGATTATAAATGAAATTCGCTAAATTATGTATTAAAAGTAACTTGTAAGTACAAACTACTTGCAAGGATGACGCTAGGGAAGACAGGCAGAACTCATTTATTTCTTACATTGCCTTCCTTCCGCATCCAAAATAAACGCTAGGGACATCATACACATCCATGCTCGAAGCAGGATTCGAACCTGCGACCGTCGCAGCAACGCGGTTCCGGACTGAAGCGCCTAGAACCGCTCGGCCACAGCGGCTGGCCCTTCCTTTTTTCTCGGATGAAGCAATCATTGCGTGACAAGTACATCTATAAGATGTGTGAATGCTCCTATTACGCATAATAGATACTGATAGAACAGTAGTGTAAACGCTTAGTAGTAAGGGGAGCCCGTCGACTAGCGACGCGGCCCGCCGGCTCCACCGGCAGAGGCGGTGTGCGTGGGCGGCGGCTGGCAGGTGCTGGCCGCGATACGGAGGCGATAGCGTGCCAGATACGCCGCAGTGACGCGATCGCCCGCTATTTTAAGGAATGAAGTTATACCTTGCCTCCCAAGGCTGGACGTGTCCCGAACACCGCGAAAATAACGTTCATAATTAAATCCATCGGCGAGGACAGAACATAAATCTGCCTTCAAGGTTAGTTGCTTATTAGTAATTACGGAACCGATGTGTTCTGATAGAGCGAGCCGTGAACGCTCGCGCACCGTTACGAATACAGTCGTTCGTCTGCTGGCGCGGCACCGGGCGACAGAGTTATGTCGGAACCGCGATGTTCCGCACGATAGCAGAGCTCGGCGCGTGGGCCGGAGAGAGTTATCTGGCCGTATTTATTGACTCCAGCGCGGCGTGGGACATAACTCGTCACTGCAAACGCTGCTATTATATTCGTCAGGGGCCCTCGGTCGCGGAGATGATGTCTATCTCAACGGGTAATCACTCGTTCATCAAAAAACCCAATAGAGATACAAAGTCGCGCCACGAATTAGGTAGTGTCCACTGTTCGTTGTCGAGTACTGCCGCTGCTTTACTATTTAACGTGATAGAAATGTCAGATTTCGTGGAATTCGACAGTTTTATTAGGAATTTAGTGTGTCTAGAGTTATGTGCCAGTATATTTACGTCTCTACTGCTACTCGTCTCGGAGAGCGACCTTCTACGCCGAAGCTGGTACATATACAGGATAAATTAATGCAACAGTTTAATTAGTTCCTTTGTACTGAATTCCACAGCTCCCCCCCCCCCTCCCCCCGAGAATTTGTACAAATAATTGATCGTGAATAGTTGTCATACTCGTATAAACTTGTGAGACAGTTTGAACTGTTACTACAATGACGCACATATGTGACACAAGTATTACATGAAATTTGCGACATTGGTGAAACCAGGTAATAAGGACATCTACATCTATGTCTGTACTCAGCAAGCCACCTTATAGACTTAAAACGGATTTAGTCTAAGGTTATGGAATATACAGGGCTTGGCCGGAAGTGAAAGTGACAGAAATGGGAGCTCCATGTGGCCAAGCATTTAGAAAAAACAGCATTTTAGGCGCTGTAAGGTGAAGCAAGAACCATTTATGGGAACATACTTTCCAGAGAATGGATGTCGCGGCGGGGAGAGTAAGAACAGTAACCCGAAGGTCATGGTGTCAAATTCATATGTTGACAGGCTTTCTACTTTCTTCTACTTTCAGTTCTATTGCACTACAAGTAAACCGAAATAAATCACAGAACATTGTATTTAATAATATCTTCATACAAGACATGAAAAGCAAAAGGCAAACAAAATTTTATTATGCAACTAATTTCCAAGAAAGTATTGAACTTGCAGCGTTCGCGAGGACTCTTCATATAACTTTCCAACAGGGGGCTGTAGTTAAGACGCACAGGATTTTGTATTCCGTTAGGTTCATTTTGAACTTCGAGCATCCCTTGCTCAGCTGTACGCTGACAATAAGTTCCCTGGTTTTTACGTTGAATACCACCGCAGCACATGCAAAATAACTAAATAATCTAATTTTTGTGTTAGCAGAAGAGCCAACACCGTGTTACGAGTGGAGGCCGAAATGCACGCGTTTTAGCCCAAGCAGGGTGGCGTGAGGAGGGAAGAACTATACTGACGTGAGGTCTGGAACATGACAACGAATGAGAATTCAGAAAGCGGACGTAATTAGTTTGATACTTAACTTTAATCCATTAATGATGAACGTCGCTCTTGACGGTACATGATTCACAATATTATCTGTTCAGAATACATTCTTGAAGATAGTATTTATAGTAACTGAATATGGCGCCTTAATAGGTTGTAGGAAATGACGTAGCTGAAGCCTATGCTAAACTTTCGTCTCTGCAAATGAGAGCGTATGCAGACAGTGAACCATCGCTAGCAAAGTCGGCTGTACAACTGGGGCGAGTGCTAGGGAGTACCTCTAGAATAAACCTGCCGTGTGGGGGCGCTCGGTCTGCAGTCACTGATAGTGGCGACACGCGGGTCCTACGTATAATAAAGGACCGCGTCCAACTTAAAGGCTACCACCTAGCAAGTGTGGTGTCTGGCGGTGACACCACACTAATATTATATACAAAGTGCTAGTTTACACCTTAGAAACTCTTCATGGAAATTTAATTGTAATCCTAAGTTTTCCTTTGAATATGTTTTTCATGCCTTTAATGGAAATATTAATACATGCAGTTTAGTATTATATTTAGTTTTATTTGCAACATAAGTAACGTAGAAATTGAAGGTATCAAAAATTTTCGCATGGCGCTCGAAATCACAACTCTCGGATTACCGTTGTACAGTCTTACAGCTCCGCCAACTGCTACTAGAATACTTTCTTTTCTTGCACTTGCGCCCTGCGTCCTCGATTATTTGCTGGATGTATTTCAGTCTCTGTCTTCCCCTAGAGTTTTTACCCTCTATAGCACCCTCTAGTATCTGGAGGTTATTCCCTGATGTCTTAAATGTCCTTTCTTCTTGTCCCTTCTCCTCGTCAGTGTTTTCCTTATGTTCCTTTCTTCGCCGATTCTACAGTGAACTTCCTCATTGTTTTCCTTATGAGTAGTTCACCTAATCTTCACAATTCTTCTGCAGCACCACATCGCAAAGGCTATGATTCTCTTCTGTTCCGATTTTCCCCCAGTCAGTGTTCCGTTACCATACAATGCTGTGCTCCAAACGTACATTCTCAGAAATTTCTTTCTCAAAATACTGTTTGATACTACAGTAACGTGCTTGGCCATCTGGAACTTCCATTTCCATCACTTTCATTTCTTGCAAAGCCCTGCATATGCCAGAAAGCTGAACGAAATCAGTGACTGTCCTTATTTAGTCGCGAATAGTGGGAGGGGAGAAAAGGTTGTTGGTAAGCTTCCGTGTGAACTCCAGTCGCTCTGATTGTATTTTCTTAGTCTTTTCGCGAGATATACGTATGAGAAGGCTGTAAGTTGTTTGACTCTTCTAGGAAAGTATGCTCATGCAACTTTAACAATAAACCTACGCTGTGATGTACAATGCATCTAATGTAACGTCTGCCACGGGGTTGGATGAGTAACCCATGTGACGCTTTCTGGCTAGCTAAACGAATCTGTGACAATTCGCGCTCCTCTTCTTTGGATAACAAAATTATAGATTAACTTGCTCAAGAGTAAAGCAACGTAGCTATAAGAAGATTTGGTTTTGTCTTTTGCAAGAAGTTATGATCGCGAATATCGTACCACTATTGCACCGTGTATTGTCGATGGCTTTTCTCATTAGTTATTCTTCTGCAAGTAATTGTGAAAACATTCAATTGAGTTTATGACAGAGCGTGGCTTGTGACAAGCAGATTGTCACCTAGAGACACTATGCCGTGATTGAAGCTATAAGACCCATGAAAGTCACCGCCACTAACTGTGTGTCTAATGTGTAATTTGCTGGGAAGGCATAAACTGTTTCACACAAAAACATAATTCTACACAAAACAGGTTAAGAACTTTCCAAACTCAGTCTAAGGCTGAGAAAACAAGGTAACAACGGAACTGTGCAATTACTACGCCGTCTCACAATGCAGTCATATCTTCATACCTGATCAGCTGTCGCAGAATTGTAGCCAGTATGATAAAACTAAACCCAGTCACTCACATTATCGCATCAGCACTTAGGAGCACGTTCTCAGCTTGCATACACATACCCGTTCGAACACATTTATCATTAGAACCCAGAAGAAGGAATTGTTGCTGGTCGGAGTGACCGAGCGGTTCTAGGCGCTACAGTCTGGAACCGCGCGACCGCTACGATAGCAGGCTCGAATCCTGCCTCGGGCATGGATGTGTGTGATGTCCTTAGGTTAGCTAGGTTTAAGTAGTTCTAAGTTCTAGGGGACTGATGACCTCAGAAGTTAAGTCCCATAGTGCTCAAAGCCATTTCTGAACCAAGGAATTATTGGCCAAAAAGTTAAATGAGGCATATGTACAAGTACTCATCAGAGATGTTCAGTCTAGCGTAACGCAAAGAATGTTTTGGATATTGAATAAATACTACGAGATTCCTTAAAAGCGCTAGTAATAGTACTCCGTAATCATAATTAATGATTCTGACATTTTCAGTGTGAATGAAATTAATAATCAGCAAAGCGGAACGGTTATTGCGAATCGAAATTAAGTAAGAAAATTGTACAAAGTATTTATTCGAATAAATTAATATGCATACTTTTTCTCAGAGAATTCCGTAGTGAATTTATGAAAATGGCCAGTGTTACGCGACTCTGAACGTGCTATGCAGTAGCGGCATAATCGAAGTGTTGTACACGACTACGTAACTCCAGTCAGCATATCGCGAATTCCTTCAATACAAAAATCACGACCATATAACTTGTACCGTACTTCGTTCTTGCTCCAGCATTTTTGACTAAATATTTCCACGAAGACGAGGTGGTACCCAACAACTGCATTAGCGAGGGGGGGACGGGGAAGGGGTAAGGTTCCGACGGAGTAAGCGAAGCAGAATTTCTGACAAAGCGAGTCTGAAAACTGATTAAAACTGACAACTTGAAAATTTTTACTTAAGACACACTCACACTTAGACACATTAAGTAAGTACAAACGTAAGCGTAGATCTTGTTAGGCCAATATTCGTGTGGCTTTTCGGTTTTGGCAGCAGTGTTGGTGGTTTAGATATAAAGCTGTGGAGTTTGCGGTAAGAGATGTCTATTGTACATTACTCAAAACAATGAAGAGCCATTACAAACTGCAATGCAAATGCCTTATCGTTTGTTGTTCGTTTATCCAGGTGGAATGAGAGGACTGAGGAAACCTCTTACACAGACCCTTTTCTTGTTAATATCTGTGACCATGTGCGGTTTATCGAGTCGTACCAGCAACTTGGTCAGAGTAGTATGTCTTAGCAAGTGCGATCTTGAATATTCTGGTTGGGAGAAAGACATAGTTGATTGAAACATTGTGACGTTTCAGTGGTCAGATACGTACATTAGAATTGAACGAGTATGGAGATAATAATATTGATAGTCCTGCAGCGAGATGAGATGCAACCAAAGCGAACATTCTTTAAACACATTGCTAAATAAGAGCATGTCCTCAGCTGCTGAAGTCCTCACATATGGTGTGTGTACGGACTAGGCAAAAATGTGCTTTGTTCTTGTTGGCCGAGAATTATCCGAATGGGACGGAAATTGGTGGATGTGATATGCATGTACAGACTAACAAATGATTACAATTTCAGAAAAATTAGATGGTTTATTCAACAGAAAGAGATTCTCAAAATGAGGAAGTCAATAATGCATTGGTAAGCCTCTGGCCCTTTATCTTGCTGAAATATAAGCCCAGGATAGTTTGCCATGAAGGGCAACAAAACTAGGCGTGGAATATCGTTGACGCACCGCTCTGCTGTAAGGGTGCCGCGTATGACAACCAAAGGGGACATGCTACAATGTGAGATGGCACCCCTGAAATCACTCCTGGTTGTCGGACCGTATGGCAGGAGTGATCTGTATCAGTAGAGAAATTTAAAAACTTCTGCCGGTCCGGTACTCGAGCCCGGGTCCCCTGATGGGTAGGTAGATGCTCTCACAACTGAGCAATCCGGATGTAGTGGTCATTGCTTTCCACTGACAGTCTTCCCGTCAGGCCCAAATTCTCAACTTATCTGCCCACTGCTAAAGTAGTTCCCCTGACTGTTATACTCATTACTCGACGCGTTTTGCCGAGCGTTCGAGCGCGGTGCACCTCTACGCTGACGGAATCAATGGCCAGTCTGTCCTTAATTATGTATGTAGTGTCTGCTCTTTCGGACATGTCCCAAAGAACAGACACTACCTATATGATACCCCACCGTTGTCTAAGGCGTATGGAGACACGTCTTCCGCCTGGAATCTCATTGCCTACAGTAGAATTGTCTTCATTGAAGAGTACCGCTTCGACCTGAACCCCGATGACTAGCGATAAAGTGTCGGGAGACGCCCCAGACAGTGGTGGAGTACCAACCTGAATATCACCTGCCACACAGCTCGACAACCATCATGAGCAGGACCCTCCAACCAGCACAGAATTCTGACGATCTAACGCATCAGTTGGACGGAATCTGCCATGTTGCCCCTCAGGAGGACACCCAATAACTCTGTCAATACTAAGACGAATAATTCCTTGCATAAGGACCAGAGGCGGATCAATGCGTCATGTAAATCACTAAATCACTTCTAACACGTCTGCCGGTTTCCGTCCCATACAGGAAACTCCTTCTTGGTGCTCAGTTTCCTCTTTTTTTTTTTTTTTTTTTTTTTTTTGCCTGTATGAGGTTTGCGATCATATTGACATAAAAATTCTTACTAATAGTAATAGGTTGTTAATAACTGTCACAGGATGTTGGTTGAACTTCTGTACTGCATTACTCGTATGTAGTCGATCATCAGAGGATCAAAAGTACAAAATTTGACGAAAAAATTTTTTGACGCTATCAAAGTCATACATAAAAATCTACTATGATAATGTTTCCTCAACTTTGTGTTTTGATTATCTGATGATGGGCTATGCCGGAAATCCGTAATGCGATAGACAAGTTCATCTAACGACTTGTGGCTGTTATTAACGACCTGTCAACAGTAGTTATACCTTTTATACATGTATTTCAAGTGGTTGACTGCCTTTCTGGTTGCATGTAGACTTATTATTCAGCAACACTGATAGTGTATACTAGCAGCAACCACGTTTAAAGTCAGCTTTGTTCATCTGGCTTTTTGCACGCTTGGATCCAGTATTCGGCGAGTATATGAGTACAGGTTTATTGATTTTAAGATGAACAATAAATTTAATTTGATCCTTTTTAAAGCAAAATCTTACTCCAGGAATTAATCACTCTCGAGTAAGAGACTTAGGTTCTTTCAGTGTGACTTAATAACATTAGGGCACCACTTGTTCATACTGTCATTTACAACATCAAATTTAGGCCGACCATCGCCTTGTGTTATAATCTATTAATTGAGGTTATATAGGCCTAGTCATAACAAGGTTTGTTGGCCTGGTATCAGGTAAACAACGTTCAGATAGGTGTGAACACTGTGTATATTCACTTTTTCAATAGTTTTTTATATTGACTGTGTAGTATCACTTTTATCCTATTACTGTTTCTCTTTTGTTTTTTAATCTTTGTGTTTATTCCACCAGCCGGTGCAGTAATTTGGAAAATGGGTTTAGTTACAAATTCGCGTATTAATTCTCGCCCCGAAGCAGCGTTGCGACAATAGAAATATACACAAGTCCAAACCATGCCACAGAATATTAATAAAAATAAGTAGTATTTAACACCAGACTTGCTGCAACAGCGAGAAAAGGCGAGTACATTCGAGAGTGACTAAGCTGTCTAATAACTACTGCATCTGGTGTGATGGTAAGAAATTATAATTATTGTAGAAGTCACTCACATATGACGAATATACGGGAGAAGTAGACGCACGTATTTTCTTAGATTTACCGTTCCATGTGGCCTGGTTGCAAATAATATCGGTTATAGTGGGTATAAGATTCAGTTAAAAATTATAACAAAAGCAATCGGACTTCGTTAGAAAAAGAGAAATGATGAAGACTGCAGGTATTAGTGTCTCGGCAAATGACCAAATTAAAAAAATATGGCGGCCACAAAGGAAGAAAAGGGCATGTTCATCTACCTTCATTTTTGTAATGCGCTGTCGTTGAGATCGCCGCTGCTATCTGTGTCCATCTCGTATAAATAATAACAATATTGGCCCAGGAGAATGTGTTATTAGGCTTCGATAAATACTGATAATCGGGGAGGTTTCGTTTTGACTTAAATTGGTGATTATTCAAATAACCTTTCATAAATACAGTATCAGGTTTCACATATACGTCTACACTTAATGATAAACAAGAACAGAAGAAAAGACTACTACTAAATCTAATACTTGAAGAGCGTAATTGTATCATGGCCTCTCAGAGTGTATCAGTGCTCTTACTTAACGGTGACTGGCCGATGGATATCTGGCAAATATTTTACATTTTGGTTTATCAAGAAATAGTGAAAAAGTATCTCCATATGGCCCCTTTGGCGAATTTTCCGTTACATTTGCGGGCAATGAGTCCAGTCACTTTGCCCATAGAGGTAGTTCTGTCACTTCAGTTTCACAAGCTCTGTTTACGCTGTGTGTGTCTCTTTTACTCTATCCGTTTCTCATATCACAAGGAACAGTATTTTTTTCTTCAATTTAGGCACTTCATAATACACTTATTTACATAATTCTGTTTAAATATATAAACAGATAATTCGTACATTTTAGTTCATATCGTAACATTCTACCTTACGCACTATTTACAATATAAATATTACTAGGTCATGGCATCCTCTCTCTTTTACGTATCTTTCTCTTTCATTATTTTTCCTTGTACTTTTCGTGGTTACATACAAATATATTTCTTGCATGAATTTTTCATTCACAAAATTACACTTCACAAGTTTACATTTTACAGTTACATATACATACAGGGTAAGATAAAAATATAGTTTTTCATGGATGTCGCTTGTTTTGGTCTGGGAATTTCAAGTTATCTCTTCAACCTGGGAAGACACCTGGCTTGGCAGTAGCGGTACCTTCTTCCGTCGCAGTGGCTGTCTTTTCCATGTATTGCTCTTTACTACTTGCGTCTGTTCGCATGTATCCCAGTATATGATAAGCATGTGACAAAACAACATTTATAAGGATTAATACTTAGTCTAACTTAATTCTGTTATATAAAATAAACATAGGTGCTGTTCAGTTTTTGTTCAGAGAACAAGGATGTAACTTTATATTTGTTCATAGAGTGTGGATCATGTGCGGCAGTGGTATGTCCTATTATTGAACGGGTCATGGTATTTGTCTCTTTACATCTTGTCGCTGTGATGAGCATCCATAAGAAATTACGTTTTGCTGGTGATTCAAATCGTCAATTAGCGTCCGTTGTAGGTAAGCACACGCATCAATTAGTCTGGGCGCAAGCCACGCAGGGTCGAGTATCCGCCTTCCGCCGAGTCAGACGGATCGCGCGTGTAAACAGTGCTATGCCCACAGGATTTACTGACTGACCATACTGACATCCATTACGTCGCTTACGTTGGCCGTCGAATGCAGCCATATATCACCCCATATTAAGAATACATCAAACTGAGCATTAAACACTAAACTCTTACAATACGATCACGCAAGTAATCTATATGGCTGAAAGACTCATTACGACTGCGAGAGACAGATTAGGTCAGTCGTGACAAAAAAACTCGGCGGATATGTTGTGGAACATTACGTATATAACGGACTGATTGACTTCTGATTTAGATTTGAGGAAGTAGGATAGCAGCGGAACTGTAACTAGCGCAATTGATGTAAATTGCTATTGTGAATACTGAATGTAAATTAATTAAAAATGATAACATTTCATCTCATATAAGAGGAGGATGTATCCTGAAATGTAGCTATGAAGCTCATTTATGGAAAAATATAACTTCATGTATCGAAAATATACATTTAATTCCTAGCTTATTTTAACTTCTGCCTTGTCAGTCGCTCGGGACATTATTTCATGTGTTTGAACTCTTTATTTCATGGGAAATAAGTAGAACCTGCACCACTGCCGTTTATACTATATTTTAAGAGATTAAATTCGGGATTTTATCAAAATTAATACACAATTTGTACACTGTTTCCCATGCTGCAGAGTGAATACGTCACAGCACCACAAGACAAATTCTCCACGGCAGACAGTTGTGCCTCTGACTATTTTAAGAATTTTCAGAGTCGACGATCGCCGGAATTCTGGATAGCCACAAATATTTTATTCCTGGTGCTGACTTAGACATCAGGAGACAGACAGAATGTGATTTTGAGCTGTAACTTCTAATTAACTAGTAATTTTGTACCTGGAAGTGCAGGAGATAACTGTGTAAAAATATTGGGGAAACGATCTCTCTCGCCAAGAAGTTTCCATTCAAGTGACTAGATATTATTGAGTGACAATACTTTAACTTCAATTTAATGGGGAGATAGGTTAAAACTGCTAACATGTGGTGATAAGTGATCATGAACTGAAGGTACAAATTTAAGGTAAGTGCCTAGGAACCATAACCATCTGACACTTTCAGTTGCAATGACAACAACGGAGACTGGAGGAATCCTTTTGACATTTCACGACAAATAGGTTGATGTACACTTTCTACTAATCACCGTATTTGTTGTAGCTGACTAGGAACTAACTGATATATCTGTATGTGTGCTGGGCAGAATGTGAGAACAGAATACGAAAATGTTTCGTTTTTTTTTTCGGAAGTGGGGGCGGGGGGGGGGGGGGGGGTTGGAGGACGAGAGGCAAGAGGGCAGCGGCCCTCCCATGCCACTTGGTGGGTGCGGCTGGTCTGTGCCGTGTCTCATGCACTTCTAGTTGGGCTGACTCAAACAAAAGTGTGCTTTTGTAGTGACAGTGTCTAACCCAGACACTCGATTGAAACCAGCATGTTTGACTAAGTTTTTAAGTGTGAATCACACAATTTAGTGTCCGATTTAACAAGAAACATTCTCAATGGCTCGGGTTTCCAGAAGCTGAATATTACGTACCGAAAGAAGTCAGTTACTGACGAGAAAATGAATCAACAGTAGGGCAACGGCAGAGGAGACAGCCACCGCCAGTAATAGTGGTCAGTGACCTGCCTGCTGTCTCGACAACTCTAGTAGCAGCGACATGTTTCCATGACGAAATTCTGGGTCTGGGACACTGACCATCTGTCAGGAACCGTCTGCGGTTCGGCCGTCTACTGCGTAGCAACCGCCGGACCTAGGCAACAGGCCCCTGTTCAAGGCACTTCTGCGTGGTGTAGGAACGCTACATATTCCGGATGGCCAGCTGCTGGCAGTTGTATCTAAACAACCCGGTTCAACTCGTCATAGTCAAACAGTGGGTTATATTATGACGTTGCACCTATACGAGACAACGCCGTACCAATGAAGTTGCCACCGCCGCCGTCACCGGGCGCCGAACCTTTGGATGCTGCCTGACCACCCGTGTGCTTGCGTGGTTCAGCACTCTGCCGCCTTCGCGGCCCTATAACGCTTCGACTGAGACGGCAGCTTCTTCGAGTACTCCAGGGCAGTCTTCAATGTCGACTTCCACTACAACCGACAGCATCACAATGGCAGAGGGAACCATTTCAGATCAGATAAGTTCCTGTGCAAATAGTGAGATGGTGTTTAACTCTGAAGTTCAAGCTCCACTTATAGATCTCGTGAATATAAAACAGTCACCCATTATGTGTAATTCTAAAAAAGGAACTGAGCTGGTTAGTCCAAAATCAGAGCGCGAAAGTGTAACTAGCAGGAATTCAGGCAAGGAGAATGAATGTCGGGCAGATATGATGTCTCAGCTAACACAAATGATCCAGGAATTGGGAAATAATATGAATAAAATAGCGAATAATATTAGTAAAATTCGAACAGATATGCGCACATTGCAAACAGTTACGAAAACAATTCGGACTGATACGGGTACATTGCGAACTGAAATAGGTTCCGCTGTGAAAGAGGAAGTTGAAAAAATTATGGGTAACCTGCAAAAAGTAACTGATGATAAATTAAAATGTGTCTGAGCGGATATGGGGAAAATCACAGACGAAGTTGTAATAGTAAAATCTAAAATAGAATCAGTGGAAAAAGCTCTTGGGGGAAAAAATGGATAAGATACAGATGAAACTTTTGGGCAAGGTTAGCGACTGTATAAAAGCGCAAGATGCTCATAAAGGCGATATAAATTTAGCAATTAATGACATTGCCAATCGTGTAGGTGAGGGGAAGAAAGAAGTGGGCAAAATTAAAGATAAAACATAGTCCAATATCACTAGTGAAAATGAATTTAAAAAACAAATGCAACAGATAAAAAGTGATTTAAATTCGTCAGCCTCCCAACAGGCCACGCCGGTTATAAATATCCCTTGCACAAATAACGGATCTGTGAAATGTTACACAGATGACTGAAGATATCACCCAGTAAATTTCTTGGCTGCGTGTAGGGATGCTTTTGTTCACGGCATGTCGGACGGGGGAAATTCGCGAGAAGTGCAATCGCGTAACAACCGGTCAGGAAACTGATGTTCGCCACATCTCAGGTCCAGGGATGGCGATCTGAACAGGTGATGAAAAGGACTTAAGATAATGGTAATGGTAGAAATGTTGATAGGTTTGGAGAAACGCAACAAATATGTAATATTGAGATATGTAATATTGAGAATATTATGAATTATTTTGGGATGAACATGAGATTGAGGGATGGATAGAACAGCATGTGTGTACACTAGAATTAGAAGAGAAGGGACGAGACGTAGAAAATGGTTTATTAATGGAGATATATTTAGAACGAAGGTATATGTATAGCCAGTTATTGAAATTGAAGGTGGCAAAGAAATGGTAGATGCACTTCTAGTTTCAGGTAGTAATGTGACAACGATGTCGGAAAGTTTTGTCAACATGATCAAAAATAGGAAACTAGTAATCTTCCCAGTCACTGGCGTTCTGATTAAAACAACTGTTGATGGTATGAGTAAGCCAATAATACAACAAATGCTTTCAGAATTCAGATGTGGAGAAAATAAATTCGAGATAGACTGTTTTGTAGTGAATGGTCTAGTAAAGGAGGTAGTTTTAGGTACTGACTTCCTGTGCAAATATAATACTTTGCTTAATTGTGTAGGAAAATGCCTAGAATTTGAACTTCAGAATGAAAATGGGCAAGCAAAATTTAAACGACTTTTAACAGGTGAAAATAAATTTGCTCATACCATAGTTACTGAGGGTTGGAGTGAGGAAGTCGATATGCATAACAGAATTAAGGAAGTGATTGATGCAGTCAAGAGTGTAGAGAGAAAGGGGAGAAATGAAAAGCTGTCCTAATTTGTAATTAGTGGTGGTAATTTTTGAGGGATGATTTTATATGTTTTACTTGGGGATTCATTAGTAATTTGTTTGTTTATTGTGGCACTGTAGGTGTGCAAGAATGGGAAGTTTAGGCACTGAGGGTGCGTGGAGGTCAGTGACCTCGTGTGTTTAAGTAAAATATGTATTGATTTATGCTTTGAATAAGAGTGTGGCAAAGAATTTAGTGGTCAATTTGAAAGGTATTAAAATTGTAATTGTAAGTGCATGCATTTTTTGATTCATGGAGGTAGGAAGAATTTATTAAAGTCAATTAAATAGAACTTATGGGAATTTGAGCTTTCTGTGATTCAGCCATTTGCCTTGTGACTTTGTCCCAAAGTAACGTTTTCCGCTGGAGGGAATCTTTACCGAGGATCCTGGTTGGTTTTGGAAAATTGTTTGTTGATAGGTTTCTGCTTTTGGTTTTCGTTGTAGACAGATTTGTCATGATGAACGGCGGAGCTTGGAATTCAGAGGCAGAGACGATTTCTGCGAGGCACTTGGTCAAAAGACTGATATTAGTTGATCAATACTTCGTGTTAAAATCCGTGTGAGCGTGTGTGGTGGGACAGAAAAATTAGTGCAAAAAGGTGCCTTAGCGCTGAATGAGTGGCACAAAAAGTGCTTACAAAATCGGACATAAGTGAAAGTGCATTTAAAAATTTTCTTCTTGTCCAAAAAGTTGTTTATGCATTACTGAAATGCAGGCGATTATTTAATATGCCATTTCGTTCGTAATTTGTGTTAGTTTAAGTTTATTTAGAAATTCGTGCTGCCCCCACACCACTACAAAAATTTTGTAAACACTATTGGCCTGCCATTTCAATCATTTACACTCCTGGAAATTGAAATAAGAACACCGTGAATTCATTGTCCCAGGAAGGGGAAACTTTATTGACACATTCCTGGGGTCAGATACATCACATGATCACACTGACAGAACCACAGGCACATAGACACAGGCAACAGAGCATGCACAATGTCGGCACTAGTACAGTGTATATCCACCTTTCGCAGCAATGCAGGCTGCTATTCTCCCATGGAGACGATCGTAGTGATGCTGGATGTAGTCCTGTGGAACGGCTTGCCATGCCATTTCCACCTGGCGCCTCAGTTGGACCAGCGTTCGTGATGGACGTGCAGACCGCGTGAGATGACGCTTCATCCAGTCCCAAACATGCTCAATGGGGGACAGATCCGCAGATCTTGCTGGCCAGGGTAGTTGACTTACACCTTCTAGAGCACGTTGGGTGGCACGGGATACATGCGGACGTGCATTGTCCTGTTGGAACAGCAAGTTCCCTTGCCGGTCTAGGAATGGTAGAACGATGGGTTCGATGACGGTTTGGATGTACCGTGCACTATTCAGTGTCCCCTCGACGATCACCAGTGGTGTACGGCCAGTGTAGGAGATCGCTCCCCACACCATGATGCCGGGTGTTGGCCCTGTGTGCCTCGGTCGTATGCAGTCCTGATTGTGGCGCTCACCTGCACGGCGCCAAAGACGCATACGACCATCATTGGCACCAAGGCAGAAGCGACTCTCACGCTGAAGACGACACGTCTCCATTCGTCCCTCCATTCACGCCTGTCGCGACACCACTGGAGGCGGGCTGCACGATGTTGGGGCGTGAGCGGAAGACGGCCTAACGGTGTGCGGGACCGTAGCCCAGCTTCATGGAGACGGTTGCGAATGGTCCTCGCCGATACCCCAGGAGCAACAGTGTCCCTAATTTGCTGGGAAGTGGCGGTGCGGTCCCCTACGGCACTGCGTAGGATCCTACGGTCTTGGCGTGCATCCGTGCGTCGCTGCGGTCCAGTCCCAGGTCGACGGGCACGTGCACCTTCCGCCGACCACTGGCGACAACATCGATGTACTGTGGAGTCCTCACGCCCCACGTGTTGAGCAATTCGGCGGTACGTCCACCCGGCCTCGCGCATGCCCACTATACGCCCTCGCTCAAAGTCCGTCAACTGCACATACGGTTCACGTCCACGCTGTCGCGGCATGCTACCAGTGTTAAAGACTGCGATGGAGCTCCGTATGCCACGGCAAACTGGCTGACACTGACGGCGGCGGTGCACAAATGCTGCGCAGCTAGCGCCATTCGACGGCCAACACCGCGGTTCCTGGTGTGTCCGCTGTGCCGTGCGTGTGATCATTGCTTGTACAGCCCTCTCGCAGTGTCCGGAGCAAGTATGGTGGGTCTGACACACCGGTGTCAATGTGTTCTTTTTTCCATTTCCAGGAGTGTAAATCTGTTCTTTCTAATTTGTTTTATATGTACTTGTATGAACTGAAGGGTGCTATAGTCTGGCAAGCCAGAATGGTTGTAAGTGGAGATTTGTGAGGTAACGGGCGAGTTGTGGCGCCCTAAAAATATTCTAAGTTCGGAGTTGGAGTGGCCGTGCGGCGGCCTCTCGGCGGGCTGCAGCTCGTCGGCGGGTGTGCCGAACGTTAGCCGGGGCAAGAGGGGTAGCCCCAGTGCAAGGTCGAGGCCGACCGCATGGCTGGGAATTTCGTGTTGACACCGTGACGAGGACTGTGCTTTGTGTCGATGAAGGAGATGTGTATGCCAGGAGTGCCAAAGATGGCGGACTTTGTGAAACCATAATGGTAGGCATTTCACAGCTCATCTAGAAATTAATAACAGCCAGAGGAATCATGATAAATCACAAAGAAACATGTTCATTACCATTATTTGCACGACACATTGTGCATTGGCTTGGAGACATGACGGGAGCACTGAAGCCAATCACAGCGCTCGTGAATGGAGTACTGCACAGGACGGCATGGCGTACTGTCGCAAAGGACCCGGAGTGCTGGACGGGAGGCAGCGACGCTCGGTCACACGAAAGATTTGGAAAGTGTAGCAGTTTGCATCTGGTCGCGGTACATAGAAATATTTGTAGTGCTGACTTTGCATCTGTGAGACTTCCATGGTCTCTGCAGTAAAGACGTAGTATGAATTTAGAACTGAATGCCTCACGAACTGTGTTGTTATTAATAACTACTTACTTGAAGTAGGAATCTATTGTTTCCCTGTTATCCAACTTATGTTTTATTTAAGTGGTGGACCATCGACACCAATAAATGTTTGCAGCAGTAAACGGTATTCTTGAAGGTACTTCTGCTATCATATTCATAATTTAAAGTCGTTAAAATAGTACCTGCAGGTTTTATTTAATTGCAACCTTTCAAATGGTTCAAATGGCTCTGAGCACTGTGGGACTTAACATCTGTGGTCATCAGTCACCTAGAACTTAGAACTACTTAAACCTAACTAACCTAAGGACATCACACACATCCATGCCCGAGGCAGAATTAGAATCTGCGACCGTAGCGGTCACGCGCTTCCGGACTGAGCGCCTAGAACCGCGAGACCACGGCCGCCGGCGCAATCTGTCATTTATAAATTTCAATGTCACATTCAAAATTAGCAATTGCCGAGTAATAGGAACCTTCGAACACTCGATTCATGTGTATATTCATATTGTATACAGTAGACTCAGCATTTCGTAGACTTTCTCAGCGTAATAACTGTTGATATTTTTCACGGGTTTGCAGCCGGTTCATGTCGTCGTGCAGAAACAATATTTTGGCTGACCAGCTGGCCGCCATCTTCAGGTGAGTTAATGGTCGTGCACTGCCTAACCGTAATTGAATTCCAGCCACAACGATGGAAACCTTTATACACCACAGACAGAGCTGCGTGTCTACTTGCCGCCAGGAGGCGCTGCCCATCATCTCCCGCACGACGACACGGTCCGGCTGCAGACCCGTGAAGAATATCAGTAGACTCAGCAGTATTTGGCTTGTAATGTGGCAACTACGTATCATACATAGCCACTAGACAACGGAACCAGCTAAAACTTTCAGTATCTCAACTCTGAGTCAGAGGGTACATAGTTGGGGCCACTCACATCATTGAATTTGAAAGCCCGCAAGGGTCTATACAAGGGCGATGTACCTGAGGACAATATTATGGAAATAGAAGAAGACATTGGTGAAGATGAAATGGGAGATATGATACTTCGTGAAGAGTTTCACACAGCACTGAAAGACTTGAGTGAAAACAAGGCCCTGGGAGTAGACAAGATTCCATTAGAACTACTGATGGCCTTGGGATAGACAGTCCTAACAAAACTCTACCATCTGGTGAGCAAGATGTGTGAGACAGGCGAAATACCCTGAGACTTCGAGAAGAATATAATAATTCCCATCCCAAAGAGAGTAGATGTTGACAGATGGGAAAATCACCAAACTATCAGTATAATAAGTCACCACTGCAAAATACTAGCACCAATTCTTTAAAGATGAATGGAAAAACTGGTAGACGCCGAACTCGGGGAAGAAAAGTTTGGGTTCCGTGAAATGTTGGAACGCGCGAGGCAATACTGACTCCAGCACTTATCTTAGAAGATAGGTCAGGGAAAGGCAAACCTACGTTTCTAGTATATGTAGTCTTATAGAAAACTATCTGGAATACTCTCTTTCCAATTTTGAAAGTGGCAGGTGTCAAATACAGGGAGTGAAAGGCTATTTACAATTTGTACGGAAAGCAGACGGCAGTTACAAGATTCTAGGGGCATTAAATTGAGCAGTGGATGGGAAGGGAGTGAGACAGGGTTCTAGCCTATCCCCGATGTTATTCAATCCGAATACAGAGCAAGTAGTAAAGGAAGTAACAGAAAACTTCGGAGTACGAATAAAAATCCCTGGAGAAGAAATAAAAACTTAAGAGTTTTCCTGATGACATTGTAATTCTATCAGAGACAGCAAAGGACCTGAAAGAGCAGTTGAACAGAATGAACAGTGTCTTGAAAGGAAGATATAAGATGAATATCAACAAACGCAAAATGGGGATAATAGAATGTATTCGAATTAAATCGGGTGATGCTGAGGGAATTACATTAGGAAATGAGACACTTAAAGTAGTAAATGAGTTTTGCTATTTGGGGAGCAAAATAACTGATGATGGTCGAAGTAGAGAGGATATAAAATGTAAACTGGGAATAGCAAGGAAAGCGTTTCTGAAGAAGAGAAATTTGCTAACATCCAGTATAGATTAAAGTGTCAGGAAGTCGTTCCTAAAAGTGCTTGTATGGCGTGTAGCCATGTATGGAAGTGAAACATGGACGAGAAGTAGTTAAGACAAGTAGAGAATAGAAGCTTTCGAAATGTGGTGCTACAGAAGAATGCTGAAGGTCAGATAGGTGGATCGTGTAACTAATGAGAAGGTACTGAATTGAATTGGGGAGAAGAGAAATTTGTGGCACAACTTGACTAGAAGAAGTGATCGGTTGTTAGGACATGTTTAGAGGCATCAGGGAATCACCAATTTAGTATTGGAGGGAGGGTAAAAATCGTAGAGGGAGACGAAGAGATAAGTACACTAAGCAGATTCAGAAGAATGTGGGTTGCAGTAGATGCACAGGATGGAGTAGCATGGAGAACTGCGTCAAACCAGTCTCTGCACTGAAGACCGCAACAACACAACAGGTGGAGAATATGATGGGCATCCATAAACAAGTATAGTTTCACTAGTCAAAGCTGTTTGATTATTACTATAGCAAAGACTAACCCCTAGAAGCTAATCATTCACTTCACTTGAAGTATTGCATAAATTACTTTGCAATACGATAAAACACAACACTGGGTTTAATTAACATAAAAAAGGAGCCTCTCATAACGAGTATGAAAAATACATCTTTAAATTGTACATAATTTTTCTTTTAACAATACTATCGTAAATCTCTTCATTATGCTTTATATGTACTTCAAATTTAATTAAATGTGAAGCAGCTATTCTTTGGAATAATATTTACACGATCTTGCACTGTAATCCTAGAAAACTATATTTTATTATCACTGGGAGTTGTTCATTAACAAAGCCTCCAAATGTTACTCTTACTTTAACTTTTGTTACTTCTTTTACTTTAGACAAAAAAAACTTTTAAACACACAAATACAAGAATTGTCCATTTAAATCAGGATGCTCGGTTTTAGTAGTGATAATATAAGAACCCTGCATAGGATAGTGATCAGGACACGAATTTATGTTTCATGTGCTTATTATTGAAACAACACACAAATTAACTTAAGCATGCCCATATACATTACTTAGCTTAATGTATGAAGTCTGTGAAGCAGTGGCGAAGATAGGTGGCAGGTGACATGGCGACTAACTGTACTCATAGCTCTTGATGTGCAAATGCTCTATAAAATCACTTCTTAGTGTAGGAGTTTAAAAATATTACAGCCATTCCACTAAGCTGTGAATACCAAATAATAGCCAGATCCACATCCGAGTCAAATCCCTTCTAATTCCTCCCTTAGCAGCGTCGAGGTGTATCGTGTCAAGGCTAGCCACCTACAGCATGTCGTTCACACTAAGGAGTCACTCAGTTTGACCGCCAAACCCACCTTTTATATTGTGCTGTGCCACTTACATTGTGGAGGGATGTCCCTATAGCATTTACATGTTACAAATTTGTTACAAATACAAGTGCCCTAAGCATGAACCAGCTTTTAAAAGAAAACATTTTCAGAATATAATAATTTACCATGCTTTGCTTTTTTTATATATATACATTACAAAACTCTAATTTTCTTGCCATAGATCAAAGAGTTTAAACAATACAGAATATACACTTCATAAATTGCAAATACACAGTTACATAAAATAGAATTACTCCTAATCGATATAGTGCTACACATGCCCCATGTTTCATTAAGGTTTCCCAACAGTGATATATCAATGAAACATCAGTAACACTTAAAAATAGTGTCGGACTGTAAAAGTTTTTGTACAAATATATTACACAACAAACTCTTCATAAAACAGTTTATATAAAACACTGTTTCATCAAGTACTAAAACATACATTTTTGTTACATTCAGAAAATATGTACTATTTTCCATGTCATGAAAAATATATATAGGAATTTACGTATTGCTTACATACACAGCTTACATTACATAGCTTACATTACATATAGTTAGTCCATACCTATTTGTTATTGTATGATCACAAAGAAACTATGTTTTTTTTATATTCATGCAGTTCGTCATGAAGAACATAACACTCAGTACACTATACAAACTCTTCATCGCTGCTCTTGTCTGCCTATAGACACATTTTGCAGTCTTCTGTTATTCTGAGCTTCAACACTTACCTGCCTTTTGATATTTGGCAGTCCTCCTGATTATGCTCAAGTATTCAATCAATGCAGTCCTTAGCTATGTCATAGCCTGGAGTTTACATATAATTTGTCTATCCAATTATATTACATTATATTACTCAGAATCCGAAACTTAGAGACATGAATCAGCAGTCTCATAACAGAAAAGTTTTCTTCCAATGGAACAACACTTGACAACACAACCTCATGAACAAGAATGTATAAAGTAAAATACTATTAGATTAATTCCATATACACTTTTTAATGATGCTCCTTATTACTCATTTCTGTGGATGGAAGGTTTTAAATCTTCAATGTTACGGACACCTAATGGATTCTTTGACTTAGAGTAAGCAAGGTAATAAGCGTTATTGTGCGGAGTTCCTTGCACTTCAAAAGGATCATTATAAATATGTTTGAAATTAGAAATTTCTTTGTTTATTTCACTAGATTTTTCATAAATTTTTTGAGAACGAAATCTCCAGTTTTGAATTTGGTCACTTTAAGTCCCTTATCGTGCCATTTAGATCTGCCTTCTGCTTATTCTTTTAAAATTTTCTTTGTAAGTCTTTCTTCGCCCTCAGATCCAGTTTTACATAGAGAGGAAATTGTAACATTTCAACAATCATACTTTTGCTCTTATGATTAAGTAGATTTTCCTAGGGTGTAAATCCTGTGCTTTCATGGTGGAGGGTATTCATTACAGTTTCAAAGTCTACAATAAACCTGCCCCATGCCTTATGATTGTGGTGGCAGTACGTTTGACACAATCGTCTACCTAATTTATGCTTATCGCTCCAATGGATTACTTGGAGGATGGTGTGCCGAAATATACTTCACTTGAATGCCGTTCTGTTCCATTCCTTCCTTCCATATTTTGGAAATGAATTGAGGTACATTATCTGATAGTACCGCCTTTGGTTTTCCTATCACATTTAAATATTCATCATTCTATTAAATACTGCTTTTGCGGTAGCTTTCCTAATGAGAAAGAGTTTGATAAACTTCGAAAATACTTCTAATACCACTACAATGTAGGTACAAATTCCACAAGTTTTCGGGAGAGGTCCGTTTAAATCCATTGACAATAAGTCAAGAGTATCATCTGGCACATTATATTGCATGTTACCTTGGTTGGTTCGATTTGTGACCTTTGACCTCTGGCGAATATCACATGATTTAATTCGATCTGTTACTTTCTTTGTTGCACCGATATTTATTGTTATTATGTCAGAAAGTTTCTTGATACACTTTTTCGGATTACAGTGTCCTAAGGCGAGGTGAAAATAGTCAGTTACTTCGGCCTCAAACTGAGATGGTCAACACACTTTACACTCCTCTCTACTCACACCTTTTCGTTTGTACAGAATATCTTTCGGGATCTTATAATACTTACTAATTTGAGGATATTTGGTATTATTAAAATTTACTTTAACTGACTTCCAGACTTCGTCTTCATTTTGGTAGTACTGCATATTTTCGTAAATCTGCTAGATTTTCTTTCTCCTCTGTACTTCTTTGATGAATCTCATACAGAAAGTGCCATCTTCGTTATTTTCCTTTGGCACATTGTCTATCCCTTCAGGTAGTTTGGATAAAGCATCTGCAACATGATTGTCACTTCCTTTAACGTAGAAAATTTCATAGTCAAACTGCTAGATGTACTGTGCCCAACGGCTTAGTCAGCCAGTAAATAAATGGCAGACTTTAAGAAATGTCAGCGCTTTGTGATCAGTATGCATAATTGTCTTATGCCCCCACTAATAATTTCGACTCTTTTTAAAATCCTATATGATGACTAGAGCTTTCTTTTCTGAAATGGTGTAATTTCCTTCACAGTTAGTCAATGTTCGACTAGCGAAAACTATTGTCCTATGTTTTGGTTCTACTGTATCTATGTTTTCTTCGAAAATTTCTATGCCGATTCCATATGCACTGCTGTCAGTAATCATAAGTGATTGACTCAAAGCAGGTTGATGCAAGATAATGTTCCTTATTAATTCAATTTTCAGATTATCTAAATCTTATTGGCATTCCTCTGTCCAAATAAATGCACTTGTTTTTCTTATGTAACCCATTTAAATGATGACTATTAAGGGGGGTGGGATGTCAAAAGGGCCTACTTGGAGCAGGAGAGGCACCACAGGACGTTTTAATTTCCACTGTCTATACTTTTACAAATAAATTCAAAAACCTTTGTCAGCATGACCAGGAAGGATTCAGAATTCACACTCTTAGCGGCGGAAGTTCGAAAACATAACGAAATAATTTTTTTAGATGTGCAATTACATCATTTTTTTCACTTACTTATGGCAGCATTTGTTGCTATACGTACACTTTTCTTCATAAGTAAGAGAGATTCTTCTATGAATTTTGCACAACATACAAACCATACTTAAAGGTGTATGAAACTCTAGAATTTTCCAAATCTATTACAAACTGTGGTAAAAATTGAGGTAATTAACTACAGAATTTGTGTTTTTTCTAAACATGATGTTTAAAATACAACAGATCATCCGTTTTTTCATAAATTAAATAAGTTGTAGAGTTTTATACACCTGTACGTATGGTATGTATGCTGTGCAAAATTCATCGCAGAATCTCTCTAACTTAAAAAGAAAAGTGTACCTATAGCAACAAATGCAGCCATTAGTAAGTGAAAAACGTTGAAATTTCACACGTAAAAAAAATTGTTTTGTTATGTTTTCGAACTTCCACTGCGATGAGTGTGAATCCTGAATCCTTCCTGGTCATGCTGACAAAGTTTTATTAATTTATTTGTAAAAGTATAGGCAATGGAAATTAAAATGTCCTGTAATGCCTCTCCTGCTCCAAGTTTTTACGTCCTACCCCCCTTAAATGATTGCCCCATCGCGAATTTGTGGTGAAATCTGCAGAGACCGATAAGCTTTTAATTCCTTTTGGTTATTAGGTGGTGGGTATTTTTCAGTGGCATTTAACTTCACTGGGTCCTTTCCAATCCCAGAAAAGGTAATAATATGTCCCAAGAATTTTATTTCCAGTTTTAAAAATTCGCACCTCCTCAGTTTTAGTGTCATCCCTATTACTAGAAGAGCAGAAAAGGTTCTGTCTAATAATTCGCAGTGTTCTTTCCAATTTCCCGTGGCGATCAACAAGTTTTCCGTATATATGGTCAACCTGGCACTTATTTCCCTTCCTAACATTGAATCCAAAGCCTTAATAAAAGTGAGACAGAAGTATTAAGACCAAGAGAAACACCTCTATATTGGTAACATTTTCACACAAATTGAAATGCGATATACTTTCGAGACTCTTTATTCAATGGAATTTGCCAATATCCCCCGTGAGATCTAAGCTAGACGAACAATACACATTGTGTAACTTTTGCAATAGTTCGTCTAAATATTCTGGATGATCCACTTCCCTTTTGACAACCTTGTTTAGTGTTCGTGCATCGATTTCTACTGACAGGGCCTCTGTCTCTCTTGTTTAAAATAATGAGAGGGCTATTATACTCACTATTGCTCCTTTCTTTAATTCCCCATCCAATCATTTTGCCGATTTCCGCCTGCACGGCTTCTCTCTTTGCTGGAGGTACTGGATAAAGTCTCAGGAAAAATGGTTCATGTTCTATTGCTTCATTGTGGTATTCAAAATTCTTCACTACTCCCAGTTTATTTGAAAACACTTTCTGATTATCAGTCAGGATGTTAAACAGATCTGCTTTCTGTTCTGACATAAATTCCTGTATCTCTTTAATAATTCCTTTAAGAGTTTCTACTTTTGGGTCATCAATCATTACGTTCTTCCCATGGTATATTTCACGTAAATTCGGCAAACCATCATTTCCCTGGTCTAATTCTAACAGCAATGAATCAACATTGGTGTCCTGTGAAATTTCCAAAATACCGGATTTATTATTAATTTTGACGGCTCCACTACCACAAACAATGAATGCTTTTTCCTTATCTGACCATTGCACACCTAAAATCATCTCAGTATTCAATTCTGGCCCGACCAGGAAGTCGTGTTCAAATTTTCGCCCATTTATTTCGAATTCCACCAGCACTTGTCTTCGAACAGGCTTGCTGAATTTTTCAGTTGCTCCTACAGTTTTCACACCATATGCTGACATCATAACTAACCCAGATTTATTGGAAATGTGTTCAAAGAAAGATTGTGAAATGGCACTAATTTGGGATCCAGTATCTAAAAGTACTTGTAATTTATTACTGAAAATTTCGACTAGGATGGTAGTTTGTTTGATCGTCCAATTTTCTGCATTTTCTTGTTCCTCCTGTAACAAATCTTGTTCGAGCATCAGATTGCTCCAAGGTATGTTAATTACTCGCAAATCACATACGTCTTGGGGCTTCTTCGGTTTTATGATTTCGATCTCTTTCACAGCTCTAATCATATCTTGCCCTGGTATCATGTCATCTGGTTGCTCTTTCTTTTTCGGTTCGGTATTTACTGTCGGATTTTGTTTGGATACGACTTCATTTTGCTGTACAGATATATCTTCCGTTTTTCTTTGTTCCTTTTCCTCTATTTTTACATTTTCTTCAACTGAACTACCATTTATTTCATATTCACTGTCCGATTCTAACATGGACGCTACTCTTAGACAACGAGCAAACTCCTCTTTTCACCTTTCGTCAGTTTTCTGATTCTTTCCTAAAATTTCTATTTCGTTTTCAGTAACAGGAGTTCCTTCAATATCCTTTTTGATGACGTCAACTTAAACTTCATATTTAATATATTCATCATGGATTTCAGTGGCTCGCACATACTTATCTGAATCTATGTTCTCTTGGCCATCAACAACGGCTAATTGTAGGAGTCTTTCGTCAGTCAGAATCGTCTCATCCGAAGATTTCATCCTCCTCCAGATACCTATTTATACCGAACATTTTTCTGATTCTAGCACCAATTTCTTTAACATCGGCAGCTTGCGTGCTTTGCGTGGCACCTTCTTCTCTCTCTTACCAACCACTTCATCTGAAATCGCTGCTAGCGCATCTTGTGCGGCTCTAATTACTTTCATCTCCTTTTCATTTTTGGACAACACCCTCTTTTCGACGTTTCCACTTTCGTTTCTCACTTTTATTAATTCCTTGGCTGTATAGTCCTTTTTTTAAATCTTCCCACTCACATTGCTTTAATCCATAAAACAAATGATCGCGCCATTCCACGATCCCTGAAGATCCTTAAACAACACGGAATACACACTTCATAAATTTCAGATACACAGTTACATAAAATAAATCTACTACTAATCGATATAAGCATTACAAACTGCTTTACGAGTTCGGCAACTGGGTTTTATTTCTCAAGTTGTAGCTTCCCGTTCTACATTTATATGCTTAATATGCACACATTTACTTCAGTGATGCACTGTGGCCAATGAAACGTTACATCAGCAAGTCACTGAAGCTAAAGGTGTGGATAATGTGCCTATATATACAAAATACTGAACTACAATCTATGTAAAAGAAGGAAGTTGAAGCGTTCAAAATGCTGTACAGGAAA
This sequence comes from Schistocerca serialis cubense, assembly GCF_023864345.2. Lineage (NCBI taxonomy): Eukaryota > Metazoa > Arthropoda > Insecta > Orthoptera > Acrididae > Schistocerca > Schistocerca serialis. Next base: position 505,294,522 of record NC_064643.1, on the reverse strand, counting down.
ACATAGTTCGATAAAAATCTAAATATGTTACCGTGGAACGAGTTGTCATCAACCAGTTTAGAAATCCAAATGGTCCTATTTTCTTAAATACAAACATACAGAAGACAACTAAAAAAACGAGAATATTTTTTTTTTTTACTGTACGATCGATAAATGAATTTGAGTTTTCTAACGAATAACATGTGGAAGAAAAATATAAATGTGACTGATCAGTCTTAAAGCGTAAGTGGGGTTACTCTGACACCACCTTAGTTTGAAACTAACTACTTTAAGCGACACTTCTTCTGAAGAGTTAAAAAACTCTGTTAACTGTAGAAAAAAGGTTTATACATTTTTAAGAGTTTGGAGGTGGCATTGGTCAAGGCAATAAAAATCCTTTTAGAAAAGTCATATTTATTATTTACTACTCTATCATATCAACCATCAAAAATTCTAGAAAGATTAAACAAAACTCAAAATATTAATCACAGTTTCCTTGAAAGCTGAGATATTAATTGAAAAACATAATTAAGAAATATTATCAGTCATTATTTAACTATTAAATATTAATTTAAAATGGAAAAACAAAAATCACCCTCTGTAGGTTTTGGTAAAAAAGATACAATATCGTCATGATCTATTTCAGAAATATCGTTATGAATCTTTAAAATTTTATTTTATTACCAACTGACTTGAAACTTTCTTGAAGTAAGACATCCGTTACTGTAATTTGTAGTTCTTTCTGCCACGTCTCGGAAAGAATTTCACCAATAAGACTCTTGCTAAAGTGTATTCTGCCTTCTTGTCTTCATATTCGTGTGAGTCGGCTGTTTTCATTGAGTTGTCTCTCCAAGATTTCCTCACTGTATACGACTGCAGCTCCAGCTTGAGATGAAAGTGATTCAACCAGTGCTTGAGTTCAACTTCTTCATGACCGGAATCTGCGGTGTTCTCCTCTTTGATTATTGCTTTGCCGATTTTCAGATGGGACGTTTCCTCTCGGGGCGCAATACTCTTTTCGGGAGCTACATCCAAACGTCTCATCTTTGTTGCAGGCTGGTTTGAAGTGCTTCCATATTTTCATTCTTTCAAGAAACCTGTCAGAGCGGCTTCAATTTCGTGTTCTTCAACAAGCTCTCTTGTAATGCGATTAAAGCTTTTTGTTTGTTAAAGGAATGAATACCGGTTGCACTAAATGCGCTTACAATATTCCATTTGAACACGTGAATTTGGTTTTGGTTGAACCTAATTCATTTAAAAGACAGCTTTTGTCAGTAGTTCCGAAAATGTGTTCCTTGAAGCAACTGCAAATTTATCATTTTTCACCTGAAAAATTGTCGGCATTTGTCGCTCCAAAGGGTGGCATAGGTGCGTCGGATGTATTGTTTTCGCCACAAAGTTTTATGACCTCTTCATGTGAATGACAAAAAAGATTAACTGCAGTGAGAACTTCATGTCCAGGCAATTCTTTTTGCAAGAGTCCAAAAACTATTTACAAAGCCAACTCTGAATTTTGGGGCGTTGACCCAACCACTGAGTGTACGACTAAATCGTGATCCCGTTGAGCAACAAGGGTGCTGGCAAAATGGTGGACCGCGTGGACCTGTCTCTTGCCAGCTGTCATAAAAGTGTAGAGTTTTGTATATGATGTAGGATGGTAAAAGGACACCTTTTGTATATGATGTAGGGTGGCAAAAGGACACCATCAGCAGACCCACAAACCATTATCGATATGCCAGTTTCAGAAAAATGCATTGCCTTTCCCGTGTATATAACACCTCTACAGTATATCCCTATTTTTTCTCCTGGATCATCACTTAAGGTAGCTCGGGGGAATTGCAAATATTCAAGTGAGGCACATCTAAAGTTTTTCAAAGGTTGTTGAGATATTCCTTGATACTTTCAGTGGATACTAAAGCCCGAGCTCGTTTGAAGTTAGCAGCAACCCGTTTATAATACTCATTTTTGCGACGCTTCCGCAGTTAGTATGCCCAGTCTTGTCCAGAAAGGTTGTTTTTAAATTTAAAAACCATCATGTCTTCACTGTGTGAAAGAGTTTTAATAGACATCCGCAAATCCTAAACTGTAATGGGGTATCTCCACTCAAAACATTTGACACCAGCTTTCAAAATATTTCTCTTCAACTTCGGAAAATACTGGCTGATCTCCTGGCCTTTTTTACAAATTTTCCTTGGCACTTATTGAAAACGGTACCATACAGTAGGTTACATTTTTCAGAATTTGCATGCACGGTCTTAAGACTTCCTGCAACAGCATTTACACCTCGCTCCAACACGACTTCACCTAAACGCTTCGCATAGATTCTTTGCACAGCGCTGAAAGTAAAAGTGAAAAGATATAAAGCAGCCATTGTTACAAATTAATTGTTATTTTATGTTAAAATGGCAAAAACAAGAAAATTTCTAGGTCTGGTGGTGAAACTGATCAATGATCAAAGAAACCCCATGACTATGATCAGCGACAAATCGTAAAAAAGAAAAACCGTCAGTGAAAGAAATTTTTGAAGCCAGAATACAAAACAAGACTTCTTTTTCTAGCCAATTAAACAAATAGCAAACATAAACTAGCATTTTTCTAGCATATTTCATATCTAGTCTGGTACTCTTAAAGCTATTTACGGCTCTGAGGTAGTTGAAATACACTACTCACAATTTTTTATGAAAATCTCCGATACTGATCCGTTTGCAGGTGCAGCGCTTGGGCACTGACAAAGAGTGACATTCAGTCTTGCCAACGCATAAAACAAAATCGTATGGTTGCCTTCAAAAATGAAACAATTCCACTTTCAAATCTTTTTTCAAAATCACCCCATTCCACGATAAGCGATTTAAAGCAGGATGAAACCCGAAACACTTATCGAACGTATAAACTATATAGATGTTAATGATGATGATGTTTGGATTGTGGGGCGCTTAACTGCGCGGTTATCAGCGCCCATATAAATTTCCAAACTTTTCTCAGTCCAAAACTATATAGACGTGTGTTGTTGCTGTATTTATTCGTATAATTTAACCCATAGCCACACCACCTATAGGATTGATAAATTAAGGAATTCATTATGTATATTGTCTTAGCAAAATACAAGACAGAAAGAAATCAGAGTAGAGAAAGTAATTATTCGCGGGGGCTTTCCTGAATAAATGCTTCAGGTACTTACAGCCGCGTCAGATTTGTGTGTAAGCTTTGGCTTTCGACGGCTTCCTCTCTCGTCGTCGTCAGGAGTTACCTATAGTCCGTGAGGAACCGTATTAATTTTGCCTAAGTCTGTCACGGAGACGTCACGACGTCTCATATGTTGTCGATGTCTATGATGGAGAAACTATGGTAGTGATTATGTTTGATGAAATAGAAATCTTTTCCCATGCTTCAGTCTGCTGGGATTATGTCATCAAAGAAACCTTTGGGATCAGAATGTGCAGCAACTACACCCGAAGCAGCGGCTACGCTCTTAGTGGTGAATAGAAACGGGCGTTTGATGCTGAATGTCCAATGAGAAACAGGCTATGTTATCCGCCACGTACCGGAAACAGCATCTCTAAGCTGTTCCTCCATCGTAGATATCGAGATAGTATCTGCTAGCACATGGAAGTTCCTTGATTCCGTGACGTTTCCATGATGTAACTTGGCCAACTAAATGAAGTACCATACTACTTAGGGAAAACGATTGTCGTCGCTGAAAGCCTGCGTGCACTTACAGGTCAGACTCAGCAAGAAATACGTAAAGTATCTATCGAATTAAGAGTAGGGATTAGAAGAAGCGGTGGTGATATTGTTTTGAATAGGAAAACTTGTCATAGCTCAGTTTCCATCTCTCACCAGTCACGCCCTTCAAAATCAGTTGAAGGAGAACGTTTTGATACACGAGCAGCTCGGCTCTTGTCTTGACGCACGCCAAGGGAATAAGCGTACCGCCTGAGCACGCTGACAGGAAAGAAATACAGAGGCTCCTGTGTTTCTTTCCGGCTCGATTCCTCTCCGCCTGCCGCACTCAGACCCGCATCGGCAACTGGAGTAACTGGGAGAGGGGTGAAGACTGAGGAGGGGGGAAGGAGGGGGGGAAGGACAATCTGGGGTGTGAGGAAGTGCGATACCGGGGGCAGTAGCGAAAGGCAGAGTCGCTGCAGGTCTTCAAGCACCGGACAACTTCGCCCCAGAAACAAAACCAACTCACTCTGGCAGGCGAACATTTGCCGGCAGGGCGGAAAGGTTTGCCAAACGGCCGACAAGTTTTCTTGCCGAGCTGCGGAAGTACCAGCAGCTAACTTATGGAGATATTTCCGTGAGTTAAGTCGCCCAACTCTCGTCGAAAGGGCCGCTAGAGAGGAGGCTACGGGCCGGATGTTCTGTGTCCCTAGGGAGAGACCCCGGGATGTCTGCAGTGTGTACACACCGCGCGCGCAATGGCACGCTGCCGAAGTTCGACCTTATGGTTCATAGTCTGGAAATTACAGGCCGGTCGTGAGCGGTTTAGCGCCACAGCTTCAGTAGCTGCTGGAAGTCACGGAATGGAAATCCAACATGTCTTTACTGCTGGGCATCAGCACAAAGAAACTTTTATATGAGTATGCAAATATTATTAAATTGTGTTACATACATTAAATTCAGTTTTCGCTTTACTTTCAACAATTTTCCTTCAGCAGCACATAAAATTAAAATTACATTTGTGCTGTGAAAGTCTATTTCAGTGTCAGAACTTTACGTAGTGCTTGACAATGTGTGTTGACCTAACATTTATACTGAGGACTCTAGTACTCTATTACTTCCTTAATTCGTGGTAATACAAAAGCCATAATGTAACAAGTGATATTCTGAAAAAACTGGGGATACAAATTTAACAATTTTGTTTTATTGATACGTAAAGGCGTGTATAATCACTTAACAACGACTTGAAACCAAAACTATTTACAGCTGAGTCACTTGAAGTCAGGTCAACATTCATTCCTCAGCGCTGAAATTAACCTTATTCAGATCACGGATCATGTACTTGTTCGTTGATTTCACAGATTAATAATTAAGGTTTCCGATTAAGGACATTCCAATTACTAACAGAATTATGGTGCCAAAAGTAATAAGCCCATAGGCATCAAATTTACTAGCTTGGTAAAAGAATTTTTCGTAAAACAAATTTGCACCGCGTACCACATATCTGTCTTCATTAGAAAACAGTTATCCAGAGATATTTATTGTGAGAACTGCACTTACGCAAACAATATTTGTGCCTATTTTATCTCTTTATCCGTCTCCCTTACGTGGTTTTATTTTGTATGTGATTGAAGCGTACTTCGAAGCCGTATCAGCGATCTCAATCAGTCTTTCTTAGAGACAGGCGCTAACTACTAGAAAATATCATGGACGAATTAATTCAAGAAAGAAACTCTTTTCTTCAGATTGGATGGTCACGTACGTGGCGCTATAATCTTGACTGTTTACGAATGTTATAGAGAACGTTTTGCCACGGAATCTCTACGGGGTGTGCTTAGTAAGGAGCTTTCAGATATTACAAGCTGATTGACAAGCTGAGAGACAGTATCATCTGCGAATTTACTTGTACGATGCAGTGGAAATCATTATTACACTCGTAGCTGAATGACAGTCTCTTCATCTTTTTATAAAAGGTGAAAAATCGGAATCAGCCAAAGTAAAGGAGATGTTAGGACCATTTTAGTGTTATTAACGATCAGTACTATTCAAGAGTACCTATCACCTTGGTATGGTTGTTAGGTTTGTTTTTGTTTTCGTATTACTTACATCAAAATTCTTGAACTTTTAAAATTAACCACATCAACACCTACATCAGTACTCCGAGAATCAAGTACACGGCAGAGGAAGATTTAAAGTTGTGACGTAAATTGAAATTAAAAATATTTACCGTTCTAGGTCAAACGTCTTGAGCGAAGTGTAGCTTTTTATTCTGTGGTGGAACATGGAGCTGAGCCTCTCCCAGACCTATTGAGAGAAATGTCAGTTATCCAAATTAGATATGACTCCAAGTTGTAAGACAGGATATAAATAAATATGCCACAAAGTAGAAGAAGAAGAGGAAGAAGAAGAGTATTTCTAAAATCTGCCGAATTCTGAGTTTCTTTTTCTTCGTACACCGACCCTTGTAAGCAAATGGTGTTCCTCTACAGTTGCAAAAACTCCCGTCATAAATCAAGCGACTCTTTGTGTCTGCGCAGGGAAAAGAAAACTGGGCGGAAATTCGGCCAGTGGGCTGGAAAATTGGTTTCGATCTGGCTGCGGGCGCGACGCCTGACAACGCGTACAGCTGCGGCCGGAGTAGCTCATTGGCGGGTGCGACTTTCCGCCCGCGAGCGGGATCAGCGGATCTTTCACGTTGGCGGGAGGCGGGCGGAAGACGACTGGGGTTGTAAAAGTAAGGTCTAAACTTTGTGCCGTATGTATTCGGTATTGTCGTGACTCATACCAGTCGCAAAATTTTTTATCCGTTACTTTCATCAGCGATACAGCCAGGACATACCCTTTTTTGTGGAATACAACGCACTCTTTACTCACACGAAGTAATGAGTGTGATCGATATGGGATCTCAATCTGATTCCACAGTATTAAATTTTTAGAAGCGGGCCGGCCGGAGTGGCCGTGCTGTTCTAGGCGCTACAGTCTGGAGCCGAGCGACCTATTTGTCGCAGGTTCGAATCCTGCCTCGGGCATGGATGTGTGTGATGTCCTTAGGTTAGTTAGGTTTAATTAGTTCTAAGCTCTAGGTGACTGATGACCTCAGAAGTTAAGTCGCATAGTTCTCAGAGCCATTTGAACCATTTTAGAAGCGGTTTCTGATCAAACTGTATAGCTATGGAAGTATCGGCTACGTTGCACGTCTGATTTCGGGAAATCGTTAAGTGAAACCGAAGTGGTTTCTTGGATTCCTCAAGGAAATGTTATAAGCCCTCTGGTATTATTAACATATTCTTCCTGATAAAAAAAAGTTAACCACTCGGAGCGGGGAGGAAAAACAAAATGAAGCTTCCTGTATTGAGAGTTTGTGTGGTGTTATTTGACTGCTCACATGTATTTTAAGTTGTTCGAGTCGAGGAAGGATACTGTTATTGAAACGATAAGAGTGTAACGTAAATGTCGTTAATAAGTTTCACAGGTGCATGGAGGAACGTCTCGTGGGCGTGAAGAGAATCACATTAGTTGGCTGAAAAGGTGACGGTAACTGTGGGCTTTATGAGAACCAGGGAACAATAGAGTTACAGCTGGACCACGATGATAGATTTAAATACTGCAGTTATTCGGCCACATATTACAATGACTTTTAACTATCTTACAATTAAGTACATTGTCGTAAGGTAACTAAAGCGTTCTTCAATTCGAGATATTGAGATAATGAGAGTTGGTCAAGGTGTTTGGTCACGGTCTATTGACTTACGTCTATAGAAGACGACAGCGAATGTGGCTCTTATACAACAGTTTGAGGTAACGTATAAAACAGTGCGACGCTTAGTCTGTCCTGAATAGTCGTGGGTAGCATCCGAGTGTGTAGTTATATACTGGGTTGATACTAACATAGTAAGGTCGCGCCTTAAGTGGCAGATTATTATAGTTTGGTAGATTAAAGTGGTGCCTTCGAGTATATATATTGAGGGGAAACCAATAGCCAATGGCAGTAGCTGTGTGAATGAAACTCTAAAATTGTTCAAAAAGCTATACCACTGCTGTATGGAAAGGCGACAGTAAATGTTATTTTAGTTTAAAAAAGGAAGAGGTTGTCTTTTCAATAAGCAGTTAGCAAATCTCCACGGTCTACAATTGAATTTTTACGCATATGACCTGCTTCTTAATTTTATGTTGGCTCATACGAGAAGTGCAATTGAAAATAAAAGAAAATGTGTTTTGGGTTACTTCCATTTCGAGTTAGTTTGGTAAAACGTACAAGTGAAACGACATTACTTTGCATACTGACCTCTAATTTGAGCAAATACAGAGGGGTCAAAAAAATGTATCCACTGTTTAAAAGCCCATGACTTGCAAACTAATTGACAGAGTTGTCTCATTTTTGGAGAACGTGTATCTTAAAGTCTAACTTAAAGATATCACTGTAAGTTTTCGAAATGGTCACCATTAACATCCACACACAAACGATGCCGCCGAACTGCAGCACAAACTATTGGCTGCTACGTGTTCAGTTGGATATTTGCATAAGGAATGTACGATGGATTCTCGAAGTTCATCCAATGTGCGTGACTTTTGTCGATAAACGGTGTCCTTTAGTGGTCCCCACAGGTAAAAGTCCAGAGGAGTTAGGTTTGAGAATGTGGTGGATACTCCACAGCACCTCTATGGCCTATCCACCTTCCTGGTAGATTTTCGTCGAGATACGCTCTAACATGATTTTGGTAGTGGGTTGGAGCACCGTCTTGTTGAAAATATACTCTTCCGTCTCCATACGAGTCTCGGATGGCAGATAAAATGGATGTCTGAAGCTTCTGAAGGTATACCTCACAGGTAACTGTGCCGTCAAAGAATAATGGCCCAATCAAGCCCCGGTGAGACAACCCACACCATACATTTACTCCTGGCAAATTCACGGATTTGTTTACATGGACGTTCGGATTTTCGGCGGCCCAGTTGATGCAATTGTGGCGATTTACTGTACCATTGAGTTTGAACTGTGCCTCATCAGACCACACAATCATCTCTGCAAACTCTTCATCGTTGTGCACCATGTTAGTAAACCACTCGCAGTACTCAATTCTGCGATCTGGGTCGTCCTCGTTCATTGCGTGTAGCTATCGTGGGATTTAGCACTTCCACTTTGCTGTCTTCAAAATTCGCCGAACACTTGAGCGACTCACTCCGGTTTCACGGGCACACTGTCTCACAGACTTCTGTGGTAAGCGAGTGAATTGTTGTAACACACGACGGGAGTTAGCTGGACTTGTTACTGTTACAGGTCGTCCAGATCGTTGTTTCTGTACATCTTTGACATAGCCTTCGGCTTCAAATTTGTCTCGAATGCAACAAATCGTTAAACGTGTCGATGGCTCTGTTTGATACTCATTTCGCCATTGCCATTGAAAATTATTAATGTTTTTTGTACTTAAAATACCACTTCAAAACTGACTTCCTTTCATCGAACGTAAGCCTTGCGCCAACCATGTTTACTCGAGTAACTAGGTGCAACTAAGAACAAAACACTGACTATCTGGCGACTGTCATCTGACAAGACAAAACAACGCAATACAACGCTTGTGTGGCGATTGCCGGAACTACAAACTATTACACTATCAAAGGTGAGACACCTCCGTCAATTAGTTTGCCATTTATGGACTTTTAAACAGTGGATACATTTTTTTGGACCCCTCTCTCTCTCTCTCTCTCTCTCTCTCTCTCTCTCAAAAGGGGTATTTAATTAAAAGCCAGTTTCATGCTCACGATAAATGTGTTTACTGGAAAAGAACCCCCCAATATTTGTAACGTTCTTACAATAAAATCGCATTTATTCAAAAATATATGTAATTAATTTGCTAAAAGAGTAGTTCGATGAATAATATTCGAGATGAGTGGATATAATTCTTTTTTTAATATCTTTACATACAGGGAGGTAAGGTCACTGAAGTGGACTGTTGTGAAATTGCAGTAACAAGAACGCAGTGATTTAAAATATCGTTATCAACAGACGCAACATTATAGGAGGCGTATTTAGTATATGAAAACCCTCAAAATGAACTTACATCGATGGGTAAAGAGAGAAATAACAAATAATTTAATTAATGCTCCTGACATACTTATGTGAGGTATACTGACGTAAACGAGAAATGTCACAGTGCTAATGATGCCTAACGACGTGATGAAAGAAGAAACATGAGTCGATAAGGAAGAGACAGGGGTCCAGTACGAGAAGCAGAATTTAAGAGATTAATAACATTCCCAGGGAATTTTTTATAAGCATTGGAGGAAGGGGGAAGAAAACGATTATTGACTTTGGCGTATAGCGTGTATGACTCCGGTGATATACTGACTTTGGGAAAACTTCATCCGCACAATTCCGAAGATTGCAAAAGCCGACCTGCCCGAGAATTATCGCACAGTCAGCTTAACAGCTGATGCAGCCAAGTTGCTGACGAGAACAATATACAGAAAATTGGAAAATAAAATTGAGGACCCGTTAGATGAGCTGTTTGGCTTCAAGAAAGGTAAAGGCACCAGAGTGGCAGTTCTGAAGTTGCGGCTGATAATGGAAGCAAGACTGAAAAAAAAAAAAAATTAAGACACGTTTACAGGATTTATCGATTTGAAAAAATAGTAAAATGGTGCAATATGTTGGAAATTTTGAGAAAAACAGAAGTAAGGTACAGAGAAAGACGGGTAATATATACCATGTACAAGATCCTAGAGATAACGATAAGAGTGGAAAACCAAGAACGAAGAGCTCGTATTAGTATTACAAAAGATATAAGACAGGGATACAAGGATGAAGTCCTTCGTCTCCACTGTTTACTCCTTACATCGCAGAAACAATGCCGTAAATAAAGAAAAGTTCAAGATTGGGATTAAAATTCAAAGTGAAGGTATACCAATGATAACATTAGCTAATGATGCTACTATTCTCAGTGAAAGCGAAGAAGAGTTACAAGATTTGTTGACTGAATGAACAGCCTAATTAGTGCGAAATATAGGCTAAGAGTAAATCTGAAAATAATGAGAAGTAGTAGAAATGAGAATACCGAGACACTTAACATCAGAATTGGAGATCACCAAGTACACTACTGGAAATGGAAAAAAGAACACATTGACACCGGTGTGTCAGACCCACCATACTTGCTCCGGACACTGCGAGAGGGCTGTACAAGCAATGATCACACGCACGGCACAGCGGACACACCAGGAACCGCGGTGTTGGCCGTCGAATTGCGCTAGCTGCGCAGCATTTGTGCACCGCCGCCGTCAGTGTCAGCCAGTTTGCCGTGGCATACGGAGCTCCATCGCAGTCTTTAACACTGGTAGCATGCCGCGACAGCGTGGACGTGAACCGTATGTGCAGTTGGCGGACTTTGAGCGAGGGCGTATAGTGGGCATGCGGGAGGCCGGGTGGACGTACCGCCGAATTGCTCAACACGTGGGGCGTGAGGTCTCCACAGTACATCGATGTTGTCGCCAGTGGTCGGCGGAAGGTGCACGTGCCCGTCGACCTGGCACCGGACCGCAGCGACGCACGGATGCACGCCAAGACCGTAGGATCCTACGCAGTGCCGTAGGGGACCGCACCGCCACTTCCCAGCAAATTAGGGACACTGTTGCTCCTGGGGTATCGGCGAGGACCATTCGCAACCGTCTCCATGAAGCTGGGCTACGGTCCCGCACACCGTTAGGCCGTCTTCCGCTCACGCCCCAACATCGTGCAGCCCGCCTCCAGTGGTGTCGCGACAGGCGTGAATGGAGGGACGAATGGAGACGTGTCGTCTTCAGCGATGAGAGTCGCTTCTGCCTTGGTGCCAATGATGGTCGTATGCGTGTTTGGCGCCGTGCAGGTGAGCGCCACAATCAGGACTGCATACGACCGAGGCACACAGGGCCAACACCCGGCATCATGGTGTGGGGAGCGATCTCCTACACTGGCCGTACACCACTGGTGATCGTCGAGGGGACACTGAATAGTGCACGGTACATCCAAACCGTCATCGAACCCATCGTTCTACCATTCCTAGACCGGTAAGGGAACTTGCTGTTCCAACAGGACAATGCACGTCCGCATGTATCCCGTGCCACCCAACGTGCTCTAGAAGGTGTAAGTCAACTAGCCTGGCCAGCAAGATCTCCGGATCTGTCCCCCATTGAGCATGTTTGGGACTGGATGAAGCGTCGTCTCACGCGGTCTGCACGTCCAGCACGAACGCTGGTCCAACTGAGGCGCCAGGTGGAAATGGCATGGCAAGCCGTTCCACAGGACTACATCCAGCATCTCTACGATCGTCTCCATGGGAGAATAGCAGCCTGCATTGCTGCGAAAGGTGGATATACACTGTACTAGTGCCGACATTGTGCATGCTCTGTTGCCTGTGTCTATGTGCCTGTGGTTCTGTCAGTGTGATCATGTGATGTATCTGACCCCAGGAATGTGTCAATAAAGTTTCCCCTTCCTGGGACAATGAATTCACGGTGTTCTTATTTCAATTTCCAGGAGTGTAGATGAAGATAAGGAATTCTGCTATGTAGACAGCAAAAGAACCCATTACGGACGGAGCAAGGGGGATATCAAAAGCAGACTAGCACTGGCAAAAAGGGCATTCCTATTTAGTGAAAATCAAAAAAAAATATATTAATTATTTATATATATATATAAAAATGAATTGACGAAACAATGGGGAAGAAATGGCTTTAAATATTTTTATTTAGTCTTTCAGTACGAATTTTGTTGTAGAATCCCTTATTTACGTGTGGTAATAAAAATTCATTTAGACAGAATTAAGCACATTTAAAATTACGTGAACCTTAGCAACCCTCTCATGCTGATAAATTCATACTAACTGATTAATAACATTTATGACTTTTTAAATTGTATAAATTAATTTTTTTTACGTGTTTCGGCCTTGGCACACATTTGTAAATATTTACTGAATTCTTTCCCGGCGTTAGCTATGGAACACAAGACTGTCTCTGTTAGCATAAAATGGTTAAATATTGCCAAGCCGACCTGAACGTTTAATTATCATTGACGAAACACACTTCACTATATGTTTATTTGCTTTAGAAATCGAAAGAACCAACAGATTAACAACTTCAACGTTAATTATCCGCCTATGAATGCACAAATGTAAAACCAGTAATAAATTCCGTCAGCCTTAGGATCGTTGTAAAAGAAAAATATTTCGTAATTTGCTGCTAATTTTACCTGCTCCCGATTTACAGGTTTGGTTAATTTGTAGCGAAACAATTTTTTAAATGTGCCGCCGCTGCAAATCGTTCTGTCGCGGCACAGCCCAGCAACACCAACGATAATCGCTATAAATGCTGAAAATTCTGTAAAGAAATATTATAGATGACATGGGCAAGCTAATTTAGATTAGTAATACACAATTTTGATAAATTATAATGTATTTAGACCATAACAATAATTAAAATTACATACCTTTATAATTTCTCCTCTAATGGCGGCTAAAAATAGATACAGACAAAAGAAGTCTACTCATTCATATAATGCTACGTCACAGGTTCCTCTCTCTCTCAGCTCTCGAGGAAGACGACAAAGAATGCACGTTATGTATTGCTATTTATACTATTGCTGATTGTGAATGTCTCTTTGTAATCTTACAACATTATTTTCCTCTGTGGCTATATTTTACATTTTTTTTTTTCATCGCAGATATTAACATATTTCGTAATTACATTATGAGTATAGAAATATTACAATCATAAATACATCGAGAATATTATTACAGAAAATATTACAATAATAACGAACGTCCTTTATACAAAATTAAATAATATTTTTTGTTAAACAATTACAGTACATACGAATTGCTTCATAGCGGCGTACATGGTACAATTAAATGTCATTTCATTTTATCAACAGTGTGCGTGCTGCCAGGGAACGTTACAACTAGTATCAAACATAGGGATCATTAAGAAATAGTTTCTGAGAATGTACGTTTGCATTACAACACTGTATGTTAGGGACATTGCGAAAACCATAAAAGAAGAGAATCGAAACATTTGAGGTGTTTTCTTACAGATGAATGCTGAAAATTAGGTTGATTGATAAGGCAAGGAATGAGTAGGTTCTCTGCAGAATCGGCGAGGAAGTTAATGTATGGAAAAAATTGACTAGAAGAAGGAACAGAATGACAGGACATGTGTTAAGAAATCAAGGAATAACTTCCATTTTACTATAGAGAGCTTTAGAGGCTAAAAACTGTGAGGGATGGCGGAGATTGGAATACATCGAGCAAGCAATCGACGACGTAAAATGCAACTGCTACTCTGAGATGAAGAGGTTGGCACAGGAAATCGTTTCGTGGCGGGCCGCGTCAAATCAGTCAGAAGTCTGATGAGTCAGAAGAAAATGACGCCATGCTATATCAAATAGTCATTTACATACTGAACCGACGAAGCTCTGGCCCCGTGGTGTGTTGGGTTGACGTTGCGCTAAATTGGAATTAAAATAATCGAACGAGAACTCAGCAAAGGTTGTCATAATGCTGTATCGTCGCTTGGGGTAAACTGGCTTACAGCTAATCTAACTGTGTTGGACACGCGAATAGCCACGCGAATACCACTACATCACACAGACAGTTGGTAGAGGCACGTGCCTTATGTGGACGAGCACTGCCCTTTTGAAACGAGGCGTTACGATACTGTCTCATGAGTAGTGACACATGGGGGACAACTGCGCGTGATGCACCGCTGCGCTATCACACTCTGAATCACTACCAGCGGTCTACATCTACATCTACATACATACTCCGCAATCCACCATACCGTGCGTGGTGGAGGGTACCTCGTACCACAACTAGCATCTTCTCTCCCTGTTACACTCCCAAACAGAACGAGGGAAAAATGGCCGCCTATATGACTGTACGAGCCCTAATCTCTCTTGCCTTATCTTTGTGATCTTTCCGCGAAATGTAAGTTGGCGGCAGTAAAATTGTACTGCAGTCAGCCTCTAATGCTGGTACTCTAAATTTCCTCAGTAGCGATTCACGAAAAGAACGCCTCCTTTCCTCTAGAGACTCCCACCCGAGTTCCTGAAGCATTTCCGTAACACTCGCGTGATGATCAAACCTACAACAAATCTAGCAGCCCGCCTCTGAATTGCTTCTATGTCCTCCCTCAATCCGACCTGATAGGGATCCCAAATGCTCGAGCAGTACTCAAGAATAGATCGCACCAGCGTTCTATAAGCGTCCTCCTTCACAGATGAACCACCTCTTCCCAAAATTCTACCAACGAACGAAAGACGACTATCCGCCTTCCCCACAACTGCCATTACATGTTTGTCCCACTTCATATCGCTCTGCAATGTTACGCCCAAATATTTAATCGACGTGACTGTGTCAAGCGCTACAGTACTAATGGAGTATTCAAACGTTACAGGATTCTTTTTCCTATTCATCTGCATTAATTTACATTAATCTGTGTTTAGAATTAGCTGCCATTCCTTACACCAATAACAATTCCTGTCCAAGTCATCTTGTATCCTCGTACAGTCACTCAACGACGACCCCTTCCCGTACACCATAGCATCTTCAGCAAACAGCCGGACATTGCTATCCACCCTATCCAAAAGATCATTTATGTAGATAGAAAACAACAGCGGACCTACCACACTTCCCTGGGGCACTCCAGATGATACCCTCACCTCCGATGAACACTCACCATCGAGGACAACGTACTGGGTTCTATTACTTAAGAAGTAATAGAATAGCGGTGATCAGAAGTCATACCCGATGGCTCCCCGGCACTACGACGCCAGGAGTAATACAGCTGTGCCTGTCCAAAACATTGAAGGAGTGGAACCTCTCCCCAAGCCTCAGCCCTGGTGGTTCAAATGGTTCAAATGGCTCTGAGCACTATGGGATTTAACATCTGAGGTCATCAGTCCCCTAGAACTTAGAACTAATTAAACCTAACTAACCTAAGGACATCACACACATCCATGCCCGAGGCACGATTCGAACCTGCGACCGTAGCAATCGCGCAGTTCCGGAATGAAGCGCCTAGAACCACTCGGCCACCGCGGCCGGAAATATAGAATCATTTTGTGAAAATTACAATTGTCCTTAAAGAATAACAGTTTAAGCATTTCCACATGAGTACTAATATAAATTGTCAAATTTCAGTTACACGACAAAGTTTGTTGATTTAGCTAAATACATAGGGACTATAATTAAAAATGACTTAAACTGAAACTATTACATAGAAAACGTTGAGGAGAATGCGAAACTACGACTGCATTTTATTGGCAGAGCACTTAGACGATGCAACAGATCTACTAAATAGACCGCCTACACCACGCTCAAGTGTCCTTCTTGAGTACTGCTGCGACGTGTGGGAACCTTAGCAGATAGGACTGACGGAAGACATCGACAAAGTTCAGAGAAAGACAGCTCGTTTCGTTCTATTGCGTAACAGGGGAGAGAGTATCATGTTTATGATAAACGAATTAGAATAGCAAATCATTAAAACAAAGGTGTTTTTCGCTGGGCCGAGGGTATTTCAGGAGATGTCAATCACTAACTCCCCACCTACATTGAAAACAATGGCCATCGTTAAAATTAGAGAAATTGAAACTCGCACGGAAAGATATAGGTCCTGTTCCCACGTGTTACTGAACACCGGAACGGTCGAAAAATTGTCTCATGGTGATTCTGTGAACCCACTGCCAACCATTTAGGTTTGAATTGCAAGCTAGTCATGAAGATATACCTCACACACAAATCCTTTTTTTGCTAACCTGGCAAGTTCATTCCCAACACGCCACTATTTAAGTGAGTTCTCTTTCCTGAACGTATTTTTTCATCTGCATACTGATGCACAGCTGTACTCACATTAGTGGTAATGGATGAAGTTGAAAGCGTTTAACTCACCACATGAATGTGAGTCCAAGTAGAGTCCCTCAGATATTCTGGTACGCCGCCACTATCAGCTCTAACTCATTCGTTAACGTCCTTCTAGTGCCTTCGCAGGGTGAATCACCAAAAAATGTTTGACGTTTGAATCTCAGCACCAAACAGTCGCTTTGGAGAGCACTGGATGTCAAGAGCTACCTTTGAATCTCTCGTTTAGTTCGGTCGTCACTTTTTTATTCAGTTTTTTGAGAAATTGCTGCACAGTGCCCTACGTAATTTTTTAGAATTCGCTGTACACCGTTCGCACCAGCTGAGCCTTTCGATATAGTTTCTTAGCTCTGAGAGGACACTTACACTGTCAGTTTATTAACTGATTTCAGAACTTTGGTGATTTCTCTTAGAAAGTGCAGTTCATCTGATATACATATATCAAAAAAGTTTTGCATACCTCGGTTCCGAGAGTTCCAGAACCCGTACAGAAAATTGGAATAGAGATCAACAAAAACATCATTTCCGCCCTTTTTATACCTTATGAAAACCACACATCGCATGCTTTACCACGATACAGCGAGACCTTCAGAGGCGGTGGTCCAGATTTCTGTACACAGCGGTTCCTCTAATACCCAGTAGCACGTCCTCGTTCATTGATGCATGCCTGTATTCGTCGTGGCATAATATCCACAAGTTCATCAACGCACTGTTGGTCCTGAATGTCCCACCCCTCAGCGCGATTCGGCGTAGATCCCTCAGAGTTGTTGGTGGGTCACGTCGTCCATAAACAGCCCTTTTCAATATATCCCAGGCATGTTCGATATGGTTCATGTCTGGAGAACATGCTGGCCACTCTAGTCGAGCGATGTCGTTACCCTGAAGGGAGTCATTCATAAGATGTGCACGATGGGGGAGCAAACTGTTGTCCACGAAGACGAATGTCTTGCCAATATGCCGATATGGTTGCAGTATCGGTCGGAGGATGGCATTCACATCTCGTACGGCTGTTACAGCCCCTTCCATGACCACCAGCGGCGTACGTCGGCCCCACATAACGCCACCCCAAAACAGCAGGGAACCTCCACTTGCTGCACTCGCTGGACAGTGTTTCAAAGGCGTTCAGCCTGACCGGGTTGTCTCCAAACACGTCTCCGACGATTGTCTGGATGAAACCATATGCGACACTCATCGGGCAGGAGAAGGTGATGCCAATCCTGAGCGGTCCATTCGGCATGTTGTTGGGCCCACCTGTACTGCGCTGCACGGTGTCTTGGTTGCAAAGATGGACCTCCCGATGGACGTCGACAGTTCCTGTCCCTCTGTATCTCCTCCATTTCCGAATAACATCGCTTTGGTTCACTACGAGACTCCTGTACAGTTCTCTTGTTAAGAGCCCTTCCTGGCACAAAGTAACAATGCGGACACGATGAAACGCGGTATTCACCATCTAGGCGTGATTGAACTACGGACAACAGGAGCCGTGTACCTCCTTCCTGGTTGACTGGAACGATTTTCGGACTCCCTCTGTCTAATAGGTGCTGATCATGCATGGTTGTTTACATCTTTGGGCAGGTTTAGTGACATCTGTGAATAGTCAAAGAGACTGTGTCTGTGATACAATGTTGATAGTCAACGTCTGTCTTCAGGAGTTCTGGGAATCGGAGTGATGCAAAACTTTTTTTCGTGTGTGTAATTTACACAGGATTTTGTTACAATCACTTCTTGCAGATATATTACGATTTTTAACACTTCCAGTGCGTTATTCTAACGGAATACAACATGTAGTCTAACTTTCCTGAGTTTTTGTAAGGTTTCTTTGTTTTGAAAAATGTATCACGATATATTTGAAGTGTTTGATTACTTTTATCATTATTTATAGCCCATGATGAACTATTACATCTAACGTGTAACTTACACAGTATGATCCCAATCTAGAAAACATGTTGTTGGCCTTGTGAGCTAACCGAGCAAATAATGAGTCAACCAAGTGCGCAGACACAGATGAATCGTTAAACCTTTGTAAGTGGCAGAGCGATAGAGTTACGTGCTTATACGCGCGAGTACTGCCCTCTACGTATGCATGTGGAAGCAGCGATCAGCGAGACATTTATGTTTCGAACGGACATTTTACATAAACATGGATAAATGTGAGGACATGACAGAGCGGTAAAGCGGGGAAATCGTGTTTGGCAATGTGCGTGGCCATATGGTATATGAAGTTGCTGGATTTGTTAGTATTCCGCGAGCTTTTTTAAGTAATGGTGTAACACGCGTGGCCACGATAACACGACGTCACAAATGTGGTCGGAGAAAGAACCGGACAGAGACCGGAGACACGTTTCACTGCTTGTAAATAAAAATCTCTTCCAAACAAGACAGGAACTATTGCAGGCAGTTAATGAAGACCCTTTCTCACCTGTTAGCCTGAGAACATTGCCACGGGAACCGCTTTCAATGAACATTTGGAGTCGGTCAAGAGGTCATTAATCATGCAGGTACCTAAGCCATGCCTATTCAGTGGACTAGAAGTCATCGAACTTGGATAGTGGTAGCTAACTGAGAAATTAATGTGATCAGACGAACCACATTTTTATCTAGATTCAAATGACACACGTCGTCGAGTGCACCGAAGGTCAAATGGAACATTTCAGCTAGAATGCGGCCAAGGTCAGGTGCAAACGAGAGTTGTATGCGTCATGTTTTTGAGGTGTCAATTTTGTAATAAATTGGGCCCTCTCAATTAGGTGGTCAGTAATATAAATCTGCGTGTTTATTTAAACATTATGAGTGATCAAGTGTTGCCATTCGGTCATCTGCATGACGTGTATGCTGCTGTTTTTGAAGGCTACAACGGCAAGTTCATCGGTTGGAAGAATATGTCACTGGTTTTCTGACCACTATCCCATCCCATTACAATTCGATTATCTTGCAAAATCACCTGACTTGAACCCCATACATAATTCATGGGATGTGGAACAGCGGGTAAAACGCCGATATAAGCATCCCCGCAATTTGATTGAACTGTGCGATAAGTTCCCAATTTAGTAGCTTATCCTAGATTTGATGTATCTGCACAACCATGTGATTCATATCCTAACCGAAAGCAAGAGAGTATTAAGACCAGGGGCAAAACCACCCATTACATTACGCATGTAACTAAATCTCTAGGGCTGAATAATTTTTTGTCGAGTGAACTTACTCGTCGCTTTATGTCTACAGATGAATTTTTCATTGATTATCTCCCCCTTCATAATATGTGTCACTATTTTTTCCTTTCAGGTGTTCTACTGTATGCCACTCATTAAACTGAAGATACCCTAGAAGCGTGGAACGAACGAGTAACTCCCAGTCGTACTCTAGTCTGTAGAATGTTGTAACTGTTAGGTAACAGGTATCAGGTAACGTGCAGCACGAAACGTTCATCTATTTGCAATCAACGTCGCGTGTGAAGCACACATCACGCCATATTTTAACTTTTCCTTGATCAACATAAACTGAGCATCAAGTAAACTAATACTCAGTAAACCCTGTAGCAGGACTGTGTAATTAGGTCGGAGGTAATGAATCTTTTAGTATAGTAAAATGCTGGAGATGGTCATTTTTAGGACCAAGCCAATTTTTCCTGTAATAAATTTACTGTGAATTTTAAAAAGATCTGTCTGCCTCGATTCTTTTACAGAATGGCTTTGACACTGCATAACACTTGTACTAGTATCACTCTTCAGATACGGTTGACGTTGAGGACGAGCGAATTGGTACTGAGGGAACCTCCGTTAGTTGTTGCAGTTCTGTTGGAAATAAATTATCAAAATTTCTTACCAAACGTTTTTATTTTCAACGTTTGTTGATTCCTCAGTCTACCTATTACTGTCGAGGTACATCACATTTTACCTTATTTTCTGTTTCTTCCCTGAAAAAAGTCCACTGTCTGCTTCTTTTCTGCTTCATTATGAGTATATTACAGAGTGAGAAAATATACTAAATTATCGTTAATGTAAATTCATACAAGCCTTTGCAAAATAGGACTAATCTTTCCAAGCACTTCGAATCACAATTTAATTCGACAGTCAACGTGAACATTCTGTAAGAAACGTAGGAAGACTGATGGAATACTGATATAGAAGCGCAGGACAGGAGTCATTCAAAATGAAATATCGAATCAAAACACCTTCAGTCGTCTAAATTACCAGTTGCCATTTTTTCGACCATCCAGTTTCGGCGCTAATTTACGCCATCTTCAGGCCCCCGGACCGACGTGTGGGAAGAATCCCACCTCTGGTACAGTCAAAGCAGCAGTCAGCATTCAGCGATCCATCATCATTACTTCCCGTAACGTAGCTCTGAAACTGGTTGCTCGGATGAAATAACACCTGGAAATTTATATGGCTGAAGTTGTTTAGTTTCCATATTTTATATTAAGCAGCCGAGGTACCGTAACCACCTGTAGGAAGATGGACTTAAGAAGAGTCGCTCACTGCATGTGCTGCACAGACATGACGTTTCCGTTCACAGGGCGAGCAAAACGACTACCTCCCATAGAACTACTAAAGTAGTTAGTGTTGGAAGATACATAGTTCAATTAGGACTCACTTCCTCTACCCAAAAAACCTGCATGTCATTCGATTTCACATGAACAACGAAACGAATCCATCGTGTAAGTCTAATAAATTAACTAATGGTGGACACGCACATTTCGCACAGGAGTTAACCACGTCGTCTGCTGTACGTGAATGCTGAGCGAAAATGTCCTACTAAATTGCAAATCGTTTTGAGATGTTAATAGTGTCACTGCCACACATCCTACGCCACTGTTTTCTCCTGATAATTTTCGTATCAAACGCTCTTATCATGAAAAATTCTTTTCTTTAACAGTTCTAGCCCTAGAACAGTCGGCATGGCCACAAACGAAGGCCTACATCCATCGCAGTCAACAGTGGAACAAACTAGTAACAGCGTTTGACGAAACTAAAAAACGTGTAGAATGTGTGATTCCAAAGAAATTACAAATCTAGAACAAATTCAAAATTTCTCCTTCGAGAATTCCTCTCATATTTCACTTACTGTCCTTAATCACATGTTTAATTACGTGTTATCTACCACTACAGACTGAAAAGGGTAGAAATTAACAACGTAGTAGCAGTGAAGCACATTCATTGGTCAGCCAGAACATTATGGCCCTACGCGTCGTGGCATGGAAAGAATAAGGTTCAAATGCCTCTGAGCACTATGGGATTTAATTGCTGTGGTCATCAGTCCCCTAGAACTTAGAAATACTTAAACCTAACTAACCTAAGGACATCACACATATCCATGCACGAGACAGGATTCGAACCTGCGACCGTAGCGCTCACGCGGTTCCAGACTTTAGCGCCTAGAACCGCACGGACACTCCGGCCGGCGAAAGAATAAAGCATCGTTACGTCGCTGGAGGGGGCTGACACCACATCTGGACCCACGAGTCACTTAATTACCGTAAATTCAGGGGAGGGCGGCTATGAGCTTTGACGCCACGTTCAATCACATTCCAAATGTGTTCGATCCGTCGAATTTGAGAGGGGGAGGTAGCAGGCTGCATATCAATTACAACTCGCTATTGTGTTCCTCGAACCACTCCACCACACTTTTGGCCTTGTGACTTGGTGCATTATCTTGTTGAAAAATGCCACTGCCGTCGATCAACATGATCCTCATGCAAGCAGCGTACGGTAACCCTTGGCCGTCATGATGCCTTGCATGAGTTCCATTGGACTTATGGGTGCTTATGTGAATGTTCCCCGGGTCATAATGGAGCTGCCGCCAGCTCGCCTCCGTCCCGCGACACAGGTGTCAAGGAGGTGTAGCACTGGAAGTCGTCGGATTCGTACCCCCCCCCCCCCCCCCCCCCCACCACCACCACCACCATCATCATCATGATGAAGAAGGTATTTTGATTCATCAGACCGTGCAATGCTCTGCCACTGCGCCAACGTCCCGTGCAGATGGTCAATTGCCCGTTTCAGTCGTAGATGCCGATTTCGTAGTTGGTACATGCACGGGTCGTCGGCTGCGGAGGTCCATCTCTACGAATGCTCGGTGCACTTGTATCTGGCCAACATTAAAGTCTGATGTTAGTTCCACCACAGTTCGCCACCTGTCCTATTTTACCGGTCCGCCCAACCTACGAAATCCGACATCCGTAATTAACAGTGGCCGCCCATCCCCACGACGTCTGGACGTGGTTTGACTCACCACAGCAGTCCTCGAACACCCTATAAGTCGTACAGTTTTATAAATGCTCGTGCCGAGTCTCCTGACCATCACAACCTGCGCTCGGTGTTACTCAGATAGATCGCGCGCCTTCACCATTCTACACACGGACAGCACGCTCACTGATACTACATACATCGTGCATGTGTCTGACTAGCAGTCATTCTTCTCCGGGTGACGCTGCTGTCGCCTGGACGGGTTTATACCGACAGTATGTCGCCGTTCGTAATGTTCTGGCTGATCAGTGTATCTATTAAAATCAATAAATAGTATCTTGTGAGTACTCCTTGACAGCATCAGTGCTCAACTGACATAGCCAGTGAAAGGAATAGCCTGTGAAAGGAAGACGATTTCAGCAATAGTTGGCGTGACGAAAAGTAATACCCATCACATTAGGCGTAATCTTTCATGACGAACGCTTAGTGAAAATTATATACTTAATTTACATTCTATATGTAAAAGAATAGACTGGCAATGGCAAGGAAAGCGTTTCTGGAGAAGAGAAATTTGTTAACATCGAGTATAGATTTAAATGTCAGGAAGTCGTTTCTGAAAGTATTTTTATGGAGTGTAGCCATGTATGGAAGTGAAACATGGACGATTAATAGTTTGGAGAAGAAGAGAATAGAGGCCTTTGAAATGTGGTGCTACAGAAGAATGCTGAAGATTAGAAGGGTAGATCTCGTAACTAATGAGGAAGTATTGAATAGGACTGGGGAGGAGTTTGTGGCACAACTTGACAAGAAGAAGGGATCGGTTGGTAGGACATGTTCTGAGGCATCAAGGGATCACCAATTTAGTATTGGAGGGCAGCGTGGAGGGTAAAAATCGTAGAGGGAGACCAAGAGATCAATACACTAAACAGATTCAGAAGGATGTAGGCTGCAGTACGTATTGGGAGATGAAGAAGCTTGCACAGGATAGAGTAGCATGGAGAGCTGCATCAAACCAGTCTCAGGACTGAAGACCACAACAACACGTAAAAGAAATATTTATTAGCAAATGGGATCAAATATTTTCCAAAAGGACTGTAGTAGCAGCAGTACAATTTGCTGGAATTCCAACTTAAGAAAACGGAGCATATTTATTTACTTATTAATCTTACTGGCCAGATTACTTCTATTCCATAAATAACACGCTGAATTACTGCTTTATAGGAAATAAATCCAGATTTCTGCAGCTATTGTATATCATTTTGTGAATAAAACTTTCAAGATTGATAATAACTTTATTTATTTATTATGTCATCAGCAGTTCAAACTTCAGAACGTGCAAAACAATGTTAAGCTTCGTTATTAAAAACCTGTGCCTGAACGGGGCGTCAAATCTAACAAATGATGTAGTGTTTAGCCATAAGTTTTTAATTCTAATGCTCAAGTTTGTTTTCGGAGTTTTTAATCTCAGGATGGCAGTAACTGAAACGGCGTTAAGACAAAAAAAAAATGTATCAAGTAATATATACGAATTTATTCACAAAATACGCACAATGGTCAACGACTCACACAGTAATTAATATTATAACTATATGCAGACAACAGTACTGAATTTACTGAACAGTACTTTAGGTGATGAAATTCTCCAACACTGAACGTAAAATTTTCTGGGTTGTTAAGACGAGTCATATTTCTTCTATATGATCGACGTTTCGACTCCTCTACTGGGATCCCCTTCAGGATCTTGCGTGCCCTCGGTTGACTGAGAACTGTCAAGATCAAAGTCGCGATCTCTTAGAGAAGTGGAGCAATCCGGCGCTTATGCTGGAGAAATGGCGTTATTGGGTAAAATCCCTGCGGCTACCATTGGTGGGCCATCGTCGTTGGACATTAAGTGAAATTTGCCGCGCTAACGCAGACGTAGTGGGGTTATTGGTTGAAATTCTTGTTGTTACCATTGGTGTGCCACCGTCATTGAACAGTGAGCGAAGTTTCCTGTGCTAATGCAGAAGAAGTGGGGTTATGAACAAAAATTCATGTGGCCGTGGTAGACCATCGTTATTGAATATATAGCCATTTTTCCTTCCGTTATGCTGGATAGGAGTTATTTGTTAAAGATCTTCCTGCTGCCACTAGTGCCCCACCGTCATCGGATAGAAGCGAAACGGGTAGAGCAAGAGAGGGAGAATATTTATCAACAATAGGTGACTTTCCTGGTTGTTGTTTGTATTCCTCGTACATCGCGGTCATACGCTAACTACGTTGATATCTTGAGGGGGGCGGGGGGGGGGGGGGGCGACGAAACTGCACCTCAGTTGTTGTCCTCTCTGTTGATCCTTTCTTCCAAATTTCAATCAGTTCTTGGACTTTTCTTCTATTAATTTCAGTTTTCTTAGCCAGCACACGTGCTTTATTGAAATGAGTGAAGAACTTATTAAGGAACACGTACGCCACACGTGAGTAAAACAAAGTGGGGAAATTGCTGTAGCGGAACATCACGAGAGCTATGCATTTCACTGATTTCAATAACGTACGTGCGTTGTCTAAGTAAACCAACACTTAGTGAAAAGAAGGCCGAGAAGCGATTGAAATTTCTAAGAACGGATATAAGTTCAGTACACAGGACGGCAATAGCCTTCTTGCTTCGCGGCTCCCCACCATCAAGGCAGTAAATACGCTGCCACGGTGCGCGTGCGATACGAACAACGTCCATGTAGCCACCTCTACGTAGAATAATATTTTTGATAAACATTCCCCCTCTCTTGCTCTGCCCGTTTCGCTTTTATCCAATGACGGTGGCCCACCAATTGTAACCACAAGAACTTCAGCCAATAACCCCATTTATTCAACATTAGCGGGGATAACTTCACTTACCATCCTATCACGATGACCCCCAACGAAAGAAACAAGAATTTTACCCGGTAATCCCACGTCAACAAATACGCGCCCGAAAACTCCTCCTTCATAAGAGAACGCAGCACTGGTCTTCACAGCGATCAGTCAGTCGTGGACACCACAACATCATGAATAAGATTCTAGCAGAGGGGTCGAAACGTCGATCGTACAAAAGAAATATGAAGCGACCTAACAACCCAGAAGATTTTACGTTAAACGATAAATGCCACGAAAGCCTGCATACACACGTACACATTGTATCACTGTCAGGTCAGTTTTTGCTTTTAGAGAATAACTATATTGTGACGTAATCGGCATTCTGAACACATTTATCTGCAGGAATTTGGAAGTTACCTAACTAAATCACAAGATTTATTAGTGTATCTTTATTCCTGCACAAGAATTATTAGTGTATCTTTGTTCCCGCTCCATACAATCGACGTTATCTCTAGTCCTACCGAAAATTTTCTGAGGAGAATCTTACGGTGCAGAACTCCAGACCTCTAAAACCTCATATCCAGGTGTGGGCACACAGACAGAAAGCCGAAGAGGGAAGCCGCTGCCGGATGCCCCAGAAAGTTGAGGCTGGGGTTGCGCCAGGTCATTAATATAGAGAGGTTATAGGGAGGGGAGGGCATCCAGCGACCCGCCCTTTTTATCCGGCCACGTCCCCCGATGATGGAAACATTTTGTGGAAAAACTCCTTACAAAATATATGAGCTCGTAATCACCCGGCCATCAAGGAGCACCCCCTGCCGCTCTCTCCTTCGCCTTCATTCCAGAAGCCAGTAGTCTGCAGCAAGGAGGCACGGACCCGAGGTATCTGTGTAAGAGTGGTGCAACCTACAGAGACACACCCGGGATATCTATCGGACTATAATCTCTTCAATCTCTCTATCTTTTATTACAGACGGTTTACGCAAATTAAGCTCTAATTAACCCCACAAAGGATAACAAAGAACATCTGTGTTTGTATAATACGTGTTACTATATTTACAGTTCGCAACGATCTTTTGTCTTAGCTGTGGTCTTCAGTCCGAAGACAGACTTGATACAGCTCTTCACGCTACTCTGTCCTGTGCAAGACTCCTCATTGCCGCACAACTACTGTAAGCTACATCCACTTAAAGCTGCCTAATGTAATTAGGAATCCTCTAACCCTGGATGAAAATCCAAAGAGATTCTGATCATATGTAAAGTACGCTAGCAGTAAGACACAATCAGTGCACTATCGAAGACAGTGCTGCTAAAGCAGAGTTAATAACCACAGCCTTCCGAAAAAGAAGACGAAGTAAATATTTCAAAATCCGCCAACATTAATAACTTACGCATAGATATCCTCAGAGTAGTAAAGCCACGTAAACCACTTAATAAAAGCAAGTCTTCCTGTCCAAACTGTATATCAATTACGTTCCTTCAGAATGCGCTGATTCTATAGCTCCATACTTAACAATATACACAAACGCTCGCTCTACCAAGACCCGTATCCAAAGACTGGAAAGTTGCACAGGTCACACGAATATTCAAGAAAGGCAATCTACAGTACTAAATTGCAGGCCTATATCATTAAGGTCGATATGCAGCAGGATTTTAGAACATATATTATGTTCTAACTTTAGGAATTGCCTAGAAGAAAGTGGTCGATTGACACATAGTGAACACGGATTTAGAGAACATCGTTCTTGTGAAACACAACTAGCTCTTTACTCTCACGAAGTGCTGAGTACTGCCGACAAGGGATTTCAAATTGATTCCGTATTTCTAGATTTCCAGAAGGCTACTGATACCATACCTCACAAGCGGCTTGTAATCAAATTGCATGCTTATGGAATATCCTCAGTTAAGCGAATGGATCCCTGATTTTCTGCCAGAGATGTCACAATTCGCAGTAACTGCTCGTAAGTCATCGAGCAAAACAGAAATGGTTTCTGGAGTTTCTGATCTATATAGAAGACTGAGGAGCCAATCTGAGCAGCCGTCTTAGGTTCTTGGCAGTCATTTATCGTCTAGTAAAATCATTAGATCAAAACCAATTGCAAAATTATGTAAAAAAGATGTCTGTATGGTGCGAAAAATGCCAATTGATCCTAAGTAATGAAACGTTTGAGGTCATCCACGTGAATGTGGAAAGAAATCCATTAAACTTCGCTTATACGGTAAATGAATCAAATCTGAAGGCCGTAGATTCAACTGAATCCCTCGGAAATAACAATTACGAACGACTTAAATTGGAAAGGAAACATATAAAATGTTGTGGGGAAGACGAACAAAAAACTGTGTTTTATTGGCAGAACGCTTACAAGATACACTGCTTACACAACGCTTGATTGTCCTCTTCTGGCGTACTTAGGGCACCGTGTGGGATCCTTACTAGACAGGATTATCGGAGGACGACGTGAAAGTTCAGAGAAAGGCAGCAGGTTTTGTATTGTCGAGAAATAGGGGAGAGGGTGTAACGGACATGATACAGGATTTGAATTGGCCTTAATTAGCAAAGGTGCTTCTCGTTGCTGCGGGATCTTCTCACGATATTTCAGTCATCAACCTCTTCCTCCAAATGCGAAAATATGTTGTTGACGCTGACATACATAGGGAGAAACGATCATCATAATAAAGTAAGGGAAGTCAGAGCTAACACGGAAAGAGAGAGCCGTTCTTTTTTTCAGTGCGTTTTGGAGACTAGAATGAAAGAGAATTATTGCGAAAATGGTTCAATGAATCCTTTGCCAGGCACTTTATTGTAATTTACAAAGTTGCCATATAGATGTACTCGTTAAAATTTAACCCCATCCCCCTGCCGTCCTTTACTTTCTCCCACTGCGAAACTGACATTTCATTGACGTGTTAGGATGCAACCGATTCTTTCTTGTAGTCGAGTTGTGTTATAACAATGCTTTCGCCCAAATTTTTCGTAGATTCAACACTACCTCATTAGAAATCCAATGCAGCAACCACATTTTAAAATCTGCTATTTTCTTCTTGTCTGCACTGTTTATCGTTCACGTTTCTTTCACACAAGGCTAGATTTCAAACACATACTTTCAGAAAAAGTTTTCCTAATCCAAATTTTAGATGAGGCGCTAACATGTAAAAGTACCTGAAGTGTCTTGGACTCATCAGGAATGTCATCACATTCCATATCCACACATATGGCACTCCGCACAGCTTTCACAAACTCGAATTACATTATCATAGACAAAACTTAAAGTTTTTATTTCTTCTGCCTTAACTTTAATTCCCTTTCTAAATTACTCTTTGGTTTTATTTCTCGCCCAGTCATGTCCTTGTACTCTTATAACTGTAGTGTGGTTTCTGTACAAGTTACAGAAACTCCTTCGATTTCTATATTTTATCTTTTCAGCCTACATAGTTGATTTGTAGAACAATGCTAGCCCCCTAACCACGATACTATCTATAGTTTGGGTTTGGTGGTCAAAATAATTATTATTACTGAGTTATGGCCAGCAATTATTTTTAAACGCTATGAAAATGAGATGTCATAGATTTGTGGAAGAAACGAAAATATAGCAAATCGGGTTAGGAACATAGTATTCCAATGAATGTATTTATACCACAAAACGTTTGATGTACCCAGTCGTGCTACAAATAAATCTTAATTTAATGTTACTGTTTCAGATGTACCAACACCTCTCATATACAATTGCAGGGTTACAATTGAAATGAACAGTGGATGTAACGTAATCGTTGTATTTCTTGCTTAAAAGTACAACTGTAATGGTAGCTCCTAATTTTTACGCCCAAATCCATTGTATTATGATTTGCTGTGATTCAAAAGGAAAGAAGCGTTAGGATTTAATGTCAACTCTACGATGAAATCATTAACGACGGAGCACAACAACGGACTATTTCACATATCTGTTCTTCCTGCAGTACGGACAGAAGCTTCAAAATTACAGGTTCTAAGTTGTGATTAATACCAATTGGGGCAGCACGTATGTTAGAGGTACAATATGGTTTCAGAAAGGGTGACCCCGTTCTGATTGTCTTTTCACTTTGGCACAAATAAATGTTATTCTCGATTACGAAAAGGTGTTTGACAAGGTAAAGGGGAAAATGGTATGGGAATCACTAAAGGAAATGCAGCACAGCTGACTGCGGCACTACTGTCATTATAAAGAAATGTAAAAATTAAGGAACCTCACTGTAAGGAATGAGACAGAACTTGCCGACATTAGGTAAGAAAGTAGACAAGGATGCTCACTGTTTGCTACCATTTTCAATGATTATATTGACGGTGTCATTCATAAATGGTTGTTTTTATTAAATGACGCATTAAGAAATGATTATTTTAATTTTATCGCGATGCTGTTTGTTGTCGGCCAGCGTATGACAGGAGAATCTGAAGAAAACGTTTAAATTGCAGTACTAAGATGAGTCAGATTGCTGCTAGTTATCGACAGATAAAACAAAAGTTACGGCACCTCAGTGACTGGAACCCATTAGAGACTAAATAGTTATAAGTGGACAAGCAATTGGAGAATGTAACATCCACAAGATAAATTTTTGGCTACAGTGCGACGAGAGGAAATTATGCATCTAACAGTTATAAACATTATGTATTCGACGTATGAAAAAACAATGAAAACTTATAAATATTAATTATTTATATAATATTCTATGATGTAATTAGGCATATCGATGTGTATCATACAAAGACAATGATAATTATAAATTCCTTTTATGATCTGCGTTTGTCTTCCTTTGTTTCTACCTTTTGTTGGTTGGGTTTTGTAGATTGCGGGCGCATACCGAACTGAGGTCTGTTAAGAAATTGTAATTATTTGTTAATTATTGCTTGAAAATAGAGTTCATTATTATTATAAATATGAGTGAATAATTATTTGTAACTTTAATTCCTCTATCAGTAAGCATTATCTGTGTTAATTATTTCTTTCCGCTGCAAGAAGCGCAGCCATTGATGACAGCGATTTGTATGGCGTTTTTGTCTGTGTTTTCCTTAGAAACAAATCAAATGTTTGCTTGATGAGGTCTAAATAGTGCACAATACGAAAGTAGAGTTTCTGTAAAGTTTAATAAGCATTTAAAATACTTATTTGGTCTAACAATAGAAAGTCTCTATCAACTGTCTGGCGCAATCTTAACAATTGTCTCAGCGGCAAATTCAAATTACGCAACTCTGCAGACATAAATGCCGAACGTAATACAAATGTGTAAAAATAAATGTGAACCGGTGGTCCTGAACTCATTTTAATGAAAATAACTCGAATCAGTTTGGTTCTTAAAAAACAGTGCTCATAGCACAAACGTTATAACAAACTTTTCTAGCTGATGTATGGAGCCGAAATTAATTACGCACGAGTTGCGAAGAATATTGTTTCAGGTAACATATGTCAGTGTTGTGCGCGGCTGATATTCGGTGGTTTTAATGATCATTTTGCTGAAGATAACTGTTTCCATCATAATCCATAGTTGTATAGAATCTGTTGTATGAACTGTGATTTAGTGACACTTACACAACATACAGACAACACTTTAACACGACGTTAACTTGGAGTTCTTTAGCAACTTGACCAATTCTTTAGCCGGGAGAAAATTTATTTAGTAATTACTCAGTGTAATAAAATAAGATTATCATTTCCATTTACAAATTAGTTAAATACCAAACCACTGAATAACACAGCGAATGCCACAAGAAGTAAGAGATATTAAATATTTTGAGTGTAGTTTTAAATTTCCTAAACCAGATAACGTAAAACTATAATTTGCCACATTTATGCAATTCTGTGGAGCTATACAACATACATTTAAACATAAAGTAAAGAAAAGAACATTAATTAAATGTCATAAAGTAATAGCGTTGTCTTTCCTTCTGTGTGGTAGCGAATGCTGTACCCTAACATCTGATCAATTACTACGAATTGAATACTCAGAGATGAAGTACCTCCGAGAGATGTTCGTTGTTGAACCAATTAGATAATAACTAACTGTTGAATCCATTATAGATGTAACTGAAAATTAGCGACTGAACTGGAAAGATTGTATCCAACGTACGCCTAATGACAGGATAACTAAAGCTGCACTACACTATAACCCAAGCGGAAAGAGAAACGTTACTTGTCCCTTAAAGAAAAGGCTTGGACAACACTGGGGCGACATACAATATCTTTATTTATTTATTTATTTATTTAACCTCATCAGATTAGGGCCATCAGGCCCTCTCTTACATCGGACCAGTGTTCCACACATGCAGCATTTCACACATCAGCGTTACATCATGAACATAGTTTAAATGAGAAAATTAGCTTACTCTAGTGACAATATGAATAAAGAGTAGTGACTAAGACCTAATAAAGTAAATGCGGAAGTATTTTTACAACAGTTGCTATAAATACAGATTATGATAAAAGCAATAATAATAACAGTAAAACAAAAAATCAAATAATAAAGATAAACATGACTAAGACCTAATAAAGTAAATTCTGGCAGTATTTTTACATCAGGTGCTATACATACAGATTATGGTGAAAGCAATAATAATAACAGTAAAAAAAATCAAATAATAATGACAAACATGAGAAAGATTGGCAATAGTAATGAAGGTTTGTGCAGATGTACATTAATATCTTGGTGTGTAAAGTAGATGTTTACTAGTATAGCGAGTTTTGCGTAAGGGAGGTTTAAGGAGGGGGAAAGAGGGAACTAATGAGATTAAGTGCACTCATGTACAGAGGAAGGCATTACTGTTGCTTAAGTAGATACGTCATTAACTGTTTTTTGAAGCCGGTCATGTTTTTAAGTTCTCTAACATAACGAGGGAGGTTATTCCAGAGTCGGGTTCCCGCTACTGTAAAGGACTTGGAGAAGGTGACAGAGCGATGCAGTGGAACGGAGAGGATTTTATTATGATGGGAACGTGTGTTTCTGTCATGTTGTTCCGACATGAGCGTTAGGGACGAGGAGAGATATGAGGGACAGTGTACATTTATAAGGCAGTAGATGAGACAGAGTGTATGGAAATCTCTGCGTTTGTCTGCACGCAGCCAGGACAATTTTGCATATGCTGGTGAAATGTGATCAAAAAGTCGAACGTCACAGATATATCGGACGTAGGCTTTTGTGACCAGTTCTAGACGTCGGGAATTTTCCTGAGAGAGGCCTTGTAGAATAATATCACTGTAGTCAATGATTGGGAGTATAAGCGTTTGTACTAATTTCTTTTTCAGATCGAAAGGGAAGAGTTTTTTATGTTTTTGTAGGACATGAAGGGATGCTGACGCGTTTTTTGCACACTGCAGTTACGTGCTCTGTCCAATTTAGATTTTCATCTATTATTACTCCCAAACTCTTTGCTGAGGGCGAGAATTTAATATTTGTTCCATTTAGGATAAGAGGTGGTACGGATTCCCGATGTTTTGGGCTAATGAGCTTAGAGTGACCAACAAGTACCGCTTGGGTTTTAGATGGGTTTAGTTTTAGACCTATGTCCTGTGCCCATTTTGACAGTGCATCGAGGTCAGTATTGAAATTTTCAATAGCTTTCTTGAGATTGCTTGGTTTCGCACTTAGATACAACTGAAGGTCATCAGCATACATATGGTATTTGCAATAGGTCAGGACCGATGACACATCATTGACATAAAGAGAGAAGAGTATAGGACCTAATACTGAGCCATGGGGAACGCCTGACACTACCTGCCGCCATTATGATTTTATATTTCCAGACAGGACGCGTTGCTGACGAGACGTCATGTATGAGCGAAACCATTGCACTGCGCTTGGTGAGAAATTTAGACCGCTGAGTTTGGCTAGTAAGATGTCGAAGTCGACAGTATCAAATGCTTTGCTGAAATCTAAGAAGCAAATGATAGTCGCTTCTTGTCTGTCCATGGCAAGTTTCAGGTCATCTGTCACCTTTATCAGAGCGGACGTTGTGCTTCGATGTTTACGGAAACCTGATTGGTATTCGTCTAGTAGGTTGTTAGTAGTTAGGTAGTTGGTGAGCTGGTCATGAACTATGTATTCTAAGGCCTTTGATAGTGCCGGAAGAAGGCAGATGGGGCGGTAGTCAGAGGGTGCTGTGGTGATGTCCTTTTTAGGCAGTGGCTTAATTTGTCCCAGTTTCCAGGCCTCAGGGAAAACACTTGTGATTAATGAATCGTTGAAAATGTCTGTTATAGAGGGCAGTAGTTGGTCAATAATAGGTTTTACCATCTGGATAGTGATACCATCATGTCCAGTAGATGCTGATCTAATCCGCATTATGGCTTTCTTGACAGTACTGCAAGTGACGTGCTGTAGATAGAATTTTTCTTTGCTACAGTCGTTCATCCCCATGAAGTAATCAATGATTCTGTGTTTTTTTTTACGGATCAATTTTGGTTGCAGGTAATGTGAAGAATCGGTTTAGTTCTTCAGCTGGGACCATGGGATTTTCTGCAACTTTTATTTTGCCTAAACCGAGACTACTACATCTATTGTCAGCTAATGTACGGGCATGTCTGAGCTTAGCGTTTCTCACCGCTTGACTGACTTTGTTTCGTTTCTGCTTGTATACAGCGTGATTTTCAGGTGTAGGGTGTATCTTGTATGCTCGATGTGCAGCATCTATGAGATTCTTGAGCTGTTTTAGTTCATCAGTCAGCCAAGGTGCCGGTTGCCTTTTTACTTTTCTGGTCTTTATTGGAGCATATTTGTCATATAGTTGAGTAATTTTGTTAGTGAAATTGTGGAGTTTGTCGTTTATGTCCATGAGGGGAGTAGAGGTCATCCCCCAAACTATTTCTTGTGCCTCAGTTTCGAGTTCAGGCAAATTTATGCGTTTGAGGTCTCGGTATGTAGACAGTTTTTGTTTCTTTCTAGGGCATTCTAGTGAATACGTCATTAAAATAATGTCATGGCCAGACATGCCAGGCGCAGATATTTGAGAGGTGCGGATTATTGTGTTCGGAGATTTCGTTGCGAATATATCTATGAAAGTGTGACTGGTAGTCGTGTGATGAGTACGTGCCAGCTGAAGTAGCGTCATATTTGAGGAAGAAAGCATCCTCTTAAATTTCCCAGTGGAAGGACTATTGCACAGAAAATTAATGTTAGTGTCACCAGCTATAATTACATGTTCATATGACGATTCGA
Organism: Schistocerca serialis cubense; assembly: GCF_023864345.2. NCBI lineage: Eukaryota > Metazoa > Arthropoda > Insecta > Orthoptera > Acrididae > Schistocerca > Schistocerca serialis. The sequence goes on along the minus strand of NC_064643.1, from coordinate 505,259,811 downwards.
GACTAGAGAGGGCAGTTTCGAAGCAGGCGAACCCACCTACTTTAGGAGGTTTGTAAAGGACACATATTAAGCACTTTCTGTTAAGTGATTTGATCTCTATGAACATATATTCCACTTGTTTATCTCCATTGTTGTCGGATGTGTGTAGTACTGTAGGTGACAAATCAGAGCGTATGTACGCCCCTACTCCATCCCCTCGTCTGTTGCATCTGTCGTGCCTGAGAAAGATATAGCCATCTAGGTTTACGGAAGTTGTAGGAATACTTGGCTTGAGCCAAGTCTCTGACAAAAGTATTACGTGTATATGAGCAGTTTGAAATATATATTTGAACTCGTCGAAGTGAGCTGGCAGAGACTGGACATTTCCATGTGCAATATGCAGCTTGGTGCGTTCGGGTGTTGATTGCCCGAGGAGGCTGCCGATCGATGTTTGCGGGTCGTGGTTGGCGGTGACAAGAGGGTCTGGCATGAGGAATGCGGAAGGCGTGTGAAGGAGAGGGGGGTGAGGGAGTGTCCTCCCAGTTCTGTGCAGTGAATGCGGCTGGGAGGGTGAGGGGGTAGGTGCTTCAAATGGCTCTGAGCACTATGGGACTTAACATCTGTCGTCATCAGTCCCCTAGAATTTAGAACTACTTAAACCTAACTAACCTAAGGACATCACACACATCCATGCCCGAGGCAGGATTCGAACCTGCGACCGTAGCAGTCGCGCGGTTCCGGACTGAGCGCCTTAACCGCGTGACCACCGCGGCCGGCAGGGGGTAGGTCCCCGGGGAGACAACGGGATCTACGGCCAAGGTCAGCGAGGTCTGCAACGGTTCTGGAAGTAGCCGTGGGCTGGCAGGGGAAGGAATTTCGCTAAACACAACGGGAGTAATCTGCACGTTATGACAGAGTGTGATATTAATTGCACTTATGAGGATATCAACTAAAGTATGATGGTGGGTTGCTAATTAAGGATGGAAGTGAGACTACCTTATGTAATAATTAACGAAATTACATGAGAAAAACAATTAAAAATGAAAATAGTTATGTGGAGAAACGAAAAGTTGATAATACAAATAATAACAAATATTACACGAGAAAAAATAATTAGAGATAAAAAAAATAGTTATGTAGAGAAACGAACAATTTGATAATACATTAGTTACGATATGGTTGACAGTGTAAACAATATAAACATATAGGTTAGTGGCAGCAAGGTTAGACATGATTTAGCTTCTAAAGCACAGGCGTTCGAGTTCATTAACACTGCAAATTGTTTTCTTTCCGTTTTCGGTCTTAACCATTATCCTGCCGTCATTTGTCCATACGTTATGTAGCCCAAATTTCGAAATCGCGCTCTTCAAAATGTTTATTCTTTCAGAGGTCAGATCCTCGCGTACTGTCAGACCCGACTTCGCGAGATTCTCCTTTGCTCTGAAGATTTCAAATCTTTTCCTATACGACATAAATTTCACTATTATAGGTCTTGGTTTTGTAGAACCTGGCGACTTACGACTCACTCTATGACTTCTGTCAATGTCACTCAGAGTCACCTGCACGCCTAGCTTTCTTGGACAAGGTTTATCACAAGTTCATCTGTGTTCTCTCTGCTGCTCTCTGGAATGCCGAACAGTCTGAGATTAATGCGTCTCTGATATTGTTCGAGCTCGTTCGTCTTCTCGATCAATTTCTGTTCGAGCAATCGTGCTTTCTCCTCACTTGCTTTTAACGATGTGTCCAGTGCACGGATCTCGCTGGCATTCGCCTCCAGAGTTTTCTGTATTTTATCCGTCACTGCTGCAGTGACAGCATCAGCTAAGGTTTGAACAACGAGCCCAAGCGTCTCCTTAGCCTGCAGCGCGGCACTCACCTCAGCCTTCACGAGTGCGGCGAAGTCAGCGATGCCGGGCGGAGCGGCCGCAACTCCCGGTGTGGACTCCACGCCTGCGCTGTCGCCGGCCTGACCGTTGGCTGCACTGCGCGTTGTTCGGCGATTTTCCATTTTTAGTGCGATTCCGTGTAATTTGTGCTCAGTATGTGATGTAAAATACGACACTCGGCAGTAGATATACGGCTTTAGTATATGTAGACTAGCCTAACTGCTTAAAACACCTGCCCGCATCTCGTGGTCGTGCGGTAGCGTTCTCGCTTCCCACGCCCGGGTTCCCGGGTTCGATTCCCGGCGGGGTCAGGGATTTTCTCTGCCTCGTGATGGCTGGGTGTTGTGTGATGTCCTTAGGTTAGTTAGGTTTAATTAGTTCTAAGTTCTAGGGGACTGATGACCATAGATGTTAAGTCCCATAGTGCTCAGAGCCATTTGAACCATTAAAACACCTCCAGATTTCACGTAAACTTGCGAGCCAAGCTAACGCACGTCACTCACTCGCCACCATGTTGCAGGAAAGAGAAGCATTAGACGTCCTTTAATGAGATGGTGCGAACGATTTTAATTTTCATCTCCTCCTGAATGCTGTTTTCTCAAGACAGGTAAAATCTGTTTCTGTCGACATTAATGGTTGCATTAGCAGACCGAATAGAAGGGAGAGTAAACCTCGTAATATGAACAAGAGGCCTAATAAGTGTAATTGATAAGACCTACCGAACGCGATGATATATTATACTTAAGATAATTTATTAGCATTAGTTTGATTTGAGCTAAAAGTTCCCATCTAGGAAACAGTGATTAGAATGTCCTTTCTTACCCTAATTCGCAAGGTGGACTTGCTCATGCTATGAGACTATATACAGCTTACTTTCCGCTGCTTGTCCGACGTGCCATCAGCGGAAACTGAGTATACACTTTCTTCCAGTCAAATCATTGATACTTTTTCATTGTTTTCCTGTTTCGTCTTAGTCAAGTGCCGTCATTTACTCTTCTTTACTGTACCTTCCAAACTTGTATATTAACGTAAATAACTAACTGAAAGTGTGCTTACGCCACACAGTGTAGCTCTAGTTACACTAACTCACGTAGGAATACACACGGCAAGTATAGTGTAATAAGTGTCCTTTCATATAACGACACGTTTGCGACATATTCTTGAGAGAAAACAGTTACCGCAGAAAACAGTTACCGTAGAAAACAGTTACCGTAGAAAATAGTTACCGTGGAAAATAGTTACCGTAGAACATGTTCCTTACATCAGTAATTAGTACACTCGAAGTAAAGGTAAAAGACAACAAACGAGTAATAAATACTACCTTGAGCAGCCTGTCCCCACTTTCGTCGTTGCTCATTCGGTGATAACTATACTAATTACACGAAAAATTACTGACACGTGGGCAGAAAGACAAAATTTTACAAGAACTTCATGTCATGTAGTGAGTGAGTCAGAACAAAGAAAAGTAAGAAAACGTCCAAGTGTAAATAAAACTGCAATTTAGGTATGAAATAATTAAGACAGCACGGCTACGGGCATTAGAGTCTTACCGACCTGTGAGTTACAATAGTGCCAAATCTATTCACTATAAATTAGAAATGAAAACGAGCGAAATGGAATCGGGTGACTGCCAGAGAATATAGGCATTTGACAGTAAGCTAACGAGTGATGTAGGTATTTGGGTGGTTATCATACGCTGTCAAGTGCTTCTTCGGGAACGACTCTCTTAAAAGACCAGAATCACAAAACCATTTACGCAACTGATCAGTAAGTATCCAAGATTAAAATTTCTCATTCACATCCGTTGGCTCCGCCAACTCACATTCCGACTTGCACCTTCCAACCTTAAATTTCGGTCTGAGCTACTAAGCAATCTTCACAACGTACGTCCTAAAAAAACAGTACGTAGGCAATATATACATTGTAGGTTCGCAGGAGAGCTTCTGTTAAGTTTGGAAGGTAGGAGATAGGTACTGGCAGAAGTAAAGCTGTGAGGACGGGGCGTGAGTCGTGCTTGGGTAGCTCAGTTGGTAGAGCACTTGCCCGCGAAAGGCAAAGGTCCCGAGTTCGAGTCTCGGTCCGGCACACAGTTTTAATCTGCCAGAAAGTTTCATATCAGCACACACTCCGCTGCAGAGTGAAAATCTCATTCTGGATGTATTGTACGTGTTCTGCTATGTTTCCACATGTATGACGTCACACACCAAAGCCGAAGTCTGTTATTGGTAGGTACAGCGTGCCCAGGATAATCAAATCTACGGTCCACAATTGAGTCCCTAGTGTAAACTGGACTGTGTCGTAAGCTGAGGGGTTTCACACTTGACCGAACAGAGGACAGTACATGGGAATGGCAGCTGATAGCAGCTTATATTCAGTCCAGCACCAACATTGGTTGAAAATAGAAGACTGTAGGCTTCCGCAACCTGAATCCAAACGGTGACATGTGTGACCGATTCATATACGATGAAGCTACCATCGTTTCGGCTAATGGTGCAGGCAGCTTTCATCAGGGAGAATGCTATTGGTAGCAGCAGCCAAAGCGACCAGATAAATTACAGTGATGCTGTGAAAGAGTCATTTCCACAAAATGGGAAAAAATGATAGTGTACCCAAACTTAGGGCGCATCCGAGGAAATTACAAGCCTCTATATCCTTGAGAGACACTCCGTGTCCCAAAATTCTAAGCTCTCATTGGTAGAAGCGACAATAGTGACGCAATATCGCCCAAGGGTGGTCCTTTCTGATGTCCCAGTAGAATTCAACAGAAAACACATACTCTTCTGTAACCAGAACATTACTGCCAAATGAGAACATATACACTCCTGGAAATGGAAAAAAGAACACATTGACACCCGTGTGTCAGACCCACCATACTTGCTCCGGACACTGCGAGAGGGCTGTACAAGCAATGATCACACGCACGGCACAGCGGACACACCAGGAACCGCGGTGTTGGCCGTCGAATGGCGCTAGCTGCGCAGCATTTGTGCACCGCCGCCGTCAGTGTCAGCCAGTTTGCCGTGGCATACGAAGCTCCATCGCAGTCTTTAACACTGGTAGCATGCCGCGACAGCGTGGACGTGAACCGTATGTGCAGTTGACGGACTTTGAGCGAGGGCGTATAGTGGGCATGCGGGAGGCCGGGTGGACGTACCGCCGAATTGCTCAACACGTGGGGCGTGAGGTCTCCACAGTACATCGATGTTGTCGCCAGTGGTCGGCGGAAGGTGCTCGTGCCCGTCGACCTGGGACCGGACCGCAGCGATGCACGGATGCACGCCAAGACCGTAGGATCCTACGCAGTGCCGTAGGGGACCTTACCGCCACTTCCCAGCAAATTAGGGACACTGTTGCTCCTGGAGTATCGGCGAGGACCATTCGCAACCGTCTCCGTGAAGCTGGGCTACGGTCCCGCACACCGTTAGGCCGTCTTCCGCTCACGCCCCAACATCGTGCAGCCCGCCTCCAGTGGTGTCGCGACAGGCGTGAATGGAGGGACGAATGGAGACGTGTCGTCTTCAGCGATGAGAGTCGCTTCTGCTTGGTGCCAATGATGGTCGTATGCGTGTTTGGCGCCGTGCAGGTGAGCGCCACAATCAGGACTGCATACGACCGAGGCACACAGGGCCAATACCCGGCATCATGGTGTGAGGAGCGATCTCCTACACTGTCCGTACACCACTGGTGATCGTCGAGGGGACACTGAATAGTGCACGGTACATCCAAACCGTCATCGAACCCATCGTTCTACCATTCCTAGACCGGCAAGGGAACTTGCTGTTCCAACAGGACAATGCACGTCCGCATGTATCCCGTGCCACCCAACGTGCTCTAGAAGGTGTAAGTCAACTACCCTGGCCAGCAAGATCTCCGGATCTGTCCCCCATTGAGCATGTTTGGGACTGGATGAAGCGTCGTCTCACGCGGTCTGCACGTCCAGCACCAACGCTGGTCCAGCTGAGGCGCCAGGTGGAAATGGCATGGCAAGCCGTTCCACAGGACTACATCCAGCATCTCTACGATCGTCTCCATGGGAGAATAGCAGCCTGCATTGCTGCGAAAGGTGGATATACACTGTACTAGTGCCGACATTGTGCATGCTCTGTTGCCTGTGTCTATGTGCCTGTGGTTCTGTCAGTGTGATCATGTGATGTATCTGACCCCAGGAATGTGTCAATAAAGTTTCCCCTTCCTGGGACAATGAATTCACGGTGTTCTTATTTCAATTTCCAGGAGTGTATTTTCAGCATTCCATCACTCTTATATACGAGAAATATGTCTGCACAACGTGATTTATATTAATCAAAGCAGATCAGAAGAGAGCAAGCGGTGTTGTACCTCGACATATGTGAATTGTTTACGTAATGAAACAGTCTGCATTGCTCTCTACACCGAAGAGGAGGCAGCAAATACAGAACGAGAATCCATTTCCTTATTAAAGTTCCATATCCGTCAAGGCACCCCGGCATACCATGGTCACGACCTTCTTCGTCTGCCATGCTTCACTTGTTGCCGAATTTCTAGAGCGTAACGATTCAGGAGCAACACTACTAATAAGCACGGCATAAACGAGGCAGCGCAATGAAATCACTATGTCGCAAAAATCTATAGAACAGAAGTATGATTTCTTATCAGAATAGCTCATGACACATTCAGTGGCTGTTATGTTGAAACGCATAGGTTTTTAGAGACTCACTATGCAGTAACTTTGTCCAAGTGTGTGGCTGATGCATTTGACAATCCGAGGAAACTTAAGTGTGGACAATGGGAGATGCATGTCGCGGGGTTGACCTTCAACAACCGCATACATCTGTTAGAAAATGACCGTGTCTTGAAACTACTGGAAAATAACAAGTAAATCTTTCATGCAACGGGCATTATTTTACACTATGTGCCCTAATACTATAGTGTCTTTATATTGGAGGTCACTTACAATGAACAGAGAGGTTCGCGTGACAATGGCTATAGTAAAACGATGCTCTTCACCGTGGGAAGCTAGAGAACAGTAGCAGTTTCGAAAGAGTTCGTAGAAAGTGCTTGGCCGTGAGGTCTGTTATTTCATTACGTCATTCAATGAGGTAGCTTTCCGACAAGACATGTGAACTCCTAACTGGAAAGCTGAGATCACTTACAATTAAGACTGCTAACTGCGCAGACAATGTTCCACGAAAAGAACAGCAGCCGCACACTGTCGCTTGGGCTTGCCTCGTCTACCATTTTAGTTACTGAGTGCTAGGTACTTAGTAACAAAGCAAGACGTACGATATATAAAAAGGAATTCTACCAATCTTCCTTTAAAGACATTTCTTTTCTCTAAGGCCTACAGGCGTCGCATATGCACAGTGAAACGGTAAAGTCTTTATTTCAGCAAGATAGACGCCGTGGAAGACGATGAAAAACCCGAAAATACTGTTTTTCAGGTGACAGTCATTATCAAGACAAATTCACAGGTCTCACTAAATTGCGTATTTGTCTTTAGCTCTTTATATGGTTAATACTGCAATCAATAATCCTCGATTAATTCAGTAATGTTTATATTGTAGATAGAAAGTTCGGAATTTTTATGAGGGTTTTTGAGAAAACGTTTTTCAATTTGGTTTTTGAAAGAAATGGTTGTTCACGTAAGGGCAAATACTTTGTCGTTGAAATTTGTTGAAGGCTTACCACGTCTCAATAAAAACCATAATGGCTGTTCAAAACAATGTTGAAAAAGGTTCACCCTGAATTTCATATCGATTCAATCATATGTAACCCTGGATAACGCTAATCTCATACTGACAGCTTATATTCGTGAAGTGATAGAAATGTCGTAAGCGCAAGGTATACGTTTTCTGTACAGTATTTTCAACTAGTAGTGACTGAATACTGTGCATACATGGTACCTAACCAAAGAACAAACGTGGAATAAATCTTGCGTTAAAGGCTCGATTCGTGACTGGAAAATATACGTGCGTTTGTTATGGTTACCACTCCAAAATTACTAACCAGGGTACTGTAGTGCACCTGACAATTATTCATCCGCTACTCCAAACTGCGTCTTGGCATCGCCCTGCTGTGCATTGCAAATCATAAAATTGCCTTGGATTTTAAACAAACGCCCCAGGAAAATGTGGTTAGGTGCCATGAGACCATCTTCTATCAGTAGGAATGAATATTGCCACTTAGCTTTTAAGGTGTCAGGCAAATCCAACACATTCCACGAAAACCCTGACATGATAAGCAAATCCAGTAGTATGTCACATAGCTCCGAATAAATCGTGACATTAAATTAACCAAAGTAATACGAGTAACGAGTGAGCAAATGGAATACCACAGACTAACACAAGAATGCCTAAATGCATGACATACCTTCCCACCATGAGACAGACGCAGTTCCGAGGGGAGAAACGAGAACAGAAGCCGAGAGCAGAACCGTGTTAAGCTGGAAGGCCCTACGATAAGGAACGGACGGACACCCACGTCGCCAGCTAACTGCTAGGACCACACCACCCGCAAGTTTTAGCGTGAGACTTTTTCGCGTCTCTGTTACGTTAGGACCACCCCCCAACCCATGTTAAAAGCTAGAGCCCTCCAGAAGAACAGTATAGATCTTACGATAACACAAGAAGGGCTACACCACCCGCAAGTTTTAGCGTGAGACTTTTTCGCGTCTCTGTTACGTTAGGACCACCCCCCAGCCCATGTTAAAAGATAGAGCCCTCCAGAAGAACAGTATAGATCTTAAGATAACGCTGAAAGGGCCACACCAGCTGCAAGTTTTTGCGTGAGACTTTTTCGCGTCTCTGTTACGTTGTAAACTTTAAAAATATTGCCCCACCACTAAAAGAATAACGTTTCTCATTGGATGGACAGAATTTTTGTAGGCGGAGCTTAAGGTTAACATTGAGACCCTGATTGGTCAGATGAAAACACGGCCAGATAGTTTTTTTTAAACCAACTTCGGTAAATTATCCTTTATTGTATGATTATATGATAGCGGAACAAACACTGGATGCAGTTACTTCTGTAAAATATCTGGGAGTATGCGTGCGGAACGATTTGAAGTGGAATGATCATATAAAATTATTTGTTGGTAAGGCGGGTACCAGGTTGAGATTCATTGGGAGAGTGCTTAGAAAATGTAGTCCATCAACAAAGGAGGTGGCTTACAAAACACTCGTTCGACCTATACTTGAGTATTGCTCATCAGTGTGGGATCCGTACCAGATCGGTTTGACGGAGGAGATAGAGAAGATCCAAAGAAGAGCGGCGCGTTTCGTCACAGGGTTATTTGGTAACCGTGATAGCGTGACGGAGATGTTTAATAAACTCAAGTGGCAGACTCTGCAAGAGAGGCGCTCTGCATCGCGGTGTAGCTTGCTCGCCAGGTTTCGAGAAGGTGTGTTTCTGGATGAGGTATCGAATATATTGCTTCCCCCTAGTTATACCTCCCGAGGAGATCACGAATGTAAAATTAGAGAGATTAGTGCGCGCACGGAGGCTTTCAGACAGTCGTTCTTCCTGTGAACCATACGCGACTGGAACAGGAAAGAGAGGTAATGACAGTGGGACGTAAAGTGCCCTCCGCCACACACCGTTGGGTGGCTTGCGGAGTATAAATGTAGATGTAGATGTAGATAGTAAGGAGAAGTTAGGAGAGAGTTGCTTGAGAGTTGCTTCCGAGAGGGCGAGCTGGACGGAGCTGTGCTGCCCGCCGCCCCCTGACGAACACCAACAAGGTAATGAACGCACGTGATGCCGCATTTTTGAGCGCATAAGGCTTCACTCAGAACTGCAGAAGTCTCATCTGTTACATCCCCTTTACGTAATATTAGTGTCGATCGTCAATTAAAAGGCATGTTGTTCACACTTGCCACTTGAAGTAAAAATCTGAAACGCGATGATTTTTCTGTTATATGGTTATTGAGAAGCCACATCAGCCACTGTAATTTACGACAAGTTAGATAAGTAATTAAAGATAATTGAGGGTCACTGTAGACCATTTTGATAGTTTTCTCTTTTGTGAAACTTAATTTAAACCTAGATTATAGATGTGATATGGCATAGGTCATCCTTCGATCGATTGTAGAACTTGGAAACCCATTCAGGGAATATTCGTTCACATTTTTGTTGAACGCAGTTGGTTTTTACCATCGTGTATTAAAACATTTCCTTTTATCAATAGTGCAATTTATAAACGATGTTTTGTGAGTAGAATAAAATTTCCAGTGGTAAACTTAACTGCTTTTTCGACGTTATTTTACCAGCTAACTAAAAATAGGAAAGCCTTGAACCCCTTCCACTAAATTTAGTTAGTATTAAGATTCCTTTACAGGGAGTGCAGTGGAGCTGACGCTGAAATCATTAAGTATTTGGTTATATCATCGCTAGTCCCACTGAAATCTTCTGAATTCTACATGCCATGTGTGGTCTGACGTCTCCTTACCAGCAACAGGTCACAAACGTGGAATAAATCATGCGTTAAAGGCTCGATTCGTGACTGGAAAATATACGTGCATTTGTTATGGTTACCACTCCAAAATTACTAACCAGGGTACTGTAGTGCACCTGAAAATTATTCATCCGCTACTCCAAACATCGTCTTGGCATCGCCCTGCTGTGCATTGCAAATCATAAAATTGCCTTGGATTTTAAACAAACGCCCCAGGAAAATGTGGTTAGGTGCCATGAGACCATCTTCTGTCAGTATGAATGAATAATGCCACTTAGCTTTATGGGAGGATAAAGGAAAATACTTTACTGCAATAAATATGTGAACTGAAAGTCTGAGAAAATGAATATTATAATTTTCGAGAAAAAGGAAAATAGAGATTGCCACTTACAGTATGTCATTCCGGCTCGACCTGCTGTACACGGTTGTCACGGTTGCGTGAGGTGTACTTGCTTGTGTGAATGAATGTGGGGTGTGGGTGTGTGTGTTTCTTTTTCTAAGTAAGGCTGTGGCCTGAAGCTAAGTGTAACTGCCTTTCGTTGTGCGTGTCTCCAACTGAACGTGCCACCGTTACGGTAAGTAGCAATCTATCACTTTTCTTAAGTCATCATCCTCTGACTCGTTTGATGCGGCCCCTCACGAATTCCTGTCCTGTGCCAACCTGTGAAACTGTTCATCTAGGAGTCACACTTGTAGCCCACGTCCTTAATTATTTGCTCATTTGCTCCATGTACTCCAATCTCAGTCTTCCTCTACGACCTTTACCCTCTACAGATCCATCTAGTACCATGGAAATTATTCCCAGATCTCTTAATAAATGTTCTGGCACCCTTGCCAGAGTTTTCCACATGTTCCTTTCCTCGCCGATTCTGCGTAGAACTCCTGATTTCTCACCTTATCAGTCTACCTATTTTTCAACACTCGTCTGTAGCATCACAATTAAAATGCTTCGATTCTCTTCTTTTCCGTGTTTTCCACAGTCCATGTTTCACTACCATTCAAGTCTGTGCTCCAGAAGTACAATCTCAGAAACTTCATCCTCGATTTACGGTCCAACTGCGATACCAGTATACTACTCTTGGGCAGGAATGACCATTTTGTCAGCGCTAGTCTGCTTTTATGTCCACTTTGCTCCATCCTTCATGGGTTATTTTGCAGCCTAGGTAGTAGAATTCCTTAATTACATCTACTTCGTGATCACCAATCCCTATGTTAAGTTTCTCGTTGTTATCATTTCTGCCATTTCTCATTGTTTTTGTCTTTCTTCGATTTACTGTAGTGAATATTTTTACTCATATAACTTTTCATTACGTTCAGCAGATCCTGTAGGTCTTGACTTTCATTTAAGATATTAGTGTCATCAGCAGATCTTATCAGTGATATCCTTTCACCTTGAATTTTAATTCCAGTCTTAAACTTTTCTTTTATTTCCGTCATTGGTTCTTCGATGTATAGACTGAACAGTAAGTACAGAAGACTGTATCCCTGTCTTATCATCTTTTTAATCCTAGCACTTCATTCTTGATCTTCTACTCTTACTGTTCCCTCTTGGACCTTGTGCATAATATAAATTATCAACCGAAACGTCAGAATTGCCTCTCTGGTGCCTTTACTCTTCCTAAAGCCCAAGAGATTGTCATTTAACACGTACTCAATTTGCTTTTCCATTCTTCTATTATTTCTGTCAGCAGCTTGGTTGCATGAGCTCTTAAGTTGAAGGTGCGATAATTCTAGCAATTGTCAGCCCTTGCAATCTTAGGAATTGTGTGGATTATATATTTCCGGAAGTCAGATGGTATATCGCCAGATTGATACATTCTACGGACCAATGTGAGTAGTCGTCACGTTGCCACTTCCCCTAAAGAATTTAGAAACTGAGATGGAGTGTTAACTATCCCTCCTACCTTATTTGATCTTAAGTCACCAGAATTCCTTTAAATTGTGATTCTAATAACGTATCCCCTACCTCTTCGAAATCGGCTCCTTTTCGTTCTTCTGTCACGTCATCAGGTAAGATGCCTTCAAAGCACTCTTTCCACGTACCCGCTCTCTCCTCATGGTTTAACAGTGGAATTCCCATTGCACTCTTAGTGTTACCACCTTTGCTATTAATTTCATCGAAAATTGTTTCACCTTTCCTGTAGGCGGAGCAGTCCTTGTGACCATCATTTCTTATTCGATTTCTTCCTATTTTTCATGCAGCCATTTCACCGTAGTTTCCCCCCAATTCCTACTTATTTCATTACTAAGTGACTTATATTTCTGTATTCCTCCATTTTTCTGTTTTTGTACTTCCTTCTTTCTTGAAGTATTTCTTCTGTTACCTGAAGTATTTCTTCTTCCTACCCATGGTATCTCCGCAGTTACCTTCATTGTATCGACGGTTTTCGTTCCAACATCTGTGACTGACCTTTCCAGAGCTATGTATTCCTCCTCAACTGAATTGATTATTGAGCTATTCCTTGTCGGAGCATCTATAGCCTCTGGGAACTTCAAGCATGCCTCTACATTCCTAACTGCTTCCATATACCACTTCTTTGCCACTGATTCTTCCTGAATAGTCTTACATTTCGGAGTCTATTTCTGCTTCTTTATAACCCAGTACCTGCGTTCGGAGTCTCTCCCTGACCATGGCCTAATCTAACTTAAATTTTTTCTGCTGTCTCATTCCTAGTATCAAACTCATATTCTCCCGTAACCCTGTCTTCTACGTCATCCCCTTCAATCGCACTCCAATCCCCCATGACTATTAGATTTTCATATCCCTTTTCATAGTGAATTACCTGCTCAATGTTCTGATATACATTCTTGACCTCTTCATCGTCTGCTTGCGACGTCGGTATATATATCTGAACAATTGTTGTCGGTGTTGGTTTTGCTGTCGTTTCTGATGAGAGGAGCCCTGTAACTGAATGTTCGCAGTAACTTATTCTCTATCTTGCCTTCCTATTCAGAACGAATCCTACTCCCGTTAAACCATTTTCTTCCGCTGTAGGTATAACCCTATAGCCATCAGACAAGAAATCCTTGTCTGCTTTCCTGTTAACTTCACTGACCCCCACTATATTCATACTGTACCTTAGCATTTCCCCTTGCATATATTCTAGCATCCTCTTCTACGTTCCCCTTCTGACTTTCCTCGCCTTGACTTCTAAAACATCCTTCTTTGGTTATTCAGTCTTTTTCTCACAGTCCTTTCCCGAAGATCTGAATGGGGGACTATTTCGGAATATTTTGCCAATAGATAGATCATTATGACACTTTTCGTTACATTGTTTGATGTTTGAGACAGTAAAGTTAACTAATACACTTAAGTGACAAAGGTCGTGAGATACCTCCTAATATCTTGTCCCACCTGATTTTGCCGTGCACAGTTCAGGAACTCGAAGTGATATGGATCAACAGTTCCTTGAGAGTCAAAAATTATTCAAATGGCTCTGAGCACTATGGGACTTAACATCTATGGTCATCAGTCCCCTAGAACTTAGAACTACTTAAACCTAACTAACCTAAGGACAGCACACAACACCCAGTCATCACGAGGCAGAGAAAATCCCTGACCCCGCCTGGAATCGAACCCGGGAACCCGGGCGCGGGAAGCGAGAACGCTACCGCACGACCACGAGCTGGGGACCCTTGAAGAGTCCCCTGTAGAAATATTGACCCATACTACCTTTATAGCCGTCCATAGTTCCGAAACGGATACCGGTGCAATAATTTGTGCACGAAACGACATCTCGACTATGTCTCGTAATTATCCGATGGGATTCATGTCGAGCGATCTGACTGGCCAAAGCAGTCGCTCGAATTGCCCAGAATGTTCCTGAAACAAATCGCGAGCAACTGTGGTCTGATGACATGGCGCGTTGTCATCCATAAAAATTCCATAGTTATTTGGGGACATAAAGTCCATGGAGGGATGCAGATGGTCTCCAAGGTTTTTTTTTTCTTTTTTTTTTTTTTTTGAGTCGTCAGTTTTCTAATTTGATTTGATGTGACCCCCACGAATTCATTTGCTGTGTCGACCTCTCTCTTCATCTCAAAGTAATACTTGCAACCTACATCCTCAATTATTTGTTGGATGTATTCCAATCTGTCTCTTCCTCCACAGTTCTTGCCGTCACATCTCCCTGTATTACCGTGGAAGTTGAGCCCTGATGTCTTAACAGATTTCCTATCATCGTATCTCTTTTTCTTGTCACCGTTTACCACATATTCCTTTCCTCTCCGATTCTGCGCAGTACTTACTCATTCCTTACTTTATCAGTCCACCTATTCTGCTTTTGATGTTCTCCTTACCCCGCCCGTCGTCAGTTATATTGCTGCCTAGGTGGTAGAGTTCATTAACTTGAACTACTTCGTGAACATCACTCCTTATGTTAAGTTTCTCGTTCCTCTCCAAGTAGCTGAACATAAACATTTCCAGTCAATGATCAGTTCCATAGTACCAGAAGACTCAGTCCATTTCATGTAAACAAGCCCACACTATTATGGAGCCACCACCACCTTGCACAGTGCCTTGTTGACAACTTGGGTTCATGGCTTAGTGGTATCTGCTTCACACTCGAGCTCTATCACCATTTCTTACCAACTGAAATCAGGTCTCATTTGACCAGGCCACGGTCCTCTTCTCGTCTAGGATCGAACCCATATCGTAACAAGCCGACGACAAGCGCCGCCTGCCATGTCGTGCAGTTAGTAAAGGCTTTCGCATCGGTCGTCTGCAGCCACAGGTCAAATTTCGCTGGAACGTTTTAACGGATACGTTCGTCGTACTTCCAACACTGATTTATGCGGGTTTTTTCAAGCAAACAGTGCAGTGCTCGGTCGTTAAATTAGGGCCTTTGGTCACTGCGCTGTCCATGGGGAGAGGCAATTTGTGAAATGTAGTATTCTCGGCACACTCTTGACACTGTGGTTCTCCCAATATTGAATTCCCTAACTACGCTCCTGGAAATTGAAATAAGAACACCGTGAATTCATTGTCCCAGGAAGGGGAAACTTTATTGACGCATTCCTGGGGTCAGATACATCACATGATCACACTGACAGAACCACAGGCACATAGACACAGGCAACAGAGCATGCACAATGTCGGCACTAATACAGTGTATATCCACCTTTCGCAGCAATGCAGGCTGCTATTCTCCCATGGAGACGATCGTAGAGATGCTGGATGTAGTCCTGTGGAACGGCTTGCCATGCCATTTCCACCTGGCGCCTCAGTTGGACCAGCGTTCGTGCTGGACGTGCAGACCGCGTGAGAAGACGCTTCATCCAGTCCCAAACATGCTCAATGGGGGACAGATCCGGAGATCTTGCTGGCCAGGGTAGTTGACTTACACCTTGTAGAGCACGTTGGGTGGCACGGGATACATGCGGACGTGCATTGTCCTGTTGGAACAGCAAGTTCCCTTGCCGGTCTAGGAATGGTAGAACGATGGGTTCGATGACGGTTTGGATGTACCGTGCACTATTCAGTGTCCCCTCGACGATCACCAGTGGTGTACGGCCAGTGTAGGAGATCGCTCCCCACACCATGATGCCGGGTGTTGGCCCTGTGTGCCTCGGTCGTATGCAGTCCTGATTGTGGCGCTCACCTGCACGGCGCCAAACACGCATACGACCATCATTGGCACCAAGGCAGAAGCGACTCTCATCGCTGAAGACGACACGTCTCCATTCGTCCCTCCATTCACGCCTGTCGCGACACCACTGGAGGCGGGCTGCACGATGTTAGAGCGTGAGCGGAAGACGGCCTAACGGTGTGCGGGACCGTAGCCCAGCTTCATGGAGACGGTTGCGAATGGTCCTCGCCGATACCCCAGGAGCAACAGTGTCCCTAATTTGCTGGGAAGTGGCGGTGCGGTCCCCTACGGCACTGCGTAGGATCCTACGGTCTTGGCGTGCATCCGTGCGTCGCTGCGGTCCGGTCCCAGGTCGACGGGCACGTGCACCTTCCGCCGACCACTGGCGACAACATCGATGTATTGTGGAGACCTCACGCCCCACGTGTTGAGCAATTCGGCGGTGCGTCCACCCGGCCTCCCACATGCCCACTATACGCCCTCGCTCAAAGTCCGTCAACTGCACATACGGTTCACGTCCACGCTGTCGCGGCATGCTACCAGTGTTAAAGACTGCGATGGAGCTCCGTATGCCACGGCAAACTGGCTGACACTGACGGCGGCGGTGCACAAATGCTGCGCAGCTAGCGCCATTCGACGGCCAACACCGCGGTTCCTGGTGTGTCCGCTGTGCCGTGCGTGTGATCATTGTTTGTACAGCCCTCTCGCAGTGTCCGGAGCAAGTATGGTGGGTCTGACACACCGGTGTCAATGTGTTCTTTTTTCCATTTCCAGGAGTGTATTTAAGAAATGGAATGTCCCGTGCATTTAACCCCACTTGTTATTCGGCCTTTAAAGTCTGTTAATTTCTGTATAACTAGTCCTCAAAAACATAAATCACGTAATTCCCAATAATAATGAAGATTTTAACATTTTACAAAGGACTCAAGATGACACAGCAAGTCGTTGATCTTTATACGAAATATATTCACGAACGTTGCCCTTGTTCTAGTGAACAATATTTCGGAAATGGAAGAGGAGGTAGATGAAGAAGAAGAAATAGGAGATATGACACTACGTGAAGAGTTTGACAGAGCACTGAAAGACCTAAGTCTAAACAAGACCCTGCGAGTAGACAATATTCCATTAGAACTACTGATAGCCTTGGGAGAGCCAGCCCTGACAAAACTCTGCCATCTGGTGAGCAAGATGTATGAGACAGGCGAAATACCTCAGACTTCAAGAAGAATATAATAATTCCAATCCCAAAGAAAGCAGGTGTTGACAAATGTGAAAATTACCAAACTATCAGTTTAATAAGTCACAGCTGCAAAATACTAACACTAATTCTTAACAGACGAATGGAAAAACTGATAGAAGCCGACCTCGGGGGAAAATCAGTTCCGTAGAAATGTTGGAACACGTGAGGCGGCACTGACCCTAAGACTTATCATAGAAGGTAGATGAAGGAAAGGCAAACCTAGGATTCTTGTAGACTTAGAGAAAGACTTTTACAATGTTTACTGGAATACTCTTTTTCAAATTCTGAGAGCGGCAGGGGTAAAATACAGGGAGCGAAAGGCTATTTACAATTTGTACAGAAACCAGATGGCAGTTATATGAGTTGAGGGGCACGAAAGGGAAGTAGTGGCTGAGAAGGGATTAAGGCAGGGTTGTAGCGTATCCGCGACGTTGTTCAGTCTGTATAATGAGCAAGCAATAAAGGAAACAAAAGAAAAATTCGGAAGAGGTATTAAAATCCATGGGGAAGAAATAAAAACTTTGAATTTAGCCGATGACATTGTAATTCTGTCAGAGATACCAAAGGACTTGGAAGAGTAGTTGAACGGAATGGGTAGATCACGTAAAAAATGAGGAGGCACTGAACAGAATTGGGGAGAAGAGAAATTTTTGACACACCTTGGCTAGAAGAAGGAATCGCCTGGTAGGACATATTCTGAGGCATCAAGGGATCATCAATTTAGTAATGGAGGGCAGCGTGGAGGGTAAAATTCGTAGAGGGGGACCAAGAGATGAATACGCTAAATAGATTCAGAAGGATGTAGGTTGCAGCAGGTACTGGGAGATGTAGAAGATTGCACAGGATAGGTTAGAAAGGAGAGCTGCATCAAATCACTCTCTGAAGACCACAACAACAACAACATATTCACGAAAAGACAAACCATGCACGTATCGCAAATGAAGTAAATAATTAGATGCAGCAAGTAGCAGTCTTATCCAGACAGCACGCTGTAACTCCGAAATATCACCGTAACTACACCGAACCAGGGCTCAGCAGCAAGTAAATATTTGACTGTCTTGTGCAGGGAATGCCGGATAAAGAATTTTGCTAGCCTGTCATTTTATTGGCTTATGCCAGTCCAAGTATCAGAGCTCACGAAGCCACTACAAGAGATGCGTCAAAGAGATCTTTGCAACTTGCCTGTCATCCCTTGTGGCGCATTAAATCAGCAAAACAAGTGACTTGCGCTGAGCGCGCTTGTGCGTTATGCGTAGCAAGTCGGATCGCTTGGCGCCGACGTGTTTCAGTGGAACATTTTAGCTTTAATGGGAGCATTATGTTAACTCACAAGTGTGGCTGTGAAACACTGCAAAGCTGCTGATCATTAAAATCACAACTATATGAAGACAGAAAGCCAACAGTGAAACAGGCGTGCAGTGTTCTGCTTTCTTGCTTATGCAAATGATTAGCCTTTTAATACTGCAACATATGGTAGGAGTAACGCCATCAAGCTTCTGTATAGGAAAGACTACAAAGTGTGTTTCTCACCCAGAAAGCATATTTGAATTTTATTATTTCCTTGTTTTTTCATCTCAGTTGCACTGAAACATTCGTATAGTGATGACTATTTTCGAACTTTTCCCGTCATTATCGAACCATTATCTGACTGGTCTTGAAATTAAGAATAGTAACACTTGTAAATTCTGAGCTATAAATAATTGCTCAGCTATGAGCATTCTGTCCCAGAATGTAAGCACCTACTACATATTAAGTCTTCTGTCAGCGCAATACCTGCATCTTCGTTGTTTTCGCGAATATCGTGTTATGCTTCACATAAGAAGGAGAAATGTTTTCCAATAAGTGGAGAAATTTGTCACTGGAAGATGATTCCGTCTGACAACATTCCGAACGCCCAAGGCCGAACGGCCAACAGTGGAAACATCTCATATATTCTCCGACAAAGCAATCCAAAGCTATTCACACAAGTGCAGGTAAGGTCATGACGATCTTCTTCTTTGACTTTAGGGCCCTTCTGCTCTTCGAGTTCCTCAGGTGTGGAACCAAAATCAAGCGGCAGCGGTCTGAAGACGGTTTGCAGAAAATACGAACGAACCATGGAATCAGAACATTCAAAAAGGCTGTCAGATGCAATCATTCTATTGCACAATAACTCCCGCCCCCACACTGCTAATCGGACGACGGCTACACTTCGGCGATTTGATTGGGAAAGACTACAGCCCGAGTAATTCACCGTGTGATTTTTACCGTTTTGGTGACCTCAAGAAAGGAATGCGTGGACGTCGGTTTCAGTCGGAAGAGGAAATGCAAGGTAGGGTGCGGCCGCGAATCCGTCAGCGGCCGGCCGCGTTCTACAAAACAGAAATTTATCGTCTCTTCTCCCAGTAGGATAAATGTCTTAAAGTGTGTGGTGATTATTTCTGGATGGAACCATTCCATGGCCCCACTGTGGCGGGTGTTAGGTTTTCATTTGACTTTCCCTTCATAACCTCGCGGATGAAGACAATTACAAATGTACAATAGCACTATACCTTATTTCCAAGCCGGCCGGAGTGGCCGAGCGGTTAAAGGCGCTACAGTCTGGAACCGCACGACCGCTACGGTCGCAGGTTCGAATCCTGCCTCGGGCATGGATGTGTGTGATGTCCTTAGGTTAGTTAGGTTTAAGTAGTTCTAAGTTCTAGGGGACTTATGACCACAGCAGTTGAGTCCCATAGTGCTCAGAGCCATTTGAACCTTATTTCCAACTTCAACACATTTCACGAACACGAACCCCATCCTGAATAACATGGACGAATTTTTCTCCACTGATTGTGCGTGTGTGTGTGTGTGTGTGTGTGTGTGTGTGTGTGTGTGTGTGTGTGTATGTAGCTATGTGTTGGGTCCTTGTGTACAAGTGTCTTAACTACACTAAGGTGACAAAAGCCATGGGATAGTAATTCCCTTATATAATGGCGTCATGATTGCGTACACTAAGTATAAAAGGCCAGTGCATAGCGATTTGTACTTAGGTAATTCGTGTGAAAAGGTTTACGACATGATTATGGCCCGTCGGCGGCAATAAACTGACCTTGAACGCGGAATGGTGGTTGGAGCTACATGCATGGGATATTCCATTTCGACAATCATTAGAGAATCCAATACTCCGAGATCCACGGTGTAAATTGTGCCGAGGATACGTGCCCTACATTTCACCACGAACAACGAAGTGACCTACGGCATTCACTTAACAACCGAGTAGCGCAGAGTTGGCTTTGCTTACAGACAAGCATCGCTACGTGAAGTAACCACGGAAATCAATGTGAGACGTTCGATGAACGTATCCGTTAGGACACTGTAGCGGAATTTGGTGTTAGAAGCCTATGGCATCAGACGACCGACGCGAGTGTCTTTGCTGACAGCACGACATCGCCTGCAACGCATCTCCTGGGCTCGTGACCGTATGGGTTGGGCCCTAGACGAATAGAGAGAACCGTGGCCTTGTTACATGAGTCTCGATCTCAGTTGGTAAGAGCTGATGTTAGGGTTCGAGATGTCAACGAGGCATTCTGCAAGTTGGTGGTAATTCCATGATAGTGTGAGCTTGTTTACATGCAATGGACTGGCTCCTCTGGCACAAGTGAACCCATCACTCACTGGAAATGGTTTTGTTCGGCTACCTGGAGACCACTTTCGACCCCTCATAGAATTCACGTTCCCAAACAACGATGGAATTTTTGTGGATGACAATGCGTCATGTCACCGGGCCGCAATTGTTTGCGACTGGTGTGAAGAGCACTCTGGACGTTTCTAGCGAATGGTTTGGTCACTCAGACGGCCCGACATGAAACCCATTGAAGGTTTTTTTTTTTGTCATCAGTCTACTGACTGATTTGATGCGGCCCGCCACGCTTTCCTGTGCTAACCTCTTCATCTCAGAGTAGCACTTGCAACCTACGTCCTCAATTATTTGCTTGACGTATTCCAATCTCTGTCTTCCTCTACAGTTTTTGCCCTCTACAGCTCCCTCTAGTACCATGGAAGTCATTCCCTCATGTCTTAGCAGATGTTCTATCATCCTGTCCCTTCTCCTTATCGGTGTTTTCCAAATATTCTTTTCCTCTCCGATTCTGCGTAGAACCTCCTCATTCCTTACCTTATCAGTCCACCTAATTTTCAACATTCGTCTATAGCACCACATCTCAAATGCTTCTGTTCCGGTTTTCCCACAGTCCATGTTTCACTACCATACAATGCTGGACTCCAGACGTACATCCTCAGAAATTTCTTCCTCAAATTAAGGCCGGTATTTGATATTAGTAGACTTCTCTTGGCCAGAAATGCCTTTTTTGCCATAGCGAGTCTGTTTCTGATGTCCTCCTTGCTCCGACCGTCATTGGGTATTTTGCTGCCTAGGTAGCAGAATTCCTTAACTCCATTGACTTCGTGACCATCAATCCTGATGTTAAGTTTCTCGCTGTTCTCATTTCTACTACTTCCATACTGTGTACTCATTAGACTGTTCATTCCGTTCAGCAGATCAGTTAATTCTTCTTCACTTTCACTCAGGATAGCAATGTCATCAGCGAATCGTATCATTGATATCCTTTCACCTTGTATTTTAATTCCATTCTTGAACCTTTCTTTTATTTCCATCATTGCTTCCTCGATGTACAGGTTGAAGAGTCGGGGCGAAATGCTACAGCCTTGTCTTACACCCTTCTTAATACGAGCACTTCGTTCTTGATCGTCCACTCTTATTATTCCCTCTTGGTTGTTGTGCATATTGTATATGACCCGTCTCTCCCTATAGCTTACCCCTACTTTTTTCAGAATCTCGACCAGCTTGCACCACTTTATATTTTCGAACGCTTTTTCCAGGACGACAAATCCTATGAAAGTGTCTTGATTTTTCTTTAGCCTTGCTTCCATTAATAGTCGTAACATCAGAATTGCCTCTCTCGTCCCTTTACTTTTCCTAAAGCCAAACTGATCGTCACCTAGCGCATTCTCAATTTTCTTCTCCATTCTTCTGTATATTATTCTTGTAAGCAGCTTCGATGCATGAGCTGTTAAGCTGATTGTGCGATAATTCTCACACTTGTCAGCTCTTGCCGTCTTCGGAATTGTGTGGATGACGCTTTTCCGAAAGTCAGATGGTATATCGCCAGACTCATATATTCTACACACCAACGAGAATAGTCGTTTTGTTGCCACTTCCCCCAATGATTGTAGAAATTCTGATGGAATGTCATCTATGCCTTCTGCTTTATTTGACCGTAAGTCCTCCAAAGCTCTTTTAAATTCCGATTCTAATACTGGATCCCCTATCTCTTCTAAATCGACTCCTGTTTCTTCTTCTATCACATCAGACAAATCTTCACCCTCATAGAGGCTTTCAATGTATTCTTTCCACCTATCTGCTCTCTCCTCTGCATTTAACAGTGGAATTCCCGTTGCACTCTTAATGTTACCACCGTTGCTTTTAATGTCACCAAAGGTTATTTTGACTTTCCTGTATGCTGAGTCTGTCCTTCCGACAATCATATCTTTTTCGATGTCTTCACATTTTTCCTGCAGCCATTTCGTCTCAGCTTCCCTGCACTTCCTATTTATTTCATTCCTCAGCGACTTGTATTTCTGCATTCCTGATTTTCCCGGAACATGTTTGTACTTCGTCCTTTCATCAGTCAACTGAAGTATTTCTTCTGTTACCCACGGTTTCTTCGCAGCTACCTTCTTTGTACCTATGTTTTCCTTCCCAACTTCTGTGATGGCCCTTTTTAGAGATGTCCATTCCTCTTCAACTGTACTGCCTACTGAGCTATTCCTTATTGCTTATCTATAGTGTCAGAGAACTTCAAACGTATCTCATCATTCCTTAGTACTTCCGTATCCCACTTCTTTGCGTATTGATTATTCCTGACCACTGTCTTGAACTTCAGCCTACTCTTCATCACTACTATATTGTGATCTGAGTCTATATCTGCTCCTGGGTACGCCTTACAATCCAGTATCTGATTTCGGAATCTCTGTCTGACCATGATGTAATCTAATTGAAATCTTCCCGTATCTCCCGGCCTTTTCCAAGTATACCTCCTCCTCTTGTGATTCTTGAACAGGGTATTCGCTATTACTAGCTGAAACTTGTTACGGAACTCAATTAGTCTTTCTCCTCTTTCATTCCTTGTCCCAAGCCCATATTCTCCAGTAACCTTTTCTTCTACTCCTTCCCCTACAACTGCATTCCAGTCGCCCATGACTATTAGATTTTCGTCCCTCTTTACATACTGCATTCCCCTTTCAGTATCCTCATACGCTTTCTCTATCTGTTCATCTTCAGCTTGCGACGTCGGCATGTATACCTGAACTATCGTTGTCGGTGTTGGTCTGCTGTCGATTCTGATTAGAACAACCCGGTCACTGAACTGTTCACAGTAACACACCCTCTGCCCTACCTTCCTATTTATAACGAATCCTACACCTGTTATACCATTTTCTGCTGCTGTTGATATTACCCGATACTCATCTGACCAGAAATCCTTGTCTTCCTTCCACTACTATATCTAGATTGAGCCTTTGCATTTCCCTTTTTATATTTTCTAGTTTCCCTACCACGTTCAAGCTTCTGACATTCCACGCCCCGACTCGTAGAACGTTATCCTTTCGTTGATTATTCAATCTTTTTCTCATGGTAACCTCCCCCTTGGCAGTCCCCTCCCGGAGATCCGAATGGGGAACTATTCCGGAATCTTTTGCCAATGGAGAGATCATCATGACACTTCTTCAAATACAGGCCACATGTCCTGTGGATACACGTTACGTGTCTTTAATGCAGTGGTTTCCATTGCCTTCTGCATCCTCATGTCGTTGATCATTGCTGATTCTTCCGCCTTTAGGGGCAATTTCCCACCCCTAGGACAAGAGAGTGCCCTGAAACTCTATCCGCTCCTCCGCCCTTTTTGACAAGGTCGTTGGCAGAATGAGGCTGACTTCTTATGCCGGAAGTCTTCGGCCGCCAATGCTGATTATTTAGCAAAATTTAGGCAGTGGCGGGGATTGAACCCGGGACCGAAGACGTGTTGATTATGAATCAAAGACGCTACCCCCTTTTTTTTTTTGCTCACTTTGTTCGATGTAGTTCGTTGCGTTTGGTCGGGGCGGACGTCACAAGACATCCGTTCAAATTGATCGTTGGTTCCTTGACTCCGTTTTTTTATTACAGAGAGCACGCAGCCCTCTGACCGAACACGCTGAGCTACCGTGCCGGCACCCCTAGACCACGCGTTCACTCGTTGAACGTTTATGGGACGTAATAAAGAGGTTAGTTCACGCACAAAATCTTGCAAGCGGCAACACTTTCGCAATTATGGATGGCTGTAGAGGCAGCATTGCTAAATATTTCTGAAGGGGACGTCCAGCGACTTGTTGAGTCTACGTCACGTACAGCTACTGCTCTACGCCTGGCAAAAGGAGCTCTCATGACTTTTGCCACTTCCTTGTATTGTAAGTAATCAAAGACGTGGTCAGCTGTCGGAGGCTGCATACCGAAAAATCAGTGTACAAAAGAAAATCGAGATCATCTTATTGTTTTATTTGTACGAACTGTGTAACGGAAATTAAGTAACTCTTGTAAAATATGTAGATTTGCGAAACTTTTAGAATGCATTCCGTCTGCTGACACTCCAGTAGGCTTCTCTCGGCGAGGAATACCGTTTTTGCCAGTGGTAGTTTGCTCCTTGAGGCCGCACGGTTTAAGGCGCCATGTCACAAATCACCCGGCCGCTCCCGCCGGAGGTTCGAATCCTCCCTCGGGCATGGATGTGTGTTGTCCTTAACATAAGTTAGTTTAAGTAGTGTGTAAGTCTAGGGATCGATGACCTCAGCAGTTTGGTCCCTTAGGAAGCCACACACATTTGAGCATTTTATGCTCCTTGCTCCGTCTGTCATTAGTTATTTTGCTCCCTGGGTAGTAGAATTCCTTAACTTCATCTGCTTCGTAAGCATCAATCCTGATGTCAATTTTCCCGCTGTTCTCATTTCTGCTACGTCTCAGTATTTTCTTTTTTCTTTGATTGTTTTTAGTCTCAATCGATATTCTGTACTCATTAGACTGTTATTCCATTCAGCAGATCATGTAATGCTTCTTCACTTTCAGTGATGTTAGTAATTTCATCAGCGAATCGTATCATCAGTGTCCTTTTGCCTTGAATTTTAATTCTACTCGCGAAGCTTTTTTATTAACACCATTGCTTCTTCGATGTATAGACTGAACAGTGAGCGCGAAAGAGTAATCCCTGTTTTAAACCCTTTTTAATCCGAGAAATTCGTTCTTGGTTTTCCACTGTTGCTATTCCATCTTGGCTCTTGTACACACTGTATATTACCCGTCTCTCCCTATAGCTTACCCCTCTTTTCCTCAGAATTTCGAAAATTTGCCCCATTTGATATTGTCAATTGCTTTTTCCAGGTCGACAAATGCTATGAGCGTGTCTTCATTTTTCTTTTGTCTTGCTTCCATTATTAATCGCAACATCAGAATTTCCTCTCTGGAGCCTTTACCTTTCCTAAAACCAAACTAATCGTCACGTAACACATCTTCAATTTGCTTTTCCAGCATTCTGTATGTTATTCCTGTCAAGAACTTGGATGCATGGGCTGTTAAGCTGAAGGTGCTATAATTCTAGCACTTGTCAGACCTTGTAGTCTTCGTAATTGTGTGGATTTAATTTTTTCGAAAGTCAGGTGGTATATCGTCATATTCATACATTCTACACACCAATGTGAGTAGTTGTCTTGTTGCCACTTCCCCCAAAGAATTTAAAAACTCGGGTGGGATGTTAACTATCCCTCCTGCCTTATTTGATCTTAAGTCCTCCAAAGCTCTTTCAAATTATGATTCTAATATTAGATCCTCTGTCTCTTCTAAATATAGTGGTGACTCTTCTTCTATCCATGAGAGAAAGCTTGATATTATAGAGGCCTTCAACGTACTCGTCCCACCTATTCGCACTCTCCTCTGCATTTAACAATGGAATTCCAGTTGCACTCTTAATGTTGCACCCTTGTTTTTAATTTCATTAAAGGTTGTTTTGACTCCACTATATGCTGGGTCAGTCCTTCCGACAATCATTTCTTTTTCGATTTCTCCACATTTTTCATGCAGCCATTTCTTCCTAGGTTCCCTCTGCTTCCTGTTTGTTTCATTCCTCAGTCACTTGTATTTCTGTATTCCTGAACTTCCCTGAACGTTTTTATACTTCCTTCTTTCATCGATCAACTGAAATATTTCTTCTGTTATCCACGGTTTCTTCGCAGTTAATTTCTTTGTAGCGATAGTTTCTTTTCCAGCTTCTGTGAGTGCCCTTTTCAGAGCCATCCATTCCTCTTCAACTGTACTGCCTACTGTGCTATTCCTTTAAATGCGAACATTTTAGGTTAGGCTATACGGTGACTGTTATTGACATTAAATGAAGCAACAAGTTTACTGGTACCAGACATTATTTATTTGTCTCCACGACGCGTTTCAAAGGCTTAAACCTCCATCATCAGTGTTAGGAGAAACTTGTGGCACTGTCTCCAGTGGTCACAGGTTTCTTTCACTGTCTTAACACATCTCATTTATACTGTCAAATTTTGTAAACAAATATGGCGCCTGGAAACTTTACTAAATATGAAGATATATTTGTGATGTGTTACGACAGCAAAAGAACCTTTGACCACTGGAGACAGTGCCACAAGTTCCTCCAAAAAACCGTAGCAAACACACACACACAACACACACACACACACACACACACACACACACACACACACACACACACACAAGTCATACTAACAAATGTAAATCCATTCCTTTGAAACGCAACATGGAGATAAACAAACAGTGTCTGGTAACAGTAAACTTCTTTCATTTAGTGCTATTCCTTATTTCTGTATCTATAACCATACAGAACTTCAAGTGTATCACGTCATTCCTTAGTACTTCCATATCCCACATCTTTGCGGGATGATTTTTCCTGACTAATCTATTAAACTTCAGCCTACTCTTCATCACTATTACATTGTTATCTGAGTCTATATCTTCTACTGGGTACGTCATACAATGCAGTATCTGATTTCGGAATATCTGTCTGACCATGATGTAATCTAACTGAAAACTCCCGTATCTCCGGGCATTTTCCGAGTATACCTCTCTGTGTGCAGTCTTTATGCTATCTGGAGAGCTGGTTGAAATTCACGAATGTTTTCTCCTGGTGGCATCTTGAGATTTTCTATAAACATCCTCCGCAATGCTCGACAATCCTTGTCCTTCAGTACATGAGTTCTGTCTATTCTTTGTTTAAGTGAGGTAGTTCCTTCGCATTTCGACTGCACAATCACATTGTCAGAAATCGACTTTGGCAGCTTTAGAAGTTTTGAAATGCCCCTGATTGATTTTTTACTCAGGTGACAGCCAGTGACTATTTAACGTCCATTCACTGAGCTCTCTCGATTGATCTATTCTGCTGTTACTGCTTCTCTACTAACAATACTCACCACCTTCCTTTATACTGGTGAGTCTGCCTCTGGTGACATCTAACGGCCAATTTTGCATTACATACAGCTGTCTCGGTACTTTTGATCAGGTAGTGTACACATGTTCTTCTGTGATTACGTAAATGTCACACCACAATTTCGCATCTTGAAATTAAGAACGCCTCAAAGCCCCTTGCCGATCGTAGATTAATGTTGGCTTTCGAATGCTTCGTTCTTTCGGTTATTTTCGTATTGATCTTGATAGCTCTGGCTCTATATACAACGTACCGTTGATGACCATGTAGCTTTGTTAGAAATGAAATGATAATTAATGGACACCCTAGCTGCAAACAGGCGATGATGTACTTCATTAGGAACATGTTGAATATGTGTGCCCCGACCGGGACTCGAACCAGGGGTGGCCATTTAATTATCATTTCATTTCTAGCAAAGCTGCATGGTCATCAACGGTAACTGTTCTTTCGGTAACAGATACTACCGTCATATATAGTTAAAATATGGCATCCCGGCCATTGACCTTCTTGTGAGAACGCACACGCTATGCCCGAACTCTTACAGGACTTGGTAAATTAATCTGCCACGAGTAATGAGTATGATGGGCAAACATCTGTTAGGCGCCCTACGAATGTAGTGGTGTGGACATTTTGGGAATGTGGGTCTCACGGGGAGCGTGCAATGGATAAGTCCCTGCTGGCGCACTGTCCTCTGTGCCCTCGGTGGCTCAGATGGATAGAGCGTCTGCCATGTAAGCAGGAAAACCCGGGTACGAGTCGCGGTCGGGGGACACATTTTCAACATGTCCCTAATGAAGTACATCGTCGCCTGTTTGCAGTTAGGGTCTCCATTTAATTATCATTTCGTTCCTTCTATTCTTAAAAATCGTTGACAGTGTATTAGCATTTACTTGAATCCACAACTCCACTCGAGTTAGCTATTGCTTTTCTGAGTCATTCCGGGTACAGGGCATCTCACGTCATACAAAACTAACCTGAAGAAACAATTATCCACTCTCGCACATACTTTCCACATTCCGATTCGAGATTGTGTACGCCGGGATTGTCTGCCAACTCATTTTGTCAACTCCCTTAGACCAACTGACGTGCACCAAATCGGCAGGCGCGAAACCGTTCCTGTACTCGGGTGATGGGACACTCCCTCCCCACCTATGGGCCCTGTTCGCCGGTGGAGATGAGTAAGGGCAAGAATCGATACGTAGAAACAGTATCGATATATGTACAATTACAATGCATCCCCCACGAATACGAGTTTCGAGAGCGTTTGCATGGCAGTAAAGGTTATTAGATACCACCTGAAGTCCTGATCGTGTTACTGTTTCTCATAAATGTACATTACTGAAGTAATGACTTTAGAAGTAGACGGATTTTATTATTTAGTTTTCCATTGATTTCATTGTCTCGTGTTTGTCAAGAACAGCCGCTGCGGTTACCATGAAAGAAATACACTAATGGCCATTAAAATTGCTATACCAAGAAGAAATGCAGATGATAAACGGGTATTCATTGGACAAATATATTGTACTAGAACTGACATGTGATTACATTTTCACGCAATCTGGCTGCATAGATCTAGAGAAATCAGTTCCAGAACAACCATCTCTGGCCGTAATAACGGCCTTGATACGCCTGGGCATTGAGTCAAACAGAGCTTGGATGGCGTGTACAGGTACAGCTGCCCATGCAACTTCAACACGATACCACAGTTCATCAAGAGTAGTGACTGGCGTATTGTGACGAGCCAGTTGCTCGGCCACCATTGACCAGACGTTTTGAATTGGTGAGAGATCTGGAGAATGTGCTGGCCAGGGCAGCAGTCGAACATTTTCTGTATCCAGAAAGACCCGTACAGGACTTACAACATGCAGTCGTGCATTATCCTGCTGAAACGCAGCGTTTCGCAGGGATCGAATGAAGGGTAGACCCACGGGTCGTAACACATCTGAAGTGTAACGTCCACTGTTCAAAGTGCCGTCAATGTGAACAAGAGGTGACCGAGACGTGTAACCAATGGCACCCCATACCATCACGCTGGGTGATACGCCAGTATGGCGATGACGAATACACGCTTCCAATGTGCGTTCACCACGATGTCGCCAAACACGGTTGCGACCATCATGGTGCTGTAAACAGAACTTGGATTCCTCCGAAAAAAAAACGACGTTTGCCATTCGTTCACCCAGTTTCGTCGTTCAGTACACCATCGAAGGCACTCCTGTCTGTAATGCAGAGTCAAGGGTAACCGCAGCCATGGTATCCGAGCTGATAGTCCATGCTGCTGCAAACGTCGTCGAACTGTTCGCTCAGATGGTTGTTGTCTTGCAAACGTCTCCATCTGTTGACTCTGGGATCGAGACGTGACTGCACGATCCGTTACAGCCATGCGAGTAAGATGCCTGTCATCTCGACTGCTAGTGATACGAGGCCGTTGGGATCCAGCACGGCGTTCCGTATTACCCTCCTGAACCCACCGATTCCATATTCTGCTAACAGCCCTTGGATCTCGACCAACGCGAGCAGCAATGTCACGATACGATAAACCGTAATCGCGATAGGCTACAATCCGACCTTTATCAAAGTTGGAAACGTAATGGTACGCATTTCTCCTCTTTACACGAGGCATCACAACAACGTTTCACCAGGGAACGCCGGTCAACTGCTGTTTGCTTATGAGAAATCGATTGGAAACTTTTCTCATGTCAGCACGTTGTAGGTGTCTCCACCGGCGCCAACCTTGTGTGAATGCTCTGAAAAGCTAATCATTTGCATATCACAGCATCTTCTTCCTGTCGGTTGAATTTCGCGTCTGTAGTACGTCATCTTCGCGGTGTAGCAATTTTAATGGCCAGTAGTGTACGTAGAGTTTAATTGGTATTCAACAACATATTAGTACTAGCTGACCACTACATTTGAACGTCGTGTCAGTTAGGAGCACGGGAGTAAGACTAGCCACCCAGAGCACTCGGCTGGGGCGAGATGCAGCTTACCTTCTGCCGCAACGTAACCTCTCTCGGCCGCGGCAACTTCACACGGAGCACGGGGCGATCCCTGCAGGCACATTACTTATTCAGTGTCGCGAGGAACCTGCATTCTGGCACCGACCCCGACAGGTGCTCCATAACCCTCTTTTATACGTCTCTGCGCTCCCTGGCGAGTTGCAGCAATGCAGTCTCAGTTTACAAACCGATTTATAATGCAGCTAATGAAATATGGACACTTCCATCTAGAAGCTGCATAAAGTTGCTCACTATGCGTTTTATAGTTCCTATTAGAGAAACCCGAAATAGTATAATGTACCAGTGGCGACTACATTTTCATCAAATCCGCGGGAACGCTGACCGTGATACTGTTTCCGAAAAAGACTGGCGTTCAACGATTTACATGGCGTTTGTCGTCGTACTACGGTGAAAAAAAAAATACCAAAATTCATATGTTTGTGTCAGCATTGCATTATCTACCAAACACCAGAAAACGTTTCATTCTGAAACGAATGATATATTGTAACGTCAGCTCCTGGAGGATCAAAATCATTTGCTGAAACACCAAGCACATTTCGGAGATCTTGTAATGTGCCAAACAGTCTGCAGCCCGAAAAGAGACTGTCACTTGTGTGTATCGCTTCAGCTTAGTACCAACTTTTATGTTCTAGGAGAATGAAGAGTTTGTTAAGTTGTAGTTCTCTTATATTTTTGTCTTAAAATGTTGTGTATGTGCGACATCTGATGGCCAAGAGAAGCTGTATCGAAATTATATCAATTTGTGTGTGTGTGTGTGTGTGTGTGTGTGTGTGTGTGTGTGTGTGTGTAGAATGACATACTTGTAACGATGATAGGGTGGATGAAACATTCTCGTCACAAGGACTTTTTGCTGGTGACAGGTTCTATGAAGATGCAAAAGAAGACCTGAAGAAGAAGATGATGATGATGAAGAAGAATGGAATACTCGCTCCTGATAATGTACGAGCGATTATTGTTGGTCCATCCAGTTGTGGCAAGACTGCTGCTCTCAAGACGTTACTAACACTTGTAGATGGAGTCCAATTTGAACACGTTAGTGTATTTTCAAAATCGCTGTTTCAGCCCAAGTATCATCTCTTATAGGAGATAATGTACGATGTAAAAGGCTTTACATACACTACATTCAATGAAAGCGGTCATATCCCCTCACCTGAAAATGTAAGGCCAAACACCAATGTCGCTGGGAAAAACGAAGTTCGAAAATATTTCTGTTCAGTCGTCATATGGCTGCTAATGTATTTCATCTAAGCCAAACATATTACAGAATCCTGAAACATTTGGTTAGGGATAATGCAAACCTCGTTATAGCCTTCAAAGGGACAATCAGAATTTAAAAAACATTTGTCAAGCACTTCTAGGAACTGACTTGTTCAGTGACTTCGTAATGATATGCGCTGATTGCTGGAATCATTCATAGGATTGGTTATTCATTATCGATAAAGCAAGAAAACTGAATGACGTAGGTACAGGCGAAACTTCCAAGCGTTCTGTATATACAGCATGAAAAGGGAGGTGAGTACATCAGTATACGCTGCAACATGGACCAATTCGCGAGCGTGTCTGTCTCTCAACCTGAGAGAATGGGTGTACATACACAGAACATTCACTTATACATGGATGCGAAAATTCAGACTATCGTGCGTAAAGTTGGAGGTACGGGTAGGGAGCTAGAGACATATTGTTGGACTCTCCTGAGAATGATCAACGCATTAAATAAGTTAAAGAAATCAATAAGAAAATAACCGCCGGCCGCGGTGGTCTAGCGTTCTAGGCGCTCAGTCCGGAACCGCGCGACTACTACGGTCGCAGGTTCGAAACCTGCCTCGGGCATAGATGTGTGTGATGTCCTTAGGTTAGTTAGGTTTAAGTAGTTCTAAGTTCTAGGGGACTGATGACCACAGATGTTTAGTCCCATAGTGCTCAGAGCCATTTGAACCATTTTTGAAAATAACCAACATAACTGAAAAGGTTGAGGCTGTTGAGGGAAAGCAGCTGTAGAGGCCCTTGCTGTTGAGAAGGGGAAGCAGACACATTATAAGAGGAAGAAGATTGGATATATAATGCCTCACGCTGCAGAGAACTCTGCTTAGTATACACTGAGATGTCAACGAAGCAGAAAGAGATTCAGGTGCGGAAAGCCATTCGAGAGAAATGACGGTTGCTAAGGTTAGGGCACATGGATCAACAGTAAGCACTAAGAGGGACATTTAAGCTGATTAATGAATCTCTGAGGCAGCTCTAACCCAAAACAAAACCACACGTTAACGATGTTGTTGCCATTGACGAATTCGTTATCCGTCACGCCCCTGGCCAGTTAGATCATTCGACGTCAATAGAGAAAGACCGTACATGCTGGGAAACAGATGACACGACACAGATTGGTGGTAGGCAGTTTGAGGTAACACCTGGCTTAATGAAACTAATTTTCCTAAGATCCACGAAAAATCCGACAAATTATTCAGTTAATGGTGGCGAAAGTACCGTGAAATACTGCATTTGTTTGATATACATAAGTTCCCAAAAAGCATGTGCAACAAGAAACATAAAACCATTAAAAAATCACTACTTTATGGCAAAAACAACAACAGCAACAGCGGTGTCGGTATTCACATTGAGCATGAAGCAGTTAAAAATGGGATCCTGCAGTGTATATATTTTGAAGACCCTAACGAATTAATAGAGTGACTATATCTGCTCATGGCATCAGCTGCCACAAGTAATACAGCTCATTCAAATGAGGTTGTTTCAGTAATCTGTGATCTTAGAGAGAGAGTACAAAGACAGTAGTTCTAGAACTTCACAAACCTGCACACAAAACATACCCCAATAGGCATGTTATGATTAAATGTTTGGGTGACTTATGGCAGGCTGATCTTGTAGATAGGAAGGAAAATTCACATGAGAATAATTGATTCAAATATATTTTACTGGTTGTTAATACACATTCCAAATTTTCCTGGGCGTTACCAGCTAAGACCAAATCGGAAAAAAATGTTGCAGGTGTGTTTGGGCATTTGTTGCAGACAGGGACGATTCAACGCCCAACCTCCAAACCGATCACAGTGGAGAGTTTTACAACAGTTATTTCAAGACTGTGATGCAGCGCTATGGAATACATCACCACTCAACATCCACTCACCTCATAACGAGTATCGTGGAACGTCTGAACAGAACAATAAAGCATTAAATGCGAAATGCGCTTTAATCCTCCCGGCTCATACAAATGGAAGGATGTCCTCCCCTAAATAATTGCTCAGTGTAATCGAACCAAACGTAGCTCAATAGAAATAGACGAATAGATATTCGTGATAATGGATTCATGGATACTGTTTACTATAGCATTGAAATGCTGGATCCAAGCCAATAGAAATTTAACGCAGGTGACTTGGTATGTATCTCGAAACACAAGATATCATTTGAGAAATCATACTGCCAAATTGATCAGCAGAGATATTTACAGTTTCAGAGATGCAGAGAATGAATCCTAGAACTTATATCTTGATGGATAGTAAAGGTGAAGAAATTATAGATTGCTTCTACACCGAAGAGCTGCAGGAAATCTCGGAACCGGGTGTGTTCTTCGTGGAGAGAGGCATAAGACATCGGGGGAATAGAGCGCTAGTCAAATGGCTTGGTTTTCGTACAGCACAAAACGGATTGATGTTAATGATTTGGTATATAATTGGGTGCGTAGTGCACAACCACCGCAGTAGCATATCAGGTGTGCTAGAAGACGCATTAGAGCAGGTGGAGGTATTATAGGCAAACTGCCAGTGAAAACACACATATTGTGATGTAACTACTGTAGACCTAGAACAAAGCTTAAAAAACGATTGGCACAAGTTGATGAATTGGTTAATCTGCTCGACGAAGCGAGAATGAACAAGACAATGCATACGCTGCAAGTCGTCACATTGCAGACAGGATTTTAGCTGATTAGGGTAAGGCGATAGGCAGAAGAAAGCATTGTAGCATTTTCAGATGATAAAATCATGCGTTGAAAAATTAAACTCGTTTTAGGAGTGATGAATTTCAAGCGTTTTATGAAAGTCGCAGGTTGTGCACTAAACAAGAAGAAGAAGGAGAAGGACGGGGGGCAGAGTTGTTTGAAGAACTGTATCCTGACAGCGATGTATGCAGCTAAAACGCACTGAAGCAGAAGGGTGCGCGAAGAAGAAGAAGAGCATCGGTTAAAGCACCTCGAGTTCCACCAATACCCAAGACGTCTGCTGGTTTTTCTTTCATTCCTCATCCAAGTCCTCTCCACTCTTTCGGTGGTAGGGTCCCTCACAGGTGGTGCTGCAACTATTGTTCGAACAGTCAAGAGCACGCAAAACTCAAAAGCGCAGTTAGAAGAAGCAAGAAGACATAGCCGCATGATGGAAGCTACAGTCATCGGAAAAGAACTATACTTGAAAACGTACAGGAAAGTGGTCTATTCATCAATAACAGAAGCCCATTAACACTCCTACTAGATCATTCACAAATACTGATCTTCCTGAGTTTTTTAGGAAAAAAATTAAACATTCCAATATTCCGTGGTGTGTTTATGCTGGGCCATCAACAAGTGTCAGCGTTCGAACCATGCTACGTGGAAAATTGTTGAATGTAGTATCGTGAATTTACATGTTGCTGGAGGTCCCCGCATCCACTGGGTGTCTTGTGTTATTTCAACTCATTTGCTGACATGGAACCGCCAGAAGAATTAAAACGACACTTCACGTGCAGAAGTCGCGTGTTCTACAGTTTTCGGGGCTATCAGGACTTTAATACTCACTTCTGCGGAGATCTCTTCATCACTTTTCTCTTAGTGGCAAAAAACTGGTACACTTGCTTAATACCGTGTAGGGCACCCGCGAGCACGCAGAAGTGCCGCAACACGACGTGGCATGGATTGGACTAATACCTGAAGTAGTGCTGGAGGGAATTTGCACCATGAATCCTGCACGCCTGTCCATAAATCCGTAAGAGTACGAGGGAATGGGTATCTATTTTGAGCAGCACGATGCAAGGCATCTAAGATATGCTTAACAGTGTTCATGTCTGGGGAGTTTGGTGGCCAGTGGAGGTGTTTAAACTGACAGGAATGTTCCCGAAGCCACTCTGTGGCAATGTTGGACGCGTGTGATGTCGCATTGTACTGCTGGAATTGCCCAAGTCAGTCGGAATGCACAATGGACATGAATGGATGCAAGTGATCAGACAGGATGCTTACCTACGTGTCTCCTGTCAGAGTCGTATCTAGACGTATCATGAGACCCATACACTCAAACTACACAAGCCTCATATCATTACAGAGCCTCCACTAGCTTGAACAGTTCCTGCTGACATGCAGGGTCCATGGATTCATGAGGCTGTCCACCGTTCACGTCCATCCGCACGATACAATTTGAAACGAGACTCGTCTGACTAGGCAACATGTTTCCTGTCATCAACAGTCCAAAGTCTATACTGAAAGACCCAGGCAAAGCGTAAAGCTTCTTATCATGCAGTCATCGAGGGTACATGAGTGGGCCTTCACCTCCGAAAGCTCATGTCGATGACGTTTCATTGCATGGTTCGCACGCTGACACTTGTTCATGGCGGATCATTGAAATCCGTAGCAATTTGCGGAGAGTCTGCACTTCTGTCACGTCGAATGATTCTCTTCAATCGTCGATGGTCCCATTCTTGCAGGATCTTTTCCCGGCCCCAGGGATGTCGGAGATTTGATGTTTGTCCGTGAAATGGTCACACGGGAAAATCCACACTTCATCGCTACCTCGGAGATGCTGTACCCCATCGCTCGTGCGCCAACTATATCACCAGGTTCAAACTCACTTAAATCTTGATAACCTGCCTTTGCAGCCAATGTAACAACCGCTGTCTTACATAGGCGTATTCTGCCAGCTTACATAGCTCTGTATTTGAATACACATGCCCATACCAGTTTCTTTGGCGCTTCAGTGTATAAGAAAGAGCCTTAAACATTCCTTCATCAATTGAGATTCAAATGCAGTGTCGTACACTTTGATTTTAAAAGAACGATCATCTGTATTACGTGCAAATTACTTCCCGCCAATTGATTTGAGTATCGGTGAATGGAGTATTGCATTCATTTGATTGGATACGTACAATAGCATCCCAAATATCACCGTGGTTGACAACAAACTGCATCTGGATATTAATGGCGAAAAAGACTTTATAGAAATAGAACCTGGTGCATACGATATCGACGATTTAAACGAAGTCTTAAAGCAGTGTGGAAAAGGTATTGAACTACATGCAGACAACGGAACACTTGAATCTGAAATAAGGACTGTGAATGCATCGATTTACTTCAACCAGAAAGGTTCAGTAGGACTCCCACCACGTTTCACAAAAGGATACGTTTTGATGAAGGATCCTAGTAAATTTTACAAGTCAGATCAGACTGTGGACATACTGCCTGTCTGCACAATCCGAGTCGAATGTAAAATCGGAACGAACTCCTACCTCAACGACAGTCTGATTCATACTTTTTACGGATTCTTCCCCTCAGTTACAACAGGGCTTAAGATTGTTAAGACTCCCACAAATGCAGTGTACCTTGCAATGACAGTTCAGCCATTGGACTATTTGGAGTTGCGTATTGTGGACCAGAATAATCAACTTGTTGACTGTCGCGGTGACGAAATATTTGTGCGAGTACATCTATGGGAGACTGGGCGTACAGTACAAAATCAGTGTATGCAGTCCACAGCGTCACTTCGCTGTCGATGTTACACAACACGTGCGAACTACGAGTTTCTTAAATTAGTTGGCTTGGAACCTCGCAATGACGTTCTCACTCAGTATAACCACTCCTGTAGAGAGTGATGAGCGAATTATACGTCAGTAATACGCCTCGCATAAACATTATGCTTCAACCACAATTAACAAAAATGATGACATTATGATTGTCAACCAGCACCAAGACGCACTGACGCTTCCATGCAAGAGTTTCATATATTATGAGGTATCATTCAAGATAAATGACGGCATTGCTACATTGGGTTCCAAGCATACACGTAACGCTTTAGCATTCTTACTTCGAGAGATACACTATGAACTCATTGGCTCTGTAATCGACCGTACAAGCAATTTCGGCATAACAACAACCCTTAAAACAGACATCTCTGCATCACCCACGGATTTGAATGATTTAGAAAATGCAAGATAGCTCATAGACGATCCAGTGCATAGAAAAGTTACAGAGTACTGCATGCGTACCTCTAAAAATTCCTATGGGCTACTTTGAGGACAAGAGGTGGATTATTATGAGTATCGAACTGAAACTCATTCTGCTACGGAGTGCATAGATAATAACACATGTATTCAAGGAGCTCAAGAGGAGACCAATATCACAATCAGAAGATAATATGGAAAATGACTCACATCAGTACATCAGGCGAGGAGTGTTTGAAGCTTTTAAAAGTAATGAATCCCAGTGCATACCTATCACTAACATTTCACTCTTGGGAGGTTTTCGAGTACTCAGTGCTACTGACTGCAAGCAGATAAACATGGGCTATTAAAACCTCTTTACAGCTGGAGACTCTGAGATTCGTTATACACTCCTGGAAATGGAAAAAAGAACACATTGACACCGGTGTGTCAGACCCATCATACTTGCTCCGGACACTGCGAGAGGGCTGTACAAGCAATGATCACACGCACGGCACAGCGAACAGACCAGGAACCGCGGTGTTGGCCGTCGAATGGCGCTAGCTGCGCAGCATTTGTGCACCGCCGCCGTCAGTGTCAGCCAGTTTGCCGTGGCATATGGAGCTCCATCGCAGTCTTTAACACTGGTAGCATGCCGCGACAGCGTGGACGTGAACCGTATGTGCAATTGACGGACTTTGAGCGAGGGCGTATAGTGGGCATGCGGGAGGCCGGGTGGACGTACCGCCGAATTGCTCAACACGTGGGGCGTGAGGTCTCCACAGTACATCGATGTTGTCGCCAGTGGTCGGCGGAAGGTGCACGTGCCCGTCGACCGGGGACCGGACCGCAGCGACGCACGGATGCTCGCCAAGACCGTAGGATCCTACGCAGTGCCGTAGGGGACCGCACCGCCACTTCCCAGCAAATTAGGGACACTGTTGCTCCTAGGGTATCGGCGAGGACCATTCGCAACCGTCTCCATGAAGCTGGGCTACGGTCCCGCACACCGTTAGGCCGTCTTCCGCTCACGCCCCAACATCGTGCAGCCCGTCTCCAGTGGTGTCGCGACAGGCGTGAATGGAGGGACGAATGGAGACGTGTCGTCTTCAGCGATGAGAGTCGCTTCTGCCTTGGTGCCAATGATGGCCGTATGCGTGTTTGGCGCCGTGCAGGTGAGCGCCACAATCAGGACTGCATACGACCGAGGCACACAGGGCCAACATCCGGCATCATGGTGTGGGGAGCGATCTCCTACACTGGCCGTACACCACTGGTGATCGTCGAGGGAACACTGAATAGTGCACGGTACATCCAAACCGTCATCGAACCCATCGTTCTACCATTCCTAGACCGGCAAGGGAACTTGCTGTTCTAACAGGACAATGCACGTCCGCATGTATCCCGTGCCACCCAACGTGCTCTACAAGGTGTAAGTCAACTACCCTGGCCAGCAAGATCTCCGGATCTGTCCCCCATTGAGCATGTTTGGGACTGGATGAAGCGTCGTCTCACGCGGTCTGCACGTCCAGCACGAACGCTGGTCCAACTGAGGCGCCAGGTGGAAATGGCATGGCAAGCCGTTCCACAGGACTACATCCAGCATCTCTACGATCGTCTCCATGGGAGAATAGCAGCCTGCATTGCTGCGAAAGGTGGATATACACTGTACTAGTGCCGACATTGTGCATGCTCTGTTGCCTATGTCTATGTGCCTGTGGTTCTGTCAGTGTGATCATGTGATGTATCTGACCCCAGGAATGTGTCAATAAAGTTTCCCCTTCCTGGGACAATGAATTCACGGTGTTCTTATTTCAATTTCCAGGAGTGTACTTGCATTTCTAACTGATAGAAGAGTGAATAAAGTAAATGATTCCATTGTATTCTACAACAGCAGGTCATCTCATGCTAGAGACTACCTGAATTAATAGTTCTACCCATGTGACAATTTACATGTGCGCTTGGATGAAAGTGTGTACTGTCTAGCGTATGATATGTATACAAGGTTTCGTGCTCCTTACTATGAAATCGCTGATGAAGGTGGAGGAGGGTGTCTACTCAGTTCACGGAAATTCAAGGAGCTATCACTGATCATCGAAATAGATTGCTCGAAGGAGAACGAGATAATAAGTCTGCACCTATAGATGTATGAATTGAATTTGGGTCTTCAGCGAATGCTCTAGTTCTACATGACCGTGTGATCAACTACTGCCCTCTTACCGGTGTTGTGCAGAGAGCTGTGTAAATGATTGGAAGCTGTCCCATACCCAGAGCATTCCACATTGGCATCTCAACATGTGAACATCATTGCAGTCGCTCAAGTTTTCAATGATGATGAGTGTAGGCAGTTTACGTTTAAAGATGTCTCCATTATTCTGGCATCACGAGTATCCCATGCTCAAAGACAAGGAAAGGCTGTTGTATTTCCCAAAAAAGCACATGAAGTAACTCAGGGAGGAAGGCTGTGAATATCACAAATGTGCCACGATACTTTTGGCGTCTATGTTCAAGTGTTGCGGTATACATCGCTAAAGCTTAGGTCATTGGTCCCTAAGCTTACACACTACTTAATATAACTTAAACTCACTTACGCTATGGACAAGACACACACCTGTGCCTGAGGGAGGACTCGAACCTCCGACGGGGGAAGGCATGCAGACCATGACAAGATGCCTTAGGCAGCACGGCTACCCCGCGCTAGCCAAGCGGTTCTAGGCGCTACAGTCTGGAACCACGTGACCGCTACGGTCGCAGGTTCGAATCCTGCCTCGGGCATAGATATGTGTGATGTCCTTAGGTTAGTTAGGTTTAAGTAGTTCTAAGTTCTAGGGGACTGATGACCTTAGAAGTTAAGTCCCATTGTGTTCAGAGCCATTTGAACCATTTTGAGCTACCCCACGCGGCACATCGCAAAACTGAAGCAAACTCCTGTGCAGCGACATTTCTGAAAGTGTTTTTAAAGACATATTCAGTTATATTCAATAACTCCTGAAGCAGCTTGTCCTCAAACACAAGGGAAGAATGTGGTATTTCCCACAAAATAGTGGGAAATGTCCTTGGGAGGTTTCACAAGTATGTAATGATTTTTCTAGAATCTGTGTTCAAGAATGGTGGCAGTGTTCCTCGAAATAAAACGTGTAATTACATCACAAATTGTTTAAATATTCTTGTGTCATGTGCAAAGCTCTCTCTCTCTCTCTCTCTCTCTCTCTCTCTCTCTCTCTCTCTCTCTCTCTCTCTCTCTGC
This sequence comes from Schistocerca serialis cubense, assembly GCF_023864345.2. Classification (NCBI taxonomy): domain Eukaryota; kingdom Metazoa; phylum Arthropoda; class Insecta; order Orthoptera; family Acrididae; genus Schistocerca; species Schistocerca serialis. Next base: position 505,218,728 of record NC_064643.1, on the reverse strand, counting down.
CGCGTGGTGTAGCCCCATGGTCTGAGGTGCCTTGCCACAATTCAAGCGATTTCCCCCATCGTAGGTTCGAGCCCTCCCTCGGGCATGGGTGTGTTGGCATAAGTTAGTTTGAGTTAGATTAAGCAATTTGTAAGCTTAGGGACCGATGACCTCAGCAGTTTGGTCCCATAGGAACTTACCACCACCACCACCATCTCTCTCTCTCTTTGTGCAGTGGTCCTTTTAGTTCTGGTGAGATCTTCAATATATGTATGTGACAATATTCTGCACATTGCTTAAACACTAGATGTAATATCTCCTGATGCAGTTCGTGTTCAACAGAAAGGGTTAGCAGTGTGTCAGGGGTGAGGTGGAAGCCTCCGGGTATTTCCAGCGGACAGGAAGTCCTTAGTGAACGACGGCAATGCAGCTGCCGTGTGCCGCTGTTGTGAGCACTTGTGCTGGTGTCGGCATACGTCTTGCCTCTTGTGGTTTGGAAGACTGGCCGGACCTTTATCGATCGATCTACAGCTACAGCATATGCACTTATTAGTATGAGTTGCGAAGTCTAACTTAGCCCATTGCTTCTACATCTTCATTATTTGATGAAGCATATTCAGCTTCTTCATACATTTACCAAATATCATTGCTTTCCAAGCATTGTGCAAGTGGCAATGGAAGCAGTTGTCAGCTGCATGAATACAGCTAATATGCCTATTAAACTCTTCTTTCTACAGTACAGACATCTCGTCCATTGAACACACAGCAGACAGTAAACAATTACATCCGTCCTGTCAGGAATTCTGCGGCATTTTCTTCTCAGGCCGCCATCTTCGGTTATGTCACAGGAGGGGACCCCAAGGGAGGGGAGAGAACCAACAACGCTGACTAGTGGCTGGTGTTATGAACTAGGTCAGTTGTACTCTGGAACTCAAGGTGAACACACTGAATGGAACTACTGTTTAGTGCTCAACCTGTGACATATCAAACTGTTTAAATAGACAATAGGCTGCACTGCATAAAAAGTAATCTGGCAGCCCAACACAGACTGGGTCCTTTTCCTGCCAAGGTGGACTTAGGTTAGTGGAGGCAGCACAATCGACCTATTTTCCCGCCTAAATTTGAAATTCCCATCATGACGTCAGGGTGATATTGCCACAACTATGGCCGCCATCTTGGATCCACATTTTGAAAAAAATTTGCAACAGTGCAGAGTGAGAGTATGCCACCATTTCCCCATTAATTATCTCTGTCATAAAGGATTTTGGCTCATGAACCTTCATACAAACATTGCATACAAGTTAAATTATGTTTACAGTACCTTGTTGATCATGATATGAAACTGTGTCATGAAACTAATTGATTTGGAACTTTAATGTTAAATGTCTGCAGCTAGCCAGTGGTTCATTCACGGTGACTTGAGAACAACATGGCTGTTATCAGAAATATCAGTGAGGAGGAAAGATGGAAGAAGGCACATTGTTTTGGAATGAATATCTTTTTCTCCGTAATTAATTTTAGGCTGAGGCTCGTCATCGGAAAGCATCGCGGATCTCTCGTACAGATTTTAGGTATTGGAGCTATAGGAGAGTATAAGTGATTCTGTGGCTAATGAAAATGATTTCAATGTGAACCGGAACTACACTGATAAACTTTCGGGGAGTGTTCAGGGATATTTTCTGAATATTTTTGGTTTAAGGGACCCGTGGTGACCAGCGGCTTCGAACAAGATAACTACGTTTGAAAAATTTTGAGGTTTCCGTGACCGCTTGTGGACGTATTGCCTCTTGGCTTTCGTCTCAGGATCCTCGGCTGACGATTTCTTAATGATTTTTGTCGTGTTTCTCCAGAACAAGTGGCTGACATTGTCAAGGATTCAGCCTCCGTTTCTGTTGGTGGACTAGCATTTCAGAATCGTATTTCCTTTCATTTCTTATCCCAATTTATATTTCCATTTGCGTTGTACTGTAAACATCTACAAAACAGTCCAAATGCTGACTTTATGCACTCTTTTTGTCCGTTTTTCCGCAGTGTTAGTCGTACATCAGCAATTGTGTACAGTACTGTGGACAGATTTACAGAACAAGAGATGGCCGATATCCACCTCGCGTTCGAGTTCACTATACAGTGCTGTACATTGCCCGAGAGCACTGAGCGGAATGAGATAACAGTGTACATGTTTCGCCTGAAGGCTGTCACATTAGTCGGTAGTTTGTGTTGTGCGTTTTGAGGATCCGTCACCAACCCGTCAGCTCCTACCAGCATCTTACTAAAGCAGCTTTACCAGCAGCTTTCAACATTTGAATTTTTACATTTGGTCCCTCTCTGATACAAATTTCGCAGGATACTTGAACTATACGTGCTCACTGCTGCGGACGAGGCGTGGAGATAATAATTTGATGGATTATTGAGTAGTGTAACATTAGATTGGTTCCTGAATTCTTGACTTCACTACCCTGCTTCGAAGTTACGCCCATACGTTTGAACATTTCTGTCCAGTCCAGATGTAAAAATTTCCTGTAACGGCCCATGTGACGAAAGGGCTAAACTGTCTGACTCGCACTCGTGAGGCTCGAGTTTCAAAATCTGGGCTGGTCGGCTTGATTATGGTTCCTCGCTACTACCATTCGACGTCGTATGGGTTCTATCAAAATGACGGCGGACGATTTCCAACCGCATGCTCTTGGATGCCACATCCAAAGGATAGCGATAAAACTGTATAATTCTTTACCCCAAAGAAAATGAAACATTTGAGGCTGAAAATTACTTCAGAAGCTTCAGTGGTTCATAAGTGGAAAAATTCCCATTTCAGTTATATGTGTGATGCAAGAGAGGCTGTGATACATAGATATATTTTTCCGTGATTTATCAGAGTCAACATGCAGATGTATTAAAAAGTTACCAATTGCCTCCACGATGACGGTTTCCGTTAAAACCTGCTCTTTGTAGTAACTAGGAGACTTTCACAGACAGCAGTACACATGGAAGCTGAAGTCAGCTGTTCCGCAGCACGTTTGCTTCATAAAACTTCAGAGTGGTTCATCCATAACTGATGCAAAAGAGGCAGTATGATCATAAAAAGTAGAGCCAATGTGATCTGTCGAGCAGTAGGTACAGTCAGCTCCCGGGTCGTACGGACCAACAATTTGGGAATGTCATAGCAGTATGAGTTCTAAATCCACAGAACTATAGTAAAGGTCCTTCGTTTTGAGCAAAATGTTGTTCTCTCATCATGACACTTTCATCAATAAATTTTCTGCTAATATCTCGAAAGTACGAGCACAATTGCGCATTGGGCTTATGCATGCTGTCTCCCACCTAACGCTAACAGTTCTGCCACCGTAGTATAAACGACAGACTCTCTCTCTCGGTCGTCTTGAGTTTCTCGTGTATTGTAGCACCGACTGTGTTCATTTTCTTTTTATTTCTCCCGTGGACCGAGGAGTGACTGAATAGCCCATTCTTTACATTATCAAACTTCCATGTGTAAAACAGCTTCAAACGTCTGATTACTTCGCAAATTAGTTAACGTGTTAAATATTGGACGTTAAACACGTAAGCGAGAAAATGTTCGTGATTGGTTCAACATAATACATATAATTTGATGGAAGTCTCTAAGTAAACTCATTATAAAATACTAAATGAATACAGTCCGTTTAATTTGCGCTCCATTTTAAGCGAAAGCAAGTTTATCACGCATCTAAACGTTTATGATGTCAAATCTCCGTAACTATCTATCACGCAGTTATTTACTTTTGCAGATACATTCGGTGGTTTACGTGGATACTTCTGCAAACTGTAATGCGAACAGAGTGGTTTGTAAGGAAATAATAAATTAAAAAGCCGTATCTGCATGAACAGTGGAAATGTAATTAAGCGATAAATTTTTTCCTTCCATTTTTTATTGGGGGTGGGGGTGGGGAGAGGGGGTTTCAACGAGAAGAAGTTTGAAATTATGTGTAAAGTTTGCTGGAAATCGCTGACTGCTCTCACTCTCAAGTACTGTGTGAATAAATTCCTGGTATTTGTGCGCCTTCAATTGTGCCAGCTCAAGATAACCACTCAGTTTCTAAATGCGGTACTTCTCTTATAGTGCTAAGCTTCTCACGAAAGATTATATTTTTTAATGAGTGGATTGCAAGACTTTAAATTTTTAAATTAAGTCAATAATTACGTGAAATACTCATAAAAAATCGTGGGCAGGCAACAGTTCCCCAACCAGGCTCACTTCCTACAATGTCGTCTAGCTGACAGTAACAGGGCCTGATGCTGTCTATAGCTCTCCACAGACCACGCTGCTGCACATTAGTTCAGAAGTGAAAAACTGACCATAAATAAATTTTAAAAAAGCAAGTTCGGAGTTAGCAAATTTCGTTTGCTTAGAATAATGTTGGGACTACTGAATCCCGTCTTACAAGGGAATGGTCCAGACCGAGATGTCGACATATAATCTGAAATTTTTCCTACACTAAGAATACGCCGGAAGAAATACACACTCAGAGTTTCAGTTTATAAAGCGCACAATAAAGATTCTCAAAAAAATGTAGAAGCTACATTTTCCGCAAGAAAAACCGTTTATAACTGCGGTTTGGAGAGTTCTTACTGCCTGGCGCTTGAATCAGCGAATAAACAGACGCAGCTATGTCAAGAGGAAGCAACGCCGCATAGCTCGAAGTCGAAAGTTTCACACGGGGATTTTAAGCACTTAAACCATTCCAAAAATGTCTTAAATCAATAATAGTTAGAAAAACAACTCATACAGTCAGGTAAATTGTTGCAGATGTAATTGTTACACAAATGACTAGCAAAGAGAATAAAATGAAGGCAGTATAGGATGTAATATTGCAGACGACTTCCGTCAATCGGGAATTCAATACGTTGACATGAAATATTTTATACTAATTTCTGTAGCGTGACTCTTTTGATAGTTTTTGAATAGTATATATTTTATTAAAATTTAAACAGTTCTTTGATTATTTCCAACAGTCGTCACAAAAATGCGAAGCGAATACTTGTGGGACGGGCCGATTCGTGCAGAGAATCCTGCACTGGCAACAGTTTGGTAATTATGGACGGCTACAGAGGCAAGCATGGCTCAGTATATCTGCAGGGGACTTCCGAAGACTTGTCGAGTCCATGCCGCGTCGAGCTGCTGTACTGCCTCGTGCAGAAGGAGTTCCGCCACGGTACTAGGGAGATATCCTATGACTTTTGTCACTTCATTGTATTGTAAGAAGTCAAAGACATTTGTCAGTTCACTGCATATCTTTGTAACACATAAACGAATCAAAATTGTTTCCTTACTGCAGCATGACGGTGAATGGAGATGAAGAGAATGAGAGGGCTCGGTTAACTTCTATGATCTTAGATCATAATTCTCATTCCCGGTAGTGCAGAGTGTCGCTGGCTGCGTCCCACGCTACGCTAAGGAAAAGGCAGAAAACGTCATTTCATCCAAGGATGTGAGCACGGTGGCCTCTCGCGGTCGTCAGTTTGAGGAGCGCGTCCAGTGGGGAGCGGGCTCGGCAGCAGCAGCGGCAGCGGAGTCGGCGGCCGGGCGCGGCGAGCGGCTGCCGGCGGCGGTCGTGACTGCGCGCGGAGGTCAGCGCGAGGTCGCGCCGTGCAGCGCCGTGCGTAGCGGCGGGACGCACGCCCCGGCTGCGCCCGCCCGCCCCGCGACACGGACCATTAGCCGCCGACGTCTACGCGGACGCCGCAGGGCCGGGTTCAAGGCCCGCCGCCGCCGGGGCGGCGCGTGCGGCGCGGACCCTCCTCCGGCTCGCCGGCGCGCCGGTATCTTATCGATCTGCAAACAGCAACAGCTGCCGCCTCTCCTCACCACGCGGACGGCCCGCGACACGTGCGGCTGTGTGGGCCCTACCCCGCCTCTAGCACTGGCGACCGCGAAGTTTACCCGAGAGGGGCAAGATTCTAAAATTACTGTTTTAGGTTAAGTTACAAACAAAACCATTAGCAGTTATCCACTGACAACGTTTAAGACAAATAGTTTGACTTCCAGTCAGTAAGCAAATTTCAATAACATGCAATTTATAATATTTTGTTTTCAGTATACAATCGATGTAAAGTTTGTTTTATGTCATAATCTGTTTTTGGTTAAGAATATGTAAATTAAGCTAATGTACACTCTTAACTGTCAACACAAACTGTGTTGAGATGGCTGTATGGGCATGTTACGAAAGCCAATAACAAAATTAACATTAAATTCTGCCTTTGCACGAGTAGCAGTAAGTATCTACACTTATGCTCACAAATTAAGGATAACTGCAGAATGTGGTGCCACACAACTTGGCACTACACAGAACTGGACCTAATAGCATAGCCACATAGGGAACACACGACACGGTCTGTAAGTCCACGGTATAGGTTATAAGTTGAGAAAACCGTCCCGAAACAAATGTGCCACAAAACTCCACTGTTTCCTGCGCATGTACCCCGACATCAATATGAGATATGATCACCATGCAAGCGTACACAGGCCTCACAACGGGTTGGCACACTCTGGATCAGGTGGTCGAGCAGCTGCTGAGAAGAGCCTTCCACTCCTGCACCAATGCCCGTCGGAGCTCCTGAAGTGTCGTAGGGGTTTGAAGACGTGCAGCAATACGTCCACCGAAAGCATCCCAGACGTGCTCGATGGGGTTTAGGTCTGGAGAACAAGCAGCTCAATCCATTCGCCTGATATCTTCTGTTTCAAGGTACTCCTCCACAATGACTGTGTTATGTACTGTGTTATTGACACCAGGCATTACGGGCTGGCCTGAGACCAGGGGTCAGTGGAATGGACCTTGAAGGTCTCCAAGCGAATAAATCATGTCTGTTCATTCGTTTGTAGACTTTGTGTCTGGAGACAACTGTTCCTGTGGCTGCGGTAATGTCCCAAGCAAGGCTACTTGCAGTAATCCGTGGCCGTCTGCGGGCACCGATGGTGAGATACTGGACTTGTTGTGGTGTTGTACACTGTGGACGCCCCGTACTGTAGGGCCTGGACACGTTTCCTGTCTCCTTGGATCGTTTCCATAATCTTGAGATCACACTTTGTGCACACGGAGGGCCCATGCTACGACCTGCTGTGTTTGACCAACCTCCAGTCGCCCTAGTACTCTATCCCTCATAACATCAATATGTGCTCTTTGTGCCATTTTCAACACATAGTCTAAAAATGTCTGCATACTTACTCGCTGCACTGTACTCTGACATGCACCAACTCGCCTCTGCGTATGTGGACTTCAGCCAGCGCCACCGTGCGACGACCGCAGGTCATATGCATCGCATGGTCATACCCCGAGTTGATTTAAACCCGCAAACCGCCCACCAGAGCGTTGTTTCACCATGTTTCAGCATTATCCTTAATTTACGAGCATGAGTGTATTTCCAGGTGTCTTCTGTGGCATACTGATAACATATCACAGACACAAAAAATATTTGTGAATCGTCTACCTATTAGTGAAAACTGTATTGTAATCCTGCCAGTGATTCCTGAGATTAACTTCCGTTGCAGATAGGAAAACTTGGTGGGGGAGCAGACTGCGCTAATAAATACAGTAACTAGCCAGTTTTTCATGTGATTTTGTTAATAACAATACGAGTTTCTGACTTTATCCAATCATCGTCTGGTATAATACATATTTAAATCTTCGATTACCATATCATCAAAATCATCGACTGCAATTTGGATGCTACAGCTACAGTGTGTAAAACAACATTTTTGTTTTCGCCACAGTTTGAGAATTATATATTTGGAATAGTTCATTCATTTCATGACCATACTTTACTGTACTATATTGAACATGCAGTTTATTTTAGTTAACCATTCAGTACCGCACAGTACATTGCACGCTAATTAGTTTAAATCTTCCGTCATTCAGATGCTTAAATCCATACACATAAAAATGGATGTACATATTTATATATGTATCTTTTTATGTATGCTCCACATCTCATAATCTACTATAAGGATTTCAACGAAACTCAGTACACTTACTGTTTGGAAATAATCGCTGTGGGAGTAAGAAGCCTCTACCTGTCAGAGGGGATGGGATGTTGGTGAAAGACTATCGTAGCTCACGACGTGCTAATAGCTGAATGGTATTCATCCATTATTTGAGAATGAGAGCACTTACTGACTTGCGAAAACTTTTACATATAATTTCAAACCTTTACGAAACGTTTTCTTGCTGACAACCCCCACAAAATGATGAAAGGAAGGAAGTTGGTTGCTTACTACATCTCCGTTGTTCATGGAGTAAATTTGTCACTTCAGGCACGCTATTTTAATTAATTACTTCTTCACTGCTCTTTCTCTCACACATTTTGCCAACTGCAATCATAGTTGCCGGTTAGTGTACCGACAAAATTATATCATTGTCACAAAAATTGAGCTGCTTGTAAACAGAATGGCATGGCGAATTCTACACAGCTACAGGTGAAACATGAATACAATTATCTGATAAAGAAAATACACATGACATGCACATAGCTGGGCAAATCCGTGGGTAAAATCCTCCATGTAAACCAAATTTGCTAGAAACAGTATTAACTATCTGGGAAGAAATACTGTGGTGATAAGAACAAGCAACTTCCTATTGGAATGTGGTGTTGACATGGAGAGAGAAGTGGGTGGGAGCAGATGGTAGACAGAGAAGAGAAGGAGGAGATAGATCGAGGTAGGCTGGAGAGGAGAGATGGACAGAGAGATGGGTAGCGAGAAGTGACAGAGAAATGGAAGAGGAGGAGAAGAACAGAGAGGGGGATGAGATGGACAGTGAGATCGTAAAGGGAGATAGAAGGAGGAGAAGATGGACAGAGAGAGAACGGAAAAAAGCAGATGGATAGAGAGAGGGGAAGGAAGAGATGGACAGCAAGAGGGGCAGGAGCAGATGGGCCGGGAGCCGGGAGGTGGAGGATGAAGAGAGGCTCACACACACACACACACACACACACACACACACACACACACAGAGAGAGAGAGAGAGAGAGAGAGAGGGGGGGGGGGATGGAGAATATGGGCAGAGGAGGGGGATTGATGAGACGGAATGAGGGAAAAGCAGGAAATCGACTAATAGAAGATTGGAATAAATACATGCTAGAGCAACGCACGGTATTCTCTAATTAATAACATTTAAAGATATCTTTGCTGCCTTTGTTTCCGGCGCGGACAGAGCCAACAGCTGGATTATAACAACTAAAGTGAGCAGACAGTGCTTATCAGAAGGCGGCAGTAGTTTCTATGATGTCTGTTACTGTATTCAGTAAATATTATATTTTAAATTTGATTCTTGCACGGATAAGTGCTTGCTTTCACAACTGCTGTGTCCACTGCTAAGAAAGCGGGTGTGTTATGACATTTTAGATCCAGTGCAAACCCGGCACTCTCGGAGCACCGCCCTCCACCACCTCCTAAAATATACTGGCGACACCGCCTACTAGTCACTCACCACACCAGCAACCTCTCCCGTGCCTCTAACGCCATTTGAAGCTCCTTGTATAGTGGTGCAATACGTGGAAACTTGAATTACATCGACAGAAATGTCAAGCCACCGTCTTCGATCTTACCACTGTTTCTGTCATCCAGATTTGTCTTTCAGTCTGCAACTAACCCACTATTCTGAGTAGATGCTTTGAAATATTTAGACTCGACAGAATACTGACAGGGAATACACATCTTCTTACCATTAAACAACTCGAAATCGGCTAAAACTGGAAACTGAGTGCACTTGGGGTCTACAGCCTTCTACTGTTATCCTCACCAAATCTCTCGTCTGGCCTGTCCTCACCTATCCCAGTGTTGCATGGATCTCCACCTCCTCTATATTCTAAAGGGCCATTGAAATCGTGGAAAGGTGTACAGTCCATCTCACCTTACGCTTCTGCTTACCTTCGCCAACACGTAACCCATACCAATCCATTCACTCCCCTCATCCTTTTCCCATTCCTAGCGAACCTTAGAATTCAGTGCAGTAGACTAAATACCCTATCCCGTCTCCCAATATCTCACCAATCAGCAGTCCATCCAGATACTCTTCTGCTTCATTACTTCCATATTCCTCCTACCATGCAACTTCGCCTTTACCATCACCTGCTGCCGGAGCTTCAACCAACTCTTCAACGATGAAATCCATCCCGAGATACTCCCACTTTTTCCATTCCTAGTCACAATGCTCCACCTCACACCTTCCTTCAATTTTTCCCCTCCCCCTTCTCCAACCGTTCTGACTTTTAATCTCTGCCTGGTGTTCCGCAGGGTCCTATAGCCATTACTATCTTTTTCATGCATCATCAGCATCACCTTACGCAACAGCATCATTAGTGATTACTTACAGTCCAGTCACAGAAATGTGAGTACTGCCTTTGTTCGACGTCAACGTGCAATAACCGCTCAGAGCCGGCAGATAGCATCACTAGTAGTGGAAGCTATATAAAGCGCATCGTTAGATGGGGAAAAAGGCAGTCGCTGTCATAATGCGGAAACGGAGCGATTTATCTTATGTCCCAGAGCGCATTATCGTTAGCTTTCGTGCAAAGAGAGAAAGCATTTCCGAAAAGGTGAAGTTTGTAAATTGCTAGTGGGCCACCCTGGTTAAAGTGTATCTTGCTTGGCAAAGTGGTGCTATCCAAAACCGGCGCCGAGACAACTATGGTGCACCAGGGACCACAGATTACAGAACAACAGTTGCGAAGAGGTATATAGGCCAACGGATGTGCTACTAGAGCACGTGACTCCCCAATTGTGCCAAGGACTACCAACAGTGTCTCCTCAACGGCAGTTCAGCAAACGTTGATGCATATGGGCCTACGCAATAGGCATCTGGGCCATGCACCCATGCTGACTGCTGGTCATCGGCGACGAGGGCTGGAATTTGCGCACCAAAACCGCAGCTGAGCGTCCACTGACTGGCGACAGGTGGCCTTTCAAGAGGGACTGCGTTGTATACTCTAATATGGACCGATGACCATTGGCGTGTGCGGCGTGATGCGTCTAAAACCAAAAACACTACAGCAATCGCCAGAAGTGTCCTGGCCAGGGGAGGGAGCGTTATCATGAAGCAATGCATGTACGCATCTACCAGCAGGGCTCTGCAACGTGCCACACAGCTCTTAGTGCATATTTATGGTTCGAGAAGCACAACGATGAGATTATCTTACTCCCTGACTACAAAACCTTCCAACAAATACCAACCGGGTATTTGCACCTGGGCCATGCACCCATGCTGACTGCTGGTCACCGGCGACGAGGGCTGGAATTTGCGCGCCAATACCGCGGCTGAGTGTCCACTGACTGGCGACAGGTGGTCTTTCAAGAGGGACTGCGGTGTTTGGCGTGTGCAGCCAGGGGCGCTGCAGCAATCGCCAGGGGCTGTCTGGGCCGGGGGGGCGGGGGAGGGGGCGATTTCATGAGGCAGCAATCGCCAGGGGCTGTCTGGGCCGGGGGAGGGGGGGGGGCGATATCATGAGGCAATGCGGGTGCGCATCTACCGGCAGGTCTCTGCAACGTGCCACACAGATCTTTGTGCATATTTATTGTTCGAGAAGCGCAACTACAAATCCTTTCAACAAATGCCTACCGGGCTATTACCATCCCAAAATATGACTGACCTGTGGCGAATTATTATTCCTGAAAGGAGTATAAACTGCCTGCGAGAACTGGACGTTCCGTGCTACGGACGCATCTCTCTGGAATAAGTAACCAAGGATGTATAATTGAGGACTCTGTGTGAAGCGATTATAGAGATCGGACGTGTTTTATGTTGTTGCTATTGTTGTGCGACGCTATTAAGCTCCATTGTGAATGTTTAGTTAGTCGATGGCACAATAAACAAATTCAAGAAAATAATACGCATTCAGGGTGTGTATTTATCAATTTATAACAGATTTGACAAACATTCTTCAGATATCACGTGACGTAGATCGATCGGAGGTGTAGTGTGGAATGATAATGCGAGCCTGCACGTTTTCACGGTCAATATTCTTAGAGAGAATATCTCAGAAGCAACAAACTTTTCGCTGATAAAAAAGTTAGACACATCAATCCGTACGCATCATACAACATGGCACCCAGTTGTACCGAACGATCTTCGTAGCGAAATAAACATTTTAGAGATTTCAGGTGGAGCAGTTCCGACGAGTATCAGCGAGATCCACCCTGAAGGACAGATATCTAGCTCTCCTGTGGTATTTAAAACGAAAGACTTATATTCTTTAGCCTTTAAAAGACTGAAGCTAGAACCTAAATAAGACTACTGGAAATCGTAGCTAAAAATAAATAAATAAGAGCAGAGAATTTTCTTAAACAAAATTTCTTAAATAAATAAATTAATTGATTAACATATAATAAAATGGCGTCCGAGGACAAGACGGCCAACAATTAAAATTGTTGTATATATATATATATATACATATATATATATATGTATATATATATATATATATATATATATATATATATACACACTTCATAAATTTGTGCATGTACAAATCCCTATATTGTGTGTGTGTATCATGTATAATATAATTAGTGGAGTCCGGTCGTGTGAGCTGAATAGTCTCAATCTCTACAGCGTAATATAGTTCTATATTTTCACTTCATTTCCGTATTTTCTTCAGAAGTAGTAATAGGCATTTATTTGTTGCATTCTTTTCAGGAGGAATCTTTATATGAGACTGTATAATTAAGTGTGTATAAACGTATAGGTATTTTGTATTGTCTAATTTTGTTATGGTCAAAACTAGGTCACAATTTAAAATGGATAAAGAGAAAGTGTTAGATGTTCAAGAAACTGGTGAAAATACGAGTGTAGAGGAGATAGCAGCCTCATCTCAACAGGAAACAAATTATATGGCTCAGATCTTAGAACAACTAAGATTTTTGACAGTCTCTGTAACGACTATGTCAGGTGTGGTACAAGCAGTATCACAAAAGCAGGAAACATGTCACAGAAACAAATTGAGGTGCCACTGTTGGTACAAACAATATCACAAAAGCAAGAAGACTTGTGTCAAAAGCAATCAGACATGTCAGCTCAATTCAGGCAGTAGTTAGCCAGAAACAACAAATCTCAAATGAGATAACCGAGTTGCGAAATGCGTGAAAGCAGTTTCCTTTGGAAATCAAAAGCATTACCGAAGAAATGCAAAAGATGAAATCGAAGCAGGTGGGAGCAGAAACTTCCATAGTGGAATTAACAGAAACTGTGACTACCATAGCTTCTGGATGTGATCAATTGATACGAGAGAATTTCAGTAAACGTCAACAGGATTTCTCAAATAAATTAGATGAATGGGCATCCGGCAATTATTGTACCAGTATGTACTCACCCAGAAAATATAGATGAGTTGATCCAAAAGTTCAGTGGAGTGAAGTATTTTACAATAATTGATTTGCGTGCTTCATACATGCAGGTCAAGTGAGTTAAGAGTCGAGAAAGTATACCGCATTTGTATATGTCAGAAGAAGTTATCATTTGAAGGTTCTTCCGTTTGGTTTGAATGTAAGTGCAAGAGTATTCATATCCGCATTGGATGCAGCATTAGGACATGAACTAAGGAGTCAACTAACGTTGTTTGTGGATGACATCTTGATAGCTACAAATACCTGGGAAGAACATGTGAATCTACTGACACGAGTATTAGAGAGATTATCTAGTGTGGGAATAACAGCTAATCTCCAAATGTCACATTTTTGTCTGGAGCAAATAAAATTCTTATTCATCATCATCATCTTGGACAGTTTCCAGCCACTGGCTGGGTCTGTCGGGAACACAAGCCTCTCCATCGTGTTCTGTCTTTCCACCATTCCCCCTCTTCCACCTTCGCCCAGTTCTCTCCTCTTCTCGTCACACATTCCTTCACTCCCTTCACCCATCTATCTCTTGGTCTTCCCCTGGGCCTCTTCCCCTCCAGTTCCAGATCAAACATCCTCTTTGGAATTCTTTCCTCATCCATTCTCTTCATGTGTCCATACCACTGCAGTTTTGATTTTTCTATCCTGTCCTGTACTGGTTCCTCCTTTAGTCTTTCCCTCACATACACATTTCGCAATCTGTCTCGTCTTGTTACACTCAACCTGCTCCTCTGGAACTTCATTTCACTAGCTTGTATTCTACTTTTGTCGCTTTTGTGCATTACCCATGTCTCACTTCTGTATGCCAATATGGGGACAAAGTAGGTTCGGTATATAATTCCCCTGGATTTCTGTGGCACCTCCTTGCTCCAAATAAGCCCCCTAATGCATTTGAAGAACTGCCCTGCTTTTCTGCACCGTTCATTTACTTCCATTGCGTTTCCCCCCTTACTTTCAATCATGCTTCCCCGGTACTTGAAGTTCTCTACCACTTGTAGTTTTTCCCCTCCACAAGTTATATCCACATTTGGCCTATTCTTCTTCCTTGTTGTGACAATTATTTCACTTTTCTTTGCAGAGAAATGCATTCCATATTGTCCTGCCGTTGCCTCCCATACATCTAACTGCTCTTGCACCTCCTTCTCGCAATTTCCCCATAACATCAGGTCATCGGCAAAAAGCACTGCTTTCATTTTATGATCTCCAATTGCATCTGATACTTGCTGTAGGATTTCATCCATAACAATAATAAACAATAAAGGCGACAGTGCACTTCCCTGTCGCAGCCCATTTTCCAGCTTGAACCATGCAGTACGTTCCCTCCCCACTTTCACACAACTCTCACTTCCCTCATACATTTTTCTGATTTTTCGTGTTATCTCTTCATCTATCCCTTTTGCGTTCAGCACATCCCAGAGCTTGTCCCTATAGATACTGTCATACGCCTTCTCAATATCTAAAAAGGCCATGATTAAGTCCTTCCCGTACTCATAGTGCATTTCCTGCAGTTGCCTTACCGCAAATATGAGGTCCGTTGTTGATCTTCCCGGTCTGAAACCATACTGCTCCTCTTGCAGTCTACTTTTGAAACGTCCCCTTTGAACAATTTATATATGGCTGTGCTTAACCTGACACACAATATTTTGTTAGCGCAACGCAATCTGACTTTCAAAACTCCCTACTAAAGAATGGCCCTGACAAACATTAAACTATACCTTTCACAAATCACTTACCTCACAAAAATCTTCGCTGCACAAGCTACTGCAATACAGCGAGCGCCACTACTGGCAGCTAAATAAAAGATTCAAACTACTGAAGGCACTAACTACTGATAGGGGTAGTTAGCAAATGAAAGATATTAATAGAGAGCAAACAATGTATTTACCTTAATATCATCACAAATCATAATATATATATATCAGTTCATGACAAACTGCAAACCTCCGCCATCTCTCTCCCCACATCCACCACTGCTGGCGGCTCACCTCCAACTGCGCAACGCTACGCGCTGTTCACAGCCAGCTGCCTAACACTACAATGGCGAGTATTACAACAATGCAAAGCAGCCACAGACTGCACACAGCACAGCCAGTGATTTTCATATTGAGCGCTACGTAACGTTGCCAATAAGAAAACATAAACAGCCTACTTACATAGAGAAAACATAAACAGCCTACTTACATAGCCCCCATGCTCCCCACAAAAATTTTTTACAAATGGTGTTGGGCACTGGCCAATACAGATTTGACAAAAATTTTTCACAATTACAGTAACAAAGATATAAAATGCACACACTTATTGATACAACGTTGGTCAAAAGCTCAAATTTTCTCACAGTCCCTAAAGACAGTCCTAATCGTACATAACAGGAGAATAGCAGTGTTTGTCTCAAAGTCTGAGCAGTAAAATAAAATGCACACGGAAGTAGTGGATTTCCATGCAGTCTTGAAGAAGTAGTGTTGTCCTTCCAATGGAAAGACAGTGCTGACAGGTAATGGGCCACAACAGAGCAAACCCACAGCAGAGTCATTCGAAGTTTGGAAGAATATTGGTAGGTAGGTCATCACAGAGCAGACCCACTGGAGTCCTGGTAGAGATTGTGGTATTGGTGGGCCACCAGAGGTGCAGACCCACTGCAGTCCTTGTAGAAATAATGGCGTTGGTGGGTCATCATAGATGCAGACCCACTGTAGTCCTTGCAGAGATGACCAGCAGCCATCTGTTGCGATTGTGCAGGTGCACATTCACCATCGAAGAGTCTTGCGGAGAATATAGCAAGTCCATAAACCACCACTTGTGCACTCACAAAGTTTTTGGAATTGTCCTTAGAACGAGCAATGCTGTTATCCAGTCCCTTGCTGAATCATTAACACACATGCAAACACTATCAGTCCCTACTTCTCACATATTGTCCATATACTATGACGAATAGAAACGTGTGCAGTGAAATGTAACTTAATTGGAAGAACTGGTAACAATTACAATTTGATAACATAAAAATACAATAACAAAGGTACAAAATACATCATTAAAAACATAACAATACAGATAACATTTGTAGTAATATAGGCATTACAAAAGAATAGAAATAGACATATACGTCAGTGTTACAGGAATTATGGCATGAGTACATACATAAAAGATCAGAATAACTTGCGAAACATCAACTTCACACATGAGCATTTAAACAGAATGAACAATGTCTAACATCTTTACAAAGTAAATAACATATTATTAATGCCAATTATATTTGAGGATAACAGTATTCCTCATCATAGTGAATGTAGCTTAATATTAAAAGAAGAGAGATAACACCAATAGGAAAGGATAGGGTTCGTTTTCAGTGTAACATTTGGTACTGCAGTCCAACCCAAAACTTCATATATCTTTCTTCGTATTTCATCCTTTGTTTCCACCAAAAAAATTCTAACTAAGCATGCTTTCTGTGTTTATATGTTCACACATCTCTTACCTCATTTTTATTTTCCATTATCTTACCTCATCATTTATTTCCAAGAAAATCCTACCTAAAATACTTTTTTTTTGGCCAAACCATTTTCTTATAGCGTCTAAATGCATTTCTTCCAATTCATCATAGTTAGTTTCTTATATAGTCTACCCCTCTTAAGCTAACTTAAATCTACTGAGCTCAGATGCTAAACTAAGGGACGAGGCAATGCAGCAGCACAAAACATGTAACACAAACAGCAATGACCAAAAAATACAGATTGGCAAAGCTAGCAGCAGCAAATGTAATAACTTATATCAAAACATGACATAGCTCAAGCAGAAAAAATAGTACACTAAAGATAACAATGCAGATAAGGGAAATGTATAATCACATCTTAATGTCTATGTAATTAAAGTGGTGCACCACAAGAAGTTATTCTACCAAAAAGTTACCAATTACTTGAAAAGAAAATTATGAATGCAGTTACTAGTTCCTTCTTATTGTTCTTTCCTTTCCAAGTGCTCCTTTTTTAAAGAATGTGGATCATAAAATAATTATTTAATAGATCTGTTGACAGAAAGTGTTCACATTAGCAAATGCATTTTATTTTATAAAAGCAATGCTGCAACACAGCTGAAAAACAGGTATCAAATGAAATAAGCAATTACGCAAACCAAAGCATAAAAATATCATTCAATAGTCATGTGACATTTCATAAGTTAGTAGAAATTCTCTCAACTCTCGTAGAAAGACGCTTGTCATAATCAGGTGTGCAGATGTAAAAATATTTCCAAGGATAATGGCCTCCCCTTTTTTTTTGTTCTATCTTCCTGTGCTCTGAAAGGCACGCGCTAATGACTTTTTCTCCAGGCGTCTGACACAGCTGGGTGCCCGCGACGCATTACGTGCAGGTGGCCACTTAACTTTCGTACGGAAATATTTACGACAGCAATTTTCGCTAAAGTGACAGTCTCACATAAAAATACTTCACAGGTCAAGAATTAGCGTTGCAAATCTGTAGAAACAAAATCCTATGAATATAACAGTGTCCAAAAAATGTTCAGTGACATTGTGATACATTCACACATGATTCACACATGTCATAACTCTTAAAGTACGATTCTTGGTTTCCAACATCCTTTTTCACAAGTCAAGAGTCCCTACCCACTATTCATTACTCCTTACCTCATTATACATATACATATTCGTCGACACTTCTTCAATATTTCATCATGAGAAATACGTAGCATAATAAACATTCCTCAACAACATAATACACATCATCGTCGTAATAATATCATAAAACTTCAGTCAAATCTCAAAATCGTCGTAACTTCCTCCAATAATTTCTAAGCCTAAAAAGAATTCTCTGCTCATTTAAATAATGTCATCTACCTCAAACGTACTTTAAAAATCATGAATCCATACCAAATACATCATTCAAAGCTCTCATAGTATCACAATGGTTCCAAAAAAAATATGAACAGTTTCACAGAGTACAGACAAAATACAGTTTCATAAGTGTGAAGTTATCCAGCTGTGTAATTACGTAAACATCTGTCACTGATATAGTAAAAACGTTTGTCTGTCTCAGTTAAATGATCAGATAGCTGTGTAATTATGTGTTGGAGAAATATGGTACCGATGTGTAAAGTTGTATAAGCAAATACCATATTAGCTAGGGTTCCTTGTGGTTGCCACACACATGGTACACAAAGTAAGCGTGTACCCTCCTGAGGATAAATGTAATTATGCCCTCAGGTGTTACAAATTACAGCAATGGAATGAAATGTATCACGGAAAACTTTCTTTGTAATTAAAAAATCTTTAAAAATAGATGTTTCAAGTACAAAATTAATCACTCAAATACGTGTACTGTAGCGCTAAATGTGCGTCTTGTTGCAACATAATCTGTGTGGAAGTGTCGTAGTTATCGTCCTCTGAAAGCTAAGTTCTGCAGAAGCCAATGTACTTACCTCATGATAAACAAAAGTGAAATGCTTTGCGTAGAGATATCTTAGTTATTACGCTTATTGTTGTGATGATGAAAGTACTGTGCTGTAACGTATTGTTGTGCTATGGAAAAGGCTGTCTCCTTGTAGCTATACCACAAAAGTTACTAATAAAACATGTTTTGATTTCCAGAAGAATTCAGAAAACTGTGCAGATATAAAACAGATACACCGCAAAAGCAACATTGTAAATTGTCACTCATTAGTAGCGTCGTGATAAAAATCGTGTAGCTGTCACATAAACTAACCTCTGTGTCATCTGGTATCTCTCAGAAAGCACTTTAAATTCAGAATGTATTTTCAAATAAACCAAAATGTTGCATTAAAATCTCATTAGCAGTACTGGTAAATGTTCTAAGTATGTGAGCCTTATAGTCGTTACGTAATCGTGCCACTAACAAACAAGAATGTACACACACAATAACGATGTGTTGTCAGTTCACTATAACAATGCATTCTTAATTTCTGTTTAAATAAGTTCTCTTGGTTCTTGACTGGATATTTAACTTCAAACATTGTTGCATATTAACAGATTCTAAGTCTGATAAAGCATACTAGTAATGTAAAGTGAAAAGTTATATGGCAAAGACAAAGTTAAAAAGCAGATTATCTTTCAATAAACGGTTTTACATGTGAAATGTGGTGTAAACCTTTACTCTTCCTAGTACGCAGAGTTTCAACTTCAACGCAATTATCATTTGGTATATGTCAGTAAAGAATACTGGAATTTTTCTCAAGTTTAGCGTCTGTGTTATTTTTCTCTGAGCCAGCCGGCGCAGGTGGCTGCCTGCGGTGCGAGTCATTGTCTGTCTCTTTGTTGGCGCGCGCCGTTATTGGGATTTGGAGACCTAACTTCTACAAATTCACCGTGACGAGAGGGCCCTGCTCTGTTTGAATCCCGCCAGTTCTGATGCAGTTCAGGTCTATCGTTACGATCATATCGTCTGTCGTCATGTCGGTAGATGCCATAGTTTCTTTCTTGTCGGTCACGTGGTGGAGAATTTCTCCCTGAATCGAAACTGCGCGCTGGACCGTTGCGTCTAAAGTTATTCTGTCTCCCCTGATAATATTTATTTTGGTTCCCATATTGTCTGTTTCTCTGATTGTCTCTGTGATAGTCATTACCACGGAGAGGTGATCTTTCCCTGTAGTTATTACTACTCTGCCAACGGTTGTCATACGGGTGGTGTCTATTTTAGTCACGATTTGTGTTGTGAGAATAGCCTTGTCGTGTCCAGTTATTACTTCTTTCATCGCGGATTTGCGACGGATGTGACCTGTAATTGTTGTGTTCCTGGTTTCGCGTTCCGCAATTGTCAGTGTCAATTTCTAATTCTTGTAACAGTCCCTGAAAAGCGTCAATGTCGTCTTTGCAACGTCCTGCTAAAATAATATGTCGTAAATGTTCAGGCAGTTTGATTAAGCAAATGCGGATGAGTTCTGAGGGGCTGTATGGGTTTGACAGGTATTGATTCTTGTGCAACATGTCTTCAAAATATTTCACAAGACTGGAAAATTCAGATTGTTCGAAGTGTTTCATCATTATGATGTTATGTTTTACACGGTCTTGTGTAGCTTGAGACCAATATGCTGAGAGGAAGGCATGGTAAAACTCTCCGTCACTGTGGCAATCGTGAATTACCGATCGCATTCTTACAGCTGGTTCATTCTCCAAGTAGCCACACATAGATTCTAATCTGTGCTCTAATGACCAGTTGGGAGGAAAACAATGAGAGAATTGATGGAGCCATGCTTGTGGATGAATGTCGTTGCCAGAATTCTTAAATGTTTTGAATTTACGTGTAGTAATGAACAGCTTATAGTCAAAATCATCATGTCGGCAAGTCGCATATCGGTCATTGTTAGGTCGTGTCGGCCGTTCCATCTCAAAATTCGGTGCACATTGCCAATTTCTTTCATAACTTCCGAAATGCCCTGTGTTATTATTTTGCGGCTTTTCCGTGTTTCTAAGTCCCTCTTCCCGTGTTGGAGCGCGAGTGTCTTCTGAAATACGTAATTCTTGTATTACCTGTGTCAGCTGATCTTGTACTTCCCGGATTTCTCTTTGGTGTTGCGTATCAATTTGATTCAGATTTTGTTTCAGTTTCCTAATTTGTGCGTTCTGTTCTGTGTCATTAAAGACTACCGGTTTTGCATCATTCAGATTATCATCTACCTTCGCAGATAAATTATTTAGCTGATCCGAAAGTTCAACTACTTTCTCTGATAATGAACACATTTCCTCAGTGTGTTTTTCTGAACCAAGTTTCAGAGTGTCCATTTGTGTTGAAATCGAATCTACTGTGTCCTTTAAGTTATCCTGAGTTTTTGCAAGTTGCGTAACCGAATCGGTAGATGCCACTAAGTCAATTTTAGCTTGCAAGGTGTTGTGATTTTCATGAACAATAGTTTGCAGTTCTTTTATAGCTGCTTCATGATTCTGTAATGCATTTTCATGACGCGAAAAAATAGGTTGAAAATGCTCACAAATTTGAGTTTTTACGTCATTACAGACTTTTTGACATTTCGATTCAATGTTATGTAACTCAGCAGTTAAATCCTCACGTGTTTGTTCGAGAGTTTGTTCCAATGAGTCTAACTTTTTGAGATTTTGTTCCACTGTGTCTAACTGTTGCTGTGTTTGTCTCTGGTGTTGTTCCATTGTGTCTAACTGTTGCTGTGTTTGTCTCTGGTGTTGTTCCATTGTGTCTAACTTTTCAAGCTTTTGCTGTGTTTGTCTCTGATTTTGTTCCATTTGTTGCATTAATTGCAATAATAATGTATTAGTGTCTGGAATCTGTTTCTCTACGCTTTTCGGCAGTGCATTTGCACCGGCAACATTCACATTTTGACAAGCAGAAAATGCGTCTTGACTTATTTGAGAAAACGGTGATAACCCAAAACCTGAATCTACAGTATTTGCGAAATTGTGTCCTGTCATTTCGGATTCCTGAGGCGAGCTGTTGCCGACCGATCGATCGATAATGCTTCCCTGTTCACTACCTGTTTCACTGTCTACACCATTGTTTGCAGCCCGCTCCATTTCCCTATTCACAATTACCAAATTACTACTTTGAACATCAGTTAATTCATTACTCTGCGGCGCTAACACACTGCCTTCGTCTTCACTGTCATTTCTCAGTTTACTTTGGAGCCTAGTATTACGTTTTTCACACGCCATTATTGTCACAGTATTTCACACGACAACACAGAAAAACACAATTTGAAGATCAAAAATAAGAGAACACATTAACATAGCACTGAAAATAATATCTAGTTAATTGCAAGCGCAGCTGCGAAATACTTGCTGCAAATCTACATGCATGCCACAACTGTTTTACTTTACAACAATGAAAGACTGCAACTACAAAGGAAATTCTCTCTACAATTACGCGCTAGCAATAAACAAAATCTACACTAAATACACAAACTACAAGAAAAAATCAGAAGATTCCAGTGAGGTATCCTAGGCTAAGGGTCGACATATGAAACGTCCCCTTTGAACAATTTTACATGACTGTGCTTAACCTGACACACAATATTTTGTTAGCGCAACGCAATCTGACTTTCAAAACTCCCTACTAAAGAATGGCCCTGACAAACATTAAACTATACCTTTCACAAATCACTTACCTCACAAAAATCTTCGCTGCACAAGCTACTGCAATACAGCGAGCGCCACTACTGGCAGCTAAATAAAAGATTCAAACTACTGAAGGCACTAACTACTGATAGGGGTAGTTAGCAAATGAAAGATATTAATAGAGAGCAAACAATGTATTTACCTTAATATCATCACAAATCATAATATATATATATCAGTTCATGACAAACTGCAAACCTCCGCCATCTCTCTCCCCACATCCACCACTGCTGGCGGCTCACCTCCAACTGCGCAACGCTACGCGCTGTTCACAGCCAGCTGCCTAACACTACAATGGCGAGTATTACAACAATGCAAAGCAGCCACAGACTGCACACAGCACAGCCAGTGATTTTCATATTGAGCGCTACGTAACGTTGCCAATAAGAAAACATAAACAGCCTACTTACATAGAGAAAACATAAACAGCCTACTTACACTTTCAATACTGCTTCTTATTCTCTTCTCCAGGATCTTTTCATAGATTTTTCCACAGTGGCACAGCAGGGTGATTCCTCTGTAGTTCTCACATCTCCTTTTATCCCCTTTCTTGAAGATCGGGACTATAATTCCTTTCTTCCAATCCTCAGGAATTCTGTTCTCCTTCCACACCACCCTCAGCACTCTGTATAGCCACTGGGTTCCTACTTCTCCTGCTGCTCGTATTATATCCACTGTTACTTCGTCTCAAATAAAATTCTTATTGTATTTCATAAATTCAAGAGGCATCTTACCTATGAAAAGAAGGTCAGAGCGATAAAAAATTTTCCTGTTCCTAGAACGAAAGGGCAGTTAAAAGGATTTTTAGGTCTAGCATCGTTTCTTGGTAGGTTCATAGAGGATCAGTCGATGAATTCTGTGCCGTTACTAAATTTATAAAGTAAGAACGTGGATTGGCATTGGAATGAGGAATGTCAACGTGCATTCGAAGCAATCAAGCAAGCTTTGTCTAATGTAAATATTCTGTATCATCCTGATATGTCCTTGGAATTTGGATTAATTACGAATGCTTCATCTGTTGGTTTGGGCATTTGTTTGTTTCAAATCCGAAAAATAGATGGCAAGCCCACCTATTGCCCATTAGCTTTCGTTCGCAGGACACTGACAAGTTGCGAGACATCATATACTACCACGGAGCAAGAGACTCTTGCCGCAGTGTGGGCATTCAAAAAGTTAATTTATAATTTATATGGAGCAAGAACCACTGTGTATTCTGACCATCAAGTTCTTAGCTTTTTACAAACTTGTAAGCTATTACAGGCAAGATTCGGAAAATGGACGGTCCCTCTCCAGGAGTACCAGTTTCGTATTGTGTACGTTCTAGGGAAGGAGAATATAATAGCAGATGCGTTATCCCGTTTTGCAGAAGAATTAGAAGAAGGCATAATCTCGGATGAAAATGATGAGCCAGCCGTGGTGGCCGAGCAGTTCTAAGCGCTTCAGTCCGGAACCACGCGGCTGCTACGGTCGCAGGTTCGAATCCTGCCTCGGGCATGGATGTGTGTGATGTCCTTATGTTAGTTACGTTTAAGTAGTTTTAGGTTTAGGAAACTGACGACCTCAGTTGTTAATCCCGAATGCTTAGAGCCGTTTGAACCATTTTGAAAATGAAGATGAATTTCCCATATTATAGATGAGAGATCAAGTAAACCGAAGATACTATTTAGAGTTGTGTGGTGATACGACGACACTCCAACAAAGTAATTCAAGATGGATGAAGATTCGACAGAAATTAGGAGATCCACAAGAAGATAAAATAAACTAGTACTGTAAGGCAGTGAATGATGTACAGTCAGAGTAATGTGAGTCAGAATTGGTGTGTATGTATACCCAAGGAATATGAGGAGAAGTTAATAACGTATACTCACAACACTTGAGGACACTTTGGTGTTGCAAAATGTGCTAACAAACTGAGAATGTACTGTTACCTCCCAGATTTACGTATAAAAGTATGGAAAGTGCTGAGAAAATGTGTAATATGTCAGAAAACAAAACCAGGCAGTAAAGGCCTGTTATATTCCATTATTCCAGAAAAGTCGCTAGCTGTTTCATCAGTGGATGTATGTGGACTATTATCGAGGGCTAGGCGAGGCTGTAAATACATTGTAGCTTTCTTGGACATATTTACAAAATATGTCAAATTCCATCCAATGAAAACTCCTACAGCAGTGCCAATTCTGAACTTTCGATGTCTATATTTGAAAGCCGAACGCAGTGTTATCTGACAATGCTACAAATTTCACTGGTTATAGGTTGAGGCATTCATTACCTCGAGCCAACATCACACAAATATTAACATCCGGATATAACCCAGGCGCGAATCTGATCGTGAGAACTTTTTACGAACTAAATAGATTTGTGCGAACATAGTGCAATGTGAAGCATACAAGATGGATAGAATATCTCGATACATTTGAGGAAATCATGAACGATTTGCCTCATATGACCACAAACTTTACACCTGCTGAACTAATGTTCGAGAGAAGAGAAAGGAATGGATAGATAAGATTCCAAAGATATTAAAGGGATAAACCCAATGGTAACATATGATAAGAATAGCTTTAATAAATCTGACCGGAAGTGCTAGAAAGAGGAAGGTAGATTTTGACAAAAGAATATTACGCAGACAATCCTTTGGCGTTGTTTATTGTTATTATTTTTTGTTTTATTGTTTTATTGTTTATTGTTACGTACGCATCCTCGTGAGTCGTTGCTAAACAAGACAAATAAAAATTGGCACTTGATGTACAAAGGACCATTTGAAGTGATTAGGATATCAAATCCAGAATCATATGTCTTAAGACATCCTGAGACCAGAAATATAAAGGGATAATATCCTCATCACGATTTTTAAAAGTTTCATTTCTGAGGTAATGAAGAAATATAAGAAAAGGAAGATTATTTTTCTGGTAGTAATATAAGTAATATTTCATAATTTTAGATAAGATGATGATGGGTCAAAAGGCTTCCATAAGAGATGAATAATAATGATTATGTAAATATTTATGTTTTCTTTCAACAACGTGATTTTGTATATTCTTAAGGTAGAGCAATTATGTTTTTTTTTTATTTTCAGTAATATATATGTATATATAGCAACGACACAGCAATATAGCTCATTAACTATTTTAAAGAATAATGTCAATTCACTGAGTGGAGTTTCAGGAAATTTTATTGAGATAGATTACCAACGAAAGTATTTGGAAGGGCAATGCTGGACCAGATTGAGAGGGATATGTGTGATCGTTGTGGGGTGTTTGGTATTGAATTGTAATTATTTGAAGTATGATAAATGACGAAGAGAAACGACCGGGCTGAATTTGTGTAGATTAGGGGGAAGTAGATAAATTCGTAATTATATTCTGTAAAGGTTGAAGCTAATTTTGCAGACTGATAGAAGTGCGGAGTAGCGTTGGATTCCGTGAACAGCAACGAACTTCACGTGGAGTGTTGTGTGTTTCCAGGTACAAAATAAATTATGAACACGTGCTGGTGCAGTGTCATAAAAAGAAACTAGGATGAGGCACAAGAGTTGTTACCCGTGTGCTAATAGGCAAAGCTATATCATGTGCGTCATACTCGAAAACGATTTTGTGCTTCATTGAAGAAAAAGGTGAAGTCACGAAAGAGAATTATCACTAGAGTTTACCAAGGACAACGAGTGTGGACATGATACTCTGTTATTAATAAACAAATGTATGAAGGAGAAATGAATCGATCATTGTCGTGGAAGATGACCCGAGTATTGAGTACTAAAATGTATATTACTTCATCCGAATCTCTAAATTCAGACCAGTAGCGTGAGAATGAAGAGTCTATGTGCTAACCCGTTCTCTCACAGAGCTTTCCCATCGGTAATCATTAGCATGTATACTGGTGACAGGGTATGTTACATGTTCACACGTCTCTTCCCTGTGAATGGCCCTATGAGGGTATGATCCAGCCGTTCTCCTACCTGAGGATCAACCCTGTTTCTGACCATCCCTACCATCCCACACACACTAGCAAGAGGGCCATTCTCCGTCTCTACACACACCTGTCCTGCAACTTCTATCAGACATCGTGCTGACGTCGTTACCAAGACATCTTCACATTTACCCGACTCCACCAATGCCAGAACACCCTATATAAAGACAATGCCATATCTGTTATTTAGACTTTGATTAATTTTTGTAAATTACTGGCTGGAACATAAGGTCAAATTAGCCTCGTTCCAGGTTTTCTATGATTTCCCTCAGGAACTATTTCCCGAATGGAAAGGCTCCTCAGATCGAAAGTCCATAACCACATGAGCCGTTTACAGAGTTACTTAAAAGGCTAATGTCAAAATATTTAACCTTATGAGAAGTATAGAGTGATTATGAAAGCTACATAAAGTTCATAAGCGGCAAAAGTTGTCAGTCGCCAACGTATTCCGCACAGTAACATTGCAGCAATGGGGCGCAGAAAGCGATGCGCAGAGAGCAACGTGTTTTCTCAATTGTGCGCATGACGTCACGGTGGAAGCAGCTGTGCCAAACAGTACACGGTTCGAATTGTATGTGATTGTTTTTGTTGTGTTGTGTTGTGTCTGAAGGAGTATTTTGATTGAGTTCTTTCTTCTAAGGTACTCAGTCAACAGCGGAAACATTCGGATTTCGGGAGTGTTACGGTTTTTGCTGTAATTGATATTTGATTCGGAACTGAAATAGTTAGCGATAGTGGACAGCGGGATCAACATTGTGTTCGCCAGCTCTATAGTTTATGGTTCGTCCTGTGAAATTCTTATTGGAGAATCTACAACTGAGTGAGACAATTAATTTTTATAATGCCAGGCTGTGCTGTTACGGGCTGTTTTTCCTACAACCGGAACACAAAGGGAACTGACGTAATGTAACACAGTTTCCCGCGTAATGAAACATTACAAAACTATGGTTGTCGAAATGTTGTAGGAAGGACAGTGTAAATGTTGCGCATGCACGAATATACTCTCACCAGCATTTACAGTCTGAATTGCTTAATTTACCCGAAAAAGAATGCTCAAGCCAGATGCAGTTCCTTCGTGCAATTTTCCGTGCAGTAGTGCGACTGTCAATGTGTCACCCGCAACAGAAGGCAGAACCAAACGGTATAAGAAACGAGAACTACATAAGAGATATCTGGAAACTCTGGAAAAGCAGTCACCAAATAAGAAACATCATAATAAGAGCACATGTACAGATGACAGTTTTTTTTTTCAGACACAGATAAAGTTACTTTGATGAATACTATAGCGGCATTAGAAAGAAAGAATGCTGTTCTTACAAACAAGTGTGTGCAACTTCGAGCGAGCAATAAAGATCTTTGGAATCAGCTGTCTAGAACGCGACGACTTATGCGCGAGGAAGAAATTAATAAGGAGGTTTTTATGTGTAAGGAAATTACTCGTGTGCTGGGAAAAATATTTTCACCCAATCAAATAAAAAGTTTATTAAGTGACAAAAAAGGATTGGATGGAGTAATGAAGACATTTGTAAATCAATTACTCTCCGTGCTGTATCTCGGAAATGCTATAATTTTCTCAGGAAAAAAATTGGATATCCTCTACCAGCTGTGTCGACGTTGAGGTCCTGGATAAACCGCTCTTTTCATTGCAGTCCTGGCATTTTGAAAGATGTTTTGAGTATGATGAAAATGCAGGCTAAAACATTCACAAAGGTAACGTGTTTGCGTTTTGTCCTTCGACGAAATGAACATCGACAGTAGGATTTGCTATGATCTACACTCCTGGAAATGGAAAAAAGAACACATTGACACCGGTGTGTCAGACCCACCATACTTGCTCCGGACACTGCGAGAGGGCTGTACAAGCAATGATCACACGCACGGCACAGCGGACACACCAGGAACCGCGGTGTTGGCCGTCGAATGGCGCTAGCTGCGCAGCATTTGTGCACCGCCGCCGTCAGTGTCAGCCAGTTTGCCGTGGCATACGGAGCTCCATCGCAGTCTTTAACACTGGTAGCATGCCGCGACAGCGTGGACGTGAACCGTATGTGCAGTTGACGGACTTTGAGCGAGGGCGTATAGTGGGCATGCGGGAGGCTGGGTGGACGTACCGCCGAATTGCTCAACACGTGGGGCGTGAGGCCTCCACAGTACATCGATGTTGTCGCCAGTGGTCGGCGGAAGGTGCACGTGCCCGTCGACCTGGGACCGGACCGCAGCGACGTACGGATGCACGCCAAGACCGTAGGATCCTACGCAGTGCCGTAGGGGACCGCACCGCCACTTCCCAGCAAATTAGGGACACTGTTGCTCCTGGGGTATCGGCGAGGACCATTCGCAACCGTCTCCATGAAGCTGGGCTACGGTCCCGCACACCGTTAGGCCTTCTTCCGCTCACGCCCCAACATCGTGCAGCCCGCCTCCAGTGGTGTCGCGACAGGCGTGAATGGAGGGACGAATGGAGACGTGTCGTCTTCAGCGATGAGAGTCGCTTCTGCCTTGGTGCCAATGATGGTCGTATGCGTGTTTGGCGCCGTGCAGCTGAGCGCCACAATCAGGACTGCATACGACCGAGGCACACAGGGCCAACACCCGGCATCATGGTGTGGGGAGCGATCTCCTACACTGACCGTACACCACTGGTGATCGTCGAGGGGACACTGAATAGTGCACGGTACATCCAAACCGTCATCGAACCCATCGTTCTACCATTCCTAAACCGGCAAGGGAACTTGCTGTTCCAACAGGACAATGCACGTCCGCATGTATCCCGTGCCACCCAACGTGCTCTAGAAGGTGTAAGTCAACTACCCTGGCCAGCAAGATCTCCGGATCTGTCCCCCATTGAGCATGTTTGGGACTGGATGAAGCGTCGTCTCACGCGGTCTGCACGTCCAGCACGAACGCTGGTCCAACTGAGGCGCCAGGTGGAAATGGCATGGCAAGCCGTTCCACAGGACTACATCCAGCATCTCTACGATCGTCTCCATGGGAGAATAGCAGCCTGCATTGCTGCGAAAGGTGGATATACACTGTACTAGTGCCGACATTGTGCATGCTCTGTTGCCTGTGTCTATGTGCCTGTGGTTCTGTCAGTGTGATCATGTAATGTATCTGACCCCAGGAATGTGTCAATAAAGTTTCCCCTTCCTGGGACAATGAATTCACGGTGTTCTTATTTCAATTTCTAGGAGTGTATTAGAGGACAGGGTGTTAGGACCCCACAGTAATGTTTTAGTTGTTATGGTGCGTGGACTGTTTGCAAGTTGGAAACAACCTGTTTATTTTGATTTTGATGTTTGCATGACAGGTGCCCTCTTGAATGAAATTATTGTCGCTTTAGACAGTAATTCGAATAAGGTTGTAGCTTGTGTAGCAGACATGGGAACAAAAAACGCTTGCATTTGGAATGAGCTTGGCGTGACGCACATAAACAATTGCTTCCCTCATCCTAGCGATACACGGAAACGTGTGTGGGTGTTTGCTGATGTCCCACATTTGCTTAAGCTGTTACGGAATCATTTGCTGGATGAAGGTATTATTGTAGAAAATAAGGCAGTGACGAAATCCGTGTTTGAAAGACTTTTGGCTTTAGACAGTGGGGAAATGAAAATTTGCCCAGAGTGAACCCAGCAACACATCACTGTCAAGAGAAGAGACCGACAGAGTGTGCGTTTAGCAGCCGAATTGCTATCTCACACAACTTCACAGGCCGTTCGGTATTTAATGCCGGAAGAAGGACACGCTAGTGACTTCATACAGCTGGTTGACGATACTTAAGATGTCCTCAATTCAAGGACCTCCGAAAGTAAGAAACCTCGCGCATGTGGATTCGGAAATCATTTCAAAGCACCAGAACAATATCTGCGCAAGTTCTACAACTGCTTTGAGAGGATGCACGTTGGATCATCAAGGCATTTGTTACCTTTTCAGAACGGATTCATGAAGTGTATTCGGTCAATTTTAGGTCTATTCAGTGAGTTAAGAGAATACGATGTCAAATACATACTTATTGCCAGGCTGTATCAGGACTGTCTCGAAAACTTCTTTTCTCTTGTAAGGGGCCTGGGACATTTTTATGACCATCCAACTCCGATAGACGTGAAAAACCGAATCAGGCTATTATTGTTAAGTGCAAATGCTTCCGATATTTCTCTGTCTAATGAAAAAGGAACATTTGTTACTGCAGCAGTGTTCAGCAGCGTTCTTCCTGATATGTCTGAAGCACTGTTGATGATTGAAGGGCAGAAAGATTTGAGGGGATAGAACTGACAGCAGAAAACTGTGAGAGTTCCTCAGCATCCATGGGTTCGGACTGTAGCGTGGAGGGATTTCAGTACCTGGCCGGATATATAGCCCATCGGTGCAGGCAGTACGACAGAACGTTAGCACACCCACTGAAGAGCTAATGTCGGTCCCAGGGGAGAAGCCAGTCAGCTGGCTGTGTTCGATTTCTAAGGAAAGCTTACTTGTGCCATCAGAAACTTGGCTTGAGACAATAAGCCAGTTCGAGCTGACTTTTACTCAGCTCCGTGGCAGTGAAAGTTTGTTTACAGAAAGAAGCATAATTAGTAAGCTGTGTGCAGCACTTGGTGAGCGGTTCCCCAATATACACAAAGAAATAATTAAAATATATGCTAGAAATCACACATTTATTCGTCTGCGTTGGCTTTCATCAAAAGACAGAGCAAGAATATCTGAAGCAGCCCAGAGAAAAAAAGGGAGAAAAAGGCATATGTCATCAAAGTAATCAATCACTACATAGTGTAACTGTTTTGCAAATAAAAGTTGTGTATATAGGTACGTACATTTTTGACAGAACAATTGCATATAGAGTGTCGTTGCGTGTGATATTCTGTTTGTGAAACTTCTCCCTAAATTGTCATGGTGCTACAAGACATGTTACGAATGCTTTTGTATATTTGTAACACTGCTTCGCAGCTTCACTGCAGAGGAGAAATGGTGAGTAAACTTGTTTTTTTCTTTATATGAAGCTAATTTAAAGTAATTATGCTCTTAAGTAAATTCATTTCAATGCGAATAAATGAATAGTTTCTGATTTATTTGAGCCGAGGTTTCGAATTTCAAGTGTGCCTCAGTGTGGTTCTGATCTGATATTTTACCGATGTGTAAGGCATAAGCTGCGAAAGAATATAACTCATCAGTTTTAACTGTAATATTTTAGCAGCAGAAAAGCAGTTTAGACATCTCAATTATGGTATAAACAGAATCTTCCGCCAAAAACCTGACGTAAACGCGCATGCCGTGTTGTCTGTTTGTGAGGGCTTGCTTCCACATCACTAGGTCAGCCAATGGCAGAGCAGAGCGCTTACTGCCCAACCTAATGTACTAACCTTGCAATTTCCGCCAAAAACCTGACGTAAACGCGCATCCCGTGTTGTCTGCTTGTGAGGGCTTGCTTCCACATCACTAGGTCAGCCAATGGCAGAGCAGAGCGCTTACTGCCAAACCTAATGTACTAACCTTGCAATGTAGGAAACAGTAAAGTCAACTTTAGTTCTTTTGGCTCCGAATACCCTTATAAAGACAATGCGAGCCCAGAGAGCGGCAGTGTATTGAATTCAAATCGATGCAAATCGTAGACTCACGTGCGGCAAAATATTAATGCTAAAAGTATTATAAACTGCCTGCGAGAATTAGACGTTCCGTGCTACGGACGCATCTTTCTGGAATAAGTAACCAAGGATGTGTATTTGAGGACTCTGTGCGAAGCGTTTACAGACATCGGACGTGTTTTATGTTTGAGAGATTTTGCTATTACTGTGCGACGCTATTAAACACCATTGTGAATTTTTAGTTAGTCGATGGCACAATAAAGAAATTCAGGAAAATAATACGCATTCAAGATGTGTATTTACCAATTTATAAAAGATCTGAAATACATTCTTCAGATATCACGTGACGTAGATCGATCGGAGGTGCAGTGTGGAATGATAGTGCGAGCCTGCATCTTTTCACGGTCAAAATTCTTCGAGAGAATATCTCATAAGCAACAAACTTCTCGTTCATAAAAAAGTTAAACATAGCAATCTGTACGCATCATACAACATAGCACCTAATTGTGCCGAACGATCTTCGTAGCGAAATAAACATTTTAGAGAGATTTCAGGTGTAGTAGTTCCGACGAGGAGTATCCGCGAGATCGACGCTGTGGGACATAAATCTAGCTCTCCTGTGGTATTTTAAAATAAAGATTTATATTCTTTACCTTTTAAAAGACTAAAACTAAAACCTAAAGAAAACCACTGTAATTCGTAGCTAAAAATACCAAAAATAAATAAGAAGCAGAGAATATTCTTAAACAAAATTTCTTAAATAAATAAATAGATAGATTGAAATATAATAAAATTGCTCATACGGTTAAGCGGAAGGGACTTTACGTCTTTGAGTCAAACTCTTGTCGTTTACTCTGGGGCAATTTACGCACTCGGAAACATTGTCTGTTCAGTGGTAAAGATCTACCCTTTTTTCGTTTTTTTATTACTGTCTTCTAACTGGATTGATGCGTTCCACCACGGATATCTTTCCTGAGCAAACTTTTTATTTCAAAGTGGCATTTGTAAGTCTTCAATTATTTGCTTCGTGTGTTCCAATCTCTGTCTCTCCTACAGTTTTTATCTTCTGCAGTTTCGTTCCAGTACCATGAAAGTTATTCCCAGATCTACGAGGTGCATTCAAGTTTTAAGGCCTCCGATTTTTTTTCTAATTAAGTACTCACCCGAAATCGATGAAACTGGTGTTACTTCTCGACGTAATCGCCCTGCAGACGTACACATTTTTTACAACGCTGACGCCATGATTCCATGGCAGCGGCGAAGGCTTCTTTAGGAGTCTGTTTTGACCACTGAAAATCGCTGAGGCAATAGCAGCACGGCTGGTGAATGTGCGGCCACAGAGTGTGTCTTTCATTGTTGGAAAAAGCCAAAAGTCACTAGGAGCCAGGGCAGGTGAGTAGGGAGCATGAGGAATCACTTCAAAGTTGTTATCACGAAGAAACTGTTGCGTAACACTAGCTCGATGCGCGAGTGCGTTGTCTTGGTGGAACAGAACACGCACAGCCCTTCCCGGACGTTTTTGTTGCAGTGCAGGAAGGAATTTGTTCTTCAAAACATTCTCGAAGGATGCACCTGTTACCGTAGTGCCCTTTGGAACGCAATGGGTAAGGATTACGCCCTCGCTGTCCCAGAACATGGACACCATCATTTTTTCAGCACTAGCGGTTACCCGAAATTTTTTTGATGGCGGTGAATCTGTGTGCTGCCATTGAGCTGACTGGCGCTTTGTTTCTGGATTGAAAAATGACATCCACGTGTCATCCATTGTCACAACCGACGAAAAGAAAGTCCCATTCATGCTGTCGTTGCGCGTCAACATTGCTTGGCAACATGCCACACGGGCAGCCATGTGGTCGTCCGTCAGCATTCGTGGCACCCACCTGGATGACACTTTTCGCATTTTCAGGTCGTCATGCAGGATTGTGTGCACAGAACCCACAGAAATACCAACTCTGGAGGCGATCTGTTCAACAGTCATCCGCCGATCCCCCAAAACAATTCTCTCCACTTTCTCAATCATGTCGTCAGACCGGCTTGTGCGAGCCCGAGGTTGTTTCGGTTTGTTGTCACACGATGTTCTGCCTTCATTAAACTGTTGCACCCACAAACGAACTTTCGACACATCCATAACTCCATCACCACATGTCTCCTTCAACTGTCAATGAGTTTCAATTGGTTTCACACCACGCAAATTCAGAAAACGAATGATTGCACGCTGTTCAAGTGAGGAAAACGTCGCCATTTTAAGTATTTAAAACAGTTCTCATTCTCGCCGCTGGCGATAAAATTCCATCTGCCGTACGGTGCTGCCATCTCTGGAACGTATTGACAATGAACGTGGCGTCATTTTAAAACAATGCGCATGTTTCTATCTCTTTCCAGTCCAGAGAAAAAAAATCGGTGACCTTAGAACTTGAATGCACCTCGTATAACAGATGTCTTTTCATCTCGCTCCTTTTTAATGTCAGGGTTTTTCATATGTTCCATTCTTCAATGTTTCGGTGGAGAATCTCATTCCTTAGCTTACTGCTCGGCTTAATTTTCAACGTTCGTTATAGCACCACATCTCAAATGCTTCTGTTCTCTTCTTTTCCGTTTTTCTAAAAGTCCGCGTTTCACTATCATGTAATACTGTGCTCGAAACCTATATTCTCAGAAGTTTCTTCCTCACATTAAAGCCTATATTTGGTACGAGCAGACTTCTCTCGACCAGGAATGCCCTTTTTTTCCATTGCTTTTCTGCTTTTGACGTCCTCATTACTCCATCCATTACGGGTTATTTTGCTGCCGTGGTAGCAGAAGTCCATAATTTCGTCCGGTTCGTGATCGTTAAACCAGATGTTAAATTTCTCGCTGTTCTCGTATTTGATACTTTTCATTCCTTTCGTTTTAAAAAATGATGAGTTGGAGTATAGAATAACAGATTCCAGCTGGGACAGTTACAAGTAGCCCACATGCTGGCTGAATTTAAAAGGTAGACAGAAATTAATATGTCAAGCTCTACGCCTACACATACGCTAAAAAACTTAACCAAGTACTTAATGAACCACTCAAAGCACAATTTGATACAGTTTCTCATTTTTCTTAGTACTAATTGTTCCTGTATTATTTTATTACGTGTTTCATGCTATGTACATTTTTGTTATTGTCGTTTTTGCATTATTCCTAGTTCTGTGAGAACTTCCATCACGTTTTACAGTCCACTGTGTCTCGTGCTGGCATCCCATGCTAAGACCCTTCTGTGACAGTGATTTGTGTCCTCGCTAGTTAGTGACAAAGTGTCGTATCTGTTGTAGCTAACTCCAGAAACATGTAACGATGATGAAGCGGTATGGGGATGTGGCATACAACCAGCCGTTCTAAAGGACTGCCGCAGGAGAAATTCACAGTGCTATGGACAAGAGGTCAAATGAGCCTTTCATGAAGAAATACGAAATATATTAGTTGTTAGAATGCTTGGGTAGCTCAGTTGGTAGAGCATGTGCCCGCGAAAGGCAAAGGTCCCGAGTTCGAGTCTCGGTCCGACACACAGTTTTAATCTGCCAGGAAGTACTAGTTAGTACTATATAAAGTGTAAAATTGCTGTCAGACTAGTTCTGTTTATAGTTTCTTCAGCCTGTTATCATTCTCATGCTCAGATACTAACTGCTGGGCTTTTGTAACAAAACTGGTCTGACTACACTGTGTTGTATATATCAGGTGAAATTTCAGATACAAGATGTTTTAGAACGCATTTTGTGATACCCTTTTTCAAATGTCATAAATTCTGTAAATATTTGTTATAAAAAAGTTGTTTTTATTATTTTAATGAATGTGAATGTCAAAGAGGTGTGTAAGTGTGGAAAAAATGTAGTAATCTATGACTAAAGTGTTATTATCTTTGTATTTATCTATTCAAGGATTATCAGTAAAGTAAGTTAGTTGCTGATGAGTAGTTTGCCAAGAGAAATTGTGTATGACCGTATTTGGTTAAAGTTTGGCGAGTGTTGTCTGTTATGTCCAGACAACAATTCTCAGAAGTATCTTTTAAAATTTTGAATCACAAAGAAGAAGTGTAATTTAAAATTTGTGCAATTATTTCAAGAATATATCAACAAAGTGAAAACTGAAACGTTTTCATGGTTTTGATTAGAATTGATACAACAAGTTCAAACACACAAACTCCTGCAAATTCAAATATTTTGTCAATGTTCTACAGGAACACTCCTAGACATGAGCCAAGAGACAAATAAGAAGAATTTTACCAGATGAGTAGCAATTAATTTGATCAATCGACATGTCTGAACTCTCTACCTTGTTTGCTCGGTGCGGTGCTACGAAGGGTGAAGTATATATCCTGAAAATCAGCAGAGACAGAATATAAATAATTAATTTGTATCAGTAATTGTAGGGTTTGTGTTCAGAACCTTCAGCATCCTCGTTAACAATCATGGTAACACAAGAAAAATTCTGTTCGACCGTATTGAGCCTTATGTCAAAACTGCACCACTCAGTCTCGTCTCATTAATACCCGGTCTCGAATACTGGTCCGTGCAAATGCGCCTACCAATGGTTATTGCGCTCACCTGCCTGCTCAGAGAATTCTATGACTTTTCTATGCCAATTTATTGAGTTTCAGGTCGTGCGCTTTCAGCCGTCTCACAGGCCATACGATAGCGTATTGGAGACTATTTTCTTGTTTGTTACGTCAGTGGAAACGTTAGGACAACACGACGCCCAGTCCCCGAGAGCAATAAATCTCGGAGCCGGCACGGAGTAGAACCCGGGTCCTTCTGGTTAGTAATATACTGCGCTGACCGCGAAACTACGGAGGCGGGCAATTCTATCATTGCCGACCGTTGTGGCCGAGCGGTTCTAGGCACTACAGCTGGAACCGCGTGACCGCTGCGGTCGCAGGTTCGAATCCTGCCTCGGGCATGGATGTGTGTGATGTGCTTAGGTTAGTTACGTTTAAGTAGTTCTAAGTTCTAGGGGACTGTTGACCTCAGAAGTTAAGTCCCATAGTGCTCACAGCCATTTGAACCATTTCTGAATTCTATCATTTTTCTGGATGGCGGACGGGCGGCATGGTTGGTGAGGGCGATTTAAGTGGCCGGTTTTCCTTGTAGCTGGTGGCTAGTCATAACACCGAGAGTCGGCTTGGCCGGTGACTGTGTATGAGACCGCGCAGCGGACTTGGATTTACATCGGGGCTGATTTTCAAACGGCGCTTTTTATATGCACTGTCTCTCAGACTTATGAACGTTGGTCAACTTCTATAATGAATGTGGAGAAAAATGCATGGTGAGCAGTTTGCGAACGTTATACTCCCTGTGTTGTCGAAGGTAGTTCACGGGTCTGTTTCATAATGTTCAGCATGTCAGACGTTTGTAGTTGCCGTCAGCGAAATAGTAGTTCATTCGCCTTCAGTATCGAGTGGATAGGTTGCTAAAACAATAAATAACACTGCCGTTCGGTTATAGTGATAGCACTACTTTCATCTGGGTCTAATTAACCAGACTTAGTGTGCCATTGGATATATGTGCTTATGCGGATTTGGTATTTCATATCTATAGAATTTTACAGCGCATGTTTTAAGCCTGTGTGTAATTGTGTGTTTCATCTGTTGTAGTACAGTTCACTATGCCTGTTATTACTGTTATTTTGAGGGCTTTACTGGCGGGTCATTCAATCCCAGTTAATCTGATGTTACTAGAGCGGATAGCGTCTTGAAACACTTTTGGCCAGGAGTCACGTATTTCATTGTATATTTTGAACTGTCGGCAGTAAGAGGAACCAGTCTATAGTGACCAGATTTGAATGTCCTTACAGTTAAATTAAAAATTAATGTTTTTGTTTGTCCTAGTTACGTAAGGCATTTAATATTCAGCTCGCTGAAACTTGGCGTTTAGCTAGCTTTTGTGTTTTTCCATGTCCTTAAAAAAAAGGGGGGGGGGAAATACTAGTTTTCTGTTTTATTCCTTATGTTCACAACCTTCATAACATAACTTCATAACGCCATAAGTTGGCTGCTGAGCAATTTTGGCAATCCCGTATTTCAGTGAATTTGTTTTGCATCAATTTTTTCTTTCAAGAATTATTCCTTGCACAATTTTAATGGAATGACAGTGCCTTCCATTAATAGCTTTAGCTGCTCAGTCGTTGTATTTTCTTTCGTTATGCTTGCTTGTTGTTAAACTGTTTCGTTCTTATGGATGTACATCCACTAAAAATTTTATAAGTGTTTTATTCTCTCAAAGCATTAGAAGACTTATGCACAGTCTCGCCAAATAATGTGTGTTATATAAACTGCACTGTCTTCAGGCTACATTGATTCCCTTGTGCATATTCTGTTATCGTTTAGTGAATTTAGTCCAGTGATTTTTTTTAAAAAAGTTCATCAACCGATCTTTTGATTAAAAAATTTTAGAACTGTGGGTCAAACTTTTATCAATTGTATCTTGTGTGATAATTCCTTCTAAATATATTTAGCGCTGTCAGTTTCCAATCTAACCCCCTGTTCTCAGAAACGTTACTTCCTCCGGTCTCGAGTCCAGCAACATAACCGATAATTATATATGAGGCGAAATGGCTCAGATTCATAGCGCTTTAACAAGTAGCTCTCGTCCGGGGCGAAAAGTATAACGCATAATTCACCCTTTACTGAAAGATTAATACGTTTAATTTCAGTTTTCAGTTTATAATTCTTATCGAAGTGATTCTACAGACTGCGGAACAAGCAGAAAGTTTAAAATCTATTTTCATTTATAAACTATACAACAGTTTTCACAGACGTATTGTCTACATTTTTTGGCTGCATACTTGCCATTCAGATGTCCACTATTGTGTTTTCGCAGTTTGTAAACAGTGGGAGTGAAAGTAACGTAGAGTAGTTTTTCACAGTGAAAATAAGGGAGAATCCGGAAAAAGGAAGTTAAACGTATTACACACACACACACACACACACACACACACACACACACACACACACACACACACACCAAAAATTGGTTACTATTAGGCCTAACCATAACATAGATAACTTCTGTACATGAATGTCAATATGACTGCAGATGACAAACTGTGAAAGAAAATAATTGCAACAAAAAACGGGGAAACCATAGCACGAATCAACAAGGTACATTTACAAAACTTTGTCTGTTGCTCGAATTTGTAAATACCGTAT
This sequence comes from Schistocerca serialis cubense, assembly GCF_023864345.2. Lineage (NCBI taxonomy): Eukaryota > Metazoa > Arthropoda > Insecta > Orthoptera > Acrididae > Schistocerca > Schistocerca serialis. The sequence goes on along the minus strand of NC_064643.1, from coordinate 505,179,579 downwards.
TAGAAACTCAAATTCATATCTGTATAAAAAGCAAAGAACATTTATTCTGTTTAACAGAAAGAAAATAAAAACCCACTGATGATGCTGAAACTTCAGCGAAACATGTCTGGAAACCGAAGGGAAAATAAAATTGTATTTCTCTCTAGTCAAACCCGCTTCAAAAACAATTCTATTTGTAAGCACACATAGTGAGAGGGGCTTCAACCTCAAGATGTTTAACTAATCGTTGCAGTTCAGGCAGGCTGCCTGGAGTGTTGGTGGACAAACAAACGAGGGACGCCACTAGCAGGAGAGCCTTGTCGGCGAAGTTCCTGGAGGAGATAACGGCTGGAAGCAATGAGCACACGAGAAGTTGATTAAATGCGTGGTACGAGTTCCTTGGTCCCCAACCGTGTCACTGGAACGTCTACTTAGCAAGTCTGATGTGTGCATTCATTAGCAGTTGGGTATTCACTACACTTGTAATCCCCTCTCCCCCTTTTCCAAACTATACACAATTGTCCCTAGCCAATACTATGCCTCAACAGTCTCATAGACAGCCTCTCATAGCTGACTCTCTTTCTCCGGTTCCTGATTTCCGTTCCCGTGCTCTCTCATAGGCGCAACAGCATGACCGAGTAACGTGTAGTAAGAATCATGTTTACATAGACGCAATGCCCTCCTCTCCTCGTATGGCCTTCACTGTTTCTGACTCTTACTTCACGAAGCTGTTTCTCTGCATAAGATCGTAGTATGTATCCACCTTTCAGCTATCTCGCAAATCTCGACTAACAGATTTTGAGGTATTTGATCGAAGAACAGCGAACCAACTAAAGTAGATCAGCATTATTCTTTATGGATTACGTGAAAAAAAATGTTCAAATGTGTGTGAAATCTTATGGGACTTAACTGCTAAGGCCATCAGTCCCTAAGCTTAAACACTACTTAACCTAAATTATCCTAAGGACAAACACACACACACACACACACACACACACACACACACACACACATGCCCGAATGCCCGAGTGAGTACTCGAATCTCCGCCGGAACCAGCCGCATAGTCCATGACTGTAGCGCCTGAGACCGCTCGGCTAATCCCGCGCGGCGATAACGTGAAAGAAATTACTCTAGTTCTTGTATTTTACCAAAGGTCGCTGAAACGGCGGAGCGTTCCAGGAAATTAGGAAAAGGTGTAAGTTATTCCTAAAGTGTTGTAAGAACACAAAGCTGGTTGTAGGAAAAGCACATGCCAGATAAACGGAAATTGAAAAAAATCCTAACGAAATGTTCTCGCCCACGAATGAAATAACTAATCGATCGGTTGATGGATTCTCTGGGAACTTTGCCGCATACCGGTAAGACTAATGAACGAAAGATGGAAGCATTGAGATTTTATGTCGACTTCGTTTAGTGAGCGCACCTTAATCTACAGTAGCAGACGCTGCGGGATAGGTGTTCTATGTGGTGTCACAGCCAGACACCACACTTGCTAGGTGATAGCTTAAATCGGCCGCGGTCCATTTAGTACATGTCGGACCCGCGTGTCGCCACTGTGTGATCGCAGACCGAGCGCCACCACAAGGCAGGTCTCGAGATACGGACTAACACTCGCCCCAGTTGTACGACGACTTTGCTAGCGACTACACTGACGAAGCCTTTCTCTCATTTGCCGAGAGACAGTTAGAATAGCCTTCAGCTAAGTCCATGGCTACGACCTAGCAAGGCGCCATTAACCGTATCTGAAGAGAGTCTTATTTGTATTATCAACAGCGATGTACCACAACATGGAATAAAGTTAAGTATTTGAGGAGCTGCATACTTTTCTTATTAGAATTCACTACTTATCCTGTTCCAGAATTCACGCCCGTCTGCGTTAGATAGCTTCCATTTCGGCCGCCTCTGTCTACAAGGTGTTGGCACATTTACCAACACATCATTCTATATGACGGTGAAGTTCACTGCTACAACTTCGGGACCGTATGTTCCAAGAAAAGGCAGGCAACTTACTTCTCCCTCCCACAGAAAACATGACAAGGAAGTCAAAGATATACCACTTCCCACGAAGGACTACCAACAGTCCTCCTTGGGTGCACCATACGCGATGATGCAGGAAAGTAGGAAATAACAATGGTGACGGAATTCTGTTTCGTCGTTCGCATCGCGTGGTCCATTCGTTAGTGTTGTAGCGTCTAGGTCAGGGATCCGGGTTAGATTCCTGGCCGTGTTGTAGATCTTCTGCGCACTATGATTGGGTGTTGTGTTTCTCTCTTAACCACTTTATCGCCGTGCAAGTCGCCGAAACGACATTTGGGTATGAATGCAGATAAACATACACATACTGCTTCTGCATGTTAATTATCCATATACATACGTATTATTATTATTAAAGGCAGTTATTAATATTGTGGGTGATTGCGCTTATTGTGTGCGTATGTGTTTATATGAGTCAATCGTGGTCCGATGAGAGAGAGCCTTAAAGCCCTAATCTGGTCAGGCTAAATATACAATAAATCAACGAAACTGATTTCGTGTTTTACGACTCACATAAAAACAACGTACTTCAACTGCATGTTTAGTTGCTTTAGTGACCGAAGTTCATTTTCATAAAACCACTCCCAGAACCAGAGCTGGTCGTAAATTTACGATTAAGTAACACGTAGGTGCACCTACTTTCATTCTGTAACTTATAGCTCCTATTTTCGTATTTATATGGAGAGCACACAAGCTTCGCTGATGCAGCGCAACATTCACCATGTACCAGACATATGCTTTGCTTACATCGGAAATTACACATAAGGCTACAAAAAAAAGTGGCCAGTTGCTGTATTTGGTCAAGTAATTCCATCCACAGTCATTGAGCTGGACCACAGTTATCGTGATTGAATTACTGTCCATAAAATTCTTTTCGGTTGTAGACCGCATCATGTTGGATGTATAAACTACGCTGGTGTACATCGCTTGCATTAGTGGACGGAAAGTTTATGCATCTTTTTACAGCATGCCGCGGTCTACAACACAGAAGAACTTCGTGAAAATGTATTTCCACTCCTCTACTATGTTACGTCAGCTTCCAAGCTCTAAATTACTGTGCCAGCTCCTAAATTGGAATGATGACGTAAAGCAAATAGTACGAAAAGCAGATGCCAGGCGTACATTCTAGCAATGTTAGTCATACAAGGAAGCAGTGGTTTACAAAACACACCTTTGACAGTTTTTGGAGTATTGTTCATCGGTGTCGGTCCCTTATAAAGTAGAATTAAAGCAAGGGCTCAGTAGGTCTAACGAAGAACGACGTGTCTCCTCACGGAATCGATTAAGTAGCGCATGTTGTCTAGAAACTCCAGTGACAGATGTCACAAGATATCAGTTGTGGATCACGTAGAGGTTTCCCGCAAGAATTTCGAGAGCATGTTCCAAGAACAGTCAGGAAACATATTATTTTCTCATACATACGTCGTGAAAATTCAGCGCATCGAGAACAGCAAATAAATCACTTGTCATACGGAGATTTACTACCCACGCACCATTGGTAAAATGGAGAGGAAAAGGCTTGCAGATAGATGTAGATTAGTAGTAGAAACTTAACAACATCCTATGCGTTACCTACTGAGAATTAGTCGAGGAGCAGCAACGGACGGGGCACCAGATTCGTGTTCTGTGCCTGTCATTGTAAAAAGGAGAAGTAGCGTGCATTCTGGGTGATGAACTCTGACTATAGCAATTTACGCCTATATAAGTGGCTGTCAATGCTCTCTTGCATGAAGCGCCCTGGAGACGTCTGTCCACAACGCGTGATGCGTCAAGTTTCAGTGGAACCACTATAGGCTCCACACGCGCGCTGGGCCTCCCAGCTCCGCCGTCGCCTGCGCAACACCGCCCCCGCAACCTCGCCACCCCCACAGCAACCGTTCCGTTTGACGACCGCCGTTCGCCAGGCAGCCGAGGCGATAAAACGCCGAACGCTTATGGAGCCATTGCCGCCACAATCAGTGCCGGCGGTGCTTCCCTCCCCCCCGACGGCTCCCCCCCCCCCCTCCTCTCCTCTCCCCTTACGGACCCACGAGCACACAGACCACACCCCCACACCCGTCACCTGCGAATAAACTACGGCGCCTGTCAGTAGCGGGCTTCCAATCAGCTGACAACAAGCTACGCCCTCGCGCTCTCCCTGCGGGCTCGCAGATAACATCCACATCCACCGCAGCAGCGCGGCGCGGCGTCTCCACGGCGACCCCAAAACAAGGTGCACGCCCTGCCGGTATAGGGTGAGGTGTTCCGCTGCAAACAGATTTCGGCTTCGCCGGCGGCGCCCCATGCTGCGGACTCGCGATAAATATTAAATCCCCTTTTCGCCGCAGCCGAGCCGTCGGCCACTATAAATTTCGCTCGTATCTGTTTCGCATTCCCTCCGCCGGTTGAAAGTATCCACGCTGGCGAAAAATATATATTTATCGACGCTATTCCCAGCTTCCTGCAGCACTTTGCGCCAGCTGTGGGTGGAAAACGTGTTGCATGCAGCGAAAGTTATCGTCGTTTCCGGCTTCGACGCTGCTCGTGTTATTCTGCGAAAGAGACGTAAAAACCGCCATCCGCTTGAATTCCTCAGCATAAATTGCCAAATTCTGTTAAACTCGCGTTGCATTGAGTTTCCCTGTCTACAGAGCGTTGGGATTACTTCGAATTCCAGAGTTGTCTTGTAAGGTAAAACCAGCTCTCCCAAAGAGAGACCAGTCCCTTTGGACCGTGTCACATCTGCGAAGCTACCAGGAGAATAATGCGAGAGTCAGTGCTTTCGATGCAGTATGATACAGTTTACAATAATAATATGATATGGAAATGCGAAATTATATTCCTTTATTCTACGCACAAATAACACCAAGACCAAGTCATTCTGTAAAAGTCTGATTAAATGGCACTGAAAGTCCACTTTATCTTATTACAGATTTCAGACTGTAAGAAGAGTCACAGCACAGATATCCAAGAATATAGACTCACCCATTGATATCGAATAACTGTATACTTAGCCGGCCGGGGTGGTCGAGCGGTTCTAGGCGCTACAGTCTGGAACCGCGCTGCTGCTTCGTTCGCAGGTTCGAATCCTGCCCCGGCCATGGATGTGTGTGATGACCTTATGTTAGTTAGCTTTAATTAGTTCTAAGTTCTAGGGGACTGATGACCTCAGATGTTAAGTCCCATAGTGCTCAGAGCCATTTGAACCATTTGAACTGTATACTTACGAAACAAATATTTTGCTCGTGTGTCACGATTTTTCTGGTGGCTGAACAGTTCCTCTGCAAGTAAGTACATACAGTGAAACCTAAACTGTTCGTTCATGAGATCCACAAAGCAAAACTCTGGTTGACGCTGTATTTCTTTACCACAGTGCCGGTAAACAAACGCACGTACGAGATGTCAGGTCTCTATGAAAGACTTCTTAGTAAACATAACTCGTTACGTCATGATAAGTGGTCGTATCTGCCATCTATTCTTTTGGTTTTTTTGTTCAAGCTTATTCACTGATAGGCGAAAGAGGGCAATTAGAGAGCTTAGTGCTCATTGGTGCCTCATTTTGCTCTTTGGGCTCCTATTTTTATTTATTTATTTATTTATTTAATTTCTGAGCGTCTACTGCAACTGCTGTTCGCGAATTATAATAATGACGAAGCAAATAAAGACTATAGTTCTGTGGCACAGTTTGGGAATGACATATCTGCGTGCAGAAGGGTTTTTTCCTTAGGAAATTGTTTAGAAACGAAGAGGTAGGTGCATATCATCAGAACCTGACGCACATAGCGGCAGTTAACTCTCAACACAAACAAATGTTCTGTTATACGTGTAAATACACAGGTGTTCAAAAATAAAACAGCAAACTGTTATTTCCCCGTCCTGTGTCTGATTCACGGTGTAATAACAAAAACTGTCAACAGATGTCGTTACGATCGTGTTCTGAACCGAAGATGGCATTTCGATCAACGGCCAGCCACGCCAGCAACGACGTCAGGGCACGTATCAAGCGGGGTAGTGTTTGCAGGGTAGTCCCACCTCCAGAATCGCAGTGTATACAGTCACAGATAGTGCGGTAAGGCACACAGAGGACGTCTACAGACTCCCTGCTGTGAGGGCCATAGGAAGAATGGAAGTATGAGAGTCGCAAACTGTAGTGGCCGATGGCTTAATTTGAATCGTTCTGTTGTTTCTGAGGTGAATGGTTCAAATGGCTCTGAGCACTACGCGACTTAACTTCTGAGGTCATCAGTCGCCTAGAACTTAAAACTACTTAAACCTAACTAACCTTAGGACGTCACACACATCCATGCCCGAGGCAGGATTCGAACCTGCGACCGTAGTGGTCGCGCGGTTCCAGACTGAAGCGCCTAGAACCGCTCGGCCACTCTGGCCGGCTCTAGCGCCTAGAACCGTACGGCCACTCCGGCCGGCGTTTCTGAGGTGAGGTGACAGTTTATATACACGGGAATTATATGCTGGAGACCAGGACAGTGTCGGCCACGTGTGACATCAGAAAGACTTGACCGTTATTTGGCTGTAAGGGGACGACGGTATCGCCTTAGTACATACATACATTAATCCTTGTTCCATACATCATGAATACGACATTTTGTAAGGATTTGGAACGTGTCCTTTTAACGTAAGTTTTCTTTACACAAAATAATTACTTTTTTCTTTAAACGGAAGCCATTGCACGCATGGCATGGTCTGCTCGCTCTCTCGATTTGAATCCCATAGAGTATGTCTGGGATGCGTCACGTCAGCATCTACCAACCGCTTTCCAAGACTTGAGAGAAGCTCTGCAGGGAGAATGGCCATTTAGCCTCAACACGAGATTGGTGACCTCATACACAGAATGTCCCGTCGTTATTAGACCTGTGCTGGTGCCAGAGGTGGTCAGGTGGTCACACCCCAGACTGAACACGTTAATCAGCAGTCAGAATGTGTGGGCAAATACATTAAGTTGGGAAAAAATGAAGAACATTTTTGTCTACCGTTATGCATTTTGCAGATGATTACATTCTTTCTGCATTCTTCACATACTTTCTGCTGTAATATCACTTACTTGTACTTTTTTTGTGGCAAAATAAACGCAACCTTGCAAAATTTTCGTTTGTTGCCTTAATTTTGGGCACCAATGTAGACGAGAAAAATCAATATCAATTAAGTAAGAGGTTCGTGACCTGGCGATGACACCAACCATAACGGTCTAATATCTAAACCGTCTAGTATCATGTTGAAGGCAAATAGAAAGCCCATATTCATTACAATAAAAGTAAGGGACCGTATTTCACACATCATTGAGGCACAAAATCCTCGCTAGCCCGCTTCTTCAGCAATGTGATAAACTCTTACATGGATCAATGAAAGTAATACATAGGGTGTGCGAATCAATGCAAATGAGGCACCGACTCATATAATTAATAGCAATTAAAGACGGTACAGAAAATATCAGCGCCGGCCGAAGTGGCCGTGCGGTTAAAGGCGCTGCAGTCTGGAACCGCAAGACCGCTACGGTCGCAGGTTCGAATCCTGCCTCGGGCATGGATGTTTGTGATGTCCTTAGGTTAGTTAGGTTTAACTAGTTCTAAGTTCTAGGGGACTAGTGACCTCAGCAGTTGAGTCCCATAGCACTCAGCGCCATTTGAACCATTTGAAAATATCAGCTGTTTTGGGGGGAACGTTACACATCAAATTCCGAAAGCCCTAGTTTCGAAACGAGTCTATAAACTTATTACCAACTTCAATGTACACTGCATGTAACGACGACGGCGCTGACACTGGAGTATATGTGGAGAGCGCACAATCTGTGAATAAGAAGGTAAGGAAAGGACATTATTTTGGTATGCTACACGGCCTCCAACACACACCGTATGGTAACTTACAGAGCGCTCATGATAATATCGTTGCGCTACAGTTACTTTACGTCGCACAGCTGCGTAAAATTGAGACACTACCTATGGCTAATACAAGAGGCAATGGAAGCAGGTCAGTTCAATTTTCGTCGGTGGCTACCTGGTGATATGGCATCTACTGTGTCCGAGGTGACGAGGCGGTTTACCACATGCTACAGCCAAGCAGAGGGACCAGAGGAGTAACAGCACTGCCACAGCAGCACGGCAGTGCCGCTGTGAAGTGGGTGACCAGATTGCTCCATGCCTGAGCCTTCGTTCTGTTGTGACTTATGGAATAGGAACCGATGCTTTAGCGAAACAAGGATGGGCCAAGCCCTTATAGGAATTCGCCATTTCTTCATTTGTAGACAGGAGAGTCAGCTACCATCTCTTAGGGAGCGACCTACGCCGGCCTGCCCATGGATGAGTCCTCAAGGGTCAAAAAGTCAAAACCTCCACAGTCTGTCGCTGCTAGCTGGAGCCTCGTTACTCGTCCTGAGTCGACATATTGCCCTCCAACTGGCGTGCCACCTGCAGACCAACCTCAGCCTCTGCCGGCTAAGGTTTCGAGCCCAGGACCCTACAGCCGCTCAGCTGCCATCGCCCGCGTAGGCAAAACCCTTGCTGCACGCCACTACTCGTGTGGGCAAGGGCTCGTGCTGCTGATGTGAATCTTCACATCCGCACTGGATCTACGGCGTGATTTTACTACTACCAGGCACCCACGCATCGTTCCACTGCTACCCCACCCAGGACTGCATTTGGCCCTGGCATTTTATTACGAATGACAACGCCCGATCACATCGTACAGCCCAAGTGGAGGAGCTCTCGCAACGAGCGGATACTGCGCGATTGGACTGACCTCTCCGTTTCCCAGTCTTAAAACCCATTGGACATGTCTAGTATGTGTGGGGTAGACATAGCAACTCCTTCACGTGCACCAGCGACCATCCAGCTGTCTTCAACAGCACTGTCGGACAAAAGGAACGCTCTATCACAAAAACTCTTTACCGATCTTGTGACCGGTATGGGAGCACGTTGCAGACCACGCAATGCCGTTCTTGGTCCTAATACACCTTTTTAAGAACCGTACCCCGCCTTTTGTAATGCCCAGGGGAAAAATCATTAATTGAAACATGTGACTTCAGCATAGTTAGTTGCTTTGAATAAAAGTATCATTTCTGTTCGTCTAATTGCGTATTGCTTTTGGTTATCTTCAGTATTTAATATGTAGCTGCGCTTTCTATACATGGTCAAGTCATGTATGGTCCACATCATGCCAAACTTAACTCGATCCTCAAATTTTCAACACCAGTGTACTTACTGCACCATTGATCCTCCACGCTGGAATCATGCGATATTTTGTTCGGAAAGCTGGGGTGAAATTCAGGCATCCATCTCCAGCTGCCAAGATGCACATCCTTCGTACAAAATGTACGCGTGGTCCATCGTTGATGTCAAGGCACATACTTGCTGACCAACAGATCTTAGTGCATGGGTTGCATTGCTGACGGAGATGATTCTGCGGTAAGTGTTCGTGTGTGTCTGTGTGTGTGTGTGTGTGTGTGTGTGTGTGTGTGTGTGTGTGCTTGTGAGTGTGTTTGGTCGTTTTAGTGCCCTCTCGGGAAATCAGCCGACGACGGCCTTTTTAAGTTTATAGCGTCGTTCCACCCTGTCACTTGGAGGTCACCAAGACTTACTGCTACTGGCATTCGGTTCACTACTACGATTCTTGTCACTGTGTTCTAGATACTATTTCGTCGCAATAATGTCAATACGAACACTGTTTCCTTGCGATTACTGTAGTCTCGACTAACGCAAGAAAAAATCAAAAATCTGGCCGTAATTTATTGATCTCATACCTTCTGTTTTGGTCTAGTACCCTCCACACAGGCAGCTAACGAAGTTGTAATTAAGCACAAGAAGCGAACAGTCTCTTCTAGATTCAGTCTGCTGGTGTGGCGATTCGTTGCTAAAAGTAAACTTGTGAACTGATTATGAGTGTGAGAAATGTAAGCTGAAGATTGTGCCAAGGAGGTTTTTGTATAAATGAGATACCAAGAGAAGCGGAAATTTGATAACTGCTACCTAATGAGGTAGTCATGAACCTTAGCTGAGGCTGAGTTAGAGCGCTATTATGCATCCTGCAGAAGGTGATGGCTTCATTAATGCTCGGTCCCGCTGTATAACAGCTGTAGCGATCAGTGTATTACAAATGAGGTCCCCTATCCCACAATACCATCTGGCTTGGCAACTGTCTGGAAAGCCCCTCACGCTCTACCTAGAATATTTTCTTAACGTGTTTAACGCTTCATACCAATAATCTATAGCTTGTACTTTCGTAAATTTGCAGTGAAGTAAGCTTACAGAGCCGGACGCTGTGGCCGAGCGGTTCTAGGCACTTCAATCCGGAAAGCGCGCCTGCTACGGTCGCAGGTTTGAATCCTGCCTCGGGCATGGATGTGTGTGATGTTTGATGTTCTTAGGTTAGTTAGGTTTAAGTAGTTCTAAGTCTAGGAGACTGATGACATCAGATCTTAAGTACCATAGGGCTTAGAGCCATTTGAACCTTGAGTTTACAGAATACTGGAAGTTCAGGATACTGGAGAATAAGGGCTAGAGAAAGGTAAGAGATGGAAAAGAGACCTCTACAGTTCTGTCATAGGTTTCAACTCGTTGTAGGGTAAACGCTACCTAACCACAAGAAGAAATACTCTAAAAAAACCGCGAGACGTAGAATTATATCGTGGTCCAATTCTGCACTGCGTGGCATATCCCGGGGTGGACGTAGACGCAGGTCACAGTCATATTCCTGGCGATTGGGAAAGATTAGAAAACGATGAAACTGAGAACTGTAAATTTACCACAGAACGAGAGAAACTGGAAATCCTCTGAGAAAATACCTACGTCCTGAGGAGAAACACCGAGATTGGTTCATTATAAGAATACTGGAATATAAATGAGAAGTAAACAATAACGCCAGGGAGGGCTTCACATATATAGCGAAAGCAAAAGCAAATTAGGCGTGGATAACTAGGGAAAAAATTGATTAGTTGAAAAAGAATATACTAGGGGCGATCATTTTCCGTTAGAGGGATTAATGCAGCGTATATGCAACATAGCGTGACTCCGATACGGGTGTACAAACATCGTCAGGTAGGCAAGGGTTTAGTGCGGCATTCGCGTCTTTCCGACCTACGTCCATTAAATGCGGAAACGTGAACTTTGGCGACGTTATTACCAAATGCCTCCAAACCCGTCCGAAGTGCTGCTTTTCTTGGCTGCCGAAGGACGAACACCGGCAAACATCTATCGGAGAATGTATGGGGCCGTGTGTCTGCCGAAAACCGAAACAATTCGTTCGTGTAACGCACGTCCTCATATCGGAAATATCGTAACGCAGAGGTTACGCCACCCCAACTGGGAGATACTCGAGCACCCGCCCTATAGACCTGATCTCTCCGGAGGCGATTTTCACTCCTCCGGTCTCTTAAGAAAGGCTGTGATGGACTAACGATTCTTGTCGGACGAGGATGTGCAGCAGGTAGTTACAGACTTCTTTGTGCAGTAGGACATAGTTATGTTCAACCTGGTGCGTCGGAGAGACGATAGCCTCAAGCCTCACAGCGATTTTGCCTGATTGGCGTGCCGATTCTGGACCGTATGGCCTACAAACAGAAATTTTTTGATCGCTCCTTATGCAAGAATCTTAAAACAGACGTTGGTAGTTATAGGTTGCTTAGTAATGAAAGTACCAGGACGTACAAACAAACAAAACCAGAATGTATTACAGAAAAATGTGAAAATAACCAGGAAGATTGAAAAAATATCGGCTCAGTATATACGAATATTAAACGTAACTTCGTAAATATAAAATACGCAGCTATTAATCTTTCAAGTGCTGGTGGAATTTTTATAAGAAATCCAATGGAAGGTGTAACCTCCCCAGCGCAATTTTAAAAGAATGAAAATATAGCAATACTTAATAGAAATGGGAGCCAAGTGTAACCTCCCCACAAAAATTTTAAAAGAAAAGGACGATACTAATTAGAAATGCTGATGGACATGGCTCTATGCGTAACCTGCCCACAATGAAATGTACTGACAATGGCAACAAAATGTGAAATTCGCAATCTGACTCAATTATAAATCCTTCAAAAAATTAAAGTCCATTCAGTGACAAGAAAATTCAATTAAACCGAAATATCGTTTTTTGGCCCTGTGTAAAAACAATCAGAATTAAAGTCTTACCTCAGAATAAATGGATGTCACATATCTGCTCTTGTTGTTGCGCACCACTTGGAGGAACTACATTGCAAATAATAATATTCTCCTTTTTTTTGTAATTCTAGTGAAATTTTTCTTCAAAAAGAAGTGGAATGAAATGGGAAGTGCAATGAGATCTTTAGTTCAAAAAAATTAAACTTTTGAAAAAATGCTTTTGAAATAAAAAATTATTATTGGGAGACTTGTTGGAGAATAATTACAATAAATAAAATTTTTCATTATCTAATGATTATATTAATTAACAGTATACCTTATTCCTCATCTTGACCATTGTTGCCGACCGCCTACATCACACAACCGCACTGGGCTGCTACTACTGACCGACCGCTCTGCATGACGACTACAGACTGAGTACTGCTCTCAACTAGACAGAGCTACAGACTCGCAACGACTGACTGACTGCTACTCTGCATAGCGACAACTAACTCGCAAAGACTACTACTGACTGAGAACCGCTCGCAACACTCGCGCGGTCAAGCGCATACTCTCTGGTCACAGATGCTACAATGCCTCGCCATCGCTGCTGCGTTACATACGTGTTTCATAACCCTCCACTCGGGGGGCAAAAATTTGGCAGCGATGGTGAGTCATTTGGACTTGCCAAGGGCGGCAAAATTTTTCTTTAATTAACAAAATCCTACAACTTACAGAATATTTAAATGTTGTGCACACGCACTAAGTACAAAATATATCAGACAAGGACAAAATGTGAATACTAAACATAGTAGCAAATCAGAAAAGTATATACAAACTTTTTGACAGATAAAGTGCACAGGCACTGAAAAAATTCTTTAGCATATGCAGAACAAATAAACAGACTGGCAAGAATAATTAGATGTAGTACATAAAGTAAATGTTGTGCACACGCACTAAGTACAAAATATATCAGACAAAGACAAAATGTGAGTACAAAACATAGTAGCAAATCAGAAAAGTATATACAAATTATTTGACAGATAACAAAGTGCACAGGCACTGAAAAAATTCTTTAGCATATTCAGAACAAATAAACAGACTGGCAAAAAATATTATGTTGACAAGTGTACATGCACTGAAAAATGTCTTTAGCATTTTCACAACAAATAAACATAATGGCAAAAAAATTCATGTCCAAAGTGCACATGCACTGAAAAATGTCTTTAGTATTTTCACAACAAATAAACATAATGGCAAACATCATGTCGACCAGTGACGTAAGTGTACTCACACTGGAGTTTAGCGAATCGAAAAATGTATAACCTATGAACATAAATGATGTTACCAAAAAAAAAAATTTTTTCTTTATGTGACAAGAATCAGGATAGGAAAGGGAAGGATTGCATCATGGTTGTAGCACTTTAGATTGCACACAGCTGCTCTGAAAGTCCATATCTTTCCACAGTAGTACAACACCAAGTGACACAACTTGAAGTTCTTTTCCCATCAGAATTTATCAGTGTAGCCAAGACACTGAACTGTCGTAGTAATGTTCCATGTTTTCATTTTGGCAGTACATTAGGTACACCAAACAGTGGGACCATAATAATGTCTTCATCGCTCATGGTGGTGGACAGCATGTCGTGTCAACACCACACTCTTACAAGGCACACCAACGTAGAATTAGTGCAAAACCAAATATAGTGCTCCATGATCACTGGGATAAACAGGACAAATGGACATTGCAGTAATTCAGGGTAGTCAGCTTATGAGGTGAAGGACATCAAGTCACATAATATTGACAATTACAGTCTTCATTGATAGTTCGTGGCATTCATAGCCCAGTTATTGAACATTTCTGTACCAAGTATGTAGTATTACAGAAAAATGTTCATTAATTGTTTTACATAGAATCAGTAGCCTTCTTTTCCTGGTTACAAAGCATTATGAAATAATCGCATTCTTTTCAGTTACAGAGTATAATCAAGAATCATTAACCTTCTCCTAATTACAGTTAATTAATCATTTGTCATTAATTAATCATTTGTCTAATTACAGTTAATTAATCATTTGTCGTTAATTAATCATTTGTCTAATTACAGTTAATTAATTAATCATTTGTCATTTCAATATACTAAGAATTATTAGTCTTAATTAATTACAAAGCATTATTAAACAGTACCATAGTTAATTAATTATGTATCATTCCAATCTATTAAGAATCATTAGTCTTTTCCTAATTACAAAGCATTATGAAACAGTCACATTCATTTCCAAATACAAAGTATGAACATTGAAAACAAGAGTTAATTAATGGCATAATTAATAACAATTTCGTTGATTGACATTAATTATTGGCACTCAGTGGCCATCAAGTATTGAATAGAATAAAACATAGTTCATCATTCAGTATTATTCAGATCATTACAAAGTCATTATTAAAAATCAGTTAATTACAGTCAAATCATTAGTAATCACAGGCATTACAATAAACAGTGGCAGTTATTAGCTAGTGACAAAGCATTATTTTGAATATAGTCTCATTAAGAGGTCATTACTCGAGTGACATGCTATTCAGAGTTGATCAGTATTATTCAGAATTATCATAAACTAGTGACATTATGTGGGACTGGTAATACATTTTTTTGGTAGCAATGCATTGCGTTGGGATCGATAATTAATTGCTGAGGCATAATACTTTTTGCTTTTGACCTATTGCTGCAAATGAGGATAGGTAACGTCATTCGTCATGAGTCAGCTGTAGCAAGATTATGTAACAAGGCAGTACATGTGATCACATTTATAAATGATAAACACAAATGGGTAAAAAATATAAAAATGCAAGTACTAGAACAGGTATAATAGGTAACAGGTTTAGTAAGTGTCATGAAAACTTCTCCTGGAAAAAATACAAAAACGGATTATTGACCTGAAAGAAGAAACGCACACTATGCTGAAAAGTAGTGAACTTCGAATTAACAAGTAGTGAAATGTGTATAAAATGTGTTCCATAGCTGTCCTTTCCAAAACTTTCCGTCATCCTACTATGCAATGTAACACCTGCTGTCAAAGCAAACTGCAACAAATACTTAAATAACTACGTAGCATAAAGAAAAAAACTTCATTATCCATATCATCATAACTTCACCATTATCATCACCTGTAAAGAAAAACTTCATTATTCATAATACCATTTCCTTCATCATTATTCATCAGTATTCATTATCATCTGCAAAAAATCACTTCATTACTCATTACATAACTATTCCTTATCTCTAGCATATTTCATCACTAAAAATAAGATGTGTAGTTCTCTCTGACAGCCTGCATCAATCACCTTGTATTCTGAAAGAAAAAATTAGTTAAGACTGCTATTCTGTGATGAGTATAGTATAGTCTTGTTAATGCTTGTTAATCCTGATCCATTTACTCTTTCTCATAAAGTTATTGCATCTCCTTTCGTTTATTCCGTAGGTGAAATTCCCATTTATGTTAAATTTATTTCTTAGAATCATCATTCCTTTCTGAAATTGATGAACAAAGATTAATGTCTTGCATTTAAATCCTATACCCACTAAATAATGACTGGTTTATGGTGACACAATTAACCATACAGCATAACATGACAGAAAACGTAATATGTCCTGTAACCTCCCCACCGCAATTTTTTAAAGAAAGAAAATTGACAATACTTAATAGAAATGGGAGCCAAGTGTAACCTCCCCACAAAAATTTTAAAAGAAAATAACGATACTAATTAGAAATGCTGATGGACATGGCTCTATGCGTAACCTGCCCACAATGAAATGTACTGACAATGGCAACAAAATGTAAAATTCGCAATCTGACTCAAATATAAATTCTTCACAAAATTTAAAGTCCGTTCAGTGACAAGAAAATACAATTAAACCGAAATATCGGTCTTTGGCCCTGTGTAAAACAATCAGAATTAAAGTCTTACCTCAGAATAAATGGATGTCACATATCTGCTCTTGTTGTTGCGCACCGCTTGGAGGAACTGCATTGCAAATAATAATATTCTCTTTTTTTGTGATTTTAGTGGAATTTTTCTTCAAAAGAAGTGGAATGAAATGGGAAGTGCAACGAGATCTTTAGTTCAAAAAAATTAAACTTTTGAGAAAATGCTTTTGAAATAAAAAATTATTATTGGGAGACTTGTTGGAGAATAATTACAATAAATAAAATTTTTCATTATCTAATGATTATATTAATTAACAGTATACCTTATTCCTCATCTTGACCATTGTTGCCGACCGCCTACATCACACAACCGCACTGGGCTGCTACTACTGACCGACCGCTCTGCATGACGACTACAGACTGAGTACTGCTCTCAACTAGACATAGCTACAGACTCGAAACGACTGACTGACTGCTACTCTGCATAGCGACAACTAACTCGCAAAGACTACTACTGACCGAGAACCGCTCGCAACACTCGCGCGGTCAAGCGCATACTCTCTGGTCACAGATGCTACAATGCCTCGCCATCGCTGCTGCGTTACATACGTGTTTCATAACCCTCCACTCGGGGGGCAAAAATTTGGCAGCGATGGTGAGTCATTTGGACTTGCCAAGCGCGGCAAAATTTTTCTTTAATTAACAAAATCCTACAACTTACAGAATATTTAAATGTTGTGCACACGCACTAAGTACAAAATATATCAGACAAGGACAAAATGTGAATACTAAACATAGTAGCAAATCAGAAAAGTATATACAAATTATTTGACAGATAACAAAGTGCACAGGCACTGAAAAAATTCTTTAGCATATGCAGAACAAATAAACAGACTGGCAAGAATAATTAGATGTAGTACATAAAGTAAATGTTGTGCACACGCACTAAGTACAAAATATATCAGACAAAGACAAAATGTGAGTACAAAACATAGTAGCAAATCAGAAAAGTATATACAAATTATTTGACAGATAACAAAGTGCACAGGCACTGAAAAAATTCTTTAGCATTTTCAGAACAAATAAACAGACTGGCAAAAAATATTATGTTGACAAGTGTACATGCACTGAAAAATGTCTTTAGCATTTTCACAACAAATAAACATAATGGCAAAAAAAATTCATGTCCAAAGTGCACATGCACTGAAAAATGTCTTTAGTATTTTCACAACAAATAAACATAATGGCAAACATCATGTCGACCAGTGACATAAGTGTACTCACACTGGAGTTTAGCGAATCGAAAAATGTATAACCTATGAACATAAATGATGTTACCAAAAAAAATCTTTTCTTTATGTGACAAGAATCAGGATAGGCAAGGGAAGGATTGCATCATGGTTGTAGCACTTTAGATTGCACACAGCTGCTCTGAAAGTCCATATCTTTCCACAGTAGTACAACACCAAGTGACACAACTTGAAGTTCTTTTCCCATCAGAATTTATCAGTGTAGCCAAGACACTGAACTGTCGTAGTAATGTTCCATGTTTTCATTTTGGCAGTACATTAGGTACACCAAACAGTGGGACCATAATAATGTCTTCATCGCTCATGGTGGTGGACAGCATGTCGTGTCAACACCACACTCTTACAAGGCACACCAACGTAGAATTAGTGCAAAACCAAATATAGTGCTCCATGATCACTGGGATAAACAGGACAAATGGACATTGCAGTAATTCAGGGTAGTCAGCTTATGAGGTGAAGGACATCAAGTCACATAATATTGACAATTACAGTCTTCATTGATAGTTCGTGGCATTCATAGCCCAGTTATTGAACATTTCTGTACCAAGTATGTAGTATTACAGAAAAATGTTCATTAATTGTTTTACATAGAATCAGTAGCCTTCTTTTCCTGGTTACAAAATATTATGAAATAATCGCATTCTTTTCAGTTACAGAGTATAATTAAGAATCATTAACCTTCTCCTAATTACAGTTAATTAATCATTTGTCATTAATTAATCATTTGTCTAATTACAGTTAATTAATCATTTGTATAATTACAGTTAATTAATCATTTGTCGTTAATTAATCATTTGTCTAATTACAGTTAATTAATCATTTGTATAATTACAGTTAATTAATTGATCATTTGTCATTTCAATATACTAAGAATTATTAGCCTTAATTAATTACAAAGCATTATTAAACAGTACCATAGTTAATTAATTATGTGTCATTCCAATCTATTAAGAATCATTAGTCTTTTCCTAATTACAAAGCATTATGAAACAGTCACATTCATTTCAAATTACAAAGTATCAACATTGGAAACAAGAGCTAATCAATGGCATAATTAATAACAATTCGTGGAGTGACATTAATTATTGGCACTCAGTGGCCATCAAGTATTGAATAGAATAAAACATAGTTCATCATTCAGTATTGTTCAGATCATTACAAAGTCATTATTAAAAATCAGTTAATTACAGTCAAATCATTAGTAATCACAGGCATTACAATAAACAGTGGCAGTTATTAGCTAGTGACAAAGCATTATTTTGAATATAGTCTCATTGAGAGGTCATTACTCGAGTGACATGCTATTCAGAGTTGATCAGTATTATTCAGAATTATCATAAACTAGTGACATTATGTGGGACTGGTAATACATTTTTTTTGGTAGCAATGCATTGCGTTGGGATCGATAATTAATTGCTGAGGCATAATACTTTTTGCTTTTGACCTATTGCTGCAAATGAGGATAGGTAACGTCATTCGTCATGAGTCAGCTGTAGCAAGATTATGTAACAAGGCAGTACATGTGATCACATTTATAAATGATAAACACAAATGGGTAAAAAAAATATAAAAATGCAAGTACTAGAACAGGTATAATAAGTAACAAGTTTAGTAAGTGTCATGAAAAACTTCTCCTGGAAAAAATACAAAAACGGATTATTGACCTGAAAGAAGATACGCACACTATGCTGAAAAGTAGTGAACTTCGAATTAACAAGTAGTGAAATGTGTATAAAATGTGTTCCATAGCTGTCCTTTCCAAAACTTTCCGTCATCCTACTATGCAATGTAACACCTGCTGTCAAAGCAAACTGCAACAAATACTTAAATAACTACGTGGCATAAAGAAAAAAAACTTCATTATCCATATCATCATAACTTCACCATTATCATCACCTGTAGAGAAAAACTTCATTATTCATAATACCATTTCCTTCATCATTATTCATCAGTATTCACTATCATCTGCAAAAAATCACTTCATTACTCATTACCTAACTATTCCTTATCTCTAGCATATTTCATCACTAAAACTAAGATGTGTAGTTCTCTCTGACAGCCTGCATCAATCACCTTGTATTCTGAAAGAAAAAATTAGTTAAGACTGCTATTCTGTGATGAGTATAGTATATTCTTGTTAATGTTTGTTAATCCTGATCCATTTACTCTTCCTCATAAAGTTATTGCATCTCCTTTCGTTTATTCCGTAGGTGAAATTCCCATTTATGTTAAATTTATTTCTTAGAATTATCATTCCTTTCTGAAATTGATGAACAAAGATTAATGTCCTGCATTTAAATCATATACCCACTAAATAATGACTGGTTTATGGTGACACGATTAACCATACAGCATAACATGACAGAAAACGTAATATGTCCAAGACATTGACAGTGTTCGGATGCGAAAAAATGTACACAGAATAATACAATGCAGTAGCAAAAAAAATGTGAAACAGTCACGATGTTGAGATGTCATAAGGCAAAAAAAAAAAAAAAATGTCAAAGTCGACTGGTGTGTGTTATATCTTAACTATTTCATAGTGCATACAAACAAAACTGGAGTACAGTCATATACACAAAAAAATGGAAAATGTGCACGGTCTGATGTGTAACGACAAGAAAAGCGACCTGCTAACCTTACCTTGCCGGGCACTTGCCAAGAAAAAAAATACGATAATCATCAATAAGTAGTCACATAAATATAATTGCAGAAATAGTCGTAAATGTGTAAATTCATCTGGAAAAATATGCACGGTCTGATGTGTAACGACAAGAAGAGCGACCTGCTAACCTTACCTTGCCGGGCACTTGCCAAGAAAAAAAATACGATAATCATCAATAATTAGTCAGGTGAATTAATTGCATTAGTAAATGGCATCATAGTGTGTTGAATCATACAGTGGTTTCACTCAATAAACGGTTTAATGTTTGAGATATGGTGATTGCCTTTCGATTTTCTGGTTCTCAAAGTTTCGACGTGTACAACATTGGGGTGAGGGATGCTGCGAATCCGATACGGACCTGCGTATAGAAGTTCAAATTTACTGCACTTACCTTTTAATTTGCTGGATAAATAGTGTGTACGTACTAATATCTTCTGTCCAACGTGAAAGTCGCGGCGTGTACAAACCTGTTTTTGCTGTCTTCTCCGGCGCTCTGCGGCACGTTTGATGTTGTTCAGCGCAATGTCAATTATTTCGTGGTGTCGTAGGCGACGATTTTTGGGGAATTCTATTAATTCTTTAATTTTGTTCGGTGGTTCAACGTTTTTCAGTATAACAGTCGGAGATAGCATAGTGGATTCATTTGGAATGGAATTAATTACATCTTGGAATGAGAGTATGTGTGTATCCCAATCAATATGTCTTTTGTGGCAGTATATTCTGCACAGCTTACCAATTTCCTTCATTAATCTTTCACAAGGGTTCGAAGAAGCGTGGTACTTGGATATATAGATCGGAGAAATGTTTCTAGCTCGTAACATGCGTGTCCATACACTACTACGAAATTGAGATCCATTATCAGAAATTACTTTCATTACATGCCCTACATGAAATAGAAAATGTTTTACAAATGCTTTCGAAACAGTTTTAGCAGTAGCTTTGCGTAACGGAGTGAAAGTAACAAATTTTGAAGTGAGCTCAACAGCGACAAAAATGTAGCAAAAACCTCTGTTAGTTCTCGGAATCGGACCAAAAATATCTACTGCGGCCATGTGTCTTAATTTCACAGGTATAATGGGATATAAAGGAGGAATATGTGAAGTGGTGTCTGATTTAGCTTTCTGGCAAATTTTACAAGACGCTAAAACTCGTCGTATACGTTTTTCCATGTTGGTAAAATAACAGTTCTGTCTCAGTATAAGAAAACATTTTCGTGCTCCGTAATGTGCGTAACTTAAATGAGTGTACCAAATTAGTTTGTTAACCAGTTCGTCAGGAATGCATAATAACCAAATGTTGCTGTCAGGATGAGAGCGGCGAAACAGAATGTCATTGCGTACAGTGTAGTGGTTCCTAATCGTAACATTTTTCCTATCTTGCCAAAGGTGTTTAATTTCTTTCCACACATTGTCCTTATTTTGTTCTTGTGCTATGTCCTGTAATGACGATGAAATAAAATTTTCAAATGCAACCTGCTGAATGTACATGACACTGAAATTTGCTTTGCAGAAGTTGGTTGCTACGTCTTGCTGATTGTTACTGAGAGAACGCGATAGTGCGTCCGCTATAACATTTTGCGTACCGGGAATGTGAACTATTGTAAAATTAAATTCCTGTAAATATAGTTTCCATCTGCTTAACCTGTCGTGAGTGAATTTAGCTGAAAGTAAAAATTGTATCGCTCTATGGTCTGTGTAGACGGTGGTATGTCTGCCGTAAAGAAAGTGCCTAAATCTCGTGAAAGCCCATACAACACATAATGTTTCAAGTTCTGTGACGGAATAATTTCGCTCAGCAGGTGACAAAATGCGACTTGCAAATGCGATGTTTTTAATTACTGTAGAACCATCTTCTTCTATTTCCTGGAAAATGTGTACGCCTAAGGCGGTGTTAGAACTGTCGGTAGCAATGGAAAAATTTCTAGTAAGATCTGGATGCGATAAAAGTGGTGCATTCAACAAAGCATGTTTCAGGTTCATGAATTCAGAGTGTGCTTGCTTATCCCAAGACCAAATACTGTTTTTACCTGTTAATTGGCATAGTCTAGGTGTGTCTAAAGCAGAATGGTGAATAAATTTACGAAAAAAGTTAATTAAGCCCAAAAAACTGCGTAATTGCTTTTTTGTTGTAGGAACAGTAATGTCACGTAGAGCTTGAAGTTTTTCCGGATCAGGTGCAATGCCTTCTGCTGAAATTACGTGTCCAAGAAATTTTATAGAAGTTTTGCCAAAGTGCGATTTACTGAGGTTCACTGTGAGTCCTTGTGCATGAAAAGTTTGTAACAGTTGTTCAAGAATCATATTGTGTTCAGACCAGTTAGCTTCTGCGATAAGAATATCGTCTACATACGTCGTAATTCTGTCTTTAAGTTCTGTCGGAAGTATTGTGTTCAAACCGCGAATAAAAGCTGCAGAAGAAATAGTTAAGCCGAACGGTAGTTTGCAAAATTGATAACAGTCGCCGAAACAGAGAAAAGCTGTATATTTTCTACAATTCGGATGAAGTTGAATTTGCCAAAATCCCGATTTCAAATCTAATGTGGAATAAATAGCTGTACCGTGAAATTTCTGTAAAAGTTCCTCTAATGTCTGTGGTCGATCTGTTTCATTAATAATAATGTCATTAATGTGACGTGAATCAAGTACAAGGCGAAGTGAGCCATCTTTTTTCTTAACAATATGTAGCGGGTTTATGTACGGACTAACTGCTGGTTCTATAATTCCTTGGTCGAGCATATCCTGCAATTCTTTTTTAACCTGTTCTCTGTGAATGTATGGAATAGGATAATGCTTTGCTTTAAATGTGTCATGCGGTTTGACTTGAAATTCATACATAAAGCCGGACATAGTACCAGGAATGTTGTCAAAAACTGGAGCTTGCTGTAAAAGAATTTTGTGTAATTGAGTTCGTTCGTCGTCTGTAATTGCACTACTCTCTTTAACTTTATCGGAAATCATTTGTATTACGTCGTAGTCCATTTCGTCTGGAGTATTATAGTTGTGTACGTACGTATCCGTTAACAATGTGGGATTACAGTCTATGTCACGTGTTGCGGAAATGACCTCTGTGCGGTTAATTGTTTGTTCTTCCGCAGATAATGAGTGCTGAAATTCTAAAGCAAGTTGTACATTTTCATCCTTTAACATTAAATACGAATTCTGAAAATCAATGACTGCTTCGTGTTGTACCAGAAAATTCGTGCCTAAAATAACGTCTGTTGTCAATAAAGGAACAATCCAAAAATTAGAGTGAAAAGTATGACCTCCAATACAAAATGATAAATGCGTCTGTAATTTAACGTCTACTCCTTTACTCGATACTGCTCCCTTCACTTTTGTTTTGCCTAAAGGTAATGTCGGATAGGTATTCTCTTTGTTGCATTCATTAAAAGTCTCCTCATTTATTACTGATATAGGTGAGCCGGAATCAATTACTGCTGAGAATTTCGATGAACCAATTTTAATTTCGATAACAGGATGTGAAATGGTTTTCTGAATAACTGGTCTTTCCTGTAAAAGAGTGTCTCTGATGTCGTCAAAAGTAATTACATTTTCGTGAACAATATTTTGTGTGTCTAAGGTAGTGCTTGTATTATTGGAAGATGCGTCCTGTACATTATCTAGTCAGATTCTATCTGACGTGTTATTATTATTAGGAGGATTCTGTGGCATTTCGACTATTTGAACTGTCCTATTACTTCTTCCAGGCGTGTTACGCTCTGGATGGTACCTACTGTCGGGTTCATTCATGAGAATATGTTCTTGCGTATGATTTTGCTGCTGGTATGACCGACTGTTGTTAGATGTTCGCTGAAAATTGTCCTCATTATTTTTACGTCTGTCGTAATAGTCATTCCTATACGGTGCATTACGATAGGAATTGAAATACTGTCTTCTTTGTACGTAGTTGTTTCCTTGCTGACGTACGTTACTATTTGTTGTACCAGGGGCTATACGTCCACGCGGCGAAACATTAAAGCCTGGTTGACCTTGTGTATTCCATTGTTGGTTAGGTATGTTAACCGGCTGGTTTTGATGTTGTTGTTGTGAAACACCTCTATTGTTACTAAAGTGTTGTTCCTGTTGCTGGAAATTTTGACGGTATTGATAATTCGAATTTTGCCTGTTATTAAAGTTTTGGTAATTGTCGTTCCTAAAACGTCTGTTATCTTTCCGACTGGAATTACGTCCCTGATCATAATTGTAGTACTGTTGCTGACCTTGGTTGTTACTCAAAAAGTTTTTGTTTACAAAAGAATAATCAGATTGCTGTACTTCCAAGAGCTGTAAAAGATCTCTGAATGCTGAAATGTTTTCTTTTTGCTGGCCCGTTAGAAGTGACACTCGTAATGACCGTGGTAATTTAGAGATGCATAGTTGTATAAGTGCGGATTCACTGTACGGTTCACTTAGGTACTGGTTTTGTTGTACCATATGCTCAAAAAATTGCGTTACACTGGGAAAATTTGAGTTTTCATAGTTTGGCAAACTAATTAGTTGGTCTTTAATTCCGCGCTGTGTCGTCTTCGACCAGTACGCTGACAGAAAAGCATTCTGAAATTCCTCTACCGAGTAACACTGTCTCGCGATCGGTCTCATACGAGTTGCCGGTTCGCCTTCCAAAAAACTGCAAATAAATTCAAGTTTATGTGTTACAGGCCAAGTCGGTGGAAGAGCAAAGCTAAACTGTTGAATCCACTCCAGTGGGTGAATCTGCGTTCTATCGTTTTTAAATATTTTGAACTTTCTTACTGACAGAAAATGTTTATAGTCGAAATTATCATCTCTGTGTAATGAAACAGGTTCAGGATCGTAAGAGAATCTATTGAACTGCGGTTGATCGGAATCTAAGTCCCGTACTCTCTGTAGATTACCCAAATTATACGCGCTGCGTGAGTCTGACACATGTTCATAAAGTGGCGTTTGTTGTGGTATGTTATTAACTGACATGTTTTTCATCTCTGTTACTTCTTGTTGTAAATTTGATAACTTCCGACGTAACGTGTTGTTAGATGAATCGATTTCATTAATTGTCAGCTGTAAATTTTGAAATTCAGGTGTTTGGATAATAGAAACCGGTGCAGTATCGTCTGATTTATTGTCATTAGTATTTTCGATAACATCAATACGACTGGCCAATTCATCACATTTTTCAGTCAGTATTTTAACCTGATCATCGGTTTTAGAATCAGACGCATTAATCTGTTTTTGCAACTTGCGCGTAGTTTCGCTCAGTTTTTTAACATCAGCTTTGATGACATCGCAATCCTGTGTTAGATCTAGTTGTTCGAATCTATCTGTCACTGTTTGAATATTTACTGTGTGTGTATCCGTTTTTGCTTTAAGATCAGAAATTTCATCCCGTAATTCCGCGTTCAATTGTTCTATGGTATTAATCTTGTCGGACACTGTAGTAATATTATTGTCTACATACGTCTTCGCTTTCGCGAATATTTTACGTTTGTCCTCTTGTCTCTGTGCAGTGATTGTTTCCATGACTTGTCGTTTTACTTTGTTTTGATCTTGAATAAATCTGCGGAAACGCGTATCACTGTTCTGTATGTGCTGACTAAAGCGCTCGTTAATCTGAGTGTTCTGCTGTTCGAATTTCGCGTCTATCTTTGCGTCCATAGTGCGCGAAAGTTCTACCGTCATTGCTTTAAACTCGTCCCGTAATTGTGCAGCTTTTTCAGAGCATTGTTTAGCGACTCTGCTAATTTCGTCTCTGAGTGTATTTGTCGCGGCTGTTTGCGTTTCCCTTAATTCTTGCGCAACAGACTTTATTTCTTCGCTATTTTTTTGTGAACAAGCCTCAATTTCCACGCGCAACTGTTCCTTAGTGTCATGGCACTGCGCGGCAACGGCTGTAATTTGTTCACTAAGTTGTTTGAAATTTTCGTCATTATTGTCAAGTTTTTCATTTAAGTGTTTGTTATCTTCCCTAAGTTGTTTGACCTGTTCATTGAGTTGCTTGAGGTTTTCATTCTGTTGTTTGTTATCTTCCCTAAGTTGTTTGAAATTTTCGTCATTTTTGTTCTTAGACTGTAGCATTATTGTCATAAATTGTTCCAAAGTAACATTACCTACTTTATTCTCACGACTGTTTGATGGTGTATCTACAATTGTCGCGTTTTGTGTGACCATTTGGTCATTCTGTAATTTACAAAAACGTTTATCAGTCGGATGTACATTGTCAGACACTGTTCCGGAATTAAATAAATCCGTCGTACTTTGTGTATCCTGTTCATTTTCATTAGACAAATTTGTCTGTTCATTACTTGGATTTTCTAAATCGGGTGTGTTAATTTCGGCAGCGCTCATTACTATAGAGCGCTCCGCGTCATCAATTGTCGTCAAATTAACAGACGAGACAATTGAGTTCGTTTGTTCATCATTAAGGTGAAAGTCATCATTAGTGGTTGGAATGCACTGATTGTTAGTGAACGCAGGATTGTCATCATTACGTTGCGTATCACAATTACTATCGGTCACGTTGTTTAAGTCGGTAATTTCATTCACAATACTTCGCGATACACTATTCACAGTCTTTCGCGGCATTTTTACAATAGTCAAAATTTTTCACAAAGCAAATAAGCACAAAGCAAAAGCAACACACAAATACGACAAAGCAGCAAATTGCCGTTGACCTGTAGAAAGAAAGTCACAATATTATTAAAAGCGTTGCGCCAAATCCTAATTATCTAAGCAAATAAGAGCAGATATCTGACTGTCGCTCAAAAGACTCTCAACGAAATACGATCCTGGACTGGGTGTCGCCAAGTGTAACCTCCCCACCGCAATTCTTTATATAAGAAAATATAGCAATACTTAATAGAAATGGGAGCCAAGTGTAACCTCCCCACAAAAATTTTAAAAGAAAATAACGATACTAATTAGAAATGCTGATGGACATGGCTCTATGCGTAACCTGCCTACAATCAAATGTACTGACAATAGCAACAAATGTGAAATTCGCAATCTGACTCAATTATAAATCCTTCAAAAAATTAAAGTCCATTCAGTGACAAGAAAATTCAATTAAACCGAAATATCGGTCTTTGGCCCTGTGTAAAAACAATCAGAATTAAAGTCTTACCTCAGAATAAATGGATGTCACATATCTGCTCTTGTTGTTGCGCACCACTTGGAGGAACTGCATTGCAAATAATAATATTCTCCTTTTTTTTTGTAATTCTAGTGAAATTTTTCTTCAAAAAGAAGTGGAATGAAATGGGAAGTGCAACGAGATCTTTAGTTCAAAAAAAATTAAACTTTTGAGAAAATGCTTTTGAAATAAAAAATTATTATTGGGAGACTTGTTGGAGAATAATTACAATAAATAAAATTTTTCATTATCTAATGATTATATTAATTAACAGTATACCTTATTCCTCATCTTGACCATTGTTGCCGACCGCCTACATCACACAACCGCACTGGGCTGCTACTACTGACCGACCGCTCTGCATGACGACTACAGACTGAGTACTGCTCTCAACTAGACAGAGCTACAGACTCGCAACGACTGATTGACTGCTACTCTGCATAGCGACAACTAACTCGCAAAGACTACTACTGACTGAGAACCGCTCGCAAAACTCGCGCGGTCAAGCGCATACTCTCTGGTCACAGATGCTACAATGCCTCGCCATCGCTGCTGCGTTACATACGTGTTTCAGTCCAAGACACTGACAGTGTTCGGATGCGAAAAAATGTACACAGAATAATACAATGCAGTAGCAAAAAAAAATGTGAAACAGTCACGATGTTGAGATGTCATAAGGCAAAAAAAAAAATGTCAAAGTCGACTGGTGTGTGTTATATCTTAACTATTTCATAGTGCATACAAACAAAACTGGAGTACAGTCATATACACAAAAAATGGAAAATGTGCACGGTCTGATGTGTAACGACAAGAAGAGCGACCTGCTAACCTTACCTTGCCGGGCACTTGCCAAGAAAAAAAAATACGATAATCATCAATAATTAGTCAGGTGAATTAATTGCATTAGTAAATGGCATCATAGTGTGTTGAATCATACAGTGGTTTCACTCAATAAACGGTTTAATGTTTGAGATATGGTGATTGCCTTTCGATTTTCTGGTTCTCAAAGTTTCGACGTGTACAACATTGGGGTGAGGGATGCTGCGAATCCGATACGGACCTGCGTATAGAAGTTCAAATTTACTGCACTTACCTTTTAATTTGCTGGATAAATAGTGTGTACGTACTAATATCTTCTGTCCAACGTGAAAGTCGCGGCGTGTACAAACCTGTTTTTGCTGTCTTCTCCGGCGCTCTGCGGCACGTTTGATGTTGTTCAGCGCAATGTCAATTATTTCGTGGTGTCGTAGGCGACGATTTTTGGGGAATTCTATTAATTCTTTAATTTTGTTCGGTGGTTCAACGTTTTTCAGTATAACAGTCGGAGATAGCATAGTGGATTCATTTGGAATGGAATTAATTACATCTTGGAATGAGAGTATGTGTGTATCCCAATCAATATGTCTTTTGTGGCAGTATATTCGGCACAGCTTACCAATTTCTTTCATTAATCTTTCACAAGGGTTCGAAGAAGCGTGGTACTTGGATATATAAATCGGAGAAATGTTTCTAGCTCGTAACATGCGTGTCCATATACTACTACGAAATTGAGATCCATTATCAGAAATTACTTTCATTACATGCCCTACATGAAATAGAAAATGTTTTACAAATGCTTTCGAAACAGTTTTAGCAGTAGCTTTGCGTAACGGAGTGAAAGTAACAAATTTTGAAGTGAGCTCAACAGCGACAAAAATGTAGCAAAAACCTCTGTTAGTTCTCGGAATCGGACCAAAAATATCTACTGCGGCCATGTGTCTTAATTTCACAGGTATAATGGGATATAAAGGAGGAATATGTGAAGTGGTGTCTGATTTAGCTTTCTGGCAAATTTTACAAGACGCTAAAACTCGTCGTATACGTTTTTCCATGTTGGTAAAATAACAGTTCTGTCTCAGTATAAGAAAACATTTTCGTGCTCCGTAATGTGCGTAACTTAAATGAGTGTACCAAATTAATTTGTTGACCAGTTCGTCAGGTATGCATAATAACCAATTGTTGCTGTCAGGATGAGAGCGGCGAAACAAAATGTCATTGCGTACAGTGTAGTGGTTCCTAATCGTAACATTTTTCCTATCTTGCCAAAGGTGTTTAATTTCTCTCCACACGTTGTCTTTATTTTGTTCTTGTGCTATGTCCTGTAATGACGATGAAATAAAATTTTCAAATGCGACTTGCTGAATGTACATGACACTGAAATTTGTTTTGCAGAAGTTGGTTGCTACGTCTTGCTGATTGTTGCTGAGAGAACGCGATAGTGCGTCTGCTATAACATTTTGCGTGCCGGGAATGTGAACTATTGTAAAATTAAATTCCTGTAAATATAGTTTCCATCTGCTTAACCTGTCGTGAGTGAATTTAGCCGAAAGTAAAAATTGTATTGCTCTGTGGTCTGTGTAAACTGTGGTATGTCTGCCATAAAGAAAATGCCTAAATCTCGTGAAAGCCCATACAACACATAATGTTTCAAGTTCTGTAACAGAATAATTTCGCTCAGCAGGTGACAAAATGCGGCTTGCAAATGCGATGTTTTTGATTACTGTAGAGCCATCTTCTTCTATTTCCTGAAAAATGTGTACGCCTAAAGCGGTGTTGGAACTGTCGGTGGCAATGGAAAAATTTCTGGTAAGATCTGGGTGCGATAAAAGTGGAGCATTCAACAAAGCATGTTTCAGGTTCACAAATTCAGAATGTGCTTGCTTATCCCAAGACCAAATACTGTTTTTACCTGTTAATTGGCATAGTCTAGGCGTGTCTAAAGCAGAATGGTGAATAAATTTACGAAAAATGTTAATTAAGCCCAAAAAACTGCGTAATTGCTTCTTTGTCGTAGGAACAGTAATATCACGTAGAGCTTGAAGTTTTTCTGGATCAGGTGCAATGCCTTCTGCTGAAATTACGTGTCCAAGAAATTTTATGGAAGTTTTGCCAAAATGCGATTTACTGAGGTTAACTGTAAGTCCTTGTGCATGAAAAGTTTGTAACAGTCGTTCAAGAATCAGATTGTGTTCAGACCAGTTAGCTTCTGCGATAAGAATGTCGTCTACATACGTCGTGATTCTGTCTCTAAGTTCTGTCGGAAGTATTGTGTTCAAACCGCGAATAAAAGCTGCAGAAGAAATAGTTAAGCCGAACGGTAATTTGCAAAATTGATAACAGTCGCCGAAACAGAGAAAAGCTGTATATTTTCTACAATTCGGATGAAGTTGAATTTGCCAAAATCCCGATTTCAAATCTAATGTGGAATAAATAGCTGTACCGTGAAATTTCTGTAAAAGTTCCTCTAATGTCTGTGGTCGATCTGTTTCATTAATAATAATGTCATTAATGTGACGTGAATCAAGTACAAGGCGAAGTGAGCCATCTTTTTTCTTAACAATATGTAGCGGGTTTATGTACGGACTAACTGCTGGTTCAATAATTCCTTGGTCGAGCATATCCTGCAATTCTTTTTTAACTTGTTCTCTGTGAATATATGGAATGGGATAATGCTTTGCTTTAAATGTGTCGTGCGGTTTGACTTGAAATTCATACATAAAGCCGGACATAGTACCAGGAATGTTGTCAAAAACTGGAGCTTGCTGTAAAAGAATTTTGTGTAACTGTGTGCGTTCGTCGTCTGTAGTTGCACTGCTTTGTCTAACTTTATCGGAAATCATTTGTATTACGTCGTAGTCCACTTCGTCTGGAGTATTATAGCTGTGCACGTACGTATCCGTGAAAAATGTGGGATTACAGTCTATGTCACGTGTTGCGGAAATGACCTCTGTACGGTTAATTGTTTGTTCTTCCGCAGATAAAGAGTGCTGAAATTCTAAAGCCAATTGCACATTTTCATCCTTTAACATTAAATAAGAATTTTGAAAATCGATAACTGCGTCGTGTTGTACCAGAAAATTCGTGCCTAAAATAATGTCTGTTGTCAATAAAGGAACAATCCAAAAATTAGAGTGGAAAGTATGACCTCCAATACAAAATGATAAATGCGTCTGTAATTTAACGTCTACACCTTTACTCGATACTGCTCCTTTCACTTTTGTTTTGCCTAAAGGTAACGTCGGATAAGTATTCTCTTTGTTGCACTCGTTGAAAGTCTCCTCATTAATTACTGATATAGGTGATCCGGAATCGATTACTGCTGAAAATTTCGACGAACCAATTTTAATTTCGATAACAGGATGTGAAATGGTTTTCTGAATAACTGGTCTTTCCTGTAAAAGAGTGTCTCTGATGTCGTCAAAAGTAATTACATTTTCGTGAACAACATTCTGCGTGTCAAAAGTAATGTTTGCGTTACTGTAGTATGCAATCTGTGCTGTATCTGGTTAAATTCTATCGTTCGTCCTGTTATTTACGGGAGGATGCTGTGGCATATCCACTATATGAACTGTTCTGTTATTTCTTACTGACGTGTTACGCTATGGATGACACCTATTGTCTGTTCCATTCATGATTATTTGTTGTTGCTGATGTTGTTGCTGCTCATAAGATCGACTGTTATTAAATGTACGCTGAAAATTGTGCTCATCATTCTTTTTACGTCTGTCCTAATAATCATTCCTATACGGTGTATTGCGATAGGAATTGAAATAGAGTGTTGTCTGTACGTAGTTATTTCTTTGCTGCCATGCGTTACTATTTGTTGGCGCTGAGACTATACATGCACGCGGCGAAACATTAAAGTTTGGTTGACCTTGTAGACTGCATTGTTGGTTAGGTATGCTAAGCGGTTGACTTTCATGCTATTGTGGTGGAAAACGTCTATTGTTACCAAAAAAATGCGTTTGCTGTTAATTTTACACATACTGATGATTACGATTTTTATCTGTAATTAAAATTACGGCGGTAGTTGTCATTACGGGAGTGCCTGCTGAAAATTGTCACATTCGGTAAAAGATTTGTCATATCGGGTTTTCAGTACAATATTTCTTAATTCTATATAGAGCAATAGTTAAAGAGCAGTTTGGATAGATATAAAGGATAGTAGAAGAGAAGGCAGCAGTGCAGAAAACTAAAGATGAAACAGCACTACTACAGCTCGGGGCCCTATGCTCGCTACGGCACATATTCATTAAAGCGTAATGAATCCCCTGAGGTCATTTACGCACTGCAAATAAATTTTAGCTTTTGCGTTGCACGCAATAGCGGTAAAAATTCAAAAGCAAATAGTTGTATCCATGTTAATTCTAGTTTCCTCATTACAGGCAATGCTGATGAAAATACAATAGCAATTTGTCGCTTCAGGTTCAAAGCTAGTTTCTCCATTACAGATAATAGCGGTGAAAGTACAAAAATAAATTGTCGTATACAGTGCAAATCGTGTATCTGTGTTCTGCCATTATTAAATTCCTTACATTTTCTTACAAATGCAAACTGTTTATTATCAACGTTCTCGTCACTGAATTTGAGAACACTTTCGGGTTTGTGTGTGAATCTGTTCGTCTCTGTCATTTCGGTTTTCAAGTTGCGTAGCTTTTCAGATTTTAATTCGCGTGGCTTTTCGGATTTTAAGTCGCGTAGTTGCTGTAAATTGCTCACATTATACACGCTGCGTGAGTCTGACACATGTTCATAAAGTGGCGTCTGTTGTGGTATGTTATTAACTGACATGTTTTTCATCTCTGTTACTTCTTGTTGTAAATTTGATAACTTCCGACGTAACGTGTTGTTAGATGAATCGATTTCATTAATTGTCAGCTGTAAATTTTGAAATTCAGGCGTTTGGATAAATGAAACCGGTGCAGTATCGTCTGATTTATTGTCATTAGTGTTTTCGATAGCATCAATACGACTGGCCAATTCATCACATTTTTCAGACAGCATTTTAACCTGATCATCGGTTTTAGAATCAGACGCATTAATCTGTTTTTGCAACTTGCGCGTAGTTTCGCTCAGTTTTTTAACATCACCTTTGATAACATCACTATCCCGTGTTAGATCTAATTGCTCGAATCTATCTGTCACTGTTTGAATATTTACTGTGTGAGTATCTGTTTTTGATTTAAGGTCAGAAATTTCATCCCGTAATTCGGCGTTCAATTGTTCTATGGTATTAATTTTGTCGGACACT
Source organism: Schistocerca serialis cubense (assembly GCF_023864345.2). NCBI lineage: Eukaryota > Metazoa > Arthropoda > Insecta > Orthoptera > Acrididae > Schistocerca > Schistocerca serialis. The sequence goes on along the minus strand of NC_064643.1, from coordinate 505,146,422 downwards.
GTAGTAATATTATTGTCTACATACGTCTTCGCTTTCGCGAATATTTTACGTTTGTCCTCTTGTCTTTGTGCAGTGATTGTTTCCATGACTTGTCGTTTTACTTTGTTTTGATCTTGAATAAATCTGCGGAAACGCGTATCACTGTTCTGTATGTGCTGACTAAAGCGCTCGTTAATCTGAGTGTTCTGCTGTTCGAATTTCGCGTCTATCTTTGCGTCCATAGTGCGCGAAAGTTCTACCGTCATTGCTTTAAACTCGTCCCGTAATTGTGCAGCTTTTTCAGAGCATTGTTTAGCGACCCCGCTAATTTCGTCTCTGAGTGTTTCTGTTGCGACTGTTTGCATTTCTCTTAATTCTTGCGCAACAGATTTAATTTCTTCGCTATTTTTTTGTGAACACGCCTCAATTTCTGCGCGCAGCTGTTCCTTAGTGTCATGGCACTGCGTGGCAACGGCTGTAATTTGTTCACTAAGTTTGTCTTGTTTTTTGTCATTATTGTCAAGTTTTTCATTAAAGTGTTTGTTATCTTCCCTAAGTTGTTTGAGATCTTTACTACTGTTGTCTTGGTTTTCCATCATTTGGTTAATTCGTTGCAGCAATAGTGTCATAAATTGATCCGAACCAAAATTAGCATTTCTATTCTCAGTACTGTTTAATGATGTACCTGCAGTTGTCGCACTTTGTGTGACCATTTGGTCATTTTGCAACTTACAAAAAGGATTATCAGCCCGATGTACACTGTCACTCACTATTTCGGAATTAAATAAATCCGTCTTACTTTGTGTATCCTGTTCATTTTCATTAGACAAATTCGTCTGTTTGTCACTTAAATTTTCCAAATCGGGTGTGTTAAGCTCGGCAGCGCTCATTACCATAGAGCATTCTGCGTCATCAATTGTCGTCAAGTTAACAGACGAGACAATTGAGTTCGTTTGTTCATCATTAAGGTGAAAGTCATCATTAGTGGTTGGAATGCACTGATTGTTAGTGAACGCAGGATTGTCATCATTACGTTGCGTATCACAATTACTATCGGTCACGTTGTTTAAGTCGGTAATTTCATTCACAATACTTCGCGATACACTATTCACAGTCTTTCGCGGCATTTTTACAATAGTCAAAATTTTTCACAAAGCAAATAAGCACAATGCAAAAGCAACACACAAATACAACAAAGCAGCAAATTGCCGTTGACCTGTAGAAAGAAAGTCACAATATTATTAAAAGCGTTGCGCCAAATCCTAATTATCTAAGCAAATAAGAGCAGATATCTGACTGTCGCTCAAAAGACTCTCAACGAAATACGATCCTGGACTGGGTGTCGCCAAGTGTAACCTCCCCACCGAAATTTTATATAAGAGAAAATATAGCAATACTTAATAGAAATGGGAGCCAAGTGTAACCTCCCCACAAAAATTTTAAAAGAAAAGGACGATACTAATTAGAAATGCTGATGGACATGGCTCTATGCGTAACCTGCCCACAATGAAATGTACTGACAATGGCAACAAAATGTGAAATTCGCAATCTGACTCAATTATAAATCCTTCAAAAAATTAAAGTCCATTCAGTGACAAGAAAATTCAATTAAACCGAAATATCGTTTTTTGGCCCTGTGTAAAAACAATCAGAATTAAAGTCTTACCTCAGAATAAATGGATGTCACATATCTGCTCTTGTTGTTGCGCACCACTTGGAGGAACTACATTGCAAATAATAATATTCTCCTTTTTTTTGTAATTCTAGTGAAATTTTTCTTCAAAAAGAAGTGGAATGAAATGGGAAGTGCAATGAGATCTTTAGTTCAAAAAAATTAAACTTTTGAAAAAATGCTTTTGAAATAAAAAATTATTATTGGGAGACTTGTTGGAGAATAATTACAATAAATAAAATTTTTCATTATCTAATGATTATATTAATTAACAGTATACCTTATTCCTCATCTTGACCATTGTTGCCGACCGCCTACATCACACAACCGCACTGGGCTGCTACTACTGACCGACCGCTCTGCATGACGACTACAGACTGAGTACTGCTCTCAACTAGACAGAGCTACAGACTCGCAACGACTGACTGACTGCTACTCTGCATAGCGACAACTAACTCGCAAAGACTACTACTGACTGAGAACCGCTCGCAACACTCGCGCGGTCAAGCGCATACTCTCTGGTCACAGATGCTACAATGCCTCGCCATCGCTGCTGCGTTACATACGTGTTTCAAAGGGCAGATAAACGTCAGGCGACGTCATAGTCCTGTACAGTGGAGAAGAAATACCCTAAAACTTGATATAAGAGAAGGGAAAGCTGATGTGGAAGGCGTAGGTACTCCAGCCCCAAAGTCAGAGTTCACTAGAGCACTAAATCATCTGAGCTTAAAGGAATCAAATGTAGTCAGTGAAAAACAACACAATGATATTACCATATAAGGTACATGCTGACAATGTGAAAACCACCGGAGGATTAGTCCACGCTTCTAAACTTCTGACACGAAAAATATATAGAAGAATAGAAAGCAAAAGTGAAGACGTGTTTGATGATCAACTAAGATTCCAGAAGGCCAAATCCAATAGAGGAACAGATCTGGCGTTGCACTTACAAGGGATATTCCCCATCACACAATCCTCAGATTTAGTCGTAAGATGTTCCAGCGGACAGCCCGTCAAAAACTGAACACAGATCAAGCATGAAAACAGGAAGAAGATGTACTGAACTGTGAAAAAGGAAGCAAAATAGAAACAGTAAACGGTCCAAACTTAAGACGTGCAACATCAATCGAGATTGAACAGCTACGACGTTGAGGCTGTGTGGTCACGGTGTATGACGGTGAAAGGGGAGATCCGTGTCCAAATCTCCCTCACACTTAATGTTTTTTTCTTCCCAAAATTATGAACTGTCCGTCTGGTCATTGATGTGTCTGACGCTGTGTTCAAATTTATGTCTGTACCGTGGTGTAACGTCCGTTTGCAACAGCGAGTTGTAAGAAAGACACGTCCAGACATACGTACCTCTTTTTTGTTCTGCACATGTACTTCATGTTATGAGTCTTGGGTTGGTTTGGGAAGTTTTGACTCTTGAATCCCTTTGTTGTAACTTAGTTCACGCCCGTTTATTTGTTGCTTTTATTTCTGTGAGAGGTCTATGCTACAAATCGCCTGCTCTTGCTGTTCGTCACATTTACTTGCGACGGTAATATATTTTACCACGTAAATCATATTCTATAGCCAACGGTATAGTGTGACAACTGCTAAGATTAGAGAAAGAGAGCAGACACGTCAATGACCGGACGGACAGTTCACAGATTTGTGAAAAAAGAAGGGGGGTTACGAGGGAGATTTGAACACTGACCTCCCGCTTTGCAGTCCAACACCGCGATCACACGTTCAATACACGCTCTTCCAGTTTTCATGCTTTATCTGTGTTCAGTTTTTGACGGGCTAAGCACTGTACCATTTTACCACTAAATCTGTGGCGCGGGGTGGGGGTGGGGGGTTACAGTGAGGTGTTTCTTCAATTAGAAATCAAAGACATACCGAAGAAAATCAAGATATCTTTCTTGCATTTGTGACTGTAGATAAATCCTTCGGCGATGTAAGGCGAAATAAGATGTGGACAATCCTTAGGAGACTGGCGCTGAAGTATATAGGCCGACGAATAATCAACAAAATCTACAGAATTCAAGTGGAACAAATGAAAGTTCTTGGACAGGAAGGCACGTTCCTATTAATAAGTGTAGAAAGTAAGGAATGCGGATTGTAAGCACCGTTTTTCAAAAAGGAAATACTCCAGGGACAGATCAACGCTCAGGATAACAGCTGACAAAGCCCTCCTGGGCGGCTTACAGAGGTCTCTTGAAAAGAAGCATACTTAAAAAAAAGAAGCCTTAAAAGTAAATAAACCCACACAACGTTTATGAAAACTAGTGGTAAGGAGGTTACCGACTTCCCTAAAATCAAAATTCTAAACGATAAAGCAGTGAAATAAGTGAGGCTATTCTCTATTCTAGGAAACGAGATTACACAGGTTAACTGAAGAAAGGAAGATGTCACAAGTAGATCGGTACAGATCTGGAAAACTTCCGTAAGTAAAGGAGTTTCCAGGAATAACTTAGAGCAAATGAACCTCTTTTGGAATTATTTGGAATATGATGCTATCGAAAAATGTTGAAAATAGAAAGTCCAAAAAAAAAAAAAAAAATTGAAGACACACAGTCAGTAACAAGTGAGAGTGTAGTATGGAGGACCCTTACCGGGAGAAAGGACGGGTTAGGATTGCATCTCCTACCCGTACGTAATCTAGGAATAATTAAATTGGGACTGAAATGAGGGTAAAGAACAGTTGTGCCAGGCAAAAAATAAGACTACACAAACAGATTATGTAGGATGCTCACTACTGTAGAAATGTAGAGGTGTAACATTATGGGATAGAAGCAAAAATCGGAGTCAAGATGGAACAGATGGCTGATCCAGCGTTAGAGCCAGAATTTAAAAGAGTGATGGTAGATTTTAGATCATATAAGGCATCAGAGATAGATAAGATTCTATCGGAATTTCTGAAATCACTGAGAGAAGTGGCAAACAACAGCAGTTGGTCTGTAGAACCTATGAGACTGGTGACATACTTTCGTTATAACTTCATCCACACAATATCGAAAATATCAAGAGCCGACGAGGGTGATAATTATCGCACAGCCAGCTTAAAAACTTGTGCATTCAAGTTGCTGATAAGAATAATAACAGAAGAATAGAAATACAAGTGAACGTCTGATAGATAAAGAGCACTAGAGACGGCGTCCCGACGTTATGCTTGATCATGGAAGCAACACTGAAGAAAGATCAAGACGCGTTCATAGGATAATCGGATTCGTCAGTGTAAAATGGTGCAAGATGTTCGAAATTCTGAGAAAAATACGGATGATAAACACTAAGTACAAAAAGCGAGAAGGAACAAGAACACTAGAAGGTCAAGAGCTATTAGAGTGGAGGACCAAGAACGAAGTGCTCCGATTAAAATGGGTGTAAGACAAGGATGTAGTCTTTCGCTCCTACTGTTCGATACATACATGGAAGAATGGTATTAAAATTCAGGATGAAAGGACACACAAATACTTACCAACTGGAACGTGTGATAGGGCTGGCATCCAAGAAGTCGTACTATCTTGAAACATCTTGCTACGAGCTGCAGGAGTCTCTATCAGTAACGCGAATCTCAAGCAGTCTCACGTGACAGTGATTCTGGTGGTCGCAAGAACGCAAAGACAGTACGTTGTAGAAGTAAAGTCTCAGTTATAGTAGCATCTCTTACTCACCTACTTAACTGTAATCAGTGGATTCCTTATTCTTTTATTTAACATTGTCATAGCAGTTGTTAAATAGTTGTTGTTCAGGAATTGCGCACTGCATGGTTCTTATAATAATTGTTTCCAGGTCTGCAAAGAGATCCGTCCACTTTTCATGAAAATTTTTGTTTATTTGCTTTCATGTAGGGTAATTCGCTTCAGTGTGGCTATACAGGCACAAAACGATGCCGCAGGGGAACATTTCGTGTGTATCTACCACGATTATAATGAATAGTGTTGGCATAATTAATTCATATTTCACTTTTATTACACGGAAAAGAAATGACTGACATTCCACAAGCCTAAAGGGGTCTTCATTTTCTGAATTAGACTGTTCAGCAAGGAAAGAGAAAGGTCTTACACGACTGACTTATTGATTTAATGATTTTCCCCATCTAAACTGAAGGTTGGTCTTGAGTGCATCTGTTTCCGGTAGTTGACGTGGCTAGTATAATGGCGAGATTTTGTTGTTAATGGTGACAGACACGACATGAGACACATAGTGTGTTGAAATGCAGTATGTAAACTACATTTTTGAAGAAGACAAAAGGGCCACTACTATTTCTGTACCACTCGGCTATTTATACTGTTCCATGTAAACATTATATAAAATAATTCAGACCTTTCCTGGCACAATACCAGTACTTCTCATTAGTAAAGTCTGTGATGCAGAGCATAGCAACAGAATCTGCTGGACTGAGGCAACGTTTAACTGTATGGTTGACTATTTGGACTGACTGTATAAATAAGCAAATGGTTGCTTCGACATGGATGGAGAAATAAATGGATTACAGCTTTTACAAAGAATATGTTAGGGATTCTCCTACAGAAATTATTACTAAATCGTGGAAAACCAAATTTTAAATGGAATCTCGTTTCAATTTGACAATCTCCAATGGAAAACCCGTTTTTATAATAACCGCAGTTTTGTCAATAAGAGTAGCAAATATCGTCAGAATCGTTCCGCGTCGTAATATGGCTTATTCTATTTTGACACCTCGAACGACATCAATGGGAGTACCTGGAGTTTCGTCAGCGCCAGAAAACCCTGTAATGCCTGTTTTGATTTCTGGAAATAGAATACAGTGCACCTGTAATTAATAACTGTTTCCAGAGGACTGTGATGTTATCTCTAAAACACTTTAAATATCTAACTTATGCATCGCTACTGACATATGTCGGTAACTGACGATTACCTTGTACTACAAAGCATTGCATACGGTATTTTTCACCGGGATGATATGAACACGTAAGACGACGACTGCTGGCCACAGTCTTGCATGGCAGGCATCGACATAACTACAGTTCCTCTATGTTCGTCAATTCTTGCAATGTTCTTAGCACAAATGTTTTTTCAAGAGATTGAAAATACATCGTAAGTTTTTCATGAATACTAGTCGAACTACCTCTACGGTGTTCATTTAGCATATAAGAGCACAGGAGCCATAATAAATTCATCATCATCACCATTCGGAGCAGTATTTTAGGATAATACTCACCTCTTGAGTTTTCAATGTGTCACGTTCTTCACATATAAGCATCCATGCTGATATTCTCTGCCTACCTGCTATTAACTCTTCTTCTCTTTTTCTCATTTCGTTTGATTTCAAGAAAGAACTTCCTTGATCCATTTACTATTCATTCACCTGGCTAAATTTCAAACCTTACATATTAGGGACGGTATAGCCACCATTGTTGTGCCCCTCTCATCTCTTTCTTTCTCCTCTCCATCATAGCTTCGAATTTTACCGTTCTATTTCTCTTCTTCTAACCTTTATATCTCTTTCACCCCATTCTATCGTCTTATCTCTCTACTCGATGAGAATAACTCACAAGCTGCAAGAACATAACGAGAAAATTCCCAACTAGCAATAGGACTGACATTCATAAAAGAAAAATGTTTACTTTCATATACATAGTCATTATTATTATTATTATTATTGATTGTTATAATTATTTTTTGACTTTTATAATTATCATTGTACTACTGTTATAATCTCTATTTTTTCCTTAACATTAATACTGTATAACACGTTATATGTCCTTAATGTAGAAACTGAAATTCGTTCAGTCTGAGTATGCCTGGTTAGGTGTAAGAGAGGGCCTGAAGGCCCTAATCTTGCCAGGTAAAATAAATGCATAAATAAATAAATAAATAAATTTCCGTCACATTTCATTCTTCTGTATTAGTACCTATGTCTTCTATTCCAGTATGTCCTCCGATTCATTTCCGTTTCTGTTCCTGACTCTAGTAGTAATTCTCATCCAGCATCTCTTCATGGGGCGCAGAGCAACATTGAGTATTGAAACTAATTACAAATTATATCCGTAGTTTTCATAACTCTATTTAGTTTACCAAAAGCACTCTGCACCATCATATACAAGGGTGGGCCACAACACTTAACCATTTGCTTAACATGACGTTGTTCCACTTTTCGAATGTAAAAGCAGCTTCGATTCTGCGTGGCATATATTCAAGTTTCCGGAATTGTGTGACGCCATCACACACGTGACAAGAAGGGAAGGAAGAATTGGGTTGGACGAACTGTCGCCATCGAGGTCATTAGCGACGGAGCAGAAGTTTGGATTAAGGAAAGACGGAGAAGGAATTCACTCATGCCCTTTCAAAGGAGCCATCGCAGCATTTGCCTGTAGCGATTTGGGGAAATCACGGAAAACCACGATGACCGCACGTGGATTTGAAGTCACACTCCCGAATACGAGGCCAGTGCGGTAACCACTGCGCAGCCTCACTAGTCCCGCAGAGGTCAGAAGATCCTGTAAATCACTTGTCAATGTTGTGTGGGTACAAAGCTGGAGCCCTATATCATCCTACGTTTGTTTCATCGGATTTAGATCAGGAGGATTTGGTGGCGAAGTGGCCAATACATCAACATGAGACTTTATCATACACTTCAAACCACTATGGCATGGTTTTGCACTTCTAACACGGACAGTTATTTTGGCAGATAATGCCATCGTCGTCAGGACATTGGTATTAAGGGAAAGGAAGTGGCAGATCCAGCAACCAAGAACGTGTGTCGCGATAGTTAGATAGTCTTGTGTGGTCTTGCTGTAGCGTTCTCGCTTCCCGCGCACGGGGTCCCGTGTTCGATTCCCGGCGGAGTAAGGGATTTTCCCTGCCTCGAGATGACTGGGTGGTGTTGTGTCATCATCGTCGTTCATCCCTATTACTGTCCGCCCCAGTAGCTGAGTGGTCAGCGTGACGGATTGCCGTCCTCTGGGCCCGGGTTCGATTCCCGGCTGGGTCGGAGATTTTCTCCGCTCAGGGACTGGGTGTTGTGTTGTGTTCATCATCATTTCATCCCCATCCGGCGTGCAGGTCGCCCAATGTGGCGCCGAATGTAATAAGACCTGCGATATGGCGGCCGGACCTGCCCCGCGAGGGGCCTCCCGGCCAATGACGCCAAACGCTCATCATCATCATCATCATCATCCCTATTACTGTTGAAGGAAGGCAATGGCAAACCACCTCCGCTAGGACCTTGACTAGTCGGCGGTGCGGGTTTCCCGCATCGTCCCCTGCGCTTCTCGGAGTATGGGACCTTATCATCAGTGTTGAATCCTCCTACATACTATCACCCCAACGTCGACATACAGAATCAAATGTAGACAGGAATAAGGACGATTGGAAGCAACAGTGAGCTGCCTGTTCTAAATGAAAATGACATGTGATTCGACTGTTAAGAATCTGTGCAATGTCCTACTTCTGTAAAATTTTATGGAGAAGTTCTCAAAAAGTTGTCAGGTTGGCTGGCTCAACCATGTTTTTCTAAGTGGTCAGCTAGCTACGTATTGCTATATAATTATTTTAGATTCGCTTTGAATCACTTTGTTTTAATTGGCAGTTGTAGAACATCAGACGATATTTATACTTTCTTAAAAGATGTGAGGTTGTCTGATAGTGTGTATGGCGGTGAATCAGATTAGGGGGGGAATGAGTTCGGTTTTATACTTTATGTCACTATTACTTATTTTATAACTTTTAAGACGTTTTAGACACGTTTGTTTCTGCCGATATTCGAAAGGTTGATAATCTCGGCGTTGAATGATGATAAATCACACACACTTACACAAACACACAAACAGACAAGAACGCGCACGGACACACAAACAAACACGCACACGCGCACACATAATATTATGATTGGCTTAGAACTAAATATTTTCTCCATGGAATTCAGCATTGTTTCCAGAAACATCTGGAAACAATCGGTTTCGGGGCGCGTTGCACTGTTGGAACAATAACATACCATCAGTATATATTCGAATATATGTCTTTGTTAATAGCAGTGGTAATAATTATATTAGATACTTACTACTAGTCTTATTCCTATAATGACGGGGAGCACGGGATGATTTCCACGGATGCTGCTGGTGCTTCGACATCCTCTGTGAAGTTCACGGTCAACTGATGGTTGGGCTCAGCCTGACGGAATCATATTATCGTAAAGGGAGGGGAGGGAGCAGTTGGAAACCTATTTGCCCAGCATAGTTCCCCGGTGACTCCCCTGAGTGACACTGATTAACTCCCGGTGGTTTCCCAGGGGAGAGGGAGTGGAGGAAGGAAGGAGTCTAAATGTGTTACCCGACACAGGATGTCTTCATCAGTAATCTTGAGATAAGATTGTTATCACAGCCAGAAACAGCAGTTTCTTCCTACTAGTGTGACATAGAGATCAGTGTCGGTCGTGGAAGTGTGCTTAGAAAGCCCGAGCTTTCAAGGCAACCGCTCGCAACAAGTGGGAAATCCGAATTCGAGTCCCAGTCTGACGCAAATTTTCATCTTCATACCTAAGGCAGCTAGCATCAGAAAGATTCAGAAGTTGCAAATAAATTTCATAAATTTAATAAAGCTGGAAGCTCATCGACAATGTCTTTTTCTTCAGACATTGTTAAAAATAATACTACCTGCTTTGACATCGACATACAACATGATGTGGAAAAAAGGTTTACCCACTGATTGAAGCACAGTTTGTGTCGAAACCTGGCTACAGCTGGTAAATACAAAACATCTTCGTATATTCGTTTACTGTTAACAGCAATGGTATGTGGTCGTATAAGTGGCCGTACGTTGGAGTCACGGCCGAAACTGATGGAATGGAGCACGTTCACTACATTAAAGGACAAACGAAAAATCTATTTATAAAGCACCAGTCTCACTTCGATCTGCTTAAAAAAATGGGCTAGATACGTAAATGAATTCGACAACATACTTTCTTTGTACCTGTCAAGTTACTGGGTGGGGAAAGAATAAGAAGATTACAATGCATATTTAAATTATAAGTTAAAAATTAAGCTGGATGTTATTAAAACTACACCAAACAAACAGAAAGAAAGTGTTGTTTTCTTTATGCAAATGTATACATTCGAATTAAAAAAAGTTTTTGTAGAAGAATATTTTCTTGTCTTATTCGCTAACTTAATAAAAATCTTAAGAATTTTCTCTATTTACGATGATCTGTGAGCAATTATTTCGGATGTGGGCTGTGGGTAGTTGCCTGACCTTGAAAATTAGTCTAAATAAGGTTGATGAAAATATAGTAAACCTCGTTGCGTACCTATATGAGTACTTACATATCTGCCTAGGTGAAACCTCTGCTGGTGCCACGTAATATTGTTATTAACAAATGTAGTCTAGACTGAAGTAATTTGTTGTAAACTAATAGACACATCTCTCCCTATGTTCCAGAGATCTCCAGTTACGAAACTGGAAACCGGTGAATAAAAACTGAGGAAGCTACGAAAAATATGTAAAAATGAGAGTACTTACAGATCTGCCTGGGTGTGGCCTCCGCTGCTGTCACATAATGTTGGTATTAACAAACAGAATTCAAGTGACATAATTCTCCATATGCTGTCCAGCTCGAGTTATAAAAGATGAAGGTGGGAAGAGAGGGGATTGTTTCTCATCGGTCACATGACAAAATTGCTTGATCTATTCCTCGCGGTTCCTAGGGGGAACGGGAGTGGCGAAAGCAAGGAGCCGAAGTGTGTAAGCTAACAATGGAAGTCTTTATCAGTAACCTTGAGATGAGATGGTTATCTCAGCCAGAACCCTTAGTTAATTCCTACTCACACTACGACCCCAGTGCTCGCAACTTTACTTGTGTTCTCACCACAGGTTTTCAAGGAGACAAACGTATTCGACTAGAATCTCAAATTTTTCGGAGGTGATATATCCACCCACGAGGAAATTCTGTCCTGTATGAAACGCATCATGATCGCAACACAACGTGGCCAATTGCTCTTACACGTAGTGTATCGGACTTTACGTGAAGTAAATGCGCAGGTTCCTTTCACTACGGAATTACTGAAACGCAATTAGGTTTATTCATATCAAACAAATATTTGAGAGTAATAATATATACTAATAAAAAATGAAATAATCGTCATGGTTTGTAAAACAAATGGCAAGTTACGATTTATTGTATGATAGTGGGAAACTGCGGTTTGTCTCCAGAGCATATTGCATACAAAACACTTTAACAGTTCACATTTTCGTACCGCTCCATTATATGGATTTTATTTAACGTATTACTAATTAAAAACATGGGGTGTATAGAATTAAGGGCGAAGCGAATCGTCTCAGGCATGCTTGGTTGGCAGAAATGTTGAAAGCACTCGAAGAAAGGTTTGAATCTCACGAGGTACTACTTAGAAAACTTCAGTGAGCTTTTTCAGCGCAGCAACTACGAATACGCTTTTAACACCTACAAATATATCCCTTAGAGTCCATCCGGATAAGGAGTGGTAAATAATAGTTCCCAGTTTGGCGTACAAGGAATAATTCTTTCCACGATACACTTGTGAATGGGATTGATGGAATCTTCTTATATGATACAACGAAGCGTTTCCTCTACTACTGCGTGATTCGCAGTATGTAGATATGGATGTGAATGTAGATGCTCATCATTGGAGCGTCATTATTTCAAGACACAGATTTCAGTACCGATACATCGCGAGGACTGAACGTAGCTCATGTCGGAAAATGGCGCAGCGCTGTTACCCTGAAACTTGTGTTACGAACAAAGTGCTGTAGCATTCGCTTTGGTAAAGCTTGGCCGTGGAGCCCCAGTTACAGAAGACTTCGCCAAGTAAAAGGAAAGCACAGCCACAAGAATTTCTCATGGGCAAAACGAGAAAGAAGTACGGAATTACTTGGGCGATATGGTAATTAGATACATGGAGTTTTTCTACGCTCGCATTCACAAGTCGCCGTTAACGAACGGAAACAGCCGCTGATACCGGCCTGTCTGCTTTATTTTATTGGTAAAACGCCCCACACCGCAGTCTCGTTAGCCAGTATTTATTGCTGCGTTTGCCAGCTTCTGCCCAGAACAGGATCTCATTAAATTTACTCCTACGCTAACTGATGCAATCACATGACGATCACGCCCTCGTGGAACCCAGACTCTGGGGCACAGTCTTCCTCAAAAACTAAAAAACATGACAATGCATACGAGTCTTGGTTAGAAAAAGAAAGGGTTATTTCTTTCACAATGTTCGAAAAACGGGCAAAACGTCAAAGAATGACACATGAGCGTAGTTACAGCAACATGTACCTTACTACACGATTCTAGTTAAAAACTCTTTTCTCACTTTCTACCATACAATTTCGGCCTGCCCTTGCGTTATGTACATTTCTATCCGATAAAATTGTCACTTACAGTGTATGAAAATATTTGTACTAAGTAAGAATTTGTTACTTAAAGCCCATAAAAAATTGTTAGTAAATAAGGTTATACAAAGCTCCACACCAGAGCATGACAATCACGATAATTGCAACAATTAGTGAGAGAATTTATTCGCAAAAAACTCAGGAAAAATCTATCACAGAGACCTAACAGCACATTCATGTAAATTACGTATTTAACTGTACATCTTCACAGTTAATGCAAAGCGTTAATGGCAAAGGTTAGGCCAACAGACTACCAGTTTGTATTAGTGATGTCGCAACGATCAACTGGAAATTTTACTAAAAAATCGGCTGATTGTGTTTGTCTGAGGCATACTTCATGACAATAACTGCCCATGTTCAACACTTTCAGTTTTACGTGTGAAGTATGGGGTGCACCAGTCGAAACACACTCCTTCCTGTTTAGAAGACTCTGATAGAAATTTTGGGAATCAGCAGCCTTCTTCACTAAAAAATTTTTCATGCGAACATGTTAGTGCTCTTAAATCTTCTTACCCCGTCTATACCTAAGCCTTTTACCACTTCTCTCTCTCTCTCTCTCTCTCTCTCTCTCTCTCTCTCTCCCTGCCACTGTCTATATGTGTCTCTCTCCCAATGTCTCCTTATTGTCCCATTGATTTACAGAATATCTCATTACCAATGTCTTCTCTCTCACTTACATAGTCTCCTTTTGTCTTTATTTCGCAATGCCACTGTCTCCACCATACCTCGGCAGTTCAAATATTCTGAGGGTCCAACTTAGTTTTTCCCCCATGCCTACATGTAAAATTTTGTAAGAAAGTCTACATTTTAAAGTCCGATGGTCTGAGAGCATCTAGACGCCAAAAGCCTATGTGTGGTCTCCACTTACCCTGCATTTTTCATTTTCATTTTCTCTTATCTCCTTTGCACCCACTGTTTCTGTCTCCATCCCTTTCTCTTTCTCTTTAACTGCTCCTGTCTCTCACTGACCTTCTATATTTTCTCTGTCTTTGGCTTTCACTGCTATTATCTTTATCCACCTCACTTTCTCTTTCACTGCCACTTTTTCTCACCCACCATTACTGCCTCTCTGCTGCTGACGTTCACCACCAAAACGCCGGAACAAGTTCGGATGCCAAAATTTTTGGTGAGGTAGTCGAGACGAGGATTGAGGGAGCTGGTTCCCCATTTTTCTACCACTCTTCTAAAGAGAATCATATTCTTCTTTTTGTGCTCCGACAGAAGCATTTTCACTACTACAGCAGGGTGCACTGCGTATATAAAAGGAATTGTACAGGTCGTTAGACAGTTTATTTACGTACTTCGACACATTTATACACCTTCTCAAATATAAACTACAAATAAGTACGCCTTTTATAAGATTAACACAAAATCGTTTGCTTTACATTTTCACTGGATATTTTGCTCATCGATCGAAATTTCTTGAAAACGCCCGGTTTATTACTTGTACCTTAAATCGTAAAAATGTTATTAGAAATATTTTACTGAATGTGCAGACTTTCCAGTGTGTGCGCGACGCGAAAGCAGGAAACTTGCCTTTTATGGGCAAGTACTGTACCAACTGAGCTACCCAAGCTCAACACACAGAGTGTCTTCGCTGCTCTACGTCCGTCTTTACTTCGTCTCCTACTTCCCAAACTTCACAGAAGTTCTCCATTTGACTCAGCACTACATCAACGCAAATAACGAAATTACGATAATATGTGGTATCAAACGACGTTTCTGACAAGATGAGGGTTTATTGGTAGCGAGGAACCAGCATTTTATCTTGGACGAGGAGACAGATCTAAAAGTAGCTTCGAGGGTTCTCACGGATTATTTACCTGGTGTTTAACTTTGTATTATTACCCACGACTGAGCGAGGTGGCGCAGTGCTTGGCACACTGGATTCGCATTCGGGAGGATGACAGTTCAAACCAGCGTCTGGCCATCCTGATTTAGGTTTTCCGTTATTTCTCTAAATCACTTCAGGCAAATGCAAGGAGGGTTCCTCTGAAAGTTCACGGCCAGATTATTTCCCCATCTTACCCGAATCCCATGGAACTGATCACCTCACTGATTGGTCTTCTCCCCCAAACCAGCCAGAATCCCATGGAACTGATCACCTCGCTGATTGGTCCTCTCCCCCAAACCAGCCAGAATCCGATGGAACTGATCACCTCGCTGATTGGTCCTCTCCCCACAACCAGCCAACCTTATTGTCCAAGATTTTATGCCTTTTCCTTTGAAAAGATATTTGTAAGTCAATTAGGTCTACTACTTCTTTTAGTACGTTAATCTGTTGTGCTACTATTTCAGAACAGTCTATTTTTATGCTTATTTCATGAGCAGTAGCTTAAGCGTCTATTTCCACATCATGCATTTTAGCCTCAATCTCTAAACCTTCAAAGAGGTTCCAAAGTTTTAATTCCTTGCGCTGTTCATGTGTTATTTTTTCTAATAGACTACTGATATTTCTGATGTGAGGTTTAACCTCAGTGAAGAGCTCCTGTATCGATTTCGGAGTGTTTCGAGAAGCATCGCTTGAGTTTTATTTCGGTGTCAGTCACAGTTATTCTAACAATCCGTTGAAGTTTTTCATCAACTTCCACTTCTGCCAGTATGTTACGTAGCACGTCATCCATTGGAGTCACATGCATTTTCAAAATATATGGTCCCTTCCAGCATATTTGTCGGGAATGTTTTGAATTCAGTACCTTTTCTAATGTGAACTAACTGTTTTGGAAACATCTCTGATATTTGCCTGGTTCCAGTTATTTTAAATTGAGTAGTTACAGGATCTAGTAGGTTTTTCTTGTTTTCAGTCCGAAGACTTATTTGATGTAGCTCTCTGCCTTAGCCTATAGTGTGTCAACCTCTTCATCTTTGCATATCTAGTTCAACCTACATCCACTCGAACCTTTTTACTTTATCAAGCCTAGGTCTTCATCTAAAGTACTTACACCTCGCCTCCCCCCCCCCCCCCCACCTCACCCAACTCCCCAACACCACCCACGCACACGCACTTCCCTTCATGATCAAAATGGCTATTCATTGTTGCCTTTGTACGCTACTTTTCAATCGATCCATTCATTTAGTCAAGATGCGTCGTAAGTCTCTTGGGTCCAAATTTCAATTTAGTATGTTGTCATTGCTAATCCGACCTATCCATATAATATTTAGCATTTGTCTGTAGCATCATATTTTAGAAGCTACCATTATTTTCTTCTGTGAACTATTTATCGTTCATGTATCACTTCCGCTGTTGTCAGCCTGCATTAATATCTTCTCTACTTAGGCCACCATCAATTCTTTTGCTCCACAGAGAGCAAAAATCATTACTTTCAATCTCTAAATTCTTAATATAATTCTTTCAGCATTGCTTGATTTCATTCGACTATATTCCATAGTCGTAATTTTTTATTGATGTTCACCTAACAACCTCCTTTCAAGAAATTATCCGCTTCGTTTCAGTCCGTCTCTAAGAGAATTACTATAACATAAGTAAACCTCGTCCACCTCTAATTTAATTTACTTTCCAAACTTTTTCTTGGTTTCCTTCACAATGTTTGCAATGTACAAATTAACTGACATCGGAGATAGGCTACGATGCGGTCTCGCTCTATCCCCAACTACTGCTTCCACGTCACATCTTTCGACTTTTATAACAGCAATTGGCTCCCTTACAAGTGGCGGATGACCTATTGATCTCTGTATTTATTCCTTATTTATCTCCACAACAGCAACCAGTTCATTCCTGTCAATATTTTTAACTTACACATATTATAAATGAGAATTTACCATTTCTCATTCTCTAACATATTTCGTATTCCGATTACCCCGTACATTACTGGAAGTTAGGAGATGGGACGATAATAATGCACCTCTGTAGCATAACCTTCTTGACGTAGAGGACGAATCAACGTTAATTTCCAGTCATGCGGTACGAGTGGACTTCAAAAAATAAGTTTACATTGTTACTGTAGGCCAGCCACGTAACTTTTATTGAATCCTGCATTTCATTTCAAAGTGACGCAGATACCAAAGGCTAAACAATCGAACATCCAGGATGGAATGTAACAGTATTATGAAAAGGATAGTTGCTACTCATCATATAGCGGAGATGCTGAATCGCAGACAGGCACAAAAAAAAAGATGTCACAAAATGATCTTTCAACCAACAAGGACTTTGTCAAAAATAGACAACAGACACACACACACACACACACACACACACACACACACGCACGCACGCACACACATGCACACGCAATCTAACTAACCCACGCATATAATCACAGTCTCTGGCAGCTGAAGCCGCTGTCTCTTGTCTAATTTTGACAGTGGACTTGTTGGCCTAAAGCTCATTTTTGGTTGTGCCTATCTACTCGTCATCTCTACCATATGGTTACTAGCAACTATCCTGGCACCACACATATACCAAACTCTATTTTTCAACACAGCTACCAAGTGTTTGTAAACAATTATCTGAACATTCTATCAATTGTTCAGTTCCACGACGATGTAAACCCACTCCTTGGTAAAGGAGCCTTTCGAGAACCGTGGCGATGTCTTCATTTTTGGAAAATCTCTTTCCTCCCAGGTGTTCTTTCAGCTTGCCGAAAAAATGGATATCACCTGGTGCTATATATGGGCTTCCGATCAGCATCCAACACATCTGTGTGCTCTTAGTCAGACTGTTGGCATCATTCAGCTGTGGCTGGAGGCCTGATTGCATTTGGTCCAAATATTGCCAAAATTCCAGTGTGAATCTGTTTACAGTCTCGACGTTTCGTCCACAAGAATCACATTGTCCCGGTACTCCAGCTGTGGAGCACGCTTCCAGTTGCCGCACCGTTTCAGTCTCACACTGTGGTGCATTGCGACCCTCGCCACAGCAGAACTGTGTGTGCGGGAAACTCCAAACATGTGCTGTACTGTCATCCGACAATGAGCCACTCTTTTTGTGCGATGATCTTATGGTCGGCCGGCCGTTGTGGCCGAGCGGTTCTAGGGGCTTCAGTCTGGAACAACGCGACCGCTACGGTCGGAGGTTTGAATACTACCTCGGACATGGATGTGTGTGATGTCATTAGGTTAGTTAGGTTAAAGTAGTTCTAAGTTCTAGGGGACTGATGACCTCAGATGTTTAGTGCCATAGTGCTCAGAGCCATTTGAATCATTTTTTCTTATGGTTGGACGACATTGACACATGCATCTTACTTTCTAAAGTTTCAAGATAGTTCTTCTTTTTACCATAAGTTTACTTTAGTTATTATTATTCTTCTCTTATTGCTGTAATAATTATTATTTGTTCAGTACTAGTAGTGAAGGTAGTGGTACTAGAGCTATCAGTATCCGGTTATTGCATTAATTCTCAATTATCTTACAGAAAAGCAGATCTTGTCTGTAATCTTTTCAGTTCTATTATTAGAGGTATTGTTACTATTCCTACAGCAATAATTATTTCCATAAACTGTCTTGTAAAACTTGGTTCCATATGAGAGAGGGACTGAAGACCGTAATTCCATCAGATTAGGTAAATACTCCAAATGTGGTACTCTCTCGTTAAAGCATACTCACACACACACACACACAAACACACACACACACACACACACAGGCGCGTGAGCGCAGAAGGGTGAAGAGAGAGAGAGAGAGAGAGAGAGAGAGAGAGAGCGGGAATGGGCTCGCGCCCTATGGTGTACCACCCAAAAGCAGAATAATTTTATACACGCGAATGACCCAAACTAATTTTCGTTGCAAAGTGTGCATTTTTTGCTGCAACTGCGATGTGAAAGTAGCGCCACATGTACCCTCATTACACGGAACCAGACTAATTACTAGGTATCGTCAAAAATATGTTGATGATCCGTCAGTATGTAACTGTCATATCACATTTTTTCTAAAAAAGTAAACGTTGTTTGTTTATTATGAAAATCTAATTAAGACAAACACTGTGACGAAGTTTACGAGACTTAAGGAAGGTCACAAGAGCAGGCAACAGAAGCTGACCACGCAGCAACTGCCATACAATTCTACATCGATTTCTAACAATAAACATAATAACCTTCATTTTTAAATGATCAGATACGTTCTGGTCATTACTTTACAGGAGTCTTTACAAAGCTTTAAACAGCCCATACACTGTTATATTTCTTTTTATAACAGCTAATATTATAAATCATATATTTTTCCTGGTAAAAATATGTAATTTTTGTATCCACACTGAAGCGCTAAAGAAGCTTGTATAGGCGTGCGTATTCAAATACAGAGATATTTTAACAGGCAGTATACGGGGCTCCAGTTGGCAACGTCTGTGTAAGATATCAAGTGTCTGGCGCAGTTCCTACATCGGTTATTGCTGCTACAATGGCAGGTTATCAAGGTTAAGTGAGTTCGAACGTGGTGTTATATTCGATGCACGAACGATGGGACACGGCATCTCCGAGGAATGATGAAGTGGAGATTTTCCCGTACTACCACTACAAGATTGTACCGGGAATATTAGGAATCCAGTAAAACATCAAATCTTCGACATCGCTGAGGCGGTAAAAGGATTCTGTAAGAACCGGACCAACGAAGACTGAAGAGAATCTTTTAACATGACAGAAGGTGCAACCCTTCCGCAAATTGCTGCAGATCTAAATGCTGGGCCATCAACAAGTGTCAGCGTGCAAACTATTCAGCGAAACATCATCGATGACTGCATTTTTGACGTTGGACTGTTGATGAGTGGAATCACGTTCCCTGGTAGAGTCTCGTTTCAAATTCTATGGAGCAGATGGATGTGTCCGTGTATGGAGACAACCTCATGAATCCATGGACCCTGTATGTCTGCAGGGGACTGTTCAGACTCGTGGAGGCTCTGTAATGGTGTGCGGCGTGTGCAGTTGGAGTGATATGGGACCCGCGATACATCTAGATACGACTCTGTCAGGTTACACTTTCGTTATCATCCTATATGATCACGTGCATCCATTCATATCCATCGTGAATTCCGACGGACTTCAGCAATTCCATCAGGACAATGCTTCCCTGCACAAGACCAGAATTGCTACAGAGTGACTCCAGGAACACTCTTTTGTGTTTAAACAGTACCGCTGTCCACCAAACTCCCCAGACAAAAACATTATTGAGCATATATGGAATGCTTTGCAACGTGCTGTTGAGAAGAGATCTTCACCCTCTCGTACTCTTACGGATTTATGGACAGTCCTGCATCATTAACGGTGTCAATTCCCTCCAGCACTACTTCAGAAGTCAGTCGATTCTATGACATATCGTTTTGGTCACTTCCGAGGGGCGTTTGAAAAGTCCGTGCAAAAATAAAAACTACTTACTTGTTTGGGGTAAACCTCTTTTATTTTTCGACATAGTCTCCTTTTAGACTTACACACTTCGTCCAACGCTGTTCTAATTTGATAATCCCTTCCAAATAAAAGGATTTGTCCAAGTCTGCAAAAAAGCTGTTAGTTGCTGCAATCACCTCCTCGTTTGAATAAAATCTTTGTCCCGCTAGCTATTTCTTCACATTGTCCGAGGCAGCCAAGTCTGGAAAACAGAGGGGATGTGAAACAAGTTGGAATCCTGTTTCCATTAATTTTGCGACCACATCAGGACTTTTTTGCGGTCCAATCGCCGGCCTTTTTCTAGTAGCTCCGTTTTCAATCGGTCCAATAATGATGAATAATATTCACCTGTAATAGTTTTACCCTTTTCAGATAGTCGATGAGGATTATCCCTTGTGAATTCCAAAAGACAGTCATTATGGCCTTTCTGGCTGAAGGAATTGTCTTCGCCTTTGTGGTGCAGATTCCCCCTTGGTAATTCATTGTTTAGATTGTTGTTTGGTCTCAGGAGTACAGTAATGTGTCCATGTTTCATCCACAGTGACGAAACGATTCTTAAAGTCCTGCAGATTCTTATTGAAGAGCTGCAAACCATCTTTGCAACACTTTACATGATTCCGTTTTTGGTCATGTGTGAACAATCGCGGAACTCATCTTGCAGATAGCTTTCTCATGTCCAAATGTTTATGCAAAATATTATGTTCCCGTTCATTCTAGATGCCCACAGTACTCACAATCTCAGGAACCTCACCACATCATGCATTTTATGAATGATTTCTGGAGTCGTAACCTCCACAGGGCGTCCAGAACGTTCTGCGTAACTTGTGCCCATGTGGCCACTCCGAAAATTTTGAAACTACTTATAAACTGTTATAATCGAAGGTGCAGAGTCACCATAGTGTTTAACAGTCTTCTCTTTATTCTCCTGAGGCGTTATGCCTTTCATAAAGTAATGTTTAATCTCCACACGGAATTTTTTTTCGTCCATTTTTTGACAATCACTCGACTTCCTTGATTCACATGAATGCCAAACACAAAGAAATATACCAAAACAGCTGAAACTTTGTGTGCGTTCTTTCCAAAGATGCTACTAACTAAAAATGACCTCGATACGTGCCAGTGGTACCATCTCTCGGACTTTGCACGAACTTTCCAAACGCCCCTCGTACGCGTGCTCGCGGCGGTCCTACACGGTATTGGGCAGGTGTACCATTTCTTTGACTCTTCAGCGTAATGCACATTACATTTCTTTCACATATTTACCAATTATTTTGAATTTTTACACTTATGCGTGCATATTCAGTCTTACTGTTTTCCTTCTGATGATCACACATATGCTTACCGTTGAACAACAAAGTAAACAACACTTGTGCATTATGTAATACAACTACCTCACACATTTAAGTAAATGACCCCTACCTTTTACAAATCCCTTCAGATCCTTGAACGCCATGCTCTCCGCCTCGCCTATCACATCCGTCGACCCCTCCCCCACGCGGATCCTGTACGACCTAATTTCGTTCCCCCACCTACTCCTTTTCCTCAAACGGATACGGATCCTCTACACCTCCCGTAAACTCGACCCTCCTCACCCGCTTGTCTCACCCATCCTCTCCCACCCCCGCCTGCTGCCGCACCTGTATTCCCACATCCCACCTGCTCTCCATCTCTCCACCCTCCTTACCCTCTCCCAAGGTGGCTTCCGCCAGCTTCCCCACACTGATGATGCCCTCCTCCCCTCCATCTACCCCTCCTATCAACTTTGATGCTCCCCTCCCACTTCCTGTGTCTTTTCCTTTGGTTCCTTTGGGCACCCTCCCTCCCTTCTCTCTCCTTTTCCCCCCATCCCCCCTTCCTCCACCCCTTCCCCTGGGCTCCCTCTCCCCCTTCCTCCCTTCGTCCTCCCCCTATCTCCCCTGCCCGTGGCATCTCTGCTCACCCCTCTCCCTCTCCCCCCCCCCCCCCCCCTCCTCCTCTCTTGGAAGGTTCCCGGTCTCGTACACACTCAGTGGACATTCGCGCGCTGGAGATCATCGCCATCAATGTCTAGTGTGTGTGCCTTCGTGTTTGTGTTTAGTGTTCTTTCGCCGTCACGCCACCACCGTTCACCTGTGCCATCGCAGTCGTCCGTGTTTTGTGCGCCGTGCCAGCAGGTTTTAGTGTTTTTGGTTGTCCAGCGTGAACGGCTTCATGTTTTTACCCGCCATTTTTTGTATTATGTGTACCTACTTTATGTCATTTATTGTACCACTCGCGGCTGAAGAGCAGCGTACTATGCTACTGACAGACTACCTTTATACAAGGTGTTTAAAATAACAATAAAGAAAAAAAATTAAGTAATTGAATTACAGAATGCAAAAAGAAACCTCGAAGTGGCATTTACGTTTACATTCGTCATCTCACTACCCATTAGTCTACGTAAGACCAAGCTCCCGAAGAGACAAGCTCTCGTAACGAAATACGCAGATATCGCACACTTACTGATACAGAGGGATCGAATCCCATTCTGAACCGCAGTTCAGGCAGTAACGTTTCAAGCGTGTAGTAAGCCTCAGCATGCTGTGACGTACGTGCGTAAAACAGAGACGCTCTGTGAAGAACGAGAAAAGCAGAAAGGCCACGTGATGTGTGGGTGGGACGTCACGGCGAGGCGGGGCCAGGCGGCGGGGCGGCCGTGATTTGCACTGGCGACGTCCTGCCGGCGGTAATAGCGTCGGCTGGCAGGGCCAGCCGGGGGCGGCCTAGGGCCACACGCTTTAATAGCTCTGCGTGGTCGCTCGTCACCGCGAGGCCACCCGGCACAAGCGCCTTTATTGCTGTCGGGGTTTCCCGTCTTCCTTTCCAACGCTGCTAACATATGGAGAGGAAAATATCGCTGACCTCAGTTTGGCACCGCTTGAGGCTTAAAAATATTTTTCACTCGCAAAGCGATGATTGTAGAAAAACAACAAAAGCAACTTTCCGCATTAAAACTCTAGTCAGCCAAATAGAATAAAGAAATCTTGTCATTTCATCAGCAAGGCAAAAACAATGTCGTATAAAAATAGAAACTTAATTCTCAGGATGAATTCAAACCATGCTGTCAGTCGTGAAGTAACAGTCTGGTCAACAGCATCAAGACGACGATATAAAGTCAATACGCAGTAAAAATGTCTTCGTTACTGCTAAGTCAGAAACAACGGCAGTGTTTAATAATCACCGTATAAATAAAGGAGGTGAATTAAATAAAAACAGCTCAGTAAAACGGCTTTCCTAGACTGCTGTCTCAAATACACCTTTATGCTACTACCTAGGGAGGAACTGAGTGAAAAAAAAAAATGGTTCAAATGACTCTGAGCACTATGGGAGCACTGAGGTCATCAGTCCCCTAGAACGTAGAACTACTTAAACCTAACTAACCTAAGGACATCACACACATCCATGCCCGAGGCAGGATTCGAACCTGCGACCGTAGCAATCGCGCGGCTCCGGACTGAAGCGCCTAGAACCGCTCGGCCACCAGGCCGGCCGGAACTGAGTCAATAATTAAATCACTCGCTGGACACATTGAGCAGGAAGTTCCTAACATTAGTCGTCTTCTTTCGTTCAGCTTAGACATTTACTTGTGCTGTTTACAAAATATTACTGGTGAAGTCGGACCATTGTAAAATGAGCCGGCCGGAGTGGCCGTGCGGTTCTAGGCGCTGCAGTCTGGAGCCGAGCGACCGCTACGGTGGCAGGTTCGAATACTGCCTCGGGCATGGATGTGTGTGATGTCCTTAGGTTTAATTAGTTCTAAGTTCTAGGCGACTGATGACCACAGAAGTTAAGTCGCATAGTGCTCAGAGCCATTTGAAACATTGTAAAATGAGACTAATAACTTCGTCTCAAACTTTAAGAACAGACCGCAAAAGGTCATTCTTAAATGTAATGGGAACAGCTTTTAGGAGGCGTCGGGAGTGGGACACAATCAAGTGGGAGTCCCCTTAGGGATTAGTGCTGGGACCACAACAGTTCTTAATTCTCAATTTTTTCTGTTTGATACATAACACTAACTTGGTAACGAGGGATACTGAGTGCCACAAAGACAATTTATCAAACAGTGCAGTCCAGCACATAGGTTCTTGACTTGTAGAAAATAATTGATGGCAAATCACGGAGAGAGTCAGTTTTGACATTTCATAGTACACAGTTCAACTATAATCGACATTATGATTACACAAAATGAACGTATGATTAGTAAGTCTGAACAATCCAGATTACTTGGTGTTAAGCTACTATGAAGTCCATGTTCGAAATCTTGCTTAGAGACTGAATGCTGCTCTAGGTATTTACCGTAAGAATAGACTCTACAGTAAGTGATAGACCACCACGAAAGTTACTCCCCTTTTCTTATTGTCATTCGCATATGTCATATATCATTATTCCCGTTCGCAATGGGCATTTTTGGCACAGAAACGGGCGGTTCGAGCTATAAATATACATGGGGACTCACAGACGACAGTACTTTTCGTCTCTTTCACTCTTTCTTTCTTTCTATTTGCATTAACATCTTCATGAGTGGTATTAAAAAGCAATACTTTTAAATGTCCTCAGAATAGGAAGTAATTTGCTACTGTAGTAATTTTACTGTGTGGAGTAGCCGAAGCATTAAGTCCTGGAGGTTCACCTTGTTTGCGTGCATCATCTTTCAGTTAAACGTCCATTTCAGACCACATGACATTTTGAATTTCAGTTGCTGTATCACATTTTGTTTTGAATGTTATGGTGTAGTAAACAGCGCATAGGCGGAAAGAATGCATTCAACGTCTCTGCGAAGGAGGGGAAACGTCAGCTCGCATTATAGAGGAGAGGAATCAATATCGAATACACAGGGGATCAAGTGTTACCGTCAGCGTTAGAAGACTGGAAATCAAGTAACGCAGAAGGCAAAGACAGCATATCTTTAGAATTTCTAACATCATTCGCGGAAATGGAAACGAAACGCCTGTTCAAGCGCTGATATGTGGGTCTTATACTGCCTGACAAAAAAAGTGAAGCACTCATAGGACATGGTCAGATGTTAGCGTAACTTCGCCACGTACAGACATCGGTGGGTATGTAAGTGATTAATTATTGTTGGATATCACTGAGACAAGTAGAACGGCCTTAAGGATGCACAAGTGCTTTGTATGTTAGTGTTGTTAGAAGGCCTTATGTGAACAGCGTCAGATGTTTTCTGGTCACTGTAAAGGACATAGAGGTACCGCATACTCGTGGGAGCTAACGTTTATCACCACCTGACAGATTTTAAAAGGGGCCATATTGCGGTTCTCCATTTCCCAGGCTGAATGAATCGTGCACTGTCTGTATTTGCAGGGCAATAAGAGGTAGCAGCGGTCTGATGTTGGACTGTATGGCAACGTTAGGAGAGGCATACATGTCGTCAAATGTTTCGTGCGACCTCGTCTGACCACCACGACAGGGGGAGGAGGGGAGGGGGAATCGCAGCATTGTGTTCACTAAGCGCATAGCAATCCCTTCACATATGAATCTGCCATCCGAGAACAAGTAATGGACTCCCTGAAACGTCCTGCGTGATCTCGCATCAATGGTCAGAGATAAGCAGCTGCAGGACTAGGAAATTATCGGCGGATGCGTTGGCTGCCGTTTGGGCTGCCGTGTTTGGGCTGTCGTGACCAAGAAATATGGACTCCTGGTGAAGGGTGCATTATTTAAGCAATGATTCGTGGTTCTGCACGACACTGAATGGGCATTAATGGTGAGTATGGTGTCAACGGAGGAAGAGGTCCCATTGTTTCAATGATGTGGAGAGGTACAGCTGTGTACGACCTGTCGTCATAGTATGCGGAACGGTCGAGTATGGATTCAGGTCAGGGCTAGTAGTGACTGAGGACACTGCGACGGGCTAACGGTACGTCACTGCCATCGTGAATTCTCAGAGCCATTTTTCAACAGGATGGTACTCGTCCACACGTGGCACAATTCTCTACGAGCTGCCTGTGTGATGTTCAGGTAATCCTGTGTAAGAGAGATCGCCATATTTGCCCCCAATGGAAAATATATTGGATTCGCTTGCACGTAAAGTTAGTCCCATTGTTGGTATCCAGGATATGTAGGACCAGTTACGACAGTTATGGGCTAGGACATCATACAACATCTCAGGGACACCATCCTCAAACGGAATCATTACATGCATTAAGGCCAGAGGGTTGCTACGTGCGCTCATACTATCAAGTTCTTCCCAAAACTGACTCGACTGTGTAATAAGAATAAGTACTCTATTAAAATCACGTATATTCATTTCGTTTCTTCCTCCCTTTCTGCGAGCTTTACTCTTATTGTCAGACACATATGAGACTGGAGACGTATAGTCATACAATTGCGAATATAAGGACAGAAGATATGTGTCTATGAATAGTACAATCAACTTAACAACTGATGCATCGAAGCTACTGACAGGAAAAGTATACAGAATAATGGAAAAGGAACTCGAGAATCTGTAAGCTGACGATCAGTTTGGCGTTAGGGAAGATAAAGGCGCCAGAAATACACTTCTGATGCTGCGCTTGATAATGGAAGTAAGACATAAGAAAATTCCTTCGTCATTGTAAAATGGTACAAAACGCACAATATTCTCAGTTAGATACCTGTAAATTCTATGGAAAGATATTTAATATAGAATATGTGTAAAAACGAAGAAGGAAAAACAAGAACCAAAAACCACAACGAAGTGCTCGGCCTGTAAAGGGTATGAAAAAGAGACATAGACTTTCGCCACTTATGTTTTATCCATACATAGAAGATGAAATGTTATTATATTGAAAGTAAGGGAAAAAAGGAAGGAAGAGTAGGATTTAACTCACCGTCGACATCTCGGTCATTAGCGGCGGAGCGCAACCTGCTAATATTTCATGGATGGGGAAGGAAATAAGCAGTGGCCTCTGAAAGAAACCATTCCGGTATACATCTGGAGCGATTTAGGGAAATCACGGAAAGCCTAAATCTTGATGGCTGCACGCGGATGTGTACCGTCGTCCTCTCGAATGCCAGTCCAGTCTGTCAACACTGCGGCACCCCCCTCGGTAAAAGAAATGTTCATGATGCGATAAAAATTTAGGGTGCAAGGAAATCAGTGATAACATTTGTTCATGATATTGCTGTCCTGACCGAAAGTGAAGAAGAAATACGCGACCTGCTGAATGAATGAATAATCCCACGGGTGAAGAATATGGATTCGTAACAAACTGAAGAGTGTCGAAAGTAATGAAGAGTAGCAGAAATGTGGTTACAGACAAAATTAACGGTAAAATTGGTGACCACGAACAATAAGTGAAAGAATGAACAACATGACGGACGAATCAAGAGGACAAAAAAAGCAGAATAGCACTGGCAAAGACGGAATTCCTGCGCAAAAGAAGTCTATTAGTATCAACTATCGACCGCAGTTTGAGGAAGCAATTACTAAGAATACACGCATAGTGAGTAGAACTGTATAGCAGTGTAGCATAGCCTATGGAAGAAACTGAACAGAAGAGAAATGAATGATTATCGAAATGTGGTGCTACAGAAGGATTCAGAAAATTAGATGGACTGATAAGGAAGGAATAAGGAGGTTCCCCTCAAAATTGGTGAAGAACATAACTGGGGCCTGGGGTACCTGACTCAAGAAACACATACAACAATACAATACAGGGTGAGTCACCTAACATTACCGCTGGATATATTTCGTAAACCACATCAAATACTGACGAATCGATTCCACAGACCGAACGTGAGGAGAGGGGCTAGTGTAATTGGTTACTACAAACGATAAAAAAATGCACGAAAGTATGTTTTTAACACAAACCTACGTTTTTTTTAAATGGAACCCTGTTAGTTTTGTTAGTACATCTGAACATATAAACAAATACGTAATCAGTGCTGTTTGTTGCATTGTAAAATGTTAATTACATCCGGAGATATTGTAACCTAAAGTTGACGCTTGAGTACCACTCCTCCCTGTTCGATCGTGTCTATCGGAGAGCACCGAATTACGTAGGGATCCAGAGGGAACGGTGATGGTCCTTAGGTACAGAAGAGACTGGAACAGCACATTACGTCCACTTGCTAACACCTTTTTATTGGTCTTTTTCACTGACGCACATGTACATTACCATGAGAGGTGAGGTACACGTACACACGTGGTTTCCGTTTTCAATTACGGAGTGGAATGGAGTGTGTCCCGACATGTCAGGCCACTAGATGTTCAATGTGGTGGCCATCATTTGCTGCACACAATTGCAATCTCTGGCGTAATGAATGTCGTACACGCCGCAGTACATCTGGTGTAATGTCGCCGCAGGCTGCCACAATACGTTGTTTCACATCCTCTGGGGTTGTAGGCATATCACGGTACACATTCTCCTTTAACGTACCCCACAGAAAGAAGTCCAGAGGTGTAAGATCAGGAGATCGGGCTGGCCAATTTATGTGTCCTCCACGTCCTATAAAACGCCCGTCGAACATCCTGTCAAGGGTCAGCCTAGTGTTATTTGCGGAATGTGCAGGTGCACCATCATGCTGATACCACATACGTCGACCCGTTTCCAGTGGGAAATGTTCGAGCAACGTTGGCAGATCATTCTGTAGAAACGTGATGTATGTTGCAGCTGTTTTGGCCCCTGCAATGAAGTGAGGATAATGTTTCAAGCGTCAACTTTAGGTTACAATATCTCCAGATGTAATTAACATTTTACAATGCAACAAACTGCACTGATTACGTATTTGTTTATATGTTCAGATGTGCTAACAAAACTAACGTGGTTCCATTTAAAAAACATAGGTTTGTGTTAAAAAACATACTTCCGTGCATTTTTGTATAGTTTGTATTAAACAATTACACTAGCCCCTCTCCTCACGTTCGGTCTATGGAATCGGTTCGTTAGTATTTGATGTGGTTTACGAAATATATGTAACGTTAGGTGACTCACCCTGTATAAAGAATGTACTTGTAATAAGGTGCGGCAAATAAAAGTGGCCCAGAGAACAGAGTATCAGGTACAAGGAAACTCAGCAGAGGAAAGGAAATACAGTACTACCCCCACTACAACAGATGTTGAAAGTGACCGCCACACATCTCTTGGTACTCTTGGGCCCTGGTCATCAAGTTACCATAGACGGATCGAATCCGAACTGCTGGAATTGCTGCAGTCTCATTCGACATGTGCTGCTGCAGTTCTTGATCTCTGTTAAAAACAACAATAATATAATAGTAAGATACATTAATATAAATAAGTACTATGTATATAATTTTCATGTCTTTAATGAAGCAAAATTTACAAACTACTTCATCAAAGTCGACCAGTTTTTCTCTTTCCGCTACATCACTGAGGCGATCTTGTCCCATCGCTGATCGCAGCTATGTGAAAATTAATTTTAATTTGCTGAATGAGCACAGTTAGTAATACTCTTTCCACTACGTCACTGAGGCGATCTTGACCCATGCGAAAATTAATTTTAATTTGCTGAGTGACCACAGCTAGTAATATATTTGCGGCAAATATCAACCGATATAGATTCGTCGCATTTATTACATGTGATTTGTGACTGGGCAGTCTGTTGTTGCTTCCCATCGCGTATAGTACATATTCTTTTGTGATGTGAATCAATATTACTGATTCTGTAACGAAGGACACTGGTTTCCGATCTCTATTTCATATCAGCTTGCTTAGACCTGAGCTCCAGATTAATGATTAAATGTTATTACATTCCATAATGTGTTGAGTAAACAGTCTGAGGCTATCATTCGAACTGGTGTGTCATTATTTGAACGAATTAATCAAGAAAAATCTAGGGTGTTGAGCTCACACTATTATCTTACTGGTAGTTTCATTACGTTTTCCTTTTAATTATCGCTATCCATTTATTTATTTTATTACTTCACTAATGTCTTTGCTAGTTAAGGTGGTTCATGAATAATCGCTCCAAGGGTATAACGCAACAGAGCATCATAGAACCGCATTTGACCAGATGCACCGTATTAAAATCTAAGCTTGTCTACATCTACATCTACATGATTACTCTGCAATTCACATTTAAGTGCTTGGGAGAAGGTTCATCGAACCACAATCATACTATCTCCCTACCATTCCACTCCCGAACAGCGGGTGGGAAAAACGAACACCTAAACCTTTCTGTTCGAGCTCTGATTTCTCTTGTTTTAGTTTGATGATCATTCCTACCTATGTAGGTCGGGCTCAACAAAATATTTTCGCATTCGGAAGAGAAAGTTGGTGACTGAAATTTCGTAAATAGGTCTCCCCGCGACGAAAAACGTCTTTGCTTTAATGACTTCCATCCCAACTCGCGTATCATATCTGCCACACTCTCTCCCATATTACGTGATAATACAAAACGAGCTGCCCTTTTTTGCACCCTTTCGATGTCCTCCGTCAATCCCACCTGGTAGGGATCCCACACCGCGCAGCAATACTCTAACAGAGAACGAACGAGTGTAGTGTAAGCTGTCTCTTTAGTGGACTTGTTGCATCTTCTAAGTGTCCTGCCAATGAAACGCAACCTTTGGCTCGCCTTCCCCACAATATTATCTATGTGGTCTTTCCTACTGAGATTGTTCGTAATTTTAACACCCAGGTACTTAGTTGAATTGACAGCCTTGAGAATTGTACTATTTATCGAGTAATCGAATTCCAACGGTCTGCTCGACTTCTGTTGCTTAGGCAGCAAAAAATCGATAATGATTGGGATTAATTTCACATTATTGTTGCCATGCCTGCAGCTGACTTGCACTCTGGCTTCCCCTACAACTCACTCTATCATGGAAAACGTCCTGTTGGACTGATCCTGTTTCTTGCCTGTGTTTTCCATGTGTTCCTTTCTTCGCTGATTCTTCGATGAACCTCTGCATTCTTTATCTTACGAGTCCACTTAATATTTAACATTATTCTACAGCACCGTATTCTCCACTATTTCATTTCAACCCTATTTCGTCTTTTGTCACAGTGCATACAGTTCTGTTCTCTCTACATACATTACCATAATTTCATCCTTGGCATTTAATTATAGTAGACTTCTTTTGCCCACGAATTCCGTCTTTGCTAGAACTGTTTTGTTTTTTGTATCCACTTAGTTCATCCGTCATCTTACTCATTCTTTCACATCATCTTCTTTGTTGTCACCAGATTTACTATTAATTCAATCAATATCCTCATTTCCACTACACTTCGTTGCTTTCTGCTTTCTTCAGTTTACTACCAATCGATATTCTTCACTTATGAGACTATTCATTCCATTCAACAAGTCATGCATCTCTTTTTCACTTTCGCTCAAGACAGCAATGTTACCTGCAAATCTTACGACTGATGACGTTAACAGTCGGCTTTACCTACGCTCTTTGTCATATTCAGAGATGTATCAGATAGTAATCACTACATCGTATTTGCATTCACTGGCGATGCAGTCCTGCGTTAAATGACCATTTAATATTTAAAAAGTTACCAAACTCTCATTAAATAAACATATGGACTGATGAGCTAATAGGAAGTGAATCCCATGCTGGCAATAATCAAAAGT
Source organism: Schistocerca serialis cubense (assembly GCF_023864345.2). Lineage (NCBI taxonomy): Eukaryota > Metazoa > Arthropoda > Insecta > Orthoptera > Acrididae > Schistocerca > Schistocerca serialis. The sequence goes on along the minus strand of NC_064643.1, from coordinate 505,114,496 downwards.
GCGCGTGTGGAGGAGTCGTGGTTTTGGTATTATTCGTGAAATAGTTAATAACTATTTACTCATTTGTTTAGCAATATCAGAGACTTTTTCATTCTTTAGTTGACAGCAAGAATTACTTAATATGTCACGCGCATATAATTCATGTCTGTATCACCTTTCATTAATTTTTTAAATAACTATTGTGTTTAACATCGGTAACTTCGTTAGTAATAATTTTACAAACATGGTAATAATTTTAGTGAGCTCGTCTCACTATCACGAATCAGACATTGCCTTTAGATTTTTCGTAGCATTTCTGTAAGCAGTTTTGATATTTTTGATGAATTACTGAATTTTAATTTTAACATGTTTCCCAGACAATCTGGCCTCGTTTCCTCTAGCACATGGTAGCACATTCTCTCCCCCTTCCATTTGGCCGTGACTGCTACGGTCGCAGTTTCGAATCCTGCCTCGGGCATGGATGTGTGTGATGTCCTTAGGCTAGTTAGGTTTAAGTAATTGTAAGTTCTAGGGGACTGATGACCTCAGATGTTAAGTCCCATAGTGCTCAGAGCCATTTGAACCTTCTATTTGGAAAATGAAATGAACGTTTGGGATTGTTGGCCGTGAGGCCCCATCAACGGGAATTCGGCCGCCGAGTGCAAGTCTTATTTCTGGCGACGCCACACTGGGCGACTTGCGTGCCGGTGATGAAAATTAAAAAATGATGAAGTTAACACAACACCTAGTCTACGAGTGGAGAAAATCTCCAAGCCGCCCGGGAATCGCACCCAGGCCCACCGTATGGAAGGCAAGCACGTAATCACTCTGCTAAGGAGGCGGACTTTCCACTTGGAATTTCCATGTCGCTGAGTCGCTGTAACCTGCCGAGCAGCCCCCAGTAGCTCACGGCTCGCTGTAATAGCCTGCGTGCTCTACCCAGCGCCAAGCCTGATAGCTGGCCCAGAACTTTCCGGTCACACACCGCTTACCCAAGTATTCAGCATAGACACAGCTCTCATAGTAGATTTGCTGCGCATGATCTAATAAGACATTGAAATAAATCTAATGAACAGTTAATCGCGTAGAGTGCAAAAGCACCTCTTAAGTTGAAAAAATTGGCCAAAGATAAACTGTTTACTAAAGAAATAGTTCTTGTTGTGTATAGTGCTAAGGCTGTAAACAGAGAAAGATAACTTAATCACTTAGTTTGTACATGCTGTGTACATTACACCATACGGGAAATGCCTTGATCCTTTACTAACATGATAAATACCTGTATAGATATAAGTGAATGTATGTATTTGTGTGTGTGCGTGTGTTGTGTGTATGTGTGTGTGTGTGTGTGTGTGTGTGTGTGTGTGGTTGGGTGTGTGGTTGTGTGGGTGGAGGGTGGGTGGAAGATGGGTAGCTGGGTGGATGTGGGTGTTCTAACAAAGCTTGAGAAAGCCTATATTTTAAAGAAACTTGTTGGGGGATCACTCACTTGGTGGAAAAATGCATTCCGAAACCATGATATTCCCAGCGTTTGTGAACAGGGTAGGAGGAAGTGGGTGACATTTAAATGAAGCGAAAAGAGTGGTCCAACTAAAACATTCATATTTCTTTACGTACTACACGAATATGTAATAAAAATGGGGGTTCCTATTATAAAAAAAACGCAGTTGATATCCGTTTGACCTATGGCAGCGCCATCTAGCGGGCCAACCATAGCGCCATCTGGTTTCCCCCTTCAAGCCAGACAAGTTTCGTTCTTTGTAGTTTTTTCGTTTGCCGCTTATTTCGTGAGATATTTGGTCCGGTCACGATCAATGGACCACCCTGTATACAAATAGAACATAAGTTATCATGTAGCTGCTGTCAAATGTTTCAGCACCATTATTACAATATTAGATCAGAGGAATTACAGTCCACTTCCATCATGCGATTGTTGCTAGCTCACTCTTTTCTTGCAGTAATGTAGATTTTGTGTTTGCGCGTGCGTGTGTGTGTGTGTGTGTGTGTGTGTGTGTGTGTGTGTGTGTGTGTGTGTGTGGAAAAGGTAGAGCTGTTGGTCTCACATTCATATCTGACCAGTTTATTTATTTTCGCAAATCACCATTGCATGTTGATTTCCCACTCGATAGTACTCCTTTTACTTTTCCAATATATGATGAATTGTACTGCAATGTCATATCTTACTAAGTTGGAAATGCATTGCAACCACCGTTTTCCTACTCGTCTGGATGACGCACGTGGCGTCGTAATTCATTGCCGAGTTGATACTGTCAGACTGTTGTACAAACGTACAAGAGTTGTTTGTTCCATATACCAGTCACTAGTGGAAGGAAAACGACATTGCCTCATATTGTTTGGTAGACGCCCAAGACCTTTCCATTCTCAATGGCCGCTCCTAGATAATATATTGCACCCTAGACTAGTACTGATACAAGTCAACTCCTTGTTGCATCTGTTTCCTTTCTGAAAGTGTTGTCTTCATAAAAAATGTAAGTCTATAAAAGAAGTACGTGTTAATGTGAGCATGAGAACCTGTGTTGACAGATAGTCAAATGTAATACTCCTTTCTGATTAATTCAATACACTCGTAATTTGTGCATGACATAAACCTGGAGCTGCTTGCACGTTAAGTGACACACTGTCCAACAGTCATCTGAGCTAACCACGAGAACACTCGAAGTCTGTGTAAGAAACAGCGATAAGTTTGATATTATTATTAAAGAGTTCTGTGTAGATTAAAGATATTTTTATTTTGTATTCTTTGAGACGCAGAATTTTTGTGCTGTTTCATTGAACACTCCCATTTCTTAACGACAACATAGTAAAGAAAATAATTTAAGCTGGAACGTACAATTATGTGTTCTTTGTTTTATTATTGTTGATTGGTATAGACCACTTCTAAATCCGACATTTGGATGCCAGATATATGAATTTTTAATTGAGTAGAACGTCAGGATTCAGGGTGTGACACAGGGCGATTTTCGACACTTGTCAAACTGCTGGGCGGAGTGCTGCTGAGCAAGACGGAAGTTATCCAGGTGGGGTTACAGGGCGGGGCCATAATGGGGAAAAAGTATAGCATTTTCAGTGATCTGAAAGCTTGGTAGAGGAATACTCGCCTTGAAAACTCGAAGTAAGATTAGTTTCAGTAGAAAGACACCCCTTGGCAACAATCTAACGGTATCATCCATGGTCCTGAAAGGTGGTAGACGAGAAAAAAGTAGGCCTACTTTGGAGTAGCAGATATTACAAGAAGGATTACGAAAGAGTTTGCGCATAAGGAGCAAGCGTGAACCATCAAAATACCAAAACAGTTAACATTAAGGAAAGTATCATGACGTACATCACAGACAGCAAGAAAGTTATAAATGGATGTTGCAGCCCATTGTTTTCGGCAGAGCCGGCCGTTGTGGCCGTGCGGTTGTAGGCGCTTCAGTCCGGAACCTCGCTGCTGCTGTGGTCGCAGGTTCGAATCCTGCCTCGGCCATGGATGTGTGTGCTGTCCTTAGGTTAGTTAGGTTTAAGTAGTTCTAAGTCTAGGGGATTGATGACCTCAAGTCCCATAGTGCTCAGAATCATTTGAACCATTTTTTTCTTTTTTTTTCGGCGGATCGCGATGGGCAGTGACTGAGGGTAGATATTAGCTGATGGTAGCTCAGCCGCAGTATCACAATAAGCTTTTTGGTAGTTCAACTTAGGTTTGTATAGAATAAATATGAGCGTTGATATGTAAACTTACTTTCATTGCTGTTTACAAATTATACTTTTGACTGTGACAGTAACTACAGATTTAGACATGGTTTGAGCAGATGAAGAATGCATCTCTAGTGTTATCACGTCATCTCTCATAGTGACACTGGTAAGTGTTATGAGGCTTCTTATCTTACTGTGAGTGGAGGGGGATTGCCGATTTCAGCACAATATCCAGACTACGTTTCTGATGACATCATCAACGATGTCATGCAATGGTATTATGTCAGATTCATCCCTTAATCCGACCACCACCCTCTGATATCGTAATCGAAGATGGCTGATATAGGCAATTCCCCTATGTATAAAATGGTGGCACATTCTGAATTCAAAGTAGCTCAGCTGCGCTATGTGTAAAACTGAGTTGTCCACCCATCCCTCTGATGTCTGAGTGAAGTAGTATGAAATGGAAGGTTCAAATGGCTCTGAGCACTATGGGACTTAACTGCTGTGGTCATCAGTCCCCTAGAACTTAGAACTACTTAAACCTAACTAACCTAAGGACATCACATAGATCCATGCCCGAGGCAGGATTCGAACCTGCGATCGCAGCAGTCGTGCGGTTCCAGACTGTAGCGCCTAGAACCGCTCGGCCACTCCGGCCGGCGAAATGGAAGGAAACTCAAAAAATCCAAGATAGGTAATTTTCTTATCGATGGGAAATTCCAAATATCTAAGATAGTGGAACTCGGCCACTTGTGTTAAGTACAGAATCAAGATGGTGGACCTGAGCATACTTTGCGTGGGTGGGACATTCAAAATACCCAAGATGGAGGAATTAGGCCAATTGTGTTAAGTACAGAACGAAGATAGTCTGGGTTTTCCCCATCTTTATAATTCCACAGCTCACTGGCGTGACCAGCAGGATTATCTGACCAGTTCTCCAGTACAGAGTTAGATTTCATGTTGCGTGTCAATTCAGTGTGATCGAATTGGCACTCTTGCTCTCAATAAAAAACTGTAAGAAATTCAAAAATTGAAAACAGTACTTCCGATCACTGGCACTAGCACGTTATTTGTGCTGGAACTGCAGTCACCTACCCACTCTCTGGGCGTAACAAGTAACTTCTTCTAATTTAAATTGGTGGAAAATTCTAAACTCTCGGACACACGGCGAACTATGACCCTGGAGCCGGAAGGTTCACCACAAGGGATTAATGAGTAGGTGGGTGACAAACAAGCTCTAGTTGGTCTGGTTGCATAAAAAATCAAGGTGATAGCTATGGAACTAGAACTAGCCGATTTCATCACTGACCAGTCCCTGATTGTCAAAACACGCGAAGTGCTTCAGGCATCTACCCTCTCTGTTTGAGAGGTAAACACTTTTATATGGAGTGGGAAGTCGAACCGCTGCCATTAAATACTTCGCAAATACTGGTGACGAAAAAGGACGACATGGTAAGAGAGCGGCGGTCAACAGCCTAGCTAGACATAGTATTTCGAGACAAGGAATAGTCAGCAGTGCTAGGTGCCGGGCCCCAATGCCTCAGAGTGGACGAGGGCCGCATCAGTCCAGTAACTCACATGGTAGCGTACCTATGCGTCATCTAGAACAAAAGTGAGCGGCCAGATCCGTAAGCGAGATCACGCATCATCCTCGTAGGGCAGTGAAGTCACCACTCCTCGCCGCCCAGCAGGGTGTTGCAAGACAGCGACCGTGAAATCCAACTGGGCCGTAAGCGCCTGCTGGCCTAGCATCGATGTCTCCACTGCCTTGGAAGTCTGACTCCAACACACTATGTAGTCGCTGTGCTGCGTCCCATTTCACCGAAGTCAACTGCCAGCACTACACTCCATGCGAATGTCGCCCACCACGAGGTCCAGTCAACCTACTGTCCATGCGAATGTCGCCCACCACGAGGTCCAGTCAACCTACTGTACGTAACCTTCACAGTCGCTGAATCAGTCCACGAAGTCACTTGTCTAGGAGCGTTGTTTTAGTTTGGTAGTCGTAGCGCGAAATGCTTACATACTCCTACTTTAAGTGCTGCAAATAGTTTTGTGCGCGGCAGAGGAACCATTGTGATGAGTGAAAGCAGTGCCTTGCTTCGTACGAAATGAACGGTGACAAGTGTCACATGCTTGCTACCAAACATAGGTAGCAGCACCGTAAACCCATTCTGAATCGTTGTAGAACAATTTTCTATCATTTCAACTTACGAAGGTACCCGCCAAGTCATTTGTGAACTGTAATGGATCTAGAACACTGACCCGAAGTGGCCCAAAATTATCTCAGCGTCTTAAGATCACTCAGAACGACATAGGAAAATTGTGTTGAAGATAAGCCTTGGTGTAGGCACGTTCCCCGCAACAAACAACACCATCTGAAACGTTTTATCCATGCTGCCAGAGAAACTTCAAGATGATATTAGCACATTCCATTTGCTCGAACAAGTATTAATGATACTTACATTCTTAATGGCCATGCAGAAAGATCAACGTGGGTTAACGAGATCCATGAAGGAGTGAGCCATGACGGATCTCTTCCGCTTGTCAATATACGATATATGAGACAGAGGAAATACCCTCTGATGTCAAGAAGAATGTAGCAATCCCAATTTAGAAAATGGCGGGTACTGACGAGAATGAATATTGTAGACTAGTCAGTTTGACGTTGCAAGATACTGACACGAATTATTTACAGAAGAATAGAAAAAGCGGTAGAAGCCGGCCTCAAGAAAGATCGGTTAGGATTCCGAAGAAATTTAGGAACACACGAAAGCTACTATCCCTAAGACTTACCTAAGAATTTATATTAAATAAAGTGAAATCAACAATTTTTCATCTTTAAGTTTAAAGACATTGCTTAATAATGTTGACTGAACTATCTGCAGTTCTGAGGTAGTAGGGATAAAAAATCACATATTCAGTCACACATTCAGTCTGCGGTTACAAGAGTTGAAGAACACGAAAAGAGACTGGGAGCGGTTGCAGCCTATCCATGATGTTACTTAATTTGTACGTTGAGAAGGTAGATAGTAAAGGATACCTGCTGTACGATAATGACGGGAAAGGGTGGGGGGGGGGGGGGTGCATTGTAATGATTTACCATACATTTTAAAATTTTGAAAAAATATGTGTTGTTTTTAATGAATTATCTTCTACAGCTTCCATAAACAATTTAAATTTTTCAGTAAAACTTAAACCAAAAATGTATGTGTTACTTGCTATCAGTAGAGATCGCTTTCCATAATTAGTGTCACATTCAGTACTTCCCAAGTTCAGCACCTTACTTACACATAATAACTCTCTAAAAATAGGTTGTGAGTAAAAGTCAGCAACAGTTAACTAAACTTGCATTTTTGAAGTTTTTTTTGTGGTGTTCGTAAAGTAACTCCAGATTGGTAGTACACTTTATTGAAAATGCGTTGCTATTGCTAAGAGTGTGCTAAAATATATTTTCTGGTTCCGAACCCTACTTACGTATAAGCACCAAAATATGTTTATTAAAAGTCAAGAGCAATTAGCAAATTTTGCTTTTTTTTTTTTTTTTTTTTTTTTTTTTTTTTTTTTTTTTTTTTTTACTTTTTGAATGTGGCCATAAAGTAACACCCCCGCTCACTCCACACCGGTAATGCGCGCTACGGAAAAAGAGTTTGCCTTTGTATTGCTATGGTTAGAGTTCAGAGAGAAGAAATAAGACGTTTTAGATTTCCCCTTGATATTTGAATTATTTAGATGGTCGCAAAGGACTTGAAAGAGCAGTTGAACTGACTGGGTACTGCGTTGGAAAACGGTTATGGAAACAACACGAACAAAAGTAATAGAATGTAGTCGATGCAGAGAGAACAAATGAGCAAACAAGATTCTAATAGCAATTATGTGTTAATCTGCCTAGGTCGCAGAAAAAGTCATACAGCACGTGAAGTATAACAAACTGATCATAAAATGACCGTTTCGGAATTATTTGTATCTTCAAAGTCCCAGGTGCAAAGGTAGGACAAGGATAACACCGTTAACGGATGTAAATTTGTAAATCTGTGGTAACTTCCTGTGGGACCAAACTGCTGAATTCATCGGTCCCAAGGCCTACACACAACTTCATAGAACTTAAACTAACTTAAACTAAGGACAAAACACATGCCGCGCGGGATTAGCCGAGCGGTCTGGGGCGCTGCAGTCATGGGCTGTGCTGCTGGTCCCCGCGGAGGTTCGAGTCCTCCCTCGGGCATGGGTGTGTTTGTCTGTCCTTAGGATAATTTATTTTAAGTAGTGTGTAAGCTTAGGGACTGATGACCTTAGCAGTTAAGTCCCATAAGATTTCACACACATTACACAAAACACACACCCATGCCCGAGGGAGAACTCGAACCTCCGACGGCGGTAGCCACGCGAACCCTAGCAAGACGCCTCGATCACTACGTGACTGCTTGTCACGCCTTTGTTAACACTAATTGTAGTAGATGAGTAGAGATATTTGGTCGCAGAAATAGCAAGATGGCGGAGGATGAGAGCGTATAAAATGCAGGCTACTACACTACTGGCCATTAAATCTGCTACACCAAGAATAAATGCAGATGATAAACGGGTATTCATTGGACAAATATATTATACTAGAACTGACATGTGATTACATTTTAAAGCAATTTGGGTTCATAGATCCTGAGAAATCAGTACCCAGAACAACCACCTCTGGTCGTAATAACGGCCTTCATACGCCAGGGCATTGAGTCAGACAGAGCTTGGATGTCGTGTACAGATACAGCTGCCCATGCAGCTTCAACACGATACCACAGGTCATCAAGAGTAGTGATTGGCGTATTGTGACGAGCCAGTTGCTCTGGCACCATTGACCAGACGTTTTCAATTGGTGAGATATCTGGAGAATGTGCTGGCCAGGGCAGCAGTCGAACATTTTCTGTATCCAGAAAGGCCCGTACATGACCTTCAACATGCGGTCGCGCATTATCCTGCTGAAATGTAGGGATTCGCAGGGATCGAATGAAGGGTAGAGCCACGGGTCGTAACACATCTGAAATGAAACGTCCACTGTTCAAAGTGCCGTCAATGCGAACAGGAGGTGACCGAGACGTGTAACCAATAGCAGCCTATACCGTCACTCCGGGTGATACGCCAGTATGGCGATGACGAATACACGCTTCCAATGCGCGGTAACCGCAGCCATGGTCTCCGAGCTGATAGTCCATGCTGCTGCAAACGTCGTCGAACTGTTGGTGCAGATGGTTGTTGTCTTTCAAACGTCCCCATCTGTTGACTCAGGGATCGAGACGTGGCTGCACGATCCGTTACAGCCATGCGGATAAGATGCCTGTCATCTCGACTGCTAGTGATACGAGGCCGTTGGGATCCAGCACGGTGTTCCGTATCATCCTCCTGAACCCACCGATTCCATTTTCTGCTAACAATCATTGGATCTCGACAACGCGAGCGGCAATGTCGCGTTACGATAAACCGCAATCACGATAGGTTACAATCCGACTTTTATCAAAGTCGGAAACGTGATGGTACGCACTACTCCTCCTTACACGAGGCATCGCAAGAACGTTTCACCAGGCAACGCCGGTGAACTGCTGTTTGTGTATGAGAAATCTGTTGGAAACTTTCCTTATGTCAGCACGTTGTAGGTGTCTCCACCGGCGCCATCCTTGTGTGAATGCTCTGAAAAGCCTATCAATTGCATATCATAGCGTCTCCCTCCCGTCGGTAAAATTTCGCGTCTGTAGCACGTGATCTTCGTGGTGTAGCAATTTTAATGGCCAGTAGCGTAATAACGTGAAAAGTTTGTCTGAGAAAGCAAAATTTGCTAACACCGATGTAAATTTAAATGGTAGGGTGTCTTTTCGTCCTACGCATGCGAAGGCTATCGGCTGTTTGCTTATTACACGAACTACAGAACTCGAACCCATTAAAACGCACAGCTTTCAGTTGCTCAGCCTCCAGCAGAGCACACTGTAGGCACTTCATTTGACAGTTTTGTGATAACACTCATAACATCAAGTGCTGCCTCCTGCCAGCCTTCTCTTAAGTTTCTTTCCCAAAAGCCCGCCTTAAAAACAGCATGGTGGGTTCAGACCACCACCTTCTATGCGCAGATTAAAGGAAAGCCATCTCATTACCTCCAGGCTGGAGAATAAGCGTCTTCTCCGGAAACTGGAGAACCAGCGCTTGTGTTCACAATACCAAGCCGTCTTTTGGCAGTAGTTTATCAGTGTACCATATACCTGTGAGGTATTAGAGCTCATGTTTGCTGCAATCGAGATATGAGTCTCTGAAAACCCTTAATTAGCTACACTTTTGTCGGTAAGCGGTTAGCAGAGCATCGGCCCGACGGGGCGCTTGCGACATGACGCGTGGAGTAGGCGGCCGCCCTTGAACCGCCGCGAGTGCGCAATCCGACCAGGAAGCGGCAGGACTGCGCCATCGGTGGCAGCTGATGTGGCCTGCCGGCTCCAGAAAGCCACGCGGCGCTTGGCCTCCACGTTGCGACACCAGCGGTCGCTGATGACGGAGCCGAGGCGAGGACGCCGTCGACGCAGGGGCTGACAGAGGCGCCCCGCCGTCTCCTGCTGGCCCGAGACGGACCTGACTCATCTCGCAGCACTGTTCTCTCTAAACACCGAACACGTTACTACAGTCCGATTAAAATTACTTGATCGCTTACACTTCACGCTAGGAGCTGGTTTCCTTCAATCAGAACGCTCAACGTCACGGCCGAACCGTTCACCGTTGCCAAACTGCCACAATAACTGAACAGTTCACTTCCAGTTCCTTGTACCGCTTTCTTTCTTGATCATTTTTATCCAGAAATTCTAGGTCTTTCACTTTTATTTCGTATTTCATCACATACAAACCAAACACATACATACACACACACACACACACACACACACACACACACACACACACACACACTCAACGCTGCTAATGAAATAACCTACAAAAATGTCATACGCATTAGAGATGCTGCATACTTCCACACAAAACGCGATTCAGCGTCACGTACACAGTTATTACAAAGACGGAAATCGTCTTACATTACATGAGCTTACAATGCAATGAATTCCCCTAGCTGCATACAAGCGTTGATATAAGTCAACGAGGACAGTTGAAAATGTGTGCCCCGACCGGGACTTCAGCCTGGAATCTCTCGCCTACATGGCAGGCGCTCCATCCATCTGAGCCACCGAGGACACAGGGAATAGTGCGACTGCAGGGACTTATCTCTGGGATACATCCCGTGAGAACTACGTTCGCAACTTAGTGGCCCGCACTGTATTCATAGCGTCCCTGCCCATTATACTCATTACTCGCGGCCTTATTGCCGATTCCTGTAAGAGTTCGGGCACTGCTTGTGCATCTGCACAGAAAAAGGTGGTAAAACTGCCGGTGAGCCGTAACTATAAATATGTCGATGTTATCTAGTCCAGTTACGGCTCACCAGCCGTTTGACCATCTACTTCTGTGCAGATGCACAAATAGTGCCCGAACTCATACGGGAATCGGCAGTAAAGCAGCGAGTAATGAGCGTAATGGGCAGGGGCACTAAGGGGCACTATGGATATAGTGTGGGACAATAAGTTGCGAATGTAGTTCTCACGGGATGCGTACCAGAGATAAGTCCCTGCAGGCGCACTATCTTCTGTGCCCTCGGTGGCTCAGATGGATAAGAAGCCGAATAGCGCAGTCGCTGTAGTGAAGTGCTTATCATACTAAATTGTTGCTGGCACGGTAGCTAAGCGTGTTCGGTCAGAGGGCTGCGTGCTTTCTGTAATAAAAAAACTGAGTCAAGGAGTCAACGATAAACTCGAACGAACGTTCTGTGACGTCCGCCCAGATCAAACGCAACGAAATATATCGAGAAAAAAAAGGATGGATGTAAGCAGGAGATCCCGGGTTCAAGTACCGGTCGGAGCACACATTTTCAACTGTCCCCGTTTACTTATATCAACGCCTGTATGAAGTTAGGGGTATTCATTTCATTGTAAAAGCATTCTAACGAGCTGCATGGTCACCGATGATATGGTATATATATTTACATGAACTTCACACTACTTTGCACGAAGCCAAATTTTTCGAAACCTGCAATTCATGGTTGTGACTGGTGACCACAGCTTCAAATATAATTATTTAACCTGTTGTTGTGGCATACTGCAGTTGTTAGCATATTAATCTGATGTGTAGAGAGTCGTAAATTCCAATCTCTTCAAATGTAGCGATACTTTTTTTTATTTCAGAATCTAATCGAAAGAGTTTCTTGTTTATTTTTATTCAATTAATTGCTTTAAATGTAGTTTTCTTATTTCTAATACCTTGCCACATCATTTTCAATAATATATTTGTGATATCACAGAAATGCAAGTTTCTACGAGACGCCGACAGCGGTCGTACAGGATCCATGGGACCCAATGCAGCACGCCCACTGAGCCATGCCTCCAGCGGCTGTGTACCACAAGCGCCCTCTACACATTTTTAAACCGAAAAGGAGGCTCTCGCCACTGACCATAGTGTCACTAAGTTTCATCAGTACTGTTTTGGAAGAAAATTTTATTTGGCGACTGACCATAGTGCTCTACAGTGTTTCTTTAGCCATTCTCAGTGAGTCCCAACTCGCACAGCACAGAAGCTGCAACGAGTGGCTCTTCTTCAGTCAGATTATCAATATGAGATTGTGTATCCACCCACTTCTAACTATTCCAAAGCTGAAGCTCTTTCTCGACTCCTTGTTAGCCCAGATTCAAAATGACATTTGCTTCTTGTTGGTACACTGATGCGCAAGACAGATGTTTAGCGTAGCTTTCCGCTTAATGACCGGAAAATTTCCCAGGCGAGAGCAGCGAATCCCGATTTGCAGATTCTGTTGCACTACATCAGCTCTGGTTGGTTGCGTTCACCCAGCACCCACAAACTGAACGCTTGACGTTTCAGTGCCAAGTGTGTGCTGAACATCCGTCAGCCCATCTCAGCGAGTCTTAGAATGACTCTCACCTCAAGCACCTTGGCAATGCTTGCACTTGGATTTCTTGGCTCCTTACTGGAATACACGTTGGCTCACTGTCGTTAACGCTTTCACAAATTTCACTTCATTGTTCCTATGCACTCTTCTAAGGGTTGTTCCACAATCCAGCACTGCCGAAGGTCCCTTGCTTTGAGGGATTGCCAAAATGATGGCGACTGACAATGGACCTTAGTTTGTTGCCACTGAGGCTGAGCAGTTTCGCACGGCCTCCAGCATCAACAGCGTCATGAGTGCTCCATTCCACCCGCAATTCAATGGCAAAGCTGAACGCTTTGTATCAACATTTCAGCAGTGGACGGGCAAACTTCTCACATACGGGGTGAAGCTCCTCTTGTCTTCCTACTGCTCCCACCCACGCAATAGACCATTGCTGGCAGAGTTTTACAGGAACGGCGCCACCGCATCTTGCTTCAGTTGCTGCACTTGCCCCAGCGAGTGGCGCCCACTCCGCCCGGAGAGGCGAAATATCAAATCAACGATTCGGTGTTCTACAGATTGCATGGAGTATGGAAGTTTTGGGAGCGAGGTACCATTGTACGACATATTCGATGTTCTATGTTTCTCCCGGAGGGACTTGCAGGGTTTCTGAGACGTCATCAGAATCAAATTCATCTGTATAAACTTGGTGACCATGCCGCAGATTTTGTGCTTTCATATAAAGTCGTCACCCTTTCACGGCCAACAGCCTCCACCGTCTGGACCGGGCTCGTCTTCCCGACAATCCGACTTGGTTTCCACTGCAGTCACCGAGATGCCTCGATCTTCATTTGCTGCTCTGACTCTGGATGTGGGTGCGCACCCCCTGCTCAGTTCGTTAGCTTGTGTTCCCGGTTAGGCTGAGGGCGTAAACCAGGAGAAAAGTGGATGCTCGGCATCAGCCTGTTCTGGCTCCAGTTTCCTCATTGCCACCTACATCCGGCCCTCCCTCCCTCCCAATCGCCGGTCGCTCATCTCCACTAAAATATGAAGGTGAGAAAGTTTGGAGAGCGGCGCGAGGCATGCGGTGTTACGTTTCAAAACGCGGAGCCAATGGAGCACAGCCACAGAGACACTCTAGTGGCTCCTTACCTTGAACACCCTCTGCCGGCGCGATATATGACGGCCAGTGGTAGTCACTCAGCCCACTCGATCTCGGATCCACTACACTTTGAGACCTTCGTCCATGCTTCGTCGTTGAGACGTCGATAGCTTGACTCTATTTCTTGTTCCGCCCTTTGTAACGAGACTTTGAACGTTTGGAGAAAGACAAGTTGAGTAAATCTTTTGTTTGATATGTTACCTTTTCACTAACCATTCATGCTCCTGTCCAGCTTTCCTACGACGAACTAAGCTAATCCATTACGGACATTTTAGAACCCGTGACTGTTAATTGAATGTAAATAAGCAACCAGCCAGTTTCTTGAATAATTGTGTTTTATTCCATGAACCGGTTTTCGAACCTTTTCAGATTCATCTTCAGATGGTTTCTGGAGGTAACATAATAATTTTTAGCATAATGCTGGGTGCTGGATGCGACGGTATAGACGTTTTTTTTTCGTTAGTGTCCATCTAAATGGCTCTGAGCACTATGGGACTTAACGTTTATGGTCATCACTCCCCTAGAACTTAGAACTACTTAAACCTAACTAACCTAAGGACATCACACAACACCCAGTCATCACGAGGCAGAGAAAATCCCTGACCCCGCCGGGAGTCGAACCCGGGAACCCGGGCGTGGGAAGCGAGAACGCTACCGCACGACCACGAGCTGCGGTAGTGTCCATCTGTCTGTTTCTATTTTGATGGTTAGTTGGTATATCACTTCGCACACTTTGGCTCAATATATATTTACACTTTGACAGCGAGACTTTGCCAGAATCTAGCATGCGCTGTACAACTGTTGCTTGTGATCGGGTTTTAGTTCTACCACAGATTGTTGACCGCCGTTTTCACGGATACATTGCACGTCGTGAGGTTGTGGTTAGCTTAGCACACGTATTTAAATTCAGTGCAACAAGAAACAACGTCTGAAGTAGTTTAGTCGCTGGTCTCTTGAAAACAGCTGTCGACAGAGCATTTCGCAAATCCGATTTACCTCGCGGTGACCACTTCCAACACTGCGCCACGTTACACGTTCCTGCCGTTTGCGAAGTGACCTGCCATGTTTGTGTGACATCAGTAACAGAAAGGCAGCCTGCAGCTGTCGTGGCAACACCGTAGTGGCAAGTGATACACGTCAGCTTTCAAGTTATTTTAATGGGACTGTTGTTTATTACCTACTGTTGCCCACCAACTGTGCATCAACAGGTTGCTTTAAATAGAAACGTTATAAAATGTGTCTTTAGAGCAAAATAAACTTACATCACCAGTTAACTGTTTTTAAAAGTGTAATTGCAGCATTCAGACAGTAAAGCAAAATCTCGTGAGGCTTCTGAGTAGTGTTCATTTAACAAAAAAGTTCGTTATACATAATATTTCAGGCTGCATGGGGAGCGTTCAAATCCACCCAATACTACTTTCCTAGGTAGCAAGTCGTACCTCTCCACCATGAACCATGGACCTCTTTCACTTGGGGAAGTTTGCGTACCTCAGTGATACAAATACACTCCTGGAAATTGAAATAAGAACACCGTGAATTCATTGTCCCAGGAAGGGGAAACTTTATTGACACATTCCTGGGGTCGGATACATCACATGATCACACTGACAGAACCACAGGCACATAGACACAGGCAACAGAGCATGCACAAGTCGGCACTTGTACAGTGTATATCCACCTTTTGCAGCAATGCAGGCTGCTATTCTCCCATGGAGACGATCGTAGAGATGCTGGATGTAGTCCTGTGGAACGGCTTGCCATGCCATTTCCACCTGGCGCCTCAGTTGGACCAGCGTTCGTGCTGGACGTGCAGACCGCGTGGGACGACGCTTCATCCAGTCCCAAACATGCTCAATGGGGGACAGATCCGGAGATCTTGCTGGCCAGGGTAGTTGACTTACACCTTCTAGAGCACGTTGGGTGGCACGGGATACATGCGGACGTGCATTGTCCTGTTGGAACAGCAAGTTCCCTTGCCGGTCTAGGAATGGCAGAACGATGGGTTCGATGACGGTTTGGATGTACCGTGCACTATTCAGTGTCCCCTCGACGATCACCAGTGGTGTACGGCCAGTGTAGGAGATCGCTCCCCACACCATGATGCCGGGTGTTGGCCCTGTGTGCCTCGGTCGTATGCAGTCCTGATTGTGGCGCTCACCTGCACGGCGCCAAACACGCATACGACCATCATTGGCACCAAGGCAGAAGCGACTCTCATCGCTGAAGACGACACGTCTCCATTCGTCCCTCCATTCACGCCTGTCGCGACACCACTGGAGGCGGGCTGCACGATGTTTGGGCGTGAGCGGAAGACGGCCTAACGGTGTGCGGGACCGTAGCCCAGCTTCATGGAGACGGTTGCGAATGGTCCTCGCCGATACCCCAGGAGCAACAGTGTCCCTAATTTGCTGGGAAGTGGCGGTGCGGTCCCCTACGGTACTCCGTAGGATCCTACGGTCTTGGCGTGCATCCGTGCGTCGCTGCGGTCCGGTCCCAGGTCGACGGGCACGTGCACCTTCCGCCGACCACTGGCGACAACATCGATGTACTGTGGAGACCTCACGCCCCACGTGTTGAGCAATTCGGCGGTACGTCCACCCGGCCTCCCGCATGCCCACTATACGCCCTCGCTCAAAGTCCGTCAACTGCACATACGGTTCACGTCCACGCTGTCGCGGCATGCTACCAGTGTTAAAGGCTGCTATGGAGCTCCGTATGCCACGGCAAACTGGCTGACACTGACGGCGGCGGTGCACAAATGCTGCGCAGCTAGCGCCATTCGACGGCCAACACCGCGGTTCCTGGTGTGTCCACTGTGCCGTGCGTGAGATCATTGCTTGTACAGCCCTCTCGCAGTGTCCGGAGCAAGTATGGTGGGTCTGACACACCGGTGTCAATGTGTTCTTTTTTCCATTTCCAGGAGTGTAGCTGTGCAGTAGGTATAACGACAGTGGAATGGCGTCTCTGGCAACATCTGAGGAAAAGTGCTTCGTGAAGGCAAACAGCAGTATTTCCGTAGGCAACAAATTGGATGACTGATTGATCTGGCCTTGTATCATTAGTCAACATGGCCTTGCTACGTTGGCACTGCGAACTAATTTAAACAAAGGAGAACGACAGCCGTTATTTTTCCCGAGGGCCAGTAACTCTTCTGTATGGTAGCTATTTTTGAAATTAATATATGAGTTTGACGAAGGAACCTTGTCAAATTATGGGTAATGGTGTACCATATCAAGCGATTGAAAGGAATCCTCTTGCTTGTTTGCACACAGCAAATTGCACGAATATGTAATTTTTATATTCTATTGTTACTCCATCACGTTATCTAGTCGGATTATTTCGCAGTTGTTTTCTGTGAAGATAGCACCGGCCAGCGTGGCCGAGAGGTTGTAGGCGCTTCAGTCTGGAACTGCGCGACGGCCACTGTCGCAGGTTCGAATCCTGCCTCGGGTATGGATGTGTGTGATGTCCTTAGGTTAGTTAGGTTTCAGTAGTTCTAAGTTCTATGGGACTGATGACCTCAGATGTTAAGTCCCATAGTGCTCAGAGCCATTTGTGAAGATGGCTGGCTATAACTCCTGATTAAATATTGTGCGAAATAACGAATTTATAATTTGTTGTTCGTTTTAGCAATATGGAACAGGTTGTTGAGTGAATGTAAGGCTGTTTCGGTCTATAATATTTCGCACTGCAACGTTTTGTTACTTGATATTCGTATTCTCATTGGCATCTTACGCTTGTGTATAATTTAGTCCTCAGGTCTGATAGTAATTAGATAGTTTTTAATGTATTCTCTAGAGTGTCATTTTCCTTCAAGTCCATGACTATATCATTATCCTGATTGCCCGTGTCCTTTGGTCCACATAAAGTTTATCTTGTTATCGAGATCTTAATTTGCCTTTGTAGCTTTCAAGCTGTTCTTTCATTTGGAGAAGGGCTGGGGTTTGTATATTTTGTACCAAATTTCTGCAGTAACTTATTATACACCTTTATATTGTGTGGTTTTGTGTTTATAAGTATAGCTGATCCTTAGACAGAAAACCAGAAATTTCACTGGCAAGCGAAATCAGTTCTTTTTAAACAGATGTTGGTCCCCAGAATGCACAAACATGCTCCCTTACTGTGGTTTACGAGCCGTCCCAATGTATCTCACAATATTACGGGAAACTGCAAGCATTGTATTTTTTCTTCTGTATTCTGCTGAATGTTTTTGTTCGAATATAGAAAACATCAACTGTTGAAGTTATTTCTTTGTTTTGGCTGTCCTGTTCAGTATATCCTAGTGATCTCCAAAGAATAAGCAGAAGTTTTAAGCTGGAATTGAATCCTGATTACGTCATTAATAGCTTTTGGTATAGCGGCCTTTGTTTTAGGTGACTATTTGGTTGGTATTTCCAGTTTTAGTTTGTAATCGAGACTGTTCCTAGATATTTTACTTGTGGGGATTGTACTACAGTGGATTGTCAGCTGAAAATGTTAGGGTTCAAAGAACGGCTGTTTTTCCCTGTGATTATTGTTTGAGTTTTGGTAAGGTTAATGGAAAGATAGGAGGAATTGAATTTTTTACGGTATAGTTGCAGATATCATTGGGATGAAGAGTGTTGTAAGTGTGCACGATAGGCAGAGTTGTCAGCAAATTGGAGTAGGCACGCACAAAGAGAAGAATTTTGAAACGTTAGCTATATGTATATTAGAAGTAAAGGAGCAGAGACAGCACGGATAGGATCATATATCAAGTAATATGCGCTCTTGAGTCTGTGCACCGTTGTAGAGGTGAACCAATTAGAAGTTTATTTATTAGAAGTTTTACGAGCAACCTACAGTCACGATAACATTCACTTACAACGAGGTTTAAAGCGTACACTTTTCTAATGAACGGCACTGATCACGAGGCGTGTATTATACACAGCGCGCTTCCACATAGTCACAGCAGCGGGCGTCACCATTAAGGCAGCTTTCACGCTGTACCTGCTGCAAGCTGGCGCCGCTGCTTGTTTCAGATGAACGCCGCAACTGACGTTGGAGCCAGCTAGCTAATTCAAACACGCCCCTCGCTCTGTCTCTGGCCCGTTATCTACACAAGTTGCTTCACCAACAAAACCGGGCTCCCCGTGATGAAGCAGCGAGCGAATTAGCCGCCGTGTGTGTGTGTGTGTGTGTGTGTGTGTGTGTGTGTTTGTGCTTGTGTGCACCGGTGAGACAGTATACCGAGTGCCTCGCTTATCAAAGCTATCCTGGCGCCGCTCCATTAGGGACACTGTGGCGTTGCAAGGACACCTCGCCACTGAAACAATGGCGGACTCCTCTCCCAGCGCGATAAAAACTTAACCACATTAATTCACAGTTTCTAGTTTCTCGTAGTTTGGAGGAGTGTCCTCAAAGCGGAGTGGCAGCAGTATCATTCATACGTAACTGATTATGGAGGTTTGAATTATAATTTACTTCTTCTGACAAACTTACGTTCGTAGCAGCTCTTCAGAACCTCTGTGAACGCTAAGAAAAGAGGTACGATGGATATAAAATGAAACAAAACAATGTCAACCAAGTTTCAGGGATTATAGGGGTGTCTTGAGGAAAATTCTGTACCGAGGAACCCAGCTGTAGAAGCAACCCAACGACACTGCAATGCATCCGCGCTCAGTTGACGTACTCTCATATGTGTCGGCCGTGGTTGCCTAGTGGCAGGCGTTGTTCCACGTAATTTCCAAGCTGTGTAGCTTCCTTGGACGACGTTTGCGGACATGGGCACCTACTTTCAATGTTTTTCTTAAGACAGCCACCACAAATCACCGACGTTTACTGTGGTTAACAAGTGCGGGTAAGATATTTGATAAATATCACTTTTCTAAAAGGCAGATAATTCGTTGGGCAGGGGCATTTTTCACAACTCACACCTAAGGGAGGTAAGGCTGTAATTTTATGGCTAGTCACAAAGATATTGTTCATATAAGCGAAATACTGAATTTATTATGCTCAGGCTCCTACACAATAACTGAAATTTCAGGCTCATCTGAATAACATTGATTTTATGAGCGTTTTTAAAGTGCTTGTGTAGTGTGCGTATCTATCAAATGGATAAACTGGAAAAACATTCTTTCATACACCTTGTTTCGAAAAGGAATTGGTGACTCTACTTCTGAAAACGATCCACGTGATGGAAGCCGAAAGTTTCCATCCATCTTTTTGCAAACAACTTTGTCGAACTCTCTGACACTTTAATCAATTGTTGGTAAGGTGGGTACCAGGTTGAGATTCATTGGGAGAGTCCTTAGAAAATGTAGTCCATCAACAAAGCAGGTGGCTTGCAAAACACTCGTTCGACCTATACTTGAGTATTGCGCATCAGTGTGGGATCCGTACCAGATCGGGTTGACGGAGGAGATAGAGAAGATCCAAAGAAGAGCGGCGCGTTTCGTCACAGGGTTATTTGGTAACCGTGATAGCGTTACGGAGATGTTTAACAAACTCAAGTGGCAGACTCTGCAAGAGAGGCGCTCTGCATCGCGGTGTAGCTTGCTCGCCAGGTTTCGAGAGGGAGCGTTTCTGGATGAGGTATCGAATATATTTCTTCCCCCTACTTATACCTCCCGAGGAGATCACGAATGTAAAATTAGAGAGACTAGAGCGCGCACGGAGGCTTTCAGACAGTCGTTCTTCCCGCGAACCATACGCGACTGGAACAGGAAAGGGAGGTAATGACAGTGGCACGTAAAGTGCCCTCCGCTACACACCGTTGGGTGGCTTGCGGAGTATAAATGTAGATGTAGATGTAGATGTAGACTCATTAGGAACAAGCAATACCTTAGTACTGTGAATTGTAGTAAAAGTTTGCCCGCATCTCGTGGTCGTGCGGTTGCGTTCTCGCTTCCCACGCCCGGGTTCCCGGGTTCGATTCCCGGCGGGGTCAGGGATTTTCTCTGTCTCGTGATGGCTGGGTGTTGAGTGCTCTCCTTAGGTTAGTTAGGTTTAAGTAGTTCTAAGTTCTAGGGGACTGATGACCATAGATGTTAAGTCCCATAGTGCTCAGAGCCATGTAGTAAAAGTTTCCCTCTCTGTCCTTAGTTCTGTCCCATCTGAAATCTTAACCGATGAAATGTGATACCAGCTCAACCTAAGCCTTTGCTTTTCCGTCACCCTTCTGTTGTTTTCAATAGTTCTTTTTATCAGATTTTCAGTGTACCTCCACATATTTTCTCAGAGAGATTTACGATTAGCTTTATTTATTCGGCGTATTTTTTGTGTTCCTATTACTGCGCTTCAAACTCCAGAGTTCTCTTTCGTAAGTTCCTCGTTCCATATCAAATTTTCTTCTTTTTTCGTAGCTGTTACACGTATCATGTTTTCATAACGACCGCTTTTTAATAAATTCGCCTTTTGCCTACGTCTGCACAATCTGCATTCTCAAAGAAGCTAAATTTGTTGCTTAGTTTAATACGGTATAGCTCCACATTTTTTGATAAATCCTATAATACCTGCCTATTACAGGGTGACAATTATTGAACCATATGAAATAAAATCGTAACTTCTGAATGGTTTGAGTTAGGACGTTCGAACTGCACGGTTGGCTTTGGGGCATAATGAGAATTAGTGTGCGCATTATGGTTTGGCTTAGCGACGAACCCCACTTTCATTTGAATGCGTTCATCAGTAAGTAAAACTGGCGCGTTTGCGGGACTGAGAATCCGCTTTCGCAATCGAGAAGTCTCTTTACCCTCAACGGGTGACTATATGGTGTGCAATGTCCAGTCACGGAATAATCGGTGCCACATTCCTTGATGGCCCGTTGACTAACGAACGGTACGTGAAGGTTTTGGAAGATGATTTCAGCCCCCATTATCTAAAGCGACCCCGATTTCCAAAAGATGTGGTTAATGCAAGACGGAACTCGACCTTATCGAAGCATCAGAGTGTTTGATGTCCTAGAGAAGCATTTTGGGTATCGCATTCTGGCTCTGGCGCACCCAGAGGCCACTGGCAAGAGCCTCACTTGGCTGCTATATTCTCCGGATCCGAACAAATGCGACCTCTTTTTGTGGCGTAATGTTAAAGACAAGATGTACAGCAAGTAACCCAAAACCGTTGCTGAGCTGAAAACAGCCATTCAGAAGGTCGTCGACTACATCGATGTTCCGACACTTCAGCGGGTAATGCAGAATTTCCCTATTCGTCTGCGCCACATCATCGCCAATGATGGCAGGCACTTCGAACATCTCATAACTTAAATCCAAAAATCTGTAGTGAAGTTTACATGTTGAATAAAATGTGTGTACACCGCAGATAGTTACTGCTTTACGTTCTTTTCAATGTAGTTCATTAATTGCGCCGCTGTAAGTCTGAGATTCTACTTTTTTTAATTTTTGATTTAGATGTTTCGAGTCTGTAGCCACTTGCAGCTCTGAAGTGCTTAAGGATCGTCAGGCTGCACTTGGGGTCGTGATGGCAATAGCGGCTAGACGGTCTGGATATACTGCTAAACAGCGGGAAGATCGCAAAGCACCCGCCTGACGCTGCAAGACAGAGGATGACTCGGCTACCGAGAGATATATCTTGGGCCTTCACGGCCTGGAGAGGAAGTTACTTTTTTTAAAGTTCTTCACATTTGCTATAATTTATTTGTTACTTTTCGAAATGAATCAGGTTCATTTTTTTTCAATTAGTTCTTTTTTATTATGTGGAGGAATGACGTAAGGACAACTAACTTGTTATTCTCGATCGACTCTAATAAAGAGCCGGCCGGTGTGGCCGTGCGGTTCTAGGCGCTACAGTCTGGAACCGCGTGACCGCTACGGTCGCAGGTTCTAATCCTGCCTCGGGCATGGATGTGTGTGATGTCCTGAGGTTAGTTAGGTTTAAGTAGTTCTAAGTTATAGGGGACTGATGACCACAGATGTTAAGTCCCATAGTGCTCAGAGCCATTTGAACCATTTTTCTTTCTAATAAGGTATCTCTGAAATCAGTTCTGATATCGTAACAAACGTTTACCACTGCTGAGTGGTTTAGTTTCACTTTATTTTCTACATTAAAATCTCCCATTATTGTCTTTTGGTAGTATCTGAAGCATTAATGATTACCGACTATGCAGGCTTTCCCGACATATTAAAAGAGCAAATTCTTGTTAGGTCTTCAGCCGGATCCAACTGTCATCTGCATACAATACTTCCACGGTCCACTTGGCCACCATTATCAGGTGAGAGAATCTAAGCCGCTCTCTCCGATAATTGGCTCCAATCTTGCACGATGGCACCTTTATATGCAGCGAAAATACGAAAGTGCATGAACTAAGGTAATGCGAAAGCGCTTAACGGTTGCTCCTGTCTCCTGGCGCAATAAGAGTTGCAGCGCCTCCAGTGGTGAATGTTATCGAAAAACGGTATATTGTTAAAGATTATTACACATAGCCGGCCGATACAGATGCCATTGTGTCTTCATATCTGGTAAAACAAGATTCCAAGTTTTACATAGCGGGTATCTGTTATCACGGTTAAATGATATTATCTGCTGGGAACATGTCTGCGAAGACAGGTAGGGTTTCGAAGAATCTTGAAATCAGATAAATATTCCGTTCGCCCGCTAAAATCATACCACTTCTTAGTTCCGTTAAGAACGATTTAGGCTTGAGAAAACCTGGAGTTTACAAAATACCACCTGTGTGCGGTAAAATATATATCGGCCAAACTGTTTGTACCGTCAATGACAGGTGTGTGTTTAACTCATCGCCATACGCGATTATTAAAACTTGACAAATATACGGTGGCAGAATATAGTCTTACAGACACAGGATGTTATAAAACGGGACACAAGCGGTTGCAAACGCCCCGCACTAGTGGTACTGTGTTCTAAAAGATCTGTCGAAATCACACTAACAAATAATATCATTAACCGTGATATTGGATACCCGCTAAGTAAAACCTGGAATCCTGTTTTATCATACGTGAAGAAACAACGGTATCTGTATCGGCCGGCTAATAATCTTTAACGATATACCGTTTTTCTACAGTTTCCATCACGTGAGGCGCGGCAACTCTTCTTACGCCAGGGGGCAGCAGCAACGACTAGGCGCTTGCCATTTTACCTTAGCGTATACGCTCTCATAGTTTCGCTGCATATAAAGGTTCCGTCGCTCACGGTTAGAATGAGACAGTGAGACCGTAAGCCATCGGCGAAGCTGTATTTCGACCTTCCCCACCTCCCTCCCCCCGGCCTCCCTCCCCCCCCCCCCCCCCAAAAAGGCTAGAATCAGTTGTCGGAGAGAGCGGATTAGCTTTTGTCACCTAGTGATGGTGGCCAGGTGGACCGCGGAAATATTGTGCGCAGTTTCATCAGGCTGAAGACCTTGTAGGAGTTTGATTAATGATTACTCTTCAACATAAAAAACTTCAAAGGAATCATTTTGGTGCATTTTTTATACATAACATGTTGCAGGTTCACTTACACGTAAAATGAAACTCTGCATACCAAGGATCGAGAAAACTCCCTGTCGGCGATAGTACTAAAATAATGATTATTTAGTATTCTATAAAGTGAGACACTAGATTTTTTAAATATACATGTAACGTACTGCTCAAAATTAGGAGAAAATTTCCTGTAACAATGTATCCGGAAACCAGTGATATGGGCCAATCTGACCTTTTGTTACCACTTGTCTGTAACGCAGACGCTACAGTCAGCGGCACTGGACTCGCATTCGGGAGGACGACGGTTCAATCCCGTCTCCGGCCATCCTGATTTAGGTTTTCCGTGATTTCCCTAAATCGTTTCAGGCAAATGCCGGGATGGTTCCTTTGAAAGGGCACTGCCGATTTCCTTCCCAATCCTTCCCTAACCCGAGCTTGCGCTCCGTCTCTAATGACCTCGTTGTCGACGGGACGTTAAACACTAACCACCACCACCACCACCACAGTCAGCGCTGACATTTTGCTTTTGTTCCCACCTGTCTGTAACGTAGACACTACGGGTAGCGCTTACATTTTTCAGGCCCGTTTCGTAGTGAATCACACATTCTTTCAAATACTGGTTTCATGTGGATTGTGTCACATGCGTTGACCACACGCTCCTTTAACGTGTGCACAGTGTCGATGGGTTGGGCAGACATCTATGCCTTTAAATGATTCCATGACCATCGATTCAACAGATTCAAGTGTGGTTAACGGGGAGGCGATGCTACCGTAAGATCAATCGCCCGTCAGAAGTTGCGGTGAGGTACTGTCACATGATCCGTAGAAAATAGGATGGTACCCCGTCGTGCATAAACTAAGTCGTTGTCCTTCTGCAAGGGTGACGTTCCCCAATGGCGCTGGTAACTGACAGCGCAGAAAATGATGATAGACAACACCTAATCTGGGAAAATCTTTGGCCCTATGACTCTGTCACCGAGGATTTGCATCTGCCCACATGTGCATATCGTGATAAATTAATGTGTCTTGTCCTGTGACTGCCTACACCACCGAGTACTGCACATTATGTGTCACAGTCAACATACCCCAAAATTCAACGGGTATTGCTTTCCGTACAGATCATTATAGCATGTCTTTTTTAGTTTTGACAGCCGGCCGCTGTGGCCGAGCGGTTCTAGGCGCTTCAGTCCGGAACCACGCGGCTGCTACGGCCGCAGGTTCGAATCCGGCCTCGGGCATAGATGTGTGTGATGTCCTTATGTTAGTGAGGTTTAAGTAGCTCTAAGTCTAGGGGACTGATGACCTCAGATGTTAAGTCCCATAGTGCTTACAGCCATTTGAATCATTTTTGTGGTTTTGACCATTACTAACTACTGTGAGAATATCTGACATATTCTTTCAAAAACTACCCTGTAGAAAAAAGCGGTAAAGTCAGATTGTGTTTGTTTTTTGATAAATTTATTGTTGCTCATTACTTTTCTGTTCTGAGTCATTCACTCTTCATGCTGACACTATTTCCAATAACAAATTCCGTTCAGTCTACGCGTGACACGTATGCAGTTAGAAACGAAAGAAAACTGCTCATCACAAGTCTTAAAAAGTCAGGTTGCTATGCTACTTTGAGGAGTACTCAACAGGAACTGAAAAGGGGAGCGACATGAAACTGGCGGCCTTCACGATGTGTCGCTGAAATTTATTCTACTATTAATTCCGCAGGTGTGAATTAGACTAGAGTGTAAACCCCTTCTCGCGGCACGAGTGTTGTCTGACAACTCTCGGCGGCACCGAGGCTTACGCCCGACTTGGCAAATCCGCGGCCGTAAACAGCTCCCACTGGAGGCCACCGGTTCTGTGGGAGACTGGCCCTGGAGCAGTCCGCGGCGTTACAGCAAGAAACGGCAGCCGCATGTTTATGACGTGTTTCTGGTCGGACTCGGGCGTGAAGAGAGTGTGACAGCCTTGCACTTCCGAAAATAAAAATAAACGAGGTCAACGAGGAGAATAAAAAGAATGGGAGGGGGGAGAGGAGTCGCCTTTGGAGTGGCCGTTGCCGGTAAAGTTCCCCGCTACTGCGTATGTGACCAGCATTGAGACGGTGAGGCAGACCGTAAATTACTCTAAATCGGGAAGAAGGCGCTGGCGGCCCAAGGTCAGCCGCGGAGGCAGCCGCCGCCGCCGCTGCCGTCGAGGACAGCGCGGCGTAACAGCTCAACACAGCACAGCACAGCACAGCGCTGAGCGTGAGCGGAGAGCCGCCGCGCCTCCAGCCGGCGGCCGACGCTCCACACGTGCTGGAGCAGTCGCGAGCGGTCTCACCTACCGCGCCGTCCCGCTCCAACACTGTAGGAAGGCGCTACTGCTCGAATGGAACACAGATGAAGAAACGAGGATAAAGGACCCGTGGAGCATCCACGAACTGGTCATTAGGGATCTACATCTACATCTACATCAATACTGCCCAGTCCACCTTACGGCACTTGTCGGAGGGTTCTCCTACCACTACTAATTTCCTTTCCTGTTCCACTCTCAAGCAGTGTGAGAGACAAAAGATTGTCTACACGCCTCCGTTTGAGCTCTAATTTCTCATATCTTATCTCCGTCGTCATTATGAGCAATGTGTGTTGGAAGTAACAGAATTATTCTACTTCAAATTCTGGTTCTCTAAATTTTGTCAGTAGTGTTCCTCGAAAAGAACGTCGCCATCCCTCCAGGGATTCCCATTTGAGTTCCTGAAGGATTTACATAACACTTGCGTGTTGTTCGAACCTACCAGCAACAAATCTAGCAGCAAGCCTCTGAATTGGCTCGATGCCTTCGTTTGGTCTGACCTGGTGCGGATCCTAAACACTCGAACAGTACTCAAGAATAGGTCTCCTTTATAAATGAGATACACTTTTCTAGAATCGTCCCAGTAAACCGTAGTCGACCACTCGCCTTTCCTGCCACAGTCCTCACAGGCTCGTTCCATTCCACATCGTTTTGCAACATTACGCCCAAATATTTAAAGAACGTAATTGCGCCAAGCAGGACACTGCTAATGCTGTATCGGAACATTATGGGTTTGTTTTTCCTAGTCATCTGCATTAACTTGTATTTTTCTATATTTAGAGCTAGCTGCCATTCATCACACCAACTAGAAGTTTTGTCTAAGTCATCTTGTACCCTCATACAGTCACTCAACCTTGACACCTGACCGTAAACCGACACATCATCACTACCCTGCCCACCCTGTCCGCCAAATCATTTACATATATAGAGAATAATATGGGGCTTGGGACACTCCCGACGATACACTTGTCTTTAATGAACACTCGCCGTCGAGAACAACATACTGGGTTTATAACACTCCTGTCTGCTACTGCTGTACCATAGCCTTAAAGCTGGAAGTAGGTTATGTAATCAAACTATTTTATTAAAGCAATTATGGTACAACGCAACAGAGCCGTGTTACCCTCTGAGAGGAATTTTGTTATGTTGACCGTGTTGTACCTAACGGCGGTGGCATATCGGAAGTGAAAGTCAGAATTACGTATATATTTGAACAGTAACAAACAATATTTTTGCCTAGCTATACTGTTTAAAGAATAAGGAAAACGGTCGCCAGCCTAATTAGGCAAGAGAAAGATTAACGTTCTCGTTTAAGAAAGTATGTATAAGTAACTATAACGGACAAACACTACCTAGACTTGGCCACATGCGAGTGCAATGAACTCTGACACATACATATGTTTACGGTAAGATTGACACTAACAGTTAGAGCAGCAGAAACTATTTGCAAAATTATAAGAGATACCTAAACACACTATTACTTTCAGGGCTTAAAGAAATTATGGTTTTTATAATTAGTGGTCTTTCCGTTACTTGTTACCTAGCATTAACACAATAGACAAACTATGGATCCTTTTATACTATTAATATGCACTTCTAACACACAAGAGAGACAAACACTTGGCAAACATGAGTATATAACGTTTCACAACTGCAGCTTTCGACTTTTACTACAGCGAGACACAAAATTAACATATATGTAAGATACTGACTCACCTTCTGCGATTTACAACGGGCAATAATGTGCTCATTTACTAAGCAAAACTTTATAAGCCTCAGTCTTAAGATCTTTTAATTTGAAGTTGGCAACAACACATTAATAAGCAGTTTTACTAGGAAAATTATTTCCAGCAAGCATCATTAACTTTAACTCACTCTCTTGCCACATTAACTTTAACTTTCTCTTTACTGTGCTCAAGACGCATTAATTAGAAAAAAAAACTGGTTTTTAATGTTCTTTCAGTAGGGACACTCGGTAATCAGTTCAAACGGAGAGGAACCTGAGAGGTATTATGATAAGAAAAAAATCGATGTAGGTACATAAATTCAGTTATAAATTACCTTATATTTGTGCACACTAGAACATCCATTAAGCTGATCCTTCACTGTACATCATTGTAGTATTCCGATGCAATGACTGCGCAATGTGGTGGCAACTGCACGTTGGTAGGTGGAATTGCGGGTAGAATTGCTGGACTCTGTCATTTCTTGGTGGCGATGATAGATACAAATTCCAGAATAGTTCCAGCTATTTATCCATCCATCCGAGGCACTGGAAAGTAGCAGGAAAAGCCTCTCCCGGAACCAGCACAATTTGCATCTTTTACATGGCAGTGCACAGTTTGGTAGCTCATCCCCGACTCGTAGCTTGTCCCCGACTGACTATCAGTTCCACCTTTTCTACATAGGCCAACCACAATTTGCGCGCGCTACACAGTTCCGTTCCCGAGGGGAACCACTACACCTTTTTACATACAAACTAACTAAGAACCCTAAGTGAGGATCAGCAGTTTACGTAACAGTAACCAAATACACTCCTGGAAATTGAAATAAGAACACCGTGAATTCATTGTCCCAGGAAGGGGAAACTTTATTGACACATTCCTGGGGTCAGATACATCACATGATCACACTGACAGAACCACAGGCACATAGACACAGGCAACAGAGCATGCACAGTGTCGGCACTAGTACAGTGTATATCCACCTTTCGCAGCAATGCAGGCTGCTATTCTCCCATGGAGACGATCGTAGAGATGCTGGATGTAGTCCTGTGGAACGGCTTGCCATGCCATTTCCACCTGGCGCCTCAGTTGGACCAGCGTTCGTGCTGGACGTGCAGACCGCGTGAGACGACGCTTCATCCAGTCCCAAACATGCTCAATGGGGGACAGATCCGGAGATCTTGCTGGCCAGGGTAGTTGACTTACACCTTCTAGAGCACGTTGGGTGGCACGGGATACATGCGGACGTGCATTGTCCTGTTGGAACAGCAAGTTCCCTTGCCGGTCTAGGAATGGTAGAACGATGGGTTCGATGACGGTTTGGATGTACCGTGCACTATTCAGTGTCCCCTCGACGATCACCAGTGGTGTACGGCCAGTGTAGGAGATCGCTCCCCACACCATGATGCCGGGTGTTGGCCCTGTGTGCCTCGGTCGTATGCAGTCCTGATTGTGGCGCTCACCTGCACGGCGCCAAACACGCATACGACCATCATTGGCACCAAGGCAGAAGCGACTCTCATCGCTGAAGACGACACGTCTCCATTCGTCCCTCCATTCACGCCTGTCGCGACACCACTGGAGGCGGGCTGCACGATGTTGGGGCGTGAGCGGAAGACGGCCTAACGGTGTGCGGGACCGTAGCCCAGCTTCATGGAGACGGTTGCGAATGGTCCTCGCCGATACCCCAGGAGCAACAGTGTCCCTAATTTGCTGGGAAGTGGCGGTGCGGTCCCCTACGGCACTGCGTAGGATCCTACGGTCTTGGCGTGCATCCGTGCGTCGCTGCGGTCCGGTCCCAGGTCGACGGGCACGTGCACCTTCCGCCGACCACTGGCGACAACATCGATGTACTGTGGAGACCTCACGCCCCACGTGTTGAGCAATTCGGCGGTACGTCCACCCGGCCTCCCGCATGCCCACTATACGCCCTCGCTCAAAGTCCGTCAACTGCACATACGGTTCACGTCCACGCTGTCGCGGCATGCTACCAGTGTTAAAAGACTGCGATGGAGCTCCGTATGCCACGGCAAACTGGCTGACACTGACGGCGGCGGTGCACAAATGCTGCGCAGCTAGCGCCATTCGACGGCCAACACCGCGGTTCCTGGTGTGTCCGCTGTGCCGTGCGTGTGATCATTGCTTGTACAGCCCTCTCGCAGTGTCCGGAGCAAGTATGGTGGGTCTGACACACCGGTGTCAATGTGTTCTTTTTTCCATTTCCAGGAGTGTACATTAAATAAAATAGAACATTTGGACATATTGACATTTCTAAAAAAAATTATTCACACAGAAATTACAATTATATACAGTAAGTTTTGTTCCCTCCAAATGGGACAAAGAATTTAAATAACAGATACACTACTTTGCATAGAATCAAATCATGACATCAAAGTTTGTACAAAGAAAGGAGTATACAGTTTTATGTTATCGATTCAAACAAACACATTTACAGAAGCACAGCAATGTAACATTAAATGAAACAAAAGCAAAATAAATCCATACAGCATAAGAGCTACGGTGTTACAGGTTCTAAAACTGAAAAGTCTTCGAACCACTCACATACCTGCGTCCCTGTTCGACGTGCTCGTACCTTATTTCATAGCATTTAGTGGGGCTGCGTGTCAAACAATTTCCGAAAATATAAATATATGGCCTCTGCCTGTAACCCTTCGTCCATAGATTGCAAGATGATATGTGAGAAAACTTCAGGTTAACTTTGGCACGAGTGAAGTTTTCTAGCACACTTTTACTTCGTATACGTAAGCTTCCTGGACTCAAGAAAATTTATTATATCCGAATTTAGAATATGTTCAAGAATTCTGCAACAAACCGATGTTAGGTATGGAGCAAACTCTGGGACTGAGGAGGAATTGGAATAGAAATCATCCGTGCTACGGAGCTGAAAAGGAGTGGAACAACTTGCCTGATTGGGTACATTATAGTTTATTGTAATTCACAACTGATATCTTAAACATTTAACTACAAAAATATAGTTAAAATATTTATACTTGCCAGCTTAATTTGATCCAAATCGAGGATTCCATGGGATTCAGCATTGTTTCCAGAAACAATAACACACCATCAGCATATATTCGAATATATGACTTTGTTAATGTCAGTGGTAATAATTACATTAATACTAGTCTTATTCATATTATGCCGGGAATGGATGATTCCCATTGATTTTGCTGGTGCTTCGACATCCTCTGTGAAGTTCACACTTCATATGCTTGTTGGGCTCAGCCTGCCGGAATCATATTATCATAAAGGGAAGGAAGGGGGCAGCTCGAAACCTATTGGTCCAGCATAGTTTCTGGGTGACTCCCCTGAGTGACCTTGATTAACTCCCGGTGGTTTCCCAGGGGAGAGGTGGTGGTGGAAGTAAGGAGTCTGAATGTGTAACCTGACACGGGATGTCCTTATCAGTAATCTTGAGATAAGATCGCTATTACAGCCAGAAACCGCAGTTTATTCCTACTAGTGTGACATACAGAAGTCTGTGTCGGTCGTGGAAGTGTGCTTAGAAGGCCCGAGTTTTTAGGGCAACCGCTCGCAACAAGTGGGAAATCCGGCTTCGAGTCCCAGTCTGACACAAATTCTCATCTTCATACCTAATGCAGCTAATGTCAGAAAGATTCTGAAGTTGCATATAAATTTTATAAATTTAATAAAGCTGCAAGATCATCGACAATGTCATTTTCTTCAGACATTGTTGAAAATAATACTACCTGCTATGGCATCGACGTACAACGTGAAGTGGAAACAAGGTTTACCCACTGATTTAAGCACAATTTGTGTCGAAAGCTGGCTACAACTGGAAAATATAAAATATCTTCGTCTATTCGTTTACTGTTAACAGCATTAGTAAGTGGCCGTATAAGTGACCGTACGTTGGAGTCATGGCCAAAACTGATGTAATAGAGCACGTTCACTACATTAACGGACAAACGATAAATCTATTTATAAACCACCAGTCTCACGTCAATTTTCTTAAATGGATGGTTAAATTGTAGCTAATGCCCTGATCTGCATGTTGTGCACTTAGCAACAGAAACGGACAAACGATAAATCTATTTATAAACCACCAGTCTCACGTCAATCTTCTTAAATGGATGGTTAAATTGTAGCTAATGCTCTAATCTGCATGTTGTGCACTTAGCAACAGAACAGTAGTTTGCAGACCTCAAAACAAACGGCACAACACCATTTAATTGTAATTCGTTTGAAAAAGGTGTAAACTAAAAATTCTATACGTAAATTACACAAGATTTCACACCAAAGCTGATGGCACTGGATACCCAGGGAGATGTGGACTGTTGTAACCACAGTGTTATGCAGGAGATAGCCGGCCGCTATGGCCATGCGGTTCTAGGCGCTTTAGTCTGGAAACGCGCGACCGCTACAGTCGCAGGTTCGAATTCTGCCTCGGGCATGGATGTGGGTGATGTCCTTAGGTTAGTTAGTTTTAATTAGTTCTAAGTTCTAGGCTACTGATGACCTCGGAAGTTAAGTCGCATAGTACTCAGAGCCATTTTTTTCAGACAAGGTTGAAACCTATCCCCGACGTTACTCATTCTGAAAACTTAGCAGGCAGTAACTGAATCAAAAAAATTTTGAAATGGAATTGAAATCTATGGAGGAGGAACTGAAAGTAGTCGATGAGTTTTGCTATTTGAGCAGCGAAATAACCAGCGATGCCCGAAGTAGAGAAGACTTAATATGCAGACTGTCTACAGCAAGGAAAGTGTTTATGAACAGTAGAAATTTGTTAACATAGGATTTGAATAGGAGAATTAAGCAATGAAACACGGAAAACTAATCTAAAAATAAATAAATAAAAAGCTAAGAGTATGGCAATATCAAAAGCACCAGTACTATGCAAATTAGAAGTAGATGGTGTGTCAATTGAACAAGTGATGAGCTTTAATTATCCAGAGAAGTGAAAAATCCACTGGAGTCCGAACCGCACGATAACCCTGAGTTCGGTGTGGGGCGGCGGTGAGGTGGGTAGACTGTTGTAGCCTGTTGTGGGGTTATGAACCACTGAGGGCTATGGCGGGACGAAGCCTCTCCATCGTTCCTAGGTCCCCAGTTTAATACACAGTACACACAATCGTCTACCTAGGCCAACGCGAGAAAACAGGCCTTTGGAGTCACCCAGTTGCCACTCGCCAAGAAATGGAATTTGGTTTCGCGTTCATCACAGCACAAATTAAACGATGCCATGCCCATCAGGGCACAAGCAGCATTCCAACACTTTCCTTAAGCAATAAGTGAAAACCACAGAGAACGTAAATGGCCCTAACCCAGATGTCTGATGATGATTAGACAGACAGCCTCTTGAATGCGAGGCCGGTGTCTTGGCCATAGCGCCACCTCGCTTTAAGAATGCAGTATACTCTAAATCTATAGTACAAGTACCAATTTATTTTTCTTGCTAACAGTGAGTTCGAGTGACTTAATTTGTTAAGCAAGGCTTTAAGGACGAGCTAAGCCTTATGGCAGATTGATATCCTGTTCAGTGACTCCTGGAAGGCGTTCTGTACAGTTCCCCTATGTTGTAACGTTTCTTTTCCAGGCGTCTCCTGTCTACTAGTCCCGTGTATTTGCTACGCTACAACCGGTTTCCGATATCTACAGGAAAAAGGCTTACTTCAGTCTAAAGATGATGGGCCAATCTTTTCTTAGTCCTCGTGGGTTGTGGAGGAGGCCTACCAGGCTGGCTCAACTGCAGATGACTTTACCGGATGGCATGTGCCTCTTTGCACCGTCGGTACTAAGCTATTGAAAGGTTCTGGAACGAAATGGCGTTTTGTCGTGTATCGTTATTAGCACTAGCAGGAATGAGTAATGGAAACGGCAGCACCCGGCTACTATGTCTGATTGGCTGATAGGCCTGATCGTTAAAATAATTTCTGGGAGCTGTTTTGAAATATGCGATTCTGGAAGCCGCTTTGGTGGGAGGGGACTCTTGATTATTTAACAGTGTTAAAAGTTTATGTAGTTTGTAGTGTGTCAAAGTTTGTGATCCATGACTTGTTCCGTACGGAAAGATTACAATGTCTCATAAGGGATTACATACCCTTTTCTGGGCGTAACATTCTTAGTCCGCCATTTCCATGTATCAAAGCGAGTGTTACGAGTTTACAAGTATGCTCGTGCTCGATAATAGCGGTTTTACGTCAGATCAGAACAAGCATTTAGCTGGGGATGGTCCTCAGAGTGCGAAACGGATATGGAAAGGTGTAATTGAAGACAGTAAATTTCTTTTATACCAATATAAACTTAACGTATAGTGTTTTTGTGTCGTTTTGCTTGTTGACTTCCAACTGTAATCTTTTTCGGTTATTGTTTAGATTGTCGACAGTAGTTGGTAAGAGCTCGCTGTAGGTTATGTATGAACTGTTATCAAATGGTTCAAATGGCTCTGAGCACTATGGGACTCAACTGCTGAGGTCATTAGTCCCCTAGAACTTAGAACTAGTTAAACCTAACTAACCTAAGGACATCACACACATCCATGCCCGAGGCAGGATTCGAACCTGCGACCGTAGCGGTCTCGCGGTTCCAGACTGCAGCGCCAGAACCGCGCGAACTGTTATCGGTGTACACATTGTAGTCCAGTAGGTGGATCTCGGGATCCTCCTGAGAGTAGTTAAGGACCTCCAGGGTAGTAATTACTGACTTCGGTATGACCTCACTCCGAAGCTGATCTGGAGACAGTAAAGTTAGCAGCGCAGAGAATTAATCGGCGCCCGCCAATAAACGTTTACGATGAAATTTGTCTCGCGCACCGCACATCGCTTAGGGTGCGGAGTCTTTGGCCGCGTCTGTGAAAGGGAGGCCACACGACGCCTCTTAACCTCCGATGTTGGACGATAGGAACGTTTCATTGTCAGCTACTCAACAAAAAAAGAACTTGAGGACTGTCCGGTCAGTTTGTGGTTGGATTCAGGGCTTTCTAACGGAATGAACTCAAAATGTTCTTTCTTATGAGGCGAGCCCGCCAACTGTGAAGATGTAGTCGGACTAAAAATATTCCCAAAGTGCCTCGTGACATTATCGAAAGCTTGACAGCTGTACAGGGAATCGAAAGTCGATTTCTTGCTCACGACGAATCGAAGAGGAATTCTGATCTACCTTTCGTTTACCTCTCCAGCTTTCTGTTCCTGTAAAGCGAATTTTTGAATGGTTCTTTCGAAACACATCAGATATGAAGGGCGGAGTACTGCATGTGAGCCCAGGCCAGCCTGCCTAGTTCAATGTCTCGTGAACATTCATTTCAGCGTTCTGGCGTCAGCAGACCAAAAACCATCTTTCGGAACCAAGAAACCAGTTTCTTGTTACATGCTCTTTAAACGAATCGTTTTACAACTAGCACACATACGGAAAACGCCTTTGACAAACTTCGATTGTGAATGTCTGTCATAGATAAGATAAAAAAGATGAATGTATATATTACCGTATTTTTTATGTTCCCATACAAATAAATAGTATAGTAACACAAATACGCCCTAAACGAAGAGAGCGCCTCGAAAAGCTTACGTGTGTGTTCGCCTTAGTAAGGGACAATTTTTTTTATATGTTTGGCTTTGTATGCTCAGGAAGAAGGACTTGATGACTATGGTTGTTTCATCTGTTTCCCATTAGAATGAGGAAAACCACAGTCACACTGAAATAAAACCAGACATAGATGTGTTAATGACGGAATGAAGAACATTTTCACCTTAAAGGCAGAGTACTTCGTACAATATCATCAGAAAATTTACAAATTACTATAAAATAAAATAAAATATTTAGAAAGTTTAAGAAACAGATAAATATTAGCAAAAAATATACACTCCTGGAAATGGAAAAAAGAACACATTGACACCGGTGTGTCAGACCCACCATACTTGCTCCGGACACTGCGAGAGGGCTGTACAAGCAATGATCACACGCACGGCACAGCGGACACACCAGGAACCGCGGTGTAGGCCGTCGAATGGCGCTAGCTGCGCAGCATTTGTGCACCGCCGCCGTCAGTGTCAGCCAGTTTGCCGTGGCATACGGAGCTCCATCGCAGTCTTTAACACTGGTAGCATGCCGCGACAGCGTGGACGTGAACCGTATGTGCAGTTGACGGACTTTGAGCGAGGGCGTATAGTGGGCATGCGGGAGGCCGTGTGGACGTACCGCCGAATTGCTCAACACGTGGGGCGTGAGGTCTCCACAGTACATCGATGTTGTCGCCAGTGGTCGGCGGAAGGTGCACGTGCCCGTCGACCTGGGACCGGACCGCAGCGACGCACGGATGCACGCCAAGACCGTAGGATCCTACGCAGTGCCGTAGGGGACCGCACCGCCACTTCCCAGCAAATTAGGGACACTGTTGCTCCTGGGGTATCGGCGAGGACCATTCGCAACCGTCTCCATGAAGCTGGGCTACGGTCCCGCACACCGTTAGGCCGTCTTCCGCTCACGCCCCAACATCGTGCAGCCCGCCTCCAGTGGTGTCGCGACAGGCGTGAATGGAGGGACGAATGGAGACGTGTCGTCTTCAGCGATGAGAGTCGCTTCTGCCTTGGTGCCAATGATGGTCGTATGCGTGTTTGGCGCCGTGCGGGTGAGCGCCACAATCAGGACAGCATACGACCTAGGCACACAGGGCCAACACCCGGCATCATGGTGTGGGGAGTGATCTCCTACACTGGCCGTACACCACTGGTGATCGTCGAGGGGACACTGAATAGTGCACGGTACATCCAAACTGTCATCGAACCCATCGTTCTACCATTCCTAGACCGGCAAGGGAACTTGCTGTTCCAACAGGACAATGCACGTCCGCATGTATCCCGTGCCACCCAACGTGCTCTAGAAGGTGTAAGTCAACTACCCTGGCCAGCAAGATCTCCGGATCTGTCCTCCATTGAGCATGTTTGGGACTGGATGCAGCGTCGTCTCACGCGGTCTGCACGATCAGCACGAACGCTGGTCCAACTGAGGCGCCAGGTGGAAATGGCATGGCAAGCCGTTCCACAGGACTACATCCAGCATCTCTACGATCGTCTCCATGGGAGAATAGCAGCCTGCATTGCTGCGAAAGGTGGATATACACTGTACTAGTGCCGACATTGTGCATGCTCTGTTGCCTGTGTCTATGTGCCTGTGGTTCTGTCAGTGTGATCATGTGATGTATCTGACCCCAGGAATGTGTCAATAAAGTTTCCCCTTCCTGGGACAATGAATTCACGGTGTTCTTATTTCAATTTCCAGGAGTATATATATATATATATATATATATATATATATATATATATATATATATATATAATTCTGAAATACAGACACACATCACTGGATGCGCAGACTATCGCACTACTCAGCATTTCTCCCTCATTACCGTCTGGGCACGACTCGTACTCCACCCTGCCTCCCCTCCCCCATCCCAAGCCTCGTAACCCACTCCACTTTCCCCTAATAGCTTCAGATCTACCGATATCTCTTTGGTATTTTCGAAACTTCACAGAATCTCTCTGGCAAAAACTGCTGGACTAGCACCCCTGGAACTAAGGATATTGCTGAGGAATTTCTTAGCGATTGTCTTGAGGTCGTTGCTATGATTAACCTTTCACCCAAAAACCGAAAGTGCATTTTTTCAAATTCTGTGCTTGATTAAAACAATGTGCCGTACACGGACTCGAACACAAATGCTCTTCTCTTGCGACCTAGCAGTCCCGGCACGATTTACGATCCAGCATCAAAGATTCAATTCTACAAGTAGCTCTCTCCACTTTCCAACTGTTGGAGAAGCTCTTTAGCAAACTTTGCTGGACAATCACTCTTGGAAAACAGGATTTGGGAGAAAGAATCATATTGTCAGCTTAGAAACTTATCTCCAAACTGAATTTTTCAGTTGGCAGATGAGTGTGGGCTGTTTTGAAACGTCCTAGCTGATTAAAACTATGTGGCAGATTCGATCCTGGAACCTTCCCTTCGCATCCGTTGTACTTACCGGTTGAGTTATCCAGCCACGATTCACAAGTCTTTCTCACAGCTTCAATTTGTGACATTAAATCTTACTTTCCTGACTTCACAGAAGCTCTCCCACACACAGCGCTGGAATGGCAACTCTGGAAGAAAACATATCGCGTTCCCACAGCTGGAGGTAGATTCCAGGGTGAATCTTTCTCTCTGAGTGAGAGCTGTTTCGAAAATGGCGAATTAGGAGTGAGCCCTGAACACGAATCCTTGTCTTTCACAGCCAGTGCTCTTACTGGGTGCATTATTGTTTCCTTTCCTTAAGGTCCTCGTCCCGTAATTTCCAGTCCTCCATCTCTGACCGGATTTCTCGGCCATCAAAAGTTCTTCTCTAAACTATCTCTTGGTAGGGAAAAACTGTTATTAAAATCAAAAAGCCTTTCTCGAAATAAATCCTGGAAACTGAAATGTTTTATCAAATAAAAATGCTTTGGGGAAATTTCCACGTACTCTTCAAGGCCCGAACTCAAAGCTTCAGATCTACAAGTACATGCAAAACCCTATACTCACATTCGTTATCTGCTTTTTTGCAAACACGTGAGTTTGATTTCAAGTGCAGTGCTGCCATCTGCTAACAGTACGCAGAAGCCGTAATGCGTTAAAGCATCACAAAGCGCGTCTTTTGTTGTGTTTGACGAGAAGTGATTCGTCAATTCATGGCGGTAGAACTATGAAGTTGCACTTCAGGGTCTTTGATTAGAATGCCGGGCAGACGGGAAGAAAGTGTGTCGACTGAGGCAAAGAACCGTGTATACGAATGACGTATCCATTTGAAGAAAGATAGAAGTTTCGGATCACTGTGAGAAAGGCTAACGTAATGTTGACATTTTGTGTGCTTTGATCTGTGAGAACTCTTCGTCACATACGAAGTAATTTCGAAAATTCGGTCACCATATAAGTGACTTAAATCAGTCTAGAGAGACCACATCTCACTCGGGTATGTACATATGGAAAAATTGCTACAACAATGGACTGAGAACCAAAACAGCACATGCCCCCTCTCTGAAGCTACAGTACAACCTAAGGCTAAGAGCTTGTATACAGATTTGAAGAAAGAAGAAGACGATTCACCACAACTCAGGTTGGTTTGATAGCTTAAAGCATAATTTCACGTCATTAAAATGACAGGAGAGGGAGGTTCAGAGGACGAAGTTCGAGCCGCGAAATTTAAAAGAGGTTTAAGAAGACGGTGAAAAAAAACTGCAATCTGTGCAGCTTGTTTGCTTTATGAAACGGGAATATTTTGGAAACGAATGCCTAGCCGCACATTTCGTTCCTATTTAAGAACAAACTGCACCCAAATTTAAGGCTGACAAGGATAGATGTACCCTTCCTTTCGGAGGAAATGCTATGGGGAGTTGTAAATTATATACACTTGTGATATGCCACTCTCAAAGGCCAAGAGCACTAAATGGCTCTGCCAAGAACGGGCTGGGAGCTCATTAGAGATGGAATAATGATTTTAATGTATTATTCAGTATTTAAGCGTTAAATTTTTGATATGTAATGTTTGCATCGAAATGTGTTTCACAAAGATATAATGCTAATTTTTGGTAAAAGCTTTGGTGCAAACTTACTGAGTAAACGAGAACCTAACCCCATATTTTACATATGAAATGCTTTACGCGAATTCGGTATGCGCAGTAATTCGGTGGAGCATAACTACATCGTGTAACGAGATTTACTTAGAACTGTGTGCCAGACCACGACTCGGCCCGACCTCGTGTCACAGCCATAGCTACTGGCCGACTGTAAGCTGTGTCACTAGAGGATCCGGAAAGGAGGTGAGCAGCAGATTTAGTTCAGTTAGTTTTGTCCGTAGAAATCTGTTAGGAAATTGGCCTTGGTGGTAAGGTTCATGGCTCAAATCCCGGTGCATCACACAATATTAAACTGTCAGTAAGTGTAAAAACACACAGCCGTTGAAGATTGTAACATGTGTTCTGGATGTGTGGTGGTACGCGACGCATCGTGATGCTGTGACAGACTGCACGTCTGCCGACAATCGTCGCGGCCTGACTCACCGCAGGCGGCAGACCTTGAGAGCCGGCCGCTAAACGGGACGGCGAATTACTGGGGAATGCAGACGCCGCCGCCGCCGCCGCCGCCGCCGCCGCCGCTTCGGCTTCAGTTAGGCAGGGCCCGCTCACGGTACCGGTGCTCCCACGGCGTCGCTCACACAATTACGACCGTCGCCCTTCACGTTGAAGTACCCCAAAGAAAATCCGTGGGCGGTATTCGCAGCGGTCGCGATCCTTCTACGTCTGCAAGTAGTTCGTTTGCTTTTTATGGTCAGTAACTGGTGATAGACAGACATACAGATTCCCCTTTTTAATTTTTTTTTTTTTTTTGTCTTTTCGGCCACGTGTATATTTTGCTCTGAACCTCTCTGTTTCCTGTCTTATTTAGTGACCCAACACTTCCGTAGATCCTGACGTATTTATTTGACTTACGTTATTGTATTGTATGGAACTGGGGACCTAGAGGCTTAGACGGAAAGGCTGAGTCCCAGCCGTAGCCCGCAGTGGTACACAACCCCACAACACGCTACAGCAGTCCACTCACCCCACCGCCGCCCTACACCGAACCCAGGGTTATTGTGCGGTTCGACCCCCAGTGGAACCCCCACCGCCTTCCCCCCGGGAACGTCTCACACCAGACGTGTATAACCGCAACGTTTACGGTAGAGTAATTATGGTGTACTCGTAGGTGGAGAAAGTGTTTGCGCATCAATCGCCGACATAGTGTGACTGAGGCGGAATAAGGGGAACCAGCCTGCATTCGCCGAGGCAGATGGAAAACCTCCTTAAAAGCCATCTACAGACTGGCCGGCACACCGGACCTCGACACGAATCCACCGGGCGGATTCGTGCAGGGGACCGGTACGCCTTCCCGCCCGGAAAGTATTGCGTTAGAACGAACAGCTAACCGGGCGGGCTTCACTTACGGTACTTATGTCCTCCTGTTCTCCTGGTAAGTAAATATATTGCGTGCACTACTTTCTGGTTTCATGTTTTATAACGTTTCCACAAAAAGCGAGCCTTTTCTTCTTATATCAATAAAACCGTATAGCTCGCTAAATAAAATTATATATTACGACGTTGTGTCGTCTGCCGCCATTTAATACCTGATGATGGCAGTTACCGAAACGTCGTAATAAAATACCCGAGATCAACGGCTCCAATTATAAAACATGAATGATAATCGCTGCCTCATACTGGAAATTTGTCTTTCAAGGGTACCATACCTCAGTCTGTGAAAATGAAACCGTTATAGCAGGCTGTTCCAACCGAGCTCCAGGGAGCCGGAGCGCTCCGGAGCGCTCACTGCTGCAGCTCGGAGCCCGCGTGGAGGGGGAAAGCGAACGCACTGTCCCCTGGCCGCATGCAGCCGCAACTGACGCAATAATCAGTGTTCAATGACAGCTATGACTAGCCGCGGGAGCCCTGTACCTCTATTGGAGGATACCTTTCTATTCATTGAGAGGGATGGTCGTCTGCAGTGTCTTGTATGTCATAAAGTATTTAATTCTGCGAAGAGGTACAATATACAACGACTTTATACACGTCTTCTCGCAACG
Organism: Schistocerca serialis cubense; assembly: GCF_023864345.2. Taxonomy (NCBI): domain Eukaryota; kingdom Metazoa; phylum Arthropoda; class Insecta; order Orthoptera; family Acrididae; genus Schistocerca; species Schistocerca serialis. The sequence goes on along the minus strand of NC_064643.1, from coordinate 505,072,666 downwards.
CACTACTATCAGGTGGAAGGTGTTGCACGCAGAGAACTGGTAGTCAGGCTTAAGAACGACATACTAGGAGACGTAAGTTTAAAAACGGTTTCGTAATACGGAGGGTATCAAAACATGCAACATAGTTCGTGTTCTGTAATGCGTTTATTATTTTCAGGTGAATGAGAGCGGAGAAAACACTACAGAATCTGCAATTCAGGCAAGCTACAGGGTCGTTCACATCATTGCGACGAGTGGCAAGCCGTTTTCGGTGGGACCACTCGTAAAATCGTGTATGGTAGCAGCTGCAGAATGTTTGTTTCCAAGGGAGGTGCAGGCAATTGAAGGGGTTTGCCTGTCGAAGCAGACAATGTGTTCAGCACTCCTTTTTCAGTTTCCCATGATGACTTGTCATCGTCACTAAAATTGGAAATTATTGATTTGCAAAATTCAACTTTGTTTAAAGAGAGGTACTACAATGCGTTGGATTTATCACGATGGTATCGTTCATTACAGCAAAAAACGTTTCCAAAGCTTCACAGCAATGCCGCTCAGATCACGTGCGTGTTTGGATCTACGTATTGTTGTGAGAAGCTTTTCTCAGCAATAAAAAGAGTAAAAAGTAAGGATCGATCGTTTCTTCAGGATGCAACAATGAAGGCTATGCTCCGCACTAAAGCTGCGAACACTTTGACGCCTGATATTTCCGATCTTGGGATGAAAAGAAAATGTCAAGCTACAGAGGTCCAATAAATTTAGTATGCAATTTCTTGTGAAACAGTTGTTTCTTATTTATTTCCTGAACATCGTATTTTCTGGTGTAGCATGTCTCCACGTCTTAGCGGCTAAGAGTATGAGGTTGTCGATTTAGTAAGACGCAGCTGGCACATCAAAACACTTGCCTTGCCGCCTGCCTCAGCCAGCCGTGCCGCGTGCCGGCGTGCCGGCCCACTTGAATGGTCACCGCGAGCGACACGGCTCCCTGGAGCAGGGAGCGCTCCGCGGCTCACAACGGAGCCGACGAGCTGGAACAGCCTGCCTTATAGGATCGCTTTGCTGTCCGTCTGTCTGTCAGATAATTACGAACCTTTTTTGTAATGAATGGATATATGGGTCAAACTCAAAGCTTTATCGTATATTAAGGTCTATGGTCTCTCGGCAGGTTTAACATTTTAAGCTTGCAAGTCAACTCAGTCAAAATATACGGCCATTTATGTTACATTTTTTGATACTCACTCATCATGTCCTACATGGTACTTCCCGCTAACCTAGAATCGTAAAATTTGGCAAGAAGCAAGTGAACTAAAAAAGCGAAAATTGTTAATTTTCAATTGTGTAACACGAAAAACTATTTTTTTTTCGTTTTTTATTGGTCTGTCTGTCTGTGAAGATCCCTTCTACTCTCGAACATGTTGGCGTATCATATTCAAATTAATGTCGCAGACTAATGTCTAGTGCCCTTGGTCGAGTAAAAATTTTAAGTTTCTAATTCAGTGAAAGCAAAAGACTCGGTCATTTATGTCACATAGTTTGATTTTCGAAACCTCAATCAGCAAAACCTATAGGCTACTTCCCGTTGACCCGGGATCATGACATTTAGAAAGAAACAACGTTTCACAGTGCAAATAAAGTAAAAAATCTGAAAATTGTTAAACTGTACTTGGATAATACAAAAAGAATCTTTTTGCAACTAGAATTTACGTATAATTCAACATCCTTCAGAAACGTACGAGACTAAAATTACTTGTTGCAAAGAAAAATTTTAAGTTATAGTCATGTCTCAGTAAGAAATAAAAATGTTTCATTAAATCTTCTGTCTATACATATATAAATTGAAGTTCCCTGCTCACTTCGTTTCGTATGTTCAAGCAAGTCTGAGGAACTGTTGTCGTGGTTTTGATACTTTGTTGGAATACCCGGAATCGATATCTTGCCAGTCTCGATATCGATAACAGGCAAAAATCGTGCAGATTCTCCATTCTCAGGATGGATGAGCGATATACATACATATTTAATTTTGTACGAAACCGCCAGAGTGGGAGGCGCACTCGAACTTGGTCGGTTTTCTTTCTTCCTTCTGTTTGAGATCTTGTCAAACGTTTCGTACTATCTTTTGTTTGATCTCTAATTAAACGTCATCTTATCTGCTGTTACTGTTCTTGGTCCCAGGATCTTCCTTAGAAAGTTTATGTTTATTTTTATCTGTTTCTGTCAGCCCTTCTCTCTCATTTGGCTGTGCTGCATATAAACATTTAGCTTTAAGTACGGTACCGTAGTGTCTAAATTTGACGTTATAAGATTATTATGACCACATTCTAGACGTGACATCATTTAGCCCATTCCCGTAACGTGCACGAGCAAAGTAAGTATGTGGCAGGTGTTATACATAAAATCGTTGTTGCTTAGTTCATTCGGATGACTAGTTTAATGCCGTCTATTTTGTGCATCTCTGCATAACTACCGCAGTTAACATCCATTGAAACTGCTCCCTCTGGTTTGCATCTTAAGATGGGCACATTGCAGGCCATTACCAAATTAACTACAGCTCGAGTACTAAATTTATCACTGCAAATATTTTCGATAGGAGGTGGCCAACCGAGCAAGGTGACGCAGCGATGAGACGCTCAGCTCGCATTAGGGAGCAACAGGACTCGAACCTCGTGGAGCCATTCAGATTTAGACTTATAGTGTTACTCTTACACCACTTGGGGACAGTGTGGGAACGTTTCTTTACAGCAGAGAAATATTCGATTTACTTCTTCATCCTTTCCGACTCAGCTTGTATGCTCCGTCTCTAACGACCTTATCACTGATGGGTCAGAACGTTAAACCATAACCTTTCTTTATTTCGAAACATGTACAGCTCATGCTCGTTTTAACTGAATGGAGGTACAGAATGTGGTTCATAAAAGCCATCCACACAATGAATGTGAACATTGGAGGAAGGAATATTAGTTGGTATCAGGTATTAGTTTGCTAAACAGCATACTGATCCCTTTACCACGCAAGCAAGAGAACGGGTGATTTGGGTTTAATGGAATCTACTCTAAATTTTTACATCAAGCTATTGATGAGGCAACGTTACAAAGCTCCACATAAATAACTCAGCATAACGTCTTGCACCACTCTTCCATTACGTTCAGTAAACCTGTTAACAAGGTCCATGTCGGCAAACTCCTCATCAGTAAACGTATCTCTTACAGTGATGGACAAACAAACCCAAAGCAGAACCGAGCAGTAACGAATGTAATCTTGAAGACAAAGAGTAAAGTGGGAATTACTCTTGACAGCAACAACGACTGAGGATCGATGGAACAGGTTTGCGTTCAACCAAATGACCCAACGCAGACCTTCAACATTTGCACTTGTGTGCAGCTATTTCCAGTGCCGTGTGAATACAACATGAATGGTGACAGAAAATCAAACAAAATGGAAATAAAATGACACAATTTCAGTGACTTTACTGGTCTCGCACAGATATGATCTTATGCATGTAGAGTGAAGCGGCGAGTGAACATGGAGAACGTCGGCAATCCTGTTAAACGTCAGGCGGAATTTGTGGTACACAGGAGCCGCGGTGAGATTTTCGATCGAGGAGGAAGGTCTGCCAGTATAATCAGTGTGGCTGGGTGAAGTGCTGTGCCAAGGCGGCTTAGTGGTTAACGTATCTACCTAATAAGCAGAGGACGCGGGTTCGATATCCAGCCTTTGTACAAATTTTCATTTGCAGCTTCAGCCTATGTAAAGAAACTCATATCTGTATGAGGCCAGCAAATTCTCTAAAATCGCGTCGTTTCATTTGTTTAAATAACTGCACCTGAGTTTCGGGCTGGATCCCCCATTTACATTCGATACTGATTTGTTATTCCAGAACATGGAGAACATCGACAATACTGTTCTTGTGTAAGGCACAATGTAAAGTACATTGGGGTAGCAGTGATAATTTGGATCGAAGTGGCAGGCGCGCCAGGGTAAACTGTGCAGTTGTGTGAACCGCTGCGGCAAGGTGGATTAGGCTAACGCACCTGCCTACTAAGCAGGAGACCCGGGTTCGATTCCCAGATTTGGTACAAAGCTTTAATGGCCCTCCAGTCAATATACATAAAAACGGAAATACTCTGCGTAAGGAGCCATCGGAGACAAGGTCTACTTTGTACTTTCTACCGAAATATTCAGAATACACTTCTTAATTATCTCCGAAATTTTGTTTATGGTGACTGGGATCAAGCTGTACAGAAGTTGCCATGTCAGCTGCAGTAGAACAAACACTTCGGATGTAGGTCTCTCTATAACCTGCAGGCTACGGTAGTAACATCATGGACTATACGGTGCACAGCCAAACATTGTGACTACTGCCCACAGCGATGCCGGCACATGGAACGGCAGGAAAAATACACCAAGGTAAATTAATTGCAATACGAAAGCATATTTAACGTAGAGTAATGAAATTCGGGAAATACGTTTTTCTTGGTAACATATTTAAATAATTAACATTACAAGATCGCAGGTTAATGTATGCACATGATAAGTCATTGTAAATGTGAAATCCTTGTACAGTAATAGGCTGGTGTAACCGACAGAATGTTAAATGCAAGAATGCAACGTGCATGCATTGTGTTGTACATGTGTCGGATGTCAGTTTGTGGGATGGAATTCCAGGCATGTTGTACTTGGGCGGTCAATACAGGGACAATTAATGCTGGTTGTGGACTAGGCTGGAGTTTTCGTACGATGATGTACCATATGCGTTATGTTGGACACAGATATTGTGATCGAGGAAACCTAGGAAACATGTCGATGCTCTGCAGAGCATGTTGGGTTACAACAGCGGTATGTGGACGAGCATTATCCTGTTGGAAAACACCCCCTGACGCATTGTTCAAATGGTTCAAATGGCTCTAAGCACTATGGGACATAACATCTGAGGTCATCAGTCCCCTAGACTTACAGCTACTTAAACCTAACTACTTAAAACTAACTAACCTAAAGACATCACACACATCCATGCCCGAGGCAGGATTCGCACCTGCGACAGTAGCAGCAGCGCGGTTCCGGACTGAAGCGCCTACAACCGCTCGGTCACAACGGCCAGCGACGTGTTGTTCATGAATAACAGCACTACCGGTCGAATCACCAGATTGTTGTACTAATTTGCTCTAAAACTGCATGGTATAATCGCGAGAGTGTCCCTGCTGTCATATGAAATTGTACCCCAGACCATAGCTCCATGTATACATGATACGCCCATTGTGCCTAGCACGCAGACAGGTTTGTCGCAGGCCTCCAACAGACCTCCTTGTAACCAACATACGGCCATCACTGCCATCAAGGCAGAACTAGCTTTCATCAGATATTACAACAGACCTACGACCTGCCCTCCAATGAGCTCTCATTTGACACCACTGAAGGCGCAAGTGGCGGTTATTTGGGATCAGTGGAATGCACGCTGCGGGGCGACTATCTCGGAGCCGTCCTTGAAGTAACCGATTTGTAACACTTCCTTGTGTCGCTGTGGAGCCAACTGCTGATCAAATTGCCGCAGCAGATGCTGTACGCTGTGCCGGAGCCATGTGCCGAACAAGACGGTGTTTCCTCTCGGCAGTGCTACGTGGTCATCCAGAGCCTGATCTTCTTGAGGCCGTAAATTCCTGTGAACACTGAAAACCGCTGTCAGCAATCATGTACAGTGACTACACTCCTGCAAAGTCTTTCTGCAATATCGCAGAAGAAAACATCCAGCTTGTCGTACCCTATTATACGACCTCGTTCAAATACAGTGAGATGTTGATAATGGCACCTTTGTCGCCTTAAAGGCTAGTCCAATCTCAAAGGTAACTAACGCTCACGACCGTTACAGCGTGTAATTAAAACAAACGTGATTTGCATCCTGATAGTGCTGTTACTAGCGCCTCTTATGCGACTGGCGCGAAATCTGAATAGACATCATATTTTAGATATGTTGCTGTTGATGTGCTTTTCAGCCCAGAGACTGGTTTGATGCAGCTCTCCATGCTACTCTATCCTGTGCAAGCTTCTTCATCTCCCAGTACCTACTTCAACCTAGATCCTTCTGAATCTGTTTAGTGTATTCATATCTTGGTCTCCCTCTACGATTTTTACCCTCCACGCTGCCCTTCAATACTAAACTGGTGATCCCTTGATGCCTCAGAATATGTCCTACCAATCGATCCCTTCTTTTAGTCAAGTTGTGCCACATAGATACAGAAACACGGATACCAACTTTAGTTTTGTCGCACAGCTCCTTCTTGGTGTTGAGTTTTTTTGTTTTAATTAATGTGTATAATCCAAGCAGAAGCAGACGCGGAATCATTCTAGCGATGATAAAGCCCGAAAATGGGGATTTCCACTGATACAAGCGACTTTGACAAAGATCGGATTGTTATGACCCTATCCCTGGAAGCAGCATCTCGGAAACGGCAAAACTTGACCACTGTTTACGTGCTGCTATCGTAATCATCTATAGAAAGTGGTTGGAAGACGTTGAAACCACGAATAGGCGAAAAGGAGCTGGACTTCCACGCCTCATCGCAAAACGTGGAGGTTGAGTGCTAGCCCCCTTTTTAAAGCATGATAGGCAGTCAGCTGTGATACCTACGGCACAGCACAGTGCAGGTGCAGACACAAATATTTCGGTGCACAACATTCAGCACCTTTGCTGAACCTTGCGCTCTGCGGCCGGCGACCCTTATGTATTCCCCTGTCAGTTCAACGAAATCGCCAGTTGTAGCTGCATTGGGGACGGGTTTATCGACATTAGACAGTGGATCAGTGGAAATGTGTCGCCTGGACAGATGAATCAAGCTTCTTTTTCAGCTACGTTCATGATGTTGTCTGCATATGCTGTCATTCAGGCAAACATGTCGCGCGGGGTAGCCGCGCGTTCTGAGACGACCTGTCACGGTCCACCCGGCTCACCCCATCGGAAGTTCGAGTCGTCCCTCGGGCATCAGTGTATGTGTTGTCCAGCGTAAGTTAGTTTAAGTTAGATTAAGTAGTGTAAGGCTAGGGACCCATGACCTCAGCAGTTTGGTCCCATAGTCCTTATCACAAATTTCCAAATTTTCAGGCAGACGTCGAAACGTGCATCGCGCGACGGACGCAGACCTGTGGGTCATTATTATGCTGTAAGAGACAGCCACCTGCTCTTGTATTGGACCTGTGGAAACAACTGAAGGTACCTTGCCTGCTGTGGATTAGGGAGCATTATTCTGTATCACCTGCAGTTCTTCATGCTTGATATGTGTTCCAACAGTGATGATACCTTACAGCAAGATAATTCTCATCGACATAAGGCCAGTATCGTACTATATTGGACTTAGAAGTATGGTAATGAACTGAAGTTAATGTCTCGACCGCAAAATTCGCCTGATCGATCTCGAGGGAGCCCATCTGGAATGCTATAGAACGCTAGCTATGCACACAGAACACGGGAACAGCTCGAGCAATGCTTAGACATTTCGGGCCACACGCTTGCAGAAACCTATTACAGACTTGTCGAATCCATGTTACGCATAGCAGCTGCTATATTGCATTCTAAAGGTGGACGAACGCGCTACTACGCAGATGCTAGTAATGTTTTGGCTCATCAGCTTCGGTTACCAGTTCCTCATCTGCGACGTCCAACTGAACACTCCAACTAGCAGCTCGAGTGCTTCCACTTCTCTCATCAGCTTCGGGTGGGTAAAAGTCAGAAGAGGCCTGGACGGTCTTTCGGAGCGTGGACCGCGGTCTGCCCGCTAACAAATTAAACGTCTCTTGCCGGGCTGCCGGGAGCTCGTAAATTCGTCCCGGCCGCTGTTACTCGGTCCGGGCGGGAAAGAGGGCGACCGACCTCTGGGAATTTACGGCCGCTCCTCCAATAAGGCTGATCCGTGACCTCAGGACGCACCTCCGTCCGGAGGGAAGGCCGCCACCGCACCGGCGCGCCTCCAATTTACTGCCCGCCCTCGGATCAATCGGGCAGTGCGCGGCTCCATGCCACAGCTCCGCTGTGCGAGGCATCTACATGTTGGGTTCAGAGCCGATCACAGCCTCTAGCCGGCGCTTCTCCACTAGCACGTTCGTGGTTTGCTGGCTCCATCACCTGGTACGATCAGATTCTGCTGATGCGAAGAGTGCTCTGGTGTGGGTGAGGTACTGCTATCACAATTCGCCCACGAACTATGCTTTCAGAGACGGAGTTGGATGATGAGAAGCAGCACACAACTATCTGGCTTCACATTGTGGAGGGTCGTGACTCGATTTCCGAATGAAACGTTCTGTTTTACGTTCCTTAAAATTCTTCTACACTTCTCGAGCAGAGGAAGCAGGCTCTGGTGTCCCCTACAGCTTTCGTGCTCCGTAACAGCATCTCAAGCTGAGTTTGCTGAACAAGTATACTGTTTAGGACGCAACAATTGGTGAGGGAACTGGAGTTAAGAGTTTCGTCATTTGCTGTGGAATTTTCTTTCTTAATTTAAGAATGGAAGAAGATTATGACGCAAATGTCCCGCCAGTGACGAGGTCATCAGAGGTGGAGTACAAGTATCATTAATGTCTATACTGAAATTAAGTCTACAACCACAAAAAACACAAGGTCCGTCGACAAGTGCAGTAGCAGCAACACGCTTCACTGGTATGCGGTTCTTCTTGTCCCCAGCTGTTGTGGCGAACTCGAAGTTCTCGATCGTTTTATAGACTGACCGTTTAGAACGGCGACGAATTCTCCTGTAAGGAGAGAACATCGAGTTCGCCACAACAGTATGGAGAATTCGTCGCCGTTCTAAACAGATTGTCTATAAAACGATCGAGAACATCGAGTTCACCACAACAGCTGGGGACAAGAAGAACCGCATACCAGTGAAGCGTGTTGCTGCTACTGTACTTGTCGACGGACCTTGTGTTTTATGTCGCTGTAGACTTAATTTCAGTATAGACATTAATGATACTTTCTCACATGGTAATGGTTGGCTTACTGTAGCCATTGTACGTGGAGGTACAGGAGTACCTACTGTTCCTAGACTTGAAAGTTTTGTTGATAGAGACATTATTGCTTATCGTCCTTACCATGGGGGTGTGAAAGGAAATCGGGTGTGTCCCTTTCAAAATAAATATCACAATATTTGTCTCAGATCAGGGGCGGCCTACAATTCTGCCCACGTGTAGTGCTCTCGTTTCCGTGCGTAGTTCTGTCGCTTGCAGATTTCTCCCACTATCAAGCCATGCTGAGAGGGAAGAGTGGGAAGACGGTCAAGTTGTGAATGCACCACCTTCGGATGACAGTGAAATCACGCAAGGTATGTTGAATGTCTTATTTGCGGCTTGGTCTCATGTTTCACAAAAACATACGTCTAAATCAAGAAAAATGTCAGACATAACAAAATCAATATCTAATTCAAACTGTCTGCATACAGAAAGATACAAGGAATTTCACAGGTTTTTGTCACTCAGGTTGACACACAATCTTGACTTAATTAGTTTCATAATCGAAATAAAAGGCTTTCAAGCAAACATATTGACCAAAACTGTGTATCACGTGTGCAATCTCGTTGTGGAGAACTCCTCGACAGTTCTACAGTAAAACAATTTGTCTTTTAAATGGGATTTGCACTGCAAACCGATCGGTTCCTCCTTCTGCATGTGCACAAGCCGCTTTCAACTGAAGTGGCTGACAGTCACGAAAATAGCACAAAATCGGATGGTTTAGAAAACTATTCATGCAATTCTTTCAAGTCCACAGTGAATTCCTCAAAACTCGCTTATTTATAACTATTCTTTCTTTTTTGATGTATCCGCACCAAATCAGATAAATTCTTTCTCACTTTGCAACGACTTAACTGCGGATCGTGTGCCGCAAAATTCATTTAAAGTGAAGGTCTGCAGTCCATTCTGAATGTTCTAATTTTCATTCCTGCTTTCCTCTAAGCCGCTGAGACTCAACGGTAGCGGATCTTAAACCGATAAAATTTTTCCAGGCATGCCCTCTGTTGCAGTTCTTGATGTAATAGTGTGCTCAACCTCAGAAAATTTATAATTCGTACCGAAAATTTCTGCGCCTGCTCCATGCCTGTTAGTCCAACATAGTGTGCTTCTTCATGCAGAGAAAAATGAATCCCGTACAGATTTTCTGTAGATCGTCTTGGGTATCAATAAACCTCTTCAGCTCAGTTCGGTTCTTTGTTATTGGATTGCTGCCGGTTTTGCGGCTCTAAAAATCACGTCTTCAGGTGAACATAACTAAGACATCAGAAATGAAAAGTTCGGAACTTTGTACCCAACATTCGTTGGCCGTCAGAACAAAGCTCAACTAAAAGGTGGTATGTCACAGAATAAAACAACCGGATTTCGAAAATATGTGGATAGGTTAGCTTCGCAATGGCGAACCGGGAAGGTGGCCGCGTGCTGTGTGATACTGACCTATCAGTTTTTCTTCTGTAGATCGTTTTATTCTTTGGTCTGTCATAGTCAACTAAGTCTTTAAATTTTGTTTGCATGGTGCTCTATTGCTGTTTCATAGTTAATCTACGGAAACCATCGACTATGTGACTGCATAATAAATACTGAGAGTCTGCATTCTTCCCTTCTGTTAGTACCACTCACTTTTAAATGTTGGGACGACGGATCTCAAGACTGCTTCTTTTTGTGCAAACAACTACTAGTCCTATGAACTTCCTTTCTGCCACTAATAAAGAGCGATGGACCAACAGCACTCTGGCTCCAATACTCCAAAACTGAAGGAGTCGCTTCGACCGCATTACACAGCGCCAAATGGCGGAATTAAAGTTTTTCACACCGCACTGCTAACCGAAATGTCGCGATGTACGCTTGAAATTTTGCATGCCATGGCCGAGCGTGAGTTAGATGATTTAAATAAATCACGGAAGTCCTATATCTCGAACGTCATCCACCCGAAAGAGATTCCAGTCTTACCACACCACTATCTCAGCTGTGTTCAGTGTTACTACCGTCCACGACCAACAGCGAATACTGCATCTTCATATGGAGCAAATCTTGGAACTGATAGTGGTCCACCCATTACACAACCGCTAGCCGCTGCCACGGTATATTACATTTGCTGTCATCTTTATGTCGACGGCTTAGTTAATAACGGGGATCCAAAAATATGTTGCTGTTGAAAAAATTTTAGTTTTATCACACTCGACTGAATGTCCGGCGCATATACAGTGTTCAGCAATAGCAGATTTGCTTGATTGGAAATGTGTGGACAGTGTTGACTTTAGTCTGTTACACTCCACGTGGTCAGGTCTAGACAGGGTGTTTCAGCTGACCCTACTGATCCATTTTATGCAACCCACACTGCATCTATATCGGTACCAGTATCCAGACAGGCGACAGCCACGTAATCGAAACAAATTCCCGCTCAAAGCTTTGTGCAACTGTTAGCAAAGCGAATCATACTGTAAAAAATACTAGTGATGAGTAGCCATGAGTCACAACATTTTTGGTCAATATTTACCTTACTTCTTCTATGGTTCAAATGGCTCTGAACACATCTGACGTCATCAGTCCCCTAGAACTTAGAACTACTGAAAACTAACTAACCTAACGACATCACACACATCCATACCCGAGACAATATTCGAACCTGCGACCGTAGCGGTCACGCAGTTCCTGGCTGACACTCCTAGCACCGCTCGGCCACAGCGGCCGGCCCTCTGCTATGTGACCCGCTGCGCTAAATGTGCTGAAGTATTTTCATCAACACAATAGGTCTAATATGTGTTGGTATACTTTAACAGTTAACCTGCGACATTTTCACAATGTGCTTCACATTTCCAGAACGAACTGACCAACACCATTGTTCTGTCGTGTGGGGTTGCCTAAATCGACATTGCTAGGAGCGGCTGAATTACCTCGCATATTAATCTTTTCATTAGGTTATATAACTGGAATGTTACTTCCACGTTCCCCACGTCGATGTCTCTTGTTAATTTCGTTGCTTCGAATGGCGAAAAACACTTTGCAAGCGAATGTATCTGAAACACGAAAAATTAAGAACTATAAACGGAATAAGCTTACAGCGACATCTAAAAGCAGAATGAAGACTGGAGTCACTTGAATAAATATAGTGGAATTAAGGTGTATTTTTGTCCAAAAATACTGTGTAACTCATGGCCAGTCCACTCTTGTAGTTTTTACGGTATCACTAAGAGAGAACTTTCATCGATGGCATGCTGTCACGAGTTTGGATACCGTTCCTGTTACAGACGTAGCGCGGGTTACATAAAGCAAATCGGAAGGGGCAGAAGAACCATTTTCTAAAATTCCAGCCTTCGGCAATAACAAATCGTTCTGCACTAATTGCATAATGATTATTAGGCCGTTGGCGGTAAACCACTTTAACCTGAAATTCCTGTAGGATTGTTTCTCTTCGGAAAGAAATATTGCTTGCGGATGGAAAAACAGCATTGGATTTTGGAGTGTACTCTCTCCTACATTCTCTTTCTGGCTTCTTGGTTTAACAATCGACGCCCTGTTAGTGTATCGGGTAGAATATTGAATTTCTCTGAAGGCTGTCTTTGGCGAGTTACCTCTTTAGGCAAACTGTTTGGATCAGATGCTGTGTGAACTCTGTGTGCAAGTGTTGTAAGCACCTTACCGTTTTTGATGTTTGATAGACAGCAAGCTATGGTAAATGCAAATTGATAAGAGTGTCTTGTGACAAACTGAATGCCCAGAGCCATCGTTCTTCCACCTAACCAAAACATCCGGGAAAGGTAGACAACCAACTTCCTCCATTTCCATTTTCAACTGAATGTCCTTATGAACGAAGTTACCCTGATATGCGGCCAGATTATACAAGTATCGTCCACATACCTCCAAACAACAGTTAATGTAAGAGTTGCTGATTCCAGCGCTACCTCCTCGGAGACCTCCATAAAGACTTTGGCCACTTGGGGAACGAGAAGGACTTCCCTTTGCGAACACGTCGGTTTGCCCAAAAAATTCAACATAAAACTGGTTAAGGAAGCTACGTGTCGAAACAAATTAATTTATTACTGTTTACTGCCAAAGACTCTGCAAGAGGGACCTTTGTAGAAAGCGATATTGCATCCAAGTCTGTGTATGTAAAATCAACCAAGTTACATGTATGATGTAAGTATTCGCCCTCCAATCGTCTCAGCAAGTAATTACTTTGTGACAGAGAGTGCTACCAAGGTTTTAATGATAAACTGTGGAACAGAGCGTGAGTAAGAGGGATAGAGAAAGAGAATCGGAGAGGTAGAAAGAGAGACACAGAGAGAGAGAGAACGACTGTCATTGCAAGCTCCCAATGTAAGCGCGGGTCTGCGAGCTGACTGTTTCTGTAGTATGTTTGATGTACACGTTCCGCAGTATGCATATACAATTTAACGTGTGCATCTAGTGATTATTTCATAACACTTTTTTATTTTTATTTATTTGTCTGTTATCAAAGTGGTTTATATTGTGAAATGTGTCACGTTCAGCGAGTGCTGAATGCAATGTTCCAATCCATTATCAAGCGCTACAGTGTGTTAACGACAGTTGAATGGAGAAGCAGCAACTGTGGATAAAGAAATAATATCTACCACTAAGGTAAATATGCTGAATTCAAGTGTACAGCCGCGTATACAGTTGAAAGTAGTGAGCATACTTCATTGTCCTCTAGTAGCCAGCTTAGGAAGACGTCTCCTCATCTGGTGCAGCTTAATGATTCACAACAATCAGCAGTTACTGGCTTAGCCAGGTGCCATCTGCCGCCAGGTTATGTACCTCCTGCTCAAAATGGTTCAAATGGCTCTGAGCACTATGGGACTTAACATCTGAGGTCATCAGTACCCTAGAACTTAGAACTACGTAAACCTAACTAACCTAATGGCATCACACACATCCATGCCCGAGGCAGGATTCAAACCTGCGACCGTAGCGGTTGCTGGGTTCCAGACTGAAGCGGCTAGAACGCTCGGCCACATCGGCCGGCCACCTCCTACTACGCTAAATTTTCACCAGTGCAGGGTCATATAATAGCGGATTTATCTTAATATCTTAACAGCAAAAACGTTCCAGTAAACATTGGTCAAAGTTAACCTATAAGTGCCATTGTGTGGTTACGAACTGCCACTGACTGCATTACGAAATGACGCCCTATTTAGTACAAATGTATCTGAAATGAAAACTTCTCGAATAAGTCTCCATCTACTTGGACTCAAGCACAGCACATATTACACTGCACAATCGTTCCTTTTAAAAGTGGTTTTATTGGTGTCTTCTTCAAATTTGGATGCAACACAGCAGTTATCTTCGCGAATCACCTTGTTTATTTTGACAAGGGGGTAGGATTATCTGCTACAGTTCTTCAACAGTACTTACGTGGGTGCTACACAATTCACGTTTGAAGTCATCTGACGTAGAAAAATCCAGACGTCTTCCAGGTGATCTTGTGGACTAATGTACAGGCCCTACTCGATTTTTTCATCTTGGGTCATATTAGTTTATTAGGTTTCTTCCTCACATTTGGATGCAATATTGCATCAGCAGCAAAATGCACCAGTTTCCCACGAAGTGTGAACCTTATTTCCCAAAGTTGCAAAAGGGCTGTGGGTAAAATTTGAACACAAAAAGTAGTGTAGTTTGTATGTTCTGCTCCACTTTGGAATACAAGCAATGATGGACTTCCCTGACCCCTCATTTGAAAGAAGGAAAGAGTCATTGTGGAACAAATCCCAAAAAATTGTCAGGCACAAATGTGGATGAAAGTTGGATTGACGACTATTATAAGCTTCCTTTAAGCGACTGAATGAGAGATAAGCTGGTTCCTTCCTCATATTGCATTTCTGGAAATCTAAGTAAAGTCTTCAGTACCTGCTAGCATTTAGAACGAGTGAGTGTAATAGCTCTGGAGCTGTGTGAGGCAATTGCTATTTGATAAAAAAAAATGCCTTCGCAAAGAACACTATCTGTTGCAAACAGTACTTTCACGTGCACTTGAGAGACCTAAATAAAAATTAACATTTTTACCACAGCGTGAGCTGTCTAGGTGCAACACTATATGTGTAAATTTTTCGCATTGGTAGATCTGATGTAATGTGTCAGTCCTTTGGTTGACTGATTCATCTCATATTTCGTTATGTTTAATTCGATCTATCCCTATGTGAGCTCACATTTCAATTAATAAATCGAAGTTTGATGCAAGTTATGGCAAACGATTGAGAGGATCAAACCATTAATCTTCTATCTTGGATAACTACTATTATGTCCCATATATCTGTCTGTGCATGTCAGCTGAGTCTTGATGAGCTGTGGTAGGAGGAAGGTGAGGCCAGAAACTCTGAGCCCCATGGGCCACCTCCGAGAGCATGGTCTAGCTTTCTAAATGTTAAGGCGATAGGGGCTGAGGACGAGTGTCCTGTGTGATGGGCAGTCAAGTAGTTAGTTACGGCATTCACCATTGCCAAGTAAGGACACTAGTCAGATGGCAGACATTCACCATTGCCAAGTAAGGACACTAGTCAGATGGCAGATGCGAGTTTTTGTAGTCTGCGTACAACACAACGTGGGGTCCCCAATTCTAAGTAAAACGGCAACTCAGGAGAAAGCCTGGCCCTGTGCAGATCAAATATTATATTTCTGTTACCAGACCGTCAACTCATAGAACAGTTTTCCAGAGCTTGTTTTCCGTGCTCGTAAGGCTTCCAGAAGGCGAGGGAGTTAAAGCCAGTGGCAAGATTGTTACCTCTGTTTTCTTATATGGGAAGGCATATGATTGCGTTTGTTAAGAAATTTTTCCTTCTTTGTTGGACGACACGCCGGTACCGAAGGGTAGCAGTACATGGGGTGAGCGGCATATGCTTGTGTTATGGGTGGTAAACAGGCTCATTGGTTGACTTTACAAAATTTCATAGGAGGAGTTAGCGGGCCACCTTCTGAGAATTTCAGGATGGTCGAAGGAAACTCAGTCTCAGGGAGTTATGATTTGACACCGGAATCTTTTGAGGAATTGGTTTTGTGGGAAGAGAGAGGAATGGCTGCCGCCTAAGACTTTTACTAGGAGAGGAATCTGGCAGCCTGTTTGTAATAATCTCATTGACGAAGCTCTCTAATTGAAGAGTTAATTTTTCACGAAATTGTGGACAGCAGGAAGAGAACAGTTATGGACAGGAAAAACGCTGAGGCTTCAGGTGTGGACACAAGAGTGTTAAAAAACGCTTAGCCTTCAGCTTCGGGAAAGAACAATTAGTGTTCAGCTGCAGATGAGAAGAATTGGTCTTCAGCTTCTGACAACAGAGGATTTGGGCTCCATCGTCTGCAACTTCTAGCGACTTACGTGCCGCTGTAGAGAACTGACCACGCCACTCCAGC
This sequence comes from Schistocerca serialis cubense, assembly GCF_023864345.2. Lineage (NCBI taxonomy): Eukaryota > Metazoa > Arthropoda > Insecta > Orthoptera > Acrididae > Schistocerca > Schistocerca serialis. The sequence continues at coordinate 505,056,346 of NC_064643.1, read as the reverse complement.
ACTCCACTCTCCAGCGTATAACGCATGATAAGAACTCGCAGCATCAGGAATTGAGAAATGAGAACTGTTAGCTGTCGATAGGTGCGTTGTGTTGGCAGGATGAAGTTAAATATTTCTACGTGTAGTTTAATTGATTGTGGGCTCATCAATACCTAGGTGATTTATATTATTTGCATGTGGTTGTCATACGCAATCAATGAGTATCCACCGTACTCATGGGTTTTCGCGAATGACTTGTGAGATGATAGAAATTCCTATTTCACCGACCTGTCACAGTCTTTACATTCTTAAGTGTGTAAGTTTTCGCTTTCTTGTTCTTGTCTTCTGTTCTTCTTAATGCATGTATGCACAGAGATTATTGTAATAAACTGGGGTCAATTTGGACCGGTGTTTCATTTCAGTAATTAGACCATCCCTTGTTTATCGATTCCCTAATGCTTCTTGAAACAACAAATACCCAGGATTCACTTACTAGGGCAACTCCTTTCATGTCGTTTTCAGTTTCGAAACAGTTTCATTACAGTATTTGAGTCCATGTGGAGCTATCTGCTTCTTAGCCGGTCCAGGCGACGCGGATCTTTGTGAAGTCAAGAGGCGTGTCGATCTCAGTTGGCGTCTTCCAGTATTTCTTCCCTCTTCTTCTGATTTGTCCTCGAAATGTAGTTCCTTTGAACGCTTTTCATTGTCATTGTCACTTACGGTCTCATTTTCATCTTCCTCTTCTCTGTGTTTCGTGCTACTACGAGGCTCACTCCAAAAGAGATGCACACTATTTTTTTTTAAATCCATCTTTTATTCTACATGTTTGAAAGTTTTACAGTGTGTAGATACATCCTTTAGGAACAATATTTTCATTTCTCTACATAATTCACATCCGTCTCAACTGCCTTACGCCATCTTGGAACCAGCGCCTGTATGCCCGCACGGTAAAATCCTGGACCAGCTTGTTGCAGCCACTGTTTGGCAGCGTGCACAAGGAACTCATCGTCTTCAAACCTTGATCCACGAAGAGAGTCTTTCAGTTTCCCAAAGAGATGGTAGTCACATGGCGCCAGGTCACGACCGTAAGGTGGGTGTTTCAATGTTGTGTATTCGAGTTTTGTGATCGCTTCCATGGTTTTTTGACTGACATGTGGCCGTGCATTGTCCTGCAACATCAAAACATCCTGCTTTTGCCGATGTGGTCGAACACGACTCAGTCGAGCTTGAAGCTTCTTCAGAGTCGTCACATATGCATCAGAATTTATGGTGGTTCCACTTGGCATGACGTCTACAGGCAAGAGTCCTTCCGAATCGAAAAACACCATAGCCATAACTTTTCCAGCAGAAGGTGTGGTTTTGAATTTTTTTTTCTTGGGTGAATTTGCATGGTGCCACTTCATCGATTACCTCTTCGTCTCTGGTGAAAAAAGATGGAGCCATGTTTCATCACCTGTCACAATTCTTCCAAGAAATTCATCTGCACCATTCTCGTACTGTTCCAAAAGTTTGCTGCATACCGTTTTTCTTGTTTCTTTGTGAGCCACTGTCAACATCCTGGGAACCCACCTGGCACAAATCCTTTTTAACGCCAACACTTTCAGTATTCTGCAAACACCTCCTTGCCCTATCCCAGCGTAGCGTGACAATTCGTTCTCCGTGATGCGTCTGTCAGCAGTACCAATTCGTTAACTCCCTGCACATTGTCTGGAGTGTGTGCAGTACGAGGCCTGCTGCTGCGAGGACAATCCTCAATATTGACGTGCCCGCTTTCATCACGTAACCTGCTCGCCCACCGACTAACTGTACTGCGATCGACAGCAACATCTCCATACACCTTTCTCAACCTCTTGTGGATGTTTCCCACTGTCTCGTTTTCACAGCACAGGAGTTCTATGACAGCACATTGCTTCTGACGAACGTCAAGTGTAGCAGCCATCTTGAAGACATGCTGTGACGGCGCCACTCACGGGAACTGGTTGAACTAAGTTTGAAAACAAGCGGGAAGGATGTATCTACACACTGCAAAACTTTCACACATGCAGAATGAAAACTGTATTTTTACAAAAATAGTGTGCATTTCTTTTGGAGTGACCCTCGTATATCTATGTTTATTACTTTCATTCTCCTCCTTTTATTCCAAAAATCCTACCCTAATGCCAAGTTCAGTTTTCTCTTCCTGAGACGTGTTATACAATGCATCGTTTACAGGCCGTTTTCAATTTCTTTCTCCTCTTTCGCAACCATCACATAAAAATACGATAATGCATCACGTTCTCTTACTAAACAAATCAGGTTCCTCCTTTTTCTTTTCGAATTAGTCTTCTAAATGTTCTCAGTTTCCTTGTTTCCATTATCCTCATTTTGCGTCGCTATTGATTAGGTTATTACGCTACCAGCATAGTCGCTTACCTCGCTACCATTATTAATTTAACCGTGAACGTGACGGTAATGAACGGAAAACGACTTTTGTAAACGTTACGATAAAACTAAGTACGTTGACAATTCAATCCAAACGCAAACCTTACAAGCACAGAAGGTTCGTAATTAAAAGTCATGACGAATAAATGATATAATTTATTTTATTCTGTTAAAATTAAGAAAACTGTTACGTAAAAATTACACAAACGTCAATTTTCCAATCTGCAAGAGCTCGGCTAAGCAGGTGAAGCAATACAGCACTCAATGAACACCAAAAATGATTGTATCTTGGAAATAATTCGTGTAGTCGCAAATATTTGTACAGTGGTAGGAGGCAGTGCCATGAACAATGTACGATTCGTACAAATACAGACTGGTGGAGGCTGAGTGTGGTAGTGGGGGTGCACTTCAAGGTCACTTTTGTATGTTCTTCTTGAATAACTTTAGAACTACAGCCTCCGGCGAAAACGTATCCCAGTACAAAATTTAACTACATAAAATTTCCTTCGAAAAGTCTTGTTCATTTTTTCTGTAAGACTAAGACAATGAAGATCCAAAGAAACTGGTACACCTGCCCAATGTCGTGTATGGCCGACACGAACACGCAGAAGTGCCGCAACACGACTTGGCATGGACTCGACTAATGTCTGAAATAGTGATGGAGGGAATCTCTTCTGAACGCCATGTTGCAAGACATCTCAGATGTGCTCAATAATGTTCATGTCTGGGACGTTTGGTGACCAGCGGAAGTGTTTAAACTCAGAAGAGTGTTTCTGGAGCCACTCTGTAGCAATTTTGGTCATGTGATGGGTCGCATTGTCCTGCTGGAGTTTCCCAATTCCGTAGGAAAGCACAATGGACATGAATGGATGAAGGTCATCAGACAGCATGCTTACATACGTATTAACTGTCAGAGTCGTATCTACACATATTAGGAGTCCCATATCATTCCAACTGCACACGCCCGACACCATTACAGAGCCTCCACCGGCTTGAACAGTTGCCTTCTGGCATGCAGGGTCCATGGATTCATGAGTTTGTCTCCATATCCGTAAACGTCCATCCGCTCGATACACCACGCAACATGTTTCTGGTCATCCACTCTTCAACGTCAGTGTTGACGGGCCCAGGCGAGGCGTAAAGCTTTGTGTATTGCAGTCATCAAGGTAACACGAGTGGGCCTTCGGCTCCGAAAGCCCTTATCGATAATGTTTCGTTGAATTGTTCGCACGATGAAACTTTTTGATGACCCAGCATTAAAATCTGCAGCAATTTGCGGAAGAATTGCACTTGTCACGTTGAACGATTCTCTTCAGTCGTCGTAGGACCCGTTCTTGTAGGATCTTTTTCCGTCCACAGACATGTGAGAGAAGATCTGATGTTTTAGCGCATTCCTAATATTCACGACATAGCTCTGAAATGGCCTTTTGGGAAAACCCCACGCCCTCGCTACCTCGGCGATGCTGTGTCCCATGGCTCGTGCGCCGACTATAACACCACGTTCAAACTGACTTAAATCCTGATAACCTGCCATTGTAGCAGCAGTAACCGATCTAACAACCTCGCCAGTCACTTTTTGTCTTATGTAGGGGTTGCCGACAGCAGCTCCGTTTTCTGCCTCTTTCCATATCTCCGTATTTGAATACGCATGCCTATACCAATTTCTTTGGCGCTTCAGTGTACTTCACGTGTAGCGATCTAGAGAATACGAAAATCTCCTACGTGGTTTATGAAGGCGAGTGAGAACGTTGCAGATAGTATAAAATGACAGCTGTAGGGGCAGCTGAATCACCCTGTATACTTACATCCATTTTTGTAATACGTAAGGATTTATTGCTGTTGATAACCGCCTTTTAAAAAAAATTGAAAACCACATATCATTTCAGGAACAGTAAAGCAAAGACGAAGGTAACAAAGAGGAGAATAAAAAACTTTAACGCCTTGCTTAACACCAGAATTGCGAGGGAGGCAATAGTGAAAGATGTAGTAAATTTCTCTCATTTGGGAATGAGGCTACTCAGAATGGGCGAAGCAAGAATGATACTATGAATAGATTAATACATTCTATGAGTTCTTCTATGAAATTGGATTAGTGGTGTAATACGAGGGTTGTCCAGAAATTAAGTTCCGATCGGTCGTGAAATGGAAGCAACAGTAAAAACCAGAAACGTTTTATTTGCAACAGTTAGGTACAGCTTTCGCGTACTTCTCCACATAGTCGCCGCTCCAACTTCGAGTTCTGTCGTAATGTTGTATCAACTTTCCAATATCCTCGTCATAGAAAGCATCCGCCTGTGCTTTCGGCCAGTTTTCTGCACTGGTCTGCAGATCGTCGTGTGTGGAAAAATTTTGTCTTCATAGCCACCGGTACTAGTGAGCAGAGATGAGTCTAAGGAGGAGCCAATTACGGACTGTATTATGGTTGATCAAACACTTCTCATCGGAAACGCTGCAGGAGCTTCTTCGTTACCCCTGCAGTGTGAGTCCGAGAATAGGCATGAAGAAGGAACTGCTCGACAGATGCGTTACGTGGGCTGCATGACACAGGCGAAATCTCTAATGGTTCAAATGGCTCTGATCACTATGGCACATAACATCTGAGGTCATCAGTACCCTAGAACTTAGAACTACTTAAACCTAACCTAAGGACATCACACACATCCATGCCCGAGGCAGGATTCGAACCTGCGACCGTAGCGGTCGTGCGGTTTCAGGCTGAAGCGCCTAGAACCGGTCGGCCACACCGGCCAGCTAACGAAATCTCTTATCAGGCCCTCATAGTTGGCGGAAGACGCTATTCCCTGCGCATCTTTACGTGCTCACTGTTGCCTCAGAACTGAAAAGTGCGACACGACACGATCGACGGGTATACTAGAGGCACTGCCCAACATATCTGTGCAAGGTTTTACCGGATTTTTCCAGCGGTCTCCATTTCGCGAGCGATCGGACAACCCTCATATATTGTTATGGGAGGGAAGTTCACAAATGTGTAAGTTTGAAGGACGTTCCCAGAAGTAGATTTTCACTCTGCAGCGGAGTGTGTGCCGATGTGAAACTTCCTGGCAGATTAAAACTGTGTGCTGGACCGAGACTAGAAACTCGGGACTATTGCCTTTCACTGTCAAGTGCTCTACCATCTACCCAAGCACGAGTCACGCCCCGTCCTCAGAGCTTCTGTTCTGCCAGTACGAGTCTCGGTCCGGCACACAATTTTCATCTGCCAGGAAGCTTCATATCAGCGCACACTCCGCTGCACAATGAAAATCTCATTCTAGAAACATCCCCCAGGATGTGGATAAGCCATGTCTCCGCAATATCCTCCCTTCTAGGAGTGCCAGTTCTGCAAGATCCGTAGAAGAACTTCTGCGAAGTTTGGAAGGTAAGAGACGAGGTACTGGCAGAACTGAAGTTGAAGGACGTTGTTGTACCGAGGTGTAAGCGTGGAGTATCAGAAATCCGGACAAAAAGCAACTGGATACCTTTGGAACGCGGTGGGATATAAGAATGTTCAAAGTTAAGAGAACAGGTAAGATACGAAATGAAAAAGTGCTAAAAAGAAGAGATGAAGAAAGAACCATGAAACAGCCTTACTAGAAGAAGGGACGCGTTAGTGGAATATCATCTACGACAAATAGGCAAATCGTACTGGAAAGAGTAGCAGAGAAAAATCTAGTAGGGACAGACAATGTAAAAGATGCAAAAAAAAAAAAAAAATAGACGATGCTGCGCATAGTGATTACAAAGAGATGGAAAGGTTAGTAAAATATGGGAAGAGAGGGTGGACAGGATCAAACTAATTGAAAGACAGCAGGCTAAAAAAATAGTTTGTCATAGCGTTATTCTCATAACCTACATGACTACATTGATGTTAGGCAAACTTTCATCATCTTAAACCATACTGAATACTATGCCGTTGGCATATCAGGAAACTATGTGGAGAACGGTGTTGGACGGTCCCCTGCGTTGTCGGCCGCCACGCCCACGAGCATTAGCGTCACTTCAGATGCACGTGGAAACCCGCCTTAAGCAAAAGTGTTTCTGGTGTAGATGAGGGGCAACGATAAGGAAGTTGAAGGGAAGTCCCACCGCTACCTTCTCCCGCAGTCGTGTCTCTGCAAACATAGTCGGACTCTGCAGTGTTCAGAGGTAGGCGTCGGCGTCGCAGAGGGAGCTGGGCGGAACCGCCGAAGCGCGTGGAGTGGTGTCGGGTCCGGCGGCGTCCACAGAGCGCCGGGTCCCGTGGCGTGATGAGGACAGCTCGCGGATTTCCCCTGCGAGGCCTGGCGGAGCAGACGGCCAGGAAATTGCCTCGGTAATCTGCCAACTTAGTTTCGTGTATTCGGCAAACTCGACCGACATCGGAGGAGGGCGCGCAGACGGCGGACGAGAGAGAAAGAGAGAGAGAGTTGGAAAGGGAGAGACATAGTAGAGAGACATAGCGGGCAGGAAAGGGGAGGCGGAGAGAGAGGAGAGGGTCTGGGCTTCGCCAGAACTTGCCAACGAGCCTGCCCAGTGCTGCCTCCCTGATTAGCGCGCGGAGCCGTTGCCGATTAAAATCTAATAGCGTACGGCATATTCAGCCAGCTGCCGAGGTGCTGGCGGGAGCCAACTTGGGCTTATTCCACTTTTCCAGCATCGCCAGGCTGAAGTGTGCCTGTTAAGTTCGCCTCTGATAAGACGTTCATTCGCGTTGTAATTCTGGGACGTCTCCGGGTACACGGCTGAATACTATCAGTGAGAATTAGAGGAACACTGTTCCTCTCCGGGGTGCGCAAAGTCGGCTCCCAACTCCAGTTCCTTTCTGTGCTCTGCGACTATTACTATCTGTGTTAGGCGTTTACTGCATGAGAAAAGAGTGAAATTGTTACAGTCCCTCACGAGCAACTACCACGCTGAGAGTTTCTGAAGTTGTTCTCATCAACTGTTATGTTGTACCTTCCTCAACATGAATTCTTCTAGAAGTAATGTCACTCTGTTTTATTAATGGTTCAGAAAATGGCTCTAAGTAATATGGGATTTCACACCTGATGTCATCAGTCCCCTAAACGTAGAACTACTTAAACCTAAGGACATCACACACATCCATGCCCGAGGCAGGATTCGAACCTGCGACCGTAGCAGCCGCGTGGTTCCGGACTGAAGCGCCTAGAACCGCTCGACCACTGCGGCCGGCTTTATTAATGGGAGCTAGAAAACGTTATTGAAATCGTTATAGAGCTAGAATCTGGGAATAGTAAGGTGACAGGCCACACAAAACTTAACATCTCAGTCAGAAAAGATCAATCAATCTAACAAGTTGCGCAAGTTGCGTGAAATTTGATTACCCCAGAGGACGTATATTACAACCATGCAAAAAATCAACAATAAAGATTTAATACATCAAATTAGCTAAATGGAAATTTAAAATTAAAAATCGTGAATTCGTGTGAAGTTTCACGTCACTCAGGTGGTTCTGTCTCAAAATAAAGTCATCAAAACGCTGCGTGAATTCACGTACCACTAGAATAGACCTCCAACATTTCAGTTAACATATTTTCCAGGATAACACATCGGACATAAATAAATATTTGGTTAAATTGTCGCCGGTCGGAGTGGCCGTGCGGTTCTAGGCGCTACAGTCTGGAACCGAGCGACCGCTATGGTCGCAGGTTCGAATCCTGCCTCGGGTATGTATGTGTGTGATGTCCTTAGGTTAGTTAGGTTTAATTAGTTCTAAGTCCTAGGCGACTGATGACCTCAGAAGTTAAGTCGCGTACTGCTCAGAGCCACTTGAACCATTTTTTGTCAAAATGTCAGTTAGCTCCTATAAACACACTAGAACGCAACAGGCAACGAGCAGCAATAGAGACGATATAGAATTTAATCTGTACGTACTTCAAATGAAAAATTTTTGAACTCTCATAAATAGGTCGCCGTAGTGTGCTTGAAGATCCCGAGATTAGGAACAAATAGCCAAACATGGAACTGGGCAGAAAGGAAACTTCAGCCAAGATGGAATCAGCCCATGAACATAGCTGGATTTTATGTCCTGATAACTCAGACTAGTTCTGTAAAAGAATATATAAATAAGACTTAAAGCACCACATGTACACAGAACAAACCAAGACAGCACAACCAAATAAATTACATATAAAAAACACAAATAACAGTCGTAAATTATCACCAGCGCTCGAATCCGATATACAACCTTGCGTACCAGAGTCAGATTAGATTAGATTAGATTAGATTAATACTAGTTCCGTGGATCATGAATACGATATTTCGTAACGATGTGGAACGAGTCAAATTTTCCAATACATGACATAATTAAGTTAATTTAACAACATACATAAGTTAATATAACAACTTTTTAATTTTTTGTGCTTTTTTAATTTTTAATTTTTTTATATTTTTTTTTCTTAATTTATATCTAAAAATTCCTCTATGGCGTAGAAGACGTTGTCATTCAGAAATTCTTTTAATTTCTTCTTAAATACTTGTTGGTTATCTGCCAGACTTTTGATACTATTTGTTAAGTGACCAAAGACTTTAGTGGCAGTATAATTCACCCCTCTCTGTGCCAAAGTTAGATTTAATCTTGAATAGTGAAGATCATCCTTTCTCCTAGTATTGTAGTTATGAACACTGCTATTACTTTTGAATTGGGTTTGGTTGTTAATAACAAATTTCATAAGAGAGTATATATACTGAGAAGCTACTGTGAATATCCCTAGATCCTTAAATAAATGTCTGCAGAATGATCTTGGGTGGACTCCAGCTATTATTCTGATTACACGCTTTTCTGCAATAAATACTTTATTCCTCAGTGATGACTTACCCCAAAATATGATACCATATGAAAGCAATGAGTGAAAATAGGCGTAGTAGGCTAATTTACTAAGATGTTTATCACCAAAATTTGCAGTGACCCTTATTGCATAAGCAGCTGAACTCAAACGTTTCAGCAGATCATCAATGTGTTTCTTCCAATTTAATCTCTCATCAATGGACACACCTAAAAATTTGGAATATTCTACCTTAGCTATATGCTTCTGATTAAGGTCTATATTTATTAATGGCGTCATACCATTCACTGTACGGAACTGTATGTACTGTGTCTTATCAAAATTCAGTGAGAGTCCGTTTACAAGGAACCACTTGGTAATTTTCTGAAAGACAGTATTGACAATTTCATCAGTTAATTCTTGTTTGTCAGGTGTGATTACTATACTTGTACCATCAGCAAAGAGAACTAACATTGCCTCTTCATGAATATACAATGGCAAGTCATTAATATATATTAAGAACAACAAAGAACCCAAGACTGAACCTTGTGGAACACCATTCTTGATAGTTCCCCAGTTTGAGGAATGTGCTGATCTTTGCATATTATGAGAACTGCTTATTTCAGCTTTCTGCACTCGTCCAGTTAGGTACAAATTGAACCATTTGTGCACTGTCCCACTCATGCCACAATATTTGAGCTTGTCTAGCAGAATTTCATGATTTACACAATCAAAAGCCTTTGAGAGATCACAAAAAATCCGAATGGGTGGTGTTCGGTTATTCAGATCATTCAAAATTTGATTGGTAAAGGCATATATGGCATTTTCTGTTGAAAAACCTTTCTGGAAACCAAACTGACATTTTGTTAGTACTTCATTTTTACAGATATGTGAAGCTACTCTTGAATACATTACTTTCTCAAAAATTTTGGATAAAGCTGTTAGAAGGGAGATTGGACGGTAATTGTTGACATCAGATCTATCCCTCTTTTTATGCAAAGGTATAACAATAGCATATTTCAGTCTATCAGGGAAAATGCCCTGTTCCAGAGAGCTATTACACAGGTGGCTGAGAATCTTACTTATCTGTTGAGAACAAGCTTTAAGTGTTTTGCTGTAAATGCCATCAATTCCATGTGAGTTTTTGCTTTTAAGCAAGTTTATTATTTTCCTAATTTCAGAGGCAGAAGTGGGTGAGATTTCAATTGTATCAAATTGCATAGGTATGGCCTCTTCCATTAACAGCCTAGCATCTTCTAATGAACACCTGGATCCTACTATATCCACAACATTTAGAAAATGATTATTTAAAGTATTTTCAACTTCTGACTTTTTGTTCGTAAAGTTTTCATTCAATTTGATGGTAATACTGTATTCCTGTGCTCTTGGTTGACCTGTTTCTCTTTTAGTAATACACCAAATTGTTTTAATTTTATTATCAGAGTTACTGATTTCAGACATGATACACATACTTCTGGATTTTTTAATAACTTTTCTTAATATAACACAGTAGTTTTTATGATGTTTGATAGTTTCTGGGTCTCTACTCTTCCTTGCTGTCAGATACATTTCCCTTTTCCAGTTACAAGGTATTTTTATACCCTTAGTAAGCCATGGTTTGTTACAAGGTTTCTTACGAGTATATTTAACTATTTTCTTGGGGAAGCAGTTTTCAAATGCATTTACAAAAATGTAATGAAATAAATTATATTTTAAATTGGCATCAGGTTCATGGTACACCTCATCCCAGTCTAAGTGCTGTAGACTTTCCCTGAAATTTGCAATTGTTAAATCGTTGACTGAACGTACTACTTTGGAGGACTGTTTAGTATTGCTGAATGGAGCTATGTCATATATTGTAACTAGCTGTGCACCATGATCAGAAAGACCATTCTCAACAGGCTGAGCATTTATCTGGTTAAACTTATCTTGGTCTATAAAGAAGTTATCTATCAGTGAGCTGCTATCCTTTACCACCCGAGTAGGAAAATCAATAACGGGTGTCAAATTGAAAGAACCGAGTAATACTTCAAGGTCATTTTTCCTATTACCCTCTTTCAGAGAATCTACATTGAAGTCCCCACAAATAATAATTTGCTTCCCCCTGTCTGACAGATAGCACAACAAGGAGTCCAAATTTTTCAGAAATAGATGAAAATTTCCTGATGGGGACCTATATACAGTTACAATTATAAATGTGCCTTTATTTAATTTAAGCTCACAGGCACATGCTTCTATATGTTTCTCTACACAAAACTTTTTTGTTTCTATACTTTTTGCACAATGATAACTTTTGACATATATGGCAACTCCTCCTTTCTCCATATTTTCTCTCATTACATGTGCAGCGAGCTTATATCCACTTACATTTACCTTATCCAAATCAGTAACAACGAGATGCTCAGACAGGCATAGTATATCTATTTCATCCTCAACTTCTAAATCTTCTAAACAAACCAGAAGCTCATCCATTTTATTCTTTAAACTCCCAATATATTGATGAAATATACTTACATAATTTGTAATTATACTTTTATGAGAACCTTTCCTTATTCTAACATTTGCAGTACTCTCCTGTCTGAGTTTCTCATTGTGCTTAGGCCTAGTTCCTATACCAGTGGTCACATGGTGTTCAGAGAGGCAGATTATGTCAACTGGGTTGGGTGACTTTAATTCATCAATGCAATTACCTAGGACTGAGATACAACTTGGTGGAGATAAAATTTCTGGTGATTGGTGAAAATTTATAATTGACAGCTGTGATTGGTGATCCAATGTGCTAGAATTGTGATTTTTAATTTCTTTCCTAAACTGAAGATTTGTTTCAATCATGACCTCTCGTAGAACTTGACATCTTTCTGTCTTACCTATCCTAAAAAAGGTACTGCTCCAACACCTGTAACCACTGGTATTTTACCATTCATGGCAGTGCCTCCCCCCCTTAAATTTCCTGCTATTTCCCCAGCCAGTTTCCCCTTCCCTTTACTGTTGAGATGTAGGCCGTGCCTGGTATAGTCCCACCTACTGAGAGAATCAACAGGAACCACACCAATATGAGCCCCTTGCGTTTCCTGTTCCCGTTCGCGGGAGGAGCTATTGTTAGTAACCTTCCTTGTGGGCTCTAATCATTCTAATCTGAGACACTAGATATAGGTATGTACTGGGAGATTCTTGTAAGAATCTTTTGTGTTGTTGTTGTTGCGTTGTGGTCTTTCGTCTGAGGACTGGTTTGATGCAGCTCTCTATGTTACTCTATCCTGCGCGAGCCTCTTCATCTCCGAATAACAACTGCAGCTTTCATCCTTCCGAATTGGCTTACCGTATTCATCTGTTTGTCCCCCCTCTACGATTTTTACCCGTATACTTCCTTCCAATGTTGAACTGGTGATCCCGTAATGTCCCAGAATGTGTCCTTTCAACAGGTTTATTCTTTGGTCAAGTTGTGTCACAAATTTCTTGTCTCCTCAATTGTATTCATTACCTTCTCGTTACTTGCGTCATCTACCATTCTAATCATCAACAGTCTTCTGTAACACCACATTTCGAAAGCTTCTATTCTCTTTTTGTCTAAACTGTTTATCGTCCATGTTTCACATCTATACACGCTAGACAAATATCTGCAGAAAAGGCTTCCTAACACTTACGTCTATAGTCGATGTTGACAATTTTTACTTCTTCAGAAACACTTTTCTTGCCATTGTCAGTCTACATTTTATATCTTATTTACATAAAAGAATGGTTCAAATGGCTCTGAGCACTATGCGACTTAACGTCTGAGGTCATCAGTCGCCTAGAACTTAGAACTAATTAAACCTAACTAACCTAAGGACATCATACACATCCATGCCCGAGGCAGGATTCGAACCTGCGACCGTTGCGTCGCTCGGTTCCAGCCTGTAGCGCCCAGAACCGCACGGCCACTCCGGCCAGCTTTATTTACTTCGGCCATCATCAGTTATTTTGCTGTCCAAATAGTAAAATTCATCTAGTACTTTAAGTGTCCCATTCCTTAATATAATTCCCTTAGCATCACCTGATTTAATACGACTACCTTCCGTTATCTTCGTTTTTCTTTTGTTGATGTTCGTCTTACTTCCTCCTTTAAAGACACTGTCCATTCCGTTCAACTGCTCTTCCAAGTCTTTGCTGACTCTCACAGAATTACAATGTCATTATCAGATCTCAAAGTTTTTATTTCTTCTCCATGAACTTTAATTCCTACACCAAATTTTTATTTGGTTTCCTTTTCTGCTTGTTCAGTGTACGGTTTGAGTAACATAGGGGATATGCTACAACCCTGTCTCACTCCCTTCTCAACTACTACTTCCCTTTCATGCCCCTCACCTCTGGTTTCTGTACAAGTTGCAAACAACATTTCTCTCCCTATATTTTAGCCATGCTACCTTTACAGTTTCAAGGAGAGTATTCCAATCAACATTGTCGAAAACTTTCTATAAGTCTACAAATTCTATAAACATAGGTTTGTCTATCTTATCTTTCAAGATAATTCATAGGGTCAGCATCGTCTCGCGAGTTCCTACATTTGTCCGTAATCCATACTGATCTTCCCCGAGGTCGGCTTCTACTAGTTTTTTCCATTCTCCTGTAAAGAATTCGAATGTACGCTCCAGGAACTTTAACAGTGGACCATAATGTAACGCAGATCGCCTCCCTTGTAGCGTCTGCCTCTAGAGATAGCTCACCATCTCCGTGACGTTTCGCCCTTACTGAATGAACCTGTATCGAAATGTGATGCTCTTCTTTGGACCTCCTCTGTTTCCTCTATAAATCCTATCTGGTTCGGATGCCATAATGACGAGCAATATTCGAGTACTGGTCAAACGAGACTTTTGTAAGTTTTTTCTTTGTAGATGTACTACATTTCCTTTTGGTTCTTCCAATGAATCTCATTCTGGCATCTACCTTACTCACGATTGATTTTATGCGGTCGTTACACTTTAAATGGCTTCATACGAATGGAAGTAACCGTCCGCTGATTGTTCTGCAGCTTTACAATCAAACAATAAAGGGTCTTTCGGTCTATTTATTCCCAACATGTTACATTTGTTTCTGCTGAGTATCAATCACACTCACTGCACCAAGCGACGATCCTCTGCATTTCTTCCTCCATTTTGCTACAATTGGCAACGTCTCTGTACACAAGAGAATCATACGTGAAAAGTAACATGACACTTCCGACGTAATCTAATAGGCCACTTATATATGTATTTCGAAAAGTAATGGCCCCATAGCACTCGCCTGGGGCATGCTCGAAGGCACTTTTACGTCTCCAGACTTCTTTCCGTTCAGAATGACATGTTGTGTTCTGTTTGCTAGAAACTTTTCAATTCACACGGTTAGTTTGACAATTCATACGGGTGTATGGGAAATAGCCATCCCCCCCCCCTTCCCCCCCAATAACAGCGGCACAAACAATTTTAACATTGTAACTTAGCCAAGTGTAACTGTTAATTGTTTAAATAAAATCGGAGTTAACTCAAGCCTAAAACAATAGAACACCAACATCAACTGCATTCCCTGCAACTCAAAGAACACTATGTCAAAGTGGATGCCTTCGAATAAGAGCTCATACAGTCTGCACTTTAAGATGTTCACCAAATAAGTCCAAAAAGCTCACTATTCCCAACTTGTCCGTGGATTCTGTAGGAAAAAGCAGCACTCAAAGTTCCATGGCTGTTTCAGTCAATTCCGAGCCACGTTTATATAGATAAGTAACAGCAGAGTGTCTGTAACACTACACTGGGGAACGCAAGGAATAATTTCTGTTTTACTCAATGACTTTCCTTCAGTTACTACGCACTGTGACCTCTCTGACAGGAAATCGCGAATCCAGTCACATAACTGAGACGACATTCCATAAGCATGCAATTTCACTACAAGTAACTACAAGTCTTCTGGAAATCTAGAAGTAAGGAATCAATTTGAAACCCCTTGTCAACAGTACTCAGCACTTCGTATGTGTAAAGAGCTAGCTGTGATTAGCAAAAACGATTTGATTTGGCTGAATGGAGCCTGGGACTTACGCCGGAGGAGGGCAGTGGTGGCCGGTTAGAAGCGTATTTAGAGGCATCCCGTGCTGTGTCTGGAACAAGTCCACCCTACGAAACCGTAGTTGGCGTGGTTCGTGGACTTTGCGTTCTGCAGGTCCGTCCGGCCGGGGCCAGTGGGCAGCTGGCGTTCATACGTGAGGCCGTCAGCGCAGCAACAACCGTTGGGGAATCCTCACATTGTCCTGTATCGGACACACGGTTAGAATAATGATGACTGAAGATAAATTTGCTCGTGTAAGAGCACCCCTTAGTGTTCTGTGTCTGACTTTGTGTCGTTCGATTACGTCACGGCTTTATTAGCGACGGCATGCGCCCTGTGTATTATGAGTAAGATCACCATAACTGCCTATTATGTGTATTACAGGTTTCAGGTAGTTACGGAGACGATTATTACAATAATCAGAGCGCATACATACACTCCTGGAAATTGAAATAAGAACACCGTTAATTCATTGTCCCAGGAAGGGGAAACTTTATCGACACATTCCTGGGGTCAGATACATCACATGATCACACTGACAGAACCACAGGCACATACACACAGGCAACAGAGCATGCACAATGTCGGCACTAGTACAGTGTATATCCACCTTTCGCAGCAATGCAGGCTGCTATTCTCCCATGGAGACGATCGTAGAGATGCTGGATGTAGTCCTGTGGAACGGCTTGCCATGCCATTTCCACCTGGCGCCTCACTTGGACCAGCGTTCGTGCTGGACGTGCAGACCGCGTGAGACGACGCTTCATCCAGTCCCAAACATGCTCAATGGGGGACAGATCCGGAGATCTTGCTGGCCAGGGTAGTTGACTTACACCTTCTAGAGCACGTTGGGTGGCACGGGATACATGCGGACGCGCATTGTCCTGTTGGAACAGCAAGTTCCCTTGCCGGTCTAGGAATGGTAGAACAATGGGTCCGATGACGGTTTGGATGTACCGTGCACTATTCAGTGTCCCCTCGACGATCACCAGTGGTGTACGGCCAGTGTAGGAGATCGCTCCCCACACCATGATGCCGGGTGTTGGCCCTGTGTGCCTCGGTCGTATGCAGTCCTGATTGTGGCGCTCACCTGCACGGCGCCAAACACGCCTACGACCATCATTGGCACCAATCCAGACGCGACTCTCATCGCTGAAGACGACACGTCTCCATTCGTCCCTCCATTCACGCCTGTCGCGACACCACTGGAGGCGGGCTGCACGATGTTGGGGCGTGAGCGGAAGACGGCCTAACGGTGTGCGGGACCGTAGCCCAGCTTCATGGAGACGGTTGCGAATGGTCCTCGCCGATACCCCAGGAGCAACAGTGTCCCTAATTTGCTGGGAAGTGGCGGTGCGGTCCCCTACGGCACTGCGTAGGATCCTACGGTCTTGGCGTGCATCCGTGCGTTGCTGCGGTCCGGTCCCAGGTCGACGGGCACGTGCACCTTCCGCCGACCACTGGCGACAACATCGATGTACTGTGGAGACCTCACGCCCCACGTGTTGAGCAATTCGGCGATACGTCCACCCGGCCTCCCGCATGCCCACTATACGCCCTCGCTCAAAGTCCGTCGACTGCACATCCGGTTCACGTCCACGCTGTCGCGGCATGCTACCAGTGTTAAAGACTGCGATGGAGCTCCGTATGCCACGGCAAACTGGCTGACACTGACGGCGGCGGTGCACAAATGCTGCGCAGCTAGCGCCATTCGACGGCCAACACCGCGGTTCCTGGTGTGTCCGCTGTGCCGTGCGTGTGATCATTGCTTGTACAGCCCTCTCGCAGTGTCCGGAGCAAGTATGGTGGGTCTGACACACCGGTGTCAATGTGTTCTTTTTTCCATTTCCAGGAGTGTATGTTTGACGAGATCTGTGTTGTGTTATTATCTGTTTCTCAAGGATCTGAGTAAGTTTGTTTTTTAATATAATCTGTTTGCCTTCGTATCTGTCTGGACAGTGCTAATTAATTTGTTCAACTCAGCGTTATTGGTTAATCAGATCTTACGAAACTATGTTCTTGAGGTTTTGCATACAAAGTCATCGTAATTAATAAGGACTGTGAAGTGTTAAAGTGGCCCTTAATTGGTAACTCTGTAAGGTTATTACGTAGAATGTTCTAATTTGGTCCACTTCTGTTGAGTATGTTGAACTGATAAACGAAGTTTTTGAGTAAAGAGTTCTTCTTATAGGGCAGTGCCATCCGTACATGTCCATAATGAAAAATGAAGAAACTGCAGAGCAGTTGCTTGCTCCACAATCTTGTATTATGTATACGACCAGTTTCGCAACACTTATAATTCCATCATCTGGTGTAAACTGTAGTAATAAAAACATTCTGTAACACGCGAATGGGATTGGATCCTCAAGTCTGAAATACGAGATAAGGAACTGTGCGGCTAAAGTTTCTAATTAAAAACAATTTTAAAGAGAGAGAACAGGACGTTATTTACAAGTACAATCATTTAATCATCTGAGGTCGTAATCACCCCACTGTTGTCTTGGAACTAAAGGTTCCGCGTCAAACGCGTAAAAGTGACCTAAGAAATCAGAAAAAAACATACATCGCGGCCGTAGATTAAAAGTTGCCAAAATAATGAAACATTTAGAATTTAAAAAAAAAACTTTTTTTGAGGCGAGGGGGAGGTGAAAAAAATCACATATTGCGTGGAATTACTTACTAAAACTCCATAACAACAGTCCCCCACGCTGCGTGACCGGGAACACAAACTGGAAAGTTATGTAATAATAAATACTAGTCGTTGAGTATTGAAGCCGCCTACGACTCAAGCGGAGGCGCGGTACGAAACAGACATTAGATTGGTGAGTTGCTTAAAATGGAAAGGCGGGAAGCAAAAGCAGAAAGGGTACGGAACCATCACAACATTAAGAGGGAAGAGAGCCTGTACATTTAAAGAATAAGGAAAAATATTACGTTACATGGATACCATAATCTATCGGGGCAGTGTGATAATTAACTAAAATATTTTTGTAATATATGTTTATTCGTTAACTAATTGTATCGAGAGGATGGGAATGAAGATTTCTTAAAATTTCAGTTTCTTCCAGAACATTGAGTATCTGACAACACTCTGCAGTGTGTAAGACAGTTAATCTTTAACCTGCTGCAGTTGATGCTGGTTGTCAATCAAACAAATTGTCAGATCTGGCCTCTAATTGACCAGGTCTTTGTGTTCTTTAAATCTTGTATAAAAATTCCTGTCTATGTGGTCAATGTGTCTGCTCTTACTCATGTGTCTTTTGTCGCATTCAGTACGATAGATTTCGGGATATGGGAAAATATCCTTTTTGAAGACTTCACTGTTTCTAAATCTACTACCCATATTTTGCGGTATGAAAATGCAGATGGTACGTTGGCTGTCAGCAGTTTCTTTCTAATCCTCTGTGATACGTATCCATTGTGCTGGCGTACGCCTTCGCCCGCACACCAGTCAGCACTAGGAAATATTGTAAAACAGGCGCTGAACTAGGCGCGCCTATGACTACAGGAGACCAAGACAGGCACCCAGGCTACGCGCCGGTGACGCACCTCGGGCAGCGTGCATATAGGCCGCCGCCGATCGCGCTGTCTCAGCGTTTCGATCTCAGTATCTCAGTACGTCACATCGGAACTTAGTTTGCATTGCGCCTTAATACATCTCTCTGTGCTCTAGTCTCCGTCGGTGAGGGAAAGTTTGTCACTGTACAAAAGTTGTGATATGGACACGGACAAGATTCACGAATTAGTACATGTTATATGATTGCTGTTAACCACAGAACTGAAGACTGGACATCAATGAAGTTAAGTACTCCACTGGTTACTGTAATAAAGTGTATTTTAACCACGTGTGCATTTTGTGCTGTGAGAGGGAACCGGCCACGCACGTATCATATCACCTTCCCCTCATCTAGCCAGAAACCACAAAACATTTCAACAGGACACAGCCACAACCTCCATGACATGGAATCTCACGAAATTTGTTCTTTTTCTCTAGTACCTTCAGAGTGATGCCCTTCCATGCTCCACTTCGATTCACTAATGTTTTCTTATTCTGTATCTCAGTCATACATCCCTGATATATACTACCACAGCATTGTACTTGATTATACAGAACTCCATTTCATATGCTTCTGACGTGAGGGGAACATTATTTAATCTATTTAGGATGGACTCACTTCTGTAAGCGTCAAACTGTACCTTGCCGCCATTTAAAGTGACTTCAGAGTGTAAATATGGCAAGGCCCCATTAATCTGATTCTGAACAGAGAAAGATGTCTTTCCATGGAATGTATTAAGCCTGTTATGAAAAATGTCACAATCTTCCTTGCTGCCTCCTTAAAGAATAAATATGTCATCAACACAAACCTCCGACATACCACCTTAGCGGCCTCATCCGCAAATGTCTTAAAAAAACTCATACTGGAAATGAGATATACGAGGTATAAATATTCGCTAAAATGCAGGCTACGGGGAACAACGGCCAGACTCTGTTACTGCCTGTTCACTTGATCATCCAATTTAAAATAATTAAGTCGCAGGATCAAAGTTAAAACACCAACAACCTCATGATTTAGTCCGATAGCCTGTCGCTAAATCTGCTGAGATTATCGAGCACAATGTCACATATTTCGTCTGTAGGTATACTGGTATACATATTGATAATGTCAAAAGTAGCTATTTGGCTATCTAGTGGGATGCTGGAATTTTTAAGAACTGTAATTAGATCTTCCCTATTTTTATTCTAGTGACCCTGAAGCAAGAATGTTCTTTAAGGAAACCTGCAACAAATTTCTCAAGTTTGTTACGTGCACCACCCCATGAGTTGACAATCGGTCTCGTCGAATGTCTTGTTTATATAACTTCATTGCCTCCCGGAGTGTAGACGTTTTAGAGTTCATCATTATAAGCTGTTTCTGCTGTTTCACATGCGGAAAAATCCTAGTTTCTTTTAGTACCTCTCTGTTTTCATCAGAATACTTTTGTCTCATCTCTACCGTTAACAATGTCATTAGTAGCAATAAACTACTTAGCTTTTCCCACATAATCCTGCTGAGAAAGGACAACAGGGGCTTCCCCTTTGTCAGTACATTATAGTATCGTTACCTATATGTCTTTTATCAAGTCACTTCAACCTCTGCCATTCTCCCCTGCGATTATTTCTAAGCCCCCTGTTATTGTTTAACATGTTGTTAGTTTGCAAAAACATCTCATTTTTAGTCGGAATTGGAACGTCAGCGCTCTCTAAAGCCGCTGCTGTATGAGCAGTTATCACAAATTCTTGATCTTCCATTATATTCTCTCTTAGATTACATGATAAATACACTCCTGGAAATGGAAAAAAGAACACATTGACACCGGTGTGTCAGACCCACCATACTTGCTCCGGACACTGCGAGAGGGCTGTACAAGCAATGATCACACGCACGGCACAGCGGACACACCAGGAACCGCGGTGTTGGCCGTCGAATGGCGCTAGCTGCGCAGCATTTGTGCACCGCCGCCGTCAGTGTCAGCCAGTTTGCCGTGGCATACGGAGCTCCATAGCAGCCTTTAACACTGGTAGCATCCCGCGACAGCGTGGACGTGAACCGTATGTGCAGTTGACGGACTTTGAGCGAGGGCGTATAGTGGGCATGCGGGAGGCCGGGTGGACGTACCGCCGAATTGCTCAACACGTGGGGCGTGAGGTCTCCACAGTACATCGATGTTGTCGCCAGTGGTCGGCGGAAGGTGCACGTGCCCGTCGACCTGGGACCGGACCGCAGCGACGCACGGATGCACGCCAAGACCGTAGGATCCTACGCAGTGCCGTAGGGGACCGCACCGCCACATCCCAGCAAATTAGGGACACTGTTGCTCCTGGGGTATCGGCGAGGACCATTCACAACCGTCTCCATGAAGCTGGGCTACGGTCCCGCACACCGTTAGGCCGTCTTCCGCTCACGCCCCAACATCGTGCAGCCCGCCTCCAGTGGTGTCGCGACAGGCGTGAATGGAGGGACGAATGGAGACGTGTCGTCTTCAGCGATGAGAGTCGCGTCTGGCTTGGTGCCAATGATGGTCGTATGCGTGTTTGGCGCCGTGCAGGTGAGCGCCACAATCAGGACTGCATACGACCGAGGCACACAGGGCCAACACCCGGCATCATGGTGTGGGGAGCGATCTCCTACACTGGCCGTACACCACTGGTGATCGTCGAGGGGACACTGAATAGTGCACGGTACATCCAAACCGTCATCGGACCCATTGTTCTACCATTCCTAGACCGGCAAGGGAACTTGCTGTTCCAACAGGACAATGCACGTCTGCATGTATCCCGTGCCACCCAACTTGCTCTAGAAGGTGTAAGTCAACTACCCTGGCCAGCAAGATCTCCGGATCTGTCCCCCATTGAGCATGTTTGGGACTGGATGAAGCGTCGTCTCACGCGGTCTGCACGTCCAGCACGAACGCTGGTCCAAGTGAGGCGCCAGGTGGAAATGGCATGCAAGCCGTTCCACAGGACTACATCCAGCATCTCTACGATCGTCTCCATGGGAGAATAGCAGCCTGCATTGCTGCGAAAGGTGGATATACACTGTACTAGTGCCGACATTGTGCATGCTCTGTTGCCTGTGTGTATGTGCCTGTGGTTCTGTCAGTGTGATCATGTGATGTATCTGACCCCAGGAATGTGTCGATAAAGTTTCCCCTTCCTGGGACAATGAATTCACGGTGTTCTTATTTCAATTTCCAGGAGTGTATGTACACTCCTGGAAATTGAAACAGAACCACAGGCACATAGACACAGGCAACACAGCATGCACAATGTTGGCACTAGTACAGTGTATATCCACCTTTCGCAGCAATGCAGGCTGCTATTCTCCCATGGAGACGATTGTAGAGATGCTGGATGTAGTCCTGTGGAACGGCTTGCCATGCCATTTCCACCTGGCGCCTCACTTGGACCAGCGTTCGTGCTGGACGTGCAGACCGCGTGAGACGACGCTTCATCCAGTCCCAAACATGCTCAATGGGGGACAGATCCGGAGATCTTGCTGGCCAGGGTAGTTGACTTACACCTTCTAGAGCACGTTGGGTGGCACGGGATACATGCGGACGTGCATAATCCTGTTGGAACAGCAAGTTCCCTTGCCGGTCTAGGAATGGTAGAACGATGGGTTCGATGACGGTTTGGATGTACCGTGCACTATTCAGTGTCCCCTCGACGATCAGCAGTGGTGTACGGCCAGTGTAGGAGATCGCTCCCCACACCATGATGCCGGGTGTTGGCCCTGTGTGCCTCGGTCGTATGCAGTCCTGATTGTGGCGCTCACCTGCACGGCGCCAAACACGCATACGACCATCATTGGCACCAAGGCAGAAGCGACTCTCATCGCTGAAGACGACACGTCTCCATTCGTCCCTCCATTCACGCCTGTCGCGACACCACTGGAGGCGGGCTGCACGATGTTGGGGCGTGAGCGGAAGACGGCCTAACGGTGTGCGGGACCGTAGCCCAGCTTCATGGAGACGGTTGCGAATGGTCCTCGCCGATACCCCAGGAGCAACAGTGTCCCTAATTTGCAGGGAAGTGGCGGTGCGGTCCCCTACGGCACTGCGTAGGATCCTACGGTCTTGGCGTGCATCCGTGCGTCGCTGCGGTCCGGTCCCAGGTCGACGGGCACGTGCACCTTCCGCCGACCACTGGCGACAACATCGATGTACTGTGGAGACCTCACGCCCCACGTGTTGAGCAATTCGGCGGTACGTCCACCCGGCCTCCCGCATGCCCACTATACGCCCTCGCTCAAAGTCCGTCAACTGCACATACGGTTCACGTCCACACTGTCGCGGCATGCTACCAGTGTTAAAGACTGCTATGGAGCTCCGTATGCCACGGCAAACTGGCTGACACTGACGGCGGCGATGCATAAATGCTGCGCAGCTAGCGCCATTCGACGGCCAACACCGCGGTTCCTGGTGTGTCCGCTGTGCCGTGCGTGTGATCATTGCTTGTACAGCCCTCTCGCAGTGTCCGGAGCAAGTATGGTGGGTCTGACACACCGGTGTCAATGTGTTCTTTTTTCCATTTCCAGGAGTGTATTTTTTAACTACTCTCATCATCATTAAAAGCAAAAGCTGTCTTATTAAGTGTATCGTACTGACTGCGGTAAAAGCCAGTTGTGTACGAGCAGATAATTGCCCAGATATACAGAAAATTTTCACGGGATTTAAAGAACATAAAGACCTGGTCAATAAGAAATAAGCTCGACAGTGGATTTGATAGACAACCGGTATCTGCTGCTGCAGCGTAGTATAACTCAGCGGTGTTACACACTGCGGAGAAGGGTCGGATACTCAGTGTTCTTGAAGAAATTGAGAACTTAAGAAGTCTTCATTCCCATCCTCTCGATGCATTTAATGAACGACCAAACTGACTATTTTAGTTAATTATCACATGATCCAGGCAGATTAAGGTGTCCATATAACGTAATAATTTATCCATGTTATTTAAATGTACAGGTCCACTTCCCTCTTAATGTTGTGATGGTTTCTTCTCCTTTCTCCTTTTAGTTCCCGCCTTCCCACTTTAAACAATTCGCCAGTCTAATGTCTTTTTCGTACCACGCCTATACTTGGATCGTGTGCGACTGCACTGCTCAACGACTAGTATTTATTATTACACGATTTTCCATCTTGTATTCTGGATGGCTCAGCGTGGGGGAACGGTTGTTGTGGAGTTTTTGTAACTAATTTCACGCAATATGCCATTCATTTCCTGCCCCCTCCCCCCTCCATTTTCATTGCATTTTGAATGTTGCATTATTTTGATAAAGTTCGGTGTCCGGTAACGATGTTTTTTTTTTTTTTTTTTTTAAATAGGAACCCCCATTTTTATTACATATTCATGTAGTACGTAAAGAAATATGAATGTTTTAGTTGTACCACTTTTTCGCTTTGTGATAGATGGCGGTGTAATAGTCACAAACATATATGTACGTGGTATCACATAACATTCCGCCAGTGCGGACGGTATTTGATTCATGATACATTACCCGTGTGAAAATGGACCGTTTACCAATTTCGGAAAAGGTAGATATCGTGTTGGTGTATGGCTATTGTGATCAAAATGCCCAACGGGCTATATATGCTACTCGGTATCCTGGACGACATAATCCAAGTGCCCGGACCGTTCGCCGGATACTTACGTTGTTTAAGGAAACAGGAAGTATTCAGCAACATGTAAAACGTCAACCACGACTTACAACAAATGATGATGCGCAAGTAAGTGTTTTAGCTGCTGTCGCGGCTAATCCGCATATCAGTAGCAGAAAAATTGCGCGAGAGTCAGGAGTCTTATAAAAGTCGTGTTGAGAATGCTACATCAACATCGATTGCACCCGCACCATATTTCTATGCACCAGGAATTGCATGTCGACGACTTTGAACATCGTGCACAGTTCTGCCACTGGGCACAAGAGAAATTACGGGACGATGATCGATTTTTTGCACGTGTTCTATTCAGCGACGAAGCATCATTCACCAACAGCAGAAACGCAAACCGGCATAATATGCGCTACTGGGCAACGGAAAATCCACGATGCCTGTGACAAGTGGAACATCAGCGACCTTGGTGGGTTAATGTATGGTGCAGCATTATGGGACGAAGTATAATTGGCCCCCATTTTGTCGCTGGCAGTCTAAATGGTGCAATGTATGCTGTCTTCCTACGTAATGTTCTACTGATGTTACTACAAGATGTTTCACTACATGACAGAATGGCGATGTAATTCCACCTTGATGGATGTCTGGCACGTAGCTCGCGTGCGGGTGAAGCGGTATTGAATAGCATATTTCATGACAGGTGGATTGGTCGTCGAAGCACCATACCATAGACCCGCACGTTCACCGGATCTGACATCCCCGGATTTCTTTCTGTGGGGAAAGTTGAAGGATATTTGCTATCGTGATCCACTGACAATGCCTGACAATATGCGTCAGCGCATTGTCAATGCGTGTGCGAACATTACGGAGGGCGAACTACTCCCTGTGGAGAGGAATGTCGTTACACGTATTGCAAAATGCATTGATGTTGACGGACATCATTTTGGCCATTTAATAATGTGGTATTTACAGCTAATCTCGCTGTAACAGCATGCGTTCTCAGAAATGATAAGTTCACAAAGGTACATGTATCACATTGGAACAACCGAAATAAAATGTTCAAACGTACCTACGTTCTGTATTTTAATTTAAAAAACCTACCTGTTACAAACTGTTCATCTAAAATTGTGAGCCATACGTTTGTGACTATTACTGCGCTATCATCACAAAGCGAAAAAAGTGGTCCAACTAAAACATCCCTATTTCTTTACGTACTGCACGAATATGTAATTAAAATGGCGATACCTATTTAAAAACAACGCAGTTTGTAGGGAAGCAGACTACTCACGCCGTATAAAATTCACATCAGCCTTTCCATTGTGTGCCAGTCAGTCTGCTGTAACTAGCTCTGACGTCATAAATGTTGTGCAATACTTTAAAAATCAAGTAAACAAGCTGAAACGTTTCTAGCATGTCAGGAGTAATACTAAATCAATATGTGTTGAATATCAGTTCAATAACTTTAACCTTTTTCGAAATTTGGACGTTCTTGTGTGAAAACCATTGGCACAACAGAAAAGAGCTATAAACTTAAAAAATTAGTATTTAGATTCCTTTTTCATAATAATTTAGTAGAAACAATATTCTGGATCTCACAAATTAAAATTTTAGTTGAAATTCATAATTTTCTGGTTTTTGTCTTAAAAATTAAGGAAGCAAGATAGATTAAGTAGGCGAATAAATAAAGCTAGGATGTTTAAATTTAAGTAGAAGGGAGATCCGCTATAATCATAGAGATGTGAGAAGTTTCAACTGAATGACTATAAAACTATAGCGATAGCGTATCTCCAAAGGGCAAGTTCAGAGCTCGTCTACTACGTGTAGTGTAATTAAATTAATTATCTCGCCCAAAATATTTGACTTAGCCACGTCAGACTTTTATTATGATTACTTACCTGTCTGCTGATTGCACATTTAAATTGAGAGCTTCATCGGCCATCAGCAAAGGAAGCAATGATTTATTCGATAACTTAAAGTGGTGCATTACTAGCCCAGTCGCTAGTCAGGAGAGCGGATTTGATCAGGCGTTCCCTTAGCCGTCCGCACCGTGGCTTTATATATAAGAATGCTGTGCGAAAAAAAAAAAGGCCCCACTTCTCTCCAGACGCTTATTAGCGCACCACCTGTGCCGGGCATCGCGTCGCGTCGGTATCATTGCTATAAACAGCCTCGAATGCCGTAAAAAGTTACTAGGGATACACGTAACCATGAAATCGTTTTCGAGTGAAGTGTTAATTCTGGGATGACTTTAATGATCTATCTTCAGTTTGCGTATGTCGTATTTTCACGTGCCGCCGCGGGACAGACATTCTACCATTATCTAGCGTGGCGTTTGATGAACATTATCATCAAATTATGGCGAGCATTCACCCAAATATTTAATTTGAACAGTGATAGTTGCATCAGCGCATTAGACTCTGAACTGCTCTGGTAGTGGGATTGTGTGGATTCTTTTGGTCTGTGACTTACAGAATATAGTGAACATTTTAGAGAGAATCGTTTTTGATTATGAATCCCAGACAATCTCCTAACCCCTCAGAGCTATGAGCTGTAGATATTAATGTATTTTTCAGATGAAGTGGGCACTAAGAATTCTAATTACAGGCTTCACGTTTTGCTAATAACTTTCTGCTGAGAACGGCAAACAACAGCATTAAATAAATAATAGGAACACATTTAATAACAATTATTCCACCCACCGCCCCACAAGTTGATACCCGTTTGACCTATGGCAACGCATCTAGGGGACCAACCATAGCGCCATCTGGTTTCCCCCTTCAAGCTAGACAAATTTCGTTCTTTGCAGTTTTTTTCGTTTGACGCTTATCTCATGAGATATTTGGGTATCCGAGAATTTATTTCGATGTTCATAACATGTGTTTAAATAACGCTCTTATTGTTTTTATGTGGATGTAAAGAATGATTGCTAGATGTTAACTGTATGTGAATACTTGACTTTTCTTTGTAATGATGTTGGTCTGTGTTAATACAGTAACTTTTGTTAACTTCTAACATTCTGCGTGGTGTCTGTCTGTCCTAAGTCGTGTCTCCCTACCACTTTCGCGCAACGACGCTCTGAGCGTGTATTTTAGGGAATTGACTAGTTTGAACCTGGGACCTGTTGCTGGTAAGGAGACGCCAGACCACACCTGACATGTAGAGTTCAGAAGAGTGAGACTAGCAATGATATAATCAAATACTTAATGAATTCAGTGTCAGCTCCACTGCACTCCCTGTAAAAGAATCTTAATACTAACTAAATTTAATGGAAGGGGTTCAAGGCTTTCCTATTTTTAGTTAACTGGTAAAATAACGTCGAAAAAACAGTTAAGTATTACGTAAAAAGGGGATGTAACAGATGAGACTTCTCCAGTTCTGAGTGAAGCTTTATGCGCTCAAAAATGCAGCATCGCGTGCGTTCATTACCTTGTTGGTGTTCGTCAGGGGGCGGCGGCCGGCGCAGCTCCATCCAGCTCGCCGTCTCGGAAGCAACTCCTTTCTAACTTCTCCTTACTACCATTTACCGAAGTTGGTTTAAAAAAACTATCTCGCTGTGTTTTCATGTGACCAATCAGGGTCTCAATGTTAACCTTAAGCTCCGCCTACAAAAGTTCTGTCTATCCAATGAGAAACGTTATACTTTTCGTGATGGGGCAATGTTTTTGACGTTTGCAACGTAACAGAGACGCGAAAAGGTCTCACGCTAAAACTTGCGGCTGGTGTGGCCCTTGTAGTGTTATCGTAAGATCTATACTGTTCTTCTGGAGGGCTCTAGCTTTTAACATGGGCTGGGGGGTGGTCCTGGAGGTTAGCTGGCTACGTGGATGTCCGTCCCTTGTCGTAGGGCCTTCTAGCTTAACACGGTTCTGCTCTCGGCTTCTGTTCTCGTTTCTCCCCTCGGAACTGCGTCTGTCTCACGGTGGGAAGGTATGACATGCATTTAGCCGTTCTTGTGTTAGTCTGTGGTATTCCATTTGCTCACTCGTCACTCGTATTACTTTGGTTAATTTAATGTCACGATTTATTCGGAGCTATGTGACATACTACTGGATTTGCTTATCATGTCAGGGTTTTCATGGAAGGTGTTGGATTTGCCTGACACCTTACAAACTGAGCCTAGAGGATTGTTTAATTTGTAATTTTGGAGGCACTGCGTTGTTCTGATGATGTTAACACAAAAGAGGAAATTAAAATTGGCTCGTGTCAAAATGAAATAAAATGTTGTTTAACAAGTACCAGCACCTTACCCCCCTCAATCCAACCACTGATCTACAGCTTCAAATGATAACTAAAGATGAGGCTTGAACAGAATCGGAGACAAAAGAAATTTGTCGCACAACTTGAATAACATGAGGGATCACTTGACAGACACATTCTGAGACAACAAGGAATCGTCAGATTGCCGCTGGAGGGAAATGCAGGGCGGGACCAAGATAGTAAGCAGTTTCAGAAGGATGAAGGTGGTAGAAATTATTCGGAGGTGAATAGGGATGAACAGGATTGAGTGGCGCGAGAGCTGCATGAAATCAAACTTCCTGGCAGATTAAAGCTGTGTTTCGGACCGAGATTCGAGCTGGGGACCTATGCCTTTTCAGCACCTGCGCGCGAAAGGCAAAGATCCCGTTTTCGAGCATCGGTCCGGCACACAGTTTTAATCTGCCAGGAAGTTTCATATCAGCGCACACTCCACTGCGGAGTGAAAATATCACTCTGCATCAAACCAGTCTTCGGACTGAAGATGACAAGTCAGATGGGGTCTGTGAGAACCTGTGTGGCGTTTACGGCTCTCCTGAACCCATCGGTTCTATATACTCATTATGTAAACGATCACTTTTACGGTGTTGCGCTCAGATGCTGATCATTGGCCTCCGAACAGTGCTTGTGAACTTGTTGTTTGTTGCATTTTTCCTAGCAAGCAGTTCATTGTCTCATCTTTATTTTTTGGAGATGCACGTAGTTTCCATCGGCGGATGACGAGATGTGAATGCCGCGTCGCGCGTTCTATGCAGCTCCAGTGTGCAGGGCATGCCGTGCAATCCAGCGAGCGGGCTTGGCCCAGCGCGTCGGCGGTGGCATCGGGGCGGACGCAAACCAGATGCTCGTAAAACGGCCGTAAACGCGGCGCGGCCCTCCCGCCAGAGCGCGAGAGCCCGCGTGGTGCGCCCATTGTTGTCGGGGCCGCGGGTTCTCACTAATGGCGCACTTTGTGGCTCAGTATCGGGGCCCGGCTTGAGTGCGCCCTGTCTCGTAAGTCGTCCCGCCGTTAAAACGGTATTGCCGTATAACTCGCCCCATTCCAGGCGAGTACTTTATCTAGACGCACGCAAGTTCTGTCAGCTCGGTCCGCCGTTCGGGGTCGCCCATGAAGGAACGTGCATAAACCGCGCGAGCACCGTGGAAACAACGGGCTGGCCAGCGCTGCAGCTGGCTCTGTTCATTAACGCGGGAGGACTGCACCGGGCTCGTTCCAGAAGTTTTGCATACCGCACCGCGCCGCCGGTATGGTGACGCCATCGCTGCAACTGTCGCGCCAGCTGCGACACTGTATGCAGGGTCGGCGAAAGAAAATCCTTGACGGCTGCAGATGGCTTGAAGCGGCTGCTCCCACGGCGCCCCTAATTCAGCAAAGTACGTAACGCGATTCTGCATACGTCTCTACGGCAACGCCCCATTGTTGTCGCAGCTCTATGGATGGTAGTCGTTTTCGCCTGGAGCCTTCTGCGTATCGCAGTTGAAACCTGCCAGCACTGCTAGCTGTCAGCTACCTTCGTTCGCCAACTTCAGCTTCGGCTGCTCCCACGACGGAGTCTCAAACGACCTGCAGGGATCCACAACTGCGAGCGTCAGCATACATAACACTGAAATCTTTCGTAGAACGATTCGTATGTGAAGAGGTATCAAATCGAATTGGGAAATAAATTGTGGTACACCTAGACAAAAAGAAGAGACCAGTTCATATGACACATTTTGCAACGTGAAGGAAATGCCAGTTTGGTAATGGAGGGCAGCGTATGTGTGTGTGTGGAGTGGGCGGGGGGGGGGGGGGGGGAGGGAGTGGAGGGTTAGAAACTGCATAGGGTGCCCAAGGGATAATTAGAGTAGGCAGATTCAAATGAATGTAGGTTGCAGTAGATATTTGGAATATACTTGCGCCAGACAGAGTTAAGTGGGGAGCTGAAAGAAAACCGTCTTTAGACAGAGGACTACAACAACGACAACATATACTTATACGTTTTTGATGCAGGGCCAGAAATCTTTTCTTATATTTCATGAGCCGCTTACTATCGAATCAGTACGCAGTACATTTGTAGGGCGTTTAGAGGACAATGAAGGCTTTCGCGATAGCACTGTCGTATAAAACATTCTCTGACTTCTTTCCGTGTCAGATCAGGGTAAAATATTGAGCTTTCGACGACTACCTCCATTGTCTTCGTCAGGAGCATTAGTTGCTCCTAACGAAGACGAAGGAGGCAACGGTCGAAAGATTGATGTTTCATCCTGAACTGGCGCGGCAAGAAGTCCTACAATGTTTTATACAAGAATTTTATAAATTAGAAAAGTAGCCTTTAATTTCGAAAAGCCCGCCCCTGGTAGCTGAGTGGTCAGTGCGACGGAATGTCATTCTTAACGGCTCGGGTTCGATTCCCGGCTCTGTCAGAGATGCTCTCCGCTAGGGGCTCTGTGTTGTGTTGTCCTTATCATCATCATTTCATTACCATCGACACGCAAGTCGCCGAAGTGGCGTCAACTCGAAAAGACTTGCACCAGGCCACGGTCTACCAGACGGGAGGCCCTAGCCACACGGTGTTTCCATTATTCATTTAGAAAAAGGTGAATAACTTATACAAATGTCTGATACAGTACTGAATGCGTTATATTACACAGTGTTGTTTATGGTTTCATGTATTCATATCCGTGCTAAAGAGAATCGGTGTAATGATCAGATATAGGGTGAGCAAAACCCGCGTAACCCAATCGAACATGTGCGGGTCACGCCTAAAGTAAATTTTTTGTGCTGTAAGCTTTAACAAAATTTACAGACCTTTTTTTTCTTTCAAGTTAGCTGTAAGCAGCATATCATATCCGACGTGCTTGAACATTACCTAATGCCTCAATTACAGCAGGATATAGACACGAAAGTAATTTTCCAGCAAGATGGCGCGCTACCACATTGTAATCGTGAAGTTATCGCGTGTCTGCGTAAGAGTATCTCTCCTTAGATTGGGCTTGGTGGAACAACATCCTCACGACCACGATAACATTTAATCCCAAGTGACTTCTGCCTATGGGGCTACATTAAAGACAGAGTGTTTGTTCCTCAGATTCTGGGAAACGTCTATGAGTTGCAGCAACGGATAATACAAGCAGCTGTGAGCGTACATCAAGCCCTGCTTCATAGAATTTGGCAGGGAACTGATTACAGATGGAGCATTTGTCGTGTTACGA
The DNA here is from genome assembly GCF_023864345.2 of Schistocerca serialis cubense. Lineage (NCBI taxonomy): Eukaryota > Metazoa > Arthropoda > Insecta > Orthoptera > Acrididae > Schistocerca > Schistocerca serialis. The sequence goes on along the minus strand of NC_064643.1, from coordinate 505,024,538 downwards.
AATGTAACTACATTGAACACTTGTTTATAAAACTTGAAGGAAAACTGCATTTAGTGCCTATAAAATATTGAAAGTGAAGAATAATTACAGGTTTTGTTGAGTGGATCGAACCATCCGATAAATATAGGATATAGATTGAGAGCAAGTTGAAGAAAGACAAAAGTAATGAGAAGTAGCAGAACTGAAAACAGCGAGAAAATTAACATCGGGAATGGTGATCATGAAATAGATGAAGTTACGGAATTCTGTGACCTAGGCAGCAAAATAACCCATGGCAGATGGAAAAGAAGATAAAAGGCAGAGTAGTACTATCAAAAAGGGCATTCCTGACCGAGAGAAATCTACTAATATTAGATATAGACCTTACTTTGAGGAAGAAATTCCTCAGAATGTACGTTGGAGCACATCATTACGTGGCAGTGAAACATGGACCATTGTAAATCCGGAACAGAAGAGAACTGAAGCATCTGAGATGTGGTGCTACAGAAGAATGCTGAAAATCAGGTGAACTGACGGGGTAAGAAATTAGCAGGTTCTGTGCCGAATCGGCAAGGAAAGGAATACATGGAAAACACAAACAAGAAGAAGAGACAGGATGGTAGACATCTGTTAAGACTTCCGTGGTATTAGAGGGAGCTGTAGAGAAAGATAGAGATTGGAATACATCCAGCAAATAATTGAGGACGTACGATGATGTTGGCATAAGGGAGAAATTCGTGGTGGGATGCATCAAACCAGTCAGAGGACTGTCTACTCAAATCAAACATTTATATAAGTTATTTACCTTTTTCACTATTAAAGATTATTTTTATATAACTAATATCTAAATATTTGTACTCCACGTTCATGTATTTCTTGATACAGACAGTTAATGTGAAGGTGTCCAACATGCTAGCACAAAACTACAAATCTACACTTAAGGGTCAGCACCATTCCACTGCCATTCCTCATCCATCCTGTCCTAATTTACAGTAATGTTCACTGGATCTCCAGCCCTTCAAATATTTACATATCGCTTTACAGGCATTTGTTTCTCATTCCAGATCTGACTGCTTACCTGACTCACATTATGTTCTAGCACATCTACATCTACATACATACTCCGCAATCCACAATACGGTGCGTGGCGGACTGTACCTCGTACCACAACTAGCATCTTCTCTCCCTGTCCCACGCCCAAACAGAACGAGGGAAAAATGACTGCCTATATGCCTCTGTACGAGCCCTAATCACTCTTTTCTTATCTTTGTGGTCTTTCCGTGAAATATAAGTTGGCGGCAGTAAAATTGTACTGCAGTCAGCCTCTAATGCTGGTTCTCTAAATTTCCTCAGTAGCGATTCACGAAAAGAACGCCTCCTTTCCTTCAGAGACTCCCACCCGAGTTCCTGAAGCATTCCCGAAACACTCGCGTGATGATCAAACCTACCAGTAACAAACCTAGCAGCCCGCCTCTGAATTGCTTCTACGTCCTCCCTCAATCCGACCTGATAGGGATCCCAAACGCTCGAGCAGTGCTCAAGAATAGGTCGTATTAGTGTTTTATAAGCGGTCTCCTTTACAGATGAACCACATCTTCCCAAAATTCTAGCAATGAACCGAAGACGACTATCCGCCTTCCCCACAACTGCCATTACATGCTTGTCCCACTTCATATCGCTCTGCAGTGTTACGCCCAAATATTTAATCGACGTGACTGTGTCAAGCGCTACACTACTTAATGGAGTATTCAAACATTACGGGGTTCTTTTTCCTATTCATCTGCATTAATTTACATTTATCTATATTTAGAGTTAGCTGTTATTCTTTACACCAATCACAAATCCTGTCCAAGTCATCTTGTATCCTCCTACAGTTACTCAACGACGAAACCTTCCCGTACACCACAGTATCATCAGCAAACAGCCGCAAATTGCTATACACCCTATCCAAAAGATCATTTATGTAGATAGAAAACAACAACGGACCTATCACACTTCTCTGGGGCAGTCCAGATGATACCCTCACCTCCGATGAACACTCACCAACGAGGACAACGTGCTGGGTCCTATTACTTAAGAAGTCTTCGAGCCACTCACACATTTGGGAATCAATCCCATATGCTCGTACCTTAGTTAGGAGTCTGCAGTGGGGCACCAAGTCAAACGCTTTCCGGAAGTCAAGGAATATTGCATCCGTCTGATACCCTTCATCTATGGTTCGCAAGATATCATGTGGATAAAGGGCGAGTAGCGTTTCGCAGGAACGATGCTTTCTAAAGCCGTACTGATGCATGGACAGCAACTTCTCTGTCTCAAGGAAATTCATTATATTCGAACTGAGAATATCTTCTAGAATCCTGCAGCAAACCGATGTTAAGCATATTGGTCTGTAATTTTGGGGATCCGACCTACTATCCTTCTTACGTACAGGCGTCACCTGCGCTTTTTTCCAGTCGCTCGGGACTTTACGTTGGGCAAGAGATTCGCGATGTATGCAAGCTAAGTAAGGAGCCTATGCAGCAGAGTACTCTCTGTAAAACCGAGTTGGAATTCCATCAGGACCTAGCGATGTATTTGTTTTCAACCCATTCAGCTGCTTCACAACCCCAGGGATGTCTATCGCTATGTCCTCTATACGGTAATCTGTACGAGACTCAAACGGCGGTATGTTTGTACGATCCTCCTGCGTGAAAGATTTCTCAAATGCTAAATTTAACATTTCAGCTTTCGTTTTGCTGTCTTCCGTTGTCACGCCAGAATGATCAGTGAGTGATTGGATGGAAGCCTTCGACCCGCTTACCGATTTTACGTAATACCAGAATTTCCTTGAGTTTTCAGCAAGATCTTTTGCTAAGGTATGACGGTGGTAGTGGTTGTATGCTTCGCGCATCGATCTTTTTACAGCAGCACGAATCTCTACTAACTTTAGCCTGTCCTCATTCTCCCGATCTTTCTTGTACCGCGAGTGCAACTGTCTTCCTGAGCATTCTCCGAATTCCGCTGTTAAACCACGGTGGGTCTTTTACGTCCGTTACCCACTTTTTCGGCTCATACTTGTCCAATGCGTGATTTACTATGTGTTTAAAATTTGCCCATAATTCTTCCACGTCCGTCGTACCGGAAGTAAATGAAGTCGGTTCATTTACTAAGTGGGATGCTAACAACTGCTTATCTGCTCTATCTAGTAAGAATACTCTCCTAGCCTTCTTGACCGACTTTTTAACTTTCGTAACCATGGTCGTAATGACAACATCACGCTCACTAATCCCTGTCTCAACACTGACACCGTCGATGAGGTTTGGTCTGTTCGTGGCTACCAGATCTAAAATATTTCCATTACGCGTTGGCTGTCGATTTAGTCGCTCAAGACAGTTTACGGATAATGTATCGAAAAGTAATTCACACGACGGCTTGTCTGTACCACCTGTAATGAATCCATAGACATCCCAGTCTATACTAGGTAGGTTGAAGTCGCCTCCAACTAATATAGCATGATCCGGGTACTTCTGCGATACAGAGTGTAGACTCCTTTTGAATGATTCTCGAACTGTCACGGTGGAACCTGGTGGCCGGTAATAACACCCAACAATTAACTTTTTTTGTCCTAGCCCTGTAAAACGTGTCCAGATAACTTCACAGTCACACCCTACTTCGACCTCAGTAGACACAATATTTTTGTCAACTGTAATGAAGACACCACCTCCTATGGTGTCTTATCTGTCTTTCTGATACACGTTCCAACCCTCACTAAATATTTCAGAACTTCCTATCTGAGGGTTCAACCAGGTCTCAGTCCCGAGAATAATCTGCGCACCACACGCTTCCTGGAGGGCAGTAAATTCAGGAACTTTATTCCGTACACTCTGAATATTTACTGCTAATATCTTGATAACTGAAGTGTCCTTACACTGAGCACGTCCTGATTCCCCTGCCTGCACGTCGACTGGTGAGTGTTCATCAGGACACCTCGCACTACTGCCTAGCCAAAAAAAACCGCATGTGCACGCCACAAGTACTCTACTACCCGAGTAGCCGCTTCCTTTGTGCAGTGCACCCATGACCTATCTAGGGGCCTCCTACAATTCCCCACCCAATAGCACAAGTATAGCAATCTGCAGCCAAGAACATCACAGAGTCGACGAAGCCTCTGGTTGAGACCCTCCACTCGGCTCCAAACCAAAGGACCCCGATCCACTCTGGGGATGACGCTGCAAATAGAGGTCTGCTTGCACCCCGCGTGCGAGGCCAGCGGTCTTCACCAAATCCGCCAGCCGCCTGTACGAACTGAGAAACACCTCAGAACCCAAGCGACAGGCATCATTGGCGCCGACGCGAGCAACTACTTGCAGTCGACTACACCCCGTGCGCTCGATAGCCGCGGCAAGGCCGCCTCCACATCTTGGGTGAAGCCTCCGGCAGACAAATCGAGTGCACGTTGGAATTCTTTCCAGCCCTGTACGCTATTTCCCTTTTTTTTTTTTTTTTTTGTCATCAGTCTACCGACTGGTTTGATGCGGCCCGCCACGAATTCCTTTCCTGTGCTAACCTCTTCATCTCAGAGTAGCACTTGCAACCTACGTCCTCAATTATTTGCTTGACGTATTCCAATCTCTGTCTTCCTCTACAGTTTTTGCCCTCTACAGCTCCCTCTAGTACCATGGAAGTCATTCCCTCATGTCTTAGCATATGTCCTATCATCCTGTCCCTTCTCCTTATCAGTGTTTTCCACATATTCCTTTCCTCTCCGATTCTGCGTAGAACCTCCTCATTCCTTACCTTATCAGTCCACCTAATTTTCAGCATTCGTCTATAGCACCACATCTCAAATGCTTCGATTCTCTTCTGTTCCGGTTTTCCCACAGTCCATGTTTCACTACCGTACAATGCTGTACTCCAGACGTACATCCTCAGAAATTTCTTCCTCAAATTAAGGCCGGTATTTGATATTAGTAGACTTCTCTTGGCCAGAAATGCCTTTTTTGCCATAGCGAGTCTGCTTTTGATGTCCTCCTTGCTCCGTCCGTCATTGGTTATTTTACTGCCTAGGTAATAGAATTCCTTAACTTCAGTGACTTCGTGACCATCAATCCTGATGTTAATTTTCTCGCTGTTCTCATTTCTACTACTTCTCATTACCTTCGTCTTTCTCCGATTTACTCTCAAACCATACTGTGTTCACATTAGACTGTTCATTCCGTTAAGCAGATAATTTAATTCTTCTTCACTTTCACTCAGGATAGCAATGTCATCAGCGAATCGTGTCATTGATATCCTTTCACCTTGTATTTTAATTCCACTCCTGAACCTTTCTTTTATTTCCATCATTGCCTCCTCGATGTACAGATTGAAGAGTAGGGGCGAAAGGCTACAGCCTTGTCTTACATCCTTCTTAATACGAGCACTTCGTTCTTGATCGTCCACTCTTATTATTCCCTCTTGGTTGTTGTACATATTGTATATGACCCGTCTCTCCCTATAGCTTACCCCTACTTTTTTCAGAGTCTTGAACAGCTTGCACCATTTTATATTGTCGAACGCTTTTTCCAGGTCGACAAATCCTATGAAAGTGTCTTGATTTTTCTTTAGCCTTGCTTCCATTATCAGCCGTAACGTCAGAACTGCCTCTCTCGTCCCTTTACTTTTCCTAAAGCCAAACTGATCGTCACCTAGCGCATTCTCAATTTTCTTTTCCATTCTTCTGTATATTATTCTTGTAAGCAGCTTCGATGCATGAGCTGTTAAGCTAATTGTGCGATAATTCTCTCACTTGTCAGCTCTTTCCGTCTTCGGAATTGTGTGGATGATGCTTTTCCGAAAGTCAGATGGTATATCGCCAGGCTCATATATTCTGCACACCAACGTGAATAGCCGTTTTGTTGCCACTTCCCCCAATGATTTTAGAAATTCTGATGGAATGTTATCTATCCCTTCTGCCTTATTTGACCGTAAGTCCTCCAAAGCTCTTTTAAATTCCGATTCTAATACTGGATCCCCTATCTCTTCTAAATCGACTCCTGTTTCTTCTTCTATCACATCAGACAAATCTTCACCCTCATATAGGCTTTCAATGTATTCTTTCCACCTATCTGCCCTCTCCTCTGCATTTAACAGTGGAATTCCCGTTGCACTTATAATGTTACCACCGTTGCTTGTAATGTCACCAAAGGTTGATTTGACTTTCCTGTATGCTGAGTCTGTCCTTCCGACAATCATATCTTTTTCGATGTCTTCACATTTTTCCTGCAGCCATTTCGTCTTAGCTTCCGTGCAATTGCTATTTATTTCATTCCTCAGCGACTTGTATTTCTGTATTCCTGATTTTCCCGGAACATGTTTGTACTTCCTCCTTTCATCAATCAACTGAAGTATTTCTTGTGTTACACATGGTTTCTTCGCAGCTACCTTCTTTGTACCTATGTTTTCCTTTCCAACTTCTGTGATGGCACTTTTTAGAGATGTCCATTCCTCTTCAACTGTACTGCCTACTGCGCTATTCCTTATTGCTGTATCTACAGCGTTAGAGAACTTCAAATGTATCTCGTCATTCCTTAGTACTTCCGTATCCCACTTCTTTGCGTATTGATTCTTCCTGACTAATGTCTTGAACTTCAGCCTACTCTTCATCACTACTATATTGTGATCTGAGTCTATATCTGCTCCTGGGTACGTCTTACAATCCAGTATCTGATTTCGGAATCTCTATCTGACCATGATGTAATCTAATTGAAATCTTCCCGTACCTCCCGGCCTTTTCCAAGTATACCTCCTCCTCTTGTGATTCTTGAACAGGGTATTCGCTGTTACTAGCTGAAACTTGTTACAGAACTCAATTAGTCTTTCTCCTCTTTCATTCCTTGCCCCAAGCCCATATTCTCCTGTAACCTTTCCTTCTACTCCTTCCCCTACAACTGCATTCCAGTCGCCCATGACTATTAGATTTTCGTCCCCCTTTACATACTGCATTACCCTTTCAATATCCTCATACACTTTCTCTATCCGTTCATATTCAGCTTGCGACGTCGGCATGTATACCTGAACTATCGTTGTCGGTGTTGGTCTGCGGTCGATTCTGATTAGAACAACCCGGTCACTGAACTGTTCACAGTAACACACCCTCTGCCCTACCTTCCTATTCATAACGAATCCTACACCTGTTATACCATTTTCTGCTGTTGTTGATATTACCCGATACTCATTTTCCTTCCACTTCACTTCACTGACCCCTACTATATCTAGAGTGAGCCTTTGCATTTCCCTTTTCATATTTTCTAGTTTCCCTACCACGTTCAAGCTTCTGACATTCCACGCCCCGACTCGTAGAACGTCATCCTTTCGTAGATTATTCAATCTTTTTCTCATGGTAACCTCCCCCTTGGCAGTCCCCTCCCAGAGATCCGAATGGGGGACTATTCCGGAATGTTTTGCCAATGGAGAGATCATCATGATACTTCTTCAATTACAGGCCACATGTCCTGTGGATACACGTTACGTGTCTTTAATGCAGTGGTTTCCATTGCCTTCTGAATCCTCATGTCGTTGATCGTTGCTGATTCTTCCGCCTTTAGGGGCAATTTCTCACCCCTGGGACAAGAGAGTGCCCTGAACCTCTATCCGCTCCTCCGCCCTCTTTGACAAGGCCGTTGGCAGAATGAAGCTGACTTCTTATGCCGGAAGTCTTCAGCCGCCAATGCTGATTATTTATCAAAATTTAGGCAGTGGCGGGGATCTAACCCGGGACCGAAGACGTTTTGCTGATGAATCAAACACGCTACCCCTAGACCACGGGTACTACCTATTTCCCTAAGGGGCTTCATCATCCACCTAACGTTGGAGCTTCCAATAACCAGGAAGCCTTTGCCCCCGTGTGCCTGCTTGGGCCCTGCTGAAGGAGCGGCCACCTGCCCACTTGACAGGATGATGGGTGAGGCCAGTCGGCCAGCCTCCACATTGACCCTCCGCCTCGAGCGACGCGAACGCATGGCAGTCCGCCACTCACCCTGAGCTGAGGGCGGCCCCAACGCGCCGGGTACACTAGAGGGTGCCTCGGCTGCTGAGTCAGCGGACGCAGCAAGCGACACCTGGGGTGTCTCAAGCGACGCGCCAGACCCTCTGCCGTCGCTGCACCTCGAGGCAGCAGCCTGAAGGCGGCTGGCCGTGGCCAACAGCACGCTCAGCTGCTTACGAACCGCGGCCAGTTCCTCCTGCGCCCGCATACAGCACGCTCACACCCTATCCATCCTACTGCTAATATCTGGACTTACAGAGTTGCGACAAATGAAACAGCAATATACGACTGCACAGTTGCGTCACCAGCGCCAGATGGAGCTGCGATATATAAACAATTACTTACTAACTAAGCAATCAAATGACTATGACTACGCCACTATACAGATATAACAATGCGATCCCACCCCTGTCTTAGTACAAATGACAACCGCCTACGCGATGTTACACTCTACCGTTATTAAAATTTGATACTACCCTTTTCTAATTCGAAAATACGCAAAGATCCGAAAAATCTCACTACGCAAGCACACAAGCACACAAAGTGATTTGAATTAAACCTGCGGCACTAATACGAAAAACTGAATATACGACTAGTTTCTGCTACTGCTGCTCGCACATGTCACTCTCCAAGCACAGATGAAACTGCACTCATCTGTTTCTCCTTTTTCTTTAGTACTTATAAGTCAGTAAATTAACCTAAAAATCCAAATCCCTTCCCATTAATCACCCATTCAGGTGCCATACTGCATCACCATATCGATATCACACCTTCCATGCACCTACATGCTTTGTGGTGTGTCTACACAAGTGGGGCTATAGAGACAGAGAGAGAGAGAGAGAGAGAGCTGTGAGAGCCTGCATTGTTGCCACATTTACTCAAGATGGTGGCTCTCCCTGGTTTGTCCCACCACCTCATCTCTGTAGTGGGTCACATTGTTGGCTTCACCACTCCACGTCTCACCTGTCACCGAGTTCCAGCCAGTCTTTGAGCAAGGGATACTTGGGGACTTTGCCAGTGTTTGCATAGACACACCAATGTGAATAACCCACATATGGGTGAGAGGTTCGATGAGTTCCTTGATTAGAGCTACACCATGTATCTGGATGAGAATAAGGGCATACCATGCAACAATCACTGCCAATTAGCGAGTTTTGATGCCTGTCTGGTGCCAAACGATCTGTGGTGCCTGATCTGGTGTACGGTATGTCGGGTAGGCAGACCTCACATACCATAAAAGTTTGCAGTACACGGAAAGCGATTTGCCACTATTTCCAGAGCAACTAGTTCTATGGTGCGGGAACACCCCAAGCTGATGACAACGCTGGGGAAAAAGCAGAGATACAGCATGCATTACCGAAACATCCAGCAATGTCTTGATTTAGTGACTGAGTTAATTGCAGTTACGTGCACTATCTCCTTCAAGCAGTCACATTGATTGAAGAAGAATATTGATTTAAATACCAGAAGGGGGCATGCACGATAAATGGTTTTGAAAAAGACTTATAAATTGATAAGTGATACTGTTTCCAACAACACGATGTAAAATTTGTGAAAATACTGCGAAATTCTCATAAGGTCATGTTGGGATGGGTGTTTGGGGCGCAAGTAGCTGTATCATCTGTTCAGATTTCTAATGGGTTATTTATTGTCTTCAACAAGAACTTAGTTTCTGTGGAGATGTTGAAGACCTCATTTCGCTGAACCTAAGTTAATTATACAGATACAGGTAGCATCATCTAATGGATGAAGAACTGTGATCCACATCAAGTAATGAGGTGCCACATTGAAGAATTCGACATGTCCTTATACACAGTCGGCAAATCTTACAGTATTGTTCCACAGAACCAGAAGGTTATTGGTCTAATGAATCACGAGGTGAATGGATCACCAATTGTGGAATGTGTACATCTAAGGTCCAAGATGTATGCATGCTGCATATGGAAGGTGTCACCCAAAGGCAGACAAAGGCATGTGTCATGCAACATCAAGGGCCCTCAAGACTGAAGACTATTTGCAGTGCCTGTACAGAGCTGTTTACAATGCTCCACCACAGCCACTGTACATAGTGGAGCAAACTAATATTCAATCTCGATCACATGAGGTGTACATTGTGCAGCAGTCTAAAATTGGTTTGTCAGCTCATGATGATAAGAGTCATTTGTGATGACAGGAATGAAACTCACCTGTGTACATACTATTCACTTGATAAGAGTAGTGTATGAATGGGAGAGTTTGAGAGCAAGTACATACGTATGTAGAAAGCATTCAGAATAGTATGGCTCATTAATCATAGAGTGCACACACACACACACACACACACACACACACACACACTCACACACACACACACACACACACACACACATACATATATATATATATATATATATATATATATATATATATGTGTGTGTGTGTGTGTGTGTGTGTGTGTGTGTGTGTGTGTGTGTGCACATACACTTGTCTACTGTGTAAATATTTCCTGTAAATAGTTAAGTGTTCAAGTTCCATCTACTGCCAACTATCCAATCTGATTAGTTCTTAGTGTAGACAGAACCCAATCCATCTATAAAATGTTCTCATCCTGTGCTACTATGCCCTGGAAAATATATAAATATTCTCAACAAGTTCTACAGAATATTCTAAATTTTATCAAGCAGTGCTGCTGTTGGATGGACTGTGGAAGGTTTTTTTCTAGTCATAGTTACTAGTAATAGTAATAAAGTGTAAGTTTGAAGTACCTCTGCAATGAAAATATTAGAACCAATCTGTCTCAAGTCATACTTATTAGTATCTCTGCATTGAAATATTATAGCCAAATTGTATCACAAGAATCAACTTATATCTGAAGAACCAAACTGTATCTACGAGCACTGAATAAATGAAAAACTACTTGCTGTAAGTATTTGTAGTTGTTATTTATGGAACCTATCCCAACTGTACAAATAAAAGTTGTGCAAGACACAAATAGCATTGGTTTTAAACATGAGCATTGTTAAGGAGGTGAAGTTTAAACTGGAGATTAACAAAATGCATGTAATGGTTGCATGGGATTATGCCTGTCATGAAGCATGTGTTTTGCTACGGGAGCAGGTAGCAAGTGACTGTGTCCACTTCCAAAGACATGTAGCACACATGTCTAAAATTGCATGTCCCGTGCTTGAGGAGAACCATAGACGTAAAATCCGGGTAAAGTTACATACTATGAAGTGCGAAAGAAAACACAGTGATGGTGAGGTAAAAATTGATGTTTTTTCATCCAACCTAAAAGCAATTTTATGTTTACAGAAGGAGACACAACAGTATTATCACTGATCTTTTTCTTGAGTTGATGGAGAGCAGGACGCAAGTAGAATTCCAGGCCTTGAATAGCAGCGAACTTGAGGATTCAATACATCCACGTGATCTTCTCATCGCCTTCGACATAGATGATGGTACCAATGTGGCCGAATAATCGAAGTGGCGTCTCCATATCGTTATAGGGTACACCAGGATCATCCCAGTGAGTTCCATAGTGAAAACATGTTAACCATTTTGTATTCCTCTATGTTTTAGCACACTTCACATCCTTGAAAGTCCTCGATGATGAAATGCTTGCTCAGAACGTCTGTTATCCCAGCATCTTCTGTGTATGCTGTGAATGCGAAATCTTTAAATATGAACTGTCTACGCTCCTCCTCATAAAACCTTGAGCTTTTACAATGACGTTCACACATTGAGATGTCAACATGAAATGCTCTGGATATGATTACTTGTTCACTTACACAGCTCATTGCACAACACCACTGAGCAGGCAATAATTAATCATGCAATTGTGCAGAACTATAGAATACGCTGCAGCGTGTTCTGGGAAATTTTCCGAAGATTCAAAATCAGTTCGAAAAAATACAGGACCAGATTTAATTATCTCATTGTGTTTCGGCAGTCTATTACGGTGATTGCTGCGAGCTCCTTGAATTTCTGTGCACTTGGTAGACAGGCCTCTTCTTTATAATAAGAAGCAGTGTATCTCATATACATGACAAATGCTTGATTGTATACATTTTCGTCCCACTGCAGATATAAATTATCATACAATTAAAATTACGATTTCACGTAGACTCTGGCCTTATTTAGGTTGCAACTGTCAAATTTCGTGTAGTCATTTGTTATATTCCCTTTTCTATTGCTCTGAAAAGCAATTATGATGAATCTGGGCTTCTACAGCTGAACAGACGTTTTAATAGCCCACAGTTGTCTGCTTGAAGTCGGTAGCTCTGGGTACTCTAAAATCTCCCATGAACAGAAAATTAATGGTAGAAATACACTGGCATTCAGAACTCTTAAAGGCTTCAAACGCTGCCATCTAATAGAGTCATATGAGGTATTTTCCATATTATTTTATTCATGGTGATTTCATTCTCCTCTTGAGCCCCTTGAAAGTGTGAGTTGTTATCTGTTGCGCTCTGTACCAGAATGTTCCTTTTTAGCATTCATAACAAATCACCACATGTCGTCAAAGTACCCCTACTGATTTAAGAAATTCGTAGCACGTATGTGTAATCACCTTGCTCTTCTGTTGCCAAGTGCCACTCAGTGATTTGTATGTAGTGGCTTAATATCGTAGACCTTATGCCTATCCTGTCTTAGTTGAAACTAAGCAGACGTTGGGAAGCTGGAGGCTGCTGCAAGTTCTGATTGGTTGAAGGTTACCACCACTTGGAGTTCCAGCAAGTTGAAGGTCATCGTCGTCCCTTCTGCCTTCGAAAGGTCCTAGCTGATTGTAGGTCGCCGCTGTTTCTGGTCCTGACTGGCTGAGGGTCGCTGCACTTTCGAGGTCACTGCTGGTTCCACTTTAGATGCACAACGAGTTCCTCTCCACGAAGGCAACTAGTTGATTATCCTGGTCCGCAACACAGCTCCAGATAGTCCAACGTCTGAACTGTTTTTGGGAGGTATATAGCGTTGATAGGAGTCTAACGATCTTATACCAAGTTCCAGCTGATGGGAAAAATCCTTAAATTTTAGAAATCAATCTATTGTTGAAATGGGAGTTTGCTGCAGTGTTACACTCGACAAGGACTCTACTGACAGGAATTATATACACTGATGGGTCATATCTGTTATATTTATTGGGAGTCTTCAAAATCTGTCCTTTTGTGAAATGCAGTTGGGCGTCCTATTGAACCTCATTGGTTAAAGCATTGAAAAATTAACCGAGAGAGGGGGGGGGGGGGGGGGAATAACTCGCGCCTAATACTGACGGTTGTTCTTTTAAAGTCATTGAACACATTGCACCTGGATCTTTAGTGATGAGTGTGTGCTTAAAGCACCTCCTTCTACATGCTTCTTCGTAAACGTGAGGAACATGATGCGCAGATGCCCTGCGAATGAGTATTAATGTCGTGGTAACAATGAAAACTGATGAACACGCGTCTTTTGTACGTGAACTATCACTGTGGACATCACAAGGCCCACGGTTATACTTCAGCATGTGCAATTCTAATAGAAGTTTGTCGAGTATATCACTATAATACATCCCGTATCGTGCATTACGTTGCTGTGCTCTGTGCACTCCATTATAAAGCAGATCGTCAGCGTTAATTCGGCTATTTTGAACTACAGGAAAACCAAGCCATTTAACTAGAATTCTATTTCCTTGACGTCTTATGACATGCTCTATGAGAAACATTTGTGGTTCTGAACCGTTCTGCAACTCCTCTCCGTAAAAGCATCCTGAAATATCTGTGTCACTGCTATCCTTTAAGATGTAGGTTCACGGATTTGTTCTCTGCACTCTGGAAACTGTATATATCTCACTCGACCAGTTTGAGAGAAATAACCTCTCAAGTGATTACTTGTGTTTTGAGATACACACAAAATCACCCACATTAAATTTCTGTTATTTCCATACAATAATGTACCATATCCATAAGTTTATTATCATGAGTATCCATTCGTCTCATTTTTATTGTGCTTTGTTTGGTTCGGTTTACTGTGGAATTCTTTCTGGGAGGATAACTACCCATCTGTACGAACTGAAAAGTTTAAAATACATTGACATCTGAGCTTTTATTCTGTTTAGACGCCCCACGATACTCGCTTTCAGATGGGTAAATGTTGAGTAGTGATATACTCCAGACCGCTGCCTCATTGTCTTGAAACACCTTTTGTAAAACTCTTCACTCTAAACTTTGGAGGTTGTCCTGACATAGATTCGTCCTTGTCTGCAACGAACACTCAAACATCTCCGTGACATATTTCCCCGTTTCTAATGGGTAATGTCTTTAAACATAACATGTTTTGCGTGCACATTTGTGGGGTTCTCCAACTACCGTCTCCATACCTATTTGCGTGTATCTTTATAGTATATACACTGTAGGTGCGGATCGCTCACTTTTCTATGCTGGATATCAATACAGTCACCGACACTGTATTGAGCATCTAATATAGGTTTTATAATGGTTCTTTATTTTTTACTGTGCTGGTTTCCCACTTTCCTATGTACACCAACCAATTGCAGTATTTCACAGTACAGCTCCAGAAATTTGGGTGAATAATTTAGAGTTGGGGGGGAGGGGGGTTTAGGAAAATGAGTTTCATTAGACCAGTTGTTCTTTAGAATTCTCTATCACCTACGTATAATGTTTTCTTTTGTTTTTTTGTGACTTATAGGCTGTGTGTCCAAAATTTATGGATTTTCGTCACTGACGTCTAACATCACTGTGATGTTCAATGAAATCAGCAATGTCTTCATTATGGTGTAATTTTGCTGAAAGTTCATCGAAAGATTCAGTAACTGGTTAAAGGTTTCTTGATGCAAATGTCCTAATGTTAGCTTCATAACCTCTCTTGACCAGTCGTCCATGCCACGGTGGCCTTGTCCTTAGTCGACATCTTCTTATATACTAAGTGGATGTCTCGACAGGCTGTACCTTATACACGTGTTGCACAATTCTGTTAACGTTTATATGTAAGTCTTTTGTGTTCTTTTTCAAGTGGGGCAACCCGAGCATATAATTCGTTGACCAGTCTAAGAAAGGTTTGGATATACGTCTCTAGGTCCTTAACTTTACGTTCGAGAGACTGAAATTTTCCTTCTATGTAGAGACGAATTCTTTGTCTACGTATATCCATCCTCTCAGATGATGTGCCTTCGATGCTTGCGAACTTGTAAACGGCGTGATGTGTACTACCGTTCATAACCATATATACAGAAACTGCTGAACGTTGCGTCTATACCTACAGTCTTTCAGTTTTCTTGTTTTTTGAATAACAAGAAACGTGTACTGTGTGTGATTCCAGCAATCTCCACACATCCCCACAAATTCATTGAATGAGATGTCAGTTGGTATATGAGCCCGGTGAAGGTGTTTTAAATTCAAATTGTCTTGTTTGAAGACTAGGATTAGTTTACATTATCCATTGACAAATCTTTTGGGACTATGGAATATGTTTTGCTCAAATAAAATACGCCAACAGCCATATAAATTTTGTACAATATGATCCTGGTTTTCCACATCAGCATTTGGCTTTACTTCCTCTGGTGTGGGGTTTCACTGCTTTGACTGAATATTGTGTATGTTAAATGTTGTATTTTACACCACTGACACCTTGCACTACGTTTGCAGCACAATAAATGTCTGGAGGTGAACAAGATGGACAGTACTCAGAGGTCATCTGCTGATTTATGTAGGGTTCTGCATAACGCAGTTCATCCCATTACAATTCTGTACACTGCCCTTCTTGATGCATTTTCAGTCTATAACAAAACAGGAAATTCGTTGATCACTGATGCTGGGCTGAAATAGCGTTTTTGAAAATATACATACATGCTCAAAGCAGACTCCAGCTAGATGTGTTAGCAGTGACTTGAGATCATTTGTCTTGCCACAGTTGGACAGACCTACAGTTATCGCCCATATATTATTGTGTAGAAGTATCCTCCTCTTCTTCTTCTTGGTCATCTTCCAGACCACGACAAGACCAGTGACTCTGACTGAGATTCATCTGTCTTGTATAAACATACGTCATGATCATGTGCATTGCTGCATTGCTGCAGCATTGCTGCGTTCCTATTGGCCCCTGCTAATATTCAGGTGGGGGAGAGCAAAAATGCTGCAATCGTATTGGTTCCCACGGGAAGTGGTGGGGAAAAATTCTGTTTCAAGCACAATCTGTGGCAGTTTTGTGAAACAGCTCAGTTGAGGCCCATGCATCAAGGTGAACACCTCTGGTACATTCTCTCTGGGATAGTGGAATAGGACAAAATTGTCTAGACCTCTGTATATTGAGCAGCCATTTCAAAACATGAACAGCCACAGAAACACAATAGTCTCTTTGAGCTATGAAATGGATCTTCAGCCCATCCTGCTACTTCACCATTATTTGCTGAAAAGTATTCAGCCTACACTCATCGATTATCATCTTCTTCCATTCTGCATGTAGGAGGCTATGGACATAATCCTCAACTGTATGCTTACAGGCAATATACTCATTAAACTCCTCTCTTTGCTACATCAGCATCTCATCAACTGAACATGACCACAAATAAATAAATAAATGAATAACTACCTTACATTCTTCCTCTCCAGCAGCTCATCAAAGGCTGAGTCATCTTCCCACTAACTCATAAGCTTGAGGAGGAGAGGTGAAATGGGGGAGGGAGGGGGAAGTTGGAGAGAGAGGAAATGGAGCAGAGGGAGGAGTGAGGGTGGTGACATCAACTGTGCAACATTGACACATCTACTTCCCACAGTGAGGAGGCGGGGGGCCACTTGCGAGATCCACCTACTTGAATACATTTGGCAACAACGCAAATTGTCCCAGCTCTCTCTTTATATCCCTACTCATGCAGGAGCAGAAGTGCATACATATGCTCTCTCTTGTCAGCAGATAATATGATGGTGACTATGAGTAAAGCAGTATCTAAACAATGGAGCTACTATACACAAGAAATACAAGGTGACAGTGATGTTTTTGTTGCAAATTTCAGAAAAACGTGATAGGGACTTTCTGATTGTCTGCTTGACAAATTGAGAATTTGCCTATTTAGTCAAGATACTATTATGCATAATGCTATTTCTTCAGTGATAAGACTGGTAATAACATTTTACATGTCATCCAGTGACTCATATTTGAAGTTCGTGTTTCGCGTTTCAAAACAAAGATTTTTAGTGGTTATTGTTAAAACTGCAAAATGTTCTTAGTCGTTGAGTAAAGCTTATGTGGCTTTCACTACATCAACTTATAAAACTAGCTTCGTTATACACCACTCTTTCCTAAGAGGCTAACCTCAAGTCCTGTCATAGGAAATGCTACGTATAAGACTAGCCTGTCGTGACACAAACTAAAGTTACCCTCTGAGAGGATTTATGATTTTGACTGTGTGTGTATGTCTTACAGATAAAGGTATCGGACAGTAATATTGTATATGGTGCATTTAACAGAAAAACTGAACAGGCTTCAAACTTTGGGGTTTAATGAAAGTAGTAAAATTCATATACGAATGAAAAATCGAATGGTCGCCAGCCCAATTAAGCACATTAATTTTAAAATATATGTTCAAGAAAATTTAAAATTTATTGTTGAAGTGACTTTCATTAACATTCCCTTTGAATAGCACACTGGATACAAACGGATTCAGTGCAATCAAAGCTGTGGGTAGCAGTAGTTACCAACAATGCACAATCCAGTAATCATAGAAAGCAAAATTATTGTGCCCAACTCATAATAATAATTACAATCACCATCATTACGTGACTCAGTACTGAGATGTTACTGCAGGAAGCACCGAACTAAAGTTTGACATGGAGGGTCTTCTGACTTAACTGGCATATAAATACCACATATAAAAATAAATAATACCACAATTACATTGTTTATACTCCCATTTTTAGAAATGTATCAGATGTCCTTAGTAGCGATAAAATTCCAATTCTCTTTCTGATACGAGAAGGATATGGTGGGAACCCATAAACTGATATTGTATCACTAGTCAAACTCTATGATCATTACAGTAGCAAAATTCAATTCTAAGCTTAACTTGGAGTAGTTTACGGTTTTACTCTTTTCAAGGCAAATTATTCAACACTGATGCTCAATTAACTTCAAAAGCTCGTTCATGATAGTAATCAAAGCTAAATTATGTTTCAAATTAGTATAACGTATTTGCCTTTTTTCATCAGGTGTGAAGCAGGAAATATTTACAAAGACTGTCAATGAATTTTTGGAAAACAATACTTTGCAATAAACTGAGATCACATTAGCAACATTCTAACTAACTTCAACTTTTGCTAATTCTAGGACATTTATCAAACATAAATATATCACTAGTTCATTTGAAATGGGATACTCGGTTTTCTGAACACTTAGGATGTGATCCTGCGTAGGTCCATGATCAGGATAAAAGTTAGAGTTCTAAACACAGGTTTATAGCACTTGAATTATTATTCAAATCACTCACACATATTAACTGGTCCATGCTCTGATACATATCTGTATGCATGAAGTTGGTGGAGCAGTGGCGAAGTAGTGGTGGCAAGCGACATGGCCTCTAACTTTACTCACGGCTCCTGATGATTGAATACTCTATACAATTTCTTCTTGGCGACAGATTTTTTATGGGTTAGAGCCATTCCTTATTGCCGAGATTACCATGTAACAGCCAAATCCACAACCGAGACAAAATCCCTTGCAAAGCGGTTTCCAGTGGCCTCCCTTAGCCCTGTCGATCTGTTCCGTGCAACGGCTAGCCACTGACTGCATACCGTTCACACAAAGGAGCTGCCCAATTCGACCTCCAAAATCATATTTTACATCGTACCGAACAACTTCCGTTGCGGAGGGACTTTCCTACGTCTTTCACATTTGATAATACAAGTGCCCTAAGCATGAACCAGCTTCCAATATACAATGTTTTCTTTATAAACATACATATACTGCAAAATTTCATTATTTTAACTGTTTTTCTTTGTCCCTATATACATCACAATACTTTAAATTTCTTGTCACAAATCAATGACTTTGACTAACAAAGAACACACACTCCATAATCGTAGATTCACAGTTACCTAACATAAACCTGCTACTAACCCATATAAGTGTTACAGACTTCACTAAAACAGGTTATAGATTAACATCGTCGGACTCAATAAATTGGTGGATGCTGTAGACCACAGAGTTCATTACAACGGAGGTTTTGTTTTTCAGATTTGTATTTTTTCGTAACCTCATTGTCCATGTTAAGTTCTATTAGTTTGCAAATGTATTCAACCTCTGTCATCTTTTTCCGTTGTTCACACGTCAGGCTCCTTTTTCTTCTGTTTAGTAGCCCAAATACAAATATTTGTCCACAGCTTTCATATGCACTTTTCATAGATATTTGTAGGCTCCTTCGTCACTGTTTTCCTACTGAAAAACAATAGTAGGCACTCAGAATAAAGTATCGTAAATTTTTGTTGTAATAATATTTATAAGTCGAGTTCTGATTGTAATTGTCTACAAATTTCAGTATGCATTCTTTGAAGCCAGCAGACAGTATTTCACATAAATCGCTTTGAAGCATGACTATAATATTTAATAAGGAGACCTGGACGGGCACTAGCAGCCTGTCTTCTGCTACACAGTGGAGGAGGTTCCTACCAAACTCCGGAAGCAGGACGCTGTGACACATATTACGCATAAGCAAAGTTGAACAAAAAAAGGCATCGTATAGACGCACCTATATTCATCTATCTCTGCCGGAGTTAAATCCAAGTCCTACTTCTTAAGCCGAAATTTTTCCAGAGAATTATGCATCGCATTAGCTGTAACTTACTGTGCTCTATCCGGACCTTGTCGCAATGTGTTACGTTGATTTTCCCTCGTATTACCTGTTCCCCGATGGTTATCATATACGTTCTGATGTTCTTTTATGGCTCCATCACCATAAACACTTTTTCATCTCCGTCAGAAACACTGTTTCGGACATACACCCGGATCCTTCGTAACATTACAGTAGAATAACACGCAAATCATAATCTCTACGTATTTTTACCTGTCATTTTATAATCTGTCAGAGTTGAAAATTCACTAGTTGGCCATATACGTTTACTTTGTTGACCCACTTTTTTACACAGTAAAACACTTGTAAACCATGTAACACGCTAGACGAAGGGCGCTGTTGTTCACTTACAATATAGAACTGAAATCAAAATACATAAAAATAAATTACTCGTAAATGAGGTATAATTAAATTTTTAAGGATCTCATGTTTGTGTAGAACATTGTTATCGTCTGTGCAGTGATCCTAATCATATTTCAGAGGGAAAAAAGTTATATATTTTTATTGATTCTTAAACCAAATCTGTGTTACACAGTTATGTTCTACACAATCACATTTGTTTTAACACTTTTGATTAGAACCATTCTACTGAGCTTATTAAAACTGTTGCCCTGGATAGAGACAGTAGCTTTGAAATTACCATGAAAGATGTGTGTTATTAAATATTATGTTTTTAGGTCCCCTTCTGTTCAAGTTTGTTCTGCAAACGAAGTTCGTTGCAAAGATGCCTTAAAAGCAAACATCTTCGGGCAGATATGAGAAATATCCAAGTGTTAACGAGAGAAGAAAACCAAGGTATTTTTCTCCGATTAGCTCTGATTGTTCAGATATATGCGCCGTATCGATCACTCTGGCCAAGGTTACTATAACAGGTGATGAAAGAATCGGTAGCGAAAATTTACGTCTAGCAATACAAGTCACTTTGTACCAGAACTCAGTTCACCAGGCGAGACAGCATAGTGACTGAAGCAGTGGACACACACAATAAAATATGTCTTCAGGTTAGTAAATTTAACTATTGAGAATTATTTGTCTCCTATGTTCACAATGAATTTTTGAGGGGTTAATATGAC
Source organism: Schistocerca serialis cubense (assembly GCF_023864345.2). Lineage (NCBI taxonomy): Eukaryota > Metazoa > Arthropoda > Insecta > Orthoptera > Acrididae > Schistocerca > Schistocerca serialis. The sequence goes on along the minus strand of NC_064643.1, from coordinate 505,003,675 downwards.
AAGCTGTACGGCAGTATAAACAGCTCGCTTGCCAACAAACCACGAAATGGTTGTGAATATTGTGTCCTGAGTTGAAGGGAGGAAAGAGATATGAAGGAGAGAAAATTTTTGAGAACGACAGGTAGGTACACCCTTTCAGAAGAACTGGGAAATGAAAGCATCTCAAATTTAAGAACTTTCAGCATTGCAGCGCGTCAGCAATCGTAAGTATCGAAATAATTATAAAAAATCCGCCTCGATTGCACAAACTACCTGGTGTTTACCTAGGTTTGAGCGTGGGTAACCACGCCTTCTTCAGAACGAATATAAAACAGCTTGCCCAAATAGGCATAGTCAAAGGCTAAAATTAACACCTACAGCGGTAAGACCCCATAAATTTTTTTGCAAATACACGGTACGTATGTACCAAGTCAAAAATATTACTTATCTCAACCCTGTGTGTGCTGCCTCGCCCCAGCCAACGTACGAAGGTCACAGGCTCTCCACCGAACAGTTGGGTTACATATGTACCGTGTATTTGTAAAAAAAATTTGGGGTCTTGCCGCTGTAGGTGTTGATTTTAGCCTTTGACTATGCCTATTTAGGCAAGCTGTTTTATATTTGTTCTGAAGAAGGCGTGGTTACCCACGCTGAAACCTAGGTAAACACCAGGTAGTTTGCGCAATCGAGGCGGATTTTTCATAATTACATCTCAAATTTGTAGAAACGAGAAAGTCTTACGAGAGGAAGACAAAATCCTGTGAAATGTTTCTGCTCTACAAACTGACCGAAGAGCTGTTGAACTCTCGAAGAAGACACGAAAATTCCTTTTTCAAAGGAATGGTTTGTGTGGTCCATCAAGAAAATGATAGCGACGCGAGTTGGGAGAAATTGGTTGCCATTTCATATACGGGAAATGTTTCTCGTGGTTTCTCCTAGTGCATTGAGACATAATCATGTGATTTTTCTTATGCAGCCACAGCCAGTTTACTCCGTATACTTGTCCACTCAAATGGTGTTGGTCTCAGTGGTCTGCAGCAAGAAGACTCCGTGGAGGAAGGACTTCGAGACGAACGCATTCAGATCATCGTAATAAATCTACGCGAAGACATTGAAGACAGTTCCAGTGACGACGATGTCTAGAGTCATGTATAAACATACTGCAACGTGTGAAACTAAGTACATTAAATGCAATAAATTAATACTAAAAGCCGAAAATGCTTATTATTGTTGGTACCTTGCTTGAGTGGCAATAGCTGTCAACTGTGCGGTGTGCTTACAAGGAACTGGTGCAGAGCGTGTAGAGTGGTGATATAAGCGACGTGACCTTGAGCAGCCTGTGCGGAATGAGCAGAAACGATAACACTCACGAAATCATACAGCCGCCAACATGCAAATTTATTCGCGAAGTGTTCCTCTCTGACGTCATGCACACAGCTGCAGAAAAGCGTCTGCTTCCGTGCAGAGTTTGCTGGCAGCCCCCTGGGTTCTCTGTCGAGCAGCATACAATCAGCCGTCAAAACAATCCTTAAAAGGGCGGCTGGGGGTGGAGAGGGGCAACAATTGACCCTGTGGTGGTGTTACGACATGTGCAACGCGTCGTGACGTCAGACGCGTGGCAACCATCGGCAGCCGTGGGCCACCCAGCGGCCTGGCTTCGCAGCCGCCAGGCCGGCTCGCACGGCCAGTGTCCGCTGTCGGCGCCTTATGGCCGCAATTAATTCTCCGGGCTGCGGTGCGGCAGCCGGCCCTGGATATAAATTAGCGACGCGGTGATAGCGCCGCCATTACCGACTCGGCCGCTGCAGGTCGTTAGGCGGGGGCGCGTGCACCTCACCTCTGGCGCGGCTCGCAGCCCCACATCTGGTCCTTTTACGGCGACGCCTCTGCCACTGCACTCTTCCGTAGTACGTGAGTCCGCAGCCATCGTCACCTACAGACAGGTATACAGGCAATGAGGCAGACTGACGTGTTCACACCCGAGAAGCAGCAAGGGGAGGCAGTGACTCCGTGCACTGCAGCATTCCACCAAGTGACATGCTGACACAAGCGTTCTACTGTCGTTGTGTCCAAGCCTCTGAATGAAGTCGTTATTTAGAACAATACATCTCACTACGGATGCTCACGACACTTTTCTAGTAACATCTGCAAAGCTTTCTCCGGTGATGTCGTTGTTTTCGTCAGCTGTTTCTGTTTATTGGTAGTCTGTTATTTCACTCGCGGATGATAGTGAAGTCTCATTTGCGTACTCTCGTCGCCAGTTTTGTACAGGCCTCGTCGCTACCGCTGTGGAGGCCGAGTTGCCAGTGTTGTTACGGTAGGCCGAGTTCGTGAAACAGTTTCGGGTGCAGTACACCGCTAAGACAATTTCTCCCTGCCATTATTACGCAGCTATGCCCCAGGGTCAGGTAACAGGATAGGAGAGCGTAGGTTCTACAGCACTCCAACAAATTAGCAACAAGGTCACATAAATGAGTTAAAAGCTTTACTTATCTTTGTGACTTGTTGAAATATGAAGTCTGCAACACTGTAAAATAACACAAAAAAGGCCCGCAATGGCTAAGTGCAAATAATCGTAAACTTCACAGAATATAGCAAATGCAATTTATAACTACTGTCTGTTCCCTTCTAAGAATTCACTAAAATACGTTCCCTGTCTAGGGCAGCATTTGACGATGAACTATAATGAAGTGGGAGAGAACAGTTCTTCTATCTTCCGGGCAAGCTTCTGTCAGTTGTCGTCCGGTCATTGGCGGATTGCTCTAGGCCAGCAGTTGGTGATTTTTCTCATAATTTATTTCCTTTAAGTAGACTTTATTTTGTTAGATTTACTGATTCTGTATGAAATCGGTATCTTCATACTCAGCGCCATCCATACCGCTGGTGCAACTCGCCTCTTTGCGCCTGCGGTCCTTTTGCCCTGGCTGTGTCTTATTCGGACGACACAGCAGTCCTTCTATGCCGAGTGATGTTATTGTACACTGGCAGAAAAAATGCAACATCCTCATGGACATAATCATTGTATAGGAAAGTGATGTGACAGGTGGGTCATGATTGTAGGAGTACATGATAACAAATTCAGACCAAACGAAAGACATATGTCACAGTATAGGGACCCAAAATGTCATATCAGTACACACCGCATCTCCCTCTGGAGTCAGCTCAGGCGTGTATTCTCGCGTGCAAATGATCATAAAGATGCCGAATGGCACCCTGCAACTGATTGTAGCAGGCATGTTGCACTTTTTGCTGTAATTAGACAGTGGTTCTTGCTGGCTCTGGACAGCGATTAAATTACCAGTTTACCATGTCCCCTATGCGTTTAATTGGCGAGACATCTGGGTGATCATCTTCGACAGGAAAGTAGTTGTACACAACGAAGGGCATATTGCATTGCAGTAGCCCGTACATGGACGTATATTTTGAGTGCTGAAAAATATCATCATCTTCCTGTCGAAGAAATGACATTGCCAGGGGAATAATAATATTTACAATATAGCAGCCACTGGTAACTTCACCCGCCACGAGCACCAAATGTAACTTTGGGTCGTAACTGGCGGCTCACCTCACCACACATCACGGAGAGGTACATGCGTTTCATGGGAAAATACACTCCAGAATAGGCCTATGCAGTACACCTTCACGCCCATCACTCGCATACAGACAGGAACCACTCTTTTCAGTGAAGAGAAAGGAGCGCCATTCCAAGACTCTCCAGTCGGCTCTTTCACGACACCCGCGAAGCCGTGCTTGGCAGTGTCGCGATGTCGGTGGCTGCCTGGCCAGACTCACATGTGAGCTTAGTTCAAAATGACTCTGAGCACTATGGGACTTAACTTCTGAGGTAATCAGTCCCCTAGAACTTAGAAATACTTAAACCTAACTAAACTAAGGACATCACACACATCCATGCCCGAGGCAGCATTCAAACCTGCGACCGTAGCGGTCGCCCGGTTCCAGACTGTAGCGCCTAGAACCGCTCGGCTATCCCAGCCGGCGGTGAGCTTAGTCCCGCTGCAAGAAAACGGTTCCAAATGGTCCTTGATGATGCAGCAGATAAGACATGGGCCCGAATTTCTTCCGTTTATACTTCTGTAAACCTTTGTTCTTAACGAGTTAATAAATTAATTTTCATTTCTCTTACATATACACTACTGGCCATTAAAATTGCTACACGAAGAAGAAATGCAGATGGCAAACGGGTATTCATTGGACAAATATACTGGAACTGACATGTGATTACATTTTCACGGAATTTGGGTGCATAGATTCTGAGAAAACAGTACCCAGAACAACCACCTCTGGCCATAATAACGGCCTTGTTACGTCTGGGCATTGAGTCAGACAGAGCTTGGACGGCGTGCACAGGTACAGCTGCCAATGCAGCTTCAACACGATACCACAGTTCATCAAGAGTAGTCACTGCCGTATTGTGACGAGCCAGTTGCTCGGCCACCACTGACCATACGTTTTCAACTGGTGAGAGATCTGGAGAATGTGCTGGCCAGGGCAGCAGTCGAATATTTGTGTATCCAGAAAGGTCCGTAAAGGACCTACAACATGCGGTCGTGCATTATCCTGCTGAAATGTAGGGTTTCGCATGGATCGAATGAAGGCTAGAGCCAATGGTCGTAACACATCTGAAATGTAACTTCCACTGTTCAAAGTGCCGTCAATGAACAAGAGGTGACCGAGACGTGTAATCAATGGCACCCCATACCATCACGCCGGGGGATACGCCACTATAGCGATGATGAATACACGCTTCCAATGTGCGTTCACCGCGATGTCGCCAAACACGGATGCGAACGTCATGACGCTGCAAACAGAACCTGAACTCATTCGAAAAAATAACGTTTTAGTCATTCGTGCACCCAGGTTCGTCGTTGAGTACACCATCGCAGGCGCTCCTGTCTGTGATGCCCCGTCAAGGGTAACCGCATCCATGCTACTGAGCTTATAGTCCATGCTGCTGCAAACGCCGTCGAACTGTTCGTGCAGATGGTTGTTGTCTTGCAAACGTCCCCATCTGTTGACTCAGGGATCCTGACGTTGCTGCACGATCCGTCACAGCCATGCGGATAAGACGCCTGTCATCTCGACTGCTAGTGATACGAGGCCGTTGGGATCCAGCACGGCGTTCCGTATTACCCTCCTGAACCCACTGATTCTATATTACGCCAACAGCCATCGGATCTCGACCAAGGCCAGCAGCAATGTCGCGATACGATAAACCGCAATTGCGATAGGCTACTGTCCGACCTTTATTAAAGTTGGAAAAGTGATGGTACGTATTTATCTTCCTTACACGAGTCATCACGACAACGTTTCACCAGGCAACGCCGGTCAACTGCTGTCTGTGCATGAGAAAACGGTTGGAAACTTTCCTTATGTCAGCACGTTGTAGGTGTCGCCACCGGCGCCAACCTTGTGTGAATGCTCTGAAAAGCTAATCATTTGCATATCACAGCATATTCTTCCTGTCGGTTAAATTTCGCGTCTGTAGCACGTCATCTTCGTGGTACAGCAATTTTAATGGTCAGTAGTGTATCCTTCCAGTTTGTCACACTGTTACAAAACCATAGAGAGTTTGAAGAATGCCGAGTCCAAATATGGTTTCAGAGCCTAAAAACAGAAGTATACTATTACTTGACAAAAATATTCAAAAATGTTTCCTTGGTTTATGTTATCAACAAACTTCCAACACATGTAAGGTGCTGGAAGGTATAAACGTTCCGCGCGAGAAACAGTGGCATCGATGACTCCATGGTGTTTGTAAAGGGGTTTGATGATGTTGTTGGGAGATCCAGAAATAAATCGTATATGATTATGTAAATCGCAGCTGTTAATAGAAAATAAATTTTGTGAGTAAAGAGAAGGGTTCCCGACTACGCTCCAGTTTTGACACATTCTGACATCCACCTGCTGAGAACGGGGTGTGCAGTATACAGAAGATGTGACAGCCGCAAAGAATGGTACTCTGCAGACCATGCATAATCATACTTTAGGTGCGAAATCTGGTGACTGTAATAGGTGCTGGACGGTGTGATAAAAATGATAGACCGAGTGAGGTGGCGCAGTGGCTAAGATACTGGACTCGCATTCGGAAGGACGACGGCTCAATCCCGCGTCCGGCCATCCTGATTTAGGTTTTCCGTGATTTCCCTAAATCACTCCAGGCAAATTCCGGGATGGTTTCTTTGAAAGGGCACGGCTGACTTCCTTCCCCAATCCGATGAGACCGATGACCTCGCTGTGTGGTCTCTTTCCCCAAACAACCCAACCCGACCCAAAAATGGTAGCATCAGAAAATTATTACATTTATTATCTAAAAATAGCTTCCGTTGCTTTCTGAAAACTTAACACCTTGGCGTCGTATGTTCAAGTTCTGTTTTGCCCTTTTTAACCTTTAACCCGCTTACCCTGTCACCGATTGTTAAGTGCCTCTGCTGCCTAAAACCCCCTGTACCAGTCTCAGCAGATATGCAGAAACCGCCTACTGTGAAGCGATAACTTGGTGGCGAACGCACTTAACAGTCTGCAGAATAAGGTAAAAGCTTTCGATGGCAACGAAGTAGCAAATTCAGTCATTAAATTTGAAACCCACAGCACCAACTGGCAGCTAGCTGCTAAACTGAAAGGCTAACGTAGGGCCAGTTTCATAATTAAATTTCTGCCCGTACTGAACCGAGAAGTTCCGAGCAAGTGAAGTTATCGGTGCGCAGAATTTTGCCTCGGCGATCCCGTGTTTCTGGGAGCTCGTCAGCGCGGTCGTTTCCAAAGCGGTCACGTAATTTCCTGACATGTTACGCGCGCAGCGAGCATGCGGTATGGCCGCCGGCTGAGCTGCACTGGACTGCCCGGTTAGCCGTGACGCAATAAAATATTCGTTGCTGTGATGTCGCCTGTACCTGGCCCGCAAGTGTAATTTACTGTTGCTATACGAGCGCCCCGATGAACAGCTGCCACCCCGGTACAGAATTTATCGCAGAGCGGTACGGGCCGATGGCGGTGTGAACGATTGGGAGCGTTTCTCCGATCTGAATTACAGTTACGTGATTAATGGACTGTTGGCCACAATTATTCACTGACTCCAAATAGACTACCCGTTTTGCTCACTCACACGGATGTGTCCTTAGTGTAACAGCAAACTCTTATTCTGCGTTATAAACTCCACACAAAGGAATGAAGATGGAATACAGTACAGCACCTACTTTTATTAATCATTTATTTGTAAATGTTTCCTCTAATACAACCTCCTTAGGTTGGTGCATAAATTCGTAGTGTTTTTGGTTTGCATATTGGTATTCTGGCTTCTATGGATTTATTTATCGACCGTCATTTCTCATTTGTAGTTCTCTGTTCGTATTTGAGTTTTGTCATTTGGAGATAGTGAGTATAACAAGGATGCTAGAAAGTGGGGAGCCAAGTGGATCCAAAATGGTTCAAATGGCTCTGAGCACTATGGGGCTTAACTTCTGAAGTCATCAGTCCCCTAGAACTTAGAACTACTGAAACCTAACTAACCTAAGGACATCACACACATCCATGCGCAAGGCAGGATTCGAACCTGCGACTGTAGCGGTCGCGCGGTTCCAAACTGTAGCACCTAGAACCGCTCGGCCACTCCAGCCGGCAGACAAGTGGAGAAATCGGTACATTTCTGACGTATTCTTCTGTTTGAGTTCAGAAGATGGGTGGCAGAAACATTTGCGCATCGTATGAGGATAACGCCGTTGGACAGAGCACGGCAAGTAACTGGTTTTCTCGTTTTAAGGAGGATTATTTTGACATCAGTGACTCTCCACGTTCAGAAAGAGGCTCAGGGTGTGATGAAGATCGTTTAAACCCACTACTCCCCAATAATATACGTCATTATACTCGAAAACTGGTAAATGTGATTAACTGTGTTCATTCTGCCATCGTCCAAGGTTTGCGTGTCATGGGAAAGGTTTGAAAATCATGTGTATGAGTGCTGCATGCCCTAAGCCAAGCAGGACGGGGTGGCCGAGCGGTTCTAGGCTCTACAGTCTACGGTCGCAGGTTCCAATCCTGCCTCGGACATGGATGTGGGTGACGCATTTGGTGGAACAGCTACGGTCTGGTGTAACGATCACTGCTGACAATGAGAAGTCTTGCAGACGCAACCCAAAAATAACGACGAGGAAGACTGCGTGAAGTGATGCTACTGCATGCATAAAGCATGCTCTCATTCTTCCAGACTGACAAAAAGACACTAGACAGGATTTGGGTTAGGAAGTCATTCGGCACCCATCTAATTCACCTGATGCTTCGTCCTCAAATTTTCAACTTTTCCTCTTTCTATCGAGCAACCTCCAAAGAACTTCCTTACAAGATGAAATTGTGCACTGAACATGTCTCGGCGCGTTATTCGCCTCGAAACCACGGAATCGACAGACTGTTGTTAACAGTGAAGGGGAATGTATTATCGATGACTTAAGTCTCTGTTAGGTGTATCTGTTGTATTTGTTAATCTTATGGAAAAATCTACGAACTTACGCACCAAACCAAAGTAAAAATTCGTATTCTAATTATGGTTTACAATCCAAAAGCTACAATGCCGGAGCGCTCCACTCTGGTTTGTCCTCCGCTAACCTCTTAGTCGCTTTGTAACCATTGCAATCTACATCAATTTATGTTTGCTTACTGTATTCAAGCCTTGACTCCCTCTATATTTTTTACGCCACACATTCCTCCATTATCCAACTGACGATTCCCTGATGCCTCAGGATGTGTCCTACCACCTAATCCTTTCTTTTAGTTCAGTTCTGCGGTAAATTTCTTTTTTTTTACAAATTCGATTCCGTACCTCCCCATTAATTATCCATCCAACCCATCTAATCTTCGGCATTCTTCTTTTGTATCATATATCAGAATCTTAGATTCTACATCTACATCTACGTGATGACTCTATTATTCACACTAGATTGCCTGGCAGATGGTTCAATGAACCACCTCAAACTGTCTCTCTACCGTTCCGCTCTCTAACGGCGCGCGGAAAAACGAGCAATTAAATTTTTCTGTGCGAGCTCTGATTACTCTCATTTTATCGTGATGATCATTTCTCTCTATGTAGGTGGGTGCCAACAGAATGTTTTCGCGATCAGAGGAGAAAACTGGTGATTGAGATTTCATGAGAAGATCCCGTCGCAACGAAATGCGCCTGTGTTTTAATGATTGCCACTCCAATTCACGTATCGTGTCTACGGCACTATCTTCGCCCTTTCACGATAATACAAAACGAGCTGCCATTCTTTGAACTTCTTCGATGTCGTCCGTCAGTCTCACCTGATGCGGATCCCACACCGCACAGCAATACTCCAGAATAGGGCACACGAGCGTGGTGTAAGTAATCTCTTGAGCAGACGTATTGCACCTTTTAAGTGTTCTGCCAATGAATCGCAGTCCTTGGTTTGCTCTACCCACAACATTATCTATGTGATCGTTCGAATATAGGTTATTCACTTCATGAATGAACTTTTTATCTTCCACCTTGCACTTCTGTACAAGGCTCCAGTCCACAAATTACTCCAGCAAAGACTTCCTATCATTTAGATTTGTATTCTGTGTTAGCAAATTTCACTTTTTCAGAAACGCATTGCCAATCTGCAGGTTGCATCGTCTCAGCCATTCTGAATTATATTACTATACCAACAAAAATATTCATGTAACGTAAACCGGTATACTTTGACCGCCGTGATTACTTTGACCACTCGTTCGCCTAAAGTTTAAGAGCTCTGCAGGCTCTAAATTGGGTGTTTAGTACATACCGCTTTATGGCAAAATTCCGTCTACATACGCTAAGTGGCGCCATATGGTGACGATTTTCTCGCGCAACACATGGAGAAAATGTTGCGACTTGAACTTGTATACGAGAAAGTTCGTTAAAATCAGATTGTGCAAAAATCCACCGATATCATTCAACTGCAAAGCGATCAGTATTTTCAACGATATCATGTATGGTACTCGATTAATAATTGTTTTTGTTCACGTGTATATATCTGCCACTATATTAAGATTTCTAGGGTAGTGTGCGTGGTCTCTCTGTTTCGTGGTTACTTTGACCACTCGCCTTTGTTACCCCAGGATTACAGACACACAGTTTCTTAAATAGTGCTTATGCCAATGACAGGGTAGTTCTAAGGAATACTTACATTAACCATCGGTGCTTAGACGAAGGTTCATTCGTGATTGTTAATGAGCCTACAACTAAGAAAAATAAATGCCAGTCTCATATTGCTCTAATTGCATGCTGTTGTCGTTCAGGCAGTAAATCAGGTACAACATATAACGACAAATATCTCCGGAAAAAAGAATGAAATTTATTTGGCCACAAGTGTCACATATTGTCTCGATAAATGAAGAACAGGTAACCTTAACTGTAATTGGAGTCTACAATTTGAAACGTGGATTTAGTTCTAAAATGGATGAAACTGGAGGTATTAGGCTCAGCTAAATTTGAAGTGACGTGTGTAATGCTCCATCTTAGTACCTAATATTACATTTGTAATTTTGATGATAGATCACATTGTTTAATTTATGTACCACACTAGGTTTTTCATTTTATGAGGATTAATAAAGCACTTAAGTAAACTTTAGATCAATATATTTATTTCAATATGCTCGAAGTTTCAGTGCGTTTTTGAAATACTGACCACAATTGGAATGGTAGCTGACGTTGGTGATCGAAGTAAAAGCCGATCAATGTACTCCCAAACCCATGCTAACTTTCACCGCCTCCATTTTCTTCAATGATTCCTCTGCATTTTGGAAGATGTATTGTACTAATTAGTACGTAACCCTTTCACACAAGCCCATATGTTCACTAGCAGAATATTACAGAAATTAAAAAACAGTCATGCTGATCACAGTTGAATCTGAAAATCGGTCAAAGTACATCCGGATTCTGGTACTTCCTTCAATGTCCCGCATGCTAGTCTAAATCAACTACTCTAAACCCCTCAACATCACCTACGTTCCATTACTCCACTTTTAAGTTTATTATAATCGCTTTTCAAGAGACTATCCGTTCCATTCAACTGCTCTTCCAAATCCATTGCCGTCTCTAGCAGATATGCGATTCCATCTGCAGATCTCACAAGTTATTATTTCTTCTCCCTTCGTTTTGTTCACTGCGTGCTCATTGTACACGTCGAATAACATGGCTTATAGTTTTCAAAGCTGTCTCATCTCCATCTCAAGTGTTGTTCCACATTTATGTCCTTCGAATCTCATAAGAAGAAGAATATCTACGTGTTGACTAACGAGGTTTCGGCTTTTTAAACCATCACGGCACAAATGACTCGGGACTGCAGAAAAAGTAAATGGAACACATGTAGAGATATTAAAAATGCAGAATCCGGAAACGTACCGTTTCTTTTGTACGATGGTTTCAGTTCAGCTGTTTAACACATCCATTCCTGCTTATGGAATAGAACTGGGCATGACGCAGTACAGTTATTAGGTAACAAATCGGAAGACACTTCAGTACTTGCATGTCCCTAATTCGTAAGGCTTACGACCCCGCAAGACGTAGTCCATAGGAGTTAAATCCGGCGATCGCGGTAGCCACGCGGTTGGACCACTTCGACCTATGTATCTTTCACAATATCGTCTGCTGAGATGAATCAAAACCGCAAGTGTGAAGTGACGTGGAGTCCCATCTTGCTGAAACCGCATTTCCTGACGAACATTCAGTGAAACAGCTTCCAAGAACGGATCCAACATCTTTTGTAGGAAGTTCAACTATGCAGGGCCAGTTACACATCTGAACTGAAACCGTCGTAGAACGGGAATGGAGCGTTCCCGTACCTGGATTCCCGTTCAAAACATTTTCTTCTCACTGCGCTCTACTAGTTCTGGAAGTTCGTAACGGGAATACTCGAACACCTTGTATGGTTTCACAACAAAGATTTTACAACACTAAAAAACGGTGTTGCTGTAATTTAAAAAAAAATGGCACTGAGCACTATGGGACTTAACTTCTGAGGTCATCAGTCCCATAGAACTTAGAACTACTTAAGCCTAACTAACCTAAGGACAACACACACATCCATGCCCGAGGCAGGATTCGAACCTGCGACCGTAGCGGTCGCGCGGCCCCAGACTGTAGCGCCTAGAACCGCTCGGCCACTCCGGCCGGCTGCTGTAATTTAATCATAACAATTTTGCTGGAAAACACCTAGACTGGTAATCCGAATGAAAGTATGTACAAAATAGCACCCCCATCCACAGTAACTTAATCGCATTAAAGTACTCTTATGGACGCTGCAAGATCTAAAACTGGTATAGACTCATCCACAGGGATTATTATGTTGTATGTAAGACGATGTTATCTCCATGAGCGAAGGCAAAATTTGTATACACATTCATATGAATATTGTATTTTTTTGGTTTTATCGTATTTACATAATGGAGTGATATCGTGTTTCCATATGTTTCTTCTATTTGTTTATTTACGGTACTTTACATGCTTTGCATGAATCTGTAAGGTATTGCCCATATACGACATTGTGAACCTTGTTTTAAATATTAGTAATTATCGTAAATTGTGTATGATGTGACAGTTCTGCCTGTATTAGCCATATTATCTTCTCTTGCTGTTTGTTATCATGAAATTAATACGAAGACAGCTTGAAATCTGTTTGTAAGCAATTGAAAATTATTGCTGCATTTCAATTTTTTTTATTTGAATTACTTTCACTTTCTTACAACAGTTTTCTTACTTGGCAGAATGCATATCGAAACATCAGATAGCAGTCACGCAGGTTTTTCTTGCCTTAGGTAGAGAGAGATCCTATGGGCTAAAAGAAGTTCTAATAAGGAAATATGTCTACTGTAAGTAAGAGAGGTTGTTCCGTTGTTTGCTTCCTCCTAACTTTTTCTTCTCTGTGTTCTCCGTTCTTTCTTCACCCAGAGCCCACATCTCAGTGCCCATTTCGTCTTCCTATTCTCTTTATTCACCTCTCCTTGCCCTTCCCCTTTTCCGTAATACTTTTCCGCTTCTTATCTTATCTAATTCACATTCTTCTTTTCCTTATTCTCTGTTTTCATTTTCTTTGTTACTCTCCTTGTTATCTAATTCCATTTCCTTCCTTCTTCTCCTTGTTATATGTCTTCGTCTTATTCTTGTTTTTCTACCTTTTGTTCTTCAAATTTCCTTGTTCTTTTTATTTAAAGGGAAGATGCAGAGCTTAAGCTAATGAATGCACATTCGGAAGTAAAGTGATCAAAACGTGATCTTTCTGGCTGAAATTCACCACAGTTCCCCTAATAAGGAGAGGCTTCAGTCGTTCTCACAAATATCACACACCATTCTTACCCTCATCATTCTCCTGAAAAGCTGGATCTCCGTGTATATCGACTTCGGGAGACGCATTTGCTTTAAAACTCTTCCACTTCGACTTCTGTGGCTTTGTTCTACTTCATCTGAGAGTTTTTTTAGTTAATAGCGATTTCGTCTACGTCAGTGGACAAGTGCAAGTCGTTGAGTTGGGCACGGATCCGATACTTGCATGCCTCTAATTGACTTCGCTATTTCTCGAATCAGGTCCGTGCTGTACCATTAGACCCGAAAGCACGCCTCTTTTTTAGTTTAAAGCTAATTAGAAAAATTACATGCTTCCCATTTTTCATATTTGTAATAGCAGTTGACCAAAGTCACTCCCCCCCCCCCTTTCAATTAATTCACATTGTTGTTCTCATGGCGATATTTATTAATAATCTTAATACGGCTTCAATGATACTAAATGCAGTTACCTATTCGGTAGTGAGGAATCGGGAATGTTTGAAGAATGTTAAACATCAGGGGCAGATAAAGAACGAAATGAAGAAGTACTAAATGAAATGGGTGACGGAAATGTTATATGTAATACCCTTATTAGAAAATGAGAAATAGTTTAATTTGGTCCTGGAAAGAGTAGCAGAGGGGAAAAACAGTAGGGTGTGACAAATATTAGACTATGCAAAACAGATTATGGAAGTCGTTGCATATTTTAATTACGTAGGCACGAAAATACTAACAAAAGATTAAAGCATCAGACTAGTAGAAAGACTGTTCCTTTAAAAAAAAATAATTAAGGATCACTTATCTTTACACATGTCATTCTGAAAAAGAACATAAGCCCTCAGGTTTCCTTTGCGTGCTGGCTTAATGGCGTGCTTTCAGCAATTCAGCTGAGTTTTCGCATCCATTGTCCTACTCGATATTTCGGCGACGCCGGCCGCGGTGGCCGAGCGGTTATAGGCGCGTCAGTCCGGAACCGCGCTGCTGCTACGGTCGCAGGTTCGAATCCTGCCTCGGGCATGGATGTGTGTGATGTCCTTAGAATAGTTGGGTTTAAGTAGTTCTAAGTCTAGGGGACTGATGACCTCAGATGTTAAGTCCAGTAGTACGTAGAGCCATTTGAACCATTTAGACGACGGATCACGACGTCTTCTTCCGGTGCAGCGAGTTATGTTATTATGCGTCTGGAGAAGAATAGATCTGTCATCGCAATATCGTGCAGAAAAGATGAATCAACAATCTGTTGGACAGCCAAAAGCACACCAATAACTGAGAAACAGTGGTGGGGAAACGTGGGACGAAGACAGGTATTCTAATGCGGGTAGGAGCGTTGACACTTCATACAAGCTGAACTCCCGCGCTGATTTGTAAGCCTGTCAGTAGCAAACTGTAAACAGGAGGATAACGTCCGCTAGAGTATGGAAGACGCACGAGGCACCGCTCGTCTTGTTTATGTCCCTTTGTGTCAGAGACGAGGAGCAGCCGACACGTGCGTCCAGAGCGAGTACCGTTATCTTCTACCGGATGTAAGCTTCATTAGAGACGGCATAATGAGCTAACCTTTACAAACAAGTACCAGCGAGTACATACGTTTCTCACCTGTCTAGCTTATCGTGCCGCGGAGCGGGAGAGAGAGGAGAACAGGCCAGACACGCGGTAGTGGCAGCCGCTGCCGCTACTGTGCGCGCCTCGGCCGTAACACGACTCAGCCGGGAGCGTGCGGGCAGGGAGGCGCGCTGCTGCAGCGTAGTCTCATGTCGGCTGCTAACGATGTGTGGCGAGCCGCGTGGGCGGGGCAGCCGTCCGTTCCCTCGCGTCATCCTGCCAGTTTATGGCGTGACCTGGAGAACCTGCCCTTCACCTTCTTCATTACAAGGTTCTTTGATGTCTGATTCTTTCACTTGCAGCAATTGCATTGGAGCACTTTGGCTTTTAATTAAAATTTAAAAAAAAATGAAGTTCCATGTCATTTAATGATCGTACTTTATCCACTAGGCGTTTCGATGGTTAACCTTCATCATCAGACTTGAAGCGCCTTTTACACAGTTGTTCGCTGTGGAAAGCGTTGGCGAATTCTTACATCACAATGGGAGGCAAAATAACCTCTCCATCAGCTGACATATAACTGCAAGAAATCTTCAATGTTTGCTGCTAAGAATAGTTATGTAAAAAATGCTTCCCATCTGATGATGATGGGCAACCATCGAAGCGCATAGTGGACGGCAAGGAAACTTCGTGATGATTGTATACAGGATGATTCAGCTGCGTCCACAGATGAGTTTTATGCAGCCCGCAACCCCTTCAAATAGCATCTGTAGGATTGTCATATTCTCTCACTCGCTTCACGCAAACTACTAGTCCTACATAAAAAAATGAACAGGAACTTTCTGAAGGATATTTAATGTTCCTGAATTTTGTACTTGGATACGTTTTCGATTGAGGCCGCTGTTTCCTAATTATTGAAGAAAAACGTACAAAAACGCATTTTTTTAATAACTTTAAAAATGGTCTTCAGGGATAGCGTATCCCAGTACGAAATTTAACTGCATCCAATTTCCTACAGGAATGTCCTCTTTTGATGTAGCTACTGCGCAAATGTTTAGAAAGACCCCGTCTACTAGCAGTCAGTAGACTGGGTCCACTTATCCCTGCAGCTATTGCGAGATTTGGAGAGCAAAGTTATTTCACCATCAAGTGTCTATTCCGTGCAGCAGTGGACAATCTGCTGCTCCAAAACATAGATCGATGGATTCCTTGACTGATAACCAACAATGTATGAGGGTGGATGTGGAGGCCGATGATATGGATTTAACGATAACGTGCTGCTTTCTTGCTGACACAGTTTAATATAATAACAACTACAACTGACCGGATTTCTCTCTTCACACGTAACGGTACCGTTTCCTTTCAAAGTGTAACGCGCTTCCGTATATCGTAGACTGGGCGTTCGCTGTTTAGCGACTTATCAGTTTATTAACCGTCTCATCACTCCTCACAGCTCCACACTTATGTCTCCTTCACACAGACACAAATGACCTATGGTTCACTAGCTTCCTTGAGAGGATATTCTTTCTGCTGTTATTCCCCACAGTTCCACAATTCCTGAAATTCAGAGGGAACGCCTTTATCCACAATGGTTTGCCACCATTCTTCAGGCTATCAGCTCCCTTAAAACGACTAGCTGACTTCCTTCGTACGCGTTTCTGTCCATTCTTCATCAGAGAGGTACTAGGACCATGTGGTGCTGACTTTTCGTAGTTTAGCAACGAATAGCTACTTGCTGGGAATGGCGTATATTTCTTGTGGTTGCCCTAGTCTCACAGTGCGCAGATCATACGACTCTGTGCCAATTCATCATATGACTACATCTCATGATAACTGGATGAAGCAGATGTTATTATTTTTATAGACAGCATCGTAGCTGTGTCGATTTGTACCGAGGACGGGTGACAATAGAGACTAACAGTGTACTGTAACTTTCAAGTATTTCCACACTGACACATTTCACAAATCGTATTGCCATGATTTGTTGCTAATTTCGGCTTTTTATACTCTTTAAAGCCATTGGGCAAACAGTATTTTAAACATAACTCTGTACAAAGTGACCAGAAACACTCTGAAGAGCTTGTGAGTGTGTTTCAATGATCTGTGAGAGATAACTGTTCAGAAAACAATGCGCTACATAAAGCCGTTTCCGATTTAATTAGCATTGAAGTTAACCAATCAAGTCATTTCGCACGCAAATTCAAGCAGCCTGCCAGAGACGGCACCGAAGAACGAGTTCTTCGTTTCGTTTCATAAAACCGTACAAGAGCGAGACAAAAATTAAACATGGGACGGTAGTTATGATTGAACCCCAACCAACAACTAAGCAGTTTCGTGCGCATTCATCAACACAATGAGAACAGCTGACACTAATTGCATGGGGCAGGTTGGATAACTTCAGTTCTAATCGAATCGGAAGAGCGCAACGTACCGAATTTCTCATTGAGAAGTATTTCCCAGTACAAACCATCCTGCAGCATAATTACAAGCTTTTTAGACTGTTTTGACAACTCTGTGTATTTTGAAGAGCGTAATCTTCACTAAAAATCTTGAATGCAGCAGAGAACTTTCTTATGCCATCCACCATCCAGTCGCATAGCTATATGTTCTGCTCAACTATAAGTACCTTGCGTTATAGCCAAAATAACGTCAAAGGATTTAAATAACTGAGTACTATACCATTTATGTATAATGTCAGCCACAGAAAAGTAGTTTGTCAACGGCGAAGATGGTTCACGTATGTTCAGTAACAAACATTCCATTACTTTGTGGTTTACACACTTCGGAACTTCCTCTAAAACTCTTTGGGAGAATTTTGGTAATATAAGATCCATTTGCAACACTCGTCTTTTAGTGCCGAATTTCCTACTATCATAATGAAATGTCAAGGTTTCAGCAAAATTAATGTATATATCTTCACTTGCATGTATATATATATACATATTTAATTATGTATGTATCTTCACTTGTATATATCTTAACGATTTAAATCTTTGACGTGTTTTACAAGGGCTAAGGCTAACGTTGCTATCGCGGCAGTTAAGAAATAATCACAGTTCTGTGGTGTCCGCCTGAAATTACTTCTGTGCTTTTGATTGACTCTTATTCCAGCGTAAAAAGTTGGCTGTCAATCAAAAGGCAAATGTAGGAAGACGCTGCACGTCAGTGCGCTTTTCTTAACACACATATAAACGATAGTGAATTAATAGCTTATTAAAGTCTAAAAGTGTTGAATCTGTTTTGTCTCATGCGAAGACTGCCGTTTCCATTTCACTTAGAAGGATTTTTTAAGTATCCAGATGAAAGACTTTTTCTTTCAGGTAGGTCGTTATGTATTTGTGTGTAGTGCTGTTAAAGAGAGATGTGTCTACGACTAACCGTACGCTTTGGCTATTTGCCTCACAAAGTATAAACGCAAACTATGTCTGCTACTGAGACGTCAGCTCTGTGTCGGAGCTGCAGCTGTTAATATTAGCCGTTCAGGTGCACCATTGCAATTCCTTAATGTTTGCTCATTGAAACTTCCTTTTGCGATTGGTAAAACGGTCGACTCTCATCGGACGCTTGACGTTGGAAACTCTCCTAATTCTGCGAGGTAACAGAATAGCGTGAACAATGGAGTCATGAAAAGCACACCAGGTGTAATTTATTAAGTTGTTCGGTACTTTCATGTCTGAAAGCAACTGAGCTCCTGGGAAGCTGTGAAGTCAGTTGCAACTTTCAGCGGCATACTCTAGCGTATTGCGTCTGTACGTTTCCAATTGAAGCGGTCGTTTTGAAGACCACAGGAACAGGAGCTAGTTTACATTTTCACCATTACGCAACTGACGTGAGTAAGCCAAAGAGTCCTGCAGAACTTGCGTCCCAGCTGTGCTTCAGTTATTGAGGGTATCAAGCACAACTTTATTTTCACAAATTTCCTGTTTCTTAGTACGGTAGCATATGTTAACCTACTTTCCCGCAACACTAATCTAACTTTCACAATACAAGGTCTATAATTTTAATATTTAGAATCATTCTTCCTCGTTGCAAGTTCAGTGGAGTTCATCCTATAAGTAAGAATTCTGTTGTTCGTCTTTACAAATGAATTTTATTTTTGTTTCTAACCAGATATGTTTTAGCTAGACTTTTACATATATTCGGCAGTCTATTACTGAAATTATTACTGTAGTTATTCGCTCCTTAACTGTACATATTAAGTTTCGAGTTTTCTGAATTTAAATATATAGTGTTCCACAGCAACATTTCAGGTTAACGTAACATTTACATCATTAAAAAATAAAATATGTACGCTGAGTGCTTGTTTTTATACCCTCTATGTTTAAAGTATGTCCAGTTGCTCTTTGTGAACGTAAAGTTCTCTAGATAAAGCTGTTGTATCATCTAACTGCTCTAGCTCTATGTTTCTCTGCAGCAGAATGTGCTAAGCAAGGCAACAGTCTGGCAGAACTCCACTCACACCAGTCACGTTAACATTGCTCTTAATGAGACAGGCCGCATTATAACTGTTTGCCTACTACCACTTCCAGTTAACAAATTCTACCATCTTATATGCATAGCACCCGCAGATGACGAAGAACAGAGGCAGAGGTTGAGGAGAAAAAATGGACAAATGATGCCAAGCATCCCATGTTTGGAAGCAAAGCATCATGTGCTAGGCTGAAGTCAAGAAAGAGCTTCCTTCAAACAACTCAGGCCATAACATCATCACCTTCCTCTCGCCGAATTGAATTGTGGCGAAACAGGGCAGCTGGAAGTGACAACCAAAACCTAAAGGAAGAGCCTGCTGCTGGTTCCCAACTGCCCTACCAGACCTGCAAAACTTTAAACAGACTGCGCACTGGAGGGATGTGATGCAAACAAAACTTGAAGCGGTGCGGCTACATTAATTTAGATGCAACTTTAGATGTGGAGAACTTCAGGTTGCTTAACACCTCACGGATCTGCCCGAAATTCTCTGAAGCCTGCTCTCTGGAGGACCTGGTTTCAGCAAATGTTGCAGCAGTCAAGACTACCGAATTCTGGGCCGCGAAATTTGTCGGGTAGAAAAATATGTGTATTTATTGTAGACAGGTTTTGAATTTGTAAATAACTGTATAGAACTGTCCCGGATACGAAAATAATAATAGCAACTCAAAGAGTGTCGAAGCACTAGTATACAATTTCTATGGAATATGCGCGTGTAATGTCTCGCACAAACTCTAACATAACTTTACATCTTGCAAGTTAGGAATGTTAGCCAGATGTTATTCGAATCTTAGTTTTGAATTAACGACTGTTGGCCTGGTCTATCAGCCAGCCTGGCTCTCCATTTCCGTCCTAGCAGCACAACACACAAACACCGAAGTTACGAAAACACACAGAACGGAGTTTACACTGTTCGCAGACGAATGGCGCACATGACATATCGTTCCACAAACAAGCAGCGGGTAGCCCCGCAGAGTGAGGTAAATCCCGTTCCACAGATGTCCAACTCTAATGGATTAGTCTCCGAATGCTGTTTGTTGTTCTTCAAGTCCTCCGGAGGAAGTATGTGCTTCGTAAATGGAAGCTGAGATCCAATGAGCAAAGTGACCAGGGTGACTTCTGCAAACAAAACCTTGAAGAATGAAAATGACACGGCGCTAATACTCTTATTCAGTCCGACTGGTGCGTCCACAGGACACATTCATCAGTGTAAATTGCGGTGCTCTCACCGGATAATATAAAAATTATCTTTAACCATGCAATTTGCAGTAAAGTACGTCTTCTGCCGCACGAAATCGGTAACAGGTCTGGGTCACTTGTGAAACACAAGAAATATAAAAAAAGGAAGACAAGTGGAATGTTTTATGGCTGGCAGGAATTCTTGGTAGCAAAATAGGAATTTGCTTCTATGTTTCTATAGACTTGTCGGAGTAAGCACTATAGTGAAGAGCTAATACTTCTTCTATCAGTATCATAGAACCTGCTTCGACGTATGCACAGTTTTGAGTGATTGTTGACAATTTAATAATAGACATCGCCGTACAAGAGAAAAGATTGACGAGCAGCTTGCAGTTTTTCTCGTAGCTTGGCACTACATCAGTGCTACGAATATGGGACTCCTTACTCTCGCGTTTTACCGTCAAGGGAGCGAGTTGACCGCCCCTGCCTCCTTAATCATTGAAGAAAATGTTTCTGCTGTACAACAACTACTGGAGGGACCAAGTTGCGTGTCACACCAACAGTAGTTTAACTACTGTGATGCGTGAAAAATCAAACTTGGGAACATTGTGCAAGAACACTTAAAGAAGAGGTGTCAACACTTTCTTTGATAGTAGATCGGATGGGCACGGTGAGTAGTTATGGAATGCAATTCAAAAAGTTTAAAGTTCTCCGTCTTGGAACTTGAACATCATGTTATATGAAACAGAATCTGATTTTACTCGTATCACTGTGACGTCGTAACTCAAGAGCAAAACAACCAAAGAAACAAGACGTGTCTTTCGCTCTGGTACGGAACATCAACTGATTTGAAACTTTGTGGCACATTACAACTGCGTGTTGGACCTGGACTCAACCCTGAACCTTGCCGTTCGTGAGCAGAATTTCTCGCTCCTTTTGATCTTAAAGTCTCTTAGAAAAGGTTCAGGATCCGCCCTCAGGATCGATTCTGCCATCATCCGTACCCCACTTTACAAACCTCACAGAAATCCTTACGCATACGTTTCTTTGTCTAGTACTTGGAAGAAAGCATATTGGAGCGACATGAAAAGGTTCCGAATTCGAAACTCACTCTGTTACACAGTTTCAGTATGCCAAGAGGTTTCGAAAGAGTGCACGTTGCACGGCAGAGCGAAAGATTCAATGTGTAAACAACCCACAGACCGCCTCTAATTCATTTCCCTGCGATACGCTTACTGTGAAGATATGCAGGAGAGTTTCTGAGGGTTTTGGAAAGTAAAGGGAGATAATCACTGCATAGAAGCTGTGAGGGAGGGTCGCGTGTCGCGCCAGTACAGCATACTCACTGACAGCATTGTCTGTGAAAGGCAAGGTTCCGGCTTCGACTCTTGCGCCAGCATGTAATTTTAATATGCTAGGATACTTTATGAACAGGATATTTCAAAATGAGGACGCACGTGGAGCAAACCTAAAAACCATTCAGAAAGCTAACGGTGGCTGCTTTCTTCATCCGAATTGGAGTGTTGGAAAATTGGATCCTCATTTGAAACAAAGTGAATAGGTACTCGAAATAGCCTCTGGCTCAAATCAAAGTTGGATACAAACAACCGACATATGATAAACACTTCTGATTACTGAGCTGTAGCGAGGCCTTCATGGTACTTAAATGTCAACCTCGGTCTTCTCTAGCTAACATGGTCTTCTAAAAAGAAATGCCATATAGAAAATCTTACTACGTGTTTCTAGAAAGATCTTCAGAATCTTACGGAGACACAACACCCAGTATACTTCACTCCCCCTGACGAAGAAGAGTTCGCTTTGTGGTATTAAAAGCTATTTACGTCTCAGCTGTGTATGTATTTGGGAAGACAGGACACTAAGAAATTTTTCAAAAAATACGTAAATAAAACCATCATCGGCACACTTGATTGAAGCTTCTGAATCATGAGCAGTGTCGTGCCCATTATTATGAAATGAGGTACTAACAGGCCAGTAAGTTGTCTCTGGCTCCTATATCCAGGTACAGCACAGTTGAGTAAAATGATTCAAATGGCTCTGAGCACTATGGGACTTAACATCTGAGGTCATCAGTCCCCTAGAACTTAGAACTACTTAAACCTAACTAACCTAAGCACATCACACACATACATGCCCGAGTCAGGATTCGAACCAGCGACCGTAGCGGTCGCGCGGCAGTTGAGTATTCCGTCCAACGAGGGTCCAGAAAACCAGAACAACGATGCTAGAATTCATTTAAATTAGGCTTGGGTTCCGGCGCTAACGGATTTTATCAGAGACGAAAGCAGTGACTGATCGTATTTCTCATGAAACAGGGGCACGGACTCCACAAAATACAAACGAATATAACAGCATACAACCGGCGTCGTGAGTAGAACTGGAACGGTAGAAACTCCATCTTGAATTCTGATTGCAGTCTAGCTACGCTGTTCGACTAATATCGTAGCTCGGGACACCAGACAATGACGACCAACTCACTCTTCAAAATATACTACAAAGCTTCACCCAGGGTGGTCCTCGACTATTTTCCACAAATCACGACGTCAATGCTCAGGTGTCTGAAACCATTCATTTTTACTCCATATTCAAACAGAACAAATATTTCGCGTTTCGTATGGTGCTGGTGGTTTATGCATTGTTGTAAGCGTTAGTCACTTTCCAACATGTGAGACACTAAGTAGTAACATGTTAACGTCACACATACTCGTGGTCCCTCTCAGTAAAAATAAATAAATAAATAAAAAATAGAAAAAGGAAAGTAACTTCGTTATTTCTCAATGGCTGGAAAAAGCAACTGCAGGTTAGTAGGTTTCACAGGTTACGAGATTTTATCCCTCATTCCGTTGCAGTTTCCCTCCCATTAACCCTTCGCCTCAGCGGCGAGGCACCATGAACTGTGCTACGGTGGGTACTGTGAAAGACTGCTTGTCTTCTCAATCCTCTATTTCATTGCCCCTAATTACCCACACAACTTGGTACTCAACAGAATACCACTTCCTTTGCTCAATGTTGTAGGCGATGGAGTGTATAGTGCATGGGTTGCCAAAATTTCTCTGCCACGAACATGGACTGGGCGACTTATAGAGCATTTAGCACACATGAGCAATTGCGGAGTTTCGTACCTTGAGTGTCCTCTCCTTTGTAGTCCTCGAAGTAGCTTGTACTTCAGCATCACAAATGATGAATATCAGCAAGCGCAGCTGGACCAAGTGATCATGGAAAAGCCAAGGTTGTGCGCCTTTTATCTGAATTGGTGAATGAAACATTATTTACATCTTTCCAGAGGTTTCCCTAAAAATGTTTGAAGGGAACGACTAGTAAACGTTACAATGTTTCTGTAATTCACAAGTATTAAAATCATTTTATAAACTCATAATATGTTTTATATAGTTTTCGAGCGCTTATCATTTGAGCACTTAACTTGTATACTACTGCTTCGATAGTTTAGTTATTTTTTATTTACTGTCTGTCAAACCTTAACTAATCTATGCACAAGCCTGTTCAGAGTTCTTCTAACATTACAATAACTGCAAACCTTTCTAATTCAAGAAATAAGCTGTGGTTATTTAGTTCGTTTCCCACCACCTGATCGTTCTTTGAGAGTTTATTAACTCACATAATGTCGATTTACCGGTACTTAAATCTCAACTTCCGGCTCCTTGTATTGGGTGCCAGTAGTCCAAATCACACAAACAGGGCAAATATAGACGCGAAACATATATTAGACACACGATGGCGATACAAGCTCATCAAAAACCGGCTACATAATGGATACACCGAAATCAAATGCATGTGAGCTAGTAAATTTTCGAAGAACACAGCTTTATATGTCAGTAGATATCATCACTGCTTATTTCAGTACACAAAGTTGTGTTCGGATGTAAGTTGTTTGTTTTTATTCTTAGATGACCGGTTTCGATCTTCTGAGAGATCCTCTTCAAATCTTACATTCCTTATGACCGTGGCAACCATTGGCTTGGTGCAGATTGTAAAACATCTACTTAACTCGTGTTTTTTACAGTCTGGTTGGTCGGTGCACTGCAACAGAACTGTGTTAAAATTAAATTTTGAACGGAAATATGCTGAACTCACGCTACACGATGAGAAATCTAGACTAGTCAGTATATCGAACAATCTGCCTGCGAGAGAGCAAGACATTTTCAATGAAATTTTTGAATGCTATTTGACTGCGAAAGAGATTAAAATGTTGGATTGAATATTACCAATCTTTATCTTTAGTCTTGCAAACAATGACTACCAGCACTGTTAATGTAATAACACAGCAAATGAACACAAAATGTGACGCATCTCACATTCTGATAAACTGTTTGAAAACTTACAAGATTGCATTTTTCTTAAATCTTCTGCTGATATGAAACCTCTGAACTGATATGGTATTATCATAGAAGTCACACGACATTAATTTATTCCGACAACCACTGTACCTTACAGTGAACATGAATTTTAATGAAAATTAAGTTTGCTAGCCTACCTGTGTGAGCGGAACGCCCGTCTGTTCTGCAACCTGTCGCCACTAAGATGACGATGAAACTGTCAAAAATCAAGTCTCATTCATCGAACTTGCGATGTGCAATTCAAGAAAAATGCTTCTGCAGCACACAACTCGCGATGTGCAGTGAAATTTTACAAACACATTCAAAAAGCTAAAGCATGTAAAATGAGGATCTAAACTTAACAACTGATAAATGAGAACAAAGACTCCAAGTTAAACTATGCTTTATTAAGCCATAACAACAATACCACCCTTTATTTAAGTTCTCACAACTAGACAAATTTGCAAAATATTTCTTAGTAACTTTCTCGTGTACAATTACTTTCATTGAAACTCGTTTCAAACGTAAGACAAAACCATATACTTCATTATAAAACTTCTACACCAAACTTCAATCATATGCGATGCTCTAACAATTACAAACTACACAATTACAAATATAAAAAAACTGGATTACCTTAAACGTTGGCTCACATAATTCTTCCATTAATACAATCGCACTTAGTATTTTTCATCAAAAAAATTATTACAGAATTCTTTCTAAATAATGCTGTCACCACTATACGGTAGGTCAGCTTCCATCCCTTTCAGCCAAGTACATCGCCAGACTGTCTAACACACCCTGCCTGCTACTCTGACATAGTAAAACTAACCTCTCTGATCAAGATCTGTGGTCTCAGGAACAGACTTACAAAAAAAATATGGTTATATAGACAGTGTGAAGGTTTGCATTTATCAAATTCACAATTTCATTCACATTTATCGCTAAAACTACCTGAAAATTATCATGGCAAATAAAACAACCTCCTTTCAAGGCCCACCTGTGGGAGCACGGGGAACTTTTCACAAACGGACCTACTCCACGCCAATGGTTCCTCCACCCATCAAAAAAAAATGTAAGATCTGAAGATGATCTCTTCGATTACCGAAACTGATTATCTAAAAAAAGAAAGCAACTGAAAGGCGATCACATCTGTGTCTACTGAAATAAGTTATAATATTGTAAGGTTGCTGTTTTTCCTGGAATAATGTTTCAAAAAATTTATTTGCATTTTATTATACTTAAGCCGCTTCCTTTCCTTCTACCCATGGAATCCGCAACAGAAAAACAAAACTATTCAGCACTCCTATCCGCATAGAAGGCCGCTACTACGCTCTTATTGCTAGGGTCTTACGCTTTTTTCCCCTTCAGAGATTTCTAATGCGACTCTAAAATTCCATTGCCAAGAGTGGGCAGTCAAGCCGTCATGATGACGAGCTGCGTACCGCCACTGAGCGCCCGTGAGGGATCGCCTGATGAGGTCTGGAACACCTCGCAGGCAGGCCAATTTGCTGAACACGCTCCGCCCTGAACTGGCTGGAGAGCGGGTTTTTATCGAGATGTAACGCCACCACAGCGGCCGCTAATGAAGACTGACCGTCATGTCATTCCCTTACGAAACAGTTATGACAGTTCTACGAAAGTTCTACTACCCTATCTAACAACTGGCAGTGAGGTACTGCGGTGTAAGCTGCCCTAATCACTACTGACTGCCGGTTAACGTTAGAAAAGTCGTTCGATTGAGGGTCAGTTATCACGAGTCGTTGTCAGTACATCAGTTTATGATCCAGGAATGAAATTGTTTGCAGCAGTGGCTCTTAAAATTAAATTTTATTTGCGGTTGACATCACTTCCGACCTCGTCAGCCGTGTTGACAAAGGCGAATGAGTGGTAAGCTTACGATCTAGCGTTCTGACCATGCCAAGGGAGTGATCTGTTAATTAATGTATTAAATCATCCTCGGTAATCCTCTGTCTTTGCCGGCCGAGGTGGCCGAGCGGTTCTAGGCGCTACAGGAACCACGCGACCGCTACGGTCGAAGGTTCGAATCCTGCCTCGGGCATGGATGTGTGTGATGTCCTTAGGTTAGTTAGGTTTAAGTAGTTCTAAGTTCTAGGAGACTGATGACCTTAGAAGGTAAGTCCCATAGTGCTCAGAGTCATTTGAACCATTTGAACCTCTGTCTTTCGGTGGCATACTGATTCATTACTGACCACATAAGCGTGATTCTCCTCGAGCAAGAAGATGTTAGAAGGATTTAATAGGCATAGAAAAACCTGTCAAGAAGAACACCTGTTTTAGATTATTTTTAAGCCTACGCGGTTTGTCCTAAGGTTCGTATAAAAGCGCAGTGAACGCAGACATTGTATCAGCCTGTAGTTACTAAGATTTAATCTAACTGAAGTTCACTGTTGAACCGAGAAGTAATTGATAAGTGAACGGAGCTGCCGGTAATACACGGACAACTGCAGATCTCTTTTATCCTACAACGTTATGCCCTTGATAGACATGTACCTAATGAGACATTTCACTATGGGAAGGACCTTTGAAGGTACACAGCCATTGTAAGGAAATTGCCAAAGAAACAGATATTAATGCATAGTATGGGCAAAATAAGTCGTAGGGCTTTAGAGAGAGTGACGCTGAATGGATCACGTTTAGCTGTCAAGAGGACAAAGCATGAATCATTCAACAACTGTGGTAGCAGAAGATTATCATAAGATTTCTAGCAAAACCCAAAGAAATTCTGGTAGTACATAAAGGATTTCGGTGGTCGCAAAGTGTCCAGAGACTAATGTTGAGACAGGAACCTAATTTGAGACTGTCAGTGCAAACCATAAATCCTGAACTCCATTTTAAGATGTTCCTTTAACAAGGAATGTCCAAGGGTATTCTTCCAATTTAATTCTTGCAACTCTGAGAAGATGAGTGATATAGACTTTTGTGTCAGTCTGTTGAGACACAGATGAAATAGCATAAACTTGACCTCCAGGGCCCGTTGGAGTCCATTTCAGATTCTATATCGAATCTGAGGCTGAATTATCCCTCTTGTAACAATGATCTGCCGAAGATCTATCAAACAAAAATCCTTGTCCAGTACCTGGAAGAATGCACAGATCACAACCGTCTACAAGAAGAGGGCAGAAATCATTAACAAAACTACTGTTCAGTATAGTTGATGTTCTGGTTATAGAATTTTAGAATATATTCTGAGCTCAGTGGAAATAGGTATCTCGAACAAAATTATCTCCTTCATACCAGCCGGCATGGATTCCGAAAACATCGATCAACTGACACCCAACTCGTTCTTTTTTCACGTGACGTGCTAAAATCCATGGATCAAGGCAGTAAGGTGGATAGAGTATTTCTCGTTTTCTGAAGAGCAGTTGACTCAGTACCACACCTACGTTTATTATCTAAAGTACGATGGTATCAGATATCAAGTGAAATTTGTGATACGACTGAGGAGTTCTTGGTAGGGAGGATGGAGACTCATCGACAGACGTAGAAGTAATTTCGGGTGTATTCCGTGGAAGTGTATTGGGTTCCTTGCTGTTAGTGTCTTTTATTAACGACCTAGTAAACAACACTGATGATAACCGCAAACTTTTCATTGATGGTGTAGTGATCTACAGTGACGAACAGTCCAAAAGAAGTTGCACACATTTCTGTCAGACCTTGATAAGATTTCCAAGTGGGGCAAAGTTTGACAACTTGTTTAGATATTCAGAAATGTGGAAGCATAGTACCCTATGAATATGTCAGTGAGTCACAGTTCGAATTCGTAAACTCATACGAATACCCATGTGTGACACTTGGTATGGAACAACAAGAATTCTTAATAATTGGTAGGATGTGAAGTCCCATTGCTATTCATTATATATTTGGTTGCAGAGTAAAGATGTAGATGTATCTTCAGATTAAATTCCGTTTATATCAGTAGCAGACGTATAGAGGGTTACATTTATTTTAATATTCCGTTTACAGTCATTTTCGGCAAATCGTTAGCATAAGCCAAATATCACCCACATCTGAGAAACGGCTTTCTCCGAGCTCGTCCGTTAATTACGGTTCTGTAGCGTATTATCTAAAGCCGTTTACCTACCTTCCATTAGTTTGTCGCTTAAATCTCTCCATATCGTTTGAAATGTATTACAAAGCTTCTTTGATCCATCTACCACCCATATAACACCCTTCTCCTTTTTCATTATACAAACAGTCATAATTAAGTTTCCCACACTACCGTTGTTCCCAGTTCCATTCGTTTCTTTGTTTCTCCGTTCTAATAATTCTCAACAAGTTTTTGAATGATTTTTCACATTAATAGTCCTTGTCCTATTCCCTTTAGTCAAAATTGCGTGCTTCACACCAAGTTTACATTTTTTATTTCAGACGTACCGGGTGATTAATTTTAAAAAATGTCTCCAGGCAAGTCATTTGGTACCCATCAAGTAGTCTTCTTTAGCTGCCCTAAAACAGGACTTATATCTTCAATTTACACTGTTTGATTTTAGATGTGGCGGATTCGCATTATTTCGGTCTTATAACTGACTCACTGTCTGCTTCATACTGGCTCTATAATCTGCTTCCATTACATCTTGAAGTTTGTATGCGCTATATACATATTATGCAAAGTCATTAGCAAAACCAAGGCGATTCAGATACGCTTCATTAACACGTATTCTTCTTCTTCCCTGCATGGAAATCAAAAATTACGTCGACAACTGATGGGAATTCTTGTGTCGATTCAGAATTTCTTGGCCTGATTCCCACCATCGTGTGAAAATATGAGGGTAAGAAGTAGCATTGGGATGCATATTCTTCAGTATTCGAGGAACTCTTCCTTTCTCAAAAAGAAAGGAAGATCAGTGTTTAACACGCAGTTGACGGTGATGTCTTTAGATATGGAGAAAAAGCATCGGATTGTAGAAGAATGTACAGATGTACAGGGAAACAGCCATCTCCATTTATCTTATTTAGGAAAATTACGGAAGCGAATGCTCCGATGGCATTCGAATGCAGTTAGTGTATGTAAAGTTATCGCTGAAAGCCATGTATAATAGAACTGACTTAGGAGTTGGGTCTATTTTGGCTAAAACGAACTTCACTATTGTTGTACTTAACGTCTATGATACAAAGCCGTATTTTTTTACAATTTACAGTTCATGTATTTCTCATTTAACCCTTCGTTACAAAGAGGCTTTATTTTGTCACAGTATGACGGCATAATATTAGTAAAAGGATCTGCGCCATGCTGTGTTTAACCTTGAATGTTGATTCTCATTGTGCTCCACGTATGATTTGAAGATTTCCGGACCATATCAATAAGGTGCTCTGTTCCACCTGTTTTACGAGAACTCTGGTTGAGTGCATCACTCCCATCGTTGTGACATCACTATACACTTTCATCGTGTTATTTTTGAGAAGCTAATTACGAGGCGTATTAGAAAAGTAAGGTCCAAATAGGCGCGAAATTGAAACCATTGCGAAAATCCCATGGAACTTGGCATAGATGTGTTGGGCAGTGTCTTTAGTGTGCCTGTAGATCGCTTCACGTCGCTCTTTCCAGTTCAGAGCGCAAAGTCATCACTTAGAAATGTCTAAAACAGTAGTATCTCCAGCCATGTTATAGATATCGTGAGAGTTTTGCCTGAAGCTATGCAACTCACATAAGATAAATCTTATGCTTTTCTTCTTCAGGACAATTTTCAGCCGCGTTCTACAGGGAGAATGAAGACGCTCCTGCTACGTTTTGGATAGTAAGTATTTGATCACCTATAATACAGCCCTTAACTGGCTCGCTCGGTTGTTCATCTCTGCTCACATGAAACGCTGGCTACGAACATTTTGGCACAAACAACGAACGGCAGACCAGCATAGAGAATCGGCGGGAAGATCGGGCGGCTGCTTTCATTGTTTGTACAACGCCACGACAAATTTTAAGTCGAAGCGGCGACTATTTAGAGAGGTAGCTCGAACGTGTGGCTAACTGTTTTCAATAAAAACTTTTGATTTTCACTGTGGTTTTCATTTCGCGACCGAACGGACATTTATTTCCGAACAGCCCTCGTATGTTATAGAAGAAGCCGACAGTTTGTTTTCGAGTCACAAATTGTTATTAATCACATAGATTCTCGGCAACTGTTAATGGTCAGAGCGGGTACCGATTTCATCATCCTTGGCAATCACGTTAGACACTTCGCTGAACACTGAAATGAACTGAGTACTTGGCCTGTTATTCACTGGTGATACTCGTACCTCTCTTGTTACTCTCGACATGGTTTATACAACCGTTAGTTTTTTTCAGTCCTGTGCACACACTCCCGAACGACATACGATTTGAAAGGCTTTCAACTGCACCACATCGTTGGGTTAGTTTTCAAGGGTGGCCAGTAGAGAGTTTGTTCAACTACATTACAAAGCTTTGAGAAAATCGATAAATCGTAGGTGTTATTTCATGTTTAGATGTTGTTTCATGTTCACTGTTTGATTCCACGGTTTCGTTCACTGTTTGCAAATGGTTCACTGTGGAAATTCAATTTTAAAGCGAACTTCTTCCTTATTTTGGTTGAGAGAAAATAAAATTATTCATTTTATACGGTTTTATCCTAGTTTACTACTTGGTCTTCTTTATCAGGCAATGACAGAAAACTTTAGACGGCAGTAATGCTATTTTCGAGAGAGCCAATCGAAGACCTGCACGCATTTACCATCATTTATAAGAATCGAAACGGGAACCAGCGTCAATACGTGTTGAAGAGCTGCAAACCAAACTGGAACGTCGTACAGCTTATAAACACCTCGAAAAGCAGCAATAAACAGACATCATCACTCAAGGAACTGATCCGTTTCCACGAGGACTACTTGGGAAGTGAGGTAGGATCGGCCTCGAAATGGAAACCACAGTGAAAATCCTATGAGCTTTGAACAGATGTGATGGGCGGTGTGTCTAATGTGCCCGTCGATCGCTTCACGTTACTATTATCAGTTCTGAGCGCACAATGAGCACGAAAAGATGCCCAGATAAATAGTGTCTCCCGTCAAGTATGAATGCCTGGTAGGAGATTATGCCTGATGTCATGCAGCCCACATAACATAACTGTCACGCTTTTCATTTTTCATGACAATTCTCGGCCCACACTGCACGGCAATGAATGTGTCCCTGCAACATTTTCAATTGCAAGTGTTTGATCACACACAATACAGCCTGTAACTGGCTCCCCCTGAGTTTCGTTTCTGCTCACACGAACAGTTGGCTACGAAAACAACATTCTGGCACAGTCAACGAGCTGTAGACCAGCGCAGAGAATTGTCGGAAGGCACAATGCCTTCTAGGATGAATTTATTGGAAGGTTCGTACAACTCTACAACAGATGCCTAAGCGGGAGCGGCGGCCATGTAAAGAAGTAGCAGGAAGATGTAACTAACCGTCGCAAATAAAACGTTTTTGATTTCCGCAGTGGTTTCCATTTCATGCCCGATCGGATCTTTCTTTCCGAACAGCACTCGTAGTTCTACTGGTCACCAAAGTATCTGACACCGTGCAGTACTTTTGTGATGGTCAGTACAAGATTTATCAGTGGCCGGTTGGCGCGTGCACCTGTCACGCACAGTGAGCGAGACGTCGCACTACGCCGTGCTAGTGTTACGGCTGACAGGCGTCCGGAGCGCATCTGCTGTCGATCGCTAATTAGCGTGTTTCCTATTAGCGGTTGGGGGCGGGAGGCGGAGCGAGACGTATTGCCGGTAATTGCGGCGGCCGGCGGGGGGCGGGATTTACGGCCCCGGCAGCTCCGCGTCCCTGGGGGCAGATCGGTCTGCATCTCCCTCACGTCCTGATTGCTCTCAATATTCAGTATAGAGCTGCATTAATACTAACTTCCTGAAATGTGCAGGTCAATTTTAGATGGGAGAAATAGGAGGACAGGAGTTGCTAATTACAGAAATATCCTGAGCAGCAATATTATTTCAACAACGAAGAAGCTAACAGCCTGAAGGAAATACCTTATTTATTTATCATTTGATGCTGCTGGACAATGAAGAAAATGAATTCTTCTCGTACTTTAACAGCTACCCACTAAAATAAAGAAAAATAGAAATTTGGAGTTCATGCTCTAGCTGTTGCAGGAAATGCAGAACTGTGAAACCATCTTGATGCAGTTCTGTCAGGGATCTGATGAAAGCATGCTAGGTAAGCTACTGTATCTTACTGTAGCGATGTTTTACTTAAGACCTTAATCTCGTAAGCTAAATCACCTGGTGCTGTGTATGAAGTTAGTTAATGTTGATAATATTTATTAATTACAAAATAATAGCATCTTCGTGATACGATTATGTGCACGAGTGAGAATAGAATATATTACAATTGTTTTATTTTTAGAAATTATTTTATTTTTAGATCACAATTAGTTGGTACAAAAAGATGTTCTCTTCATCGCTATGATTAAAGTAAGAAAACATTAAAGTAATAAAACACTGGAATGGCTATTACTGCAATGAAAATCTCAAGGGGTTTTTATGTATGTTAAAGTTATATGCTGAGGTAAAAAGAGCATCAAGATGCCGATATTTTACTTGAGAACTTTAGCACTCGTCAGTAACAGGCAATAAGCTACCTGGAAGTCAACATCAGCTAACCGCTGCTGACACTAAGTACTGGACGGCAGCTGCGTGTAGGCGGCATGCAGTCCATGTGGTATTCAGTGACTTGTATGACTGTCGTGATAGTAAATGGTTAAATCGTTTTAGTTCCATGTTTACGAAGCATTTCAAAACCATTTGTTCAGATCTGTAGTGTGAAGTACGTAAATCAGCACTTCACTTAATACACGTCGAAAATCGAAAGGGAAACGGCAATATATCAATTCCACTTGCAAACATAGTATCAATGAGTATAAACATGCAACAGGTTAATAAAATTACAGTATTGTCAATGTGTTTTCACTATAAGAGAACGAAATGGCAGCAGGTCAGCAGTATATGAGGCGCCAAAGGAGAATTTAATACTAAAATTTGAACGAAAGCTCCTAGATAGCCTTGACTTAAACATCATAAAGGAACTTAATAGCAAAACAGTAAAAAGATATACGGGATACACAGCAGCCATTCATAAAAATTGTCTGCTCTTTCAGATGAACCACAATGAGGCACTGCCTACAGAACACAACAAAATGTTATTGAAACAAAGACTTTCCGCTCAGAAAATATAGATTGCATCATTACAAATCGGAAAACTAACAAAAGACGAGGATCATATCACTACCATGCACAGAAACACAGCATGCATTATTTATATGTATCTCATGAAGTAGCACTGAAGGCAAAAAAAAATAAAGTAAGAGCATGTAACTCGATGTACACCCATACACAGAAAATTGTTATATAAAACACTAAACAACGTAATGCCCATTTTTAGCTGAAAATGACGTAAGTTACTAACAAAAATTTACGGAAATACGTGGCAATCATTCACATTAAAATTTTCTAATAACTAAAATGAACTGACGGAAGAGGCACTGTCTAGGAACAGTAGGACTACAATATGTGACCAAAAGTATCCGGACCCCCTCTAAAACATACGTTTTTCATATTAGGTGCATTGTGCTGCCACCTACTGCCAGGTACTCCATATAAGCGATCTCAGCAGTCATTAGACGTCGTGAGAGAGCAGAATGGGGAGCTCCACGGAACTCACGGATTTCGAAAGTGGTAAGGTGATCGGGTGCAATTTGTGTCATACGTTTTTACGCGAGATTTACACACTTCTAAACATTCCTAGGTCCACTGTTTCCGATGTGTTAGTGAAGTGGGAACGTGAAGGGACACGTACAGGCCGACCTCGTCTGCTGACGGACACAGACCGCCAACTCTTGAAGAGGGTCGTAATATGTAATAGGCAGACATCCATACGGACCATCACACTGGAATTCCATACTGCATCAGGATCCACAGCAAGCACTATGACAGTCAGGCGGGAGGTGAGTAAACTTGGATTTCATGGTCGAGCGGATGCTCTTAAGCCACACATCACGCCGGTAAATGCCAAACGACGCCTCTCTTGGTGTAAGAAGCGTAAACTTTGTACGACTGAACATTGGAAAAACGTTGTGTGGAGTGACGAATCACAGTACACAATGTGGCAATCCGATGGCAGGGTGTCGTTATAGCGAATGCCCGGTGGATGTCGTCTGCCAGTGTGTGTACTGCCAACAGTAAAATTCGGAGACGGTGGCGTTATTATGTGGTCGTGTTTTTTTATGGAGGGGGCATCCACCGCTTGTTGCTTTGCGTGGCACTATCACAGCACAGGCATGCATTGTTGTTTTAAGCACCTTCTTGCTTCCTACTATTGAAGAGCAATTCGGGGATGGCGATTGCATCTTTCAACACGTTCGAGCACCTGTTCATAATGCACGGCCTGTGGCGGAGTAGTTACACCACCACAACATCCCTGTAATGAACTGGCCTGCACAGAGTCCTGATCTGAATCCTACAGAACACTTCTGGGATGTTTTGGAACGCCGACTTCGTGCCAGGCCTAACCTGCCGACATCAATACCTCTCGAC
The DNA here is from genome assembly GCF_023864345.2 of Schistocerca serialis cubense. Lineage (NCBI taxonomy): Eukaryota > Metazoa > Arthropoda > Insecta > Orthoptera > Acrididae > Schistocerca > Schistocerca serialis. The sequence goes on along the minus strand of NC_064643.1, from coordinate 504,968,281 downwards.
AGCGCAGCACTCCGTGAAGAATCGGCTGCCATTGCCAAGAAACCTTCCAGCACATGATTGAACGTATGCCTGCGAGAGTGGAAGCTGTCACCAAGGCTAAGAGTAGGCCACCACTATCTTGAGCTCCAACATTTTAGTGGCGTACTCCACGCAATTGTAAGTAATTTTCAGCCTGGTATCCGAATACTTTTCATCACATAGTGTATATTTAAATCCAAGCCTTCCCACTGGCGAATAAAAACTATGTGTGTTATTCACATGAGGAGCTGCGTAGCAGCAGCCAAAGCTGGACTAAGAAGTCAGCAGTCTGTGTCTCCCTGACCATCACTGCGCTGAGAAACGAATTACCATGCGACCTCTGAGAAGAAGTCAAAGTGCCTTACTCGACTAGCCGCAAAGCGTGTCTCCTGCAGTCTTCCAGTGAGTGTTCCACTCTGGAAATGAATCTCCTAGCGTTCTGAAATTTCCATTACGGGTGTGTTGATCCATGCATTAGCATGGTCTCGTCGTCTCGTCAGTTTTTTTGCTATTCCGGGATATCCTCTTTTTCCTCATGCGAAGAGACAAAAATACTTGTCAAAATAGTTCCTCTTGTAGTGTCAAAAATTCATTTCCGGCGCTCAGTACTTGTTGCAGTCGAAAAGTTGTACGTATTACGCAGTTTACAATTTTTGATGTGTGTCGAAATAGATACATGTTTACTGTGTAATAGCAGAAACTGTTTTTACGGCTGATCAATGGTAGAATACGCAAAGCATCCGAAGACCGTGCCATGCTGCCTAGTCAGCAGCTGATATTTTTCGACGGCCATTGCTTCTCAGAGAAGTGATCACGTATTTTCTTGTAAGCTCATATCAATGTCGAAGAATGAGAGTAAATGTTATTACGAGAGCTGTTCGAAAAGTAAGTTCCGAAGGTAGCAAAATAAAAATCACAGTGGAAATCAAATATTTTTTTTCGCAACAGTTGGCCAAACCTTCCAGCTACCTCTCTAAATAGTCGCCGCGCCGACTTAGATATTTGTCGTGACGTTGTAAAAACTTTCCAGTACCCTCGTCAAAGAAAGCAACCGCCTGTACTTTCCGCCAAACCCCTACGCAGATCTGCTTTTCGTTGTTTCTGCCAAAATGCTGTCTTCGTAGCCAGCGGTTCGTGTGAGCAGAGAGGAAGCCAATTAAGGACTGTATTGTGGGTGATCTACATCTACATCTACATTTATACTCCGCAAGCCACCCAACGGTGTGTGGCGGAGGGCACTTTACGTGCCACTGTCATTACCTCCCTTTCCTGTTCCAGTCGCGTATGGTTCGCGGGAAGAACGACTGTCTGAAAGCCTCCGTGCGCGCTCTAATCTCTCTAATTTTACATTCGTGATCTCCTCGGGAGGTATAAGTAGGGGGAAGCAATATATTCGATACCTCATCCAGAAACGCACCCTCTCGAAACCTGTTGAGCAAGCTACACCGCGATGCAGAGCGCCTCTCTTGCAGAGTCTGCCACTTGAGTTTATTAAACATCTCCGTAACGCTATCACGGTTACCAAATAACCCTGTGACGAAACGCGCCGCTCTTCTTTGGATCTTCTCTATCTCCTCCGTCAGACCGATCTGGTACGGATCCCACACTGATGAGCAATACTCAAGTATAGGTCGAACGAGTGTTTTGTAAGCCACCTCCTTTGTTGATGGACTACATTTTCTAAGCACTCTCCCAATGAATCTCAACCTGGTACCCGCCTTACCAACAATTAATTTTATATGATCATTCCACTTCAAATCGTTCCGCACGCATACTCCCAGATATTTTACAGAAGTAACTGCTTCCAGTGTTTGTTCCGCTATCATATAATCATACAATAAAGGATCCTTCTTTCTATGTATTCGCAATACATTACATTTGTCTATGTTAAGGGTCAGTTGCCACTCCCTGCACCAAGTGCCTATCCGCTGCAGATCTTCCTGCATTTCGCTACAATTTTCTAATGCTGCAACTTCTCTGTATACTACAGCATCATCCGCGAAAAGCCGCATGGAACTTCCGACACTATCTACTAGGTCATTTATATATACTGTGAAAAGCAATGGTCCCATAACACTCCCCTGTGGCACGCCAGAGGTTACTTTAACGTCTGTAGACGTCTCTCCATTGATAACAACATGCTGTGTTCTGTTTGCTAAAAACTCTTCAATCCAGCCACACATCAATAAAATCCTCCACAATCGGCTGCAAATATCTCGGTATTCCGTATGGTTTACAGTAAACAGGTGCTTCATTCCCTGTTGGTATCCTATGTTGTAATAACGGAGTTGCTCATAACGGTCCTTGTGCAAAAAACAAATCCTTAAATTCCCACAATAATTCTTCCTTATGCTCTCTTTCTCCTCTTTCCATCCTGTGACACGCCTGGAATCACATCCGGGCAACCCTTAAATGGCCATAACCGTCCAATGTGTACTATCGTTGTTCTAGTTGGCAGCTGAAGTTAACATTAATGGGGGATGCGATTTCAGCAACTTGGAATGGCGCTTGATACCTCGTGAGGAACTTCTTCGTTTTCCCTTTTTGCGTATAGGGGCTGGACTGCATTACCCATTGCCCCACTCTATACTACGGTAAACTTCATTTCTGCTTTACTGCGTCTTCTTGCGCTTCCGAAGCCTTTGTATTCACCTTTTGTACCCGTTTCCAAACATCTCGAATTGTCCTTGCGGATTGACATACACAGCCCGCATCTCGTGGTCGTGCGGTAGCGTTCTCGCTTCCCACGCCCGTGTTCCCGGGTTCGATTCCCGGCGGGGTCAGAGATTTTCTCTGCCTCGTGATGGCTGGGTGTTGTGTGCTGTCCTTAGGTTAGTTAGGTTTAAGTAGTTCTAAGTTGTAGGGGACTTATGACCACAGCAGTTGAGTCCCATAGTGCTCAGAGCCATTTGAACCATTGACATACAAATTCACCGGTACTTCCTTTCTGTAGCCTCACCAAATCAAACGGTGACGGCATTTTTCGCCCGTACATACCTCATATGCATACAATATGCATCAAATAGTCGTCCCACTGATGGTGATGAGAATCCACATAAAAACTCAGTATCTTCCCGATTGTTCTGTGTACCCGTTCTGTCCTTCGGTTCGCCTGATGATGCTTCAACAATTTACACAGTTCCTTCATTAAGTCTGACATGAAGTTGGTCCCTTAGTCAGTAATTATTGTCTCTGGCACACCAAACTTCAAAATCCAGTTATTTACTAACGCTTGCGCGACCATTGTTGCCTGTTGATTTGGCATAGCCACAATTTTCACATACCTCGAAAAATGGCCTATTATTGTCAGAACGAATCTGTTCCCCGATGGTGATCACCTGAAAGGTCCTAAGACATCGATCCCCGGCATAGAGAATGGACATGTTGCTTCCGGTAATCGTTGCAGCTGTATCTGTTTCAGACTCAATTCTGCTCTCTCCACACGTGATATACAATTCTTGACATACTGATCCACATCTTCTTTCCTACCTCTCCACCAATACCTCTCGACCACTCTCCTATTCGTCACTCTACACCCTCCATGCCCAGATAACATGTGATCGTCCGGCCGGTGTGGCCGTGCGGTTAAAGGCGCTTCAGTCTGGAACCGCGTGACCGCTACGGTCGCAGGTTCGAATCCTGCCTCGGGCATGGATGTGTGTGATGTTCTTAGGTTAGTTAGGTTTAATTAGTTCTAAGTTCTAGGCGACTGATGACCTCAGAAGTTAAGTCGCATAGTGCTCAGAGCCATTGGAACCATTTTTGAACATGTGATCATGTGCTTCCTTCAAAACCTCATACCTCAACTTCACTGGCACTACTACCCTTGGCATTAACTTCGTTTTCCTGCACAGAAGACCGTCGTATATATTAAATTGTGGCTGTGTCCAATAGAATTTACAATCTTTCTCCGTGTCCTGTAATTCTTGCAGGTCATAACCTATGACTACTACTTTTGCCACCATCCTACATAGTGCTTCCGCATTACTGTGCTTCACCCGTTAATCTAATCTTCGCTATATGTAGCAACTGCTCATCAGATCAACCATTCATCACGGCTGAAGTCTTCAAGTCCTCCACAGACGAACGTACATCCTCAGATCCCTTGCCAGAAAACGGAATAATCAAACTCGCGGCAGCTGGATCAATCTCCGGCACCCTAGACAACAACAATTGATCAGATGCGGTTTCCCGGTCACTTCCAGATGTTAATTCATTTCTTCATATCATTATATTTTCCGTGTCATTATGGAATGTAACGACCGATGTATTTCTCCATAAACTGGAACGCGTGATACAGGATTCAATTTTCACAAGGTCTATTTAAGATGTCTTATTACGGGTGATTTAATAAGTGATGAAAATGCGTATGTTACCAGTAGTAGATTATCAGCTGAATATTACAGACGAGAACTACAAATATACACTATGTGACCAAAAGTATCCGGACACCTGGCTGAAATTGGCTTACAAGTTCGTGGCATCCTCCATCAGTAATGCTGGAATTCAATATGGTGTTGACCCACCCTTAGCCTTGGTGACAGCTTCCACTCTCGCAGGCATATGTTCAATCAGGTGCTGGAAGGTTTCTTGGGAAATGACAGCCCATTCTTCACGGAGTGCTGCGCTGAGGAGAGGTGTCGATGTCGGTCTGTCTGGCCTCGCACGAAGTCGGCGTTCCAAAATATTCCAAAGATGTTCTATAGGATTCAGGTCTGGACTCTGCTTGCGGACGGTAATATAGAGCATATTAATAGTTGCTGGGGAGCGGGCATTGTCGTTGTGCCAAGAAAATCTATGGATGGATCTAAGAAACACAGGTTCTGTTTTGACTACCGCTACCTCAATAATAAGACAGTAACGGACGCATACGCCATTCCGAACATATCGGGGACTTTGGATCACTTAGGACAGTGCCAGTACGTTTCTGCGATGAATTTGGTAAGTGGCTATCATCAGCTAGAGGTGGCTCCAGAGGATCGTCCAAAAACTGCTTTCTCTACTCCTGGAGGACATTACCAGTACATTAGAATGCCATTCGGTTTGAGAAACGCTCCGGCAACGTTTCAGAGGTTGCTAGAAAGTGTCATGAGGGGTTTGAAACCACGGCAGTGTCTTGTCTTTTTGGATGACGTTATAGTGTTTTCAAGTAGTATGGAGCAACATAGACAGCGGTTAAGGGGAGTCATTATGAGGTTAAGAGCAGCTAGTTTGACGTTGAGCCTGGAGAAGTGTCATTTTGCGTTAGAATAAGTAAAATATTTGGGTCATATTATCAATAAGGACGATGTGCGAATAGATCCGAGGTTGGTACAGGCTGTAAGGGGTTTTCGGGAACCGAAAATAGTTGAGGAAGCGCAGTCATTCATCGGAATTTGCAATTTCTATCGAAAGTTCGTGAAGGGTTTTGCAGATTTAGCACAGCCGTTGACGCGATTGTTACGGAAGTAGGTAGGACGGATGGAGGAAGCGGTGCCACGGGTAAGACGGAAAAGAGGATGGCTGAACGCAGGAGAAAAAAATTTGAGGGCAGTTTTTGGAACCGCAGACGAAAGCAATATAAAAGAACTGAACAACATGGTGGAAGCGGTGAGCAACTCGCAGAGGAGAGTAGGGCAACGGAAGCTTGGCATGCAACTCAGATAGGGACATTGGAAGGGGAAATCCTGAATAACACACGGTTGCTCCGCGCATTAGCAGGGCACGCAGTGAAATATGTTAAAGAGTCGGAAGACGTAATAAATCGTAACCTGGGAACCCGACAGGGGCATCTAGACGTGCTAGATAGCAGGGTGGTGTTAACCAGCCTTTTTCAGGGAGTAGCTGGCAGTGTGTGGGATGGGCAGGGAGTAATAACGAATCAGCAAGAAGCACTGCATCACGCACTGCAAGGTCAAATAAGTACCGATTTGTTACCGCCGGACCTGTCTTTGAACAAGATCCTCAACGTGGGATTTCCACAACAGTTCACTATCAATCTGAACACCTAGAAATTTGAACTGCTCAGTTTCATCAACCATATACCCATTCTGTGAAATTAGAATGTCAGATTTTGTTGAATTTTGTGTTAGAAACTGAATACATAGTCTTGCTGTGATTTAGCGTTAGTTTATTTTCTACAAGTCATGAACTTACGTCGCGAACTGCACTATTTGAAACCGATCCGATTTTGAACACAACTACGTTTATTACCAAGGCAGTGTCATCAGCAAACAGAAATATTTTAGAGTTACCCGTAATAATAGGGATCATATCATTTATATAAATAAGAAAAAGGAGTGGCCAACACTGATCCCTGGGGCACCCCCCCCCCCCCCCCCCCCACTTGACCATACCGCACTCAGACCGCACATCACAGCCATTCTCATCAGTGTGAATAATAACCTTCTGCTGTCAGTTGCTAAAATAAGAGGTGAACCAATTTTGAGCTGCCCCCGTATTCCGTAATGGTCCAACTTCTGGTCTAAAAGTTTGTGATCAACACAATCAAACGCCTTAGTTAAATCATAAAAAATATGCCGAGGGTTCGAAATCTTTTGTTTAAACCATCCAGTATCTCACAGAGGAAAGAGAATATAGCATTTTCTGTTGTTAAACGACTCCTAAAGCGGTACTGTACATTTGATAGCAAATCGTGTGATATAAAATGATCAACTATCCCTACATACACAGCCTTTTCAATAATTTTAGCAAACACTGATGGCAGAGAAACAGGTCTAAAACTGTCTACATTATCCCTTTCTCCATTTTTTATGAAGCGGCTTTACTACTGAGTACTTTAATCGTTCAGGAAACTGACCATTCCTAACGGAAAAATTACAAATATGGCTAAATACAGGGCTAAAGTGTGCAGCACAGTACTTTGATATTCTGCTAGGCACTCCATCATATCCATAAGATCCGAACCAAATGGGATTAATAAAGTAAATAGAGAAGATTGAAAGCTGAGCAGTAAGCTTCGTCACAGGTTCATTCAGTAGGCCCGAAAATATCATGGAATTCATCATCTGTCTCCAGTGGTGGACGCTGCAAGATAGGCGTTTTGCGTTTTGGTGTGGTTTACAGTTAAAGGTCGGAGGACGTACGTTCCTTGAAGAGTCAGCCAATATATTGTTTCCTCCCACGAGTATCTCGGGAAAAGAAAGATTAGAGCCCACACAGAGCATAGCAACAGTTCTTCCCCCAAGCCGTCAGCCATAGGAACAGGAAAAGGGGAAGAGACACTGTTACACAAAACACCCTCCGCCACATACCGTAAGGTAGATGTAGGCAGTAGTAACAGCATGAAGGTCGCCGCAACAGTGAAAAAGATTGTATTGCGAATGTTGTTGTCCTTCTAGGAGTACTTCAACTGCTACGTATACTCCTCAGTTAACCATTCCCTGAGCTGGCTTATCACCTTCAGCAGATGTGACGACATAAAAATCAAGTGTTTACTCCAACCTATGATGCAATGTTCCGAGAAAGTAATTTTCTACTGTTACTTAATCCGCCTGCAAAGAATGATGTCGCTTAGTAGGAGCTCAGGAATCGACATTTCAATTCTTGTTGCTCTCTCTGTTTATATCAGCGTAAAGGGATCACAATGAACGCTTTAATATCGCCACATAGCCCTATAATTATAATAATTACCCGGTGACAGAGCGAAGTGTTTGACATCCAAATGCCAAGTACGAAAACCAGTCAAGAAAGTACTCAAATATGTTAAAGGGCATAGAACGTAAGCCCAGCGAGATTACTGCATCTGACAATGTCTATCCAGTCAATTAATCCCTTTTAAAAACATGCAATTTCTTTGACAACATACACTGAGAAAGAGAATTAAAGGATCACTTTTTCGAAACCCAGTAACTGTTTCCCATTGCGCATAAATTTGAAATTTGACTCAGAAGTGTCTAAAAGTTTCTCCTGCAATGGTACAAAGATGGGCTCCTTGAAACGTCAACCTTGCGCCTATGGACCCTCCAGTCAGCAAGGATATCGACACCTGTGAAGTAAAGGGCACAGCTCTGCTGATCTGATCTGCAAGGTGGCTTAATGATGTCACATTGTCACCAGATTGCTCCATAATTCTGCCCAACGACACCGTATATGTGTCACAAGTTGGGAATGTCGTACACCTGCACTCATATTTCACACCTTCTTTTGAGCTTTCTCCATGGGAGGTCAGAACGGCGACACCCAGCACTGAAAACATAAGATTTTCTTATGGTTTGCGAAAGGAAAGATTTCAGATACACCGCAACTCACAATCGACACGAAAAGGCCTCGGAGGGTGACCTAAACGACATCAATGAAACCACTTCTTTCTTGGGGCTTTGATTCCCGCATTTTTCGCCGTCGAAAACTACAGTTCTCATTTCAATGAGCAACAGGCAACGATTTTGACCACCTTTGATGCTGCTGACACACAGAAGGTTTCAACACCTCTCAGTAACAATGTGGGGCTCCATCGTCACTGAATGTGAAGGCACCTTTCTGGAGTGAAGCCCGAATACATATTTTGCTTTCGTTTGTAGGTTGGAATTAAAACCAATCGACGAAGTTTGGAAGTGATCCGAAGCAGCTAAGAGCGCGTATGCTTTCTCAGCCCTCCTGTTTGACGCGATGCTGTGGTGTGATCACGGAGGGGTGCGACATTCACGCGTGCGCGAATACAATGGCCCCTCCAAGGCAGCCCCCCCACCCCCCTTTCGGATAAACCGTCAATGGCGCCTGCCCACATCACTGAGAATTTCAAAAACGTGCATTTACACAGAAAATCAACAAAGTAGTCCTAGACGCCTGCAGGCAGCAATCTCTTGACTCCCGTCCACCGATGACAGTTGTTTGGCTGCAGGCACCTAGAACTATTTCGCAGGCTTGCTCTACAAAGCCACGTTCTTTAAATTTTTAATAAGTGTGGGCGGATGGCTTTGAGGGTACTGCCGAACTAAGGGGGGTCCTACAGGCACCCTTCTCCATTTTATTCATGCGTGTGTCTATGTCGCACCCTCCCATGATCACGCCACAGGAGGGCTTGAGAAACGAGGGCTCAAAAGGCATGAAGAACCTTTGCTGCTTCACATCACGTTCTAATTTCGTCGAATGCGTAGCTGAGATCGTCTTTGGAACCGATGATGGTCTGGTCCTAGACTGAAATCGATCGTCTCAAATAAAATATACAGCTACACCTGCGTGTTGCATAATGCAGTTCTTAATATTCATCGAACGTATTTGAACGGTATCTAATGGTTCCGACCTGTAAACGAAAGCAAAAATAGCGGTCGCGATGAACTCCATAGGGGTGCAGTCGTGTTTAGCATGGATGCAGCTCCACAACGTCTTTAGAGAGCGGCTGCAAAATCCGGGCGTGTCAGTAGCTCCAGAGGCTGTCAAGAACGTAGTTCTGTACGCTCATCGCACAGAGAACTGTCGTTTTCAGCCGCGAAATGTTCGTAATTCCGCCTTCTGAAGCCTTCTCGTGTCGATTCTCGATATCTCTGAAAACTGTTCCTCTGACGTCCATAAGAAAATCGTGTAATTTCAAGGCTGACATAGCACGCAGGGGAGTCAAAAGAACGGGTGAAATGTGAGTAAGAGGGGGCGTAGCGACGTTCCCATCGTGTTACATGACCACGGTGACGTAGGGAAGTATTGCACATCACAAGAGCTTCTGAGCTCTGGCCTTTTTTTCTCATAAGTCGACACCTTGCTGTTTACAGCGTCGTCGAGTTTGAGTGTGAGTTCACAATGCGCCATGCTTTTGCACCATTACAGAAGAAGGCTGTAGGCACCTTCGAACCAGCTTTCAAACTTCTTCATCACCATGGAAGATAAGTACAGGATTTCTAAAAAGCGATCATTCATCTCTGTAGATCAGAAAAGTTTCTCTTTGTATAGGCTCCATTGCTACCCAACTGGACTATTACCTCGTCCTGCCTCTTCCTCTAATATTGGAATGCAGATCGAGGGTAACTGATTCAGAAATAAATTTTCATTTTGAGATATACTTCCTGCACTTACCTGGGTGTCTGCAACCATTGCCAGTCTACTTCCCAATCAGAAATGTATTTCTCTGTGTGATAGTTTTAATCATTTAGGAAGTTAATAGTCTCTAGGATATTAACAGACAGATTAAAGTTCGAATATACAAAGACATGATATGGCCATTCGTAGCATGCGAATGTGAAACCTGGGCGTTAAAGCGTTCTGATGAGCAGCAGTTCAGAATATCCGAATGAAGGGTGTTGTACAAAAGAGGTAATAACGGTATATGGAGATCTGTAACCACTGTTGAGCTGGGTTGTCTTATAATAACTTGACTAAAACGTGTAATTATGGTGAATGTTGGAACAACGAGGAGAATTGGAGGTCAACTGGAAGAGGACATAGTGGAGGATGATGAAGAAGTAGATAGACAGTGTGGAAGAGGACGTACAAACCTTCAGAGGATTTTTAAGAACGCACTGGAAAAGGCAGAACCTAAGCATCACACAGAGGAGAAGAAGAAGCATTAACGAAAGTGCCCTTTTCTAACAGGTAGCCACACTTATGCATCCACAATTATGCTAATCGAAGGCCACAGACAAATTGAGATAGTGTCGACATGACCCATTCTCATTTTCTGAAACTAATGTCCTTACTAAAAGCAATTGCCATAACGCGAATCAGCAAGTACAGGCGCCTTTCTGTAATTGGTAGCTGCTTTTTCAGGTTACCTTCTGCGGGGCGCTGGATCAATTACAGTGCTGGAAACAAATTTGAGGCACATAAGCTTATTAATAGCCAATAACGCCAGACTGCTCCTCGATATTATTCCCTTATTATATCATTACTGGGTCTGCTTAATATGCATGAGGGAGTGGGCATCAAAACCTGAGTTTGCCTGCACGGTGCCTGTGACCCCCATCCCAGTCCTCGTCCAGATCATTATAATCTTCGTTATGGAGCGCCCATCGTGTCCCAATAAATCCCGCCGTAAGGTGCTATTGAATAATACAGAGCAGAGCTGGACGGTGACTGCAAATGTAGAGTTTCTAACCTTCACTCAGGGGAATACTACTCGTATTCGCCCTCGCTCGGTCAACATAACATCAGTGTGCTATCGATGTACCGTAACGTCGAAAAATGTGTGTGTTGCGTCGTTAACCCAGCTTTCCTCCTTCTTCGTCCTTTACTGAGATGACTGACACTACTTACGACAAAGTATTCATAATTAATTTTTTTTAATTTTTGTATGTTGTTGCCGGCCTTGTACGAGTGCATTGCATAAAGTAAGTTACATATTATTACGGCAGGCTGTAGTATGGCCACTAAGAAAGTGTAACTACTACATTTGTGGCAGAAAGGTTAATATATTTTTCGGTAACCAAGACTGCAAGCTACGTCATGCTCGGATCGCAAGATGCACTGCCCTTCTTTAAGAATTTAATTTTGGAATAAGACAAGTAAGGGATTTTTTAGTGGTGGACACCTTGTGTCTTCCGCTAGGTCTGACTGATCTTGCCGGCTTATCTGAACAAGTTACTGATTACCGAACTCTCATAATGAATCACTCACTTTACAGGCAATACTGTTTAGATATCTATACTAGCGTGGCCACACAACAAGATGTAGATTCTAGATCTCACAAAGTAAAGACATTATTCACACAAAGTCCATTCGACAAAACTCATACAACTACAAAATTCAGATAACGTTTTGTTTTACAGGACCAACACTCAGAATAATAAATGGTGTATGTGGCCTGCATGCGCGTGTGTATGTATGTATGTGTGTGTGTGTGTGTGTGTGTGTGTGTGTGTGTGTGTGTATGTGTGTGTGTGTGTGTGTGTGTGAGTGTGTATGTGTGTATGCGTTTCTTTTATGGTTATAACACTCAAAATAATAACTGATGTGTGTGTGTGTGTGTGTGTGTGTGTGTGTGTGTGCGTGCGTTTCTTTTACAGTCATAACACTCAGAATAATAACTATGGTGTGTATGTGCGTGTGTTTGTTTTACAGGCTTAACCCTCAGAATAATAAGTGGTGTGCGTGTATGCATGCACGCGCGCGCGCACGCGTATGTGTGTGTGTGTGTGTTCGTAACACTTATAGAAATACTTTACTTTGGCTTCCAACTTACGTTTGGGGACACTACGGTGGATCAAAATGTCCAATAATGCTAAATCTTTTTCGTTATTTTCCAAATCTAGTCCGTCAGAGAACAAAACCAACGAACAAACACTTCTACACAGAGCTAGATACTATATTACGATTAGTCCCCCTTAAACATCCCAACAACAACAACTATATTACGAACTCAACAAGAGCAAGTTGAATCTGTTAACATTGACAGTCCAGTGCCGTCTGCCCAAGGTGCAGCTAAGTACATTGTAAGCTTTTATGACCTTTATTCGAAATATGTTATAAAGACGACAACAGTGCCTGCCATCACCAGAAGAATTCCTAAGATCTACATACTGACATTAGGTAAGCCTGTCACATTCCGAACAGATAAGGCTTCAAACTTTACACAACCAATGGAAAGATTTCCTACTGTATTGTAACATCACACGCGATTTGATATCAATATTTCATCCGCAAAGTAAACCAACTGATCTTATTTTGAGAGAATTTAATCGTTTTGTGTAATGCGGACGAATACTTCAACTGAACCTGCATATGCATCCCTACCGTGTGACGTTAATGCATTAAAACCAGCGTGTGCTCCTCATCGCCCCGGTTTTGTGAGTCGCGGTTCACTGAGAGAACTATGAATGGCTTGGGCATAGATCTGTTCTTGATGCCTGACGAAGCCTGGTTTCACCTGAGTGGTAATGTCTGCTAACAGAATCTCATAGATTTACCACTCAACGACCCGGCGTACAGAAGACTGTCTAGTGACCCCACAGAAAGGATCAAGCTTAAGACACTTTCACTGTTGAAAAAGAGTTCGTTGTCGGAAGATTTAAGTTAGAAACTTCATCCTAGTGTTGCCTTCCACCTAGGTTGTATGGTCTGCCTAAGTTGCATAAGGAAGGGGTTCCTTACGCCCTATTGGTAGTGATTTGGGTGCTACCACTTATAACCTGCTAAAGCATTCTGTTCTCAATCCATTTGCTGGAAAATGTGAACATCATATCTCCAATTCGGTTCATTTTATTCGATGATTGGGTTCTTTGAAGTTGGGTCCTTCAGATCTGTTAGTGAGTTTCGATGTGGTATCCCTTTTTACACGAGTTCCTCTGGAAGAGTCCCTTAGTTTGATCAGTGAAAAACTGGATGAAAAGCTGCTGAAGCTTTGTTGTCATGTGCTGACGTCCACATATTTTTTATTTAACGGTAACATTTTTGAACAGAATGACGGAGTGGCTATGGGTAGTCCTTTATCACCCATAGTCGCCAATTTATTTATGGGGGACTTCGAGGATATGGCACTGAGGGCTTCAGCTTTGCAACCAACGTGCTTCTGGAGGTATGTGGATGATACCTTCTTCGTCTGGCCGCATGGACTTCATGCTCTTAATAGATTTTTGTACCGCTACAACTGTCTTCATCTCCGTATCAAATTTACTATGGAGGTTGAAAATGATGGGATGCTTCCATTTTTAGACGTTATGGTGTATAAAAAACCAGATGGTACTTTGGGACACAGTGTTCACCGAAAGCCAACGCACACAGATTGGTATCTGCATCCTAAGAGTTGTCATCCACCACACCAACGCAGTGGCGTCCTTAGGACATTGGTACGGAGAGCATATGGCATTTCCGACGCGGGCAGTTTAACCCAAGAACTTGCGCATTTGATGACTGTTTTTAAGGAAAATGGATACTCCGAGAAGCAGATTCGTCAGGCTATGGAATTTGGACCATCTCCGGAGGTGTATGAAGAGGAACATAGATCGGTGGCCTTTCTTCCTTATGCTGGAGGCTTATCGTTTAAGATTGGACGAATTTTAAGGAATTTTAACATTAAAAGTGTGTTCCCTCCACCTTCTAAGATTAGGGCACTGCTCGGCTCTGTGAAAGATGATTTGGGGCTTAGGAAACCCGGTGTGTACAAAATTTCGTGTCAGTGTGGGAAAGCTTACATTGGCCGTTCGATTCGCACAGTGAATGACAGGTGTGTGGAACATCGCCGTCATACGAAGCGACAACAGTTGGAAATATCGGCAGTAGCAGAACACTGCTTAAATGAGGGACACAGTATGAAATTTGATGAAACTGTGGTAGTTGCCCACATTTCCCGTTTTTGGAACAGTGTCTATAAAGAGGCGATCGAAATTAGGTTGGCTGATAATTTAATCAACAGAGACAATGGGTTTCATCTTAGCAAGACGTGAAATCCTGTATTATCTCGCATCAAAATTGAATATTCTTCGGTGCGGCCCTGAGTGCGATATATCGTTGCCAGCAGTGTTCCACTAAGGGTGCCCTGTCTTGGAGGGCAGCAACCGTGATGGGCGGCGCATACGCCGTGTACTGAACGGTGGCCTATATAGGACGTCGATTTGCAGCCTGGCGTTAGATCTCAGCGGGACTCATCAGCGGAAGTAGCATTTCCTGAAGATGGCGACCAGTTGGATCGCCGAAATATCGAGTCAAGTTGATTTTAGGATCCGGCAGCAAACCCGAAGAGACTTTCAAGACTTATTACGCTGAGAAAGCCTACGTAATTACAACAGAATCACATGTTGTGGGCAACAGAGAATCCACGAAACACTATAGCATTATCAAAAGGTTGGGGTTTGATGTGCAATCCTTGCACGCCACATTATTGGCCCCATCTTCTTTCATCTTTCTTCGCCGCGATACACTGAATAATTCTGAAAGCGTTTGTGGCTACATTTACGTCCAACAGGATGGAGCACTGCCCATACATCCGGCAGAAACATGGAGCACATTTACACAGTCTTCACGCCTGTCAAATTTGTCAGCAGAGGTCAGTCTGGCCGCGGCCCTAGCTGGTCACCCAGATCTCCTGATCTGTCTGATGCAGTTACTTTGTGTGAGGAGCCATCAAGTCTAAGGTTATAGCGACAACCCTCATAGTCTTCAAGAACTGCAGTACAACATTTCGGATGAGACTGCAGCAGTTCCAGCAGTCCAGCTCGGCTCAGCCTTGTGCAAAGGGACCGATGATCTCAACAGTTTGGTCCCATAGAACTTACCACAAATTTCCAAAAATAATTTTCTTGTGCAACTAGCAGATCAAGGTCGAAAAATGTCAAGAGATGAATGGTGATCACTTTCAGCATCTACTGTAGTCAGAACTGTATTTTTCTTTCCTCTGCTGTGTTCCTTTGTGTCCTGGAACTCTGCTGCCGCACCTTGTGGGAGGTATTAAAAACCACAGGACATACGACAAGTAACTGAAAAAGTGTCAGGATGTTCTCTCCATTGGTAAGAGATTCCGGAATAGTCCCCATTCGGACATCCGTCACGGCACTGCCAAAGTAAAGGCTACCAGGAGGGAAAGGGTGAATAACCAATGCAAGGGTAACTTGCTACAAAATGGAGCGTGGAATGTCAGGAGTTTGAATGTGTTAGGCAAGCTAGGATATCTGAAAAGGGGAATGCTAAGGTTCGATATAGTTGGGGTCAGTGAAGTTAAACGGAAAGAAGACAAAGACTTCTGGTTAGATGTGTATAGGGTAATATCAATAGTAGCACAGTAGCAGAAAATGGTATAACGGTTGTGGGATTCGTTAAGAATAGGAAAGTAGGGTGGAGAGTAAGTTACTGTGAACAGTTCAATGATAAGTTTTGTCTCAGCAGAATCGACAGCAATAGTTTAGGTACAGGTGCCGACGCCGCAAGCAG
Source organism: Schistocerca serialis cubense (assembly GCF_023864345.2). Lineage (NCBI taxonomy): Eukaryota > Metazoa > Arthropoda > Insecta > Orthoptera > Acrididae > Schistocerca > Schistocerca serialis. The sequence continues at coordinate 504,952,477 of NC_064643.1, read as the reverse complement.
AAGATAAAGAATCTGGAGTTTCCTTGTTAAACTCTAATCTTCTTTCCCTCGCTCCAAACATCGAGCAATTTCCCCTGCTTACGTTGATGGACTATAATTCCTGAGACAACATGCGGAAAACATTCAAAGTATCATCCAAGTTTGCTAATTCAGCTAGGTACCGTATGTAGCAAAATGTCTATCATTTAGTGAGAAACTGCTCGGAAAAAGCATCGGTCCTGGCTTGAGTCTCCAGCCAGTCCACACATTTAATCTGTCTGGTAGTTTCACAACAGCACACACTCCACCGTGGAATTTTTTTGTAAATTTGTGGTAAGGTCTTATGGGACCAAACTGCTGAGGTCACCGATCTCTAAGCTTACGCACTACGTAAACTAACTTAAACTAACTTTCGCTAAGGACAACACACACACGTACCCATGCCCGAGGGAGGACTCGAACCTCCACGCGGATCGTGGCAAGGCGACCCTAGACCACGCGGCTACCCCGCGCGGCTTATACCGTCGAGTTAAAGATTCATTTCAGGTATAACTGTACGTTTATAGTACTTAACTGCTCAAGTTACATTTCATTTACTCATTGCTGAGTCAGTTATTCAAAGCCCGCATCTCGTGGTCGTGCGGTAGCGTTCTCGCTTCCCACGCCCGGGTTCCCGGGTTCGATTCCCGGCGGGGTCAGGGATTTTCTCTGCCTCGTGATGGCTGGGTGTTGTGTGCTGTCCTTAGGTTAGTTAGGTTTAAGTAGTTCTAAGTTCTAGGGGACTTATGACCACAGCAGTTGAGTCCCATAGTGCTCAGAGCCATTTGAACCATCAGTTATTCAACAATGGCCAATAATAAATATGGTTTCAGTTCTATTTAGTAGTATGAAAAAATTATCATATTTCAGTTCCATTTGCATTTGCTACATTGCACTTGCACATATTTTGAAACTGATTGATTTTAATTACCCCTGCTACTTGGTACCACAATTGATAAGTGAGCGATATTTGTGTAAATCGATATTCTGTTTCACTGTAATGTCCATACAAATTCCTGTGTGTGTGAACAGACGTGTATGGAATGCGTTTACTGAAGCGATGTGTGAGAGAATGTATCATATTTATTTCAGCTTCCTGCTTTGTGTTTAGATTGTGAACGCTGTGTTGAGCCATCCCCACTTTTTCTCTTTGTGAAGTAATTAATGTAATTTCTGTTACTCTCGAAGAGTATAGCTGACCGGAGCTAAATTAAGAGATGTATTCACATTTCCACCGTGTTGCCGGAAGTACAACTTGTTTGTGCTCTTATACGTACCTCGACTGTCTCCATAGGAGCCACCCACAAAATATACAAATCTCTTGAAATCTTCGAGACACATGCACTCAGCTTGACCTTTTGGCTCTGTCTACCTCCTCCAACTGACATACAGCACCTTACACAATTCTCTTTCCAGATCATCATCGGGTCCAGTACACTAATCGGAAACTCAATCCCACCACCCGATATCCTTTCCTCTATCTCCAAGCCAGGCCCCTTACCGTGCTGTTACACATTTTCACAATCTTCCATGCACCTGTTTGTCTTGTGTACCCTCTCCCCTCTCCGGTCGGTATTTTTTTTTTCCTTTGCCCTGGAGGTCATACAGCACTCTCTCAGTGTCTATGAATTTTCAAGGATTTTACGGCGTACATTTACTTAAAAATTGTCTAAATAATTTGAAATTTAATATGTTGTTTCCTGAACTGGAGCTACTATATTGGTAGTGGTGAATGAGATCTGATTAATTATTGTATGAAATCAGTTCTCTGGCTTGCATGTCTGATATGAGCTGACTTCTACAATCCTCCAGCCCATAATTCACGAAAAATGTGTGTCCTGTGGGTGGATATCTAGTGCCACACGCCTCTACTAACCAACCTGCCGAATGTATGCCACTCAAAATCTTTGCTGTATTGCGTTTCGAAAGTGGACCAACATTCTGTTAATCAGCTACAATGTTTTGGCCCATCAATATATTACACTAAAAGTAATCGTAGAGACGTAGCTAAAACGGTACATATTAACAGCCAACATCCGTGTGAATAAATGTCACTTCTTACAGTCTTCTAGCTTAAATTCAGACCCACTTTTAAATCCTGGCATCAGTGTCGCATCTCTCACTATTCATTACCATTCGCCACACTTTTCAATAATTGCTATTAATATAATAAAACATTTACTTTCTGGGCCTCATCACTATCCCCATCCGATCAGAAGATAGCTCGAAAGAGGGAGGAGAAAGACGTGTACAAGGAGAAGAGAAAGGAACGACATGTAATCGTTAACGAGTCTCATCAGCTAATGGTCAGATCTGGGCATACCTCATTGCCTTACTGACGTTGGTAATGTTTGACTATACTTCACGCCAAGTCACTCAGTTTTGTTTCTGGACACCGCGTGTCTGTCAACATGTGCTATTTTAACATGTTATTTTTTGGTCGCTTTCTTGTTTGTCTGTCTGCTCAGTACAAATATTTCAGTTGGTTTCTGAACTAGAGTGAGAACTAGATATGAGCTAGAGAACTGAAATTTTAAAATTTGTGCAGAACTGGATAACCATGTTCTCTGTCTGTTAGGTAGGGGTTGGGGGTGTGAATAAAACACGTTGTAATGCCTGACATGTAGTGTGCCCTGCTTGAAATGAGTTGTGCACATAACATCAGAATAAGTTTGAAGATGTATACATGCGGACTACACACCTGAGCAGTGAGAAGGGCAGAAGGAGGCGAACACACACAGGGAGGAGGAGGGGATGGGCAGAGGTGGAGGAAGAGATTGACAGAGAGACGTCATGGACAGACAGAGAGACGAGACGATACGGACAGAGAGAGGTATTGGAGGACGAAAGGGACACAGAGAGAATGGAAGAGGAGATGAACAGACAGAGGCGTTAGGAAGATATGGATAAAGAGAGGGTCAGATAGCCAGAGACAGTAGGAAGGAGGGCATGGACAGAGAGAAGCACGAGGAACAGATTGAGAGAGGTAGGAAAAGGAGAAAATGGACAAACAGAGAGGGGTAGGGAGAGATGGAAACAGACAGGGGGTAAGCTAACATTTCAGAATGGGTCAAACGGCTCTAAGCTCTATGGAACATCTGAGGTGATCAGTCCCCTAGACTTAGAACTACTTAAACCTAACTAACCTAAGGACATCACACACATCCATACCAGAGGCAGGATTCAAACCTGCGACCGTAACAGCAGCGCGGTTTCGGACTGAAGTGACTAGAACCGCTCGATCACAGCGGCCGGCCTATCATCAGCATTGCTTATCAGTTATATGATGATCACTTGTGGTCTTCGGCGTGACCTTATATCTAATGATGAGTGTTTGCAGTGATTCTACTTCAACAGATGATACTAATATTTACAGATCTGATGATAGTCTTATAGTCCGAAACATGTCCTAATTAATGTACTGGTGTTACAGTTATTAAACAACAAAGTTTTCTGACCTACCTGGGCCTCAAATTATTTTCGTTCCCAAGGAAAGAAATTAGAAGGGTGTAACTGGATAACTTTACTTGTGACCATTGCAAGTTAAATGAACTTTGTCTAATCTTCCCTTTAACGGTTCTAAATTAAGTTGCTTTGGTAGTATTTTTTTCTTTTTTTTTTTTTCGAGAGCCGACACACTCAAGAATTACGGTCGTCCAGCAACACGCCGCATTCGCCGTCAAGAGGGTTGCCGTACTACCATCCGTCCGGGGTGCCAACGCTGAGATGCCCAGTAAAGATTAGGATTGGGCCCTTCCATCACAAACGGCAGCAATTGCCACCCGCTGTAATTTATACGGGCGCGGCGTAATGAGCGGCCGGCTATCTGAGGCATCGGCCGCCGTGTTTACGACGCGGGACGCGCTGTTGGGCCCTTTACGGCGGCCGTCTTAGGCTGCCGGCCTGCCCTGTCGAGGCGCTATTGCGTACGGCGGCACTTCCATCATCGACGTGATCTAACGCCGATGGGAGGCGAGACCAGAAAAGTCTCGTAAAAGGTGTTTCCAGCCCCCAGGCTATCAATGCACTGCCTGACCCATTACGTCGCTCAGAACGCAAAGCCATCACCTACGATACTCCATCACGTCTTGTCCAATCGGATAGATGAGCCTCTACATATACAACTACATCTGTATTCCACAAGCTGCCTCATGGTGTGTACCTGAAGGTACTTTGGAAATTTCTGTTATTCCGCCTATCCTTTTCCATTCGTGAATGATGCTTGACAGTGTTTAGTAATCCGCCTTGTTCTAATTTCTTTGATTTTTCCATCACGGTTATTCCACAAGACATACGTGGAAAGAAATCATATATTGCCTGCACGTTCGTGGGAAAGTAAATTTTCACCATTTGAAAGTAAATCTTTCCGTGATGCAAAATGCCCCTGTAGTGATGCCTGGCCTGTGGCGAACCGCACCACTGTTATTTGAATCGTCTCTGTATCCCTTATTAATCCCATCAGATAATAAGCGTTTGAGTCTGGCGATAAATAATCATTCAAACCAGTATACTGTAAACTATTCCTTTCTGGTAGAAATTACGTTTTCTTAAGATTCTGACGTCGAGCCTCAGCCTGGAATCTTCTTTTCCATTTTGTTGTGGTCGTCCCCCTTTATGTCTCTCTGTTCTTTTACTCCGACAATAATTACTGTCTCCATCGATTTATCACCTAATATGTAACCTTACACTAACGGATTTTCCGCTTATTTACGCGAAATACGTTACATTCCGTTATGTTAAGGGTCAGCTGCTAGCTCCTGCATCAAGTGTCGATTCCTTCCAGGATTTTTGGCTTCCTCTGTATGTTGACCTTGCAATTTCCTCATATAGGAAAGTGCCTTTCACGAAGTACGTCACGGAGCCTCTGTTATTTATATAATATATCGTTTGTATAGGGTGTCAGTGGTGTAGGTAGAGATATTGTGATAGATGGTATCTTGCCGGCCGGTGTGGCCAAGCGGTTCTAGGCTCTTCAGTCTGGAACCGCGCGACCGCTACGGTCGCAGGTTCGAATACTGCCTCGGGCATGGATGTGTTGATGTCCTTAGGTTAGTTAGGTTTAAGTAGTTCTAAGTTCTAGGGGACTGATGACCTCAGATGTTACGCCCCATAGTGCTCAGAACCATTTGAACCATTTGAACCATAGATGGTATCTTAATGTGTACCAACTTTAGTGTGTAAGTATTTTTCTCTGCACCCGTTTCCCCACAAACACATCACTACAGTACTACCTGATGTTTCCAGCACGGTTGTAACTGCACCGCAAAATGGACTAAGCCCATCAGTATAGATTATCTTTTTGCCTCCACGTGTCCATACCTCAATACCTAACCTATTTCACGGGGGAAAATAAACTTTAACGACTGTGCCACACACACACTAAACAAAAAACACACTAGTCGTAATAGATATAATTATTAATTACAAATGAAATTAGTATTGATGTAATTTTGTTCAATACACTGTCCTGTCTCCACTAGAAATATTTTCACTTACACCCCCAGCACCTTGCACACATAGCGACCAGTAACAGCCCTATAGCACTCGCCTGGGATATCCTGAAATTATTTCTACAACTCATATATTCCTCTTCTCAAGTACGACGTGTCGAACCCCTGATTGATGCTTGCTAAGCTCTTCTCTTGTTACCAAGAGCTTACTGAGTATGGAACCAGAGTTTTGTGATTTGGCAGAGTGATTTTGTACAGTTGAACATTTACAAGGAATGGAACCGCAAAGGAGTGTGGGCAGTTCTGCTATTATCGAAGAATCATTCTACAACCTCAGATGCACTCTCAGTAATTCCAAGAACGGAACATTTCCCCACTTTCCTTGAGGGGCACGTTGGTCACGAGTGTATAAAACCGCTGAGTAAGAAAATTTGTTGAGAATGGTGTCTGATTTTGCGGTAAATGAATGTATCCGTCAAGTCATTGTCGTTCATTCACTGATCTTGGCTGTTTCCCTAGATTTTTTTTGTTTCTTTTTTAGGTAGCCGCTAAGAAGTATGTTTCCACAGCACATGACGATATACGGCTGCCATACTGCAAAGTCTACAACACTACCTAGTGTCAGAAATTTGAACTACTGGTAAACGTGACGTCAGCCTCGGTTATAAAGCAATATGCCAGAAAAGTAACTGCCACAATAACCCATTTACTAAAGTGGATGACGAGCTGAAAGTAGTGATATCTTTCTAACCTTTGAAGAACGCCATTCGGAGCGAGAAACGGCAGAAAATGAAATTGCTTCCAGCACTACTAACAAGGCAGCAGTACCATGTGTCAATAAAGGATCCTCTTGAAACTCGGTGAATGTGTAGAAGAGGAAAAATAGTGAAGAACGTACTTTTTTGGTTTGTGTCAAATTTCCATTTTAGGGGGAAACCTCCACCCAAAATTTAAATTCGTGTTTTAGGTTTAGAGGGAATGTCTTCGAAAAGATGATGTATAAAAAATGTGTTTCATATAAAGGTTGGTATATAATTAATATTCTTGAAAAATGTAAAATAAACTTTTGTATTAATGTGAAATTTTGTAGAACTATTAATCAAATCACGAGATAAATTTAAGAAGCTTTCAGGCCATATGTATCATTGTAATAAAGCTAGTTTCCTGAAAAATATGCTGCACACACTGTAATGTTAGAGTATTTTCAACATACCTAACTAAATATCTAAACATTCATTACTATTGTAATTATTTCTTTTACTTACATTTGTCTTATGTTTTAAATTGTTATGTTACGTACAAATTCATATATATTTTTTAAAATTCTACCCGTTTCTCAACCGTGTATTCTTTTAAGTGAAAATGATAAGCTACTTATTGTTATAACAGAAGATAATTACGGTTATGATAAACTGTAAAGCCATTCTCAAAACACAACTTTTTTTACGTTATACACATAAAATTAACGAAATTTTTGCACGTAATACACACGATGGAGAAGGCAATATAAAGCAAAGTTTAGCAAGGTCGCAACCTGTCACAGGTGATACTCTAGATATCCTGATTTGTATGGGGCATATTTCAGTACACTGGTAAACTTTACCGAAGAGAATTGATTATGTACTAATGACTGCAGCTTCATTGTATTGCTTCTCAAGTGGAGATTGACATCATAATCATTCAGTGTCATTCAACAGAACTAGATCTGAAAATATTCTTATAAAGCTCTTCCAGGATCGAGAGCTGTATACGTCCTACGGCTGTACCTGTGTCGTCAAGCCCATTGGGATCACAAGATGAGCAAGTTCCTTGCCCTCAGGTACGATGCTCTTAACGGTTCTTTCACACTGACCACAACAGCAAAATACGGATATTTCTCCAACACTGGGAAAGAAACTATCTCTCTAATACGTTTCGACGTAATCAGGCTTTTGTTTACCAGATTTCGATGCTGTCACAAGGACAGTTCTGACCTCAAAAAGAGACACTCGAATTCTCGGGCCAAAATACCCTTTAGTTAAAACTATGAAAAATGGATGGTTAGTGACCTAAAAACCGTTTTCAGCGTCGTACCCGTGGGCAAGAAACACTGGGGAACGCAAAGGGCTTGATGGTAAAAGTACAGCTGTGGAACTTATTCAACTTCCTACGTCGGAGGAACTGTGTGAGAAGATTTTCAGACTTAGGTCTTTTGAATTATTATGACGTCAATCTCCACTTGAGAAACAATACAATTAAGCCTCATTCACTAGTAAATAATAAATTCTCTTCGCCAGGGCTTACAGATCTACTGAAATAAGCCTGACACATATCAGGATATTTAGAGGATGACCCGTGACAATTTGAAATCCTGCTGAACTTTGTTTTATATTGTCTTCTCTATAGTGTATATCACGTGAAGAAATTTCGTTTACTTTACGTTGCGTTTTAAGGAATTCCCTACAGACTGTCATCATTGTAATTATTCTGTATCAGAACAATGAGTTACCTATTATTCTCAGTTAACAATATACACAAATGTGAAATAATAAACTAAAAGCAAAAAATACATGAATGTAATATGTAAAATAACAATTTTAAAATATGAAATAAATATAAATAAATTAGGTAATAAGAATAATAATGAATATTTAGATATTTTAAGTGGGGACTATTAAAAGTACTCTGAAAGCATACTGTGTACAGCAAATTTTCGAAAAATGACATTTCAGGCACCAGTCTTATTAAACAGGGATGTATAGGGCTTTAAAGCTTCTTTAGCCTATGTTGTAACAAAATTTTTCATTTTTCAAAGTTAATTAATGGTTTTGGAGTGTTTTGCAAAATTTCGAATTTTATATGATAACGTTTTTTAAATCCATCTAAATCTAAAATTTCAAATTATCTTTTGGGAAGCGTTTTTTCCCCTAAAAGTGAAATTGGGCATAAAAATACGTATATCATTACTTTGCCCCCTCTACACATATACATCAACTTTCATCGAGATCCTTTATTCACACTTGGGAATGATCCCTTTAATTCTGCTGCTGTCTTCAATAAAACAAAAAATTGGATGTTCAGTTATTTAAAAAAAATAACAAAATAGCCACTAACAGACTGTTACCTTCCGGTGTAACTATTTGTCTCCAAGATATGCTGATGCAGTTATGTGGAGACCCCATCCTCCCATTACAGTGACCTGGTCCCAAATTTTCCCACCCTAATGCCTGATTATCATGGTGCTTTCAAGTATTACTATTTATCAAAAAAAAAGTTGATTTATGATGTTGTTGCTATTATAACTACTTATTTTCAGCAGTCAATCACTATGTTGCTTCCAGCAGCGCAACGTTCGAGCATGGATCAGCAGCAGCAGTTTTCGAGCAATTAACTTATTCGTACTGTTCCAAGATAATGATTCATTTAAATACCTTAATACTATTACAGTGCCAGTTACATCAAAGATGTGAAAGTCCTTGACGTTGTGGTATATATCGATTATACCGAGTAGCCTACATCACAATTGCATCTTTGTTGGATGCTGCAGAATCGTCTTATTTTAACTGTAGTTTTTATAGCAATATTCTATATAGCAGTAGGGTGCCCACAGAGGGCACAACTATTACACATCGTAGTTCACTGTTTTTATCCAAAATATAAATAAGCTGTAGACGTACTAACTATCTGTTAATCAGACATTTAAATGAATCAATTTTATGTTATTAGTGTATTTCCTACTTTTATACTTTGACGATGGCGTCATATTATGAACGCTGATTGGCAGTTGTGAAGTAGTGTGACAGGAAGTAGGCGGAGCCTCTGCATATTTAAGCTCGTGCTCAGCACTCATAACCATCAGTTGACTGCGTAGCAGCGAGGAGAGCTCCGCCTACCATCCTAAGGGAGCCATGGGTATAATTAATTTTATCTTGTTAAATTTTGACATCATTAGACACTTTCATTTTATTTAAAGATTGGTATATAGTATTTCTTAAAATTTAGCCACAGGTCTGATGATGGTTTTGTAGAAAGAACCGAAACCGGCTACCTATATCATTAAAACATACATGATGTGATCAAGACTGAACTTTAGTCAAAATATAACAATTAATTGATCACTGCTTTCCAAAAATGTTTACCAAAATTGTAGTAATTTTCTATTGAATAGTTAATGCATCTCTGCTTCGATGATCTCCTGTATCTCCAGTCATAACACCTTCAATGCCTTCACAGAAGTTAGCAGTGAGGGCGAATGCCCTACAGTGAAACGACTTAGTGTCAAGAAACACGGCAGTGTTACTCATTGCTACTGTGGCAATAAACTGACTACTGCACTCATACAGAACTTACATTTACCCTGTATATGGCGAAGGTGTTAAATAAATATGCTTAAAATATTGCAACACTGCTAGCAAAAGAATTTACATAAGCAGCTGACGGCAGTTTGCTCGCTCAGTCATATGAGTGAGTAAAATTCAGTCTTGAAACTTCCTGGCAGATTAAAACTGTGTGCCCGACCGAGACTCGAACTCGGGACCTTTGCCTTTCGCGGGCAAGTAAAGTTTGGAAGGTAGGAGACGAGGTACTGGCAGAAGTAAAGCTGTGAGTACCGGGCGTGAGTCGTGCTTCGGTAGCTCAGTTGGTAGAGCACTTGCCCACGAAAGGCAAAGGTCCCGAGTTCGAGTCTCGGTCGGGCACACAGTTTTAATCTGCCAGGAAGTTTCATATCAGCGCACACTCCGCTGCAGAGTGAAATTCTCATTCTGGAAAATTCAGTCTTATCGTACAGTTTAGCTACTCTCCGTATAGCAAGAAAGCAGTCACATAAGTATAAGTGCTAAAGGAGACGATTGTACTCGGAAAAACCAAACAGATGTACACATCCTCTTCTCCCTTACTGGTATGGTAAAATCAATACCTATTTGCAAATACATACATACATATATATATATATATATATATATATATATATATATATATATATATATATACTGCTGCTGAACATTAAACAGAAGTTTAGTTAAGTGTGTCAGTGGTGAAATGGCTTCAGACTGCAAGTTCATTCCAGTAGTGATATTCGAAAACTCCAAAACTCCAAACACAGTGACGCCAAAGCAATACTTTCCAGAGATGAATGGAACTCCCTGTGTGATAACTCGCTGCAGACTGAGTCAGTATTCCACTGAAACACACAGTCACAATCAGTACAGTTGGACGACCATACCATTACATAAGGAGACTTCTGAACGCTAAATTCTGTGAGAGCAGGAACATAACTTCAAAAACTTAATATATGCTAATTATGCAATCCAGCAGGGGCTCCACCACAGACGTAGCTGGAAAAACACCGTTTACAGATTCTGCCAGAGATTATGAATCAATTTACTGGAGCGAAGATGACAAATACCATACACACGATCAGAGGAAGCGGTTGCTTCACTGTACATCTGCTGGTTATCGGGTGGACGGAACTACGTATGATGCAACTGTGTTTGGCACTGGCATGGAGTTACTTTCCATATTTAAAAACATTTATACAATGGGCATTCAGCAAGAAATTGAGCACACTGTTTTCCGAAGAGAGGATGGTTTTATTCAGAATACCAATACGCCGTATTATTCTCAACTCCTTTGGCTACAAAACCCTATTTTCCAACATAACTACGTTGCAATGCAATGGTCTTACCCCACTTTGCTGCGAGGGTATTTATTCCTGCAAGGTAGCACTCTACTGACTGACGTCAGCGCCAACGTCTTGCTTCATCATCCGCATACTGCTTCCTATGTAGCGCATACTTCATTGGGAGAAACAGATGAAAGTCGGAGGGTATGATATCTGGACTGCAGGGTGGATGAAGAAGAGCAGTCCAATGAAGATTTGGTGAGCTCCTCTTTGGTCTGTGGATTTTTGTGAGTTCTTGCATTGTCATGGAGAAAAAGAAGCTCTTTTGCATTTTTGTGGCACAATACACTTCAGAGCTGATTGTTGCACCATGACGGACGACATCAAATAGAATAACCCCTTCAGCACCCCAGAAGATTGTCGCCATGACGTTGCTGGCTGAGGGTGCGGCATTGAACTGTTTCTTCGGAGGACAGGCGATGTGGTGCCAATCCATGGAATGCCGTTTTGTTTCCATTTCGAAGTGATAAACCCATGTTTCATCACTTGTTATGATGTTCGACAAAGAGCTGTCAGTTATCCTCATAACGCGCAAGCAATTCTGCGCAGATGGTCCTTCGTTGCTGTTAATGGTCTTCTGTGAGGCGGCGAGGAAACCAGCGGGCATACACTCTCGAGTATCGCAACAGGTGGATGAGAGTGTCACCACTACCAACAGCTGAGGAGCGAGGTGTTTGCTTGTGATCCGTCGATCACATCGAATGAGAGTATCTTCATGTTCTAACAATGCAGGAGTCACAGCGGTGTGCGGCCGGCCAGCATGTGAAGATCGGAGAGGTTTGCACGATCATATTGCGACAATGACAGACCCTTTGCCCAATTACACCACAATTTCTTTCATTTCCAGGTCTCCGTAGACATTCTGCAAGCGTCTAAGAATATCTGGGATGCTCTGGTTTTCCGCCAAAAGAAACGCAATGACATCTCTCTGCCTGGAACGCACCTCTTTTGCAGACGCCATTTCGAGGTTAAGTATCGAGCGGCCTCCTATGGGAACTTCGTGAAACTATAGAAGTGAAGCGGAAATACTCCACGACATCGCACTACGAATTTCGCATTTTTTCAACAGAAATTTACATAGAAAAAAAGAGTTGCATTATTTACTGAACATCTCTCGTGTATTCCTAAAATTCACTCCTCCAGCATCTCAGTTAACAACAAATATTTGCGTATATAACACAAAAAATTACTTTTTTCACCAAAAAAATTAGTATGTATTGAAAATGTGAAACGACTTGAAATAAAATGTATCAAGATTACCAGTATCGCCAGTAATTCATAAAATGTAAGCTTTCGCGGTTGGTACTAAAATCACTTGAAACTTCCAGGCTAATAGGTCATGGTCGACATATATGTTACAAAAAGGTACGGCCGAACTTTCAGGAAACATTCCTCACACACAAATAAAGGAAAGATGTTATGTGGAAATGTGTCCGGAAACGCTTAATTTCCATGTTAGAGCTCATTTTAGTTTCGTCAGTATGTACTGTACTTCATCGATTGACCGCCAGTTGGCCCAATTAAAGGAAGGGAATGTTGACTTCGGTGCTTGTGTTGACATGCGACTCATTGCTCTACAGTACCAGCAACAGGCACATCAGTACGTAGCATCAACAGGTCAGTGTTCATCACGAACGTGGTTTTGCGGTCAGTGCAATGTTTACAAATGCGGAGTTGGCAGATGCCCATTTGATGTATGGATTAGCACGGGGCAATAGCCGTAGCGCGGTACGATTGTATCGAGACAGATTTCCAGAACGAAGGTGTCCCGACAGGAAGACGTTCGAAGCAATTGAGCTTCGTCTTAGGGATCACGGAACATTCCAGCCTACGACTCGCGACTGGGGAAGACCTAGAACGACGAGGACACCTGCAATGGACGAGGCAATCCTTCGTGCAGTTGACGATAACCCCTTATGTCAGCGTCAGAGATGTTGCTGCTGTACAAAGTAACGTTGACCACGTCACTGTATGGAGAGTGCTACGGGAGAACCAGTTGTTTCCGTACCATGTACAGCGTGTGCAGGCACTATCAGCAGCTCATTGGCCTCCACGGGTGCACTTCTGCGAATGGTTCATCCGACAATGTATCAATCCTCATTTCGGTGCAAATGTTCTCTTTACGGATGAGGCTTCATTCCAGCGTGATCAAATTGTAAATTTTCACAGTGAACATGTGTGGACTGACGAGAATCCGCACGCAGTTGTGCAATCACTTCATCAACACAGATTTTCTGTGAACATTTGGGCAGGCATTGTTGGTGATGTCTTGAATGGGCCCCATTTTCTTCCACCTACGCTCAGTGGAGCACGTTATCATGATTTCATACGGGATACTCTACCTGTGTTGCTAGAACATGTGCCTTTACAAGTACGACACAACATGTGGTTCATGCAAGATGGAGCTCCTGCACATTTCAGTCCAAGCGTTCTCAACAACAGATTCGGTGACCGATGGATTGGTAGAGGCGGACCACTTCCATGGCCTCCACGCTCTCCTGACCTCAACCCTCTTGACTTTCATTTATGGGGACATTTGAAAGCTCTTGTCTACGCAACCCCGGTACCAAATGTAGAGACTCTTCGTACTCGTATTGTGGACGGCTGCGATAAAATACGCCGTTCTCCAGGGCTGCATCAGCGCATCAGGGATTCCACGCGACGGAGGGTGGATGCATGTATCCTCGCTAACGGAGGACATTTTGAACATTTCCTGTAACAAAGTCACGCTGGTACGTTCTGTTGCTGTGTGTTTCCATTTCATGATTAATGTGATTTGAAGAGAAGTAATAAAATGAGCTCTAACAAGGAAAGAAAGCGTTTCCAGACGCATGTCCACATAACATATTTTCTTTCTTTCTGTGTGAGGAATGTTTCCTGAAAGTTTGGCCGTACCTTTTTGTAACACCCTATATATATATATATATATATATATATATATATATATATATATATATATATATGTGTGTGTGTGTGTGTGTGTGTGTGTGTGTGTGTGTCAACCATGGCCTATTAGTCCAGAAGTTTTAAGTGATATCGCTAGAAATTCTTTTTATTACTACTTCCTGTTTTGTCAGATCTACTCTGTTGTCGTTGGATCTTGTAATATTACATTATGTAAATGCTTTTTACAACACTGAAAGTGACATAGTGATCCTTCAAAAATAATACAACCTTCAGATGGCCCCCAACGATTGACGCAATGTGAAACATACATAACAAAAAAGTGTTGTGTACATTGTAAACACGAAGAAATGAATAGGGAAAAAACTGTGAGCTGTTTTACAATATTGTTGTTCTTCACTTATGAAATATGCCCTCTAAGCCTATAAGTTTTATATTCATTATGATGGTAGGTGCCAGGAAAGAAAAAAATTTTTCACAAAATAAAATTTTTTACTTTGAAATGCATTCATACATATTCACGTACATTATTGTCCAAATATTCATGTTTATATGCCCTGAATTCGGTCTGTGTTGTATTTAATCCTACTGGGGCAATTACATTCGTTGGTATCCCTTCAACATATTTGTCATCCACAGAGTTCACACTTATATGAACAAATTTTATAGATTGTTTTACATGTGAAATTATTTATACATGGCCTAGCTGGTCTAACTTCACTTCGTTGGCATGCAGATAGGTAACAAAGTCATGGAACGGCACTTTAACCTATTTTTGTCAGCAACACGGTCTGTCTGACGTGACCATTACTGCACAATACATTTCCTGTAAATTCACTACACATGACTGCTTAATGTACTACATGGCTACACCATCAGTTATTAACTCGAGTATCACCGTTTAACATGTGTATATTCGACTACACCACACAAGTAGTGTACCTCTCGCCATGCACAGCACACTTCACTGCCACTTCATTGCATATTCTCTACTTGATAACAACTTCAAAATCGCTGTCTGATTTTAGCTGCATACTCACATGTTGTAAACCACTTGTCGTTAAATGGTAGGTATTAATGAAAAGCAGTGGCAGCATACTACTAGTAGCAATCATAGTAGCATCACTAAACTGCTGTTTCGATGTTCCTCGCGCTGTTGCTGGCTGTGGTCGATCGAAGGTCGGTTGGTGTGGGAGTTCAAATGCATACTGTGCTGTGACTGCTAGTTGAACTCTAACAGGTTGGGGAGTTCAGTTGCTAAGGCTGCTACTCGTGACTGTGTGCAGTCATGCAGGTTTGCAACAGTAATAATACAGTAACGTAAGTATGCGCAGATATACATAATAACAGCAGCAATAATAATAATAAGAATAATAATAATGGAAAAGTACGTACTTTCAAAAGCAGTCATCGTATTCTTCCTGACTGCTCGCTGCTGCTGGAGATGCTTCTTCATGATGGTCCATACAGTTTGAGATAATGGAGGCAAGTGGCTCTGACACTGCTCGCACAATTGGTAGTATGGATGTGGCACTCCATGTGGAGCAGGCCTTGGGGAGAGGGGGAGAGGGGCAGAGGGTGAGTGACAGAGCCGAGACAGAGCAGGCAATTACACTACTGGCCATTAAAATTGCTACACCACGAAGATGACGTGCTATAGACGCGAAATTTAACCGACAAGAAGAAGATGCTGCGATATGCAAATTATTAGCTTTTCAGAGCATTCACACAAGGTTGGCGCCGGTGGCGACACCTACAACGTGCTGACATGAGGAAAGTTTCCTACCGATTTCTGATACACAAACAGCTGTTGACCGGCGGTGCCTGGTGAAACGTTGTTGTGATGCCACGTGTAAGGAGGGTAAATGCGTACCATCCCGTTTCCGACTTTGATAAAGGTCGGATTGTAGCCTATCGCGATTGCGGTTTATCGTATAGCGACATTGCTGTTCGCGTTGGTCGAGATCCAATGACTGTTAGCAGAATATGGAATCGGTGGGTTCAGCAGACTAATACGGATCGCCGTGCTGGATCCCAACGGCCTCATATCACCAGCAGTCGAGATGACAGGCATCTTATCCGCATGGCTGTAACGGATCGTGCAGCAACGTCTCGATCCCTGAGTCAACAGTTGGGGACGTTTGCAAGACAACAACCATCTGCACGAACAGTTCGATGACGTTTGCAGCAGCATGGACTATCAGCTCGGAGACCATGGCTGCGGTTACCCTTGACGTTGCGTCACACACAGGAGCGCCTGCGATGGTGTACTCAACGACGAACCTGGGTGCACGAATGGCAAAACGTCATTTTTTCGGATGAATCCAGGTTCTGTTTACAGCATCATGATGGTCGCATCCGTGTTTGGCGGCATCGCGGTGAACGCACATTGGAAGCGTGCATTCGTCATCGCTATACTGGCGTATCACCCGGCGTGATGGTATGGGCTGCCATTGGTTACACGTCTCAGTCACCTCTTGTTCGCATTGACGCCACTTTGAACAGTGGACGTTACATTTCAGATGTGTTACGACCATTGGCTCTACCCTTCATTCGATCCATGCGAAACCCTACACTTCAGGAGGATAATGCACAATCGCATGTTGCAGGTCCTGTACGGGCCTTTCTGGCCAGCACATTCTCCAGATCTGTCACCAGTTGAAAACGTCTGATCAATGGCGGCCGAGCAACTGGCTCGTCACAATACGTCAGTCACTACTCTTGATGAACTGTGGCATCGTGTTGAAGCTGCATGGGCAACTGTACCTGTACACGCCATCCAAGCTCTGACTGAATGCCCATGCGTATCAAGGTCGTTAGTACGGCCAGAGGTGGTTGTTCTGGGTACTTCTTTCTAAGGATCTATGAACCCAAATTGCGTGAAAATGTAATCACATGCCAGTTCTAGTATAATAGATTTGTCCAATGAATACCGGTTTGTCATCTGCATTTCTTCTTGGTGTAGCAATGTTAATGGCCAGTAGTGTACATAAGAGCGCAGCGTCAGGGGTTGAGAAAGATAAAAGGTCACAAGTTCATTCAGAAACCATAGTCTTATACTATTGATGCTGTCCGGGCAATTTTTATTATGAATTGGCAAGATCGTACACCAAACACTGAAACTCAGGAAAAATTTGGTATATAGTCTACGCTTTCGAGAATAGGTGAGTGCAAGTTACCAGAAGCGTTGCTGTAATTGATTTCATTGTGTCCAGCATAAAGTTTGCACAGTACACCTGTGCTGCAAGTATATACTGAAAGGAATCCGAGCTTTCCGTAACGTCACCCCGAGAACCAAATCTCCCTTTTTTCACCAGGGCGTGAATGGAAACGCAAAATCAAAGGATGTGTTGGAGTATTGGAAAAACATATGCATAACAGCTTAACTCCAAACTTTACATGACAGAAAGAGGTCTGCACAGTGAACGATAGCATCCAGTTGTCCTACCCGAACCGCTAACGCCCTTCCGACACGACGCTCGCCTTTTCTAGTCACATTCGTGATCATTTCGAAAGATACACGAAGCGTCACTATCAGAAGAAGTGTCGACGAATTCATCATCATCAGCGTCATCACCGTTGTTGTTACTTTTTGTATCTAACAGTTTATCACTTTATTCTTTGTCTTTCCCTCACCGCTTTCCTTCCATCCATACTTTCAAATTTTGGTTTCGTTACACCCTTTTCCGAAAATTCTTAGAAGTCATCAGGCGGTCATTAATTTATTTTTGCATTCGGGCACTTGGAATTTTTTTACGATGTAGCATTTAACATTCTTTTATTTTCTGTTTCCTTATGTCGAAAGTACTGCAATATTTTACAAACAACATTTTATTTTGCACCGTAGCTGTTATTAAATGTGTTGATTCATCACGGTCGCGATTTCGGTCTATTATGCCATTTTCAGGCGACAGCTCACTACGAAGTGAGTTAATGCTTCATTCCTTTTAAGAGGACACAGTTCTCGCATCAAGATGGGAGTCTTCGCCATTTCCATTAAATAGTGCAATAGATAATGCAACAATTGGTACTGAACTTTCTTCGTGACAGTCTATAAGGCAACGAAAAATATGACTTTTTGTAATAGCTTTGAATGTGTGTAAGTACTAGATAAAATAGTAAGTAGCGTGTAAACAAAACTACGAAAATATATAAACACATGAAAGACACCCGTCTGGTGGGAGGAAAGTATATTTTTTGTTTTCGCTTACTGTGAGAGGCACCCACATGCCTTGCTCATACTGTGGCATCAAGCAGTCAGGCCTGCAAGACGAGTGGTCTGCCAAGCGAGTGGATTTATTCTTATTTGTCGAGTAACATGAACTCTAGTACTCACAATTAAGTTACAAATTATTCTCCTGTATGAATATTACGCAACGGAAACGCACAACTGACTATTAGTAATTTACACAACTCTGACTGTTCACTACACACTGGCAATACCACATTTTCTTTTTTATTTAACAGCTTTGATCAACATGTGGCCATCACACTGAATATGAATGGCGCACACATTATAAATTCTGGATATCATGGCAACACACAATTCGAAGGAAAAGGCCACCAATCTTTTTCTTCTCACTATCTTATTTATTCCGATAAATTCTATAACCTAAACACACAATTTCAATAACCTACAACAATAACTCATGAGAAATTCGGCCCAGAGGGCATGGCTTTACATTGGTGACTCTCTATCTTATGGTCTCGTAATTCTTTAACGCTACAGTGCACTTTCTGGATAGGATGGTGGATCTTTTGCTATATCTCACACTTCGACTCTCACAACAATCATCACGAAACTTTCCTCCAGACCGAGCGGTACAAAAGGAACATGCGTAACCCACTACCTCTGAAACTACCTTGCTACTCTCCCATGCAAACCACACATACTTAAATTACATTACATACACCACACTGCAACATGGAATACAACATAAGGAATAGTCACAACATTATAATCACATCACTTTCAGCTTTCCCACTTCAATTAGTATTCATCCCAGTTCCACACGACACTGCCCCACTTCGTAACTTTTCTTTCCTACTACGAGCTCTGGACGATATATGCACGTCTTCCTGTGCAATGCAAGCCATGTGGCGTTGCTGGATAGACGGCTGACTCACCTTGCTTCTCTCTCAGAGTGTTATAGTTTGAATGAAGCGTCACACGGAAACATAACACGCAAAGTAATATTAAGAACATATTCATCACACACGCGAGTCCTCAACTGATACCATGAACGAGTACTTCTCTTTATCCTTTGTCTCATACACAGATTGAGACTCACACAGTACTCACCACGTGGAAGTACTCGTCTCTAATTTCAAGTCCTGCACACGCCATTTCTTAAATATTTCCAACTTATAGTACACACGCTAGTAATTCAGCTTAACTTAAGCACTCGGAAGTATTTCAACTTATTGCCACACGTGGTTTCATTGTGACCGTTGGTCACTTCCCAAGATTACTACGATCCCCTTAATATTACCTGCCTGACATTTAATTCTCCCAACAAAAGTTCCTGAAATAGAGAAATTATTATTCTAAACTAC
Source organism: Schistocerca serialis cubense (assembly GCF_023864345.2). Lineage (NCBI taxonomy): Eukaryota > Metazoa > Arthropoda > Insecta > Orthoptera > Acrididae > Schistocerca > Schistocerca serialis. The sequence continues at coordinate 504,932,887 of NC_064643.1, read as the reverse complement.
TCTTAAGTATTTCACATGCATACCACGTCTCCATTCTTTTGTCTTTACGGAGCACACCTAAGACAGGTCTTACCAACACTAGATCCAGCGGCAGAGTGCCGAAACGTGGCTGTTCTTCAGGTCATCTCGCACCTCCGCCGAGGTGGAGGAAGACCATGCTACCCACTGGTCAGCCACATTTCAGGCGCTCAAAACTCCGGTAAATTTCATCTCTTTGGTTCCACCAAAGGTGACCAAAGGACCGTCTCAAAGATGATCATATATTCACATTCACTATCTGCAGTTAGCAGACGACCATACATTCATTCATTTCGCAGAGCTCACCAAATTGGATGTAGGGATTTATTTTGTGGGAGTGCACATGTGATCAATTAAATAAATAAATTGTTACTCTTTCCCACACTGGTATCCAGCTTCGCTGTATTAATTGAAATTGAGTTATTATTAGAAAAAAATATGTTGTTATGACAAGAATAAGGAAGAATGTTGTACCTATTTTCAACGTCGGGCGGTACTGTACCCTTTCAACTGTCGTCATCTTAATTTTTTAGAAATAACATCTTTGTTGTGTGGTAATTAGGCAACTTATTCCTGACTCTTCTTTCGTACGGCAGCTTACATTATCTGCCACAAAAGTCTTACCAGTATCTCCTACGCAACAGCGTTTCCACTTCACTGCCAAGGGGTAAAGTTCCTCACTGAACGAATAGTTTGTGCTGCTAATGAAGTAGTTTCGATACGTTCACTTCATTACTGCGTTCCAGAATATAAAGCAGAGCTTATTATCTGAGCAAAGTGATTAAAGCTTTTAATTTGCCCGATACTTTAGCAGTTTCCGTTACAAGCTTTCTGTAAAACGGCTTCACGTCGCTCCGGCTTCCGGCGCATTTTAATTAAGTCTGTTTTTGTTCGCCGCGTCTTGCGTTACCGGGTATAAAATTCCCCGATGAAAAGAATTAAATGAAGAGTTTCCGCATTATGTAAATTGGTGCCTCATTTCCGTCCCGTAGATTAGAAATTTCAGCAGTTTCAGTTACATCGGATTCACGAAACGTTGTCATTCACGACTTTCCATTCTGCTGTAAGTATTATCTCCTTCATTCGAGACAGGGCATGCAACAATCCTGGCACAACGGTGGAGAATTAAGTTCTTCAGTGCTCCTGTTGAAAGGAATCCAGTTTATATCACACTGATATCATCATCTAGTTTTACAATACTGATTCTCGGTGCATTTCTCTCTGCTTCGTCTTCAAGGGTTTTTTGAGTTCACGTCACCCGAAATACAAGAAAATAGAACGAAACGCATTCACAGGTATCGGGAATAAAACTGATTTACTTTGTTTGTTTCGACATTTTCTGTTGTGGCAAGAACGAAGAGCTAGCGGCAGCTACCGTGCGATACCTGTATTTTTTCTACTGATTTGTGCCAACGCAGTTTACTGACCACTTGCTTAAAAGTATGGAGGTCCACCTTTCATTGCAGGAGCAATTGTGTGTGGCAGGATGACGAAAATTATTTGGTGGCAAGTTTCCGGAGGCATGTGGCACAAACCACATCGCCTTATAAACCCAGTATTTTGTCCTCGACAGCGAGTGTTCATCAGAGACAAGGGTATTGTCAGGAGTGCCTCAGGCAAGTGTGAAAGGGCTGCTATTATTTTCTCTCTACATAAATGATCTGGCGGACTGGGTGGGAAGCAATCTGCTGTTGCCTGCCGACGATGTTGTGGTCCATAGAAAGGCGTCAAAGATTAATAACTGTAGGACGACAGAAGACGACTTAGGCAAAATTTCTTGTTGGTGCTGTAAATGGCAAATGGCTGTAAATGTAGAAAAATGTAAGGTAATGCGAATGAGCAACAGAAACAAACCAGTAACGTTCGGATGCAATATTAGCAGTGTCCAGCTTGACACAGTCACATCGTTTAAATGTCTGGGATATGATATAGAGCGAGCCTATGAGGACTGAGGGAAGGCTAATGATCGACTTGGGTGTATTTGGAGAATTTTAGGAAGGTGTACTTCTTCTGTTTAGGAGACTGCATGCAGGACGCTAGTGCGAATTATTCTTGAGCACTGCTCAAGTGTTTGGGACCCGCACCAGGTCAGATTAAAGGTAGAAATTCAAGCAATACAGAGGTAAGCTACTAGATGTGTACGATCGAACGACACGTGAGTGTTATGGGGATATTTCTGAAATTCAAATGGAAATCCCTGGAGTGAAGGCAATTTTCGTTCCGAGGAATACTACTGCGAAAATTTATAGAGCCAGCATTTGAAATTGACTGCTAAACGATCCCACCTTCGCAAACATACATTTCGCGTAAGGATCACTACGATACGAGAAACTACACTTCGCATGGATGAGTACAGACAGTGGTTTCCAGAATGAGATTTTTCAGTCTCCAGCGGAGTGTGCACTGTGAAAATTCCTGACAGATATTTTTAATCTGCCAGGAAGTTTCATATCAGGGCACACTCCACTGCAGAGCGAAAATCTCATTCTGGAAACATCCCCCAGGTTGTGGCTAAGTCGTATCTCCGCAATATCCTTTCTTCCAGGAGTGCTAGTTCTGCAAGGTTCGCCGAAGAGCTTCTTTGTAGTCTGAAAGGTAGGAGGCCAGGTACTGGCAGAATCGAAACTGTGAGGATGGGTCGTGTGTCGTGCTTGGCTAGCTCAGATGGTGGACCACTTGCATCCGAAAGGCAAAGAACCCGACTTCGAGTCTGGGTCCGGCACACAGTTTCAGTCTGCCAGGAAATTTCAGACGGTTGTTTATCCTCCCCTCTATCTGCGAGTTGAACAGGAAAGGAACCTGTAGGGGGACTAAGTATGATTTGCCCCAATCTCCACTGTTGCCAGATGTATCCAAGCTGTCGGCGGTGACGTCATCTAAGATGGCGGCCTGTAGACTTAGCAACAGTTCATGACGTCATCCAAGATGGCGGATTTTGGCGGGAAGATAGGTCAATTGGGCTACCTCAACTAACCTAACCCTCCCTCCCCTCCCCTCTCCTCCCCGAGAAAATGGCGGGAAGTTCTAATTCCATCAGTGTAATGCAACACACCACAGCTACCTCAACTAACCTAAGAAAATGGCGGGAAGACAGGTCAATTGGGCTACATCCACTAACCTAAGTCATCCACGCCACCTCTTCCTAGGGATTGGAGGGAAATTTGAATTTTGGCGGTAAAGAAAAACCACTTGGGGTATTTCTACTAACCTAAGAAAATGATCGGGAAGAAAGGGCACTTGAGTTACCTCCACTAACCTACGCCATCCGACCGCCACCTCTTCCTAGGAAATGGTGGGAAGAGGATTTGACCTGTGCTGGATGTAAGTCTTTATTTTCAGTCTTTATTTAAAAAATTAGAGGCAGTACCTGCATGTAGTGTGTTCACCATGAGGTCCGGAGTCCAACTGACCTAATACACAGTACCGCCACCAGAGGACACTGTCAACCCTCCCATGACGTAATCCACGATGGTGGTCTGGTGGTAGGGGGGTAAGGGTCTCATAACAGGAAATTCAAGGGTATATTCTTTATTTATAAAAAATCTGTTTTTTGGGGTTGGATTTCTCTTGCTTATCATTCTCTGCTGTTTGGAAACATGTAGGTCTTGTAAGAATTAATTAAATGGAGCAAACATGTTGTATAATCTGATGTTCAGCACTGTACTCTGGGTGTCTTAACCTAAATTCTGACCCTTTGTTGGCACTTAACCTATAGTTAAGTGCAGGAGGTCCTCACCAGAAACAATAACGTGTTTGTGCAGAGGGGAAACGAGCCAGAATTTGTAGAACAGTTCTGAGAGTGACTTCGGTCTGCTGAGGGCACTCTGGTCATGTGTTGGGAGTGGATGGCTTGTGACTGTCGGGTGCAGGAAAATATTTAGTGCTGCAAGGAGTATATACGTACAGCACCGTTCAAGTCCTCTTTCCACCATTTCCTAGGAAGAGATGGTGGTCAGATGACGTAGGATAGTGGAGGTAACCCAAGTGCCCTTTCCATCCCACCATTTTCTTAGGTTAATAGAGATAGCCCAAATGGACTTTCCTTACCTCCAAAATTAAAATTTCCCTCCAATACCTAGGAAGAGGTGGCAGTCAGAAGAGTTAGGTTAGTGGAGGTAGCCAAATAGACCTTTCTTCCCACCATTTTCTTAGGTTAGTAGAGGAAGCTGTGGTGTGATGCATTATCCTGATAGAATTTGAACTCTGACATTTTCTTGGGAAGGGGAGGGGAGGGGGTTAGGTTAGTTGAGGTAGCCCAACTGACCTATCTTCCCACCAAAATCCGCCATCTTGGATGACGTCATGAACTGTTGCCAAGTCTATACGCCGCCATTTTGGATGACGCCATCACCGCCATATTGATTACACCTGGCAATATTGAAGATTGGGGCAGAACATACTTAGTCCCCCTACTGGAAACGACTAGTAGTAGTAGAGAGTGCACTCCTCCACGCACCATACAGTAGCTTGCGAAGCATGTATGTAGATGCACAGTTCATGCAGCTCCTGTCTATTAGAGGTCAGTGGTTTCTGGATGCGGAGTTGCCTTCAGAAGGCGTTACATCATATTCAGGTCACCTGAAGTCTATGGACAAGTCATCAATGTGGGTTCATCATCATGTTCTTCAAACCACTTCAGCACGCTTCTGGCTGTGTGGCACAGACACATTCAATCTTGGCAATGTGCTGTGCACGAATTATCAAGCTTCAGATAAGCAATAATTTTAAGAACTTCATGTGATATCTAAGAATATGAGGTGGCTTCAGAAAGAAATCTGGACGTTGTACTGGCAATAAAACTAATTTTATAGCCTTTCTAGTTAAGCGAGCGCCAATTAGAATGCAGCAGGATGGCAGACAGAGGGATGGCCAGAGCAGAGGTAGAGTGCTGAAGGGGTACGATAAGAGCCGAGTCTGGCGCGATAGGCCAGCATGGTGACTTGCAAGAACGTGAAGGCGGAAGGACACAGAAAAGCCAGGGGTACCTTAGAAAGACGACGGAGCCTCCACAGGCGGACACCCCTTAGGGATGGAGAAGGTGGACTGGTCCGACCAGAGGCTGGCGAAGGGTAAAAAAGTAGTTTGTTTGAAAAAAACTTTAAATTACAGCAGAAGGCCAGAGTAAAATTTGCAGAAGAGTGTAAATCAGAAGTGTATTTGCGCAGAAAGGAAACAGGGAAATTGTAAGGTACAATGTGTCTGTTTTAAGGGCAGAGATGGTGGCTGACGTCACAAGCGGTTTAGTGGAGGGTAAGGAGCGCACGGTTCGCCATTGCTGAGGACTAGCGGTTAGACCGGGGAGCAGTGCGAAAGACTGGCAGTTGCGCTCCCGCAAGATTACCAGCTAAGCTTTGCTTTTTGGCTGAATATGGATAGGACCGTGACAAAGTAACGCTCTCGTAGTTGGTGAAGTTATTTTGACTGTTAATGAATGTTTATCGTAATATATGACAGTTATTGAGGTATAGATGCAAATAGTTAATTGAGCAAAGCTTAGTAGATGCAGCAAAACGACGGTCACTGAACCCGGTATGTCATCTGCCGTGCTCGCTCCTGCTGTTACAGTTCTGTTTTTGTTTTCTGCCAATGATTATTATCAAATGGTTATGATCATGCTTATTTTTATGTGGGGTATCAAGTGTAGGTAAAGACTGAGTCCGTGGCTTCCATTAATACATGATCCTGGCCTTGTGCACTAAAAGACCCGCGTGGCAGCTGGGTGAATGATATTAAAACGATCACATTTGGGATTAGCCTGATTGAGACAACAACCAAAGGCAGTCGGTATCCGACAGTGGTCTTAAATCCGCTTAGAGGGGCATAATCGACTGAGAGCTATCTGGTTGGATTCTGGCGTGCAAACTACGATTTTGGTACTTGTTTGCAATAAACTGTAGCAAAGGATTTTAAGCCCAACGAGTCTGTAGAATATAACTACTTTTATCAGAGCTGCGTTGCATTATTTAGTGGCACCGGAATCACTCTCCAAAACCTTAGTTCTACGTATTTCCTAAGTTAAGAATCCACGGGGTGCCGAACAACGTACGAGCAGCTGAACTGCAGGTAAGGGCAGGTACGATTACAGGTCGAGAAAGAGCGGAGGCTGACTACGCTGCCACCGCCAGGTAAGTCACAAAGAGAACCTGCCACGTACCCCTGTAAATCTGCCACTTACCGTACCAGACAGTCCAACGGGTCCAGTACGTTTTAAGTTAGGGTTTGCCATTCCGCAGAGGGTACGTTACAAGGTGGTACATCGGCCTAGGGAATGTTACAACTTACCCTGCTGGAAACTGCAACAGATACAGCATGAAGGAACGCAGTTGGTCCGTAATAACGTTCAAGTGGTCCACAGCTGTCAAGTTCTTTTCGACTATTACCGCAGATATCGTAAAAAGCGTGCCAGGTGTGAGCAGGATTCCTGCTCTGAGGGTTGCACACAAACTTTGTTATGTATATACATAGTTCAAATGGTTCAAATGGCTCTGAGCACTACGGTACTTAACTTCTAAGGTCATCAGTCCCCTAGAACTTAGAACTACTTAAACCTAACTAACCTAAGGACATTACACACATCCATGCCCGAGGCAGTATTCGAACCTGCGACCGTAGCGGTCGCGCAGTTCCAGACTATAGCGCCTAGAACCGCTCGGCCACCCCAGCCGGCTATATACATAGTTCATCCATCTCGGGAATCTTGGGAATCGAGAATCTAGACAGTTTTTGCCAGTTACCAACACTGATAATTGCAAGACGTCGGTCCCGGGAAATGGAAGTCTTTCGAGAACGTTTTAAGTTTGAAGTCGGATGACAAATGACATAATATTTTTCGTTTGATGTATTAAATATTAATAATTTTCAGATTTTTTTCCTTTCGTAGTGCTATCAGACCTTCCTTCTTGTCAAGTTTCATGTTTCTAGGCCAATGGAAAACAGCCCATGTGTGTTCATGATTGCGTTTTCCAGTACCAAAATATATGACATGAGTGGCTCTATTTTTTGTTTACACTGACATCGTTAAGTTTGTTGCACCACAAAGAAACCGTACCTCTTAGTATATGACCTAAACTTCAACTTGAAACGTCGACCAGTACCTGAGAAAAGGGGTCTTAACAGACAGACAGGCAGCGACTTGGACAAAAAAAAAAAAGAAAAAAAGCTCGTTTGATGTAATCACCCGATAGTGAATTGTCGAATTTCAAAATAGTTGGCATAAATGTCCATACCTTCTGACTCCACTGACTTAGAGTTCTAGTTTTTAACACAGCCAATAGACTATAGATCTTAATATGTGACATAAATTTCAACTTGATACCGTCTGCTCACTCCTGAGATAAAGAGGTCTTAGTACACGGTGGACGGTCGAACAGTCATATAACAGATGATAATTTTTTCTCGCGTGATGTAACTATGAGTTAACAATTTTCTGATTCTGATCTTTAGTTTTACTGTGAAACCTTGCTTCTTGCCATATTTCATGATCCTCGATGAAGGGGAAGTACCCTATTGGTTTGGTGGGGGAGTTTCCGAGTAACAAAATATGTGACATAAATTACTGTATCTTTTGTTTGCGTTTACTTAATACTTAATTATCAAATGGCCAAAGGACCGTAGACAGTAAGTGACATAAATTTCAACTTGATATGTCTACCCGTTCTTGAGGAAAAGGGCTTTTACGTTTAGGACAGATAGACAGCAGACGGCAGTGGTCCTATACCGACTGAGGTATGGAAACCTAAAAACCAGTCATGTGAAGGTCCCCGTAGCATAATTCTTTCCTCACCCTCCCAGCCCGTTGTTCGGAGCGCGGTACGTGTTTCGAGCAGTCGTTCGTCTGGGTGCCAGCGTGTCTGGAGATGACCATCGGCGTGTTGTAACAAGAAAGTGGTTCAGAAGATCAAAAGACACTTTTCCATTGGCCTACGGTCCAATCTCGATGATCCGATGCCCATGACAATTATAGTTGGCTATGTTGTTGGGTCAACACGGGAAAGCGTAGTGAAACTCTGCTGTAGTGCCTCATATTCAAATATGTATGCTGAACAATGAGCTCCAAAACGTTTGTGGACGCACAGACAGAGTACTTTGTCATCAGATGAGAGAGAGCACGCCTCTGAATTTCATGTTCTGCGAGGCGTGATCGTCCAACACTTCGTATCCCATTCACGGTTTAACCGTCCAGCTACTTTCCATGGGTGTAAGCGTAAGAACAGCCGACCAGTGTAGCCCTTTCCCAGATGCTAGTTTCCGGGTGCCGGATCACAACAATCTCTCTTTTGTTAACGTCGCGTACGACAGTGGACTTCTCCATTTGCAACCAGCATTGTTGCCAGAATGGTTCCGGTATACGGTGAAACGGAGCTCCACCGAGAAGCTGTCAGAAGTGACAGAATGGACCAAAACAAGACAAAAATGTCCAGTAAACAAGGGCTTTAAGATGCATACCTTAAGAGCTAGGAGCACTTGTTCATTTCCGCTTCTTCAAACACATCTGTTGTACCGTACAAATGCAGTTATGTATTATGGAGCCCATGACAACTGGACAATTTTTTCTTGTCTGTTCCGTGCTGCCACACCTGAGAGCTTCTCAGTGACCTTCTGGTTCACCCCCTGCAGAACGTGTCTCTCCTAATTGTCGGAAGGCTCATTTTCTTTGTGTTTCGACAGAAATTTCCAATGTTTCTTCTGAAACATGTATCTGGAGTTAGCCCAAGCAAATACTGCTCACCATGTATTTCGTGGAACGCTCAGTGTCGATGAAAAGCGTCGGTTTGTTTCCCGTTATAAACAAAATTATTTTTAAGTGCGATTTTAGGGCCCATTCGGCGTAGTATTACCAAAGAAGTCACCTGAGGTAGTCCTTTTACTAACCTGTTTTAACAGTGACATGAAAGACGAAGAATAACCAGTATTCCAGCAGTGACGGTGTTGCCCTGGTCCGTGCTGACAGTTACCGCCATGCAGAAGCCCTGCTAGAGCACTGATCATTCTTCGTATTGTAATGTTCCTGTTAATAAATATCTGTGAGACGAATAATTAGATTAATCTGAGACGGGTCTGTCGAATGGGAGCGTAAAATTCCACTTCAAACAGTATTTTGTTTGTAACAGGAAAATCGCAAATATCTGTCGAAATACCAGAGAAAATGTACCTGACGATCCATGGGAGGGACACCATGTGTATTGTTACAGCGCGGTGAATCGCGGTTTGGGGGGGGGGGGGGGGGGGAATCATCTTGGTGTTCGGTTCCTATCTGAGCTAGGAACATCGAGTAAAATGTTTTTGGCTAATCCTGGGCTAGCGGTAATTTGTATAGCCATTCGAACATATGTCTTGCTATACCTGTGTTTCACTTACATTAAGCAATAATTTGAAACACAAAGGACGAATTGCAGCTGGTACACAAGCAAATCGTACGAATCGATTTATTCCTCTTCCAATAGATTTTGATTGAGCTAAAGTCAATGCTTACCTAATAGCACCATTTGTATGTGCACAGTTCGGATGTTACGTGCAAAAACATGCTAGTGAGACATTTTTCTCGGAGATTTTTTGTAACGCGTCACATCTACACTTTAAGCTTGTGTGAATCGGAGGTAGATGAATCATACAAAGCAAAAAAAAAAACTTTTTTATCCAATAATCTTTATCTGTTGTCCAAGTATGATTGTTTAAAGTAGAGATATATGTAGCACGTATAAAAACACGATTTTCTGCGAGGTTTTCTGAAGCGCTCAAGTGGTTCAAAAGACTCTGAGCACTGTGGGACTTAACATCTGAGGTCATCAGTCCCCGAGAGCTTAGAACTACTTAAACCTAACTACCCTAAGGACATCACACACATCCATGCCCGAGGCAGGATTCAAACCTGTGACCGTAGCGGTCGCGCGGTTCCAGACTAAAGCGCCTAGAACCCCTCGGCCACAACGGCCGGCCTCTGAAGCGCTCCATTTCTGTATTTTGAACTGGTACAAATCTGTTCAAACTTTGCACGAAGGTAGATAAAGCGATAAAATCAAAACTAAATTTATTTCATCCAATAATCTTCATCCGTTCTCGAGATAAGATGGTCTTAAATCGAGCTAAATGTAATACATGTTTTTGGGACGTTTCTAAGATGTACCATTCCATACTTTAAACTTACGCGAATGGGTTCAAGCATTGTACGAAGGTAGATGAATACACAAAAACAAAATGAAATTTTTCTTATCCGTTAACCTTCTCTCGTTATGAAGTCTGATGGTTTAATTTCGAGCTAAGTGCAGTATGTAAAATACATAAAATTCGTTTTTATATAAATTAAATGGTCGGACATAGTTTAATGTGAATCAGATAACTAAAACTGTAGTCGTACAAAGACACCAAGAAAGTAGAACACAGGCTCAGGAAATGAGATTTCTAAGAAGAGTGAAAGGTTGCAGAAGGGAAGTTCGAGAAAGGTATGAAGATATAAGGAAATATATAGGAATATATAACCTAAATGACAAAATAAAGGAAAATGAGAGACAACTGAAGGAACATGCAGACCGCATGGGTGGAGAAAGGTTCCCTGTAAAAGCTCTAAACTATAATGCTCCAAAAGAAGAAATCCAGGAATACCACGCAAGAGATGGGAACTGTAACAGGCAATTTGCCTAAAAGATGAGATGAAGAAGAAGAATTAATTTTCCCATTCAGCATGCGGATGGGATAGGGCAAAAACACTTCTCTTGGTTCGAAGTACCGTCCACCACGCGCTCTACAGGAAAGTAAAGTTATATGCCGTTGTTACCCTCCGACGGTAGATTCAGCAGCCTATTAGGTAAGGGTTTCCTTCCACGGCGCACCGTGGCCTCTTTCATTGCTGATATGTGTTAAATATGTACTTTTAGGCAATAGCTGATTGTAATTGATGAGTGTATAGCGTGATGTTAAGTTTGTGTTGTATTATGATGATGAGAGAAGGGAGAGGTTGAAATCCGGATTCAGTATACAGCACAAATGGTCCCACAGAGCTTAATATCACAATTCGATAGACGAATCACCACCAGCTGCGTCAAATGCCATAACTTCATAAGACACTGCGTACAGATTTTGAATTTAATCTAGGAAATTGGCGCATGGACGGATTATCGGTCACTATATACCATCACCTCTCGTCTGCTTGCCGGCCAAGTACTGGCAACGAATACGTCATCCACCATCAGTACCAAACCGGCTTACCTCTGAGTCGAGCGCCACCACACAGGCGTGCGTTACCAACCTATTTTATTTTTTTTTTCTCGTTAAAACCAGTGGACCCACATGGTCCCAACAATAGTGAACATAACGAAATTGCAATACAGAAGGAAACCTGCGTGACAGCGTTGTATTTTATCAGAAAACATTATAAAACACAATACAGGCAATTTGAGGACACCCTTCTGGTAGTACAACGTTAGGGTAACGACCACTCGATACATCAAAGAATGAACACTGCATCGTCCCAACTCTCCACAGCGATGAGCCATACACATCTTCCCAGGATAAATTCTCGTTACATGGTCCATATCTAGGCGCAGATCAGTGTCCACTAGAAACAGCTTCTGTTACCTGGTACAGCCCAGTTGTGAATGGGATACTTGAATACACTGTTTAATAATAAGTAAAAATCTGGTGATATCTGGAAGAGGACTGTAGTTCATCGTGTCTCTACGGTAGGAAAATCCAAACGTCACGCACATCTGAGATCTGTGAGACTGTCTCGATAAATGTAGCACACAGAACATCCTTTAATCCAATTCATCTCATGTGTGTTTGATTGGGGAAGGTCTCAGCCAAGTGAAGTCACATTCTAGGTCAGATCGTGTGGAGTGGCTCTTGGAGATAGAAGGAAAGCATCTTCCGAATCAGAAGCCACACCTGCACTGAAGGTCCGCATTCCAGGTGATGTTCATCTGTGTCAGTCGCATGACACCGTATGCACATTGGTGATCGGCCAGAGCAACTACACACAGTCTACGATTTGCAAACTTTTCACTAAACGCGACGAAACAGGTGGCGCAGATCTTCGTCGCGAAATATGTTTGGTGAATCGCTCGCCACACCGCAGACCACCCCACTCACGTCTCTAAAGCACTTAGCGACAGCGGTTAGTCGTCAGCACGACGCGTAGGTGTCTTGGTACAGGGAAATTCACATGCTCGTAACTATTTTTAAGGAAGAATAATTTGATGTTAGAGAGTGGAGATGAGTAAGTATTTCAGGTGGTAGGCAGGACGGAGGCACGACTTCTTCAGTGAGGAGACCAGTGAAACTGTATCAACGATGGGTTCACATCCTGAGCATGGTGTTGATATAAAGGGTCGCTGCATGGGCACGAACGTTGGGGGTCCCAGTGCTCTGCTTTGAGGGAGGAGAACGAGGGTATCGTATCTCGAAGGGAAATCAGTTACCAATCACGTATCCAAAAGCCGCCTGGATCCATTGTGTCATCACTTGTGTCATCGGTAGGTTCTACTCCAAATTTGGTATCCAGGACGTCACATGTGTGTTAAAGAAGGCAGTCCTCAGGACATATCTAAGGCTCGGAGGAGGTGGCATCAGACACCTATGCGGTAAGCTTGTAAAAAGCGTTTATAGCTCAGCGCCGTCGTACAGCGGACACTCATCATAAATATGATGACCAAACAATGAAGTACATCCATCGTCACACTACCCTCCCGGAGCCATCTGCTGATTATCATGGCACACGACTTGATGATGTTCATTTTGCTGCCTAGCGCGTTCTCATGGTTCTTTATCCATCCTACCACCATTCGGATCTCCTTTTCTGGGCAGGCCAAAAAGGCTAGATCATCAACATAAGCACGGCACTGGAAATTGTGTCCTCTCAGTGTGATCCCCAAAAGATGTTTCAGCCCACTTGTAAGTGACTCTGGTGCTAAAGGATCATTGACAGACCGAACGTAATACTGGATTGTGTCCTTCCATCCTGCCATCAGTCACCACTCTCAATGAGGTACCATTGACGTTAAACGATAAAAGGCTGCAGAGAGTGGAGCACGATCCTTCACGGCAGCCTGAAAAGAATGGTTCATTTTATCAAACGCGGGATAATAGTCTACGGAGACAAGGACAATGAGCAACCGACAGCCCGATGCAAGATAGATCACATCTCGATACTCGTTAACAGCTGTCATATTAGTGTCCTCCCTCGCTCCTCCAAAGACGTTGGTTCATATGAAATAACTAGCAGCACTCGCTTAAGATGCATCGTCAATATTCCGGTGAAGATCTCGAAACTGATTGACGGGAGGGTGATTGAAAGGTAATGTTTATTCCTCGTGCCACCATTTAGTTTGGGCACCGGAATAACGGGGTCTTCCTTGAAAGCTGGTGATATGGGAGCCGCTAATAACACTTGATATCTCTCTTTCCACTTTGGCACTATCATATCCTTAAAGTTCTGGTAGAATTCCAGCAGAAAAGGCCAGCTGGAGTGGCGGAGTGGTTCTAGGCGCTTCAGTCTGGAACCGCGCGACCGCTACGGTCGCCGGTTCGAATCCTTCCTCGGGCATGGATGTGTGTGCTATCCTAAGGTTAGTTATGTTTAAGTAGTTCTAAGTTCTAGGGGACTGATGACCTCAGAATTTATGTCCCATAGTGCTCAGAGCCATTTGAACCATTTGGACCAGCAGAAAACCATCTGGAACACTTGATTTACTAACTGCCTCCTTGGTAAGGGTATTCACAGCATCATCGCTCATGATATCCTCCAAATCGGATTCCGATGCCACATCATCAAGAGTACCAGTTAGAGTCCGTGGAACGCCTGCCATGGCCACATCATTGAGGTGCCTTTCCTGGTAAAGGTGATAGTAGGTAGAGAACTCACATGTGATGTCTAACTGGGTCATCATCCTGCAACCATCCTGGAGATCCAGAGCATGCACCAATGTTGTCGTCATTGAATTCGTTTGGAGACAATGAAGAGCATAGATGGACTTTCTTTCCCGATCCTGTCCTGGACCCTCGTTCTCACCATTACACCCTCAAACATATTGTAAAGGTGAGAAGCTTTGATTTGACATGATGTATCTCCACTTGGCGTTTTGGAGATGGTAGGAGTACCATCAGTTCTCGGAGATGTGCATAACAGAAATAAATCGTTTTGTAGTGCCAGAGCAATCTTTGCCTACAGTAATAAATCAGCACGCATCTTAAAACCGGTTTGACGCTTTCAAGCCTCCATTCAATACTTCACTGGATACCTCAGCAATCGGTGTTAACATTAGGCCCACATACACGCGATTAGTTGACTACGTTCCTGATCCCATATGAGTTACACATTCAGTTTCCTTAATCCCTGACTTCTTTACACCGTCTGCCTCTGGAGGTTGACTGTACAGATCACTATGATCCAAGGAAGATGTCGGCCAGAACCCCACTTCCCGAATCGCCATTAGAAGGTGAGAGGAGACGTGAAAGCGGTTGAGTCTGCGGAAGGAATAGCTGGATACATAAATAACGGCAGGGAGATCACCATATAACACCTCCCAAGTATCAGCATCGTGCAGGGGGCATTTCAAGGGATGCAGTTCAGAACACAGAGTGTAGTTTGGTTGCTGGTCTGTCAGAGACAGCACACTACTAAAATCTCCGTCATTAACGATGTGGTCGTAGTCGCCCAATAAGACAGACCCAATTTCTTCCACATAAAACATTGACCGATACCGCCTTTTATCATAGACATTAATAACTCGAGTCCCCTGCATGTCAGACGCCAGTCTCCACGCCAATGGCATTTACATCACATTGATTACCCCTATTCCGACTTGAAAAAGAGCAGCTATTTCAGTACCTCCCTTAGCAGCAGGGGTAACGAAAGCAGTAAACCCATACAAGTCTTCTAAGGTCCTCGTTCGAATTTCCTGCACTAGTGCAGCATTCACACCCAACATGCTGAGTATATCGCAGTTGAAGTCTGAGACATGCGCCCATCATGTTGAGAACGGGTGAAGCAGTCTTATAGGCTTTTAGCTTTTTCAAAGGCAATGGGATGTCAATAAGTGCGTGGGGAGCAGACGTAATAGCAGCAAGAAGTCAACTACATTGAGCCACCTGTTCACTGCACAAAATATTCTATCGTCCCTCTTCCACCAAGGGAACAGTTACCTCTGCATCCTCGGCCAATGGAAAGTGGCAGCTACTGCGATACTTTGTAGGACACAGGGCATCGTTGGTTACATTGATCAGTAATCAATGACTGAGTGCTATGAGTGAGTCGGTGACCAACCAAGAGGGCACACGTCATAGTCTGGCGTGGAGGCGTCCATTACGAGCTCACCGCGGTCGTAACAGATCGCATCAGCTTGTGGATGTGTGTGGTCATCTGTCACTTGTTAATCCCCTTTGGAGACCACTTTCCTAGATTTTGACTCAGTATCAGACGACAGAACTGAATCCCGAAGCCCAGCCACAAAGGCGGCCATGGACACAACCATCACATTAACCTCCAACGAGGAATTTCTTCAGCTCCTTGACTTCTTTTAGTGCCAGAGAAGCAGGAGGGGAGACTGTATTAGGCATCGTTTGCCCTTCCTTGTCCTGTCTTGACATCGCCATCTGTGTGGGACCTGGCTGGAGCACCGCTATTTGTGTGAGAGATTATGACGTTGTGGTGGTGGAAGGCATCACATCCGTAGGTCGGACTTAGAAAATCCATCGTTGCACACACTCTGAGCGAATATGGCCTCTTTCCCACAACCTCGACAGATCTTTGGCTGCCCTTCATATACACTCCTGGAAATGGAAAAAAGAACACATTGACACCGGTGTGTCAGACCCACCATACTTGCTCCGGACACTGCGAGAGGGCTGTACAAGCAATGATCACACGCACGGCACAGCGTACACACCAGGAACCGCGGTGTTGGCCGTCGAATGGCGCTAGCTGCGCAGCATTTGTGCACCGCCGCCGTCAGTGTCAGCCAGTTTGCCGTGGCATACGGAGCTCCATCGCAGTCTTCAACACTGGTAGCATGCCGCGACAGCGTGGACGTGAACCGTATGTGCAGTTGACGGACTTTGAGCGAGGGCGTATAGTGGGCATGCGGGAGGCCGGGTGGACGTACCGCCGAATTGCTCAACACGTGGGGCGTGAGGTCTCCACAGTACATCAATGTTGTCGCCAGTGGTCGGCGGAAGGTGCACGTGCCCGTCGACCTGGGACCGGACCGCAGCGACGCACGGATGCACGCCAAGACCGTAGGATCCTACGCAGTGCCGTAGGGGACCGCATCGCCACTTCCCAGCAAATTAGGGACACTGTTGCTCCTGGGGTATCGGCGAGGACCATTCGCAACCGTCTCCATGAAGCTGGGCTACGGTCCCGCACACCGTTAGGCCGTCTTCCGCTCACGCCCCAACATCGTGCAGCCCGCCTCCAGTGGTGTCGCGACAGGCGTGAATGGAGGGACGAATGGAGACGTGTCGTCTTCAGCGATGAGAATCGCTTCTGCCTTGGTGCCAATGATGGTCGTATGCGTGTTTGGCGCCGTGCAGGTGAGCGCCACAATCAGGACTGCATACGACCGAGGCACACAGGGCCAACACCCGGCATCATGGTGTGGGGAGCGATCTCCTACACTGGCCGTACACCACTGGTGATCGTCGAGGGGACACTGAATAGTGCACGGTACATCCAAACCGTCATCGAAACCATCGTTCTACCATTCCTAGACCGGCAAGGGAACTTGCTGTTCCAACAGGACAATGCACGTCCGCATGTATCCCGTGCCACCCAACGTGCTCTAGAAGGTGTAAGTCAACTACCCTGGCCAGCAAGATCTCCGGATCTGTCCCCCATTGAGCATGTTTGGGACTGGATGAAGCGTCGTCTCACGCGATCTGCACGTCCAGCACGAACGCTGGTCCAACTGAGGCGCCAGTTGAAAATGGCATGGCAAGCCGTTCCACAGGACTACATCCAGCATCTCTACGATCGTCTCCATGGGAGAATAGCAGCCTGCATTGCTGCGAAAGGTGGATATACACTGTACTAGTGCCGACATGGTGCATGCTCTGTTGCCTGTGTCTATGTGCCTGTGGTTCTGTCAGTGTGATCATGTGATGTATCTGACCCCAGGAATGTGTCAATAAAGTTTCCCCTTCCTGGGACAATGAATTCACGGTGTTCTTATTTCAATTTCCAGGAGTGTATGATGATCGCTCTGCTCACCACGATGCAGTGGTAGGATGGAATATGCTTACTGATGTTATTGCCTACCTGTTGCACTCTATTCAATGCAGGGTAGGTGGTGAATTGTGCCCACTTCCCAGTGACAAGGCCGTGAATCGTTTCATAGGGCATGAGCTCAAATACCACATCATCCATTGGAACTTCGGACTGCGGTTCGAATATGCGGATCATTCTTAAACCTAGACCCAGATATGCGGAGTGTCCTGAGACCGAGACCTGCGTGATTCACAGTCACCACACCAACGTTGCTGTCCAAAAGTCGTAACTAAAGCCCATCCCTCGCTTCTCTAAAATCGCTTCGCATGCAGCTACAAATTTAACATAAAAACAACTGAAAAATGGATTCCAACGGGATCAGTACAGGGGATCTTCAAGTCGTCTCGAAGAAATCGTTCTACTTCCAGCGACATGAAATGTGCATCTTCGATCGGGAAGCTGAATTCCAGCCTCGATTTCTGATAGGAGTATGCTATTTACATCGACAGTCACTCTAGCGGAGACTGCTGGAGCAAGTAAACAATTCGGAAGAGCGCAACACGGTCACGACGTACTCGTAAACAGCTCCGTCCGCACCGCTTCGCTGCCAAAGGCAGGCATCTCGACCTCGGCTGCGGAGGTGGGTGATGCTGTGTGCAGTGACTTACTGAGCGTGCTCGCATGTCTTCGTCGAAACGTCAGAGGTGAATCCTACCTGAGGTCAGGCGAGAATGGACGCCTGGCCACAGAGAGGTGCCTGCGGCTGCGGGCGCCAGCGCTCGCCACTTCGCAGTCGGGCCGCGCGCCCGCTGGCCTTCCCCAGGCTCGTGGCAGCGCCACGGCGCCGCCTCCCCGGGGCCTTGTATTTCTGTCTGCCGCCGCGCCACTCGCCGTATACATCCCGAGCCGCCGCCTCGGTTCCGCGTGCCACTCGCCGTGTCGCCCAGATGCTTACACGTACTCGCGACTCTTGACTCGTGTTTTCTCGTTTCCTATCTACGACCGAGGACACGACTTTCACAAAGTCACAGCAAAAGCACATTTCACCAGAAACTTTTTAGCCTTCGGATTCGAGAATGGAAATAGTCGATCCACAAATAGCTTCCGAATAAAAGTAGCTAATTTTTTACAGTATTCGCATTGAAATACCTTGCAATTTTAGTGGCACGAAATAATAACTTCTGTAACAGAACTAAATTACAATTTTTTCAGTTTTGATCCTTCTATTAAGAAAGTTTCCGGCTAGCTATGCTGCTTAAAACCGAAACACTAGATCTTCCGTCCGAAGATTGACAGAACGCAGCTCTCGCCGCTAGCCCACCCTGAACAAACCTCTTCACCTCAAAGTAACTACCGCAAAGTACATCCATTTGGTCCTGCTTACTGTATCCATTTCTATTTATCAAACTGCAGTTGTTATCCACCACACTTCTCCCCAATATTAAACTCATGAGCCTTCATGGTATCGTCAAAGATCGTGGTACCTTAACAAAGTGTACCCTAACAAGCGGCATCTGATACCACTACCACAGAAGATGATGATTTCTCGCTGCATACTGAAACGACGATTGGGGGCAAGGCCACACCTTCTCTCCGCTTCGTAGCCCCTCTGCACCGAGACGCCCACTAGGGAAACGCTCAGTCACAGTTCGTGATCAACGATTAAGACGACAGCAGCGTCTTTGATAGGTAAACATAGTGTTTCATGTCTTAAAATGGTTCAAGTGGCACAAAGCACTATGGGACTGAGCATCTGAGGTCATCAGTCCCCTAGACTTAGAAATACTTAAACCTAACTAACCTAAGGACATCGCACACATCCATGTCCGAGGCCGGATTCGAACCTGCGACCGCAGCAGTCGCATGGTTCCAGACTGAAGCGCCTAGAACCGCTCGGCACCGCGGCCGTCTTTTATGTCTTACGCTGAATTTTAACTGTGTACATAATGTCTCTGTACCCCAAGTGAAATTGTTGGAAAATCGTCAGTATCCGGTGAGACTTTAATATTCAGTTACAGTTGTTATACACAAAATATTCCTGTGGAAATTAATTACACAAGATTAACTAATCTTCATGTCTATCTTATAATAAAGTGAACTAACATTATACGTTTTCTTATAAACTCCTCTTGGAGCAAGTAAAGTACCCATTTTTGTGATGACGACTGTATTTTTGTCAGTTAAAACATCCTCGTTTTAGAATCTGTCCTAAAAACAAATCTCTTCTTTTAGTCAATCTCCGCCACCAGTTCCTTTTTTCTTCGGTTCTGTTCAGTACTCCCTCATTAATTATACGATCGACCCACCTAATTTTCAGCATTCTTCAGTAGCGGCACACTTCAAAGTTTCTATTCTCTTTTTGTCTGAACTGTTTGTTGTCCAAGTTGCAGTTCCGTACATGGCTACACTCCAAACAAATAACTGCAGAAAAGACTTCCTAAGTCCTAAATTTATATTAGCCGCTACAAAATTCCACTTTTTCAGAAATTCTTTTGCTTTCTATCGACCGTCAGCATTTTATATCCTCTCTGCTTCGACCACCTTGAATTGTTTTGCTGCCCAAATAGCAAAACTCATCTACTGCTTTTAGTGTTTCACTTACTAATCTAACTCAAGTGATATGACTACATTGCTTTATCCATCTTTTACTTCAGTTGATGTTCATTTTGTATCCCGCTTTCAAAACAATGTTCATCTTGTTCATCTGTTCCTCAAAGTCCTTTTCTGTCTCTCTGACAGTGCTACAGCGAGCGTCATTAGGAAACTTCAAAGTTTTTCTTCTTCTCCATCAACTCAGATTTCTATAAATTTCTCTTTGCTTCCCTTTAAAGACTGAACAACACTGAGCATAGACTACAACCCTGTCTCACTCATCAACTACTGCATCCCTTTCATACTTTTTGACTCTTGTCTCTGTTGTCTGGTTTCTGTACAAGTCGTAAATAACCTTTCACTCCCTATATTTTACTTCTGATTCCGTCAGAATTTTTGAATAATATATTTCAGTCAACATTTTCGAAAGCTTTCCCTATGGCTCTAAACGGTGTAAACGCAGGTTTGGATTTTTTAACCTAAGATTTATATCGTATGATCAGTATTGTCTCCCGTATTCCTATTTTTTTCCGGAATACAGACTGATGCCCCTCGAGGCCTATTTTTCCATTCCTCAGTACTTTGCAACCATTACTTATCAGACTTACAGTTCGATAATATTCAAAGGTCAGCATCTGCTTTCTTTGGAAGTAAATTATTACATTATTCTTGAGATTTCAGGCTATTTCGCCTGTATCATAGAAAGTAAAATGTCTTGAAAAAACAACAAGTCAAATGAAAGTTTCCACTTCCCACGTTTTCGCTTTAACGAAAACAAACATAGTAAACAATTTTGTTTTATATTGAATGAGGAATATTATGGCGTAAAAATTACGTAAATCAATCGTTGCCAGCCAACGCTTCTGAACATTATCGTAACTCAACGCTTCAAATGATACTTGATCTCCCAGAATGAGATTTTCACTCTTTAGCGGATTGTGCGCCGATATGAAACTTCCTCACAGATTAAAACTGTTTGCTGGACCAAGACTCGAACTCGGGACCTTTGCATTTCGCGGGCAAGCGCTCTACCGTAAGCACGACTCACGCCCGCCCCTCACAGCTCTACTTCCCCCAGTACCTTGTCTCCTACCTTCCAAACTTCACAGAAGCTCTCCTGCGATACTGAGCTGCTATTTCCTAACGTGTAACCAAGAGGATAGAGCTGCAAATTGATTTTCTTGGTGAAACTGCCTTTCGGCTCACAGTGATAAACCGACAGAAATGTAACGCCTTGACTGTTTCTTGTGCGAAGAGACTGGCATAAGGACTTGAAATGGAAAAGGTTTGGTGAATCAAAACTGCTGACAATGACAATGGTATTAAACGCTGCCTTTACAGATCTTTTTTCCTCCGGCGTCAAAATCCTCACTTGTCTTGGCACATCATCGAAAACCGTCGAAGAAACCCGCTAAGAAGCACTGATGACGCAGCCGTCAATAGTTGCAGAACACGTCCCTGAAACATCTATAAAGGACTACTACAAAGGTGAGAAGTTCCACGGGGGCCACATGCCATTTTCAAGTCCTCATATATTGTAATTACGGCGTCAGTCGCCCCATGAAGCGACAAGTGCCTAAACCGATATGCAGATTGTGTCGAGATATAACCTAATGTATGTACTATCAGTCTGCTGTATTGGTTGTATGAAATAAAATGGACACTTTTGACTGCAGGCTTTGTAACCATAGTATAAAATATTTCTCAGATCCGCAAATTAAACTGGCGTTCAATGACCACTTTCTTCCCCAGAGGAACCAGAGGTAAAACTTGCAAAGGGGAAGATACACTCCTGGAAATGGAAAAAAGAACACATTGACACCGGTGTGTCAGACCCACCATACTTGCTCCGGACACTGCGAGAGGGCTGTACAAGCAATGATCACACGCACGGCACAGCGGACACATCAGGAACCGCGGTGTTGGCCGTCGAATGGCGCTAGCTGCGCAGCATTTGTGCACCGCCGCCGTCAGTGTCAGCCAGTTTGCCGTGGCATACGGAGCTCCATCGCAGTCTTTAACACTGGTAGCATGCCGCGACAGCGTGGACGTGAACCGTATGTGCAGTTGACGGACTTTGAGCGAGGGCGTATAGTGGGCATGCGGGAGGCTGGGTGGACGTACCGCCGAATTGCTCAACACGTGGGGCGTGAGGTCTCCACAGTACATCGATGTTGTCGCCAGTGGTCGGCGGAAGGTGCACGTGCCCGTCGACCTGGGGCCGGACCGCAGCGACGCACGGATGCACGCCAAGACCGTAGGATCCTACGCAGTGCCGTAGGGGACCGCACCGCCACTTCCCAGCAAATTATGGACACTGTTGCTCCTGGGGTATTGGCGACGACCATTCGCAACCGTCTCCATGAAGCTGGGCTACGGTCCCGCACACCGTTAGGCCGTCTTCCGCTCAGGCCCCAACATCGTGCAGCCCGCCTCCAGTGGTGTCGCGACAGGCGTGAATGGAGGGACGAATGGAGACGTGTCGTCTTCAGCGATGAGAGTCGCTTCTGCCTTGGTGCCAATGATGGTCGTATGCGTGTTTGGCGCCGTGCAGGTGAGCGCCACAATCAGGACTGCATACGACCGAGGCACACAGGGCCAACACCCGGCATCATGGTGTGGGGAGCGATCTGCTACACTGGCCGTACACCACTGGTGATCGTCGAGGGGACACTGAATAGTGCACGGTACATCCAAACCGTCATCGAACCCATCGTTCTACCATTCCTAGACCGGCAAGGGAGCTTGCTGTTCCAACAGGACAATGCACGTCCGCATGTATCCCGTGGCACCCAACGTGCTCTAGAAGGTGTAAGTCAACTACCCTGGCCAGCAAGATCTCCGGATCTGTCCCCCATTGAGCATGTTTGGGACTGGATGAAGCGTCGTCTCACGCGGTCTGCACGTCCAGCACGAACCCTGGTCCAACTGAGGCGCCAGGTGGAAATGGCATGGCAAGCCGTTCCACAGGACTACATCCAGCATCTCTACGATCGTCTCCATGGGAGAATAGCAGCCTGCATTGCTGCGAAAGGTGGATATACACTGTACTAGTGCCGACATTGTGCATGCTCTGTTGCCTGTGTCTATGTGCCTGTGGTTCTGTCAGTGTGATCATGTGATGAATCTGACCCCAGGAATGTGTCAATAAAGTTTCCCCTTCCTGGGACAATGAATTCACGGTGTTCTTATTTCAGTTTCCAGGAGTGTATATTTAAAGTTTTTTTCAACACTGTTGCTATTCACTCCAGAACACAGTTAGCCGGTTCCCTTGATTCCCATGCGTATAGCTACCACCGTCTCCTGCAAACCGTCTATGCAAGTGGCCATCAAGTGCACGCCAGAATTTGTCAATGACCATTTTTATTTTCCTTATCTTAGTCACTTACGACGTCACAGTCTTATTTGAACTACACCTACTTCCCTTTATTAAAGACGTCTTAAGAGTGAGAGATAGTATTTCTCGTACTTCGGGCCACCAGGAACTGTCAATAAAACTGCGCTGAGAAATCTCTCTCAGCAGCTGCTATCTCCCAATTAAAAGTCAGCATAAATTACTGGGAATACATCAACACTCGGCCAGCAGGGAGCAGCTAACGCGTTTATAATTACAGGCTCGCGGCGGACTTCACAAAAAACTGGGGCACTCGAACGCCTAGCGCCACACCAATAAACAGAAACCGGTATATACGATAAGACTGGGTCGATGCTCCCCGCACGTCTCCGTCCACGGTTGCGGCTTTCCACAACATCGGCTGACTCGTTTTGGGCCAGCAGGGAGGCGCCCAACCGTGCAAGGAAGGATTGGCTGGTTCAAATGGCTCTGAGCACTATGGGACTCAACTGCTGAGGTCATTAGTCCCCTAGAACTTAGAACTAGTTAAACCTAACTAACCTAAGGACATCACAAACATCCATGCCCGAGGCAGGATTCGAACCTGCGACCGTAGCGGTCTTGCGGTTCCAGACTGCAGCGCCTTTAACCGCACGGCCACTTCGGCCGGCAAGGAAGGATTGATTCATGCGTTTACCTCAGAGAGGATCACAACAGATCTCATCTGGTCTTCATTGCATGTTGTTGTTGTTGACGCTGTGGTCTTCAGTCCGAGGATTGATTTGACATAGTTTATCCTGTGCACTTCACTTCATTTCAGCATAACTACTGCTTACTGTATTCAATAGAACTCCATTCAAGATGTGACGTCCCTCTGTAGTTACTCCCGTACCCTCACCACAATTGCTCTGTATTAACTAGTTCACTATTTATGAAAGCCACAGAATTAGTCCTGTAAACCTTTATCTCCTTTTTTGTTTAGTTTTTGCATAAGGCTCTTTTTTCTCTCGATGCGATTCTTCAATACATCTAAATCACTCTCTTAATTTTTGGCATTCTTCTGTAATACGACGTTTCAAAAAATTCTGTCCTCTTATCCTCGGTACGGCTTATCTTTCACGTTTCACTTCCATATAAAATTTGACTTTCATATTATAATACTTACATTTATATTTGAGGAAAAGAATTTTCTCTTTCTAAGGTTCAAAAATGGCTCTGAGCACTATGGGACTTAACATCTAAGGTCATCAGTCCCCTAGAACTTAGAACTACTTAAACCTAACTAACCTAAGGACATCACACACATCCATGCCCGATGCAGGTTTGAACCTGCGACCATAGCGGTCGCGTGGTTCCAGACTGAAGCGCCTAGAACCGTACGGCCACACTGCCCGGCTCTTTCTAAGGCACTCACCCTACTATTGTCAGTCTACATTTCAGGATCTCTTTACTTCTAACTTCGTCAGTCATTCAGCTGTTCAAATAGCAAGTAGCGCCCTATCCTTAATTCCTCCAGCATTATCTAATTCACGTACCGGTACACATCATTTCCTTTACTTCATTATTGTTGCTGTTCGTTTTTGTCTTCTCAAGACACTATCCATAAAGTGACCTTGCAAGTTCTTTGCTGCCTCTGGTGGGATTACAGTTCATTGGCACACATTCGTAGGACCTGCGAATCAGATCTGTAATTTCTGCAATTCAAGTGATGTAATTCGAAGGTGCCATGCAACACTAAATTAATTGTGAAATTTCGTAGACATATTATTTACGATCGAGTTCTTTACGTAACAGTTTCACAAGAGCATATACTAGGATCTCTATCTACAATTCATAGTCACAGGGGTTCATAAAAGAGATTACCAGTTGTATGGAATTTTTATTGTGAGTACAAAAATCTAAGACAATGCAATACGACACATGACTTTCCTGATGCCTTTACTACCTACCAAATCTTTATCTATTTTCTTTTTCCTCATTGCCTCCCTATCCTACCTAATCAGTTCGCATAATATTCAAGTCTACTATAACACAACACTTCCAAGACTTGAAATGGTTTCCTTCTCTCTTTGTTATTGCCTAAAATTCGCCCCTATCCTTTTCTGTGTTCCCAACATGGCTTTTCACGAGGTATATTATAAACTGGAGCCAATATAAAAGTCACCAGATTCATTTTTTTCGCTGTTAGTAGCTGTTACCATTTATGGATATCTTTTGTGCGTGATGCAGTCCTTGCGAGTACATCTTTCTCGTTTGTTCCTTTTACAACTAGTGGATTTTCAAGATCAAAAGCTTGGAGAGTCCCTCGTGCCCTACTCGTGAACCTATTGAACTAGGAAGTTTGTCCTTAGTAAATCTCTCAAGCTTGCTTAAGTATAAAAAAGTTTTTTAATTCCAAAATAATAAGAATCTGGATAACGACAAACGAAGTCGTGATTGTTGCCTAGTGCACAATATAACGATGTTAGTTATGAAAAGCAAACTTACAACTTATTAATTGTTCCATCTCCGTCAGTGATCTGTTAATGCGAAAAGTGACAAGTGGCATAGTGGTTTTGGGTCCACGTAAACCGTTGTGTGTATTTTGTGGTTTTGAATGAGCGGTTATTTTAATGTTGTCTGCGTACTGGATTTGGTGGGGAGTGTCGAAAGGGACATCAGGTCGATTTGGGGCGCAGCAGCGAGCAGGTCCGTGCAGCGCAAGCGCATGCCGAGGCCGCTGGCGGCGTGCTGCCACTGTCGGATCGAGGACGGGTAGCTGCGAGAGCGACGACTTCGTTGCACACCGTACCCTGGAAGTTTAAGTTGAGTGAAGCGTTAACTGCTAATGCAACCTCGACTATTCTGAGATCTCGCCTTTGGGCGGCGGGTTGTTGCTCCAGGGCCGCTGAGCCTGGAGGCAACGAGTGAAGTGTTTCGAGGTGGTGAAATATTCCAGCCGTTTTTCTCTATTTGTTATTCATCATTGAATTTAGTATTATTCTTATTAGTGAAGTGCCACCAGCGGTATTTTCTGCCTTGTGGCCGCTAACGCCCCAGTTACCTGCCCTGGAGGTTAGCGTACTTTTACAGCAGTGTACCTTTCCTCGTCGTGTTGATGCTGTCCGACACAGTGTGTAGTCCGACAGCCTCTTGTATTGTACTGTGCAAATTTTTTTGGGAGGTCTATCTTGGTTCTAGTGTTTCCTTCAGCCTTCGGTCGGCGCTTAAGCTGCCCATAGTTGAGTTGCCATTCTGTTACGTGAGTGCAACTCTTGGCTGCCTGTCTCACCTTACCTTATGTTTCAGTTACCGCGTTGCTTTGACGTCCAGAGTGAGTCGGGCATATTGCGGTCCAGAGCCTGCTGGCCTGCCTGGTACCTGCTGGACGGGTCTCGCAGTGCACCGCGTCCCGGCGGCAGAGGTGGCACCCTCGCGGGTCAAGGCCGAACCGTCCCTAAGCCTTATTACGGCCTTCCGGCACCCGGAGACTCATTGCCGGTCCCGTTCGTCTCAGCTCCTCTCATTTCGGTTCATTACGACGCGGCACAATTATTTCGTTACCGGCGGTGCGACGGAGGAGATGCGGGCAGTAGAGAGTGCGCAGGCGTAATTGTGCGGTGCGCGCTCGGTGCTCTCCAACACGAAACTCGACATGGACACCGTCATCACGCTTTACAGTGGGCGCTCTCTAAGGGCCTGGCTGTCTGGTGTGGTTTCTGGATAGATTTTCGGCAGCCGGTGTAACAGGGGTTATCATGGGCCGTACAAAATGTCAGGTTCTCCACTGGATGTCGAGCGTTTAACGGATCACGGCGAGACCGTCTCAGCCATAGATTTCTTTCGGTAATGGCCGGACGCCACCCAGAACATTAGAGAGCATGTACTTATCGCTCGTTGCCCGCAGAATAGGCCTATTGGGTTTGCTGTAAACTGTGCCAGTGTTGGGGGAAACTTAGTTATTATAGAATAACTCCTGCTCCTGGCGAGTACATCGAGCACACGTGTAAGCACGCCTGTAGCACTCTAAGAAGGATAATTAAGGGCACGTTTGTTCCAGGGTGATAGATATGAAAGCAAATGGACAGTTCGAATAGCGTAACTGTTCATAGCGTGCATGATTGTAGCAGCGTAAGCTGCATTGTTTACTACCAACAAAAGAGAGAACGAGGATGGCTGTAATTTTTAACTCTGCTTCGTCCTTCCGCGTATAGAATATCACCAAATCACGGACACTTGATAGATACTAATAATTACGCTGATGTTTCAGCAGTCCAACATCCGAAACTTTACATTGACCTGGACCGCGACTATTCATCGGAGAGAAACATATCGTCGAAGTGGCCCAGGAAAGTGTAATTGTCTTATTATCTATAGGGGTGTTCCTGCTAAGAGCTGTCAGACAGTTTTTCTCTGATGTTTTGGTAGGTATTTTCAATTTGGTTTCTGCAACGTGTATCGAGAGTTACCCAAACAAATACTATTAATCACATCTTTCATGCAACGCTCATTGTTTGCCATAACAAACAAAATTAATTTTGAAGCGGAATTTTAAGCACCCATTGAACAGAGTACAAAGAAATGCTGCTCATCAGGTCTTTCATGCAAGGCCAGTATCGACGGAAAGCTTCGGTTTGTTCCCCGTTAAGAACAAAATTATTTTTAAAGCGGAATTGCACGTGCTCATTCGACAGAATGGTCTCAAATTAGTTTAGTGCCATATTTGTTTTATGGATATGTATAACAGGAACACTAAAGTACGAAGAATAGACAGTATTCCAGCAGAGACATCACCGCACAAAATTATTTTTAAAGCGGAATTGCACGTGCTCATTCGACAGAATGGTCTCAAATTAGTTTAGTGCCATATTTGTTTTATGGATATGTATAACAGGAACACTAAAGCACGAAGAATAGACAGTATTCCAGCGGAGACATCACCGCACTGGCCCACGCTGACTAGTATCGCCACGCAGCAGCTGCTCAGCTGGAACACTGGTTATTGTTAGTGTTTTACTACCCCTCTTTATACATATATTTTTAAAAAATCATCACACAAGACTGATCTGCGCCCGATTTACCAAATAGGCAGGTAAAATTCCGCTTCCAAAACCATTTATTTGTTTGTAACGGGATACAAACCGACACTTTCCGTCAGCACTGGTCCTCACATGAAAAGTTTCGTCTTGTTCATCAGTTCATTCTTCAGCGATTCCAGCTATGTGAGTCGGACCATAAGACATTTTTCATGAGGTCGATGACTTTCCGTTAGCCGGCCGGTGTGGTCGAGCGGTTCTAGGCGCTTCAGTCTGGAACCGCACGGCCGCTACGGTCGCAGGTTCGAAGCCTGCCTCGGGCATGGATGTGTGTGATGTCCTTAGGTTAGTTTGGTTTAAGTAATTCTAAGTTCTAGGGGACTGATGACCTCAGACGTTAAGTCCCATAGTGCTCAGAGGCATTTGAACCATTTTTGAACTTTCCGTTACACCACTTGCCGTCTTCGAAAGATGTTAGTTTCAACATGACGGTACACCACAATTTTTACTGACACACTAACGTTTTAATATTTCCAGAAGTGTCGTAACGTAACATGTAAACCAAATTTTATATTATCCGTTATGAATACGTCACAAACTTCAGATACGTGTCCATAATAACACTCTTGTTCGTATTATTTTTACAAACCCTGTAGACCTATTGCGAGAATTCTGGGAAACAGAAGAATTTTAGCAAATTATGATGTGAAAAATTCTTACAAGATGTTTTCGTCATATACTGGAATCTAGGATTTAAGATAAACTGCAAAATAGCTCTACATTTTCTAAGGTGTATCATAGGAGTACAGCCTGAAACTGGGTGATACCGATTCTTCCTACAAAAATTATCCAATCCGATTTCCTGCTCCCATTCTCACGTCTTTATCCGTGGGATGTTAAAGGCTAGCTTTTGAATGCTATTAGGGAAAGTGCTACTGAATATTGTCTGCTGTTCCTTTTCTTCGACTCGATAATCTACCACCCATTCACTTATAGTAAACCAACAGTCTGACGAATTCGGACACTACAAATTTGACACATAGCTCTAGCACACACCGAGCAATCATTGAGAGACATAACCTAAAAAACAGACTAGTTGTTGTAAGGACGTATCCAGAAATAAGAGCAGGACAACAGAGATCAAGCAGCGCAATGAAGCATTCATACGGTCTACATTTTCCCGTTCACAGGTGGAAGCTCGCACAGCCAGAGGATGACACTAAATTGGCCGTTGACGTTTTAAAAGAAAAGAGACTGAGTGACATTTGGAGCTCTTAGAAGTGTGGATGACGGTGCATGAAAACGAAATCCACTTCTTCCGACTGCCAATGGTGCCCTTATGGAACTGAAGGCTACTGATACATCGCGCGTAGCATAGTGCAATGTGGAATACGCATGTGGACGTAGGTCTATGGATGCTCTATGATATGATCTCGAATTTTCCAAACGTTCGAAAGTCACGAATCTTTTACGCTCAAGTATCTGCTAATATTATTCAGTCTGTAAGTTGAACAAGCAGTAAAGGCAATCAATAAGAGATTTGAGAAGGAATTTAAATGTCAGAAAAACAAAACAAAAACTATTACATTTGCCGATCGCATAGTAACTCTACCAGAGAAGGGAAAGGACTTGGAACATCAGCTGAATGGATATGTCTTGAAAAGAACATCAATATAAATGAACCAAAGGTAATGGAATGAAATCGAATTAATTAAGATAATGCAAGTCAGGTTATGAAATGGCAGAATTAAAACTAATTAATGAGTTTTGCTATTATGGTTGGCGAAATAACTGACGGTGGCCGAAGTAGAGAGGATATACTATGTATTTCTGAAAAAAAGAAGTTTTCTTACATTCATTATAAACTTAAGAATTAGGAAGTCTTTTCCTAAGATATTTGTTTGAAGTTTAGCCTTGTTCGGAAGTTAAACGTGGACGAAACAAGTCAGACAAGAAGAGAATAGAAACATTTCTAACGTGTTGCCATACAAGGTTGCTGAATATTAGACGTGTTGATCGGAAAACCAATAAAAGAGACATAAAGTAGAGCTAGTGGTCAACAATTTACTAAAGGAAAATCACATGAGGGGTAAAAATTATAGGGGGATCAACAAGCGGACACAGTATCAGGTTCAAATGGATGTAGGCTGCAGTAGTTACGCAGAGGTGACACGGTTTGGGCACAGGACAGACTAGCGTGAGTAGCTGCGTCAAACCAATCTCCGTACTGAACGCCATAACAACAACGGTGATCCCTAAGCTGTTAGGGTCGAAATAGTATTTTTAGTGTAAATCGATTATCGAACTGCCGGCCGAGGTGGCCGAGCGGTTCTAGGCGCTACAGTCTGGAACCGCGCGACCGCTACGGTCGCAGGTTCGAATCCTGCCTCGGGCATGGATGTGTGTGATATCCTTAGGTTAGTTAGGTTTAAGTAGTTCTAAGTTCTAGGGGACTGATGACCTCAGAAGTTAAGTACCATAGTGCTCAGAGCCATTTGAACCATTTCTGATTATCGAATTCTACATCCATAGGTCAACAGTCCGATTTACACACACGGAACCAGCTTCAGTCTATGACACGGATGCTAGCAAAAGTCCTGAAATTAGGACTATGTAAAGCTGTGGTGTATTTGGATTGGAAGAGCACCACAGCTGCGTTATAGAAGTGGTGGTGAGCACACATTATGCAACGGGTCTTATTTGCGTTTTCTCCCCGTCTAATCCAGTCGGCATTCTTCGGCTCTATTAACGCCGTACGCTCCTTCTCCCTGCTGTTAATGCTCACACACTTTTCGGTGCGGAAGCGCCGCGTTGCCGATCGGCCACTATCAGCCATCGAAGCCCCGCGACTACGGGACGGGACGCGTGTAATTGCCGACTCCAGTTTCCTCTCGATCTGGGAAAAGCCTCGCAGACATTCCGACGGGAGGACCTGGGAGCAGGAGGAAAATGAATAGGCGTTGCCCTGTTATTTACCGGTGCGGCCACGATGCTCACGCACGTTTTCTGTGCAGCCAGACGTCATTATATCACTGCGCCAGGCCGCCGCGCCGGAGCGAGCACGCACAAAAAAAGAGAGACCCGAGACACCGGCCGCGGGGTTGGAGGGGGAGGGCGGCCAAGGTCAGCCTTCCTACCTGGGAGCCGCCGGCCGCCGGCAGCGACAAGAACCGACAGCGCCCATTCCGCACGAGTGGGCTGCGCATCTGTTGAAACAGATGACTGGCGAGAGACCTGAGGTCTGCCGGGGCCGGGGCCGGGGCCTTGCACCTGTTCAGCGGCGGTCTTTTCCGCCAGCCAGGACGGCACTGTGCACTGTTCCGCCACAGCAAACTCGCGGCGGAGGAATTCACCGGACGGAAGGCCTCAATTGAGGACAGGAGGCAAGGTCGCCGTGAGCAAGTAGTGTGAAGAGGAGCGCCCGGACGGCTAGCGGAAGTGTCTCGCCTAGGAGCCGACATCGACGGACTCCCGCGACAAGCGACATTTACACCCACACTGAAGAGCCAATGAAAGTGGTACAGCTGCCTAATATCGCGTAGGGCCCCCCGCGAGCAGACAGAAGTGCCGCAACACGACATGGCATGGGCTCGACTGATGACTGAAGTAGTGCTGGAGGTTGCCCATAAATCCGCAGGGTACAAGTGGGGGGGGGGGGGGGGGGGGGGAGAGAGATCTCTCCTGAACAGCACGTTTTGCAGGGCATCCCAGATATGCTTAATAATGTTCATGTCTGGGGAGTTTGGTGGCCAGCGGAAGTGTTTAAACTAAGAAAAGTGTTCCTGGAGCCACTCTGTAGCAATTCTGGACGTGAGGGGCGTCGCATTATCCTGTTGGAATCGCCCAAGTCTGTCGGAGTGCTCATTGGACAATGGTGCAGGTGATCGGACAGGATTCCTAAGTAAGTGTCTCTCGTCAGAGTTGTGTCTAGGCATATCTGGGGCCCCTATAACTCCAATTGCACATGCCCTACACCTTCACAGAGCCTCCAGCAGCTTGAACACTCCCTTGCTGACAAAAAATGGTTCAAATGGCTCTGACCACTATGGGACTTAACTGCTGAGGTCATTAGTCCCCTAGAACTTAGAACTACTTAAACCTAACTAACCTAACGACGTCACACACATCCATGCCCGAGGCAGGATTCGAACCTGCGACCGTAGCGGTCGCGCGGTTTCAGATTGTAGCGCCTAGAACCGCTCGGCCTCCCCGGCCTGCCCTTGCTGACATGCAGCATCCACGGATTCATGAGGTTGTCTCCATATCCTTACACGTCCATCCGCTCGATACAGTTTGAAACGAATCTCGTCCAATCTGGCAACAAGTTTCCAGTCATCAACAGTCCGCCGCGCGGGATTAGCAGAGCGATCTGAGATGCTGCAGTCATGGACTGTGCGGCTGGTCCCGGCGGAGGTTCTAGTCCTCCCTCGGGCAGGGGTGTGTGTGTTTGTCCTTAGGATAATTTAGGTTAAGTACTGTGTAAGCTTAGGGACTGATGACCTTAGCAATTAAGTCTCATAAGATTTCACACATTTTTGAACATTTTGAACATCAACAGCCCAATGTCGGTGCTGACGGGCCCAGGCGATGCGTAAAGCATTGTACTGTGCTGTCATCAAGAGTACATGAAAGGGCCTTTTGCTCCGAAACGATTCGCACACTGACAGTTTTTGATGACCCAGCATTGAAATCTGGGCCAATGTGCGGGTGGGTTGCACTCCTGTCACGTTGAACGATTGTCTTCAGTCGTCGTTGGTCCCGTTCTTGCAGGATATTTTTCCGGCCGCTGCGATGTCGAACATCTGATGTGTTAACCGGATACCTGATATTCACGGTACACTCGTGAAATGGTCGTACGGGAAAATCCCCAGTTCATCAATACCTTAGAATGCTGTGTCCCATCGCCCGTGCGCCGACTATAACAACACGTTCAAACTCACTTTAATCTCGATAACCTGCCATTGTAGCAGCAGTAACCGATCTAACAACTGCGTCAGTTGTCTTGTTGTCTTACATAGATGTTGCCAACTGCAGTGCCGTATTCTGGCTGTTTACATATCTCTGTGTTTGAATATGCACGTCTATACCAGCTTCCTTGGCGCTACAGTGAATGTATATACGACGGCTGTATGGACATTGAGGTCTGATCGCTCACGAAATGGATCAGAGAGAAAATAAAAAAAGTTGCGTTTGCAAAAATTTTCTATACCTTCCAGCTACTTTTCCCCATAGTTGCCGCTCCGACTTTGACATCTGTCTTAGCTTTGTGGCAACTTCATCTACATCTACACGGGTGGTCTGCATATCACACTTAACTGCTTGGCAAAGGGTTCACTGAAGCACCTTCACAATAATTCTCAATTATTCCACTCAAGAACAGCGCGCGGAAAAAGTAAACATCTGTATCTTTCCGTTAGGGCTCTAATTTCTCTTATTTTATTGTGGTGATCGTTTCTCTCTATGTAGGTCGGCGTCATCAAAATATTTTCGTATTCAGTGGAGAAAGCTGGAGATCGAAATTTCGTAAGAAGGTTCCACCACAACGAAAAAGGTCTTTGTTTTAATTGTGTCCATCCCAAATCCACACCGCGCAGCAGTACTCCAAAATACGACGGACAAGTGTAGTGTAGGCAGTCTCTTTAGTAGATCAGTTACATTTTCTAAGTGTTCTGCGATAGAATTCAGTCTTTAGATTGCCTTTCTCACAAAATTTTCTATGTGTTCTTTACAATTAAAATTCTTCGTAATTGTAATTCCTAGGTATTTAGTTGAACATCCGGCCTTTAGATTAGACTGATATATAGTGAAACCGAAGTTTAACGGATACCTTTTAGCCCTCATGTGGATGACCTGACGCTTTTCATTATTTACGGTCAATTGCCAATTTTCGCACCATTCAGATATTTTTATAAATCGTTTTGCAATTAGTTTTCATCTTCTGTTGAGGTTACTACAGGATAAGCGACAGCATCATTTGCAAACAACCTAAGACGGCGTCTCAGATTGTCTCCTACATCGGTTATATAGAAAAGGAACAGCTGTGGGCCTGTAATGCTACCTTGGGGAGCGCCAGAAATCACTTCCATTTTTAAACTTCCTGGCAGATTAAAACTGTGTGCTGGACCGAGACTCGATCTCGGAACCTTTGCCTTTCGCGGGCAAGTGCTCTACCATCTGAGCTACCCGACCATGACTCACAACCCGTCCTCACAGCTTCATTTCTGCCAGTACCTCGTCTCCTACCTTCCAAACTTCACAGAAGCTCTTCTGCGAACCTTGCAGAACTAGCACCCCTGGAAGAAAGGATATTTCGGATAGATCGCAAAGGTCCCACGTTCGAGTCTCGGTCCGGCACACAGTTTTAATCTGCAAGGAAGTTTCATACCAGCGCACATTCCGCTGCAGAGTGAAAATGTCACTCTGGCACTTCCGTTTTACTCGATGACTTTCCGGAAGTTACTACGAACTGTGATCTCTTTGACAGGAAATCACCAATCCAGTCACATAACTGAGACGATATTTCACTTAAAGCCGCTTGTGTGGTACGGTGTCAAAAGCCTTCTGGGAATCTAGAAATACGGAATCAATTTGAAATCTCTTGTAATCTGCACTCAACACCTCATATGAGTAAAGAGCTAGTCGTGTTTTCTAAATCCGTGTTAACTGTGTATCAATAGACCGTTCTCTTCGAGGTAATTCACAATGTTCGAACAAAATATATGTTCCATACTCCTGCTGCATATAGACAGACGTTAGTGATATGGGCCCGTAATTTAGTGGATTACTCCTACTACCTGTCTTGAATACTGGTGCGACCTGTGCAGCTTTCCAGTCTTTGGGTACGGTTCTTTTGTCGAGCGAGCAGTTGTATGAGATTGTTAAGTATAAAGCTATTGCATCAGCGTACTCTGAAAGGAACTTAATTTGTATACAGTCTGGACCAAAAGACTTGCTTATATTAAGCGATTTAAGTTGCTTCACTACTCCAAGGATACCTACTTCTAAGCTACTAATCTTGGCAGCCGTTCTTGATTCGGGTTCTGGAATATTTACTTCGTCTTCTTTGGTGAAGGAATTTCAAAAGGCTGTGTTCAGTAACTCTGCTTTCGCAGCACTCCCGTCGATAGTATTTCCACCGTTATCTTGCACAGAAGGCACTGACTATGTCTTGCCGTTAGCATACATTTTACACGATCAGAATCTCTTTGGATTTTCTGCCGCGTTTTGAGACAAAGTTTCGCTGTGGAAACTATTACAATCGTCTCGCATTGATGTCTGAGGTAAATTAAAACTTCTGTAAAAGATCGCCAGCCTTCGATATTTTGCATTCGTTTGAATTTGGCATGCTTTTCTCATTGCTTCTCCAACAGTGTTCTGACGAGTTTTCCAGTATCCTCGTCATAGAAGTCAGGAGCCGCCTGTGCTTTCCGCCACTTCTCCACCCTAGTCTGCATTTCGTTTTCCGTTCCGAAATGTGAGCAAGGATGAACATCAGAGGGAACCAAGTCAGAGCTGTATGGTGAGTGATCGAACACTTTCCATCGAAAACGCTGCAGGGGCGTCCTTATTGTTCTTGAAGTGTGCGGTCGCTATTGTCACGTAGAAGGAAATGCTTGACAGGTACATTATGTGGAGCTGCATGAAATCAGGCGAAAATTTGAAGTCGGCACCATACTTGATGGGAAACATATTATTATTCTACGCATCTTTGTGTGCTCGCTGTGTGCTCAGAAAATGACGCAGTCGACTCACATGGCACAGACACACATCTGTGCAAAGCTTCATCGGATTTTCAATGTCGTTTCCATTTCGCGAAGTTTCGAATCTTACCTTCCAAACGGGCCTCGTACATACTCCTTAGCACACGGGACTCGCATTCGGGAAAGACTGTAATGACGAGACTATACTACAGGCCTATATTCTGGACCGAATCCTGTATCTCACTATAGTGTTTCATGGGTTGAGGGCACGCGAACTGTTGGTGGTAACATATCACTAGTTTGCATGTTAAGTTCAGTGCTGCCACTGCTACAATTTCAGAGAATTAGTACTTAAGCTCGAAGAAGGTTTCATAATCTACCTTTCTCTCAAAGTGTACTCGTTCACGCAAGGACACACTACACCGATGAACTGATCACATCTACTCCTTACAGCTACACACTTGAAAGTTTGTAAGGATCAGAAGAAGACGGTGCTAAATGACACGCTCTACTATTTGTGCGACGGTCTGTATAACATAACTCATGTGACATTATTGCCAAAGACTTCAGCGTGTGAACAGTTATAACTATTCTACAAGTCACGTGAGTTGTCGTAAGTGGATTTACGCAAATAATTCATCTGTACCGGCCGGCCGGTGTGGTCGAGCGGTTAGAGGCTCGTCAGTCTAGTCTAGAACCGCGCGACCGCTACGGTCGCATGTTCGATTCCTGCCTCGGGCATGGATGTGTGTGATGTCCTAAGGTTAGTTAGGTTTAAGTAGTTCTAAGTTCTAGGAGACTGATGACCTCAGATGTTAAGTCCCATAGTGCTCAGAGCCATTTGAACCATTTTTTTAACCTGCATTACTCGCAACTGCGCGACCGAGCACAACCTGTCCACACCCGATGACCTCCTAACTTGGCACGTATCCTCCTCGTTTTCCCAGATCATCAGGGCCTGTGTCTCTCTTACCCATCAACTGGAAGACGAGTAAGATCCATACTTGCTTATTAGGTGATGCTACAAGCTCATTGATGTGCTCCTGAATCCACCAAGGGGAAGCTAGGGAACATGTCGTTACCTAACAAGGCAAGACCAATGTTACAAGCGCCTTACTATGAGTTCACCCTCACACAATATTCTGTCTTAATGAAGCCCGCCCCTGAAACAGCTCTACAGCTCTACTCAACGTATTGTTATTCCCATCTTTAGTCCCATTATTTGTTTGATGCAGCTCAACACATTAATCTGTCCTGTGCAAGCTACTTCATGTCCGAGTACCTACGTCAGTTGGAATCTGCTTACTGTATTTTCATTCCCTGCTCCCTCCCCTCCCCCCCCCCTCTCTCTCTCTTTATCTTTACGATTTACAACTTCTATCCTCCATACTCCCAACTGGCGAGGCGCTCCCCTCCTCCTCCCCTACTGACGATTTCTCGATGCCTAGGATGCATTACCTTCATGTAGTAAAGTCGTGCCATTCATCTCTACCCATTTAGGTTTAGCACCATCTCATTACTTATCCAACCAAACCATCTGATCTTCAGCATTCCGCTGTAGCAGTACATTTCAAAGTCTTCTAATCTCTTCTTGCTGAACTACTTATCGCCTGCGTTTCACTACCGTACATTCCAGAAAAATACCTCCAGAAAAGACTTTAAAACTCTTACACGTTCGATATAAACGAAGTCCTCTTCTCTGAAATGTTTCCATTGTTATAGCCAATTTGCAAGTATATACCCTCTACTTCCGCTATCATCTATTTTCCGGTCCAAATTCTAAAACTCATCTACTACTTATAGTGCCCCATTTCATAATCCAATTCCTTCGGCACCTCCTGTTTTAATTCGACAACATTCCAGTCCCCTTGTTCTACTTTGGTTGATGTTCGTCTTAAACCCTCTTTTGAAGAGACTATGCATTCCTTTCAAATACCTTCCAAGTCCGTTTTCGTCTCTGACAGAATTATGGTGCTATCGGCGAACATCAAAGTTTTTTTATATCTCCTCCATGAACTTTCATTTCCTTTCTAGATTTCTGCTCGTGTTCCTTTATTGCTTGACTAGTTTACTGACTGAAGAACATTTGGGATAGGTGACAAATGTATCTTTCTTCTCAGCCACCGCTCCTCTTTGATGTCCTTCGACACTTACAAATGGGCTCTGTTTTTATACAAGTTGTATATAACATTTCGTTCACTATATGTTAATGATACTACTTCAAAATGCCAAAAAAAGAAGTCCTTTCAACATTTTCGAAAGCTTTCTCTAAATCTACAAATGGTAAAAACTTTAGAATTTTTAAACCTGTCTTTTAAAGTAAGTCGTATGGTGAGTATAGTCGTACATATTACTTCGTTTCTGCCGAAACCTAAATGATGTTTCCCAAGTTTGTATATTTCTCTGTGAATAAGACGTATCAGTATTTTGCTATCATGATCCGTTAACCTTGTGGTTCGGTAGAAGTCACATCTGTTAGTACCTGCATTCGTTGGAATTTGAATTATTACGTTCTTCTTCAAGTCTGAGGATTAATGTAGGTTAATTCTTACAAAGAAGAAAACAGCAACCAGCCACTATTAATACTGCTATTTATTTAGGTAAATAGCGCCGTTACCGGTTTCGAACTGGCAAGTTCATCGTCAGACGGCTGTTCACATGATTTTCAAGATACACTTTACATTATCGTCCGTTTTAGATTTTTGTTATTCCACTGTGGTGAAGTATTTTTGGTGTGTTGTTGCCCTACGGTAGAAAACACTGTTAGATTCGTCCTATGTGAAAATAACTAACCTCCAAACGATGAAATACAGCGTAAATAAATATGTAAGGTTAAGTGGTTATGGTACTTACGTCGAAAATTCCGCGCGATTTTGTAGCGAAGTTGCAGCATTGTATTTTCCGAATAATCCTAAATACAATGCTGCAACTTCGCAACAAAATCGCGCGGAATTTACGACGTAAGTACCATAACCACTTAACCTTACATATTTATTTACGCTGTATTTCATCGTTTGGAGGTTAGTTATTTTCACATGGGACGAATCTAACAGTGTTTTCTACCGTAGGGCAACAACACACCAAAAATACTTCGCCACAGTGGAATAACAAAAATCGAAAACGGACAATAATGTAAAGTGTATCTTGAAAATCATGTGAACAGCAGTCTGATGATCAAATTGCCAGTTCGAAACCGGTAACGGCGCTATTTACGTAAATAAATAGCAGTATTAATAGTGGCTGGTTGCTTTTTCCTTCTTTGTAAGAATTAACCTACATTAATTGTACACAGCGACGGTCTCACCATGTCAGTTTTAGACAAAGTAGCAAGTCTGAGGATATTTTGAATGTCTCTACATCCAGAATAAACGTGTAGGGCTACTTAGCCACGAACGTTACGGCTCCACACAAAAGTTAGCTCAGTTTGAGACATATATTACAATTAAAAATTGGCTGGGACTATTATCGGAAATATGTCTTAGCGTGTGTTAAAAGAATATGGCCTGCAGAAGTAAGTTAGCCAGCTAAAGTGGAACGTGCGGCATATGACGGAAGCAGGTTAAACAGCTGTAGCTGTGAATGTAGTCGACGAGAAGGAGGTTTCCACGGTCCCCAGCCCCACTGAAAGAGCGAAGGGCGACCGCAGTCCTCGCCCGTAGGAAAGGCTGCTTCTGTCGCAAGAAGCCGCGGAGAAGGGCAGTCCGTGGCGACGGCAGCCGTGATAAGGCGGGCGGGCAGAAGAAGTGAGCCAGCCGCCTCCGCCTCCGCCAGCTCCAGGCGGGCTCCAGCAGGCTCCAGCAGGTAGAGCAGAGCAGCCGGCCAAGGCCGCAGCCACCGCGTTCCCACGGCCCGCAGCTGTGGGGGGCTGTGCTGTGTTGTGCCGCCAGCCGCGGCCGGAAATGAGCCGCAGCTGGGCCCGCCGAGCCAGCATCAGCTGCTCCAGCACCGCCACACGCTCTCCGTGGCGCCACAGCGGACACTCCCCTGCATCATTTGTACTCCAAAACTACGACCTTAGTGATCGCGGCTGACGACGGGACAGTGTCAAGTCCTCATCACCGAATTCGTCCGAATGTTTGGTATAAATGAAAGTGCCACCGGGAGCTGCATATGGTCGAGCGTTTAGAAAATAAAAGTGTTTTTGGTGCGGGTCAGGCAAGACATGAGTCATTTATATGGGTTGGATAAAAGGTTGTGGCAACACCATTATAATTAATGTCAAAGATTACTGACAGACGATCACCGTATCGCATGGTAATGCAATACGTATGAAATCGTCCTGCATCTCGATCTACATCTACATACATACTCCGCAATCCACCATACGGTGCGTGGCGGAGGGTACCTCATACCACAACTAGCATCTTCTCTCCCTGTTCTACTCCCAAACAGAACGAGGGAAAAATGACTACCTATATGCCTCTGTACGAGCCCTAATCTCTCTTATCTTATCTTTGTTGTCTTTCCGCGAAATGTAAGTTGGTGGCACTAAAATTTTACTGCCGTCAGCCTCAAATGCTGTTTCTCTAAATTTCCTCAGTAGCGATTCACGAAAAGAACGCCCCCTTTCCTCTAGAGACCCCCACCCGAGTTCCTGAAGCATTTCTGTAACACTCGCGTGATGATCAAACCTACTAGTAACAAATCTAGCTGCCCGCCTCTGAATTGCTTTTATGTCCTCCCTCAATCTGACCTGATAGGGATCCCAAATGCTCGAGCAATACTCAAGAATAGGTCGTATTAATGTTTTAAAAAAAATGGTTCAAATGGCTCTGAGCACTATGGAACTTAACATCTGGGGTCATCAGTCCCCTAGAACATAGAACTATTTAAACCTAACTAACCTTAGGACATCACACACATCCATGCCCGAGGCAGGATTCGAACCTACGACCGTAGCGGTCGCGCGGTTCCAGACTGAAGCGCCTAGAACCGCTCGGCCACACCGACCGGCATTAGTGTTTTATAAGCGGTCTCCTTTACAGATGAACCACATCTTCCCAAAATTCTACCAATGAACCGAAGACGACTATCCAACTTCCCCACAACTGCCCTTACATGCTTGTCCCACTTCATATCGCTCTGCACTGTTACGCCCAAATATTTAATCGACGTGACTGTGTCAAGCGCTACACTACCAATGGAGTATTCAATCATTACGGGATTCTTTTTCCTATTCATCTGCATTAATTTACATTTATCTATATTTAGAGTTAGCTGCCATTCTTTACACCAATCACAAATCCTGTCCAAGCCATCTTGTATCCTCCTACAGTCACTGAACGACTACACCTTCCCGTACACCACAGCATCATCAGCAAACAGTCGCACATTGCTATCCACCCTATCCAAAAGATCATTTATGTAGATAGAAAACAACACCGGACCTACCACACTTCCCTGGGGCAGTCCAGATGATACCCTCACCTCCGATGAACACTCATCATCGAGGACAACGTACTGGGTTCTATTACTTAAGAAGTCTTCGAGCCACTCACATATTTGGGAACCAATCCCATATGCTTGTACTTTAGTTAGGAGTCTGCAGTGGGGCACCGATTCAAACGCTTTCCGAAGTCAAGGAATATGGCATCCGTCTGATAGCCTTCATCCACCTTTCCCCACACAGATGGAAGGCTTCGCATACGGTGAGCGCATCGATCTCTGGTAATGGCGCGCAAGGACCGTCCTTTGGTACGGATGGGGTTTATCTTGTGTTGTACCGCGTGCCACGAAGAGGTTTTGGCGAACAGTTCGTAGCATATCTGGTAAATGCGGTGGATATTCATGTATCTCCCATCCCCATGTACGCAGGAGCTCCTGCACGGTGTTCGTCGTGTGGCATCGCGTATTGTCATGAAGAATGATAGGATGCAGTGCCAGAAGGTACCGTCGCTTTCTGCATAGTGCGGGGCGAAGATGATGTCGCAAGAAATTGCGTTAGTAGGTTGCAAAGGCGTCTGCCCCGGCGTTATAACGTGGTGCAGAGTTAAGCCACGGATATCGTGAGCCACAGTAACTTTCACTTTGGTACCAGTTGTTTCACGGTGCACGTTCTGTTGACGAACAGAACCGGGGTGTTTCCATTCACTCGGCTGCCGCTTTAAACGTAGTTCACAAGACGGAGCCCAGGTTTCCCCTCATAGGGACGTTCCTTCCAAGGAGGTGTTCATCCTCCCTGCGGTCGCGAATCAGCAATTCCTCTGCAGGTACACTGTGCGTACTTATCACGTGCCACTTCATTCTTGATCCACCCACGTTTCTCGTGTTTCCTAAACACACTGTTACGGCGCTTGAACTGGCCTTCCGCACTTTCAGACAGTACTCATTGCATTTGTGTCAAACATAGCAACGTGAAGAGTACAGTACAGGAATCCGAGGGCCGTGGGCTCTAGTCCCTATGTGCAAACGTTTTCTTTTCTTTATTTCTTTGTTGTAATGAAGGCATGATCACACGGCGGTAGGCGGTATGAATTAGTAACATGCTCTCGAGCTTCTATCCGCTTCACATGGTTAAAATAATCCCACGAACTTTCGACCGAGCTCTCCTCGGCCACTGTCAAGTGGTAAATGACAGGCTATCACGGTGGCCTCGCCATTATACAGGGTGTTTCAATATTACAAACAACGAGGGAACGTAGAAGGTATCTTGAGGAACAAAATGAGGATCCGGGAACGTTATCCAACGACATTACAGAGCGTTGAACTTCATGCGCCGTAGCCTATATATAGGATGTTTCCATGGGGATGTTAGAAACTTTAGAGGATGAAGGAGTAGGATAAATGAATCAATCTGAGGTAAGGGACCGTGGTACAGAAACGAAAATCGTTCTGCTACATCTGACAGTGGGATACATGTACTTTATGAGGTGGTATTATGGATAAAAACAAGGCAAAAGTATGCAGTTGACATAGGCCCTAAAATGCATACCGTAAGAGGAATGAGCACTTGTTCAGTACAGATGTGTTTCACAGAAGCGAGAATGAACAGGTGCTCACAGCTCCTCAGGTATGCATTTTAGAGTCAGTATTCACAGGACATTTTTTCTTGTTTCTGTCCATACTACCACATCTAGAAGTTGCCTACCCTGCAGCCTTAGCAACAGTAGTGCCGGCGTCAGAGGTATCGGAATGATTTTCGCTTATATCTTTTGACTCGTTCGATTTTGGATCAGGATCCCTGAATTCAAACTGGTACATTTATCCTTTTCCATCACCGTTGGAAGTTTGTAACATCGTTACTGAACCACTCTGTGTATATACAGGGTGACAATTATTGAACTATATGAAGTAAAATCTTCATAAGTTCTGAACTGTTTGCGTTAGGATGTTCAAACAGCACGGTTGCTCGCGATGCATGCATGGTTGGGTTTAGCGAAAAAGCCCACTTTCATTTGGATGGGTTCGTCAGTATGCAAAATTGGCGCATTTTGGGTAGTGAGAATCCGCCTTTCGCGATCGAAAAGTCTCTTCACCCTCAACAGGTAATTGTGTGGTATGCAGTGTCCGGGCATTGATGGCACGGTGAATACCGAAAGTACGTGAAGGTTTTGGAGCATGATTTCATGCTTGTTATCCAAACTGTCCCTTATTTAGACAAGGTGTGGTTCATGCAAAACAGGGCACGGGACTGTTGGTGTCCTGGAAGAAAAATTTGGGGACCGCATTCTGGCTCTAGGGTACCCAGCCCACTCTCATCGACCTCGATTGCCCGTCATATTCTCCGAATCTTAACACAGCGATTCTTTGCTGTGGGGTATATTAAAGACAAGGTGCACAACAACACCCCCAAAACTATTGCTGAGTTGAAAACAGCCATTCGCGACGTCAACGACAGCATCGATGTTCCGACACTTCGGCGGGTCGTACAGAATTTCGTTATTCGTCTGCGCACATCATCGTCAATGAAGGTACATATATTGAACATGTCATACCCTAAACCTGAATATCTGCAGTGACGTTTGTATGTTGAATAAAGCGTGTGCACGCCGTAGTTTGTAACTAATTTACGTTTTATTATGTAGTTCAATAATTGTCTCCCTATACGTACATAAACAGGTGTCGGCGCTTATAACTTCAACGTTCTGCAGCGTCGTTGGATGACGTCTCAGGACACGGGTTCCTATCCGCATTTGTTATTCGAGACAACTTCTACATCCCCTCGAAATTTGTCGGTGTTATTCTGAAACACGCTGTATAGCCGCGCTGCTACTAGGAGAAAGACCACCGAAGAAGAGGGCAAGAAACCAGCGTTTTTCGTTTCTGTGGCACAGTGTCGGGGCAGATTAACCGGATCCTCAGGAGACACAACATTTCATCAGGGGTCAGGCCCGAGTCAAACTATTACAGCTCGTGAGTCCTGTGAAGGAATATTTAGGACTGCAGCCATAATGTGCCACGACATAGTGGATGGTGCAACGATGGCCAATCAGTACGCAATGTGGAGCAACGCCGGACGGAACACTAGAGGTGCTTGCGCCTGCGCTATCCTGCAGAATCAACCGTGGCAGAACACGCTTTAGAAAACCGATACCGAATTCACTACAACGAATCATCTGTCATTGTAAGGACGAAGGGATTTTAGGGTAGCGTTATAAAAGAAGCTATAGAATACAAACGTCTGAAAACACCATCAACGAGGACGGAGGTTTTCATCTCAGCATAGCCTGTGACCCGGTCATCGCGAAGTTAAAGCGGGCGCGACGGACGCGGGACGAAAACATTACCATATATGGCGAAGAAGCGACCACCGCTGACGTCACAGCCAGCAGCACGGCAACATAACGCCGAGGAGATAGCGATGTGGCAGTTGTTTATCACTTGAGAATGGCCGACGAGAGCTCCGTCGAAAACTCATGGGGCTTTAACCACCTGACGCGACTTGAGGCCGGCGAACATTTTATTAACTTTTTTATTTTTGTTTCTTTTCAATTTTTACGTTACTCCCATTACAAAT
This sequence comes from Schistocerca serialis cubense, assembly GCF_023864345.2. Lineage (NCBI taxonomy): Eukaryota > Metazoa > Arthropoda > Insecta > Orthoptera > Acrididae > Schistocerca > Schistocerca serialis. Next base: position 504,888,075 of record NC_064643.1, on the reverse strand, counting down.
AAACCGAGATAATGCTCGGTATATCATATTTAATGTGTGAACAAATTAACTGACTAGTGGAGAGGACAAACAAACCCACAGTTACACGACAAGATTTTTGAAGATAAAGTTTGCCATCGTGGAGTATTAAAGTGATTTCCCCCGAAACGAACTTCTGGTGCAACCCTGCGAAGCCTACTTTTGTCGTCAGCTAAAGAATTTGATCTAGAAACTTCAAATCAGCTCTAATGTCGTCGAGAGAGAAAAAAACATCACATCCCTAGGAGACTGCATGAAAATACATTCCACGTTACATCATCGGTTGTCCTCGCCAGAATTTTTAGAAATGATGTTCTTGTGTCGTTTGATGCCAAACTGTACAATGAGAGAATACCTTTTATGAATGTAATCGAAGTTTGTGTTTGCATAAAAGCTTGAAAATAATCATAGTTGTAAAAATTCAGTGTTTATAACGTCTGAAAATCGCCGAGAAATTGCTTCTACACCTACATCTTGGTCTACAACATATACATATTCCGCAGGTTTGCGGGATATGCAGTATAGTGCATGGCGGAGATTATCTTGTACCACTACTAGTTCGCTTCATTTACGATGAATATTACACCAGTATGAGTAAATCATCAACTGTAAATTTATACGAAGCTCTCGTGTACGCCTTACAAAGATTTTCTGGAAATTTATTTGCAATTCAAAAGTTTTGTTTTCCCTATCTTTTCGAGCCTTTTTCGTCGGTGTTAATAAGTACAATATTAAGGCTATTCTAAATTAGTTACCTAAAAGTAATATTAAATATCGCAGGAGATTTACTAACTTGATGTAATTATTCTCGGTTCTGAAACTGGCCAAATATAATTTACCCGTGAGTGACCTTGACCTCTTCTTGATGCGCCACGCAACCTGCTTCCCACAGAACGATCACACCACGCTTTTATAGTCTTTGCCCGAGGCGGAGCTTTGTGATACTGCGTTCTGAAGCGTCTTCTTACGACAGCTAATGATTGCGCTTTGTGGTACCACAGACAACTGTGAGCAGATTGCGCACAGCTATACGTCTCCACTGTTAGTGGGATCACGATCACGCACTGTTTCCGCATAACGAGCGAATGGAGCTTCATCTGCAGGCGTAAGAGTGACTTGGGAAAACGGCGCAGGGTTTGAAGAGGTCCCGGAAAATAATCAGTCAGTGGTTTCGAAACTTTTTACTTTTACTTTTATGTAACTAATTTAGAATAACCCTATATTGAGAATGATTTCGCTTTATTTGCACTGTGAGTAGCGTAGGAACTGAAAGTAAAAAAAAAAAAAGTTTCCGCAGAAGGACTCGACACCATAATCCTCTGATACCCGTCCTATTCTCCTTCCAGTGCGCCAACCGCTGCTCGGAAACAGTTTGTGATACTTGCACGGAGTAACACTTACACGGAATGGGAATGTGCTGACTTTTGCACGGAAACGAGTACACTATAGACAGTGGACAGGTTGTTCCAGAAGTAGGATACACCGGGCTGTCCGCTATCTGCGACGTATTCTGGAGAACGCCAAAGCCCGTTTTCTCCACAAAGTTCTCGGTCCCCGCTTCAGTTCGTAGCGTGCGTGGCTTTCTCCCAGAGTTCAGTATTGCAGTTGACTTCGGAGTGCAAGTAGTGTTCCGTGTTTTAGTGCTGAGATAATGGAGTTCACCGAGACTACCAAAGGAAGCCTTTACTGATTTTCAACGGGCATCGGTACATAATGCCAAATACAAACAAGCAAGAGGTAACTTTCTGGCATTGTGTGAACTTTAAAAGTAATAAATGCAGAGGAAGATTATTCACAAATAATAACACAGTTTTAGGGGAAGGAAGCCATGTTTGTAACCCAGGTGAAGCAGAAAATGAAGTGCGAAAAATGTTTATCAGTCCAAAGAAGCTACAGTTTCATCTGTTTTCGTTGAAGAAGTAGGACAGCTCTCCAATGAGGCTACGACTTATTTGCACACAGAGGTGCGAAATAATCGTTACATCGCGATAGGCGAAAATATATGGAAACTATACAAGATCCTACGTATTCTGGAGGAATATTCTTCCAATAAGATAATTTACTGATGAATGATGGCAGCAGTTTTTTACTTGCAGATGATAACAGGGGACTGAATGACAGAATACTGGTGTTTGCCAGCGACAATGGGAAAAGAGCGTATATCAAACTGTTCTTTGTGGATGGAACGTTCAAGAGTTCGAGCAAGCAAATTGAACAGTTGTTTATACCCCATGCCGACCTTAATAGTTCTTGGGACAAAACAAATACCATTTCAACTGTTTACACTTTGCAGCCAAATAAGAAGGGTGAAACATATGGATGTTTTTTAAAGCTATTAATATTAACGTGCCTAGATGTAACGTTGCATCTCTGATGATGGAGGTCCACATCACCATCGTCCATGCAGTTAAGTGAAACAAATGGATGTTTTTTAAAGCTATTAATATTAACGTGCCTAGATGTAGCGTTGCATCTTTGATGATGGAGGTCGACATCACCATCGTCCATGCAGTTAGTAGTTTATCTTGAGGAGCTGAGATTAAGCAATGTTTGTGGAAACAAGTTCAGTGTTGCGGTCTCGTTGCAATCTACACACATCAAAAAAAGTTTTGCATCACCCTGGTTCCCAGAACTCTTGAAAACAGACGTTGACTGCGAACATTGTATCACAGAAACAGTCCCTCTAACTGTTCAGAGATGTCACTAACCCGCTCAAAGATGTAATTAACCATGTATGAGCAGCGCTTATTTCACGGAGAGGGTCCGACATCCGATCAGTTCCAGTCATTCCACCAGGAAGGACGTACACGGCTCGTGTTGTATGTAGTTCAACCATGCCTATACGGTCGATACCGCGGTTCGATATCGTCCGCTTTGTTACTTTGTGCCAGGATGGGCTCTCAACAAGGGAAGTGCCCAGGCCTCTCGGAGTGAACCAAAGCGACGTCGTTCGGACATGGAGGAGATACAGAGAGACAGAAACTGTCAATGACATGCCTCGCTCAGGTCGCCCAAGGGCTACTATTGCAGTGGGTGACCGCTACCTACGAATTATGGCTTGGAGGAAACCTGACAGCAACGCCACTATGTTGAATAATGCTTTCATTCAGTTACAGCACGTCGTGTTGCGCCTCAAACTGTGCGCAGTAGGTGTCATGATGCACAACTTCACTTCCGACTTCCGTGGTGAGGTCCATCTTTGCAACCACACCATGCAGCGCGGTACAGATGGGCCCAACAACATACCGATGGGAGCGCTCAGGATTGGCATCACGTTCTCTTCACCAATGAGTGTCACCTATACCATCAATCAAACAATCGTTGGAGACATGTTTGGAGGCAACCCGGTCAGGCTGAACGACTTAGACACAGTCCAGCGAGTGAATTCAGGTGGAGGTTCCCTGCTGTTTTGGAGTGGCATCATGAGGAGCCAACGTTGCACAATAAGTGAATGCCATCCTCCGACAGATAGTGCAAACATATTGGCAGCCTATTGGCCAAGCATTCGTCTGCATGGACGACAATTTGTGTTCCCAACGTGCAAATCTTGTGAATGACTTCCTTCAGGACAACGACATCGCTAAGGACGACACACACACCCTTACCCGAGGGAGGACTCGAATCTCATACGGGGGGAGCCGCGCGGACTGTGACAAGACGCCCTTGACCGAGCGGCTACCCCGTGCGGCATCAGCGCAACAATAGGACGTGCTACTGGGAATTAGAGGTACCGGTGTGTACAGCAGTCTGGACCACCATCTCTGCAGGTCTCGCTGTACGGTGGTACAACAATCAGTGTGTGGTTTTCATGAGCACTAAAAAGGGCTGAAATGTTGTTTATGTAGATCTCTATTCCAATTTTCCGTACATGTTCCGGAACTCTCGGAACCGAGGTGATGCAAAACTTTTTTTGATGTGTGTATAAGGAAAACGAGGAAATACGTTGTCACATAAGAATGCTCTAGTACATGTCCCAGAAGGATGGAACCAAAGGAAAAATACATTAAAATCAAAAGTTCATCAGAACGTTTGCTCATTAGTGAAAAAGCTTCGAGAAGATGCAAAGCACCACGGACATCAGTTTGACTGACTAACTTTAAAGTATTATGGGAAAAGAAGAAATAAGTCAGCAGTGAAGATTGACGATACGATTGAAAACGATTTAGAGAAACGTCGAAATGTTGGAGCCTCAAAATCATGTCTCACTTCCGTGTCCTACGCACAGAAATTACAATGACGACTAAAATGTCACAATTATTGAAAAATTTGTAAATCCTGAAAAGTAGTTTACTGTAATCATTGGAAATCATGCAAATATTGTAAATAAATTTAATGTGGTACGAAAAGAGACTACCTTCTCGTGGTGTTCCTTGGAAACGATACAAAGTGGGCTAATGTGTCTTTTAATTTCAAAAATATTCTCTACTGAAAACTGGCAAGACTATCTCAATGGGGAAACCTTTTCTAAGGAATCATCACAGCATTCAACTTGTGAGGTTCTTAGGATCTAAACCTGTATGGCTGAACACCAAATTCAAAACCTTTGCAATGGAAACTCAGGCAAATGACAAGCAGTTAAATCCATAGTTTCTCCCTCCGTTAGAAGGTGAGCAAACCAACATCAAACAGAACAGTAGTTTCTAAATTAATTCTTGTAACTTTAATTTAACTGGAATAAACTTGCATTGAGCATGATTTCACTATATTTGCAATGTAAGTAACGTAGGAATTGAAAGTTAAAGAAAAAAAAATTCGCTAGTCGGACTCGGCCCCACCACCCTCGGATGCCCTTTCCGTACTCCTTTTACCGTGTCATCCGCTTGGTTAAGTCCTACATGAGCCATAAATGTACAAACAGTATGAGTCCGTTTATCAGTATGTCGCTGTGTCGCTTCTCACCTGGTTGCAGGGGCGGTCCGAGAACAGATTTCCATACAAGCGACACACCACTTGTCGCCTCCGTTTTCCCGTAAAATCGACATGTAATTTGGCACCCTAGATTCTTTCCCTTCATAACACATATATCAGCTGCTGTTCCTTTGTAAGACATTTAAAATAAAACATAAATCTAGAGAATGTGGAAATCGACTGTTTACAGTATTGTATTGTATATTAACCGGGGGCCTAGTAACGACGGAGAGGCTCCGTCCCCGCCGCAGCCGCAGTGGTCCACAACCCCACGACGACTACAGCAGTCCACTTCACCCCTCCGCCGCCCACACCGAACCACTCTGTCAGGGTTATCGTGCGGTTTGGCCCTCGGTGGACCCCCCAGGAAACGTCTCCCACCAGACGAGTGTAACCCCTATGTTTGCGTGTTAGAAAAATGGTGGTGTCCGCATACTTGGAGGACTTGTTTGTGCAGCAATGACATAGTGTAGCTGAGGCAGAATAAGGGGAACCATACCGCATTTACAAAGGTAGATAGAAAACAGCCTAAAAACTACCCACAGACTGGCCAGCTCACTGCACCTCTCCACAAGTCCGCTGGGCGGATTCGTGCCGGGGACCAGGTGCTCCTTCCCGCCCAGAAAGCCGTGCGTTAGACCGCATGGCTAACCGGGCGGGCTCTGTTTACAGTACTAGTTGTGATATACTCTGCGTACAAATTTTTCATCAGGGATTACCTCTAGTGCCCCTTAGAACTTGTCGCCCCAAGCGGCCGTTTTTGTCTCTTAGTAATTTACCTGACTCTGCCAGGATGCATGCACTGATTCGGTAGGGAAGGTGTCTGACATAAGGCCGTAGCGTTCTCACCTGAGGGAAGTAGGCCCACAACTGTTGTAACTGTTACTTCATACCGCGGACACTGGCACTGGGACGGAGGTGACGTCCCGACTGGCCCCACTCATGTTCTAATGGGGACATATCTGAGGTCTTGCTGACCACTGGAGTACATAAAAATTATGCAGGCAGTTCATAGAGACACGTACCATGTGCAGATGAGCATTATGCTAGTGAAAAATGGTAAAGTCACACTGCTGCATGACAGGTAACAAATGAAGACGCAGGATGATCGTGACACACCTCTGTGCCCCTCCCGAGTACCCGGTGGTTCCACACACCATAATGCCAGGAATAATACTGCTGCGTCTCTCCGATTGATTGGAAGAATGGGGCATCTCCCCACGTCGCCGCCGTATCCGCCAACGATGGTCATCCAGGGTAGTGTAGAATCACAGTTCACCGCTGAACACACTATGACGCCATTCGTCAGCATCCCAGTCATGGTACCACTCCAAACGCAGCTATTTCTGTTGTGGTGTTAACGGCGGCCTACGCCTGGGACAGTAATACCGTAGTTTGTCTATTGGTCGTCTTCAACCAATGCTGCAGGATGACAAAGAACGTTGCAGAGTGTCATTAATTGGTTTCGGACGGAAGACGTAGATCTGATCGGGTTACGATGTTTTTCGGAATGAATTACTTCACCCTCAGGTAGAATGGGTGCTGATATGAAACTTCGCGGTAGATTAAAACTGTGCCATACTGGAACTCTAACCAGAGACCTTTGCCTTTCACGGGCAACTGATCAGCAAACTGAGCTGACTAGCCACGACTCACGACCTGTCTTCACAGCCCTTCTTCTTCCGGTAGCTAATCTCCTGCCTTCCAAAATTCACAGAAGCTCTGCCATGAAAGCTGGACGAGCCCGCCTGGAAGAGAGGGTACTGCAGAGAATGGCTTAGCCACAACCAGGGGGAATGTTACCAAAATAAATACTGCACTGTGCAACAGAGTGTGTGTTGATATGGAACCATGTGCTTGGTCCATAATAATGTGATCCTTCCTCGTGATGGTCAGGCATGGTGGAACGCAATACTGATATCCACTAAGCTTACCCTCACGTTCTCATGCAGTCCAAAATCAGGCCCCATTACACCCGAAAGCCTCACAAATCTGGACATTGCATGATTCGACCAGCCGGTCAAATGGACATCTGCAATGAGGCTCCTTTCAAATTCTGCCAGGTGCTACTAAAGCTGTCTCACACGAGTATGCAGCATCTCCATGACCTACGCAGTAATGACTCGACTTTTCGATCGTTCGTTAATATACCCCACCAGGTATGCTAACACCACTAAACACAGATAATACTAATCCACTCTGGTGGCCACTGTAACTGTCACAGAGCGATACTACTCAAATATGATTACACACTCTGAGATGATGTGTACCTGTTCAAAGTTACATTGACATCCTACCACATCTTCTGGGCTCTTCACTTTTTTTGCCAGGCACTGTGTTTTCAAGTGGCTCTGACATTTGTAAAAAGTTTAATAATTATTACTTCCAGGCAATTAGATACAAACAGTGGTAACTGGCACTGAAGAGGGGCAGCAGCCATTTCAGTAGTTGCAGGGGCAACAGTCTGGATGACTGACTGATCTGGCCTTGTAACACTAACCAAAACGACCTTGCTGTTGTGGTACCGCGAACGGCTGAAAGCAAGGGGAAACTACAGCCGTAATTTTTCTCAAGGGCATGCAGCTTTACTGTATGGTTAAATGATGATGGGGTCCTCTTGGGTAAAATATTCCGGAGGTAAAATAGTCCCCCATTCGGATCTCCGGGCAGAGACTACTCAGGAGGACGTCGTTATCAGGAGAAATAAAACTGGCATTCTATGGATCGGAGCGTGGAATGTCAGATCCCTTAATCGGGCAAATAGGTTAGAAAATTTAAAAAGGGAAATGCATGGGTTAAAGTTAGATATAGTGGAAATTAGTGAAGTTCGGTGGCAGGAGAAACAAGACTTCTGGTCAGGTGAATACAGGGTTATAAATACAAAATCAAATAGGGGCAATGCAGGAGTAGGTTTAACAATGAATAAAAAAATATGAGTGTGGGTAAGCTACTACAAACAGCATAGTGAACGTATTATAATGGCCAAGATAGACACGAAGCCCATGCCGACTACAGTAGTACAAGTTCATATGCCAACTAGCTCTGCAGATGACGAAGAAATTGAAGAAAGGTATGACAAAAGAAATTATTCAGGTAGTGAAGGGAAACGAAAATTTAATAGTCATGGGTGACTGGAATTCGACAGTAGGAAAAGAGAGAGAAGGAAACATAGTAGGTGAATATAGATTGGGGCTAAGAAATGAAAGAATTTTGCACAGAGCATAACTTAATCATAGCTAACACTTGGTTCAAGAATCCAAAAAGAATGTTGTATACATGGAAGAATCCCGGAGATACTAAAAGGTATCAGATAGATTATATAATGGTAAGACAGAGATTTATGAACCAGGTTTTAAATTGTAGGACATTTCCAGGGGCAGATGTGGACTCTGACCACAATCTATTGGTTATGAACTGTAGATTAAAACTGAAGAAAGTGCAAAAAGGTAGGAATTTAAGGAGATGGGACCTGGATAAACTGAAAGAACCAGAGGTTGTACAGAGTTTCAGGGAGAGCATAAGGGATTGCCAGAAATAGGGGAAAGAAATACAGTAGAAGACGAATGGGTAGCTCTGAGGGATGAAGTAGTGAAGGCATCAGAGGATCAAGTAGGTAGAAAGGCGAGGGCTAGTAGAAATCCTTGGGTAACAGAAGAAATATTGAATTTAATTGATGAAAGGAGAAAATATAAAAATGCAGTAAATAAAGCGGGCAAAAAGGAATACAAACGTCTCAAAAATGACATCGACAGTAAGTGCAAAATGGCTAAGCAGGCATGGCTAGAGGACAAATGTAAGGATGTAGAGGCTAATCTCACTAGGGGTAAGATAGATACAGCCTATAGGAAAATTAAAGAGACCTTTGGAGAAAAGAGAGCCACTTACATGAACATCAAGAGCTCAGATGAAAACCCAGTTCTTAGCAAAGAGAGGAAAGCAGAAAGGTGGAAGGAGTATATAGAGGGTCTATACAAGGGCGATGTACTTGAGGACAATATTATGGAAATGGAAGAGGATGTAGATGAAGATGAAATGGGAGATACGATACTGCGTGAAGAGTTTGACAGAGCACTGAAAGACCTGAGTCGAAACAAGGCCCCGGGAGTAGACAACATTCCATTAGAACTACTGACGGCCTTATGAGAGCCAGTCCTGACAAAACTCTACCATCTGGTGAGCAAGATGTACGAGACAGGCGAAATACCCTCGGACTTCAATAAGAATATAGTAATTCCAATCCCAAAGAAAGCAGGTGTTGACAGATGAGAAAATTACCGAACTATCAGTTTAATAAGTCACAGCTGCAAAATACTAATGCGAATTATTTACAGACGAAGGGAAAAACTGGTGGAAGCCGACCTCGGGGAAGATCAGTTTGGATTCCATAGAAATGTTGGAACACGTGAGGCAATACTGACCTTACGACTTATCGTAGAAGGAAGATTAAGGGAAGGCAAGCCTACATTTCTAGCATTTGTAGACTTAGAGAAAACTTTTGACAATGTCGACTGGAATACTCTCTTTCAAATTCTAAAGGTGGCAGAGGTAAAATACAGGGAGAGAAACGCTATTTACAATTTGTACAGAAACCAGATGGCAGTTATAAGAGTCGAGGGGAATGGAAGGGAAGCAGTGGTCGGGAAGGGACTGAGAGAGGTTGTAGCCTCTCCCAGATGTTATTCAATCTGTATATTGAGCAAGACGTAAACGAAACAAAAGAAAAATTTAGAGTAGGAATTAAAATCCAGGGAGAAGAAATAAACTTTGAGGTTCGCCGATGACATTGTAATTCTGTCAGAGACAGCAAAGGACTTGGAAGACCAGTTGAACGGAATGGATAGCGTCTTGAAAGGAGGATGTAAGATGAACATCAACAAAAGCAAAACGAGGATAATGGAATGTAGTCGAATTAAGTCGGGTGATGCTGAGGGAATTAGATTAGGAAATGAGACACTTAAAGTAGTAAAGGTGTTTTGCTATTTGGGGAGCAAAATAACTGATGATGGTCGAAGTAGAGAGCATATAATATGTAGACTGGCAATTGCAAGGAAAGCGTTTCTGAAGAAGAGAAATTTGTTAACATCGATTATAGATTTAAGCGTCAGAAAGTCGTTTCTGAAAGTATTTGTATGGAGTGTAGCCATGTATGGAAGTGAAACATGGACAATAAATAATTTGGACAAGAAGAGAACAGAAGCTTTTGAAATGTGGTGATACAGAAGATTGTTGAAGATTAGGTGGGTAGATCACGTAACTAATGAGGAGGTACTGAATAGGATTGGGGAGAAGAGAAGTTTGTGGCACAACTTGACTAGAAGAAGGGATCGGTTGGTAGGACATGTCCTGAGGCATCAAGGGATCACCAATTTAGTATTGGAGGGCAGCGTGGATGGTAAAAATCGTAGAGGGAGACCAAGAGATGAATACACTAAGTAGATTCAGAAGGATGTAGGTTGCAGTAGGTATTGGGAGATGAAGGAGCTTGCACAGGATAGATTAGCATTAAGAGCTGCATCAAACCAGTCTCAGGACTGAAGACCACAACAACAACAACTGGCACTAATGGCTGTGAGAGACAGGGTAAAAGAGGAAAAGACAGATAAGTGAACGTGACAGACAAGAAGTAAAATAGGGCAAACAAATCTTCTTGATTGACAGAGAAGGGAAAATATAAATAAATGTGGCACGTACGTTGATTGACACAATGTAAGCTGACTGTGACAAGAGACTGACATATAGCGAATGTAAGTATCGATTCGACAAGTCCTTGCTGGTAAGTGAAAGTGTGTGGCGTCTGATGTTGATTCAAAGGTGACGACATTTCCGTGTTTTTGGACGAGAGGTTTGGCGCATGTTCTATTTGGTGGCCAAGACATCAGCGCATGTTCACTATTACGTGCTTTAAAGCACTGTCCTCGGTTTTGACTTTTCGACAGTCACCTGCTGCAAGACGTCGGCGCCGTCATGGTTAACATCAAATATGAAGTGGTTTGCAAGAATGTTCACACAGTCCATAGACGTCACCGTGCCCTCCATTTCATTCACAGATCGCATGGGAACCTAGGTGAATGTCCCACACACCGCAATACTATTCCAATCAACCTGCGCTCGTAGCGTGGGGCATGTTTCGAGAAGCCATTTGCCTGCATGATGACCTATCTGAACAAGAAAGTAGTCAGTGGGTACGGTGAGTGCATTTGCATGTCATTAACCCACAAACATTTTTAAGTCTGAATTAATTTACGATATTGTATTATATTAATAGAGATTTCTGGCATGAACAAATTTTTAATCTTATAAAAATCTTCATACCTTAAACGTTTATAAACATAATCTGGCGTAATAAATTTAATTGATTACTGAAAATAAGTTGTGGATTAAAAACGTGCAAAGTGCACTCATTGTAACCATTTACTACCACATATTTAAATTCAACCCAATTTTAAGCACATTAGAATTAAATAAAATTTTAGTCGAAAATAATGTACTTTTTCAGTGCACTAGAATTAATTTTTAAAAAATAGTTTGAAGTCCAAAACTATACAAAATTTCAGCAAAATCTTTCAGCACCTTTTGAATGGAAACCTGGTGACGTTTATTGGTGATCTTTTACTAAGCGTTGCTGTTGGACTGCGACTAGGATTCTAAATGTCGTCCACCCATCTTCTTCTGCTGCGTCTTGGCCAGTCCACAATCGTATGCACTGGAAAAGGTGCTTGTGTCAATCGTCTTCGTCTCGTTCTTGATCGACTCGAGCAGTGGACGACAATAGCAAATAACAATAGTATTGGCTGGCTGAACCAAGTCTATAGCCTTTCAGCTGTGCTCCACATGACAAGGAAATAACATTCACAAATTGTACATATAGTTTGTGTTTGAGAAACGAAACTGAATCGAAAAAAATGGGACCTTTTAGTCATTTCGTGAACCAGTTCTAGCTGCTAAAGCCGATCAGGTAAATGTTGTTAGATTGTGGGAGCGACCTTCTGGCCACACTGTACAGCAGTAAATACTTCAGTCACAATCCATTCTAGAGTCAGGAGCTGCGAAACATTTCCCGCCAGCTGGCCTGCTGAACACATCGAATTCCCTTAATGTCTCATACAAATATTAACCGCTTTTAAAATTTCAAAATGCTAATATAATCTACGTGAAAAGGGCTGTTCTGATAAATAATAATGAATAAAATTGGATGTCATCAGCCTCCAATTTTTCAGTTTAAATGTTGTCAGTAAGTATCTACATCTACATCTATACTCCGCGAGCCACCTTACGGTGTGTGGCGGAGGGTACTTATTGTACCACTATCTGATCCCCCCTTCCCTGTTCCATTCACGAATTGTGCGTGGGAAGAACGACTGCTTGTAAGTCTCCGTATTTGCTCTAATTTCTCGGATCTTTTCATTGTGATCATTACGCGAGATATATGTGGGCGGTAGTAATATGATGCCCATCTCTTCCCGGAATGTGCTCTCTCGTAATTTCGATAATAAACCTCACCGGATTGCGTAACGCCTTTCTTGAAGTGTCCGCCACTGGAGCTTGTTCAGCATCTCCGTAACGCTCTCGCGCTGACTAAATGTCCCCATGACGAATCGCGCTGCTTTTCGCTGGATCATGTCTATCTCTTCTATTAATCCAACCTGGTAAGGGTCCCATACTGATGAGCAATACTCAAGAATCGGACGAACAAGCGTTTTGTAAGCTACTTCTTTCGTCGATGAGTCACATTTTCTTAGAATTCTTCCTATGAATCTCAACCTGGCGCCTGCTTTTCCCACTATTTGTTTTATGTGATCATTCCACTTCAGATCGCTCCGGATAGTAACTCCTAAGTATTTTACGGTCGTTACCGCTTCCAATGATTTACCACCTATGGCATAATCGTACTGGAATGGATTTCTGCCCCTATGTATGCGCATTATATTACATTTATCTGCGTTTAGGGAAAGCTGCCAGCTGTCGCACCATGCATTAATCCTCTGCAGGTCCTCCTGGAGTACGTACGAGTCTTCTGATGTTGCTACTTTCTTGTAGACAACCGTGTCATCTGCAAATAGCCTCACGGAGCTACCGATGTTGTCAACTAAGTCATTTATGTATATTGTAAACAATAAAGGTCCTATCACGTTTCCCTGCGGTACTCCCGAAATTACCTCTACATCTGCAGATTTTGAACCGTTAAGAATGACATGTTGCGTTCTTTCTTCTAGGAAATCCTGAATCCAATCACAAACCTGGTCCGATATTCCGTAAGCTCGTATTTTTTTCACTAAACGTAAGTGCGGAACCGTATCAAATGCCTTCCTGAAGTCCAGGAATACGGCATCAATCTGCTCGCCAGTGTCTACGGCACTGTGAATTTCTTGGGCAAATAGGGCGAGCTGAGTTTCACATGATCTCTGTTTGCGGAATCCATGTTGGTTATGATGAAGGAGATTTGTATTATCTAAGAACGTCATAATACGAGAACACAAAACATGTTCCATTATTCTACAACAGATTGACGTAAGCGAAATAGGCCTATAATTATTCGCATCTGATTTATGACCCTTCTTGAAAATGGGAACGACCTGTGCTTTCTTCCAGTCGCTAGGTACTTTACGTTCTTCCAGCGATCTACGATAAATTGCTGATAGAAAGGGGGCAAGTTCTTTAGCATAATCACTGTAGAATCTTAAGGGTATCTCGTCTGGTCCGGATGCTTTTCCGCTACTAAGTGATAGCAGTTGTTTTTCAATTCCGATATCGTTTATTTCAATATTTTCCATTTTGGCGTCCGTGCGACGGCTGAAGTCAGGGACCGTGTTACGATTTTCCGCAGTGAAACAGTTTCGGAACACTGAATTCAGTATTTCTGCCTTTCTTCGGTCGTCCTCTGTTTCGGTATTTTGTGTTGTGCATTAAATATGAAATTCTTCGCCGGCCAATGGTGGCCGAGCGGTTCTCGGCGTTTCAGTCTGGAACCGCGCGACCGCTACGGTCGCAGGTTCGAATCCTGCCTTGGGCATGGATGTGTGTGATGTCCTTAGGTTAGTTAGGTTTAAGTAGTTCTAAGTTCTAGGGGACTGATGACCTCGGATGTTAAGTCCCATGGTGCTCAGTGCCATTTTTTTGAGATTCTTCTTTCCGTAGATAATTGAGTAGACAATTGTATCATTATGTATATCATCATTGAATGTTGCATATAATTTTATAGCAGTCCTCTTAGCAGTAACAATATTTTTTCTGTGTGTCATGTTAGTCATACAGACAGCACAGTTCATGACTAAATTAAATGGCCTTATACCCACATCGCTCTTCAACTGTGTAATTTAAAATCAAGAAATCCTTTATAGACCTTCAGAAAATTGTTTGGTAGATCTAAATTTCACATTTCTAGAGAAAATATTTCATTCTTTCCATTTTTAATATAAATATTCTGTAGGCTAACATTATCTTATTGTGACAAATCAACCAACTGGTTATTTTTACAATTAGTCTGAAACATGACAAAAACAAACTGAGGCATATCAAACTCTAGTAAAGTATAGTAATTAATGATATTTAGCTTGAAATTTATCTTCCCATTTAATCCTGCTGCCTCAGCTGTTTGTAGGTCACAGAAAGATACTGGAATTTTAGGATTTTTCAGTATATTTTCTCATAATTCTTGCATATAATTTGGATCATATGTAGCAATTGGTACAGAAATTTCCATAGATTCTACTACAATTTTACCTTATTTTGGAGCTATATCTCTTATTTCAACTCCAGCATCATCATAGTCAACTTGTCTATGAAAAGTATCATCAGTTTTGGAACTCATTATAGTCCCTAACGAAACCACAAAGCATGTTCATTGGATGAAGCAATTCCTTTTCTTACTTCTTACTTTGCCATTATTAAGCAGTATCCTTCCATACTTATTTTATCACTAAGAGATGAAAACAAATATAATAAAACTGACAATGAAGTAAAAGGATGTTTGCCACATAATTATGAATTAAATTTTTGTAGATTTTCATCCTAAGTTGTATTTTCTGTACCACCATCTCCAATAATACTGAAGCTCATGAACAACTGAGAAAGATTAGGAAGTAGCCATTAATCTCCTACATTTATGTATATATCTTATAACATTCAGGAGCATTATATTCTGAAAAAATCCAAATTAAATAAAATCAGGTAAAGGTATTAAGTACAATGAACTGAAAATTGAAATTGTTGATGACTACTTCCCAAATTAAGATGATTACAGTCAGGTACAGATACTTCAGAAGATGATGATAAACTGGATGAAGAGTTAACGAAAAGATATATTGAAAAACCGACTGAATATCTCTGGAGGAATGATATTAGAAATTTAATCAGTAGATTATTCATGGTGAAGAATTAGCAGTAATTAAAAGTTACCCTAATGAAAAAGTGGGAACAACACAAGTATTAACATATAAGTATAGTGATCTTGTTTCCAAAAATCCAAAAGAAATTTCACATTTGACTAGATTTTTGAATAACTTGCCACAAAAGTTTTGGAAAAGAGAAAATCATAGGAAGGGATTAGTAAACTTGGGTTTAAATAATTTACCAACGCCAGAGAATGCTTCTACCAGGCTATGCATACAGCAGACCCTTTGCTAAGCTTGCAGAAAAATTAACAATCTGGTGATAAAGGCTTAGATCCATTAGACGAAGCTTGTACACAACATCATATAACCTAAGTGATCATAAAATTGTGTCCAGATCTCAAGCTGATAAAGAACAACAGTTAGCTGCAAAAAAGGTAATGCATACTTCTTATGCTTCTATAGGAGAAAAATTAGCAGCAGCTGCATTTAGAGGAATAACACGTGGAAAGAGAAAATTAGGTTTGTGTTTAGATGTTGATAACAATGTCTGGAGAACACAAAAAATATTAACATTTGTAAAAGGTGTTATCTACATAAATGAAAAATTTCGTCATTGACTATATTTTACTGCCTAGTGTCAAAACTAAACCAAAATTAAATTCACTGATGTTAAGTTACATAGTAATGGTAATTTTTTAACTGAAGCACAAAAAAGGAAAAGAGGTAAAGAACTGGTGGTAATTTACTCACAACAGCAAATACACCTGTTGTGAAAAAAATTATCAAATACCTAATCAAAAAGAAATAAGGTTCTGGAATAACAAAATATGGAGGGCTTTGCTCATTACTTTTGGAGACATATTTAGCTGCTGCCAGTATAGTAGTTGGTACAGTAGCAGACACAGTAACAAATAAAAAACAAAAAGATAAAGAATTGGAAGAATAAAACATACCCAATTTAGAAATGGAGGAGAAATCTGGCGTGGAATGAAAAAAAATTAAAACTGTAGTTCATATGAGTTGTAATTCATGAAGTAGTTGTGATACACAAAAACTTGATAAATAATGGAAAATCAAAAATATCCCTTTAGTTTTTATGCTTGATGATTTATCTAATCAATGCAGAGAATATGAATCTGGAACAGTTCATTTAGAAAGGTCTGATTTCTTACATCTTGTCAAAGTAGTTGTTCAGTAACTAATGAAAAGCAATTTCTGTGTGATTTAATATTTTGATCTCCTTCTTTTATTTTATTATATAAATTGATCTAATTAGGATTATATTACATTCTTATTATCTCTGGACAATTTGGATGTGTATGTGCAAGCACATTTAATCATATTTAACCTTTCTCTGTTGACATCTAATCACAAAGTAGTCATACTCAAATTCATTATCAAATAATCGAAAAAAAACAAACATATTTCTCAAATCAGCATTTTCATTTGGTACAATGACCTGTGGATGCCTTTTGATAATCTGTTCCACAAGCAGTTCCCCTTGCCTTTTTAAGTTTCGAATTTCCTAACTTCTTTTCCTCAGCACACACATAGCCATTTCTTTATCAATTAGTAGATCTCCAATTTGTTCATGTAAATTTTCAACTGTTGCTTGTGGTTAATATTGACCATGTTTTCTAAAGGTTGGTAAAACTTCTTCACAAATACAATCTTGAAATTGGTAGCCTAATCTAATTTTTACTTCATAATTAAGAATTAAGCTTGATTCATTAATAAATAAGTGTATGGTTGCATGTTTGAAGAGGTAGCAAATCACTACTCTTTAGATCTTTAGACTTTTTTCCTTATTTTTCTCTCACATGATATAAAAATGCTTCTCTTATATTCTTAAGGAAATATGGTAATTATAAAAGGTGGAAATTCACAATTTTTTAAGACTTTATTAAATTATATATTCCTTCCCGATACAATTATAAATACATTATAGCGTTTCAAATCTAAAATGAAATATATATACAAAATTCTAAAGTTGTAGTCATTTATGCTGCCACAGCCCGTCTTTCTGTTAGAGAAACCAGTATTATTTCGAAAGAGACAACTCTGAACTTTCTGTTTCCAGCGATTATACATACGATACATTGTATATGATGGTAATAGTTCAGGTTACTAGTGTCTGTAAATGATTATCTTTGCTAGTGTTTACTTTTGTTTCACTAAAACAGTTTGTTCATATGTTACTGAATGTTTGTTGCCCGAGTGCAATATATATTTGTGGAAGTACATATTCCTTAGCACACAATAAATATGAACAATGGCATGCATCAAGAAATTCAATAAAAGGAAATTCCATGGTAACCATTTCATAAAAAAACAAACCATGTTGTTGAAAGTAACCTATGCATCAGTTCTTCAGGGAAGAATCTCCCACACCACATGCCTCCTGGTGATTCAAATTTTTATGTTAATAGTGATGCTGTTTCTAGTGGATTTGTTGTTGATGATGTAGGCATCTTATCGTCTTTGGTAAGGGAAGTGGCGAAATGTAAACAATGTGATGGTGTAGGCTGTCTGGAAACAACTGAACAACAAAGTAGGAGGAAGTGTTTAATGTCAAAATTAGTAGTTCTGTGTAGATCCTGCACCTACCTTGAAAATGACTTCGAACATTGTGCATAACTCATATGATATGAATTTGAAGTTAGTGTATGCAATAAGAAAAGGAAAAAAGGCAGCTCAAACGTTTTGTGGTTCGATGGACCTTCCTCCTCCTCCCAGTAGGTTAAGCAAGTACATAAAAATAGTTTTAGGTGCCTTGACAGTTGTCTCTAAAGTATCTATGAAATGTGCAGTAGAAGACGCTGTAAATATTAATGGAACCAGGGACATTGCTGTTGCACTTGATGGTACATGGCAATGTCAAGGACATTTATCCTTGAAAG
This sequence comes from Schistocerca serialis cubense, assembly GCF_023864345.2. NCBI lineage: Eukaryota > Metazoa > Arthropoda > Insecta > Orthoptera > Acrididae > Schistocerca > Schistocerca serialis. Next base: position 504,869,918 of record NC_064643.1, on the reverse strand, counting down.
GTGTTGTAAGTTCTACTCCTCTCGAGCATGGAAAAGTTGCTGATGTTAAATGCTTATCTACTATAGGTACTGCCACACCTGCCATAGTAACACAGAGGGACATTTTGAACATTTGTGTTCTAGGAATAATGATGGTTACAGTGGAGGTATGGAGTGTGAAGCAGCTCTAAAAATATTTCAGAGGTCAGTGGCCATTTATAACGTTAGATATACAAAGTATCTAGGCGATGGCGACTCTAAAGCTTTCAATAAAATTAATGACATCAATGCTTATGGTGATACCTTGGTAACAAAACTGGAGTGTTGCGGATATGTGCAAGAGAGGATGGGTGCTGGAGTGAGGAAACTATGAAGAGAAATGAAAGGAAAGATGTTCTCCCATGAAAAATCTCTGTCTGGCCAAGGAAGGTTGACAGAAACTGAAACAGACTTTCTTCAGACTTATTATAGACTGGCCATTAGATGAACTGCACCTCTGAATGATGTTATAACAATGAGAAAAGGTGTATGGGCCACCTACTTTCATAAGTCTACAGATGACCATCCTGTTCATGGACTTTACCCTAAAGTAGCAGATTTTTGGTGTGGTTACCAAAAAGCAGGAGAAAGTGATCAAGTATACCATCATAAGCATTCTCTTCCTTAGTCTGTTATGAGTGAAATAAAAAGAATTTGTGGAGACTTGAGTGACCCAGTTTTGCTTAGTAAATGTCTTCATGTGGGCACTCAGCATATAAATAAAAGTTTCAACCATTTTAAATGGGAAATATTACCTAAGAATATTTTTGTAGGACTAAATACATTAAAAGTTAGTCTTTCAATTATGGAGTGATAGAAAAATGTAAGTGTTGAGAAATTTAGGCATAAAATGTGGCTCTAATATGGATGATCAATTGCTTGCATGTGACAGACAATGGGTGCATGAAGCTGAAAGATTTGCCCTTCAAGTTACCAAAGAAGCAAGAAGTGCTAACAGGAACGCCAAGAGGAAGCTTGATGAAGAAATGCTACAGGATGAAGACTATGTTCTGCAAGTTGTACTTTTCAGAATTCAGATACAAATATTTCCTAAAGTTTATATAGCATTGCTATAATTTTTTTCTGTAACTTGCAATAGTCCATACTTATGTAGCAGACCTAAGCTTTATTGCAGAATCAACTGAATTATAGAAAAAATAACATTTTTATTAGAAAAAATTAAAAAATTAAAAAATGTAAGCTGTGACATTTCTTCATCCTTGTAATATACATAATAGGTGGAATTTAATAGGTCTAGTAGCTCAGCCCTCATGCCATGCATAACAGGTAAAAATTTCGTATCCTTCAAATGTATAACATTTGATTAAATGGTACCTCAATTTGAGGAAGCATTTTGGAAAAAAGTGCATCAATTTCTTTGTAATATTTAATAACGAAGCAGGTTAAAAATATTCAAAATACCTCTAATTTGTTTATAAAGTGCGCTGCATTATGTGATAACAAAAAATCTGTAAGACATATACATTATAAACAGTGCCTGAAAGCAATAGGTGTTGATTTTTACATAATACAATCTAGAAGTTGAAGTTAAAAATCATAAACGGTATATGCAACTCTGAGTACAAAATGGTGATGTATGTGAAAGAAAATTTAGTGAAGACAAAGGTTATGAAAATTGTAGTAAAAGTAATTACTATATTAATGAAGAATTAAGAAATTTATATTTTTAAATGCTCAAAGTGCAGTAACATAGTTACAGGAAAACTGTTTAAGTGTTGTACAAAAGTATTCTTGAGGAAAATTTCTGGTATCTATAGTGAAAAAAAACATGTGGTTTGATTGCAGGAATACATACTCCGGCTCTCATAATAGTTCACAGTTTTAAGGGTGATACCGGTTATAAATTTAAAACATATGATGAACTCTGTAAGAATACGATTCACATTTCGTTCTGAAGTATCATGTTGAAATACAATAAAGTGAGATCCTATCGATGCACCTACTAAATTAACATGATTTGAAATAAAGCAATTGGGCTTAAAAATTATAAACATAGTAAATTTACAAAAGCATTTGATTTGAAAGAACTGAAGAAAGGTTACTGCCAACATTTATTCAACACATGGGAAAATGGAAATTACTTAGGACTGATTCCTGATATCAAATATTATTGTGTTGCTACTATGTATGAGGAAGACAGGGAAATATTACTCAGATGCTACAGTCAAAAAGTTAAAGAAAACTATGTGTTCACTTCAAAGAAAGAAATTAACATATACAATAATTCACATGTACATATAATAAGATGAGGCTGCTTGGAACTAAAAAAGGCAATTCTTAGAAGTAATTGATATAGATCCAATATGTTATTTAAGAGTTGTTGGATACATATTTTTGTATACATATATATAGATCTAAATAACTACATAATAGAGAAACTGTGTTGGATAAAGAACAAAAGGAAAATTGTAGAGAAGGTTTTTTAGCTTAGTTAAATAGTTAAAACAATAATAATATTTGACATGTTCTTAATGTCGGTGAAGTAAATTTAGCAGGAGCTGTAGTAAATGGCTTTGTTAAAGAAACCAATGCTGTTCATCAATACCATGGGTGTTTCTTTTGGCATTGTTACAAAAAATGTTTTAAAACAAACATTTATAAACAAAAATCGAGAATCAATAGATGACTTACATAAAAAACATCAACAAAAATATAGAAATACTAAATACAGGATACATTTTAGTACAGAGGTGGGAATGTAAGTAGATTACCTCAACTGTGTATAAAAACTTAAGAAATTAAAACAGTTACCTGAAGTTGTTGAAACACTAAATGTAAGAGTGGCTTTTTATGGTGGCTGTATAAATGCAATGAAATTAAGAGTAAAAAAAATACAGTTAACACAAAAGTAAGACATATTGATGTGTGTAATCTCTACCTAACTGTAGGTCATCCTACAAATATATATAAACCGAAATATTGTAGTAGTCAAGGGTATGGTCTTATAAAATGAAAAGTAGTTGCACCTATAGGTTTTTATCATTCTGTTTCACCTGTACAAATGAAGACTGATAAAAATGAAAAACTGTTGATCCTTTTATGTGTAACACGTGCAGAAAAAATAAAAAATAAATGAAGTCTTAATGATGACAAAAGATGATGTATTGGAACTTTGATAAGTGATGAAGCAAATAAAGCTAAGCCTGCCCAGTTGGTCGTGCGGTGTAACACACTGATTTCTGAGCAGGAAGGAGCACCTGGTCCCTGACACGAATCCGCCCAGTGGATTTGTATCGAGGTCTGGTGAACCGGGCAGTCTGTGGATGGTTTTTAGGCGGTTTTCCATCTGCCTCGACGAATGTGGGCTGGTTCCCCTAATTCCACCTCAGTTACATTATGTTGGCGATTGCTGAGCAAACAAGTTCTCCACGTACACGTACACCACCATCACTATACCACTGCAAACATAGGGGTGACACTAATCTGGTGTGAGACGTTTCCTGGGCAGGGGGGGGGGGGAGGGGGTCCACCAGGGTCTGAACTGCACAATAACCCTGGGTTCAGTGAGGAGCGCCGGAGGGGTGAAGTGGACTATGGTAGTCGTTGTAGGGTTGTGGACCACTGCAGCTGTGATGGGGACAGAGCCTCTCCATCATTTCAAGGCCCCTGGTTAACATACAAAGCAATACAATACAAATAAAGCTAAAGAAAAACAATGTAAAATTTTGGACGTGTAAAGGGTGAAATTTTAGAAATAAAAGCAACCTATTGTTTAAAAATTATAAGAAAAAGTTTATGAAAATAAAATTAGAAATTAGCCCCATTAGTTTGAAACTGATAAGATGCAAATAAAATACATGTAAGAAGAAATTGGCACTCACTTAATTCCTGATAAAGTAAAAGAAAATCGGGAAAAAATAATTCATTATGGGTAAAATTTGGACAATAACAAAATCTAAGTAAATCTGAGTATATTACAGACTTACAACAATTTTAGTAGATATTTTTGAATGACCGATTAGATAATATAGATATAAATGTTATTGATAACAGTATGGTTCAAATGAAATGCAGTTTCAAGGATTATTATGTGGAAAATAACACATCTATAAATATTTCTGTAGCAGCATTCAATATGTCATATGTACGGCTCAGACTATGTTAGGGAAGCTGTTATATATATTTTGATACAGACAGTGCAGTATATATCGACAATAGTTAAAATACTGTGGAAACAGGTTGTATGCCAGATCTGATGAATTAAAAAATAACTGGATTACAGACTGGGCTTCAACTGGACATAAAATTTATTATTATGGTTAAAAGAATAAAAATGCAGAGCGGAAAAGAAGAGGATTCACTTTAGACTAAAAGAATATTTAAAAGCTGAAAGGCAAAACTATGATAGGATTAACTAAGGATGAAGTGAAAGAAAATACACAATTAGAATATAATCAAATAGCTAGAAATGTAAATACCAAAACTTTAACAAACTAAACAGGTTAAGAAAAATTCTCATTTCTATGCAATAAAAGAATAGCTCTAAAAAATTATGATACAATTCCATACAGATTTAAAATTTTATTGATAAATTATATTCTACATAAATGGGAGCTCTACTGAAGAATCTCAGCAATGCTAACACTGCTAGTTTGTTTAAAAGATTAGTGAGCTACAAGGTAATTTTTATGTAATGTTACTGGTTGTGAATATTTGATCGTTAGACATGGAGATAAAATATGCTTGGAAATGAATAATGAATTTTAAATCATTTTGCCAGGCACTTACTTGAAATTAGCTGAGTTTCAGTTTTTTGGAGGAGGTGATATTACCTGTGATCAAAATGAATGGAGAAACTTAAAAATACTAATCATGAATTTAATGATCTGGAATTTTTGCTCAGATTTTTTCCCAGTAATCTAGCGTTGGATGACCATCCAACACTGAACAAATTGTAAATATTAAATTCGTTTCAAATAATAATCTCCACTGAATTTAATACATGAAAAGGAATTTTTTAAATTAATTCTAGTGTACTCAAATGCCCTTTAGTATTAACTAAAATTTCATTTCAGTCTAGTGCTCTCAAAATCGGTTTGGATTTTTATACATAGTAGTAAGTGGTACCTTGAGCACGCTTTGCATGTTTCAATGCACAACCAAAGTACGTCGTGATAGACCCTGGCATGTTTTTAATGCACAACCTTTTTATGAATTATTTAAATTAACTGTAATAATATATCATTAACTGATAATAGAGGCTGTGAATTAAAAACAAACTAGGTTCTGGTGTGGCAGATCCTGGTCATGCATTAAAACATGGCAAGTGCACTCAACATACCCACTTACTACTCACAACCAACGAGCTAATGTAACAAGAAACTTTGATTCATCTGACCAGGTGACAAGTCTCCACCGGTCCATGATCCAATATCGATGACTCTGCATCTAGAGTAGTCGTACCTGAAGATTTTGTTGGATCAGCATGTTACACAGGGTTAGCCTGTTGTGAAGTCACCATCGACAACGTGCTCCAAAACACATGTGTCTGGCCCTGAGATCTACTTCATTTTCAGATCTACCAACGATTGCTGCTTATCGCATTCTACAGGGCAGGCGAATGTTGGGCCACATCGTTCTGTGATGAGGCCTAGGCATCGAGGATGTTGCCATCTGCTCATCATATCAACAGTTTCTGTAAACTCTGGCGGCAGAAGCACGCGTATAGAGGACAGTCGTCACCGCTTTTGAGATAGTCGTTCCTAGGCACTGGTCCATAACAATCTGCCCTTCGCCAGAGGTGCTTACATAAATGGATTTTCCCATTTATGACCCGTACCATAGATATAATGTGTTCCCCACTCATCTCTGCCCTCTTAACACTTATTTTCCGTTGCCACTTAGCCACGTGCATTTTGATTCGTCAGTTGTCTATACGTAAGAGAATGGAATGAGTATTCTAGCACAAATAAGATTTCTATCTGGTTTATTCGGTGTTGCAAAGTGTGGTGTTACATGTACTCAATATCGGAACTTCACCCATGCTCTGGAGTAACGTGCAGACAAGATTTGCGAAGAGGGAGGTGTGATAAACGTTTCATTTGGGTACGATTATATAGGACCGGACTAAAATCGAGGAGTCTGGATAACCCTGATCAAATTCCGCCTTCGAAACCCATGTACTAACTTACAGGTAAATAGCTGGAGTAAGCACGAGGATAATCGGAAGTCATTAATTATTTGAAGGAAATGTGGAAACTTGACATTCTGTGGCGATTGATTCTGTGTCATGGATCAATATGAGTCCACTAACACTCTGAAAATGATGCGCTAGCTGTTTATTACTACAAAGTAAAAGAATACCACAGATCTTGGCAAGAGTCATCAGACTTCCGTTCTTATATGTGCAAAGAATTCAAAGTTAATTTACAGACAAATTATTCCATTTTCACATCTAAATCTACTGTATACTCAGCAAGCTACCTTACAGCCTATACTAGAAGGTACTTAACATGCCACAGACCTTTCCTTTTTCACCTGTTACAACCATGAATGGGGAAGAATGATTCCTGGTAAGCCTATGTATGGATTGGAATCTCTCTGATTTTATCTTCATATATTTTTTCGCGTGATATATATAGTAGGAAGCAATACATGACTCTCCTATCTTCAACAGTAGACCACAACGTGATCCAGAATTCCTCTCTCGCAACGTCTACAAGTAGAGTTGGCTGAGCATCTCTGTAACGCCTTTGCTCTTACTAAACGAACCTGTAACTAAACGTGCTGCTCTTCGTTGAATCTTCTCTATTTTCTCTATCTATGATACGATAAATGTTCAAGTAGTAAATGAACGAATGTTTTGCATGCTACTCCCTTGTTACTGAACTGAATTTGTTTTCGTATCTTAAAATGTATCCCAGTCTGGCATATACCTCACTCACAATTAATTTTATCTGGCCGTTCCTCATCAAGTCGCTCCGGAAGTATAGATATTGTGTTGAAGCAACACCTTCCAGCGATCGTTCTATAAACGTGCTATTTTTATATAATAAAGGGTCTTTCTATGTGTTCGTAATACGTTACATTTGTTTATGTTGAGGGAGAGTTGCAGCTCCATGCACCACGCGTCGATCCTCCGCAGGTCTTCCTGAATTTTGCTACAATTTTCCAGCATTCCGAATACTCTATATACAACAGCATTATCTGCGGAGAGCCTCATGGAACTTCCGACGTTATATACTATTGCGTTTGGAAATACTGTGAAAAGTAATGGTCCTATAAAAATGCTTTGGGCGATTTCGAAGCTACTTTTACGTCTGGAGACATCTCTCTGTTGAGAATGCCACCCTGCTGCGTTCTGTTTGCTAGAAACCCTTCAGTCCAATCACAAATTTGTCTGATATTCTGTGGTCTCGTATTTTGTTCATTAGGCAGCAGTGCAGAACTGTATCGTACGCTTCCAAAAGTCAAGGAACAGGACAGAGTAAAGGGACATCCTGACATCCTCCACTAGCATTACTTTTCCTCAAAAATAGTAGTCGATACTAGAAATATTTTTCGAATGTTTGACAGGACAGTATTATCTCAGCTGTTTTTCTAAAAGTTTCACGGAATTTTATGCACAATATGTTGTATTTCAAGCTAAAATTTATGAAAAGGAATTACTTTATTTTCTTTGTTACAATCGATATGTACTCGATCAGAATGTATAGTTTAAAATGTTTTTTTTAAATTTTTTTAGAAACAGTTGAAATTACTATATATTTGGCACACCTAAAATTTCTATTATTAATTGCGCAACCTAGTACTTTTCAATATGTTCATTTTTGGATTCATTTATAAAATAATAATCTAAGCTAATAGAAATCCATTTGTCAAGAAAAATTGCAAACCCCTTGCAATATAGCTATTACCGCAGAGTGAGGTAGTAGCAAGCATGCCTCTGACGTGATAGGACGTATTTTTGTATTTTGGGCGAACAAAGTAATTTCGGCTCTCTTAATGACAAAATTCAAAATACAGTATGATATACTAAGTGGTGAGACAATAAATTGTCGTGAAGGCAAAAATTCTGCAAAGTAATTCTACAAAATTATTTAGATCAATTGAACCATTAGAACCCAAAATGTGAGAATTTCAGCTTCAAGAATCAGACTTCTAGACATGAAGAACTGGAACCAACGGTGCCAGAAAAGATAAGTAAAAAGTTTATTGTAAATCTTACTCCTCTCGAATTTTTTGAGAACACTTCACCATCGTGCACAGTAAGAACAACAAAAAAGGGAGGGGTACATTACAACATCTACCTGGTTGCTTGTATCTCCTGCTTTCTGCGTCAGCGAGCTGGCTTTCACGCGATAGCTATTTTCGGAACTAACGTTGATTCACACAGATTTCTATCCCAGAAATGTCATAATGCGTGAGCATAAAATCTGTTCCAAAATTCTACAACAGACCGACGTCAGAGCTATGGGCCTATAGTTCTGAGCGTCAGTTCGACGACGCTTCTTGTAAACACAACGTCTCGTGCTTTTTTCCTATCATCAGGAACGCATCACTCCTCCAGAGACCTATGGTTTGCTGCTACTACAAAAGAGGCAACTTCTTTCTCACACTTTATCTGCAACTTAACTGGCACCAGGCCAGGTCCAGGGACCTTTCCTCTATTGAGCTATTTCAGCTGCTTCTCTATCCGTTGTTCATGTATTTCGATATCTGTTATTTTGTCACTCATAACGATTTAAAGGAGCAACTACAGAGCGATCTTCCTCTATGAAACAGTTTTACTTCCAGAGAAGTTACAGTTTAGCGCAACATATTTTCATTACCTGACACTGTAATTAAAATGTGTACAAATGCTTTCCCTCGTATCTCAGTTACGAAGCGGAGAGTGTTGGTTCAGGCGGGTTACGCTTCTTTTGTCTGACCTCGTTGTTACTGTAAATATTTCTGCAAATAAACTCTCATCTGCTCTGTGGAAAACATCAAGCTGATGGCACTGTGGTCAAATATTTCATTTGCGTTTTGAAGGTATATTTTTAAACAAAGTCAAATGAACAGTATCATCTACGTAGGCTAATATAAAATCACAGGTCTCTTAAGGATGGTAATTAATTAGCACTGTTTTGATAACAAACATGACAGCAAATATAATTACTGGTCAGTAACGCTTTTAATCAGTGCAGTTACCGACATAATTCCTGTACTGAATATCAAACGTTCAAATGAAAATATTTATTGATAAACTTTTCGAAACGAATTCGAGCATGTACAATTAATTATTAGTAACGGAAATAATTACAAAATGTTTTCGAATAACGCTCTACGCTGCATTGTCACAGTAAATATGCACTGCTGTCTTGTCCGTGCTGCCGTTAGTATGGTACATATAGGTAATAAATTGTTGCATCTTCAATACACACGTTTCACTGCCACTGTAAAGGGACACAAGGGACACGTGGCATGTGGTGAGACTAAGCACTCTGTTAGTACTGTATCCTGGATTCCTTCGGAAAAATGGGAGTACTGCATTTCATCCGACGGTAGAACACAAGGCACTGCAATTATACATCAAGAATCAGCGAGTCTTTAGCTACCGTTTCAATGTTGTAAATCTGAAACACGCAATACTTTCTTTTTTATACACATTTGCGCAGGTGCATGTAGATTAGAGGAATGGCCAGGTAGGGTATTTGATCATGTGATCTGAGACTCTGTTAGCTGCATGTAGCAGAACTACGATACCTATTATCAAACGTAGAATACAGCTGTGCATAGAAATGGAATTGGCAGCTTAAAACTGATTCCATACTGGTTGTTTGTTTGCCGTTTTCTTCTTTTATTTCTAACGTTCCGAGCAGCAATCCATTTAAAAGCTAAACACTTAATCACTTAAATACTGGCATTAACAACGCACATAAAGACTAGCCTTTTTTAAAATGTAGCGCTATAAGTTCACTGTGCAAAGAATTAGTCTCTCCCTCTATCCGTGATAAAGTCGGCTTTTCGTTGTAGGAGGGAGGCCAAAAGTTTTTCCACGCGTGCCGTAATCAGCTGGAGCCGCTCGTTGATGTTCAGATACCGTAGAACAATCAAATTGCGGAGATATTGATAGCTACATTTCACTTGCTGTTACGAATAGTCCCACGCTCTTTCTGTGAGATTACCGTTGGGAGATTTAGCGGGCCAGTGAGATAAGATAGAATGCATGTGTGTTCATCAAATTAGGAAGCTATTGGTGGTGCGTTTTCATATGGTTGCTGGTTTGCGTGACGGAAGTATCCACAGCATACTCATCACAAACATTAAAAAGAAGGTGCGACATTTTCGATACTGGATACTGATCTGCAGGATACTGTTCTGCAGTATACTGATCTGCGGGATACTGATGTGCAGGATACTGATGTGCAGGATACTGATCTGCAGGATGCTGATCTGCAGGATACTGATCTGCAGGATGTAGTACACAGTTAAAATCAACACCCAACAGAATATCCGGAAGTCTCTTACGCAACAGGTAAACAATATCCTCTTTATAAAAACGCGAACGATCCACTGAACGACCAGTGCCAAAAGGGGCATATAAAAGAACCAAGGTAAGTGAGACTCCCTGCTAAACCCGCAGGACAGGACAAGTAGGAGCAATTGTGGAAGCGGACCAGAATGAACGACTATCAGTTACACTCCAAACATACCGGTAACACTTTATGCAGTTGTCCAAACATTACACCGCAACTTCTAAGCTTGACTATCGACAGAAAAATCTTTATTTCTAAAACGGTTGAAGGCCCATGAATTAAATACAACTGCTTTAAATATTTTTTTTTTGAGACAGAAGACTCTAGTCTTTAACCTTAAATCGTATTTAAAGCCAAGCGACGTAAAACTTGACTAGTCAGATTAAATTTTTTAAAAGCGGCTGAAAGCCGATAAATTTAAAACAACATAACTACATCAACCTTTCAATAGGTAGAAGGTCCAAGCTTTATCATCAATAAGAAACCTTACTCCCAAACGGCTGAAAGCTTTTGTTAGAAAAAAAAAATGCTCCAACAAATTTTTCAAGGCAGAAGGCCCTAAGCTTTTAAACTTAAATAGTATTTAAGCCCAAGTGATGTAAGACTTGATAAGTAAGAATCCAAAATTTTAAAGTGGCAATACAACTACGATAAATTTTCAGCAGGCAGAAGGCCTACAGTGTTATCTTGAAAGAATGTAACCTTGATAAGTAGGATCCTTAAAACTTAAAGCGGCTGAAGGCCGATGCTTTTAAAAACAATACACTACAGCAAATTTTCAACAAGCAGAAAGCCCACAGCTTTATCTTCTAAAAGGTAATAAATGATAAGTAAGATCCTTAAAACTTAAAGCAGATGCTTTAAAACAATACAATAAATTTTCAATAGGCAGAAGGTCCAAGCTTAATCTTCAGACAATGTAAGACTTGCCCAATTTAGAAAAATTTACTTTTAAAATGGCTGAAGGCCTTTGATTTTAAAAACAATTACAAGCATACAAATTCCAACCATCGGCTATGAGAATTTAACAATACACAATTAAATGCCAACAAGAAAGGCAGAATAGGCAACGGTGCTCAGAAGTTTCCAGGGGGCTCGGTCTGCCTTTGAAATCTTAATGTTCGCTTTGGCGAGACAAGAAGTCGGCCCAGCTATACTCGATCCGCCAGCAACACAACCAAGAGACAGTCAGGACCCACCGACGAGACGACTTGCTAACCACCGACCAGTATACGAGAATTCCAAAGCCAAAACGTTACAGACATAACTGCATACAACCAATATACATTAAGCTGTCGAAAACTACACACCATGTTGGGCAACGACAACAGGTGAGGAAAGGACACTGCCTGAATTTACGTCAGCGACTAGGGCAGGTAACCGGAACACTAACGGCCACAAGGCAGAAAATTTCGCTGCTGCACTTGAATTTCAAACCGACAAATATAGTTAATTCCACCACATAAGGCTAAATCTTCACCAACTCGAACACTCGCTGTTGCTCCCAGGAACACCGCCAACAGCCAACCACTAACCAAGGGGACACCGGAACAGACGTGACTTCTGTAATTAAATCACCACACAATTTTCATGTCCTAGGTTGGTGAGCCACGAACCTCGTATCACTCGGAATAGCCCCCACACGCTCCGACACTGTATAGAGACCGCCAGCAGGCCCGGCCGACTGCGCCGCGTTGAGACTCTTGCTGATCCGCTCCAACCGACCGACTCACTGCCACTACGCCGACAACATTTAAAACAAGTTGTCAGTGGAAATGACAGCAACTACACACACAGTTTGACAAACACTTGCACGAAGACTTTAACGACAGCAGTGGCTGTGCAATCATGCAGACGAATCAGGAGTCGATACACACATACAGCCAACCCATAAGCGATCGGCGAGCCAATTCACAACCGACTGAAGATCCACGAACACCCTCTCCAACTCAAGCGATGCATGGCGGCAAGGGTCGGGCGAGCCATGGACATCCACGCCTCACTGCTGCTACAACCCGTCTGAACTACGGCCGCGTTCAGCTCAACGAATGGCAGGTCCAAATTGCCCACCTGGCACGTTACAACTCACTCCACCACAGATGACAACCGGGAAGTTACAGCAGTGCAGCAAAGATAACACGTGAGGGCTATATCGATAGGCGTTGCTGCTGCCGCTGACATGCAGACAAAAAAAAAAAAAGTTCAAATGGCTCTGAGCACTATGGGACTTAACATCAGAGGTCATCAGTCCCCTAGAACTTAGAACTACTTAAACCTAACTAACCTAAGGACATCACACACATCCATGCCCGAGGCAGGATTCGAACCTGCGGTCGGAGCGGTCGCGCGGTTCCAGACTGAAGCGCCTAGGACCGCTCGGCCACAGTGGTCGGCGCAGACAAAACAGCAACTCAGCGACAACAGAAATTGAAAGTAACATAACGAGGTTGGAACACGAAAAAAACAGGATTAAAATAAGAGATGGCACGAGCGCGAGCCACGCACGGCTCAGTAAGATTAAATAGTTGACAACCTATGTCCCTGCCAGAAACCAACATTTCCACCTCAGCAACAGGAATGCCTTCACGAAAGAATAAGGCGGTCCCCGTAGAATATTCAGGTGCTACATTAAAGATCAGACGACGACCAGGTAAGGAGAAATTACCAAATAACACCTCCTGAAAGAATACTATGTCGGCACATTAATCATAAACAAACTGACACAGCGAAGGCAATCGCAAGCCTGATTCCACACGAGTTACAATTAAGGAAAGGGACGTGTAGGATTGGGTCATTGATCACAGCTATAACCAGATGTACGGAACGTATCGAGCAGAATTAGGTAGACAGCTGAGCGTCAAGGTCCATTGTGGGTCCAGAACCCCCATCATCACAATCTTTTTTCTTACATTTCTTACGTTCCACCGAACGGTCAAGTTGTATACACTGTTTCTGTCGGCTATCGGCTACGGGGCATGGAGACCTCTTCAGACGGAGGTGTGGGAGGGGTTATAGGCATAGCCTCCTGCCCTTCAGAACAATGGTCATGGACTGCAGTCATTAAGGCGGAAGCATTCAGTGGAACTACCAATATAACTGGTGATACTTGGTCGCTAATTTTATTCTCCTCAGGAGTTGTTGTAGGCTGAAAATTCGGGAAACCGTCGGTGTCTGAAGACGAAGGAGCAGGAGGACGTTGCGTTGTCTCAAACTGTAAGGGGGGACACAAAGACGAAAGAGTGGACTCTGCTCCCTCCCCACACACAGGCAGCTCAGGAGGAGCCACTTCGCGAGCAGGACGGATGGTGGACATAACTTGTTCGCCACTCACCGTACCACGGATGGGAGGTACCGTAGCATCGAGAGGAACAGGGGACACAATCGCTGCGGAGGAGGTTGGGGCAGAAGGCACAGCCAAATCCTCAGCCTCACTATCTTGAGTGCGACGTCACTTGTATGCCACTGTTACGGGTTCTATCCTGGGGAGCAATAAGGTTCTGACCCTGTCGAGCAGGTTAAGGCGGAAATTCAGTTACACGATTATCAGAACCGACTTTTTGTGGATTATTATCTGAAGCAGAAGTAGGTCCGACGTCGGGAGTGGAAGGAACAAGATCAGTAACCGTCAATTTGCGATGCTGCACTAAAGAAGGCTTCAATACAAAAACCCTCCGTGGGAAATTAGACCGAACGTGTCCACTTTCATTACATAGGAAGCAGGTCCCCTCTTGACCAGTATACATGACATGAACGCGATAACCACACACTAGTAAATGTGATAGAACATTGCGCTTGACATGCATTTCCACGGGACGAACTCCACTATAACACTGTAATTTGTGTTCACTAGACCAACGTTCACGACGGACGTTTTTCACGTGACCATAAGGAGTCAACATGTCCTTTAGAAAGTTGTTATCAACTCGAACATTGGTATAGTTAATTTCAGCATCTGCGAGTGACATAATATTAAAGGAATTATCGCTATGCTTGAGAGCCATGTAGCGACAATAATTTTTCAACCTGAAGGGGACCCATAAATTACACGTACAACACGTACTCGTCTACGTCAAAATAAGCAGTTTGCACCTGATCAGAGTTCACATGAATTGTATCGACAAGCCAATCCTGGATTTCTAGAGACCCGGGCTTCACATGTCGCATTGTTCCATCGAAAGTGAAGCTCACAGTACATTTCGTGGAATACACGTGGAAACCATTGTGGTCATAGCGGAGAGGAGGACGACGCTGCAAAGAAACGAACACAAGCACACATAGAGACTGATGACCTTAGCAGTTAAGTCCCATAGGATTTCACACACATTTGAACATTTGAACAAACAATTCACTCGACGGAAAGAACAACACTAACGAGGAAAACTTCACACCAGCGACGCTGCGGCAAGTGAAACAAACAAGAACCTTCCCGCTCGGCGCTCGAAACGGAACTACAAGCCAGCAGGGACACAGGATAGCGCGACTGCAGCGACTTATCTCTGGAATGCTCCCTGTGAGATCCACATTTCCAAATTACTGTGCACACACTACATTTGTAGTGCCCCTGCCCACTATACTCATTACACATGGCAGCCAAGCTACGGATTCCCGTAAGAGTTCTGGCAATGTGAGTGCATCCACACTGAAAAAGATCATTGGCCAGTAAGCCGTATCTATATGAAGATGGTATCAGACAGATACCATCTTGGATCATTGGCCGGTAAGCCATATCTCTATGAAGATGGTATCTGTTCTTTCTGACATGTCTTCTTATAGATGCGACTTACCAGCCATGATCTTCTTCAGTGCAGATGCATTCACATTGCTGAAACTCTTCCGGGAACCGGTAGCTTGACTGCCGTGAGTAATGAGTATAGTGGGCAGGGTCATTACATATGTAATGTGTGGGCAGTAAGTTGGAAATGTTGGTCTCGTCCCTGCAGTCGCACTATGCTCTGTGTCCTCGATGGCTCCGTCGGATAGAGGCAGGAGATCCTGGGTTCGAGTCCCGGTCGGGGCACACATTTTCAGCGGTCCCCGTTTATTTATCAATGCCTGTAAGCAGCTAATGTTCTGGATTTCATTATAATTTCAAACTGACATTTTGTTAGTACTTCATTTCTACAAATATGTAATGCTACTCCTGAATGCATTACTTTTTCAAGAATATTGGCTAAAGCTGTCAGAAGTGAGATTGGGCGGTAGTTGTTAGCGTCATATCAATCTCTTTTTTTATGCAATGGTTTAACAATAGCGTATTTCAGAACACCTGGAAAAAAAAATTCCCTGTTTCAGTGAGATGCTACGTAGGTGGCTGTGAATCCTACTTATCTGTTTTTAGTACTTTGTTGGAAATGCCATGAATTTCATGTGAGCTTTTACTTTTGGTTGAATTTTTATTTTCATAATTTCAGCACGATAGATGGATTGAAATTCAGTTTTATCATAGTGCATAGGTATTGCCTCTTCCATATACTGTCTTGCATTTTCTAATGAGCAGCTGGATCCTATTTTCTCTACAATAGTTAAAAATGATTGTTAAAAATGTTTACTTCTTCTGACTTGTTGTTAATAAACTTTTCATTGAGTTTGATAGAAATGCATTCTTCCCGTGCTCTATGTTGCTCTGTTTCCCTTTTAATAATATTACAAATTGGTTTAATTTTATTATAAGATGTGCTAATCTCAGAATTCTGGAATTTTCAATAACTTTTCTTAATACAGTGCAGTAGTCTTTGTAATATTACAACTGTTCTTACGCCATGTTACATGGCTGTGAATGGTATACAACTTGTAGTACATACAACGAACAACCCGCACGGATAAATCAACAAATCGGACAACCTTATTCGCGATACAGTATTGGTCACGCCCATTGACAGACAGGTCCTTTCTGTGATTCGATTACGTGTTCATTTTCACCCATGTTACACGCCTGATAGCGTACATCCTCCTGGCATATATCGTCATGACTAACGTCGGCATTGCTCCTCTGGTAACGTTCTGCAACATCCACAGCGCTCCAAAGCGACCAACATGCTCTGCTAAGGGAGTAGCTAAAAGGTTGTCCAATAAGCTTACTTTTAGTGGCTTTCAAACCCTCTTGGCAGTAGCCGTTCGGTCATGTAATATTTGTTAATGTTTACACTGATATATTCGAAAAAAAACCTGTCATTTTCTTAATACAATTGCAAGGTGACACGTCGTTTAGAAGTGCTCTACACGTTGCTAAGCCGCCGTATGTCGCCACCTGACTTGGCGCTCGGAATTACAAGTTACACGGCTATTCTTGGCTAAAATTCCCCGAAAACGTCAACAGACGTTATACCACTTACTCCTTTGTCCAAGAGGTTGAGAATTCCCTCAAGATAGTACACTGATCCATCAAAATAATCGCTTCAGTATATTTCTAGAAAAAAAACAAACAAACATGTCACCAATGCAGCAAATTACTGGTCCTTTTGCGTTGTACCAAGTGCCGGAACCTTTTTTTTCTCCAACTGCAATCCTTTACAAGATACGTGGTTTGTCTCAGCCATACTGCTCATCTATACGTGTACGGGTAATTGGTAATAAAGCATTCCTTCTCTAGTTCTTACTGTCCACTGTTGCAAGCGGACTGCAAATTTCATTTTTACCCTCCACGTCCCTCAAAGTCATCTCCTTCTCGCTTTACATTTCTTCAGTGTCCATTGAATCCTGAGTTCATAGGAAAGGACTTCATCTGTTGTAGGCATCATCTTCAGTTCATTAAATCACAACAAATGGCTCTTAGCACTATGGGACTTAACATCTGAGGTCATCAGTCCCCTAGAACTTAGAACTACTTAAACACATCCATACCCGAGGCAGGATTCGAACCTGCGACCCCAGCGGTCGCGCGGTTCCAGACTGAAGTGCCTAGAACCGCTCGGCCACTTCGGCCGGCTAAATAACAACCATCCACTATTGAGTAAGTTACGTGTTTCTTTAATTTGGCATTCTCAGACCATCTTTCTTTTCGGGCAGTGATGTGTATCTTAGGAAAACTGAATGTTTTTAACCAGAAAAGTGAATGAAGAGCTTCACCAAAAATGAAGGTAACAATTCGCTCTTCCGCCCTTTTTTCCGAATGTTTCTGCTTTCCGTACTTAGCTCGAACCATACGTAGAGAGGACTGGGAAAAATAGTAATCGAATTCCTCGTACCACAGTCTGAACAAGCTGTCAGTCCACGGTAAAGTTTGCTGTCAATTATGATAACGTGGTCAAATATTTATTTGGGTGTGTCATTCGACTGCCACTTCTTTTTCAAAGGTATCCCCTTCACTGAGGTTGACAACCACACACGTGGGGCGCATCAGCATCCCCCCTAAACCGTTCAGACGGAGTGACGCCGATTGCCCACACGCCCAGTGGCTGTCAACTGAAACACGATCCGGCGCAGGTGCTCCCGGCTGACAGTAAACTGCTTTGATGTCCGTCTGTGTATGCTCCGCGCCCAGCCCCTCCGGTGACAACTGACTGGCTGCTCTGTCCTCCCACGAACATTCCCTGTCCTGAACCGAGAGTAAGATAATACCGCAATTCGGTTACCTTTTGCTTCCATTCACAACCTCTTTCAGCATTTAAGTGCTTTCGGCGACTGATTATCGGCTTGAGCTACTATGAACAGGTTTCCACAAGGAGTTAAGGTATACATTGCTTTATAATTGGCCATGTGAGCTTCGTCCAACATTAAAGAATATAAGAGAATCATCAGATCACCCCCAAAAGAAGCACTGCTAATTAAATCAATGTGGTACTCTAACATAGGGTTGAAGGTCTATTTCCCATACAGTTACTAAAAGCATCGCTCTTGATGTGTAGCGCTTTTAAGCTAAAGAGAGAGCGCCAATGATTCTTTCGGTCTAGTAGAGGAGAGGTTCCGCTTACGTATTAGATGACTACCAAACATTCAACAACGCAGAATGAAACCACTGTGAGTAGTGTCAAGGTAATGGCTGGCCGGGGTGGCCGAGCGGTTCTAGGCGCTACAATCTGGAATTGAACGACCGCTACGGTCGCAGGTTCGAATCCTGCCTCGGGCATGGATGTGTGTGATGTCCTTAGGTTAGTTAGGTTTAAGTAGTTCTAAGTTCTAGGGGACTGATGACCTCAGAAGTCCCATAGTGCTCATAGCCATTTGAACCATTTTTTTTTTTTTTTGTCAAAGTAATGTGTAGACACGCAGAATTGTATTGGAGAGTCTGAGGTGGCGCACTGAATACGAAAATGGATTTAAATTGCGCACGACTGGGGTTTAAATATTCGTATGACCATTGTGATTTAAGTGTTTTGCTTCGCTAAATCACTTGAATGGTCCTTCAGTGAAGTCACAGACTATTCGCTCTGCAGAGTTTTAACAGGACTGGTGTTCCTTCTCGGAGGACAGCACAGTCGTCAAATGGCCTTTCTACCTTTCTGCGAAATTCAGAGAGTAGCGATATGCGTTGCATACAAAAATGTGTTCCTTTTTTCCCTCGTGATTGAGATAACAGCTATGACTAGGTATTCATAAACAAACCATGAGTGACAAGTATCATACTACCTAAAGCAGACATAATTAACTTCAGAATAGAGAACCACGATAGCACACATTGCAAGTCAAATGCCAGTAAACTGAAATTTAGCTAATTAATACCACTGATAACAGCAATATGGTCAGTTTTGCATTCAAGTCGTAAAATCATTACACAAAACAGTAATCTGAGTAAGCTCAATTATTGTACTCACTTAAGATGAGCTGAATCCTCTCACACCCAAAGACTTAGGCAGCTTGTCATTTCTCTGCATCATGTTAGGTGAATACTGCTTTGGCTTTTATGTTTCTGGTAGGGCATCATGTCAGATGAATACTGCTTTGGCTTTTATGTTTCTGGTAGGGCAGGGATGATTCATTTCCCCCACCCGTCCAGAAGAAGAAAGATGACCACATTCTCATTTTGCTTCAGTAGCCTCTTGAATTCTGCCGTTATAGAGCCCTTTGTCTTAATCAGAGTTTCTCCTGGTTGTGCACTAGAGACGGCAGCTTTACGTGCTCTATGAGGTTGTTTCATATACAGAAGATGATTTTTGAGTCTGCATCTATATAATAATTTGATCACCTCTGCTCCGTGAATATAATTTTCAGTTACATTCAATTGCTGAGGATTTAAAGCAAGACAACCACAGCAGTGCCAGCAGTGCCGCGATAGCGAGGGTCACTTTTCTTGTCACTGGCTCCACAAACAGCACAAATGTGAGCCATTTCGATCCTCTCTTGCATATTAGTCCCCAGATCCAGGACGTGCACAGTGTTCTCGACAGTATTCCAGATGTCTACCAAAAGCTGTCTTTTGTTAACAAATAGCACATCGTTTAAACAGCTACAGACATTTTAGAATCCGCCCGGTTGCAGGCATTTCAGAAGCGACACGGTTTGTCCATTGTCTTTTCAAAAATAGAGGACTGAATTAGAACGTGGAAGGCGTATGAAAAGAGACATAACAACTGTCAGGAACTGTAGAGAACTGTAGGGAACGATAGTTAAAGTATAGCGGGATGGCCGGCTGTGGCGGCCGAGCTGTTCTAGGCGCTTCAGTCTTGAACCGAGCGACCGCTACGGTCGCAGGTTCGAATCCTGCCTCGGGTATGGATGTGTGTGATGTCCTTAGGTTAGTTAGGTTTAATTAGTTCTAAGTTCTAGGCGACTGATGACCTCAAAAGTTAAGTCACATAGTACTCAGAGCCATTTGAACAATTTCTACAGCGGGAACCTATTTCATTAAGTGCAAACATCCCTGTATGACAAGTGCTCTGCTGGCAAGATAAATTCATGGAGACATTTCTTTTTTTGCATATTCGTGCTCATAAGTCGACATGTACCACGTCTATTCGGCCCAGAATAACTTTTCAAGAGGCAGTAAATAGACTGCATGGATTCCTGCTGCCAGTGAACCTTCTGTGATTACGACGTATGGTTACGTGAGTTACTCGTATGGGAAAATATGTTCAGTACACAATAGCAAGGAGAAATTCTGAACGGCATGACTGATCGTACAGTGCTGTCCACCATAGAATCACTATATCACTGTCGTATTGTGGACTGCAGTGGCAGTACAAGGTTATCCCTGCTTGGCGAGTCAGTGTCCAAGACAAGGACTCGTATTCTGGAGGCGTGACCTATTGACCATACTGACAGGATTTCAGGATTACTCTGAGATCGCAACGATGAGATGGTTTCCGAAACAAGTCACAGCTGCTTCACTCCTTCCTTCATCTCTAACGGATCTAATATTCCGTCATTTATGATTTTACTGTTGGTAAAACACAAAATTCCAAACTATTTTTATTCCTTTCTCCACATTGATGACTAAGCCAGTCGATTCTTATTTCCGTCGGCTCCCACGACAAGCACCCAAGGAAGACCGTGAGAACACAATGCCAGTATTACATGGGAACTGGTATTTGCCCATTATAGCAGTAAAGGGCAGTTACACTGGGAATTCGTGCATTGCAGAGGGTGGACGATTGCAATCCATAAAGAGGAATAACTCGGGTAAAGATGAGAGACAACAAAATGTTTTACGTAACTGTTGTAGGTTGCTACCAATGCCCGTGACCTTCAACGTGATTTTCAAACTGATCTGGAGGTTAAAGCGATCATTTTAGTATTTGATTTAAGAATTCAAAAGAGTAGCAAACTTTAGGTATAAAATGACACATTATTCAAGGTCATAGCTAGGTTCAGTGAACATCAAGTAAGCAAATACAGCAGAGACACAGCAAATTATAATGTTTGACACAAATTGAATGAAGCATGCCGAAAACGAGAGGCAAGGGGACTCACTTGTCAACATGTAATGAAAACTCAAACCTACAACTGTTATGTAAAACATTTTGCTGTATCTCATCTTTACCCGAGTTATTCCCCTTTATGGATTGCAATGGTCCACCCCGTGCAGAGCACAAACTCCCAGTATAACTGTCCTTGCTGCTATAATGGGCAAGTCAAACCTCTCTTTGTTCTTTCCAAACCCGACGTCAGAAGTATGTGTTACCGTGAAACAAGTCTCAACCTTCAAATAACTTTCGATATTTACGTTTAAGATCATGGTTATTAGTAATGATACGTGACCCTTATGCCCCTTGCAGTCTGTATCTACATTGCATTTTGCTGTATTCCCCATCCCCCTCTACTCCGTGTTAATCCCTACTAGAACTAAAAACATACTTGCTTATTTGACGTTCATTGAGCCTCGCCATGACCTTGACCTTGAATAATGTATAATTTTCTAAGTAACATCTGCCGATCTTTCCAAATCTTAAATCAAATATTAGGGCTTCCATTTAAATAAGTCACTTTAATCCCCGACTCACCTTATAAACCACGTTCGAGGTCACGGCCGTTAGTAGCAATGCGTGAGCCTCTTTGACACCTACGACTTGACTTCTATCTAAAAGAAGTTGCTGTATCTCATCTTTATCCCAAGTTATTCCCTGCTAGGGATTAAAATGATGCATCAACCTGTTTGTATTACGTCCAGCTTACCAGTAAGAACACAGTCACGGAAAACACGAACCATCACGTTGCCTGAAACGCCATCAACATTTCCTCCATGCCGTTAGTGTAGAAAATCCCAGCTTATCCTACGACGTCACAATCCGTGATCCGAAGTAGTGTTTGGTTAAGCCACCACACGCCCTAACCTCCACACATAACATGAAGATAAGCCTATATTTGATTCATCATGAGAAAAAGTAAGGCTAGAGTTCCTTGTCCTGCAGACTTCACGTAATGTTATCATGGGTACATCTAGCTACACAGATGAACATTAACTTTATACCTCTGCCCACCGCAATATTGAAAGAATCGTTTTGATGCTCCGGGTAAGTGACGCGGTAAGGGAAGTATGTAAGTAGAGCAGAGATGAAGTGAAATTCTTTCTAGCGATGACACGGGTCGCAGATTGAGAAACCGCTGACATTAGCGACTTCGACAAGCGGTGGATCGTAAATTGGTAGATCGTTGTTGCCTAGCTTCGCCGAAACGGTGAAGCTAGTTAGCTGTTTTTGTGGTATTGTAGTGAGAATCTATGGAAAACGGTTGAAATACGGTGGTAAGGTGCTGAAAGTCCTAACCTCAACACAAAACGTAGAGATGGAAGCTTGCGTACACTGTAAGACAGGATAGGCAGCGGACTGTGGCACAACTGACGACAGAGGGCAACGCATGTAGAGGCCCAAGTGTTTCGGAGCACACCGTCCAGCGCGCATTGTTCAACATGGGGCGCTGCAGCAGACGACGGCTACTTTTTCCGCGTTGACGCAAAGGCATCGTCTCTTACGATTGCAGTGGTCACGGGATGAACTAAAAAGGTTTGCGAAGGATTGTAAGCGTGTTTCCGCGCAGTATGAATCGTAATTTCTGTGCACCAGGTAGATGGTTGTGTCCTCATACGTCGTCATTCAAGCCAACGGCTGCTCGAAACAGACTCCACCATCCCACGAATGAAGGCTATTGTGGGCAGTATTATGCTTTAGGTAAGGGGGGGGGGGGGGCGGAGGGAAGGCGGCCTGGAGGAAGGGCATTCACCTGGGCTTCCGTGGGATCTGTCGTCGTAATAGAGGGCACTATGAGAGCTGTGGACTACGTGAATGTTATGGAGGACCACTTGCTTCCATTCATGTTTGATGTCTTCTCAGACGGCAGTGATGCCTTCTAGCAAAGTAAGTTCGAGTCACAATACCAGAAACGTGCTGCAGTAATTTGAGGGGCATGATACTGATCTACTGATCTTGGCGAGTAAATTCATCTCTTCTGAATCCGATAAACCACATCTGGGGCTATACCAGGCCCAAGTTGCTAGGCAACAGATCACAGGTCCGTAATTTACGGGTGTTGCTTGATCTCTGCTACACATCCGGTGTTACGTACCTCTGGAAATCTGCCAAGGTCTTATAGAATCCATGCTACTTATTACTACTGCTGCACTGCGTTCAAAAGGTGAACGAAGAATATATTAAGCATGTCGTCATAATGCATTCGTTGATCACTGTAGCGGTTGATTATAATTAAAGTTAAACTTTCAAAGCGCTGTAGAAATAACACCAATGGTCAGGTTGACGTCAAATTGCAACAGAGTATTATCGGAGAATGGGCAAAATGTATGGCAGAAGAAAAAAAAAGTAATGTGAAAGTTGATCAACAGATGGCGCGGTTAGTGTCAGAATACGTAAATGAAAACACCTGTCATGAGCATGCCCCATTGATGTTGGTAAAAACACGCCGGGTACACGGCTTTTCCTCCTTTCGCGTCTACGGCGCTCGCCGTGAGTCCCAATGCAAGGTCGCCCTCTGCTTGTAAAGCTGTATTACAAGAATGATTACTGTGAACACGTCGCTCTGCAGAAGTTCCGGACACTGACGGGTTTGAAAAAAGGCGTTGGTCCAATGACTGTCGTGGGTCTAAAGAAAATGAATCGTAAATTAGAAAAGATGGATTCTTTTGGTGTGCAACCTGGTAGAGGGAGGAAACGAACTGATTCGACGTCAGTGGAAGCAGTGGCCACAGCAATCCAGGAGCAGACGAATGGTGACGTGCAAACGTGTAGTGCACAGAGAATTGCCCGAATACTTGACATACCCGTGAGCAACGTGCGTAAAATCCTACGACACATTCTTCTTTATTATCCATTCACAGTTACCTATGGGCTTCCTGTTGACCTGCCACCAAGAGAGACCTTTGCTTTGGAATTTCTTGCTCACGCGGAAGTGGACAATGATGTGTCGTGGAAGATTTTATGGAGAGACGAAGCCCACCTCTGTCTGACAGGGTATGTCAATACACAGAATCGACATGCATATCAGCCGCTACCAGCTCGTTCTGCAAAGGTCACTGAGTGGTGCGGGGTTTCGGCATCATTTATCATAGTTCCATATTTTATCGAAGAGGCAGGTGCTTCCGGTCCTGTTACATGTACCGTCACTGGTAAGCGCTGTGAGTGTCTTTTGGCAACCACGTCATTCCAGCTCTCCAACAGCGTGGATGGGATAATTTTCATGCAATATGGCGCACCTCCGCACATCCAGTTAACCTACTGCTGAAGAGCCATCTCGGAAATGCTCGAATTATCAACCGCCATTTGCCTACGGCCTGGCCGTCTCGATCACCTGATCTTAATCCGTGTGACTTCTGGCTGTGGGGTTATCTGAAAGATGTTGTGTTCAGTTTTTGGATTACAAACTTAGCTGCACTGAAGGCATGCATTGAGCAACATATTCTGAACGTGACCCCGGAAACACTTCGATCAGTTGTGGAACATGCTGTTTCTCGATTTCAACTTGTTGCAGAAAACGGTGGACAACATATTGAAGAACCTGTTTTGCGCCAGTCACAAAGAAATTGATAATCCGATTCGATTTTGATTGATGCTTTCTATGTGGTTTTTGGTCTCAGGACAATTAAAAGCCGATGTGATTGATGATTTTTATGTGGTTTTTGCTCTCAGAACAATTACAAACCGGTTTTTCCGATTCGATGTGATGGATGGGCTTACGTAACTAACAGTATCACACCTGTACACCCTTGCACACTGAGTAGTATAGATTGTTTAACGGCAAACGTACACCATCGGCATTGCTGTGTGATTCATTTGTCATTTGTAGACGTCAACAATTAAATTATGATGATTACAGTGCCATTTATTGCTGCATTTTGTAACTATTTATTTTTCTCCTGCAATACGTTTTCCCCCTTCCTGGATAATATTCCGTTGCTGACGTAATTCTGACCAGTGGTGTTGTTTATACATTGGTGTCAAGGTTTAACTTTAATTATAATCATCCTGAATATCACATATTATATTAGTTACAGACATTGTATCTTTTGTCGTCAGTAATCGATTAATCCCTTCGGTTCAAGGTGTTACATTACATTTAGGATAATTGTGTTAAATATTATGATGACTACCAGAGTACCGCACCCAGATCTTGGTGCCGACGACACCTTGAATTAGTTCAGAGCACACACTCTCACTATGTACATGGTATACAACACAGAAAATAATATTTCGCCCGGAAACAAACGTTTATTTCTTATCATGATCCGTACTTGTATAACGGCTCTTCATCCATTGAAGCCCCAAGTACTCTTTCTCTTAGCAAATAAATTCGTCTTCCTACTTTGCATAATACATGTCTGCCACAAAATTAACTTCGTGGTTCGACGGCAGATACATAGTGTAAATAGGAATCTTTAGGAACCTAAATGTGTTGTTCTCCATTTCAAAAAACGATTTCGATGATATTACGCAATTTCACCGGCGTCAACCCACAGTTTTCTCTACATGGTTTAACGTTATACCTAAGATTCTTTTACAGCCGCTTAACAACTTCAGAGATACCACCAAGAATGCTTAAAATTTTCTAAATAGATATTTTGAATGTAATCCATGAATCCCAGTAGCAAGATCACGCAAAACGTTATTCAGGGTAACGGTTAATGGGTGTCCACGATCCCAAACACCTTCATCAAATCTCTTCAATGTTTAGAAATAACAGTATCCTCGAGAACTGGTAAAGAGACGCTATAATTTATACTGTTATGATTTCAGAGCCATGGCTTACTTTTCTTTAAAAAAATCTGAATGCTTTTATTTTAAAACTTGACTATAATAGACTTTGTTCATGTCCACTTAACTTGCGACACTGTACACTTAACGTAGCTCTCAATAAACAATCGCATCTCGGATTTCTTTGAATGTTTGAACTGTTAAGGAGTTATGATTACTAACGAAGCATTTTTGCAGTTAGAGGACATAGAGAAGAGTGTTTCTGTTAGTATTTATTTTGCTCTGTAGATTTCTCAATTACATAATCATGCTGTGTAACTGACAAAACAGCACAATGTTGGGGAATGCCTTTGCCATGGCAGTAATGAAACCCCACAACATGACAAGGTAAAAATGTGTAACCCTTGTGCCCACGCTGAGTTACGAGTATATAAATGTAACCTCCATAACTACGTATAACAGACAATTTTCAAGTGTATGCAAGCCTCTGGTTATTCCTCATTTGTATCTTCAAAAATGCCATAATAAAAGCAAAATTAAATACTTTCAAAGAAAAGCATTTAAATCGGAACGTAATGCACTGTCTAATCTATATTCGGGTTACAAGATAATCACACATCTCCATGAGAACAGGTGTGACGTTCACAAATGAAACACTTTATTTTATATAATGTATCTTTAGTTTTATTATTTATTAAACAACTGAGTAATAATTCAACAGATATAGTCATAAATATGTGCAAACATATCAGTTTTTTCTATAAGTGACAGAATAAATTACTTAATACTGTATAGCTACTAAATTTTGCTGTTCTTTACAGTGAGAAGATAAACTTGGAATCCTTTTCGTTTTGTCTGCGCCTCAACTTGTTCAGGAACCGGAATTAGATATGCTACCATGCACTCACGGAAAATTTTCACAAGTACTTAGGACCTGATGTACAGAGATAATGGAAGTCACTGACAAATGTTTTCCCAGATGCAGCAGAAACAGTCCGCGCCCATGAGTCACATTTTTTCCTTGTGGATTGTTTTCTGTGTAAATAATGTATGGCGCTTAGCAAGCAATATCCATAATGTTGTAAAAAAATGTTAGCGGCCATCTATGTGTCCTTCTTTTGCCACTGTAACGAGGGCAAACTTTTTCATAGTATCAACGCCCCGTTTTGTGAAGTTATAATGATGTATAACACGTGGCTTTGAAAGAGGGCGGGAAGTGTGTGTATTATAGTACGTTGTGGATAATACCAGCACTGCTTTCTTCTTCTTTGATACATATGTTGACAGAGAAACATATTCTCACTGAATCCAAACATAGGTGACAGTTTTTCGCGTGAAGAGGAAGGCTGCATTTCTGGCGGTACATAGGGCTTGTTCCTGTTCACATCCCACGTCATCAACAGCCTTGCTAATGATAGACTTGTGAAAAAAGTGACAGTGACTATATTTCGGCTATCACCCTTGAAATGGTTACATAAATCTTTTACTGTACACGTGCGTGTGATAAACCCTTTCCCTTGAAGATATCTCTCCTTCATATCTCCTCTGTATTACCACAGGTGACGTGTCACTGATCTCATTTGTACTACGATAGCAGTACACGAGAGGTGCCTATTTGCTTCCACCCATTCTATAGTTGTTGTGCCCTAGGCAGAAAACAGCAGATAGGTCATGAAACCGTTATCTTGACGGTGTAGTAAACTTTAATGAGGAACAAATATTTCAGAAACAATTAAATTCCCAATTAGTTTGTTTATACGGGATGCCACTCGCTTTTTTTTTATCAGAACACCAGAAACTGCACAATTACAGTCCACTTTTGATACACAAATAATTTCCATTCTTTAACTAGATAATGACCTGCGTATTTCCGTAATTACTAGCACACTGTTCTCACCTAAATGTCCAAATAATCAGGGGTTGCTAATAAAGTCTCAACTGACGCCGACCGCGGCAGACAACATAACTGTCCTCTAGCACTGCCGAACCAGCTCTGTTCTTACAGCCAAACCACTTCGCGCGAAGTGCTTTGTCTGCCTTTTCGTTTTACAGCTGCTTATTATTCTGTGGGTTATTAACACTTGCGAAATAATGGAATGATAACACGCTATTGAGAGACGCATTAATATGAAATGAAAGTAAATAAGCTATTTAGTTTTTCTAACATTAATAACAGAAGATTACCATTTCGGCGTGCAATTTCCGAACGCTGCAGCCGGTCACCGAGAAGAACCACAATTAGGCGGTCTTTCTCACGATACCTATACTGAACAAACAATCTGTCATCGATACCTAACACCACATTCGTCATCTTCCCAATGCTACCTTCTCAACTGCACTAAGAAGGGCTTCTTGTACCTGTGTATCATGTCTGCAGAGCCAGAAGTATTACAATCAAATTGTCATATCTTCTTGGGATAAACTTGCACAATACAATGGGAATGCATTTTTTCGCATTAACTTTGTGTGTTCAGTGTTAGAGAATCTTACTCCAGCTGTCATCAGTATACAAAGATATGCATTAAATACTTCAGTTGTAAATAGCTTCCACACTTTCGCTGCTCCTTCTGAATCGAGTCATAGTTTGTGAATACCCGATCTGTCTTCCTGTTGGTTTCACGTACTGTTACAGCACAAATTTCTTCTGTAAATATACTCTTGAAGGTGTCTTTTATAGAAATAAATTTTGTTGTGCGTGGTGACCAGCCCTTTCCCGCAAAATTGTATGCTTCAGCAACTTTCTTCTAATGTTCGTTATGCCATTTAATTCCACCTTTACCACGTAGAATGCCTGCAGAAGATACAGTTGCTTCGTTATTTTCATCAGCTCTGTCATTTTCATCGCTATTGTCATCACTTGTCTCTATTTCAGCATCAGTATCACTACAAGCACCTATAGCATTGTTAGTATCTGAAGCTGCAGCATCTTCCTTAGTCGGAATCCATTCGTCTGCAGAATCTTCGTCGCTGAAATCTGTAGCGTCATCCTATTGTGTATCAACAATAGACAATAACTTTTCTTTCGCTTCATTACTTTACCTGCTGTATTCAGATTTAGAGAGTTCCTGGTCATTAACCACGAGAATACGGAGTTGAGGTTCACAGGAACGAAGTTAACACAACAATGAGCAGCTCATAACGTTGTGCAACAGCAGCCAGCAACAATTAGAATATTTTGTTGCAACGATCTCGTATATACCCAAAGCTCAGTGCTGCCAACCGAAACTGTACCATGATAAATTCACTGAGTTACCCCGGTAACCAGGTTATAGAACAAAGTATAATTTTCTGAATGTTGTCACAAGGGACAAACCGATTCAAGATTTTATGTTGTAATGACTAGGTATCAATTACATTTCAAACAATGGTAGGTTTACAAATATTCTTACATTTCAGTGTGGGAAAGCATACACAATTATTATAGAGAAGTACAAATTACTATTTACAAAGATGCTTGATCTAATTATGATGTTTATAATGTTGTATGGCAGCCTCATTTTATGTTACTGACAGGGTGCCAGCACCAACTATGGCTACTAATGTTTCTGCTGGTCATTGATGTCTTACGTGGATTATTGACAAATTGCTGTGTTGGTTGAGTAAGGAAGTTTCCCATGAAGGCATTCTTGTATGTAGAGGACATCTTCTGAGACAGTTTTAATTTTTAAGCCATTGTGAAATGTTGAGTTTCTAATCGTCCATGGAGCATTTAATATTACTAGCAGTATCTAATTTTGGAACATAAGAGTGTGATAAAAATAAATTCGCAAAGGGTGGAGATGCAAGTCGGTTAATAGGTGTCACGTGTAAGCTCGTTTGCAGCTCGTGGTCTAGTGGCCAGCGTTGCTGCCTCTGGATCACGGGGTCCCAGGTTCGATTCCCCTCCAGGTTGGGGATTTTCTCTGCCTGGGGACTGGGTGTTTGTGTTGTCCATATTATTTCATCATCATCTTCATCATTCGTGACAGTGGCTCGATTGGACTGTGTAAAGAATTGTACTGTGTAAAAATTGGAACTTTGTACAGCACAGTTCAGCGCCCCACAAACCAAACATCATCATCATCATCAGAAAGACCCAATGAAAGTGACGATATATGGCAAGGACAGTCGATTGCATTAGCAGAAGTATAGGTAAAATGGCGAATGATTATAAAGATGATTATTATTCTCTTCATTTATCTGAGGCGATTTAAGGAAACCACGACGAACTTAAATCATGATAGCGGATAGGCGAAAGGAGGTTTGAAGACCTTGTTACAGTAGATACACCAAATAGCTGCTTATAATGAGTAATCTTAATTTACAATTACGACAGACTGTTTCGGCTTTATCGCCATATTCAAGAACCTGCAATTACAATTTTGGTGAGAATAGGTACTGATGTTAATGTCATTCATATTAAAGCAGCTGTCTTGTACTCACGTCTTGATTGAGGTGACGACCGTATTGCGTCGTTAGTGGATTGTTTTGTAACTGTCACTGCTTTAATAAGATCGTAAATGTTGTTGTGCTTTAATTCTCTTGGAGATTCTACCAAGGTAGACTGCTGGTACGCATCTTTTTAAAGCCACAAATATTTTACTACCCTTTCGAACTAATAACAACCTTTCAATAAAATTACCTTCCGCCCCCACTAGAATATGGCAATGTGATAACACAGGCATATATAAGATAATATGTAGCAGATGTAATAGCTTTTACATTGGCCAAACAGGAAGAAAGTTTAATGTAAGATACAAAGAACACACTAGAGAGAGCGAATAATATCAGTCGAGCTTCTTTCTACACTTGCAAAATCAAAATCACAATGCTGACACTATCCAAAATGCACTACAGATTCTGCACAGAATACCAAACGGTTTTGCAATGAACGGTCATGAGGAATTAGAAATTTATATGTACACGAGAAAATACCCACAGGAAATATTAAACGAACATACAGAATTTAGACACAAATACTATCTTAAAAACTTTATTGATCTTTTAGACGAAAATGGTTAAATCGGAAGTAAAGTATGTAACAACTAAAGATAATCGTAACAAATTTTAGTTAGTAAAATAATATCGCTGTTCATCTGCACAATATTTGTAAACATATAGCGTCGTAACAGTGAAACTGTCAAACTGCTGTCATGTCGTAATTAACGTTTAACTTTAACATCCTGACAACAACATTTACGATCTTATCAAAGCAGTGATAGTTACGAAACAGTCCAATAACGACGAAATATGGACGTCACAACAATCTAGACGTAAGAACAAGACTGCTACTTTAATATGAATGATATTGGAAACCAAATCTGTTCTCACCATTGCAGGTAATTGAAAATGGTGATAAAGCCGAAACAGTCTGTCATAATTGTAAATAAAGATTACTCATCGTAAGCAGCTATTTGGTATATCTACTGTGATAATCGTGTTGTTAACTGACATGTGTTATGTATGCTGCTCGCCCTAAAGAAGAAACACTTTGAAGACTTCTTCGTCCGAAAGCAATGTCAACAAGTACAACGCCTCACTCAGCAGAAGTAGCTCTGGCAACATCCACTTCTACCAATAAAACATAATTTGACACGACGTCCCTTTAAATATATTGAAAATACAGCTGAAAGCTGTGTGAGGTACTGTTTGGTCATAACCCTGTAGTGAATACAGAGTCGTGAGAAGAAACTGCCGGAAAAGAAATAAATGTGAAGGAAATTACACAAACTTCTGTATATATTTACTTACTTTTCTCTACGCTGTCGTCTTTTATTTTCTAAATTTGTTGTTAACTTTGCTGAACTTGCCTGTCATCTGTCAGCCATCAATGCTAGTAGCCTATCACAATTATCGGAAGACCAATGGCAAGCTATTAATATTTATGCTGTGTAAATATTACGAGAGAGGTTGAAATATTTATGTCGGACACATGTCAAGTGCAGAGCGCCCGAATAGCGCGCCTCGCCAGCGGGGACGTATTAAAATAAAATATGACGACAGAAAGCAAAAAAAAGAACATCGAGTGTATCAGCGCTCGTTACGTCGACGGATGGCGTTTTGGTTTATACAGAGATGTAGCGCTGTACGTTTCCGCTTGATTTTCAAACCTAGTCCATTTTAGCACTGATATATTGTACACGATGATCGGGAAACATGTAATAACAGCGCTGTGTTCTGCAGGCGAGGTCATTATACAAATCAACTGGGGAACGTTTCATGGAGAAAATCCAACCACGAGGAATTCGCCGCTTTTTAGTAATGTGAAACAGCGTATCGATTGAGTTGACATTTTTTAAATTGATTCAACTGTGGGTTCATGGTGAAACACTGTATTTTACATTAAATAAACGAAACACTTTATTGCCTTGATTCACAACATATTATTGTATGTTTTTATATTTTGCGTTGTAATACAATCTGCTAGTACTAATTCCAATGATTGTAACCGAGAACAGGTGGACACATACCAGCTTATTAATCTGTCACTCCCTGATTTAAACTATAGAAGTTGCCTCTGTCAACTATTTTGATACAGTCACATATGTACTATACACGCATGTGAAATTCATTTCATTAGCTTATATTTCTCCTTAGAAATTCATCAGTGGAGAAGATGGAGCTGGCCAACAATAAACCTTGAGTCTCCTCTTAAACTGAATTTTATTAGTGATTCAACTGTCTAAGTCTTCTGGCAAGTTATCGAAATGTGTGTTGACAGAATGAGATTTTCACTCTGCAGCGGAGTGTGCGCTGATAAGAAACTTCCTGCCAGATTCAAACTGTGTGTCCGACCGAGACTCGAACCCGGGACCCTTTCCTTTCGCGGGCAAGTGCTCTACCACCTGAGCTACCGAAGCACGACTCACGCCCGGTCCTCACAGCTTTACTTCTGCCAGTATCTCGTCTCCTACCGTCCAAACTTTGCCCTTGCCCGCGAAAGGCAAGGGTCCCGGGTTCGAGTCTCGGTCGGGCACACAGTTTTAATCTGCCAGGAAGTTTCGAAATGTGTCTTCCTGAGTCATGTACACCTTTCCTGACCAAGTAACTGACGTTAATCCTTGTGAACATTATTCTTAAATGTAATACTGAGTCATTGATCTCCGTCTAAACACACACTGGAATAGAACTATGTTCAAGGGCGTTTGTGTGATTGACTATTTATGAATGAAGGCACTCCGACGTTGAATCTGCAACTTTAACTGAAATTTGTGAACAACTGTATTGAGTCTGCTCGTTTAGTCAATTTTTTGGATGTGGAAGGTTACGGTGAATGTTTCACGAGAAAACACTCCAAAATTTTCCCCAGATCTTTTCCTAGCGTGGTATGGGAGAGAGATGCTTATCTCTGCAAACTCTCTATGCATGAATTCCATGAAGTTCCTTTAGTCTACGTCTCTGCATCTGTATGCAATCGACATCTGAAGTCTAAATACCTCAGGAGCATAGGAGCTCAAGTCATTGAATAGACGGCATGGCGTGATAGGCTACTGTGTACGGGGGATCCGCAAGAGTAGTAAATTAGGTACTATTTGGCAAATGCTAGAGAAATTTTTAAAGCAATATATCCATGTTAACGCATCCAGCATCATGTTTCGCAAATACAGAAGTTGCTGTGTTGCCTTGCGTTCTTCAGTTGTTCGTCAGCGAAATGTAAATGTTGAGTTTCAATGAACCGATTATGACACTAAGACGAATGGAACAATGTGCACACGCTCACCACGGACTACATATGGACATGCTACAGTAATGTTCAGTGTACCCGAACTGCAGTAATGGTGTTCCTGCACTGCAGCAGTACAATATCAAGAAAATCCAAAGGGGTAACATTACTAAATTAATGTTTTCTTTGTACGTGTAGTGCAAATGCTGTAGTTATAAATCGATGCTTAACACACATACAAACACAAAACAGTGTAATAAGTTCGGACATACGTTACAAGATGTGCAACAGTCTCGATTTCCACGTAAACCAATTATAACTATAGACAGATAATAGTTTGCGTTAGACCCCCATCCGTCTGACGCAACTCAGTCATATGCAGTAATTGTTTGACGAACAATAGTGTGATGTAGACTGAGACTAAAGTGTTACTCCATCTTTTTTAATAAGCTTTGTGGTGTGCACCGGGTGTACGTGCGTCAAGGCAAGCGGAGATCCTTCAGCATTGTATTATATGGCTGCCGTGATAATGTTAGCAGGTTGCATCTCGTCGAAGCACCCATGCGTACAGGACAGCGTATGTGGAAATGCGTGATGTTACACTACTCCATGCTAAGCTACGCCGTAAAAAAGAAAGTATATATACTTCCTGATTCTACTATTATTGATCACTTGTATGACACGTTTCGGGAAACGGTTCGCATTTTTAAGTGAATTTTCTTGGTGTTTTACATGTAAAAATATCAAGTTACGGTAATTGCTCATCAGCCGGAGACCCTTCCGGGTTGGATTAACAGAAAACTGAAAACTTAGCTCTGTCCGAACAGGTCTCGGAAGGCCCAAGGATACCGATCAACCGTCGTGTCATTCTAAGGCGGTAAGCATCACTCGATGCGCATATAGACGGGCATGTGGTCAGCACACCGCTTTGCCTACCGTTGTCAGTTTTCGTGACCGGAGCCGCTACCTTCAGTCAGGAAGCTCCTCAACTGACTTCACAATGTCTGAGTATACTCCGCCTGCCAACAGCGCTGAGCACATCTGGACAGTCATCCATCGAAGTGCTAGCCAAGCCCGACGGTGCTTGACTTTGGTGATCTAACGGGAACCGGAGTTACCACTGCTGCAAAGGCATTGACTGGATTTAATGGAAGTGGGATGTAATTATGATGCAGCCTACCTCAAATGTTTTTTCCCTGAAAGATTACCCACCAGAATTTCGAGAGGACCATGTTTATTTTTTCGTTAGAAGTTAGTCGGTATTGGATTTTAAGGTAGTATTGTAATAGCAGTTGGCCAAGGATTCGGAAACTGGGAAATTGACAGATAGGCCGTAAAAAGTGGGAGGAAATTGGTAGGTTGCCACTTCTGGGTTTTTGCTATAAATAATAATAATAAAATAATTTTACAGCGGTCTGCACGAGGTAGTGAGGAAGTTCATTAGCAGCAGAGTTATACTACTTAAAAATTCGAGACACGTATTGCTGTACTTATGACAAAAGATACTTTGACATTACCCTGAATGTGTAAATAAATGACGTCATGTCATTTTCAGCAAAATGACTGTAGATATTCATGTATGATACTTTGACATTAGAGTGTGTATACATTAATGAAGTGCTGGAGAATTCTGCAAATAGCGGTAAATTTCAACATAACCTATTTTACACAGTGAATTAATGACGT
Organism: Schistocerca serialis cubense; assembly: GCF_023864345.2. Taxonomy (NCBI): domain Eukaryota; kingdom Metazoa; phylum Arthropoda; class Insecta; order Orthoptera; family Acrididae; genus Schistocerca; species Schistocerca serialis. The sequence continues at coordinate 504,834,522 of NC_064643.1, read as the reverse complement.
CAGGGTTAATTTTTCAAAATGGTGAAAAATTTTGAAAAATCTGTCCAATAACGTGGAATATCCCAACACGCACATTACAATGTGTGAGACTGTTTTTAAATTTGGTTCTTCCGAGTTATTCAATGTTTTTTGCGTTTATAATGCTACAAAACAGCGGAAAATGTTAGTTCACTGACACCAAATACGGCAGGTGGTAACCTGGTAAAGTTGGCAAACTGGTAATATGAGACGAAAAAAATTGGCAGGAAATCGGTACGATAAGCAAGAAAATTGGCGAAATGGAAGGATAAGCTGTAAAATTGGTAGTAAATTGATAGGACAGACTCTACATTTGACAGACTGGAAGGATAGGCCTTAAAAATGGCAAACTGGTAGGATAACAACTGCCTTACGTGAAAATGGCGAATGGAGAGAATTTGTCATTCGTGTTCTGTGCGAGGTTGTTGCTTGCGGGTCACATGGACCAATATATCGCTCCCTCCAAGATGTATCTTAGGAAAAGCCCATCAACATAAAATCTGGGAGATTCGAGCCGGCAGAGATGTTTACCAGCAGTCGTCCTTCCCAAGGACCATTCGTTAAGATGTAGATACATATGCCGATCTTGAGAGAACCATCTTACTCTGTCTACTCCGCGTAGGGGCAACGATGTAACTGGTAAGAGTATGTACAGATAATCAATATGACTAGTATTCAGAGCTGCGCGCAACTGGAAACAGGTCAGTGATAGTTTCGCCTCTCAATAGCTCCTGTATCTACATGCAGTACGTCAGTGAAGCGCTTCGAGGAACCTGTTCAAGTTCATTCAAGGAAGAAATTATAAATAAAGTATGATTAATGAAATAAGAAATATACATACGGCCTGCCATTTAGCCGGCCGGAGTGGCCGAGCGGTTCTGGGCGCTACAGTCCAGGACCGCTCGACAGCTACGGTCGCAGGTTCGAATCCTGCCTCGGGCATGGATGTGTGTAATGTCCTTAGGTTAGTTAGGTTTAAGTAGTTCTAAGTTCTAGGGGACTTAAGTCCCATAGTGCTCAGATCCATTTGAACCATTTTGAAACTGTCATTTAACCTGCCCAATAAAATTTTCTATATACCTTCCATGAAAACCCTGACATGATAAGCAAATCCAGTAGTATGTCACATAGCTCCGAATAAACCGTGACATTAAATTAACCAAAGTCATACGAGTAATGAGTGAGCAAATGGAATACTACAGACTAACACAAGAATGCCTAAATGCGTCATACCTTCCCACCATGAGACAGACGCAGTTCCGAGGGGAGAAACGAGAACAGAAGCCGAGAGCAGAACCGTGTTAAGCTAGAAGGCCCTACGATAAGGGACGGATACCCACGGCACCATCTAACCACCAGGACCACCCCCCCAGCCCATGTTAAAAGCTAGAGCCCTCCAGAAGAACAGTATAGATCTTACGATAACACAAATAGGGCCACACCAGCTGCAAGTTTTAGCGTGAGACTTTTTTGCGTCTCTGTTACGTTGCAAACGTTAAAAACATTGCCGCACCACGAAAAGTAACCGCCTGAACTACCCCCCAGCCCATGTTAAAAGCTAGAGCCCTCCAGAAGAACAGTATAGATCTTACGATAGCACTAAAAGGGCCACACCAGTTGCAAGTTTTAGCGTGAGACTTTTTCGCGTCTCTGTTACGTTGCAAACTTTAAAAACATTGCCCCACCACGAAAAGTATAACGTTTCTCATTGGATAGACAGAATTTTTGTAGGCGGAGCTTAAGGTTAACATTGAGACCTTGATTGGTCAGATGAAAACACTTCGGTAAATTATAGTAAGAAGAAGTTAGGAGAGGGTTGCTTCCGAGACGGCGAGATGTGAGGAGCTGCGCCGCCCTGACGCTGGCTAAACACCGACAAGGTAATGAACGCACGCGATGCCGCATTTTTGAGCGCATAAGGCTTCACTCAGAACTGCAGAAGTCTCATCTGTTACATCCCCGTTTTGCGTAATACTCATGTTATTCACATTTGCTACGTAAGTTAAAATCTGAAACGCGATGATTTTTCTGTTATATAATTACTGAGAAGCCACATCAGCCACTGTAATTTACGACAAGTTAGATAAGTAATTAAAGATAATTGAGGGTCGCTGTAGACCATTTTGATAGTTTTCTCTTTTGTGAAACTTAATTTAAACCTAGATTATAGATGTGATATGGCATAGGTCATCCTTCGATCCATTGTAGAACTTGGAAACCCATTCAGGAAATATTCGTTCATATTTTTGTTGAACGCAGTTGGTTTTTATCATCCTGTATTAAAACATTTCCTTTTATCAATAGTGCAGTTTATAAACAATGTTTCGTGAGTAGAATAAAATTTCGAATGGTAAACTTAACTGCTTTTTCGACGTTATTTTATCAGCTAAAGAAAAATAGGAACGCCTTGAACCCCTTCCACTAAATTTAGTTAGTATTAAGATTCTTTTACAGGGAGTGCAGTGGAGCTGACGCTGAAATCATTAAGTATTTGGTTATATCATCGCTAGTTTCACCGAACTCTTCTGAACTCTACATGTAATGTGTGGTCTGGCGTCTCCTTACCAGCAACAGGTCCCAGGTTCAAACTAGTCAATTCCCTAAAAAACACGCTCAGAGCGACGTTGCGCGAAAGTGGTAGGGAGACACGACTTAGAACAAACAGACACCACGCAGAATGTTAGAGTTTGTTAGGGGCAGTGAGTACGATACATCAGTAACGTAAGTACAGTTACGATGAAACTACGGAACAAGAATTGTTTTTCTTTGAATTTTAATGGGTACACCTGTCTACTTTCTAGAAAATGTACAGTGTATTTTCTTTTTAATGAAAAGTGCCTGAAAAGCATTTAATGGAATTATTGTCTCTCTCATATTCCCAGATGGAGCTCTTAGCGCTTCGACAGTTTTCAGCATATCATATTTCTTTTTGTTATCTCAGTTATGTTGTGTATGTCCTGTGTCCTAAAGCACCTATGATATCTATATCATCCTACCAGCAACATTACTTTCACTTTCTCTGCAGACCACGCCAGCACTCAAGCAAATCTCATCAGCAACAGAGAAGACATTCGCTAACACGCACATTGTAAATAACACGTCCTAACTGGACATATATATACATCCATCCTTTAACTGCACACTGCGCCACTGGGCATGCGACCAGAGACACACAGGCGTTTGAGACGGCGATCGGCGACAAAGTACAGTATGTATGAATTATATCTGAGGTTGCGCAGTCGATCCACGCTGGAATGCCGATGTATTACTCTGAAGTGCACTGTCGCGACGTTTCTGTAAGTTTATTACAGAATGCACCGGATTTCATGACTTATCGAAGCTGAAGACTCTATTTGTATTAAATAAATTCGCCTCGAAGCGAATTTCAGTTATCTCTTTCACCAAAATATCCTAGAAAGATGGCGTAGACGCTAAAATATTGACGTTTTCGTACAATATAGTGACCAGTACATAGCACTCAGGTGCAGCCGATTTATTTGGCTGTAAGAAACGGTACCTGCAGTGTTCCGTATAGCTTTCATTGAATAACGTTAGTGTGTTGCAGGTGGACATACTCAGATTTTCCACCGTTTATTATTTACGAGTACACTAGGACAGTATTATACCAACATCACGCTGACAATGGAGGGATAATGAACACCTGTTATGTATTTGTTGTTAAATAGTGCACTGTGCAGTTTGTTAAGTATTCAAGCGTCTCGTGTTTATATGTCTGTTTTGGAATACTGGGAAGTGGTTATGCGTTCTAGTGCCTGCAGGTACCCATGACATCATTAAACTATAGTTATTCTGTCAATAGGACAACACGCTCACTTACACACACACACACACACACACACACACACACACACACAGGCACGGAATGCAAATAATGTAAGGGCGCTGTAGTTTGAATTTTTCCGATCGCAATAATTTCTGGTCAGCCATCCAAGACTAGTGAACAGTAATGCATGGATGTGTTCATTCATGAGGTATAAGCAGGGGTGTAATCATTGCTGATAAAGTATGGTTTATGAACTCGGGAATATGGCAGATACGTCTCTGGAACTGCACTGCACAATTCCTGCCCATTTTTGAAGGAAAATATTGGGTGTTTCCTAAAGGCTAAACTTAACAAGGCTATGGACACAGAGGGATTGGCAAAGACAATGCAAAATAACTCAAAAGAATTCGGGAGACATGTTTCCTTCCAGCAAAAGTTTACTTGTTGTAAATCTCGTACTTAGAGAAGGTATTTGTGGAGTGCATACAGAAAAATGGCTAATACACGCTGCTGGTTGTGTTAATTAAGATTCAGAACTTGCATGTAGCTATTTTGGACCATTAGTTATGGTAATATTAGTTACCGTTTTTTAAAAGTAGGGCATCATTCAGTCACAGATAGTTTGGCTAGAGGAGTGGATTGTCTACGGGTTTCCATCATTTTGTAGCACTTGCAATACATATCTAACAACTCCCAACTACCAAATTTAAAACCCGTGTCATGGTTCGGAATGAATATGTCAGTCTTCCACCTTAGTGGAAAAATTTTTCAAAAACTTCCACCATTTTGCAGAATATACTATAATATCATATTTGTATAATAATATTAATATTAATTCAGCTAAACGCCATTATGACAAAATATCTTACTTTTAATAGACGGCCGCTGTGGCCGAGAGGTTCTAGGCGCTTCAGTCCGGAACCGCGAACCGCTCTGCTGCTACGGCCGCAGGTTCGAACACTGCCTCGGGCATGGATGTGTGTGGTGTCCTTAGGTTAGTTAGGTTTAAGTAGTTCTAAGTCTTGGGGAGTGATGACCTCAGATGTTAAGTCCCATAGTGCTCAGAGCCATCTGAACCATTTTTCATATCTACCGCTGTTTTGTAGATTGTGGCGTGACATCATTAATTTACGGACACTGTAATGTCAAAGCATACCACGTTAATATTTACAACTATTTTGCAGAATATGTCATGGCAGCATTAATTTGCACACTGTCTCTGGTTGGTCGCATGAAGAGTGCTAGTGCAATAACACTGGCATACTCGTCATTTACTAATTTACACACCGCATAAAAATTCTACCAGTAGGCAGATATACTGATGTATGGATACTTTTGATCATATTGAGTTTATGCCAATTGCAATTCGTTAAAATGCAGCCAGGCAGTTGAATAAGATTTTGTAATTAAGCAGTGCACAGAGTGCAGAACATCGCTTTAGTCACCAGTCTGCCAAGAGTTGTTATTTGGCTGTTCATGACACTTTATTTATTATATAGGAAAGCCAGTCCTCAGCAACTTTTAGGCGTACGTTGTGAGGGATGGAGAGGGGAAACTCCGGTAATGGGCTGAGTATGACGTGATGCACGCAGTTGTTCAATCAACTAACTGTCGCTTCTTACTCGTGAAGACCTGGGTCAGGTCTTGTGTGAAAGGTGAACAGAAACGGAAGGTATTTCAACGTTGTCAACACATTTACTAAATCTGACCTTCACTGATAGCTTCTTGTGGGATCTTTGAGTGCAAGACGTCACAGCTGAAACGGATTTGTTGTCAAGAGTTCTTGCGGTTTCTTCACGTTCCATTCAAGGAGTACTGGAAGACTGACTGATAGTACATACCTGTGAGAGCTGTTACTTGCCTCGTTTGGTCTCTATGGTGTCTTAAAGGAAAGTAGCCACGAGCTTGAAAAATATACCTCAAAAACAAAAGATTACTCTTAAAAAACGGGGTGACGCATCGCGGAGTAATTACACGAATGGGACGGAAATTTGTAGATGTGATGTACATATACAAACAGATCATTACAATTTCAGCAAAAATGGATGGTTTGTTAAAGAGAAAAATCTTCAGAAATTGAGCAAGTTAGTAATGCGATGATCGAACTCTGCCTGAAGCTATTTGGCTTGGCACTGTTTGACAGAGTTGTTGGATGTTCTCCTGAGGGACATCGTACCGCAGTCTGGCCAACTGGAGCGTTAGATCGTCAAAATCACGAGCTGGATGAAGGGCCCTGCCCATAATGCTCCGAACGTTCTCAATTGGAGAGAGATCCGGCGACCTTCCTACCCAAGGTACGGTTTGGCAAGCATGAAAACAAGCAGTAGAAACTCTAGGCGTGTGCGGGCGAGTAGTATCTGAAACGTCCCCTTTTGAAAAATTATACATGACTGTGCTTAAACTGACACACAATATTTTTTAGTGCAACGCAATCTGACTTTCAGAAATCCCTACAAAAGAATGGCCCTGACTAACATTAACCTATACCTTTCACAAATCACTTACCTCACAAAAATCTTCGTTACTCAAGCTACTGCAATTCAGCGAGCGCCACTACTGTCAGCTAAATAAAAGATTCAAACTACGGAAGGCACTAACTACTGATAGGCATAGTTAGCAAATGAAAGATTTTGATAGAGAACAAACAATGTATTTACCTTAATAGTGTTGAAAAGTCATAATATACATAGCAGTTCCTGACATCCAGTCTTACAAATTTCAAAACTCCGCCATCTCTCTCCCCACATCCACCACTGCTGGCGGCTCACCTCCAACTGCGCAACGCTACGCGCTGTTCACATCCAGCTGCCCAACACTACAATGGCAGACAACAATGCAAACTAGCCACAGACTGCACACAGCACAGCTAGTGATTTTCATACAGAGCGCTACGTGGCGTTACCAATAAGAAAACATAAACAGCCTACTTACATATCTTTCTGAAATTTAAGCTCAGGGTGGGTTGCCACGAAGAGAAACACGTATAACATCGTCAACATACCGCTGTACACTAAGGTTGCCGCGGATGAGAATCAAAGAGATCCTGCTGTGAAATGAAATGGCGCCTCAAACCATCAGTCCTGGTTTTAAGGCCGTAGGGCCGGCGAAAGTTATGTTGGCATGCCACCGCTGTCCAGGACGCCTCCACTCACGTCTTCGGCCTGTGATCTCATTGGCTGGAGTAGAATTATCTGCAGTGATGAGTCTGCTTAGAACTGAGCCCCGATGACCATCGACGGCATATCTGGAGACGTCCTGGAGAGCGGTGGATTACCAACCAAACTGTAACTCGCTGTACCGCCCGACAGCCAGAAGTGATGGTGTCCATCGGATCAGGCAAAGCTGTTACGTATCAATTTTCGGTGTTTCCCAGCAGCTCTCACTTTTTGTCGGTGGATTCGCTTTCTTTGTTCAGTTTTCTTTGTTCCCGGTCTGATTGAAACTTTATTCTTTCGCTGTACTTCCCAACTGCTGTATTTTTGTTTGTATAGATATATGTTGAAAATATTTGATGGACAACCATTTCGACCTTCTGGATCCAGGGTATGATTCTGCAGTGTTCTACGTACTTCGCAATTTTGTGGGTGAATTTTATGGCTGGGGGCGTGGATACGCTCCCAAAATTTCAGTCTTCCTTTTCTGATGTCTGCCACGAGATTCGACAGCTTTTCTGTTGTTTTGCGACATCGTAGTCTGTATCTATCTTATGTAGTTTTGGGGTCGAATATCTTTCTCAGAACTTTGCGTTCTTCTCTTATGTTCTCTTCCAATTTATCTTTTCCAGTGAGTATAAGCGTTTCGCTAACGTACAAGACTGCGGCTTGATAACTTTGGTATACCACCTGATTTTCCTGAGTACAGACATAAATTTTTGTTTCAGATATTGTAGATTTTACCCCTAAGCTCTCATCAGTTTTTACATCCGAATTTTCTGTGCCATATTCTCCCCCCCCCCCCCTTCTAGTAGGTTCAAGCATTTCGTCTAAATATTTGAAGTATGGAACTCTTTCAATTTTTCCCCTTCTTGTGATCAGGTTTTGTATAGGATGTTTTCAATTGCAACCGATGTATTTGGTTTTCTGGAAGGGCATCTGGAGGCCATCTCTTTCAGAGCATGCTTTGAGAGTTTCTGTCTTTGTAACTGTTGTCATTTCGTCGTCTGATAGTATACCAGGTCATGTGCGAAATAACGTATATGGCTTGAAGTCACCCGTAGCGTTTTTTATTTTTTATTTTTTTAACTTTTTTTTTCTTCTATGTGAAGACATACATCAGGAGTACTGGGGGGCAGGGGGTTGATAAGGTTTTCAGTCAAATGTTGATGGTGTTGGGACAGCAACCAGTCACAAATATACTTTCAGTTCCTTTATTCAAAGGGTACCGTTACCGGTTTCGAATCGCTGTGATTAATCCTCAGACGGTTTACACGCTTTCTTTATGACATGTGGTGTGTTTTTTACTGGTTAATTGTCCTAAAATATAAATAATATATAATTATAAACATGCCACACACAGATGGTTGTGTTAAAGATTTTCGTTGCATGTGATTTACGCGAAATGTCGGTTTGGAGTGCTTGTTTTCATAACATTCGTCCAACAGATGTGAATACATTCCACTGCATGCAACAATAAGAATGCAGTTGGAATGTATTCACATCTGTTGGACGAATGTTACGCAACTAACACTCCAAACCGACATTTCGCGTAAGTCACATGCAACGAAAATCTGTAACTCAACCATCTGTGTGTGGCATGTTTATAAATATGTATTATTTATAGGAAATGATAATTAAATGGACACCCTAGCTGCAAACAGGCGTTGATGTACTTCATTGGGGACATGTTGAAAATGTGTGCCCCGACCGGGACTCGAACCCGGGATCTCGTGCTTACATGGCAGACGCTCTATCCATGTAAGCAGGAGATCCCGGGTTCGAGTCCCGGTCGGGGCACACATTTTCAACACCTCCCCAATGAAGTACATCAACGCCTGTTTGCAGCTAGGGTGTCCATTTAATTATCACTTCATTTATAGCAAAGCTGCATGGTCATCCACGGTAACTGTTCTTTCGGGAACAGATACTACCGTCATATATAGTTATTATTTATATTTTAAGACAATTAATCTGTAAAAAACACGCCACATATCATAAAGAAAGCGTGTAAACCGTCTGAGGATGAATCACAACAGGGACTGAAAGTAAATTTGTGGCTGGCTGCTCTCTTAACACCATCAACATTTGTCTTCAAACAACAGCCACGGTCTCCATCATGTCATCATATGACAAAATTACAAGGTTTTCAGTAACAGACAGAATGATTCAACCGGAAGGGTTGTGCATATAATCTAGAAATATTTCACGACTAACTCAATTCTCCCGCCGTGTTGTTCAGTTTACATGTGGACGATAATCTCAGGAACTATTGAAGGGATTTTTTATGTTTTTTACTGGCAGACTGATTCAAAATCATTGTTTGTGTATATAATTTATTACCAACTTTCGAGAAAGGTTATCCGGAAGTAGATACTTATTCTTAACGCCACCCCTGCGAATCCAAGGCGCGTCCCTATCAGTCAATAAACATCAAATCGACTTGGCCTCCTCATCAAGGGGTTTCCTCCAAACATTATAGATACAACACTTCCTGACTGATTAAAACTGTATGCCAGACCGAGACACGAACGCGGGGCCTTTACCCTTAGCAGGGAAATGCTCTAGGAACTGAGTTACCCAAGCGCGACTCACGACCCATCTTCGTCTTCTACCTTCTAGATATCCCCTTCATACACCAAGAGGTAATAGGGGCAATCTACGATGAAAGCCCGGGATGTAAGAATTTCTCCAGACAAGCAAGCACACACGCGCTCAGTGCACGCAGTCACCATTGGTGATTTACATGCGTGCTCCCGTTCCGGCAGACGGCATATTTTTCCGAGGCGTGGCTAAGTGCGGTGGCCGCTGTGTTAATACGCACGTTACACGCGATAACAGCGGAGCCGGCAGCAAAGTAGCCTGACGCAGCAGTCCCGCACTCATTACGGCACAATGGGGAGGCAGAATGCATTTTTTTCCTGCCCCGAATCCGTCACACGTGGGGTGGTAGCGGTGCCGGTCCCACGTACCCGGCTGAACCCCAGCGGCGCGTGAAACGTGAATCCGGGCTGTACAGACGAGTAAACAGATAATGAGTCTTCCGGCCCCGGAATAAGCGAATATTATTTCCGCGCTGAAGATGCAACCGGCGCATTTGGGAGTGTCTTACTCCAGTGCCCATCTCGATTTCGTACGACAACCTGCGAACGTGCCTCAGGAAGCCCATTCTTTCGCCGACAGAAAGTCGCACCGTCATCTAGTACACCAAAATTGTGCCTGTTGAACGATTATTCGAATAGATTAAAGACTTCCGAGAAAACAGAACTATACATTTCGCTCATAACGGGCAGTCATCCAAAGATGTGAAGGTAACCAATGCCAGTGTGGAAGGACCATTCCTAATTGTGATGCTTACGAAAGTTCTTCTACATATATATTCCACAAACTACTGCGTATCCCATGGTTGAGTGTACTTGGTACCAATGTTATGCAACAGCCCATCGCGAGATGGGAGCAGATGGATGCAGCAAAATGGTCCCACACTTTTCCTTGAATACAAGTTAGCTAGATTTATCCACCTGGATTTTACGAGAACTACGTTACCTTTCCTCTGAAGACAACTATTTAAGTTCACCAAAGCATATGGGCCACATCGACCTTTTATGATCCCTCTGATCTCGTACGACGTCTTTCGTCGTGCCTGCTTGATAAAGATGTCACGCGCCGGAACAGTTCACTAGAATTGATTACACTATCGTCATGCATGTGATTTTCTTTACATATTTACAGCATTTTCCAAAAGCACCCCCCAAAAAGTCTTCTATTCGCCTTCCTTAATATTAATATTACGTGTTTGTCCCATTTCATATCAGTTCTTGTTATTACCCTAAATACATACAAGATGTTATTTGCTGAAAACGTTCAACATTAATCTTGCAGTTGGATACTATCAGAGTCTCTTTTCCTGTTATAAACAATAGGCCTATATTTCGTTTGGTCCGATTTGCATGAAGCTGCCATTCATTACATGAAGTAGAAAAATTAAATGTCTTCTTGAATTACGATAATTTTCCGCATTCAGTAGTATCGTCAGTGAACAAAATGGTAGTGCTGCTGATTCTATCCCATAAACCTTGTATGGGGAACATAAGAAGGCCTATTGCACTTCTTTGGGATAAACCCTATGTTACTTTCGTTTCTACTGTACATTCTTCCGTCTAATATAGCGTACGGTTCCCTATTAATCAAATATTCGTAGAGTAAGGCACAAATCTGCTAAACGGAGACTCAGTAAGATTTTATCTCTGTTAGGTCAGCCATATTGCGCAGTGTTGAACGCCTCCGGGAAAATTTAGTAAGTCAGAATATGCCAGTTAACCTACATCTACTGTTCGCAAGACTGAAACACGTCAGCCGAATATTGGGCAGACTCGTTTCATAAGATGAAAGATATGTTCACTCTTCTCTTTTCCGGCTGTTAAATATAACAGTGGCTGTAGCAATCGGTTAGCAACTTTCACGCTCACGTCAGTTTGGTAAGGATGTAAGCTCGACATCTTTGGGTCTGTGAACGGACATGAAGATCACTGGCTGAAGACATCAAGTAGCTTTAATTGCAAAAGTAAGCACTGGGTCGCGCGTGGGGAAACGAGGTGGCACAAGAAAAAACTGGCAGTCTGCTGTTGGAGCTGGTCACAAGATCCCTGGGTAAGTTTTTTCTAATGTACTGACTGATGTATGTTCTATGAAAGCTGTGTCTTACTCTTTGAGGCAGCATGCTTCACGGGCCGTGTTCTTGGAGGACTTCCAGGACATCATTAACAAGTCACTGCACAATTCAGCATCGTTGCCACCCATCACATTCTTCAGGAATAAGCCACCTGAGGAGAGAATGAAATAGTTGGTTGATTTCTCTCAAAGACGAACTTTGCGACGTACCGAAGCGGTATTCTTAGCTCTCCACCATACTAAAAGAGCAGCCGTGTGGAGGAAACAATATATAGTTTGTAGGAAAAAAGGTTAAGGAGTTCTGGGTCAGTCGGAAGGTCTTACTAAGAAATCTTCGCTTGTCCAACAAGCAGAAGGCAGTCTGCCATAATTTTGTCTCCTTAAGTTCTCATAAAATAAGATGCATTGTTCACAGGAATGCAGTGGAAGCCGAGATGATAAAGTCAGGAAATACTGTATGACTCATTATGTATCAGATATCAAGCTATTTGTAAAGTTTCTCTTCAGAAGTCGAGACACCACAATCGCCTATGCCGATTATGTTTCTGTTGATGCATTGTGGACTTGGGACAGTGGCTGGTCAAATATTTAACAATGTAATTCGCCAAACAGCCGTGGAAGTTGAGAAGAATTGCAGTCAAGTCTTCGAAAGAGGCACTGAAGAATTCACAGCATTCAGAAACAGATGGCTCCAGTATGCCAATACCGACATTTGTTGAGAGGTGCGTATGTGGCATGAAGATGGTGAGTTGAATTGCCGGAACTGGTAACGGAAACAAAATAAAATAACTTCTCAATTTGCACGGCTGTTTTGCCAATTTTTTGTTAAATTTGGTTATTATATAAGGTGTATTTATTATATTAGGTGTATTTATTACAGTACACTGAGTAACGTGAACTGTGTGATTTTCTTGTGTACTCCGAAGATGTGCTTAGCGTTACTGACGTTGGCTCTTTGTTAAGTTTTATCTTTAAAGTTTACGTGTTCTTCTCAATAGGTCCTCATCTACTAGGACTTCCATTCCACCAATGGTGTACTTTATCAAGGATTCAATTCTGCTACTACTACTAGTAGTACTGGTTCTATTATACAATACTTGTATCTATATGTCGAATGTCCTTGTAAAAGGTACCTCTTCCTGTCCATATATACATCTGCATCCACACTCCGCAAGCCACCCGACGGCGCGTGGCGGAGGGCACCCTGAGTACCTCTATCGGTTCTCCCTTCTATTCCAGTCTCCTGTATCTTCACGGCACGTTAATCCGAATTTGGCATTGTTAGTAGTAGAGAGTGGCTGGATGTCCTTCCTGTCACCGCCTCTTCCCCCCTCACCGTAATGGAATGTATATACCTTAGCTGACTGCGTCTGGTTTTATTTCCTGTAACTGCGTGAGGGAATTTATAGAAGTGTTTGCAAATTATGTAAATAACATGGGTACCAGCGCCGTATTCTACATCTACATTCATACTCCGCAAGCCACCTGACGGTGTGTGGCGGAGGGTACCTTGAGTACCTCTATTGGTTCTAGCTTCTATTCCTGTCTTGTATTGTTCGTGGAAAGAAGGATTGTCGGTATGCCTCTGTGTGGGCTCCAATCTCTCTGATTTTATCCTCATGGTCTCCTCGCGAGATATGCGTAGGAGGGAGCAATATACTGCTTGACTCCTCGGTGAAGGTATGTTCTCGAAACTAAAACCGAGCTACTGAGCGTCTCTCCTGCAGAGTCTTCCACTGGAGTTTATCTATCATCTCCGTAACGATTTCGCGATTACTGAATGATCCTGTAACGAAGCGCGCTGCTCTCCGCTGGATCTTATCTATCTCTTCTATCAACCCTATCTGGTACGGATCCCACACTGCTGAGCAGTATTCAAGCAGTGGGCGAACAAGCGTACTGTAACCTACTTCCTTTGTTTTCGGATTGCATTTCCTTAGGGTTCTTCCAATGAATCTCAGTCTGGCATCTGCTTTACCGACGATCAACTTTATATGATCATTCCATTTTAAATCACTCCTAATGCGTACTCCCAGATAATTTATGGAAGTAACTGCTTCCAGTTGCTGACCTGCTATATTGTAGCTAAACGATAAGGGGTCTTTCTTTCTATGTATTCGCAGCACATTACACTTGTCTACATTGTGATTCAATTGCCATTCCCTGCACCATGCGTCAATTCGCTGCAGATCCTCCTGCATTTCAGTACAATTTTCCATTGTTACAATCTCTCGATATACCAGAGCATCATCCGCAAAAAGCCTCAGTGAACTTCCGATGTCATCCACAAGGTCATTTATGTATATTGTGAATAGCAACGGTCCTATGACACTCCCCTGCGGCACACCTGAAATCACTCATACTTCGGAAGACTTCTCTCCATTGAGAATGACATGCTGCGTTCTGTTATCTAGGAACTCTTTCACGTGGGGATGTGGGAAATCGCCTCAGAACCACATCCAGGATGGCAGGCACTCTGGCCCTCGTCGCTAATCCTACATGCGAACTTGTTCCTTGGGCCGGCGCGCCTCCCCGGATCACGGAAGCAGCGTGCTAACGCGTCCGGCTCTCCGGGCGGGTCGTTGTAAAAGAGATACATGGATGAATGAAACTACTGCTACTACTACCACTACTACTACTGATACCACTAATACTAATAGTAATAATACTATTAAGTGTTCTACGTGTTGTTCCCTATTTAGGTACAATTTACTTCTGAGATGTCCACAGACTGAAAAATTCAAAAGATTGAAGTCAGGTGGTCTTGCTGGATACGGTACTGACCCTATTTCTCTGGGACCATATAAGTGCACTAGATTTCTTACTTTAACATCATGTGCGGCCTATGTAACACAGTCCGCAACTATTAGCCACTGAGTGAAGTTTTATCCCATTTATATGGGAACTTCACCTGAAAGTTTTTATTTCAAATAGGTATGTACTAATTGGGGCAAGGGTTCATGCCGAGATTAGTGACGACTCGTAACCAGAATCAATGGATTTGCTAGCAAATGGCTTGTTGCATATCCATGTTTACTGGTCTCTGGCATACAAGAAAAACTCTCAGATAGTGCAGTTCATGCATGGCCGAGGTCGCTTACAGATCTCTCGTTTGAGCGATTCGTTGAGTATTGTTCTTCGATCTGAGACCCTTGCAGGTAGGATTAATAGGGAAAGATCCAACGAAGACCTGCAGATCTCGTCATGGACTTGTCTGGTCAGAGTGAGTATGTAATAGTGGTTCTGAAACAGACGGTAGCGGGATACGCTACAAGATCTGTGCATCGCGAACCTGTTGCCACTATTGTATTTGGAGCTGCTGACTTTCTGAAGCTAACTATCCCCTGACGATTTCTAGAAACGTTCTGTTACTAAAGCCACTAAGGAAATAATGCCATCCTTTGAGTCGATTGTTACCCAGTGCACATCAAAAAGCTTTTACCGGTCACTTTAGTTTCTACCAAGAACTGATTCAGGTAAAGCGCATGAAAATATTGTACAAGATAGTGCAGTATGTCTATTTCCGTCTGCATCAGACGAATCGCCTAATTTAGGGTTCCATGAATTTGTTTCCCAGATCCTGATTCTCATGAAGGGCACAGATGTTATAACCACGTTTCTAGGCGAATGACATATCGAAAATAATTAAGAGAAGGGCCACCCACAAAATTTAGACGATCGTAAGGAGGTTATATACGGATATTGTCATTTGTGTGGAAAGCTGGTGGAGGGTATCCAAAGGTACAACTGTAAACCAGAGGACAGAAAAGCGTGCTCGCCATAGCCGAACCTGTGTAACATCAATATCGAAGCAGCTATAAAAGCCTGCCGAAGCAATACAGAATGTTTCAGAATATGCAACCCTTTTATAATTTATTTTTAATTCTATCTTGCAGGCAATAATACTGGCATATTATTTGTTGTACGTCAACTGCTTCCCTCGGTTTTATTCTGTAAACTAGTATCCTTAATCGTTTTTAAAGCAATGGAATTCAAGAGGAATTATGCTGACTGTAACAAGTATCTAAGTGACGATAGTGTAATATATCTGGTCAGTAAATTTAGCTATGTAGGGCGTTTGATTTTTTGTTATCAAGAGGAAGGTCTATGAAAGAAATTAAAGAAATTGCAACTGACATTACAAACTGAACACCTAACAAAAAATAAGTAGAAACTCACAAAGACACTTTATAAATTTTTGGCAGTATTTGCATGGTTGTGAGCGCTGGAATATGAACATAAAGGAGAAAAACAAAAGAAAGCCGTACATCATCCTAGCTCGGAGACACCGAGTGGTAGGTTCAGTCGACTAATTGAGCAGATTTTTGTTCTTCGCCTATGTTGACTCCTTTCCGTCGTGAATTGTAAAACTGATGGATTTTTGCAAAGTTCTGATGTTTAACTTCTTTGTTGGTGACCATGAACGAGGGCAGAGAGAGTGTGAAACCCTGTTCTCGCACTCAGGCCGCTGCTCTCGAATAACATGAAGAGCGTCGCCGAGCTTAATGTCGACGTCCGAAAAGCATTACCATAAACAGTGTGTCGTACTCTCACTCTATGAGGCACTGCGGAATGGTTTGAAATTTAACCTTGGATACTGGTGGAAAATCACTGGATCAGAAATTTTGCGCAGCTCTCTCCCCTCACCCTATCGACCAAATGGAGGCCACGAAAATCACAACCATCCCTAGCATTCGATCTGCCTACCTCCGAGTTGAGTACCACGGCAAAAAAGTGCGTTAGTAATCTCTTTTGCGGTGAACGGTGAGAAAGTTACTGAAAAAGGGTAATAGAAATTCCTGAGCAGAACAGTAGTGTACATCCGTAGAGATGATACAAAAAACCTACATATCAGACAGGAGTTAAATATCTTCTCTGTCTTTCCCTCTTCAAGGAGAAGGCCTATGCCCCTGGCCTGTTCCGATGTCATGTAGCCATACCTCTCGTGGTCCTCTGGGGCCTCGTTTTTCTTCCGGCATGTAATTCAATGCATGTTTATTGGTCTCCCTTCTGGCATCCTACCTATATATTGTAGCTATTTTACTCTATTTTATTATATTAATTCGTTAAGTGAATAAGTTAGCAACTCAGATCTGATATCACCACGGCTTACCTGATCCTCAAACTGCAATGTTCCGTGCCTGTTACATATTTCATACGTTTCACTTGCCTGAAATGCGTTTGGTCTTGCTTTTGTAGTACCCACGACTCTTAGCCATATGCGAAAACAGGTGGCGTTATTAATTTTCAAATTTTATTTTTGTTCCCTTCCCCACCGCACTTCCTGTACATTTTACTGCAGCACACATCATTTAATTTGTTCTGTGTGTAATTTTCAAGATGGTAGATTAAGTCACAACCGATAAAGTTAAACAGTATTATGTTGGGATCAGACAGCAAAGGATGAGAAACGACTCTGTGACTCATTGGGAGCTGTGCCTGCAAATCCTACTCATTTTCCACGACGGCCTTGCCCAACGGACACTTTATGCAGTTACGTGCCAGTAAGAGCGATGAATCCTTGGCGCCTTAAAACGAGGGCACCATGGCTGGAAGAGCGAGATGGGGCGGAAGGGGGAGGGGCAGGACAATGACAACCACGACAGAAACCGACATGTTACAAAGGTCCGCTGCGTGTGTGAGCTGAGTTTGGTAACTTGGGATACCACTCCTTATTTCAATCTGATGGGTAGTACCCTATTGATAAAGCCACCTTCAGCAACACCACCAAAAACTACGCTCAACACTCTGACTTTAACTAAATAATGTTTTGGCCCTAACGGTGAAGCTGAAGTGGAGGTACTGTAACAGATTCCCCACTTCAACACCCACACACACAAGTAACTTTAAAAACGGCTGTAGTCTCTAGTTTCTTCTTAAAGGAAAGATATTGACTGTAGTTACACAGATTTATCATCATAAATAAGCGAAAGTGAAATACGATGAGCCAACATAATTATACATAAACTGAGGTGACAACGTCATGAGATATCTCCTAATAACTGTCGGACCTCCTTCTGGCCGGCGTAGTGCAGCAAATCGACGTGGCATGCATTCAAGTTGTTGGAAGTACTCTGGAGGTATATTGAGCCATACTGCCTCTGTTGTAGTCCATAATTGTGAAAGTGTTGCCAGTGCGTGATTCTGTTCACGACCCGACCCCTCCATTATGTCCGTTCATGTTCCGTAGGACTCATGTTGGGCGATCTGAGCGGCCAAATCAATCGCTAGATCTGTTCAAAATGTTTTTCAGACGTGAACGATTGTGGTCCTGTGACATGGTGCATTCTAATCCATAAAAACTCCATCCTTGTTTGGGAACATGGAGTTCAGTAAAAGCTGAAAATGGTCCCCAAGTAGGCGAACATAACCATTTCCAGTCAACGACTGGTTCATTTGCACCAGAGGACACAGCCCATTCCGTGTGAACACAGCCCACACCATTATCGGGCCACCAACTGCTTGCCCTATACCTTGTTAACAACTTGCGCTCATGACTTCGCAGGGTCTGTGTCACATTCGAAGCTGACCATCAGCTATTAGTAATTGAAATGTGGACTCCTCTGACCAGGCCACGGTTTTCCAATCGTGTAGGGTTCAGCCGATACGGTCACGAACCCATGAGAGGTGCTGTAGTCTATGTCGTGCTGTTAGCAAAGGCACTCGCTTCGGTCGTCTGCTGCCATAGCCCTAAACGCCAAATTTAGTAGTACTATCCTAACTAATACGTTCGTCGCACGTTCGACTTGATTTCTGCGATTATTTCATTCAGTCTTTCTTGTCTGTCACCACTGATAAATCTACGCAAACACCGATGCCCCGGTCGTAAAGTGGAGGCCGGCCGGCCGCTGCATTTCCCTTGGCGAGTGGCTGAAATTCGTTATTCTCGGCACGCTGTAGCTTGCATTAATCATAGATATATGTCCGAGCGACACTGAAGAGCCAAAGAAACTGGACACCTGCCTAATATCGTGTAGGGCCTCCGCGAATACACAGAAGTGTCGCAGCACGACATGGCATGGACTCGACTAATGTCTGAAGCAGTACTGTAGGGAATTGACACCACGAATCCTGCAGAGTTGACCATAAATCCGTAAGAGTACGAGGGGGTTGAGATCCCTTTTGAAAAGCACGTTGCAGGGCATCCGAGATAGCTCAATAATATTAATGTCTGGGGAGTTTGCTGCCAACTTCAGTGTTTAAACTCAGAAGTTAGTCTTCAAGAAGGGTCGTCGAGCAGATGCGCAAAACTATAGACCTATATCTCTTACGTCGATCTCTTGTAGAATTTTAGAACATGTTTTTTGCTCGCGTATCATGTCATTTCTGGAAACCCATAATCTATTATGTAGGAATCAACATGGATTGCGGAAACAGCGATCGTGTGAGACCCAGCTCGCCTTATTTGTTCATGAGACCCAGAAAATATTAGATACAGGCTCCCAGGTAGATGCTATCTTTCTTGACTTCCGGAAGGCGTTCGATACAGTTCCGCACTGTCGCCTGATAAACAAAGTAAGGGCCTACGGAAAATCAGACCAGCTGTGTGGCTGGATTGAAGAGTTTTTAGCAAACAGAACACAGCATGTTGTTATCAATGGAGAGACGTCTACAGACGTTAAAGTAACCTCTGGCGTGCCACAGGGGAGTGTTATGGGACCATTGCTTTTCACAATATATATAAATGACTTAGTAGATAGTGTCGGAAGTGCCATGCGGCTTTTCGCGGATGATGCTGTAGTATACAGAGAAGTTGCAGCATTAGAAAATTGTAGCGAAATGCAGGAAGATCTGCAGCGGATAGGCACTTGGTGCAGGGAGTGGCAACTGACCCTTAACATAGACAAATGTAATGTATTGCGAATACATAGAAAGAAGGATCCTTTATTGTATGATTATATGATAGCGGAACAAACACTGGTAGCAGTTACTTCTGTAAAATATCTGGGAGTATGCGTGCGGAACGATTTGAAGTGGAATGATCATATAAAATTAATTGTTGGTAAGGCGGGTACCAGATTGAGGTTCATTGGGAGAGTCCTTAGAAAATGTAGTCCATCAACAAAGGAGGTGGCTTACAAACCACTCGTTCGGCCTATACTTGAGTATTGCTCATCAGTGTGGGATCCGTACCAGATCGGGTAGACGGAGGAGATAGAAAAGATCCAAAGAAGAGCGGCGCGTTTCGTCACAGCGTTATTTGGTAACCGTGATAGCGTTACGGAGATGTTTAACAAACTCAAGTGGCAGACTCTGCAAGAGAGGCGCTCTGCATCGCGGTGTAGCTTGCTCGCCAGGTTTCGAGAGGGTGCGTTTCTGGATGAGGTATCGAATATATTGCTTCCCCATACTTATACCTCCCGAGGAGATCACGAATGTAAAATTAGAGAGATTAGAGCGCGCACGGAGGCTTTCAGACAGTCGTTCTTCCCGCGAACCATACGCAACTGGAACAGGAAAGGGAGGTAATGACAGTGGCACGTAAAGTGCTCTCCGCCACACACCGTTGGGTGGCTTGCGGAGTATCAATGTAGATGTAGATGTAGATGTAGAAGTGTGTTTCTGGAGACACTCTGTAGCAATTCTGGACGTGTGGATTGTCGCATTGTCGTGCTGGAATTGCCCAAGTCCGTCGAAATGCACAATGGACATGAATGGGTGCAGGTGGTCAGACAGGATGGTTACGTACGTGTCACCTGTCTTATCTAGACTTATCAGTAGTCCCACATCATTCCAACTACCCATGCTTCACAACAATACAAAGCCTCCACCTGCTTGAACAGTCCTCTGCTGTCGTGCAGGGTCCACGGATTCGTGACGTTGTCTCCATACCCATACACGTCCATCCGCTCGATACAATTAGAAATGAGAATCGTCCGACCAGGCAACACGTTTCCAGTCATCAACAGTCCAATGTCGGTGTTGACGGACACAGGCGAGGTGTAAAGCTTTGTTTCGTGCAGTAATCAACGGTACAAGAGTGGGCCTTCGGCTCCGAAAGTCCATATCGACGATTTTTCGTTGAATGGTTAGTACGCTGAAAGTTTTTGACGGCCTAGCATCGAAATATGCAGCAATTTGCGGAAGGGTTTCACTTCTCTCACAGTAAATGATTCTCTTCAGTCGTCGTTGGTCCTATTCTTGCAGGATAATTTTCCGGCTGCAGCGATGTCGAAGATCTGATCTTTTACCGTATCCCTGATATACACAGTACACTCGTGAAATGGTCGTACGGGAAAATCCCCACGTCATCGCTACCTCGGAGATGTTGTGCCCCAACGCTCGTCGCTGACTATAACACCACGTTCAAACTCACTTAAATCTTTATATCCTCCCATTGTAGCAGCAGTAACCGATTGAACAACTGCGCCAGACACTTTTTGTCTTATTTAGGCGTTGCCGACAGCAGCGCCGTAGTCTGTCTGTTAACATATCTCTGTATTTGAATACGCATGCCTATACCAGTTTCTTTGCCGCTTCACTGTGTAACCATCTCATTAACTTTCAAACCGTAAGGTACATCCTTAACTTTTGTATGTGAGTGAGTGGATTTATTCATGAGACTTTCGTTGCCTGTGTCCTTAGTCACTTTAGAACTCAAGTTAATAATGAACTTAGTTAATTTAATAAGATTGCACCTTAAATTGCTGCTGCACCGATGTATCACCACAATAAAGTAAAAACGATGAGTCGTTGAGAGAGTATGAATGAGAACTAAGGCATATTTTAGTTTACATAAGAGTGACAAGTCTTATTAACCCTTTGTAATCACAAAGAGGTGATAAATCTTACACAAAAATGACAAACACAGAGGAGGAAAGGAACAGTGTTAGTTTAACAAAGAATACGTTGGGGCGGAAGCTATACAAATTCTTCCCTGAATTAATCAATTTTACAACGCAGTCTGACTTTCTTTACATGAACCCACTGCGAGACCCGAATCTACTGACACGGAATCAACTACGAGTACGAGCACATATACCACAAACTATGGTTCGCCTGAGAACAGGAAAGTGTGAATATCATTTACCAACCCTATGCCGGTGCAGCAGTATTTTACCCCTCCACCTTGATTCAGGCGGCGGCAGATACCGGCTCGCTGTCGGTGAGTAGCAGTGCGCTGCGGCAACTGTAATGTTCTGACGCGTTCATGAAAATTTGCAAAATATGAGCTATGGCGTTCTCATTTTCAGAGCGCGGGAAACTTCCCTATCAGAGCCCAGAAATCCCGACAGATTTCAGTGCGAGGAGCACCCATTCACTGGTCTGGCTACACCAGTTTCACTCATATGCACAACGCTGCATGCTGAAATTGTGAGACGTCAGACGGCTGCCTCGAGACGAATAAGTTCACCGTCATGACACATGATATGTCAGAGATCATATGCAGTTCAACTGTCGATACAGTTGGAAACTGCCTGTGGCTTTTAGTTGACCACAGATACAGACCATAAATCGTGCCCACTAGGGAAAGACCTGAAGTTGTCCACCAGGAAAAAAAAAGTAGCACAAGAACTTCTTTCCAGACCTCAGTATGGTAGCCGAATTAGGTAAAATGAAACTGCCCCACATTGCACAAACCAGTTCAACTATCCTCCACTCATTGAATCTCCCCTCTTGACTGTTCTGTTGGCCTGGTAGCCAATCCAGATGCAGCAGTGCGATACCCACGCTGGGGGAACAAGCCTCCATTTCGCAGAGCATGAGAGGAGCCAATCAGCCACTCGAAATCTCTGTTGTTCGGAAAAAGAAGCTTTCAGACTAGGGAAGCGCCATTTTCACAGTAATCATGGTCAGGTTTTGACCAAAAACGTCTACCTAGATGGAACAACAGTCCCTCATTTTCGTAGAGATCCAATCTTTCCGGACCGACCATTTCCAGTTTCTGAAAGAAACTGTTCCCAGACAGTTGCAGCCATGGAATGTACGTTTTTGTCCCACGCTAAAAGGTCCTGTCGTCGGGGTGGCGTTAAAGTTTACCCTCCACTAAGCACATGCACCAGCCACTCTGTTCATATCGTCCGAGCTTCTAGCATGAGAATGCATGAAGTTTTATGACCTTCCCACTATTTGCACGAAAGTTCAGTTTACAACAGTCTCTGTTAAATGGCTTCCTCCATCCACTTTATACCATCTGGCTGCCCTCATGACAAACTACCACCTCCACCAGGTTAACCGGCGCCCTTCTATCCGACTCTAATCAGAGAGAGGAGTGGACTTTGGCCACTGATCCACTGGTACTGTTTCCCAGAATCACTCACACAACCAGATCACTGCACTCAGCATTTATAGCCTCCAGTTCATCTCTTTCCCTGTTTTCTCTCCCACACACTATGGCCCCTCGATTACAAGTTCTCTATAGATTACACATGCCGTTATAGGAACATTCTGCCCATAATTTCCCCATGTAAAGAACTTATAAACAACACATATCAAATGTAGTACTGGTGAACACCAAGATCGAAATATGAATACTAATCTGACTGAAATGTTTTTAAATTGAGAGACTTGCGTGCCACCTATCAACCTATCAAGCTTTTCATGTGCATCGCCTGAGTATAAGTGACAGCTTCGCCATTGCACTGCCCTTAAATACATTGTGTATGTTTGTATCACTGTCCCACGACTTGTCACCTCAGTGTGATTAGAAAGAACGTAGAAATTGCTGCAGCGTAGCTAACAAAGTCAACCACTGTTCCCTGTTCCCACTTGGAATGTGCATAGCGCAGTTTGGGTACAATTCACTGAACTGACAGAGACTGTGAATTTGGAAACTACATGCTAATGCACCATATATATATCGAACAATGACTGAGAATGAGAAAACAACACGCCAATCAGCCACCGATGTATCGGGCTACGACTGCTGCTCTTTGTAGGTGCGAACGCCATACGCAGAGAACAATTCACGTCCAGTATTCCTATCGATCACAGCAGCGTAATGCTTGCCATGTACCACCGGGAGTCTGCAATGCGATGAACAACCCATCACAGCGTTGACGTTCCCCAGACACTGCTGCCTGGTGCCAGACCAGGAGACACGTCACCAAAGCGGATGCGAAAGTCTGATGTCGTATATTGCAAGATGTGCGTATTGAAGGCTGGAACGTTTTTAATTTTTAATTTTTGACTTGATCATGTCTGCTCTAAAATTTCGCTATTGCCTTTTCCAAATTATTTGCAACCGATTGGCTGTGTTATTTCTCCATTAGGCCGCGAAAATGTAATACATTGCCAGCCAAGGCTCTTAGTCAGAAAATTCCCTCAGATTTGGCTCAAGGCAACAAACCAAAACTCAACCTGTGATTCTTGCACCTAACTACAGGCGTATGGCGGACCTTGTGTCTGCCATATAACATTTACATTTTGGACAGTCTGATTACGACTCTTCTCTGATTGTCTATAGTTCAATTCTTTTATCTTGGCGGCTCGCGCATGCCCGCCCAGACGCGGGAGATTGCTGCGTTGCCAGTTGCACACGACGCACGCGCCAATAGAAGCAGCGCCATAGTATAGCATAGTTCGCAAGCTTACGTTTAGGGGGGAGCGCGCAGTTCATGAAGTAAAGCCACCACGGCCGCGTTAACCCTTTCGCTGCTACAGAGACGTGCTCCCTGCATTCCGCGCTGTACGCGATTCTGTCACTGCACTGCTCGCCTGTGCAGACACATCGTGTTCCGACCGCTTAGGCACTCTTATCATTCGATTTCACAAAAATTATTTGGCACAAAAATTAGATATTTACACATCTTCTTGACTGATACCTTCCCCCCATAAATATCAATTTTGTTTCGATGTTCAACGCAGTTATTATGCAGCATTAAATATAGTAAACCATTGCACGAAATTTCGAAGAGTTTGCAGAGGTAAAAGTCCATAGAGTATACTTTCCGTATGGTCGATTTTAGTTGCCACAATGTTGAGAATGAAATGTGGAAAAGATACCTAAATTTCATATAAAATTTACTGTATAACGATATCTCATTTAGTTTAAGTACCACAGCAGTGGGAACACCATGTGTCTGCACAGGCGAGCAGTGCAGTGATGACAAAATCGCCCACAACGCAGAATGAGGGGAGCACGTGTATAGCAGCGAAAGGGTTAATGAAGAGACAAAGCACTAGAAATTTCAAAAAATTGCATTCAAACGAATATAATTCGTGAAGTAAGGCACTTTGATATTGTTTTTAAATAATGAAAATATTAAGCATCACACAAGGTTTGAACTCATAACCTTTCACATAGAAGCCAAACACCTTAACCGTTACGCTATCGCGACTCATCTGCTTATAGGATGCCATGAGGAGTATAACACATGACGCAAAATACTGACAAACACTGTTGGTATAACTATGAATTACTCACGCTTCGTCGAAGTACAATAGGAAATAAACAATTACCACTGTTCTTTATTGCGAAAAAGCAGTATAAAAGAAAGTCTGCTATCAAGACATTGCTTTTGTTCTATTACTTTATTTATGACTGAACGTTTCTAGAACTGAAGACACTCGTCCATGCTCTGCACTGCAGTCGAGATCTGGCAACGTCGTTCTATGTTCATTGGCTGACTGTGTTTTGTGACGTCAGATGCGCAGAACGAACCTAAACTCGGCCGCCAACATAAATGACGCGCACTTTAGTAGCGACACTTTTCCTCTCCTCGCAACGTCCAAACGATGAATCCCCGTCTTATAACAACACACTGCAAAACGCGACCTCTTGGGCCGCTCTGTATGTGGAAGCCCAACTACCTGACAACTTCGGGTAATCTCATTACTGAGAATTCTCTTTCAAAACAGAGGAACTCAAAGATTTTTTATAAGGTGTACAATATAAGGAACGTGAACGAACACATCTTGCGAGTGGAAATCCAAGGCCAATGATACTGGCTTCGCGAAACAAACGGACTGGGGAGACAAATGTTGGACACTGGAAGAAGAGTTGTAGATAGGCCTCGGAATTCATATTTGAACGGAACGGATGGCAATAGTACACCATGGTAATGACGACGAAGTTGATGTTAATTTGCGTATTTCCTGATTCACTAAAATGTAATATGACATTACGCTTCTCTTTTCAGTCATGAGTTACTCTCATAAATAGGGCCAAGTTTGATCTAAGGAAATTATGGCTAAGTCTGGTCATTGCCTCCCCGGCAGTTCGCTAAGAAGCCGCCGGCCGCACTAAAGGCCGGTTCCCACTAGGGCTGCCGCGCGTCAAAACGGCGCGTCAGCGGCGTGGTTGCCATGGAAATGGCGTCAGCGGCAAGGCGCGGCGGGCTCTGCGTCGCGGTTTGACCATGTCGAACCGCTTCCGCTGCCGCGTGCCGCGCTCCAGGTGCGCGCCGCCAATCACAGAACGCGCTGAGCGTGACGTCAGGTACGGACTCCCGGGCCACACGAACTTTCGCCGAACCGCTGGCGCGGACGCGGCGGCAGCTATGAAATACTTATCATCCGATTCCAAGGAAACTATTCGGTAGAAAAATTTGATTCTTGGGCATGTTACAGCCTGATATCTTCTCTCGATAAAGGACCGAATTTCTTTTCGTTATTCGTCGTGGTTACTTGCTGTATCGCATTTACGTAAACCTTTACACGAAATTTTAATGAGTGTGCAGAGGTAAATACACATTGCGTGGACTTTGCGTACAGTCCATTTTAGGTAATACATTATTGCGTCAACATATCGAAATTGTTTTTAAAGCTGAGAGCAGATCGATAGCTATCACCGTTCTCGAGATATTGTCTGATATGTCGGCGGACGGGCTATGCCGCGCGCGGGTTGCTCGGCGACGCGACCGGTACTTCGTCCTGCTCGTCGTAAACCATGTGGTTGTATCAACCGCAAATTTCGTAAACGGTTCAAGAAATCGAAATGGTGTTTTTTTTTTTTTTTTTTTTTTTTTTTTTTTTTTTTTTTTTTTTTTTTTGCAAA
Organism: Schistocerca serialis cubense; assembly: GCF_023864345.2. Lineage (NCBI taxonomy): Eukaryota > Metazoa > Arthropoda > Insecta > Orthoptera > Acrididae > Schistocerca > Schistocerca serialis. Next base: position 504,807,959 of record NC_064643.1, on the reverse strand, counting down.
CGATAACTTGTGAAAAGTCATGTATTTCGTCGCATGATAAATATCCTAAATCTGTTTATCTACCAAGATATGAAAGTAACTACAGTTTTTCAGAAGGGATAGATGAATTTTTTTAAACGGCATTAATAGCATGTCGAATGAGAAGTTAAACCGAAACTAATTTGCTGGTATGTCATAAGATGTAAGTAGAGCTATTGATTATTTCCTTTCTTTTTTCTTTATCCAGTGTACTTTACTGATTCAAGACGCGTTTCGCCTTTTACTTTAAGGCATCTTCGGTGGAATCTAGAATGATTCAGTTTTGTTTTGATATGTGATACTTGGAGATTATAAAACAGTTCACATCTTTTTTTACGTGAATGACTGATTACTTTCAGTGAATCGAATTTTTGGCGGACATATACGTTTCCCCTCACCTGGTCACATGCTGGAGGTTGAACTAAAACTTAGATTATGGAACATAAGCACATTTTCATGTTCGCTCTTTTTTCTTCTGTCACTAGCAGTAGACGTTTTACTGAAAACTCTGATTTGACGTCGTAACTACAGTGTGTTCACCTCATGTCCCTTCCTGTCTGGTTTGTTTATGTAGATGTTGCCAAACTGCAGAATTATATGCTGAAAACTAATGTTTGTTTATTTTCGTTCTCCTTATATCTGTATGTGTGTGTGGCTAGCCGGTGATAGTTATAGAAAGTTGAAAGTGAATCCAGTAGTTGTCAGACAGTGGTTGAAAGATTTGGTGTTCAGCTGATTTCAGTTTTGGTTTAAATGTTTTGTGGAGGACTGCATGGAAGAGTAAATTCACTGCTTACATTAACAGATAAAATAGTAGAATAGTATTTCAACAGATGATTATTATCAGAATAGTATCAACCAACCCCTTTGTCCTCACTCTTTGGCGCCCCATAATACGTCCTGTCAACTAACCCCTATTGTTGTCAAAGTTCCTCCTCTATTTAATTCCGTACCTCTTCTTTAGTCACACGATCCTCGTATCTAATGTTCAGCATTCTTATGAATCACCACGTTTTGAAAGCGTCTATTGTCTTTTTGACAGAACTGTTCATCATCCACGTTTCACTTACGTACAAGGCTGCACTCCACACAAATACCTTTGTAAAATAGTATCCAACCATTAGAATTTATATTCGGCATGAACAAATTTTCTTTTTCAGAACGCTTTTCTTGCTATTGACAGTCTTCAGTCAGGTTTGCGTCTGCATCAGGAAATGCCTTACAATTTAAAATCTGGTTTCGAAAACTGTTCGAAATATATATTATTCTTTCGTGATTCTTAAGCAAGGTGCTGGCGATGATTACATTATGCTCTGTGGGAAATTCCATCAGGTGGCTTCCACTTTCATCCCTTCCCCCTAGCCTTTGTGTTCTTACTGTTTCGTGTACCTGCTACCGTATCACATTTTAAATTTTTGTCTCGCTTAACTATCTGAATAATTTCTTTTGTCGTACATTGTTTCAATGTGTTAGGAGATAGTGAACAATCGTGAACGGTAGTCATGAAATCTGTTCATGGTGAAATGAGAAAACATGAATAATGAAATATGTGAAAGAGTACATTGTACAGAATATGAAAAATTGGTATGTCTTCACCCAACTTCGTCTTTCCTTCATGTAGGTGTAAGATATAGTTAATCAAACGCACCGCGCGTTTCGGTGGGTCCCACCCCGTACCTCAGTGGCTGTCCGTCATTGGCTACCGCTAACGTCTGCCGCTTCCAGATGGGAACGCCAATTCCGCGAGCTGCCGCGTCAACGCGGAAAACGCTTGCCGCTGCCGTTGCCGCACGCCGCGCTGCCGCGCTCTAGTGGGAACCGGCCTTAAGGCGCTGGGTAGGCAGCTGGCGGCTGCGGGCAGCTGGCAGCCGCACGTGGCGAATCCATTCCCGAGCCAGGCCCACCAATCTTCACGGCCTTGACGGCCGAAATCGTCGTCAGCGGCGCCCGGAACAGACAAGCCGGTACTAAGAACCAGAGCGCTTCCTGTAATCACGACGAGATGCCCGCGTCATTACACGGCCTTCACGGGTGTCACAGGAGAGCCGAAGCAACGGGCGCCTGTGCTTCACGTATCGCTGCACTCGTTGATTGTGTTTGTGTGTGTATGTGTGTGTGTGTGTGTGTGTGTGTGTATGTGTATCTACATCTACATCTACATACATACTTCGCAATCCACCATACGGTGCGTGGCGGAGGGTACCTCGTACCACAACTAGCATCTTCTCTCCCTGTTCAACTCCCAAACAGAACGAGGAAAAAATGCCTCTGTACGAGCCCTTAGCTCTCTTATCTTGGTGGTCTTTCCGCGAAATGTTAGTTGGCGACAGTAAATTTGTACTGCAGACAGTCTCAAATGCTGGTTCTCTAAATTTCCTCAGTAGCGATTCACGAAAATAACGCCTCCTTTCCTCCAGAGACTCCCACCCGAGTTCCTGAAGCATTTCCGTAACACTCGCGTGATGATCAAACCTACCAGTAACAAATCTAGCAGCCCGCCTCTGAATTGCTTCTGTGTCCTCCCTCAATCCGATCTGATAGGGAGCCCGAACGCTCGAGCAATTCTCAAGAATAGGTCGTATTAGTGTTTTATAAGCAGTCTCCTTTACAGATGAACCACACCTTCCCAAAATTCTACCAACGAACCGAAAACGACTATCCGCCTTCCCAACAACTGCCATTACATGCTTGTCCCACTTCATATCGCTCTGCAATGTTACGCCCAAATATTTAATCGACGTGACTGTGTCAAGCGCTACACTACTAATGGAGTATTCAAACATTACAGGTTTCTTTTTCCTATTCATCTGCATTAATTTACATTTATCTATATTTAGGGTTAGCTGCCATTCTTTAGACAAATCACAAATCCTGTTCAAGTCATCTTGTATCCTCCTACAGTCACTCAACGACGACACCTTCCCGTACACCACAGCATCATCAGCAAACAGCCGCAAATTGCTATCCGCCCTATCCAAAAGATCATTTATGTAGATAGAAAACAGCAGCGGACCTACCACACCTCCCTGAAGCACTCCAGATGATACCCTCACCTTCGATGAACACTCACCATCGAGTACAATGTACTGGGTTCTATTACTTAAGAAGTCTTCGAGCCACTCACATACTTGGGAACCAATCCCATACGCTCGTACCTTAGTTAGGAGTCTGCAGTGGGGCACCGAGTCAAACGCTTTCCGGAAGTCAAGGAATATGGCATCCAGCTGATACCCTTCAGCCATGGTTCGCAAGATATCATGTGAAAAAAGGGCGAGTTGCGTTTCGCAGGAGCGATGCTTTCTAATGCCGTGCTGATGCGTGGACAGCAACTTCTCTGTCTCAAGAAAATTCATTATATTCGAACTGAGAATATGTTCGATGATCCTGCAACAAACCGACGTTAAGGATATTGGTCTGTAGTTTTGAGGATCCGTCCTTCTACCCTTCTTATATACAGGTGTCACCTGCGCCTTTTTCCAGCCGCTCGGGACTTTACGTTGGGCAAGAGATTTGCGATAAATGCAAGCTAAGTAAGAAGCCAATGTAGTAGAATCCTCTCTGTAAATCGAATTGGAATCCCATCAGGACCTGGCGATTTATTTATTTTCAACCCATTCAGCTGCTTCCCAACCCCAGGAATGTCTATCACTATGTCCTCCATACGGGAATCTGTACGAGACTCAAACGGCGGTATGTTTGTACGATCCTTCTGCGTGAAAGATTTCTCAAATGCTAAATTTAAACTTTCAGCTTTCTTCTTGCTGTCTTTCGTTGCCAGGCCAGACTGATCAGTGAGTGACTGGATGGAAGCTTTCGACCCCATTTTACGTAAGACCAGAATTTCCTTGGGTTTTCAGCAAGATCTTTTGGTAAGGTATGACGGTGGAAGTGGTTGAATGCTTCGCGCATCGCTGTTTATGTGTATGTGTGTGTGTGTGCGTATGTATGTATGCGCGAGCGCGCGCGCGCGCGTTTGTGTTTGTGTGTGTGTGTGTGTGTGTGTGTGTGTGTGTGTGTGTGGTTGTGAGCACCCGCGCGAGTGTCAATGTGTGTCGTACGGGGAAAGTGGCACTAATTGTTATTATGTTTTACTTAATGTGTATGCCTAGGTTTTCTCGGCGAATCTGCTGCTTGATAGCCTCTGGGGCATGCAGGCGTATTGACTGATCGTTGTAGAAGGGATTTTAGAAGGCGTAATATGTCATCATCATCAGGTTGCTCTTGCTGACTGACATCCTGGACCAGTGGATGGGATGTGCACACATACCGGTCGTCTCCTCGCAACACTGACCCCGTGTATTGACCGCCCTCTGTGCCGGCCGCTGTCTTGAGGGTACCTCGCGCTCGGGAACTGAGTGGTGATACTCAGTCTGGGCTCCGTCTTCATCGTGCTGTGTCCTTTTTAGATTTTATAATGCAAATCGATTTCGGCTACTAGTTAGCCATTCTCAATGCGCTATTTTTTATTCTCAGTGCATGTAAGTCCCTGTTGTTAGGGCGTCAGTCACATTTCTTTGAATCATCATCATCATCAATTCAATCATTAGATGATGTGGCCTCTTCGAGTCGTGGATTCAGGTAGGCTTTCAGAAGTCTTCTCCAAGTGGGACGGTCTTGGGCAGTTCTCTGCCAGGTGTTACCAGCGATCTTCTTGATGTCTTTGTCCCATCTGTCTGGTGGTCTTCCTCTATGCCTCCGGTGCTCTCTCGGACTCCACTCCAGTACTAGCTTCGTCCATCTGTTGTATTTTCTTCTTGCATCGTGGCCAGCCCACTGCCATTTCAAGGAACCTACTCTCTCTAAGATGTCATTAACCTTCGTCACAGACGGGATGTCATCTGCCCTTTTCCTGTCCTTTCTTGTATAGCCCAGCATTGATCTCTCCATGGCTCTCTGTGCTGTCCTAAGTTTCCCTTTTGTGAATGAGTTCAGTGCCCATGTCTCGCAGCCATACGTCATCACAGGAAGAATGCATTGATCAAATACTGCTTTCTTCAGATTTACTGGCATTTTTGATCTGAATACTTTTGAATTCTTCGCAAATGCTTGCCAGCCAAGCTTGATGCGTCGATAGATTTATGGCCTTATGTCTCCCTTCATATTTATAATCTGGCCAAGGTAGACATATTCACTGACCTCTTCTAGTAGACTGTCCTTGACTTTCACATCTCCAGCTGGGACCCATTTGTTGGATATTACTTTTGTTTTGGAAAGGTTCATGTTCAAGACAACCAGCTGACATTCCGATGCAAGATCTGTAACTAAGCTTTGGAGCTCTGCGAAGTCTTTGGCAAGTAAGGCAATATCATCAGCAAATCTCAAGTTGGTAAGCCTTCTTCCATTAATTCTAATCCCCTTACCTTCCCAGCTCAGCTTTGACATAGCCATTTCCAATACAGCAGAGAACAGTTTTGGGGAGATGGGATCGCCTCGCTTGACACCCTTCATGATGCGGAATTGTTCAGTTGAATCCCCGATGTTGACATAAGCTGAAGAATTCTCGTAGATTTTCCTGAGCACTTCAATGTATGCTGCTCCCACTCCTTGCTCACTCAAAGCTTGGAGGACAGCTACATGGCTAACGGAGTCAAATGCCTTTTCAAAGTCAACAAAGGCAATGCAGAGAGGCAGTTGGTATTCATTCGCTCTGTTTATCACTTCACTAACGGTCAGCATGTGGTCAATAGTGCTAAAATTGCTTCGGAATCCAGCTTGTTCTATAGGTTGGGCTGAGTATAGGGTGGAACTAATTCGGTTTAACAAGATCTTTGTGAAAATTTTGTACAAAATTAAGAGCAAGCTGATAGGACGGTTGTTTTTAATATTGTGAATACTTCCATTCTTGTGTATCAAAATAATCTTAGCCTTGTTCCACGATAGTGGGATTGAAGCATAGTGCAGGCAGGAAGTAAATACTTTTGCCAAGTGATTTATTGTTACCTCTCCTGCCAGTTTGAGGATGTCAACACTGAGCTCATCATCACCCGGCACTGTTCCCTTCTTCATGATATCTAGAGCACACTTGACTTCCGATGGGAGTATATCTGGAATACTAGGTATAGCATTTAAATTAGATACACTCAAATTTTCCCCTGGATTGCTATACAAATTGCTATAAAAGTCTCTGATGAACTTTCTTTGAATAATTTCTTTATTTCCATAATTGCTTCTTCAACGTATAGATTGAACAGTAGGAGCAAAAGAATAAGGATCCTGTCTCACACCCTTTTTAATCGAAGCACCTGGTTCTTGGTCTTCCACTCCTATTATTCCCATTTGGCTCTTGTACATATTGAGTATTACCCGTCTCTCTCTATAGCTTTACGTAATTTTCCTCAGAATTTTGAACATCTTGGACCATTTGACATTGTCGAACGCTCTTTTCAGGTCGACAAATCTGATGAACGTGTCTCGATTTTCCTTTAGTCTTGTTTCCACTATCAACCGCAACTTGAGAACTGCTTCTCTGGTACCTTTGCTAAAGCCATTGTGGTCATCATCTAACACAATCTCAACTTTATTTTCCGTTCTTCTGTATATTATTCTTGTCGGCAACTTCTATGCATGAGCTGTTAAGCAGATTATGCGATAGTTCTCGCAGCTGTCGGCTCTTCGTCTTCATAACTGTGTGAATGATATTTTTTTCTAAAGTCAAATGGTATATCGCAAGTCTCAAACATTCTACACACCAACGTGGATAGTCTTTCTGTTGCCACTTCCACAAAAGATTTTAAGAATCCCTCTGCCTTATGTGACCTTACGTCTTCCAAAGGTTTTTTAAATTCTCGATCTAATACTAGATCCCCTCTTCTTCGATATCGATTCCTACTTTTTTCTACTACAACGTCAAACCAATCTTTCACCTCATAGAGACCTTCAGTATAGTCTTTCCACCCATCCCCTCTGTCCTCTGCATTTAACAGTGAATTCCCATTGCACTCTTAATGTTACTGCCCTTGCTCTTAATTTCGCCGGAGGTTGTTTCTACTTTTTTACATGCTGAGTCAATTCTTTCAATAGTAATTTCTTTAGATATCTTCATGTTTTTCATGCATCCATTTCGTCTTAGCTTCCCCGCACTTGCCACTTACTTCATTCCTTAGCGACTTGTAATTCTATGTTCCTGAATATCCCTGAACATTTTTGTACTTCCTTCTTTTGTCGATAAATTAAAGTATTTCATCTGCTACCCATACTTTCTTCGCAGTTACCTTCTTTGCACCTATGTTTTTCTTTCCTATTTTTATGATCACCGTCATTCTGCCAACGACGACAAACACGGCGAGGAATGGACAAGAGGTTCAGTGCTCTCTATTTTCCTTGGTGTGGGAAGCTGACCCTACCTAACGGCGGAAATATCAACAATGATCGATGGCATGAGGATGCAGAAGGCAACGAAAAACACTGCATTAAGGGCACATAGTATATATCCACAGGACATGTGGCCTCTAACTGAAAAAAAATGTATCATGATGTTCTCTCCGCCGGCAGAGTTTTCCGGAACAGTCCCCGGTTCGGATTTTCGGGAGGGAATGCTGGATAACGTTTTACGAGTTGGGAAATGGATTTTCAGAAGTTTTAACGTTGTAGGGTAGCTAGATAATTGAAAAGGGAAATGCAAAGGCTCAGTCTAGATATAGTGGGGTCAGTGAAGTGACATGTAAAGAAGACACAGATTTCTGGTCAGATGAGTACAGGGTAATATCAACAGCAGCAGAAACTAGGATAACAGGAGTAGCATTCGTTTTGAATAGGAAAGCAGGGCCAAGAGTGTGTTACATTGAACGGTTCAGTGACAGGGTTGTTCTCATCAGAATCGATAGCAAACCAACACCGACAATGATAGTTCGGGTACGCAAGCCGACGTCACAAGCTGAAGATGAAGAGACAGAAAAAGTATATGAGGCTATTGAATGGCTAATGCAATACGTAAAGGAAGATGAAAATGTAATAGTCATTGCGGTTATACGGGCAGGAGGAGAAGAAAGGGTTGCGGTAGAATAAGAACTTGATATCAGGAGTGAGAGAGGAGACAGATTAATTGAGATCTGTAAAAAATGCCAGCTAGTAATAGCGAATACTCTGTTAAAGAATCAAAAGAGGCGGAGATGTACTTTGAAACGGGCAGGTGATGCGGGTAGTTTCCAGTTCCATTGGCTCATGGTCAGACAGAGATTCCGAAATTAGGTATTGAATTGTTAGGGGTACTCAAGAACAGTAATTTAGTAGTGATGAAGGGTGAACTGAAGTTCAAGAGAATGGTCAGGAAGAATCAACGTGCAAAGAATTCGAATACTAAGGAACGACGAGACAGCACGTTACACAGTCGAAAATCGGTTCTACTACTATCACTCAAACCGGTAGCATGGACAAAAGACTTTCAGTCATCTTAAACAATGTCCCCCCCCCCCCCCCTCCAACGAATCTGTGACCTGTCGGTCGCACGGTTTACTGTTACAGATGCAGATCACAATTTAGTAATAGTTTACTGAATTTTAAGTGAATTGTACACAAGAATCAATTTAGAAGGAAGTGGGATACTCACGTACTGACTGATGACGAAACGTGCTTGAAGTTCGCTAGCGGTGTGGATACTGTGTTAAAGAATACCGGAATAGGCAGTTCAATTGAAGAGAATTGGTCGTCTCTAAAAAGACCAATAATAGATACTGGAGGGACAGCATAGGAACAAATAAGGTAAATCCGAAGAAACCTTGGATAACAGAAGAAGTACTTCAGCAGATCAACGAAAGAAGGTAAACTAAAAATGTCCAGAGATATAAGGGGAATATAAATTATTTAGGAATGAAATATATAAAAGATGCAGGGAATCCAAGGCGTAATCGCTGCAGGAAATATGTGAAGAAATCAGAATGGCTCAGTCAGCATACAGAAAACTCAAAACAAGCCTTGGTGAGAGAAAAAGCAGGTGCGGCAAAATTTAGAGCGAAATGGGAATTCCACTGCTAAATGCAGAGGACAGAGCAGACAGGTATAAAGAGAACGCTGAAGGCCTCTAAGAGGGTAAGACTTGTCTAATTACGAGTTAGAAGAAGAAATTGGAGTCGATATGGGAGAAATAGGGTCAAGTATTAGCGTTAAATTTATAGAAAGAAAATGGAAACCTTAAGATCAAACAAATAAGAAGGGATAGACAACATTCTATCGTGTCTAAGTATTCAGGTTAGTGTGCAGAATCTGTGAAATTGCGGATATACCATCAGACTTTCGGAAAAATTTCTCCCACACAATTCCAGAGATGGCAACCGCTGATAAATGTAAGAATGTCACACACTCAGCTGAACAGTTCGTGTATCCATGATGCTGACATGAAAGGTATACAGAACAAACGAAAGGAAAACTGAGAGGCTAATAAATAACGATCAGTTTGATATACAGGACATAAAATCCCGTCTGAGGCTTGTGATCATTTTTATGTTAATAATTGGCAACGAATGCTGTACAATCGCAATAAAGTCGTGAGATGGTCAATTAACTGTTTCATTATAACATGTTACGCGTTTTGAGATTACATCCATCTTCAGACATCACAAACTTCAATTCCTTCCTAACCAACCAGGGGTACAGCCTTGACAACACAAAGAGAGTGTCGAATAACATATGACTATAACTGCTCTCCTTCAAGACTGCTTGAGTGGCAGTTATAGTCATATGTTATTCGACACTCTCTTTGTGTTGTCAAGGCTGTACGCCTAGTTGTTTAGGAAGGAGTTGAAGTTTGTGATGTCTGAAGATGGATGTAATCCCGAAACTCTTAACATGCTCTAATAAATGGATCAATTGAACATCTCATGGCTTTATTGTGATCGTACAGCACTGGTTGCCAATTATTAACGATCAGTTTGGCTTTATGAAAGGTAAAGGCACCAGTGAGGTAATTCTGACGTAGCGGTTGATAACGGAAGCAAAACTGAAGGAAAATCAATACACGTTGATAGCAGTTGTCCACCTCGAAAAAGGATTCGGTAATGTAAAATTGTGCAATATGTTCAAAGTTCTGATAAAAATAGGGGTAAGCTTAAGGGAATGATGGGTAACGTACAAGAACCACCGGGGGACAATGAGACTGGAAGATCAAGAATTGAGTATTCGGATTAATCAGTGTGGAAGACAGAGATGTAGCCTTACGCGCCTACGTTCAACCTATACATCGAACAAGAAATGACAGTAATAAATGAAAGTTTCAAAACTGGGATTAAAATTCAGGGTTAAAGCATTTCAGTGATAAAATTCGCTGGTGACATTGCTATCTTCAGTAAAGGTAACGAAGAATTACATGATCTGTTGAATGGAAAGAACACTCTAAAGAATACAACATACGGATTTACAGTAACCCAAAGAAAGGCGAAAGTAATGAGAAGTGACAAAAATGAGGAAAGCGGAAAACGTAACATCAAAATTGGTGATCACGAAGTAGGTGAAGTTAAGAAATTCTCCTACTTTGGAAGCAAGTAACGAAGCAAGGAAGACATGAAAAGAAGTCTAGCAGAGGCATGGCAACAAGAGCAGTCTAACAGTATCAAACATAGGCCTTAATTTGAGGAAGAAATTTCTGAGAATGTAAATCTGGAGCACAGCATTGTATGGTTGAGAATTATGGACTGCGGGAAATCCAGAAAAGAAGAAGATCGAAACATTTGGGATTTGGTATTATTGAAGAACATTTAAAATCAGGTGGATTGATTTGGGAAGGGACGAGGACGTTCTCGGGAAAGTCAACGAAGAAAAGAAGGTATGGAAAACATCAACAAGACGAAGGAGCAAGATGGTAGAATTTGTAGTAAGAGATATGGGAATAGGTATCATGATACTAGAAGCAGCTGTAGCGGACAAAAACTGAATAGTAACACAGAGATTGGAATACATCCATAAAATGACTGAGGGCACACGTAGTGCTTCTTTGAGATGTTGGACAGGAAAGTAATTCGTGGCGTTCCGCATCAGTGTAGTCAAAAGACTGATGACTCAAAAAAAGGCAAGTTTTCATTGCAGCAGCGTATAATTCTCTGCGTGTTTCCCAAAATTCATCAGGAAACTAATATGCAGTATCACACATAGCATGAATGCATGCAGTTAATTGGGACCACAGAGGCGCATAGCACAGCATTAATGTATGATGTACAACCGGATAACGAACGAAATGTGTATGGAATGCTAGTAACAAATTGATTAAATCTTTGCAGTTAATAATGGTCGTAACCTAGGGAACTGTACGTATTATTTTGACGTTAGATATTACTGCTTTACAGGGGCCTGATTTATTTTATGGACTACCGAATTAATCGCATATGATTACAAACGGTATTCGAGAATGATATTTGGTATTTTGGTCATGTTTATTTCAGTCATGGGGATAAGTAGAAAAATGCAGTTTGCACCATAATGTTCACATATACCTAAAGTCTAAGCAGTTGACGAGAGTTCATTGCGTGCGCTGTCTGTAGCACGGAGGATATCTTAACTATTTTCTAGTTCCTACCATGTCTGATGCGAGCTCGCAGTTTCTTCAGGTCACGCCAGCACAGGGTGTCTGGTAGACTCCATCGTTCACTAAGACTCAAAGAAAGAAAATCTAATGAGTTTATTTTTTGAGACCTTGGGGCCAGGAATGAGGGTGTTCCCCTGTTCGCAGAGACATGACTTGTAAAAAACTTTAATTTACATTTGGAAACCTTGAATTATTTATCGTTCGTAATCTTAAACAATCTGCCTGTAATCAATAAAATAAAAGGGTGTCAACTGATGACTGTTGCTGCGTGTCAGTGCTTTGTTGGCAGTAAATACTGTTTGAAATAATCCCGTGTTCACTATTAAATCTGGAATGGCGTGAGGCCTGAATTCGTCTCATAATTGATCGATTTGTTCGCTGTTACTTGTGTAGTCTCCTGAGGTGAGCATAAGGTCAGGGAGCAGTAGCTGTTCGATCCGACATCAAGGCACAGGTTGCAGCGTTACCCACTGCTACTTTTATAAGACTGGTACATTGTCCGTAACGAAGATCTGCTAAGTAACGACTTAGGCATACTTCTGGCGTGCTGAATGCGGCGGCGAGGTCCACAATTACAGCCCTGTCCTTTGCATCAAGGTGGACAAGAAACCAGGACGCTGAGAGAGGGGAGACGGGAGACGTGAAGCCAGTAAGGTCTGCAAATGCATCGGCTCGAGTCGTGCCGCCAGTGACCTTAATCGGCGGCAACAACTTTTACACAAACTCTAATTATCGTGCAATTAAAGATAGGAGTCATTATAAGCGCAAAGTAACCGACACTGCCAGGAAGGCAGAGAGCGCCGTAGGAGGCACCCTCGAGCACTCAACGGGGGGCAGTGTGCCTTTCGCTAAGCCTCCACTGCCCGACCATAGCAAGCCATTACGCTCTGCCAGCCTCGAAACTCCTTGCCCGAGTTTGTTATGATGTGAAGTTCAGTCGGTCGCCGCAAAGCGCTGACTGCCGACCGTTACCAGCGGCTACTTAATGAAGAGCCTATGGAGTTAATCATGCACCACATTTCGATTCATCGGTTTGGAGGTCATAAATTTCTGTTTTTCGTAAGCTTCTGTAACAAAGGAAGCCATATGCTTCAGAACATTTGGTAAGAAATATTTACAAAAAAAATGGCAAAATTGTATTGGATGGTTTCCCCCGCTGTTACAACAAGGACATGCTATGGCACCACACACATTTCAAATTAATGTCTTGCACCATAAGTTTGCAAGCAGGGGAGAGCACTCGCCAGAAAATCCTACATTGTATTTAGCAACTTCACGAAGGGCGCTGACGTGTGACACATGTTGTTTCTTGTTATGTCATGGGAATATATCGAGTCCACTGCTGGAAATTTACGTGAATTTGTTGAAGTCTGATATTTGTAGGTTGAGCAGGACATTTTCCTTAGTACTCGTACTTTCACTGCAATATTTCCACCGACATGGCCAATGATAAAGTCTTAACGGAACTAAGCTTAGTATATGGATAAAAATACTGAACTCTTTATGAGAAGGCTCAGTTTAAAATTTTCAAATTTATGGTTTATTGGTAAGAATTGTTTATTGGTAAATATAATCTAACTGTGACTGATCTAGGGAAGATTGAAATTTTGTTTTTGTGGGAAGGTAACGTAATTTGGAAATCTGCTGGTGATGTCCCGGTTCTCAGAATCTTTCTCCCGGAGTCAGATTTATAATCTATCTCTATAAAATGTTGATTACAAGTTACGAAAGAATTTATCAGTGTGTTTGGCTTGAGGTATTCTCAAGAAATCGGTCTTAAGCAGTATTTATTACGGTGGTGGTTAGTGTTTAACGTCCCGTCGACAACGAGGTCGTTAGAGACGGAGCGCAAGCTCGGGTTAGGGAAGGATTGGGAAGGAAATCGGCCGTGCCCTTTCAAAGGAACCATCCCGGCATTTGCCTGAAACGATTTAGGGAAATCTCGGAAAACCTAAATCAGGGTTGCCGGAGACGGGATTGAACCGTCGTCCTCCCGAATGCGAGTCCAGTGTGCTAACCACTGGGCCACCTCGCTCGGTGGTATTTATTATGTCACTATCAAATGGATATTTGTGGTACCTTATGCCACTAGTTCCGTCTTTTCCATTCTTAAAGAATGGTACAAAGAAGTAAGGCGGCTATAATGAATAATCAGTGTATTTAAGACTATTACATATTGCAGAAACGTAGTATGAACGCCATCTGCAACAAGTACAACTGTAGTACGAATGCAAAGAGACTACAACAGTATTTTCAACATTATATGCTTTCTGCATAGCTTACCTTCTTTAAAAGGTGGCTGCAGCTAGACTCTAATTTTTCAGACACAGGAAACCATATATTACGTATTGACTATTCGCAGCCTACACAAGCACATGTGAGGTTGACACTAACAATTCCACAGTCCAGGAATCCTCGTGGAACCGTTGGTGTGTCGCGCCACACGCGGTAAAAACTGCAAACTCTACCGCCACGCCCACTGCCTTAAGATCCCGGAAATTGCCGAGGCTATTAGAGTATCCGGCAATGTCCAGGTGGTCTAGAAATGAAGGAATTGTGCCACATAAAAAATCGTTGTGTATGGAAAGAACCAATATCTTCCCAGGCTGGTCAGATATTTTGGACAGTTTCAAAAACCTGTGTTTTCGGAATGTGTTGTCATAGCAACAGAGTTCGACAGCGTAACGTGGGCAGAGGTGCTGCAAATCTTCCGAAAAGTATCTGTGCGCTATAAGGAAGGATTGTTTCACAGTGTGTGTAATAACTGAGAGGGGAACAAAATAAATGGACATAAACAGAGCAAGGCTTGGATTAAATAGATCCGTTCGATCTGTAAGAACCATTAAAGGAAATAAAATATACTTTCAGAACCACGATAAATTACAGGTCGGAATGGTACCAATTATAGGTTTGCTGATGACATTTTTAATATGTGTGAGAGTAAGAAAGAATTCCAGGAGCTGAACAGCATGAAAAGTGAAACAACTACCTGGCTCTTGTTGTTATTGTTTTTCTCCTTCGCAAGTAAGGATGACGGAATGTTCCAGTAAGCTGCGACTGTATTTTACTCTCCACCGTTATCACACTTTCATACAATAAACAACGACCATAATACTCAAAGTCTGCGAGTACTTCAAAGCCACCATCGTCGGCTGGAACAATTGAATACAATCATTTTCATTGATTCGACTTATGGTGGCAGTAAGATGGCCTCTTCCAACGTCTGTGCTGACACTGCAGACATCAAGAGACTACAAGACATACAAGGAACCTTTCTGTGTGCAAAGAAGTTAATATTTCAAACTCTTGTGTAAATGTACTACTTGTCTAGCTGTGTGTAGTATAACTTGTTCTCTCTCTCCCTCTCTTTTTCGCTCGGATTTTTTAAAGATGTCATTTACTGTCATCTATAACTGGAAGAGTACGGGGGAAGGTTCAGAAAGGTAGATCACGTTCTGAAAAAATACAAAACCTCAGTAACATTACGGCACACTAAAAATCAAGGACAAAGACACGTAATTTTCTTCATTAATTTCAAGAAAGTATATGATTCGACTGAAACAGAATACGTAATATCAATCACATAAGAACTGGGTTTGGATAAGAAAACAAATAACATAACAACCGTCAAGATTACGGTAGTGCCCTTGCGCCGGGAAACCGCCCCTAAAAGCCATGATCAATGGCATGAGGAGGCGGAAGGCAATGGAAACCACTGCATTAAAGACACATAACATGCGTCCACCGAACATGTAACAGAAACGTTTCATGATGATCTCTCCATTGGTAGTAGAATCCGACTAGTCCCCCAATCGGTACTCTGTTAGGAGCTACCAATGGGGAGATGACCATGAGAAAAATGTTGGAAAACCAACGAAAATGTAACGTCCTATGAGTCGGGGCGTGGAATGTCAGAAGTTTGAACGTGGTGGGGAAACTAGAAAATATGAAAAGGGAAATGCTAAGGCTCAGTCTAGATAGTAGGCGTCAGTGAAGTGAAATGGAAAGAATACGAGGATTTCTCATCAGACGAGTATAGGGTAATATCATCAGTAGCAGAAACTGGTGTAATAGGAACGTGGGGCAGAGAGTGAGACATTGTGAACAGTTCAGTAATAGGTTTGATCTCATGAGATTCGACAGCAAACCACCACTGACAACAATAGTTCAGGTACACATGCCGACGTCGCAACCAGAGGACGAAGAGGTAGAAAAAGTATATGAGGATATTAAACAGGTAATTGAGAACGTAAAGGGATATGAAAATCCAATAGTCACGTAGGACTAGAATGCTGTTGTAGGGGTGTGAGTACAAGACAGGGTTGAGGAAAGGAGAAAGCGGAATTTGGTTACAACAATAAGTATCAATTAGTAACAACGTATACTCTGTAATGATGTAGAGTAGACTGAAGTTAAAGAGACTGTTCAGAAAGAAAGAATGTGCAAAGAAGTGAGACACGGAAGTACTAAGGAGGGGCTTGAAGTTCTCTGAGGCGAACAGCTCAGGCAGTTCAGTTGAATGGACATCTTGAAAAGGGCAATCGCTGAAACTGGAGAGAAGAGCGTAGATACAAGAATGGTAACTGCGAAAGAACCTTGAGTAATACTTCAGTTGATCGAAGAAAGAAGGAAGTAAAAAATGTTCACTGAAATTCAAGAATACAGAAATACGAGTCGCTTAGGAATGAAATAAATAGGAATTGTGGGAGAGGTAAGGCAAAAAGTGAAGAAATCGAAAAAGAAATAATTGTCGGAAGGACTGATCCAGCATACAGAAAAGTTATAACAACCTTTACTGAGATTAAAAGCAAGGGCGATAACATTAAGAGTGCAACTGGAATCTCACTCTTAAATGCAGAGAGAAACAGTAACAGAAATAAAAGGAAGTTTCGAGATTGGGATTACAGTTCAGGAAGCGATATCAGTTTCCATATTCGCTGATGGCATTCCTCCAATTACTGAAAGTGAAGAATTACAGGATCTGTTGATTGGAATCAAGAATCTAATAAATACAGAATATGGATTGAGAGGAAACTGAAGAAAGACGAAAGCAATGAGAACAGCGCTAAACTTATCATAATTGGTGATCACGAAGTAGTTCAAGTTAAGGAATTCTTCCACCAACGCAGCAGAATAAACCAAGACGGATGGAGGAAAAAGGACACAAAAAGCAGATTAGCACTTGCAAGAAGGTCATTCTTGGCCAAGAGAACTCTAGTAGTATCGAACATAGGTCCTGATCTTGAGGAAGAAATTTCTGAGAATCTACTTTTGCAGCACAGCATTGTATGGTAGTGACATATGGACCCTGGGAAAACCCGAAGAGAATCGAAGCATTTGAGTTGTGGTGCAACGGAAGAATGTTGTATATTTGGTGGACTGATATGGCAAGGAATGAGGAGGTTTTCAACAGAACCGGTGAGGAAAGGAACATATGGAAAACACTGAAAAGAAGAGACAGGATGACAGGACATCTGTTATTCATCGGGAATAACAGGAAGCTGTGGAGGGTAAAAACTGTAGTGGAAGACAGAGAGTAGGAGTATCCACCAAATAATTGAGGACGTAGGTTCACAGTGCTACTCTGAGATGGAAAGGTTGGTAATGGAGAGGAATTCATGGTGCATCGCATCAAACGTGTCAGAAGGCTGATGACTGAAAAAAAGCACAAATTCGTTTTCGAAACTGAAATTCGTGGTTGAAATATCAGATCCATTTGAAATAAAAACTGGGGAAAGACAGCGGGATAGGCTGTCCCCGTTATTGTTTAATTGTGCGTTTGAGAAAGTAATCAGAGAATGGAACTGAAATATAAAAAAAATGGGCTATAGCTGTGTTAATTTTAATTTCATTGCCTTTGCAGATGATATAGCCCTATTTGGTGAAACAATGGAGGAAGGAAAGGAGTAAAGCCTGAAACTAAGGAAACTAATATCTAAAATAGGTCTTACATCCTCTGAAGAACTGAAGTCATAACAATCAGGAAACACTCAAATAAATACCTACAAGTCCCCGAACAGAAAAGCGAAATAAGAAAGGAATTTAAATATTTGGTGGTATTGGATTAGTTGAAATGAAACAAAACGCACAGCAACAGAATCGAGGTAAAACAAACTGGAATTGGCCTTCCAATTGATAAAAGAGACATGCAAAAAGAAATCTCTTCCATCGCGTCCAGAATTAATCATTACCAGACAGTGATCAAACCACGAGCATTGCATGCAGCAGAAATCCTAACCGTAAATCGCTTGGGCGAGATAGAACGATTAGAGCAAAAAGAAAGAAAAATAATAGGAATTTCGGGATAATCAAGTAGTGTACTTCAAGAACGGAACTCTCTACAAAAAAAAAATTGAATATCTCCCAGATACCACGTGAAAAAGCAGACTGAACTTATACGGACATCTTCTCAAAGTGAAATTTAATAGACTAACAAAATGAATTCCTTATTTCTTCCATAACTATATAACGAAATTTAATTGGTTTACGGAAATCACAAAAGACCGAAGAGAATTACTCGATAGAACTCAGATAAGTACTTAAGACGAAAAAGTAAGGTTCTGAGACGAGTTTAAAATAAAGTCGAAACCCATCATCTCGGAAGACAAGAGGAGAAAATCGGAAAAAAACGATAAACTACTGGGCATGAAGGAAGGAACGACATCCAATGAAGTTACAGATTCCTTGTGCTCCAAATAAGGCGAAATGAAAAAAGAAGGGATCACATGCATTTTTGGGGGTCTGAAGTTGGGTGGGGCATAGGGAGGGTGCACGGGGTGGGTGCCAAGAGATTATGTTCGTAAAGGGCAAATCGTAATAGGAGTATCCTATTTATCGAAATCCAGTGATGAGGTTACAGGTGGCGGGAAGTAGCTCCATGGATAGCGCCCCTGCCCTTTCTGCACAGGACGATCAACAAATGCTGCTCCTTTGTGCTATCAGTTTTTCCTCATCCCTCGAATTCGTCTACATGAACATAGTGCCTTCTTCCACTTCTCTCGAAAGAAGAAGCCATTATGTGGCTGGCATCTGGAGAATAACAACGAAATAATTAGTCTTTATTGACAACTGAGCCTGTTTGGTAGCTGTTAGTGCTGATATCGCACGAGAAACACGAAAGAGAAATACGAGTAGATTAGGTTAATTACGTCTGATAGTCCAGGCATCGGCTTGTTCCCAAAAATAAGACTGGCTTCTACGTTTATTATGTCTTTCGCGTTGAAGTCGCTGAATAAAGATTTAACTTACCTCAACAAATTAGAATAAAATACAAAGCTTTCGAGGGTAGCGCCCATAGTCGTTGTGAAATCGGCTTGGTTCCCACTTTCCGCCAAGAAAATGACATCCGATTGGCAAGCTTTCGTCATCATGAAATCACCAAGATGGCAAATTCTGAGACTGCTTGCTCTACGCCGAGAGACTTTGTTACCGCTCGCAGACCAACGTCGTTCGTAGCGTCACTACTGGTATCGAGTGGTGAACTGTGTGATGTATTCCGCTGCCACCTTTATTTGTCAAGCACACGTTTTAACACTTTGTTAAAATCGTACTCAGTGTCTGTGTTAAGGTTGTTATCAGACATTCTAAATTCGGAGGCTTTCTTAATCACAGAGCCCAGTATTTCTTTTCGTGGACAAGAGTTCTTTCCTGTTCAGAAATAACTCGTTCTCATTACACTACGCTCGTCTATAGCTGATTTAACACAAATTCCATATCTGACTTAACTTTTGTGTCCAGCACAGCGGTTGGCATTTGTCCATACAGGCTACCTCATGAAATGCTAGTACACTAGTAAGCGAATATTTTAATTCTTAGGTCTCTGAGGCCGTGATTTTCTTTTGCAGGTCGCTACATGATTCTCTCGAATCCGGTGATCTTCATTCACGTTTCTCATGGTTCCCTTAAACTGTTTGACTATGCCACGCTATTTTCCTACTCCCTCTTAGCTCAGAGATGTTAGATTCAGTACCTAACGACGTCGTCATCAAAAACATTATCTCCTTCCCTTGTCCATCGTTAATCCACAGGTCTGTCTTACGAAATGAAACCATTATCATTAATCATATTTCTGTCATAAGAAGAAAAAGCATTAGGATGACATTTTAGGTGACCAAGCTTATTCTGTGGCGTAAATGTTGATCTGTAACAAGTGCCCTGTCCTCCTGGTGAAAATGGTGCTCTATATAATATGACATTTTCATCGTTGGAGAGGCAAAATTTGTGTTTAAAATGTACATTTACTTGCACGATCACGATATATTTAAAATAAGTAAGTGATTTGAGAGTGTAAGACGTGTATATTTCTATTGTCTATTGTCAAACCACAATTTCTGAAAGATATTTATATTTTATTAATAGGATTATGTAGGAATAATTAATATTTGGCATTTCGGAAATAATTGTGGTAGCAGGGAATGTCTGCACCAAAGTATTGTTGGCGGGAGATACCGCACATTGATATAATTTTTAAAAGGGCGGAAGAGACCGCGTATGGATACATTTTAAGAAAAGAGCGGGAAAGACCGCGCATTGATACATTTTGTAGTGGTAGCGGGGACTGTCTGCATCAGAAAGCATTGTTGGCGGGAGAGACCGCACTTTAGCGTTCGTAGGAAGTCAGTAGTAAGAGGGAAGTGAAGTGAGTCGGTAGCAGGTCTGAAGCGAGAGGTTGAGAGGAGCGTGTGCCTGCCACCCACCAGCTATGATTTACAAGAGCTAACTATTATCATCAGCTAACTATTATCATCATCGGAACTAATATTATTGAATTATTTCTTTGAGGAACTCAAGACTACTGAAGGTATGTTTGCGCAATGCTAGTTGTAAGATTATTTTAAAAAGTAAGTCCCATTTGAACGTTTGTAAAATCATTTCATTACCAACAGTAAATAATTGAAGAATCGTTTTCAGAATATAATTTATTTTTGCCAGCAAAATTGCATTACTCATTATAATGCATCCCAAAAACCATCAACGTAAAACTTCGCAAAATTTTATTGTTGTCAAGAAAAAGTTTAACTATGAATTACGTAACTTCAGTCAAATTAATTAAAGAATAACGTCAGCTTTGCTATTAAAGAATAACATCAGCTTTGTTAATAAATACAGCCACTTATTATGACAGCCCACCAGCAGCTAATGTAGTATAGTAAAACAGAGTAAGTATATTCATGTCGCAGTTCGATGTAGCAGTCAGATGGCGATCCAGTAACAGTAAAAAAGGTAAGGAACAGTTTTGGGTTATTGCAGATAACGACTGAGGGCCACACGACGACGACACATTCTATGTTTCGTCGAAATAATCCGAAAATCACTTTTAATAAGCAGCATTTAAATTTGTATGCGAAGATTGCACTTATTGTTATTGAGAAAGAGAATTAATTTCAAAGGTAAGATTTCATTTGTTATTGTTAAGCAGGAGATAGAAATCCTAAGGGAAGGTTTCATAGGTTATTGTAGAAGGGAAGGTTGCGTAACAAAAAAATATATAGAGAGAGAGAGAGGAGACGGGAAGGTTTCAAGAGGACCAGCGAACATCCGTATTGGAAATAATCTTATTCTCACTGTCAGAGTTATTCAGTCGTTGTATGTCGTTATCCAGGCTAAGGTTATTAGCGAAATTGAACGTGACTGTATAGAATAGAAGGTCACACCTAGCGAAAGCTATGAACTATGTAAATTTTTGTCCTTTTCTTTCTGTAGATGGTCCCGATTCCATTGATCCATTCTCATTTTGATCATCCTGAATTTAATGGTCGATCTTAAGTAGTGAGCATAGCTACTAGTCACTTCGGAAATATGCTTGACCGACTGGCACGAGGCCCTTCTCCGCCTTGGATTACTGCCGACTGTACGAGTATCTCGCCTTGATGTCGTGTTTACTCCAATATCGGTACAGCGAGCAGCTCCTGACAGCAGCTCGCTTAAAGTTCACGGCCGAAATACCGCGAGCAGTGTGGCAGTAATTCGTTGTAAGCATTTCCTTGCTCTTTTCCGGAGGGGGCGACGGGCTGGTTGCTGGAACCTTCGGTTTTATTCCCTGCTTGGGGCTTGAGACACTGCAGGGCCAGGACAACCCAGGGTCGCACGGCGGCTCTGGAGGGCTGCCGACACCAGTGAACTCGCTTCTCCAAAGGTGGACCGATCTGCTTGACAAGAACTGTAGTCAGCTTCCACGAAGTATCGCCTGGAAGCTGTGCTCGATCTCATATCACCTGCAGATCGAAATGGGGACACAATTGACTGTTTTAAGACGATTTTTATCGTTGACAGTTATGTTTAGAAAATACAGTATCCACTCCATACATAGTAACTTGGTTAATTTTTGTTCACCCGAAGACTGAAATGTTCACCTCTCTTGTCGTACCAGTTCAACTATGAGCGAGTTTCCTGAGGTTTAATAGTCGTTTGTGCATCTGTCTGTCACATTTGCGAACAAAACACACAAATGATCAAACAAGCGATTCTACGCTCAGATGGAATCCAGCACAGTCGTACAGTAGTTAAATTGTTATTATTTATGCTGCTAACTGCTGATGCAGCTGAAGTTTCGCTATCCAAGTCAATAATTATCAAAAACAACCTAGCTAACTTCCCAGACGTAAAGAAAAGAATGTATTCGCTGTAACGGAACCTGCATTACTTTGGAAATACCGTCAAAGTGAGACGGCAGTTCAGTGAGCTACAATCCTTTGACTTTTTTAATGTTAAGGGCCACTCATGAGAACAGTGTGAAAGGAAATGATGGGGTTGGAAAAAGTTAACTCAAAATACCAGTTTATTTGCTCTCGGTCAACATTCCTCAACTCGTAATTGGATTGATTTACAATTACTTTCGTCAAAAAAAAAAAAAACCCTCAGCGTTATAATATTCAGATTTATAAACGCTTTATCTGTGCAGAAGGCACCCAAATGATCTCTGGAAGACTGTAAATTGAGATTCAAAACACTTTCCAATGTATATGTCCCTCACATGAGGGACATATACTGGATGACATCTACTTCTTATCCCAGTATGATAGAGAAATAATGGTAAAAAGCAATCACAAGTTGCAGAGAATATTTGCAAATCTTGACCTAAGCCACGTGAAGACAACATAAATGTTAAACGCAATACTTTCTCCAAAGCAGCTAAAGGGGTGGCAAGCTGAAACACGGCACCGAACAGCGACTGTCCAACAAAGGGACATAAACTGCGGCCATGTGCTCGCCTCCAAGATCTACTACTGACTGCGTCTTCTCACACACTTCTCAAAATTACCGTAGGAGAGGAGGAAGTCAATTGGCTTGCCGCAGTGACAACTGAAAATCTACCTCTCTCTCTCTGCTCGCAGAGAAAGCTTGCAGAATTTTCTTCTCCGGCATCAACTATATTCTCTGTCAACAAATTAAAAGTTGGCAGTGTACTGGTTCTGGCCTTATGGGTAGCGCAACAATGTCTGAGCGTGTAAATGCAGGTCGCTTCCCACACTCTTTACGGAAATACGGCCTCTGATTGCGCTTTTAGGAAAACCTGTGGTCTTCTGGTGAAATCTCTTGGGAGTATACGTGGCCCACACTACATTGAAAGTGCTTTCGAAGTACTCTGGCTTAAGAGATATCCATAGCGGCTTACTCATGTGACTACTCCCCATGAGAGTTCCTGATGGGAAACCTCGATTTCTGCCACTGTCTACCTATTGCCTAAAATTTGCAGGTAACGTCTAGCCACATTCAAACAACTGGGAGAAACAGGATAAAATGACAGAATTTACAGGCACTGCTCTTCCATTCCGAAAGTTTATGAGGGCACAACATGAAATTTTTATGTATACATAATGTCGCTCAGCGACATGTGACAAAACTGTATCGTCACAAGCTACCTGTTTGCAGGCCTGATACATTTTGAAACCCTGGGCCTGATAATGCAGTAATCCGGTAGAGATGCCATAACAAAAGTAGTGCCCCCCTGCCATATTCAGTTTATCAGTGGGCTGTGCCACGAAGAAATTGGATAGGTATCCAACTCGAGAATCACTTCTCCGTGTGACCTTCCGCCATGTCGTCTATGGAGACGTTGAGTCCATCTGACAGCCGCAAAAATAAGTTTGACTCACCGCCGAGTACCATTCAGCATCACTCAATGTCCCATATGATCGCGACTGTGCATCACATACTTTACGCAAAAAGCCCCAAATACAGTATAAAGAGAACACCAGTTGACGAGCAGGGCAGAGTTCAACACTTCGGGAGTTCCTGCCAGCAGACGAGCCTCGGGTGATTGGCAGCCGACAGCAAAAAATTATGCAAGTACCTATTCAGTAAAGCTTGACAGTAATAAGGACTGTATCCTGCCCTGTACGTATCTTTGAACTATGGGTAGTTAGTCTACCATGGTTTACTTGCATCTTTGACTGATTGTCACTGTGTGAAGTGTAACGGAACCTGAGAGTTCGATTTGAGCAATACGAAACTGGCTCCTTTTCATAATACGAGTCACAGCGACAGGCCAGGCAGCTAATTTGCTATAGTAAACTAAGTATCTAGTAAGCCTTGTCTATGTTCTACGCTTATTGAAACTGATGACCCAGTGTCAGTGCTCTTCGACATGTTCATGTAAACTCTGGAAGAAGTCTCCAGCCACAGAGACCTGACAAATGTCAGCTAGACCCTGTCAACGATTTATTCCGTTGTACGAAGCCGCTCGCGTGCCAAAAAGTCGATGGTCCTGAAAAATCCCTCATCGCTGTCAATTGGACTGAGGGATTCACATAAGTATGTTGCTAGCACCGTCAGGTTACGACAGTGAATAGAAGACACTTATATTATATACAAAGTGTGTCCCAGAACGAATGGTCAGTATTCTGGTAAACATGGGCTCTAAAATACGTATCTTAAGAGCTATGAGCGCTTCTCTATCTTCAATAGTGTGAAACAAAACGCTTCTATTCCAAGCTCTTTGCGTTCCTCATTTTGAGAGGTGGTAATAAGGACCAAAGCAAAAAGAAAATAGCCGGCCAGTGTGGCGGAGCGGTTCCAGGCGCTTCAGTCTGGAACCTCGCGACCGCTAGGGTCGCAGGTTCGAATCCTGCCTCGGGCATGAATGTGTGTGATGTCCTTAGGATAGTTAGGTATAAGTAGTTCTAAGTTCTAGGGGACTGATGACGTCAGATGTTAAGTCCCATAGTGCTTAGAGCCATCTGAACCATTTTTTGAAGAAGAAAATATCCAGTAAACATGGACTCAAAAGTGTATACCTTAACAGCTATGAGCACTTGTTTATCGTCGCTACTGTAAAATAAACCTCTTGTACTGACCAAGTACTCATAGCTCTTAAAGTAAGCAGTTTGGTGCCCTCGTTTACTAAACGTATTTGCTTCGAATGATCGTTCGTGTCATATCCCTGAATATTCACCGTTCCTGCCGGGAAATGCCGTGTTGCATAAATTTTGATCTTAAGTGCATTGTGAGTGCTTGTTGCCATAATAATTCTTAAATCAATTACGTGATGCATGTAATTGTCAAACCTTTGGAAGAGTGCTTTTGAAATACCAGGTTTCTCTGAAATGGATTTTCTTGGTTTCAATGCTACATCGATGTAAACAAACTCTCAGTGTTTTAAAATATTTTACTGTTATTATGACATGGAATGGGTGAGTTGTAAAAGCTGTAAAAGTAAATTTTTCTGAAACAAAAGAAACGTTCTACTACACAATGAATTTAAGCATGTTTCTGTGGAGTTTCCAAGCGACAACTGACCCCAGAGTGAAACGATATACACGATTACAACATAATTTAGTCATCGAGTGTCGTCAGTAATTGCATTTCAATGTACTGGAGATAACCCCTTTTCGAACCTGATGATGCTGATGAGCAAACTAGCGCTCTGTTTGCAGTGGAAGGATTGTGTTACCCAAGTCTATTTCAAACATATTCATTATAGCAAGGAAACAGCATACATGTTTATTCACAATGTACTCAAAATACAACCACAAGAAAAAGACGGCAAATCTCACGAAGGTGCATATGCTTCATGTCTATCTTGTCCGTCTTTAGATAGGCCACTGGCAGATACTGTTATAAAGAAGTTTGCACTCGTCAGGTATGTACTACAGAATTTAGTTTACATCTTCTAGTTTCTTCTTTTTTTATTGTGACAAGTCCACTATACGCTTGCTTATATGGACACAGTCTCTACTAGTTCAACTCAGTACCCTTCTAACGGTCACTTTTGTTGATGGGACATTACCCCTTTCACACTGAAGGATGTGTATGGACATAAAAATCACGTATCTGCGGTAAACGTATTTTGAAAAAAAAAATGGACATCATCCGTTTTCCAAATCATCGATTTGTTACGTGTTTAAGTGGTATTGACGGCATGTTTGGGAGGGAGGACGGACGAGGAACTTTACCAAACTGCGACTCCCATTCCGCTCCAAAACCGGCCAAAACACGCTCAGAAGCAAAAATAATGCAATGTAATGAGGTGGTGTGAAGGAATTCGTCTACCTTCGAAGCAAAGAAACGCATGACGAACAGAGTTTGTCGGGCAAGGCAAAGAGACCATTCTTCTATTAGGATCAGAAATACTCTTGACAAAAAAAAAAAAAAAAAAAAAAAATCGGAGAATGTGTAGCATTCTTCGCAAAGAGAATTGTGGAATATGGGAAAAATGGAGAAGAGGAGAGTCCAAGCGTTTAAGATGAGGCGTTACTGAAGCACTGAAACGTTCTTTTCTGTCGAATGTCATACACGTTAACGATTGGAATTCACACACTCTTTGCGATATGCAGCACGCGAGACAAACTGTGTGACATATTACACAACTGATTAGCTAGAAATCGCTCATCGGTGGACGTCTTTAAAAAGTGCCGCCTGCATATCTCTGACGCGCGAGACGAGGTTAAAATCGTCAGTGTTCCTACATTAACGATACAGTGATCAGCCAGAACATTATGAGCACTGACCTGCTACCGATATACACCCGTCCGGGCAATAGCAGCGTCACCTGGCGAGAATTACTGTCCGTGTGTAGAATGTGGAAGGCGCGCGACATATCTTAATTTGCCCGAGGGCAAATTGTGAGGCCAGGAGACTCAGCACGAGCATTTCGGAAACGGCACGTCTTTTCAGGTGTTCGAGGATTGCTGTGGTGAGTGTCTTCAACACACAGACGTTGTGGGGTTGGCCGGCCACCCCTCTGTACAGATGTTGGGCGTTGTAGGCTGGGCTGACTGCTGAATCAGGGCAGGCAGCGAACTGTGGCAGAACTAACATCAGACTTTCATGCAGGGCGGAGTACAAGTGTGCCTGAATACACAGGGCACCGAACAGTCCTAACGACGGGACTCCGCAGCCGACGCCCCATGTATGTGACTATGTTAACACCACGATATCGGCAACTACAAGTGAAATGGGCACTTGACCATCGACACTGGACGTTGGCGCTCTGGCAGAACGTTGAAGGTCTAATGAACACCGATACCTTCTTCATCATGCCAATGGGAGGGCGCGAATCCGTCTACTTCCAGGGGAAGAGCTCCTTGACACCTTTAAGGGAGGCGGGGCAACTTGGCGGCGGCTCCATTATGCTCTGAGGAATATTCATATGGGCATTCATGAGTCCAATGGAGCTCGTGCAAGGCATCAAGACGGCGAAGATGTATCGTACATTGGTAGAAGACAACGTTCACCCCTTCATCACGATCAATTTCCCAATGGCAGTGGCATTTTTCACCAAGATAACGCTCCACGTCACAAGGCCAGGATCGTGATGGAGTAGTTCGAGGAACACAATGGCGAGTTCCTATTGAAGTGCTGGCCTCCCCAACTCGCCAGATCTGAACTCGATCGAACACGTCTGGGATGTGACTAATCGTGGCGTTGGAGCTCATCGTCCCCTTCTCCTCATTTTGAAGGAATTAGGTGACTTGAGTGTGGAGATGTGGTACCAACTCCTTACAGCGATCTGCCAAGGCCTCTTTGCTTCCATGCCACGACGCGTAGCCGCTGTTATCCGTGGCAAAGGTTGACATACCGGCTATTAGATCGGTAGTCAAAATGTTTTGGCTGATCAGTGTAAATGCAATCTAGCATTCTTTCTGTCTTAAGAAAGGTTTCAAGATTAGGCCACTGGAGTGGACAACGAACACTGCTTTCAGCACCAGCCTCGTGCAGCAACGCGGTTCCGGAATGAAGCGCCTAGAACCGCTCGGGCACAGCGGCTGGCAGAACTCACCAGAGTTAAACACGCTACCCTGCCGTGTCTCAGAGACACAGAACTCGAAGAGTTTACACTGAGTTGCGATAATGATTAGTGAATGTCTTCATAAAGTTTGCGAAAGCCAGATCGCGAATTAAAGAGAACAAAATAGTAACAAACTAGTGTTTGTGTTCAAATATAGGGAATTGGAAACACCAACGCCAGTGCTAATCTGAGGTTATAAAGTTAAGTGAGAAGTGGAAATCTTCACGAACGATACAGAATGGTAAGAAGACGGATGGACTGAGTTTTCAAACGAGTTGTTTATGACATTTGTATAATACCAGTCTCTGACTGCACTTTGAATGCATGTCTTGTAACGCTGTTGAACACAGGTCGTTTTCCTGCAGCGCGGGCCCTGGGAACGTCGACACCGTGTACGAGAGTACCACCGCCGCACTCGTCGCCTTCTCTCCCCTGACAGGCGGCAGTGGGGTGGGGGGTTCGTGCTGTGCTGTGCTGTGCTGTGCCGTGCTGTGTAAGACCCGCAGCGCAGCGGCGCCGCAGTTACAGAGGCGGCCCCTAAACGTGACGCCGCGGCCACTAATTGCCTTCCTTGTTAGCGGCAGCGGCTTCGCCGACTTAAAGGCATGGTCGCGCATTCATGAATACATTTCCTTGATGGGTCATTCACGACGGTGGAAGCGACAGTTCGGGCGTGCTCGAGTGACGCAATCATTAAATACAGTTCGTTTGAAACGGCACCGACATCGTATCGGCAGTCCGACGGAAAGTTTCCGCCCGTAGCTGCATTCAAACGTCGAGATATATACTCTAAAATGGAAAAAAAGACAACAAAAATACCCACACAGATAGGAAATTACCAGAGTATCGGATATTGGTAGATATGATGTGCTCGTTCATGTACACACAAACAAATGATTACAATTTCAGAGTAATTGGATGAGTTATTCATAAGAAACCTCTTCACAAACTGAGCAAGTCAATAATGCGATGGTGCACCTCCGACCCAAATTCAGTCACTGGCGTTGACTGATAAACTATCTCTTAAATACATAGGTAAATACGCTCTTCCAATGAATGGAGAACTGAAGTATTGCATGGTTTTAATATCTGTTGGCAACAAGAGTTCAGTTTCATTTCAGTTTTCTTTCATTTCCATGTTAGTAAGGAGGTGATCAACTGTGAATGACGAACAGCCATTGATAGGCGCTGTCTCTTTGATTAATACAATTTCGTCATCTAGACAATTTTGTGAGATTGGCATATTGGCTGCCATATGAAGCATACTTCCGCATGCTACTAGTTTTTGTGTAATGGGAGGTTGGTTGTTTGGTTGGTTTGGGGAAGGAGACCAGACAGTGTGGTCATCGGTCTCATCGGATTAGGGAAGGATGGGGAAGGAAGTCGGCCGTGCCCTTTCAGAGGAACCATCCCGCCATTTGCCTGGAGTGATTTAGGGAAATCACGGAAAACCTAAATCAGGATGGCCGGACACGGGATTGAACCGTCGTCCTCCCGAATGCGAGTCCAGTGTCAAACCACTGCGCCACCTCGCTCGGTCTGTAATGGGAGAGAAAAAGCTGTTGTTGATAGTACAATCTGTAGCTATTTCATTTCTGTTGCTTCTTTATGCAAGCTCTAAGGTGTGAGAAATGTGACGTCTTACCTGCCGTATGTTAAATGGTAAATTTGACGTTGGGATCGAATCTGCTGAAAAGGTTACACAATTTTTCTACTTCAGTTTTATTGCTCTGTAAAAGTATGATAGCTACATAGCTGCAACGGTGATTTATTTTATTAAACAATACCTGATTCGAGCAAGACATCAGGTTTTCTAAATGATTGACACAAATGTAAGCTAACAAGTCAGAGATACTTGATCCCTTGGTTAACACATCTGGCTGTTCATGAAATTCGTTTTTGATCTGAAATTAATTATGTTTCAACACAAGTTCTAGGAGGTCCACAAGTTCTGTAATTTCTGTTGCTGTAACTGGCGAAAACTTATTTAAATTTTTGTTACTGTTTTGTAATGTAAGCTTTGTTGGGACAATGGCAGGCAGTTAACTCTCACCCTATGATTTTTCCTTCATTTTATTCGTCACTTTATGCAAATGGAGGTAATATGAAATTTTATCACTGTAACTTAGGTTAAATATGCTCCATTTCAGTCACTTAATACTGGCACATATGCGTTAAATCATTCTAATTGTAAATATAAATGTAGGAGCCGTGTCACTGAAAAGGAGCTATTATTAATAAAATGCATGCCTAACTCTAGAAATTGCAACAATGGAGAGCCCACGACTTCATATCTGTTACTAATATTGTACATTTTAGTCTGATATATTTCATTATATATTGTGCCTGGTACTATTCATCTCATAAATTCTAATTTAACACCATAATTTTAAATGTTTGCAGTATAAAACGAGTGACGAGCTCTCAGTTTGACAGTTATTACCTCAGATCATGACCAAAGACAGTGTGTGTCTTGACTGTATCTTTGTTTTTGATGTTTGGCTTCCTACGCTCCAGTTTCTCCTGTGGAATGAGGTTGTTTCCTAGGAATGGCTTAATGAGGCGAGAAGCAGGTCGCAATAAACAAATATTAGTAGAAAAGATACACTTTGTTTCTTTGTCACATTTAAGATTAACCACCTTACATTTCTTCACTTACGAAACTTTTTACTAACAATTCTTCTGCGTTTGAGAGCAACAAATATGTCAAACGACAACAATGGAAGAAAAAGTGAAATTCATTACTCTTCAAGGAATGTAACACAGGACAAGTTGGATTACGCAGCTGTAAACCACTTTGACAGTGTATACATGAAAATAAAATGTCTGATAGATATTAGTTTATCAAATGTAAGCATCTTCAGTGGAATCTACACACACACACACACACACACACACACACACACACTGGTCATACCGGACTCGAGAGTCCATTACCGCAGCAACGTATTTTCGCCATCTGTCCCTGTCTTGGGCTATTACCTTCCATTTACCTTCAATACCTAGGCTCCTTAAATCAGCCATCACATTGTCTTCCCATCTACGCCTCGGTCTCCCCACAGGACGTTTTCCCTCTAGGTGCCCTACCAGTACTCTGCGCGCTGCCCTGCCCTCATCCATTCGAGCTACGTGACCCGCCCATCGCAGCCTACGTGATTTAATAATACTGATTACGTCAGGGCTTGAATAGAGTTCGTGAACCCCTTCGTTATGCAGTTTTCGCCACTCTCCGCTAATGTCATCCCTTTTTTCTCCGAAATTTTCCTCAAAATTTTGTTTTAAATACTCGAAACGGCTTTTCATTTTGCACAGTGAGAGACCAAGTCTCACACCCATACAGCATAACTGGTAGAATAATAGTTTTGTATATTCTAATCTTTAAATTCCTAGACAATATCCGTGATGAAAGTAATCTATTCAGTGAGAAGTAGCACACATTTACCGCCCGTAATCTCTTCTTCAGTTCGGATTCAATCTCATTCCTCGAAGTGATGTCCACGCCTAGATACTTAAATGTGTTCACTTTTTCAAACTGCATGTCTCTAACTCTTAACATTTCCTCATCTAATGCTGTTGGCATTCTAGTAGTAACCAGGTATTTAGTTTTGTCTTCACTTATCCTTAGACCTACATCTTCATTAGCCTTGATTAACGCATTCGCATTTGATGTTACAGATTCTTTACTATCGCTAATGATGCTTAAATCATCTGCATACCCTTATATCTTAATATTTCCATTTAACTCCACACCCTCTGAATTATCTGCTGCCATTCGTACAATATATTCTAGGACTGAGACAGGGCATCTCCCTTCTTAAGTGCGTTCTTTATTACAAATTCTTCTGATTCCAAATGCCCCACGCGTACTCTACGTTTTGTGTTTTTCAAACTCGCTTCTATAAGTCTAACATACTTCTTTGGTATTCCAAGTTCCAAAAGAATTCTGTACAACTTTGATTGCAATACTGAATCAAATGATATGTAAAATCTATGAAAAGATTATGAACTGGTTTATTGTATTCCCATATATTTCCAAAATTTGATGCAGGGTGAATATTTGGTCCATAGTTGATCTGTTCCTCCGAAAGCCAGCTTGGTAATCCCCCACAATTTCATCTGCATATGGTGTAAGCCCGCTTAGCAGAACACTCGAGAAAATTTTGGAACATACTGGTTATAGCAATATCCCTCTATAATTACTACAATCCATTTTGTCGCCTTTCTTAAAAATTGGCATCAGAATCGATTCCTGCCACTCTTCAGGTATCATCTCTGAGTTCCATACTTTAGTTATCTCTTTGTGAACTACTTCCACCAATTTCTGTCCCCCATTTTTAACTAATTCTGCAGTTATGCAATCTGATCCTGGTGCTTTATGGTTTTTCAATTTGTTGATTGCATCTCTTACTTCCTTTAACGTTGGCTCAGGTATCTGGGGTTCCGCTGTATGTATTTCGTGCGCCTGCTCATTTCCTGCTTCCTGGTGTACATTTAATAGATGCTCAAAATACGCCCTCCATTTACTTAATGTAGTACTGGGGTCTGTCAGTATTCCCCCAGCATCCCCTCGAAGTGCATTTGTCCTAGCCTTGAACCCCTTTCTATACCCATTTATGTCTAGGTAAAGTTCCATAATGTTTTTTGTTTTACTGTTTGTTTCCATTTTTGTAATTTGATTGTTCAAATAATCCCTCTTCTTTGCCCATAGCCTACGACCAACTTCCCTTCTCATGTTAAAGAACTCCTCTCGATTTCTGTCTCTCATTCTATCTCAATCTAATCGCGCTTATCTCCTTTCCTCTACCAATTTCTTGCATTATTCATCAAACCACGGTTTGTACCTATTGTGACCTTCGCTGCCTCTTGGATATTATTCCTCACAGTGATCCACTGTTTATTTACATCCTCGTCTTGATCTTCGTGTGTCCTGAGAGCATCAAACCTATTTGAAATTTCTATCATGTACCTTCTTCTAAAGTTCTCATCATTTAGCCTGTCAGTGTCGAACCTAACAAGTTCTGCATTGTGACACCTTGATGTTGCTGTAGATAGCCGTTGGTGAATTTTGGCAACTACAAGAAAATGATCAGAATCGCAGTCTGCTCCCCTGAAAGTCCTAACATTTTCTATACTAGTGTGCAATCTCCGATCTACAAAAACATGATCAATTTGGTTTCGGGTGTGTCCATCTGGAGAGACCCAAGTTACTTTATGAATTTGCTTCCTTTTAAAATATGTGCTCTCAACAATCATGTCTTTGAAACAGCAAAATTAACCACCCTTGTGTCATTATCATTCGAAATGTTATGCAAACTTTCTTTTTCAGTTGTAGGCTGGAATGCTTCCTCCTTCCCTATCTTCGCATTAAAATCACCTATGATTAATTTTGTATCGTACGAGGAGAACTCATCCCACATTTGATCTAGTTCTTCATAAATGCCGTCTTCAACAACCTCTTCAGTGCCCTGGTGGTGCGTGTACATTAATTACTGCTAGTCTATTCCACCTGCCGGCCAACGCTATAACTGATAGTCGTTCACTAATGAACCTTATATCTCTGATTACGTGAAGGACTTTTCTCTGTACTGCGAAACCTGTTCCGAAACTGTGAGCTTCCGCACCTCCATAGAAAAATGTATAGTTACGCCTCTATATGCTACCCTCCCCCTGCCACCTAGTTTCTTGAATAGCTGTAATGTCTACATCGTATCTGTCTAATTCGTCTAATAATGTCTGGAACGTTCCTGGCCGGTTCAAACTTTTAACGTTCCATGTTCCCAGCCTGAAAGCTCCTTTCGGTCTGAATCTCTTCGAAGTATGTTCCGCCCGGAGATCCGAATGGGAACCTAGTTTACCTCCGGAATATTTCACTTCAAAGAGACCCATGGCCGTTAATGTTGCTAATCCTTGATGAATAGATTTGGTAGTAAGAGAAGAAGAAACAGGGATAGTTCATCACGTCATCGCTTGCTCCCCACCGGCTGTCCGCGACTGATTATTTTTTGTATTCGCAGCTACCCTTTATATCTGAAAGCCGTATCCCCCTATCCGCAACCTGAGGACGCGCTGTGTCGTGGTGGTAGTGGCCCACGAGACAGATCTATTTTTTCCATAGTAAAACTTTTACCCTCGTCTATTGTTTGATGGAATGTTCTAGGGGAAAAGCATGCCATTCGCTAAGGTTGGAGGTGTGTATGGTGACGTCACACTTACATCCCACTCGAGTTAATTTGACAAAGAAAAAACGCGTGATAAAGCTTATTGTTGCATCTAGCTTCGAAATCAACTGTGGTTAAAACTGTAAAATGGCGGCGATAAAAACTAGCAAAAGCGAGGGGCAGTTAAAACGTGCTTTTTCTTATCTAATCACACACTGAATAGCCAAAGAAACTGGTACAAGCCGGCCGCGATGGTCTCGCGGTTCTAGGCGCGCAGTCCGGAACCGCGTGACTGCTACGGTCGCAGGTTCGAATCCTGCCTCGGGCATGGATGTGTGTGATGTCCTTAGGTTAGTTAGGTTTAAGTAGTTCTAAGTTCTAGGGGACTGATGACAACAGCTGTTAAGTCCCATAGTGCTCAGAGCCATTTGAACCATTTTTGAAACTGGTACAAGTGCCTAATGTCGTGTAGGGCCCCCGCGAGCGCGCAGAAGTGCCGCAACACGACGTGGCATGGACTAGACTAATGTATGAAGTAGGGCTGGAGCGAACTGACGCCGCGAATCAAGCAGGGCTGTCCATATATCCGTAAGAGTACGAGGGGGTGGAGATTTCTTCTGAACAGAACGTTGCGAGGCATCGCAGATATACTCAATAATATTCATGTCTGGGGAGTCTGGTGGCCAGCGGAAGTGTTTAAACTCAGGAGTGTGTTCCTAGAGCCACTCTGTAGCAATTCTGGACGTAGTGGGTGTCCCATTGTCTTGCTGGAATTGTCCAAGTCCACCGGAATGCACAATGGACATGAATGAATGCAGGTGATCTGACAGGATGTTTACGTACGTGTCACCTATAAGAGTCGTTTCTATACGTATCAGGGGTCCCATATCATTCAAACTGCACACAACCCACACTATTACAGAGTCTCCACCAGCTTGAGCTGTCCCCAGCTGACATGCAAGGTCCATGGTTTCATGAGACTGTCTCCATACTCGTAAACGTCCATCCGCCCGATACAATTTGAAACGAGACTCGTCCGACCAGATCCATGTTTCCTGTCATCAACAGTCGAATGACGGTGTTGACGTCCTGGCGAAGTGTAAAGTTTTTGTGTCGTGCAGTCATAGGGCACGCGAGTGATTCTTCGGCTCCGAAAGCCCATATCGATAATGCTTCGTTGAACGGTTCGCTCGCTGAGGCTTTGTTGATGGCCAAGCACTGAAATCTGCAGCAGTATGCGGAAGGGTTGCACTTCTGAACGATTCTCTTCAATCGTCGTTGGTCCTATTTTTCCAGGTTCTTTTTCCGGCAGCAGGGTTGTCGCAAATTTGACGTTTTACCGGATTCCTGATATTCACGGTACACTTGTGAGATGGTCGTACGGGAATTCCCCACATAATGCTACCTCAGAGATATTGTGTGCCATCGCTCGTTTTCCGACTATAACATCACGTTCAAACTCACTTAAATCTCGATAACCTGCCATTTTAGCAGCAGTAGCCGATGTAACAATTGCACCAGACACTTGTTGTCTGAACAGCCGTCTTAGGTTGTTTGCAAATTACGCTGTCGTTTATCGACTAATGAAGTCATCAGAAGATCAAAACAAACTGAAAAACGAATTAGAAAAGATATCTGAATGGTGCGAAAATTGGCAGTTGACACTAAATAATGAAAACCATGAGGTCATCCACATGAGCGCTAAAAGGAATCCGTTAAACTTCGGTTACGATAAATCTGTCAAATCTAAAGGCCGTAAATTCAACTAAATAGCTAGGAGTTACAATTATGAACAACTTGAATTGAAAGGAACACAGAAAATGTTGTGGGGAAGGCTAACCAAATACTGCGTTTTATTGGCAGGGCAGAATGTAACAGATCTACTAAGGAGACTGCCTACACTACGCTTGTCCGTCCTCTTTTAGAATACTGCTGTGCGTTGTGGGATCCTTACCAGGCAGGACTGACGGAGTGCATCTAAAAAGTTCAGAGAAGGGCATCACGTTTTGTATTACCGCGAAATATGGCAGAGAGTGTCACTGAAATGATGCAGGATTTGGGCTGGACATTATTAAAAGAAAGGCGATTTTCGTTGCGACGGAATCTTCTCACGAAATTCAAATTGCCAACTTTCTCCTCCGAATGCGAAAATATTTTGTTGACACCGACCTACATAGGGAGAAAGGATCACCACGATAAAATAAGGGAAATCTGAGCTCGTACGGAAAGATATAGGTGTTCGTTCTTTCCGCGCGCTATACGAGATTGGAATAATGGAGAATTGTGAAGATGGTTCGATGAACCCTCTGCCAGGCTCTGAAATGTGATTTGCAGAGTATCCATGTAGATGTAGATGTAGGCTTAGTCTTATATAGGCGTTGCCGGCGGCAGTGCCATTTGCTGCCTGTTGACATATGTCTGTATTTGAATACGCACGCCTATACTAGTTTCTTTGGCGATTCAGTGCATTATCTTGCCACTGAAGAGAAAAGAACAATAGCTAGTGCAGTTTCTCCTTGTCGCTTAACGATATATCGTGTCTCAAGTTTTATCTTTTTCTATTTTTAATTGATCTTTCATAGAATATTAAAGAAGTAGAAACTTTTTTCTTCAACAATAATATGACCACAGTGTTTCAGTGTTATTCTCACTTTTGCAGGAAAGGAAGAGGCTAAAACGAAAGTTGTGCTTGTACACCATCTTAATATTTTCAGTCTTTTCACAAATTGATTGAATCAAAGCATTGTTCTTGTTTCTCTGTTGCGATCTATCTTCCAAGGCAATTTTGCTATATCCCACCGCAGTGGCAGGTCTAGGAACATATTTTGGGATGGATTTTTAATTTTTTTAGAAATCCCAGATTGGGGGGATATTTATAAGCATGATATTTATAAGTATAGGAATGACTATCATTTACTTCTCTTATTTTCTAAAAGAAAAAATAACTTATTGGTGGTAGTGGGGGGCGCTTTCAACCACTTGGAGAGGAAATCTGTAAAATTCCGAGGCGTTGTGCAGTTAACGAACAACTGCTTTTGAAAAGTGCCCTAACAAGGAAGGACTTCCCCTTACTTGAAGAAGCCCTGTATAGAGGTTGACCTGCTTCAGGGCAAAAATTTAGTAAAGCAGGAAAAGATTTAAATTTACAAATGTAGGTATGATTTATAATTGCTTTCTTCTTACTAACTGTAAGAGTACTTCTATGACCCCCAGTGTCACAGAGGAAATTGTAAATGGCAGCATGTGACATATAAATATTTTTTCACTTTTAAAAAAAAATTGTTCTGTGTTTTTCTAGCTGCTATGTGCCACATCATAACGTCGATCATGAATATGATATAGGGAACATGTAACTAATATGGTGTAGGTAACATGGTACTGCCGGTGTCTGTCCTTTTTCCTTCCTTCTCCCTGTAGTCGACTATGCACTGTACCCTTTTAGTTCATAGCCATAGTAGATGCCCTCCCACGTTAACGCAGCAGCTGCCACTAACTGTTCCGCTTGATAGACGGTGCCATCAACGGGCTACTGGCGACCTCGCTGTGAACGGCATCATAAATGAAGCTGACGCAAAGCAGACCCCATATAAGGATCCGTAGGACAACTTCAGATGTCCTTGCTCAAATTCACAACGAACCTGCTGAGGCCATTTTATCCCTAGAAGTGCTTTGTAAATGATAATGAAGTCTGCTGTTAAATCTCCGTTTTAATTCTGTAATAAAATTCAACTGTCTTACGTCCCTGACTACGGCTTTACGCTCCGCACTACGCAGGATAGAAAGGTCTGGTACTCACAAATATAGATTAGTCCACTTTGCTACCACGATTCTAACCTTGCAGGAAGCCTCTCTCAAGGTTTCGCAAAATCTTATAATCATCATTATCAGATTGACAGATTAGCCGTGTAGCCTAATCCGACTTCATGATCACGTTTTTTCATGCTGTCTCTTTTCGAATCTTCCAATACTTCTTCTTTCATGAGGTACATATATCACGGCTTACAGTGTTAATCTCCTCTCTGACATTTACTCCCGCATGGTCCTTCCATTCATTTATCTCTGCATTCAGCCATTATATTGTTTATGCGTTTATCATTTCTCGTTTCTTCATTTTTTTTTTAAATTTTGTCTTGATATGCACTACTGGCTCAATGTTGCCTGAGAGTGGAAGGACCGGGCAAAATAAGGACTGAACATCATTCGTACTGCTATTTTTACTAACGCTTCTTAGGAAGTAACCAATTAGAAAGACAGAACCTTCACATGTTAAGACAAAACCATCGGGTTAGATAAAGAAATTTGTGAACAATTACTGATAATCGGTAAAATAATCTCTTTAAGTAGAAAACTCAAGAATGCTCCAAAAACAGACTTCAAAACACGCATGGAATAAACGGCTT
The DNA here is from genome assembly GCF_023864345.2 of Schistocerca serialis cubense. Taxonomy (NCBI): domain Eukaryota; kingdom Metazoa; phylum Arthropoda; class Insecta; order Orthoptera; family Acrididae; genus Schistocerca; species Schistocerca serialis. Next base: position 504,769,646 of record NC_064643.1, on the reverse strand, counting down.
TAAAATGAGCTTGACTAAAACATAACAAATAATTCGCGTTTACCTAAAGGGAGTTCATTAAAAGGAAAGGAAAATAATGAAAAAGGCTTGATATGAAACCACCACACATCGGGCAATGTGGTATACATGAACGGTCCCGAAATTACTTAGGGCAGCCCCGATACGCTGCTCACCACACTGCTTTTCTAAGCAACCAGTCGGTAAACGCCCCAAGGCGAAAGCGTACAATGATAGCCTTATGAACGGAGAAGTAACTTTTAAGTATAACAAGTAAAATTTCAAATTATCAAATGCCACGCTGGCAGCGTAGACTCAAGAGTTGAAATAAGTTTCTAGAAGATGATAAGGCAAGTGGCCAAGGCAGTCACCCCACTTACACTTCATCGTTAAGGCGCCAGTCGGCCAACCGAGGTTCAGCTTCAAATCACTCGACGAGGCAGAAACTGTAAATACTTAACCGTCGCCCCAGACGCAAACATACACTATGTGGTCAAAAGTATCTGGACACCCCCAAAAACATACGTTTTTCATATTAGGTGCATTGTGCTGCCACTTACTGTCAGGTACTCTATATCATCGACCTCAGTAGTCATTAGACATCGTGAGAGAGTACAATGGGGCGCTCCGCGGAACTCACGAACATCGAACGTCGTCAGGTGATTGGGTGTCACTTATGTCTGTACGCGAGATTTCAACACTTCTAAACATCCCTAGGTCCATTGTTTCCGATGTGATAGTGAAGTGGAAACGTGGAGGGACACGTAGAGTACAAAAGCGTACAGGCCGACCTCGTCTGTTGACTGACAGAGATGATGACAGCTGAAGATGGTCGTAATGTATAATAGGCAGATATCTATCCAGACCGCCACACAGGAATTCCAAACTGCATCAGAATTCCCTGCAAGTTCTATGACAGGCGGGAGGTGAGAAAACATGGAATTCATGGTCGAGGGGCTGCTCGTAAGCCACACATCACGCCGGTAAATGCCAAACGACGCCTAACTTGGTGTAAGGAGCGTAAACATTGGATGAATGAACAGTGGAAAAACGTTATGTGGAGTGACGAATCACTGTACATAATGTGGCGATCCGATGGTAGACTGTGGGTATGGCGAATACCCTGTGAACGTCATAGGCCAGCGTGTATACTGCCATCAGTAAAATTCGGAGGTTGTGGTGTAATGGTGTGGTCGTGTTTTTCATGGAGGGGGCTTGCACCCCTTGTTGTACCGCGTGACACTATCACAGCGCAGGCCTACATTGATATTTTTAGCACCTTCTTCCACCCCACTGTTGGGGATGGTGATTGCATCTTTCAACACGATCGCGCCCCTGTTCATAAAGCACAGCATGTGATGGAGAGCTTACACGCGAATAACATCCCTATAATGGACTGGCGTGCACAGAGTCCTGGCCTGAATCCTACACAACACCTTTGGGATGTTTTGGAACTCCGACTTCGTGCCACGACATCGATACCTCTCCTCAGTGCAGCACTCCGTGAAGAATGGGCTGCCATTGCCCAAGAAACCTTCCAGCACCTGACTGAACGTATGCCTGCGAGACTGGAAGCTGTCATCAAGGTTAAGGGTGGGCCGTCACCATATTGAATTTCAGCATTACCGATGGAAGGCGCCACGAACTTGTAAGTCATATTCAGCCAGCTGTCCGGATAGTTTCGATCACATAGTGTACGTCTAAGGAAGACGCGAACGGCTGGCTGATGAAACTCATCTACGTTAAACACAAGGTTGGTTTGGAATTGCAACCCCACAAAGCATAAGTCGCAAGATATGTCCCCATTAGACGCTAAGGTTGAGGGCGCCAAATAGCTAAAGAAAGCGACTAGACGATTTAGAGCACAACGTATCATGCAAAAAAGAGAACAAAATGTTGAAAGTTAAAAATAGTGACTCAGTGAACGTTACAAAAAATTACATAACTTGAAGCAATCCAAAACCCGAATAATATAATCAAACAGTCGAATCACGACTCTATGCAATCACCAAATTGAAGCTATTATTTTTCATATGAGCGACACATTACTCAAATCGCCTAGCCAGATACGGGAAAAGGAAACAACAACAACGGAAGGCTGAACCGTGTCCAAAATAGAAGCAGTAAGACACAGACAGGCACAGGAAGCGAACCAGTCACAGTTATCACACTCACAGGGGAGCGACATCAGTCTTTACGAGTGCCTTGTGTCTCGGAGCCGAATTAACGAACTAAAATTAACACACTGAGCATCCAAATCCGCTGTGCATGACAACCAGGAAAAAAAAAAAAAAAAAAAAAAGACTTGGAGCGCCAAGAGTTGTGTGGATGACGACGACACACCCAGCGTCTCCAGACCTGGTCGGCTGAAGGATTGTCCACTCAACGTTTCTCCACTCCCGTTTCCGGTGTACGTCCCTCGCGTCTGGAAGACGCTGAGCCTGACAATCTTGGAAGTCACACGAGCGCTAGAACCAATAGCCTGTCCGTTGCCCGCAGACCTGCGCTGTCCGTGCTGCTTCACTGACTGCCCCTCATGGAAAACGGTCTGAAAGCCACTTTCGGGAAACATGTCACGTTTCCTTCATGGCAAAGATCGTGTTCCAGGAGGCATGGCGCTAGGTATCGATAGAGCAACAGGTCATCTACTTTTATACATTCTCACAGCTGTTAGAAACTCATCTCAGACCCTTGGATATTTCTGATGTGTCGTTTGGTAAGGATCTACATCGCACTGCCGAAGAGAAGATCTCTCTTAGTTTTACAAAGTTTAATTACTTTTTATAAGATCCATCTACAGTGCCCAAATATACAACAATTGCATAAGCTTTTTGTTTACATTTTTATATTTTCAGTAACATAGTAACGTAGCATAGAAATACTTTCTGAGAATGGATTGTAGGATTGCTAGCAAACAGAACCCAGTGTGACGATTCTACCTAAGAGACATTATCAGAATTGAAAGGAACTTACCAGGTTGTGTGATAGCTGCGTTACAGTTCACAGTAAATGTAAAGGACAGGGCACAAAACGTTTTACCGCCATAGAGCGTTTCTTTACAGGAAGATCATAGTGGCGGCTCCCTTTCCCAAAATTGGAATAAAGTTTGACGCCGGCCGCAGTGGCCGAGTGGTTTTAGGCGCTTCAGTCCGGAACCACGCGGCTGCTACGGTAGCAGTTTCGAATCCTGCTTCGGGCATGGATGTGTGCGATGTCCTTAGGTTAGTTAGGTTTAAGTAGTTCTAAGTTCTAGGGGACTGATGAACTCAGATGTTAAGTCCCATAGTGCTCAGAGCCATTTGAACCATTTCTTGCCCGCCATGGCTCCAGCAGCACTTTGCTCGGTCGTCACATCTGCCACAGTTCACCATTTACCCTGCTTCACAGAGCGGAAAAGCCTCCGGCCTCGACCTACTGTGACGAGATTTGCACATCCAGCACCTCACCGCCTACACGTGGTCTCACCATCCTCCAATTACGTCCCAAAGATGCTCGCGACAGTAGCATGCGAACAACCGACCAGCTTCGCTGTTTCTAAGATTTTCCTTCCCAGGCTCCAGACAATTACACCTGCTCTTTGCCAGAGTAGCTTGTGTTAGTAGATTTCCCCATCTGTGACCCTTATCGTCGCTAGAACGTGTTCCTAAACGTCTATGGTCTCTTACACTTTTTTTTACCGGTTCATGTGCAGTTATCAGTTTCGGGATGTGCTGTTGTGATAATGTTTTGTATCATCAGTGTATGTGTGTATAGTTTCGTAATAATAACTTAGCTGTACCACAAGACAAATAATCCCTGGTTTCTGCAATTGATTGTTATGTACTTTCTTGCGTTTTTCACAAATCGCTAAAAAATGTTAAATTTCTGCAAGTGTAAAGTGCGTTTTACAACAGCTCCCAGCCACATCCACGTCATGTGTACATCATTCAGCCCTTTAACGTGCCTGGAAGCGTAATTTCATCTTTTGACGGCTTGTGGATTGGCAGTTTGCGGAATGTAGGGCTGTCCAATCGGTGCACACTACAGTGATTTAAGTCGGTTGTTCTACTGATATCGTGGAACATCCGAGATCGGACTGTCGATAGTGGACTGTACTGTTTCGAGAAATTCCCTTCGTTTAACCATATTTTTCCAAATGGCCAACCTGTATATTAGAAACTATACTTACATGAATTGATAACCATATAAATCATTTACCGCTGTCCTATAAACCATGCCCGCTACAAACGGTCCATTTTAGTTTTCCACTTTGGATTTTCTGTTAACTGCAATTAGACCTTACCATCATTTATAACGTACAGATTCAGATATTCTGCATATTTTCTAAAAATTAGCGCTTCTTTCGTAGCGACGGAGTTTGCGGCAAATATGGATGTCCAATACGGAATATCAATCAATGCCAATTTTCGTACAAATTACCATTATGCTGGAGTCTTTCTAGTAATTCATGTAGATCGAACAGAAATACTTAATAAGCGTTTCCAGATGCACAGGGCGATTCCTTGATGATGTTTCAATCTGTCAGGCATAATGAAGAAGGGTAAATGTATCAGGTTGAGGTAAGAGACGCTGTTTCGAAAACGACACAGTCGAAAGTTGCAAGCGAAAATCGTTTGATGGCGTTCTTATACCTCTGACATTTGTTGCTAAGATTGTAAACTATGAAACTTTCAGAGGTAGCAGTATGGACCAAAACAAGAAAAAATGTCTTGTACACATGAGCTCTAAAATGCATACCTTAAGAGCTATGAGCACTTGTTCATCTTCGATAATGCGAAAATCTCTTCTACAGCAAGCTCTTATTTTCTATATTATCGTAGGAGGTAATATGGATCTAACGAGGAGGAAGCTATGCAGTTAATATGACCTCTAAAATGCATTCATTAGGACGTATGAGCACTTGGTCATTTCGCTGTTTTGAGACGCACGTTTAGGTTGGTTCAAATGGCTCTGAGCACTATGGGACCTAACATCTGAGGTCATCAGTCCCCTAGAACATAGGGTGCGCACATTTTCTATTGAACAAGTGCCCCTTTAAGGTATGGATTTTAGAGCCCATGTTTACTAGACTTTTGGTCATTACTACTCCTCGTGAAAGTCACCTGCCACACAATTGTAGAAAAAGAAAGAACACATGATCGTTTATATATATTATATTACACCAAGGTGACAAAAGTGATGGAATACTTCCTAATAGCGGGTCGGACCTTTTGTCCGGCGCGGTGCAGCAACTCGATATGACATGGAATTAACAAGTCGGAGGTCCCCTGCAGAAATACTGGGCCATGCTGCCTCTATAGCTGACCATAATTGCGATAGTGTTGGCGGTGCAGGATTTTGTGCACGAACTGTCCTCTCGATTATTTCCTAAATCATATCGGACGATCTGGGTGACCAAATCATTGACTCGAATTGTCCAGAATGTTCTTCAAACAAATCTAGAACAATTGTGGCCCGGTGACATTGTGCGCTGTCAGCCTTAAGAACTCCACAGGTGTTTGGGAAACATGAAGTCAATGACGGCTGCAAATGGTTTCCGAGTAGCCGAACATAGAGATTTCCAGTCAGTGATCGGTTCAGTAGGATCAGAGGACATGGTCCATTGCATGTAAACACAACCCATACCATTGTAGAGACACCAACAGCTTGCAGTACTTCGTTCACAACTTGGGTCCATAGCTTCGTGGGGTTCAAAATGGTTCAAATGGCTCTGAGCACTAAGGGACTTAACTTCTGAGGTCATCAGTCCCCTAGAACTTCGAACAACTTAAACCTAACTAACCTCAGGACATTACAGACACATCCATGCCCGAGGCAGGATTCGAACCTGCGACCGTAGCGGTCGCGCAGTTCCAGACTGAAGCGCCTAGAACCGCTCGGCCACGCAATCCGGCGCTTCGTGGGGTCTGCGTCACATTCGAACCCTACGACCATCTCTTACTAACTGAAAAAGGGACTCATCTGGTCAGGCCACGGTTTTCCAGTGGTGTAGGGTCCAACCAATGTGGACACGAGCCCAGGAGGGACGCTGCAGGGATGTCATGTTTTTCGCAGTCGCATTCGCGTCGGTCGGCTGCTGCCATAGTCCATTAACTCCAGATTTCGTGGCATTATCCTAACAGATACGCTCGTCGTGCTTCCCGCATCGATTTCTGCATTTATTTAATTCAGTGTTGGTTGTCACTAACAAATAGATGCAAACGCCGCTGCTCTTGGTCGTTAAGTGAATGCCGGTCGGTCACTGCGTTGTACGTCGTGAGAGGTAATGTCGCACGCTCTTGATACTGTGGATCTCAGAATATTTAATTCCCTGACGATTTCCGAAATAGAACGTCCCATGCGTCTAGCTCCAATTACCACCCCACGTTCGAAGTCTGTTTCTCCGTCGCGCTTCTATGATCAAGTTAGAAAACATTCACACGATTCATCTGAGTGCAACTGACAGATCCGCCAATGCACTACCGCCACACACTGTGTCTACAATAAACTAAAGCCATCTCTATATGTGTATATCTCTATCCCATGACTTTTGTCATCGCAGTGTATCAATGTTTCCGGAAATACACTCCTGGAAATTGAAATAAGAACACCGTGAATTCATTGTCCCAGGAAGGGGAAACTTTATTGACACATTCCTGGGGTCAGATACATCACATGATCACACTGACAGAACCACAGGCACATAGACACAGGCAACAGAGCATGCACAATGTCGGCACTAGTACAGTGTATATCCACCTTTCGCAGCAATGCAGGCTGCTATTCTCCCATGGAGACGATCGTAGAGATGCTGGATGTAGTCCTGTGGAACGGCTTGCCATGCCATTTCCACCTGGCGCCTCAGTTGGACCAGCGTTCGTGCTGGACGTGCAGACCGCGTGAGACGACGCTTCATCCAGTCCCAAACATGCTCAATGGGGGACAGATCCGGAGATCTTGCTGGCCAGGGTAGTTGACTTTCACCTTCTAGAGCACGTTGGGTGGCACGGGATACATGCGGACGTGCATTGTCCTGTTGGAACAGCAAGTTCCCTTGCCGGTCTAGGAATGGTAGAACGATGGGTTCGATGACGGTTTGGATGTACCGTGCACTATTCAGTGTCCCCTCGACGATCACCAGTGGTGTACGGCCAGTGTAGGAGATCGCTCCCCACACCATGATGCCGGGTGTTGGCCCTGTGTGCCTCGGTCGTATGCAGTCCTGATTGTGGCGCTCACCTGCACGGCGCCAAACACGCATACGACCATCATTGGCACCAAGGCAGAAGCGACTCTCATCGCTGAAGACGACACGTCTCCATTCGTCTCGCCATTCACGCCTGTCGCGACACCACTGGAGGCGGACTGCACGATGTTGGGGCGTGAGCGGAAGACGGCGTAACGGTGTGCGGGACCGTAGCCCAGCTTCATGGAGACGGTTGCGAATGGTCCTCGCCGATACCCCAGGAGCAACAGCGTCCCTAATTTGCTGGGAAGTGGCGGTGCGGTCCCCTACGACACTGCGTAGGATCCTACGGTCTTGGCGTGCATCCGTGCGTCGCTGCGGTCCGGTCCCAGGTCGACGGGCACGTGCACCTTCCGCCGACCACTGGCGACAACATCGATGTGCTGTGGAGACCTCACGCCCCACGTGTTGAGCAATTCGGCGGTACGTCCACCCGGCCTCCCGCATGCCCACTATACGCCCTCGCTCAAAGTCCGTCAACTGCACATACGGTTCACGTCCACGCTGTCGCGGCATGCTACCAGTGTTAAAGACTGCGATGGAGCTCCGTATGCCACGGCAAACTGGCTGACACTGACGGCGGCGGTGCACAAATGCTGCGCAGCTAGCGCCATTCGACGGCCAACACCGCGGTTCCTGGTGTGTCCGCTGTGCCGTGCGTGTGATCATTGCTTGTACAGCCCTCTCGCAGTGTCCGGAGCAAGTATGGTGGGTCTGACACACCGGTGTCAATGTGTTCTTTTTTCCATTTCCAGGAGTGTATTTAAGGAAGTACTTAGGTGCCCCTTTTTAAGAGACGCAACACCTCAGAGTACGGAAGGAACTGGTGTAGCGCCTTTGATTTTATACGTGCCTCGAGGTGCCCTTATCAAATCTCCGGATTAATGTCCTCGTAACGGCAGCGGCATAAATCCTCGTGAGCTACTTCAGAGAGGGAGCGCAAGTGACGGCCAAGGCGATAGGTCGCCGCCAGGTTTCCCACCCCCGGCTATCGCCTCCTCACAGCGGCCAGGCGGTTCTTTTCACTCGGCGGACAGGTTCACGCACGGCAGGCGCCTGCCGCGATAACGAACAAGACAGATGAGGAGCGGAGCTTCCACTCCCAGGGGGCGGCGGAGCGTGTGCAGTTTTAGCGTGCCTCTCCTTGCGGCAAGTGCCCGGTTACTTAGGAGATAAGGCGCAGGAAGCCAGATGGCGACGGCGTTAATTGTGTGACGGCCAGCAGGTGCGTGGGCGGAGGGCAAGGCTTATAGCGACGAGCGAGGCCGGCCAGAGCGGCGGCGAGTGGCAAGGACCAAGCTTCCGTCTGACGTCAGCAGGCGGGACGGGAGGACGAACGCAGGAAATACCAACTCTGCGCTGCAGTGAACTGTCAGATAAAGGAGGCTGCTGGCTTTACTGTGTCAAATAACTGAGAACAAATGGTTTTACTTGACATAAAATAACATTTTCTACAATCTCTCAAATTTTTCCTCCACGTAGCTTCTGCACAACACTTTTCGGAAAATACACTGAGGTGTGGGATAGCGTTATGCACATATACAGATGACGGTAGCATCTCGTAGACAAGCTATAAAGGAGCGTACATTGGCTGGGCTGTCATTTATTCTCAGGTGATTTATCTGAAAAGGATTCCAAAGTGATTATGGCCGCACGACGTGAACTGACTTCGAACGTGGAATGGTAGCTGAAGGTAGACGCGTGGGACTCTCCTTAGGGAATTCCGAGATTCAGAGTGTCAAGAGTGTCCCGAGAATATGGAATTTCAGGCATTATCTCTCACCACGGACAACGCTCTGGCTGGCGGGATATACTGTCTTAACGACAGAGAGCAACGGCTTTTGCGTAGAATTGTAATTGCTAACAGACAAGACGCACTGAGTGAAATAGCCACACAAATCTGTGTGGAACGAACAATGGACGTATCAGTTAGGGCAGTTCGGCGAAATGTGGAGTTAATGAGCTATGACAGCAGACGATCGACGCACGTGCCTCTGGTAAAGCACGACACCGCCTGCAGAGCCTCTCCTGGGGTCGTAACCATATCGGTTGGGCCCTAGATGGCTTGAAAACCGTGACGGTCAAATAAATTTCGATTTCAGTTGGTAAGAGCTGGTGGTAGGGTTCGGGTGAGGTGCGGACCCCACGAAGCCATGAATTCAAGTTGTCAACAACCTCCCTGCGAGGTGGTGGTGATTGTATAATTTTGTGGTCTGCGTTTACATCGAATGGAATCGGTCCTCTGGTCCAACAGAACTGAATGGAAATGGTTATGTTCTGCTAGTTGGAGACCTTTTGCAGCTATTCATGAGCATCATTGGGGATTTTCTCTGCTTGGGGCTGGGTGTTTGTGTTGCCCTCATCATTTCTTCTTCATCATCATCATCACTCGTGATAGTGGCTAGATTGGACTGCGTAAAAAATTGGAGTGTGAAAAAGTTGGGACATTGTATGGGCGCTGATGACCGCGCAGTTGGGCGCTCCACAAACCGAACATCTTCTTCATCTTCCTCATGTTCCGAAACAACGATGGTACTCTTATGGAAAGAATGCGCCATGCCCCGATCAACAATTGTCAGCTATTGGTTTGAAGAACGTTCTGAACAATTCGAGCAAATGATTTATCCGCCCATCAAACATTTATATGACGCAATCGAGAGGTCAGCTTGTGCACAAAATCCTGCGCCGTTGACACTTTGAAATTTATGGACTGCTCTAGAGGCAGTATGGCTCAATATTTCTGCACAGGTCTGGTTGAGTACATACCACGTTGAGTTGCCGCACTACGCCGGAAAAAAGGAGGTCCGTAACTATAGGCCTTTCAGGAGATAGCACATGACTTTTTTCAACTCACTGTAATTCTCATTATCAGAGTCCGTTTTTACGTGTGTAATGACATTTTGAGGCGTCATATTTCTTATGTGTGAGCTGCTGTATTACTCTGCTGCAGTTATGGCATCTTATTGTCCTGCAATGTAGAATCTAACTTATGCAACATTTACACGACTGACATTCCACAGCACACGTTAAAAACCGAGACATACAATATCAAATGATAAGGCAGACACCTTGGGTCTGAGAGTGGTAAGGTGGTGTAAATGAAAAAAAAACCAATAATTTCCAACTTATTTATTTTACAAAAAGGCAAAATTTGGGATAAACAGTGACGAATAATATTTACTTGCCACAGCGGCCAATTTAACACAAACAGTGACGAACAAGAACGAAGTTATCACCCTGCAGCGGAGTGTGCGCTGATGAAGATCTGCCAGAAGGTTCGAATGGTTCGAATGGCTCCAAGCACCATGCGACTTAACATCTGAGGTCGTCAGTCGCCTAGACTTAGAACTACTTAAACCTAACTGACCTAAGGACATCACACGCATCCATGCCCGAGGCAGAATTCGAACATGCGACCGTAGGAGCAGCGCGGTTCCGGACTGAAGCGCCTAGAACCGCTCAACCACAGCGGCCGGTGAAGGTTCGAAGACGAACAATTTCACTCCAGGTACACCAAGATAATTTGACAAGACTTTAGATGCCTGTCTTATAAATACACTCCTGGAAATGGAAAAAAGAACACATTGACACCGGTGTGTCAGACCCACCATACTTGCTCCGGACACTGCGAGAGGGCTGTACAAGCAATGATCACACGCACGGCACAGCGGACACACCAGGAACCGCGGTGTTGGCCGTCGAATGGCGCTAGCTGCGCAGCATTTGTGCACCGCCGCCGTCAGTGTCAGCCAGTTTGCCGTGGCATACGGAGCTCCATCGCAGTCTTTAACACTGGTAGCATGCCGCGACAGCGTGGACGTGAACCGTATGTGCAGTTGACGGACTTTGAGCGAGGGCGTATAGTGGGCATGCGGGAGGCCGGGTGGACGTACCGCCGAATTGCTCAACACGTGGGGCGTGAGGTCTCCACAGTACATCGATGTTGTCGCCAGTGGTCGGCGGAAGGTGCACGTGCCCGTCGACCTGGGACCGGACCGCAGCGACGCACGGATGCACGCCATGACCGTAGGATCCTACGCAGTGTCGTAGGGGACCGCACCGCCACTTCCCAGCAAATTAGGGACGCTGTTGCTCCTGGGGTATCGGCGAGGACCATTCGCAACCGTCTCCATGAAGCTGGGCTACGGTCCCGCACACCGTTACGCCGTCTTCCGCTCACGCCCCAACATCGTGCAGCCCGCCTCCAGTGGTGTCGCGACAGGCGTGAATGGAGAGACGAATGGAGACGTGTCGTCTTCAGCGATGAGAGTCGCTTCTGCCTTGGTGCCAATGATGGTCGTATGCGTGTTTGGCGCCGTGCAGGTGAGCGCCACAATCAGGACTGCATACGACCGAGGCACACAGGGCCAACACCCGGCATCATGGTGTGGGGAGCGATCTCCTACACTGGCCGTACACCACTGGTGATCGTCGAGGGGACACTGAATAGTGCACGGTACATCCAAACCGTCATCGAACCCATCGTTCTACCATTCCTAGACCGGCAAGGGAACTTGCTGTTCCAACAGGACAATGCACGTCCGCATGTATCCCGTGCCACCCAACGTGCTCTAGAAGGTGTAAGTCAACTACCCTGGCCAGCAAGATCTCCGGATCTGTCCCCCATTGAGCATGTTTGGGACTGGATGAAGCGTCGTCTCACGCGGTCTGCACGTCCAGCACGAACGCTGGTCCAACTGAGGCGCCAGGTGGAAATGGCATGGCAAGCCGTTCCACAGGACTACATCCAGCATCTCTACGATCGTCTCCATGGGAGAATAGCAGCCTGCATTGCTGCGAAAGGTGGGTATACACTGTACTAGTGCCGACATTGTGCATGCTCTGTTGCCTGTGTCTATGTGCCTGTGGTTCTGTCAGTGTGATCATGTGATGTATCTGACCCCAGGAATGTGTCAATAAAGTTTCCCCTTCCTGGGGCAATGAATTCACGGTGTTCTTATTTCAATTTCCAGGAGTGTATTTTAGAGAATTCATTTTCATTAATTTTCAACAAAGGAAAAGTTTCGAACTTTATAAATATTAGAAAAATCGCCCACATTGGCGGTCTATGGAATATTTCGTCTTACTTAACAATGAATATTATACAGTGATAGCACATTAAACGTTAAAAAAAGTCTTCTCTATTACCTTCTGAATAAGTAAGGGGCACAAGCAAATCATCAAACTTCAGCAGTTGTTCACAACAGAAACACGGACAAACTGAAACCGAGTAAAGGGACAGAAACACATGGACTAGCCAATGGACAGTAAACGGCTTGGGAGTAGTCCGCGCTGCAAGTGGTTACTCGATTCACAACAGATACTCAAACAAACACATAAAAGATACACTAAAATAACGAGAACTGGAATCTGAAGAACGACATTATACCATCAGAATGTGTACAATTTTTTTTTACTTTTCACACTATCGGTTTCGTGCACTGCTCAGTGTTAAGTGTGTCTCTAGTAACATATGTGACTACATCACCGTTCTTAATTTAAAAAAACCGTATGCCATGCATAGTTGTGTAAAGCATAGTCATCAAACGTCGTCATCTTGCTATATTTTCAACGAGACACGATGCTTACGTTCACTCAACGAACTCAAGTAAATGGAAAACAGCACACGGGTCTCCAACCATGAAAGAATCTGGGCAGAAAATTCAGCCCGTTTCACTCGAAAGTACTTAAGGTTAACAGAGAAAAATTTACATAACTAAGTAAATAACGTTATGCTCGTGGGCCTCTTAATGCTGTCTGAGGAAAGTCAAATAACTGAGTCGATTTGACCCACAAGTACTGAAAGATAACTAACAACTGAAAACATTAAAGATACCTAATCTTGAAAATACACACGCCGGTAGTACAGGAAAAGGCAAATCTTACTAGTGCAGGTACTCACAAAACAGTACTAGGTAAAACGTAAGTTCCTCTTACAACTGACTTACAACTGAAAACAATGAATCAAATGGCCCTGAGCACTACGGGGCTTAACGTCTGAGGACATCAGTCCCCTAGAACTTAGAACTACTTAAACCTAACTAACCTAAGGACATCACACACATCCATGCCCGAAGCAGGATTCGAACCTGCTACCGTAGCGCCATACAACTGAAACAGTATATATATCGGAAGCGTCCTTATTATCGTGATGCTGATCCGCATTAAGGGCATCAGCCAAAATGACGGCCAGTCCTATAAGCTAGACCAGTTCGCGGTAAGAGCACCAAACGAAACACATTAGCAAAAGAACAAGAGATCCTTGGTGGACATTTCATCGCACACAAGCTGTGGTGCTCGCTGTTAATCCTGCATCGGACCTAAGTGAGTTAAAAATGGTGCATGTGGACACGTCCATCAACCAAACAGGTCTAGTCAGATTCCAAAGTACGGACTGCTACCGCAAAGGCACAGGAAAGCGGTGACTCTCCAGTAGAAGTGGGCAGCCCCCCTTAACGTAAATTTTCGCAATGCATATGTGGCTAGCAGGCCAGAGCACAGATCTCAAGTGTAGATCATGATTCACACACTTCCGCTGACAGCCACCCCCCAGCACGTGCCTGCGCGCGTACTTAAATCGGGCCGGCCGGTGTGGCCGTGCGGTTAAAGGCGCTTCAGTCTGGAACCGCGTGACCGCTGCGGTCGCAGGTTCGAATCCTGCCTCGGGCATGGATGTGTGTGATGTCCTTAGGTTAGTTAGGTTTAATTAGTTCTAAGTTCTAGGCGACTGATGACCTCAGAAGTTAAGTCGCATAGTTCTCAGAGCCATTTGAGCTTAAATCGGACTCGAGGTGCCGCAAGACCGCCACCAACCGAAAAGCCAGAGAATCCGTAGCTAGAGAACGAGACTGAAGGACGTTCTGCAAGAGAAAGAATCGATATGAGCACGCGCAATACCAAAAATAAAGGAATATTTTGCCTGGCAGCAAAAAATCTAATTTTATAACAAATAAAACCATTTCTAACACACAAAATTTAAAACCAAAAGGAATCTTGGGAAATAATTCATAGGTATCATAGACTACATCAAAAGTCAAGTCATTAGTTTTGCATGCCTCACCTTGGCAAACACTTACGTTGTGACTCTGCAGTCCTGTCGCTACAGCAACAGTTGTTAACAGCCGGGACGTAACACGCCAGCAGTGATGCACTGCTGTGAGCCATGGCCTTGATCCACATTCTAAATGCTCGTTGCATGTACACTGCTGGCCATTAAAATTGCTACACCACGAAGATGACGTGCTACAGACACGACATTTAAGCGACAGGAAGAAGATGCTGTGATATGCAAATGATAGCATTACAGAGCATTCACACAAGATTGGCGCAGGTGGCGACACCTACAACGTGCTTACATGAGGAACGTTTCCAACCGATTTCTCATACACAAACAGCAGTTGACCGGCGTTGCCTGGTGAAACGTTGATGTGATGCCTCGTCTAAGGAGGAGAAATGCATCCCATCACGTTTCCGACTTTGATAAAGGTCGGATTGTAACCTACCGCGATTGCGGTTTATCGTGTCGTGACATTGCAGCTCGCGTTGGTCGAGATCCAATGACTGTCAGCAGAATATGGAATCGGTGGGTTCAGGAGGGTAATACGGAACTTCGTGCTGGATCCCAACGGCGTCGTATCACTAGCAGTCGAGATGCCAGGTAGCGAGGTGCGCAGTGGTTGGCACACTGGACTCGCATTCGGGAGGACGACGGTTCAATCCCGTCTCCGGCCATCCTGATTTAGGTTTTCCGTGATTTCCCTAAATCGTTTCAGGCGAATGCCGAGATGGTTCCTTTGAAAGGGCACGGCCGATTTCCTTCCCAATCCTTCCCTAACCCGAGCTTGCGCTCCGTCTCTAATGACCTCGTTGTCGACGGGACGTTAAACACTAACCACCACCACCACCACCACCACCACCACCGAGATGACAGGCATCTTATCCACATGGCTGTAACGGATCGTGCAGCCACGTCTCGATCCCTGAGTCAACAGAAGGGGACGTTTACAAGACAACAACCATCTGCACGAACAGTTCGACGACGTTTGCAGCAGCATGGACTATCAGCTCGGAGACCATGGCTGCGGTTACCCCTGACGCTGCATCACAGACAGGAGCGCCTGCGATGGTGTACTCAACGACGAACCTGGGTGACGAATGGCAAAACGTCATTTTTTTCGGATGAATCCAGATACTGTTTACAGCAACATGATGGTCGCATCCATGTTTGGCGACATCGCGGTGAACGCACATTAGAAGCGTTTATTCGTCATAGCCATACTGGCGTATCACCCAGGGTGATCGTATGGGGTGCCATTGGTTACACGTCTCGGTCACCTCTTGTTCGCATTGACGGCACTTTGAGCAGTGGACGTTACATTTCGGACGTGTTACGACCAGTGTCTCTACCCTTCATTCGATCCCTGCGAAACCCTACATTTCAGCAGGATAATGCACGACTGCATGTTGCAGGTCCTGTACGGGCCTTTCTGGATACAGAAAATGTTCGACTGCTGTCCTGGCCAGCACATTCTGATCAATGGTGGCCAAGCATGGACTGTGGTATCGTGTTGAAGCTGCATGGACAGCTGTACCTGTACACGCCATACAAGCTCTGTTTGACTCAATGCCCCGGCGTATCAAGGCCGTTATTTCAGCCAGAGGTGGTTGTTCTGGATACTGATTTCTCAGGATCTATACACCCAAACTGCGTGAAAATTTAATCACATGTCACTTCTAGTATAATATATTTGTGCAATGAATACCCGTTTATCATCTGCATTTCCTCTTGGTGTAGCAACTTTAATGGCCAGTAGTGTAGTTCCCTTCGCAGTTTTCGCTCATAAACGGGGTTCGATTCACTTAATTTCATATCTGTGCGGAAATCGACTGGTAGTAACAAAGCAAGTCATTCGTCCGAGTTCCCTGTCGGTTATGATCTGTAATACTAACATGATTTACAGAAGTACTGGAGGTTCACAAGGTCATCTGGCACCAGTTCAACGTCATCTACAGCGCTCCACTACGATCACTGTGCTCTTTCAAGAGGGGACTAACATTTTGTCCGGCGAATTTATAATTCAACATTTCACTGTGGACCACAAAGTGTATCAGGAAAAGTGACTTTCAAGCTTTTAATTTAGGCAATACTCACAGAAAAAACACCAGGGATCGAAATTAGCAACTTACATAAGAAATAGATTTATTTAATAGATGGTCTAATGCAGGAAGAATGAAAGTGCACGAGAAATTTAACGTGACTTTGGATGTGACAATATAAAAAGAGAATTTCGAGCATCTTGGAGGGCCGGCCTGAGTGGCCGAGCGGTTCAGGTTCAGGTTCGAATCCTGCCTCGGGCATAGATGTGTGTGATGTCTTCAGGTTAGTTAGGTTTAAGTAGTTCTAAGTTCTAGGGAACTGATGACCTCATAAGTCAAGTCCCATAGTGCTCAGAGCCATTTGAACCATTTTTGTTAAGTAAGACAAGGGCTATGGAAGCAAAGATAACAAGAAGGGAATTGCTAACTCCTCCTCCAGAACGATTGTCTCTATTGCATCACGATCACGCTCTTTTGCAACTTGAATCTGTATGTGCGTCGTATTTCAAGGAGAGGTTTCACGCAAACGGTTGTGAGAAAACAATGTAAAACCCTTGCCAACGCCGTGCAACATTTAACCTCCGCCGGGCTGACTCAACTCGAATCTGAGTACCCTCCCTCTGATTACCAAGTGAGATGACTGTGTACATCTACATCGTGCAGAGGAAGGGAGTTACTAGCGTACAACCCACTTCACTGTCGCGAGGGAATACGACTCGACAAATGGACCTAGCTACAACCCTTTGCTAGTTGTTATGAGCTGCAAATTTGCAGGTTTGCGTGAGTGGGAAACTGCATTACGGGTTCTCCAGTACCGTGGCGAGTACAGAGTCAAGAATGCTTACTCAACAGCAACATTGTGATTTGATGCCTTTCATGCAGTACTTCGACTACAGGAGCCCAGGTGTCAGTGATGCCATCAGCTGAGTAAGTGGCGTTTGCGACGGGCAGCCACCTCGCTGATGGAACGCGAAATGTCAGTTTGGTGACATAAACCCAAGCTACCATGCGGTCGAGCGCCACCGAAACTCTGTGGCGCTGACAAGAAGTGAGCAGAACCCACATCGACCTTAAACCTCTACCCTCGGAGACTGGCTGGAGTGTCAGAAGTTGGCACTTGCAGAGCAGCCTCAGATCGGTAGATCCATTTCGAAGCCCGGAACCACCAGAGCGAGCTGACACCTCATAGATCAGCAGCTTCACCTAGTTCTTGAAGCTATTCTATGCGGCTAGAGTACGTCAACCGTACATTTGACTGGTGACTACATCAGAGACTGCACCGGCCAAATGAATGCCGGACATTTGCCACACCGGACATTTGCCACACTTGCCCCTTCGCCAGGCAGCTTGAGTAGCGATCCCTCGTAATACTTCTGTCCGCTTTCAAACCGCCGTCTCCACATCTTACTCGATACAACAAGTACGCAGGGGACCTTCTTCTTCGACATCTTGGCGAAATACAGAGCTTCTTTTCCGAAATCGAAATATTTATAACTTTTGGGAAACGAAAGCAATGCCGACGATTATGTCAGTATGTAATTAGTTTTTCCAATTATATATATATAGATCCCTCTGTTTGTACGGTAGCTTCCTTTCACGCTTACTGATTGCGATAGAAACAGTCCATCGCCATGGGAGCAACAAGAAAGGAACGATGTAAAGAGAATGCTAATGTACGCTAATCGTTTCTTTTTGATCACTGCATTTGTGCCTACTTCAATTACTACAGCCCGCATCTCGTGGTCGTGCGGTAGCGTTCTCGCTTCCCACGCCCGGGTTCCCGGGTTCGATTCACGGCGGGGTCAGGGATTTTCTCTGCCTCGTGATTGCTGGGTGTTGTGTGCTGTCCTTAGGTTAGTTAGGTTTAAGTAGTTCTAAGTTCTAGGGGACTTATGACCACAGCAGTTGAGTCCCATAGTGCTCAGAGCCATTTGATTTCAATTACTACAACTTCATGTCCAAAAGACAACAAGGAAAGAAGAAATGGGCATGTGAATGTTCGAAAAGAAGAACGACATACTCCATATTAATTTACTCTCTAGAATCCGATATCCCTTGCAGCGAAACATTAGTTAATAAAGTGTAGCGGGACAATGTTCAAAACACGATTGTAAGTACGTTCATAAACAGAGATAAGAACATCTATGATTGACATGTCATCTAAAGTCGTCGTACAATTTTAAAATGTTAGAAATAAGGAAATGAAGTAATACAGAATGCTATGATTGTAACGTACGTTGTTGTTCTACATTGTCTAGCTCTGGCATTTACCGGTTCACAGAGAAAGCATCCTAGGTTTTGGAGGAAAAGCCGTAATTGTAATGATATTCATAACAACAGAAACAAGAAGCACAACTTAAGGAAAAATAATGTAATGTGTGTTCCAGCTCACAAGCGACATTGAGGCAGGTAGTTCCTGTGGACAGAGGTTATATTAGACAACCGCAATAAATTAATAACTGGCTCTTTTTACCGACCCATAGTCTCAGATGAAACAGTTGCTGAACATTTCAAAGAAAACTCGAGTCTCATCGCAAATCGGTACCCTATTCATACAATTGTAGTTGGCAGTGACTTGAATCTATCTTCCATACGTTGAAAAAAATACATTTTCAGACCCTATTGTAGATAGAAAACAACTTCCGTAATTGTTCTAAATGCTTTTTTTTAAATTATTTTGAACAATTAGTTCACGAGGCCATTCAAATTGTAAATGGCTACGAAAACACACTTGACCTCTTAGCCACAAATAATCCTGAGCGTCACGACAGATACAGGGATTAGTGAACACACAGTCGTAGCGTGGCTCAATTCAGTAACAGAGAAATTCACCAAAACTAAACGCGAAATATTTCTATTTATAAAATCAACTGAAAATTCGGTTGACTACTTTCTAAGAGACAGTCTCCAATCCTTTCAAACTATGTAAGTGAAGACAATATATGGCTTAAGTTCAAAGAAATAGTATCAACAACACTCGAGAGATTCATAACAAATAAATTAATAACAGACTGAACTGATTCCCCATGGTACACAAAACACGACAGAAGGCTGCTGCAGGAGCACCGAAAAAGGCACGTATAATTTAGATGAGCGCAAAATCTCCAAGATTGGCGAAGCTTTACTACTGAGGCTCGAAATTTGATGCGGATTTCCATGCGAGATCCATTTTATAGTTTCCACAACGAAACTCTCTCTAGAAACGTTGCGGAAAATCCATAGAGATACTGGTCCTATGTTAAGTAAACCAGTGAAAAGGCTCAGTAAGCACCTTTACTGCGGGTCGAGCGGCGATTGAGGCGGAGGAGGAGGAGGAGGGGAGACAAGGGATCCAACCCTTCAGAGGAGGTAAAATCGTGGCAAATGTCCGCCGTGGCAAATGTCCGCAAACCGGCCAAATATACGACGCTGAAGAAATGAGCTGAAGGAATGATGCTCTCGGCTGAGCTCCTATTACTGGTAATCCTTCCAGTACTTGAATAATGATAACTGAAACCAACATCCGTATTGTAATCCAACGTCGTTTATTCAAAACATGCTACCAGTTTCGACTCCGAAAAACGGTCTTCTTCAGGCGCTGTAAATCGGAATACATGTAGCATGACAATACTGTATGGGCTTACTGATAACAAATTTCGCTGTTTGTGACTAAAATGGGGATAAACCACGTCATATAGTAGAGTTGTTTGTTTCGATCATCATTATTCAATCAGCCGGCCGCGGTGACCGTGCGGTTCTAGGCGCTGCAGTCCGGAACCGCGGGATTCTTACGGTCGCAGGTTCGAATCCTCCCTCGGGCATGGATGTGTGTGATGTCCTTAGGTTAGTTAGGTTTAAGTAGTTCTAAGTTCTAGGGGACTGATGACCTAAGATGTTAAGTCCCATAGTGCTCAGAGCCGTTTGAACCATTTTTCATTATTCAATCATTTCACGTCCGAGCTGTTGTCCCACTGTCTCTGGTGGATTACCAGAGGTAATCTTTGCAGCCAGTGGTTCACAGCCGCACAACAGGCCACAGCAGTTTACCCATCCTACCACCACTCCACACCGAACCCAATGATATTGTGCGGTTCGGCCCCCAATCAATGGAGCTCCCCCCTCCCCCCCCCCCCCCCTCGCCGGTTCACCGGAAACCCCTCATACCAGACGAGTGTAACCCTAAATGTTTGTGTGGTAAACTATGGTCGTGTACGCGTAAATGGAACTGTTTGAGCAGCAATCGCCGACATAGTGTAACTGAGATGGAATAAGGGAATCCAGCCCGCATTATCCGAGGTTGATGGAAGATCGCCTTAAAAACCATCCATAAACTATCCGGGACATTGGACCTCGACACTAATCCGCCAGGCGTATTCGTGTCGGGGACCGACACGCCTACCCATTCGGGAATCAGCGCGTTACGCCACATTGTTATAATACTGAATTATTACGTCTTGCTGGCTGGCAGGGTACAGATTATTTTCCCGCACCGGTGGAAAGTTGGGGGGGGGGGGGGGGAATAGGTCATTTTCCCCGTCCCTCATTGGATACGCCTTTGGTGAACACGGCAATAGACACATTCGGCAAGAGTTCAGTTCAAAATGGCGTCCAGTGTTCTAGATTTTGTTTCATCGTCGTTTGCCTCAATCACTTGGGACGACTGAGAAGGACACGGGCTGTTTATTCTTTCGTCTTTCATGAGTTTATGTTCGTGTTGCGTCTGCCCTCGGCGATGACGTAGCATTACACCGACAGTCTTCGTTCGTTTTCTTCTGAGAGTGTGACATTTAGCTATGACTGTGCCATGTTACGTAATATACACACATAATGACACAGGAGGTAAACATACTTACGCATATCATATTTAGGTCGGTTTGTATCCTATGGTATGGCAGCTGTTCGATGGATAGTACACAGCAAGCGGACCAAAGCGGCAAGGCAACTCGTACTCAATAGGACAACGATTCCTCTCTCTCTCTTCCCCCCCCCCCCCCCCCCCACTCCACATCGGCCATTCAGATTTTGGTTTCAGACGTGAACCAGGACATAATGGCTCCTTTGGAAAGGACAGTGCCGACTTTCTTCTCTATCAAATACGAATCCGAGTTTGCGCTTTGTCGTTAATGACCTCGTTGTTAAAGGCACGTTTAATCATATTTTTCCTTTATATTTCTTTCGACATTTAGCCGCTCAATATCGTCGATATCATTGTTCTCTGGAATAATGAGAGATACTATGTTATCAAGAACAATCGTTATTCCCTAGAAACATGAAAATTATCTAAAAGTTACATGCGAAAAATAACAGAAGGCGAATCAGCGAGTGGTGAGGGAAAGTGTGGCAAACATCACATCACTCTCTTGGACGTTTGCTATCTAAACACTGAAAAAGTGTGCTTATTGAAATTCTTCGTAATTTATTCCCACCCAGATAGTAGAGTTACTAACTACTTTTGTAATTTATTCGATGCTTGACCGCGCAAAACCGGATTACAGGTAAACGACATTGAGATTTATTTTCTTACCAGACTATTTACATCTTTATCATGATGACGAGTCATGGGTTTCCTATTTAGATATATACTGGTTACACAAGCCATACTTTTTTCTCTTTCGTTTTTCTTTAATTATTAACTGTGGCTACTCATTACCTTTCATCTCCTGTTTCTTAAGGACATCAATAACGTTTATGATAATTGAGTTAAGAATGAATTCAAAACTGCATCTCTGGCGAGATTATGAAAATCATAGGAAGTACTTATTTAATTATAGTTTTCTAGGAGGAATACTGGTCGGTATAAAAACCAATCACATCACATATAATAATAGTACATAAAAAATGAAACAACATTGCCCTTAAAAACTAGTGTTAAGTGACATCCTACACACCAGGAAACGCACAACTAATTCTTTTATAAAATTTACCGAAGATAAGATATCAAGCATTATATTATTCATAGATAGTACTTCACCGTGATTTGCAGAATGATGATGTAGATCTGGAGAGATTATTGTACTACTACAGAGAGAATGAATCGTATAGCATTGTCGGCTGGGAGACCCCGACGGGTGGGTTGAGCCGCCTAAGCGATGGGGGTTTTCCTCCCCTATGCTCTATGGCCCCTTTCGTTCTGATGTGTAAGATTTACGTCACAGATACAAGGGTATCTGCTTGAGTGTGGTTGACTTTAATGGATGTGTGTACTGCGCGCTGTCCTGTTTGTAATGTATGGTAACAGCAGAAGGGAGAGGAGGAAATCCGATGCCGCCACATAATCTATGCCTCTAGAATAGCACCAAAGGGACCGTTATGTTTAATGTCCCCTCTCGAAGCACGGTTCACCATTATCAGTTTCAGATGCCCTCACCCCATGACGGAGTCCAGACACGTATGGAATTTCATCCGTGACAAACCTATTGGCTCACGGTCAGGAACTTAACACCGGCACCACTCCTCCCTTTGCAGATCAAATACGGGATGTGAAAATTCCGTCCGCCACGAGGATTCGAACCGGGTACTTTCGAGCCCAGCACCACCGCAAAGACATGCGTTTAGCGACCTCGTTTACGGAGGCGGGCAACTCTACAGGTGTCACTGTATACCTCATTTAAGGAGCAGGTGAATGAAATACATCTACATGAATACTAAACAAGCCATCGTACGATATGGCTACCGGTACATAGTGAAGCAGAACAATTTCTCCAAGAATCACCTAGTTATCACGCAAGAAATATATTAGGGGCATATTAGGACAGAAGTTTCACAATTTCGCAGTAGCCCACGACGTATCATGCAATTCATCTACGAGAGTTTTCTATTTTTTCCCTCAATCTACCTGGTTAAAGTTTCCAAGCAACGAAAATTATTCAGTAACTGGTCCTTTTTAAAGTCATGCTCTTAGCGAGCGATTCTCTTTTCATTAGTAATACGGCTGAAAGGAATGGAAAGGAAGTACAGGGCATTGCGGCAATACAACTGCGACATTTGAAAATTTGTGTTGGACCAGAACTCGAACCAGTATGCTCGGTTTCTCTATAACTGTTCCCTTAACCGCCTCGGACATCGGGACACGCTTCCCGTGAGACCGATATTCCCAACTTCCCGCTCGCCGCACCGCTACAACCCTCGCCCATTAATCCAATGCTCGCAGATTTCTGATTCCCGTAGGAGTTCTGATGGTGGCTGTGCATCCTCACTGAAATTGTTCATCAAACAGCCGTCGTGAGCATAGAATTATTTCTTTCACCTCAACTGTTCATCTCCCAGCTGCGAGCGGTGTCTGTTCTGTTGGACATATCTATAATAACCAGACACGAAAAACGCAAGTTAGGTTTCTGTTGGCCCACTAAAAGAAAAGTTCCAGGCAGATTAACTAGCCGTTATTGTTCTCTGCCAAACTCGCTGCGAAACCACAGTTAGACAATTAAATGCAACGCAGCAGTAAATAAAGGTATGAAAGAAGCCGGGATACCATAATACCAAATCTAAGAAAAATGGTTTTAGGCAGAAAATTCACGAATGGACACAACTAGAACCAACGCTGGGTGGCTAGGAAATAAATGCAGTATGTGAGAATTAAATGTCAGATAGTAGGTAAAGATGTTAAGAAATACCTTCAACGAAGCGTTTTGTACAGGGTGTTTCAGTAGAAATGGTAAATGTTTTAGGAGGTGGTAATATAGACGAATTGCAACAAAAATGCCATATAAAATGTGTCCAATTTTTTTTGAGTACGAGATACAGTTGAGTTCCACGATTTTCGTATTGTGTGTCGGCACACCGGTTGATTTGGCTGTATTTATCGAATGCCAGCAGCAGAGTATTGATCTTCAGGTTGTGAAGTTGTGCCGGCCGCGGTGGTCTAGCGGTTCTAGGCGCGCAGTCCAGAACCGCGCGACTGCTACGGTCGCAGGTTCGAATCCTGCCTCGGGCATGGATGTGTGTGATGTCCTTAGGTTAGTTAGGTTTAAGTAGTTCTAAATTCTAGGGGACTGATGACCACTGTAGTTAAGTCCCATAGTGCTCAGAGCCACTTGACCCATTTTTTTTTATTTTTTTTTGTGAAGTTGTGCTTTTGTTTAAGCTGAAGTTTTCATTGTGGTTTGTTGGCCAAGTCTATTGTACTGTAGCGTGTAAACATATTTACATATGAGATACTGACAGAATTGAAACTGTGAGGGCGGGTCAGGAGTCGTGCTTGGGTAGCTCAGTCCACAGAGCTCTTGCTCGCGAAAGGCAGATGTCCCGAGTTCGAATGTCGGCCTGGCACAAAGTTTTAACCTGCCAGGAAGTTTCACTTCCGCGCACACTCCGCTGCAGAGTGAAAATCTCATTCTGGATATTCACACATGCTGAGTCTTCCGCAGCTCGTGGTCCAGTGGGTAGCGTGCTGCCTCTGGATGATGGGGTCCGATTCCCGGGCGGGTTGGGGGTTTTGTCTTCCCAGAGACTGGGTGTTAGTGTTGTCCATGTCGTTTGATGATCATCATCTTCATCATTTGTGACAGCGTCTAGATTGGATTGTGAAAAAAACGTACTGTGTAAGAATTAGGACTTTGCATGGGCGCTGATAACCGCGGAGCTGAGCGCCGCACAAACCAAACACCATCATCACATGCTGAGTAGGCCGATATGGTATTTGTGTATGGGTTTTATAATGGAATCGCTGCTCGTGCTTGTAGAGAACACGGCATACGACTGCCTAACCAGAGACTATCAGATTCAAGTGTGTTTACTCGTGCGTTCAATACACTGCGTGACAGAGGTACAGCGCAGCAGTCTACATCTACATCTACATCTACATCTACATTGATACTCCGCAAGCCACCCAACGGTGTGTGGCGGAGGGCACTTTACGTGCCACTGTCATTACCTCCCTTTCCTGTTCCAGTCGCGTATGGTTCGCGGGAAGAACGACTGTCTGAAAGCCTCCGTGCGCGCTCTAATCTCTCTAATTTTACATTCGTGATCTCCTCGGGAGGTATAAGTAGGGGGAAGCAATATATTCGATACCTCATCCAGAAACGCACCCTCTCGAAACCCGGCGAGCAAGTTACACCGCGATGCAGAGCGCCTCTCTTGCAGAGTCTGCCACTTGAGTTTATTAGACATCTCCGTAACGCTATCACGGTTACCAAATAACCCGGTAACGAAACGCGCCGCTCTTCTTTGGATCTTCTCTATCTCTTCCGTCAATCCGACCTGGTACGGATCCCACACTGATGAGCAATACTCAAGTATAGGTCGAACGAGTGTTTTGTAAGCCACCTCCTTTGTTGATGGACTACATTTTCTAAGCACTCTCCCAATGAATCTCAACCTGGTACCCGCCTTACCAACAATTAATTTTATATAATCATTCCACTTCAAATCATTCCGCACGCATACTCCCAGATATTTTACAGACGTAACTGCTACCAGTGTTTGTTCCGCTATCATATAATCATACAATAAAGGATCCTTCTTTCTATGTATTCGCAATACATTACATTTGTCTACGTTAAGGGTCAGTTGCCACTCCCTGCACCAAGTGCCTATCCGCTGCAGATCTTCCTGCATTTCGCTACAATTTTCTAATGCTGCAACTTCTCTGTATACTACAGCATCATCCGCGAAAAGCCGCATCGAACTTCCGACACTATCTACTAGGTCATTTATATATATTGTGAAAAGCAATGGTCCCATAACACTCCCCTGTGGCACGCCAGAGGTTACTTTAACGTCTGTAGACGTCTCTCCATTGATAACAACATGCTGTGTTCTGTTTGCTAAAAACTCTTCAATCCAGCCACACAGCTGGTCTGATATTCCGTAGGCTCTTACTTTGTTTATCAGGCGACAGTGCGGAACTGTATCGAACGCCTTCCGGAAGTCAAGAAAAATAGCATCTACCTGGGAGCCTGTATCTAATATTTTCTGGGTCTCATGAACAAATAAGGCGAGTTGGGTCTCACACGATCGCTGTTTCCGGAATCCATGTTGATTCCTACATAGTAGATTCTGGGTTTCCAGAAATGACATGATACGCGAGCAAAAAACATGTTCTAAAATTCTACAAGAGATCGACGTAAGAGATATAGGTCTATAGTTTTGCGCATCTGCTCGACGACCCTTCTTGAAGGGTCATATTGCATCTGAACGTTTACATGAACAGACTGTAGTAGAAGACACCATTAAGTCGGTAGAGCGTGGTCCTTCAAAAAGCACGTGTAGAATTTTGTGCACTTATCGGTGTTCCACATACAACGTCGGACATCACGTATGCATGGGTTCCAACCATATCATTTACGGTTCATTCAACACCTTAGAGCAGGAGATGAAGATAGTCGATTGGAATTTTGTCATTGGATTCTTGAAAATCGCCAGGTAATCCCATTTTTACCCTTCACAGATGAAGTCACTTTCATTCGTGGTGGCATCAATAACATTCGTAATACTGGTAATTCACATCAGTGGTCTGAAGGAAACCTATGGACATTGTGGAAACACATTTTCAAGAACGCTACTCTGTGAATGTGTGGCGCGGTTTGATAGACAATCAGTGATTGGGCCTGTTGTATTACTACATCGTCTTACAGGAACCCGTTACCTACACTTTTTTGAAAACGGGCTTCCAGCACTATTGTAAGATGTTCCTTTGTCTACAGGAATACGTATGTTCGTACAGCATGATGGGGTTCCTGCACTTTGTAGTCGTCAGGTGACACATAATCTAAACCTATCATTCCCCGGAAGACGTATTGGTAGATAGTGGCACGTTTATTGGCAAGCAAGGTCTCTGGACCTCTTTGCATTTTTGCCTGTAAGGATGATTGAAAGGCGAAATCTACAAAGGAAAATTACCACAAAAGCAGATTTGATAGTTCGGATTATAGTAGTATAGCCCTAATAAAAGAACGCAAAGGTGACCTTAGAAGAGCTACACGTGGTGTTACCAAGAGAAGTCAAAAGTGCTTTGAAGTCGGCCGTGAAATTTTTGAAAATCAACTGTGAACGTCCTCGTTTGCCGTTGCTTTAAGTCTGCCTGGGTTACGTACTAACAGCTGTATCTCTGTACGCAGTGAAAATTGGACACATGTTTTATGGTATTTTTATTGCAATTCGTCTATACTTCTACTTCCTAAAATATTTACCATTCTTCCTGAAACACCCTGTAGTGGCTTAGACAGGTATACGTACACATCACGCGAGGTATATCGAAATTATGATTTCCGTCCAAATATCATCAACATTTGGGACAGTATTCTTTCTGAACGAATACATTTAAAATAAAATTATTGAATACAATGTCAGGTTGGTCAGATATTTCGACTTCAAACTGAGACGCCATTTCCATACTGATATTCCTTGCGCAACTATGGCTCAGTAAATCGTTATTGTTGTGGTCTTCAGTCCTGAGACTGGTTTGATGCAGCTCTCCATGCTAATCTACCCTGTGCAAGCTCCTTCATCTTCCAGTACCTACTGCAACCTACATCCTTTTGAATCTGCTTAGTGTATTCATCTCTTGGTCTCCCTCTACGATTTTTACCCTCCACGCTGCCCTCCAATGCTAAATTTGTGATCCGTTGATGCCTCAGGGCATGTCCTACCAACCGATACCTTCTTCTAGTCAAGTTGTGCCACAAACTTCTCTTCTCCCTAATCCTATTCAATACCTCCTCATTAGTTACGTGATCTACCCACCTAATCTTCAACATTCTTCTGTAGCACCACATTTCGAAAGCTTCTATTCTTTTCTTGTCCGAACTATTTATTGTCCATGTTTCACTTCCGTACATGGCTACACTCCATACAAATACTTTCAGAAACGACTTCCTGACACTTAAATCTATACTCGATGTTAACAAATTTCTCTTCTTCAGAAACGCTTTCCTTGCCATTGCCAGTCTACATCTTATATCCTCTCTACTTCGACCATCATCAGTTATTTTGCTCCCCAAATAGCAAAACTGCTTTACTACTTTAAGTGTCTCATTTCCTAATCTAATTCCCTCAGCATCACCCGACTTAATTCGACTACATTCCATTATCCTCGTTTTGCTGTTGTTGATGTTCATCTTATATCCTCCTTTCAAGACACTGTCCATTTCATTCAACTGGTCTTCCAAGTCCTTTGCTGTCTCTGACAGAATTACAATGTCATCGGCGAACCTCAAAGTTTTTATTTCTTCTCCCTGGATTTTAATCGTTATGTACATAAATGTCGATATTTTGGTTGTTTTCGTCGATATCGTGTCACATTTGCCACATTTAACATTTCTCTTGCGAGTAAGAAGTTACCTGTATCGCGGACGGAAAGACTTTGAGAACTGCAAGTGACGCCGCGTTAGAGAGACGAGACGAGCCGCGGCTTGGCTCGGCTGGCGATTTGCGCTCTCGCCGCGGCATGGCGCCCCGGGCTGTACGCCGCCGGCCGGGTCTTCCCTTCCCCGCTGCAAATTAATGGGAAAACTTCCGAGCAGGCTCTCTAAAGAAGCTTAAAGTTGATCAAGTGTTTGATAAAAATGGATTACGCTCTACTTTTGCGCTCCTTTACCTCCTCCGAAATTGATTTCCCCGCACATTAAGAGCGTTTTAGCTTGCGGAGGGGAACGACTGCTGCTCAAGTTTCTCTTATTACGGTTGATCAGTTCGCCGCGTAGGTACTGGTAGGATGGCCGCGTAATCTTTTCTCCACCCTCAGCAAGCGTAAGGGTACAGTCTGATGGAGGACACCGTGTCATCAGGGCATACACATTCCGTTAGATAACTTCACTGTAACAAGGGTTACAAAATGCTATGTTTGTGTCAGACTCACAGGTGAAATACATCTTGAAGTAAGACGAATTTACTCTATAGACTTTGTTTCTTCTTTTCGTTTACCAAGTTAAGTTTCGCCTTTTCTTTAGGTGCCTTACTCATCTGTGTAACGGCTGTACGGATCCACCAAAAGCTCAAATGTTGAAATGTGTGTCAATTCCTAAGGGATCAAACTGCTGAGGTCATCGGACCCTAGACTTACACACTGCTTAAAGTAACCATCTATGAACAACACACACACACACACACACACACACACACACACACACGCCCGAGGGAGGACGCGAAGTCGGCCGGAGTGACCAAGCAGTTGTAGGCGCTACACTCTGGAACCGCGCGACCGCTGCGGTCGCAGGTTCGAATCCTGCCTCGGGCATGGATGTGCGTGATGTCCTTAGGTTAGTTAGGTTTAAGTAGTTCTAAGTTCTAGGGGACTAATGACCTCAGAAGTTAAGTCTCATAGTGCTCAGAGCCATTTGAACCATTTTTTCAGGACCGAACCTCCGGAGCAAGGACCAAAAGCTGTTATAATATATATATTCACCACGAAACTAGTTTAGTTCCGATCAAGCTACCCTCTTCACATCTCATGTTCACATTTCATCAGGTTAAAGGAGAGTTATCTGGTGTCAAAGCATACTTGCAGCATTGACATGAGAAAGGTAGTAACTGCCATTAAGAAAACTTTTCAGGGGAACCAAGAAACGAATTCATTGATTCTTTTCCATTAACTTTAGTACAGATAATGCTTGGAATAGAATGGATACAAATGTTCAAATGTGTGTGAAATCTTATGGGACTTAACTGCTAAGGCCATCAGTACCTAAGCTTACACACTACTTAACCTAAATTATCCTGAGGACTATCACACACACCCATGCCCGAGGGAGGACTCGAACCTCCGCCGGGACCAGCCGCACAGTCCATGACTGCAGCGCCTAGACCGCTCAGCTAATCCCGCGCGGCAGAATGGATACACTCATGTTTTGTGTTACATACGACAGGTGAAAAAATTAGCACTTCTTGTTCTTGAAACCCCACTTTCTGTATACAAAACATATAAAATCGCTCCTTACCCGAACTCTGAATCACTGTTGTATGTATTTTATGCAAAATGTTTTCTGTAAATGCATGATACTTTTCATCAAGGAAGTTTAACATAGATTACAAGTCTTCTCCTTACATGGGGGATGACTGGTCGACTTTCAAGTCGTTGCAAGTACTGCAAAGTAGTGAGTGAACTGAATGACTGTCCTTCCTTACAGATTCTTTGCCCCGTCCACGTTTAAATGCCATTCAAGGGCTCTCTTGTTTCTACTACAGGATAATAGTTTCTTGCAGTCCAGTCCAGCTGAATGAACTGATTTTTGAAGGCGTTGTGTTCAAAAGCAAGAAAAATTCTGCAGAAAAGTCATAGAGGTCTTGATTGTTATTAGATTAGTCCCTATATCTTTAGCACTTCGAATCATCTGCTATCTCTTCTGCAATCATGTTCTTTCAGTTTTTTTCTTTCTTTTCTGATTCCCTAACACAAGGCTTGTAGGAATGTCCTGAAACTAGAAATTTCAAACCAGGAGAATAAGAATAATTCTTTGCACAAAAATTTATTATAATCCCAATGGTCAGGATGAATAGGGTACTGAAATGAAAGATTGCTCTATTCAGACCTAGTTTATTACCAATCCCACACGTGCATTCCCAGAATTGGTGTACAGACAATCGGAAAAGAGAAAAAAACGAAACAAAAAACATTGTGATATATGATGCAGATAGTTGGTCATGTTATTAAAGGGAAAGGGTGGGGGGTTATGCTAAAACGATGCCTCCCTCAGGGTAATAGCAACAACGCTTTCTGACTATAATGGAATTACTGAGAGAGATTATGGACAGCTAACTGAACGTCAATACGATGAGATATGTGGAGAGTTGGGTAGGTGCTCAACTTCAAAGGCCGGCGTAATCTCGCGCCGAGACGTGCAGAGAATCACGGCTGGCGCGCCGAAAGAGCCAAGACTGTACTCTGCGGTGGCTGTCCGCCAATTTGTCGAACGTACAATTAACCTCGGCCGAACTGCTCAGACCGTCCTCCATGGCGGACTTCTACCGAATACCACGAAAATCTCTCCTCTCTTCCCTCCTCGACACCAAATCCTCGGGAAGTCGCCAAAAATAGTCTAATCCAATGGCAAAGCTGCCTGCTCAAAATGCAGGAATGGCGTACTTATAACACCGCACCTGAGCTGCGCCTAGACACAGCATAGTGGTATTCCTTCAATGAGAAAGTTTTCGGCTAAAAATCTATGCTCGGCCCCGCTAAACTTGGTGCCAAATAAACGTATGTGTGTTCCACACCTGCGGTGGATAATGTTTACATTCCCAGAGAAAATCATAAAGCTCTGTCGCTCACACACCTGAGGTGGACATACGCCTCCAGAAAGTAGGCCGCAGGCCGTTGTCCTCCTGAAGGCCGGGCCGCTATCGTCGGCCGTTTGTATGGCGAGATGCCATCGCCTGCGCCCACAGGAAAAGTGGTCACGCTGTTGCAGAAGCCCGGATGCTTTCCTGCAAGAGCCTATGGTTGTTCTTTTTTTTTCTCTTCTGCCGCCCTGACCACGTATCTCTACCGTCCTCATCGACGCAGAAAGAAATCTAGTTCCACAAATATTACTGCTAGCGGCAAACAAACTCAGGAGAGCCACACTTATAATTACTCGTCCCGATGGCTCGCTACGCAACTTAGATGCATGTAACGCCTCAGCAGGGACTACGTAATTAACAAGGGATGACAGATGTCGTGCCCATGGGATCGCCGCCTTTCAAGGTAAATGATGACCTCTATCACAACGAACACTTCTTGTTACCAATGCATCTAGACACGCTCTATCGTCGATACAGTGTAAAATGAGATATTACCTTGTCGCCGACAGCTCTCTACATACAACTTACGCTACAGCTCCTACATTTTCAGCTAAGTTTGATTGTATCTAGACATACCACCTTCTCTTTTCCATCGGCATTGTCACACACTACATTCTCGACCCAAGACCTAAAAAGGGGAATTTTTGGCAGTTACAT
This sequence comes from Schistocerca serialis cubense, assembly GCF_023864345.2. NCBI lineage: Eukaryota > Metazoa > Arthropoda > Insecta > Orthoptera > Acrididae > Schistocerca > Schistocerca serialis. Next base: position 504,737,473 of record NC_064643.1, on the reverse strand, counting down.
TTCATGCCACCGCCCCATTTGTTATCAGCTGGAGCATCTGTCACGTATATATCCATATACTATCTTATACATTTTGCATCAGCCATTGCTGCAGCATGTAACAAAAATTTTTCAGTATCGCATTTTCATCGCCATGCTTATGAGGAATTTCGCCTTCCACCAAATAATACTCGTGGGAGGGGACTCTGTAACCATTTCCTGGTCATACCTCAGTGCTTTCCTGTTTCCAGTAGCTAGTGAGGGGGTGATGGTCTTTCCATAATTCTCCTAACTGTTCTGGGACTATAAGGCGGATTTCAAAGGTGAGCCGGCCGCGGTGGCCGAGCGGTTCTAGGTGCTGCAGTCCTGAACCGTGCGACTGCTACGGTCGCAGGTTCGAATCCTGCCTCGGGCATGGATGTGTGTGATGTCCTTAGGTTAGTTAGGTTTAAGTAGTCCTAAGTTCTAGGCTACTGATGACCTCAGATGTCAAGTCCCATAGTGCTCAGAGCCATATGAACCATTTTTTCAAAGGTGAGTAATTTTTCACATGGTGGCCAATATTTTCTAGCCCATGGTGGAAGGACGACGGTTAAATCCCGCGTCCGGCCATCCTGATTTAGGTTTTCCGTGATTTACCTAAATCACTCCAGGCAAATGCCGGGATGGTTCCTCTGAAAGGGCACGGCCGACTTCCTTCCCCATCCTTCCCTAATCCGATGAGACCGATGACCACACTGTCTGGTCTCCTTCCCCAAACCAACCAACCAACCCATGGTGGAGACACACTTTTGACGGTGCTAGCAAGAAGCAGTAACCTCTGCAAAAGTTCTATTACTGGGTGCAACGACCGGCCAATGAAAGTGCCTACATTTTGCTCTGGAAGCTAACTGGCTCAAAGGCTTTGATTTCGAAAACAAATTCTTGGAACAGTGTGAAGTTCGCGAAATCGAGTAATCAGCCGACGGTTCTCATGAGGTGTAAAGTTATAAGGCCACGGAGGTGAGGGTAGTGTTTTTGCAGTGTGTTCCAGATGCTAGGAGTACGTGATCTTTGATGAGTCAAATGATTTCTTGCATCCGGATAGAGTGTTGTACCTAGAGGGTAGTATACCTAGGAATACATAATGGTTGTTGGTCTGTATTTTAGTCTATGACTGATTAATCATATGAAAGAACGCGCACCAGAGACCACCATAGGCCGTTTCTGTTATTTTCTACAGTTATTTTGTTGTTAGATATGAGGTTTCGTGCATCATTTGTAAATATATCGCGTTCTGCATATTTAGATACTGTATAACACAGTGAAGATATTTAGAACATATTTATAATTCTCCGGGTACAGAATTTTACATTGAGTAAAATGCTATAATTTTTGGAACCATTTTTACAAAATTCGGACAGTTAAGGCATACTTATTCGGTAGTTCACCTTCTCGCGCCTTGAAACAGGTGTTTTACTATGGAACATATGACGCTTGCAAATGAAATGAGTGTGTTAACAATTTTACCTGTCTTGAAAATGGAAATTTGTGTTAGTTTCCAACAGCCTCTATTTCAAAATGTATTTAGCTTGTAACTGATTTCTGATAATACTTTTGCTTGATTTGATTTCACTCACTGACTATTCGTGTGTTGTAGGGTAATTGTATAACAGATAAACGATTTAATACAGTACTAAAAAAATGTTCTCAATTGCAGCGCTTTTAATCTCAATAGAGTATTTGTTCATAGGTACTTGACCATTTTGTAGCTTCGAACACGTATTCACGTTAGCCAAAACCTTAGTTTTCCGGAATAAAGTTTGTAATTTCAGAAAGAAGACGACGGGGCTTTAGAAGTGAACGCGATCATTTAAGAATTGAATATGAGTGCATTAAACTTCTATTACAGGTCTGGTTGGAAACGAATGCTTTACAAGTGAATGCGATAATTTAAAAACTGAATATGAGAATACATTAAACTTCATTTACAGAGAAAAATGTCTGTACAGTGCACCAGCGCAATACACTCTCCTAGTGAATACTTAGATGACTAGAATGTGTGGCCATGCGGTTCTAGGCGCTGTAGTCCGGAACCGCGCGACTGCTACGGTCGCAGGTTCGAATCCTGCCTCGGGCATGGATGTGTGTGATGTCCTTAGGTTAGTTAGGTTGTTGTTGGTTGTTTTTGGGGAAGGAGACCAGACAGCGAGGTCATCGGTCTCATCGGATTAGGGAAGGACGGGGAAGGAAGTCGGCCGTGCCTTTTGAAAGGAACCATCCCGGCATTTGCCTGGAGAGATTTAGAGAAATCACGGAAAACCTGAATCACGATGGCCGGAAGAGGGATTGAACCGTCGTCCTCCCGAATGCGAGTCCAGTGTCTAACCACTGCGGCACCTCGCTCGGTGGTTAGTTAGGTTTAAGTAGTTCTAAGTTCTAGGGGACTGATGACCTCAGATGTTAAGTCCCACAGTGCACAGAGCCATTTGAACAACTTTGAACTAGAGTGTGCCTTTCCGTTGGCGGGCGTGGATTTATGTTTGAGTCATTTCTAGTTTTCTAGGCGACTGTTGCAGTTTACCTCCAGGTAGGAGCGACCTTAAGCTAAGGTGTGGAGGTGAGTAGCTAGCTGCTCGGTAGTGCTTAGTGAACGAAACGAACTGCAAATAAATTGAACTTCTTGATGAAACTGGAGAGTCATGTTTGTGTGTGACGTTCTTACCTGTGTGCTTTGAACTCTATTGCTATTTTGTTGTTGTGGATTTAATTGACGAAATTTGATAGGCGTCAGCAGGAGCGATGTAAATATACCACGCCACTGGTAGGATATCGGAATCTTTGCGTAGGCTTGTTAGATAGCTACAGGGCATCTGATGTTCGAGTCAAAGCGATGCTGGCGGTCCTTATTTAGATTGACTTCCTTCGTGTATCAGCGTAGAGAATTAATCCAGGTTCGCAAGTGAAGGATTCCGTGCGTATATGGGGAACAATGCGTACCATAATGTATGTAGCGTGCCGCTATTCGCCGAGAATGAATGTAGTCCAGCCGATGCCGTGGGTCTGCTCGATGCCTCGGAAGCCCTGAGGATGAACGAAAGGATCATTTAAAGTTTCATGATTTCAACCTGCTGGTTCAATAATCTCACCTAAAAATAAGAATTTGTCAGTAGCCTTTCCCGCATCTGGTGAGTGATCAGATATTAATTGCAGCATCTACGATCTTGTACTTTGCATATACTGAGTCTTTTCCTATGAAACTGGGAGTCTGCCATTGTCAATATTTTCATGAAGTTTCGCAACAGACTAAACTGCTTTTTGACTTTTTCTGCGGAGTATTGCACTGTCATCTACGAATGCCAGGTAATGAATATCCTGGTAATATTTGCAACAGTTATATATAGAACTTTGTAGTTTTCTCTAGTTCCTTTTTCCAGATATGTACATTGAGAATTTTGTTTGTTTCGATCTCTATATGGTATCTCATACTATTTTATATCGTTTAGGTTCTTTGCTAAAATTTTATCGGAAGTTTATGGGATATAATAAACACGACTGAAGAAGCACCCTGGTATCACTGACTGACAGTGCCACAGATTGCTCCTAGAGGTTGTACGTACATATCGACGATGCCCTAGTAAATTACATAAGTACACATGATGATAGAGGTGCAATCCCGCTAAACGCATAGTGAGATGAGTAATAAATGATGTTGCTTACAGTAACTTTTGTTTTAATTTTAATATCTTTTACTGTCGCGGTCGCTACATTCATGCGGGCTACCATCTGTTATCAAACGGCGGCGCATAGAATGTGAGCAAAACCCGAGCCTCATCTGCACTGAGTATCCGATCTTGTAATCAAACCCATCTTTCTGGTGCTAAGTTTTGTACGTCACGTGCATGAAGCCTCGCAGTTGGAAAGCCTAAGTCACTTGCTCTCCTACCAGCCAACCTGACTGACGGAGAGAGTTTTATCCATAGATTGCAGTGATATTGTTACCTTTACTCTTAACTGCTCCCCATCAAAACTAACTGGCTCCTAGTTGTGAGAGTATTATTGAACGAAGATACCCAGAAGTGTGCTGATCCGCATCTATGAATTCTCAATAGAAACTAATTCTCTCTTCTTAAGTAATAGAACCCAGTACGTTGTCCTCGATGTTGAGTGTTCATCGGAAGTGAGGGTATTATCTGGAGTGCCCCAGGGAAGTGTGATAGGTCCGCTATTGTTTTCTATCTACATAAATGATCTTTTGGATAGGGTGGATAGCAATGTGCGGCTCTTTGCTGATGATGCTGTGGTGTACGGGAAGGTGTCGTCGTTGAGTGACTATAGGAGGATACAAGATGACTTGGACAGGACTTTGTGACTGGTGTAAAGAATGGCAGCTGACTCTAAATATAGATAAATGTAAATTAATGCAGATGAATAGGAAAAAGAATCCTGTAATGTTTGAATACTCCATTAGTAGTGTAGCGCTTGACGCAGTCACGTCGATTAAATATTTGGGCGTAACATTTCAGAGCGATATGAAGTGGGACAAGCATGTAATGGCAGTTATGGGGAAGGCAGATAGTCGTCTTCGGTTCATTGGTATAATTTTGGGAAGTTGTGGTTCATCTCTAAAGGAGACCGCTTATAAAACACTAATACGACCTTTTCTTGAGTACTGCTCGAGCGTTTGGGATCCCTATCAGGTCGGATTGAGGGAGGACATAGAAGCAGTTCAGAGGCGGCTGCTAGATTTGTTACTGGTAGGTTTGCTCATCACGCGAGTGTTACGGAAATGCTTCAGGAACTCGGGTGGGGGTCTCTAGAGGAAAGGAGGCGTTCTTTTCATGAATCGCTACTGAGGAAATTTAGAGAACCAGCATTTGAGGCTGACAGCAGTACAATTTTACTGCCACCAGCTTACATTTCGCGGAAAGACCACAAAAATGAGATAAGAGAGGTTAGGGCTCCTACAGCGGCATATAGGCAATCATTTTTCCCTCGTTGTGTTTGGGAGTGGAACAGGGAGAGAAGATGCTAGTTGTGGTACGAGGTACCCTCCGCCACGCACCGTATGGTGGATTGCGGACTATGTATGTAGATGTAGATGTAGACAAGAGCAATCTGTGACGGTCATCATGTAAGAGCGGGCGAGGAATTTTCATCTTACCACACGATTCAGCACAGTAAGGCCTTTGCATCTTTCAGCACATACAAGTCCTGTTAATCAGTAGATATCTCATTTCTACATTTGAGGTTCCGATATTTTCGCCAGGGGGAGGCATTTACACTTCACTTGTGGCAAAGGAAAAACTTAGCACGTACTGCCATAAATGTGAGCATCCTTAAACGTTTATTACACTAGTCACGACCTATGTCTGCAAAAATCAGATTTTCTAATTGAACGTAAGGAAATAAATATGAACATATATCACTAGATACACACCTCAGGAAGAAAAATGGTACGAAAACTTTTGACAGCTGCAAGTTGTAATTATGCAAGCGCCACACCTGTTGTTCTATATTTTACTTCTGACCGTTAAACGCAGTGTGACTTGAATCGATAACAGGATAAAGCAAGCCAGTCAGATAATAACTATGTGCCCTGCCGATTAACGATGATGTCACTAAACGAATTTAATCGAGTAACGTTGCAGCAGCTATAGCTGAAGGGCAAAACTTGCTGCTCAGATGAAAGTGAGCAAAGATCGGCCATGCGTTACACGCCGCGCAAGATCCTTATGCAGACGCTGAACACTGCACTGCATGCGTTCCAGGACGCGAGTGCGAAGCTGGCAACTACGTTTCTGATGAACCAAAACGCAAATGAAGGACATAATATTGCAAGCTAATTTTGACTACGTATCGCGCTGCTTAGCTCTCACTGAACTAAAATTTTCAGTGTATGAGTGGCAAGCTTTAGCAGTCCTCTTCGGCTCGGAGATGCTCAAGTTCCATATAGAGCATAGGGAATTTGTACTAGAGACTGATGATCTCTTCTCAAGAGTTAAATATTTGTCCAAAATCAGCTGTTCACAGGCAAACAAAAGAAAAATTCCTACATTACCTTCAATGTTACCTGTTGTCTTTTACTACTGCATGGTTCTGGTAAAATCATCCACACAAAATACCTCTTTTCTAATTTACCAAAGTCCAAGAATGACTGCAAGTAGAGGCTACGTTTGCTTGCCTTCAACGAGTATCAAACACATGATTTCTGATTAGTGGGCCAAATTTATTTAAATATTAATTAATTAAACTGATGTCCCCTGTAGCTGAGTGGTCAGCGCGACAGAATGTCATTCCTAATGGCTCGGTATCGATTACCGGCTGGGTCGGAGATTTACTCCACTCAGGGACTGGGTGTTGTATTGTCCTAATCATCATCATTTCATCCCCACCGACGCACAAGTCGCCGAAGTGGCGTCAAATCTAAAGAATTGCACCCGGCGAACGGTCTAACCGACGGGAGGCCCCAGTCACATCGCATTTACATTTTTTAATTAAACTGATAACAAGGCGCCACGTCACAGATCATTTGATGATTTAATAAAATACTAGTGCATATATTGGATATACAATAATCAGGATAAATTTTATTGAAACATTGCTATGAGGAGGTGCAAACTGACTGATTTTAAGGGTCCTGACACGGGAGCGGAATATCGCTGTGATATGTAATAACAAAGAATTTAGCAATATTTCAGATTTATTTCCTCATTAACAGTAACACACACACAAGTTAAAATACAGTTACTTGGAATGCTAGCGCACGAATATCGACACGTGGTACATTATACATCGCAACATCTGGACCGACACATGTGGGGCAAGGCTGCTAAATTACTGGATACGATTTATCATGATCACACACACCACATTCACATTGATCACTCGCACAACGAAACAGAGAATTTAGAAAAGAAACTTCCCTGTTCCACATGTATGCTCACTTGGTCATGGCAAGACGACCTTTATCCGTCAATTTCAGAGAACAAAGTCCACTTTAAAAATTCTGTACAACTCTGTAATTTTGTAAATAAGTTTGCCAAACAAGAGCACATCTACCCCGTCATAAAACTGAGGCTTAAATCCGAACACGAGAGGTGTTTACGTCGAATAGGAGCCTCATGATTAACGAAGAAACACACGTAGTACACCAGACTACGGGCTACTAAGTCCGTGGGAATGAACCACAAATTGGATGATAAATTAAATAAAATTTAACACAAGCATTCCACAAAGCACACGACACATTCATACATAACACGCTAAACTAACTAAAGCTGTATATCACGTGGAGGTACCGCTCGTCCATGCCAAGTTACAGTTGCACAAAAGGTCTCATCGAATAAATTGAATACTACTGAAATTAACACCGTTCTCTGATTGAATTAGTTGGTACGGCATCATTATTATTGCCATGCACCAGAGTGACTACTGGAAACTCAAACAAAGCTCTCACAGATTTCAACGCAGCAAACAGAGATGCCACTCAGAGCATCCGCACTCACCGGCGTCCTAGGGAGAGAATGACTAATCCTCTCCTCGTCCGGGGACCACAGACAGTGGCCGGAAGGGCTCACAGAGTCCGCACAGCAGCTATTTGCCAATATAACGGGACCTGCTAACGCGCAGGCAACTTACGCCTCTGTGGTCCAGAGCAGTCGCACTCTACTTAATATAAAATTTGGCTAAAGTGCCTCTGCACGTTCACAGAACAATGTAGCGCCCCACATGGAGCCATTACAAACTTTTTCGAAATTACTATTCCCAGCAGAACTTAGAGGGGAAAATATTCAACAAAATGCAATAGTTACAGCTAATATGTGATTAGAAAAGTTATGTCACTAAGAACTGAGGAGTTAAGAAGTTCAATTTTTCTCCTATAAGAATACAACAAGATGTTATAAAACTCCTATTACGAAAACTGTTTCAAGTTCTGTCAGTCATGAAATGAAGATAAATTATTCATCCATACCTTTAACTGTGACGTAAAATGAAATTGGAAGTATCCTTCACCTATATACAATTTCAAATCAGTTTCGTGGTGGGGGTGGGGGTGGGGGGCTAGAAAGTAATAAGAAATGAAAAGGGGTCCTTGCGTGCACATAAGTTCAAAACGAATGCTGCTACTCACACGTACCTCGTTTACAATACACATCTAATGCGAAGATGGTCCCATCGACCTGATTTCCATCTCACAACAAAATTCTGCATGGTAAAAATTTTGCCATCGTTCAACATTTACCTTAATTCTTGTTAATTATTAGAGTTCTCGTTTCACCCATGCGTATACATTACTTTCAAGTTCTTTGTGACGTAATTTATATTTACGCCATTATCCATTCGAATATATACTCTCTCGCAATATTTTCTGGGAATCTGCTCTTTCGTCTTTCTTAGTGCCTGTCTTCCTTGAGTTATTTTACAAAACTGACGATGTCTCAGTTTTATAAACTATAATTTAGCCATTCATATCTGCACAAAAGCCCCTTATACTTCCAAAAGAAAACACAGAACTCCACCGACAAAATTGCGGAGGTTGTTGAGGGATATCTGTTGAGTATTTTGGTGTAAGGGACTTGTGTTCTCAGTGATATTCTAGAGAGTAATTGCATTTCGTTCTAAATTTTTTCTGCCATTTACATTTTCATTTGTATTGGTCAGAAAATATACGCACAACATTACAAATATTGATGGTAAGCTCTTGGTCTTATTTCGAAAAAAACGCGACTTCTGGCAAGAGTAACCACTTTACTCTTCACTCTCAAACTGGCCATCAGTACTGCTTGGTTCCTATTTTGGATTGGGTTTTCAGGCAGTGTTAGTTGTACGTCAGCAGTGATACACAGTAGTATCGATCGGTTTACTGATAAACGGTTGGCAAATCCGCAAACGTGATGTGGTTGCCGTTGCTGCTTAGCATTGTTTCGTTGCGTCGCTTTTCCACTCAATTCAGAGACTCGATACAAGAGGTGCATATCGGCCAAGTTTTCAGCATTAAATGTATCCGTACTGTCGTTTTTCGCTATTACCGTTCAACTAACAATGCCTGAAAATCTTAATTGTGATAGAACCAAGCAGGGCTTAACGCAAGTTAGAGCGCGAAGGGTGAAGTGTGCTTTACTGTAGTAAACAGCAAGTACACTAAGTGAATAGAACAATGAAACTTCCTGGCAGATTAAAACTGTGTGCCACACCGAGACTCGAACTCGTGACCTTTGCCTTTAGCAGGCAAGCGCTCTATCGTCTGAGCTACCCAAGCACGACTCACGCCCCTTTCTCATAGCTTTACTTCTGTCAGTACCTCGTCTCCTACCTTCCAAACTTCACAGAAGCTCTCTTGCGAAATTTGCAGAACTAGCACTCCTAGAAGAAAGGACATTGCGGAGACATGGTTTGGCTGTGAGGGCGAGTCCCGAGTCATGCTTGGGTAGCTTAGATGGTAGAGCGCTTGACAGCGAAATTCAAAGGTTCCGAGTTCGGGTCTCGATCCGACACACAGTTTTAATCTGCCAGGAAGATTCATATCAGTGCGTACTCCGCTGCAGAGTGAACATCTCATTCTGGAAACATCTCCCAGGCTGTGGCTAAGCCATGTCTCCGTAGTATCCCTTCTTCCAGGAGTGCTGCTTCTGCAAGGGGAGCTTCTGTGAATTTGGAAGGTAGGAGACGAGATACTGGCAGAAGTAAAGCTGTGAGGACGCGGCGTCAGTCGTGCTTGGGTAGCTCAGAGGGCAGAGCTCTTGCCTCCGAAAGGCAAAAGTCTCGAGTTCGAGTCTCGGTCTGGCACACAGTTTTAATCTGCCAGGAAGTTACATATCAGAGCACACTCCACTAGAGAGTAAAAATATCATTCTGAATAGAACAATATTTGGTTTCAAACTAGACAGCACGTGATGTCCACTTTTTCACTTTTGAACAGATGTTTTCGGTACGATACAGTTATAGTTGGACGTAAGAAATCTAAAGAAATTAAATACTCAGTGACCGGCTAAAGGATACCACAGGTCTTTGTACCAAGGTATCCACTAAATATACCTGAAAATCCTCCAAAATTTTATCTATAGAGTTCAGTTTCACATATTGTCCTAAGTAACTCAAATGGAATTGAAAAGAAGTTGGTTGAAGAGATATATAGTAGGAGGACCCAAAGTGCAAAATACGTAAATAAAACATTAAAAAAATGTTTATTTTACTGTCTCACAATTCACCATCCAGAGCACATGGCTACTTTGTGTAAGTGGCGAAGAGAAAACGAATATCATATGCACAAAGCTGTTGTCACAATATTACAGAAACTGTACATGCAGTTTTACTTGTTTCATGACAGCAGCGGGGAACAGCTAAGCCGGAGAAGTTCCGGACACTTGAGTCATTCTTCCGAAGAAGTAATCACAAAAATGAGGAAGAGGTAAGTAACAGTGCTGGAGGTCCCCTTACTCGTTAAGACAAAATCGTCAGACCGATACAGGAACAACCTTAATCCCAGATCGGATTGGCGACCATGGATTTCTCTCTATACTATATTGTCCCGATCATGCCCAGCTACACAATTAATGGCTCTTAGCTCATTTAAAAAAGTCTTAGCAAAAAATGCGAGTGAATAACTATGAAACTGGAACATTACAACAGTCAAAAGGTTAAAGGAATACACAACATCGAATCATTAGTCCAGGACTCTCACCATGTTCGACAAATAGCAGAAACAAAAGACCAAACGAAGAGTGGGTCGTCAGTTCGGGATATCATTTAGTTTACGCGGTTGATAATGGATTCGAGTGGCAGACGCTACAAGAAAGGTATTGATCATCATAAAGCTGATTCCTGCTGAAATTTTGAGAGCGTACTTTCCAAGAAGAATCGGGCAACGTACTACCCTAACAAATGTCGCGCGATATATCTACGCCGGCCGGAGTGGCCGAGCGGTTCTAGGCGCTACAGTCCGGAACCGCGCGACCGCTACGGTCGCAGGTTCGAATCCTGCCTCGGGCATGGATGTGTGTGATGGTTCAAATGGCTCTGAGCACTATGGGACTCAACTGCTGAGGTCATTAGTCCCCTAGAACTTAGAACTAGTTAAACCTAACTAACCTAAGGACATCACAAACATCCATGCCCGAGGCAGGATTCGAACCTGTGACCGTAGCGGTCTTGCGGTTCCAGACTGCAGCGCCTTTAACCGCACGGCCACTTCGGCCGGCGATGTGTGTGATGTCCTTGGGTTAGTTAGGTTTAAGTAGTTCTAAGTTGTAGGGGACTGATGATCTCAGATGTTACGTCCCATAGTGCTCAGAGCGATTTGAACCATTTGATATTGCTACGACGACAAAATCGGATAAATTAGTGTTCATACGGAATTTTATCGATATTAATCCTTCCCATTTATTTGTCAACGGAACAGCGAAATGGGAAAAGATAGCCGGAAAAAGTACCCTCCGCCACACACCGTAAGGCAACTTACGAAGAATAGATGTAGATGAATATTTGAACAGTGTGTAAACGTTGGTGACGAACAGAGTGAAAAACGGACGCTTTCAACGGCTCTGGGGCACGCTACGCTTCTGAGAAACTACTACGCAACCTTCCGCTGTCTTGTGGCCCCTCATCCTGTAGACAGGTGACCCTCGCACCGACGACCTGCAACGTTGGCCGAGGCGCGCTGTTACCGCTTCGCCCTGATGCCCCACGGTTCTGCTGGCACACCTGATCACCTTGTAGTGAGCAGGCGCACGACACACACACACTCACACACACACACGTCACAGTGTTTCGAAACGGCCGTGTTTTCCAGAAGGCTGCAGACGGAGTGCTGCAGCCGGCAACCGCTCTTTCCCTAAATAACGGCTCTACGCGGCCGCACCTGGTCCCGTTTTCCGTTCCGGCACAGTAGCCGCGTATTGAGCCCGCGGACGGTTGCGGCAGCAACACGCGTTCATTCATCACAGCGCGGCCCACGCTAGTGTTTCGAGGCCGGCGTATAGCGATCGCGGGAGTGGCGGAACGGGCGAGGCGGAAGGCGTCCAAAAGCGACGGCGCCCAACATCTTCCCGTGTCGGCGGGGCTGTATTATTAGCCCGATACATAAACATGTTGTCGGATATCTCGCATCGGGGCACCCGTCGCCGTGACGGAAATCCAATAATTATATGCGTGGGCCTACCGTTAGAGCTGCCGAAACTGGAGGTGGGGCTACGCGCGGAGATGTTTTGGGTAAACTGCCGCGAGGCCGGGAACGTTCGCTAGCACTGCGACAAGTGGCGGCTACGCCAGTGGTCGGCACTTTATGGTCACTTGCTTTCTTCTGACTTTATGACTCCGGAGTGCGTTGGGAGGGGGGGGGATTGGGGTTGGGGGGGGGGGGGGGAGGCAGTCAGGTTTTAAGCAGTTAGCTCAAAACTGAACTTCGTTACGACCGGTGAAAGTCCGTCTTTACCGGGAAACATTTCGGCATGATGTCTGCTAAAATTACAGTGGCAGGTCAAAATTAGTATCTGCTTTCTCTTTCATTATCTTTATTTCCTTGTCCTCGTCCTCGGAACACCATAGTTAACAATTCGCTGCACATTCAGTAGTGGGCTACATTTCGATTCTCTTACAAGGCAACCTTCTTATGTTCTTGCAAATGTAAATTTTCCAACCTTGAACAGTTAGACCAAACATTACCAAGCTGATATCCATTATTTAAAAATCTTCGGATATGTTGATAAAAACGACAACCTGAATTAATCTTATTTTCTGCACACATATTTTTTATTAGAAAAAAGTGGGTAAATGCTTTGTGCAATGATTTTACTAAAAGTAAGAATGAAAACAGATTTCAGAAACTTTGACGTGTGTTTGGATGACGTTCGAAATCACGTACTGCAAACAAGGTGCCGATTGAGTATTTTAAGATCAGTGATTAGCTTATAATCTTACAAATTTAAATAGGACTAGAGAATATTTGCTGTACGTGTCAAATGACTCTCTAATCTATCTGATTTCTTACTTTCAGACAAATCGTTCGAAAAACATGATCTCACTTTTTTTCAATTTTTTGTTATTTTCTTGTATAGTCGAGAAAGCTTGAAGTATAATCAGTTATCGATAGGTTTTCAACAATTTTCCTAATTATGCTGATTATTTTTAATAAATTATAGCTTTTCTCCAAAAATAAACCTGACAGTGGTCAGTTTGACACACAATTTCTCCATTTCCTGCTCTTCGGTTTCGGACAAACGGTAATTAGTCTTCTGACTTGCTTGTGGCGGCCCTTCACGATTTTCTCTCCTGTGCCAACCTCTTCATCTCAGAGTGCACTTGCAACTAGCGTACTCAGTTATTTGATGTATGTATTCAAGTCTCTGTCTTTCTGCATACCTTTTACCCTATACAGTTCCCTCTAGTACCAAGGAAGTTATTCCCTGATGTCTTAACACGTGTCCTATCATTCTGTCCCTCGTTCTTGTCTGTGTTTCTCATATATTTCATTCCTCAGTGATTCAGCAGAGAACATCTTCATACCGTATCTTATCGATTTGCTTGTAGCACCACATCTCAAATGCTTCGATTCTCTTCTTTTCTGCAATTCCCACAGTCCGTGTTCCATACCATACAATGCTGTCCTCCAATCGTGCATACTCAGAAATTTCTTCCTCAAATTAAGATCTATGTTTGATACCAGCAGACTTCTCTTGGACATGAATGCCTTCTTTGCCGGTGCTAGTTTGCTTTTTATGTCCTCCTTGCTCCGTCCTTCATTTGTCATTTTGCTGTCTAGGTAGCAGAATTCCTTAACTTTGTCTACTTCGTGACCATCAATCCTGATTTAGAGTTTCTCGCTTTTCTCATTTCTGCTACTTCTCGTTACTTTCGTCTTTCTTCTATTGACTCTCAGTCCACATTCTGTACTCATTAGACTGTTCGTTCTATTCAGCACATTCTGTAATACTTCTTCACTTGCACTCAGGATAACAACATCATCAGTGAATCGCGTCCTTGATATACTTTCACCTTGAATATTAATGTCACACTTGAACCTTTATATCTTACACTCCTTTTTAATCCGAGCACTTCATTCTTGGTCGTCCACTCTCATTATTCCCTCTTGGCTCTTGTACGAACTGTTTATTAATCGTCTGTCCTTATGCTTACCTCTACTGTCCTCAGAATTTCGAACATCTTGCACCGAACGTTTTTTCCAGGTCCACAAATCCTGTGAACGTGTACACATTTTTCTGTAGTCTTGCTTCCATGATAAGCCGCAACGTCAGAATCACCTCTTTGGGGCCCTTACCTTTCCTAAAGTTAAACTAGTCGTCATCTAACACATTCTTAATTTTATTTTCCATTCTTCCGTATATTTTTCGCGTCGGCAACTTGTATACACGAGCTGTTATGCTGACTGTGGGATAATTCTCGCCCTTGTTGGCTCTTACGATCTTAGGAATTGTGTGGATGATGTTTTTTCGAAAGTCAGATGGTACATCGCCAGTCTCATACATTCTACACACTAACGTGAATAATCGTTTTGTTGAGACTTCCTCCAGTGATTTTAGAAATACTGATGGAACGTTATCAGTCCCTTCTGCTTTATTCGGTCTTAAGTTTTCCAAGGCTAATACTGGATCCCCTATCTCTTCTACATCATTCCTGTTCCATCTTCTATCACGTCATTAGACAAGTCTAACCACTTGACAGAGATCTTCAATGTACTTTTTCTACCTATCAGCTCTCTCATCTGCATTTAACAGAGGAATTCCCAGTGCACTCTTAATGTTGGCACACTTGCTTTTAACTTGACCGAAGGTCGTTTTGACTTTTCTATATGCTGAGTCAGCCCATCTGACAATCATTTCTTTTTCGATTTCTCCACAATTTTCATGTAGCCGTTTTGCCTTAGCTCCTATGCATTGTCTATTTACTTCATTCTTAAGTGACTTATATGGTTGTATTCCTCAATTTTCCTCAATATTTCTGTACTTCCTTCTTTCCGAAATCAAGTAGAGTATTTCTTCCGTTCCCTTCTTTCATCGATCAAGTGAAATATTTCTTCTGTTTCCTATGGTTTCTTCACAGTTAGCTTCTTTGTACCTATGACTTTCTTTCCAGCTACTGTGACTGTCCTTTAGAGAAATGTCCATTCCTCTTCAACTGAACTGCCTACAGAGATATTCCTTGTCGCAGTATCTATAGCCTCAGAGAACTTCAACCGTATCTTTTCATTCTTTGTTATTTCCTTGTTCAGATTCTTCGGGCATTAATTCCCCTTGATTAATCCATTACACTTTAGCCTACTCTTCATCGTTACTAAACTGTGATGAGTCCATATTTGCTCCTGGGCACGACTAACAAATGAAATGGTTCAAATGGCTCTGAGCACTATGGGACTTAACATCTGAGGTCATCAGTCCCCTTGAACTTAGAACTACTTAAACCTAACTAACCTAAGGACATCACACACATCCATACCCGAGGCAGGATTCGAACCTGCGACCGCAGCGCTCGCGCGGTTCCAGATTGAATACGCATAACAATCCAGTATTTGATTTCAGATACTCTGTCTAACCATGATGTAATCTAACTGAAATCTTACCGTATCTTCCGGCCTTTTCCAAGTGCAGTTCCTCCTCTTGTGATTCGTGACCAGAGTATTCGCTATTACTAGCTGAAATTTATTGCAGAACTCAATTAGTCTTTCTCCTCTCTAGTACCAAGCCCATATTCTCCTGTAACCCTTTCCTCTACTCCATCCCATTAAATATCATTTCAGTCCACCATGTCTATTAGATTTTCATCCCCCCTTACGTACTGATTAACCCGTCCAGTATCCTCATACTCTTTCTCTGACTCTTCATTTTCGGTTTGCGATGTCGGCATGTACACCTGAACTATCATCGTCGGTGTTGGTTTGCTACCGATTCGGATGAGAACATTATTTTACAGGTCCGCCCTGATCACACAAATTTTTACACTTCACTGAGAACAGCACTGTCACTGAACTGTGCACTGTAACTCACTCTCTGTCCTACTTCCCTATTCATAGCGAATCCTACTCCCGTTATACCATTTTCTTCTGCTGTTGATTGATCTGACCATAAACCCTTGTTTTCTTTCCGTACTCCACTGAACCTCACTATATCCAAACTGAGCTTTAGCATTTCCCTTTTCACATTTTCCAGCTTCCCGACCACCTTCAGACTTGAGACAAGCCAAGCCACTACTCGCAGAACGTTATCGTTTCGTTGGTTATTCAATCTTTTTCTCTTGATCTCCTCTCCATTGGTAGTCCATTCCCGGAGATCCGAATGGTGGTCTAATACGGAATATTTTGGCAACGGGGAGATAATTATGTCACTTTTTCAATTACAGACCACATATCATGTGAATACACGTTATATGTTTTTAATGCAGTTGTCTCCACTGCCTTCTGCATCCTCATGCCGTTGATCATTGCTGATTCTTCCGTCTTTAGGGGTAGTTTCACACCCCCAGGGCAAGAGAGTGCCCTGAACCCCTGACAGCTCCTCCACCACCTTTGATAAGGCCGTTGGCAGAATGAGAGTGATTTCTTCAGCTGGAAGTCTTCGACCAGCATTACAGTTAAATATCACACTAATGTAAGGTATTTTGTGCAAAATAGCTAGTCTTTGAGAAGATAAACTCTCCGCAATTCGGCGATCCTGATTTAGGTTTTCCATGATTTCCCTAAATCGCTCCAGGCAAATACCAGGATGGTTCCTTTGAAAGGGCACGGCCGACTTCCTTCCCCGTCCTTCCCTAACCCGATGAGACCGATGACTTGGCTGTTTGGTCTCTTCCCCCCAAAACAACCAATCTCCGTCAATTCACGTATATGGCTAGCCACAACTATTCCTGAAATATATCAGTTTTTCCTCAAATCACTAATAAGGTATTCCTTAATTTTCCTGATTACTGTCATGCAATTAATCATGTTTTTGCAAGACTGGACCTCATATTGGTTAATCTTCATTTGACTTCGAAAATTCGGACAGAAATTTTCTTTCAAATCACTAAGGAAGTTTTTCTTAACTGTCCTGATTGATTTCAAGCAGTTGGAGCTGTTTTGCAAAGCTAAGACTCACACTGGTCAGTTTGACGCCCCATTTGTCTGTTTACCTCCGCTCATTTGGCAATAAAAATTCTGACAAAATTTTCCCTCAAATAATTAAGTTTTTCTTGATTGCACCCGTTACTTTCAAGCAATTAAACGATTTTTTGGCAAACTACACCTCTCATTGGTCGAACTGATAATCCATTCGTCCATTTCCCTGTTTTCGTTTGGTTATGAGAGTTCAGATGAAGATTTACTCTCAAATGACAAATAAATGTTTTCTTAATTATCCTGATTACTTTCAAGCAATTAAATCTCTTTTACAAACTAGACCTGGCATTGATTAATTTGATGCCTCATTTGTTGATTTTTAACTATTTGTTAGGGTATGAAAATTCGGACAAAAAGTCTGTTATGTAATTTCTAGGGAGTCTCACGCCGCACAAATATTTGACCGAAAGAACATTTCTGTAGATGAAGAATAGTCTGAGTACATGGTGTACTGGATGTATGTAATGTTACTGGAAATTTTCAGGTGGAAATGGCAACACAGCAAGCGTAGGGGACGGGACGTGCAGCTTATCGTCATCTTCCAGACCTTTAGTATTTGGTGTACTGAGGCACTACCCACGAAAAGTTGAGACAGTTGGTACCTCGGCATACTAATCATGCTGTCGGCGAGAATAACGCCATCTGGAGAGGCAATGCCATCAGGAAGAGAGACGCGCGTTTAAGATAAAAATGTTTGGATGTGAGTCAGTTCCTAAGGGACCAAACTGCTGACGTCAGCGGTCCCTAGACTTACACGCTACTTAAACTAACTTATGCTAAGAACAACACACACACATACCCATGCTCGAGGGAGTACTCGAACCTCCGGCGAGATGGACCGCGCAATCCGTGACATGTCGCCTCTAACCCAGCGGCCACTCCGCACGGCCGCGTTTAAGTAACTGTGCAAGAGTGGATGTCAGAGTCTTGCTAGGGAATTCCTGCAGAACATTCTTCGTCTCTTCAAGTCGAATGAGACAGAAGCAGTGGCCGTTAATAGACGGAGGTTAGTCTTTAGTAGAAAAAGAACAATGAATAGAGTTATCGTCTATGGGCACAAATAGCCTGCCTAGAGATTTAACTGAGTACTGCTGGTTTGGAACTGTTCTTCGAATATAACATCAAGAAAGAAGATTCGTTTTTCTTCTGACTTTAGTTCCGAGAACATTATTAGTTTTTCTTCGTGGAACTAAACGTAGGACTGATAGGCCAAACCTGCATTCTGCAATTGCTGTAATCAGCGTTACCAAACTCGCGTAATATATTTTACTATTCCTTATTCTACTAGGGGTATGATAGATACTACCAACAGGAAAATTAAAGGCACCTTTGGAGAAAAGGGAACCACTTGCATGAATATCAAGAGCTCAGATGGAAACCCAGTTCTAAGCAAACAAGGGAAAGCAGAAAGGTTGAAGAAGTATATAGAGGGTCTACACAAGGGCGATGTTCTTGAGGACAATATTATAGAAATGGAAGAGAATGTAGATGAAGATGAAATGTGATACTGCGTGAAGAGTTTGATAGAGCACTGAAAGAACTAAGTCTAAACAAGGCCCAGGGAGTAGACAACATTCCATTAGAACTACTGACTGCCTTGGGAGAGCTAGGCCTAACAAAACACAACCATCTGGTGAGCAAGATGTATGAGACAGGCGAAATAACCTCAGACTTCAAGAAGAATATAATAATTCCAATCCCAAGGAATGCAGGTATTGAGAGATGTGAAAATTATTGAACTATCAGTTTAATAAGCCACGACTGCAAAATAGTAACACGAATTCCTTACAGACGAATCGAAAAACTGGTAGAAGCCGACGTCGGGGAAGATCAGTTTGGATTCCGTAGAAATGTTGGAACACGTGAGGCAATACTGACCCTACGGCTTATCTTATAAAATAGATTAAGGAAAGGCAAACCTACGTTTGTAGCATTTGTAGACTTAGAGAAAGCTTTTGAGACTGTTGACTGGAATACTCCCTTTCAAATTTTGAAGGTGGCAGGGGTAAATTACAGGGAGCGAAAGGCTATTTACAAATTGTACAGAAACCAGATGTTAGTTATGAGAGTCCAGGGCCATGTAAAGGAAGCAGTGGTTGGGAAGGTAGTGAGACAGGGTTGTAGCCTCTCCCCGATGTTATTCAATCTGTATATTGAGCAAGCACTAGAGGAAACAAAAGAAAAATTCGGAGTAGGAATTAAAATCCATGGAGAAGAAATAAAAGCTTCGAGGTTCGCCGATGATATTGTAATTCTGTCAGAGACAGCAAAATACCTGGAAGAGCAGCTTAACGGAATGGACAGTGTCTTGAAAGGAGGATATAAGATGAACATCAACAGAAGCAAAACGAGGGTAATGGAATGTAGTCGAATTAAATCGGGTGATGCTGAGGGAATTAGATTAGGAAATGAGACGCTTAAAGTAGTAAAGGATTTTGCTATTTGGGGAGCAAAATAATTGATGATGGTCGAAGTAGAGAGGATATAAAATGTAGACTGGTAATGTAAGGAAAGCGTTTCTGAAGAAGAGAAGTTTGTTAACATCGAGTATAGATTTAAGGGTCAGTAAGTCGTTTCTGAAAGTATTTGTATGGAGTGTATCCATGTATGGAAGTGGAACATGGACGTTAAATAATTTAGAAAAGAAGAGAATAGAAGTTTTCGAAATGTTTTGCTACAGAAGAATGCTGAAGATTAGGTGGGTAGATGACATAACTACTGAGGAGGTATTGAATAGAATTCGAGAGAAGAGATATTTGTGGCACAGCTTGACTAGAAGAAGGGACTGGTTGGTATGGCATATTCTGAGGCATCAAGGGATCACCAATTTAGTATTGGAGGGCAGCGTAGAGGGTATAAATCTTAGAGGGAGACCAAGAGATGAATACACTAAACAGATTCAGAAGGATGTAGGTTTCAGTAGGTACTGGGAGATGAAGAAGCTTGCACAGGATAGAGTAGCATGGAGAGCTGCATGAAACCAGTCTCTGGACTGAAGACCACAACAAACAACATTCCATGTTACTTTCATTGCGCGTGTGCTCCGTTAGATTCCACACATCGGTCCTACCAGACACCTTTAGTAGTCTTTT
The DNA here is from genome assembly GCF_023864345.2 of Schistocerca serialis cubense. Classification (NCBI taxonomy): domain Eukaryota; kingdom Metazoa; phylum Arthropoda; class Insecta; order Orthoptera; family Acrididae; genus Schistocerca; species Schistocerca serialis. The sequence goes on along the minus strand of NC_064643.1, from coordinate 504,717,319 downwards.
ACAGCAGCAGAGAATTTTTCATCGACTTGGACGCCCCCAGTCCACAACAAAGAAAGATCGAACCATTTGCATCATTGCGTCGTGTTTGGTGTGTGTGTGTGTGTATGTGTGTGTGTGTGTGTGTGTTTGGATCTTACGAGTGCTCAACATCGAGGTCATCAGCGCCTCCATGCATCGTATACCGTTAACGCCATACCATAGATGACAAAGACCAGCAAGGTGTAGATCCAGGAATGTACGAATTCTGATTGGCCTTTTCGGTCCGTTAATTTGTCACCCATGACGCTCTTTTGGGATGTGATAAGAAAATGTGTCCTTTTATAGCAGGCCCAGGTCGCTCTCTTCGTGACCCGACACAGCATGTGTTTCAGGCATGGGAATCAGTTCCTCACGATGATATTCGGAAGGTCTTCGCCTCCACGTCACAGCGAATGTAAGATTGTGCTCGTACCTGTGGGAGTCTCGACTCATACTGATGTTAATGGAATGAAAATTTAATGAATTATTACCTTTTGTGTTATGATCGCGCCCAAAAAGTTTAGTAAATATTGGAACAGAGCTTCACGGTGTAACACTTTCCACTCGCGTCATTATATTTTCGATTCCAGGCACAAATTTAATAGTACTTTATTCTCCTAATCATTGTCAAGGTAGTCAGCTACTTGTTCACGTCGCTTGCTGGCTACATATACTCGAGGCGTTTAATAAGTAACGCAACATATTTCTTTCTAAAAGCAAGTTGGTTTTATTCTGGATTTCAGTGCATCGTGTTTTTCCCATTCTTTTGGCTACAAAACACTGTATATCGACATAATCTCTGTTCAATGCGACGGCCTCTCCCCACCTTACTGGGAGCGACTGTATGCCCGCTCGATGCCACTCTGCCGGCCGTAGTGACCGAGCGGTTCTAGGCGCTACAGTCTGAAACCGCGCGACCGCTACGATCTCAGGTTCGAATCCTGCCTCGGGCATGGATGTGTGTGATATCCTAAGGTTAGTTAGGTTTAAGTATTTCTAAGTTCTAGGCACTGATGACCTCAGAAGTTAAGTCCCATAGTGCTCAGAACCATTTGAACCATTATTTCGATGCCACTATACTGGTCGACGTCGGAGTCCACTTCTCGCTGTATCAGTGGCCTCCTCACCATCCACGTACTTCTTCCCGTGGGGTGCGTCCTTCATTGTACCAAACACATGAAAGTCGCAAGTTGTGACACCCGGACTGTAGGGTGGATGAGGAAGAGCAGTCCAATGAAGTTTTCTGTCTTACTCTAGGGTGCAAAAACTTGGGCGAGGCATTGCGTTTTCATGGAGAAGATGTTCGTTTACATTTTTGTAGCGACGATCACATTGAAGTCATTTCTTCACTTTACTACCGGTAGCACCATACACTTCAGATTTGATCGTTGCACCAAGATGGAGGACAACCAAGTTCCCAGAAGACCGTCGCCATGACTTTACCGGTTGAGGGTGCGCTTTGAACTTTTCATCGCAGGTATGATGGTAAGGCACCACTTCGTGGGCTACCTTTTTGTTTCTAGTGTGAAAAAAAATTGTCACGATCAGATGCGTAACGCCCAAACAGTTCCGCACAGATGGTCCGCCGGCCGGTGTGGCCGAGCGGTTCTAGGCGCTACAGTCTGGAACCGCGCGACCGCTGCGGTCGCAGGTTCGAATTCTGCCTCGGGCGTGGATGTGTGTGATGTCCTTAGGTTAGTTAGGTTTAAGTAGTTCTAAGTTCTAGGGGACTGATGACGTCAGATGTTAAGTCCCATAGTGCTGAGAGCCATTTTTGAACAGATGGTCCTTCGTTGATCTTCATGGTCTTCTTTTAGGCGACGAGGGACTCAGTGGGCACACACCATTAAGTACCCCAAGTGGACCAGTGTCAGCACTACCAGCAGAGACGTCCAGTTGAGCAGAGACGTGTTTCATTGTGTTCCGTCGATCACCAAGAATGAGAGTGTCTGCACGTTCCAACATGGCAGCAATCGTAGCTGTGCGCGGCCGACCGGCACGTGGGTTATTGGGCAGATTTGCGCGACCTTGTTGCGAAGATGACTGACGCCTTCCCAACGTGTCAGATCTTCGTAGACATTCTGCAAGCGCCTATGGATATCTGCGATGTTCTGGTTTTCGGCGGAAAGAAACACAAGGAGAGCTCTCTGCTTGGATCGACCTCCCTTACAGACGTCATTTTGAAGGCTGCATATACCGCCGCCACATATTGCAACTTTATGAAACTATAGGGCCTGAAGTGGGAATATTCCGCAATATCCCACAAAAAGCTCCGCTTTTTTCGGTTGAAACTGGCTCCAGAAACATGTTGCATTGTTTATTGAACGCACCTCGTAAATACGTTAAAAATGGTTTAAATGGCTCTGAGCATCATGGGACTTAACATCTGAGGTCATCAGTCCCCTAGAACTTAGAACTACTCAAACCTAACTAACCTAAGGACATCCGAGGCAGGATTCAAACCTGCGATCGTAGCAGTCACGCGGTTCCGGACTGAAGCGCCTAGAACCGCTCGGCCACAGCGGCCGGCTTGTAAATATGTTTGTAGGAGACTATCTTAACGAAGAAGAGTACTTCCATATTCCTTTTATGTTCAAAATACGACTCGGCGTAGCAGCTGATTCTGTTCTTCAAGCTGAGGAAAGAAGAAAAAAGGAGGTTTAGCGTCAGGTTGACGTCGTTATTAAATATTGAGTACAATCTCGCGTAAGAGATTGAAGCGAACGCTACGAAACCATGATGAAACACTGATATGTTTCCAAGACTACAAAGCAAAAGGATGTGCCGGAGTGTTCCCTGAAACGTTTTACAGCAACTATAGCGACCAGCACCTCGGGGCTTAAGAGGCTGATACTCCAGAACTGTTCGCAGATTTCAGGTCTTGGTTGAGACAAACGTTTTTCGCAGATACAATAAAACTTCCGTCTTGACCAGGAGCATTTATTATATTTCTTTAACCATTATGTTTTTCATGAATAGCCAATTTGCAAATGAACTTAATTTTGTGGAGGTGTGAAGCGTAAGTGCAAAGTGGCTTACATTTGCACGTATGCTTCATGTAAGTAACTCTGACGCGATAATTTGCATCAGTAGGATTTTGTTCCTTGGTCAACTGCTTACTGTTTAAACGGATAAGGATTAAAGAAATAAAATTAGAACTTGTGGCCGAATGTTTTATTGTAAGTGCAGAATATGATCGACACACCTCACAAAGCTTTAATGCAGTGTGTATCTTCATTCATATGGTAGCTCTTTCATCTGATACAACTCATCAGTTAAATTCACTTGTGAAGTTGTCAGTCAAAAGAGACTAACACACTCAAAGAATAGTTACTATTCCATTTAGCACAACGTCACATATAAATACTTTGGAGCACTGCATAAATCAATTAATACCTGTCGAGTGATGAGCACATTCATGAAGTTTGATAAATATCGTAATAGTGCTTCACGTTGTAATACTTTAGACTCACGTCATTAAATTTTCTTTTCCTGACACTGACGTATCAGTACTATATTTTCCTAGTCATTATCAAGGTAATCAGTTACTTGTTGATATTACATGCTTGCTAGATACACGAAGGGCATTCAATAAGTAATGCAAAACATTTATTTCTGAAAGGAGAAAATTGAAGAAACGACTTCAAAGTGATCGTCGCCACAAAAATGCAAACGAACATTTCCTTCTCCATACAACGCACGGCCTCACACAAGTGTGCACACCGGAGAGGAGGTCACGCATTGCCTGTATTATAAAACATCAATAGATGCAACAACAGCACTGTTTGACTAGAGGGTGATAGCAATTTACACAGAACATTTACCGTCTATGATCCAAATAGCTGAGATTTTAGCCTCTACTTATTTACTTACATACTTATGATATTTGCCAAATTCCACAAAGACCACGAGAATAATCTGTAGGGTGTAGAAAGATATCGAAGACATACATTTATTCATAACTAATACTATGCTAATACTAGTATTAAAGAAATGGTATGATATTACAGCACAAATATGAATTATAATAAAAACATTAGTTAGAAGAATCTCTGTGAAGAAATTATTCAATGCATTAGAAGTTCTTGGTGATCTTTACGTTTCTAGTACAATAAGAACAAGACGTTTAATTGGCTTTTAGATGTTGCTGACTAAATGTTCAATACGTATCTGATGCCTATATGTACAAAAAGTTAAATAGACTCTTGGAATATCTGTTAGATCTCACTGTCCAGATCAATTTCGTATCCACATTCTACTATCACATATTTTTGTGAATACGTCTACGTGTTCTTTAAAATTTAGAGTGTAACGCAAGACAATTGTTGCAGCAGGAGATGAAAGATTAAGAGTTAACAACCCATCGACAGTGCGCTAATTAGAGAGAGCAATAGCTCAGATTCCGAGATGACAAGGAAGGAACTGGGGCGTGTCCTTTTGCTCGGAAAATCACGGAAAACCTAAATCTGGGTCGCCGGATGCGGATCTGAACCGTCGTCCTCCTAAATGAGAGCCCATTGTGGTAGCCACTGCGCCACCCCACTCGGTACAGAAAGAGAGAGGCGACATGTGTTCACATTTACGTCGTCAGAACCCGGCTATCCAGCAGGATCCCCAGAAAAGCCTCATTCTTTTGGCTACGTAACCGTGAAATCGATTCCCTGAAAATTGACGTGAAAGGTGGGGAAGGAGTCGGGTCTGGAAACAATCAAGAGAATGAGTTGCGCGACGAGATCAGAATCACTGATGAGACACCTTGCAAGGAGGAGCGAAGTAATGGATTAACTGTCGCTTTTTCTCTCGCAGCTACTGTTCCATCGTCTAAGAAGCTAAACATTCACATCAGCAGTTGTTTGTCACTGCCACATTTGTAGTCTGAAGGTGTAACAATACACTCTAACACAAAAAGCGATACCCGAATGGGTATAAAATTAGTACATCTTATGTACATGTGCGGACAAACAAATAATTATAATCTCAGAAAAATTGGGTGACATACTCCGGAGAAAGAGCTTCACAAATTGAGCACGTCAATAACGGTTTGGTCCACCTCGAGCCCTTATGTAAACAGTTGATTTGTCTGAAGTCCTCTTGAGGGCTATAGTGCCACATTCTGTCCAATTGCTGCGTCTGATCGCCAGAATCCCGAGATGTTTGGAGGACCCTGCCCATAATACTCCAAATGTTCTCAGTTGGAGAGAGATCCGGTGACGTTACTGCCCGAGGTAGGGTTTGGGAAGCACGAAGACAAGCAGGAGAAGCCCTCGGTGTGTGCGGGCTGGCATTATCTTGCTGAAAAGTAAGCACAGTATGGCTTGTCATGAAAGGGAACAGAACGGGGCGTAGAATATCGTACCGCGGTCGACGACCAAAGGGGTCCTGCTATGGAAATAAATGGCATCTCAGACCATTACTCCTGATTCTCGGACCATATGGTGGGTGACAGGCTGGTGTCCCACCACTGTCGCCCGCATCTCGTGGTCGTGCGGTAGCGTTCTCGCTTCCCACGCCCGGGTTCCCGGGTTCGATTCCCGGCGGGGTCAGGGGTTTTCTCTGCCTCGTGATGGCTGGGTGTTGTGTGATGTCCTTAGGTTAGTTAGGTTTAAGTAGTTCTAAGTTCTAGGGGACTGATGACCATAGATGTTAAGTCCCATAGTGCTCAGAGCCGTTTGAACCACCACTGTCCCCGGCGTCTACAGACACATCTTCACTAGTCATCTGGAGCTCATTTCGAAGTGGGACTCATTCCTGAAGAAAATTATAATTAGGTAGTGGCGGAAGCAAAGCTGTGAGGACGAGTCGTGAGTCATGCTTGGGTAGCTCAGCCGGCAGAGCACTTGCCCGCGAAAGGCATAGGTGTCAAGATCGAATTTCGGTCAGGCAGACAGTTATAATCGGCCAGTAAGTTTCATATCAGTGCACACCTCGCTGCAGAGTGAAAATTTCATTCTGGAAACATCACTCAGGCTGTGCCTAAGCCATGTCTCCGCAGTATCCTTCCTTCCTGAAGTGCTACTGTTGGATGTTTCACAGGAGAGTTTCTGGGAGGTTTAGGTGATAGGAGATTGGGTACTGACAGGAGTAAAGCTGTAAGGACGGAGCGTGAGTCATGCTTGTATAATTCAACTGGTGGAGCACTTGCAAGCGAAAGGCAAATGTCCGGTATACAGTTTTAATTTGCCAGGAAGTTTCATGATAAAGTTTCTTCGAAAACTGGTTATGGTCATAATAACTGCAGATACTATTTTAAGGCAACTGTCGCTATGTCTGTGTTCCTGTGTAACTCGTATCACTTTGACACACGTTTCTGAACATCTTCGTTTGTCACCTGGTTTCAACAGTTGTCGTTGTCGCAGTTAGCTCAATCTAAGTAGTATGTTTTAGTTTGGAGTGTGTCATGATAGGTATGAAATGTGTACAATATTACTAAATGCTATACGTTTGACGTATGTATAAAATTAAATCATTTTGTGCACAATTAACAGAGTCCAGCTTCATGTCCCAGGACATTTAAATACTAAGTTTTTGTATGTAAGTACATTGGATGTCACGGGAGGTATCGTGCATTTGTAATGATCAGTCTTGTAGTGAAATTGTGTTCCTAAGTGGCAGGATGGACACTTGAAAATGAACTTCAGATGTAGCACGTTCTTGTAACTACAACAATGATTAATAGTACAGCTGGTGGTATTTTCAGCGAGAAGTCTTTCCAAAAGTATTTAAAAGCTCACGTGATTTCATTTTTTTTTTTTTTCACGAAGAAAATTTTTCCATTTGTGTTTGTAATTCACGTTGCTCTCTGAAGAAAGTTATTTATCTATTTTGAAGTGTTTACTGTCCTCGCTTTGTTTCTTCATAGTCGGAAACCGAGAAAAATTTCTTTAAAAATATGTTGCTGCAGCTCTCATGTCAAAGATTTTGGACTCTGGACTTAGTAAACGTTTGGGTAATACATGCCACTCCGGAAAAGGCTTGATTTATCTGTCAAAATGTAGATATTTTACTAACTAAATCTGAGGAGTATCGAAACTGTTTTAAATATGATTTTAATTGAGAAAATAAACTATCCTACCAGAGAATAGTTATGCAGTGTGTGTAGATCACACTAACAATTCTTTGCGAGGAACGCCATTTTAACTAGGGGGTCAATGCGGCCCGTTTATCCCAAAGCCGGCCGCTGTGGCCGAGCGGTTCTAGGCGCTACAGCCTGGATCCGCGCGACCGCTACGGTCGCAGTTTCGAATCCTGCCTCGGGCTTGGATGTGTGTGATTTCCTTAGGTTAGTTAGGTTTAAGTAGTTCTAAGTTCTAGGGGACTGATGACCTCAGATGTTAGGTCCCATAGTGCTCAGAGCCATTTGAACCATTTTTCCCAAAATGACCCGCTATCCCGAAAAGTTTTTTGGGGATGCTCCAATATCCCTCTTTTTTATGCTTCAGCATCCACACGTAACATTTTCTCTAATGCACTGCTGGTAGTACCGATTCGTCTTCACTGTTTCATCATGCTAAAGCGAAAATGTAATTGTAACAGCGATATAAAAAGGAAGTTTGCTCTTACCAATGGCAGAGGAGAAACTGGGCGTGGTGGAAGATCTGATATTGTGAATTATGTTGAGACGAAAAAACACCGCATGAGCATTCAAATGAAAAGGTGCTGCTTGATAAAATATATAAGAGTGAAAAATACGGTGACAGTGCAGCAGAATAATTGTAAAAAGTCATTTGGGATCATCTAAGTGCACTGACACAACGGTAAACTTATATGTTCATTAAATTTTGTCAGTAAACTTCTCCGTTTTTTCTTCCTTAATTGTCCCAGGTTTTTCTTTACTTTCTTTAAAAGTATTCGTTTTTAAAGAAAATGATATGGGACACCCTATTTTAACTGTGGCTGGGCCCGTTTACGAATGTACTGCAGACAGGATGGATATTTTGTCTCATACGTTCAGCACATCACAGCATATATATGTCAGTTGTTCAAACGCCAACGAAAGCTTACAGTCCTATGATGATACAACTTTTCCCCAATACTCATGCTAATGTAATACGAACATTTTCAATTAACATATTACTGCTTCCGATGTTTTATTGTTGTTTTAAAAAATTCTTCCAGTGAGTTTATAAAATACTTGCAATGAACGGTTGTGGCGTTCATTATAATCTTAAGTGGAAAGAAAATGTCCTTGGGTTCTGAGCGAGAGTATGGGTGTGTCCTCTATGCATCTGTAGTTTATTTGCGACTGTAAATTCTGCCTAGAACGCAAGCAGATACTGAGAGAATTTACGCTCTCGTGAAAATGCATCTCAGCATTCATCGGGCAAGGAAACAGAGTTCAAGAGGTCGGGGGCAGGAGATTCTTAAGCAACCGTAATGGCCTACGGTCGCTCGCAGAGTAACAGATTTCTCTTTTGCCGCGGAAACGAGACTCTTCGCCAGCTGTCTTGAGTGAAGACTGCCTGCTGCATTTCACGGATTTTGATAGGAAAATACTTGGATACAACTACAAAAATTGTATCTTCCCCCTTCATCCAGAACAATATCTCAGTCCATTAAAACAAGTTATGACGTCAACAACGTACGAAAATGTATTCCGATATTTAATATGACAGCTTATAGATAATAAATTCCATTTTGTCCGCCCCCGGTAGTTGAGTGGTCAGCGCGACGGAATGTCAATCCTAAGGGCCCGGTATCGATTCTTGGCTGGGTCGGAGATTTTCTCCGCTCAGGGACTGGGTGTAGTGTTGTCCTAATCATCATCATTTCATCCCCATCGACGCGCAAGTCGCCGAAGTGGCGTCAAGTCGAAAGACTTGCATCAGGCGAACGGTCTACCCGCCGGGAGGCCCTAGCCACACGACATTTTTTTTAATTCTATTTTTAAATGACAAGTGTTTAATTTTACTAACGAATTCATTTGTAGCACGCAAAAAATTAATTATGATGGTCTTTCCGAAAGTAATGGCTCCTACTTTTATTCAAGGAAACTATTGGAGGTACATAAATCACAGCAGCACGACTAAAAAGAGCAATATTTCAGCTACAGACCGTCATTTTTCCACATAGTCACCACCATTCGTTATGCACTTTTGCTAACGATGAACCAGAGCCTGCATGGCACGCTTGTAAAAATCGGAACCAGCTGAGGTTATCCACTTCTTTACAGCTTTGACAACAGCATTCAAGCCATGAAAATGTTCGCCTCCTAGTCCATCTTTCAGAGGCCTAAAGAGATGAAAGTCTGAAGCCGAATTTTGCAATGAGTTGCGTGGTCGCAAAACTGATGTGGGGCCTGGCATTACCGTGTTGCAGGTGAAGGTTGGTCTTCTTCTCTGGCCTTAACCAGGAAATTCGGCTTTCAGCTTAGTCAGTGTCGCCTTCTAGCGAGCAGAATTGACAGCTCCTCTAAGTTCCAGCAAATGCAAAAGGACCACACCCTGGCTATCCGGGAAGGCTGTGCACATCACCTTGCCTGTCTTGAATTTCCTCTTTGACGGAGAATTCGCATGTCACCATTCAATGGACTGTCTTTTGTGTTCCGGCTCGTAATGGCGACTCCACGCCCCATCTCTGGTGAAGATGCTATTCAGAAAACCTCACCTTCAGCTTCACATTGTTGCAGCAGGTCCCGACAAATTTCCAGTAGATGAAATTTTTGTTTTTCTGTATGCCTCCGACGGACCCAACTCGCACAGACTTTGCTATAACCAAGGAGTTCCAACATTGTTTTCGAAGTTTTACAGCCGAACTTCAGCTCTGAACACAATTCTGTGGTGATTACCGCCGATCAGCACGGATGAGTTGACAAGACGCTCTTCAGTGAGAGAATGACGGATGTGCAGGGTCGACCGGGCCAAGCCTTATCAAGCACACCCTTTTCAGCACCTTTAAAATGCCGCTTCACATTATTCACGTCCATTGTATCGCCTCCATACTCCTTTAGCAATCGTTGATGGATTTCAGTCGGCGCAGTTTCTTCAGCGGTGAGGAATTCAATCACACATCGCTGTTTTATACCTGCGTCCTTATCAGACTCGACTTTGGAACACTTCTCTGCTTGCGCCAACTACAGCAGAACAACGGAACCACCTGCTTATTAAAGGTGAAGGTCCAAGTAGTAGCACTGCACTAATGACATCTAGCGCGGACATCCAATGTCACCACAAAAAAATAGGAGGAATTACTTTCTGAACGACTCTCGTACATCTTTCATTTTGAATTCTGCACGAATTTGGGAGAAACATCTTCGTTTTTCTTTTGTTTCTGAATGACGCTGCCACAAAATAATGTTGAAGATCTGAGGGATAGTTCAAATAAGTAATGAGGAGGTACAGACTCGAACTGGGGAGAAAGGAAGATAATGGTGCATTTTGACTAAAAAAAGGGTTCCATTAATAGGACCCAACCTAAGACATCAAGGATCGTCAATTTCTCCAACCTTACCACTCTGTCAAATGACAAACAAAAGACTGCGAACTCACTTCCACAAGACTCTTTATACAGTCGATAAACTGACCACTACTTTACTGAGTGTATGCGTTTGTCTGTGTTCACGATTTAAGTTTTAAATTTCAGTTGAATATATAGTGGAACATATATTGACTATGGTCAGTTTGTGACCTCACAATAAAACATTCCAACATCAGTTTCATAAATACGTATCACTTAACTAATATGTCCACATAAGGCGTTAAAATGTGTTCCTAGACAAATTACGAACCGCAAATACAAAACAAACATCGAACTACGGTTTAAATGATATAAGTATTACATACACTCCTGGAAATTGAAATAAGAACACCGTGAATTCATTGTCCCAGGAAGGGGAAACTTTATTGACACTTTCCTGGGGTCAGATACATCACATGATCACACTGACAGAACCACAGGCACATAGACACAGGCAACAGAGCATGCACAATGTCGGCACTAGTACAGTGTATATCCACCTTTCGCAGCAATGCAGGCTGCTATTCTCCCATGGAGACGATCGTAGAGATGCTGGATGTAGTCCTGTGGAACGGCTTGCCATGCCATTTCCACCTGGCGCCTCAGTTGGACCAGCGTTCGTGCTGGACGTGCAGACCGCGTGAGACGACGCTTCATCCAGTCCCAAACATGCTCAATGGGGGACAGATCCGGAGATCTTGCTGGCCAGGGTAGTTGACTTACACCCTCTAGAGCACGTTGGGTGGCACGGGATACATGCGGACGTGCATTGTCCTGTTGGAACAGCAAGTTCCCTTGCCGATCTAGGAATGGTAGAACGATGGGTTCGATGACGGTTTGGATGTACCGTGCACTATTCAGTGTCCCCTCGACGATCACCAGTGGTGTACGGCCAGTGTAGGAGATCGCTCCCCACACCATGATGCCGGGTGTTGGCCCTGTGTGCCTCGGTCGTATGCAGTCCTGATTGTGGCGCTCACCTGCACGGCGCCAAACACGCATACGACCATCATTGGCACCAAGGCAGAAGCGACTCTCATCGCTGAAGACGACACGTCTCCATTCGTCCCTCCATTCACGCCTATCGCGACACCACTGGAGGCAGGCTGCACGATGTTGGGGCGTGAGCGGAAGACGGCCTAACGGTGTGCGGGACCGTAGCCCAGCTTCATGGAGACGGTTGCGAATGGTCCTCGCCGATACCCCAGGAGCAACAGTGTCCCTAATTTGCTGGGAAGTGGCGGTGCGGTCCCCTACGGCACTGTGTAGGATCCTACGGTCTTGGCGTGCATCCGTGCGTAGCTGCGGTCCGGTCCCAGGTCGACGGGCACGTGCACCTTCCGCCGACCACTGGCGACAACATCGATGTACTGTGGAGACCTCACGCCCCACGTGTTGAGCAATTCGGCGGGACGTCCACCCGGCCTCCCGCATGCCCACTATACGCCCTCGCTCAAAGTCCGTCAACTGCACATACGGTTCACGTCCACACTGTCGCGGCATGCTACCAGTGTTAAAGACTGCGATGGAGCTCCGTATGCCACGGCAAACTGGCTGACACTGACGGCGGCGGTGCACAAATGCTGCGCAGCTAGCGCCATTCGACGGCCAACACCGCGGTTCCTGGTGAGTCCGCTGTGCCGTGCGTGTGATCATTGCTTGTACAGCCCTCTCGCAGTGTCCGGAGCAAGTATGGTGGGTCTGACACACCGGTGTCAATGTGTTCTTTTTTCCATTTCCAGGAGTGTAGATCATGGATTGGGATGGTTGTGTTGATATCGTAATAGATGCTCATGTGGAGGAAGTCGTAGTTATGGCACTGACAGCATATAACTAGTTAATTTGTTTATAATTAATTATTTTGTTTTATAGCAGAAGTAACAGATTGTCGTAATTGGTGGCATCATCAGCTTTCTTATGATGTATCGTACGTGTGAAACGTGATGCACGTCCAATTGTTACAATTCTTAAAAACTATAACAACTATAATTATCAATGCCACTTTAAAAACTGTGTTTAAAGACAGGGCTTAGCTCCCAATGAGTTCGTCACATCACCACGGTTCATACGTGATATTTAGTTTTCTTGAGCCGGCCGCGGTGGCCGTGCAGTTCTAGGCGCTCCAATCCGGAGCCGCGCTGCTGCTACGGTCGCAGGCTCGAATCCTGCCTCGGGCATGGGTGTGTGTGATGTCCTTAGGTTAGTTAGGTTTAAGTAGTTCTAAGTTCTAGGGGACTAATGACCACAGCAGTTGAGACCCATAGTGCTCAGAGCCATTTGATCCATTTTTTTAGTTTTCTTGTAACATGTATGTAAGACGTTATACGTATTTTTCATGAATTTTACCCTTTACGACCGTATTCCGAAGTTACTGGAGCCATCACTTTTCCGAACTCGGCAGGCCTTCTTCTTGCGCTCTGGATTGTCCCTCTGACCGTTCGCTTCCGTCCTGAGGACCCCCTTAGCTCCCCGCCGCCTGCACTTCTCCACATCGCTTGCCATGACGCTCGCCAGCTGGCCCGTCACATACTCAGCTCTAGCAGAATTTTTGCCTATTGGGCGACCTGTATGTCACACACTGTGTAAACGTGTTCCTGAATGTGTTTATGTCAACAGAATGAAGCTCATCTACATAATGCGTGAAATTTCAAAAGCTGTCTTTGCACAGCACAAGCTCTTATTACCCTGCCTGTCCCTATATACTGCCACTAGCGGAGAAACTCGACGTCGGCAAGGTATGTATTTATAGCTGTGCGTCCACGCCCGTACCGTGCAGCATATAGCCTTGCGCTTAATGTTTATGATGTCATATCTCCTGAACTATGTGTCGTGCAATCATATACTTTTGTAGATATATTCAGCAGCATGTGTGGATACTGATTGCAAAATGCGTTGCGAATGGAGTTAGTATCAAGGAAGTAATAAATTTAAACGTGATGCATGATGCGTTAGTTTTTCAGGCATCTCATTGTTTATGTCGTCATTTCCCCTTAACTAAGTGTCGTAAGGCGATATAATTTTGTAGTTTCATTTAGAGGTATTTGTGCGTACTACCTGTAAAATGTGAGGCGAATACAGTTAGTACACTACTGGCCATTAAAATTGCTACACCACGAAGGTGACGTGCTACAGACGCGAAATTTAACCGACAGGAAGATGATATTGTGATATGCAAATGATTAGCTTTTCACAGCATTTACACAAGGTTGGCGCCAGTGGCCACACCTGCAACGTGCTGACATGAGGAAAGTTTCCAACCGATTTCTCATACACAAACAGCAGTTGACCGGCGTTGCCTGATGAAACGTTGTTTAGATGTCTCGTGTAAGGAGGGGAAACGCGTACCATCACGTTTCCGACTTTGATAAAGGTCGGATTGTTGCCCATCGCGATTGCGGATTATCGCATAGCGAAATTGCTGTTCGCGTTGGTCGAGATCCAATGACTATTAGCAGAATATAGAATCGGTGGGTTCAGGAGGGTAATACGAAACGCCGTGCTGCATCCCAACGGCCTAATATCACTAGCAGTCGAGATGACAAGTATCTTATTCGCATGGCTGTAACGGATCGTGCAGCCACGTCTCGTTCCCTGAGTCAACAGATGGGGGCGTTTGCAAGACAACAACCATCTGAACGAACAGTTCGACGACGTTTGTAGAAGCATGGACTATCAGCTCGGAGACAATGGCTGCAGTTACCCTTGACGCTGCATCACAGACAGGAGCGCCTGCGATGGTGTACTCAACGACGAACCTGGGTGCACGAATGGCAAAACGTAATTTTTTCGGATGAATCCAGGTTCTGTTATATGGCATCATGATGGTCGCATCCGTGTTTGGCGACATCGCGGCGAACGCACATTGGAAGCGTGTATTCGTCACCGCGGTACTGGCGTATCACCTGGCGTGCTGGTATGAGGTGCCATTGGTTACACGTCTCGATCAACTCTTGTTCGTATTAAATGCACTTTGAACAGTGGACGTTACATTTCAGTTGTGTTGCGACCCGTGGCTCTACCCTTCATTCGATCTCTCGGAAACCCTACATTTCAGCAGGATAATGCACGACCACATTTGCAGGTCCTGTTGAAGCCTTTCTGGATACAGAAAATGTTCGACTGCTGTCCTGGCCAGCACGTTCTCCAGATCTCTCACCAACTGAAAACATCTGGTCAATGGTGGCCGAGCAACTGGCTCGTCACGATACGTCAGCCACTACTCATGATGTCGAAGCTGCATGGGCAGCTGTACCTGTACACGCCATCCAAGCTCTGTTTGACTCAATGCCCAGGCGTATCAAGGCCGTTATTACGGCCAGAGGTGGTTGTTCTGGGTACTGATTTCTCAGGTTCTATGCACCCAAATTGCGTGAAAATGTAATCAAATGGCTCTGAGCACTATGGGACTTAACATCCATGGTCATGAGTCCCCTAGAACTTACAACTACTTAAACCTAACTAACCTAAGGACAGCACACAACACCCAGTCATCACGAGGCAGAGAAAATTCCTGACCCCGCCGGGAATCGAACCCGGGAACCCGGGCGTGGAAAGCGAGAACGCTACCGCACGACCACGACCTGCGGACTAAAATGCAATCACATGTCAGTTCTAGTATGATATATTTGTCCAATGAATTTCTATTTATCATCTGCATTTCTTCTTGGTGTAGCAATTTTAATGGCCAGTAGTGTAGTAATGAAGTAACAAATCGTCGGTTCGTGCCCAATCGTGTAGTATAAGGTGCCTAAAGGATGCTGCGTTGTCGGAATGCTATACAACAGTTCGAGCAAATAACATTGATAGTTTTATTTCAATAAAGCAGATTTGACAATACCTAACTTGAATGTACTACATGTTGTCGCAAGCGATGCGTGACAGGCAATATAATTCAAAGTCCTTGGGTGTATGCAATGTTCCTGCAACTTTGACACAGAATTTGTGGATCACTAAAAACTGTTCTCGTAGCACTCTCTGCTAGGCAGTGCTAATACTCTGTGAATACTGTCCACTAATGTCCGGCCGAGGCTGGCAGGAGAGGCGCTTATATTCACTTCTTGCAGATCTCGCTCCTGTCGTGGGGCGGTTCTTGTGAGCGGGCTATTGGCTGACAGCGCCTCACCTCCGTCTCTGGTCTAGCGTTCTTCCCTTTCGTTCCGGCGCTTGGGTTATGCCAGTACCTGAATTATAGCTTAATGCTTCATGCGGTACTTCTACTTCATGAACAGCAGCAAATAGTAAGCGATAAACATTTTTCCTTATATTATTTTGTAGGGTTTGTCAGCGAGAAAAAATTTCATAAAGCTTTAAAATTATGTGTAAAGCTTGTTGCAGGTCGTAAAGTGCTCTATTCTCAAGTACTGGATGAATAAACTTTGCGAATTCAAGCGTCATGAGCTACACTTCCCCCCCCCCCCCCCGCCCCCATCCCTTTCCCTTTAAACGACAGGTGGTTGTTACCCTCACAGCTACTGTCGCCAGACAATAATGTATATGAGTGTCAAGTTTGGTTGAAATCGAGGTAGTGTAGGAGAAGACGTGGAACATACACAAACATACATACATACGTTTTGTTAATATGTATGGATTAACTGGGATTCTGACTGTCGGCATATAGCTCGAAGGCAACGAGTATGTGGTGCTTTTGTCGAGAAATACATGAAAAGAGTGATATTTATCTGTCATCAACCCGAAGACACGTTTGAACACTACAGTGCTTTTCTAGGCATAGTCCAAGCATTGTCTTCCTCACAGAAGCAAATCATGTGATACAGTTGTATTTATAACTTGTATTGATAACTTAATATTCTTACTGTAACAATATCGTGGACTGAGGAGAGAAGATGATTCCATCGCATCGCATTAAGATCGGAAATAAAGGAAATGACCGACTTTGACGTGTAATGTAATGATACCGTACCAACAGGAGTTGGTTTGATATTGTTTTGTTAGGCAACTAGTTTAGACGTTCTTATCACGTCATATTCAGGCTTGTCGAATGAATAACACCATGACAGCATGAAGTGCAGATGTCTACGGAATCAGATACGAAATGTAAATACATGGCCGGCCGAAGTGGCCGAGTGGTTCTAGGCGCTACAATCTGGAATCGTGCGACCGCTACGGTCGCAGGTTCCAATCCTACCTCGGGCATGGATGTGTCTGATGTCCTTAGGTTAGTTAGGTTTAAGTAGTTCTAAGTTCAAGGGGACTGATGACCTCAGAAGTTAAGTCCCATAGTGCCCAGAGCCATTTGAACCATTTGTAAATACATTAAATACATAAAACTGCAACCAGTCACTATTTCGAAAAGTTATTTATTATTCCATTAACCGGTTTTCGAACATTTTCGGGTTTATCTTAAGGTGGTTTTCTGGAAGTTGAGAGATTGCAGGACACTCTCGCTTTTGATACAGTGTAATGCTGTGCAATGTTCTTAGGGAAGTTGATCTTTATTATTTGGCTGCTATACCTGAATACGATCTGACTTCACTCATATGATGAAATGGTTGGCAGTAGTTAACGCTGTTGCTCATGTGCTCTAGTAACGGAATAATGGTAAACTTTACCTCGTTCACATTGTGCAGACGCGTTGGATTGCGTCCGTCGGTGGCGGCGTCCAGGTAGGGTGACTAGCGCCAAGGAGTCGCTGCTGCAAAGGGTAGAGCACTGATGACCGGCAATAAGGCAGCGCATGGGCCCTTGTTAGGCAGGAAGCCGATAAGACGACTGCGTATTCTGCGAATTTCCGTGGGACAGGTCAGTGGCGCCCAGACGTCCATAGTCTGGTACAAAACATATTTGTGAAGGCACGAGGCTTTTAGAGAGTTTATGGCCGTTCTTTGGTAAGTTCGAAATGAATGCAACAGGGGAGATTGCGATCTTTTTATGGAGGGCTGTCGTTCAATCCAGGTCATACTTTTAGCAAAAGACACGGCGTAAACGTGTGGGAAAGAGGCCATGAAGCTGAATCTTTCTTCCTTTTCTCCCAGTTAATTTTTAAAGTCGCTGATTGGTCAAATCTGTGTATGCAGAGCAAGGGGCGGTCTCCCAGCTTCGAGTGCCACACTCCAGCTCGTGATTGGCTTATGCTAAAGTGGGAGTAGTCTAAGATGTAAATGTACTACGTTACTGAGCTGGCAAGGAAAGGCGGGAGAAAGAGAAGAGGATTCTTTTGTATGGCACTTCGCTGGTAAAGAACTGCAGGTCTTTACCTAAATGGTGAGACTCGTGTCCATTGCTAGTGTGACCCTTAGAGAGTCACCATCTGATCAGTTAAAGTCTTGACTACAACTGAAGTTTGGAAGCTTGCAAAGTTACATATGTACTTGTATATAAAGCTGGGTGCTGGCCTTGTAACAAGATGCTACATCCTTTAATGCATCCCCATGAATATTGTTTATGTGTCGATATGTAAGGAAAATTTTTTTGTTTTTTACTTACTGTGACAGTATGGGCTGCTTTTTTCTGTTAGTGCCCACCTGTCTGCTTCCATTCTGATGGCCAATTGGCACATGTCTTCACACACTTTTGTAGAGTCTGTTTGTATTTACACTGTGACAACGAAACTTTGCCAGCTTCCAATATGTGTTATACCACTGTTGCTTGTTACAAAGATCTTGACACAAAAAATGGTTCAAATGGCTCTGAGCACTATGGGACAACTTCTGAGGTCATGTCCCCTAGAACTTAGAATTACTTAAACCTAACTAACCTAAGGACACCACACACAGCCATGCCCGAGGCAGGATTCGAACCTGCGACCGTAGCGGTCGCGCGGTTCCAAACTGTAGCGCGTTAGAACCGCTCGGCCACTCCGGTCGGCGATCTTGACAAAAACATATGTCATAGGCCTACTTTGCTTAGAGATGCCACGCGGGGTAACGCGCGGTCTCGGGCACCTTGCCACGGTTTGTGTCCTCCCTAGGGCATGGGTGTGTGTTTTGTCCTTAATGTACATTAGTTTAAGTTGAATTAAGTAATGTGTAAGCCGAGGGACAGATGACTGCGACAGTCTGGTCCCATAGGAACCTACCACCACCTTTTTTGATTGCGTGTATTTAAGTCGGTATATGGGCAAATACTTTAATCAGAACTGCCTATAACGTGAGAGCTCAAAATAAAATAAATAAATAAATAAATGATTATAAAAACAAACTTTAAGTAGTCTGGTTGTTTCTTTTAGTATATTGACGTATAATACATGGAGTTTATTAGAAAATACTTTAATCAAGATTGGCATTAAAATATATACCCAGGAATAAATACGAAAATATAGATGCATTGTCTTATACATGTACGCGTGCTTCTTGCTGTCATTCATGGGAGAGGCCTGAAGATAACGTGACTGGAACGCCGAAACTAGTTGCCTAATAAAACACTACCAAAATAACGGCTGTTGGTACAGTATTATTATTACATTTCACCGACCAGCCGCTGTCCCACGCTCCTGAACCCAGGATGGAGCTACATTCACTTTGACGGCAGAAACGAAATGAAGCAGCAGCAGAAGCACAGCGCGCGTTTGAGCGGCGGGCGACCCGCTGAAAGGCAAAGTTGAAGGCTCGCTTTCCCACGCGGACGCCGCTGCCCGGCCCATATGTCACCTGCTGGGCTGCGCTAGCAGCTAGCTGGCTGGGCTGGCGCTCCCGCAGCTGGCGCGGGCACATCCATCAGGAGCGGTTCACCTTCGCGGCTTCCTACACGCAGGGCGGCGCTGGCTGCGGCCTGCAACCGCCGCTCCGCCTTGCAGCCAGCCTGCCTGCCTGCCTGCCTGCCTGCCTGCCTGCCTACCGCTTGCTCAACAGCCGGCCGGACTGGACTGCTGGCGCCAAGGATACTGTCCGTTTCTGTTACCTACTAATAATAGCGTTTCGTAAGAGGACGCGCCAGTTTCTCGCCCGAGCCGCTGCGCTTCCCGTTTCGAGGTTCGCCCTTCCGCGTAACTGCACCAGTTGCTGAAGAGGGCCAGGACTCAACAAAACGCACGAACTTCACTGTACAGCCACTGTCACAATTAAGACCAGAGTCGACACACATGCTAAGTTTAGAGATTTACAGATACACATATTTGGATATCGAAAGTAATAATTATTTTGCAGATTAAATCCTGAACCAGCGTGGATATCAGCTCGTATATATGCGGACATACACTGAAGCGCCAAAGAAACTGGTATAGGCATGCATATTCAAATACAGACATATGTAAACAGACAGAATACGGTCCTGCGGTCTGCAAAGCTTGCATAAGACAAGTATACGACGGAGTTGTTAGATCGGTTACTGCTGCTACAATCGCAGGTTATCAAGATTTAAGTGAATCTGAACTCGATGTTATAGTCGGCGCACGAGCGATGGGACGTAGTATCTCCGAGGTAGGGATGACGTGAGGATTTTCCCGTACGATTATTTCAGGAGTGTATCGTGAATATCAGTAAACTACTAAAACAGGAAATCTCCGACATCACTGCGACCGGAAAAAAATCCTGCAGTCCTGTGACAACGGGACCAACGAAGACTGACGAGAATCGTTCATTGTGACAGAAGAGCCTTGTGTAAATTGTTACAGATAGCTGGGCCATCAGCAAAGCGTGCCAACCATTCTACGAAACATCATCGATATGGGCTTTCGGAACCGAAAGCCCATTCGTTTACCCTTGATAAGTGCACGACACAAAGCTTTATGCCTCGCCTCGGCCCGTCAACAACGACGTTGGACTGTTGATGACATAAATATGCTGCCTACTCGGACAAATCTCGCTTAAAATTTTATCGACCGGATCGACTTGTACTGGTATGGAGACAACCTCATCAATCCATGGAGCCTGCATGTCATCAGGGGTCTGTTGAAGCTGGTGGAGGCTCTGTAATGGTGTGGACGTGTGCAGTACGAGTGATATGGGACCCCTGATACGTCTAGATACGACTCTGGCAAGTGACACGTACGTAAGCATCCTGACTGATCACCTGCATCCATTCATGTCCATTGTGCATTCCGACGGACATGGGCAATTCCAGCAGGAGAGTGAGACACCCCAAACGTTCAGAATTGCTACAGAGTGGCTCCAGAAGCACGCTTCTGAGTTTATACACTTCCGCTGGCCAGCAAACTCCCCAGATATGAACATTGATGAACATAACTGGTATGCCTTGTAACGTGCTGTTCGGAAGAGATGTCCACCACCCCCTCCCCCCCTGCCTTGCAACGTGCTGTTGGGAAGAGATCTCTACCCCCTCGTACACTTACGCACTTCTGGACAGCAATGCAGAATTCAAGGTTTCATTTCCCTTCAGCACTGCTTCAGAATTTAGTCGAGTCTATGCCACGTCGTGTTGCGGCACTTCTGCATGCTTGCGCGTGCCCTACACGACATGAGGCAGGTGTACCAGTTTGTTTGACTTTTCAGTATATGTACTAAGCAAAGAAGGGAAAACTGAAAGATGGAATGAATGTATGGAAGGTATGTACAACGGAGATTATCTTGAAGTCAGTGTTATAGAACAGGAGGAGGACATATATGAAGATGAAATGGGAAATACGATGCTACGAGAAGAATTTGATAGAACAGTGAAAGACTAAGGACTCAAGTCGTACAAACAGTAATAATTACTCTGACGTTAAAGCGTGATGTCGATATTACAATTTACATTTGAATGATGTGTTAGTGCTGTGGTCTTCAGTCTGAAGACACGTTTGATGCACTGTCCTGTCAAAGCTTCTTCATTTCTACTTAACTACCACAATCTATATTCATCTGAATCTGCTTACTACAGCCAAGCCTTACTCTCCCTATATCATTTTCATTACCACCACCCTTCACAAAACACTTCCATCCATCACCAAACTGACAATTCTTTCATACCTCAGGATGTTTGCTATTACCCGGTTCTTCTTTATTGAAGATGGGCTATGAATTTTTTCTCCCCAATTCCGTTCGATGCCTGGTCGTTGGTTACCTGATCTATTAAACTAATCTTCAGCGTTCTCCTACACAATCACGTTTCAAGATCTAATATTCCTTCTGGCCTGAATGGTATATCGTCCACGTTTCACATCCCCACAAGGCTGCATCCCAGATAAGTAAGTTTCAAAAAATGCTTACAGTCTGTATTTATACTCGATATGAAAACAGTTCACTTTATCAGAAATTCTTTTCTTGCTTTTTCGAGAATGCATTTCATATTTTCTCTACTTTGGCCTTTGTCATTTAAACTATTATCCAAAGAGCACAATTCATCTACTGCTTTTAGTATCTCTTTTCCTAATCCTCTGAGCATCACCTGTTTTAATTCGACTACTTTCCGTTACCCTTATTTTTCTTCAGTTGAAGTTTATTGTGAGAACTGTTTTCAAGACACTACCCTTTCTGTTCAGCTGCTTCTGTGAGAGTATTAAAAACCTCAAAATCCTTACTTCTTTTCCCTGAACTTTAGTTTCTCTCCAAATTTCTCGTTGATTTCTTTTACTGTTTTTTCATTGTACATACAGAAAAAATCGAGAATAAACTACAATTCTGTCTTATTCCTTTCTCAACCACTGCCTCCCTTTCATTTCTTCGAACGTTACAAGGGAATTTGGTTGTAAATGATCTTTCGATCCCTATATCTTATACCTGATACCACGAGAATTTCAAAGAATATATTCCAGGCAACCTTGTCCAAAGTTTTCTTTAAATCTGTAAATGCTATAAAAGTTGGCTAGCTATTCTTCTACGATTGGTCGTAGGGTCTGTATTGCCTCGTGTGTTCCTACATTTCTTGGGAATCCAAAATGGTACTCTTCAAGGTCGAAATAACTAGTGTCCCAGTCTTATATATTGTGACCATGACTTATTAAAGAAGTGGTTCAATAGCATATGCCTTCTTTGGAATTAGAACAATTACATTCTTCTTGAAGGCTAGGTGTATTTCGTGTGTCTCTTATGTCTTGCATGCCAGATAGAATGATGTTGCCAGGGTTGGCTGTTATAAGCGTCTTAATAAGTTCGAGGGAATGACATATCCTCCGGGGTACTTGTTTCGGCCGAGGTCTTTCAGGACGCCGTTAGAATCTTCTCAGCAATCGTTGACAATAACGATTATATTTTATTTCGCTATTATTAGCCATTCGGGACGGAATGCCGCTATATTTCTTCAAAAACGGGGAAAGGCCCTTGTTCGTTCTTCTACGCACAGTCACACGTGCGTCATGTTTCTGTCATACCAGCAGCTGCCTTACGTCTTAGCCATTCTCGTTTCATTTGCGGTAACAGAGCTCAGTTGTGAAATTACCAAAGACTATTAATTGATGTTTTCAATAAGGGGAGAGCTTCTGGCACTTTTACGTCAGACAGTGGTTTTTGCGGCCACTATTGGTCTTACAGATCTTTGCAGTGTGTATCGGATATTTCTGTAATCCTGTCTGTCGAGTACAAGATTTTTTTTTCAGCTGAATTCGCTAATAACAATTCTTGTGTGCGTACTGGGAGACAATTACTATCGACGTATGCTTCATGGCCAGCTGTAGCATGTCGACTTCGAGTCTACCATGCGTCACTATAAACACACCGGGCGTGCTGTATTTCAAGCGGACAGCTGACAGCTTGGCCTCGTCATATATCACACACCAGTCCCAACCATGCAGCCTCAGAAGCAGCTTAAGAAAGCGCGACAAGAGAGAGACTGTCTTCTTATGCCGGGCTCCAATATAACAGGAATCAGCTGGTACTTCATGACACGGGCCCTGTTATTAATAGCCACGAAATTCTAGTAACCTGTAGCACATATAAGTGTCCAATCAGATCTGAATTTTTTCTTGGTGAAGGAAAATTTTTCTGTATGTGATGATTTTTTAATTATTTTAGATGCAAGATTTATACAAAAACGTAAATCCATTTTCAAAACATACTTTGAACACTGTGTTCATTTTATGGACTAAAATAACAAATAACGAAATATTCTCTGTTGTAATAAATAGTAAAACGATCATCCAATAATTACCATGCAAATATTTAATTATACAGTGGAATATAGCGAACCAATCACAACCGTGTATTGTGGAGGTCACAAGCTGCTGTGCATTGCTGCACTGACTTGTCAATACTTTCAAAGTGACGACCAACAGTTGGCAACAGTTGTTCATGAGGAAAAGGTTGAACAACGTCAAATGTGTACCTTAGGTTTCCATTGAGGGAAAATACGTCTGCTGCAGCCAAGACACAATAAAAGTTACTGTACGCATCTGTAGCCAGAGGGTCTGATAGGGTTAAGGGGAGTCGCTAGGCTGTCCTAACGACAACTAATCCGTAGGATTCGGAGGTGGTGTTGGAGGAAGGGTAGAAAAGCATTAACTTCGAATATTTCATAGGAAAGCATGTCGTATTAATATTATTATCGTGTTCTGCCAAGCAATGAAGGACAATTCATTTCATGTTACAAACTTCGAATGTTTGGAGCAGTTTTAACCAGACTTCATATAAGCTCACTATCTAGGAAACAAAATTATATTGAGGGCACTCATAATACTCCTCAGTATAGTTTTGGAGGTACGGTGAAAAGGGAAAGTGAAACTTTAGGGTGGCTGGAGAAATTTCTCACCACACTGTGTGTGTATTTGGTTTACTATCTAGGAGGAGGAGGAACTGTCTGCCGGCGTGATCGAAGAAGAAATAGCAGTTGATAGGGAAGACATAGGTGATTCCGTATTAGAGTTTAATACAGCTTTGGAAGACTTTCGATCAAATAAGGCAGAAGGGATGGATGATCCTCCTTCCGAAGTTCTTAAATCAAGGGAGAAAATGGCAACTAAACGAAAATTCAAGCTGTAGTGTGGGTTCTATGAGATTAAAAACATACCATCAAAGTTTTCTAAGATAGCAAGGGCCAATAAGTCCTAGAACTATTGCCGAATAAACTTAACAACTCATGGATTGAAGCTGCTAAGAATCATATGTACAGAAGAATGTAAAAGAAAATTCAGTATCTGTTAAACAGACGATCAGTTTCGCTTTTCGGAAGGTAAAGGGGCTGGAGAGGTAGTTCCAACATTGTCCATTATAATGGGAGTAAAAGAAATATCAAAACTGTTCATAGAATTTATCGGCTTTGAATAAGCGATCAGTTTAAGATAGAGTAAGCGGTTAAAAATTCTGAGAAAAATAGTAGTGAGCGACAGGGTACGATGTGTAATACAAATGACTTCTGAAAAGTTCTGCGTTTGGTCTCAGACCAACAAATCAACAAAATGTACACACACACTAACTTTAGTGACCTTAAAAGAAATCACGATCATCTACAACACGCTTCTGCTATTGGTTGTAACACTGTAGGTAAATGTCAGGAAACTCTTATTGTGTAATCGCTCTAAATACGGTGGTCATGTTTGATACGCGCAACGTCTACGAAGTGTAAGACTTTCGTGGCTGATTTAATGCGGAAAAACAAAAGAAGTCTGCTGACGCGAAATCTGGAGACTAAGGAAGTAGAAGAGCGGCCATCCTGTTTGAGCGAGAAAGTTGAGCACGCGAATCGCAATGAGCGGATGGGCGTAGCCGTAGTGGAAATTCCACTGTCCCCTCCGGTACTGTTTAGGCCGAACCCGCCGGATGCGGAGAAGACGGTGAAGGCCATGCCACTGACTGTCGCTTGGTCTCCAGGTCGTACTGGTAGCACCAGCTCTTGTCTCTTGTAACAATGGTTCCCAAAAATTGCTCATTCCGGGCAGACACGTTGATGAAATTTCCATAGTTTCCATCCGAGCGAGTTAGCGTGCGGGTTTGCTTCTGCACGTCTATCAGCATATGTGTTACAAACCAGACAAATCTCCCTTCTTTTCACATGATCGAGAGCAATTCTGATCACCCCTTAACTTACGGAATGACTTTTCTGTACGCATACTATTACACCGACCAACGACCTTATCGCAGTGATAACACAGGTCCTCGTCAGATCACCGAAGTTAAGCACTGTCGGGCTGGGCTAGCACTTGAATGGGTGACCATCCGGTCTGCCGAGCGCTGTTGCCACGCGTGGTACACTCAGCCCTTGTGAGGAAAACTGAGGAGATACTTGATTGAGAAGTAGCGACTCCGTTCTCGGAAACTGACATACGGCCGGGAAGTGGTGTGCTGACCACATGCCATCAATATACGCGTTCAGTGTCGCCTGTGGGCTGCGGATGACACGGCGGCCAGTCGGTACCTTTGGGCCTTCATGGCCTGTGCAGGAGGAATTTATACTACTAAACCTAAACTTAAGGCTCAAATCATTTGAAATTTTCGATTTAACTTATAAAAAAATTACGCTTACAGCCACTTAAGTGTTGTTTAAACATCCTTCTTGGTTTTATTGCACTAAGCAGAGCCTCTAGTATTTTGCTTTTTTCCACACGAAATCACATACTTGTGAGCGTTTTTTAAATAGTACGCGTTAGCGAACTGTTAGAGCACTGAATTTAACATTCTGTAAAATTATGCTATCTCTCTAGAAAGTAAATTTTCACATTAAACTAAGTTCCAGGTTTTAAAGTTGCTCATAAAAATTGCCTTCGATGAATAAAAAGGAAGTCTGCAAAATTGACATTCAGTGTTGATATTAAAATTTTTCCGTATCACCACTCACATCTGATTTTAACTAACGTTTTTAAGTGATTCGTTGGAGAAACAGAAAGGTCCTCGTCACAATTATTCTAAAGTTCTTTCTCTGAACTTTCCTCCGCTGTCAGAACTGTGGCCACTTTGCATTGTGAAACCGTCGTGTTTTTCGTCTCTGATCTGTATCACTGACATCTTCCTCCATCCATCGGCTAAGACTTTCTTTCATCAATCTTACGGTAACTAAAGCTGACACTTTTTGTGCTATACTGAAGTGCGCAGTTCACACGTTTCAGTAACACTTGTTAACAACAAACAAAGAGGTCGATATTGTAACTGAAACAAAACATTGCACCGAGCGATGTGACGCAGTTGTTAGCACACTGGACTTGCATTTGGGAGGACGACCGTTCAAACCTCATCCTTCCTTAATCCGGTGGGACCGATGATCTTGCTGCTTGAATCAACCAACCAACCAACTAAAACACTGCAGAGATTGCGATTTATGGAGGCAGGGTGGATACAGAAACATTCTGGCAGAAATGACCTTGGAGAGCCAGTTCTAAAGCCTTCACTTGGTTTGAGAGACCCCACTTCGTAAGTTAAGGATTACACTCTCTTTACTTACCTTCAGCTCTCTTCCTGTCAATCCGAGAGAGAGCCACCGATCATCCGCAAGCATTCGTCGCATTCGTTTGATGCCGCATGGGCTTGTGCTTGCTGAGCCGGCCGGAGTGACCGAGCGGTTCTAGGCGCCACAGTCTGGAACCGCGCGACCGCTACGGTCGCAGGTTCGAATCCTGCCTCGGACATGGATGTGTGTGCTGTCCTTAGGTTAGTTAGGTTTACGTAGTTCTAAGTTCTAGGGGACTGATGACCTCAGAAGTTAAGTCCCATAGTGCTCAGAGCCATTTGAACCATTTTTTGTGCTTGCTGACGATCGATCCGAACTTGGCTCATCCTCGAAACCTTCCTTTGCGTCTCTGAAGTGTTTCAACTATTCTAACACACACATATTACTCATTGCCTCAACATCGCACACTTGCGTTGCTCCATTTTGCGCTCCTTTTTGCAATGGCACGAGTTCTGACACTGACTCCGTTACCTCGGTAGCAGCATGCACCATTGTTTCAGTGCATGTGTGCGGGCACCTCATCCTTATCAGTGTAGTTTTTAGCATATGGCACCATTATGTGTACTTAAGAAATCGTTGTTAGCATTGCTGTTGTTAGCGAAACCGAAGAGGAACAATAGGAACTTTTGAATCGAACGCAAATTCTAATGAGTGCAAAGTATAGATTTAGAGTAAACCGAAGAATGACGAAAGTCATGAGAAGTAGCGTAAATAAGATTAACAATAAACTTGACATCAAAACTGTAACGACAAAGCTAAGGAATTTTGCTACCATGAAAGCAAAATAAAAAATGACGAAATAGACAAGGCGCACAGAAAAAGTACCTTAGCTGAGGGAAAAAGTGCATTGCTGGCAAAAAGGAGTCTGCTGCTATTAAACATGGATCTTGCGTTAAGGAAGAAATTTTTGATAATGAGCTTTCCGAGCACAGTATTGTATAGCAGTGAATCATGTAGTATGGGAAGACCGGGAAAGAAACGTGAAACGTCACCTTAGAAAAATTATACATGACTGTGCTTAAACTGACACACAATACTTTCAGCGCAGCGCAATCTGACTTTCAAAAATCCCTACAAAAGAATGGCCCTGACTAACATTAACCTATACCTTTAACAAATCACTTACCTCACCAAAAATCTTCGTTATTCGAACTACTGCAATACAGCGAGCGCCACTACTGCCAGCTAAATAAAAGATTCAAACTACTGAAGGCACTAACTACTAATAGGCATAGTTAGCAAATGAAAGATTTTGATAGAGAACAAACAATGTATTTACCTCAATAGTGTTCAAAAGTCATAATATATATAGCAGTTCATGACATCCAGTCTTACAAATTTCAAAACTCCGCCATCTCTCTCCCCACATCCACCACTGCTGGCGGCTCACCTCCAACTGCGCAACGCTACGCGCTGTTCACAGCCAACTGCCCAACACTACAATGGCAGACAACAATGCAAACTAGCCACAGACTGCACACAGCACAATAAGAAAACCTAAACAGCCTACTTACAAACGAATCGAAGTGTTTCAGTGTGAATGATGCAGAAAATTAGGTGGACTGATAAGGAATAAGGAGGTTGAAACTTCCTGGCAGATTAAAACTGTGTGCCCGACCGAGACTCGAACTCGGGACCTTTGCCTTTCGCGGGTAAGTGCTCTACCATCTGAGCTACCGAAGCACAACTCACGCCCGGTCCTCACAGCTTTACTTCTGCCAGTACCTCGTCTCCTGCTCTCGCAGGAGAGCTTCTGTTAAGTTTGGAAGGTAGGAGACGAGGTACTGGCAGAAGTAAAGAAATATTTGTTTCAAAACTTTTGGAAATTCAGTTCCTAGGGGACTAAAATAGTGGGTGAAAGTTTTTTTGAAAATAAATCACTTTAAAAAATACTAAAGCATGTTTAAAGCTACATCTATGAAAATTGGTATGTGACTTCTCAGTTAGACGCAGAAAAATACGTATTTCAGTGTTTCTGAAAGTCAGTCCCCTAAGGAGTCAAATAAGGGGTGAAAATTTTTATGAAATTGTTTCATCGTGAAAGTCATTCAAAACCATGTGTGTGAAAATTTGTGTATGACCTCTGTGTCAGAAATAAAAACATACGTATTTTAGTGCTTTTGGAAACTCAGCCACTGAAGGGGTGAAATAGGGGACGAAAATTTTTAAGAAAATGTTTCGTTGGATCAAATAATTTTTAAACCCTTGAAAATGGAATTTCGCTTCTCGGTTGGGTGTAAAGCTATATGTGTGTTAGGGGATGAAGACTCGTCGATTTTAAACCACTGGACGTGGTTTCTTGCTCGAGAAATTTTCATCACGGGATGAAAGTTTCTATGGAAATATCACAACAAGACTGCAAAATGCATGAGTGTCCGAGATAATTTCATCACAGGATGAAAGTTTCTGTGGAAATATCACAAGACCACAAAATTCACGAGTAACGAAAACCTTGGACTCAAGTTACCAGAATCGCGTTTTGATCTGAAGTACATTCGGGAAAGGCCATGCTTCTGTGGCCTCAATTAGCGAGAAAAGTTTAGAAGATGCTGCAATTTGCGAACAACCTAAAAATTCAATTTAAGGAAAACAAAAAACAAAGAAATCTGTGCATATCTTACGTTCTACACGAACGAAGCTGTGGGCACTAAGATAGTTGAGGTATATTAGGAAAAAAATTTAAAATAAGCCTTTAAAATTACCACAATGAGTTGGCTAGTGAAATCAGCCGCACGGAGTGGCCGCGCGGCTAGAGGCGCCATGTCACGGACTGCGCGTCCACTCCCGTCGGAGGTTCGAGTCCTCCTTCGGGCATGGGTGTGTATGTTGTTCTCGTCATCATTTAGTTTAATTTAGTTTATGATTAACTCAAATCTGCAATTACCAAACGGTGTCATTGAATGACTATTTCATCAAGGAAATTCTCTGAAATATGCTCTTGGATAGTTTCCGAGAAAAATAGCCATGTTACAAAACACACAATAAACAAAGTGGTGGTCCTATAAAGTATGTACTTAAAGCGTAAAATAATCAACAATAGTAATAAACAAATGCAATTAACTGCGGAACAAAATAATAATAGACATCCCAAATTGAACTAAACAATTTTAGTGAGCGGAATACAAAGTTCCATGCTACTGAACTGCTTATAAATCAGTTGCCAGTTCACAAACGTTTAGAGATCAGCGGTGTGATTCACACGTCCGAATTCCTTCAAACAACTGTATATTCTACCAGACTAACCCACAGCAGTTGTCAAAAGGAGCTGAAATAATTCAAGTCCAGAGCTGCGTACCGCCAGACGCTAGCGAAATTTAGAGTCCCGACTAGCTGCCAGACTGTGAGTACGTCAAAACGAGTGTTAAATAAATGTTCGGCCACTTGCTGGTCAAAACCGAACACTTTACAAGTTCAGACCCATCCGAACAGCCCTTAAAAACGCAAGTTACCTCTAGGATGGAGAACAGAGTGACACCATTATTTATCCGAAAGGATATAATCATTTATCATATTTGTTAAATACATATATTGTCCCCATTTTTAGACTGCAGGATCACATATGATACCAATATTTTGCAGCGAGTGTAGATGCTTTGCATAAATAAGGTGTAGGACTCGAACCTGTGGCCAATGCAAGCAACTGTTAAAATTGGGTCGTATAATCACCCAACGGTGAGTAGCAATTGATAAGTGCTTGAAACGTCGCATTTATACGTATATGATCTCGGAAAACCACTATCTATAATACATGTCTTATACACCACGGCATACAAGTGCGTTTAGATAGGTAGTGACGCTTTTTTTCGGTAAAGAAAAATGGCATTCTTTTTCTTAGCGAGTATAATATTGGGATAAATAAAAAGCCGACATTGTGGGCTAATCCCTAATATAGATGTGTACCACTGTGGCTCTGCACTACGGATAATTCGTCATGTCTACTAGGTTTGTTTATATAATATAACATGGAGAGAAACTTGTACTGCAATCGTGCTTAACAGATTACCCTCTACCGTGGGAAGATAATGTACTGTGCTTGTCCATTGTCTGAGAGCGATTTCATGATTACGCTTTAATTAATTACATGTATTAACAGTTCATGTGTTATGAGTGTCAGTTTCAGCGTATTAGATAAAATTCATTCTTCTTCGAAATATCTCTTTAGTTATAGCTGTGTTAATGTACTTTGACATAACGACAGCATCGTTAAACAGTCATGTTCATTTACATACGGTTCTTAAGAACACTTATTTACAGTTGCTAATGTATGCAGATGCATTTCAGTTGAGATGTGTAGGTGTGAAGTAATACATCATTATTCCTCGCACCGTTACGTGAAAGTCACATGAATTATTTCTTTCAGCGATGGCACAGAAAATCTGGTGCCCACAACAACACAGTTTTATTTTGGACTGTTAGATATTTACTTACTACAGCTTTCGTCTTCCCTCTATAACACGCAAGTCAGAGACAACACAGTGTAGGAACACAGCTTTCACGAGGTGTTTACCTTCCGATTGTGCGTATGTCATAGACAAAGCACCGAAGTGCCTAAGAGATTTGAGAGCACTCAGTGACGGAAGACGTATTAGTGGCTATTATGCAGCAAAAATCAACCATATAATATGGAAAACAGTACAATAACACAGAGAAGACATAATTAGATGTAATTGAACTTCAGTTCTTGGCGTTTCTTCGTGCTACTAGTAATTATTACATTTCTGCCAGTGCTGTGTCAAATTTGCTGTGTCGAATTTGCTGTGTTAAATTCCTCAATACCGAATGTGTGGGGAGGGTGTGATAGTCTTGTTACTCAAAATATCGGTAAATGAGACATTAGTTATTTGTAAATATTACCGCACATAAGATGCACAGTTTTTTACACTTTCCAGAAGAAAGGTTACCTTAAGAGCAGTTGCGACCTACTATAAACTGGAAGTCTGTATTATGTTCATCTATCCACATCGAATGAGTCATTGATCCTATTGTGTATCCACATAAACAAATATGCTACACGCATACAATAGCCTTTCACAATGTTTTTCTAGGATATAGTGTCCTAGGATTAAATTACAGCGCATTCCCATTCTCTGGTTCCCACTAAGTCTGGGGATTTCCCTTAGCTGTAAGCCGAATGGACTCGAAATCGCCTCCCAGATATAAGTTGGGTCTCCCTTTACCCCACTACCAACTCGTCTGCTATTTAATGGAAAAGTCCTTGATTCACCCTGTAATGTTGATGCTTTAATTTGTTCTGAAAGCGGTGCTGATATTCAAGACAATAAAAGCGGGTTAAAAGCTGTAAGCTATCTGGGGAAGTTAACCTTGCATTACTGAGCAACTGTTTCACCACGTATCCAGTCTAGCTTACCAAATTTCCAACCAGACTAGCATTAATTATAATCTTTTAGTAGTCATCTTACGATAACCGGTAATATATATATGAAAAGGCAATTTAAATAAAAACAAATAAATCAGTTTATATTTGGACATTTATTTTAACATTGATCATTGTTCCGTTAAAATTTCAGTATATTAAATTTGATTCATAACTAAACTGGTGCCTTATTTAGGATTGCGAAAATGTGAGTTTGTAATCTTACGGAACACATCAAATATGGAGCCAAGATTGGGGGACTGCATACAACACTGTATTCATAAAATAACACACGAAGAACTTTGAGAAATTAACCACAACCAACCGATTCACTTTTCACCCAGAGAAGTTATGTTCGTAGTGCAATCGTGTCCGTCATGAAATTACCACACACTGGTATACTAAATTCATACTAACTCTCTGTGAAATCTTCCTGAAAGGAATAGCTGAGGGCTACTTTGATGGTTACACTACATGCTTCACGTAGCCAACTTGGTTTACACAAAGAGTGTAACTCCACAATAATTTTGATAATTAAAATAAATTACATCGAAACGCAATTTACATAAGAAAAACCTCGAACTGGTTACTATCGTCCTACTATTAACCTGATGGGTCAAACAATTGTATAAGCACGTGGTACTGGTCTCACAGAGTACACCCCACGTGGGTTGAACATAAAGAAAAGTTGCTATATTGAAAAATATTGTCACGACGAGACGTTATAATCTCACGCACATTCGCATTTAAGATTGATGATCTTAGTTAGAGTTACTGATCAACATGTGGTTCCACTTTACTCACAAAGTAGTGACAAAGCAACTACTGGAAGATATTCTGAATTTCACGCTCGAAATACACTGCACTTCAATTTAAGATAACATTAAATATTTTAGATCTAAACCTGAAACAAAGGTGATTAAATTTTCAGTTATGCTGAACTTAAGAAATCCATTGTCCTATGGACTTAGCAGAGACGTACTTAGCCGGAGATCTTACTACTTCATCCGCTCACCTCGGACAGACTGGCCTGGGCCCCTTACCGAGGGTACTTAACAGATACATACAGAAGTGACCAGAGAGGCAGCTTCCTATACCAACATGACAAGGGATGGACAGGACCATACTAAGAATAAAAACCTCTCTGCTTTTAGAAAGCATAGCTACCTGTTCCGACGTTGGTTCCCTAGCAGACAGGCTTGTCTGCTACCATCAAGCATGCAACTAGAAATACATTTGCTCATTCATCCTCTCACACAGAAGGGAAGGGGGATGACAGTATCTTATCATATACAGTAAATAAAAGAAAGCAGATGTAGATTCCGTATGAGACTGTGTGACATGAATCACATATAAACTGTGTTTTAAAGTGTAGTAGTGTGACAGATCGTTCTTGATTATATGTAAAAGTAACACGTTCCACTGCTCAGTCTCCTCCCAGATAGTCAGACACACGACAGTAAATTTAGAAGTGGAATGTATGACGTAAATGACAACAGTTTTAAAAAATTAACATGAAAGGAATCCAACGGAGACATTTCAACTCTTACGTCATTACCTGAACCGCTCACTCTACGTTTAGGGGTACAGATGAAAAAAGTATTAATAAATAACAATGCCAGAATGATTGGCAAATGCGGTACACACACAAACATAAATGATTGTATATTTAAATAATTTTTTATTTTTATCTGCAGCAATGGTTCTGATCACTCTGGGTCTGACATAAGAATTTTTTGGGAGGTTTTCCTTGGTTGTCAAGTGAAGTGGCAAATCCTTCCCATTTATACCAACACAAAATTCTGTGGACAAAAGAAAAGAATGGGAAACAAAAGAAATTTAGAAATAACAAGCCTATAATTATAAACGTTGACGCAATTTAAATCTGCTGTCAGAAAATAATACTAGCGCAGATAAAAATATGCGTAGTTAAATACATCACCTTTGCTGTTTCTTCGCGAATGGGATTATACATTTACAGTTTACTTTTCATATACTGAAACTGAGCAAAATCTGTTAAGGAACATCCTCGTCTACGGGCAATAAGGCGGAACTAAATGAAGTGATAACAGAGCTATTTGGTATAGGTTCATTAAAAAATTACCGAAACACATTCTTGGATTTGTTGTCAGCCTGCTTCTGATAACTACTGTCGAAATGAGCTGTACGCCTACTGGCCTTTTTTCTCTCTGAAAACTACCGTGTCTGACATAAATTCACTCAGTACAAATGATCATTTCCTAGTACAATTTACGAAGCAATTATTTCAAGATCTGTCCTGACTTCTTTCTCATGGGCAGAAAGCAAATGTACTTTGTTTTCACGACAAATAGCGGTTGTCTTGTATGGTTATCTCCCAAGTTCACCATTAGAAACAGTTAACTGCTATTGGACGGGCTTCATATTCTATTAAGTGATTGCTTTCAATAAACAATAGTAGAGTGAATGAGATGGATATAATGAGGTGCGGATATGGGAGAGAAAGAAAAGCCATCACAGTGAAAGAAACTGTCCTCTGTCTGATGAGCAAGTGAGTCACCGTCGTATGTAGGCATTCCAAGAAAATATTATGCTTCTCACATGTTACCTCCCCCCCCCCCCCCCCCCCCGCTTGCAGAAATTTGCAGAAATTCTGCAGTACTGACATAAAAGACGATGAGCATTTTTCCTCCGCTGTTACCTGTGTGTGTCTTGGAAAACAATGCTTTCATTGTTTCAACTGAGCTTTTGTGTCATGGCTCCATGTCTCCTCCTTCACGGCTAGTGTGCAAAATAAGTCCTCTTCGTCCTTCTTATTGTGGTACATTGCTGAAAGTGGCTAGGTGGTGAGTCGCTCGTCTGACTGCGTCGAAGAACCTGTGACAACATCCCACAATTAGTGCCGAAACATTAAAAAAGTTGGGTTCCTGTCCACCAATGTTCGATACTGAACTGTTTCGAACGAATTAGTCTTCTATTCAGACCTTAGACAATAGAGGTTATCAAAGTGACGTAATTCAAAAAATGGTTTAAATGGCTCTGAGCACTATCGGGTTTAACATCTGGGGTCATCAGTCACTTAGAACTACTTAAACCTAACTAACCTAAGGACATCACACACATCCATGCCCGAGGCAGGATTCGGACCTTCGACCGCAGCGGTCACACGGTTCCGGACTGAAGCGCCTAGAACCACTCGGCCACAGCGGCCGGCGTGACGTAATTGACGCCGAAATTAGATCACATCTGAGATGACTACAGCAGTAGTAAATTTGCACGGAAAAGCTATTTCTGTGCACCCCAGTACATATTCTCTGTTTTAGGCTGGTTTTGAACACTAATCAATTGTATGTTACCTTGACGCAGTATTACGTCATTCAAAAACAGTGAACAGAAGAGAGAGGTTCTTGTGTAGGTCGACTATTGCCAGATTTCCAAATGTCTTTTGACATCTTTGCTTAGCCAATGGACTTGCCTCGGGAAATACACCGGTTTTGGCAGATCACCGAAGCTTAGCACGTCTAGTGTGACCAGTACTTGGATGGGTAGCCGCCGTGTGAGCCGCATGATCACTATCACTACCTTTGCGCCAGTCTCCTGAATTAAATTCAAAACTTCTCCGCAGTGTCTTATGAAATGAGGACATGGGACACAGCTGATGTCGATCCGTGCGTCAGATGGCGACATTGAGTTCGGTAGAGCTTTCGGTGCTATTCGAGGGAGTAGCCTATGTGTCGGAACCGGGATTCACCCTCTCCCTTCTCTTGTCAATACAAATATGACCCAGGACTGCTCACACATTCATTACAGTCACCTACAATTACAGGTACAATTGAACACATTTCTCATAGCAGAAAGGTGGCCGTGCTCGCGAAGGTTAGGAGAAACGGTTCTCATTAGGCGCCTTCGGGGGCTCCCATCCAATCATGCCATACGAATTTACTTTTTACCGTTCCTCACAAGTGGCTTCTATTTAGCTTGCGAGCCTATAGAGTATCGCCGCTGCTGTGCCACTGGATTCGTGATTTACAATCAGGAAGGTCACCGATCGCTGCAGTTGACGGAAAGTCATCGAACAAAACGGAAGTGATATCTGACGTTACCCAAGGAAGTGTTACACCCCTCTACTGTTGCTGAGCTATATAAACAATATGGGAAACAACCCGAGCAGACCTCTTAGACTGTTTGCACACGATGCTGTCATTTACAGTATAATAATGCCATCAGAAGATCAAAACAAGTTGCAAAATGATTTAAACAAGAAATGTGATTGAAATGAAACGTGGCAGTTGACTCTCAAAAATAGAAAGTGTGAGGTCATCCACATGAGTGTTGAAAGCAGTCCGTTAAGTTTCGTTTACACTACAAATCACACAAACTTAATGTCTGATAATTGATCTAAATATGTAGGTATTACAATTGGGAACAAACTTAAATTGGAACAATCAAAAAGAAAATGTTGTGGGGGACTGCGAAGCAAAGACTGCGTTTCTTATTTTCTAGACAGAACACTTAGAAGATGCAACAAATCTACTAAAGAGACTGGCTACATTACGCTCTTCCTTGCCGAATAGGACTGACACAGGACATCGAAAAAGGTCGAAGAAGGTCACCTCGTTTTGTATTATCGCGAAATAGTGGATTGGGGTGCCAGCCATTAAAACGAGGCGTTTCTCGTTGCGGTGAGACTTATTGATGAAACGTTAATCACCGAATGCGAAAATATATTTTGTTGCTGTCGCTCACATAGGAAAAAAAGACCATCTCAATCACGGGAGCCGGCCGGAGTGGCCGAGCGGTTCTAGGCGCTACAGTCTGGAACCGCGCGACCGCTAAGGTCGCAGGTTCGAATCCTGCCTCGGGCATGGATGTGTGTTATGTCCTTGGATCAGTTAGGTTTAAGTAGTTCTACGTTCTAGGGGACTGATGACCTCAGAAGTTAAGTCCCATAGTGCTCAGAGCCATTTGAACCTTTTAATCATGGGAAAGGAGACATCCCACGGAGTTCTTTACTTGTTCGTTTTTCCCACGTGCTACTGGCGAGTAGAATGGTAGAGAAATAGTGTGAAAGTGGTACTATGGACCCCTTTCCAATTACTCGATTGCAAATTGCTGAGCAGTCATGTAAATGTCGATGTTGATGTAGAGTTAGACCTAGAAAACCATTTCTGGCCAGAAAACTGGGCAAATTTGGTGGACCCACATGAGCAATATCATCTTCACGTGACAAGAGAGGCGAGTCACGAGGAATTCTGTAAAGAAAAGCCCTTGCAGGGGAAACGAACTTCTGTCTCAGAACCTAGGGAGGCACCAGATTCCAATCGCTAATTTCTTTCTCTCGAAACGTGAGTCACATTTCTTCTTCATGTAGCTCCTCAGCTGCCGTTTCGAAGGCTACAGTACCACTTCCATGGTCGCTCTTGAGAGAGCGCTTAAAAGAACTACTACCGAGAACGAGTCGTTCTGTCAGTCGGAACTCCCGAGCGATAAGTTCCAGACGCGCTAGTCCCACCAGAAAGGAGTACTCCAACTTGAATACGATTAGTTGGTGCAACGCACGTGATCTACTTGAACATTTTTTGTCCTAACGACGAGCGCCGCGGCACAGCGGGGCAGCTAAGCATAAGAATGGGACCGGTGTTGGCCTTGGAGAGCGGGCAGCGGCTTCCAGAAAGCCTGTCGGCAGGTTTGTGTGAGGACAGCGGAAGCTGGCGGTGACGGAAGGGCCGGCACATGAATGGCGTGGCGTGTTCCTGCGGCCCACCAAGGACGCTGGCGCTCGCTACACGTGTCCGTGTCCGCTGCCCTCCCAAGGGCGCAGGCAAATCGTGCCCGCTCACCGCGCCGGACACCCGAAACACGCCGCCTCCGCTGCTGGGTCTATGGCCAACGAAGGACACGCTTACCTTACGGCGCGTCCGCACTACGCCGCACTTTCCTGCTTGACGAGGCCGGCTAAATCGTCTTCACACAAACGGCACTCGGTAGCGACACGTAACAACGAAGACTTGCTTCTTGCAGGGCCTCCTGTGATCGTCAGAGGCATAGGTACACCATCCACGTTGGGCAACTCAACGACTGGACTGTGCATGCACATAAAAAATACACTGTAAAGCCACCAGGCTTTCCTTTTTTTCTGTGACATACTGTTTGTTCCACAGACGGTTCCCAAAGTCCGGTTGCCACCAAAGCTTTTTGGGGATTTCGTTTCGTTGTAAGTCAAATGCTGGTACTGGGAATGCCTTCCGATATACTCACAGTTGGGATTCCCATTGCCCCCTACACCATCTCGTTTGCTATTTAACTAAAAAATCCGTGATTAGCCTGTAGGACAACGCTCAAACAGCTAATTCTATCTTTAGAGAACAGAAGAAAAAGTAATAAAAAACAGTACCAGATCGATGCGCGCACACACACACACACGTACACACACACACACACACACACACACACACCGTACATAAATTCATGTTTATATAAAACACAGATCTTAATTTTTATCTGGGAAATGGTTCTGAGGCCTCTGGTTCTGACGTAAGCATTTTGAGGAGGTTTCCCTCGGTTGCTCAAGTGGTCTAGTAATTCTGTCCAATTTCATTCTAATTGTGGAACCCTCTGCCCTTCTGCCAACACGCATGGTAATTGGCTGCGAGGAATTGCAACTTTTCAATAGGCTAGCTCTCAAACAGGCTACTCTAGTGCTTAGAGTAGAGAATGAAATGAAACTGATAATCCCTTTACACTTATAGCCAATAGGAAAACACTCAGCCCCTTGCCCATTAATTTGGCTAGAAGATGTACTACACTGGGCCAGATCTCTAACAGCCCACTCTATCCCCTGTAGCAAAGAATGAGTAGTGTTAAAAAGCTGGAATTTGTAACTCCTTCCATTTGTTCCTGTTTGGGACCTGCTCCTTGATAACTGGCTAAAGATAACCACAATTCTAAAGTGGGCTATATCTCTAACAGATCACTCTACTTCTTTGAGTAGAGAATGAAGTGTGTTAAAAGAAGTTGGACTGATAATCCCTTTCTATTTTTTTTTACCAGCTGGGAATTCCTCAGCTCCATTACCAGCTTCCCTTACAACTGCCTCAAAGAACGACAACTCGACATTGGGCCAGATCACAAACTGTCGACCTTACTCCTTGGAGCAAAGAATGAAAAATATTAAGAAAAATGTTGGTATTGGTAACCCCTTCCACTTCTTCTCAGCTGGGAATCTCTTTGTCCCAATAGCAGTCTGCCGGCATTTGTCTGAAAAGAACTGCAACTCTACAATTAGTTGGATTTCAAACGGCCCCCTCTACACCTTGTGGTAGCGAATAAGAGAGAAAAGTTATTTGTCGTTATGCCTGAGAAACTTGGTCAGAACTGGGAAACTAAAACTATTTTTAAATTATTTTTCGGACTCACTCCATGTGGAGCAAGTCATCTTGACTCTGTTACATACAAAAACAGCTAGCACGCTAGATGATTGACGGGTACTATCCCTGTATATTTCTGAATGGCACATATTGGCTTATAAAAAAATAAAAGCAGAATTTTGGGGGTGACTGGATCCACAGCTTTAGTGAAATTTTTGAATGAAGTCATTCCGTTTTAGGCTGTTAAAATGCTGTTTATTGCGATTGTATTTTCGACACATGGTCATTGTCAGCCATTGTGGGATGTGCGGAACATATTTCCTAGTAGTGTAAAACGAGGTCTCTGCCTGCTGTTCCTCACATCATGTGAACGCACTTGAGAAAACTGCTATAATAACATCATGCAGCTAATAATCATAGTAAAAACAACATCCACTATAAAAATAGTTCCAACACCCTATTCCGACGAAATGATTTCAGAAGCCTCCCTTAGTTAAAAGACAGATATCAGTTCTGGAAACCCCCTCCCACATACCCAACTTTTGATTCCCTTTGGTGTTCTATACTAACTCTTCATCTTGTAATTGGCTGAAAACAACTGAACAATGGGACAGATCTCGATCTGTCAGCTGGATCCTTCCGGATAGGGCAAGAAATACATGAAAGCGTAATAATAAAAGAAAAAATAGTTGGGTATGTCCATGTACTTTTAGACAGAGCTCTATATGGAGTGAGTAATATTATAAGAGATTTGATACTGTACGACGTGCAGAGAAATCTTGAATACCGATATAAAGTGATTTCCAGAAGGTTTCCCAGAATACAAAGCAGTGACTTTGAGACTGTGGGCCACAGCATCAATCAGAAAGTGCAGCACTTCAATTAACTCTCCATCTCATGAACTTCAGATACTTACTTTTACATTTCGGACCACGAACTGATGTCAGTTTTGGACAATATAATATCTACCATGTATTTTTTGACAACGGGTACAGATACATAAGAAAAGGAGACATATATGTTGTCGAGTAGTGAGTACGGGTATAGATGCTGATGACAGCAAAGGAGCAAGTAAACAGGTGAAGAGAGAGCAGAAACTACTGTTGAAGAACGCAGATAGTTATAATGACAACTATGGTGTAGCTCAATGCGACGGTCAGAGGTGCAGTTAACGGACGAAACAGCTGCTTGTAGCTCTTGGGTGAGAGTCTAGTGAACGTAC
The DNA here is from genome assembly GCF_023864345.2 of Schistocerca serialis cubense. Taxonomy (NCBI): domain Eukaryota; kingdom Metazoa; phylum Arthropoda; class Insecta; order Orthoptera; family Acrididae; genus Schistocerca; species Schistocerca serialis. The sequence continues at coordinate 504,676,704 of NC_064643.1, read as the reverse complement.
AACACAAAACCTCAAAATATGCAAGCAGAGGAGCAATAAATAACTTATAATCGACACATGACTCAAGAAATGTAGTACGAATTACGTTGACACGAACTGTACGTTACACTAGGGTACACATGAATACTATACTTTGTGGAATTTTTGGTCACTTCCGACACCCTTTTATTTTGAATATAACCGGAAAAAGTCAGAGGTGCAGTAGTGGCCAACTACACATTGGTGAAAATACTCATCTTCTTCTCGATAGCGTTATGCAAGGTTTGAATATCCTGGGATTCATTGTTTGAAGCGTTATTAGATCTTGGGGTGGACAGAAACACTGTCTGATTAATGCAAATTGACTTCGTAAGCAAAGACAACATCGCCATAGCATCACCAGCTAGCATTACGAACATGTTTCCAACCAAAATGTATGAATAAAAAACAGCTACAGCCAGCGACAGCAGATAAACTTCGAATTCGTATGAAAGATCAAAAAGAACTACTGCTTGTGTCTGAGGCCATTCCTTTTAAAGGCAGCACTGTTTGCATATGTTTCGTAAGTTACTAGTAAATTAATGTAGCTACTTTAATTAATTCGTTAATTATTACAATAGAGATGTTGTGTATTTTGTATTGTGTATTAAACCGGAGACGTAGGAACGACGGAGAGGCTTCGTCCGGTCGTAGCCCACAGTGGGCCACAACTCCACAACAGGCCACTGCAGTCCACCCACCCCACCGCCGCCCCACACCGAACTCAGGGTTATTGTGCGGTTCGGCTGCCAGTAGACCCCCCCCCCTCCCCCGGAACGTCTCATACCAGACGAGTGTAATCCCAAATGTTTGCGTGGTAGAGTAATTATGGTGAACGCGTACTTGGAGACAGTGTTTGCCCAGAAATAGCCGACATAGTGTAACTGAGGCGGAATAAGAGGAACCAGCCCGAATTCGCCGAGGCAGATGTAGAACCACCTTATAAACCATCCATAGGTTGGCCAGCACACCGGACCTCGACACAAATCCGTCGGGCGGATTCGTGTCGGGGACCGACACGTCTTCCCACTCGGGAAGCAGCGCGTTAGACCGCTCGGCTAGCCGGGCGGGCTATGGAAATGTTGCTTGCTTGTAATCTCCCATAGCGAAGTAGTTAGACACCTTGCATCGTAGGCACTAGGAGAAATTCACTGGTATGTGATGCAGTCAAAATGTTGCAGTATTACTTATGGGAAATCGGTAAATATCAGTTATGATGAGTCGGTGAAATTAAACAGCCCTTAATAATGCTTATTATATCACTATGAGCCTTGTGCTTTCCTGTTATCTGATAAATGCTGTTTGTTCAGGACTAAGAACAGAAAGCATCAGTTATATAGAATTCATCACAGAAATCCAGAAGTGGAAGTTTTTTGGCGTCTCTGGTATCAAATAAATCAAAAAATTAGGAGCCAAAGCAAGGTATGGTTAGAACTATATCACATGTATTCGAAACTACGTGAAATTTTACTTAAATTTAGGTTATGACGCACGCATCACGAATTAACAAATTATCTACTCTAAACATCTTGTCTACCTTGTTCCTGCACGCGATCTATTTAGCACGGAAGAGCGAAAATAATTTTGCTGCATCCATGGAGCTGGGAATTTGGGAAGTCAGCTATGGAATATTTTGTTGTGAAGAACGAATGCTGTTTTATTGCTACTTTTCCACAAACTTAATTTGTTATTTTAATTTATTTCCATTTCGAAGCCACAGTAGCTTCGTCTTCAGTACTTTAGCAATGTTATCGATGTGAATAACTTCTAAATGATATCTTGTTAATGTATCCACAAGGTCCTATACTGCACTGACTATAAAATTTAGCGTAATGTCACACTAGGGGATGCTGGGCTATACTAACAGGATTTCAGTGTGGCGGCATATCACGTAAATAACTGTGCTTAAGTGCTTGCAGGTGAAGCCGTAGTCCCTTCGAAATATACTGCATATAAATTGAAACAATCAACATCGTTGAGTGGAAAATCAGTGAGAAAATAACTTTTGTCATCTACAATAAAACAAACAACCAAAGTCATATCAAAACCTCCGTTGTTTGAGAACAGCTATATATAGCTTTAGGATATGTGATGATGTGTGGTTTGTGAGGCGCGCACCTGCTCGGTCATCAGGGGTCGTACAAAGTCCCAATTTTTACACAGTCCAATTTTTCATGCAATCCTATCCAGTCACTGCCACGAATGATGACGATTAAATGATTAGAACAACACAGACACCCAGTCCTCGTGCAGATAAAATCCTCAATCCGGCCGGGAATCGAACCCGGGACCCCGTGATCAAGAGGTAGCAACGCGAGCCACTATACCATGAGTTGTGGACTTTAGGATATGTAAACATAATTTTAGTTTCTTTTATGTACGGAGCACTCGGTATTAGGACAACAGAGTCAACGTGAAGTTGAGGTTTATAGAATAATAAAGCAGTGAAAAACTGTTTACTGTATGAAGTGTGTGTAACTTCTGTGTAGCTGCATAATAAAAAACTTTATAATTTATATTATGGTCAGAGAGGGAATCATCAGAAATGGAGCTTCGGACAGAACGGCATACTTCTTTTTGTTCTCTCGTAATCATCTACATCTACATGGATACTCTGCAAATTATATTGAAGTCCCTGGCAGAGGGTTCATCGAACCACCTTCACAATTCTCTATTATTCCAATATCGTATAGCGCGGAAAGAACGAATACCTATAGCTTTTTGTATGAGCTCTGATTTACCTTATTTTATCGTGGTGATCGCTCCTTCCTATGTAGGTCAGTGTCAAGAAAATATTTTCGGATTCGAAGGAGAAGGTTGGTGATTGGAATTTCGTGAGAAGATTCCGTCGCAACGAAAAACGCCTTACCTTAAATGATGTCCAGCCTAAATCCTGTAACATTTCAGTGACACTCTCTCCCATATTTCGCGATAATACAAGACGGCCTGCCCTTTGTTGAACTTTTTCCATGTACTCCGTCAATCCTATCGTAAGGATCCTACACCGCGAAGCAGTATTCTAAAAGAGGACGGACAAGCGTAGGATAGGCCGTCTCCCTAGTAGATCTGTTACATTTTCTAAGAGCCTGCCAATAAAGAGCAGTCTGTGGTTAGCTTTCCTCACATTTTCTATGTGTTCCTTCCAATTTAAGTTGTTCATAATTGTAATTCCAGGGTATTTAGTTGAATTTACAGCCTTTACATTTGACTGATTTATCGTGTAACCGAAGTGGATGACCTCACACTTTTCGTTATTTAGGGTCAACTGCCAATTTTCGCACCATTTAGATATCTTTTTCAAACCGTTTTGTAATTTGTTTTGATCTTCTGATGACTTTATTAATCGATAAACGACAGCGTCATCTGCAAAGAACCTAAGACAGCTGCTCAAATTGTCTCCCAAATCGTTTATATAGATAAGGAACAGCAAAGGGACTATAACACTACCTTGGGGAAGGCCAGAAATCACTTCGTGGTTTTAACCGATGATTTTCCATCAATTACTACAAACTGTGACCTCTCTAACAGGAAGTCACATATCCAGTCACATAACTGAGACGATATTTCATAAGAGCGCAGTTTCACTACAAGCCGTTTGTGTAGTACAGTGTCAAAAGCTTTCCGGAATTCCACAAATACGGAATCAATCTGAAATTCCTTCTCAATAGCACTCAACATTTCATGCGAATAAAGAGCTTGTTGTGTTTTACAAGAACGATGTTTTCTAAACCCACGTTGACTGTTTGTCAACAGACCGTTTTCCTCGAGGTAATTCTTAATGTTCGAACACAATATATGTTCCAAAATCGTGCTGGATGTCGACGTTAATAATACGGGCCTGCAATTCAGTGGATTACTCTTACTACCTTTCTTCAATATTGGTGTCACTTGTGCAACTTTCCAGTCTTTGGATACGGATCTTTCGTCGATCGGACGGATGTATATGATTGTTAAGTATGAAGCTAACGCATCGGCAAGCTCTGAAAGATACCTAATTGGTATACACTCTGGACCAGAAGACTTGCTTTTATTAAGTGATTTAAGTTGCTTCACTTCTCCCAGGATATTTACTTCTACGTTACTCACGTTGGCAGTTGTTCTTGATTCGAATTCTGGAATATTTACTTCGTCGTCTTTTGTGAAGGTATTTCGGAAGGCTCTGTTAAGTAAGTCTGCTGTGGCAGCACTGTCTTCGCTAGTATCTCCATTGCTATCGTGTAGAAAAATCATTGATTGTTTCTTGCCGCTAACATACTTCACATACGACCAGAATCTCTTTGGTTTTTCTGCCAAGTTTCGAGACAAAGTTTCGTTGTGGAAACTGTTATAAGCATCTCGCATTGAAGTCCCCGCTAAATTTCGAGCTTCTCTAAAAGATCGGCAATCTTGAGGATTTTGCGTCTGTTTAAATTTGGCATGCCGGCTGGTGTGGCCGAGAGGTTCTTGGCGCTTCAGTCTGGAACCGCCCGACCGCTACGGTCGCAGGTTCGAACCTGCCTCGGGCATGGATGTGTTTGATGTCCTTAGGTTAGTTAGGTTTAAGTTGTTCTAAGTTCTAGGGGACTGATGACCTCAGATGTTAAGTCCCATGGTGCTCAGAACCATTTGAACCATTTTTTTTTAAATTTGGCATGTTTCTTTCGTTGTTTCGTTGTTTCTGCAACAGTGTTTGTGTACCAGGGAGGATCATCTCCGTCTTTTGATAATTTATTTGGTATAAAGCTCTCAATCATATTTTTGTCTTTGCTATTTAGAATAACCATTCGACTAGTATGATGAAGTCTACAACAAATTCCTCTCGTGTAACAATCTCTTCAGTTGAGAGTAATATGAACACTGGACCTTACGTTACCAGATGGATTTGCTGTAATCTCTGTCTTTCACCACAATATTTGCCCTCTACAGTACCTTGTAGAACCATAGAAGTTATTCCCCGCTTTTTATTAATGAACACGTCGCCATTTGACTATATTACTGTTTATTTAATTACTACCTCGGTTTCGTCCTTTTCTGCCATTTCCGAGGGCCTGATTTTTTGTAATGTAGATGTAGATGTAGGTGTAATTAAGATATATTGCAAGACATTCATCTCAGTATGTTCTGAAATATATGTTAAAGACATAAAGTCGATCAGTTGAAAATGGCACAAAAGCTGGAAACTAGGTAGTAATTACATAAACAACAGTCCGGGCAAATGGCGGTGTGTTCATTTAAAAATTACTGTATTACTGTTACTCAGAAACAGCAAAAACTGTTTATTGCATGTTGTTTTAGTACATGTCATACCAATTTGTTTCACATTACGGTTGCAGTTTTTCATGTATTCCGTTCCTCTCTGGTTACACGGGTAGCTTAACCACATTTTATAGCTTAATTTTTTTGTACCATGTAACACGTCGGACGCTTCGGTTCCTTTCCTTTTCAGTCTTCTCGGAGCCCACGATTTACTTCCTTACAATATAGTAACGAAGACAAACATTCTCAGAAATTTCTTTCTTCATTTGGGATATATACTTCATACCAGTAGACTTCTTTTGGCGCGGAAAACTATTTTTACCTGTGCATATTTGATACAGAGTTTCTCTCTAATGTCGTTTTTGATGCTTCTCAAAAATTCCGTCTTTCATTGGTTTACTCTCAGTCTACATTCTGTACTCAATACGACATTCATTTCCTTCAAGAGGCTGTGTGAACATTCATCACTTTGAGAAGGAAACATAATTAACTATTCCAGTTGTGAACAAAGTAATGATTTTAAACATTCGAAATGCATTTAATGTACAATACGAATGGGATGAAAAGTTTTAAAGGAGCTGCATTCTCCGTTGTAGATTTATACAATTCTGAAGATCGTTGGACTAACGGTTTACCAATTTTCTGCTTCTCCACGTCGATGAAGTGACTCCACCGTAGGGATCTTTTATTTTCTGTTGTCTGAGCGCTGTAAATAAATTGTTGCAACATGTCCAGTCACACGCCCATATCGTATAAGGTGCGAGGTACGTTTGCAAGATTTTCTAATATATGCGTGGCTGTTGCTATGTTTCTCTCTGTAAGCCACACCCAAACCCTAGCTCTCTCTCAGAAACGTTCCCTTTAAGTATTTGTAGTTGTTTTTTCCTTTTTTTGCGTGCTGTAAGATGCAATCCCTTATTCACACAATAACACACATTTTAAGTAGTCCTGGACCTGCAGAGCGATCTAATAAACGATACGGATCCGCGTAACTTAGAAAGTCCAATAAATTGACTGTCTCGTTACCTACAGCCTGCGAGGAAAAAATGTTGCCATGACCTTGTATTGCATCAGCGATGCAGTAATATGACTGTGCAATGATGTAAATAGGGATGTATCTGTAGAAATACTTGATTAAAATCGTTAAATGTCACCATAGCTGCTTGTCAAGTAAATATTTACTCTACTACGAAATACTCTCCGGAGCTACTTCAGTTAGTAGTCGTTGTAAATGGAAATTAAATAACCTTTAATTCGTTGCTTACTTTAAATTTACGTTTTAATAACACATTCATGCACTTATTGCATTAATTCAATTACTGCTGGCTCCTAGACGCAGCAGTACGAGCTTGTACTGTGTTGCAAATATTTATTCCATATAATTTTAGCGCTTGCTCTGGTCGTAAATTCGTTTTAATTGAACAGGTGATTTAACGCCCGTCATCTTAAGTTGCAATCGGGTTTCGAAGCTGCGGAAGGCCGACGTAAATCTCCTCCGCCGATATATAAAACCAGTTTCTCGTCCGCATACACAATAGGCTACTGTATGCTAAGCAGGCGACGACCAGCACGAGTGCGCTAATTTTGCGAGTGCCGGCCGGGTCTCTATCATTACAGGACTACTATAACAATACCACTGTGCAGATGCGAATCCAGGACAGGGTCTGCAAACAGCTTGCTCTGCCGAGCGAGTCGCGGTATTAGAGACTGGCTGGAAGGCGTCCGTGGGCGGCGAGGTGAGTCTGTCTTGTCACATTAACGACGGACGACGAGTAGTTGCTCTCAGCTGCAAAGCAAGTTGAGCAATTCATATTTTACACGCTAACGACAGACCACCGAGCAAGACCGACTAGTCACCGCCTTTTAATATCGTTATTTAATGACCCATGTTTCCGTATTCAGGGCTTCGAACATACTCTCTCAGTACGAAATTTATACGTTCGCTTCAGCGTATCTCTATTCGAACGTTTGTGTGTGTCAGTTTTATCGTCATCTCCCTCCTACTATTTCAGCACGCTGCTACCATAGGTAACCGTACGGAGGATTAGGGCAATATTTATACAGGGTGTTTCGCAATTCATGTTACATACTTCTAGAGGTTATAGAGGGGTAACCCATGTCCGGAAACGTCATCTAACGAAACTACAGAGCGTCAAAGTTATAGGTGACGGTGCCTGTAAACGTATGTGTATACAGGGTGATTCCGTGGTGATGTTACAAACTTTCAAGAATCGTGGAGACGGATAAATGGATCAGTTTGAGGTAAAGGTGTCTCGTTCGGAAACGAAACTGTCCAAAGGTACAAGAGAAAATAATTCAGATAATTCTGACAGTGGAATAACTGTACCGGTACTGTTGTTGCTAACAATGTAGGGTATGAACATTCACAGGTGGTAGCATGGACCAAGACAAGGAAAAGTGTGTCAGAAACATGGGCTCTGGGCTCTAAATGGTAAACCTTAGGAGCTATGAGCTCTTGATCATCTTCGCTTCTTTGAAACACATCTCCTCTATTGAACAAGTGCCCTTAGCTCTTAAAGTATGCATTTTAGAGCTATGTTTACTGTATATCTCGGTCATACTAACCACCGCTATAAGTTGCCTACCCCACAGTTTTATTTATTTTTTACTTACACATCAAGTTGCGTAGCACCAAATTGAAAAACAAATCTCCAAGGTCATGGAACGTGTCAGTACATGAAATTACAATATAAAAGTAATAACAGATGAAAACAAATGTTTATGAACCCGAAAAAAGTCAACCCATATGTATAAGTAGACGCAATCAAGAATACAACAAGAATACAATAAAAATCAGCTTGATTTTTCAAGTACATGCTCGGCGGAATAGAAGGAGTGATCCATGAAGAAACTCTTCAGTTTCGATTTGAAACCGCGTGGATTACTGCTAAGATTTCTGAATTCGAATGCTAGCTTATTGAAAATGGATGCAGCAGTATACTTTCTGCACAAGAATTAAGGAAGTTCGACCCAATTGCAGGTTTGATTTTTGCCGAGTATTAACTGAGTGAAAGCTGCTTATTCTTGGGAATAAGCTAATATTGTTAACAAGAAATGACAGTAAGGGATATATGTAATGAGTGGCCAATTTCAAAACACCCAGACACGTGAACAGGGGTCGACAAGAGGTTTATGAGCTTACCCACTTATAGCCGGAATCCCCCGTTTCTGAGCCAAAAATATCTTTTTAGAATGGGAAGAGCTACCCCAAAATATAATAGCATACGAAATAAGCGAACGAAAGCAAAATAGACTAATTTTCGTGTCGAACAATCACACACTTCAGATAACGTCCGAATAGTAAAAATGGCAGCATTAATTCTTTGAACAAGATCCTGAACGTGGGCTTTCCATGACAGTTTACTATCCATCTGAACACCTAGAAATATTAGCTGGTCAGTTTCACTAATAATATGCCCATTCTGAGAAAATAAAACGTCAGGTTTTGTTGAACTGAGTGTTAGAAACTGAAAAAATTGAGCCTTACTGTGATTTAGGGTTAGTTTATTTTCTACAAAACATGAAATTAGATCATGAACTGCACTATTTGAAACCGAGCCAAAGTTGCACAAAACTTCCTTTACTACCAAACTAGTGTCATCATCAAACAGAAATATTTTAGAGTTACCCGTAATACTAGAGGGCATATCATTTATAGACACTACTGGCCATTAAAATAGCTACACCACGAAGATGACGTGCTACAGACGCGAAATTTTACCGACAGGAAGAAGATGCTGTGATATGCAAATGATTAGCTTTTCAGAACATTCATACACTCCTGGAAATTGAAATAAGAACACCGTGAATTCATTGTCCCAGGAAGGGGAAACTTTATTGACACATTCCTGGGGTCAGATACATCACATGATCACACTGACAGAACCACAGGCACATAGACACAGGCAACAGAGCATGCACAATGTCGGCACTAGTACAGTGTATATCCACCTTTCGCAGCAATGCAGGCTGCTATTCTCCCATGGAGACGATCGTAGAGATGCTGGATGTAGTCCTGTGGAACGGCTTGCCATGCCATTTCCACCTGGCGCCTCAGTTGGACCAGCGTTCGTGCTGAACGTGCAGACCGCGTGACACGACGCTTCATCCAGTCCCAAACATGCTCAATGGGGGACAGATCCGGAGATCTTGCTGGCCAGGGTAGATGACTTACACCTTCTAGATCACGTTGGGTGGCACGGGATACATGCGGACGTGCATTGTCCTGTTGGAACAGCAAGTTCCCTTGCCGGTCTAGGAACGGTAGAACGATTGGTTCGATGACGGTTTGGATGTACCGTGCACTATTCAGTGTCCCCTCGACGATCACCAGTGGTGTACGGCCAGTGTAGGAGATCGCTCCCCACACCATGATGCCTGGTGTTGGCCCTGTGTGCCTCGGTCGTATGCAGTCCTGATTGTGGCGCTCACCTGCACGGCGCCAAACACGCATACGACCATCATTGGCACCAAGGCAGAAGCGACTCTCATCGCTGAAGACGACACGTCTCCATTCGTCCCTCCATTCACGCCTGTCGCGACACCACTGGAGGCGGGCTGCACGATGTTGGGGCGTGAGCGGAAGACGGCCTAACGGTGTGCGGGACCGTAGCCCAGCTTCATGGAGACGGTTGCGAATGGTCCTCGCCGATACCCCAGGAGCAACAGTGTCCCTAATTTGCTGGGAAGTGGCGGTGCGGTCCCCTACGGCACTGCGTAGGATCCTACGGTCTTGGCGTGCATCCGTGCGTCGCTGCGGTCCGGTCCCAGGTCGACGGGCACGTGCACCTTCCGCCGACCACTGGCGACAACATCGATGTACTGTGGAGACCTCACGCCCCACGTGTTGAGCAATTCAGCGGTACGTCCACCCGGCCTCCCGCATGCCCACTATACGCCCTCGCTCAAAGTCCGTCAACTGCACATACGGTTCACGTCCACGCTGTCGCGGCATGCTACCAGTGTTAAAGACTGCGATGGAGCTCCGTATGCCACGGCAAACTGGCTGACACTGACGGCGGCGGTGCACAAATGCTGCGCAGCTAGCGCCATTCGACGGCCAACACCGCGGTTCCTGGTGTGTCCGCTGTGCCGTGCGTGTGATCATTGCTTGTACAGCCCTCTCGCAGTGTCCGGAGCAAGTATGGTGGGTCTGACACACCGGTGTCAATGTGTTCTTTTTTCCATTTCCAGGAGTGTATAAGGTTGGCGCCTGTGGCGACACCTACAACATGCTGACTTGAGGAAAGTTTCCAACCGATTTCTCATATACAAGCAGCAGTTGACAGATGTTGCCTGGTGAAACGTTGTTGTGATGCCTCGTGTAAGGTGGAGAAATGCATACGATCACATTTCCGACTTTGATAAAGGTGGGATTGTAGCCCATCGCGATTGCGTTTTATCGTATCGCGTCATTACTGCTCGCGTTGGTGGAGATACAATGACTGTTACCAAAATATGGAATCGGTGGGTTCAGGAGGGTAATACGGAACGCCGTGCTGGATCACAACGGCCTCGTATCACTAGCAGTCGAGATGACCAGCATCTTATCCGCATGGCTGTAACGGATCGTGCAGCCACGTCTCGATTCCTGAGTCAATATATGGGGACGTTTGCAAGACAACAACCATCTGCACGAACAGTTAGACGACTTTTACAGCAGCGTGGACTATCAGCTCGGAGACCATGGCTGCGGCTACCCTTGACGCTGCATTAAAGACAGGAGCGCCTGCGATGGTGTACTCAACGACGAACCTGCGTGCATGAATGGCAAAACGTCATTTTCTCGGATGAATGCACGTTCTGTTTACAGCATCATGATGGTCGCATCCGTGTTTGGCGACATCTTCGTGAACGCACATTCGAAGTGTGTATTCGTCATCGCCATACTGGCGTATCACCCGGCGTGATGGTATGGGTTGCCATTGGTTACACGTCTCGGTCACCTCTTGTTCGCATTGACGGCACTTTGAACAGTGGACGTTCAATTTCAGATGTGTTATGACCCGTGCCTCTACCCTTCATTCGATCACTGCGAAACCCTACATTTCAGCAGGATAATGAACGACCGCATGCTGCAGGTCCTGTGTGGTTCTTTCTGAATGTTCGACTGCTGCCCTGGCCAGCACATTGTCCAGATCTCTCACCAGTTGAAAACATCTGGTCAACAGTGGCTGAGCAACTGACTCGTCACGATACGCCAGTTACTACTCTTGATGAACTGTGGTATCGTGTTGAAGCTGCATGGGCAACTGTACCTGTACACGCCATCCAAGCTCTGTTTGACTGAATGCCCAGGCGTATCAAGGCCGTTATTACGGCCAGAAGTGGTTGTTCTGGGTACTGATTTCTCAGGATCTATGCACCCAAATTGCGTGAAAATTTATCACATGTCAGTTCTGGTATAATATATTTGTCCAATGAATACCCGTTTATCATCTGCATTTCTTCTTGGTGTTGCAATTTTAATGGCCAGTAGTGTAGATGAGGAACAGGAGTGGCCCCAACACTGATCCCTGGGGCAACCCTGCTTAACTGTACCCCACTCACACACCACATTACAGCCATTCTCTACATTTTGAATAATTACCTTTTGCTGTCTGTTGCTAAAGTAAGAGGTGAACCATTGTGAGCTAATCCCCGTATTCTGTAATGGTCCAACTTCTGGAGCAATATTTTGTGATCAGCACAACCAAACGCCTTCGTTAAATCAAAAAATATGCCTAGAGTTCCAGTCCTTTTGTTAACCTATCCAGTATCTCACTGAGAAAAGAGAATATAGCATTTTCAGTTGTTAAACGACAGAGCCGAACTGTACATTTAATAGCAAATCGTGTGATAAAATGACCAATTATCGTTACATGCATAGCCTTTTCAATGTCTTTATCAAACACTGATGGCATAGAAATAGGTCTAAAATTGTCTACATTATCCGTTTCTCCCCTTTTATAAAGCTGCTTTACTACTGAGTACTTAAATCGTTCACGAAAGTGACCATTCCTAAAGGAAATATAACAGATATGTCTAAATACAGGACTAACATGTGCAGCACAGCATTTAATATTCTGCTAGGCACTCCATCATAACCATGAGAGAGGTTAGTCTTCACTAAGTTAATTATTAACTCGATCTTCTCCTTATCTGTAACACAGAGAAGTATTTCAGACATCAAAATGTTAGGAAGAACAGTAACAATACATGTGTTCAACAGCCAGAAGTATCAGAACGGTTTTCGCTTATAACTTTCGACTCGTTCGTTCCGGTACAGAGACCCCCACCACAAATTGATACATTTATGCTTCTCCACTATCCTATAACGTTCGTAACATCTTCACGGAATCACCGTTGCATACATATAGTTACAGGCGGCAGCGACTATTACTTTGACATTTCCGGAAATGGGCTGCTACGTAAAATTCTATGTAATAAGTCCCCCTCTACAAAAAATGGTTCAAATGGCTCTGAGCACTATGGGACTTAACATCTATGGTCATCAGTCCGCTAGAACTTAGAACTACTTAAACCTAACTAACCTAAGGACATCACACAACACCCAGTCATCACGAGGCAGAGAAAATCCCTGATCCCGCCGGGAATCGAATCCGGGAACCCGGGCGCGGGAAGCGAGAACGCTACCGCACGACCACGAGCTGCAGACCCCCCTGTATAATCTCTAGAAGTGTGTAACCGGAATTGTGAAACAGCCTGTAAACCTCCGGGACCAACTCAAATTTTCGCTTTTATTGCTGTCTCCCTCCTATTGTGTGTGTTTTGTGTATTGAACCGTTGGCCTAGAAACGCCGGGGATACTTCGTCCCCGCCGTAGCCCTCAGTGGTTCACCACAATACAGCAGGCTACAGCAGTCCACTCACCCCCCTGCCGCCCCACATCGAACCCACGGTTATTTGCGGTTCGGCCCCCAGATCCCTCCCCCCCCCCCCCCCCCCCCCCCCGCCTTCCCCACCTGTCCCCACTCCGGAGCGACTCATACCAGACGACTGTAGCACCAAATGTTTGCGTACTAGAGTAATTATTGTGTACGCGTACATGGAGACAGTTTTTTGCGCAGCAATTGCCGACATGGTGTAACTGAGGTGGAATAAGGAGAACCAGGCCGCATTCGCCGAGGCAGGTGGAAAACCGCCTTGAAAACCATCCACAGACTGGCCGGCACACCGGACCTCAGGACAAATCTGCCAGGCGGATATGTGCGGGCGACCAACACGCCTACCCGTCGGGAAGCAGAGCGTTTGATCGCGAGGCTTGCAGGCCGGTCCTCCCTCCTATTACTTCGGAGCACTACCACTATATGTTGTGCTACGGAAGACGTGAGCAGAATTTACATACGTTTTTATTTAGCATGGTAAGGCGAAGATTATTAGGCGCATTCTTACATGTAGCGAGGAATTCTACATATTATCATTACTTTCATTATTCATGACACACATGTTACAGGAAGTTTTACACATAATGTGGCGTCAGACACTTTCAACTATGACATAAACAATTGAAACTGTGATAGCTGTATCAGAAAAAAACAGATGTTATATTCGTTAGTGAAAAGTAGTACAATGAAAAAATCACAGACAGATTTAAAAATTGTGTGCACTAACTACAATGGTCGTCGCAGACTCGTTTGGACTGGGAGTGAAAGACGATCGTGACAAAGAACAAATATTGAAGGCGTCACTGACTATGAAACGATAACAGGAAGAAACATGGATCGTGACGCAGATTTTTGTCCTTTGTGATTAATAAGGATCTAACCGACAAGCATTTTCGGTAGTTATCTCTGTTTTCAGCGTTATTTCACATTATATTTGAATAAGTGAAAATTTTGTTTGTCAATGTGTTTCTACAGTTGTACTTTTGTGTTAAGTTAAGGGGACGACTTACGCTAAAGCGATCAAAATTGTGAAAAAAAATTATTTTCTCTTCATTTACTAAATATTATTACCTTCCAGTTTCACTCTTAAGTGTGTTACAAAAATAAATAAATTAGCAAATAAATTGGCGAAAGCTTGCATGCGGCAACGCGCCTTTCTTGTTCTGCATTTCCTCATATTATTTATTCTTGAAACGTTTCGTGCAGTATATATAGAAGGCTCTGGAGCAGCAGCACTGCCACTGATTTCGTTTTCTTTGCTTTACGGTGTTCGTTTACAAATGGTAGCTAAGGAGTAACTTTCAAAAAGTTGTTTGTAGGCCTGTATTAGAATCTGTAACAAGCCTTTTTTCTATTATAGTATTATTACTATACTTTAATAATCTTGGCAGACCACAGAATCTAAGATTTGATTCAGGATCTAATGCAATAACCATCATATATTCGACTCAAGTCTCCAGTAACTTATATGTTGCAACCTTTATATACCGTTCCCACACGAACCACAGGCGTTACAGCACTTAAATTTGGCAAGTAACTCGTCAATAACACAGCGCAATATTTTGAGGAAGAAATTTTCATTTAATACGTTAGTAATGTATTTCTACTGAGTAGAGAAAAATTCGCGAACTCGGACTTCGCAGCACGATTCCCCAATTACTATTAATACGAAGTTTTCTCTCGCAAAATTTCGTCCTGCACGTATTTCTAGCAGTAAACGGACTTTAAAGATTGGTAGTTTGGCAACACTGTAATGACATGTATTGTAACTATCTCTGTCAGCACTTAGCTCTGGCGCTGTGCTGGTGGTGCAGTGGCTAACGTTTTGGGTTGCTATGCAGAGGGTCGAGGGTTCTATTATGGGGTGAGGTGTACTTGTTTTTATTTGCCAATTTCATTCTACTAAATGATACTGCAGTATACACCCTTACTTGAGCCAATTGTATTCGACATTTATATAGTACATTCGTAACGAAATATAGTGGGTCTGAACGTGGCAGGAATAGTAGCTGGTACTAATGGATTGGACAATTTGGGGGAGGTACACAGACACAGGTTTGGAAATTAATAGACGCAATGGTGCGTAACAAGCCGGCAGGAGTGGCCGAGCGGTTCTGGGCACTACAGGTTCGAATCCTGCCTCGGGCATTGATGTATGTGATATCTTTAGGTTAGTTAGGTTTAAGTAGTTCTAAGTTCTAGGGGACTTATGACCACAGCAGTTGAGTCCCATAGTGCTCAGAGCCATTTGAATGGTGCGTAACAATTCCTGTCTACGGTTGCAAAAGGCTTATTTAAAAGCTGATCGACGAAATCGATTGTACTTTAATTTCTGTGTTCGTAGCAGGTAAGAACAAATGTTTTGTAAAAGATCCACTGTGTGAGGTCTAAAACACCACATACCGTACCAAGCAGACTATATCGAGCAAATATAACTAAATTCGTCTAGATCCAAGCTCGAACCCTCGACCTTAACCATGCTAACCCAAAACGTCATCCAGTGCTCCACCTGCACAGTACTACAATTACGTAATGACAGAGATAGCTGCTATATACGTGGTTGCAATGTTGCCTGATTGTCAGTCTTTGACGTCCATTTTTGCCGGAAATATGTGCACGACGAAATTTTTACAGACGTCTTTGTATTGTTAGTATGCAAGGAATCGCACTCCGAAGACGGAGTAAACGAATTTTTCTTCGCCCTGTATCAGGGAAAAGACCTAAAATTTGGTGAATTCCTTAAGATAACTGGATAACTGTAAAAATCTAGCAAACCGTATTGAATGTGTACAATGTAAATTTTGTGATCTTGTATAACAGACTACTTTGCCCATGAGGTAAAAATTGTTGTCTGTATTCTGGAAATGATAACGGACTTCTATGTCTATCACCATGTGGTGTGTGGGGAAGTGTGGTGTAAGAAGTACTGTAACGAGAAGGACTTGAAATGTGTTGGTGCGAAATGGCGTAATGGCGTCGTGCTATTACGGGTTGACAAGCTGTAAGCTGAGACAGTGGGTACATTAAAATTATTTGAAGACAGTAGAGGCCCATGAAGAAAAGAAGAATTGCCGAGTGGAAGGAAGCAGGAACAGAACTAATTCTCTGATGCAGATCCGAAATAGAGAAGAGATTAAAATTCGTTTAATGGTGGACGGTAGTTAAATGGTGTTGAAAGAGTTGTGAGTAGCTGACTGGACAATGATTGAAAGTTGGTGGTCAGGAGAAGTGAACGGAATGTATTTATGAAATGTGAAGTTGCGATAATTTTATTGGTTAGCGAAATGGAAGGCGTACTTGGACTATGCAGACAAGCTGTAAAAAACGAGTGAACAGTGTTAACGTGGGCTCTCGTATACATTGGATGGTTTAGAACTGCTTTCATTACCTGCAACGGCAAAGTACGTGTATGTGAAACTTTTAAATCAATGTACACTACACCAATCCAACATACGTAACAGCGTGGGTGTCGGTTTTTGCTATAAACAGTTATGTTATCACTAGAGACAGGATTATATGCATCATAAAAACCTTAAAATATACGTGCAAATATGCATGAAAAATGCTTAAAAATCCATGAAAAGTGTCGACATATGTAAGACCAAATAATAATAAAACATGGTAGCTACTGCGTGTATTATACTCAAAGTCGAAACTGTGCATATCAGTTACGAGGATGAGCGCAGGACAGGCGAAAAACGGTGTATATAGAACGCTGGTATCATTTTCTGAATACTTTCTGGTAATGTTGGGAAGGTGGGCTTTCTGGGAGTATTTTCTAAAAATTTGCAAAATGGGGGCTCATACCATGTTTCAAGAATTGATCGTTGTTTGATATTGTTGTCGGTAACAAACAGATGCGAAACGAGTGACTCGCAGCGAAACAATCGATATGTACTTCGAGATATATATAGCACGCAGAGGGGCACGATCAAAAACCCCCTAATATTTTATTTAAAATACAACATACAATCTTGAATTATTCGAACACCATTAACTTTTAATTAATACTATTGGACCAAATAATCATTTACAATCTATTTTACATTTTTCTACTATTGTAAACATAAACGACCAAGTACTGTTCCAAATGTTCGGTCGATCACTCAAAAGATTTTTATAAGCAGAAAAGGACGGTTCTACATTAATTAACGTAACTGGGCAGTATTTGAATTTGGGTGCTATGTTGGCACTTATTGTTTCTGGTAAAAGTTCACCCATCCCATTAATAAAACTATGAATTTAGCACAAGGGTTTAACGCCTGGGTTACTGTTTAAAATGTTTTTATATTTTCCTTTCAGTTTTCTTGGGAATGCCTCCGGCAATGAGGAGTTCACTAGAACAATTTTATTCATTAACTGAATAGATTAATTCATTGCCAAACCTAGAGTTTCAAGTTTTTTAATACTTGCCCATATAAGGCAAAATGAGAGCTAATGACAGTAATGTCTTTTTTAATACCGGGATCATTAGAAGCTTCCTTGCACTGGCAAACTCCCAAAGCCTCTGCACTATCGAAGTCGTTTACTAGCCGTCTAACGGCCTCGATATGTTCATTATAAAACAACACAACTTCGACCCACCTACCCCAACGAGCTACCACTGGTAAAGTAAAAGCACATTTGGTAGTTTTTCTTTGTTGATCTTGATGTGAGCAGGAGCCTTTAGAAACACTTTCTTTGTCGATGAAATCAGTTTATTTACATTCGCAAAAGTGGAACATACTTCTCCAGCAAGGCGATGTACTCCATGAGCAAAGCAAGTCACATGAATCAAATTGGGATAAAATACTCGGAGGGCTTTTCCTGTTTTGATCATACATGGAACAGCATCTGAAATAAACATCAACACTCTTTCATCTGCAGAAGATTCTGGAAATATTTTTCTAATACCCTCACTCATAAATCAGGCGATCGTAGAATGATTTACTTTTTCAAGTTCTTTCAAATGTTCAAATGTGTGTGAGTTCTTAAGGGACCAAACTGCAGAGGTCATCTGTCCCTAGACTTACACACTACTTAAACTAACTTATGCTAAGATCAACACACTCACCCATGCCCGAGGAGGACTCGAACCTCCGGCGGGATGGGCAGCGGAGTCAGTGACATGGCGCCACTAACCGTACGGCCACTCCGCGCGGCTTCAAGTTCTTTGCAGTCCGCTAAATAGGAAGAAGAAGGCTCTTATTTTAAAGTACCAACAATTAAAGTTGCAATGTAACGGCCACTAGTGTCTGTAGTTTCGTCAACTGAAGTCGACATAATGCTGTCCTTGAGTTCATTGCGTAGTAGTTGCAGAACATTTACTTAAATTGTCGGTACGTAATTTTTACGCGATGTTGATTCATCTGGTATATTTTGATTTAAGCAATATTAGCGCAGGAAGCCTTTGAGGATAGGGTTTGTAAGTTTGTGAAGACTAATATTGCTTGCAATGAATGCTTCACATAGACCCATGTTAAACTAACTTTTTTTGGTTACATTTGGACAAATCCCTGCTACTGCAACTTGCGGTTGTCAGAAGTTGTTACCGTGATCCTTTCTTCTGCATTCCTGCAATATGAAGACTTGTCTTGACATGCTGGTCTATTTGAAACGTTTTTTTGCAGGAAACGTTTTTCTCACAAGATAATACACATCAAAAAATTTTTGCATCACCTCGGTTCAGAGAGAAAATTTGAATAGACATTAACATAAACAGCACCTCCGCCCTTCTTATTGCTCATGAAAACCATACACTGCATGTTGTACCACCATACAGCGAGACCTTCGGAGGTGGTGGTCCAGATTGCTGTACACACAGGTACCTCTAATACCCAGTAGCACGTCCTGTTCTTCCATTGATGCCACGCGGTCTATGGCGTCTTGTCACGGTCCGCTCGGCTCCCCCCGTCTGAAGTTCGCATCCCTCGGTCATGGGTGTGTGTGTGTCGTCCTTAGTGTGATTCAGTTTAAGTTAGTGTGTAAGCTTAGGAACCGATGACCTCAGCAATTTGGTCCCATAAGACCTTACCACAAATTTCCAAAATTTTTCTTGCATTGATGCATGCCTGTATTCGTAGTGGCATACTATCTACAAGTTCATCAAGGCACTGTTGGTCCAGATTGTCCCACTCCTCAACTGCGATTCGGCCTAGATCCCTCAGAGTGGTTGGTGAGTCACGTCGTCCATAAACGGCCCTTTTCAATGTGTCCCAGGCATGTTCGATAGGGTTCATATCTGGAGAACTGCTAGCCACTCTAGTCTAGCGATGTCGTTATGCTGAAGGAAGTCATTCACAAGATGTGCACGATGGGGGCGCGAATTGTCGTCCATAAAGATGAATGCCTCGCTAATACACTGCTGATATGATTGAACTATCGGTAGGAGGGTGGCATTCACGTATCGTACAGCCGTTTCGGCACCTTTTATGACTACCAGCGGCAGACGTCGGATCCGCATAATGCCACCCCAAAACATCAGGGAACCTCCACATGCTGCACTCGCTGGACAGTGTGTCTAAGGTGTTCGGCCTGACCGGGCTGCCTCCAAACACCGTCTCCGACGATTGTCTGGGTGAAGGCATATGCGACACTCATCGGTCAAGAGAACGTGATGCCAATCCTGAGCCGTCCATTGGGCATGTTGTTGGGGCCATCTGTACCGCACAGCATGGTGTCGTGGTGGCAAAGATGGATCTCCCCATGGACGTCGGGAGTGGAGCTGTTCATCATGCAGCCTATTGCCACAGTTTGAGTCGTAACTTGACGTCCTTTGGCTGCACGAAAAGCATTATTCAATATGGTGGCATTGCTGTCAGGGTTCCTCCGAGACATAAACCGTAGGTAGCTGTCATCCACTGCAGCAGTAACCTTTGGGCGACCTGAGTGAGGCTTGTTATCGACATTTCCTGTCTCCCTATATCTCCTGCATGTCCGAACAACATGGCTTTGGTTCACTCCGAGACGCCTGGACACTTCCCTTGTTGAGAGCGCTTGCTGTCACAAAGTAACAACCACGATATTGACCGTCTAGGCATGGTTGAACTACAGACAACACGAGCCGTGTACCTCCTTCTTGGTGAAATCACTGGAACTCACCGGCTGTGCGAACCCCTTCGTCTAATAGGCACTGCTCATGCATGGTTGTTTACATCTTTGGGCGGGTTTAGTGACATCTGTGAGCAGTCAAAGGGACTGTGTATATGATATAGAATCAACAGTCAACGTCTATCTTCAAGAGTTCTGGGAACCGGGGTGATCCAAATTTTTTTTTGATGTGTGTATAAAACAGTTCCATGGTATGTCAATGTTCCAGGATAGTCAGTTATCCACGAAACGACGTTTCTTTTTTCGCGAGCATGGCGCACAACACGTTACACACTACACGTCGTAAACACGTTCAACTATGTACAGGTAAATAGAAAACTAAACTGAAACAATGGAGCCGGCCGCGGTGGTCTAGCAGTTCTAGGCGCTCAGTCCGGAACCGCGCGACTGCTACGGTCGCAGGTTCGAATCCGGCCTCGGGCATGGATGTGTGTGATGTCCTTAGGGTAGTTAGGCTTAAGTAGTTCTAAGTCCCATAGTGCTCAGGGCCATTTGAACCATTTTTGAAACAATGGAGCCGGCCGCGGTGACCGAGCGGTTCTAGGCGCTTCAGTCCGGAACCGCGCGACCGCTACGGTCGCAGGTTCGAATCCTGCCTGGGGCATGGATGTTTGTGATGTCCTTAGATCAGTTAGATTTAAGTAGTTCTAAGTTCGAGGGGACTGATGACCTCAGATGTTAAGTCCCATAGTGCTCAGAGCCATTTGAACCACTTTTTTTTAACATTGGACGTGCGACTAAAAGCTTGAGTAGTGTGATTTAATCGTCGCCGTCGCATACGGTATGACAGCGGAGAGGATAAACCGGGCGCGCGGGCGCAGGAGCATTGACTCTGTCTGCCTGTTCCTGTTCCTCTTCTGTAATGATTTCGCTAGGCAGTGGCCTCTCGGCTAGCGACTGCACGCACTTCAAGGTCGCGGTCAATCTGTGAGGCAGCAAAACTAGTTTTTAGCTAAAATATGCAATAACCGATGAAAAGGAGCCAATTATGCAAATTCAACTGCAGCATGCAAATTCATATAATCCGGTCTGTAGTTATCGCGTAATACCTCAACTGAATTTTATCCAGAAGTTTTCCCTGAAGTAATTACAAAATTTCTGTAGTTGTATGTGGGAGAAAATAATTTTCAGAGCATATGTTAAATTCGAAGCAGAGGCGCTGTTACGCTGCAGCCATCGTAGCTCAGTAGCGACAGAGCGACTCAGCGATATACTATAGCAGCCAGTTGGTTCAACTAGAGGTAGAACTATTCGCAGTACACCACTGACAGTGTGATGCATAAATCCCTCGACGTCCCTTATACAAAGGCACTGTGCTGTTGAGGAGAGTGGAAGGGACGTGTTATGTCCGCACTATAACACAACAGATATTCCGTGATAACCAAATTTATTTGACCTTCTGCCACTCAAAACAAAACTTAAGTTCGACTACACAACAGTTCGCTGACTGTAGCGCCAAGGAGAAATCAGAGTCACTGGTAGAGAATACAAGTCCAAACCACTGCTAATCAGTCGATACCGACGCATCGCAAGTTTCCAACCAGGGAGGCCACAGTATGGTTCGGTCGTCGTGAATCCAGCAGCCGGGTAGTAACGCAGTCATCGGCGAAGATTGAACTGGTTAAACGGGCTCAGGGAGCTCGCTTAAATCCGCACGTCCGGCCAATCAGAGTGTTGGTAGATGGCGCCCTTATACGGTTGCTCACTCTGTGGGCAATGGCAGCGCCGCCAGGGTAATCCGTATCAATAGTGGTGTGTACGCTGCCGCTAACTCGGCGACGACGCGTTCATTTGCGCCAGTTGTTGACATCGTGTGAGGCGCCAGCGGTACTCGCTGTGTGCCGCGCGTGTTGTAGCACGCCGCGCCGAGTTGACGGCTGCTGTGCGGCGGCCGATACGACAGGACGCAGCTCAGAAACCTCCAGATAATCCATCTGCAATTTGCTAGACGAGGGGACATGATAAAAGACCTTTCCGTATTGGCGTGTGCTCTCCTACCAGCAGAAGTGCAGGAACCATAAGAGTCCCAACACATTGTTAATATGAAATGAATAGGAAATGTTAAGAGAGGAGGAGGAGATGACTAATGGACGAGTCGACAGGGCACAAAAGCTAAACTGATAAGTTTTTTGAAAGACGAGAGAAATTTCAGCTACAAGACTGTGCGTGTGGTCGTGCACCTGTGGGAACTGTAGGCGGTGCAAACGTTTGACAAGTGTGGTGAACAATAATGTCACTGGCTAGAAGACAGTCGGGTGTACACACACAGCCAGGGTGACAGCTCTGGAAAACGCAGAGAGATCGCCCTTGAGGACACTTACTGTCAAGACGGCAAAGAGGACAAATGTCGTCGAAATGGCAATGAGAACACTTCCTTCGTGCTTTGAAAACACATGGTTTCCACGGAACACTGCCGCAAACGCGGACAACTAAGTCTGGGCGCTGCCGAAAACGTGCACTGCCGCCGACTCCAGAGCTACCGCCTGGAAGGTACGGCGGGTCATGTGCATCATGACTCCTCACTGCCTTCATGCTGTCAGCCATTAGCAGAGCGTCTCTCCCTGGTCCAACAGCAGCCCGGTCTTCGCCTGGTAAAATGGGCTACAACTCTCATCTAAATCCGCCTGCAAGTTCCTTTTGTCTCGTAGCACTCACGATTTAAAACGCTGGTAACAACCCTGGAAATCTTGTTATTAATAATGAGCAGATCATTATTTTCATTTTACTCATAAAAGCAACTTCTTAACGATCTCTGTAGACATATGGTCCAAAAGCGCTTTCGTTTCTAAAACAAATGTTTGTGATCAATGATCAATCTCCTTACGTTCTCGTAATTTGCAAATGCCGCACTCTAGTGCAATTGGAAACGTTGTGATTTCTTTTATTTCATATGCAAATGTGGCATCCAGCTGCAATTAGCATATTGTGGTTATTTCTATTTAACATAAAAATTCAGGACTGAAGTGGAAGTCTACAATTTTTATTTTTCTGCTTACAGTCGCTTGCATTTATTTTTCGTTTTAATGCAAAACATTGCAACGCTTTTTCAGAATATTCTGTTCGTGATCAGGTATTTATGGATAGACATGTTACTTAAAGGTAAATATTATAGTCCAATTTAACCTAGAACGATTTTGATCACTTGTTGTGCTGTTGGAGGGTCTATAGTGGTGTCCTCATCAGCACAACAAGACACTGGACATAGATCTCTGGCCAGTCACAGCCCTCACTCTCCTCCCAAATACCTCTATTCTCATTTCTGTTGCTTCTTCTTACTTTGTGTTTTTGCGGTTTATTCTCAATTCATAATTTCTACTCATTAGGCTGTTCACTCATTTCAGCAGACACAGTAATTCTTCAGCACTTCCACTAAGAATAGCAATGTCATCCGCGAATCTTAACAGTAACATCCTTCCATTGAATTTTATTTCCACTATTGAAACTTTCTTGCTTCTTTGATGTTTAGATTGAACAGTAGGGGTACATCCCAGTCTTACACACTTTTTAATACCGGCACTTCGTTCTTGGTATTCCAGCCTTCTTGTTTTGTTTTGGTTCCTGTACTTATTGTCTATTACTCGTCTTTCCATGAAGCTTCCTCACAATCTTGCAACATTTGAAATTTTCGTATGCTTTTCCAGGTAAACAAATCCTATGAGCGTCTCTAGAGTTTTCTTCATCCTTGCTTCGGTTATCAAGCGCTACGTCAGAACTGTCTCTCTGGTGCCTTTACCATTCGCAGATATTCAATTTTCTTTTCCTTTTTCTATTTGTTAGCAGCTTGGATGCATGAGCTGTTAAGCAGACTGTGCTATGGCTTTGCACCCCTCTGCCGTTGCTATCTTTGGAGTTGTCTGGAAGGCATTATTCCCAAAGACTACTAGAACGTCGCCAATGTCATAGATTCTACACACCAATCCGAACACTTGTTTGGCCGTCACTTCCCCCAAAGTTTTTACAGAATTGAAGTGGAATGTTGTCTATCTCATCTGCCTTATCTCATCAGAAGTCTTCAAGTGCTCTTTTAAACTGGTTAAGCAGGCCATTCAATCGTAGTAGCAATTCCTATCTGGTTAAAAGTTGCTACTGTTAGGACTAGTGTACAATATTATTGTGACTCCACTAGCGAAATTTATTTATTGGATTTCAACGGATGTTTTAATAGTGAAACAATGTAACGCGAATGCGACAGCACAAATGATATGTAGGGAGGGCTATAGAGGATTCCAAGTCCCAACAGTAGCCTCTTGATAGATGGAGTCATCATTTTACACAGATCTTGGTCGGAAGACGGTCGAATTCGTATTCAAGGTCGACTGATATTATTCTTGGTATATAAGCGATGTCAACGCAGTAACTGTAATGGCAGTTCGAACTAGCAACAGACGTGTTTTCAGTCAGTTAGTTGTGAATATGCAGTGTTAAGTAGTAGACGTGCGATCATAGAGTGTCATAAATTGCAATGGAGCAACATCTTTAAGTTAAGCAATCAAGACAATCTCCAGTAGCTTTTGAAGAAGAGAAAAGTAAGTGGAAAGTTTGTCCAGCACACCTTGACTCACGAACAAAACTAACGACGCGTGAACGGCTGCCACGAATGGATTGAAATACAAAACACGTACAATTCTCTTCTGTAAAGGATCGTCGTGGGTGACAAGAGTTGGTGTCATCAACATGAATCTACACAAAACGACAAAGTGTACAAATTCACAGGAAGGGTCTACTTGTTGACGACATAGCCGAGATACAGGCTAATGTCACACGTGAGTTGTACAATATACCGAAGAGCGACTTTCCTGATGGTTTCACTTGGTTGTATGAATGATCCGTGCGTTGTATTGAACTAAGGCTACACGAAGAAAAAGTGGCGAATGTTGGTAGAAGCGCAACAGCGGTCCACATCGGGTGAGGAATGACGACACAGTAGAATTTCCTTGAATTAGTTCACTGGGTGAGTAGGATTTCCGTAGGTGTTCTAGGAATTACAGTGGGCGGGGGGCAGCAGGGTAATTAGCTAGTAAGAAAGCATCTGATGTGGCGTCGGCGAATGTGGAGTGTTGTGTGGAGAACTTTCAAGGAGTGATAAAATTTTTGAGGATTAGAAACGAAAGCAGTGTTGACAAAGTCAAGGATGGGTCTGATACGGCTCTTGTAAGGGCCAATAGCGGTGAAAGATTGTAATTAGTGCGTTTGGTCTATTATTATATTTCGTGATATCTAAGTTTTTTGTTGGGAAGTTAGTTTTTGGGGTTTCCGAGCTAGTTTACGGCTATGGTTGACAGAAGCGAACAAAAGAGGTTAAAACTATCTCTCCAGCGACGGGGTTAAGGTGAACATTGATCATGTCAAAGATCCTTTTTCCAGCTGCCTGATAAAATGTGAAGCAACCAGAAGACGTGGTCGCATATCACTGACACTTCGAACATGCACACATCGGCTGGTGCATCAATGATTACTGTTACAGATCTATGTGACACGTGGAAGGACGACCAGAATGTTTTAGACAGTCCATCAATGAAGTGGACGTGGGACTGTGGCTGGTCAAAAACTTGTAGAAATAAGGAATACCAACAGCTGAGCTTCCTATAAAATAATTAATATATTTTATAAAAAGTATGGCTATTGGTATTAATTTCTACTAGAAAGCATCAAAGTTGATGGACACGTCGCGTAATCGTAAGTTTGAAAGGGGGTTGGTTGTGGGCGTCCACATGACCGTCTAGTAGATTAATTCAATATCATGATTCATGGGGCATTTGGCATGACAGTGGCCCAACGCTGGAATATATGGGAAGGTGTGGGCAGGTATCCTCGTCGTCAATGTTCCGGTCGAGAATGTTTCACGGCCAAGAGCGAGGATCGCCATATCGTGCACCAAGCACGCCATAACCAAAAACCACCTGACACCCTATAACAAGCAAAGGAATCCTGCAGCATTCTTATCATCAAAAACTAACGGTCAGAGACTAGCAGCAGCCGGACTAAGGAACTACCGGTGCCACACGTAGGCTGCCGTTAACAGCACAACAGTGATGGCTGCACTTGAAGTGAGGCCTAACCTGGAAGCTTGGATTGCCAAAGTTAGCCGTCGCATTGTGTTGAGCTATAAATCGTTGTTCTGTCCTAAGCCGTACGACCATCGTCGGCGAGTATGGCAGCGACCAGGGGAGAGATTCTATTCCTTTATGAGATACAGTAATATTCCATCCGGCGTCATAGTGAAGCGAGACGGAAGGTATGATTTCAGGTCAAGGCTGGTAGTGATTGAGAGAAATCTGATAACAGTACGTCACAGTCATCATGCGTCCTCACGTGTTACCTCTCATGCGACAGCATCGTGGTTCCAATTTTGAATAGGACAACAATGGTTCACACATGACAAATGTTTCTAAGAACTGGTTGCGTGGCATTGAGGTACTCCTGTGGCCAGCAAGATATCCAGATCTGTCTTCTGAGAGCATGTTTGGGACCAGCTCATGTGTCAAATCTAGTTCAGTGCCTATATTCAGCTTGTCAAAGATCAATTACAACACTTGTGTGCCATAATGCCTCAGGAGAGAATACAAACGTTTTATGACACGCTTGCAAATCGAAAACCCAGAGGGAGGGCATGCAACGTCGTCCTGACATGTGGGATCATACTGCCAAGTTCTTCACATATTACACTCGATTTTGTAAACATTGAAATAACATCACGTACGTTCTCGGCCCGTGAAGTTGGATTTCTTTTCCTTTTCCCCTTCTCTGTACCTCACTTCTCTGACAGGCAGTGTATATTTGAAGTTTATTAACTTTTGGATTACTACATCAACATCATTTTTTCATTGTTCTTGGAAGTTTCTGACACAAATATGTAGAGAAACTGTTAAATTCGAATATATGTACACTACTGGCCATTAAAATTGCTACTCCATGAAGATGACGTGCTACAGACGCGAAATTTAACTGACAGGAAGAGGATGCTGCGATATGCAAATGATTTGCTTTTCAGAGCATTCACACAAGGTTGGCGCCGGTGCCAACACCTACAACGTGCTGACATGAGGAAAGTTTCCAACTGATTTTTCATACACAAACAGCAGTTGACCGGCGTTGCCTGGTGAATAGTTCTTGCGATGCCTCGTGTAAGGAGGAGAAATGCGTACCATCACGTTTCCCACTTTAATAAAGGTAGGATTGTAGCCTATCGCGATTGCGGTTTATCGTATCGTGACATTGCAGCTCGCGTTGGTCGAGATCCAATGACAGTTAGTAGAATATGGAATCGGTGGGTTCAGGAGGGTAATACGGAACGCAGTGGTGGATCACAACGGCCTCGTGTCACTAGCAGCCGAGATAACAGGCATCTTATCCGCATGTCTGTAACGGATCGAGCAGCCACGTCTCGATCCCTGAGTCAACAGATAGGGACGTTTGGAAGACAACAACCACCTGCACGAACAATTCGACGACGTTTGCAGCAGCATGGAATATCAGCTCGGAGACCATGGCTGCGGTTACACTTGACGCTGCATCACAGACAGGAGCGCATGCGATGGTTTACTCAACGACGAACCTGGGTGCACGAATTGCAAAACGTCATTTTTTCGGATGAATCCAGGTTCTGTTTACAGCGTCATGATGGACGCATCCGTGTTTGGCGACATCGCGATGAACGCGCGTATTCGTTATCGCCATACTGGCGTATCACCCGGCGTGATGGCATGGGGTGCCATTGGTTACACGTCTTGGTCACCTCTTGTTCGCATTGATGACACTTTGAACGGTGGACGTTACATTTCAGATGTGTTACGACCCGGGGCTCTACCCTTCATTCGATCCCTCCGAAACCCTACATTTCAGCAGGATAATGCACGACCGCATGTTACAGGTCCTGTACAGGCCTTTCTGGATACAGGAAATGTTCGACTGCTGCCCTGGCCAGCACATTCTCCAGATCTCTCACCAATTGAAAACGTCTGGTCAATGGTGGCCGAGCAACTGGCTCGTCACAATACGCCAGTCACTACTTTTGATGAAATGTGGTATCGTGTTGAAGGTGCATGGGCAGCTGTACCTGTACACGCCATTCAAGCTCTGTTTGACGGAATGCCCAGGCGTATCAAGGCCGTTATTACGGCCAGAGGTGGTTGTTCTGGGTACTGATTTCTCAGGATCTATGCACCCAAATTTCGTGAAAATGTAATCACATGTCAGTTCTAGTATAATATATTTGTCCAATAAATACTCGTTCATTATCTGCATTTCTTCTTGGTGTAGAAATTTTAATGGCCAGCTGTGTACATTTCATAAAGTGACTACTTAAGCTATGCTGCTGTCGCCAATTACCGGATGAGATTCTCCCACAGGAGATAAAGCTCTACATATTAGAAGGGTCTGTTATGTTTAACACCACAGCGATGCGTGAACGGCATCAAGCGCATACTTTAAAAGAGAAAGGCGTCATGTGAGCTTTCCCTTACACATAGTCAAGCAACATCTTTCCGAGTGCCTTGGATGTTGAAATCACCTTGAGGTTCAGTTGTCGACTATAGTGGAACGCTTATTTGGCGTTTTGCTGAGGCTGCAAATACACGCAGGGCACTGCATCAGTAGGGTGTATCCATTGGAGTGGACGACGGGAATCTTCAGCCTTAGGACCGCTTAGAAACCCAAAGATGCGACATTAACAGCTGTCCACTGCAGTGGACAACTGCACCACAGGGATAAGCAGTCATCGTATGCAATGTCAGTCTCTACAATATTTGTTTCCTGGTTCATTATGTATTACTCACACACATTTCTTATTTTGCTATAGCAATCGATTTGTAGTGTATCTACTCGTTTTCACGCTTCATTCAGTAGGTGCAATTACATCCACGTTTGACATATTGTCAAATATCCCTCAACACAAGTAGAATTTTATGAACATACACATGGATATGAGCGCTCTTTTGCACGCCCTATACACTCTGGCAAGTAAGCCTCACTTGTGTTTCAGTGTAATATAACGACCTTAACTGGTGCTAAAAGGTGAACCTGTCTTGCTAGGGGGACCGTCATTCACATGATGATAGTTACATGATACTCTGTGTAGTTAACGCGTCTCAGTAACTTCCGACTGACGATCGAGTCGAATGTCCCGTTATCGTATTACGTTTCATCATAAGTGCCTTCCCTGAAAGCAGAAGTTTCCCTTCCATATTTGGGAAGAGGTTACGAAAAGAGAAGTCACGCGGAGAACGTTACAGAATGGGCGTGAAGTTACCGACGGACCAATCAAAAATTAAATCGGGGTAACGGACGGTAGGCAATTAACCTATTGCATAACAGATACTGAATCTTAATTGTACTGCTCGCTAGGCTGCAGAATTCGTCACGTGTATCGGAAACTAGTTTGGCCCGTCTGTATTAGAGTCACTGTACCATCAAAATCAAACGTCGCAAATGTTTTAACGGCTTGAGAAAGTCGCACGCAAGTTACTAATCATTTTCTCTTGAAAATGTTGTGACGTCGTTCTCCTTGGCGACAGTAGTGATTCAATACTTGCGCAGCATTCCACTCATGCAAGCGAACACTCCACCCAATGATGTATCCTACAATCGGTAATTTTGAACGCACTTGTGCTCTGAGGCGTAATTAAACAGGAGATTCATCATATTGCGCAGCCTCTCTCCCTGCTGACGGTAGGACATAGACTACACACCAAAAGCACTGAATGTTCATCCCGATCATCCTGATTCACCCATGAGTCATGACGGAGCTGGGTCTAGAAAACACCACAATTCCTGCCTGTGGCAGAGATCACGTGATCTTGGAAGGAGGGAGGACACTTCAGTACTTCCATGTCTGTGAAATGTTTCGCAAACTATTATGACACAGCTCTGCACCGATCAGGTGCACATTGATTTTTGAAGGTATATGTCACTTGCGGAGATCTGCAGGCCACCCATCGGAAACACAGTGACGAAGAGTAGTTTCACCAATGAGAGAAGAAGACAAATGTATCAAGACATGCATGCATTTCAGAGCTATCCTGATTGGCGTTGTCCACCTGATCAAAGTCATGATTCTCACTTTGATAAGTCATTGTTTTTCAAGCATGTACACTGCAGGCACAGTTTATAACCAGTATGATATTTCACTGTCTGTACCGTTTTCTTCTCCAGTGTTACTTGAAAAATCGATGTGGCGCTGAATATTTCAAATTCACTCACCATGTGTTCCTCCTGGCGATAGGGCTCCGGATTCGAAGATCGTTGGAAGATACGTTGTCTCCATGTATAACAATGCCGGATGGCGTGTTATCAGTTCATACTACCTTCACATCCCGCATTTACTTGAACGGCACCCAACTGGATAATTTAATGCTGTGTTAATATTCCCCACGTTCCTGAAGGATGTCACATGGCATAACTTCACGCAATGTTAACATCCCCCTCTTACTTTTTCGACATAGTGGTACCCTGCCACCGGCGTACACCAGCGTGTATCGTGACGTATCGGTCCAGAGACAGTTTCTTTCATCCTTGGAACTTCAATAGTACAGAATATAATCGTTGCTACTCGTTGGGCTGAGCGATCTTCCGCCGGAAAGGCTCGCCGTCCTGGATTTTCTGAAGCGCGACGAGAATTATATCATGTTGTACATTGTGGAAAAATGTTAACTCGCATGCACTTTACAGGACGGGCTGAGCTGCTGAATCACGCACGAGGTCTCATATGGAGTGCAAGAATTTAGATCACGTAGCACTAAATTATTCACCCGCCATTTAGTTATGATATGCCAATAATGCAGAAAGCACAGATCACGGAGGCACAAAGGTTCTGCTGGTAAGATGATTATTATTATTTTTATTATTATTGCTAGTGAACTTTGTCTTAAATTCATCAGATCGTAATACACAGTGCACAAATTGTAAGAATTCCACGCCAACGAACAGTTTCTTCTTAAAGGCTGCCTTTATTTAGTTACGTTAGGTTACTGGAAGAGATAAACTGTGGGTTGCACAAGTATGAATGTAGCCTTGAAGAGTGAATGTCTGTTTACGTGAAATAGAATTTGTTGGAAAAAGTAACCTCATTTATTTCAGAGCTGTAAACCACCTGCTTGTGAGAGGAAGATGAGGCAGACCACGATAGGTACACCAGACAGCCTGAGAATGGTGATTCGGTGGTTTCCCACGCTTGTTTAAGCTATAGCTGTGCTGGTCCCAAACCTCCATCTCACAAACTACGTTACAGAAACAGTTAAACCGTGATGATGCACAGAACAAAGGCTACTTGATTCACAGTCAGACGGCATGCATTTACCCCACTTAAGTCAACTGCCATACGTGGAGGAAGGAAGTGCGTCGAGCCACAGAAGATAAATACAGTAAACTTGCCAAATTATAAGCAACAGTGCATCCTGCACGACGGGGTAAACACTAGGAAAAGGAGATTTTAGAACTATAAACCAAGTCGATGATGCAAGTACTTGCATGTCACATTATCTTCAAGCAGCCAAGTCAAGAGAAGGTGCATTAAAGGCACACTGAAGAATATACAGGCATAATGTTATTCCATTAGTCCACATGTGACCTAGTTGCATGCTACACTTAACAAAAATGATGTTAATAACAGGACAGAGAAACTTCCTGGCAGATTAAAACTGTGTGCCCGACCGAGACTCGAACTCGGGACCTTTGCCTTTCGCGGGCAAGTGCTCTACCATCAGAGCTACCGAAGCACGACTCACGGCCGGTACTCACAGCTTTACTTCTGCCAATACCTCGTCTCCTACCTTCCAAACTTGCCCGTGAAAGCCAAAGGTCCCGAATGCGAGTCTCGGTCGGGCACACAGTTTTAATCTGCCAGGAAGTTTCATATCAGCGCACACTCCGCTGCAGAGTGAAAATCTCATTCAGGACAGAGAAAGGTCGTAGTGGTACAGAGCGTCCACTAGAATTGTTCCTGCTGCATGATAACCTCTGTGCCTCCTGCTGTGCATTTACCAGAAGTAGAAACAGGGTTTAACGAAAGATGTCGACTGATTCTAAGGTTTGCATAGCGTGTCTGGATGAACAAATTCAGGATAGATGTCTGAAAATATCAACTGATGTCGAAATTTTTGGGACTAACGTCTGCCACTAGACGATTGGCTTGGCAGCTAACAAACAGTGTCCTGGAAAAGTGACGTGCTGCCTACAGTTGCCGATCGACTCGCTAGCCTACAGTGCTAACGTCACGTGTCGTCCCGAGATGAGGTAACGCTAACGTGTGCGCTGGCTCGTGCAGTCACTGACCTCGACAACATTAAGAAGAAATACAGATTATTGATCGTCTAAAATTAAACATGTTCTTATAAGAAGATGTTATCACACAGTCTTATTTTGGTTTCTTAAAATAATTTTTTTTTGAGATACACTGATTATTCAGTTTTATTTGTCGTCACCAAATGAACCATTTGCACGTAGCACAAGATGAGATTGTTCGGAAGACAAAGTTGTAAATTGTATCAAAAATAACAGTTTGTAAAATAAACCAATAAGTTTCATAAACATGATTTGCATGGTGTCGAAATCCGATTTTGGGCGGCAGAAACGACAAGCAGAATATCTTGGAGATGAAGCTGCTGCGTGGTTCAGCATGGCAGCAGACTCCTCCAACGATCAACTTGGGAAGTTACTGGAAATGGTGTGTTTTGAGCCACAGGAACAACAGCACGTCCACAGAGTTTTTATCCGTGTCGGACAAATAACCGGGTCGATAAACTAAAGGACAACTACCAATACAGGTGTGCATGCGGTATCGTTGAAGTAAGATAATCGAAGTTCATTGCTTTATTGTAACTGGTATTGTTTTGATTCGTCTGTTTTGAGGAGGACGTACTCTAGCGACAGGCCGTACAGTCGCTGAGGCATAATATTTGAACACTGCGGATATTTCTGTCTCATATAAAATTATAGAGTGCTACTATCTCTGTGCACGTCGGAACTTTTAGATGGTGGAAGGGAAAAAGTTCTCAGAGGAAATACCAAATGAGAGACAAATATTTTTGGACAAAAGTTCTTGGTTAGCTTGGTGGTTCAGATCAGATCAAAATCTCAAGCTTTGACGTATTAATTATTGTAAGAGTCATTTGACAACAATTTCTTGAAGATATAGCTATTTGGTTCTTTTTTTAGATGTACGAAACGAAACTACACCAGAGAACAGGAGCTCGTCATCGAAGAGGAGCAGATATAGGGATAGTGCTTTTGAGAATTATACATTTGCTGATGTCAGTATATGCTAGGAGGACGAGATGTAAGTGACTTAGCAACAGGCAAGTCAGACAGCGACGAGGTGGTCCTAGCGTTAGTTTACAAACTTTTGTCTGCTGGCACGCAAAGCTATAACTATTCCTGAAACTAACGTCTCATTGGAACGCAGTTTTAATCGAGCAGGTTCTGTTTCAGAAAAAGGAGTAGAATTATTTTTTATTATGTGTGAATCAACGGCTCGATTACAAGTCTCTAGCTCAAATGTGCGGTGTTCACTTTGCCAAAGTGAACAAGACTGTCAAAGATTCAAGCTCGTACACAGAGTACCATTGTCCCAATTGATTATGGGCGTCAGTGAAATTACCCCTCCTCCCTTGGGCCGACTCCCACACATTTCGCAGTAGAAAACGACATTTTGCTGTACGATGAGCAACAGAGCGACGTCCTTCACAACCTTTGACACTGCTAAGATGTCCCGGACGTTTCAACCATTCTCTAAGCATATCTTGAGTCTTCAGATCCAGGGTACGTGGTCACACCACTCTGGAATGTAATGAGACCAAAAATTTTGCCCGGGTGTACAAGGTGAAACCACTTGGCTCTCAAAGCAGAAAGGGTGTTTATGCTTCATCAGCACTCCTGTTTCTCACTCTTATATGGAACGATCAAGAGGAAGCTTCAACATTGGTGACATTCTTGGTGTGACCCACGCAGTATGGTTGAGCGCTTAAGAAATGTACCTGTACAGAGACTTAGACACCAATTCAGCTGAATAGAGCACCACTGTTGCTCTACCGCCTGCTTGTGTAAATGCGGGATGTGAGGGGTGTCGAAGGGGATGCCTGCTCTGAGGTGCTAGAACAACAGAGTAGCGTCACTTAACTGAATGTGTGTCGAAGGCTTTGAACAGCAACATTTTTTAAGTGCGCACAGGTAGTACCGTGGGTGTTGTCACTGGGGAAGTGGGGGGGGGGGGGGGAGGGGAGGAGAGTGGGGGGGTTTCTCAGAAGGACTCGTCGCCATTATATTCAAGAATCTCAGCCACCAGATGGCGTGAAACAGGAGGACTGAAAACACACAAACGTTTGCTGCTGCCTTGATTTAACTTCAAGCTCCGTCGATTGGTTTTGAACAGTCCCTCGTGGTTCTACCCTGTACACAAGTCAGATCACGTTCAGTGGGGTTATAGCCTCACGACGTCCTTAGAGAAGGGGTGAACCGTCCAAAGGGTGTCAGCAGTGCTGAACGTTGCCAAGTAGATCGTTCTGTTGCTCATATCACTGAGAACTGTCGACTTAGACGGCCAAATTGTTGGGAATCAACGCCCAAATGGAACGGGTGGTTTCACTGACGCCCTTCATGTCACCTCCGAAGGCCTCGTCGATTATGACTGTGTTTGACACATTTGCATCAGCCACTCAGTCACCCAAAGAAACCCATGTGATTTCAACACTGGGCGTTGCGGTTCCGACCCCCATGGTTCAAATGGCTCTGAGCACTACGGGACTTAACATCTATGGTCATCAGTCCCCTAGAACTTAGAACTACTTAAACCTAACTAACCTAAGGACATCACACAACACCCAGTCATCATGGGGCAGAGAAAATCCCTGACCCCGCCGGGAATCGAACCCGGGAACCCGGGCGTGGTTCCGACCCCCATCGCAGACGCGCCAAAAGGAGGGGTGAAATGTTTGTGAGAGGTGGTGTGACGACCTTTCCATAAAGTACACGTCCACGGAGGAGTTGGTCAGAATTGTCGTGAAATTTGGTGCTTATGTGACGTCATAATTACACCTTGCTTGATCTTCTCAGGTCTTGCAATTTTTCGTATGTGTCGCCACTTTGCTGTTGGAAGTGTCACCTATCTTGAGGATGACGTCGCAGTGCATCAGCCTTCTGCGCCATTACGAAGTGTAGGTATCTTCGATCCAAATTTCATACTTCTGCGTCGCGGTAGGGAACAATTACAAGGTTTCAAAGAGGGGACAGTTTAATTGAGTTGTGTTCACAAAGTAAAGTTATTGGCTTAACAAAGTTTTAGATCTACATCTACATACATACTCCGCAATCTACCATACGGTTCGTGGCGGAGGGTACCTCGTACCACAACTAGCATCTTCTCTCCCTGTTCCACTCCCAAACAGAACGAGGGAAAAATGACTGCTCATATGCCTCTGTACGTGAACTAATCTCTCTTATCTTAGGAGGCAGTAAAATTGTACTGCAGTCAGCCTCAAATGCTGGTTCTCTAAATTTCCTTAGGAGCGATTCACGAAAAGAACGCCTCCTTTCCTCTAGAGATTCCCACCCGAGTTCCTGAAGCATTTCCGTAACACTCGCTTGATGATCAAACCTACCAGTAACAAATCTAGCAGCCCGCCTCTGAATTGCTTCTATGTCCTCCCTCAATCCGACCTGATAGGATCCCAAACGCACGAGCAGTACTCAAGAATAGGTCGCACCAGCTTTCTATAAGCGGTATCCTTTACAGGTGAACCACATCTTCCCAAAATTCTACCAATGAACCAAAGACGACCATCCGCCTTCCCCACAAGTGCCATTACATGCTTGTCCCACTTCATATTGTTCTGCGATGTTACGCCCAAATATTTAATCGACGTGACTGTGTCAAGCGCTACACTACTAATGGAGTATTCAAACATTACAGGATTCTTTTTCCTATTCATCTGCATTAATTTTCATTTATCTATACTCAGAGTCAGCTGCCATTCTTTACACAAATCACAAATCCTGTCCAAGTCATCTTGTATCCTCCTACAGTCACTCAACGATGACACCTTCCCGTACACCACAGCATCATCATCAAACAGCCGCAAATTGCTATACACCCTATCCAAAAGATCATTTACGTAGATAGAAAACAGCAGCGGACCTACCACACTTCCCTGGGGCACTCCAGATGATACCCTCACCTCCGATGAACACTCACCATCGAGTACAACGTACTGGGTTCTATTACTTAAGAAGTCTTCGAGCCACTCACACACTTGGGAACCAATCCCATATGCTCGTACCTTAGTTAGGAGTCTGCAGTGGGGCATCGAGTCAAACGCTTTCCGGAAGTCAAGGAATATGGCATCCAGCTGATACCCTTCATCCATGGTTACCAAGATATCATGTGAAAAAAGGGCGAGTTGCATTTCGCAGGAGCGATGCTTTCTAATGCCGTGTTGATGCGTGGACAGCAACTTCTCTGTCTCAAGGAAATTCATTATATTCGAACTGAGCATATGTTCGAGAATCCTGCAACAAACCGATGTTAAGGATATTCGTCTGTAATTTTGAGGATCCGTCCTTCTACCCTTCTTATATACAGGCGTCACCTGCGCTTTTTTCCAGTCGCTCGGGACTTTACGTTGGGCAAGAGATTCGCGATAAATGCAAGCTAAGTAAGGAGCCAATGCAATAGAGTACTCTCTGTAAAACCGAATTGGAATCCCATCAGGACCTGGCGATTTATTTACATTCAACCCATGCAGCTGCTTCACAAGCCCAGGGATGTCTATTACTATGTCCTCCATACGGGAACCTGTACGAGACTCAAACGGTGGTATGTTTGTACGATTCTCCTGCGTGAAAGATTTCTCAAATGCTAAATTTAAATTTTCAGCTTTCGTTTTGCTGTCTTCCGTTGCCAGACCAGACTGATCAGTGAGTGAATGGATGGAAGCCTTCGACCCGATTACCGATTTTACGTAAGACCAGAATTTCCTTGGGTTTTCAGCAAGATCTTTTGCTAAGGTATGACGGTGGTAGTGGTTGAATGCTTCGCGCATCGCTCTTTTTACAGCAGCACGAATCTCTACTAACTTTTGCCTGTCCTCATTCTCCCGATCTTTCTTGTACCGCGAGTGCAACTGCCTTTGCTTCCTGAGCATTCTCCGAATTGCGCTGTTAACCACGGTGGGTCTTTACCGTCCGTAACCCACTTTTTCGGCACATACTTGTCCAATGCGTGATTTAAAATGTGTTTCGATCCCACTGATCATCATGAGGCATCTTAAAATATCAAGCCAGTCCAATTAAATTAGCTAGTCGCTGTTGAGATGCGGCATAACTGTTGCCTGAAAATTTGTTATTTTCCTGTTGTTAAAACAAGTGGCATTTCACAAAGTGGATGAGTAGTCACAGATAGAGTTTAAAGAAATAACTGGCACATATAATTTCTCATTCATCCACATCTGCAGGTTCTGTTTTGCTATGTAGTCGCCTCGGCCAGTTTCCACTTGGAAGGGAAAGAGGATTTTATTCGTCTGACGGTGATGTGGTTGGCTCATTGTCCTAAATGGACGGACTAAGCTCATCGGAAGGGAGAGTAATTCCCGCGACGGCCTGTTTTCTAATTCTGGCAGGGAATGTTCTAAAAGTTATCACAGGGAGCAGCTTCTTACAGAAGTGCTATTAGTGCTAACGGGGAGTGCCCAATGAAACTACTGTATACAGCCATTGAGTCTGACTGGCCGAAAGGCATGTGTGTTAAATGATTCCGTGGCACGGTTCCTGAGCTCGCGAAACGAAGGAGTCGCCCACCGGGCCTCGATGGTGTGTATCCTCTGGGGCAGAGGTGGTGTTTTCAGAGAGTTGGTAATCTTGTATGATTAACCAAGTTAGTTATGTTTTTCTCGGTGATTATGGCGGGTTAGTGAGTGTGTACTCGTTAGGTAGAAAGAGGGCAGACGTGGAACAACGAGACAGTTCGGGATAGTGTTGGACTTGGCAGAGGACTAACTGAAAGCTAGTAAATTTCGTTTGTTTCCGCTCAAATTTGAGAGTAATGCATTTCAGTGACCTTTTCGATGACGACTTTGAACTGTGTCTCTATTTCGTTGATATGGTTATCATCAATGTCAAATGCTGATACCAAGTTGAAGGTTGTGTGTTGAATAGCAGTGAATATATTCCAGTGAAGTGGTTGGAGCAGGGAATCTTTCCTGGAAGTAGCTACAAGGCTTTCATTTGTGGACGTATAAGTTGTGAAATTTTATCTTCTCTCTCTGGTAAAACCGAGGATGGCGACCCTTACTTAGACTGATCTTACAGGAGAAGCTTATGAAGGTTTCTGGTTAAACCAGTTGAGCAATAAGTCACGTTATTTGCCTTTCACACCGCCAAGAGGTCATAGATTCTGGCACAACCAAGAGTGTGATT
The DNA here is from genome assembly GCF_023864345.2 of Schistocerca serialis cubense. Lineage (NCBI taxonomy): Eukaryota > Metazoa > Arthropoda > Insecta > Orthoptera > Acrididae > Schistocerca > Schistocerca serialis. The sequence continues at coordinate 504,638,056 of NC_064643.1, read as the reverse complement.
TCGTGCGACACCACGGAAGTTGCGAAGATGGATGAGAGGAACGTTTCAACGTGTCTTGAGAAATTGGTAACTTTTCGTGAAGTTTGGCGTTTTTTTTTTTTTTGTTTTTTTTTTTTTTTGTTCGCTATAGTTCGTTGCGTTTGGTCTGGGCGGACGTCACAAGACATCCGTTAAGTTGATCGTTGATTCTTTGACTCAGTTTGTTTTTTATTACAGAGAGCACGCAGCTCTGTAACCGAACACGCTGAGCTACCGTGCCGGCAAATGCGTTGGATGACCTCTTGCGCCTTTCGTATTGGATTAACTCAACAGCTGCGCTTCGAAGCGCTTCGTTAAACGTTTTGTATCGACTGCTTAGCACTGGATTTCAGAATTTCGTCGTCGACATACCTCCATCAGAGATTAATTTTATTAAGGCCGGCTAAAATCGATTGTTGGTCCAAGAACATGGCTGCTATATCCAACATAAATGAAGAAAATCGCTATGTGACTTACCGTGAGGCATACTGAAAATTGCACATTTCGCATGAACTTCTAGCTGTAAAAAGTATCTTGTCTTCGAAGGAAATGATCGTATCTTTGCTTCCACTGGATACGTCGCATCCACTGCCTTAGGGCGGTGATAGTCAACCTGGTCCCTACGGCCTATAGGTTTCAGATTGCATGGTGGGCGCCAAACAATACTCATTTTGAAATGATTTTCATTACGTTTTCATAAAATTTAGACATACAGTATTTGGTAAGTAATTATTTTTATATCGTGGTTCATGGTGTGGCTTCCTGTAGTCATGTCCTAGTTCATGAACCACGGGAAACGTATGAGTGGCCAAGTAAGTGGTCCCGACAGTCGGGATATCAGTTACTTTGGAATAAGGCTGGGCATCTCGGACATATTCTGAGTCGTGGTCACCTTTGTGCTCATACGGCAAAGACTACCAAATCCACCAGTTAGTCCCTCAACCGTTAGGGGTAAAACTCAATGGTACTCGGGGCAAGTAAGGCTAGCAACCTGCTTCCCCGGTATTTTAAATATGATGCTGGCAACAATCAGAGCAAAATGCCTCGGACCTTTGGAGGTGATGGAGTCCCACCTCTAACTGACAAACCAGGGACTCCTAAGATACGACTTGGCAAACAAATGGTAATGAGTTGGGTAGCTATTAATATCAATGGGGGCTACTCTGGGAAGAAGGTAGAGCTGGCAGAGGCTGCAAGTAAGATGGCGCTGGACGTTTTAGCTACTACTGACATTCGGGTAAGGGGTGAGAAAGAAGAGGAAGTGGGAGAATATAGGGTCTACCTGTCACGAGTCAATGCAGGAATAGCACAATGGGGTGTAGGGCTTTACATCAGGAAAGAAATGGAACCCAGCGTAGTTGCAATAAGGTATGTAAGGTGTCTAGCAAGAAAATTAGGATTGTGTCAGTATATTCGCATTGTGAAGGGACAGATCAATGTAAGATGGATAGTTTTTATGAGGCACTCAGTGATGTAGTTGTTAGAGTAAAGGACAAAGACAGTGTTCTGCTCATGGGTGATTTTAATGCCAGGATTGTCAATCGAACAGAAGGGTATGAAAAGGTTACGGGTAAATTTGGAGAGGATATGGAGGCCAACAGGAACGGGAAACAACTTTTTGATTTCTGTGCCAGTATGGGCTTAGTAATCACAAACTCCTTTTTTAAACATAAGAACATTCACCGGTATACTTGGGAAGGCAGGGGAGCCAGATCTGTCATTGACTATATAATAACAGATCAGGAATTCAGGAAGGCTGTGAGGGACACACGTGTATTCAGGGGATTCTTTGATGGCACTGATCATTATTTAATCTGCAGTGAAATTGGGATTGTGAGGCCGAAAGTGCAACAGGTCAAGTCCATGTGTAGGAGGATAAGAGTGGAAAAACTTCAGGATAAGGAAATCAGGCACAAGTACATAACAGTGATCTCAGAAAGGTTCCAGTTAGTTGAATGTAGTCAATTACAGTCATTGGAAAAGGAATGGACATGGTACAGGGACACAGTACTAGAAGTGGCTTTAGAATGTCTTGGAACAGTAGTGTGTAATGGTAGGATGAAGCAAACAGCTTGGTGGAATGACACAGTCAAGGCAGCCCGTAAAAGGTAATAGAAGGCGTATCAAAAATGGCTACATACTAGAACTCAGGTAGACAGAGAAAATTATGTTGAAGAAAGAAACAAAGCCAAACAGATAATTGCAGCATCCAAGAAGAAATCTTGGGAAGACTTTGGAAACAGGTTGGAGACTTTGGGTCAAGCTGCTGGAAAACCATTCTGGAGTGTAATTAGCAGTCTTCGAAAGGGAGGTAAGAAGGAAATGACAAGTATTTTGGACAGGTCAGGAAAACTGCTGGTGGATCCTGTGGACTCCTTGGGCAGATGGAGGGAATATTTTGAAGAGTTGCTCAATGTAGGTGAAAATACGATCAGTAGTGTTTCAGATTTCGAGGTACAATGGGATAGGAATTATGATGGAAATAGGATCACATTTGAGGAAGTGGAGAAAATGGTCAATAGATTGCAGTGCAATAAAGCAGCTGGGGTGGGTCCGGATGGGGGTTTTTCGGGGACGGCCAGCTCGTCCCACGCATCCCCCGATCGGACTACTACTGTGGTTGCCCGGGATACTGCCCGCATTGAGGCTGATCCCTCACCTGTGGTAGAGTGGGAGGTCGTCTCAAGGTGTGGCAGGGGGCGAAAGACATTCCGGAGGGCTGAACGGAAGGCCTCTCCAGTTTGTCTGACGAACCGGTTTCAGGCTCTGTCTCAGGCTGATACTGATCTTCGGCCTGACATGGCTGCTTGTCCTGTTCCAGAGGTTGCCCCTCAGTCTGCAAGATCCGGGCGGTCGCAGAGGGTGGGCTTACTGGTAGTTGGGAGCTCCAACGTCAGGCGCTTAATGGGGCCCCTTAGGGAAATGGCAGCAAGAGAGGGGAAGAAAACCAATGTGCACTCCGTGTGCATACCGGGGGAAGTCATTCCAGATGTGGAAAGGGTCCTTCCGGTTGCCATGAAGGGTACAGGGTGCACCCATCTGCAGGTGGTCGCTCATGTCGGCACCAATGATGTGTGTCGCTATAGATCGGAGGAAATCCTCTCTGGCTTCCGGCGGCTATCTGATTTGGTGAAGACTGCCAGTCTCGCTAGCGGGATGAAAGCAGAGCTCACCATCTGCAGCATCGTCGACAGGACTGACTGCGGACCTTTGGTACAGAGCCGAGTGGAGGGTCTGAATCAGAGGCTGAGACGGTTCTGCGACCGTGTGGGCTGCAGATTCCTCGACTTGCGCCATAGGGTGGTGGGGTTTCGGGTTCCGCTGGATAGGTCAGGAGTCCACTACACGCAACAAGCGGCTACACGGGTAGCAGGGGTTGTGTGGCGTGGGCTGGGAGTTTTTTTAGGTTAGATGGCCTTGGGCAAGTACAGAAAGGGCAACAGCCTCAACGGGTGCGGGGCAAAGTCAGGACATGCGGGGACCAAGCAGCAATCGGTATTGTAATTGTCAACTGTCGAAGCTACGTTGGTAAAGTACCAGAACTTCAAGCGCTGATAGAAAGCACCGAAGCTGAAATCGTTATAGGTACAGAAAGCTGGCTTAAGCCAGAGATAAATTCTGCCGAAATTTTTACAAAGGTACAGACGGTGTTTAGAAAGGATAGACTGCATGCAACCAGTGGTGGAGTGTTCGTCGCTGTTAGTAGTAGTTTATCCTGTAGTGAAGTAGAAGTGGATAGTTCCTGTGAATTATTATGGGTGGAGGTTACACTCAACAATCGAGCTAGGTTAATAATTGGCTCCTTTTACCGACCTCCCGACTCAGCAGCATTAGTGGCAGAACAACTGAGAGAAAATTTGGAATACATCTCACATAAATTTTCTCAGCATGTTATAGTCTTAGGTGGAGATTTCAATTTACCAGATATAAACTGGGACACTCAGATGTTTAGGATGGGTGGTAGGGACAGAGCATCGAGTGACATTATACTGAGTGCACAATCCGAAAATTACCTCGAGCAATTAAACAGAGAACCGACTCGTGGAGATAACATCTTGGACCTACTGATAACAAACAGACCCGAACTTTTCGACTCTTTAAGTGCAGAACATGGAATCAGTGATCATAAGGCCGTTGCAGCATCCCTGAATATGGAAGTTAATAGGAATATAAAAAAAGGGAGGGAGGTTTATCTGTTTAGCAAGAGTAATAGAAGGCAGATTTCAGACTACCTAACAGATCAAAACGAAAATTTCTGTTCGGACACTGACAATGTTGAGTGTTTATGCGTTTTAGACAGGTACGTGCCGAATAAAACTGTGAGGGAAGGGAAAAACCCACCGTGGTACAACAACAAAGTTAGGAAACTACTGCGAAAGTAAAGAGAGCTTCACTCCAAGTTTAAACGCAGCCAAAACCTCTCAGACAAACAGAAGCTAAACGATGTCAAAGTTAGCGTAAGGAGGGCTATGCGTAAAGCGTTCAGTGAATTCGAAAGTAAAATTGTATGTACCGACTTGATAGAAAATCCTAGGAAGTTCTGGTCTTACGTTAAATCAGTAAGTGGCTCGAAACAGCATACCCAGACACTCCAGGATGATGATGGCATTGAAACAGAGGATGACACGCGTAAAGCTGAAATACTAAACACCTTTTTCCAAAGCTGTTTCACAGAGGAAGACCGCACTGCGGTTCCTTCTCTAAATCCTCGCACAAACGAAAAAATGGCTGACATCGAAGTAAGTGTCCAAGGAATAGAAAAGCAACTGGAATCACTCAATAGAGGAAAGTCCACTGAACCTGACGGGATACCAATTCGATTCTACACAGAGTACGCGAAAGAACTTGCCCCCCTTCTAACAGCCGTGTACCGCAAGTCTCTAGAGGAACGGAAGGTTCCAAATGATTGGAAAAGAGCACAGGTAGTCCCAGTCTTCAAGAAGGGTCGTCGAGCAGATGCGCAAAACTATTGACCTATATCTCTGGCGTCGATCTGTTGTAGAATTTTAGAACATGTTTTTTGCTCGAGTATCATGTCGTTTTTGGAAACCCAGAATCTACTATGTAGGAATCAACATGGATTCCGGAAACAGCGATCGTGTGAGACCCAACTCGCTTTATTTGTTCATGAGACCCAGAAAATATTAGATACAGTCTCCCAGGTAGATGCTATTTTTCTTGACTTCCGGAAGGCGTTCGATACATTTCCGCACTGTAGCCTGATAAACAAAGTAAGAGCCTACGGAATATCAGACCAGCTGTGTGGCTGGATTGAAGAGTTTTTAGCAAACAGAACACAGCATGTTGTTATCAATGGAGAGACGTCTACAGACGTTAAAGTAACCTCTGGCGTGCCACAGGGGAGTGTTATGGGACCATTGCTTTTCACAATATATATAAATGACCTAGTAGATAGTGTCGGAAGTTCCATGCGGCTTTTCGCGGATGATGCTGTAGTATACAGAGAAGTTCCAGCATTAGAAAATTGTAGCGAAATGCAGGAAGATCTGCAGCGGATAGGCACTTGGTGCAGGGAGTGGCAACTGACCCTTAACATAGACAAATGTAATGTATTGCGAATACATAGAAAGAAGGATCCTTTATTGTATGATTATATGATAGCGGAACAAACACTGGTAGCAGTTGCTTCTGTAAAATATCTGGGAGTATGCGTGCGGAACGATTTGAAGTGGAATGATCATATAAAATTAATTAATGGTAAGGTGGGTACCAGGTTGAGATTCATTGGGAGAGTGCTTAGAAAATGTAGTCCATCAACAAAGGAGGTGGCTTACAAAACACTCGTTCGACCTATACTTGAGTATTGCTCATCAGTGTGGGATCCGTACCAGATCGGTTTGACGGAGGAGATAGAGAAGACCCAAAGAAGAGCGGCGCGTTTCGTCACAGGGTTATTTGGTAACCGTGATAGCGTTACGGAGATGTTTAATAAACTTAAGTGGCAGACTCTACAAGAGAGGCGCTCTGCATCGCGGTGTAGATTGCTCGCCAGGTTTCGAGAGGGTGCGTTTCTGGATGAGGTATCGAATATATTGCTTCCCCCTACTTATACCTCCCGAGGAGATCACGAATGTAAAATTAGAGAGATTAGAGCGCGCACGGAGGCTTTCAGACAGTCGTTCTTCCCGCGAACCATACGCGACTGGAACAGGAAAGGGAGGTAATGACAGTGGCATGTAAAGTGCCCTTCGCCACACACCGTTGGGTGGCTTGCGGAGTATAAATGTAGATGTAGATGTAGATGTAAGTCGGAACTCATCAAATACAGTGGAATGTCAGGTCTTAAGTGGCTACACAGGATAACTGAAATGGCCTGGGAGTCGGGACAGGTTCCATCAGACTGAACAAAATCTTTAAACATGGAAACAGAAAAGATTGTAACAACCACAGAGGTATCTCTTTAATCAGCGTTGTGGGTAAAATCTTCTCAGGTATTGTTGAAAGGAAAGTGCGAGTATTAGTCGAGGACCAATTGGATGAAAATCAGTGTGGATTTAGGCCTCTTAGAGGTTGTCAGGACCAGATCTTTAGCTTACGGCAAATAATGGAGAAGTGTTATGAGTGGAACAGGGAATTGTATCTATGCTTTATAGATCTAGAAAAGGCATATAACCGGGTTCCTAGGAGGAAGTTATTGTCTGTTCTACGAGATTATGGAATAGGAGGCAAACTTTTGCAAGCAATTAAAGGTCTTTACATGGATAGTCAGGCAGCAGTTAGAGTTGACGGTAAATTGAGTTCATGGTTCCGAGTAGTTTCAGGGGTAAGACAAGGCTACAACCTGTCTCCACTGTTGTTCATATTATTTATGGATCATATGTTGAAAGCAACAGACTGGCTGGGTGAGATTAAGATATGTGAACACAAAATAAGCAGTCTTGCATATTCGGATGACTTAGTTGTGATGGCAGATTCGATTGAAAGTTTGCAAAGTAATATTTCAGAGCTAGATCAGAAATGTAAGGACTATGGTATGAAGATTAGCATCTCCAAAACGAAAGTAATGTAAGTGGGAAAGAGATATAAACGGATTGAGTGCCAGATAGGAGGAACAAAGTTAGAACAGGTGGACGGTTTCAAGTACTTGGGATGCATATTCTCACAGGATGGCAACATAGTGAAAGAACTGGAAGCGAGGTGTAGCAAAGCTAATGCAGTGAGCGCTCAGCTACGATCTACTCTCTTCTGCAAGAAGTAAGTCAGTACCAAGACTAAGTTATCTGTGCACCGTTCAATCTTTCGACCAACTTTGTTGTATGGTAGCGAAAGCTGGGTGGATTCAGGTTACCTTATCAATAAGGTTGAGGTTACGGATATGAAAGTAGCTAGGATGATTACAGGTACTAGTAGATGGGAACAATGGCGGGAGGGTGTCCACAATGAGGAAATCAAAGAAAAACTGGGAATGAACTCTACAGATGTAGCAGTCAGGGCGAACAGGCTTAGATGGTGGGGTCATGTTACACGCATGGGAGAAGCAAGGTTACCCAAGAGACTTATGGGTTCAGCAGTAGAGGGTAGGAGGAGTCGGGGCAGACCAAGGAGAAGGTACCTGGATTCGGTTAATAATGATTTTGAAGTAACAGGCTTAACATCAGAAGAGGCACCAATGTTAGCACGGAATAGGGGATCATGGAGCAATTTTATAAGGGGGACTAAGCTCCAGGCTGAACGCTGAAAGGCGTAATCAGTCTTAAATGATGGTGATTACGATGATGATGATTATTTTTATACCTTCCAGCTCGCTGTACTTCTGCTTCAAAAATTTTCTGAAGTTCCTTCCGTACTGTACAGATCATCAGTACCGTCGAAGCTGCGGGTGGTTAGAAAATTTTACAGCAAAACAGATTTAAAAGTATGCGCTAGGTGGGAAAGGTTGACTAATCTGCCTTAGACAAAAAAATGGTTCAAATGGCTATGAGCACTATGGGACTTAACAGTTGTTCTCATCAGTCCCCTAGAACTTAGAACTACTTAAACCTAACTAACCTAAGGACATCACACACATCCATGCCCCAGGCAGGATTCGAACCTGCGACCGTAGCGGTCACGCGGTTCCGGACTGAAGCGCCTAGAACCGCACGGCCACACCCTCCAGCAATCTGCCTTACACGATCTAGGACAGTACATAAGATATTTTTGCTACAAGCCCTCGATGAAATCAGGAAAAGCAATCGAAAGTGTCATCTCATTCATCTTTATAACAGCACCGTTGCCAACAGCACGGCAAACAATTATTGGACGAGAAAAATATCAGATGAGTTAGTCATTGCTCATATTGATTTACTGGTAAACGATCTCTTTCTGTGCCCTTATGTGAAACAAATATTTCTTCAAACAACAACTCCTTCCAAAACTCTGTTTTCGACTTACCAGCATCAAAGTGCAAAAATGCTTCCAGTTTTGGTTTGAATAGGTCAAAATACATATGAATTTTAAAGGTGAAGTAATAAAACGATTAGTATAAAAATGTATTTTTCTTTGCTTACTTGCGTTAAAAACGTGTATGTTGGCTTTCTTAATAGACTGCCACGAGTTACACTTTAGTGATGACGACACAGTATTATCTAAGTATTGTGACTTGACATTTTTATGATACCTGTGTGGTAAAAAGTAGCTGTGAATAATATTTTTGTTCAACCAACAGTTTATCTCTGTGAAATTGACGCACTTTAAAGGATTGGGCGAGACGTTGACGCCTGCACTCATCGATTATACGTTCATAACACTGAACTTTCTTTCAATCTTTCACGTAATAAATCGAGTCTATCACTACCAGGATATACTCGAGTAGTACCTGAACTGCTTCCAGAACGACACACAAGGGCAAAATAAACGGCGACCGATATGCATTTAATGACTCGCTAATTGCTCACCGACGAGTTGGTGTTCGACCAGCGGCAGTCTTCCCATACATATACGTGCGCCTTCGTAACGAGTAAGCCCCATTAAAGTGCAAAGTGGTGTAACCTGTGTTAGTTAGCGTGCAAAACGTGCAGGCCAGCAGGAAGCAAAATGCTGTTGCAATAAGGGCGTTCCACACGAACAGTGTCCGCCTCTGTGCATCGTGCATAGTCCGTCTCAGAGTCGTGCGGCTTTCCATTAATAGAAAAGAGCATTCGTAGCAATCGTGTACTTCATTCTTAGACCCAGATGACATTAGGAAAGTTAATTCCAACCTGGTTTTATATCCTCTCCTCGGTCGGCGATATTTATTCTAATAAAATCAGCGTGAATATCACCGCAAAATGAATGCTCTTAACAGAAAAAAGCTGAGGTTATTTTCAAAGCCAATTTAAAGAAAACTATATTCTTCACTGGAATTAGCGTGAATTATAAGTGTAAGAAAACGTTAACTTCTGTGACATTGGGTTGTTGGGGAAACGTTAAAGATCATCTCCATCTAGGAGAAGTAAAAGTTGACAAACATTTCTGCTGGCTTCCAGTAGCTTTTCGCTAGAGTCTTAGATCCAGAGGGAACGTAAACACTGCAGCGAACTACCTCAAGCGTTCTAAATATAGAAAAATAAAGAAATAATCGAAACACAGATCTCACACAATAATGTTCAAATGTGTGTGAAATCTTGTGGGACTTAACTGCTAAGGTCATCAGTCCCTAAGCTTACAGACTACTTAACCTAAATTATCCTAAGGAAAATCAAACACACCCATGCCCGAGGGAGGACTCGAACCTTCGCCGGGACCAGCTGCACAGTCGATCCCACACAAATCGAATGTATTTTAATAGCTTCGTTATAAGGCATCACGACAGATTTATAACGTGTTCCTCTATGCGACTCATACTGAGTAAACTGAGTAATGAGACCTTCTGATAGATTACAGTTGTATTCCGCAACATGACTGAGACGTGGGACCTATGTCTCTCGCGGGCTATATTGTACGGACTGAGTTATCCAGGTGCTTCTCGCGAAGCACCTTAACAGCTGCACATGAATCAACGCCGCTTCTCCAGTCTTCAGAATGCGTTCTGAAAACTGACAGTACCTGAAAAGTTCACTTATCCAGAATCCAATAGTTGGGTGAGTTGGATGCAGAAGTGTGCATGACGTCGCGTTAAGTGATCCGAGGATCAGAGTTCTTCAGTCGCAAAATCACCGCGTTTTCCTGTATCTTTTCTGCAAATCCAAAGAGAAACCTTACTTTGCGTACGGCACTTTAATAGTACAAGAACTATGTGGAAGGGGAAGGAAGGTGGCAAAGATACGCGAACGGTTCCAATAAAAGCATGGATCACTACCGTGATTTTCCTACAGGTCGTAGGATGTCAGTATCTAATAAACTTGAAAACAAATGTCGAGAATTTTAATGTTGGCTTGTGTGTATACCACACTGGGCTCAAAATACAGGACTGTAGCTTAATCCATTCAAAACCCAAACGGTCCTCGTTTGTCATTATACACACACTAGGCCGAAACATCGGAAAAACCTAACATCCTTAGTCCTAACGAGAGATACATCAACGGCTCTCCTTCACCTTAGAGTCTAGGAGAAATAATGAAAACCTAAACTGGGCTGAGCAGAAAGAAGGCATCAGCAACTCTCCATGTCCTAAAAACTATAAAATATCCATCCTTTTCTACCTGAAAAAGGAAGTTGTACAAAACCTTGCACTTCCAGTTGTTGACTACAGCGATATTGTCCGACAATTTTTTTCCTCGGAGGAAGGCGCTTGGAACGCTTGATTATGGCCTGTCCGTGAAGGTCGGGTTTTTGTAATATTTCACCACCTTATGCATAATTATCCTGGCTACAGGCTCCAAGACTCAGAGATTTCCATACAGTCGGAGTATTATACTGTATTATCAACGCATAAAGCCCTTCACAACTCTCCTCGAGGTAACAATCTTTCTTTTTTCCTACACCATCACTCACCTACTTTCTCGAAGTCCTTTACAGTAACAGGAACCCGACTCTGAACAACCTCTCACTACATCAGACAACTGAAGAACATCTTTTTTCAGAAAACAGCTGTGGAGATATCTACTAATGCAACAGTAATGATTATCTTTGTTCCCATATACACTAGACAGTCCATTACGACTAGGTATCCACCTCTCCAACCAGATCTGATTCATTTCCGAAAGATTTTATCTGGTGCAGCCTACCTACATTTCTCTCCTGCAGACTTCACTGTCACAGAGATCATCACCTTCGTACCCCTACACTTCGAGCTAACCCCAGTAAAGTGATTTTGTTGTTGTTGTAAGATGGATATTTTATCGATGTCAGTGGTTTTAAAGTACCCACTAAGATCTCTTTACACTGCTCCCAAAGGCAGAGAACCACTGGGACCTTTTTCAGTGGTTTATGTCAGACTTGCTGCAGTTAGATTTTTGAGTCCTCGTATCTGCAAAGTTTTTCCAGTTGTTTCAAATGGTTCAAATGGCTCTGAGCACTATGGGACTCAACTTCTGAGGTCATCAGTCCCCTAGAACTTAGAACTACTTAAACCTAACTAACCTAAGGACATCACACACATCCATGCCCGAGGCAGGATCCGAACCCGCGACCGTAGTGGTCTCGCGGTTCCAAACTGCAGCGCCCAGAGTCGCGCTGCCACTTCGGCCGGCTTCCAGTTGTTTCTCGCCCACTCTGCTACCACCTGATATCACAGTGTCACTGGTCAAAATCTTCAAAGGCGTGTGAATTCTTGAGGGAAAAATTGCTGAGTTCATCGGTCCCTAGACTTGCACGTTACTTAACCTACCTTATGCTAAGAACAACACGCACACACATGCCCGAGGGCGGACTGGAACCTCCGGTGGAAAGGGCTATGCAATCCGTGACATGGCGCCTTATGTTAAGAACAACACGCACACATGCCCGAGGGCGGACTGGAACCTCCGGCGGAAAGGGCCACGCAATCCGTGACATGGCGCCTTATGCTAAGAATAACACGCACACACATGATCGAGGGCGGACTGGAACCTCCAGCGGAAAGGGCCATGCAATCCGTGACATGGCGCCTTATGCTAAGAACAACACGCACACACATGCCCGAGGGTGGACTGGAACCTCCGGCGGAAAGGGCCATGCAATCCGTGACATGGCGCCTTATGTTAAGAACAACACGCACACACATGATCGAGGGCGGACTGGAACCTCCAGCGGAAAGGGCCATGCAATCCGTGACATGGCGCCTTATGCTAAGAACAACACGCACACACATGCCGAGGGCGGACTGGAACCTCCGGCGGAAAGGGCCATGCAATCCGTGACATGGCGCCTTATGCTAAGAACAACACGCACACACATGCCCGAGGGCGGACTGGAACCTCCGGCGGAAAGGGCCACGCAATCCGTGACATGGCGCCTCTGATGTCCAATGTATAAGTTCTGATGGCCCTTATCCGTGAATCAAAAATTATTCCTTCAGTTTGCTTCATTAGTGTTCCATTACTCAGCCAAGACTAGGTCTTTCCTCACTTACTTTCAGTTCATTCTTTTTCAAAAACTGTCCTGTAATGCATTAGTTCATCATCATGATTATTATTATTATTATGTTATTAATTCGTGATACAATTATCTTATTTTCATAAGGGACAGATAAATAATTTTCAGTACTGCTCAAATGTTGAAATGTGTGTGTATTCCTAACGGACCAAACTGCTGAGGTCATCGGTCTCTAGACATACACACTACTTACAATAACTTAAACTAACTTACGCTAAGAACAATACACATTCCCATGCCCTTAGGAGAACTCGAGCCTCCGGCGGGAGGGATCGGGAACATGGCGCCTCAATTTCTCTTCCTCAGAAATGCTTTCATTACGACTACCAGTCTACATTTCATATCCTCTCTACTTCGACCATCATCTGTTATTTTGCTCCCCAAATAGCACGCCTCATCTACTACTTTAAGTGCCTCGTTTCGTAATCTAATTCCCTCAGCATCACCCGATTTAATTCGACTACATTACGTTATCCTCGTCTTGCTTTTGCTGATGTTCATCTTATATCCTTCTTTCAAGTCACTGTCCATTCCGTTCAACTGCTCTTCCAGGTCCTTTGCTGTCTCTGACATAATGAAAATGTCATCGACAAACCTCAAAGTTTTTATTTCTTCTCCATGGATTTTAATTCGTACTCTGTATTTTTCTTTTGTTTCCTTTACTGCTTGCTCAAAGTACAGATTGAGTAACATCGGTGATAGGCTACAACCCTATCTCACTCCCTTCCCAACCACTGCTTCCCTTTCACGCCCTTCGACTGTTATAGCAGCCATCTGGTTTCTGTATTTGACCCCTGCCACCTTTAGAATTTGAGAGTATTCCAGTCAACATTGTCAAAAGCTTTCTCTGACAAGTCAACAAATGCTAGAAACGTAGGTTTTCCTTTCCTTAATCTATCTTTTAAGATAAGTTCTAGGGTCAGTATTGCCTCAGGTGTACCAACATTTCTACCGAATCCAAACTGATCTTCCCCCAGGTCGGCTTCTACCAGTTTTTCCATTCGTCTGTACAGAATTCGTGTTAGCATTTTGCAGTCGTGACTTATTAAACTGATATTTCGGTAATTTTCACATCTGTCAACACCTGCTTCCTTTGGGATTGGAATTATTACAATCTTCTTGAAGTCTGAGGGTATTTCGCCTGTCTCATACATCTTGCTCAGCAGATGGTAGAGTTTCGTCAGGACTGGCTCTCGCAAGGCCGTCAGTAGTTCTAATGGAATGTTGTCTACTCCCGGGGCCTTGTTTCGACTCAGGTCTTTCAGTGCTCCGTCAAACTCTTCACGCAGTATCGTATCTCCTATTTCATCGTCATCTACATCCTCTTCCATTTCCGTAATACTGTCCTCAAGTACATCGTCCTTGTATAGACTCTTTGTATACTCCTTCCACCTTTCTCCTTTCCCTTCTTTGCTTAGTACTGGGTTTCCATCTGAGCTCTTGAGATTCATACAAGTTCTTTTCTCCAAAGGTCTCTTTAATTTTCCTGTATGCAGTATCTATCTTACCCATAGTGATATATGCCTCTGCATCCTTACATTTGTCTTTTAGCCTTCCCTGCTTAGCCATTTTGCACTTCCTTTCGATCTCATTTATGCCTCTGTGTAGGCTCTAATCTCTCTGATTTTATCCTCATGGTCTCTTAGCGACATATACGTAGGAGGGAGCAATATACTGCTTGGCTCCTCGGGGAAGGCATGTTCTCGAAACTTCAACAAAAGTCCATGCCGAGCTACTGAGCGTCTCTCCTGCAGAGTCTTCCACTGAAGTTTATCTATCATCTCCGTAACGCTTTCGCGATTACTAAATGATCCTGTAACGAAGCGCGCTGCTCTCCGTTGGATCCTCTATCTCTTCTATCAATCCTATCTGGTACGTATCCCACACTGGTGAGAAGTATTCAAGCACTGGGCGAACAAGTGTACTGTAACCTACTTCCTTTGTTTTCGGGCTGCATTTCCTTTCCAATGAATCTCAGTCTGGCATCTGCTTTTAGCGACGATGAACTTTATATGATCATTCCATTTTAAATCACTCCTAATGCGTACTCCCAGATAATTTATGGAATTAACTGCTCCCAGTTGCTGACCTGCTATACTGTAGCTAAATGATAAGGGATCTTTCTTTCTATGTATTCGCAGCACATAACACTCGTCTACATTGAGATTCAATTGCCATTCCCTGCACCATGCGTCAATTCGCTGCAGATCCTCCTGCATTTCAGTACAATTTACCATTGTTACAACCTCTCGAAATACCACAGCATCATCCGCAAAAAGCCTCAGTGAACTTCCGATGTTATCCACAAGCTCATTTATGTATATTGTGAATAGCAACGGTCCTACGATACTCCCCTGCGGCACACCTGAAATCACTCTTACTTCGGAAGACTTCTCTCCATTGAGAATGACATGCTGCGTTGTGATATCTAGGAACTCTTCAATCCAATCACACAATTGGTCTAATAGTCCATATGTTCTTACTTTGTTCATTAAACGACTGTGGGGAACTGTATCGAACGCCTTGCGGAAGTCAAGAAACACGGCATCTACCTGGGAACCCGTGTCTATTGCCCTCTGAGTCTCTTGGACGAATAGCGCGAGGTGGGCTTCACACGATCGTCTGTTACCCAAGAACACGTTCAAGGAAATATCAATTTGACAGTGGAGGAAAGTGTGGGGGGAGAGGATATAAATTGTTGAAGAGCGAAGTGGTTGCGTTTCTTTTTTTTTTTCCTTTATTGAATTTCGATTCCCCCCGAAGGGGGTGGGCTGGCAGCAGCTTAGTATGCCGCTGTTCAGCCTACAGACTTTGTTAAAGAGAGGAAGAGAATAAATAGTGAAAACAGGCGATAAAATCGGAGACTTAAATAGTAACATGGCGAAAAAGTCGTGGAAGTTAAAACATAGAACAAAGGGATGACGATGCTACTAAAATACATACGAAGCAGACAGGTAAAACAATAGACAGACAATTAAAAAACACGGCGACAGTCTGGTTTCCGTTCGCAAAAGACATTAAATTCACACCCAGCGACAGCATGGTTTCTGTTTGCAACACGAGAAAGACGAACAACACTGAACATTCACTGGCACACTGCACTAAAAAGTTGGCAAATGTGACAGACCACAGCCAAGATCAGGTGGGGGGAAACTGGACAGATGATGGGAAAATAAAAAAGGGGGGAAGGAGAGGAAAAGCGAAGAGGGGGAGGCGGGAAAGGAGCCGATGGAGGATGAGGACCCATAAGAGGGGTGAGGAGTGCT
The DNA here is from genome assembly GCF_023864345.2 of Schistocerca serialis cubense. NCBI lineage: Eukaryota > Metazoa > Arthropoda > Insecta > Orthoptera > Acrididae > Schistocerca > Schistocerca serialis. Next base: position 504,622,277 of record NC_064643.1, on the reverse strand, counting down.
GGGAAGACGTGACAGGGAGTGGGGAAGGCAGAGGAGGGGAATACAAAAGGACTCGGGCGGCGGGGGAGAAGGGAGGTAGGGAGAGGTGTGGTGGGGAGAAAACAGGTTGGAAGGGGGGGAAGAGGGAGACCAGGAAAAGAACAGAGGAAAGGAGGGGGGGATGAGGGTCACAGTTGATAGGAGGGATAGATGGAGGGAGAGAGGGCATCATCTGGGAGGGGGTTTGATGGATGCCACCTTGGGAAAGGAGATGAAGTGTGTAGTGATGGAGGGTAGGGGGGACACAACAGTGAAAGCGTGGCGGGGGGCAGGGACGGGAGAGGAGAGGAGCAACCAGGGGGTGAGGGGCATTAAGGTGGCGGGAGGTGTAGAGTATGCGGATATATTCGAGGAACAGCAGCAGATGGGGGAAAGGAATGAGGTCATAGAGGATCCGCGTGGGGGATGGGAGGCGTATACGGAAGGCGAGGCGGAGTGCATTACGCTCAAGGATCTGGAGGGACTTACAGAATTTGGAGTGGGGGGAGGCAGATATCCAGGTGGGACTGGCATAACAGAGGATGGGACAGGTTATGGATTTGTAGGTGAGGAGGATGGTAGAGGGGTGCAACCCCCATGTGTGGCCAGAGAGGAGTTTGAGGAGGTGGAGGCGGTTGTGGGCTTTGGATAGGATGGAGCGGAGGTGACGGTCAATGGTGAGGCCAAAGTAGGTGAGGGTGGGGGTGAGGCAGACAGGATGGGTGCAGACGGTAAGGGAGAAATCCAGGAGGCGAAAGGAGCGAGTGATACGACCTACAATGATTGCCTGGATGTTGGAAGGATTGATTTTCAGGAGCCACTGGTTATAACAAGCGGCAAAAAGGTCAAGGTGATTCTGGAGAAGGCGTTGGGACCGTTGTAGGGTAGAAGCGAGGGCGAGAAATGCGGTGTCATCGGCATATTGCAAGAGGTGTACTGGAGGGGGGGGGGGGGGGGTTGCGTACAGTAAGCGTGTTAAAATGGATGTAGGTTGCAATAGTTCTACAGAGATGAAGAAGACTGCGCAGGACAGATCATCGTCGACAGCAGCATCAGACCAAGGCCAGTCTTCGGTCTGAAAAATACAACAACAACATCAACGTGTGTGAGTCGTGTGGGGATGCGGACGAGCAGCGAGACTCCAGCGAGCAGGGCCCGTCGTGGCTGCGGCCGGTGGCTGCCCGTCGGACCGTGAATGCCAGTGGAAGGCCAGAGCGGGCCACCAGAGCGCGCTGGGCTCACGCGCCGCTGACGAGCGAGCGGCCGCGCCGGGATCGGATTACGTCAGCCGGCCGGCTACACGCTCATCAGATAGCCAACTGGCTGGCCGCCGGCTGCCGGCCGCCGCTAGCCGTGACTAGTCCGCGGCTGGACACACAGCTGTCTGCGGCGGAGAAACGCCCGCACCGGCGCGGCCGCCCGTTTCGTAATTGCGCCCAATGTGCCGGCCGTTAGTACTAACTCGATTTTGTGCATCGACGTTATCCGGCGCGCACTGGGCGACATCGGAGTTTCCCCCGGCAGTTTTTTAGAAAGGCAGGGAGTTACCTATTTCACTGCACTGCTAACTTAGTCTCCCTGTTGCTTTAAGCTAGGGACGGACGTGAATTACTGCTCTCGGTGCTAAATAGAAGAGGCGAAATTAATACCGTTTCACGGCATGAACAAACAGCGAAATGATATTCGGGTATGCATGAAAATCGTGGTATAGTGTCAAATAAAATTTTGTCTGAAATTTCTTTATTTCTGGGAGGGATCACAAGTGCACCACAGATTACACTACATTCTCTCTGAAAGCAATGACGCGAAGGGAACTTAAAATTCGACTACGTACTGTGCATATAGGTGGAAACAGCAATGCGCTCGATGTCTAAACCTCCCAGAATATTGCAGGCTCCGTTCTCTACATTCTGCATAACTGCATAGCCATTTTCACTTCGTTGCTGCAGTTATGATTCATTGTCAGTTGAAAAATCATACACAAGCTTCTTCAGACTACGGCAAGAAAAAGGAATAAAGTGAGATAGTGTAAATACTTTCATCCTTCTTTACCTCCTCTGCATTACTGCAGATGACGTGTCACTGAGCATATTTGTACTGTGCATGCACTACACGTGACATTCCTAGTTGTTTCCACTGCCCTGTGTGGAATACATAAGTTCTTGTACACTTCACTAACCTGCTGTCTTCATGATGATGATGATGTCCCCAGCGCAGAAAACAGCACGCAGGTTGTGGATTCTTTTTCTTGAGGCTGAAATTAACTTCGCAAGGAACTGCTGCTACGAATAAACTATAACTCATTTGCGGTGCCACTCGCGTTTTTATTGATATAGACACGAGAAACCATTCTTGATCACAACTTATTGAACTTCCCACAGTCATTACAGGGTGTTACAAAAAGGTACGGCCAAACTTTCAGGAAACATTCCTCGCACACAAAGAAAGAAAATATGTTACGTGGACATGTGTCCGGAAACGCTTACTTTCCATGTTAGAGCTCATTACATTGCTTCTCTTCAGATCACATTAATCATGGAATGGAAACACACAGCAACAGAACGTACCAGCGTGACTTCAAACACTTTGTTACAGGAAATGTTCAAAATGTCCTCCGTTAGCGAGGATATATGCATCCAACCTCCGTCGCATGGAATCCCTGATGCGCTGATGCAGCCCTGGAGAATGGCGTATTGTGTCACAGCCGTCCACAATACGAGCACGAAGAGTCTCTACATTTGGTACCGGGGTTGCGTAGACAATAGCTTTCAAATGCCCCCATAAATGAAAGTCAAGTGGGTTGAGGTCAGGAGAGCGTGGAGGCCATGGAATTGGTCCGCCTCTACCAATCCATCGATCACCGAGTCTGTTGTTGAGAAGCGTACGAACACTTCGACTAAAATGTGCAGGAGCTCCATCATGTTGTGCCGTACTCGTAAAGGCACATGTTCTAGCAGCACAGGTAGAGTATCCCGTATGAAATCATGATAACGTGCTCCATTGGCCGTAGGTGGAAGAACATGGGCTCTAATCAAGACATCACCAACAATGCCTGCCCAAACGTTCACAGCAAATCTGTGTTGATGACGTGATTGCACACATGTTCATTGTGAATATTTACAATTTGATCACGTTGGAATGAAGCCTCATCCGTAAAGAGAACATTTGCACTGAAATGAGGATTGACACAGTGTTGGATGAACCATTCGCAGAAGTGTACCCGTGGAGGCCAATCAGCTGCTGATAGTGCCTGCACACGCTGTACATGGTACGGAAACAACTGGTTCTCCCGTAGCACTCTCCATACAGTGACGTGGTCAACGTTAACTTGTACAGCAGCAACTTCTCTGACGCTGACAGTAGGGTTATCGTCAACTGCTCGAAGAATTGCCTCGTCCATTGCAGGTCTCCTCGTCGTTCTAGGTCTTCCCCAGTCGCGAGTCATAGGCTGGAATGTTCCGTGCTCCCTAAGACGCCGATCAATTGCTTCGAACGTCTTCCTGTCGGGACACCTTCGTTCTGGAAAACTGTCTCGATACAAACGTACCGCGCCACGGCTATTGCCCCGTGCTAATCCATACATCAAATGGGCATCTGCCAACTCCGCATTTGTAAACACTGCACTGACTGCAAAACCACGTTCGTGATGAACACTAACCTGTTGATGCTACGTACTGATGTGCTTGATGCTAGTACTGTAGAGAAATGAGTCGCATGTGAACACAAGCCCCGAAGTCAACATTACCTTCCTTCAATTGGGCCAAGTGGCGGTCAATCGATGAAGTACAGTACATACTGACGAAACTAAAATGAACTCTAACATGGAAATTAAGCGTTTCCGGACACATGTCCACATAACATCATTTTTTTTTTTATTTGTGTGTGAGGAATGTTTCCTGAAAGTTTGGCCGTACCTTTTTGTAACACCCTGTATATCTGGCTAAAATAACATGAAATACATCCTGCCACAGACAACATGTCTGGCTACTGGAACTGTCAGAACTGGAGAATAAAATTACATGAATCAAATACTGATATAACAGACAACATATCTGTCTACTGGAACGGTCCGAACTGGAGAGCCGGACTGCCCGAGACATTTCGCGCGCCAAGCCAACAAGGCGTGACCCGAACGCCACCGAAGTGCATCGGCAGTAATATCGTCAGTCTTTTGTTTTAGTAATACTTTGCCTTTAATAATTTTGAAATGACTCATTGATAGCTGGCTGTTGAGAGATGTTTATTTAAAAAAAGGAGTAATTTGGATGACAGCTTTAATTAACAATAGCAACTAAAATTTAACGCTTTGGCGCCCTACCGCCGAACATAGCAGCCAATCACAGAGCTACAGCATCATGCAGGCGGTATTTCTCACGGGAATGGTACCGAATCTAACATCTGTCACCGGTACCTCATCCCACATTGCGCCATCTCTATGCTTCTTGCATCTCCACTGACCTGGGAATAGCTTCTTGGAGCCTAATATGATGGCCGAATAAGACAGAAATATTATAAGACGTCCCCAAGGACGGCCCGAAGGTAGAAGTCCAGGGCGTTAAGATCCGGTGATCTTTCGATCGGGATAAGCAACACTTATATACTCTATTGCCTACCGACTGAAATGAAATGTACAGGGGCACTGTCGTGCATAAACGATAAGTTGTTTCATGTAGTGAGTCGGACATCAAGAAGCAGATCACCCAATTTATGTGCAAAAAAATTGTCGACATACTCTGCCAGCCGGCCGAGCGGTTCTAGGCGCTTCAAAAATGGGTTCAAATGGCTCTGAGCACTATGCGACTTAACTTCTGAGGTCATCAGTCGCCTAGAACTTAGAACTAATTAAACCTAACTAACCTAAGGACATCACACACATCCATGCCCGAGGCAGGATTCGAACCTGCGACCGCAGCGGTCACGCGGTTCCAGACTGAAGCGCCTTTAACCGCACGGCCACACCGGCCGGCTCTAGGCGCTTCAGTCCGGAACAGCGCGACTGATACGGCCGCAGGTTCGAATCCTGCCTCGGGCACGGATGTGTGTGATGTCCTTAGGTTAGTTAGGTTTAAGTAGTTCTAAGTTCTAATGGAGTGATGACCTCAGATGTTAAGTCCCACAGTGCTCAGAGCCATTTGAACACTCTGCCAGTCAGGCGCTGTGGAATAACATGCGGTCCGAGTAACTTTGTCAGCTATTCCACAACAGATGTTCACTGCAAAACGAAGTTCATATCCTCATACTGTAGGTATGTGAGGATTCTCATTCGTCCTCCCGCACTTGTTATGAGCAATCACCATACCCGCATCTCTCATCCATAAACAGTACCTGACGACCAAACAGTGTACGCTCGAGTAACCACTGACTGAAATTCTGACATCTAGGGAAATCTAAAGGGGTCAGCTCCTGTTCCTGCTGCAGGTGAAATGGGTGGAACTGCTGCCTCCGAAGCAGGCGCCATACTGTTGACTGAGGAACCCTTACAGTGGTATTTACACCGCAGGACGTTTCAGGACGTTCTCAGCACCCACTCCATCCAGTTGAGGCCACCTAACCGCAGCGCACCACGAATGCCGTATTCCCTTGCACGCCTATCCATAGTTCTGAAAATCTGTGTTTGTACTTTACTGTTTCGTATAATTTCCGCATACCATACTGCTGTTCATTCATTGGCTTCTTCGCTCCATAAGGGAGGCGCGTATCCGCGTAGTCACCGTTTGAGTACGCCATTGTACCGTTTACAACGACAGCAGTCTATGAACTACCGAAAGAATGAGTGTACGTACTACGTCTGGTGCCGCTACACTACAACAGCGTCAGAAAGTGCAACGGACTACACCCAAATCAAGTAAACAAAGGCATTTCGTGCCAGCATCAACTGGACAGTGTAGAGGGATGTACAAAGACACATCAGTCGAAATGTCGGCGAACACGACAGGCCAAAAGCCTGTGCTGGTCCATGAATAATGCCCATCACAAAATGACATTACGCATTATAACTCGGAAATAAAACAATTTCAAACAAAACATTATTTAACATTTTACTAGAATTTTGATGCATGCACTACAAACATGAAGTTGTCAGTTACTTTAGAATAACCCTGCGTTACGAATGCACAGTGCCGTGGTGACACGAGGATAAAACTGGCGCGGCGGTCTTGCAATCAAAACATGAGCTTGTACGGCGCCTGACTGGGCACCAAAGACGTCACAAGCGTTAGGGCTGCTGTAATAAGTATGTCAACAACAACCACACGACAGCCACCACGTGACAATAGCCTAAACGTGTTCTGTCGAAAGTAGTGGACTTCAAACCGCTTGACGAGGCTGGAAGGCAGACATAATTTTATGAGTAAAATAAAATGCCAGTCTGCGGGCTTTCGTGGCCAGTCATTGAACGGAAAATTTTCTAGATTGTTAAGCCTCGTCATTTTCCTCTTCAATTCCTACGTATACAATCAATGTTCCGACCTCTCTACTGTGATCTTCTTCGTAATCTTCTGGCGTCATAGGTTAGCTAAACGTGACGCTGTCTAACAACCTAGTAAATTTCACTTTCAAAATGGAAATGGCTTCTGCATCTAGATATTTACACAGCAGTTCACACTCAAATGGTTATCAAAGGGTGCATAGAATCACTTTAAGGTTATTTCGTTACGGTTCCACTTCGAAAAACACGCGGAAGGAATGAACACTTTAATCTTTCCATGTGAGCTCTGATTTCTCTTATCACGATAGTAATATCTTGTTACGTAGGTGGGAGTCATTAAAAAAATCGGAGGAGAAAGTTGATTGCTAAAATTACGTGAAAACTGCCGTCAGTGAAGAACCACTTTGTTTGTGTCGTAGTGCGTTACATAAATAAAGTTGCTTTGTGACTCAATGTGGAACTTACATACATAATCACTGAGTAACCAAGGTAGTCGCAATTTCTACTTTAATGGTTAAGATTAAGCTCTTTTTCGTTGTAAGGATGCTGCAGTATAGCAATATTACTGTGACTTAGAAGTGTGTAGGGATCATTTGACGAACATGTTTGTGAGAGGGAGGAACCTAACAAAAGTGAAACGTAACATAGTACATATAATTTCACTCGAAACTTTATTTGTGAAATGACATTTAGCTTAATAAATACGATTTTGCCAACGTTAAAGACTGTGTCATTTCTAAAAACGTGTTTCCTAATGTTTGCATTATCGCGGTATTAAGCTGCATCTTGATTGATAGCCATATAAAGCGATGTTCTCTCCTGGCCTCTTGTGGTAACCATTTTGTACAGTCGGAAGACCAACACCACCTTAAAAGACATTAAAGAACGGAATGCAGTTCAAGTCACTCAAATACTTTTGAGCATGGTAGGGCAATGATGTGCAAAACGTAAAAGATGAAAATAACTTTCGTATAATGTGTAATTGACAAGTAACGCAGCTCGATGAAATTTGGCACCTACATAGAAAGAACAGCTACAGTATACTACAGAAGGTAACTGAAAAAAAAAACAAGCAATGAAACGAACAGAAATGAGAGTTATTTTCAAAGAAAATATCGGTACTGAAGTCACCATAGTTCATGGTGGCCCTGGACATTACGAAAGTGGGTATGTGGTTCTCACAAAGTATGTGATCACTGAGGACGGCAGTGCGTGCTCTGCAACGTGCCTCCGTGTTCTCATGCTGGCCAGAAGTTTGGTAAAAGATGTGAAATGGTGACAAGATTATAGGTAGCGGATAATCAAGGAGTGGAGTCGAGTTCTCGAATGAGAGCACTATCAGTCTGCTTAGCCTTTCTGGACGTATGCATTATGTGTTCCCATACTACGGTATGGGAACACATAATGCATCCACGAACATTGTCGAACATGATCGTTTTGGTAGTTCACGTGTGTGAACAGTCATAATGTTGCATGGGTGTAAAAGCTTTTTAGACACGATACTCTCATTGGTCATCGTTCTTGTGACAACATGATCCTTCCCCATGTGCGTCTTTTGAGGCGTGCATTCGGCCCTGTTTTCCTTCTTATAACTGACAATGAGCGATCGCTTCGAACACCGCAGGAGGACGAACTTTAGAAACGAGAGGATATTCAGATCATGGAGGTGCTCAGAAACAATCAAGAAACATAATAATTCGTTAAATCTATAACTCGTCTAATGAGTGCGGCACTAGAATCAGTGACAATGGGGACCACTGGCTCACCGAGCGAGCTGTCGCCGTAGTTAGCGGAGTGGACTCACATTCGAGAGGACAACGGTACGATGATCATTATGAACGGGCGCTGGGTCTTCGCATTTTCAGTTGAACCAATGATTTCCGTTTATAATCTCCTTTTCTCAATGGATGAACCTTTTATAGTGAGGCAGGTGACCCAAAATAATTGTAATTATTAGTATTGCGAGAATGGTTATCGAAGGCTTGCGTTTGTAATGGTAGTATATTTAAGGGACGTGCAATATCACAGTGGTATACGCTGCATGTTCGCTTACAAAGTTGACGTGAGTGAAACTAAATGTGGTTGGCCATCGAGGTTTATGAACTCCATTCTTCAAGAATGCTACTCAAATGACTCAACAATGTGTCTCTTCACTTGGTCGATACACACAACGTCCAAAATGTTCCGAGAATGATTTTATCCTACGCATATTGGTGACGTCAGTGCAGTAACTGCGGTGGAAACTTCAACTAAAACTACGAACAACGGATATGCATTCTACCAGTCAGTTGTGGGAAGACTGCGTTCACTGGTGGACGTGCGGCCGTAGTACGTCATCGTTGTTGTGTCACAAATCCCAATTGAGCAACATCTCTATATGAAGTGTTCAAGACATTCTTCAGAAGGCTTTAAGAAGAGAAAAATGTATCTAAAGTTCATCCGGAACCTCTTGATTCCTGAATAAGAACAACGAGTCTAGGACACTTGTCGCAACTTGACTGAAAATCAAAACACCTCTTCACGGGAAAAAATCATCATGGGTGACAAGATGTGATGTTATCAAAACGAATCTGCCACAAAAGGACCAAGTACAGTAAGTCACATGAAGAGTTAACGCTTTGACGACATAATCGACAGTTCAATGTGACGCGGGAGTTGATACAACCCAAAGAAGGAGACGAGATACTGGCAGAAGTAAAGCTGTGAGTACCGGCCGTGAGTCGTGCTTCGGTAGCTCAGATGGCAGAGCACTTGCCCGCGAAAGGCAAAGGTCCCGAGTTCGAGTCCCGGTCGGGCACACAGTTTTAATCTGCCAGGAAGTTTCAACCCAAAGAAAGTCTTTTCTGACTGTCTCACATTGTTGTATGTGACTTTCTGGGATGTGTATGCAAGTGGTGGGAAACGTCGAGCGGGGGGGGTGGGGGGGTGGGGGTGGCGGGGGGGGGGGGTTGGGGGGGTGGAGATGGCGGGGGGGGGGGGGGGGTTGGCGAAGACCTGAAAGCGAGTCATGGGGCATAGCGACTGTACTGCTTCATGGAGCGATTTGCAGGTTTTTTGAGGGATCGTTGTCTAGGATTCAAAGCAAGTGATTACAGTTTCACTAGTGTCATTCGTAGGGGTTGTACGGTCGTTTTACATTCTTATTTAAGAATTTCAGATAGGAAAATGGTTAGATATACGTATAAATACGTAATATAAGCAAACAATAAAGGTTTTACAACTGAAAATCTAGCTCTCTTAGCCAGTCCTCACATTTTGGTGTCACCAAATGCAGTTCATTGAGTCCAACAGGTATTTTTCGTAATAAACACTCTTCAGTCAAGTATTGCGCAGGAGGGTCAGAAAACTTACAGTCTAACGTCGGTGCGTCCCTGAGTCCCCATTCATACAGAGGCACCACACTTTCCAAACCTTGTACGGAGTCGATTCAGAGCTGTCCATAGTCTTCTGTGAAAACCAAATCCATTCACACGTTTAGTAGGATCAGTAATAAGTTGATAAGTTGCTGAAGAAACCTTCTCCCAAAGCCCTTTACATTCTTGGCACACACAATGTAAAACAGGCGTATTTCGTGGCAGGAAAGAAACCTCTCTTACATTCGGGCGTCGCCAGTGCAACACTCAATCACTGGCTAAAACTTTCCAATTGATGCTACAACACAGTGAACACAGGCACAACATTAAATTCGAATGGCCTTCCTCAAGACCACAAAGATTTGACAACAGATACAGCTTTAAATACAAAAAATTTGGGTTAGGCTTTACTATATCACTGTTACTGATATCGAATGAAAAAACAAGTTAACTATTACCGATCACTATGTATTTATATTCACAACGCGTTTAAAATGTTTGAACCTACATAATCGAAGGGACTTCTGTGTGTTAATACGACATGTGTTTACTGGGTTACAAATCTGCGGTAATGTGTGATATTGAGCAGTGGAAAAAAAAACACTGCTACATAACATGGCTCTGTGGAGGTCTTTGACTAAAAACTAAACGCGAATGTAAATGTGAAAATAAAACAACTGAAATAGAGTACCGCCAGTGATCACAGGCTTCTTTTTCTATCGTAATATATCAAAAGGATGATTTGTACAAACTACTAGGTGCACAGAAGATACAGTAAAACTGAAGTCCTTATTCCGACTACAATGAACATACAGCAAAAACAAAAAAAAAAAAAAAACAAAAAATATACCATATCACTCCAACTGCACACGTCCTACACCATTACAGACACTCCATCAGCTTGAACAGTCCCCTGGTGACATGCAGGGTCCATGGATTCATGAGGTTGTCTCCATAGCCCTACACGACCATCCGCTGGATACAGTTTGAAACGAGACTCGACGGAGGAGGCGACATGGTTCCAGTCATCAACAGTCCAATGTCAGCCTTGACAAGCCCAGGCGAGGTGTAAAGCTTTGTGTCGTGTAGTCATCAAGGGTACACGAGTGGGCCTTCGGCTCCGAAAGCCCATATCGATGATGCTTCGCTGACTGGTTCGCACGCTGACAATTATCGATGGCCCAGCATTGAAATCTGCAGCAATGTGCGGAAGGGTTGAACTTCTGTCACAGTAAACGATTTTCTTCAGTCGTCGTCGGTCCCGTTCTTGTAGGATCTTTCCCCGGCCGCTGCGATTTCGGAGGTTTGATGTTTTACCGGAATCCTAATATTAACGGTACACTTGTGAAATGGTTATATGGGAAAATCTCCACTTCATCGCTACCTCGGAGATGCTGTGTCCCATCACTCCAGCGCCGACCACGTTCAGACTCACTTAAATCTTGATAACATGTCATTGTAGCAGCAGTAACCGATCTAACAAATGTGCCAGACGGTTGTTGTCTTATATAGGCGTTGCCGACCGCAGCGCCTTATTCAGTCTGTTTACATATGTCTGTATTTGAATACGCGTGGCTATACCAGTTTCTTTGGCGCTTCAGTGTATTTGTGTGTAGTGTTTATTCTAAGACGTCTACGAAGATAGCTTCTTACATACTGTATTGTTTATCTGCTAGACTGTGCCACAGGTTACCCGAAAGTCGTCACACAAGACAGACATGCCCCACTAATACCTATAAATCCACCTTAAGGTGGAGTTTTAAGTTTGAAACGTGTTGTGGATATAAATAAACTGTGACAGGTAGCATTAAACTCGATGACAGATACGACCTTGAAGATATGTGACCTGAAAACCAAATGAGTATTAAAAAGTGATCGGAGAAAAGTGAGCTGGCAGTTTATTGTATGGAACCTGGACAAACGAGGACCCGAAGGCGAAGGAAAACGAATTGACGAGCAGGGCCGAGTGGCGGGGAGCTGGTCCGTTTCCCAGCTGGGGAGCGCTCCGGCGGCTGAGCGGTGCGCTTCCGCTTCCTGGCGGCAGATTGGCTGGCGGCAGGCGTACGGCTGAGTTGCGGCGGGGTCGGCCGAGGTGAGAGGCGCCGCTTGGGCCGCCATGCGTGCAGGCCGCCCCCGCAGCCTGGCGGCGGCAAAAAGCGCGCTCCAGCGGCCGCGACCCGCCGCTGCGGCGGCGCGGCGGGCCACAGTTGCTGAAATGAGCCGCCGCAGGCTGGGGAATCAGCCACTCGTGCTCTGGCAGGGGGATGAACCTGGAAAAGGACGTCTCGCAAAATAACATCATCCTGAACAGCAAAAGCATCATATAAGGCTTCCGCATCCCTCATGTCTCCTGGAATTATGGCTGCCTTATTTCATAAAAGTTTCCTAAGTTTCAGCTTAAATCGCAGGAGACCCTCACGGCTAAGATAGCACCCGAAGGGTAGCAAACCCATCAGTCTTTTAGTAATTGATATTTCTCAAATTTCTGATAGGTTATAGTCGAACTCGAAGAAGAGGACGAATGTGGAGGAGACATTGTCGGCCGGCTTTCCGCGTCAGATTCAAATTAAGCCCCAAACTGTAGGTGTCAGTCTTCTGGTCGTCGTCAACTAATCTAGGGTAACTTACGGCCATTTTTTAGCTTTAATTTATTTGCTGCCATTTGCAAATGACTTGCCACGTAGTTAATGTAGGAGGTCGTATTATGACAATATGAAATTTTACATATAAAGAAAATGAAGCTCATTTGATGTCATCTAATTGTAAAAATATTTTATATTCTTGCAGCTTTAAATATCTGTAAGCGTAAAATTTACTTGAAAAAGGAAATACTTAAAATTAACATTTTATGTACTAAGAAGACAGAAAATTAGGAAGGTACGAAAGAGTTTACAACGTCATTAGAGATGCTGTCGAGGAGGGAGCTCCTCAGAGAGATATTGAGTCTTTTGGCATCTGAGAGCGAGCAATACTTTTGAGTCTCTCGCCCTCAAACGCCGTTGTTGGCAGTAGAGTTGTTCTGCAGTCAGCTTCAGATGCAGTTCTCTAAATTTTCTCTATAGTGTTCCTCGAAAAGAACGTCGGCTTCCCTCCAAGGATGCCCATTTGAGTTCAAGTAGCATCTCCGCAACACTTCTGTACTGTTCGAACGTATCAATAACAAATCTAGCAACCCGCCCCTGAATTGCAACAATGTCTTCCTTTAATATGACCTGGTAGGAATCCGGGACACTCGAGTAACAGTGGTTCCGCTAACGTGCTATATGCGACCTTCTTTACAGATGAACCACACTTTCAAAAAATCCTCCCAGTAAACTGAAGTCGACCATTCGCCTTCCCCACCACATTTCTCACGTGTCCGTTCCATTTTTTGACGCTTTTAAGCGTTACGCAAAGATATTTAAACAACGTGACTGTGTCAAGCAGGACACTACTAATGCTTTATCCGAACATTATGGGTTCGTTTTTCTACTCATCCACTTTAACTTACATTTTTCGACCCAAATTGCCTACTTCACATAGTAGCGAGTGCTGTCCTCTGTTTTTATATTTATCTTACAATCTCATTAATGTGTTAGGAACACTTGTTTTCATGACACTTGCTTATTTATGTTTTTCTTCCCCTGTGCCACTGTCTTCTGATCTAGTACCATTAATTCTGTCATCTGTCTCGCTAGTACTGTCTACGGAATTATTTGTTGCCTATGCTCGTTGTTGCCTCCACTCTCGTCGCCGACCGTACTCTTTATACTCGTACATCGCTCTGCACATTCTATCTGGAGATGGTATCTGTTCTTTCGGGCATGTCCGAAAGAACAGATACCATCGGAGATCATGTAGCGCTCTAGAAAGAAATGACAGTGAAATCAAGACCCTACGCTGTCGACAGGAGTTGGTATATGTCAATGGGGTAGCTGAAAATGTGTGCCCCGACCGGGACTCGAACCCAGGATCTCCTGCTTACATGGCGGACCCTCTATCCATCTGAGACACCGAGGGCACAGAGGATAGTGCGACTGCAGGGACTTATCCCTTGCATGCTCCACGTGAGACCCACATTCTCAACTTAATGTCCACACACTACATTCATAGTGCCCCTGCCCCCTACACTCATTACTCGCGGCAAACAATCTGACCGAGTCCCGTAATAGTTCGGGCAATGCACAGAAGAATAAGGTCATGGCCGATTAGCCTGAACTATATATCCATATACGACACGATACGCGAATGCCATCCTCCGACCGATAGTGCAAACATATCGGCAGCATATTGGCGAGGCATTCGTCTTGTTGGACGACAATTCTTGACCCCATCGTGCATTTCCTGTGAATGACTTCCTTTAACATAACGACATCGCTCGACTAGAGTGGCCAGCGTGTTCCCCAGACATGAACTCTATCGAACATGCCTGGGATAGATTGAAAAGGTCTGTTTATGGACGACGTGACCCACCAACCACTCTGAGGGATCTACGCCGAATCGCCGTTGAAGAGTGGGACAATCTGGACCAAATGGTTCAAATGGCTCTGAGTACTATGGGAATTAACATCTGAGGTCATCAGTCCCCTAGAACTTAGAACTACTTAAACCTAACTAACCTAAGGACATCACACACATCCATGCCCGAGGCAGGATTCGAACCTGCGACCGTAGCGGTCACGCGGTTCCGGATTGAAGAGCCTAGAACCGCTCGGCCACCACGGCCGGGCAATCTGGATCAACAGAACTGATGAACTTGTGGATTTAGAGGTACCGGTGTGTACAGCAAACTGGACCATCACCTCCGAAGTTCTCGCTGTATGGTGGTACAACATGCAGTGTGTGGTTTTCGTGTGCAAAGGACGGAAAGGATGTTTATGTTGATCTCTGTTCCAAGTTTCTGTACAGGTTCGGGAACTCTCGGAACCGAGGTGACGCAGAATTTTTTTGATGTGTGTACAAGCGCGTATCGGTGGAAACCACAGGTAGGGAACAATGTGTTGGACATCCAGGTCTCATCAAAACTTGTAGGTCACAGGCTTCTCGTTCACACTGTTAAGCATGGTGCTTCCCAGCAAAAAATGGTTCAAATGGCTGTGAGCACTATGGGACTTAACATCTGAGGTCATCAGTTCCCTAGAACTTAGAACTACTTAAACCTAACTAACCTAAGGACATCACATACATCCATGCCCGAGGCAGGATTCAAACCTGCGACCGTAGCGGTCGCGCGGTTCCATGACTTCGTTAGTTACGATTGCAGTGGTTACGGGAACAATGAGATTGGACCATGGATCAATGGACACGTTTCGCCTGGCCGTATGAATAACATTTCTTGTTGCACCTGTTAAATGATCATGTCTCGATACACCGTCACCCAGCCGAATAGCTGCTCGAAACATGTCCCGCGCAACCGACACAGGCATGCTGGGGCAGTATGCTATTCAGTATGTGATTCACCTGGGAGTCCATGCGTAATCAAAAGCTCCACAACGGCTGCGGGGTACGTGGAGTTATTGCGGACCACCCCTTCACGCTTCACGTCCTCACCGAAGGCGAAAACATCTTGCAGCGCGACAACAGTCCCTGTCACAAGGACGAAATCGTGCTACACTAGCCTGAGGAGCACGATAGTGAACACACACTGATATCCTGGCCGCCATACTTACCTTTTATGTACGCCGATGAGACACATCCGGGACATTATCGTGTGCCAGCTTGGTACCCACGAACCATCGGCCCTAATCTACGGAAAAAGCGTGACCTGTGCTTAGGCAATTGGTGATACATACCTCCGGAAAACCATCAAGGATGTATGGAGTTCATACCGAGCAGAACTGACACTAATAACAGTTCTTTATCTTTTTGTGTCAGTTTGGTCTAGTTGTTAACGTCGATTTCCCTAATTTTCTTTATTATTTATTTCTTGTTTAATTGTAGGTATTCTGAGTCAATTTGGAAATTTCTATTGGTTCTCTTGATCTGTCTGCTGGGTATAAATTTCGCTATAATTTGGAGTATGTGGTGAACGGATTAGAAAAATCAACTCCTTGTTCTTACGTTCATAATTTCTCTGGTGTTTTTCATAGATAGTTCGAAGTTTCTTGTGTGGTTTCCGGAACTGCGTAGATATTTTGAGGTCGGAAGTCCTGCAAAAGTTTATCAGGTTCTCTCCATGCTTGTTTTTCCGCTTGTGGGTCGTGTGTCTTCCTGTTGTGTCTTTGAATTTTCTTAGCCTACCTTACCGGGCATTAAAATTTCCTAATAAAACCTTTATATACAGGGTGTAAATTTTAAGTTGCAAACCAGAATAACTCGGAAAACAAGCTTCACACGAGAAAATGTGTAGAATCCAAAGTTGATTATTTTCGAGGGGGACATCTGCTGGTGCTAAAATTAGCTCGCCACCCCAGTCCCCCGGGGACTTTAAAATTTCAAACTGGAACCCCCAGTTTTTATTGTAAAATCAGATTCTACATAAAAAAACTACGTACATTTTGTGTTAAACATTTGTTTTTATTCTTGGTAAGTAAATAAGTATTTTTTATTTATCCGTAACCATTTTCCACGCAAAAATGAGAACATGGATTTTCTTGAATTACAGCGCCAACTACGAAGAATCAAAGCAAATGTTTAAGACAAAATGTACGTGTTTTTTATGTAGAATCTCATTCTGCAACAGAAACTGGGGGTTCCCATTTGAAATTTTACAGTTGCCCCACCCCCAGGGGGCTGGGATCGCTGGCTAATTTTAGCACAGCAGATGTCCCCCTCCAAAATAATCAACTTTGGATTCTACACATTTTTTCGTGTGAAGCTTATTTTTAGAGTTATTCTGGTTTGTCAACTTAAAATTTACACCCTGTATATTTAATATGGATCCATATCTGTGTTAGTTGTTTTTTCCTTGCATATACTGCACAGTCATGACTCCTCGAGGATGCAAACTATTCGTCTCTTTATAGTCTTTCTGTTTTGCGTTCACGCGTCTACACTCCACCAACTGATCTTCTGCCCCGGGGAAAATAAACATTAATGGTTTGGCTACGCCACGTGTAGATGGAGGTACCAACCAACCAAAATAATAATAGCTACAATTACTAGTTTGAGAATGAGATAAATACTACTGTAACGATATTCAGTACCCTACCCTGAGTCATCAATACAAATATACCCCTGAAGTGCGAAAATTCGTGGGATACCTCCCAATGTCCTATTGGGCCTCCTTTTCCCCGGCGTAGTCCACCAACTCGGCGTGACATGGATTCAACTATCGCTGGGAGTTTCCGACAAAAAATTTGAGCCATGCTGCCTCTGTAGCCGTCCATAACTGAGAAAGTGTTACCGGTGCAGATTTTTTTACACCAACTGACCTCTCGATTATGTCGCATACGTATTGGGTGGAACTCATTTCTGGCGGTTTGGTGACCAAATCATTCGCTCGAATTGTGCAGAGTGTTCTTTAAACCAGTCGCGAACATTTGTGGCCCGGTGACATGGCGCATTGTCATCCACAAATATTCCATCGTTGTTTGGCAAGATGAAGTACATAAATGGCTGGAAATAGTCTCTAACAAGGGAACATCCCCATCGCACCCCCCTCAGATTTAGTTATAAGTTGGCACAGTGGATAGGCCTTGAAAAACTGAACACAGATCAATCGAGAAAACAGGAAGAAGTTGTGTGGAACTATGAAAAAATAAGCAAAATATACAAACTGGTTCGTCCATGCCAAAGATAAGCAATATTAAGGGCAATATGAGCCGAGGAGCGCCGTGGTCCCTTGGTTAGCGTGAACAGCTGCGGAAAGCGAGGTCTTTGGTTCGAATCTGCCCTCGGCTGAAAATTTTGCTTTCTTTATTTTCGCAAAGTTGTGATCTGTCCGTTCGTTTATTGACGTCTCTGTTCACTGTAATAAGTTAAGTGTCTGTGTTTTTCGACAGCACCACAAAACCGTGCAATTAGTTGACGAAAGGACGTGTCTCTGCAATGGGAACCGAAAACATTTGATCGCAATGTCATAGGTCAACCGATTCCTCCACAGGAAAACACGTCTGATATATTCTATACGACACTGGTGACAGCATGTGCGTCACATGACAGGAATATGTTGTCGACCCACCTAACTAGTACACTTGGCGAATGAGTAAAAAGGTTCTTCTACCTTGCCCGATTTAGGTTTTCTTGTGGATGTAATAATCACTCCAAAAAAAGTGATGAAAACGTAAGGGTTTGTCACATAAACTGAAAATAAAAAGTTAAAATTTCGGTCGAGGGAAGATTTGAACCAAAGACCTCTAGTTCCGCAGCTGTTCACGCTAACCACGGGACCACGGCTCTCCTCGTCTCACACTCCCCTTAATATTGCCTATATTGCACATGGACGACCCAGTTTGTATATTTTGCTTATTTTTTCATAGTTCCACACAACTTTTTCCTGTTTTCTCGATCGATCTGTGTTCAGTTTTTCAATGCCTATCCACTGTGCCAACTTATAACTAAATCTGAGGGGGGTGCGATGGGGAGGTTCCCTTGTAAGTAGCCAAGTATAACCATTTCCAGTCACTGGTCTGTTCAGTTGGACCCACACAATTACTAGCCACCATCAGCTTGCCCAGTGCATTGTTGACAACTTGAATCCATGACTTCGTAGGGTCTGCGCCACACTAGAAATCTGTCAGCAGCTCTTACCAACTTACATAGAGCCTCATCGGACAAGGCCATCGTTTTCGAGTCGTCTTAGATCCAACCGATATGGTCACGAGTCCAGGAGAGGCGCTGCAGGTGATGTCGTGCTGTTACCAATAGCACTCTCATCTGTCGTCTGCCGCCATAGCCCATTAATGTCAAATTTGGCCTTACTGTCCTAACTGATACGTTCGTAAAATGTCACATATTGATTTCTGCCGTTATTTATCGCGGTGTTACTGCTAGCATTGACAATTCTACGGAAACGCCTCTGCTCTTGATCGTTCAGTGAAGGCCGTCGGCCACTTGGCCTCCTTAGTGAGAGCTAATGAAATTTGGTAATCTCGACACACTCTTAACACTGTGGATCTCGGAATATTGAATTCCCTGACTATTTCTGAAATGGAATGTCCCATGCATCTAGCTCCAACTAACATTCACCGTTCAAAGTCTGTTAACTCCCTTCTTGCGGCCGAAAAACTTTTCACGTAATCATCCGAGTACAAATGACAGGTGTACCAATTCACTGCATTTTTATACCATGTGTACGCGATACTTGACTTTGTCACCTCAGTGTATTTCATCCTATGTACCTCTAGATTCTCTAGAGTCTGATAGAAATTCCATGCGATACGCTGGATTGCACAACATCGGCGTTCTAGTCACTTTCTTCTCTACTTTCCAGTCTAACCTTCACAACAACATTTTCCAATTCCAGTGCCTTTACAGCATCGTGACGCCAACTATTCTTTTTAGTAATCATCTTGAGATTGAAGTTCTTTTGTCCGTGTTTGCTTTAACATACATATGTTTCTGGATGGGGTCCACTTTAGCAAAACACATTTTTTTTAAATCCCAAACATAAACATTAAGAATGTTCTTTACTCCTTGTATACATTAAATATTAGTTTTTAAATCGTAATTACAGATTTTTGAAGAACATATAAAATAATGTATTCATACCTTTTTCTCACATGGTGTGGTTTTTCTGATATATTATGTTTCTATAGTGCCTGTTTTCTTTCATAGTCTGTCATTTGCAATCATATACAACTTAATGTAAACAAATTATTTAAGCAAAACACGCACACACACGCAAAATCTTCCACATAGAATTAATTAATTTCAGGCATCGCCATAACAGTTTTCAAATCGTAATTTTTGCTTAAATAATTTGTCCACATTAAGTTGTATATGGTTGCAGATGACAAACTGTGAAAGAAAACAGTCATTATAAAAGTATAATACATCAGGAAAACCATACCATGAATACATAATTTTATGTGTTCTTCAAAAATCAGTAATCACGATTTAAAAACTAATATTTACATGTATACAAACAGTAAAGAACATTCCTTATGTTTAACAGCCATAAAATAAAAGCCAACTGATGATGCTAAAACTGCAGTGAAACATGTTTGGGATAAAAAACAAAAGTGTGTTTTGTTAAAGGCGGACCCACTCCAAAAACAAATGTATTCTTTTTAGTAACTCTTTTGTCCACACTCACTTTCACCAAGTCATCTACAGGTACTTATTTTATGCCGCCTTACATCCCTTAAAGTCTTCAATTAATATTTGTTGATTTTTCTGTAGATATTGTCTCCTTATCTGTGAATCAAATCTGATTAGATTTAGGATGGCGTGTTAAAGTGATGTCGTAGAACAAGAACCCCTTCCGTGGTGTAGAAAAGATCTGACTTTACAATTTCTGATAGTAAGTAACGTGCCCATTCCGTTTCTCATCTGTACAGAATTTAAGGACATTAACTGTATGGGATTTTATACTAGCCGCAATTTCTTTGGAGATGTTTTCTTCTACCACTTTCACGAAAAACTGCAGCTGGAGTTCTGAGCAACAAGCGCTAATCATATTAACAATTTCTAGTGTGTTATTGTAGTTTATACAAGCTTACTTGCGTAAGGTAATGCGATCATCAACTCCCAACAGTATGGTTAATGCCGATATTTATTGACGGCGAAAATATTTGAGGCAAGCAGTAACTCCAATTCGATGATGAATTCTCCCTTCGGTTTTGACAACGACGTTTTGAGAATGCCGTTGCGAAGCTCTTCTTTAACGATCAGTGTTATCTACATGGTCGAATTATTGCACTGCTTCTAGTTTGTCTGCCTCACTTTGCTATTGAGTTATCTACTATTCTTCATTATAAAAGGCATGCATGTCTATAATGAAAGTGAAGGAACACACGCACGATTAGTGTACAGATTGGCATCATGGGGCTTTTATGATGCAAGCGGAATTATGTGTTTGCAGTTACATGGATTCTCGTTTGTGTTAAGTTGTGATCAACATGAAGTAAAGAGGTTATGAAAGGAGCTATTATACAGTGGCGTGTTTTCCTTTCCAGCGAGGGCACAGTTTCCACTTACTCTGCCGGAGCTCGTCTTCTGTTTCTGTACGGGGGGCAGCTATGAAGTATTCATGTTTGCACCTCGGGGCTGCCTCCACCAAATGCAACCAGTTTCCGCGGCGCAGGGTTCCGCATTAAACTTCCGATCACGCATCCTTATGCGAGGCGGTCTTCATCGAGCCGACCCGCCTCACTCCGTCCCGGAAACTTGGCCCTCCCTCTTCCCATCTCCATGTAATAGTATTTGAAAGCAGCAACTTTGTTTCAAAGGAAAATTGTTTTTGAAAACAGCGCTGCCAAGAGGCCGTATCATAGCAGCATATTTCATCCAAGCAACTGTTGGCGGAGTTATTTGCATGTAGAACGGAGACTGTGACGACTGAAGCGAATAATAGCGACTGACGCAGTCCTCACTGTCTACCTACTGATTTAGAATCTACGTAACGTCTGCGATGATTAGTCTCAGCATCACAGCTTCTCTATGACTGATATCCGTTATTTAACGAACAGGAACGATTAGATGTTTTTGAACGTTTTTTCAGCCATGTGCTTGATAATCTGGTGCCATAGAAGATAGCGAGGGATGGAGAGATCGCACCATGTCTCAGTAAGAACAATATTTTGTCCTAAGTAGCACCAATGAATGTTTTTAAGTCGTGTATCAAAACAGTGGCCAATAGCCTTGTCGCTGTGGTGACATTGAGTCCCGTCAGATCACCGAAGTTAAGCGATGCCATGCCGGGCTAGCACTTGGATGGGTGACCATCCAGTCTGCCGAGCGCTCTTAGCAAGCGGGGTGCACTCAGCGCTTGTGAGGCAAACAGATGAGCTACTAGACTGAAATGTAGCGTCTCCGGTCTCGTAAACTGACATACGGCTGGGGAAGCGGTGTGCTGACCACATGCCCCTCCATATCCGCATCCAATGACGCCTGTGGGCCGAGGATGACACGGCGGCCGGTCGGTACCGTTGGGCCTTCATGGCCTGTTCGGGAGGAGTTTAGTTTAGTTTCAGTCCAAATGGTCAACTGCATATTGTGCCATTAAAAGTTAAGGTGATAGAATTAAGCCCTTTTACTAATTTCTGATTTCATAAACTGCTTCACAACGCAATTTCAATGAACGCACGGCGCATAGATGTGGACATCTAGCAATAGTGTAACACGGAATTGGAAAACCGGGTAAAAGTACTTGATATACAAAAGATTTGGATGCGAAGGAACTGACCTCTTTTCCTAGCATCAGTTTACCGTGGATCGCTGGAGCAACGGAGCGTGCCAGGCGACTGGAAAAACACCAAATAGTTCCAGTCAGTAACGAGGGTCGCTTGTCACTCCACCTAACAAAAATATCAAGTACCCACAATGGGAGAAGAAAACTAAACGGAACTTCACAGACTGAGAAGCGTATCTGACTTTATTTCAGTGTTTACAATAGTGAGTCAGATTTACAAAGAACTAAGCTGTATGGCTACAAAGTTACACCTCATCTGAGGCAAGCTGCCCCCAGAATCTACTGAACCGGCCGTCGATATCCTTGATACTAGCACTGAGGTTGGGTCGACGTGTGAGCTGGTCCCGCACAGCCTCTTTGAAGGCCAGATATGCGGGAACTCAAAGGGAAAGAAACTACGCACCACGAAGGAATTATGTTAATGAGGCGTAAGTAGGCAGATACGATGTACAGACATGTGCAGACAAACAAATTGTAGTGACGTAACAAGACTGTTACGCCACTTGAGGTAGCCGATTGAAAGAAAGGCACGCGTACACACACGCCGACGGGCGTGAATTCTGGAACAGGATAACTATTGAATGGTAGCAAGAAAAGTACGTAGCTGCTTTATACTTAACTTTTATTATGTGATGAATACAGCGTTCTTCTTGAGACATTTATACTATAACTCTCAAAGTAGGTAAGGCTAATGGCGCCTTGCTAGGTCGTAGCCATGGACTAAGCAGAAGGCTATTCTAACTGTCTCTCGGCAAATGAGAGGAAGGCTTCGTCCGTATTGTCTCTAGCAATGTCGTCGTACAACTTGGGACGAGTGCTTGTTCGTATCACGAGACCTGCCTTGTGGTGGCGCTAGGTCTGCGATCACACAGTGGCGACACGCGGGTCCGACATGTACTAAATGGACCGCGGCCGATTTAATCTACCACCTAGCAAGTGTGGTGTCTGGCGGTGACACCACATTCCTCCCCCGCAAATCGGCGAACGGTCGTGAGATAAGGCTTCCGCCCGCCATGGGGAGGACCCCATGTTGACGTATGCGATGAGGTGGGGAGCCTAACAACAGGAGAGGCTGTGCCACCCGCACCCGGCCATTCGGTCCGAGGGGAGCTAGGAAACGCCTGAAAACCTAGTCCAGGGTGCACGTCAACATGCGGTGTATGCGCCCGTAATGATACAGGAGGGGCCGAAGGGTCGACTTCCATTGCGTCGGGGTACCCGACGCGCGATGACGTCATGGGGTCCGGAGCGGGCAAGAGCTCCATGGCGGAGGACAGCTGGTCACGGGAAGCGATCGGCGTCGCGTGACCCAGGGAGGCGCGTGGCGGCTGCAGCGAAGCGTCTAATGCGGGCGGCGCCGGCGGGAGAACAGGCGGCGGCGGCGGCGGCGGCTGCTGCGGCGGCGCGTCGCCATGGGGCAAAATGAAAGGCATCGTCGGTAACACCTGGGGATGAGGCGAGCCAGTAGATGGGTCCCCAGGGCGCTGACCGGACGGCACCGTCGCTGAAAGCAGACGGGGAGCGGCAGAACCCGTGCGACGACAGAGGCGCAGCTGATTGAGATGCCGACGCACCTCACCAGAGGCCCCCAAAACCAAATACATCGCGCGGCCGAGGCAGCGAAGAATGCGCCCTGCGAGCCAACGCCGTGAACCTCGATAGTTGCGATAAAATACAACGTCGCCTGGAGCAAAAGCAGGAGTCTGCCGCTGCACAGGAACCTGATGCGGCGGATGCAGCAAAGACATCAAGGTGCGATGAGGACGACCGTGGAGCAACTCAGCCGGCGAGCGACCATCTCGGGGCTGAGAGCGATACGAAGACAAAAAGAGCAACAATGCGTCCTCCCGAGAATGCGACTCTTTCAATTTTAACATCTGTGACTTGAAAGTCCGGACCAATCGTTCAGCGGCACCGTTTGACTGAGGCGAAAACGGCGCGGATGTCAGATGTTGAATACCATTGGCCTGGCAGAATGACTGAAATTCTGCGGACATGAATTGTGGGCCATTGTCGGAAACTATAGTCTGCGGAAGACCTTCAATGCAAAAGATAGCAGACAACGCTTGGATGGTGGCGGAGGATGTCGTGGAAGACATCCGGACAACAAAAGGAAAATTACTGAAGGCATCGACCAGAACCAACCATCGAGCATTCCAGAATGGACCAGCAAAATCAATGTGTAAGCGTTGCCAAGGGGAAGTGGCTTTTGGCCATGCAAAGACTTTTCGCGGCGGTGCGGATTGTTGTTCGGCACACGCCGGGCAAGAAGAACACATATTCGTAATCGCAGCATCTATTCCGAACCAAGTACAGTGCTGACGAGCAAGTTGTTTCGTTCGCACTATACCCCAATGTCCGTGGTGAAGAAGCCGTAAAACAGAGGACTGTAACGAACGTGGGACCACGACTCTGGACTGATCATTATCAGAACGCAACAACAAAACACCACGTCGAACAAAAAGTCTCTCCTTGTGAGCAAAAAATCTGCGAACCAACGGATCCTCGATCCGAGACTTTGACAAAGGCCATTGCGTAGCAACAAAACGCAAAACAGTAGCAAGGACAGGGTCAGCAGCTGTGGCGGTAGCTACACGACGAAAATCAATCGGAAACGATTCGACCACTTCATCCGTTTCCGAATCAATGAACATGCAAGCAAGTTCGGAAGAATCGAATGCTTTATCCTCAGCAACAGGCAAACGGGACAACGCATCAGCGTTGCCGTGCTTAGCAGTGGACCGATACAAGATATCGTAGCGGTACTGCGAGAGGAAAATAGACCAGCGAATGAATTTCTGCGCTGTACGCGGAGGTACAGGCTTGTTCGGATGAAAAAGCGATGTCAAAGGTTTGTGGTCTGTGATGATGGTAAAGTGACGACCATACAAGAAATCATAGAACTTAGTAACACCAAACACGAGAGCCAAAGCTTCTTTCTCTATCTGTGAATAATTTCTTTGCGCAGACGAGAGCAATTTGGACGCAAAGGCAATAGGACGATCATGGGAGCCAACTTTGTGCGCAAGCACAGCACCGATCCCGAAATCAGATGCATCTACCATCAACAAAAGGGGTTTCTGAGGATCGAATGGCGTAAGGCAAGTATTAGAAAGCAACGCCGATTTCAACTGGCGAAAGGCGCGTTCGCATTCCGTCGTCCAGACGAACGGAACACCTTTACGGCGTAAGCGATGAAGCGGAGCTGAAATGGAAGAGGCATTGCGCACATATTTATGATAATAATTAAGTTTACCCAACACACTCTGTAGCTGTTTCACATTCTGAGGGGAAGGCAATTCTTGTATGGCACGGAGGTGCTCTGGACTCGGATGTATGCCTTGGGCATTAATGACATGTCCCAGGTATGGTAAGTCACGAGCAAAAAACACACATTTGTCCTTCCGCAAGCGAAGACCATTTTGCCGCAAGACCTGAAATAATGTTCGTAGGTTCGCAAGATGATCTTCTGCTGTCTGTCCGGAGATCACTATATCGTCCAGATAGTTTGCTGCAGTAGGGACCGACGCACAAATAGTTTGTAAATATTGCTGAAACAATGCAGGGGCGGATGCACACCCGAATGGCAGTCTTTTGAATCGGTACAATCCAAGATGCGTGTTAACCACCAATACGCGCTGGGATTCTTCGTCCACTGGTATTTGCAAGTACGCATCGGCTAGGTCCAACTTTGAAAAATATTTTCCCGGGCACAGTTTAGCAAAAAGATCTTCCGGGCGGGGCAAGGGAAAAGTAGCAGTCACTAGTTGTGGATTCACTGTGGCCTTGAAGTCCACGCAAAGTCTCAATTTTCCGGAAGGTTTTGGCAAAATTACTAAGGGTGAGGCCCAGAGAGAAGCTTGCACACGTTCAATTACACATTGTGATTCGAGATCATTTAACGTTCTTGCGACCTCATCACGCAATGCGTGGGGAACATTGCGCGCTCTGAAAAATTTCGGTTGCGCGTTTACTTTCAGTTCCAAATGTGCTTCATATTTTTTAGCGCAACCTAAGCCCGGTGCAAAAATGTCTGCAAATTCGTCACATAGACGAGAAACACTGTCTGAAGGCACAGTTTGATTCGCTGATAGGACCTGATTTACTATAGACATGTTAAACAACTGAAATAAATCTAAACCAAACAAGTTCACTGCAGAAGAAGAACGAAGAACATAAAATGACACAAGTTTTGTTTGTCCTTTATATGTTGCAAAAAGAGTGCACTGTCCTAACACAGGAAGTGTCTGTCCGGAATAAGTGGTTAGCTTAACATTTGCAGCACGCAACGGAGGTGCGCCCAGTTGTTTGTACATGTCGTGATTGAGCAATGAAACTGCAGCTCCGGTATCGAGCTGGAATGGTATCATTTTGCCTTCAAAGTCTAAGTCCACAAAAAGTTTATTGTCCTGCTGACGACAAGAGCGACTGTTTCGTGCAATTTGAATAGACACTGGTACAGAATCACTTGCTAATGGACGTGGTTTCCGGCGACGTCGACGCACAGTTTTCGTGGGACGAACACAGTCACTGTTAGAGAAAGTAGCACTGGACGAAGTGGAAGTAATGACATGAATGTCCATGGGCGAAGGTCCACGAGCCTGAGTGTCCCTGGTTCGATTCCGGCGCGAAGCAAAGGGCCTGGAATGATTGTGATTGTCTGATCTGAGCTTTTTCTGGCAAACACTTTGAACATGTCCTTTCCGATTGCAGAAAAAGCAAATAGCTTGGCGTGACGGGCAATGTTCACGCGAATGTCTAGTAGCACACCGCGGGCATGATTTCACTGCATTTGTGGGCTGGCGCGGCACACCTGGTTTAGAGCGCGGCGGCAGCTGCGTTTGTTTGCGCGAGGGCAGTTGACCCGGCCGCGCAGCTCGCCCGGCGGGACGGTTAATGTTACACACGGCTGGCGAAGTTTCAAAAGATTCCTGAGCACAGTCAAGTGTGTCTTGTCTATCCAATATGTCTATCACTTGTTGAAGGGAGGGATTAACTAGTTTCAAAATGTGCTCCCGTATGCGAACATCAGAAACGTTCTGTGCAATTGCATCACGCACCATTGTATCTGAATAAGAAAGACCACAGTCACAGTCAAAGGCACAGTCTCTAGTAAGTCCTTGCAATGTTACTACCCACTCCCTACTAGTTTGACCGGCCATACGTTTTGTACGAAAAAACGTATACCGCTTTGCAACCACATTAACTGTTTCTTTGAAATAGGCATCTAATGCAGACAAAATTTCCTCGTAGGACAGAGTTGCTACGTCGCGCCGGGGAAACAACTTCACTATCACACGGTAGGTGGACACACCGACACAAGAAAGCAAAAACGGCTGCCGCTCATTACCTTGAATTCTGTAGGCGGCGAGGTGGAAGGCGAATTGAGGGGACCACTCTTGCCAGGACTCGTGGGTTGCATCAAAGGGTCGGAATTGAGGTGCAACAGCATGGTGTGGCTGCGGTAGCGATGAAGCGGCGGCCGCCGCATCGGTTTGAATGGCACGTTGACCCTGGACGAGCTGTCCAAGGGCATCCAATAACGCCTGCGTCTGCTGATTCTGCAAGCGATAATATTCGGACAGTACATCTGGAGAGTGTGGCGAAGCCATGACACAAATAAATGTAAGCAAAGTAAAACACAAGATCCTTTGTAGACTCGTCGCCAATCTGTAGTGACGTAACAAGACTGTTACGCCACTTGAGGTAGCCGATTGAAAGAAAGGCACGCGTACACACACGCCGACAGGCGTGAATTCTGGAACAGGATAACTATTGAATGGTAGCAAGAAAAGTACGTAGCTGCTTTATACTTAACTTTTATTATGTGATGAATACAGCGTTCTTCTTGAGACATTTATACTATAACTCTCAAAGTAGGTAAGGCTAATGGCGCCTTGCTAGGTCGTAGCCATGGACTAAGCAGAAGGCTATTCTAACTGTCTCTCGGCAAATGAGAGGAAGGCTTCGTCCGTATTGTCTCTAGCAATGTCGTCGTACAACTTGGGACGAGTGCTTGTTCGTATCACGAGACCTGCCTTGTGGTGGCGCTAGGTCTGCGATCACACAGTGGCGACACGCGGGTCCGACATGTACTAAATGGACCGCAAGTGTGGTGTCTGGCGGTGACACCACACAAATGACTCATTAGTTCAGATTTTCGGGCAGAGAGGCCGTGGTCGATCTGCAAAGCTTCTTCTTCCTGACGTTTCGTTGCCAAATGCGGTCATCTTCCGAGTTGAGTCAACGACTGATTGCTAGGCCGTGGAGGTCCCGTTTATACAGAGCGCATATAGGTCACCACCATACATCACGTGGGTCCGACTGTAAGTCTATCTCTGACACGTCATTATTCTCTATTGAAGGTAATCGATTGTCACATCGTTGGTGCAATGTCGACCGCCATATGTTATCTAATTTTGAGCCTTCCTCTTTTCTATTAAAACTGTTGTGGTGGTTTTGGAATCTCTATAGCTCCTCTATACATGCGTGCATAATAATGCGATGTCCTCGTTAGCACACTCGTCTCACTAAATTTTATTTTATGATCACCGTCTTTAAAAACATTTTCCCCTACAGCCTTGGACTGTCTGTACGTGTGTGTGTCTATGTGTCTTGTAAAAGCTTGCCCTGTAAAACAAAGAAAATTCAAGTTACGTTTGTTGACAAGTTGTAAAACTTTTATTAATCTGGAAGAGAGATTGTTTTCCTTGTGGGACTTATTTCGAATTATCTTTGTAACTTGTCAGAGTCACTGTGTTACTGCGTTATAGTATTTTCATTTACAATCTGAGACTTTGGCGTCATCCACTGGTACTGTTAAGTTACAAATTGCACGGCTGTTTTAATAAACAAATTATGGTTGACTAAATGAATAACTACCGTTACAGTGGTCTAGCACCTTATCGCTCCCAACACAATCCAGTTCCCCACCATCACACCTAGGCTGAGTAGTTGCTGAATATTGTTTGATAATGTGGGACACTTACCAAATAGAGTTGACGGAAGAGTTTAGTCAGAGTGAGCCACAGAAATGTTCAACATACTGCAGCAGATAAATTACACGAAAGACGTGGTGCGTTCTGGAGCTCCTTTCGATATTCCGAGAGTCCACGTTTACCAGCATCTACTGTATATTCAAAATTACTTAAATATTTGTCTCACGTTCGGTCCACGAGTGTAAAATTTGATAGATTCTCGCCCATACTGGACCGTTATGACAGTCTGTCTTACATTTTGCCTTCCGTGAAGTAAGGTATTGTACTGTACACTGATTAGTCTCCATCACACACCTTTCTGTGGCTTTCTGAGTAGAAGTGCATACTTAGGTAGGGCCCTTATATTTCCATGTGGATGGTTCGCGAAAATGACGTATGCGTTATCGCACAGCAAAATCGTTACAATATATTACATAAAAACAGCTATGAGTTCACACACATACTATCTGAAGAAAAGCACGAGAGGTGAACCCCACCTCCCTTATAAAAGGGGGGTGGAGTAGTATTGCATTGATAGCAGGGAAGCAGTAACAAGAGAATGGATCGGTGAAGATAGCTCAGTGACTTCGAACGTGAATTAGGCATTGTACATTATCTGTGTACCTAATGCGTCACGGTCATTGCAGCTCTCCTAAGACTAACAAAGAGGACTGATGGTGATGTGATTGTGAAATAGAAGCACGAAGAAACACAACTAAACCAACGCCAGTCCGTCGTACACTGTGGAGGGTAGTTCTAAAAAAGTCGCATGAAATCAGCAGAAAGAGTCACTCGTGAGTTTCAAAGGGCTGCCGGCAATCCAGCTGGCACAGTGACTGTGCGTGGGGAGTTAACACACAGAAACAGGGCACAGGGACGAGCAGACCCTCATAAGCCACACACTTCTTCCGTCACTTCTAAGCGACGCCTCATGTGGTGTAAAGGGTAACGCCACTGGACAGTGGACGGCTGGAAAAGACAGATTTGGGGTGATGAATCACGCAATACTGTGTGGCAATCGGATGAAAGGGTTTGAGTTTGGCAGATGCACGGAAAACCTTACAACGCAAAATCACACACACACACACACACACACACACACACACACACACACACACACACACACAGCAAGGATCTCACAGGATCAGATTCGTCACTTCGTATGGGAGAGACTGAATCATCCTCTCTACAGCCAGGATCTTCCCTCAGACGCACTTTCACGTATTCCCTGCATTGAAAGCCGCACTCTCGGGACGTCACTTGCTAACCACTGTTTAAGTGGAGCAGGCCGTGCGACAATTCCTTGCGTCATATGGCACCGATTGCTTCCATAGTGGTTTCGTCAAACTGCATGCACACTGCGACAGATCTCTCAGTGTCAGTGGCGTGAATGCCGAATTATACTGCGAGGTGTATATTTTATGATGTCATGGAAAATTTGTTTTTAGAAATAAAGTTTCAGTGCGAAAACCATGAAGATACTTGCTTTCTGAATATAACTCGTATAAACATCCATCTGCACAAAACTCGTCCAGAAGTTACATGATAAGGCTGTACTTTCCACCAGGACAGCCATTCATCTAGCAGTGGGACATTAATGGCTATTACAATTAATAAAATATTCTGAGTTATTATGCTGTGGTCGAATGGATATCACCTTAAAACCCAGTGTGTTGTCCTCATCTGCGGAGGAAATTTTCAAGGAGGATAGTAACTATTTTGAATGTCAAAATCACATCCTGGCTCGCTACAAAATTCCGCTTCCGTGTGCTTCCGCGCAGTGGCGTGACGTCACATGTTTCGAATGTGCAAGCGCAATTGTCCTTTGTCGACAGCCATCGTCCCCTGTTACTGTCACCCCATGATGGAAAGCAGCCATACATCTACTTCAGTGCTGGAATTCAGACGTCATTCAATTTCACGCCCTCTACCTTCCTACTGAGACTGCTAGTTTGTTTTACAGTCTCTATGGCCTCTGTGTAAGCGTTCATGGTATTGTCTTGCGGCTGCCAATACTTGAGTCCTATCAAAATGAATGTGGTAATCTCCTGCCTGCGAACCATGTTTTGCAACTGCTGATCTGTCAAACTTTCCTCTTCTGCAATTGCCCTTGTGCCCTTCTATTCGTTTTTTGACCGTTCTTTTTTTAGACTAGCGAGCCAGGGTGTGAATCGGACATTCGAAGTCGGTACAATCCAACTTGAAAATGTCCTCCGCAGATGGAGACGAACCGTTGGGTTTTAAGATGAAACCCATTCGACCACGGCGCAATAGCCCGGAACATTATACTCTACTGGCCATTAAAATTGCTACACCAAGAAGAAATGCAGATGATAAACGGGTATTCATTGGACAAAAATATTATACTAGAACTGACGTGTTATTACATTTTCAGGCAATTTGAGTGCATAGATTCTGAGAAATAAGTACCCAGAACAAACACCTCTGGCCATAATAACGGCCTTGATACGTCTGGGCATTGAGTCAAACAGAGCTTGGATGGCGTGTATAGGTACAGCTGCCCATGCAGCTTCAACACGATACCACAGTTCATCAAGAGTAGCGACTGGCGTATTGTGACGAGCCAGCTGCTCGGCCACCATTGACCAGACGTTTTCAATTGGTGAGAGATCTGGAGAATGTGCTGGCCAGTGCAGCAGTCGAACATTTCCTGTATCCAGAAAAGCATGTACAGGACCTGCAACATGCGGTCGTGCATTATCCTGCTGAAATGTAGGGTTTCGCAGGGATCGAATGAAGGGTAGAGCCACGGGTCGTAACACATCCGAAATGTAACGTCCACTGTCCAAAGTGCCGTCAGTGCAAACAAGTGGTGACCGAGACGTGTAACCAATGACACCTCATACCATTACGCCTGGTGATACGCCAGTATAGCGATAACGGATACACGCGTCTAATGTGCGTTCACCGCGATGTCGCCAATCACGGATGCGACCATCATGATGCTGTAAACAGAACCTGGATTCATGCGAAAGCATGACGTTTTGGCATTCGTGCACCCAGGTTCGTCGTTGAGTACATCATCGCAGGCGTTCCTGTCTGTGATGCAGCGTCAAAGGTAACCGCAGCCATGGTCTCCGAGCTGTTAGTCCATGCTGCTGCAAAACGTCGTCCAACTGTTCGTGCAGATGTTTGTCTTGCAAACGTCCCCTTTTGTTGACTCAGGGATCAAGACGTGGCTGCACGATCCGTTACAGCCATGCGGATAAGATGCCTGACATCTCGACTGCTACTGATACGAGGCCATTGGGATCCAGCACGGCGTTCCGTATTACCCTCCTGAACCCACTGATTCCATATTCTGCTAACAGTCATTGGATCTCGATCAACGCGAGCAGCAATGTCACGATACGATATACAGCAATCGCGACAGGCTACAATCCGACCTTTATCAAAGTCGGAAACGTGATGATACGCATTTCTCCTCCTTACACGAGGCATCACAAGAACATTTCACCAGGCAACGCCGGTCAACTGCTGTTTATGTATGAGAAATCGGTTGGAAATTTTCCTCATGTCAGCACGTTGTAGGTGTCGCCACCGGCGCCAACCTTCTGTGAATGCTCAGAAAAGCTAATCATTTGCATATCACAGCATCTTCTTCCTGTCGGTCAAATTTCGCGTCTGCAGCACGTCATCTTCGTGGTGTAGCAATTTTAATGGCCAGTAGTGTAGTAATTGTCACATTTTCGGCAGTGAAATTTTACATTTTATATGAGGAGCTATTGTCAATGAAGGTCAACAGTGCCGAACATACTGAAAAACACTGAAAATTTCGGCAAGTTGTTGGTTGAATTTTATTTGTTTTCACCACTCCTGTGCGTTATAGTTGGAACTTATGGATTTACCAAAAGAGATACCGAATCTGAATGAGTAATTGCGAAGCACAGCAAACGCCGGCCTGTGGCGGTCGTTTGCAAAGAATCGCTCGCAGCCTTTTGGGAACATGTGTGGCCTGCGGCAGCAGCGGTGGCGGCACGGCGGGGCCGCATGCGTGACGGCATCTGATGCGTGTGCGCAACGCACGCGCTGCCGCTGCGTGGTTCCTGCCTCCGGCGCCAGGGGCGAAGGCGGAACCCGAGCCGGCGGCTAACGTGGCGGAGGCGGGCTTCCCGTGGAGGCGGCAGTGGCGGCGGCGGCTGGCCAGCCAGCTGGGGGGCTGGCGAGGAAGGCCGGCGGCCAATTAACACCGCGGCCGGCTCGTTATTCAGAGCATGTATAACGAGTGCGTGTTTGTATATATCACCTGGGGATTACACAGCAAAGCAGTAGTCACTGATACAAACACTGGAATTTCTCATAAAGAAAGTAGGCCGAATGCTCAGTTACCTCTTCAGATGGTCAACATTTAGCGTACTTTTTGCATAGTTGGGAGTGACAAGTTATCGGAAGAGTAATTATTCAATCTGGAGCGCGATTGTGCCCGCCGGAGTGGCCGAGCGGTTCTAGGCGCTACAGTCTGTAGCCGCGCGACCGCTACGGTCGCAGGTTCGAATCCTGCCTCGGGCATGGGTGTGTGTGATGTCCTTAGGTTAGTTCGGTTTAAGTAGTTCTAAGTTTTAGGGGAGTGATGACCTCAGAAGTTAAGTGCCATAGTGCTGAGAGCCATTCGAACTATTTAGAGCGATTTTAAATGCATTTCTACTGATGCGACAGGTCGACTACGACACTAGTGGTAACCTCAGCGGGAATTTTGAAGGAGACTCTGAAATACGACAGCTGGGGCGCACCATGAAGGGATGCCGTTAATTTTCCTAATATTCGATTGCTTTGATAAGTTTTAAGAGAGCAGTATATATTCTTGTGATCTTTCGGGACTTGTCTCCGAACCGACTAGTGTTACGAGGGTTACCAACGATTTCAATTTTCTTGTCATTACTTTGCGAATTAGATAACGAGTGCTTATGCCAGCTGACAGTAGCAGTTCCTGTTTATAAACGGGGCAAGTAACTTAGTGTGAAGTAGAGACTTACACTAAGGTAGAAAATGTTCGAAGCCGAGATATTTTTCTACACTTCATGCATTAGGCATTAATCCTGTACCGACTTCACAAATTGTTCATATCTACTTAAGTCTTCCAACATTTCTTCTTCCTGCCGGTTTGCAAGCTAAGGAAGTCCTTTGTTGTCCATTCTTTGTACATGTTCGTACCACGTGTTGCGGTATTCTGTCGTTCTGCTTACATTTGGCTATACAACTACTTGTAGCTCGAAAGGACGAATGTTTGCATTAATCACCTCAGAACCACTCAGGTAATGGTTCGATAGTGAAAACCTAATTGCCAGTGCAAATGAGACGGAAAATAAATAAATAATGAAGGGAGAGAATTCCAAATATGAGTCAACATCAATAAACGTTTCCTTTCTAGATTGCGTGGATGCTATTTACTAATAACATGTTTCGGCATATCCATCTTGTTCTAGTGTAAAAGAAAATGAAAAGAAAAAGAGGAATTATTACGTCAACGAACTATCACATTAATTTTTTAATATATCATTTCTAGACTGCGACTGTGTATTCATCTCTGTGGTTATTGTGTACGGCAGGGAAATATGTTTCTCCAGCCTGGAGATAATTGGGAGGTCTTTCCCCGAATCCCCTAAAAGTGTAGTAGCCTGGATATATGAGACCGGCTAAAGGTCAAATGGCCAGTGTTATCCAACACCGCAGAAACCAGAAAGTTCTCGTAGAAAGCAGCATCAGAAAGAAGGAGTATAAGTCGGAACAGGAAATGGACACCCAAAATGCATATATTCTGACTGGCTGAAAGGTCGAAATGTTAAATAATTTCGTGCAGTCGTTCAGCAGTCCATGAGGTGTGTAGACGCCGTGTGCGTTGTTGGGCGGAGCTCGTGTTTTCCTATATCTCAGAAGTCTGGAAAAGGTGACCCTTCGTGAGCAACCAAGTTATTGCTTTTCGTACGGAGAACAGTGATAACGCGAAATTACACTGCCATAAGAGGCCGTGGATTTCTGGTTGAGTCATTCCTATTTAAGACCAGTATGTTGTTTAGTGGCTGTCAGCACGCATAGCAAGCAGAGATCTCAGTTTTTGGAGCTAAGTAGCCAACTTGCCTGTGACGTTTAATTAGAGAGACACATTTGGCGAAATTTTCATTGAAGCCAATAAATAAGATGAATGAGGTGTGTTAGAGCTACTTTTTCGTTATTGACTTTCTCTGTATTCCTGCTTTGTTGTCGTATAGATTTCTGTAAAGAGTTGTTCAAAAATGGTTCAAATGGCTCTAAGCACTATGGGACTTAACATCTGAGGTCATCAGTCCCCTAGAATTAGAACTACTTAAACCTAACTAACCTAAGGACACCACACACATCCATGCCGGAGGCAGGATTCGAACCTGCGACCGTAGCAGCAGCGCGGTTCCGGACTGAAGCGCCTAGAACCGCTCGGCCACAACGGCCGGCTATAAGGAGTTGTAAGGTACCATTTGGAGGCGATGTACGAACTGCTAACGATATACATCTACATTTACATCTACATTTGATCTTGGAAACCTTCTGCTGATTGTTGTATCTTTACATGGTATAAATTATGTGCAGTGCTGAGCGGCACGTTTGTCTTGCCGCAGCCAGACAGCCACACTCCGCAGCGTGACGCGCTGGCGGCGCGTGAGGGCGGGCCGCACGCACACATGAATGCCATCAAGCACTAATGGGGTTGCAGTCTGGAACCACGCTGCTGTTACGATCGCAGGTTCGAATCATGCCTCGGGCATGGATGTGTGTAATGTCCTTAGGTTAGTTAGGTTTAAGTAGTTCTAATTATAGGGGACTGATAACCTCAAATGTTAAGTCCCATAGTGCTTAGAGCCATTTGAACCATTTTTGAACTACTGAGGCGCCGAGCGGAGTGGACGCTCTGTTTGAGGTGCCATGTCGCGGACTGCGCCGCCCCTCCCCCCGGAGGTTCGAGTCCTCCCTCGGGCATGGGTGTGTGTGTGTGTGTTGTTCCTTGGATAAGTTAGTTTCAAACAATGGTTCAAATGGCTCTGAGCACTATGGGACTTAACATCTGTGGTCATCAGTCCCCTAGAACTTAGAACTAGTTAAACCTAACTAACCTAAGGACATCACACACATCCATGCCCGAGGCAGGGCTCGAACCTGCGACCGTAGCAGTCGCGCGGTTCCGGACTGAACGCCTTAACCGCAAGACCACCGCGGCCGGCGATAAGTTAGTTTAAGTTAACTTAAGTAGTGTGTAAGTCTAGGGACCGATTACCTCAGAAGTTTCGTCCCTTAGAACATTTTGAATTCTGGGGCAGAGGCGGAGTAGAACAGGGATGGAAAAGTTGAAGTGAGATGGTGCATAGCCAAGAATGGGAAGCCGTCTCCAAGCTGGTACGCTAATAAGCT
This sequence comes from Schistocerca serialis cubense, assembly GCF_023864345.2. Lineage (NCBI taxonomy): Eukaryota > Metazoa > Arthropoda > Insecta > Orthoptera > Acrididae > Schistocerca > Schistocerca serialis. Next base: position 504,585,830 of record NC_064643.1, on the reverse strand, counting down.
GTCTAAGGGATACTGCAAACGGTCGCCACAGGGCGTGGCCACAAACAGCTTGGGGTAACTGTTGGTTTCTTTTCCTGAGCCACAGGAAGGCAATTGCAATGGAGGCAGAGAAAGAGGCTTCAGCACTTTAAGAGGAGCACTAGCTATGTACTGTAATAGCCGACTGCTGCATCATGATGGTTAAGTCATCCCGTATAGTGTACACCTCAGAGCACAAGAGTTTTAGTTAACAAGTAATATTTTATATAAATTGAAGGTGGAGGGGGGAGAAAGGAATGGAAAGGGATTACTGATGTCCTTTTTATCGGGACATCACGCCGAATAGGAGGCGGCAAGTGAAAATGTGTACCGGACTGGGATTACAACCCGGCATCTTCTGCTTACCAGCAGGTGCATTAACCACATCCGGGGCACAGTGTTATCGCACGGACTATCTCGGCACGCCTCATTGCCGGTCCACAGTCCCACCGAGCTCCACTTGTGCGCAGTCTCTGCCTATTTCCTCCATGTTCGGTACTCTGGGATTCCCGCTGGAGGTCGAACGCATTTGTGCATCCGCACTGAAGACGGTGGAAGATTTTGGAAATTTGTGGTAAGGTCTTATGGGACCAAAATGCTGAGATCATCGGTCCCTAAGCTTACGCACTACTTGTCTAAATTAAACTAACTTACGCTAAGGACAACACACACACCCATGCCAGAGGGAGGACTCGAGCCTCCGACGGGGGGGAGCTGCTCGGACCTTGACAGCGCGCCGCACACCGCGCGGCTACCCCGCGCGGCAGAAGACGGGGGATCCATTGCCCATCTAGGTGGATCGATTATATGAATGCGTGGTGTGTCCTTTCGGACATGTCCAAAACAAGAAACACCACTCATTCATATAATAAGTAATGATAGTCTGTGGTTACAGTGTAACGTGTCATGATTGTTGTGTGATGGCAATCCGGGCATGTGAATATCTTCTCGAAGTCGAGAAACATTTTGATTTTGTTAATTGCACGCCAGGAGCGTGACTGAGTTTTATGTTTTACTGTAAATAAGATGATATTATTTTTATTGCGCTATGAGCGCGATTGATTTGGTTTATGCTATTTGTACAAAGAAAGTTAACTTGTTAGTTTTCTCTGTGAGAATGATTCAATTATATGTTTTACTGTAGGGAAGAATGTAGTGGGATATATGTGTAGGAAGTTCTGTGTGAAAGGTTGTGACTAGTTACATATGGGAGCAGTCGTAGACCAATGTTTGGCTGCGTGCTGTGATCTTAATTTTGAGAGTTGCCTTAGTGATCCGTGATTAATTACTGTAGCTATATTTATTGTTTTTTCCTGTCTGTGACCAAAGTTCATATATTGTAATTATTATTACTACTGCTCGATTCCGCCTGCTGGAGCATGGGTGATTTTAATTCTATTTCATTGACTACCAGAAATAAATAAAATAAATTATTTAGCGTCCATCCAGGAACAAATCTATTCTCAGAAATTTTATCTCTCTAGAAAGCCTTATCCAACGGCCTTGCCGCAGAGGTAACATCGGTTCCCGTTAGATCACCGAAGTTAAGTGTTGTCGTGCTGGGCTAGAACTTGGATGGGTGAACATCCGGTCTGCCGAGCGCTTTTGGCAAGCGGGGTGCACTCAGCCCCTGTGAGGCAAATTGAGGAGCTACTTGACTGAGAACTAGTGGCTCAGTCTCGTAAACCGACTAAACTGAAGGGAGAGCGGTGTGCTGACCGCAAGCCCATCCATATCCACATCCAGTAACGCCTGTGGGGTGAGGATGACACGGCGGGCGGTCGGTACCGTTGTGCATCCACACTGAAGACTGTGGAAAATTTTGTAATTTGTGGTAAGGTCTAATGGGACCAAACTGCTGAGGTCATCGATCACCTGTTCAGGCGGACTTATATATTTTAGAAAACGTTAGCTGTTACATGTATAATCTTTGAGCCCTATATTCGAGATAAGTATTGGGCTCAAAATTGAGTTCTATGTAAATGTTATTGTTCTGGTGCCGAGAAGATTTTATGTTTAATAAATTAGTTGATATATCACGTCCACGCCTCGACAATCCTCAGCCTGAACCCTCCTACACGCATATTCTATGAGTCAACAATTTGCTTTGGCGTAGCGAGAAGTTTAATCCTGTCACACATGTCTCACGACCCTTATTTAGACCAAACTGACGTGTGTAGAAGTGGAGATAATTAATGTGGATCTGATAATAATAATGTTCGATCAAATCTGTGCAGAAGTGCGTCACGTAATTTGTCTCTTGCGCTCACTCCTATGTATATCTCGCGAACATACCATGAGTATAAAATCAGAGAGATTAGAGCCCACACAAACGCATACCGGCAATCTTTCTTTCCACGAACAATACGAGATTGGAATACAAGGAAGAACCGATAGAGGTACTCAAGGTACCCTCCGCCACACACCGTCAGGTGGCTTGCGGAGTATGGATATAGATGTAGATAGATGAACGTCACCAAGAGTGCATGGGCTCAGGCGCTGGCAAAGAATGTGATTTCGCACGACGCTAAGAAAGCTCGATGTACAGACTAAGGGATTGATTCTGGTAAGTGAAATAACCATAAACTCACGTAGAGCACGGAACGTGGCAAGAAAGATACTGTGCCATTCACTATGTACTGATATTAAGAGTATAGTTGAAGAGAGTGTAAGTGTCCTTGAAGGAACGTTGCTACTGAAGAGGCGCGAGCTTCCCAGCAGCCAGGGCGCCCTCGTGTAAACTGGCCCGGAATATCTCTCGCGTGCACGCATGAATGTTTCACTGGGCGGCGCGCTGGCTGCAGCCTGCAGACGGCGCTAAATTTAGTGGACGCCGCCCGCGGGGGCCGCTAGCGGAGGAGCCGAGCGGACACTTGTACGCCTGAAATACCGCTGCCCGCGTCGCAAGGCGCTTCCCAGCCGCGCCGCCCGGCCCTACACCTCTAGCTGGGAAGTCCCCTGGTCTCCATCCCGAATTCTCCCCAAGTCTCCACAAGATAGTGTATCGCATTTCAGCTAGTACTATCGTTTGCCCTTGTACCGTTTCTTTCCACGAATAAAGTGCGGGGAGTATGGTATTCGGTAAGCTTCCGAGATACGCTCCAATTTCTGTGATTCTTCAATTGTGGTCATTTCGCAACAGATGTGTGATAAAGTAATACTTTGCTGCCTCACTCTTGGATCTTTTTGGTTATTGCCTTCTCTATTAATGTGTAAATGGGTTCCAAAGTGATGAGCAATACTGAAGAAACTTTCGAAAGAGGATCTTGTAATCCACTTTTTTAGTAATTGAGTTACTTTTCCTTGCGATGATTACCACATCTCAAACTGGAATCTGTTCTTCCTACAATTAGATTTGTGCGGTCGTTGAGCTTGAGCTACTCCAGATTGTTGTTACTGCTTGCAGTGATTTGTCGCCAGCGGTTTGGTGGTGTAACTGAATAAGGATAAGTCTGCGCACCTATTTACACAAATATTACATAAAGTTTATTTACATTATCATACCCTTCCCTGCGCCTAGGGCTGATCCTATTCAGGATTTTCTGCATTTCGTTTTCTGGCGTTGCGACTTTCCACGGTGACAAAACTGTGAATAACTCCTCGAAGCTTCCAAAGTCATATGACAGATATTTGTTTCTATCATGAACAGTAAGAACCCTACAGTACTTCCTTTGGGTGCCTATTTTGTTTATTCATCTGTTCATTCCAGACCGCTTTCGACATACGACAGTGGGCATTTATGCCGAGTGTAACAGGTATGCACTCCGTCATCAGGGCACAAGTGGCCCATCGGGACCATCCGACCGCCGTGTCATCCTCAGCGGAGGATGCGGATAGGAGGGGCGTGAGGGCAGCACATTGCTCTCCCGATCGTTACGATGGTTTTCTTTGACCGGAGCCGCTACTATTCGGTCGAGTAGCTCCTCAGTTGGCATCAACGAGGCTGAGTGCACCACGAAAAATGGCAACAGCGCATGGCGGCCGGGATGGTCACCCATCCAATTTCCATCCACGCCCGTCAGTGCTTAACTTCGGTGATCTGAAGTGTAACAGGTATAAGTGCACATATTTCTGCTGGTGACTGAGTGCGGTGTACTGAAAAACATTAATTCAGTATTTGCGTCACTTACAGACAAATAATTATAGCCATTACAAGTCATACGTTTTTAGGTCTGTTAGTAACTCCAAGTACATGCGGCAACAGCACGCCATTAATGCGTATTTTCCCCTGGGCAGTATGTCAGATGTTGAAATGTGGATGCGTGGACGCAAAACTGTGAGTCTATATTGAGAGGCATAATTCACTTAGTTGTGCAGTACGACTGTTCAGAAAACATCCGGTCGTAAGTTGTGACATGATTGTTGGAAGACCGTTCGATGTAGAGAAAAATCAACCAACACACTGACGTAGTGTGCATATTAAGGTACCATATATAAAAGTAAGTTAACTTATATCCGTTACACTCTGAATATGAAATTAGATTTACACGAAATATAATGATACTTTTTTCTGTTTCATTGTTCTGAATGCTGAACTATGTTTGCAGTATCTACATTTACACCCACTCCCTGTGAATCTATGTGAACGAAATGACAGAGGGTACTTCCCAGTATACTGTTGTTGTAGTTTCTTCCTGTTCCATTCACGTTTGGAGTGCAGGAAGGATGACAGTTTGAACGTTTCTGTGATTGTTGTAATTGGCATTATCCTGACCTCGAGTACTTCCCTAGAACTGCTATTTCGCCAACGTTCCGTTTCATACCGCCCACTACTATTGCCCTTAAAGATTGATACAGTCTGCCATGGTAACATGTTCACCAGTAATCTTGGAACTAGACACTATTGGTATTTTTCTCTATCTTACGGGCATTATTTTCAGTTTATTCATATTTAAACAGGGCTGTCACCCATTAAATCAAGTAGAAATTTCGTCAAAGTCTTTCTCCATTTATTAAGGATTTTGAGATAGTGTAGCTTGGGTTGGGTTGTTTGGGGGAAGACACCAAACTGCAAGGTCATCGGTCTCATCGTATTAGGGAAGGATGGGGAAGGAAATCGGCCGCGCCAATTCAAGGGAACCATCCCAGCATTTGCCTGGAGCGATTTAGGGAAATCATGGAAAACCTAAATCAGGATGGCCAGACGCGGGATTGAACCGTCGTCCTCCCGAATGCGAGTCCAGTGCGCTAACCACTGCATCACCTGGCTCGGTTTTGCGATAGTGTCCTGTGGACAATAGTATTCCCTTCAGAACTGTTACAGAGGTTCGTCGGGCAATATACCGCTGTACTCGATCAACACAACAGGCATTGCTAAGGGTATTCTTCTGTAACGCATGTAGCAGGTGATGCTGTGCTGTGGGAAATTGTGATGAAACAACTAAAATATTCATGTTAGGTTTTTAACAAGGTCACCACTGGGCTACTACTCAGAATGAGTACATCGTCTGGAAACAAAGTTACATTTCAAAACTGAGACTGTTACGCACTAGGTGTAAAAAGTGTGATAGTAACGTGTACGGGATAGATACGTGCTTCGAATTTCTACTCTCCTCCAGTGTGGTCACTAGCACTTTATACAACTTACTGCCAGAGATGTACATGTCATAGGACACTCTTAGCAACGCCTATTGTGTTGGTCGAGTACAGCGGCATATTGCTCGATGAATCTCTTTAACAGTCCTGAAGTGAATGCCATAAAGTTCTTCCTTCATCTTAGAAATCTAGAGGACGTCGCAAGAGCCTAAATCCGGGCCATGTGGGGGGGGGGGGGGGGGGCTTAGTACAGCACTTTGTAAGAGGTCCGTAGGCCCTTACTATAAGTTTTGCGACAGCACAGGTCGACAGGACAAACAATCGATAGTGTGCGTCGGGTGGCGAGAGCGAGAGCGAGTGTTGAGTCAGTTGTAGTGTGTGGCACGCGCTGCGGGCGAGCCGGGTGGAGGTCTGTTGCTGGAATGCAAGACCGTACCGACAAAGGGAGTGGCCATCGCCGTGGTTTAACCCCTTTGTGTTAGGAATATTCGGGAAAGTGAAAAAGTATAATTACTAGTGTGATTCAGTGATATTTTTGTGCCGATATTTGTAATTACGCGTCTACCGCGCCGGCATCATTTGGATTGCAGTGTTGGATTGCAGTGTTGGATTGTAGTGTTGGATTACAATGATTGAAATTGCGTGTGACGATAATGAATAACTAAAGGGCCTGTGCTGAGATTAGCCGTTATTAATTCTGTACGACGAAGGCAGTGGCTGTCTCCTTACTTTGTGTTTCTGTGATGAATATAGGTCATTGATTAATGAAGCTGTGTTGTCGTTCTTCTTGGCACCAGACATTTCTTTATTACAGCATTTGAGAAGGATAGAATGGAATGTAACATCTCCGTAGCAGTCCAATCCGATTGCCAGCCCCATTAGGTACACGGTCACATTAATTATTATCTATTTGGGCTGCTATCAGATCCCGATCGAGCGGTATAAGTCAGTAGATTAAACCGGAGTGTTACACCCTTGGCTTACCGTGAAAGGACAAATGCAATTTTCGGACGAATCGCAAAGAACAATAGGTAATTTTATCTTATTTAACGCGAAGAAAATATTTTCCAATGTTGAATCGGGACAGAGCATAAACTTTATAATCGCGACAAGAAACAGTGCATTTTGAACAATACGAAGTAATAGCACCTTACGATTGTGACTAAACTTTTTTCTTGCCATATTAGATGAAAATAATAGTGTCAACAAACTGTGTTGTAATGTGCAAACGCGTAAATCCGCACGAAAAACTGTGAAAAGTGAGCACCAAAGAAGGACACGGGTGAACATTATCACGACAAACGGGCCAAGAATTCGTCACGAAAGCTTTACAGAAGTGTTTAATAGTAATATGGTGACTGAAATTGTTTTTTGAATAGTGAAATTCAGACAGCTTCATGCGGACCCATAAACTGGTATGCAGACGACAATGTATTGTGGCGACGCAATTATTGACTGACGTCACGCAGACACATGTAGCAGTTGCGCCAAAGAGCTTCAATCTGCAAGGTGATATCACACGTCATCCCAACTACCTGTGCAAAGAGTAGTTCAAGCACAGACGCACTACACCGAGCGCCATCCCGACATCTAGCAGCCGAACTACAAACCACACCCGCCTGCAGCGCCACGGAGCGGCCGACGGAGAACTACGACGTCCAACCACAGCGAGCAGCGCGACTTCACGCAGTTCCGGCGGCAGTACAGCGCCACGCCCACTTCAAACGTCAAAACATCGCGACTAGTGGTAACGTCGGTTGGTGAGTGGAGACGACTGGTTGACATAACATTAAATTGCAATGTGCAGTTTTCGTGGTAAATAAACGTTTGTAAACTGAATTGAGTCTTAGGAAAAGTGCCCAATTGCAGTAATTTCCGAAAAGTTGGCGAAAAATACTCTGAATTGAGCATACTTATTTATGCATACTGCGCTGTCTAAATGGTAATTATACAGATATGCTTATTATTTTTGGGGGATTTTATATATATAGATTTTATGAATGGTATGATTTATCTTATTTAAAACATTTTCTGTGTATGTGAAAATTGATATTTGAAGTGATTAGGTTTTGAGAGTTGTTACGTTCGATGCTCCTGCATATTGTATCAATTTAGGGATTAATTGAAAAATACTTCAGGTACTGTTTGATTAGTTTCATGGTAATTAGGAGTGTTTTGGGTTACTAGAGGTTATTCTATATTACTTACCTGTGCATTAAAAATAAACAAACATGTCTACTGAAGATAAGCAGGTTTGTGAGGCAGTAGTTGAAAGGAAAGGGATAGGACAGGAAGACAGAGATGATTCAGGAATCAGTGATTATGGAGTGTCATTAGATAGCCCATTAGCACATTCAACCAGTTATCCCGAGACACAGGAACAAACGATAAGAAATAAGCCAGTTTCAGAAGATGCAGATAAGTGGTCATTGTTGGTAAACTTGATAAAAGAAAATAATGCATCATTAGAGAAGGGTTTAAAAGAAACTAGAGAGAGGGAAGAAAAGTTCCACAAATCAGTAGAGAAAAGTTTACAAGAAAACAACGAATCACTAAAGGAAGATTTACGAAAATCATTAAGGGAAGATTTACAAGAAACTATAGCACAAGAAATCAAAACATCGCAGATGAAGATGGAATGTAGTCTGAAGAAGGAAATGCAGGCGTTACAAGAGCGACTGAAGATGGACGTCGACGAGAGAGAGAGGAAGCTACAGAAGAGCATAGACCAAGTCCAGGGAGACGTGGAGAAGATGGAAGGAAAGTTAACAAAAAAGATGGAAGACGATATTGAAGAAACGAAAGCCGAATTGGGAGAAAGAATCAACGAAGTGGAAACAAATTGCAATCATCGAATCGCCGAGGTGACACAAATGCAGAAACAATGCAATGATGCGGTTAAGGGGATAGGAGATAGGCAAAACTAACTGGCTGTCAATCTGAGAAATGCTATAGCAAGTTATAACAGATATGTAGTTAATGACTCGTACAAACCTTTGAAAGTGAAGAGTTTTTGGAAATTTTTGGTAAGAAAAGTTTATAAAAAATATTTACCATGCTATGTTAAGTAAGTAGGATTGATGTTGTGTGTTATTTGGACAATGCCATATTTTTGAGATGTAATAACTTTTTGTAGAATATTGGTTATTGTAGAGGCAGCCCACTACCGGAGTCAAGGATGATTGTAATTTCATTACTTATTTGCACTGTGTGTTTTGTTCATATGTAGTGATGTCTAATTCCCTAACCAATTCTTTTACGCCTGTGGCTTCAAAGAAGTTTTCGAGGGCGGGGATGTAAGATGTCCGTAGGCCCTTACTATAAGTTTTGCGACAGCACAGGTCGACAGGACAAACAATCGATAGTGTGCGTCGGGTGGCGAGAGCGAGAGCGAGTGTTGAGTTAGTTGTAGTGTGTGGCACGCGCTGCGGGCCGAGCCGGGTGGAGGTCTGTTGCTGGAATGCAAGACCGTACCGACAAAGGGAGTGGCCATCGCCGTGGTTTAACCCCTTTGTGTTAGGAATATTCGGGAAAGTGAAAAAGTATAATTACTAGTGTGATTCAGTGATATTTTTGTGCCGATATTTGTAATTACGCGTCTACCGCGCCGGCATCATTTGGATTGCAGTGTTGGATTGCAGTGTTGGATTACAATGATTGAAATAGCGTGTGACTATAATGAATAACTAAAGGGCCTGTGCTGAGATTAGCCGTTATTAATTCTGTACGACGAAGGCAGTGGCTGTCTCCTTACTTTGTGTTTTTGTGATGAATATAGGTCATTGATTAATGAAGCTGTGTTGTCGTTCTTCTTGGCACCAGACATTTCTTTATTACAGCATTTGAGAAGGATAAAATGGAATGTAACATCTCCGTAGCAGTCCAATCCGATTGCCAGCCCCATTAGGTACACGGTCACATTAATTATTATCTATTTGGGCTGCTATCAGATCCCGATCGAGCGGGATAAGTCAGTAGATTAAACCGGAGTGTTACAACTTCCTAGGCCTATCGATCAAACAAATCAGTCACAAACTGCGCCATATGCATTCGAACATTCTCCTGTAAAATGATGGAAGAATCCTGCAGGAAGTGTCACCGCTTCTTTCTCTGAGCTATCGTTTTTGTAAAACAGCCTGCGACCAGCTTAGGGAAAGAAGCGACGACAGAAACCATTTTGCAGGACAATTCTCAGACTCATATGGCACCAGCTGTGTCTTCCATTTAATCCCAGTTAAGCCATAAGCTGAGAAACCTGTCTTTTTAAAGGATCGTTTAACAGCTGTTGCGGTTCTTCCTTCATCAATACGTATTTCCAAAGCTGTGACTGCCCAGAGTGAAAAGTGTATTCTAAATAAATACTTACTCCTAGCAAAGTTCCAACCCTTGCATGTACCAGTAAAGCACGACCAAGGTGGTCGTTTAAATTATCCAAGGGTTTTTTTTTTTAAATTATCTTGATACGAGTTTCGAGAATACGAATAAAACGCATGAGACTAGAAGTTTTAGGAAACCCACGTTCACAGGTGCAGTAACTGATAACACCTTACGCAACCCCCATAAACGTAAAATAACATTCGTAAAATAGGCTGTACACGGGGCTACATCCATCCTGCTTTGTCCAAAGAACAAGGATGAAGAAATGAGAACACAGAGAAATAGAGGTACAAAGTGGTTTCGACGTGGGTTTGTTAAGTAGGAGTGATGCAGCGGTAGGTCACAGAAACCAACAAAACAAGAAAATTTCTCCGATTATAGAGTAATGCCATATTGGGGAACTATCTCATACGAGCTGGCGTAGTTATTTAATAACAAAGGGCTTAAAATTGTCTTCAGGACGTAGAATAAAATGAAGAAGAGGCTGGCGCAGGGGACATCGGAGGAGACTGCCATGGACAAGGCGGGAGATTATGAAGTAATGTCAGAATTGTGAAATGAAGTATATGAGGCCAACAGGAGGAATTTTTAAAATATGGTTAAAGTTTTTTAAGTTTTATTATTTTACATTTGAGTATCTGCTTACAATCACTTTCTTCTATTCTGTCAATGACAGATATTTTCAAGGTATAAAGTATTCGTTGAGTAGCATCAGAAAGAGCGTGGCCGTACTGCACATTGAAGAAGAGGGTGGTTGCCGTCAGATTTAGAGGAAGTTAAAAAATTTTATACTTTTAGAGAGGAATGCGCCAGGGGCATTCCTGGACCTTCCTTTAACGATGTCCTCCTTTAGAAGCACCCTGCAAATTATTCTACTTAAATTCGAATGTATCCTGTTCGTAATTTTATATGGACACACACATGGCAACGTTAGTGCAGTTTGGTCTGCAGGATTTCCCAAGAATTTACGTGGCACGTTCGAACATTTTACGATAGGCAGTAGCATCTCGGGGGCGGTGATATATGGCTGTCATGTATGCGTTACACGATAGTACCATCTTTAGTAGGTGAAAATAGCTGTCTTTAGTTTACAGCTGAGCCTTGTGAGAGAATTATGCGCTAACATGAGATGTTCGATGACGATTTTATATTTGGCACTGTGTATCTGCTCCTGGGTTTTTACTTTTGACGGTGCGTAATGGCACAGAAACGTAAATGCATGTTATACTGCAGGACCGGTCGCAGGTTCGAATCCTGCCTCGGGCATGGATGTGTGTGATGTCCTTAGGTTAGTTAGGTTTAAGTAGTTCTAAGTTCTAGGGGACTTATGACCACAGCAGTTGAGTCCCATAGTGCTCAGAGCCATTTGAACTATAATGCAGGACAGTACAGATATTTACAGGGTTGTCAGTATGTACAGCATTGCGATGATTTGTTTTCTTGTTTTAGGCCTTGATAGGGGATAAAATAGTCCAGAAAGGTGTAAAAAAGTAATGTAAATCTGCCATACATTTGACAACTGGTGCTTAACAATATCAGTACTGATTCATGATGCAGTTGTATGATGATTTCACAACAGATACAGTTACATTTATCTTTGAGATGTTCATTCAGTAAATAATACAATAAGCTTCAATGAAATGAATCGTCAGATGTGAAGCAAAAACTGTCCTTAAACCAGTTGATTGGTATATTTGATAAAGATAGTTGTGAGAACAATTAACATATTAAGTAGCTCAAGGAAACGACAGGCGTGTATGTGATCCCAATATCTTTGCATAACACTTCTGTATTCAGTATTCTGCCTTAATAAAAGTTCCTGCTGTTCGAAACGGTCCATTTTTGTCTCCGGAGTGGAACAAACTGCCCTATCAGGAGGCTTCATTTACTCAACCAAATTATTCTATTATTTATTCCTCAGTTATTACTATTTTCGCGATTAAATAGCAGAACTGGACGCATATATCGTCCTCTATCCTGTTTATTTAAATTAAGTTTTATGGTAGCTTCGTCACCAAAGACAGCATCTTCCATTTTCCGTCCGTGTTGAACTTGAATGCAGTCTCGGGCTCACCCTCGCTACTGTACCATCACAGATGCGAAAACGAGCGGCAGCCACATCCCCACATTCTACAGCTGTCTCTTCCACTGCAGAAGTCACTGAATTGATATTCCAGCTCAACAGAATGATTTTAGTTTCTCGTGCTGAGAAAGCGGAAGGAGCGTTCTATTTTTAACGGGAAAAAACTTTTTATAGCCAAGGTCACATAACTAATAATTATTTTTGACGACCGGTTTCGACAGTTGAAACTATCATCTTCTGAGCTTCAAAAACTTTTGGTTACAAGTAGTTTTCAGTTGTGAGTTTATGACTCAAGCTATGTAGTCATTATGATAGAGAATGTACAGCACAATATACTTTAATTTGTCAAATGTGATACCATATACAGTTAAGAAGTACCTTGTGCAAATTAGTATCTTCACACACTTAGCACTCCACTGAGGCGTTTTAGTTCTTGAAATAACGATATCTAGTAAAAATGCATATTTGCTCAAATGTTTACGTGTACATGACGTGTTGTATACGTCATAGACACATGTGACTCGTAGTGTACAGAGCAGTTGGAGGACACTGAGTTCAGGTAAACATTTGTACAAATGCGCATTTTTCCTACACATAGCGCATTTTAAATACCAACAAGCCTCAGTGGAATAGTACGTGTGTGAACATGTCCATTTGCTCAACGTCTTTTATATTTGCATATGCTTTAAGTTTTGACAAACCCATTGTAAGTATAATGTGCTGCATATCCTCCACCATAATGAGGACATGACATGAGAGACAAACTCATGATGGAACAGGATTTATAACCAATAAATTTTTGAAGATTAGGAGAGGACTGCTTCAACTATCAAAACAAGTCGTCAATAGTAAATATTAATTAATGCGGTTTTGGCTATAAAAAGTTGCTTTCACTGAATGAAATCTTGAGGGTTCTGAGTGTACCTTACTCTGTTAAGTTAATTTGCGGCACATCGTGACAGATAGGGAAAAGTTCTAATATCCTTTACATAGCTCTTTTACAGTCGCCTTCCACAACTCGGTCTCCCGAGAGGTGCCAGCTCACGTAGCCTGTAACAGTGCCCCGTAAGAGCCAAGCTGAGGTTCCGCAGCTGGCAAACCCTGGGGGCTGTCTCAGTGTGCTCCGTGTAACTGGACACCACCCTGGTCGAAGGCGAAGGAAGCCCCTCGCTGCCACTGCCTCAGGCGCTAGCCTGCCAGGAGGCCAGATGCGCTCTCCCGAGCGCGTCGTGCTCCTGCGTGTGAGATACGTCTTGCGGAGGTCACCAAGGAACACCAGGGTGGGAAACCTATGCATGGCATTCGCAGCGTAGAATCCATACACAGCACTCTGAACAACACTGCTGCCCATTCTAATGGCCTCACCAGGACGGGTAGTAAAAAAAAGAAATTCTGCCTTTTGAGAGTTTAAAGTACACTAGCAAGAATATGATTAAATTTTCTGGCGGTAACACAGTGCTAAATTTATTACTCATAGCTGCCCCTTCTGGCAGCTGTAACCCATCTGAATGTCGAGTCTATGAACTTGGATCGCAGGTACAGGTGCATTACTCCATGCTGCTCCAACTCTATTCTAGAGTATATGAACTGTAGTGGCTGACGGGTGGTGGTGTACCTGTCTCTCGGCAGTGCATGAAAAGATGTTTTCAGTGGGTGAGAGACCGCGTGGCGAACTGGACCACGGTGAGATAACTGAAGAACTGCTGACCAGATCAGCACTCGAACACCCTGTGTGTCCAGTCAGATCAGGACACCACAGGCAGGATACGGTCCTGTGTTATCTTGTTTGAAAGACAGCCTCACGGAGCCTTCGAACGCAGCGCACATGCACCTGCCTTAACAAGTCAGTAAACAAGTGGCTGCTATCCAAATTACTGTCATTGCGAATCAAAGATGATCATGTTGTGTACCCGATACCACCCAATATCATTGCACCAAGTATCGCCATTACCCGTTCCAGCGTCCAGTGTCGTAGGTCGGCGCACAACTGTCGGCGCGGCTCTTTCTGTTGCTGTGGCAAAGGAAGCCGCAACAGTGGTCTGCGAGATGATAGATTGTGGTGTGCCAGACGTCGTCGGACTGCCCACGTGGGCACTTTTCTTGCTGTAAACAAGTCCATTTACCACGTTTTTATAATTTTACAAAATTAGCTGCAAATAGTCCATTTTTGGTGTTTTTACATAGGTTCACGACAAGCTTGTTTCGGAATTTTTACCATTTTCAAGAGCTCCTGTTGCATTACATTAATATATCATTTTATTCCACGTCCATGTAACACTAACATGACAGTTTTATCTTATGTTATACATACTTATAGATGGAGTGACGTCCACAAAATATCTTGGAGCGTAATTTCTTTTATTTACCATGTTGTTAATAAAAGTCACGTATTTACATTCTATAGAAATTTCCTGTTGTGTTTTTGACAGTTATCAAAAGGCAGAGCGTTCCATTGATCCATTATGTTTACAAGTAAATCATACCTTTGGTAGTTAGAAATATTTTTTTGCCAGAGATTTTTTTGCATTATGTAGAGACGGGATCTTAGGTCCCGTGGTAAATGAGGATGATTCACACTTGTCATCTCCGAGTATACCTGTACCTGTTTATAAAGTCGATATCTTCTTTCCCTCTCAGGCGTCATCACTGAGCAACTTAAAAGATACTCTTGACCTACAAAAAGATACGTCCGGCAATTAATTATACCACGCTGCGTTTCTAGAGGCTCCTTCCCTGAACCCATTTGAGTCATCTCTGAAAAATAATTGCGTAATAGACAAATATAATCAGTGTGCACCTACAATGAATCACCTACCAATCTTCCAAGTCATCCACTCAATAATTTTCTTCCATATTGACAAGTAAAAAACAGTTTGGTGATGGTCTTAACTGCTACGAATCCCACAATTTGCGAGTGTTTTTGACAGTGTTTCTGTAGCTTTACTTTAACACACTGAATCCATATGAACTGCAGGCATTGTTTTCTGTGTGGTTCCCGGCAGTGGTAGGGCAGCAACCATTATCGTCTCGTACAGAGGATTAATTGTGATATTTCTCCCCTCACAATTAATCAGTTGTGCTACACGTATTCGCTACATGCGCACTTCGACCTACTTCTAGACACAACGCAATCTTTACCAAACATGGTCATCGTCATCCGGACTGTTATTTATAATCGTCTTGAATTTTTTCAGTTATTGCTTAATTTTGCTAGATATTCGTTGAATTGCTGTCCATATAACGCTGTTCATACACATGCATTTTTTGAAAATCAGTTAAATGTCACGGATACGATTTCATGGTCCATAAAGCCGAGGCTTCAGGCACCCTGTAAATGTTGCCAATAATGGAACTCATAATCACTGTGATAATGGTGGCCGAAAGTCCACATGAGTCATAAGACTGCGACTATCGTTATCCAATAAACTGAGGGAAGGCATAGAGAAAACGGTTGTATATGAATAAATAAATTTTCAAGGACTTCAGAATGGGCAAATGATTTGAAAAGACAGAATACAAGTTTTACAGCTTTGCTGCTCCCTTTCCGTGTCTTGCTATGGAATATTTCTGTGTCAACCATATGTTTTCAGATAACTTTCGCTCTTGAAACCTCCGTGTTGAGCGCTCTAAACCTACACACACACATACACAAAGAACTGGTCCAAGGTCTTTGTTAATCTGGTGTCTTAGTGACACTATAGTTACTATTTATTTCCTTGTAGTTTGGTAGTACTAATATCATTACTTGAAGTTTATTGTACCTGTCGATACAAGAAAAACTAGCTTTACAGAGTTATAAACACCTAAAATTGAATACATTTCTTTCGGACACACTTTTTACCATGCGCTGAGTGATTAAAAATATGAGGATCAGCATGGTGGACACTTTCATTCTAAGTAACGTTTCTGTGGGCTTAAGTGAATTTCTGGGGCCAAGACTCAAGACTCATGTTCAAACACGACATCATTAAACTGCCACTTAAATTAACGTCTTTGTTAATTAGCATCCCGAGCCGTCAGGTTAGCCGAGAACGCTAATGCGCTGCTTCCTGGACTCAGATAGGCACGCCGGCCCCAGATCGAATCCGCCCGGTGGATTGACGACGAGGGTCGGTGTGCCAGCCAGCCTGGATGTGATTTTAGGCGGTTTTTCACATACCCCTAGGTAAATACCGGGCTGATCCCCACGTCCCGCCTCAGTTACACGCCTTGTAGACATTTGTAAGCGTTTGCGCTATTTCATGGTTTATACCATACGCAGACACTTGGGGTACAATACTTCCATCCTGGGGGGTATGGGGTGATGACAGGAAGGGCATCCGGCCACCCTCTGACACTAATATCGCCAAAGCTATATGAACAAGGGCGACCCCGCGCTGAAGTGGGACAAAAGCCCAAAGCAAATGATGTTAATACGTTTCCCAGTACTTTGGTGATATTTCATAATCTGAATTTCAAAGCATCCATTTTCTGTTCGTATTCTCTACACTTAAACTTCTTTTCTCTGTTCTTTTTTAGAAGCTGATTTTCTTTGTGTTCCTTGCCAGAAATCGTTTGTCTGATTTCGGATGGGTTACATAATATACATCTTAGTGCATTACCCTATAATCTCCAAATAAACTTTGAAATTATCATCAAACTTCGTCGTTATAGAACTGATTTATTTTGATTTTTCATGTATCTTCACCAGGACAGAATCTCCAGTAATAAATTTACGTTGGTGCATATATTAATAACACCTTTCCTTTCTCTTCTTCATTCTTTCTAAAACTGTTACCTCCCCATTTTTCATTGAAGCTCATTTCAGTCCTAGGGGGGAAGGCTACCATCTCATACACTGCTTAAAAATGTTAGTACACCCACGAGATTTCCAATTAATCCAGAATTTGTTGCCGGCCGGTGTGGCCGTGCGGTTGTAGGCGCTTCAGTCTGGAATCGCGTGACCGCTACGGTCACAGGTTCGAATCCTGCCTCGGGCATGGATGTGTGTGATGTCCTTAGGTTGGTTAGATTTAATTTGTTCTCAGTTCTAGGCGACTGATGACCTCCGAAGTTAAGTCGCATAGTGCTCAGAGCCTACCAGAATTTGTTGTTGCAACAATTCCTATGGAGTGCATCAAATTTTTATCTTTACAGACCAATAGGTTAAGCGATTCTGAGGTACCCATGCTAAATCAACCACGTTAGTAGGCTGTGTAGCCTCCACAGGCACCAGTGCTGGCGCTTACTCTGGTGTCCAGTCCATCGTACAGATGATGATGGGATACGTTACGCCACGCCTGCTTGATATGTTCAAGTAGTTTTATGAGAGTTGTTGGTTGAGGAGTCGCACGAGTCACTTCTCGTTCCCTCAGATCCCACACATGCTCAACTGGAAACAAGTCTGGAGATCGTGCTGGTCACAGAAGTTACTGCTCACCATACAGAGCACGCTAAGTTTCACAGGCGGTGTGTGTGCTGGAATAACACATCACCTTCCTATTGCAAGAACAGCAAAAGAACGGGTATAAGAACATACTAAGCGCTGGTTAGCGTCCTCTCCAGAAACACCAAAGGTGAACGAGGGTTGTAGCTTATCGCTCAAATGGTTCAAATGGCTCTGAGCACTACGGGACTTAACTTCTGAGGCCATCAGTCCCCTAGAACTTAGAACTACTTAAACCTAACCAACCTAAGGACATCACAAACATCCAAGCCCGAGGCAGGATTCGAACCTGCGACCGTAGCAGCAGCGCGGTTTCGGACTGTAGCCCCCAGAACCGCTCGGCCACAGCGGCCGGCGTAGTTTATCGCACTGGGACCAGTGCGTCTTTGGCGACTCCATTCTACGAGACGGCGCTAACCTAGTATATGTTGTTTACATAAACGACAACACTTGCGTGAAGGCAGAATCTTCTTTGATCGCTGAAAACTAGGGTGCGCTATTCCATCTTCCAAGTGATCCACTGAGAGCATTAGTCGATCCATGCACGTCGATGCCGTAGCGTGAGTGGAAAACGGGCTAGACTTATGCATGCCTGTCGTCTCATTGCTAATAAACGGTTCGCAACAGTTCGTGCTGACCCGTCTGGGATAGCAAGGTCTCCTATCTGTGCTGTGGTAACTGGGCTATCTGCCACTGTTGGCCTTACAACAGACGATCCTGGCGAGTGACTGCAGCACTTAGTCTACAGATGTGAGAATGTTCACGTGACTATTGATACCAGCGTCATTGCACAACTGATGTAGTACGTCCAACTTGTACGTCAATTTTCCGAAAAGACCATCTGCCACTCTGAAGGCCTCAGTTTGACATCTTTCAGAATGGCTCATTTGGCATGAGTGCGTTTCAGCTCCATGGCTGCCTGATTACTTCACACGTTTTCGCCGCACTGAGCGTTCTGACTCCGAGTATTTTCTATTAAAGGTTAGATACAGATGGCTCTCGGGTAGCTATGCCACTACGCTATCTGTTGGCGAACGACGTTTAAACCATTCTCAGTACATCTACTAGCCTCAAAGTGGCATACTCCGCCATCGTATCAAAATCGACGTCTTCCTTGCAGGTATACCAGTTTTTTTCCCGTCAGTGTATATGAGATTTGCTCTTGTTCCACCAGTCATGAACTGACTTGGTGAAAAAACTCGTGCTATCGTTGTCCATCATTCGGTGCTTCTTCCATACTGTGCTTTTAGCTTCAGTAGGAAGGACCAATTCTCCCATTCTCTTGCATGGGTTACTTTACTGGCTTACTGCTTCCATGATAAAGTGATTTATAGGATGAATCCGAATTCCACTAAACAGATTTAGAGGCTGTTCGGGAATATTTTCTACTTATTTGTGATAAGAAACCCGTGGTCTCCTGTGGACTGTTACAGCGGAATTCAATATGTAAGCTTACTCTTACTGTTGTGTACAGCTAACACTGCAGGGGAAGTAACCGAGACACAACGGAGCAGAACTGATTAAAGCACGAGGACGAAGGGCAAAGTAGGCGTTACTGTTGTCAACAGTAAGAACCAATAGTGTATGCGAGAAGTTTGTTTCAGAATAAAACGTACAGTGCATACTGTCGACATGAGCACTGTTTGGTAGATATTTTCAGTGCATTAAAATACAAAGATATATGGGGCTAAGAAATCATACTAACTGTTAGTACTCCATAATACCCGTTTCCAAGAAGGGGAGCAGTGCAGAGGCACACAGTTATAAACTGATTTCAGTCTGATGTAGAATTATGCAACATGAATTAGGGAATTTTTGGAGTACGAAACTCTCCTCTATAAAAAACATGGCTTCCCTAAATAGAGATCTTGTCAAACTCAGTTCGCTCTGTCCTTCCATGAGATTGATAGAGCTGTAGTCAATGGCGTCCAGGTTAATTCCGTGTTTCTCAACTTCAAGAACGCATTTGTCACCGTCTCGCACTGCCATCTAGCGAAAAATACGAGCTTAATATCCGAACAAATTCGGGAATGGATTCATTACTTCCTTGTAGGCAGAAATTAACACGTCGCTCTTAAGGGAACAAAATCCTTAAATGTAAAAGTAATTTACGCAGTACCCCAAGGCAGCGTGATAGGACCGTTACTGTTCGCACTGTATTTAAATGATCTAACAGAAAGCAAAGGATGTTCTTTAAAACTATTCGCAGATGATGTGGTAGTCTAAAACAAATTAGCGGTGCCGGAAGACAGTATCCGTTTGCAGTAAGACCTGAAAAGCACTGATGTGTGGTGTGGACTTGCCAGTTTACCCTGAACGTAAATAAAATAATCAACGTATTGTGCCTATATAGGAAAAGAAAGCCACTACTGCACAGTTACTATTGAAGAGAAACTGCTGGAAACAGCATCTACTGTAAAATATCTAGGGGTAACTATCCAGAGCATTCTTAAGTGGATCGACCACATAAAACAAAAAGTACGAAAAGCAGGTGCCACACTGAATGCATAGAAGGAACCGCAGGGAAACGTAACTCATTCACGAAGGAGGTGGCTTATAATTCTTGAGTATTGTTGATCAATATGGTGTCCTTACCAGGTGGGACACGTAAGAGAGAGAATATCCAATGAAGAGCGACACGTTTCGCCACAGGATCATTTAGCTGACGCGAGAGCGTTATCGAGATTCTCAGCAAACTCCATTGTCAGACGTTACTAAAGAGGCGATGTGCATCATGGAGATGTTTGCTATTGAAATTTCGAGACAGGATTTTCCGGAAAGAGTCAGACAGTATATTACTGCCCCCGTTTACATCCCGCTTAATGTCTACGACGAGAAAATTCGAGAAATTCAAGCCAATACAGAGGCTTGACTACAATCATTCTTCCCACGTGCAATTCTCGAGTGGAACAGGATAGAGGCATCATTGGTTGCTTACGTAGTACGATAAATATGTAAATGCAGATATAACAAGCAATCGGAGACCACGAGTCCCTTGTACCAAGATGCAATACATCACCGAACAGCCTCCGAAGCTTTGTCGGTGGAGTTCGGTTTCACATCATACCCACGTAATTTTTATCCAGTCCTAATTTTTTAAGTGTCCGCCCCTCGTGGTCTCGCGGTAGCGTTCTCGCTTTTCGAGCACGGGGTCCCGGGTTCGATTCCCGGCGGGGTCAGGGATTTTTCCTGCCTCGAGATGACTGGGTGTTGTTGTGTCGTCATTCATCCCCATTACGATCGGAGGAAGGCAACGGCAAACCACCTCCATTAGGACCTTGCCTAGTAAGGCGGCGCGGGTCTCCCGCATCGTTCCCCTACGCTCTGTAAAGAAGCAAGGGACTTCATTTCCATTTTTCCAATTTTTTAAGTAACCTGGTGTAGATGGTAGGAAATTATTTTCTTTGGTTTCCTATAAGTGAGAAACACTTCGTTTGAATTTTACTTAAGACGACAACACATTATCCGTGAACACGGTCGGCTGCAGCCAGAGCAGTTTCAGTTACAGCCCTAAGTATGGTAATGATATACTGTGCAGCCGTATGTTGATTACAGTAGCCCCGATCGCTCGACCTGGCTCCTGACGACGGGCGGTGGAATTAATCCGGAATGCCGGAGATAGGCCGAGGGCCTCTGGTAGGGCAGTGCGCAGCCCCTCCTTGTTTGCGGGGTCCACACAGCGGCTACCTGCGCTGGCTGGAGTCTCTCCGGACCGGGCGACTGTTTGCAGAGAGCTGGGCCGGGACCCATAAAACAGAAACACGACACTCGCCTCCAAAAATACGGGCCGCCGACCGCGGCAGCACAAATACACCGTCCACACACAATATTACGACTTTCTACAGCGGCGTTCGAGCACTCAAATTAGTGCGGTAACGCAGACGCGAGGCGGAGCTCTCGGTCCGGAGGAGAGGACGGGCGTGTCCGGCTCCGGCGCTCTGGGTAAACGTCTCACCGCTGCCAGTGGCTGTGTCGAGGCAGCGCGCACCGTCTGTGGGAGGAGAGTAGCGTCACCCTACAGCTAATGAACCGCTGCTTATGTCTACCACGTAATAACGAGAGTATTTTTCAAGGTGTCAGGTGAGCTTAGGTGTGGTTATAATTGTTGCCTAAGTTCCTTACGGACATATTTCAGTTCCTCCCTCGGTGTTTTGTTTCGTGGCATTGGCTTTCAATCTGTCACCTAGTTGCTATAGCAAGTCGTGTCACACCTGTATTAAGATTTTTGATTCACTATACATATAATCTGTCTTCAACAAAGTGAAATTCTACCCATTAATGTTGTCTTCAACAAAGTGAAATTCTATCCATTAATGTTAGGTTAATTTGTTAGTACGGTTTACTAAAATTATGTGTGTTATGATAATGTTCGGAAACGGACGGCGTGCTTGCAGCTACAACAAATCGTCCCGCAACACAGAGCGGAGCTGCATCGCATCCACGTCACAACGAATGTTCGAAGTGGCTTCCATGGGATTGCAGGTGATACGGGTTTGTCATGCAGGATACACATAATCGTACTTCAGCTTACACTTTGTTGGCAGGCCATTTCCCAGTGAAACGCCTGGTTTCATCCGCAGGACAGAACAGGTAGTTGGACACATTATTTAAAACCCAACTAAAAGCGTAAAAATTCAAACCATCTGCTATGAGCCATTAAAATACACAATCAAACACCAATAAGAAAAGGCAGTACAGCCAGCGGTGCTCAGAAGCTTCCTGGGGTCGGTCTGCACTTGAAATATTAACGTTCGCTTAGGGGAGACAGGTAGTCGGCCCAGTTATATCCGATCCGCCGGCAACCCAACCAAGAGACAGTCAATCGACCCACCGACAAGATTTGCTTTCCACCCGACCAGTACACAAGGAACTCCGAAGCCAAAACGTAAAAGGCGTAGCCGCCCACAACCAAGTATGCATAAGCTATCAAAACTACACACACGTGTTGGACAGCGACACAGTGAGGAAAGGACTCTGCCTGATTTTACGTTAGCGGCCAGGGCAGGTAATCGGAACGCTCACGGCCACAAGGCAGAAAATTCCGCTGGTGCACTGGACTTCAAAATACAGTTAAACTCCACCAGATGGTGGCCAAACTTTCGCCAATTCGAATACTCGCTGTTGCTCACTGGAATACCAACAGTCAGCCATGAAAACCAATGGCACAAAGTGAACAGACTGGCTACGGTAATTAAATCACCACTCAACTTTGATGTCATGGGCCGGTGAACCACGAACCTCGTAGCAATCGGAACAGCTCCCACACACTTCGACACTGCGTAGAGACCGGCAGCGGGCCCGGCTCACTGCGCCGCGTGGAGATTTCCTAGCTAATCCACACCAGCCGACCGACTGCCGCACACCGGCTAGCCAGACCAAAGACAGTACAAGGTGCGAATATCGATACACACCGCTGTTGCCACACGTAGAAAGAGGAAGAACCTCGGCATAACTGCAATGACCGCGGGAAACCAAACGCAGAGCAACAGTCAAGGTTTAAACCAACACATAAGCCGGGGCCAGCACGGCTCACCCAGGAGCTTGTACTACGGTTCGCCTCAATATCATGTTGAACCCGGTCCTCAAAATCTGGTGCACTCACAATCCGCTGCCTCGCTACACATTCGCCTGTCTTAAGGGACCCATAATCAAATAAACGGCAAAAAGGGCTAGACATGTTTTGTGATGTGGTTGGTGTCTGTAAGGGTACTTGTTTTGATAGTGGTGCTGCCTCTCGCCCATTTCTTTCTGCTTGGGCGTACACGAAAGCCCACTCGGATTGTTCCCGACATGACAATCGGAACAATCTGCTGTTAACAATACGCTGCGTCAATCACACAGCCTGCAACACACAAGGAACAAACGACGCGTGGTCACAGGATCTGTCATTCGTGAGTGTCATCTACCGTGGCAACACGTGGCTCCGGACACATGTCTCCATTTACAACCACCAATCCGTTTTCTTTTTTTTCTGCAGTTTGTCGGTTTTATTAGTATTCACCCTGTATATACAGACTGATTCCGTGATGATGTTAAAATTTTTCTAGGATGGTGGAGAAGAATAAGTGTATCAATCTGAGGTGACGGTCCCTGTACCGTAAACGAAGGAGTCAAAAGTTATAAGCGAATTGATACATTTATCCTTCTCCATCATCCTAGAATGTTTGTAATATCATCACGGAATCAAATTGTACATATACGTACATTTACAGGTGCCGGTGGACGACTTTTGCGACCAACGTTTCTATGTAAGAACTGGTCTGCTAAGTCCCTTCTACGACATCTAGAAGTGTGGAACATGAATTGTGAAACACCCTGTATGTAGTTCGTGCAATATCCTTTTCAACTGATGTTATAACTTGACTTTTGTTTATTATCGTTTATTTTTCTTTGTGATTATACAGTTCTTGCTTACTGTCTTTATGTTACGGTACGTAAATGATTTTCTTTTTTCAATATAGGGCCTATATTAGGAGATAACCTGCAAAATACTCCGCAGTGAAATCCTGATCTGCATCGGACTTACTGGCATTTTAAAAAATTTTATCTGTACCGCACTGACATACTAAAATTCTGTATCTGACTGGGTCTCGAAAGTGGGATCATTGCCTTTTGTGGGAAAAAGCTCTGCCTATTAAGCTATCCAAGAACGACCCAGGACTCTCCTCAAAGCTTTACTTCTGTCACGTTTCCCAATTTTCACATTTCACAGTTTTCCTTATTTTGCGCGACTAGCACTCGTGGTAGAAAGGATAATGTGGAGATCTGACCTCGGTCCGCAGCCTGAGGGATGAGGCACTGGCGGTGGTATCGTTCTGACGGGATTGGTTCAAATGGCTCTGAGCACTATGGGACTTAACATCTGAGGCCATCAGTCCCCTAGACTTAGAACTACTTAAACCTAACTAACCTAAGGATATCACATACATCCATGCCCGAGGCAGGATTCGAACCTTCGCCTGTAGCAGCAGCGCGGTTCCGGACTGAACCGCTCGGCCATAGCGGCCGGCTCTGACGGGATTCGTGAGTCGTGCTTGGACAGCTCAGTTGGTAACTTGGAAAAGGCAAAGGTGCAGTTTCGAGTCCCGATGTGGCACACAGTTTTAATCTTTCACTAAGTTTCACTCTGTTACATATTTCCTTATTGTACCCGTGTAGTCCTGTTCATTACTAGTCAAGAGAAGTCAACTCGAATCAAAAACGTCTTAATTTGAGGAAGAAATTTCCGAGAATGTGCGCTTGAAGCACAGCATTGTATAACACAGAGACATGGACTGTGAGAAAACCGGAACAGAGCAGAAACATTTCAGATGTTGTGCTACAGAAGAATGTCGAAAATTAGGTGGTCTGGTAAAATAATGAATGAGGAGGTTCTCGGCGAAAGGAATATATGGAAAACGCTGACTACAAGAAGGAACAGAATGATAGGACCTATATTAAGATAGAAGGGAATAACCTCCATGGTGCTACAGGGAGCTGTAGAGGGTAAAAACTCTAGAGGAAGACAGAGATTGGGATACATACAGCAATTAATTGACGACGTAGGTTGCAAGTGCTACTCGGACATGAAAACGTTTGCACAGGAGAGGGATTCGATGCAAGCCATATCAAATCTGTCAGAAGACTGATGACTAATAAAAAAAAAAAAAAATCCTGTTCATTGTTCGAAGTGTTTCTGTGAAGTCCGTTATGGTGATTCTTAGTGACTATCGAAGTTAATTTTTAGTTACGGAGTGTTGGCAAGGATCCGGAAGTTAGTTTTTGTGTGCAGATGAGGATTTCTTTTTGAAGTATTTCTGGTTCTCTGAGCGAGTAGAGAGCATACACCAGTTCCGAATCCAGAAGCTTCATATCAGATTCAGTTGCTAGATGGAGGTGATGTTGAGTGAACAAAGCGGACCTGTAATTGAAGCAAAAAAAAAACGGTAAAACTTGGCAACTTCCTCACTTGTGTAACATAACGTGATACAAACATGCACTACAACGTTTAAAGTTTACCTCTTACCTTTGATTTTGACGGCAACATAGCTTCTATGAGCAATGAAAACTTTCTTACAGATTAATCCCTTTTTATGAGTTTTCTTTTATCAATAGACAAGAAAACGCTTGTCATAAGGTTCGCAAGTTTCGTGCGATTAGTTTTTCTAATCTTCCTAAAATGTAAATAATTATAAGCCTATCCTCATTGAAGCAAATAAGAATTAAAAAAGCTGAACTGCATTAAGCAAGGTAATTAAATAAATCTTTTACTCATTTATTTTCGCATTTGTTCAGGGGAAACATACGAGGAAAAAAGTAGTCACAACACTTTCATTTACCACAGTATATTCTAACCAGTGGAGTAACTTCAAACTCTTAGACACTTACTTTCAAGTTCAGTGCTATGAGAAAAAACAGTCATGGCACGTGAAATAAAACCGTTTTCCAGTAAAGTATTCGCAAATGTCCCTAATTTCATTAATGAGACTTGATTTCTGCAGTTTTAGGTGTCACAATTCTTTCTGTAATAATGTGATCTGCTACAAAGTTAACCTATAATCTACGGAAATAGCTGTCTTCACTTTCCAATAGCTGAAGAACATTTTTTGTAAAATGTAAGATTTATTACAGCGTAGTACGTAGTACATGCTGAGGGGATTAGATTAGGAAATGAGACACTTAAAGTAGTAAAGGAGTTTTGCTATTTAGGGAGTAAAATAACTGATGATGGTCGAAGTAGAGAGGATATAAAATGCAGACTGGCAATGGCAAGGAAATCGATTCTGAAGAAGAGAAATTTGTTAACATTGAGTATAGATTTAAGTGTCAGGAAGTCGTTTCTGAAAGTATTTGTATGGAGTGTAGCCATGTATGGAAGTGAAACATGGACGATAACCAGTTTGGACAAGAAGAGAGTAGAAGCTTTCGAAATGTGGTGCTACAGAAGAATGTTGAAGATAAGGTGGGTAGATCACATAACTAATGAGGAGGTATTGAATAGGATTGGGGAGAAAAGAAGTTTGTGGCACAACTTGACTAGAAGAAGGGATCGGTTGGTAGGACATGTTTTGAGGCATCAAGGGATCACAGATTTAGCATTGGAGGGCAGCGTGGAGGGTAAAAATCGTAGAGGGAGACCAAGAGATCAATACACTAAGCAGATTCAGAAGGATGTAGGTTGCAGTAGGTACTGGGAGATGAAGAAGCTTGCACATGATACAGTAGCATGGAGAGCTGCATCAAACCAGTCTCAGGACTGAAGACGACAACAACACAAGAGTACGTACACATTACTTACTTTCATCAACTGACCATCAGTTACTCAGCTCTTCTAAATTATAGGCAGTAACAGCGAAGCAGTCTGAAAACAGGTTCTTCGAGCTGCCAACGATGTCCTCCATCTTTCTTATCTCATGGTAAAAGAAGGTTCTGTGAAACTCTTAAAATACTCGTTGACTGTAACAATCACTTCATTTGATGAAAATTTCTTCCCAGCACGCCAAAGGTTCATATTAGGGAACAGGAAGAATTCTCTTGGGGCTAAGTTCGGTGAACAGAGCGGATGAGGAGCCAATTCAAATCCCGCTTCACGCACGTTCACAATTGTTATTGATGATGTGTGAGTAGATGCATTATCCTGGTGAAAGAGCTCTTTTTGCGTGCCAGCCTTGAACTTTTTTCGCCAACGCAAGTTTCAGACGGTCTAAAAATAAAGCGTAATGGGATAATGTTATGGTTCTGCTTTTTCTAAGTAATCTGTGAGGATTATTTTTTGGAAATCCCAAAATGGAAAAGAAAAGACAAGAAAACGTGGCCATCACCTTCCCAGCTGACATAATGGCCTTGTTCTTCTTCGCTGCACTTTCACCGGCCTTTGTCCATTGTTTTGACTGTGGTGTGTAATGATGGATCCAGTTTTCATCATCATGTCACAAATTGCCACTGAAAGTCTTCGAGACTGCCATTACATATCGACAAACATTGTGTTGAAATGTTGTACCGGTACCTCGCAAACAGCTTCTTCATAGCCAATTGCTCGTGCAGGATGTTATGCTCTCTCTCATTCAAGATGCATACCGTCTCAACAATTTCACAGATTTTTATTTGATGGTCTTGGGTTGGCATCTCAGGGGTTTTGTCAACGGTAATCTTTGTGGTGACCTCAATTGGACGGTCGGTGCGCGATACGTTTCCGGTGCTTGCCGGGCTGCGTTTGAATTCATGAATACAAAATGTAATAAATTTCCTTTAATTTACGTCTATTTCATAAACTTTTTGTTAACAGGTTACCGGTTTCAGTCTCTAATGACTATCATCAGATCTGTTTCATAAAAACAAAGTCATAATGTACTGTAGGGATAGTGGCATCGTCAAATGCTAAATGCGGAATCAGGACCAATTCCGCATTTAGCATTTGACGATGCCACTATTGCTGCAGTACATTATGACTTTGTTTTTATGAAACATATCTGATGATGGTCATTAAATACCGAAACCGGCAATCTGTTAACAAAACGTTTGTGACCATAGACGTAAATTAAAGGGAATATATTACATATACGGGTCACGGTTTTTTCGCGACAATGTCGCTGCTTGCAAAATGTAATAGTCGTGAACGACGATGCAGAGACGGTGTAAACTTCACCCAATTCTGTTTTGATTTATGGAGTAATACAACGCTTCATTTGAGACTGTTTAGTAACATCCAAACTCGATTTTCTCTATTTTCAATCACAGTCAACATACTGACCAAATTAACGTCTGTCATCACTACGGTGTACACTGTCGAAATTCCTTATGCGATCCTTTGAATAATCGAACTTACGATCATAAAGGAGCAACAAAAATTTTCCATTTTTCATGGAAGTGTACCAGACTTATCAAGTCAACCTCGTATTTCGATCTAATGGTCGAATTTCGGACTCTCCCTGAGTGGAATTAGACGCGTAGAGGTCACTAATTATAGACTTTGAGGTAGTGAACAGTTTTACCCTGAGGTCAAAGCCATGCTCGCTACACTTTTAATACATTTAATAGCAGTAACTCTGCGAAGCAATATATCGCGTAATTTGTCTGGGGCTCTGCGCATGTTGTGCACGGTTTCCGAGCGTGGCAGCGATACAGACGCTAGGGAACCTCCGAGGGCGGGGTAAGTCTACAAATGGTAGTAGCCACCATTTGCTTGCAGTCTTTCATGTGCTGTTGTGTGAACTGCATTTCATCTTGAGAATAATCTTAATGAAAGTGGACTATGTTGTATTGGTACCAGCTACTGTTTTGATGTGTGTAGTTCGCTTCCTAAATTAGATTGTGAAATTATTATTTTGTACGTTCGGTGTTAGTGTGTGTGGCGACGGGCTGTTTCTGAACGTTTATTTTCAAATTTTTTCGTATTTCTTAATTCAATTTGCATAATAGACTCCCTTGTTTCATGTACTTTACAATTAAAATTTTAGTTGTCGACTTTCCGCCTGTAAAGGCCGCTGATTACATGAGGGCTAGGGAGTAGCTTGCAGCAATGTAGATTACCCACCTCTCTTTGCCTAACCCAAATTCTTTTAGTAGTTTTTTTCTATTAAATGCATCCGGTCTAGGCCAGGGGAACTCCTTTTGGCAAAGGCGGAAACAGAGGGAACTTACGCACACTCTGGAAGAGCTGTCAGTCAGTCAGTAGGCATGTCTCAGGCTAGCAGACTGCACGGGCAATAGGACAAGCCTTTCAGGAGTTATCCTCCTGCTCAGCCTCCGCAGACAGTGGTGGTGCGGAAGGAGAACGGGAAACCACTGGTGAGAGGGGTGAAATCTCTGCTTGCTGAGTCCTCAGCTGTCCACTTGACGTTATGCTGCTGTATGTCGTCTCGAGATACGTTTCGTCGAGAAAAATGTATAGCCCTTTGTGTTTCTGCAAATCCCCAACACACTTTCCAGAATTTTCGACAAACAAGTCAGGACATGGGAACAGGTAGACACTCGTTTCCCGTTTCCATACACATGGTTCAAATGGCTCTGAGCACTATGGGACTTAACTTCTAAGGTCATCAGTCTCCTAGAACTTAGAACTACTTAAACCTAACTAACCTAAGGACATCACACACACATCCATGTCCGAGGCAGGATTCGAACCTGCGACCGTAGCGGTCGCGTTGTTCCATACTGTATCGCCTAGAACCGCTCGGCCACCCCGGCCGGCCCATACACATGTATCTCGTTGGTAAATACATCTGTAACTTTGTGGTGGGAGCTAGCGAACGGACTTAAAGATCCCTCCTTGGAAGAACAATTAGGTCCTTCCTGGGACTGACTGAAAGATGGTGTTGTGTGTCTGTCCGAGGCCTGAAGGAAGGCTACCAAAATTGAGAGAGGTACTGTGATCCGAACTTCTACTCTGGACTCTGTGCTCGTATGTGCTCGGTCTCCTGTCAAGCCTTTGAAGTTTCATTTTAGGACTTACTCGAACAGCGACCAATTAACAGGAGGAAACGAGATGCGCGATTCGCAGTCACCTCACATTGGCTCCACGCACCGGTCCTAGTCTAATTCTGGTTTCATTTTCTATTCTTCCTTTATTCATTTATCTGTTGTGTGCTCAGTTCGGGTTCATACTCATATTGTAGAGTTTGGAATCACAGTTGGGAACGTAATTTGTGTCCTTTATGTGTCGGGACACAATCCGAATCGTGATTCTCGAGCATCGTGGCGACCCACACCAACCATTCATTTTCTTATCATTGTTCTATTTTAATTATGTAAAATCACTACCAAATTCTTTTATAATCTCGACATTTGTGTGTTCTGAGTAATTTTACACATCGTTTCAATAAATATTATTTTACCAAAATGAAACCGTAACATTCACCAGCCATTAAAGTAAATTATTTAACTGAAATGCGTAGACCCTCCAACCATACGCAAAAGGTGAGAGAGGCATTGCGATTCGAACTTGTACGTGGCGATTCTACTATGGATTCTGCTCTCGTACGTTTTTCTTGTTCGCAGGGGATTAGCCGAGCGGTCTAAGGCGCTACAGTCATGGACCGTGCTACTGGTGCCGGCGGAGGTTCGAGTCCTCCCTCGGGCATGGGAGTGTGTATTTGTCCTTAGGATAATTTAGGTTAAGTAGTGTGTAAGCTTAGGGACAGTTCAGTCCCATAAGACTTCACACACATTTGAAAATTTGTTTTTCTTGACGGCGGTCTCCTCCCAACCAGGTGATTTTGGGATTTACTCGCAATCGCGGCGGGTAACCAGGAGGATGACGAGATCTGCGATGAGTTCAGCAACTTATCGAATAACGTTTCCCGATGTTCGCGGTAGCTAAATTTTCAAATAGCCTATTAGCTTTTTGGAGTGTAATCTATCATTTTACATGATCTGGGGTGACAGATTCATCATCAGTGTAATCTGCTAGCGCACGAAACACCTGACGAGCAAGAGGTCGTGTTCACAACACACCCGGCGTCTGGCGGTAGTGAATTTGCTTGACTGTTGTAAATTCTTAGCTTTGTTTATGTCTGTACCAGAACGTACAATAACATTTTGCCAGTAACGCAAGACAACAGACAAATAAATTGGATTATGGATTAGGTATTCAAAAGTAAGAGATAGTGTTGACAAATCGACTGGTGTTGTAGGCTTGCGGGAGAACAAGTCTGAGCACAGACCGGCAGGTAATTCCGGTGGCGCGCAGCGTCCGCCCCCGCATCTGCACTCGCTGCTGCTGCCCGCCCCTCGTGGGCTTAGCGCTTCTCCGTCGCGCCTGAAATATTTAGCAGTCCTCCCGCCGGCGCCGCCGCCACTGCCTCCTGCAGCTCGCCTGAAATACTGTCTGGCGGCGCGCCGCGGCGCATCCCGAGGAGTAGTGTGTAGTATAGAACAGCGACAGCACACAGCATGCAGCCAGTGGCCTCCCCAGAGTGTTTTTATTTTCACTTTTTCCGCACTTTGCCCATATGGCCGGCGGCGACGTACGACCCTGGCGACAGCCTGCCCAAGTCCTCAAGAAACTGTCGGTCTCTGCACGCTGACTGCCTGCCACAAATCTGGACCAATGTCCCTCTTACCGACCTCTTCACGGCACACATCTTTTATTAATTCTCCTTTGTTATATCTCCTCTCCAAGGTTTGTCGCAGCGGTTAACCACAAAGAGAACACCTCTCGAAAGTTCTCCTTTTCTCTAAAATCCCTACCCAGAAAGCTCTGAGGCGCGTTACTGCCGTCGCAGTAGTGCAGGTTGTCGTGTTCCGTGAGACTTACAACAGAACTGCAATGTCCCTGTTTTTGGGCGCAGAAATGCACCGTCCACAAGCAACAACAGCTCTCATTTTCCCTTCTACACTAGGGAGAATCAATTAAAAGCCCTTCGAGGCTTCAAGAAATTAAGCACAATCTGGGACTGGCAGGGATATATATACTGAGATGACAAGTCATGGGATAGCGATATGTACATACACAGATGGCGGTAGTATCGCGTACACAAAGTATAAAAGGCAGTGCACTGGTGGAGTTGTCATTTGTACTCGGGTGATTCATATGAAAAGGTTTCCGACATGATTATGGCCTCATGACAGGAATTAACAGACCTTGAACGTAGCATGGTAGCTGGAGATAGAGATGTGTAGCCTCCCCCATTTCGGAAATCGTTAGGGAATTCAAAGTACCGAGATTAAAATTTCAGTCACTGTCTCTCACCACTGACAACGCAGTGGCCGACGGCATTCACTCTGCGAGCGAAACAACGGCATTTGTGTAGAGAGGGCAGTGCTAACAGACAAGCAACACTTCGTGAAATAACCGCAGAAATCAATTTGGGACGTACGTCCAACATATCCTTTAAGATAGTGTGGCGAAATTTGCCGTTAATGGGCTATGGCAGCAGCCGACCGAAGCGAGTACCTTTGCTAACTGCTCTACAACGCCTGGAGCGCGTCTCCTGGGCTCGTGACCATATCGGTTAGACTCTAGACGACTGGAAAACAATGGACTGGTCAGATGAGCCGCAATTTTAGTCGGTAAGAGCTGATGGCAGGGTTTGAGTGTAGCGCAGACTACACGAAGCCATGGACACAAGTTGTTCAAATGGTTCTGAGCACTATGCGACTTAACATCTGAGGTCATCAGTCGCCTAGAACTTCGAACTAATTAAACCTAACTAACCTAAGGACACCACACACATCAATGCCCGAGGCAGGATTCGAACCTGCGACCGTAGCGGTCGCTCGGCTCCAGACCGTAGAGCCCAGAACAGCACGGCCACTCCGGCCGGCGGCCACAAGTTGGCAGCAAGACACTGTGCAAGCTGGAGGTGGCTTCATAATTGTATTGGCTGTGTTTACATGGACTTGACTTGGTCCGCTGATCCAAATGAACCGATCATTGATAGGAAATGGTTGTGTTCGGCTACTTGGAGACCATTTGTATGGACTTATTGTTCCCAAACAACGATGGAATTGCCACAGGGATACAGTTGTTGGCTACTGGTTTGAAGAAAATTCTGGACCATTCGAGCGAATGATTTGGCATGAGTCCTACAGAATATTTATGGGACGTAATTGAGATGTTAGATCGTGCACAAAATCCTGCACCGACAACACTTACGCAATTATGGACGGCTTTAGAGGTAGTATGGCTCAGTTTCTCTGTAGAGGACTCCCGACGACTTGTTGAGTCCACACTGCGTCGAGTTGCAGCACCAACACTGTTCCAGGAAACAACAATCTAAGACATTGTACTTTATTTAGCTAAACATGGTCGCGGTTGCGTATAAGTTGTTACTTTTTATTTGTAAATGATCAGGAAACAGGGATCTAATAGTATAATTTATTTAGTAAACACAGTCGTGGCCTTATGTAAGTTGTTACTTTTTGTTTATAGATAACAGTTTTCGATCTACTACAGAGACTCTTCAGTTCTACATGCTCTGGCGATAGCAGGAATCGGAGCAGGAGGTATGCCATGATTTTTGTCACCTCAGCATATATACATATAGTGATCTATTAGTCTTCTGACTGGCTCAGTGCGTCCCGCCACCTGTTCCTCTCCTGTGTCAACCTCTTCATCTCATAGTAGCACTTGCACCCTATGTCCTCAACTATTTTTCGGGTTTATTGCAATCTGCGTATTCCTCTAGAATTTTACCCTCTTCAGCTCTCTCTTGCGCCATGGAAGTTATTCCATCAACACGTACCCTATCATCCTGTCCCTTCTTCTTGTCACTGTTTACGTATGTTCCTTTCTTCACGGAGTCCGCAGAGAAATTCGTAACTCATCTCATCAATGTTTGTAATTTTCGACAGCATACTGTAGCACGACATCTCAAACGTTTCGATACTCTTTGCTTCTCTCCCGGAAAGGACGGGATTAGAGAATCACTCCTGAAGAATCAGAGCCCAGTGGCCTGAATCACCTCACACAATTTTACTTTAAAATCACTTTACTGATTTCATATTATTCTCCAGCTTTTGCTAGTCTTTTCATCTCTTATCTACAACAAGTTTCGACACTCCATTAACTGCCTACCTCAAAAATTTCCCTCTCTATTGCTCCTTCCAGCGTATACCGTAGCATATGTCGCTATCCTTTCCTCTACTAAGGTTCTAGCATATGCTTCTTTCATCACCTAATTTTCATTGCTTCTTCATGTCGTACATTGCCTGTTCAGTTAATTTTTAACATTCTTGGATAACAACACATTTCTAATGCGACCCTTTTCTTCTTCGTATTTCCCATGGTCCACGCTTATTTTCTAGACAGTGTTGTTCTCCAGACACACACATTCAGCAACTTGTGCTTAAGTATCATGTTAGTATTCTATACGTACTCTTTTAAAGAAGTAAGCTTTCTTCACGTCCGTCACTCTGGTTCTGTCATACCTTTTACTTCGGCCGTCGTGTATAGTCTTGTGCTATACGCAGTTATGGCATTAAGCTTATCATTATTTTCCATTCTATTAAAGTTCTCCACTAATGTCCTTGCTTCTTGTATTGTTAAGCCTCTCCTCTATGCGTCTTGTAGGGCATCATTATAAGTAGCCAGTACGGCTATTTTATAAAAATATGAAACATTTCCAAACACACACTCTCTGAGTAGTCTGTGTTATACGAACAGTACTGATTACGGTGCTAGGGACTGTTCCGATACCTATTGAAATGGGTCGCCAATCAACATTCAGTGAGCTATGTTCATTGCATCTGACAAAAAAAAAAAAAAAAAGAATACATTAAGGACATGATCAGGTAAAATTCAAATGTTCAAATGTGTGTGAAATCTTATGGGACTTAACTGCTAAGGTCTTCAGTCCCTAAGCTTACACACTAATTAACCTAAATTATCCTAAGGACAAACACACGCACCCATGCCCGAGGGAGGACTCGAATTTCCGCCGGGACTGGTACATTTAGCCAGTGGCTGTATCCATCCGTGTCTATTATAAACTTATGCTACAAGTAACAAATTATTTTGCAGCGCTTGTCATACGCTTTTATCTTCAACGTAGCAGAATTCCTTCAAGTCTTCAACTGGTACCCAATTTCGACGTTCAGTAATATAATTTCAGCTAAAAGTCTTTACTTTCGTAATTCTGTGCCCATTTCATTCATCAGGTTCTGTAATTCTTCATAGCTTCCACTAAATCAGCATTCTATGTACCGACTTGACAGAAAATCCTAGGAAGTTCTGGTCTTACGTTAAATCAGTAAGTGGCTCGAAACAGCATATCCAGACACTCCGGGATGATGATGGCATTGAAACAGAGGATGACACGCGTAAAGCTGAAATACTAAACACCTTTTTCCAAAGCTGTTTCACAGCACTGCAGTTCCTTCTCTAAATCCTCGCACAAACGAAAAAATGGCTGACATCGAAATAAGTGTCCAAGGAATAGAAAAGCAACTGGAATCACCCAACAGAGGAAAGTCCACTGGACCTGATGGGATACCAATTCGATTCTACACAGAGTAAGCGAAAGAACTTGTCCCCCTTCTAACAGCCGTGTACCTCAAGTCTCTAGAGGAACGGAAGGTTCCAAATGATTGGAAAAGAGCACAGGTAGTCCCAGTCTTCAAGAAGAGTCGTCGAGCAGATGCGCAAAACTATAGACCTATATCTCTGACGTCGATCTGTTGTAGAATTTTAGAACATGTTTTTTGCTCGAGTATCATGTCGTTTTTGGAAACCCAGAATCTACTATGTAGGAATCAACATGGATTCCGGAAACAGCGATCGTGTGAGACCCAACTCGCTTTATTTGTTCATGAGACCCAGAAAATATTAGATACAGGCTCCCAGGTAGATGCTATTTTTCTTGACTTCCGGAAGGCGTTCTATACAGTTCCGCACTGTCGCCTGATAAGTAAAGTAAGAGCCTACGGAATATCAGACCAACTGTGTGGCTGGATTGAAGAGTTTTTAGCAAACAGAACACAGCATGTTGTTATCAATGGAGAGACGTCTACAGACGTTAAAGTAACCTCTGGCGTGCCACAGGGGAGTGTTATGGGACCATTGCTTTCCACAATACATATAAATGACCTAGTAGATAGTGTCGGAAGTTCCATGCGGCTTTTCGCGGATGATGCTGTAGTATACAGAGAAGTTGCAGCATTAGAAAATTGTAGCGAAATGCAGGAAGATCTGCAGCGGATAGGCACTTGGTGCAGGGAGTGGCAACTGACCCTTAACATAGACAAATGTAATGTATTGCGAATACCTAGAAAGAAGGATCCTTTATTGTATGATTATATGATACCGGAACAAACACTGGTAGCAGTTACTTCTGTAAAATATCTGGGAGTATGCGTGCGGAACGATTTGAAGTGGAATGATCATATAAAATTAATTGTTGGTAAGGCGAGTACCAGGTTGAGATTCATTGAGAGAGTCCTTAGAAAATGTAGTCCATCAACGAAGGAGGTGGCTTACAAAACACTCGTTCGACCTATACTTGAGTATTGCTCATCAGTGTGGGATCCGTACCAGATCGGGTTGACGGGGGAGATAGAGAAGATCCAAAGAAGAGCGGCGCGTTTCG
This sequence comes from Schistocerca serialis cubense, assembly GCF_023864345.2. Taxonomy (NCBI): domain Eukaryota; kingdom Metazoa; phylum Arthropoda; class Insecta; order Orthoptera; family Acrididae; genus Schistocerca; species Schistocerca serialis. The sequence goes on along the minus strand of NC_064643.1, from coordinate 504,549,388 downwards.
TCACAGGGTTATTTGGTAACTGTGATAGCGTTACGGAGATGTTTAATAAACTCAAATGGCAGACTCTGCAAGAGAGGCGCTCTGCATCGCGGTGTAGCTTGCTCGCCAGGTTTCGAGAGGGTGCGTTTCTGGATGAGGTATCGAATATATTGCTTCCCCCTACTTATACTTCCCGAGGAGATCACGAATGTAAAATTAGAGAGATTAGAGCGCGCACGGAGGCTTTTAGACAGTCGTTCTTCCCACCAACCATACGCGACTGGAACAGGAAAGGGAGGTAATGACAGTGGCACGTAAAGTGCCCTCCGCCACACACCGTTGGGTGGCTTGCGGAGTATAAATGTAGATGTAGATGTAGATGTAGATTGTCATCAGCACTTCTTATCACTGATACTTCACCCATAATTTTTATCGTTCTCCTGAGCTTTTTTGGTTCCGTCATTGCTTCTTTTGCTTCTTCGACGTACAGGGTGTGCAGTAGAGAAGAAAAATTGCAGTGTCGAGTAGCACGCTTTTCATACAATCCCACCCCTCTTGGACTTACGTTCTTGAACGCATTGTATGTTACCCGCCTTATATATGACTTTGAACATCATCAATCATTCTACACCTTCGAAAGCTTTTTCAATAAATCTCATGAAAATTTGTCTGTTTTCTTAAGAAAGTATCTCCATTATCAAGCGCAACGTCAACAGTGCTTCTCTGGTGCCTTTACTTTTCCTAAAACCAAACCTATAATCCTCTAACAGATCCCCTACTTCCTGCTCCATTCTTCTGTATGTAATTCTTGGCACGAAGTTGGATATATGAGCTTTTAAGCTGGTGGTGCGATATTTCGCATTTATCTACTTCCTCCGTCTTTGAAGTTGTCTGAATGATATTACTCCGAGGGTCCAGTCCCTGAGATTCTACTCAGCAACTTGAACAGTCATGTGGTTGCCACCACCCACAATGATTTTAGAAATTCCAGACGCTGTTGCCATGTCTCATAGCAAGTCCTGGAAACATGTTTAAAATTCTGACTGCAGTATCGGTTCCCATGTCTTCCAGATTAATACCCAATTCTTCTGTTATCACGTTAGCAGACAGCTCCTCAACCTCGCTCACTAACGTTCTCAACCTCACCGCTTTCTCCTCTGCAATTACCAATGTAATTCCTTTTGTATTTTCAGTGCTGACACTGCGGGAAATTGTATGTTGTATGACGATCATTTCGGCTTTAGAAATGCGGAGACACCAGAGAGGCATTTCTGGTGCTGTACGTGACAGTGAAATCAAGACACGCGAATAGGACTCGTCCAAACAAAAAGTGTTTGTCAATATAAAATCCAGCAAGATGTTCGAACTTCTCAGAAAAATAGGCGTTAGCTTTAGGTAAAAAACGTACACTATGCAATACATAGCAGAAAAATTCCAGAAATAGTAATAATGGAACACCAAGAACTAATTGATCAGGCGAGAAAGGGAATACTTAAACTGGAATATATGGAATAAACAATGAAGGAAATAAAAGAAAATCAAAATGTAAGACTACATTTCGGTTGAGATGTCATGACAAGATTCGCTGATGACGTTGCAACCCCCAGTCAGAGTGTGTAGGAACTGCAGGACCTGTTGACTGTTATGAACCGTGTAAAGGCTATACGATATGGTTTGAAAGTAAACCGAATAAAGACGATAGTAATGAGGAGTAGCAGAAATGAGATCAGCGATAAGCTTATCACCATTAGAGACCACGAATTACATGAAGTGAAGGAATTCTGCTACCCTGGAAGTAAAATAGCACATGACTGTCAAAGCAGGAGGGGGGGGGGGGGGGGGGGACATAAAAAGCAGGTTAGCACAAGCAAAGAAGAATTCCTGGCCATAAGAATTCTACTAATGTCAAACATCGGCCTTAACTTCAGGAGCGAATTTCTAAAAATGTGCGTTTGGAGAACAGCACTGGATTGTGGCGTATCGTGAACTGTCGGAAAACCGGAAAAGAAGAGAACTGAGGCATTTGATATGTGGTGATATGGGAGTATGTCAAAAATTAGAAATTACTTGTAGCGTTACGGCAAAAAATCAGAGAGAAGGGGAACACGTGGATAATACTGACGAGAAGGAACAGGGGGATGGGGCATGTAATTGAGGGAGTTGAAGAGGGAAAAAACTGCTGGGGAAGACAGAGATTAGACTATAACCGACAAATAATTGATCTCGATTCGTGCAAGTATTGCTCTGAGATGAAGGAACTGGAATAGGAGAGAAATTCTTGGTGAGCCTATTCATCTAGTCTCAGGACTGATCACACACACACACACACACACACACACACACACACACACACACACTATAGAAAGGTGTTGATATTCCGCCCACTGACGGTGTAGCTCTATGTTTGAGCTTGTCAAACTTGCTTTGACAATATGCGTTACAACTAGACAACTGACGACTGCGAGACATAGTTCTATGAAATAGCACACATGAGGTAGATCAGGTACATCTGAAGATGAGGCTAGCAGACTCGCAAACGACGACGTTACAACAAAAAAAGTGGAGAATATTTAATTGCAGTCCGAAACGAAATTATTCTCATCCTCAACTTACCATACTACTTCGTTTCCACGACTCTGTCAAATACGGAAAGTTTAATTATTGCTCCACATCTTTCTTCTAATAACCATTTTTGTATTTTCTTCATTCTTCGACCAGCTGAAGTATTTCTTCTGTTGCGAAAGATTAATTCACGGTTTCTTTCATTGCGCCTTTATTTGTCCATCAAATATCTATGATGCTGGGATGTTCATTTCTATGTAAATGAATTGCCTGCTGTAGTACTCACTCTCGCGGCAACTAGGATGTAAAACAACCAGTTACGGTGTCGAAGGTTTTGCAGGAGACCACGACACCAATGTCGTTCATAACAAAGCTCACAAAACTTTTTTAGGTTCTTCTTGCCAGCTGTTGTGTACACCTAAAGGCAGTAAGATACTCAACTTTCTTTCTTCATCTCTTCATTTCAGACCATTGTTTTCTTGAACACATTCTCTGCGTGTATTTGCCAAACAGAATTGCACATTACAGAACGACATTTTCACTCTGCAGCGGGGTGTGTGCTGATATGAAACTTCCTGGCAGATTAAAACTGTGTGCCGGACCGAGACTCGAACTCGGGACCGATTCTCGGTCCGGCACACAGTTTTAATCTTCCAGGAAGTTTCAGAATTGCATTATATTTGCCAGGACGTCCTCTATACGAACTGTTCGCGCATCTCGCGTGGATGGTTGATAGGAAGCAACGCAAGGTTTAGACCTTTTTTTTATTTTTATTTTTTTATTTTTTTCAGTTCTAGCCTTTCACTAGATTTCTGTGGAGCTATAACGTGTGACACCGAAGAATAGGAGATGGTAATTCCATTTCGATTTATGAGGTTTGCCTGAGATTGCTTTTGAAGTACCGGGAAAGAAAATGAGAATAATTTATTTTGTACGAGTAGCTGGCGACATGTTTGACGACACATGAAGAGGTGGTTGGTTGTAGCACCGGTGGAAGTGTTGTAAGATTCGTTTACGCGTTGAAGTCTGCAAGATCTATCGAAATTACATCGCTGACGTCGTACTCGAGTTCTACCACGAATGAAACGTGACGGGCACGGCGCAGGGAGCTCAGGGAGCACAGGTCTGGACGCCTCCTTGGCGGAAGCCCGCGGTGGTGTAAGCTACGCTGTTCCCTCTGGAGCTGTTAATTATGGGGCCGGCATGGCGCCGCCAGGTGGGAGAAAACTTCCCAACACGGGTTCCCACTCACGCGCGCGCTCGAAATGCGACGAGCCCGCTAATCGCTGAAGTTACTCGCCGTCTAACGGGCAGCTTGGCGCAGGAAAACAGCGGCCCAGGCCTCGTCCGTTCTGCTAGGGTGCGCGGAGCGAGGCGCTCCCTTCCGCACGGCGGTGTCGCCAGAGCATCTGGTAGGCCTCACCTGCTTGCAGTTGGAGAAGAGATAGCGGAACTTCAGCAAGAATGGACTGGATTTCTGTACAACAGAGGTACTGAAAACAATATCACAATTTAATTTTCAGTGTAACCCGCAAACGGTTTACTTCACATAACACAGTTCGACTACCGTTGTTCGACTGAGGATGCTCTTTATAAGTTCATTCAGCAAATATTACAAACATTAAGTAATAAAATATTGCCAGTTGATATTTTTTGTGATCTTTACAAGGCGCCAAGAGACGCACCTGACAGCGGTGAGATACCAATCTGAATACGACCCAACTACCAGAGTGATGGTCTGTGGCGCCATGTCTTTTCACAGCAGGACCCCTTCGATTGTCATCTCCGGCTCTTTTACGGCACAGTGGTATGTCGATAATATTCAACTCCTCGTTTTGTCGCCCTTCAAGACAAGCCCTCATGGACTTACATTTCGGAGAGATGATGGATACTGCCCGCCCGCACACGTCGAGTGTTTGGTTCAAATGGTTCTGAGCATAATGGGACTTAACTTCTGAGGTTATCAGTTCCCTAGAACTTAGAACTACTTAAACCTAAGTAACGTAAGGACATCACACACATCCATGCAGGATTCGAACCTGCGACCGTAGCAGTTGCGCGGTTCCAGACTGAAGCGCCTCGACCAGCTCGGTCACACCGGCCTGCGTCGAGTGTTTCTACTGCTTGCCAAACCCTGTCTTGGTTCTCAAGGTTGCCGGATCCCTTCCCAACTAACAACGTTTGTATCATTTTGGGCAGTGGCCTCGTGGTTTTGACGCGTCAATTGGACAGAATTTGACACGATATCACTCAGGAGGACGTCCAACAACTCCATCTATTAATACCAAGCCGAATAACTGCTTGCATGTGGGACAGAGGTGAACCATAGCATTACTGACTTTCTTAATTTGTGAAGCTCTTTCTCTTGAAACAAGTCGTCCAATTTTTCTAAAAATTTTAGTCGTTTGTTCATCTGTAGATATACTTCTCATCTACCGATTCCCGTCCTTCTTTTTGCATACATTACGTCTGCCATTTCTCCAAAAGACCACTTCCTCCATTCTTCCCTACGCACGTAAACTCCGTCCACAGGCCCTGGCGGACCCAGCGGTACCGACCGGCCGCCTCATCCCTCAGCCCACAGCCGTCACCGGATGCGGATACGGAGGAGGGGCATGTTCAAAAAATGGCTCTGAGCACTATGGGACTTAACTGCTGTGGTCATCAGTCTCCTAGAACTTAGAACAAACCTAACTAACCTAAGGACATCACACACATGCATGCCCGAGGCAGGATTCGAACCTGCGACCGTCGCGGTCACGCGGCTCCAGACTGTAGCGCCTAGAACCGCTCGGCCACTCCAGCCGGCGGAGGGGCATGTTGTCAGCACACCGCTCACCCGGCCGTATGTCTGTTTCCGACACCGGGGCGCTACTTCTCAATCAAGTAGCTCTTCAGTCTGCCTCACAAGGGCTGAGTGCACCCCGCTTGCCAACAGCGCTCGGCAGACGGGATGGTCACCCAACGAAGTGCTTGCCCAGCCCGACAGCGCTTGACTACGGTGACCTGACGGGAACCGGTGTTACCACTGCGGCAAGGCCGTTGGCACTCTTCCCTACATACCGCAGTTTAAACCTTGACTCATAACACTTCTTCTTTCCCCATTACCTAAACCGTTCCTGCGCTAACCTACATCCATGTCTCTTACGATCTCTTTCGCTCTCAACTGTCTTCCTTCTCCATTTACAGAACATAAATAATAATTCTAACATAACTGGAACAGCAGTCTGTCAAATAAATAAAAATTATACTGCGCACATTACAAACTTTAACGTTTCTTATCTTAGAGTATAATCACTGTATTTTTTCCTACTTATATCAATGAGCACGTGTATTAATTATCAGAAATAAAGGCCTGGATTGTCATATATTACACCACAATTAAAACGGACCTCTGTAGGAGGTGTGTTCCACTGTACCGCTAATCTACTGTTCGTTTAACGACAATATGCGTAATCCGTGTAATGAAAGTGTGCTTCAGATAGTAACAAACTACACTAACTTACGATGCTAAACCGTATGCTAACCTGACCTACTCCGGGCTATTTATGCCATCTTATTAATAATACCTACGCAGGGAGAGGTATTTCTTGTCGGTCAAAGATGACAGTCTTATGAAAAACCCACATTTCATCTAAATGCTTCTCTCTGTACCGCCACGTTTTCCTGTTTGCATCTCTACGTTATCCGCTGTACACCATCGTAGCACAAACGCTTAATGTCTAGAAATCTAATCATAGCTACATTCTATCAGGACAGCAATCATGGAATGTTAATGACAAATAGGCAGTGAGAATGTTCAACCATAGATTTCATAGGAGAAGGCAGAAAGTAAACGCACAAGCAGGTAACTTCCATCTGGCGATGGCTGCCTACGGTCTAAGTGTGGAAAAGCAGGCAACTTTCAATAGAACAACACGATTCGCAGCACCTGAAATAAACGTCTGTGTCAGTCGTCAAAAACTGGTGAAAAAATGGAAGTAACAATTTGGTTGAAGACACGGAATCACTCACGCTGGAAAACCTGACAGAGAATGTCCGAAGTTACTTTCACAACTGACGAATTCACCTCGTATAGAACGAGGTCTTGAATTTTGTCTACTAAGAACTCTTGAGTACTGTTCGGAACCTAGTGCGGTTCTTCCGTAAGATTTTCTTAAACTTTGGTCTATTATTAGTTACTACAAAAACGTGATCTGAGCCTACAACTGTTCGTCAGTACGTCTTATAATCTCGTATCTGATTTCCAGGTCTCTGTCTGACCATGATGTAATCCATCAGGAAGACTCCCGAGGCTCCGGGAGTTTTCCAAGTGTACTTCGTCCTCATGTGCTTCATGAATCGAGTATTTGATATTTAGTCCGGAACTCAGTATTTCTCCACTCTCATTCCTACTGCCAAGCCCGTATTCTCCCGTGACCGTTTTTCTGCTCCTTTTCCTGCAACTGCATTCCGATCTTCCAGGATTATTAGATTTTCATCTCCCTTTATGTATTGAAGTATCTGTTCAATAACCTCATATACTTCCTCTAACCCTTCATCCTCTGCTTGTGACGTCGTTATGTATACCTGAACTTATATGAATTCGTCGCGTCTGTTATTTTTGACATGACCGTAAGAACAGACACCGCGCGTTCATGTCACTGATTCGTCTGGATGGGCAATGTATCCACCCCCTTCAGTGAAGATGGACAAGTACGTCCCATTTCCTGCGGTATCTCAGAGAAGCGAGCATAGAGGAAATAGGCAGCGACTGTGGATAGGAGGCGTTCGGGGAGAATGTGGGAAGGGCTGTCAGGCGTGCCGAGGTAGTCGACGCAGTTGTGATAACGATGTGTCCCGGATGGCTCAGTAGTTGCCACACCTGCCTAGTAAGCAGGAAATGACGGGCTCAAATTCCGGTCCGGTATACATTTTCCCCTGTCGCCGCTGATTCCGCGTAATTTCCCAGTGTAGCTGACAACAGTAATTCCTTTCCTTCCCATTCTCCCCTACCTCCCCACTCCCACCTTCCATTTACGTTCAGTATACCTGATCTATTGTTGTCGACGGTTGTTGGCTTTCAAATCTGACGGAAACAACGGTATCACTGAACTGAGCTGTTCAGTAACTCAGTCCCTGCACTACTTTCCTATTCATTGTGAATTCGGTTCCTACTACACCATTTTTTGCTTCTGTTGATATTACCTTGTAATCGTCTGACGAGAAATCCTTGTCTTTTTTTCCATTTCGCTTACTGACGCCCTCTATATCTAGTACGAGCCATAGCGTTTCGCTTTTCAGATTTTCTACTTTCCCTATTCACGTTGGTGCGTAGAATATATGAGTCTGGCGATATACCATCTGACTTTCGGAAAAGCATCATCCACACAATTCCGAAGACGGCAAGAGCTGACAAGTGCGAGAATTATCGCACAATCAGCTTAACAGCTCATACATCGAAGCTGCTTACAAGAATAATATACAGAAGAATGGAAAAGAAAATTGAGAATGCGCTAGGTGACGATCAATTTGGCTTTCGGAAAAGTAAAGTGACGAGACAGGCAATTCTGACGTTACGGCTAATAATGGAAGCAAGGCTAAAGAAAAATCAAGACACTTTCATAGGATTTGTCGACCTGGAAAAAGCGTTCGACAATATGAAATGGTGCAAGCTGTTCGAGATTCTGAAAAAAGTAGGGGTAAGCTATAGGGAGAGACGGGTCATATACAATATGTACAACAACCAAGAGGGAATAATAAGAGTGGACGATCAAGAACGAAGTGCTCGAATTAAGATGGGTGTAAGACAAGGCTGTAGCCTTTCGCCCCCATTCTTCAATCTGTACGTCGAGGAAGCAATGATGGAAATAAAAAAAAAACCTCTGAGCACTATGCGACTCAACTTCTGAGGTCATCAGTCGCCTAGAACTTAGAACTAATTAAACCTAACTAACCTAAGGACATCACACACATCCATGCCCGAGGCAAGATTCGAACCTGCGACCGTAGCAGTCACGCGGTTCCAGACTGAAGCGCCTTTAACCGCACGGCCACACCGGCCGGCTGGAAATAAAAGAAAGGTTCAGGAGTGGAATTAAAATACAAGGTGAAAGGATATCAATAATCCGATTCGTTGATGACATTGCTATCCTGAGTGAAAGTGAAGAAGAATTAAATGATCTGCTGAACGGAATGAACAGTCTAATGAGTACACAGTGTGGTTTGAGAGTAAATCGAAGAAAGACGAAGGTAATGAGAAGTAGCAGAAATGAGAACAGCGAGAAACTTAACATCAGGATTGATGGTAACGAAGTCAATGAAGTTATGGAATTCTGCTACCTAGGCAGTAAAATAACCAATGACGGACGGAGCAAGGAGGACATCAAAAGCAGACTCGCTATGGCAAAAAAGGCATTTCTGGCCAAGAGAAGTCTACTAATATCAAATACCGGCCTTAATTTGAGGAAGAAATTTCTGAGGATGTACGTCTGGAGTACAGCACTGTATGGTAGTGAAACATGGACTGTGGGAAAACCGGAACAGAAGAGAATCGAAGCATTTGAGATGTGGTGCTGTAGACGAATGTTAAAAGTCAGGTGCACTGATAAGGTAAGGAATGAGGAGGTTCTACGCAGAATCAGAGAAGAAAGGAATATGTGGAACACTGATAAGGAGAAGGGACAGGATGATAGGACATCTGCTAAGACATGAGGGAATGACTTCCATGGTACTAGAGGGAGCTGTAGAGGGCAAAAATTGTAGAGGAAGACAGAGATTGGAATACGTCAAGCAAATAATTGAGGACGTAGGTTGCAAGTGCTACTCTGAGATGAAGAGGTTAGCACAGGAAAGTAATTCGTGGCGGGCCGCATCAAACCAGTCAGTAGACTGATGAAAAAAAAAAAAAAAAGAAGCAGATACAACACAAAATGTCTATTTAGCGAAACATAATCGTCATTTCTGAAAGGAACTTAGGATGTACGCAAGGGAGCGTGAATGGGGCGTTACTGGTCACGACAAAATATGAATGACTCGGTAACTACGGAAGTATCGTGAGGCCATTCGCGTATGATGTTGCTGTGCATGGAAAACTCGGAGCACCATAAGACTGTAGAAAAAGGAAGAAAAAGTGTACCAGTGAACACGTAAGCTCGGTTTAGTCACGACTCTCTTTAGGTTTGACGTAATTGCACTTAGAATAAAAGACGTAAATAATTCGTGCCTAAGAATACAAATACTGAGGACACAGTGCGCCGAGAGTCGTATGACGCCAGTACGGCGAATCGTTGCGGCAGTATATCTCGGCAGGACAGACAGAGGTTAGTGAGGGTGTGCAATATTGACGGCAGCGGCGTGCGTCAGGCGCTCTTGACGCCACCTCTCGGCATTCTGGGCGCGGGTTGCGGCACCGGAAGGTTAGCTTCGCGGCCACGCGCCTCGGGCTGCGGGCCACTATTTACGTGCTGGCAGCGATCCGCGGGTGGCGCAGTCGTCCCACGGGGGCAGACCCTAACTCAAGACACGGCGACAATGGGATCCGGGAAACATGCGGCCGCCTCTGCCCGCCGCTGCCGGCAAATGTCAAGGTCCACTGCATCCGACGGCCCGGGTCTAGGCCGTCCCGCTCCGTAACAGAGCCGTTCCCCAAAAATGCCGCCAGTCGCGAGCAAAGGCTCTGGTAATGATAAAGGAGGGGGGGAGGGGGTTTGGGGGCAGTTTTCGATTCTCTGTATGAAATATTGGTTATACAGGGTGTTCCAAAAGGTACGGCCAAACTTTCAGGAAACATTCCTCACACACAAATAAAGAAAAGATGTTATGTGGACATGTGTCCGGGCCGGCCGCGGTGGCCGAGCGGTTCTAGGCGCTCAGTCCGGAACCGCGCGACCGCTACGGTCGCAGGTTCGAATCCTGCCTCGGGCATGGATGTGTGTGATGTCCTTAGGTTAGTTAGGTTTAGGTAGTTCTAAGTTCTAGGGGACTGATGACCACAGCAGTTGAGTCCCATAGTGCTCAGAGCCATTTGAACCATGTGTCCGGAAACGCTTAATTTCCATGTTAGAGCTCTTTTCAGTTTCGTCAGTATGTGCTGTACATCCTCGATTCACCGCCAGTTGGCCCAATTGAAGGAAGATAATGTTGACTTCGTTGCTTGTGGTGACATGCGACTCATTGCTCTACAGTACTAGCATCAAGCACATCAGTACGTAGCATCAACAGGTTAGTGTTCATCACGAACTTGGTTTTGCAGTCAGTGTAATGTTTACAAATGCGGAGTCGGCAGATGCCCATTTGATGTATGGATTAGCACGGGGCAATAGCCGTGGCGCGGTAAGTTTGTATCGAGACAGATTTCCAGAACGAAAGTGTCCCGACCGGGAGACGTTCGAAGCAATTGATCGGCGTCTTAGGGAGCACGGAACATTCCAGCCTATGACTCGCGACTGGGGAAGACCTAGAACGACGACGACACCTGCAATGGACGAGGCAATTCTTCGTGCAGTTGACGATAACCCTAATGTCAGCGTCAGAGAAGTTGGTGCTGTACAAGGTATCGTTGACCACGCCACTGTATGGAGAGTGCTACGGGAGAACCAGTTCTTTCCGTACCATGTACAGCGTGTGCAGGCACTATCAGCAACTGATTGGTCTCTACGGGTACACTTCTGCGAATGGTTCATCCAACAATGTGTCAATCCTCATTTCAGTGCAAATATTCTCTTTACGGATGAGGCTTCATTCCAACGTGATCAAATTGTAAATTTTCACAATCAACATGTGTGGGCTGACGAGAATCCGCACGCAATTGTGCAATCACGTCATCAACACGGATTCTTTGTGAACGTTTGGGCAGGAGTTGTTGGTGATGTCTTGATTGGGCCCCATATTCTTCCACCTACGCTCAATGGAGCACGTTATCATGATTTCATACGGGATACTCTACCTGCGCTGCTAGAACATGTGCCTTTAAGAGTACGACATAACATGTGGTTCATGCACGATGGAGCTCCTGCACATTTCAGTCGAAGTGTTCGTACGCTTCTCAGCAACAGATTCGGTGACCGATGGACTGGTAGAGACGGACCAATTCCATGGCCTCCACGCTCTCCTGACCTCAACCCTCTTGACTTTCATTTATGAGGGCATTTGAAAGCTCTTGTCTACGCAATCCGGTACCAAATGTAGAGACTCCTCGTGCTCGTATTGTGGACGGCTGTGATACAATACGCCCTTCTCCAGGGCTGCATCAGCGCATCAGGGATTCCATGCGACGGAGGGTGGATGCATGTATCCTCGCTAACGGAGGACGTCTTGAACATTTCCTGTAACCAAGTGTTTGAAGTCACGCTGGTACGTTCTGTTGCTGTGTGTTTCCATTCCATGATTAATGTGATTTGAAGAGAAGTAATAAAATGTGCTCTAACATGGAAAGTAAGCGTTTCCGGACACATGTCCACATAACATATTTTGTTTATTTGTGTGTGAGGAATGTTTCCTGAAAGTTTGGCCGTACCTTTCAGGAACATCCTGTATACCTGCAAGAAGTACGATCTGTCACGAAGACTTTGTTTTCTGCAGAACATTAAGAAGAAAGTAACTTGATCATGATGAGTCAGTGCCAAGTAACATAGCTCGATGAAACTTTGACCACACGTAGGAAGAACTGTTTCAGTTTAATACAGAAGGTAACAGAAGGAAATATGCAATGAGACGAACAGAAATATAACTTTTATTCAAAGATAATAATTTCACTGAATTCACCACGAATTGTGATGGTCCACAATAATAAAAAATGTGAAACATGATTCTTAATAGGATGTGTGACCACCACGGGTGGCACTGCATGCTCTGCAACGAGCTCCCAGGCTTTCCACAGGGTTGGTAAGGAGTTCTTGGGGTAGGGCGTTCCATTCCACCACCAGCATGTTTGACGACTGCTGAAAAGCCTTCGAGGAATTTGGACGTGCTACAATATATCTCCCCAAAACCTCATGGAATTTAAATCGGATGGATGGGAATGCCGGTCCTTTCGCTGAATATCCCCTTGTTTCATGAGTTCCTCCACCTGCGCTGTTCGATGCAGTCACATATTGTCATCCACAAAAATGAAGTCAGGACCCTGAAACGACGCACGGGGCGAAGGAATACAGTGACACACTAGGGATGACTGCTGAGTATAACGTTTCCAGAGATTTGGAGGTTCGTTAGTTGGTTGGTTTAGGGGAGCGGCCTTGGTTTGGGGGAGGGGACCGAACAGCGAGGTTATAGGCCCCATCGGGTTAAGGAAGGGTGGGGAAGGAGTTGACCGTGCCCTTTCAAAGGAACCATCCCATCATTTGCTTGAAGCGATTTAAGGAAATCATGGAAAACCCAAATCAGGACTGCCGGACACGGGTTTGAACTGTCGCCCTCTGGTTGCGAGTAAAGTGTGCTAATCACTGCGCCACCTCACTCGGTATGAGTACAGAATGGACTTTCGCGCCATGAATTTTTACAATTATAAAAAGGTTTGAAGCGCCGAAGAATGCCATTCTTCTTTGCTGCGTGTTTTTGGCGAAGCTTCCCCTTCTAGGGCCACAGCTGGAAATTGGATTCGCGAGTTTTCGAGGGGTGGCAGTCAATTGAGGATGAACCTCGTCCCGGTCGGCCAGCAACAGCTGTGACTCCTGACGCTGTGAGGAAAATGATCAAAGAAGATCCACATCTTACATTTTGCGACATTGAAGGGGCCCTAAATATTGGATCAACAGCAGCACAGACCATCGTTCATAGTCACTTAGGCCTTACTAATAGATGTGCCCGTTGGGTGCCACATTCCCTGTCAGAAACCCAAAAGGAGGCGAGAGTGGACTGGTGTCGTTTCATACTCGAAAAGACCCAAGACACCTACAATATCGTCACAGGTGATGAAACGTGAGTCTACCATTATGACCCTGATACGAAGAGACAGTCTTCTGTGTGGTGCTTCCGAGGGGAGGAACCGCCCACAAAAGTTCGACGAAGTCGGAGCTCTGGAGAAAAGGTGGTGGCAACTTTTTTCACAAAGATCGGGCATCTCACCTCCGTGACCTTGGACACACGCCGTACAGTCAATGCTGAATGGTACGTGAACGATTGTCTTCCAAAAGTCATCGCCTCATGGAAGTCACAGCATCCAAAGTCCAAGAGTGGGCACCTTCTGCTGCATCACGACAATGCATCACAGGGCTGCCAGAACGATAGACTTTCTGGGGAAGGAAAAAGTGCGAGTGTTACCCCATCCCCCCTATTCACCTGACTTGGCCATCTGTGACTTCTTTCTGTTCCCTAAGACTAAGGAAAAAATTCGAGGGCAGCGATTTTCATCAGATGAATAGACCATTGCAGCGTACGAGAGTGCACTAAGTGACATCCGAAAAGAAGCTTGGACTGACACATTTCCTAAGTGGTTTCAGAGAATGGAAAAATGTATACATGCTAATGGAGAGTATTTTGAAAATTTGTAAACGTTTTTTTGCAGATAAATTTTTTTCACACATTCTGCTAAAAACTTTCGACATAGCCCTCGTAGAGGTCAATATGTCACTGTAATAATACGTCTCCCACCACCTTATCACCTGGACGATCAACACGATCGTGTTCGTGTTGCCTACCGCAAGCGTAACACTGAGCTTGTCGGGAGGGGCAGTATTGGAGTTTCTGCTGTGAATAACACCCAGGGCAAGACTTAATTCTGTTCGCCTGTTCAGCGAACTGCTTAAACGGTGTGGAGGGCTGATTATACAGCGTGGCTAACTCAAGCCGCCGGAGCGATCGCAGCTAAGGGACTCAACACGACAAACAGCTGGCTGCTCAAATGTATGAGCCGACAAGGCACCAGAATGGTACTGATTTTGTATATGCACTATCTGCTGAAATGATGGACTGGGCTGTTTCAAAATCTGTTCTCTGATTATGACATCAAGTACATTGTACATGCTCGCATCACGCAACATAACGCGTAAATATAAAGCAATGCATGCACATGTGAATTTGCATTTATTTGTCATCTCCTGCATATCTGTTACCAACTTTCGATAAGACTGTTCTGACCGTTTTTTGCAATAAAAGAATTAATACCTAGCTGCTACCACATTCACTTGTTGGTCAAAGTAGTTTGTTATGTTACTACTTGGCGGTAATCAAGTTAACTTGGAGTGGCGTTAGGTTCAAACGGCTCTGAGCACTATGGGACTTAACTTCTGAGGTCATCAGTCCCCTAGACTTTAGAACTACTTAAACCTAACTAACCTAAGAACATCACACACATCCATGCCCGAGGCAGGACTCCAACCTGAGACCGTAGCGGTCGCGCGGTTCCTGACTGTAGCGCCTAGAACCGCTCGGCCACTCTGGCCGGCAGTGGCGTTAGGAAAAAGCTTTTGAATGAGACGGAACACTGCTGTTCCTACCGTTGATAATAGATAAGGAAGTTTCACAGTACCTGGCATACTGTGAGCTAGTAGATACGCCTCGAACTGTTGCAGCCACTAGCGCCATTCCTTGTTCACTAAATTGTCACCGAGCGAGGTGGCGCAGTGGTTAGCACACTGGACTCGCATTCGGGAGGACGACGGTTCAATCCCGTCTCCAGCCATCCTGATTTAGGTTTTCCGTGATTTCTCTAAATCGTTTCAGGCAAATGCCGGGATGGTTCCTTTGAAAGGGCACGGCCGATTTCCTTCCCAATCCTTGCCTAACCCGAGCTTGCGCTCCGTCTCTAATGACCTCGTTGTCGACGGGACGTTAAACACTAACCACCACCACCACTAAATTGTCGAAAAGGTAGTATAGCAGCTGTAGGAGGCGATGCTTGTTCTGTCGGGCGCGCAGCGTTGGCCATTAGCTGCTGCACCGTGCTGAGTAGTGCAGAGATCTGCTGCGTCAGAAAGTGAAACATCTGCATTAGCTGTGTTGCATCTAACGTCTGCAGCTGCGGCGCCAGAGCATGGGGTGGCGCAGGTGGGGTCGGCGTGTTGGAAGACATAAATGCAACAAACAGAAAAAAAATATGGACGAAGAAATATTCTGCAACGCCCACCTGAAAACATTGATTAGCAAAAACGACAAGAAACTGTTAAAGCAATAAGCGCCCCTGAAAAATAAAGACAATAGAGAATTAAGTCGCCAGCAAAAAAACACACAAATTTCCGTGGCGGTAGACACGGAGTTTGGAGGATTCTCGTCTCCAGTTGTAGGATCTTACCCAATCGTCTCGTATTGGGTACCTAAGGGATGCGGCATTCTTGGAATGTTATACAACAATTCAAGCAAATAACGTTAGTAGTTTTATTTCAATAAAGCAGACTGACAACACTTAACTTGTATTTACAGAGGTGTCGGAAACGATGGGCGACATGTAACGAAGTCACAGTTCATGCAGGTTTGTTCCACAGTTTGTGGACCACAACAATCTGATAATGCTCCAGCAGCCCCAGAGTATTACAGTAACAGCGCTGGCCGTCAGCCATGCTATGTGAGTTGCGAAGCAAGGATAGCAGCAAAGAACGATGTAGTAAGTGGGTCGTTGTTACCACACTTGAGTGAGTCTCTTTCTTATAGGCGACGTGACTAGACACTAGGTTTCAGAGAAACAAGTGGACAGTAATGGAGAATAAATGAGGCTGAATTTGAGGACGGCGCCGCCGGACCGCGAGATGACTGGGCACTGCATCTGCCGTCACAGTGTGTCTTTCGTGGGACTTGCTGTCACACCCCGCTGGCATGCTGTCTGTGACTGCTGCCGCTGATGTTCAGGCCGAGGTAGGGACTCAGCGTCACAACGCCAGCTGCCGTCCAGTGCCTGTTCGAGGGCGTTGGTTCAGACCTGCACACGGCCGCCTGTGCCACTCCGGAAGAGCAGCGGGGATACATCCTGGCGTTCCGCCAGGAGGCGTCGGTGTTGCAACTGGCCATGGCCTTGCCTTCCCACTGGACCTAAGTCCTGAGGCCGCTTCGCCGGCCGCTATCTTAACAGTCAATGCCAGCTGAACCGTCCGACTCCCGTGGAGAGGCATGCCAGCCTCATGTAGAACTGAACATACGATAAAGTTATATTGTTAAATTGCCCACAGCGTTTCTACCTGGTCCCCACCACCTACGGCATCACCACACACTCACCACCCCCTGCAGATGAGCTGCTGTAGAGTGGTCCACACAACTGTGCATTGCCCGTTTGGACTTAAGGAAAGACTTTTTATGGTGTTACAATTAAACTCTGAGGGATGCTCAGCGAACGACAGAAAGATACATGTTGGGAATTACTGACAGAGACAAGAAAACAGATGTTGTTAGATGACTGGAGCGCACACATCGTGTAAATAGAAATCTATCCATTGGACATAAAAATAAGAGAACAGGCTGCATGGTACTGGGTCTCTAAAGGAAAGGTAGATAAGACCAGTGACATTTTGGGGGTTCAGGTAGGAGACAAACCTGCTATCAAAAGAAGGGGGGAAGAGTTGTGGCAAACGTCATGGGAAAACGAAGAAACTGGCAGAAGGGTCTTTCAGCTGCTACCTAACATCCAAGAGCGACTTGAGATGACCTATTTTGAGCCAAGTAGGGAACTACTGCACTTTCTCACGTACATGGGCCATACCCGACATACCTATGTCGGTTTGGGAAAAGAGCTACACCAGCGTGCGACTGTGGCACTCGAGACGGTATACCTGAGCACATCATCTATGACTGTTTGTTATATCTATGACTGTTTGTTATATGATGATGTGGCGCATGATCTAAGAGCAAAACTACCCGACAACGACACTTATGCCCTAATACGACTTTCCGATACCTTCAGTATTCTTAACATCCTGTCAAACGAGGTATCACAGAAGATCTTGAGAGACTTTCTAAGAAACCAAGACGGATAATGTCAAACCCGGATTAGACCGAGATGTACTCGCCATACCGCCGAGTGCGGAACAGGCCAGTCTCTCATGACTGGAATCCGCCGCACTACTGGACCAGGCCAGCGGGTGCATCACCTTCCAGTCAATGACAACCGCACTCTACTTTAGATATAGAACTAAATAATCAGTAGTAGTAGTAGTAGACTTAGAACACTAACAATACTAACAAGTAGGGACTGCAGCGACAGTACAGACGTGGCCAGCCCAGTGCCAGGGGCACGCTCACATGGACTTAGCTCAGTGAGCAGGCCTTTAATAGTAGGTTTATACATCAACTGGCACACTTGTAATCGCTGCAAAATGCACTAGTTAAGTAGGATAGCCTAACAGATTAACCTTGCTCATAGTTATACCAGTTATAGAAAAATGAAATGTAATAATGCTGTAAATTGTAGTAGTATAATATGCAGACCCACTAATCATTGAGGTGGTGGGTTATTTTGTATCTTCATATTGTTTGATTGTATTGTGTTAATAAAGAATTAAAAAAAAAATAGAAATCTATGAGACCACTGAATATACATGGTGCCTCTCCCAACCAACGTAGGACTGGATATGTGCCTGCGTAAGTAACTGAAGATGACACTAATGTAGTGCCGAAACTGGTCGTGTAATTAATATGTTTTATAAAATTTAAGGTTGCTGGTATTCCTTATCTCTACAAGTGCGAGCTGTGACTTCATGCGATGCTCTTGGCAGGATAGTTTCTCTGTCGAAGTTACGTGCTTTTCGGCATCCTGGTTAGCTAGCGCCCTCTATTTAGGACGGCCGCGGCTCGCTAAGTTGGACGGTCTCGGTCGGGGGGCAGTGACGGAGACTCGGTCGGCAGCAGTGACAGAGGAAAGACAGCGCAAGGAGCACCGCTAGTAGTCAGTCGGCGCTTGGTGTAGTGCGAGGACACACGGTGTTGACATTCCGGCGCCTGGGTCTGGCGGCGAGCGGAACTGGAGTGCGGAAGCAGTCACCGGTCAGCATAGGCTCTGTTTAAGAGTCGTGTCTATCTCGAATCGTGAGGAGAGCGCGGGAGGTTACCCTGGCGTCCGTGTTAACCGCGAGCTCCTGGACTAACTTCAAACGGTGAACCATTTTGTGGTGGAACTTTTGGATGTCATTGCTTCCTGTAACCACTTTGATTTTCGCTAGTCATTCCTAAACCACTTGGACGTGGGTCCGGTATACATGGTGGCTCTGAGCACTATGCGACTTAACTTCTGAGGTCATCAGCCGCCTAGAACTTAGAACTAATTAAACCTAACTAACCTAAGGACATCACACACATCCATGCCCGAGGCAGGATTCGAACCTGCGACCGTAGTGGTCGCTCGGTTCCGGACTGAAGCGCCTAGAACCGCTCGGCCACCGTGGCCGGCATTATGAATCAAAGTTTATTATCTGTATAAAACTTAAGCTGCAAATTTAAATTGGCTGTGTATTAATATTGGGTTTGTGTGTTCTAGAAGCCGTTATTGGTGTGCGCAGGCGCTCCTGCCTGTTGTCACATGAACTCTGGAGCACGCAATTCAGACGCGCGGCCGATGTGAACGCCAAACGTCGAGAATGTGCGGATTGCTTAGTAGATCTATCAGAACATTAAACTGCCGAATGTTTTCCATATTAGTTAATTCACGTATTTATGGGATCTTTCTAGTTGAGTATTTTTTTAAAAATCTAATAACTTTTACATATTGTTATTTTTCTTATTCACAAGGCCTGATAATTGACTAGTGACCTCTGATCTGTAATTACGTTAAAGTTATTTTCTATCAAGTAATTTTTTATTAATTTAAAGTTGAGGCCATAAGATTGTCTTTCCTTTAGAATTTTTTGAATTATTCTCATTGCTTTTATGCAACTGAATAACAGGATAGATCACCGCAATTTGCAAATACTAATTAATCATTATGTTGTTACCAGTGATCTGTTTTAATTAACGTGGTGAAAATAAATTTTTGTGCCCTCAATTGGCGTCATCAGCCCACTTCAGCCGCCCATGTGCCCTGCTTACCAATCCTATACCTTACCAACAAGGTTATAACCAGGCACATATCCACGTCTACTCCAATAATGGATCAACTAAAAATTAAGGAAACAAATGGATAAGGGAGTAGAATAGATTAGAAGACGTAATTTTTGCCGTTACTTTGTTGAAATCTAAGAAGGAAGGACAAATAGCCAAGCGAATGGGTGCTTGATGGAACTAGGAAGCACTTGGCTGGATTCCATGAGATAAGAAAAGCCCCGAAACGACATCCTAACGGGAAGTGATTGAATGACATTAGAAATGGCGCATATGAAACACTTGTACATATAGCTGCTGACTTTAATCCATGGTTCAAATGGTTCAAATGGCTCTGAGCACTATGGGACTTAACATCTATGGTCATCAGTCCCCTAGAACTTAGAACTACTTAAACCTAACTAACCTAAGGACAGCACACAACACCCAGCCATCACGAGGCAGAGAAAATCCCTGACCCCGCCGGGAATCGAACCCGGGAAACCGGGCGTGGGAATTTAATCCATGAAAGTCATTTATTAGGTCTTTGTTCAGCAGTGGATATCAAATGGCTGGTGATGTTGATGGGCCTGTTGGTAAGAAAATAATAGTGGAAGTTACACACAGTGCTTTGTGACTATGTGACAAAGCGGCTTATTAACGGAAGATGCACTCGTATTTCTGCAGCATCCTCCGAGTTTCTGGCACTGTGTTAATTTCTGGTATTTGGTAGCTGGCTAGACAGAGCAGTGGGTGGCTCTCAGAAAAGGCACTGCTGCACTTGAGAGCAGTAGAAGCGCAGCTGTGTAGCTGTCTACACGACAAGCCGGGAGACATAAAAACGCCAGTGGCGTCACTAATGGTGGACAGCACCTGCGGTTTCCAGGCGACGCCCTATGGCCTTCTGCAGGGGACCTTGGGGTTCACTGCACGTTCCTCATCACTTATTCCTAGGAGCTGTCATTCACTCCCGGCGCCTCCAAACAGCTGAAAACTGTTAGAAGGGTAGTACGCTGCATCAGAGAATCGAATTTAGTGGACAGTATCCTGTGACTTTCACTATCAAGCATAATGTAAGAAAGTGCGTCTCTGAAAAATGGAAACAATACTAAACAAATATCACAACATTTCTGTAGGATACGGGAAAAAGCGTTAGACAGCGTAAAGTAGCGTGAGGTGTTTGAAATCCGCAGGAAAACATTTATAAGCTATAGATAAACTAAAATTTGAGAGAAGGTAATAAAGGAAGAGGAGTAATGTTGCTACTATGAAAGTAAAAAAAAAAAAAAATGCGTGAAGGATATAGCCTAACAAGCAGACTAGTACAGACCGCACTCCCTCCACACGGATTGTAACCTAGTGTAACCTCCCAACAGTTAAAATTATAATTACCTCCCAACAGTAAAAAATAATTCTATCATTCACTTTCAGTGTACTTCCCAACAGTAAAAATTCCGTATCCTACCAATAAATAAATGACTAACCTCTCAATGAAATTGTGTCTCACTTACAATCTTTCTATAATTGACTGTGAATCCAAACTGGTAAATTTTGGACGTCACAGTGCTGGGTCATGGCCCCGGAAATTCATTCTGAATAAATTGAAAATTCTTACCTCAATAAAGTCGCCGGGTAACGCGTATATATCTGCTCCTATAAGAAATTTTTCTGGCACAGCCCAGTGCAATGGTGGCCAATACATTTGTCATTATAAAAAGAAACAACTGATTTTTCTTTACAGTAATCCGGATGACCATGGAATGGAGAAATTAGTAAATTATTTAAATTGAGATTGTCAAAAGTTACTTTTTATAAGAAAGATTATTACTAAGAGATTTTTTTTAAAACATTTACATGTGGCATGATATAACAATAGTACATATGCGCGAGGCTGCTTTTACCTTATACTACATCGCTCAGGCACCGCCATCGCTCCCCACGACCAGCCCAGCCAACTCGATACACCAGACTGCTAGCTACTACTTACTCCTACTGACACACAGTTCCTACTGCTCTCTGGTCTGACATTCTCTTACGTATCGCAGGCAAGGCATGAGCAATCCCTCGATATTACATCTGCTCGAGTGCGCTAGCGATAAATTCCTTAGTCATGGACTTCTTACAGAATGTATACTAATCTCAAAACTAAATAAAGATTTGAGAATGAAAATTTGGTGACCACATCACCTGAAAAAAGCCTGAGGCTATATTTTAACCATAACTGAACGCATACAAATGATTTTTCCGCAGAAACAGAGAAGTGTGAAGCTATTACATCGTTCTATCATACACCCGAGATTAGCCCGTGAACGATTACATCTTCCATTGATCACTTGCACGATCTCTGTCAAAATTATATAGAATGAACCAGTCTGGAAGCTAATGTAGACATTATTTGATTTTGTTTATGGCTACAAGCAGCCCACTTAGAACTACGATCCACGACGTCTATGATTTCATGCTGCTCTCCAAGCTACTCTGCCTTCTGCAGTTCTCACCCTCTCTGAATAACTAACGCACGGCCGTCCGGTGTGGCCGAGTGGTTCTAGGCGCTTCAGTCTGGAACCGCGCGATCGCTGCGGTCTAGTCCCTTAGAATCGGCTGATCTATTTGCAGTACATTCCACTACATTTTTCCGATTGTTGATAATCTTACAACACTGTGGAAAACACTGTCCATTTCGTTCAGCCGCTCCTCCTCTCTCTGGCAGAATTGTACTAATGCCCAACACTCAGCAATCCACTGTGGTCACTAATCCCTGAATCGGTTTTGATGCTCGTTATTAACTCAGGATTATTTGTTACTAAGAGGTCAAGTGTGTTTTCACAACCATTTACTATTCGTGTGGGCTCATGAGCTAACTGCTCGAAATAATATTCAGAGAATGTGTTTAGCACAATTTCGGATGATATTTTATGCGTACCTCCAGTATTTAACATGTATTTTCGCCAACACATCGAGGGTAAATTCAAGTGACCACCAATTAATATCGTATGAGTGGGTACAACAACTGTATCATCTGAATTGGGAGGTCGGCAAAAGGATCCAATTATTATTTTATTCCGGTTGTCAACAATGACCTATGCCCATACTAACTCACAGGAAGTATCTACTTCAATTTCGCCACAAGATATACTACTTCTGACAGCAACAAACACGCCACCGCCAACTGTGTTTAGCCTATCATTTCGGAACACCGTTAGATTCTTCGCAGAAATTTCGGCAGAGCTTATATCCGGCTTTAGAGAGGTTTCAGTGCCTATAACGATTTGACCAGAGCTCCAAGCGCTAGTAGAAATATTAGCGCTTGGAGCTCTGGTACTTTCCCAGCATAGCTTCGACAATTTACAGCTGTTACATCAATGGTTCCTGTATCTACGCTCTTCCTGTGTTCAGCGTGCACCCTTTGTGACTGAAGCCCTTCTTCTGTTTTCCCGAGACACTCTAACCTAAAAAACCGCCCAGTCCACAACACACAGCGCCTGCTACCCGTGAAGCCGCCTCCTGCGTATAGTGGACACATGATCTATTCAACTTCACCCGAAACACAACCACCATTTGGCGCAAGTCGAGGAATCTGCAGCCTACACGGTCGCAGATCCGTCTGAGTCTCTGATTGAGACCCTCCACTCGGCTCTGTACCGGAGGTCCGCAGTCGGTCCTGTCGACTACGCTGCAAATGGTCAGCTCTGCCTTCATCTTGCAAGCAAGACTGGCAGCCTTTACCACTTCTGTTAGCCGCTCGAAACCAGAGAGAGTCTCTTCTGATCCAAAGTGACACACATCATTGTTACCGACGTCAGCAACCTCCTACAGTTGACTACACCCTGTGCTCTTCATGGCATCTGGGAGGGTGTTTCCACATCTGGAATGACTCCACGCAGTATGTACACAGAGTACACATTGGTTTTCTAACCCTTCTTGTCAGCCAAGTCCCTAAGGGGCGCCATAACGCGCCTAACGTTGGAGATCCCAACTACCAATAATCCCATCCTCTGCGATATCCCGGATCTTGCAGGCTGAGTGTTTTCCTCTGAAACAGGACAGGCGACAGCATCTGGCTCAGCAACAGTGTCAGCCATAGACAACACCTGGAACTGAGGAGGCTTTACGTGTGGCCACCTGGGAAGTCTTTCGACGCCTGTTTCGCCCAGGTGAGGGATCAGCTCAGTGCGAGCAGTGACTGGGTTGGCGACCGGTGAGGACGGATTGGAGGACTCAGATGTGCTGGACATCCGTTGGATCCCCACGGCCGACCCACAACAGTGGTGCCCATCCGCTGCAGCCTCAAGCTGTGAGTATTGGGACAAAGAGAGTACGAGGCCACCCTGCATTGTTGCCAGATGTATCCAAGATGGCAGTGATGACGTCATCCAAGATGACGGCCATGACATCATTCAAGATGGCGGGAAGCTTGAATTTTGGCGAGAAAGTACTACGCCTCCCTCCCCCAGAAAAATGGCTCAAAGCTCAAATTCCAACAGGATAATGCACCACTCCCCTGTTATCTCTACTAAACAAAGAAAATCCCTGGAAGATATCTCACTTTGGCTACCTCCACTAACCTAAGTCACCCGAACACTGCTTCCATCTATGAACTGGTGCCAAGTTTGAATTTTAGTGGTAAACAAAGCTCACTCGGGGTTTTGCTACTAACCTAATAAAATTTCGGCAACATAGGTCACTTGTACTACGCTAAGTCATCCGACTGTCACCTCTTCCTATGAACTGGCGCCAAGGTTGAATTCCAACAGGATAATGCATCACACCACTGTTATCTCTACTAGGCAAAAAAAATCGCGGGAAAATAGCTCATTTGGTATACCTCCACTAACCTAAGTCACCCGTCCGCCACCTCTTCCTACGAACTGGCACCAACTTATAATTTTGGTGGTAAACAAAATTCATTTCCCAAATATCTACTAAACTAATAAAATGATACGAAAGAAAAGACACTTGTACTAACCTCAGTCACCAAACTGCCATCTCCTCCTAAGGATTTGTGGGAAAAGGACTTGGACATAAGTCTTTATTTAAACAATTCCATGCAAGTGTGATCACCACAAGGTCAGGACTCCAACTCACTTAGTACACATCGCCACCACCAGAGCGCTCTCCCATCCATGATGTAATCCAAGATGGCGACACCCAGTTTATTCACCAAGAGCTCCTGACTCCAACTGACTTAGTACACATCAGCACCGCCAGAGGACGCTTTTATGACATCAAGTGGTGACGCAAGTACCATTATTCGAGATGCTGGCATACGGTTTCTTCACCACCACGACTAGTACATATTGACACCACGAGAGTGCGCTACAGTGGACTTGAAATTAATTTTCGCGAATGCCACGCCCACCTGGATTTAGAAGGAAATAGTTAAACTCTCCACCACAATCCTCAATCGTCCGCCACGTCCCTTGCCGTTCCATGTTGGTAGGCTAATGTGTACTAACATGCACTAACCTGTACCATAGTTCAATTCTTTTCTTTTGGCGGTTCGCGCATGCCCGCCCAGATGTGGGAGATTGATGCATTGCCAGTTGCACGCGCCAAGCAAACTTACGTTTAGGGGAGAGCGCGCAGTTTATGAAGTAAAGCCACCATGGCTGCATTAACTCTTTCGCAGCTACAGAGACGTGCTCCCCGCATTCAGCGCTGTGCGTGATTTTGTCATTACTGCACTCTCGTCTGTGCAGACATATGGTGTTCTGACTGCATTGACACACTTATCATTTGATTTCACAAAAACTATTTGGCCCAAAAATTTGATTTTTACACCTCTTCTTGACTGATACCTTCCCCCCATAAATGAGTTAATTTTTCGATGTTCAACGCAGTTATTGTGCAGCATTAAATGTAGTAAACCACCGCACGAAATTTTGAAGAGTTTGCCGAGGTAAAAGTCCACTGTGTATACTTTCCGTATGGTTGATTTCAGTTGCCACTAGAAATTTCAAAAAATTACATTCAAACGAATAAAATTCATGAAGTAAGGCGCTTCGATATTGTTTTTAAATAAAGAAAATATTAAGCACTGAACAAGGTTTGAACCCGGAACCTTTTGGTTAGCAGTTACATACTTTAACCATAACCCTAACACAGCTTGTCATTCAATATACTTCTTGGAGGACTTTAAAACTAGGACGCAAAATACCGACATACACTGTTCGTATGACTACGAATTACTCACGTTTCCTCGAAGTACAATAGGAAATAAACAATTATCGCTGTTCTTTATTGCGAAAAAGCGGTTAGTGAGAATGATACAAACACCTTTCCTTACTATCGCCCGAATTAGGAGGCTTATTGCTTGTTTGGTTCAATTAATTAATAGAATATGAAGCAATTGGTATAAAGAATGCTTTTCCCAAACTTTCTATAAAAGAAATTCTGCTATCAAGACATTGCTTTCGTTCAGTTAGTTTATTTGTGACTGAACGTTTCTAAAACTGAAGACACTCGTCCGTGCTCTGTACAGCAGTCGAGCTCTGGCAACGTCGTTCTCTGTTCATTGGCTGACTGTGTTTTGTGACGTCAGATGCGCAGAACGAACCTAAACTCGGCCGCCGTCATAAATGACGTGCACTTTAATGTGTACTAACGTGCACAGTGCATGATGTCATCCAAGATGGTGGGGAAAAATGGCGGGAAACTGCTCTGAACACAAGTCTTTATTTAGCATGCAGTGTCTCCACCATAAGATTTAGTGTCCCAAAGACCTAGTACACGTTACTGCCACCAGAGGGTACTGTCAATGCTCCGATGACCTAATCCCAGATGGTGGTCTGCAGGGGTGAAAATGGCACGAAAATGACTCAGGTTGCGCTAGGCTGCTGGAGGCAGTAAGGAAGGGGGCCTCTATTTATTTTCAAACATTTCACTTACATGTGGAATATATTTATCACACTGATACACAATACGCCACACAGCCCCCTGATCTGTAAACTGCTCCTAAATAATGATCTGCAGACATGCAAACAACCCCTAATTTACCCAAATAATGTAAGTACAGACATTCAGACTCCTCCTAAATAATGCAGCACAGTGATATGTAGACACACTCAGTATTCGTAAACTGTCCAAATAATGCATAGCACAGCCTACAGACCTGCTCGCAAAATAATTCAACAGACATGCAACCAACAAATGCAGAAACATTTAGTTCAAATGACTCTGAGCACTAAGGGACTTAACATCTGTGGTCATCAGTCCCCTAGAACTTAGAACTACTTAAACTTAACCAACCTAAGGACATCACACGCATCCATGCCCAAGGCAGGATTCGAACCTGTGACCATAGCGGTCACGTGATTCCAGACTGAAGCTCCTAGAACCGCACGGCCACACCGGCCGGCCAACAACATATGCAGACACTGCCCCATGTCCACTAGAGCTAATAGCAGGCTACCGACAGTCCCGCCAAGTGACACAACCATCAGCTGTCAAACCACACACAGCTGCCCACAGGCATGATGCGGATACATCCCTTTCCATACTTGACACTAGAGAAATTCCTATCCAAATACATGTTCACCTAGACGCCAATGATCACGTGATCAGACAGGAGCAAAGACTTACACACAGAGCGTGTGTGGTTGGCGTGGCCGACGCAGGGAAAAGTTGGGTCTATACAGTTTCCGTTATGCCAATGCCACAGATCTCAAAGGCGCAGTCCCCATACTCGAGACACCTCAGGCCAGCATTATCTTTACCGCATATGGCAGAATAGCACAGGCTACTTCCATCAAACGGAACATACGTGATGTGTTCAGCCGTGCCCAGCATGGCTAACGCCACGTTTCCCAACGAAACGTCTGCATGGTGGCTCGTCATCTAACAACGTTCCCAATGTTATCCTTACGTCATATGGCTTTGTAAAAAAAAAAAAAAAAAGAGCCAACTCCACCTCTCTGGAATTGTATCATGTCCCAGAAATAGTTAACGGTCGCTTTCCAGATGTCTCAGCTTGTATGCACGGAAATTCATTCTCTAATGGAAACTGTTTACAAAAAAAAACATGGAATGCACTCACCCCAGCGCTCCTGACGTCTTACCCTTCCAGATTTCAACATACACAAACGTTCCCTCTGCTATGTAGAGGCTCCTATATCCCAGCACAAACGATGCGAATGAATTGAGCATTCTGATTGGCTTTTATCGAATTTACACGCTGAATTACTTATGTCGCCGGTATCGAAGCATCATCCACCTATTCTTTCTGGGGCTTTCAGCGGTTATTTTACGCAGATCAGTAAATTTCATTGACAGTTAAGCCTGCAAAATTATCTCACATTATCAAATATATACCAGACTCACAAGAATATTGCAATCCAGGAAGATATTTACCACTGTAACTACACTTAAATATTACGATTGCTGCTACAGTCTGACACCAATCAACGTACAGGTGACGTCTCCTCTTGACGACTTTCCTTCAGTATCTACTTTATATATATATTTTTTGTCATCAGTCTACTGACTGGTTTGATGCGGCCCGCCACAAATTCCTTTCCTGTGCTAACCTCTTCATCTCAGAGTAGCACTTGCAACCTACGTCCTCAATTATTTGCTTGACGTATTCCAATCTCTGTCTTTCTCTACAGTTTTTGCCCTCTACAGCTCCCTCTAGTACCATGGAAGTCATTCCCTCATGTCTTAGCAGATGTCCTATCATCCTGTCCCTTCTCCTTATCAGTGTTCTCCACATATTCCTTTCCTCTCCAAGTCTGCATAGAACCTCCTCATTCCTTACCTTATCAGTCCACCTAATTTTCAACATTCGTCTATAGCACCACATCTCAAATGCTTCGATTCTCTTCTGTTCCGGTTTTCCCACAGTCCATGTTTCACTACCATACAGTGCTGTACTCCAGACGTACATCCTCAGAAATTTCTTCCTCAAATTAAGGCCGGTATTTGATATTAGTAGACTTCTCTTGGCCAGAAATGCCTTTTTTGCCACAGCGAGTCTGCTTTTGATGTCCTCCTTGCTCCGTCCGTCATTGGCTATTTTACTGCCTAGGTAGCAGAATTCCTTAACTTCATTGACTTTGTGACCATCAACCCTGATGTTAAGTTTCTCGCTGTTCTCATTTCTACTACTTCTCATTACCTTCGTCTTTCTCCGACTTATTCTCAAACCATACTGTGTACTCATTAGACTGTTCATTCCGTTCAGCAGATCATTTAATTCTTCTTCACTTTCACTCAGGATAGCAATGTCATGAGCGAATCGCATCATTGATATCCTTTCACCTTGTATTTTAATTCCACTCCTCAACCTTTCTTTTATTTCCATCATTACTTCCTCGATGTACAGATTGAAGAGTAGGGGCGAAGGGCTACAGCCTTGTCTTACACCTTTCTTAATACAAGCACTTCGTTCTTGATCGTCCACTCTTTTTATTCCCTCTTGGTTGTTGTACATATTGTATATGACCCGTCTCTCCCTATAGCTTACCCCTACTTTTTTCAGAATCTCGAACAGCTTGCACCATTTCATATTGTCGAACGCTTTTTCCAGGTCGACAAATCCTATGAAAGTGTTTTGATTTTTCTTTAGCCTTGCTTCCACTATTAGCCGTAACGTCAGAATTGCCTCTCTCGTCCCTTTACTTTTCCTAAAGCCAAATTGATCGTCACCTAGCGCATTCTCGATTTCCTTTTCCATTCTTCTGTATATTATTCTTGTAAGCAGCTTCGATGCATTAGGTGTTAAGCTGATTGTGCGAAAATTCTCGCACTTGTCAGCTCTTGCCGTCTTCGGAATTGTGTGGATGATGCTTTTCCGAAAGTCTGATGGTATATCGCCAGACTCATATATTCTACACACCAACGTGAATAGTCGTTTTGTTGCCACTTCCCCCAATGATTTTAATAATTCTTATGGAATGTTATCTATCCCTTCTCCCTTATTTGACCGTAAGTCCTCCAAAGCTCTTTTAAATTCCGATTCTAATACTGGATCCCCTATCTCTTCTAAATCGACTCCTGTTTCTTCTTCTATCACATCAGACAAATCTTCACCCTCATAGAGGCTTTCAATATATTCTTTCCTCCTATCTGCTCTCTTCTCTGCATTTAACAGTGGAATTCCCGTTGCTCTCTTAATGTTACCACCGTTGCTTTTAATGTCACCAAAGGTTGTTTTGACTTTCCTGTATGCTGAGTCTGTCCTTCCGACAATCATATCTTTTTCGATGTCTTCACATTTTTCCTGCAGCCATTTCGTCTTAGCTTCCCTGCACTTCCTATTTATTTCATTCCTCAGCGACTTGTATTTCTGTATTCGTGATTTTCCCGGTACATGTTTGTACTTCCTCCTTTCATCAATCAACTGAAGTATTTCTTCTTATACCCATGGTTTCTTCGCAGCTACCTTCTTTGTACCTATGTTTTCC
Organism: Schistocerca serialis cubense; assembly: GCF_023864345.2. Lineage (NCBI taxonomy): Eukaryota > Metazoa > Arthropoda > Insecta > Orthoptera > Acrididae > Schistocerca > Schistocerca serialis. The sequence goes on along the minus strand of NC_064643.1, from coordinate 504,519,533 downwards.
TTCCCAACTTCTGTGATGGCCCTTTTTAGAGATGTCCACTCCTCTTCAACTGTACTGCCTACTGCTCTATTCCTTATTGCTGTATCTATAGCGTTAGAGAACTTCAAACGTATCTCGTCATTCCTTAGTACTTCCGTATCCCACTTCTTTGCGTATTGATTCTTCCTGACTAATGTCTTGAACTTCAGCCTACTCTTCATCACTACTATATTGTGATCTGAGTCTATATCTGCTCCTGGGTACGCCTTACAATCCAGTATCTGATTTCGGAATCTCTGTCTGACCATGATGTAATTTAATTGAAATCTTCCCGTATCTCCCGGCCTTTTCCAAGTATACCTCCTCCTCTTGTGATTCTTGAACAGGGTATTCGCTATTACTCGCTGAAACTTGTTACAGAACTCAATTAGTCTTTCTCCTCTTTCATTCCTTGTCCCAAGCCCATATTCTCCTGTAACCTTTTCTTCTATTCCTTCCCCTACAGCTGCATTCCAGTCCCCCATGACTGTTAGATTTTCGTCCCCCTTTACATACTGCATTACCCTTTCAATATCCTCATACACTTTCTCTATCTGTTCATCTTCAGCTTGCGACGTCGGCATGTATACCTGAACTATCGTTGTCGGTGTTGGTCTGCTGTCGATTCTGATTAGAACAACCCGGTCACTGAACTGTTCACAGTAACACACCCTCTGCCTTACCTTCCTATTCATAACGAATCCTGCAACTGTTATACCATTTTCTGCTGCTGTTGATATTACCCGATACTCGTCTAACCAGAAATCCTTGTCTTCCTTCCACTTCACTTCACTGATCCCTGCTATATCTAGATTGAGCCTTTGCATTTCCCTTTTCAAATTTTCTGGTTTCCCTACCACGTTCAAGCTTCTGACATTCCACGCCCCGACTCGTAGAACGTTATCCTTTCGTTTATTATTCAATCTTTTTCTCATGGTAACCTCCCCCTTGGCAGTCCCTTCCCGGAGATCCGAATGGGGGACTATTCCGGAATCTTTTGCCAATGGAGAGATCATCATGACATTTCTTCAATTACAGGCCACATGTCCTGTGGATACAAGTTACGTGTCTTTAATGCAGTGGTTTCCATTGCCTTCTGCATCCTCATGTCGTTGATCATTGCTGATTCTTCCGCCTTTAGGGGCAATTTCCCACCCCTAGGACAAGAGAACCTCTTTCCGCTCCTCCGCCCTCTTTGACAAGGCCGTTGGCAGAATGAGGCTGACTTCTTATGCCGGAAGTCTTCGGCCGCCAATGCTGATTATTTATCAAAATTTAGGCAGTGGCGGGGGTCGAACCCGGGACCGAAGACGTTTTGATTATGAATCAAAGACGCTACCCCTAGACCACGGGTTATCTATACCCAATATAATTTTCTACGTAAAAACTCTCTCTCATACTCTCGTCGTTATTGATGTGCTAAATCTATACATCCCCCATGATAGGACACACAGTCATCCTCTCTATTCATACCACAACATAAACCGTAGTAATTTTACAATGCAATATATACACGTTTTACACAATGTAAGCCACAGTAACTTTACAATACAATATATACACATTTTACATAAACAGTACAGTTATCTTTTATATCTGTTCAGCACCCAAGAAAATTATCGTACACCTACACCCACACTGACTATATGTTATGATTCTCCCCAGTCCTACTGGAGCACCGTCAGCCTTTTCTTTCTTTCTACAGGCGTGACATTCAGAGGTAATAAACTATTTTGTACTGTGCACTATTTTGCACCGACAACTAACCCTCACAAAATTGTGTACAGATCATCAATTACATACGAGACTCGCAAGAACATTGAAGCGTGAAACCGAGCACCATCCCAGCAATATATTACCGAGTACCATGTCGATCTAGTAAACATACAGTTTATGTCCTCCATCATACAAAATCACCCCTTTTACATCAGCGGGTCGAAGTTGCTCTCAGAACTGTTCAATAAATTTGTGATCGCTTCCCCTCGACACAAACGCTTTACTGTCTCTGCTTCCTTGCCTGCTCGCTTTTCTATGCACATCTCCAGACTCGGAGATTACAAGAACACACAAATTTTTGCCATAATATTATACCATTTTCACGATACTTCTCCATATCATTCACTAGGCAGCATCCTACTGATCGCTAGCGCAACGTAATTCCCTAGATATAGACTGGAAGTAATTTCTCTACAAACACGAAACTTTAGCTATGTGGAGCTTACTCTAGACCACTGACTAACTAGAAACAAACACATGAAAAATCATATTTCCTCCTGCGAATACCGATCTCGATAATCTGACATACTCCAAATCAATTTACAAGCCAACTAAGGTCTTCCCCATGTCTACAGAACAGTGAAACACGTATGTAACGCAGCAGCGATGGCGAGGCATTGTAGCATCTGTGACCAGAGAGTATGCGCTTGACCGCGCGAGTGTTGCGAGCGGTTCTCAGTCAGTCAGTCAGTCGTTGCGAGTCTGTAGCTCTGTCTAGTTGAGAGCAGTACGCTAGTAGTCGTCATGCAGAGCGGTCGGTCAGTAGTAGCAGCCCAGTGCGGTTGTGTGATGTAGGCGGTCGGCAACACTGGTCAAGATGCTGAATGAGGTATACTGTTAAATAATATAATCATTAGATAAGGTAAAAATTTATTTATTGTAATTATTCTCCAACAAGTGCCCCAATAATAATTTTTAATTTCAAAAGCATTTTTTCAAAAATTTTATTTTTTATTGAACTAAAGAATTCGTTGCACTTCCCATTTCATTCCACTTCTTTTGAAGAAAAATTTCAGTAAAATCACAAAAAAAAAATATTATTATTTGCAATGCAGTTCCTCCAAGCGGTGCACAACAACAAGAGCACAAATTTGACTAGGTGTTGCAATGAGGTAAGAATTTAATTTTGATTTTTGCACAGGGCCAAAGACCGATGTTTCGGTTTAATTGAATTTTCTTATCACTGAATGGACTTTAAATTTTCGTGAAGAACTTATATTTGAGTCAGATTGCTAATCTTTGTTTAATTGTCATTGTCAGTAGATTTCATTGTGGGGAGGTTACACTCTGCTCCCATTTGTATTAAGTATTGTCATTTCTTTTTCTTTTAAAATTACGGTGGGGAGGTTACACTTGGCGACACCCAGTCCAGGATCGTATTTCGTTGAGAGTCTTTTGAGCAACAGTCAGATATCTGCTCTTATTTGCTTAGATATAATTAGGATTTAGCGCAACGCTTTTAATAATATTGTGACTCTCTTTCTACAGGTCAACGGCAATTTGTTGCTTTGTTGTATTTGTGTGTTGCTTTTGCATTGTGCTTATTTATTTTGTGAATAATTTTGACTATTGTTAAAATGCCGCGAAAGACTGTGAATAGTGTATCGCGAGGTATTATGAATGAAATTACCGACCCAAACAACTTTGCCGATAGGACATGTGACACGCAGTGTATTGATGACAATCCTGCGTTCACTAACAATCAGTGCATTCCAACCACTAGTGATGACTTTTACCCTGATAATGAACAAACGAACTCAATTGTCTCGTCTGTTAATTTGACGACAATTGATGACGCAGAACGCTCTATAGTAATGAGCGCTGCCGAGCTTAACACACCCGATTTAGAAAATTCAAATAACGTGCAGACAAGTTTTTCGAATGAAAATGGTCAGTGTACTGAAAATTCGACGGATTCATTTAGCGCGACAGTTGCAGGTACACAATCAAACAGCACAGTTGATGGAGTGGGTAATGTTACTTTGGATCAATTTATGGCAATAATGCTACAGTTTAGGAACGAACTTGTTGAAGATTTCAAACAACGTAAGAATTATATCAAACAACTTAAAGAAAGTTTCGACAACCATTACAAACAACTTAGCGAAACAATTAATGAAAGTTTCAAACTGACGAACGAGAAACAAGACAACCTTAACGAACGGAGCAGACAAGTTAGTGAAGAGAATACAGCTATTACCGTGCAATGCCAGGACAATAAAGAACAATTACGTGAGGATACTCAGGCTTGTGCTAATAACAGTAATGAAGAAGTTGGCACTGTTGCACAAGAATTAAGTAGTACACGTGTAGGCACAACAGAATCACATAAAGACGAGATTATTGCAGTCACCGGACAATGTTCAGCAAACGAAACACAGATACACGAAATTAATGCAATCACTGAACAATGCTCTAAAAACGCAGTACAGATTCGCGACGAGGTTAATTTAGAATCAGTGGAAGTTTCACACACTCCGAATACGGAAGTTGACGAGAAATTTGCACGACAAATCAACCAAATTGACGAAAGTGTTACAGTAACAGAGTTGAAAACTATTTCAGTCACCAATACGTCACAGAATCCGCTACTTTGCGAGCATTTGTCAGAGTCACGCAGCGTCTATAATGTGAACAATTTACAGAGACTACGCGAATTAAAATCTGAAAAGCTACGCGACTTGAAATCCGAAATGACACAGACGAACAGATTCACACACAAACCTGAACGTGTTATCAAACTGAATGACGAGAACGTAGATTTCGAGCAATTTGCATTTGTAAGAAAATGTAAGGAATTTAATAATGACAGCGTACAGGTACACGATTTGCACTGTATACGACAATTTGTTTTTATGCTTTCACCGCTATTACCTGTAATGCAGAAACTAGCTTTGAACCAGAGGCGACAATTTATTTTTGCATTTTCATCAGCATTACGTATTATGCAGAAACTGGAATTAGCAAGAATACAGCGATTTACTTTTGGAATTTTACCGCTATTGCTTGCAACGCAAAAGCTAAAATTTATTTGCAGTGCGTAATTGACCTCAGGGGATTCATTACGCTTTAATGAATATGTGCCGTAGCGAGCATAGGGCCCCGAGCTGTAGTAGTGCTGTTTCGTCTTTAGTTTTCTGCACTGCTGCCTTCTCTTCTACTATCCTTTATATCTATCAAAACTGCTCTTTAACTATTGCTCTATCTAGAATTAAGAAACATTGTAATGAAAACCCGATATGACAAATCTTTTACCGAATGTGACAATTTTCAGTAGGCACTCCCGTAATGACAACTACCGCCGTAATTTTAATAACAGATAAAATCGTAATCATCAGTATGTGTAAAATTATTAGTAACAGGAACCACATTTTGGTAACAATAGACCTTTTTACCACAACAGCATGAAAGTCAGCCGCTTAGCATACCTAACCAACAATGCAGTCTACAAGGTCAACCAAACTTTAATGTTTCGCCGCGTGCACGTATAGTCCCAGCTCCAACAAATAGTAACGCATGGCAGCAAAGAAATAACTACGTACAGACAACACTCTATTTCAACTCGTATCGCAATACACCGTATAGGAATGACTATCACGACAGACGTAAAAATAATGAGCACAATTTTCGGCGTACATTTAATAACAGACGATCTTATGAGCAGCAACAACATCAGCAACAACATATTATGATGAATGAAAGAGACAATAGGTGTCATCTATAGCGTAACACGTCAATAAGAGTTAACAGAGCAGTTCAAATAGTGGATATGTCACAGCATCCTCCCGTAAATAATAGCACGTACGACAGAATTTGACCAGACACAGCACAGATTGCATATTGCAGTAACGCAAACATTACTTTTGTCACGCAGAATTTTGTTCACGAGAATGTTATTTGAAACATGCTTTGTTGAATGCTCCACTGTTATCGCATCCAGATCTTACCAGAAATTTCTCCATTGCCACCGACAGTTCCAACACCGCTTTAGGCGTACACATTTTCCAGGAAATTGAAGAAGATGGTTCAATAGTTATTAAAAACATCGCATTTGCAAGCCGCATTCTGTCACCTGCTGAACGAAATTGCTCCGTCACAGAATTGGAAACATTATGTGTTGTATGGGCTTTTACGAGATTTAGGCACTTTCTTTATGGCAGACATACCACCGTCTACACAGACCATAGAGCGATACAATTTTTACTTTCGGCTAAATTTACTCACGACAGGTTAAGTAGATGGAAACTATATTTACAAGAATTTAATTTTACGATTGTTCACATTCCCGGCACACAAAATGTTATAGCAGACGCACTATCGCGTTCTCTCGGCAACAATCAGCAAGACGTAGCAACCAACTTCTGCAAAACAAATTTCAGTGTCATGTACATTCAGCAAGTCGCATTTGAAAACTTTATTTCATCGTCACTACAGGACATAGCGCAAGAGCAAAATAAAGACAATGTGTGGAAAGAAATTAAACACCTTTGGCTAGATAAGAATAATGTTACGATTAGAAACCACTACACTGTACGCAATGACATTCTGTTTCGCCGCTCTCATCCTGACAGCAACAATTGGTTATTATGCATTCCTGACGAACTGGTTAACAAATTAATTTGGTACACTCATTTAAGCTACGCACATTACGGAGCACGAAAATGTTTTCTTATACTGAGACAGAACTGTTATTTTACTAACATGGAAAAACGTATACGACGAGTTCTAGCATCTTGTAAAATTTGCCAGAAAGCTAAATCAGACACCACTTCACATATTCCTCCTTTATATCCCATTATACCTGTTAAATTAAGACATATGGCCGCTGTAGATATTTTTGGTCCGATTCCCAGAACTAACAGAGGTTTTTGCTACATATTTGTCGCTGTTGAGCTCACTTCAAAATTTGTTACTTTCACTCCGTTACGCAAAGCTACTGCTAAAACTGTTTCGAAAGCATTTGTAAAACATTTTATATCTCATGTAGGGCATGTGATGAAAGTAATTTCTGACAATGGATCTCAATTTCGTAGTAGCGTATGGAGACGCATGTTACGAGCCAGAAACATTTCTCCGATCTATATATCCAAGTACCACGCTTCTTCGAACCCCTGTGAAAGATTAATGAAGGAAATTGGTAAACTGTGCCGAATATACTGCCACAAAAGACATATTGATTGGGATACACACATACTCTCATTCCAAGATGTAATTAATTCCATTCCAAATGAATCCACTATGCTATCTCCGACTGTTATACTGAAAAACGTTGAACCACCGAACAAAATTAAAGAATTAATAGAATTTCCCAAAAGTCGTCGCCTACGACACCACGAAATAATTAACATTGCGCTGAACAACATCAAAAGTGCCGCAGAGCGCCGGAGAAGACAGCAAAAACAGGTTTGTAGACGCCGAGACTTTCACGTTGGACAGAAAATATTAGTACGTACACATTATTTATCCAGTAAATTAAAAGGTAAGTGCAGTAAATTTGAACTTCTATACGCAGGTCCATATCGGATTCGCAGCATCCCTCACCCCAATGTTGTACATGTCGAAACTTTGAGAACTAGAAAATCGAAAGGCAATCACCATATATCAAACATTAAACCGTTTATTGAGTGAAACCACTGTATGATTCAACACACTATGATGTCATTTATTAATGCAATTATTTCACTTGACTAATTACTGATGATTATCGTATTTTTTCTTGGCGAGTACCCGGCAAGGTAAGGTTAGCAGGTCGCTCTTCTTGTCGTTACACATCAGACCGTGCATATTTTTCCAGATGAATTTACACATTTACGACTATTTCTGCAATTATATTTATGTGACTACTTATTGATGATTATCGTATTTTTTCTTGGCAAGTGCCCGGCAAGGTAAGGTTAGCAGGTCGCTTTTCTTGTCGTTACACATCAGACCGTGCACATTTTCCATTTTTTTTGTGTATATGATTGTACTCCAGTTTTGTATGTATTGTGAAATAGTTAAGATATAACACACAACAGTCGACTTTGACATTTTTTTTGCCCTATGACATCTCAACATCGTGACTGTTTTACATTTTTTTTGCTACTGCATTGTATTATTCTGTGTACATTTTTGCATCTGAACACTGTCAACGTCTTTAACATATTACGTTTTCTGTCATGTTATGCTGTATGGTTAATTATGTTACCATAAACCAGTCATTATCTAGTGGGTATATGATTTAAATGCAGGACATTAATCTTTGTTCATCAATTTCAGAAAGGAATGATGATTCTAAGAAATAAATTTAACATAAATGGGAATTTCACCTACGGAATAAACGAAAGGAGATGCAATAACTTTATGGGGAAGAGTAAATGGATCAGGATTAACAAACATTAACAAGAATATACTATACTCATCACAGAATAGCAGTCTTAACTAATTTTTTCTTTCAGAATACAAGGTGATTGATGCAGGCTGTCAGAGAGAACTACACATCTTAGTTTTAGTGATGAAATATGCTAGAGATAAGGAATAGTTATGTAATGAGTAATGAAGTGATTTTTTGCAGATGATAGTGAATACTGATGAATAATGATGAAGGAAATGGTATTATGAATAATGAAGTTTTTCTTTACAGGTGATGATAATGGTGAAGTTATGATGATATGGATAATGAAGTTTTTTTTCTTTACAGATGAGGATAATGTTGAAGTAATGTATTTATGCTACGTAGTTATTTAAGTATTTGTTGCAGTTTGCTTTGACAGCAGGTGTTACATTGCATAGTAGGATGACTGAAAGTTTTGGAAAGGACAGCTATGGAACACATTTTTATACACATTTCACTACTTGTTAATTCGAAGTTCACTACTTTTCAGCATAGTGTGCGTTTCTTCTTTCAGGTTAATAATCCATTTTGTATTTTTTCCAGGAGAAGTTTTTCATGACACTTACTAAACCTGTTACTTATTATACCTGTTCTAGTACTTGCATTTTTATATTTTTACCCATTTGTGTCTACCGTTTATAAATGTGATCACATGTACTGCCTTGTTACATAATCTTGCTACAGCTGACTCATGACGAATGACGTTACCTATCCTCATTTGCAGCAATACGTCAAAAGTAAAAAGTATTATGCCTCAGCAATTAATTATCGATCCCAACGCAATGCATTGCTAACAAAACAAAATGTATTACCAGTCCCACATAACGTCACTAGTTTATGATAATTCTGAATAATACTGATCAACTCTGAATAGCATGTCACTTGAGTAATGACCTCTTAATGAGACTATATTCAAAATAATGCTTTGTCACTAGCTAATAACTGCCACTGTTTATTGTAATGTTACCACTTATAATGCCTGTGATTATTAATGATTTGACTGTAATTAACTGATTTTTAATAATGACTTCGTAATAATCTGAATAATACTGAATGATGATTCTATTCAATACTTGCTGGCCACTGAGTGCCAATAATTAATGTCACTCCACGAATTGTGATTAATTATGCCATTGATTAGCTCTTGTTTCCAATGTTGATACTTTGTAACCAGAAAAGACTGTGACTGTTTAATAATGCTTTGTAATTAGAAGAAGGCTAATGATTCTTAATAGATTGGAATGACAAATGATTAATTAACTGTCATTAGGATGTTTTGTAATTAGAAGGCCAATGAATCTTAATTACTGTTTAATAATGCTTTGTAATTAGGAGAAGGGTAATAATTCTTACTACTTTGGAATGACACAATTAATTAGCTATGGTACTGTTTAGTAATGCTTTGTAATTAGGAGAATACTAATGATTCTTACTATATTAGAATGACAAATGATTAATTAACGACAAATGATTAATTAATTGTAATTATACAAATGATTAATTAACTATAATTATATAAATGATTAATTAACTGTAATTAGACAAATGATTAATTAATGACAAATGATTAATTAACTGTAATTAGGAAAAGGCTAGTGATTATTGGAATGACAAATGATTAATTAACTGTAATTAGGAGAAGGTTAATGATTCTTAATTATACTCTGTAACTGAAAAGAATGCGATTATTTCATAATGCTTTGTAACCAGGAAAAGAAGGCTACTGATTCTATGTACAACAATTAATGAACATTTTTCTGTAATACTACATACTTGGTACAGAAATGTTCAATAACTGGGCTATGAATGCCACAAACTACTAATTAAGTCTGTAATTGTCAATATTATGTGACATAATGTGCTTATCCTCATAAGCTAACTACCCTGAATTACTGCAATGTCCATTTGTCCTGTTTATCCCAGTGATCATGGAGCACTATATTTGGTTTTGCACTAATTCTACGTTGGTGTGCCTTGTAAGAGTGTGGTGTTGACACGACATGCTGTCCACCACCGTGAGCAATGAAGACGTTATTATGGTCCCACTGTTTGGTGTACCTAATGTACTGCCAAAATGAAAACATGGAACATTACTACGACAGTTCAGTGTCTTTGCTACACTGATAAATTCTGATGGGAAAAGATCTTCAAGTTGTGTCACTTGGTGTTGTACTTCTGTGGAAAGATATGGACTTTCAGAGCAGCTGTGTGCAATCTAAAGTGCTACAACCATGATGCAATCCTTCCCTTTCCTATCCTGATTCTTGTCACATAAAGAAAAAATTTTTTGGTAACATCATTTATGTTCATAGGTTATACATTTTTCGATTCGCTGAACTCCAATGCGAGTACACTTATGTCACTTGTCAACATAATATTTTTTGCCAGTCTGTTTATTTGTTCTGAATATGCTAAAGAATTTTTTCAGTGCCTGTGCACTTTATCTGTCAAAAAATTTGTATATACTTTTTTCTGATTTGCTACTATGTTTAGTATTCACATTTTGTCTTTGTCTGATAATATTTTGTACTTAGTGCGTGTGCACAACATTTAAATATTCTGTAAGTTGTAGGATTTTGTTAATTAAAGAAAAATTTTGCCGCGATTGGCAAGTCCAAATGACTCACCATCGCTGCCAAATTTTTGCCCCCCCAGTGGAGGGTTATGAAACACGTATGTAACGCAGCAGCGATGGCGAGGCATTGTAGCATCTGTGACCAGAGAGTATGCGCTTGACCGCGCGAGTGTTGCGAGCGGTTCTCAGTCAGTCAGTCAGTCGTTGCGAGTCTGTAGCTCTGTCTAGTTGAGAGCAGTACGCTAGTAGTCGTCATGCAGAGCGGTCGGTCAGTAGTAGCAGCCCAGTGCGGTTGTGTGATGTAGGCGGTCGGCAACACTGGTCAAGATGCTGAATGAGGTATACTGTTAAATAATATAATCATTAGATAAGGTAAAAATTTATTTATTGTAATTATTCTCCAACAAGTGCCCCAATAATAATTTTTAATTTCAAAAGCATTTTTTCAAAAATTTTATTTTTTATTGAACTAAAGAATTCGTTGCACTTCCCATTTCATTCCACTTCTTTTGAAGAAAAATTTCAGTAAAATCACAAAAAAAAATATTATTATTTGCAATGCAGTTCCTCCAAGCGGTGCACAACAACAAGAGCACAAATTTGACTAGGTGTTGCAATGAGGTAAGAATTTAATTTTGATTTTTGCACAGGGCCAAAGACCGATGTTTCGGTTTAATTGAATTTTCTTATCACTGAATGGACTTTAAATTTTCGTGAAGAACTTATATTTGAGTCAGATTGCTAATCTTTGTTTAATTGTCATTGTCAGTAGATTTCATTGTGGGGAGGTTACACTCTGCTCCCATTTGTATTAAGTATTGTCATTTCTTTTTCTTTTAAAATTACGGTGGGGAGGTTACAACAGGCAAACATATCTTCCACATGCCAGATGCACGCACCACAATAGATCTTCTCTCAACTAAATGAAGACGCGAAATGTGCAGAAGCACTCAACCAAGCAATTTACAAGGGAGTGAATAACGGTCCAACGCAAACACTCCTCCATACACAATTTTGTCAGATTTCCACTTGATCACGAAAGCCGTCCATCTTACGATTACGATCTGAATTGAAAATTATTTGACAATGAATGAAGAATTGGAAATACACCCTACCGAGGGCTATGGCTCTGGAAATGGAAATATCTGTACCGTCCTTACAAGTGGACATATTAGTCATCTCCTTTCCACAAACACATACTTTATGAACCTGATGCTCAAATAAGTACATAGCACACACACACTGCTACTACTAATTATAATACTTCGTCAATAAATCATTGCCTAAGATACGAAATAATACTGACAGAAAATCAAAGATACGTGTGCACGTCCCTTAGGTTCTTCTTGCGAGTCCTACCACCGTACCTTAGAGAGACGTAATAGACCAGATGTTAAAGAAAAAACCCCATCCTAACAAGTATTGCATGTTACTCTCACAAGTGCTCAAAGTTCTAAAGGTGTACACAAGTATCCATGTTAAAAGCTATACCCACTTTACAAATGGTGGTACAACATTACCTCTGAATTAGGTAGTTTTATTTTTTATGGACAGATACCATGACCGTGATCGTAGGAACGTGTAAGCATACGATGCAACCTCAAAATAAAAACAATGAACTTTGAAAGTGATTCAGCAACGGAACATGGCATGTACGCCGTATTTGCGACTCCCTCACACCGACCCCAACTAGATAATTCTTTATTATTTGCAACGCATTCTGTCTCGACACCATATCAGTCTTTCCGCAATTTATCTACTTAGTTATAGGCCACGACTCATTGAAAAGCAACACAAACGGTAGTAGTAGATGATGTGCTGATTCAGGTCGTAAGAAGAACAATGCACACTATCCTCTCAGATCTCTAGTGTTACGCTATAAGAAATTATGTCTATCATTTCGAATCAGATCTTTCCATTCAAGCACATACTTGCATAGGCTCACAGGCACAAGTGAATCAAATTTCAGGCACTCTCATATCTCTAAACGAGTCAACTTCCTCGAACCTATCTGCTACAGTAAAATTACAACATGGTTTTAGTCACACGCTACATATTTTGTAGCTGCACCCATTTCTACAGCACCGCGCATCTAATAGCTCCAATTTAAGTCGCAACTGAGCAGAAGTCGGAGAAAGACATACACAACACATTCAGCATTCCATGTAGAAATAGAACGAGCACATTTACTGCAACAAGAGCATGTTTCGACCATTTGATGGAAATGTGAGCAATGTCCCATGTCCCCAAATTAGATACAAGTACTACAGATCTGCGTCCATTCAAATCAATTAGCCAAACACATCAAATCATCATTATTCTCTACCTCCCCCCCCCCCCAAACAAAGAAAAATTGCGAACTATAAAAGCTCATCCTATTTACAAGTCACCTAGGGACCGATGAGTGTGGAATAACATATAGCTGCCGTGGGCCTCCAGCGCGGAGAAAGAGATTTCATAATACTTCCCCAGAACAGGGTAGCATGCAGCCATCCAAACATTCCTAATGGTGTACCCAGTCCCTCACATCATACTGCTACTGCTACTGCTGCTGTCTCTACGACACGATCCTATTAAATATACAAGCACCTCAGAGACCACTTTAAAGTTTGTTCACCTATACTCTAGATGAATGATCGTATGAGACCCTCCCTCTGGTCCTGTTTAGTTGTTTTCTAACACGCTTTCCTACAACACCAAACATTTCCTTAATTCTGCCCCGACTTCAATGCCTGTGTCAGGTTCTAAACTGACGTTAAGACGCTCTGATCGATGGCCTCTTACAGAAAACAACGCATGGTGTAAATAACTTTGTTACTGTGACTCCGATAACATGCGACCCATGGTGGATGATTTAAAATAAAAGACACTTTCAACATAAGGAAACTAGAAAATTTTGGCTGCTTTGTGGAGAGTTTCCAAACTGTTGTCTGAAAGCTATTGACAACTTCTACATTTAAACTCATCTGTCACAATGACAGAATAGATGATGGCTCTGTGTTCCATTTCGAGTGATTCCTTATTTTGCACTCATATACACGATCACTGTTTCGATCCCAGCAACCCCCAGAAGCTGTCACCCATCCACAAAACTCATTCCCCAGCTCAAACAAGACTTGTCAGTCAATTAATATGTGGTAACCAACAGCGCACCAACATACGGATCGGAAGGAAAAGACACCACCCATGTACTGTAATATTGATAGCGTGTTCAATTTTACCAAAAATCCAACATTGGCCAATCATGTGACAGGATGCTTTCTTAATTTCAATATCATAGCTAAACCATCCCTTTTCCACTTTGCAAGTATCATTGCGATCATGGATAGATCAGTGCAAAGTATACCCATTCACTGTTAATTCTCGAACACATAAATCTTCAAAGTATACTAGACAGTGCTATACATATTTCTAACACCTCGAGCACAGTACTTAATTTACGATCCATTTCTCTGTGTATGGGAGTCACATAGCATTCTCCCCGTCTTGGGATATAATGAGAGAATGAAAGACTATCCTCACACTGTCATTGATTAACCTGCCATGCAGCACCTTTACCAAATGGTTCAAAGGGCTCTGAGCACTATGGGACGTAACACCTGAGGTCATCAGTCCCCTAGAACTTTGAACTACTTAAACCTAACCAACCTAAGGACATCACACACATCCGTGCCCAAGGCAGGATTCGAACCTGCGACCTATAGCGGTCGCGCGGTTCCAGACTGAAGCGCCTAGAACCACTCGGCCACACCGGCCAGCCAGCACCTTTACCGAATTAGTCAGCAACTGATCAGACGAAAAATACCGCTACACTCCATGTCTCGTGAATGAATCGAGCTTTCCGGATCCTAACCCGTCCAAGTGTACCAGTTTTCTCGAGATGGGACCATGTCGAGGAGCGTACCACTACTTGTCGATGTATAACAACAGATTTCAAAGTGCTGTAATGTAATAGCAGACAGCTAAGAAGACCAAGAAAGGATTAATTTCTATATGCTATGTTGTTCCAGACGGATGGAGTTTGACACATTTTTACGTAAATTATCAAAGTTATCAACTCTAAAGTATTGTTCTAGGGTCTAGGATCGGTACCTGGAAGGTATTGGTAAGAGAGAGAATATAAACACACACACACAAACACACACTCCTAAGGCTACAACGTTCTCAACTTAAAACGGGCCCATAATAGTAGATCGCCTTCGTTTCCGACCTGTCAGACGTATGGAATGTAGCGTTGTTAATATTGCATTGTGAGAAATGTATTTCAAGTGCATAACATACATCCTTCTTCCCGGTTTCTCTATGATGAACTATCTTATCGAACCGTAAAACGAAAAACAAACTACTTCCATAGAAAGCTCTCTGTGAGTGGTACGAACACAATATAGCTTTGCGGAGACATATAGCGTCCACTGTTCACATCCAATCACGGTTCATAAATTATAAGATGCCTGCATAAGGCCTATATAAAATGATCGTTAGCAGCAGGGGATACATCCTACATGGAAACAGATAAACGCATGGCAGCAGCGTCCTCCATGTGAAAATTACAAGTCATTCCGTCACTAACTCTGTAAGCACCACATCCGTCAGGCAATTGTGTACACGGGGATTTCAGTGCCTCACAAGCTCCTATCGCTAACTTAGTTATGACGCTGAAGTCTCGATTTTACACCCAAGATGCGACCGGGGGGGATCGCATAAATCGAAGTTCTTTTAGAGGACTGTGTCAAGTTTCATGACACATGATATGGAAGTCCTCTGATGACCGACAGGATTAAAGTTAACGATCGCAAGTAGACAATGATTTAAACCACATACGGAACACGTGGATGTGTACGAGTACAACGCAGACTATGTCACGTAACTGATGCATTCGGACAGAACACTGGAAAAAAAGTGGCCTCCAGCAGTGTTATACACTGCCGGAAGAAGATGCAGCCTCCTCAAGGACAAGGTGAGAGGTAGTTCATCACTGTAGGACATATGATAAGAGATCCGGGCCAAATGAAACAGACATGTCATAGCCATGTGTGCCAAAAACGTCGCATCAATACATATACCCCCCCCCCCAATCCCCATCCCTCCCCTCTGGAGGCTATGTTGCAATTCGGCAATCTTTCTTTCAGGGCCCGGAGAACGTTTAAGTTCCTGATTTCTTGGGTCCCATACGATTTCAACTGACGGGAAATCTGGTGATCTTGCTAACCAGGGCAGTGGCTGTACACCCTGAAAAGCGTTGTGTCGCAGCAACCGTATGTGAACGTGCGCTGTAATGTTGGAAATGCACATCACCATACTGTGGAAAAAATGGCAGTAGTACAGGGAACAGTCTGTGCAATGAAGCTGGCACCGGTTGGTTTATCCTGCAGAAACACCAAATGTGACGATAAGTTGTAACTGTTGGCTCCCCTGCACCATGAAGCCTAGAATGGAACCTGTATGTCATGGACCAGTTCGCTGTAGAACAGCAGTCCACCAACTCGTGTACTTCTATCACTCATATACAGACAGAACCTACTCTCATCAATTCTTTCTCGACACCAGAGTGGCTCTTTGTGGTGTCGTTGTACCAGTAGCCGCCTGACCATAGGTAGACGTGATCTTAAACCTGCTGCTCTGATAACGCAGCAGGTGCAACGTGTGCCTCGTCCCTGGATGACGTTCTCCCAAGGCACCGATAATGACGTGCGTCTGTATTATGTGGACATCCAGAACCCGGTTCACACGTGCAGGACGGTTCCACAGACTACTGTTGAAAGCAGCGACACGCCACTGTGCCCAACATGTGCAGTAATCCGCTGATGCGTCCATGAAGCTTCCCGCAAGCTCACAATGCGACCCAATTCAAATGGCTGAATCCGTTCAACAGGAGCACAAACTCGTCAGTGGGGCATGGTTATACCCTACAATGTAAGTTTCAAACACTTTTCAGCTCTAAACTCTGTACAGCTACCGTCTGGAGAGTCTAAACAGAGGGTGCACCGGCAGGCCATCAGATCGCCGATGACCGTGACAAATGAGTTATTAACTCCATAATCTCCCTGTACGCACATATTATAGCCTGGTGCCACTGAACACAGTCCTTGAGGGTAATGCATTTTTTTCCAGCAATGTATATTAAACATAAAGTACATCTCTGTGACACACTGCATGGTGATTTTTAGAGCACAGGTGTAGAAATGAAAATGGCGAAGTGAATCACAATTGGAATAGTTTCTGAATTACTTGGAACTCTGGTGAACTAATGCGATTCAGTGTTCGCACAGCAACGATTAGATTAGAAGTAATTACGCTGGTTACGTTCCTGCATTGCTAAGCGCAAACAAGTTCTTGTGCAACGAGCAAGATTGCTACAACGACTAGAGCTGAACATTGTAACATTCCGTGTACCGTGATGAGCGCGCGCGATCTCTCGACGTCAGAAAGCATAAATCGTCTTACAGTCTTCACACACGCAAGAAGAGAAAGAATACATTGGCCTATTTGCTGCAAACAATGGCTAGAATTTTCTACAGAGCAGAACAGAGATAAAAGTAAAGTAATTACCCACCTAATGATAGCGGCTCTGTGAATGTAACAAAATTGAGACCACATATGAAGTTGTTTCATTCACAGATTACATGTGACACCTACGTAAGCACATTGGTCAGAAAATTAAATCACCCCGAGAAGACTTGAAGCTAATAGCGTGTAACTTGACCTCTAGTCCTGATAATAATGGCCTAAGTTTGGCGAGAAAATTTCATCATGTATGTCATATTCAGCCGAATCCACTCATTAATCCCGCAGAGCTACCAAATTGTGTGGGTGTTAACTGATACGTCTCAACCAATGTTCAGACCACTCTATGATATTTTCTACATTATTAAGTCCGGTTGATTTATCACGCCAGTCTATGCGGAGCGGGATGCCGTAGCGTTCGTCAAATCCCGAATGTATGCCTGCAGCCCGCTGTACGGAGCAGTTGTCACCTTGGCAGCATACTCAGCGTGAAGATAGAGAAACAAGGGCAACATCAGGACACCGAGAATACCGAAATAAACATGCTGGTACGTGTCCACGCTAGCCTCGAATGCAGTGCAGATTAAAGTCTCGTTAGGGTTTCCGAATACTCGATGACTGGCCTCATTCGACAAGAGATATGGACGACATTACACCCTCCCAGACAGCTACGGTATAGTTTCTGTGTTTTTTGGTCCACTTCAGATCCAGTATTCGCACTCGAACGGAGCAGGAGGTTTCACGGCTTGTAGCTCAGCCCTCGTCCGATGAAATCACACGTACAAGTACAAACGAAATTACTTGGGCTGTCAAGTATACCAATGCTAGGAAAGCCTCTCGGCCCGATGGCATTCGAAACCGTGTCCTCCACGAGTTTAGGGATAGAACCATAGAATACCTTGCACACATAACGAAAGCCATCTTAAAACAGCAACACTTCCTTGACTTTTGGAAGGTGACCAAGGTCCTGATGTTCAGGAAGCCAGGGAACGACCACTCCTTCCTACGAAATTAGAGACTCATCAGTTTGCCGTGCTCACTCAGCAAAGACTGCTGAGAATGTAATTCTTAAACGCCTCACTAGGCACTTCATCGGCATTGATACCCAAAGACCGGAGCAATTCGGCTTTAGGAATCAACACTCAACACCCCAACAACTCGTCCACGAAGTCGAACATATAACAAACGGTTACAACACGATCAAACCCACAGAGGCCGTCTTCCTGGACATTGAAAACGCTATCGACCGTCTCTGGCACAATGGACTTATATGCAAGTTTATCGATGCCGGTTTCCCCGAGGGACTCGTACATTTTATACTCTCATATCTCACGAACGTGCAGACCAAACAATCGACACAACACGGTATCCAAGCTGGAGTACCCAGAGATGCATGCTGGGGCCCATGTTGTCCAACCTGCACGTTAATGACTTGCCAGCAACACAAACCCGACGTTAGCCATCTATGCGGATGACACAGCTATCCCTGCGCAAAACTGGCAACCGTCGCACATAAATTCACGAATACAGACGGCACTCAGAACCGCCGAGCCCTGGTTGGAACGATGGCGTATTAAAGTAAACGTCGACAAGTGCGAAGCAGTTCTGTTCACACGCAGACCGAAGCTACTGCGCAAACATCAACATTGTTGACAGGTAACACTACACGCACGACCAATAAGTTTCCGAGAGAAAGTCAGATACCTCGGTGTTTGGCTGGACCGGAAACTTACATGGGGGACCACAATGAATAAGTTCCCAACAGAGCGTAAGCGGGACTGATGACGTCAGATATGAAGTCCCATGGTGCTCAGAGCCATTTGAACCTTAAAACTCAGCAGACAACAGGTTTAAGTAACCCCAAATGTTAAACGGCCATAAGGCTCTTAAATAAAATCCACGCAAGTATACCAGCGGAATTAAGTAAAGGTTCCTAAATTAAATTGCACAACAACCAAGAACAAGAATCAATGCTCCGAGAAAGAGGGCAAATTTACAACTGTAAGTCTGGTAATCTTCCAGTGAGTTGCAATCAATGTAGGACAAGCCGACTGTCGAGACAGTGAATTACAGATGGACTTTAAACGTTCAAAAACTGAAGTACAGTAAATGTCCGTAAGCTCAAGTACAGAAAATAGATTCAGAGGTTCGTTACGTTAGATTACAAGATAAAATCCCCTCAAAACTTAACTTGTTTAGCAGCGCAGCTGGAATCAAAACTTCAGCGACGGCTAACGGCCACCGGAGACGCCTTCCGGGTACATGCACAGGCCGAGATACAGGAGTACGTACACGGGGTCAAGAGCCGCGTCAGCTACAGTGTCACGGCTCAGAAGCCAAGGCTGTCAACAAGTAGCATTCACGCTACGACAGTCAAGTCAAGAACTGCGACTATAAGGTCTTCGGGTCGTTCAAGACTTAATAAAGCCCTTGAAGTAACGTAACTTTCGCTAAGCAATTGCTTAGCTCTTTGATAGGTGAATAAGGCTTAAATCTTTTAATTACTAGCAGAAATTTCAATTACTGTACTAAAACTGCTAATATAAAACGATAGGACACTTGTGATAATCAATAGCAGATTTACCAACAGATATCGAATGCTGTTTTGAAACCACAGAATAACAGATACAAGCTTACCCTCCTGGCGCGAAGTTGGGGCTTAACATTTATAGGTAAGACTAAGGTTGCAAAACCTCAAAATTTTAAGCCATCTGAAACAAACTTAAAAGAACATTAGTTTAAAACATAAAAATCTGATTCAACATTGCTCAAAACTTATAACAGATAAGGAATGACTTACAGCTAAGGAACAACAAATGGAAACGCAAGTGCACATTACGTGCCGTCGCAGAATCGGAGCAGAACAGTTCAAAGACATCTTCGCTGATCCATTACGGACCATGGGACAACGGCTGACATGTATTTCTTGATGCAATAATTTACCAACAGCCGTATGTATTGCAGAAATTTATTTTATGAACTTCTTATGTGCTACCCGTTTCGGCATTACATTGATGCCATCTTCAGACCCCACACGTCATAGACGTAAAATCGCTGCACACATCTAAGTTTGCTAACAACCACAGTCTGTGTCGCCTGGCCACCAAGAGCTGTTGCATAACGATTTGATTCACGGATCCAGTTATATGGCTCCTTCCGTGTATAGCGATTTTACTACTATGACGTGTGGGGGCCTGAAGATGGCACCAATGTAATGCCGAAACTGGTAGCACATAAGAAGTCCATAAAATAAATTTCTACAATACATACGGCTGTTGGTAAATTATTGCATCAAGAAGTTAAAAGCCAAGTTTACCACTTCACTGGCCCATCTAAGTAAACATTCATGTAACCCGAGACTGACTCGAAGATTCTAACAGACCAACTGCCCGTACAACACTTCTCACACACACATAAATAGAAATAACTAAAAAGATCAGCGAAGTTACACTCGCGGCTCAAAATAGGTTCCAGTAACCACAAGAAAACCTCACGTTTCAAACTCCACAGGCGAGGTACACTGAGAGAATAAACACAATACGAACCATACCTTCTTTAGTACTCCACATACCATTATTAAAAGCACCATTTCGGCCACCAGTATCCAAACTACAGACGACGAGAACATTCCAGAAGGCAAATCGCTGGTGCACTCTCTCTCCAAAATTCAGAAGTCAGCCACAGGGGATGCTATCGTGTGTACGGCTCCGAATACACCAAGAGGCCCCAACGGCCACCATGTCAACAGACTGATCCTGCAGTCCGTAACTGCTGCCGCATCGTACCAAACCAACTCGCCAACCGCGGCACAGTGCCGTCTTTTCCTCACTCGCCAACAGCGAACAAACAAGCGATTTAGCGCCACGCTCACGCATTTTACCGAGACGCCAGACAGTCAGAGGATCCACAGACGGCACAACCCAGCAACGACTCAGCACTGGACAGTGATTTTCTTAATGTCAGTACCCTAATGAAATTGTTCCAAGGCAAAATCCGAATTCAAGCAGCCCACCACGCACGTCGAACGAAGTTCGTTCTTCTACAATTAGCTCCCGGCTAAAGACGGCGAAGTGCATCAGCAAGGAAACGAGCGTTGAGAGGTACGACAACCATAACAGCATTTCGTGCATAACTGTTGCTCACATTGCCACGACGGAACCCAGATCAGCCACTAGTCACTCAGCAGATTTGCACTACAGGCTTCCTTCATACGTTCATTGGACGCGGCTCGCTATTCAGTCCCAGCGGTACAAGAGAGAGCCAAGACCGTTTCAGTACCACATCTCCTCTCCTCAGAAAATTTCTCTTCTTATCCTTTCTGTACCCTGTCTTATCCGACGCGCAGATGCCCATCATTCCAAAGACCATCCCGCCATCAGCATTCACCTAATGGGGCAGGATTCTTTGGGCGATAACAAATCGAGCGCATCTAAATCGATACGCAAGTTTTAAATTTGAAATGTCCATTGGACGCAGTTCCCTTCGAAATATTTTCTCGAAAACTGGATAAGATGTGCCGGCATTCCCTGGCGGCGTCCGGTTTTAAAGTGATTGTCACTGACAAGACGTGACAACAGTCTTCAGTTCTGTTCTCATACCGTGTTACGTGGTAGCGAGTGGCCCACTATTCCTCATAGACAAGCAGGACAGTCCAGGTTGATATACTAGCAAATCGTCCAGACTCTCTCAAGGTGTGGTTATTGGCACGTCCAAACACAACAGCTGTTTTTATCAGTCTATCACGTCTCCATGACGATCCATCTTACTGTGCTAATTATGTGCAACCGACATGCGCGTACACACCATTTCACAGTTCCAACTTAACGCCACCGTTGGAAGAACACTTGACAGCCTGGTACCACTCCTACAATATTTACAGCCTTCCGAAGCGACCAGTACGCTTTTTTAAGGGGTTGACTAACATTTTTCTTCGTATTCTTACCAACTGATAGGCGAGACATCTCGGTCTATCATTCGCAGTAGATATGTCACTGTTTCTGCTTCTTAAAAAATGCGCTTACACCAACACATTAACAGTTTTTCTGGTTGCTGCCACATCCCGAACAGAGACCTTTTGGAGTTGTCTCTCTTCCGTGAGAGGCTTTGTAAAGGGCAGCATGTGAAGTCCGCACTCGGCCGTCGCTGATAAGGAGACGAAGAACGGTGGGCAGCCGCGCGTCCGTTATTGCGATGCTGACCGCGGTCACGAATGCCGTCCTTGACGACGGGAGCAGACGGGATGGCGGCAGCGGTGGGGGCGGTGGGGGCGGCGGGGGCGGCGGTGGCGGCCACGCGTCTGCAGAGCATGGCCCCAGCGTCGCGCCCGTCCTCGACCTTAAGCGTTTATTCTCTGTGCGTGGGCTGTTCCTGTGTGCCATTTTCGCTAGGTGTATTATTTGATCTTTCAGGCTCTGCTGGCGAAACTGAAGGTTTCAAAGTTGAAAATCTGTTGGATGACTATCAGCCTGGCTTAGGAAAGCAAAAGACACCGGCGAGTAAATGCTAACGTTGCGTTTGATGATGTAAGCTAGAGTTAAAAAATCGACACACTTTTACGGGACAAAAAAAAGTTCGACATTATAAAATGGTTAATTTGTTCGAAATTGCTATAAACGTAGGTGTAACCTATAAGGAGAGACAGATAAAATACAATATGCACAATAACTAAGAAAGCAGGATGAAGAGCGAAATGTTCGGATTAAACAGACATGCGGTGTTTCCTCCTACCACTCGGTCTGTACAGCGATGAAGCAATGACGAGAACAAATCATAGGTTCAGGAGTGGGATTAACATTTTACGTGAAGCAATAGCAATGTTAATATTCGTTTATGACATTACTGTCCTCGGCGAGGTCGAGGACGAATTGCAGGATATAGCGAATGAGATGAAGTCTACTGAGCCCGGAATATGGGTTGAAAGTCGAAGAAGGATAAAAGTAATGGGCAGCGTCAGAAATGAGATTAGCGATAAAGTTAACGGCAGATGTGGGGACCATGAAGTTGACAAAGCAAAGAAGTTCTGCGGATGGAACAAGGAGGATGTAAAAAGTAGGCTACCAAAGGCAAAGGACGCATTCCTGCCCCAGAAGATTTGCTAGTAACAAAATTGGCTTTAATTTGAGGAAGTAATTTATGAGGATGTACGTGTAGAAAACGGTGTTGTGTTGAAGTGACTTAAAAGCTGTGGGGGAACAGAAAAAGAAGAGAATTGAAGCATTTGAGACGAGGACGTTGAAAATTATGTAGATCGATAAGAAATAAGGGCATTCTCTTCAGTATTATGTGAAAAATACCGTTAAAAAGGAAGTATTGGGTGATGGTTGTTTAGTAATACATGAGAGCGCTAGAGGGAGCTTACAGGGTAAAAACTGTAGGGGGAGTGGAGTCAGAGATTGGAATACATCCAACAAATAATAGAGGATGTGGGGTATAAGTGCCATTCTGAGATGAACAGGTTGGCATAAGAGAAGAACTAGCGGAGGCCTGCATCACACCAGTCAGAAGAATGGTATACCAAATGAATATGTACGTTTGCACAGTTTTTCGCAGTCAAAACAGCTGGCAGCGAAATCTGTGTTCGACGTAGAAGAAACAACTCAAGAAGTTATCGAAATAACTTCTGCATCACAGAAACTTGTAAAACATGTACATTACTGATGCCTGACGCACAAGACTCCATACAGCGAAACAACAACAACAATATTAACGACGGCCTGGAAACAAAATGACCGATAAGATATACCAAGCGTCGCCAAGAAACTCATTACTTTTCATTCTGGACAATGATGTATCATATTTGGCTTTAGTGCCAATCTTTTGAAGTTCTTCTGTATAAGACACGATGTGAATGGTTTCTTCAGTCGCTTTGGGGTACGACTGTTTCATATTTAAGTGAGAACCAAAGAAATTACACTAGAAAATTTTATATATGTGCTTCTTAGAATATTAAGAAAAATACATGATTAAGTTTATAGGTGATCTAAGGGTATAAATGTGCGAAATGTAGTACGCACAGTTACTACCTCTGACGGCAATAATGTCTATAACCCGGCTAGGCATAGAGTTGAGCGTAGCTTGGATTGCCGATACGGGTACGTCATTTCCTGCTGCTTCAGCTATATGCCAAAGTTCGTCTGTCACAGAGGAAGGCGCGTGTAGAGAAACTAGTCTTTCGGTAAACCGAGACCAGGTTGTTTCAGCTGGTGAGAGGTCTGGAGAACGTGCTGGCCACGACAAGAGTCAAATGCCGTGTGTATGGAGGTAGGTCATGAAAACACAGGTATCATGTGGTCTTGTGGTTGAAAGATAACATCCCAGACACTTCGAGGGTAGGGCAAGGACACCGACCTTAACATTTCAGAAATACAACATCTGCTGTCCAAACTACAGGCTATTACGAACAAGCTGAGTTGTGATCGTGTTTTGTACCTAGTGATACCCTGATCGTTACGCATGGTGGTGAGGCCATATCACATGGTGAATGCAATGTGATAACGTTCGTACTCCTCGGAGCTTCCATGTGTCCACTGAAATGTGTGCGGAACCAGGACTCCTATTAAAAGTGGTCGTGGGGCCACCGCTGTGTCCATTGGTGTTATTCGGCTCAGCATTATTTGCACACTTCTCTCTGCTGTCGCGTCAAGAGAAGCCGCAACAATGCTAACAGTCCATGGTGCTCCATAGGGTATCTCACTGTCCATAAGATACATGAGTACGTCAGGCTGAAAACAAGCCTGTTTCTTGACTCAAGGCACGTGACGTTGCTGTAAGATTCTGTACATCCGAGTGACGAACATAATATCTATCCTCTCACTCTCTTTCGCGTGATGCGTTTGAAATCCTGCATGTCATACAGTACGCCACTCCTGAAACCAATGAACTCGTTACTTGCATGACAGTCGACGAAGGCGAGCAATAATATCCAGGCTATTAGTAGTCTTCAGTAGGCAATGATCTTGCCGTTGTAGAATTCCGGAATATGTTGGTAGACGTTGCTCCTCATTGCACGAGAAAAAACATAACATTTTCACATACAACTTTCAATCGCAATTTTTGAATAATAAAAATTATTCTTTCCTTATGTACAGATTACGAACCTTTTACAGACGCACTGAAATGCTAATCTTTGTACAGCCAAGCATGTTTTACAGTTCCTGCCCGTTTGTTGCATTCCACCTTCTTTGTGTTGCGATTGTAATTGCAAACAGTTCGTATTTTATACCATAATGATCTACCGAGACACTAGTCTGTCACGTCATCTCAAGCTGTCAAGATGATGCATTTATGGGATGTGTGGTTTATGAAGCGGTCACCCACACTGGTCAACACTCAGAACGTAACACACAGTACTTCACGGTCGTTCTACTGTTCTCGCAATATCGCTATGGTAGTTGTAAACAGCGGTTCTGAATGATGCTGTGAATCAAATAACCAGTACTCCAATGTCAGTTACCACTTGACTGAATGTTTGTTTCCGACACTCTGATGCAGGGTCATGTCCGAGACGCACTAATAAAGTAGCTGTAATAAGTTGGTTCTTGCTATTTAACAGAGTCCTATTTCCATTTATAACAACTATAGAACCAAAACACAGTTGTACGCTGGTATCAATGAAATAAATTTATCTTTGTATACTGATCATTACGAGATGCACATAGTGGAGAAAGTAATCGTCTGCGAACAGCCTCATAGGGTTAAAACTTTATCTGTCAGATCTGTTACATATATTGTAAAAAAGCAGTAGCCTGATTTGGTAACGCACTGTCCCCCCCAGTTGAAGTTAGCCGTATGGAAAAGAAGTAGTTGGAGGACTTCGAACGAAGGGTACCTACGGAAGGTAGAGAGTTTTAAATACGTTGTAGAATGGATAGAAATTGGTCTGAATAGAAAATAGAGTGAATCAACAACATGAAGTAAGGATATAAATTCGTAGTATGCATCTGCTTCATTAAGAATCTCTTGATAATTGGGTAACTGCGATATCACCAAACAGTGATCTGACCTGAAACCTTTATCCCCGTACGCAGCAGAACAAATACAGTAAAAACAGAACTACTTAGGAGGTAGCAACTTACGGAAGAACAGACGCTTAGGAAGATACAGGAGCCCCGAAGAGCAGGAGACTATTCATACAGCACGCACAATCTGAGTGGATCAAGAACTGTACACCCAGATAGAAAGGATCTCAGATACCATGACCAGAATGAATGGTTTAGTCGGACATTTTATAGTAAGAATCACTGCTGATGACACTTCATGCACTGCAGTTTTATTGTAGGAAAAAAGCTCTGTTGGATCCAAGCTTTACAAAGGAGTTTGGAAGAAACTGAAGTACATGAAACAGAGATATGTAACACAGAAAATTCGAACGCAAAATTGAGGATGTGGCAAGGCAGGAGTTTCCAGGGCAGATGTAGATTCAAGATGGAAACATCACAGGCAGAATTGCGATGAAGAATGTTGGACAAGCATCCAGAACGAAGGAAAGAAAGCTGATACCAATTAATATGGTCTACTGTGACCAAGACGAAAAGAAGGATGAGAAGCACATGCTTTCTGATAAAAACCAATCATCATTAGAATGCAGACACGTCGAGCTAGATTCCTTATCGCGCTTGTCATCATCATCATCATGATTCACTGAAGCGCCAAAGAAACTGGTAAAAGCATGCGTATTCATATGCAGAGATATGTAATCAGGCAGAATACGGCGCTGCGGTCGACAACGCCTATATAAGACTACTCGTGTTCGCCGCAATTGTTAGATACGTTACTGCTGTTACAATGGCAGGTTGTGAAGATTTAAGTGAGTTTGAACATGGTGTTACAGTCGGCGCACGAGCGATGGGACACAGTATCTCCGAGCTAGCGATGAAGTGACCAAGACGAAAAGAAGGATAAGAAGCACATGCTTTCTGATAAAAGGGAATCATCATTACAACGAAGACACGTCGTGTTAGATTCCTTATCCAGCTTGTCATTATCATTATCACGATTCACTGAAGCGCCAAAGAAACTGGTAAAGGCATGCTATTCATGAGATACGTAAACAGTCAGAATACGGCGCTGCGGTCGGCAACGCCTATATAAGACAACAAGTGTTCGACGCAGTTGTTATATACGTTACTGCTGATACAATGGCAGGTTGCCAAGATTTAAGTGAGTTTGAACGTGGTGTTACAGTCAGCGCACGAGCCATTGGACACAGTATCTCCGAGCTAGCGATGAAGTGGGGATTTTCCCGTACGACCACTTCACGAGTGTACTGTGACTATCAGGAATCCGATAAAACAGTCGTCGATGCGGCCGGAAAAAGATCCTGCAAGAATTGGGGCAACGACGACTGAAGAGAATCGTTTACCGTGAGAGAAGTGCAAACCCTTCCGCAAATTACTGCAGATTTCAGTGCTGGGTCATCAACAAGTGTCAACGTGCGAACCATTCAACGAAACATCATCGATATGGGCTTTCGGAGCCGAAGGCCCCACTCGTGTACACTTGATGACTGCGCGACACAAAGCTTTACACCTCGTCTGGGACCGTCAACACCGACAATGGACTGTTGACGACTGGAAACATGTTGTCTGGTCGGACGAGTCTCGTTTCAAATTATGTCGAGAGGATGGACGTGTACGGTTATGGAGACAACCTCATGAACCCATGGACCCTGCATGTCAGCAGGGGACTGTTCAAGGTAGTGGAGGAGCGTAAAGGTGACAGCTGGAATGATGTGGGACCAAATGGTTCAAATGACTCTGAGCACTATGGGAGTAACTTCTGAGGTCATCAGTCCTCTAGAACTTAGAACAACTTAAACCGAACTAACCTAAGGACATAAGACACATCCATGCCTGAGGCAGGATTCGAACCTTGCGACCGTAGCGGTCGTGCGGTTCCAGACTGTAGCGCCTAAAGCCGCTCTGCCACTTCGGCCGGCGATATGGGACCCCTGATACGTCTGCGTACGACTCTGACAGGTGATACGTAAGCATCCTGTCTGATCATCTGCATCCATTTATGTCCGTTTTGTAGTGCGACGGACTTGGGTAATTCCAGCAGGACAATGCGGCACCCCGCACGTCCAGAATTGCTACAGAATGGCGCCAGGAACACTCCACTAAGTTTAAACACTTGTGCTGGCCACCAGACTCCTCAGACACGAACATTATTGAGTATATCAGGGATGCCTTGTAACGTGCTGTTTCCATCCTTTCGTACTCATATGGATTTATGGAAAGCCGTGCAAGGCTTAACGTTGTCAGCTCCCTTGAGCACTACTTCAGACATTACTCGAGTTCCATGTCATGTCATGTTGCTGCACTTCTGTGTGCTCGCTGAGGCCCTACACGATACTAAGCAGGTGTAGCAGTTTCTTTGGCTCTTCAGTGTACTATCCCAAAGTTATGGGGAGAGCTGCGGCCAGGATATCTCATGCAACATGAAGGTGATTCCTGGCGTTCTGCTAGGGATAGGAGACACGGGAATTTGACAAGTCGGTTTTCGTGCGTCTAGTTTAGCACCATTCTTTCTGTATTCGGGACAAGTGGCGCAGGCCAGTATTCGTCCTATTTTTTGCTGCAGACCGCGACAGGCTGACCGCAGATGACGGACGACCCTGGGGGACGGGGACGGGACTGCGGCCGGCGGCGGCGGCGGCCGGCGCGGCTGTCGGGCGGTTCTTTACGGCGCCATTCAATGGAAATACTGCGGCTGGCTGCGGCCGCTGCCGTGGCCGTGGCTGCGACCGCGGGCTCGCCACCAGCGGACGCCCCGTCCCGAACCCGCCGCTCCGGCTGCGCACTGCACCACAGTGGCTCGCCCTGCCAGGCCCGAGTTCACGCAGCGTCTTCTGCAGCACCGACCTTCTTTGCTATCAGCACCTCAACATGAACGGAGGACAGTAACTGGGAAAGGAATGAGAAAAAGTTGCAGTCTGTCCTAGGGATGGCGGTTAACACTGAAACAACAGGTTTTTTTCGCTCCAGTTAAAACCAGACTGTTGTTGTTGTTGTTCTGGTCTTCAGTTCCGAGACTGGTTTGATGCAGCTCTCCATGCTACTCTATCCCGTGCAAGCTTCTTCATCTCCCAGTACCTATTGCAACCTACATCCTTCTGAGTCTGCTTAGAGTATTCATCTCTTGGTCTCCCTCTACGATTTTTACCCTCCACGCTACCCTCCAATACTAAATTGGTGATCCCTTGATGCCTCAGAACATGTCCTACCAACCGATCCCTTCTTCTAGTCAAGTTGTGCCACAAACTGCTCTTCTCCCCAATCCTATTCAATACTTCCTCGTTAGTTACGTGATCTACTCGCCTAATCTTCAACATTATTCTGTAGCACCACATTTCGAAAGCTTCTATTCTCTTCTTGTCCAAATTGTTTATCGTCCATGTTTCACTTCCATACATGGCTACGCTCCATACAAATACTTCCAGAAACGACTTCCTGACACTTAAATCTATACTCGATGTTAACAAATTCCTCTTCTTCACAAACGCTTTCCTTTCCATTGCCAGTCTACATTTTATATCCTCTCTACTTCGACCATCATTTTGCTCCCCAAATAGAAAAACTCCTTTACTACTCTAAGTGTCTCATTTCCTAATCTAATTCCCTCAGCATCACCAGACTTATTTGGACTACATTCCATTATCCTCGTTTTGCTTTTGTCGATGTTCATCTTATATCCTCCTTTCAAGACACTGTCCATTCCGTTCAACTGCTCTTCCAAGTCCTTTGCTGTCTCTGACAGAATTACAATGTCATCGGCGAACCTCAAAGTTTTTATTTCTTCTCCATTGATTTTAATACCTACTCCTAATTTTTCTTTTGTTTCCTTTACTGCTTGCTGAATATACAGATTGAATAACATCGGGGAGAGGCTACAACCCTGTCTAACTCCCTTCCCAACCACTGCTTCCCTTTCATGCCCCTCGTGTCTTATAACTGCCATCTGGTTCCTGTACAAATTGTAAATAGCCCTGTATTTTACCCCTGACACTTTTAGAATTTGAAAGAGAGTATTCCAGTCAACATTGTCAAAAGCTTTCTCTAAGTCTGCAAATGCTAGGAACGTAGGTTTGTCTTTCCTTAATCTTTCTTCTACGGTGAGTCGTAAGGTCAGTATTGCCTCACGTGTTCCAATATTTCTACCGATTCCAAACTGATCTTCCCCCAGGTCGGCTTCTACCAGTTTTTCCATTCGTCTGTAAAGAAGTCGCGTTAGTATTTTGCAGCTATGACTTATTAAACTGACAGTTCGGTAATTTTCGCATCTGTCAACACCTGATTTCTTTGGGATTGGAATTATTATATTCTTGAAGTCTGAGGGAATTTCGCCTGTCTCATACATCTTGCTCACCAGATGGTAGAGTTTTGTCAGGACTGGCTCTCCCAAGGCTGTCAGTAGTTCTAATGGAATGTTGTCTACTCCCAGGGCCTTGTTGCGACTCAGGTCTTTCAGTGCTCTGTCAAACTCTTCACGCAGTATTGTATCTCCCATTTCATCTTCATCTACACCCTCTTCCATTTCCATAAACCATACTGTCATAACTGATAAAAAAATCAGCCCCTAAAATAAGATAGAATCAAAATATTAAAGTAATTGCGCAAATAAAAGAATATTTAGTCCGTCCTCAGTGAGTCGTTTTTCTCGAAAACTGACGAGTGTCTGCATACTACAAGAAAATCTACCAGTTTTCTCCTGTAATTATTGAAAATCTGCTCAGAAACCATGTTTTAATCGGGGATCAAAACACTACTCAGGCATTACAAGTAGTACTAAAGAGTGAAAATAGAGGTTGAAGAATTTTGTTTTGCATTTTAACTTGACCGTTTTCAAAGACCATAAGTAGATAGGGGCACATTACAAAGACACAGGTAGCAGATCAGCTACTTACTATCCTTGTTGTATACTATGAATGACTAGTAGTTAAGTTTTTAACTTATTCCTTTTACCATCATTTCTACCATCTTTTGTCTTTATCCTTTAAAGCAAATGAAGCATTGCACTTTAACGTTACGTCACTTCGTAAAAATATTTCCAAGATGGTGCCATTCTGCAATTCAATGGATGTCTGGTGACAACAGCGAGAAAGTATCGTATACACCAGGTGGGGGCAAACCTTACATGCTCATCGAGCACGCGTGCCTTAAGCCACGCCACATTGCAACGGGAACAGTATTGTCTCATCTATGCTGTACCAATTCTTGTGTCATGTTTGTTGCTCGCTTCTATTGGCATTGTTGCTAAAGTAGCAATGATCAGATTTTACAGTTGTACGCTATATTTCAAGCGAATGATAACTTGTTAACAAATATTACTGCTTTTTTTTAAAAAAAAAAAGGGGTTTATTTGAAAACTAAAAATGTTAGCACTGCTGCTATGGTTAACTGATATTTGGTTTGTTATATTAGAAATATAATATTGGAGTATTAGAAAAAAATTTAAAAAAACGCCTCTTATGACAGGAACCAAACAAATACCCGTAAAGTACAGGTTATTCTGAACTAAAATCCCGGTATTCACCTTAACCGATCGGTTTTTCTCATCCCTAGTCTGTCCCTTGTGATATTTAACGTATAACACGAGAATAAAATTTCTGACTATTGCAGTCGCTATTATTTCATTGTTATCCAAAGCCCCTTACATGTTGTAACAGACAGCTAATGTAAAAAAAAAAGTATTTATCGGTGTTTCATACCAAGAAAAGCTGCCACGCGTCGTTTTGTACACGGCACTACTGTTCGATTTGCTCCTGCATTTAGCTGACGTGGAACCAGCGGATTATACCAGACCTTGACCGGTTACTGGGGAGCGGCCTGGGTGCCGAAACCTAGTAAGGGAAGGTGAAGTTCTGCGCTGTGGCCCTAGACGGGTTAGTTATACCCAACCGACCGCCGTGTCCTCCTCTGTCACTGGCGTCAGTGCATGGATATGGAGGGGCATGTGGTCATGACACTGCTCGCCTGGTCCATGTCGAGTTTGTTGACGTTTGAATCGCCACTGGTCGATCGAGTAGCTCCTGTGTTGGCCCCAAAAGGCTGAGTGCACTCAGTACTAGTCCTCCTATCGAGGAAAAATCCCTGACAGTACTGCGAATCTAACGCGGGTCTCCGCATGGCAGTCAACCACTACTATTTATTGAGTAAACAAGACGTTAAATAGGTATCTCCAAGACCGTAAAAAGTATCTCATTAATATAAGTACTCATTATGGCTTACATATTAAAATAATATACCTATAACATCTGTAACATTAAAAAAGATATGAATTGCCCGAATGATTTTGCGTGTTGTCGGCTTGTCAGAAACCATGCTCTAAGAAGTGATCCTCGCTGGCAGTTAATTGTAGGGTACTCGCCTTACCAGCAGTGAGGTTACGTGTTGGCACAAGTTTGCGACTGAAGCAGATCCATTACAAATTAAGAACGTTATTTATTATTCTTTGTGCATAAATCATATTTTTGTAACATATATGTCAATTGTCTTGAGTGCGGATTGTAGATCGTTGATTGATGTGAGGAAACGACTTTGTGATTGTGTTTTGTTTATTTTGACCAACGCCGTCATGAATAAAATAACTGATATCTCTTGTGAACCTTCAGCTATGTCATTAATAGTTTGCCTAAGTCTGAATATACATTTGTAGCACCGACCAGAGTCACACATACTTTAAAACCTTTTCAGACAACGATACATGATTATGAACATACCTGCCATCGATCACTGCACTGGGAGAAATTACTTGAAGACAGAAGCTCAGTACAATTTACAGAACACTGATATCTTTCCCATTGCACGCAGTGCAGTCTCAGTAAAAATGAAGGCAGTTAATGATAACATTTGTAGTGGGAGTATTTCTTACGTAAATTAAATCGTCGTAAGAGCCAGCAATAAGGGAAACCAAATACCAATTTAGAAAAATATTTAAATTTCAGGAAGATGAAATATTAACTTTATTTGCGAAATTCATTATAATCCTACCATAGACTGCAAAATCATTGAGATATTTAACGCGCGAAATCGATAATATCTTGAAAAGAGGTTATAAGAATAGCATCAATAAAAAGAAGTAATATGGGGTCAAGTTGAATAAAGTTAAGTGATGCTGGAGGAATTAGAGTAGTAAATGTGACGATAAAATTAGAAGATGAAATTTGCTATTTGGGCAGTAAAATAATAAAAAATATAGAGGTCAAAAAATTTAGACTGGCGACAGTTTCTCTCGAAAGCACATACAGATAATCCTGGAAGTGGCGCTTTATCGCGCTCAGCTATATGGGCTGGGAGAAAAGATGGAGAGGAGGTTATTAAATAAACTGCAAATATTTTAAGATACTTCTAAATCGCTCTTAGCCCACAGAAAGATTTATACCAGAAATTTCAGTAATAACCAACACACTTTTAGAAGCACCAAATGAAGAGAATCTATTGACTTTTCTTTAAAAATTTAAACAAATAAAATTAAAAGCTTAACAAATAGCAAAGCATCTAGTGATGACCGGACTGCTGCAGAGCTCCTGAAATCAGCTTGCCCAGAAACCTTAAAAGAAATTACGCTGATCATTCGAAACATTCAACAAACTGAGGAAATTTCGCCCAACTGTATTAACAGATCACAATATAAAAACGGAGAAGGACTTCTCTTCTCCGTGTCCCACAAAATTCTACCTCAATGTCACCTCAACGACTACTGAAAGGGAGTATCAAGCAGAGAACTCTAGCATTCTCTTCCAAATTCTGAAATAACAAGATCCGGACGTAAAAAACTCTAAATGAAACGCTAAATGAAACAAAAGCTTAGGTAACATTCAGGGGAGAAATTTCGTAATATTTTGAAATTGAAGCAGGAATGATGCAAGACGTTCGACTCTCTCCACAGCTGTATGTATTACAACCTCTGTCTTTCTCTACAGTTTTTTACTCTCTGCTGTTTCCTGTGGTGCCATGGAGGTTATTCCCTAATGTCTTTTGTTCCGCCTTTCCCACTATCCATGATTCCCTGGCATACAATTCTGTGCTCCAAACGCTTCTTTCTCAAATTAAAGCTAATATTTAGTATCAGTAGACTTTTATTGGTAAGGCATTCCCTTTTTGCCAGTGTTATCTGCTTTTTATATCCTGCTCGCTTTGCCCGTCAGCCGTACGGGGTAGCCGCACGATCTGAAGCGTCTTAGCACGGTCCGGGCGGCTGCTCCCGTGGGAGATTCGAGTCCTCCCTCGGGCATGGGATTGTGTGTTGACCTTAGCGTAAGTTAGTTTAAGATAGATTAAGTAGTTCGTAAGCTTAGAGACCGATGATCTCAGCAGTTTGGTACCATAAGACCCTCCCTCAAATTTCCAGTTTCCTTTGCCCATATTGGGTATTTTGTTCCCAAGATAGCAGACTTTCTTAATATCTCTACTTCGTGATCACCAATTCTGATGTTAAGTTTCTCGCAATTCTCATTTCTAGTTACTTTTCGTCTTAATATTATCGTTGATATCTTTTCGTGCTGGATTTTAATCTCACACTCAAACCTTTCTTTTGTCTCCGTCATTGCTTCTTCGATGTACACATTGAACGTCAGGGCCGAAAGACTGTATGTCTTGCACCCTTTTTATCTGAGGACTTCTTTCTTGATTCTTATGCACATTGCGTACTACTCGTCTTTCCCTATACCTTACCCCTATTTTTATCATTACTTCGATCATCTTCCCGAATTTTATGAGCGTCTCTTGATTTCTCTTCAGTCTTTCTTCCATTGTCAGAACTGCCTCTCTGGTGCGTTTACTGCCTTTAGCTTTCCAGAAGCATAACTGATCATCATCTAACACATCCACAATTTCCTTTTCCTTTCTTCTGTGTATTATTCTTGTCAGCAACTTGGACGCATCGTGTGGTTGATATTTTTCCGGAAGTTTGATAGTATACCGCCAGTCTCTTACATTCAAAACACCAAGCTGAACTGCCAGTTCCTTCTTCCCCAATAATTTTATATATTCCGATGGAACATTTTGTATCGCCTTATAACACTTTGTCAGACAAGTTCTCCCCTTTATAGTGACCTTCAATGAACTCTTTTTACCTATCTGATTTCTTCTCGGCATTTAGCAGCTTTCTTAATGTATCACTCATACTTTTAATTCCACCGAAGGATGTTTTGACTTTGGCTTTGAATATTTCCAACGATCATTTCTTTTTCGTTTGTTTGTTTTTCCTGCAGTCATTTCACCTTGGCTGCCCGGTCCTTCCTATTTATTTAACTCCTAAGTGATATATATTACTGACTCCTGTCTTTCAAAAATTGGTTCAAATGGCTCTGAGCACTATGGGATTCAACTTCTGAGGTCATTAGTCCCCGAGAACTTAGAACTAGTTAAACCTAACTAACCTAAGGACAACATAAACATCCATGCCCGAGGCAGGATTCGAACCTGCGACCGTAGCGGTCTTGCGGTTCCAGACTGCAGCGCCTTTAACCGCACGGCCACTTCGGCCGGCTCCTGTCTTTCCCTGGACGTTTCTTTACTTCCTTCTTTCGTCGATCTGTTGAATTCTTTCTTGCCGGCCGTTGTGGCCGAGCGGTTCTAGGCGCTTCAGTCTGGAACCGCGCGACTTCTATGGTCGCAGGTTCGAATTCTGCCTCGGACATGGATATGTGTGATGTCCATAGGTTACCTAGGTTTAGGTAGTTCTAAGTTCTAGGGGACTGATGAACTCAGATGTTAAGTCCCATAGTGCTTAGAGCCATTTGAAACAATTATTTCTTCTCTTACCCAGGGTTTCATCGCAGTTCCCTTCCTGGTGCCTATATTTTTCTAACCAGCATGTACGATTGCCTTTTAGAGGTGTCAACTCCTCATTAGTTGAACTGCCTACTACGGTGCTCCTTATCGCAATAGTCACATCCTCAGCGAACTTCAAACTGGTCCAGTCATTCCTCAGTACATTAGTGTTCCAGTTTTTCCACAATGGTTCTTTCGGACATTCTCTTAACTTTCAGCCTACTCTTCATCGTTAATAGTTTGTGATCTGTGTCTATATCTGCTTCCGGGCTCACCTTACAATACAGTATGTGATGTCAGAGTCACTGTCCGACCATGACGTAATCAGCTTCAATCTTCCCGTCTCTCCAGATCTTTTCCAAGGATATCTCCTCTCCCATTCCTACTGCCAAGCCCAAATTCTGCCGTAAGTCTTTATTTTATCTTTTCCCCTGCGACCGCGTTTTATCTCTTGGAAAAAATAATCTAAGAGCAGCGGAAACTAAAGTCAGAGCTACAAATTGGAAGCACCAACACCGAGTTAGACTGCTGAACTTTTGCAGATGTCCGTGTTATTGTATGTCAGGACATTGAAACGGCAGAAATTTGGCACCCAAAATACTAATACTAAATAAGGGAAAATTGACAGACTGACAGTATTTCTGAGTTTATATATTTAGGCAAACAATTCAGTAAACTGGCCTACAAATGACTGAAAAAGAAATTAGTTGTCATAAAATGGAAATAGTTTTCAGGCTTACAAAATACACCTGTAACATAAAATGCATCTCAGATACACCAAACCGAGACACTACAATACGCTCACGAAATCAGAGTGTCTCTATGTGGGCGAATAACTGATTTTTAAGGTTCTGTAGCTCAGTCGTTAAAAACTGAACCCATACGAGAACGAGTCCACTGTTTTCGCGTCTCTCCGACGGGCTTTATTATTAAAGTCAAATATAGTCGGTTCTCTCACTAAAGTGACTTTGCTGTGTATCTATGTACGTAGTTAATTAAGTTTGTGTATAAACATCAGAGCTAGAGTCAAATGCGTTATTGTCCGGATTTTTTAACAGAAGGGAAAACACTGATAAACTCTAAAACAGAGAACGAAAAGCAATGAGGAAAATTTTACGTCCTAATTATACTGAAGAAGAACAGTACAGACTAAGAGCGAATAAAGAAATTGTGTTGTATACTGACATGTGCGGGGATATGAGCAAACGCATGCCAAAATTCCACGGACTTTAAAAGAAAAATACACATCGTCCGTGACCCGTCTTTCCCTACAGCTTACTTTTATTTTTCTCGTAAATTTCTAACATCTTGAATTGCTTTAAGTTGTCGAACGCTTTTTCCAGGACGCAGATCCTATGAACATGTCTTGATGTGTCTTCTTTTTCTGCTCATTTACTGTAACTCTCCAGACTGTCCAGTAAATGAAACACTGAAGTAATAAAATGTATCGGTGCAGTAAAAGATGTGCTGAAAGAAGTAGGAATAACAGAAGTTGATTTACCAGGAAGAAAAATATTTAAGCAGAAAATTAATAACCCCAAAGTTGGCCTGGCCGAAAAACCCAAGAAGAGTGGGACCAATATGGTCCGTTCTACGAGAATCAGTGCAAAATGTCCACGAAGAAAGCTACAATAATTGACCTGAAATGACCCATGGTGTGTCTGGAACCGAGCGACTGCTACGGTCGCAGGTTCGAATCCTGCCTCGGGCATGGATGTGTGTGATGTCCATAGGTTAGTTAGATTTAATTAGTTCTAAGTTCTAGGCGACTGATGACCTCAGAAGTTAAGTCGCATAGTGCTCAGAGCCATTTTTTGACCCATGGCACGTCCTTCTGTAGGGACCACACATGGATAATAATAATAGTAATAAACTGTACTTGTCTATTTGGATATGTTACTTTTGATCGCAGCTCTCATAGATTCCCTGTTGCTTCCGTATCTCAGTCGGTGAAAACGGAGCCCTTAAAGGATCACTTTGTTGCCCGTCCATTTGTCCGTCTGTTAAGACCCCTCTTTCTCAGGAACGGCTACACGTCTCAAGCCGATCAAATACTAATGTCTCTTGGTTGTGTAAAAAATTTGAGCTTCTAAACCATTGCAGTGAGAAGATATGGCTATTTATGTCACATATTTTGAGACTCACAAACTCAGTCATCAAACCCTGTAAATGAAATTTCTCGTCATGCCTTACGTTAAAGTTTAGTTAGGGGGAAGACAGTTGAACCTTTCCATGATTAAAACTCGAGCATTTAGCTCAGAATTATAAATGATGCCGCCACTACCGTGTGGAGCAGACACCTTTTTTAGCCACCCACCGTGGGAGCAGATGCAACTGCCTTGTGCTTTTATATAAAAACCAGCATCTTCCGCCAGTTCTGCCGTTATGATCATCTCGGCCTTCACTGCCTTTGAGGTCTTCACCGTCATCCCGGCAAGGAACGCTTACAAGTTACTATCATCCGGGTAAGGTTAACCAAGGTTTTTCAACGAGGTGTTTCTTCTCCACTACCTCCCTTCTCAACCGAGCTTGGGACCGACTTTGGCGGAGTTGCATGCGGTTCATAGCCGGGTAAATAAATATATATATATATATATATATATATATATGTGTGTGTGTGTGTGTGTGTGTGTGTGTGTGTGTGTGTGTGTGTGTCGAGAACCCTCAGAGCGCGTGTCCTAATTGCACATGTCCAGTTTTTATTTCACTTATTTTTTTCTGTTTCCTCAACCTGAAGGAAACGTGGATCTCTAAGAGAAAACGTCATCGGCGAGATCGCTAAGCTGGAGCTCAGAAGTGGGACAGTGTTTTTCCGATTCTCTGACTTACAGCGAATCGCGGAGAGAGCTTCCGTGCTGACCGTTTGTTAGGCTGGAGAAAGAAAGGCGCCAGATGAAGACCGGGGGGGTTGGCCTGGCTAGAGCTCACTACGCGGCCAGCTCTGGACGCGGCTGGAGGCGCGCGTGACTTCGTGGCAGCCGCGTTTGCTCGGCGCGGTGGGCTATCCCCAGCGAGGTTGGCACCGCGCAGTCTCAGCCGCCACTTTCACCACGGGCAGTCACGAAGCGCGTGCCCGGATTCAGAATCCAGGCGGTAGCCTGCAGAATTGTCACCTGCGTCATAGTCATTACAGGGTCGAGTATCTGACAGAAACTATCATACATCTGTAGAGACCACAACCCCTCCTTTTCAGTATGTACACACTCGACTTACTGTAAACATTTTCAAGGAAGTTCACTTTCGTTTTGTGACCCGCATCGCTTCAACTTTTCTAATGGCGAAACCATCTGACCCACTAAGAGGAAGTCTTGGGTGTACATTAAGAAATCTCAGAAAACCGTCGCATCTGCATTTCACCTACGCAACAGACAGGCAAATAAAAATCAGAAGTCAGATCCAGAGACCAAGTCTTGTCGTACTGCTGGCACCACTATACAGCGGTTGGACAAAAAAGACGAAAATACCGCGAGAAATGCTTGGTTGAACATAAATGAAGATGTGTAACCAAAGCCGCGCGTTCCGCTGTTGTATTTGCCAACGAACGGCACCCTTGCAGAGTCCTCAACGCGTTGCAGGTGCCAGTTGTGTTCAAAACAATATTTTGTGTGGTTGTGAGTGCATTACGCCGGAGCTGAATGAATTCGAACGTGGGCAGATTTCTCGTGCTTGCACGGTGTGTGCCTTCGTAACCAAGGAAGGTAGCGTACGGAAGATTCATAACACATACAGGGAAAGCGGAAAAACATCGTCCTTTAAGTCACGACGCGGACCAAAGCGTCTGTTGACTGGTAGTGACGGACGGTCACTGAAATCGACTGTGACGTAAATCAGAGAACGACCGGTTTGAGTGCATAGATCCTGAGAAACCAGTACCCAGAACAATCACCTCTGGCCGTACAGCTACCCATGCAGCTTCAACACGATACCACAGTTCATCGAGCGTAGTGACTGGCGTATTGTGATGAGCCAGTTGCTCGGCAACCATTGACCAAACGTTATCAATTGGTGAGAGATCTGCAGAATGTGTTGGCCAGGGCAGCAGTCGAACATTTTCTCTAACCAGAAAGACCCGTACAGGACCTGCAACATGCGGTCGTGCATTATCCTGCTGAAATGTAGGGTTTCGCAGGGATCGAATGAAGGGTAGAGCCACGGGACGTAACACATCTGAAATGTAACATCAACTATTCAAAGCGCCGTCAATGCGAACAAGAGATGACGGAGACATGTAACCAATGGCACCCCATACCAGCACGTCGGGTGATACGCCAGTATGTATGGCGATGACGAATACACGATTCCAATGTGCGTTCACCGCGATGTCGCCAAACACATATGCGACCATCATGATGCTGTAGACAGAACCTGGATTCATCCGAAAAAATCACGTTTTGCCATTAGTGCACGCAGGTTCGTCGTTGAGTACACTATCGCAGGCGCTCCTGTCTGTGATGCAGCGTCAAGGATAACCGCAGCCATGATCTCCTAGCTGATAGTCCATGCTGCTGCAAACGTCGTCGAACTGTTCGTGCAGATGGTTGTTGTCGTGCAAACGTCCCCATCTGCTGACTCAGGGATCGAGACGTGGCAGCACGATCCGTTACAGTCACGCGGATAAGATGACTGTCATCTCGACTGCTAGTGATACGAGGCCGTTGGGATCCAGCACGGCGTTCCATATTACCCTCCTGAACCCACCGATTCCATATTCTGCTAACAGTAATTGGATCTCGACCAATGCGAGCAGCAATGTCGCAGTACAATAAACCGCAATCGCGATAGGCTACTACAATCCGATCTTTATCAAAGTTGGATTCGTGATGGTACGCATTTCTCCTCTTTACATGAGGTATCACAACAACGTTTCACCAGGCAACGCCGGTCAACTGCTGTTTGTGTATGAGAAATCGGTTGGAAACTTTCCTCATGTCAGCACGTTATAGGTGTCGCCACCGGCGCCAACTTTGTGTGAATGCTCTGAAAAGCTAATCATTTGCATATCACAACATCTTCTTCCTGTCGGTTAAATTTAGTGACTGTAGTACGTCATCTCCGTGCTGTAGCAATTTTAATGGCCAGTAGTGTATTTAATAGTATTATGAATGTTCAGTATCCATTTCAATAGAAGACCTA
Source organism: Schistocerca serialis cubense (assembly GCF_023864345.2). Classification (NCBI taxonomy): domain Eukaryota; kingdom Metazoa; phylum Arthropoda; class Insecta; order Orthoptera; family Acrididae; genus Schistocerca; species Schistocerca serialis. Next base: position 504,478,381 of record NC_064643.1, on the reverse strand, counting down.
CAAACAGAAGTACCATAATCAGATTGCAAAGCTGAGATTTCTCATAAATGTTTTCAGCACACATGGAGATACCTTATCAGTCATTTCGTCCAGCCCTTACAAAAAATAAATACCAAATTACTCAACTAATACGAGTATAAAGTTCAGTTTCAGGTTAATTGGCATTCATTTTTAATATGGTGATTTCGACTATAGAATTTGTTGCTGAAGTGCATTAACATCGGATGATGAAGTACATCTACATCTACATCTACATGGATACTCTGTAAATCACATATAAGTGCCTGGCAGAGGTTTCATCGAACCACCTTCACAATTCTCTATCTCGTATAACGCGCGGAAAGGATGAACACCAACATCTTTCCGTACGAGCTCTGATTTCCCTTATTTTATCGTGGTGGTCGTTCTGCTCTATGTAGGTCAGTGTCAACAAAATATTTTCGCATTCGGAGGAGAAAGTTGGTGATTGGAATTTCGTTAGAAGATTCCGTCGCAACGAAAAACGCCTTTCTTTTAATGATCTCCAGCCCAAATCCTGTATCATTTCTTTGACACTCCCTCCCATATTTCGCGACAATACAAAACGTGCTGCCATTCTTTGAACTTTTTCGATGTATTCTGTCAGTCCTACCTGGTAAGGATCCCACACCGCGCAACAGTATTCTAAAAGAGGGTGGACCTTATTAGGTCTGTTACATTTTCTGAGAGTCCTACCAATAAAACGCAGCCTTTAGTTAGCCTTCCCCACAACATTTTCTATGTGTTCTTTCCAATTTAAGTCATTCGTAATTGTAATACCTAGGTATTTAGTTGATATTACGGCTTTTAGATTAGACTGATTTATCGCGTAACCGAAGTTTAACGAGTTCCTTTTAGCACTCATGTCGAAGACCTTACACTTTTAGTTATTCAGGGTCGACTTCCACTTTTCGCGCCATTCAGATATTTTTTCTAAATCATTTGGCAGTTTGTTTTGATCTTCTGGTGATTTTATTAGTCAATAAACAACAGCGTCATCTGCAAACAACCGAAGACGGTTGTTCAGATTGTCTACTAAATAGTTTACATAGGTAAGAAAAAGCGAAGGGCCTATAACACAACGCACAAATACCACTGCCAACCGGTTGCAAATAATTCTCAAGACATTGACCTAGGTTTCGGCACCTCTACGAATGTGTTCATCAAAATGAAATTTTATCATCCGTGAAGTTACATTGCTATCAGGGATCAGCCGATGGCAGTAATTTTAATACATGCCAAATACACTCCTGGAAATTGAAATAAGAACACCGTGAATTCATTGTCCCAGGAAGGGGAAACTTTATTGACACATTCCTGGGGTCAGATACATCACATGATCACACTGACAGAACCACAGGCACATAGACACAGGCAACAGAGCATGCACAATGTCGGCACTAGTACAGTGTATATCCACTTTTCGCAGCAATGCAGGCTGCTATTCTCCCATGGAGACGATCGTAGAGATGCTGGATGTAGTCCTGTGGAACGGCTTGCCATGCCATTTCCACCTGGCGCCTCAGTTGGACCAGAGTTCGTGCTGGACGTGCAGACCGCGTGAGACGACGCTTCATCCAGTCCCAAACATGCTCAATGGGGGACAGATCCGGAGATCTTGCTGGCCAGGGTAGTTGACTTACACCTTCTAGAGCACGTTGGGTGGCACGGGATACATGCGGACGTGCATTGTCCTGTTGGAACAGCAAGTTCCCTTGCCGGTCTAGGAATGGTAGAACGATGGGTTCGATGACGGTTTGGATGTACCGTGCACTATTCAGTGTCCCCTCGACGATCACCAGTGGTGTACGGCCAGTGTAGGAGATCGCTCCCCACACCATGATGCCGGGTGTTGGCCCTGTGTGCCTCGGTCGTATGCAGTCCTGATTGTGGCGCTCACCTGCACGGCGCCAAACACGCATACGACCATCATTGGCACCAAGGCAGAAGCGACTCTCATCGCTGAAGACGACACGTCTCCATTCGTCCCTCCATTCACGCCTGTCGCGACACCACTGGAGGCGGGCTGCACAATGTTGGGGCGTGAGCGGAAGACGGCCTAACGGTGTGCGGGACCGTAGCCCAGCTTCATGGAGACGGTTGCGAATGGTCTTCGCCGATACCCCAGGAGCAACAGTGTCCCTAATTTGCTGGGAAGTGGCGGTGCGGTCCCCTACGGCACTGCGTAGGATCCTACGGTCTTGGCGTGCATCCGTGCGTCGCTGCGGTCCGGTCCCAGGTCGACGGGCACGTGCACCTTCCGCCGACCACTGACGACACATCGATGTACTGTGGAGACCTCACGCCCCACGTGTTGAGCAATTCGGCGGTACGTCCACCCGGCCTCCCGCATGCCCACTATACGCCCTCGCTCAAAGTCCGTCAACTGCACATACGGTTCACGTCCACGCTGTCGCGGCATGCTACCAGTGTTAAAGACTGCGATGGAGCTCCGTATGCCACGGCAAACTGGCTGACACTGACGGCGGCGGTGCACAAATGCTGCGCAGCTAGCGCCATTCGACGGCCAACACCGCGGTTCCTGGCGTGTCCGCTGTGCCGTGCGTGTGATCATTGCTTGTACAGCCCTCTCGCAGTGTCCGGAGCAAGTATGGTGGGTCTGACACACCGGTGTCAATGTGTTCTTTTTTCCATTTCCAGGAGTGTATATTGTTTAAGAAAGTACTTGAGGTCATGGATCGTTGAAGGAAGATAGACGTATATTTCATACTGGGCTTGCAACCTCACTGTCACAAAGGACGACCTGTTCTTCACGGGGTGTCCGATTGGTGCCACTTTAGAGGGGCAAGCCCAAGAGCAAGGGAGTTTCCACCATCTCACCATCAAAAAAGTACTAGGAGAGGTGTTCCTGGTAAAGTTTGCTGCAGGAATTATTTCTTAGCCGGTGGATACAAACCACCGAGGCAGTAAAACGTCCTGCAGCCCACTCTGTCGCAGGATCTCGTAGATAGCAGTTGGTATTAGATCGTTCGTAAATATTAGCCCTCAACTGTGCCGCCGTCTTAGCCAGTAGCATGCACTGCGCCGTCCTATAATGAAAATCTCGTATCTGAGGAAAGTTGTGCCTGCCTTTCGTAATTAATATGGTTGCCTACCAATAAACTTGGTTCCTTTCTTTTCTCAGTAGCGCGTAGCAGATATGCATTACCTCTCATTGGCGTCACAATAGTTGAGATACGAATTATCTACCCAACAATGCAATAAAAATATTTTTGTTTTAATTCTGAGGAACAAGGTTTTCATTCTAAGTTTTCAGTTAGCTGTACAGCGTGACCCCAAAAGACCGTTACCATTTAAAAATGCACTAATCCAGGGATAGCTTCTGTAGAGAAGTAACAACTGGCACAAATGCATGAAATGTCATCATTCTTTATTCAAATCAAATACTAATGCAAAAATTAGTCAACAGATGGCGCTGTACACACTACGTCAGTGACGTTGCATGAGATATACTTTTCCTTTATTGCTATTTCATCTTCCTTCGACTCATGTAGGCGGGGGTGATGGAGGGCGAGGAACTGGCAGCGGTACAAATACCTCACTCTTCAGCCAGTAGAACTTAACACAACGTAGGTGCTAAGAAAAAGGCACTTCGATCATTTGAGGGTGTGGGCGCTTCAAAGAGTGGGGAAATATGACGATTGGTTTTCTAACGTGTTGTGTGGCGGCGAAGCCCATTTCATTCTCCGAGGGTCTGTCAACATCCAAAACTGCAGAATTTTGGCTACCGCAGATCCTAGAACTGTTTTGAAAACCCCACTGGATGACGAGAAAGCTGCGGTGTGCTGTAGGTTTACCACATCAGTCGTGAATAGACGCTTTTTATTCGAGGAAATACGGGGTGCTGCTTTTCAGACTTCAGCGTGAAGGGTCAAAATACGTCGATATGTTACAGATTCGCATCATCCCCAGCCTGGCTGATAAACATATCCTGTAAGGTACAACTTTTATGCAGGATGGCGCTCCACACCATACTGCTAGACTACAGGTAATGATGAGGATGACGCCCGGCATGTTAAACATTTGTCATATAGAACGTCGTATTTGCTAAAAATTGTTACGCCAGTTATTGCTTTCGTATCGCATGAAGCGACATCTAATAGTCTTTCTGTGCACTTCGTTTTGGTTTTATGATTTCAAGCGTTCATATCAGTTTTTACGTCTTTCTGTAAAGTATTGAATTTTCGAATGTTAACGGACTTTTGGGTCACCCTGTATATACTGCATCCATCACTCCATCGGGTTATCTCTTTGGCGTCATTCTATTGAGACTGATGTCCCTACACGTCATTAAATGTTGATGTGTATGCAATGTACAGTGAGGTGACAAAAGAAAGTTTTGCAGTACCTCCTAATATCATGTCGCTTTTTCTTTTCCGCAGCGTAGTGCAGCAGCCCGACGTGCCATGGACTCAAAATATCTTTGGGAATCCATTGCAGAAAAACTGAGCCATGTTGCCTCTCTAGATGTCCATAGTTGGGAAAAAGTGCCGGGTGCAGGCTTCTGTGCACGAACTCACTTCTCGATTATATCCCATAAATTTTCGATGGGTGGTCAGATCATTTGCTCGAATTGTCCTGAAGGTTCGTCAAATCAATTGCGAACAACTGTGGTACGGAGACATGGCGCATTGTCATCCTAAAAATTACATTGTACTTGGGAGAAGACTGAGAGGAAGAAGGAGATACACGATGATAGACAACATAATGTCCGCAGCTCGTGGTCGTGCGGTAGCATTCTCGCTTCCCACGCCCGAGTTCCCGGGTTCGATTCCCGGCGGGGTCAGGGATTTTCTCTGCCTCGTGATGACTGGGTGTTGTGTGATGTCCTTAGGTTAGTTAGATTTAATTAGTTGTAAGTTCTAGGGGACTGATGACCATAGATGTTAAGTCCCATAGTGCTCAGAGCCATTTGAACAACATAAAGGGAAGAGGAAATTATGCGGACCTGAAGAGGATGGCTGAAGACCGGACAGCCTGGAGAACTACCATGTGAAAACCTGCCTTTTGGCAGAACACTAATGATGATGATGTTAGGGAACACGAAGTCCTTGAATGGCTGCAAATGGTCTCCAATAACCGAACATAACCATTTCCAGTCAACGATATGTTCAGTTGAAGCAGAGGATCCAGTCCATTCCATGTAAACACAGCTCACACCATTTTGGAGCCACTACCAGTTTGTATAGTACCTTATTGGCAACTTAGGTCCATGGCTTGGTGAGGTCTGCGTTACGCTCGGAGCCTACCACCAGTTCTTATCAACTGAAATCGGTGTTCATCTGACACGAGCACAGCTATTCAGTCGTGTAGTGTCCAACCGATATGATTACGAGTCCAGAAAACGTGCTGCAGGTTATTTCGTGATGTTAGCAAAGACGTTAGGATCAGCAGTCTGCTACCATAGCCCATCAACGGTAAATTTCACAGCACTGTCCTAATGAATACGTTCGTCGCACGTCCCACATTGATTTCTTCCGTTATTTCATGCAGTATTGCTTGTCTGCTAGCACTGACAACACTACGCAAACGCCGGTGCTCTCGCTCGTTAAGTAGAGGTCGTCGGCCACTGCGTTGTCAGTGGTGAGAGGTAATTCCTGAAATCTGGTCTGCTCCGCACACTCTTGACGCTGTAGATGTCGGAATATTGAATTCCATAACATAAATTTCCTTTACTTCACGTCTATGGTCAAAAGTTTTTTTTTTGTCATTAGATTACCGGTTTCGGTCTATAATGACCATCTTCAGATCTGTTGCAAAAACATGTCGTAATATACTGGAGTCGTAGTGGCATCATCAAACGTTGCACAAAATCAGCGCCAACATAGTCAAATATAACAGCATGTGAAAGATTCATCTTGTCAGCAGCACTGCTGACAAGATAACTCTTGCATATGCTGTTATTTAAATACATTTGACAATGCTAGCGCTGATTTTCTGTTTAACATTTGACGATGACACTATGGCTCCAGTATGACATGTTTTTATAGAACAGATTGAAGATGGGCAGCCGGCCGGAGTGGCCGAGCGGTTCTAGGCGGTACAGTCTGGAACCGGGCGACCGCTACGGTCGCAGGTTCGAATCCTGCCTCGGGCATGGATGTGTGTGATGTCCTTAGGTTAGTTAGGTTTAAGTAGTTCTAAGTTCTAGGAGACTGATGACCTCAGACGTTAAGCCCCATGGTGCTCAGAACCATTTGGAAGATGAGCATATAGACCGAAACTGGTAGTCTGATGACAAACAAACTTTGTGATCATAGACGTTAAGAAAAGGAGATTTATTCTGTACACGGCTCACTGTTCAGTTCGCGATCATGTCGCAGGTTGTGAATTCCCAAACGATTTCCGAAGTGGAATGTAGCAGGCGTCTGGCTGCAACTACCATATCGCGGTCAAAGTCATTAATTCCCGTCGTGTGGGCTTATAATACTGGAAATATTATCACATGAATTACTCTAGTTAAAATGAAAGCTCTGACAGTTCACCGCCCTATTATACCTTGTGTTCACGATACATCCGTCACCTGTGAACGCCCATATCGCTAACCATGACGTCAGCAAATCGTAATAACGCCAGCCCAACAAGCAACGGACGCACAAGCTACAACGTGACTTGCAGTCAGCAAAGCTCTAGGTGCTCACGCATTGTCGGCACCGTAAGCGGTGTATTACAACGCAAGCGATTGTGCAGGTAATGGCGAACAGGTCCGCGAACTACGCGGCGCGAGTTAAATTACAACGGCGAGCGGCGCCCACCTGCGGAGCCGTCAGCGGCAGCTGTGGCGGCTGCAGGGCGCGGCTCCCGCCTCGGCCGTAGCCGGCGCACTTTATCCCCGGCCACTGGCCGTAAGGGCGCCGCGGAAATTGAATCCGGGCCCCGCAAGGCGCAGGCAAAATAAATGCCGGCCGGCCAGATAAGGGCTAATCCCAGCGCGGCGCGGCCAGACCGCCGGTTTAATTCGGTCCACTTGTCCGCGGGAGCCACCGGCCATCAGGGGCGGCCTTACTGCCGCCAGCTGCAGCCAACGTCCGCCCGCTGCGCCACCGGCTCTGGCCCGGCGGCAGCACTGGCCACACAGACGTCACCGACCGCCGACCGCAGTAAAGTCTGCTGAGCGCTGCGATGGCCAACTGACGTCTCACGTTTTCACGACCTGTCCAGCTAGTAAAGCAGCAGCGCAGTAGAATTGTCTTCACTACTAGTAGTACTCAGGCTGCGAACCGAAAGACTGTTGTAACTATATACACTACTGGCCATTAAAATTGCTACACCACGAAGATGACGTGCTACAGACGCGAAATTTAACCGACAGAAAGAAGATGCTGTGATGTGCAAATGATGAACTTTTCAGAGCATTCACACAAGGCTGGCGCCGGTGGCGACACCTACAACGTGCTCACATGAGGAAAGTTTCCAACCGATTTCTCATACACAAACAGCAGTTGACCGGCGTTGCCTGTTGAGACGTTGTTGTGATGCCTCGTGTAAGGAGGAGAAATGCGTACCATCACGTTTCAGACTTTGATAAAGGTCGAATTGTAGCCTATCGCGATTGCTGTTTATCATATCGCGACATTGCTGCTCGCGTTGCTCCTATCCAATGACTGTTAGCAAAAATGGAATCGATGGGTTCAGGAGGGTAATACGGAACGCTGTGCTGGATCCCAACCGCCTCGTATCACTAGCAGTCGAGATGACAGGCATCTTATCGGCATGGCTGTACGGGTAGTGCAGCCACGTCTCAATCCCTGAATCAACAGATGGGGACGTTTGCAAGACTACAACCATCTGCACGAACAGTTCGACGACGTTTGCAGCAGCATGGACTATCAGCTCGGGGACCACGGCTGCGGTTACCAGTGACGCTGCATCACAGACAGGAGCGCCTGTGATGGTGTGCTCAACGACGAACCTGGGTGCACGAATGGCAAAACGTCATTTCTTCTGATGAATCCACGTTCTGTTTACAGCATCATGATGGTCGCATCCGTGTTTGGCGACATCGCGGTGAACGCACATTGGAAGCTGTGATATTATTGGATTTCAGACATTTTGCATATGAGAAAAGGACAGCCATCACCAGCTGTAGTTTGTAATGATACTAAGTATGACAACGCGAGAGTAAAGAAACGAAATCTGTTTATAACGTGCACCTATACCAAGACGTGTGGCCAGCGTTTAAAAAGTACTTTTGAACACTATGACTCGCTGGGCGCAGATATTTAAAATCATTGCCACAGCGCTGGAGAGCAAGAAGCTGCGAAACAGAAGAAAGAACAATTTATCATTTGTTAGGAAAATTCTAGAGTCTTTATAGTTAGTTGTACTTCTGGTCGCCGATATGTAACATGTACTTCATTACCTTTGATGTTTGGTCGCCGACTTGTTAAGACGTGTTGTGTAGCACCGCTACAAGTTATATTTCATTTAGTGTGAAAAACCACGTTATCACCAAGAAAAAAAAACGCTTTTGTAAACTTTGTGACGATAAAAAATACTTACGCGCACGCCAGGACATTTAATTTTTACAAAATATCACACATACAAAAGCAGCGATTGTTGGACTGCTCCATGTATGAGAAAAACATAAAAATGTAAGTTTTGTATACATTGTAAATTTGTTAATGTTTATAGTTTAACGCCTTTGTTCTTTAAGAATATATTGATGCTTCACTGTACAGAAAATCTATGCTTATTCTTTTCTTTAAATTAACCACAAATAATGTTTATGTTTAAATGAACTTTGTTACAGGTTCGCTCTTTATCGCGGTGTATCGATTGCATTTAGGAGACCATTAATGTGTTCAATTTCCGATCTGACAACTTTTTTTACAAAATTTCACTGTTTTGCATTCTTTTCCAATTTTTTTTATTATTCAAATAGGTCTCTTAGGTAATTTCATTGAAGAGTCTGATTGCGTGAAAGCAATCCGGGTTAAGAGGTCATTTGAGGAACTATTTTCGCGTAATCAATCTGTACGTCTCCTGAACACAATCGAGAACCGACGCATCGGCGATCATTCATTAATTTTTCTCTCTTTCCAAGTCGTACCAAAAAACGGCCAAGGAGAACTGCCGTGAGTACGCAATCTAGTGTTGAAGGTTGCATTCTTTAACTTGTCGGCAAACATTGCCATAAATTATCATCATCAATGTTATATTTGGTTAAATGTAAAAAGCAAAAACCTTTTAACGCTAGATGTGGCGCCCGAACAGGGACTTTACTAAAAAACTAATTTGTTCTTTTTATTTTCATGCTGCCATCTGGAGAAAATTGGAAGCCAAAACCAGTTATAAAAAAAGGGACGCATATGCAGAAAATCGCAGTAAGAATCCACAACAGCAATAAATAGCAGGGCGCAAGACAACTAATGTGAGTACGATTTCTCATTACGTTTGAAACTTTGCGTACCGAGCCTTCAGTCGGCTCCTGACATTCACTCTCTACGCTTTTCTCCTTTTCCTCAAGCGATTTAATTTCCAAATTTCTGTTTCCTTTTGCTATTAGATCCGCCTCTATCACATCATTTCGCTTACAATAGTTAGAAATAGTTAGCAAGAATTTCCATTGTTGTGCATTTTAGTGAATCACAATGGCCGCTATCTGTGCCAGTTTCAGAGCTCCATAAGTGTTTTTCATTTATTTTATCACTCCCGTTGGCATATTGGCATTTTCGTGTGTCAGAGTTTCAATTGTTTATAACGCGCAAGCAATATCTGAGAAATCAGGACGCGAAATCCTTGGCGCACCTGACAAGTGAAAATCATAATTTAAAAAAATTAGCTTTTCTAGCTCGTGCAGTGTAACTACTTTAAATTTACGAAGGCTGATGAGCAACCAAGGCAACTTAGACCGCGCGCGGGTGTAAACAAACCTGAATCTCGTAGTGAGGGAACAACAGACGATGAAGCGACACGTCAGCTGTCGGCGCCACAGACCGCGTCGCAGTCAAGTGAATGCTCGCTGTCAGATATACTAAAATTGTTTGCTGATATGAAAATCAGTTTTGAAGCAAACATGGCACAGCTTACAAACAAGAGTGATAACATTGAAGCTCACATGCGTAATCTTGGAACGCAAATCAGTCATTTAGCAAATCAAAGTGACAGCAAGTTCAACGCTTTAGAATCAAGTATAGAGGACACTCAAGTGCGAGTGAACGATATAAATTTTGTTATTACCGACATCCAAGCACAAATAAAAAATTCGAATGATACCATGGAGGAAAAAATTAAAGCCATTACCACTGCTTACGCAAGCGAGCTAAACGCAAGCGTACACGCAAAAATTGATAGTGTTCTTTCGATGGTGGAATCCGCCGAGACCAATATTGGTAGCAAGTTCACAGATATGCAGACCCAAATAGGTGTGTGTAAATCAACTGCGAGTGACTCTTTGAAACATTACAGTGATGTTTCAAAGAGAGTAAGCCAATTGACAGAAGGTGTCAACCACGTTGACGAGCGAGTTGAAGACCTTGCTCAGCCAACGCCACCTAGGAACAAGGCCTCACAGCGCGGCTCGTGACGTCACGACTAGGGGTCTGAAATACCGACCGGCTTGTTAGGCTCTGCGCCACGTATATGAAAACATTACACAGTTTCCTGGTAGAATACTCAGTGTTTTATACACAAATCTGTAAACAAACGCTAATCCTTCTAACTGGAGAATTAATTTGTTCAAATTTCTAAACTATAGCTCCAAAGGTGGAAATACTTTTTCGTAATTTCCGTCACTCGCGTTTTGAAAATGCGAATTTCTAATTCCATAACTCTGACAGCATTATTTTCACTGTGTAAGTCACCTTGCTTAATTTAATTGAAAATGAGGTACCGTAATTGGAAAGACTGACAATGAATCGAAGCAGGTACTCTGAGGCTTGTATCTACGTCAAATTCTAGTTTCGTATGACAGATACCTCATTTGGCAGTCATCTACAGTTTTATACTTAAGAAAACATTACCGTACAGAAACTTGTGCAAACTTCACTGAACCCTCTACACACTACTTAGTTTAAGAGATTTGCCAGTAGAAGACTAGGTAGTGTTAAGTTTTTAGGTATTATAAATTGACATGGGAACCACACATTAGAATTATTACAAACTCTGGCAAACTTGCCCACTGTAAGCCATTGTTTATCAGCTTAAAAATATTAACTGTTATAAACTTGCACATTTACACTGTTCTACTGTATACAAAGACTAACGTAACAGAATACCAGCTTAGGCAGGATTTACACTCTCATGGAACTGGGGTTTAACTGAAGAATGGGCCACCACCCATCAGCTTCATGTAATGACATATCTTAAGAACCTGTTATTACTTTTTACTGTACAAACTGATCCATTTATATTGACCCATCCACATACTGATCCCCATCTTTTAATTAAAATACTTGTCATTTGATACACTGATCGTTGGCAATGGGTATTACAGCGTTGTATGTCATCTATAGTGCCATTTGTGAAAGCAGATGAGTGGTATCCCAATCTTCAGTAATGCCAGAACTATAAATAGTAGGCATCTTCACATACCTTGCTGCAGATTGTCTAAATCATTGAACAGCAATGTAGTGAGTATGAAGCTGTTTAGCAAACTGCCTCTAGAATGGGTAGAAGTTTTATTTGATTTATTCAAGCACAAGTAGTACAGTTGGTTATCGGTAATCCCTACTCACTTGAATGTATGAGTGACAATATCACAGTGATAACTGCTCGGTGAGTGTACCATAATTTCCTTAATGATTTCAATTTAAGATGTACTACACAAATCGTTTTAGCTTGAATATTTTACTTTATGGAAAACCTGTTGTAACATTGTTTTTTAATTTGTGTAAAGTAATTTTTGTATACATGCTGTATACTTTTTTAATATTTGTAATTTGACTGTCTATTGCTGCAATAGCTAAATGACAATTAAATTCTTGTACTACTCACTATTTAATGTTGTCCCAGAGGAAATAAAGCACTGCTATTCCAAACTCCAAAAACATTATCAATTTCTCTCAAATGAAGAATGGCTTAAGTTATGTATTGTCCTCCCCCCTCCTCCCCGAAATATTGGTTGTATTGACAGACTGGGCCTGTTCTGCAGATTAATTTTTACTTATGATGATGGCAGACTAGCATGCTAATACTAGCTATGAATTGTTCTCCTTGTGAGAATAATTAATTTACTGACTGGACAAAAATCTATACAAAAACTTGTCAACCGCAGAGCAGGAGCAGCATTAATTATATATTTCCTGATGAACAGAAAAGACTATTCCCCTAATTCTATGAGATTGGGGTTTCACAGAGAATTTGTGGTAACAAATTAATCTGTAGCAAAGCCTCATGTTTACGGCTGCACCATATCGAAGAGAGCAGGAGGGGTCCAATACATAACATTTACCAACAAGATGTATGGGATACTGGGCATGAAATAAAAACAGAAAATAGAAATAAACATTTATTTCACATCATCTTCCCAAGCCTCAAACAGTATAATTTAACATTTTTTCAATCTTTTGTACCCAGTTACATTTTTAACAGCAGTTTCATCATTTCTCCTCTTGGTGTAATTGTTTAGCAAAATATTTGCACAGCAAAACAGTATCCAATTCATGACTGAATCAACTGAGTGCTTATTTTTACAGTGAAACCCATAAAAAAGATTGCTGGGAATGTTGTGGGATGCTACCTTCGCAAGTACATTTCTCTGATTTAACTGTTCTAAAAATAAAATTTCCTGGTCTTTCAGAATTTTCTGTAGAGTTAAATAGACATATGTCACACACACTACTACATCATCTGCAGGATATGTCAACCCTCCTCTGTCTTTTACCATAATCAAATCATCACCACCCTGCTTCATTTCATCTGTAGTAAGGAATACCTTACAATATTCACAATGGTTTTTTAATAGCTTGGTGTGAACAGTAACCTGCTATGTAATGCAACAGCGGCCAAGTATTCTCATCTATTCCAACAACATCATTTTCATCTACTGCTGGTATTGATGTTTCTTTTAATCCCTGAATTTCAGTATGAGTAGAAAAAATATCTGTGGTCTTAATAACAACATACCCAACTACTTTCGACCGAAGCACAAGGGAAAACATAGACTGTGCCCTTAGTTTTTGTTCAGTTTCAAAAACTTGTCTTAGAGAAACATGATAATTTCCCCCACATAGCTGGCGGTATTTGCCGAACCTGTCTTCTAAACTGTCTGTCTGTACTTTTCCTAACAGCAAATATGATCTGTTTTTCTCAGAAAGCCAGTAGTCACGAAATCGATTAAAGCAGCAGTTGTGTGTTTCAAAGCGCTGTGCGTCTCTCGAGTAAGTTTTCTTTCATCACTACACTCTTCCCAAGAACATAACCATGAGATGAAGCACTGTAAGAATTCTTGTATGTGATCGGATTTACTAGTTACAGGTTCTTGGAAAATATTTCTTAACCTCTGCCCCTTGAGTAATGTTTTTACATTTACAATATCCCACCAACGATTTATTATTTTTATGAATGTTGCAGCACTTTCCCAGTTGCTAACTGCTTTCTTTGAACCAAATGTGTCCAAAGCAACAACTGTCGTATCACTGAAAATACGCAACACTAACTTGACATTTTGGCACTCAATTGAGTTAGGAAATAGAGACTTCAAAGTTAAGGAACTGCCATATTGCAATAGTTCATCTTTTTCTATCAAGTGCAATTCTTTCAGTGCTCCAACAGAAGACAAACCTCCATTCAAACTGTCACTGAAGTCAGGAAAACACAAGATCTGCTCCTTTTGGTTAAACCAGTTATTGCAGATACACTTCAAAATATGGACAGTGTCCACAAAATAATACAATGGGCGATTTGGAGAAGACTGTACAGGGTGATCATACTTTATTTTCACATCTGGAGGAGTAGAAAACTTAGACATTGCTTTCTTATTAATTGCATTATTGTCTGCTACTATACCAACCACCTCAAATCCATCTGCTTCTAATTTAACAATGACTGCTTTAATGTAAGAGAACAGAACATCACCCCGAATAGTATGAACTGGCAGAATAGATACCACATCCTTGTAAGGTGATTCCATGCTCTGAACCATAAAAACATAGGTGCTGGTTGCACACAAAAATTTTTCAGTGTTAAAGGCACATCCTACAACATTTCCAGCTTTGTAATCAAGCTGAGACTTCAGATGAATTTCACCCATCAACAGGAGCACAGTTTTATCATCTGAGGATAAAGTACCTACTTTATTTGTGATGTAGCTCATAAGCTGATGACCCTGTTGCTCAATGACAGGATTTGTTGAGAGTTTATTACAAAGCCTTGAAAGGGTGTTAGGACTAGGCATAGAAAAACTGTCAGCGTTCCTCAAAAATTTGTAAGCATGTGGGCTTATAGAATGTACTAATGACCACATTATCATAGAGTTAGTATCACACATAAATTGAGTTGAACTTCTGCACTTGAAAAATGAAATCTGTTCCTTCAAAAATGTAATTTTAGTTTCGTTTCCTGGCAACTTTTCTAATATATTTTGCAATAACTGGTCAATTAAAGACAAAATGTTATCTACAGGAGCCTCAGAACTATTATACAGAAGATAAATGTTCTTAAGAACATCACTTACCACCTGTATGTTGTTTACTTTCATGGGAAATTTCATGTTTCCAATACATTTCACTTCAATATCATTATCGAAGACACTGAGTAATAAACCACTGCTTATAGATACATGGCAAAAAATTCTTGGGTAAGGATTATGCTTTAGTAACACTAGGCTCACACTGTCAGATTTGTTTATCACTACCCAGTCACTGTGCTTTTCACACTCACTCAACTTTGTTTTCATTTGTTCTAAACTATCGAACGATATCGCATCAATCATTTTCGCATGTGTGTCCACACTTTCTTGGATAGCAATTTGAAGAGCACGATTTTCTAAACGCCCCCTACGAATTTCTGGGTCCTCTCGTACTGCAGTTTGATGACTCGACAAGTAAGATGGGCATCCAGGCAACTTCGATGGGATAGCATCTGAAAAATTAATAACGAAGTATGAAACCGATCTCACAGCATATAAGTGAAATAAAGATAGTTCTTATGCCACTGTACTTTACTAAGAGCGTGTTTCGTAACTCACCTTTTCTCAAGCGTCGACGATCCAACGGTGCTGTCAAGAGTATACCAGTTTTCGGGTCATACATGCTGGTACTGCTTAAAATATCGTCCTTGTTGAAATGCAGTTCACATATCTAAAAGCAAGCATACAGTTTTTCTTTAAAACATATAACGAAAATTAATGAAGTATGAGATTTTAAATACGTTCGTCTGTTTACTGTATTTTGTTCAGCTGTACTACATTTCAAGTAACTACGACACACTAACCAAACAAATACACTGATACTTACAACAGAGTGCTTACTCGGTGTCCAGTCTTGTCTGTGAACAGCCGATAACCATTTTCGTCTTAAATTCTCGTCAGATGGAAAATAAAATACACTGACTTTAGGTCCTTTATCGTAATTACCCCTGCAATTCGGCATACAACACCTTCGGAGCATCGTAACAGAGTATAGATCAAATAACCACTCACGAACAGCACAAAGTACAATATGGAAACGCTACGAATCACGTGTGTCGGTAGTCGGTACCTAGCTTCTCAGACCCCTACCCGTGACGTCACACGCTCCTTAGACTCACGATGTGAGGCCTTGTTCCTAGGTGGCGTTGGCTCAGCAAATATCCGATGTCAATATTGACAAAAAGATCGCAGATGTCAACACCGGTATAAGCAATACACTTAATAGGAAATTTGAAGAGTGGATGCAATCCAAAGAACAGTACATTGTCAGCAAGGTACACGCTTAACTAAAGGGTACGGTTAAATCTGCTGCAGCAGAAATCTTAACCGCTCCCGGTACTTCTGGTGACACTTTAACCAGTGAATTACGTGAAATCAGACGAGCATTTAGCCACGATCTTCCGGAATGGAAAAGTCAGCTAAGCAATGTATAGATCAACTGAAACGACAAGTTACGGAATTGCAAGGTGACAATCAAAGTGAGTATTCGCTACCGCCAGAACACGATAATCGTCAATATCCCGAGTGTCAGGTACAATTCTCACCAACAGTAAATAATACGCGTGACGAAACTTCTACGTCACGTAGTCATGCCGATCAACTAACACTCGTTGAAATAATGCGAGACGAGCCTTTTATACCTGAAAAACGAAATATACATCCCATGGTGTTTCTAAAATCATTCACAGGTGCTTTTCCAGAATTATGGAACGACAGGCAGCGGATACAGTTCATCTTAGGCTATGTACACGGTGAAGGATCAATTTGGGGTACAGAAATAATAGACAAATGTCACACCTATGCAGATTTTGAAAAGCATTTTTTGAATAAATTCTGGAGTTCAGGTATACAACAAAGACTCCGAAAGGAGGTTTACAACGCCGAACCTTTCAACACCAAAGGAGGAGGTTTGAGACGTTATTTTGAAAAATATCTACGTAAAATTCAGTATTGGGACACGCCCATTTCAACCAAAGATGTAATCATGATCTTAAAGTCAAAACTTCCTGTGTCAGTAAGAGAAAAACTAGTTAATGTGAGTGAAGAAGACCTAGAAGCCTTTCTTTCTGTTCTTGACAATTTGGATATAATCTATGAGGATGTGCGTGCGAGCGCGCGGAATAATTATAATAATGGACCGCACGCTCCGCAGCAGCACATAACAAATTGCGTCAATGGAATGTCGTACCAACATGACACGGGACAACCAAACTCTCAGCCTTACGGCAATCATAACAGTTTCAACCGCCGTAATGGAAAACAATATAACAAATATCCACACCAGAATAGATACAATACGATTTATCAAAACACACAGCAACAATACGGTAATTCACCGATAAATCACAACGGTAATTACCAGTACCAGAACAACAAGACGAATAATGTAAATCGTCACAAGGGAAAGAAATGGAACGATTATGACAGACCACTACAGTACAGTCAGCCGAGTCACTTCACTCCCTCTCACCAAATGAATTTTTCACAGCCGAAAAATGCGACATTTTCTCATCAACCACACCAACAGTTCAGGAACAATAGTCAGGACAATTCGTCGCATGCTTTTCCTGACACCGCCGGTCATAATAGCCAAGGAAATCCGATCATTTTCTACACACAGGCGAACCAAACACGATGTCAAATAACACGCAATCAAGAGATGCACAAGTCGTATGGGATACGAACGCAAATTTTCGACCTGGTATGTCGCAAAATAGTAGTCAAGCAAAAATAACTGACATTTCAGCTCCACCCCAGTCGGAAAACCATTAGCAGCTTCTTTAAGCCTCCACGGGGAAACTGCGGAACCAAAGTAATCCCACAGAAAGAGTATTCAGAGAGTTCAATCGTTTCATACGAACGTACATTCCAAACCAGCAGACACGGTGGATTGATTTCGTCACACCCTTTGAAGAGATTGTTAATAATTTACCTCACACATCAACTGGTTTCACACCATCAGGACTACTCTCTAAACGACTAGAAAGAAATGAATGGGTAGACCTCATCCCAAAATTACAACACCCTGAAGTAACATCAGACGACACGTTAAGACAAGCTCTCATATCTTTAACCACTCATGCCAACCTAAGAAAAAAGGCGCATGACAAACACATTAGCAAAGTCTTATCGTATTGTATAAATGAACGAGTGCTATTGAAGACCCACTTTAAACCATCTTCGATTAATCATAAAAATCGCAAGTGGCAGCACTTGTGTGAAGGACCATATATTATATTAAGAAAGCCGCACATTGGTTGCTATCTATTAGCTGGCTCTGTATCTGGACGAATAAAAGGATTGTTTCATCACGCAGACTTGAAGAAATACCGAGTCAACCATTGAAAATATCTGTTAAGTTAACCTGCTAAAATAAAACATACACACACTATAAGTTGTCATACTATGTGTGAAGTACCAACGTATGTAAGAGTAATGCACGGGACTAACACCCTGTCGACCTGCCACAACAAGATAAGTAATTTATGTGAGCACCTGAAGTAAAACACATTTATTGTAGGAGAGCAAGATTTGTCTTAGATGTAAGTTAGTTTTAAGTTAATTGAGCCATGAACGGCCAAAGTGCCACCTGCTACCACTAGTTTTAAGTATAGCAAAGCTCTCTCCTCTTGAATGAAATAAATTAAAATGATCATTCAGACCAGAATGATTGCTCGTGGGTAAGAAAAAAAAATGATTAAGGTCGCTTACTCTAATGAGGTAAATGTTATGTTATGCATAAGGAGTGTGTGACAACAAATTTTATGAGACCACCTATGAAACGCAGCAGGCATAAAGCAGCAGCTTAGCATATAAGAATCAAGTAAGTCAATAACGATCCAGGTAGCAGGAAAGAAGTGCGCAACTCAATTATTTTATTATAATACGGAGAAAACCGTGTACGCTCATAACAATTTTACGGCACAGTGCAGCTGAAATACTTACAAAGATCATTTATAAATAAACTAATTTAGTACTAGAAATATCTATTTCAGGTCCTCGAGATACGACGATTTTTTTTTTTTTTTTTTTTTTTTTTTTTTTTTTTTTTTTTTTTTTTTTTTTAGAAAACCAATTTTACGATACATGGAACAGAAGATAAGTTAACGGACACAGTTCACTGCTAATGCATGGTTTAAGTAATTTTAGATACGCATAGAAAATTGTTTAGAGAGCTGGATCTGACGACACTGAAACTACTGTATCGATTTAATTATACTATTTGCCATGAAAAACTAAGGTGATGATAATTTATGTTAAGCTCATCATATCATACGTCATTAACACTGTGCCTTCAAACCTCTTCACTCCATAAAAGTCTTTTGTGTTTTCCTCTAACCAGTATCCTTACCATCCTACCTTATCCAGTAGAGAAGTGAATTTTACGAGCTGGTTGCATGATTGATACATACAGGCTATACGAATGGATAGTCGTGGCACCTTGGTTGTCGACGGGCTATGCTTATTCTCCGCAAATTGCGAGTACAATTAAGATTTGTTATGTGCAATTGCACGACAGGGAACACCAAGCTTCCCAGTTTCCCTAATGGTAGTTTGAACACGAACTGTTCATCACGTAAACGAAGCCACATTGACTATGTCTTCAAACTAACGATGTAGTAGAGAGAAAATAAAAGAGTTGAACTTGAGAAAAGAGTAACTATTGTAAAAAGAAAAGAATAACAAGATTTCGAACAAAGTGTAAACCTAAAGTGCCTTGGAAGCGCAAACTACGAACAAGAGACACGCTTTTCGTCAGAGACTAAATATTTCTTTGTAAATAATTTTTAGACATGATATGTATACTAAATGTTAACTGTACTTTGTAGTAATAATGCAGTCAGTAATAAATGGACACGTATATGCTGCTGCGTGTGAACCGACTATAGACAAGTAATTAATGGATACGTATAAAAGTGGTGAGTGTGAACCTTAACATGACGACCAAATAAATGTGAACACGAATTAATAATAACGTGTGAACTGAAAAGGTGATAACTCCAAGGGCACGTGTGAAATACCGCGTCTGAAGTAATGTTAGAAGTACTTGTACCACGAAACCACGATGTAGAAAGCCGAAGAGTGAAAGTGAATAAGTGTTGTACTTACCACAAACGGTACTGTACGCCTTTCCACGGACACATTGTTCGAAATAGCTGCGGGAGTCACCGCATCTGGCTGCTTCCGTAATCCACACCACGGCTAGTAGACACCAAACGCTCTGCTTCTCGCAAAATACTGCTGCTAGCGTTGTGGAACTGTCAAGTTATTATCACGTGATTGTGGCCAACGGACGTAACACTGTGTACGCTGAGCGTTCAACAATCAATTTTTCTTTGCACAACGAGCGCGGATGCCAAATGTGTTTGAAATGCATTCAAAATAAAATATGATAAAGCAATGAATTAAGCACTCATGTACCTTGTGAAATTATAAAGACACTAATCGGAAGAGTCTTAAGCTCGATTTTGACAATTGCTACCGAATTTACTGACCAGGCCGAGTAATGACGAAAACGTGTCGAACGAAACAAAACCAGAAAAATAGATAAATATGAGAACTAAGCATTCCGGAAAGAGAATGAGATCTTATGTACATAAACAATTGTTATCCTTACCTAATCCAATTTTCTTTTAGACTAAGTTATTAGTAAGTAAGCGCATTCTAATACAGATTTTTTTCTGTATTTTTCATGTACGAAAACATAAATGGAAGCACGGTCATGTATCAAGTGAAATAGAGACCGCCACCATACGGCTCAACATGTTGCAGAACCAATCTTCCAGTTCCTGACTCACAACGTATTTCCAACGCAACATCACACCCCGACAACTACTCCAACTTCCACAGTGAAAGTGATGCCCTACTTTTCCTCCACTGTGAAAGTGTAATCAATTTCCCCACTCAAGTACAGTGCTATCATTTATACCCGAAGTTCTACCACTCCCAGTGCAACTCATACCTACCCAAGTGTAGTGAAACATTTTTTTTGCAGATCATGAAAGCCACAAATAAGTAAAGTGCTACGTATTTACTGCAAGAAACCTTCGACGAAACAACGACAAAAATATTCCTGTAATATGTCATTGTAAAACAAGAATGTCAATTTTTCGTAACATATTTTTTCCACGACTGCATACAGCACCCAGACTTCCTGCGAAGTCAAGTAATTTATTTCTTTGTTACTTTTTAATATTTATTATGCCATGTACACTCCTGGAAATGGAAAAAAGAACACATTGACACCGGTGTGTCAGACCCACCATACTTGCTCCGGACACTGCGAGAGGGCTGTACAAGCAATGATCACACGCACGGCACAGCGGACACACCAGGAACGGCGGTGTTGGTCGTCGAATGGCGCTAGCTGCGCAGCATTTGTGCACCGCCGCCGTCAGTGTCAGCCAGTTTGCCGTGGCATACGGAGCTCCATCGCAGTCTTTAACACTGGTAGCAAGCCGCGACAGCGTGGACGTGAACCGTATGTGCAGTTGACGGACTTTGAGCGAGGGCGTATAGTGGGCATGCGGGAGGCCGGGTGGACGTACCGCCGAATTGCTCAACACGTGGGGCGTGAGGTCTCCACAGTACATCGATGTTGTCGCCAGTGGTCGGCGGAAGGTGCACGTGCCCGTCGACCTAGGACCGGACCGCAGCGACGCACGGATGCACGCCAAGACCGTAGGATCCTACGCAGTGCCGTAGGGGACCGCACCGCCACTTCCCAGCAAATTAGGGACACTGTTGTTCCTGGGGTATCGGCGAGGACCATTCGCAACCGTCTCCATGAAGCTGGGCTACGGTCCCGCACACCGTTAGGCCGTCTTCCGCTCACGCCCCAACATCGTGCAGCCCGCCTCCAGTGGTGTCGCGACAGGCGTGAATGGAGGGACGAATGGAGACGTGTCGTCTTCAGCGATGAGAGTCGCTTCTGCCTTGGTGCCAATGATGGTCGTATGCGTGTTTGGCGCCGTGCAGGTGAGCGCCACATTCAGGACTGCATACGACCGAGGCACACAGGGCCAACACCCGGCATCATGGTGTGGGGAGCGATCTCCTACACTGGCCGTACACCACTGGTGATCGTCGAGGGGACACTGAATAGTGCACGGTACATCCAAACCGTCATCGAACCCATCGTTCTACCATTCCTAGACCGGCAAGGGAACTTGCTGTTCCAACAGGACAATGCACGTCCGCATGTATCCCGTGCCACCCAATGTGCTCTAGAAGGTGTAAGTCAACTACCCTGGCCAGCAAGATCTCCGGATCTGCCCCCATTGAGCATGTTTGGGACTGGATGAAGCGTCGTCTCACGCGGTCTGCACGTCCAGCACGAACGCTGGTCCAACTGAGGCGCCAGGTGGATATGGCATGGCAAGCCGTTCCACAGGACTACATCCAGCATCTCTACGATCGTCTCCATGGGAGAATAGCAGCCTGCATTGCTGCGAAAGGTGGATATACACTGTACTAGTGCCGACATTGTGCATGCTCTGTTGCCTGTGTCTATGTGCCTGTGGGTCTGTCAGTGCGATCATGTGATGTATCTGACCCCAGGAATGTGTCAATAAAGTTTCCCCTTCCTGGGACAATGAATTCACGGTGTTCTTATTTCAATTTCCAGGAGTGTATAATGTATCTATGTATGTGTATCTTCATCTTAATTTCATTATCTTTTACCAAGAATTGAACATTTGTTATCCCTGTACAATACGTACATTAGAAGGAGCACAGTTCAATTGTCATTTAGTTACCCTATGGACAAATTACTATCAATTTCAGTCGTACGAATAGACTTACCTGATACTCTGTATATTAACCACTTTGCCCGACGTAGTGTGTAAAATCTATTGTTAAGAATTTTTGCAAGTAATACTAACTTGTTTCACGAAGGCAATAATATCACAACGGCGCGTGAGTCGCGATGATCCTGACGGAGTCATCGCTCCTCACGCGGGAAGCAATGTGATATTATTGGATTTCAGACATTTTGCATATGAGAAAAGGACAGCCATCGAGCTGTAGTTTGTAATGATACTAAGTATGACAACGCGAGAGTAAAGAAACGAAATCTGTTTATAACGTGCACCTATACCAATACGCGCGGCCAGCGTTTAAAAAGTACTTTTGAACACTATGACTCGCTGGGCGCAGATATTTAAAATCACTGCTGCAGTGCTGGATAGCAAGAAGCTGCGAAACAGAAGAAAGAACAATTTATCATTTGTTAGGAAAATTCTAGAGTCTTCATAGTTAGTTGTACTTCTGGTCGCCGATATGTTAACAGGTACTTCATTACCTTTGATGTTTGATCGCCGACTTGTTAAGACGTGTTGTGTAGCACCGCTACAAGTTATATTTCATTTAGTGTGAAAAACCACGTTATCACCAAGAAAAAAAAACGCTTTTGTAAACTTTGTGACGATAAAAAATACTTACGCGCACGCCAGGACATTTAATTTTTACAAAATATCACACATACAAAAGCAGCGATTGTTGGAATGCTCCATGTATGAGAAAAACATAAAAATGTAAGTTTTGTATTCATTGTAAATTTGTTAATGTTTATAGTTTAACGCCTTTGTTCTTTAAGAATATATTGATGCTTCACTGTACAGAAAATCTATGCTTATTCTTTTCTTTAAATTAACCACAAATAATGTTTATGTTTAAATGAACTTTGTTACAGGTTCGCTCTTTATCGCGGTGTCTCGATTGTATTTGGGAGACCATTAATGTGTTCAATTTCCGATCTGACAACTTTTTTTACAAAATTTCACTGTTTTGCATTCATTTCCAATTTTTTTTTTATTATTCAAATAGGTCTCATAGGTAATTTCATTGAAGAGTCTGATTACGTGAAAGAAATCCGGGTTAAGAGGTTATTTGAGAAACTATTTTCGCGCAATCAATCTGTACGTCTCCTGAACAATCGAGAACCGACGCGTCGGCGACCATTCATTAATTTTTCTCTCTTTCCAAGTCGTACCAAAAAACGACCAAGGAGAACTGCCGTGAGTACGCAATCTAGTGTTAAAGGTTGCATTCTTTATCTTGTCGGCAAACATTGCCATAAATTATCATCATCAATGTTATATTTGGTTAAATGTGAAAAGCAAAAACCTTTTAACGCTAGAAAGCGTGTATTCCTCATCGCCATACTGGCGTATCACCCGGCGTGACGGTATGGGGTGCCATTGGTTACACGTCTCGGTCACCTCTTGTTCGCATTGACAGCACTTTGAACAGTTGACGTTACATTGCAGATGTGTTACGACCTCTGGCTCTACCCTTCATTCGATCCCTGCGAAACCCTACATTTCAGCAGGATAATGCACGACCGCATGTTACAGGTCCTGTACGGGCCTTTCTGGATACAGAAAATGTTCGACTGCTGCCCTGGCCAGCACATTATCCAGATCTTTCACCAATTGAAAACGTTTGATGAATGGTGGCCGAGCAACTGGCCCGTCACAATATGCCAGTCACTACTCTTAATGAACTGTGGTAACGTGTTGAAGCTGCACGCCATCCAAGCTCTGTTTGACTCAGTGTCTAAGCGTATCAAGGCCGTAATTACGGCCAGAGGTGGTTGTTCAGGGTACTGATTTCTCAGTGTCTATGCACCCAAATTGCGTGAAAATGTAATCACATGTCAGTTCTAGTACAATATATTTGTCCAATGAATACCCGTTTATTATCAGCATTTCTTCTTGGTGTAGCAATTTTAATGGCCAGTAGTGTAGTACAAGGTACTTTATCTAAATTACACTGAAGACCCAAAAAAACTGGTACGCTCGTCTAATACCATGCCGCAACACGACGTGGCATGGACTCAATGTCTGAAGTAGTGCTGGAGGAAAATGAAACAATAAATCCTGCAGCGCTGTCCATAAATCCGTAAGAGTGCGGGGGGGGGGGGGGGGGAGATCTCTTAGGAACAGCACGTTGCAAGGCATCCCAGATATGTTCAATAATGTTCTTGTCTTGGGTGTGTGGTGGCCAACGGAAGTGTTTAAACTCATAAGAATGTTACTGGAGTCATTCTGTAGCAATTCTGGACGTTTGGGGTGTCGCATAGTCCCGCTGGAACTGCCCAAGTCAGTCGGGATGCACAATGTACGGGAATGGATGTAGATGATCAGACAGGATGCATACGTACGTGTCGCGTGTCAGAGTCGTGTCTAGACTTATCAGGGGTGCCATATCACTCCAACTGCACTGGCCTCACACTGCTGCAGAGCTTCCGCCAGCTTGAACAGTCCCCTGCTGACATGCAGTTTCCATGATTTCATGAATTGTTTCCGGTACCCATACAAGTCCATCCGCTCGATACAATTTAAACGTTCCTCGTTCGACCAGGCAACATGTTTCTAGTCATCAACAGTCCAACGTCGGTGTTGACGGGCCCAGGCGAGGCGTGAAGTTTTTTGCCGTGCAGTCATCAAGGGTACACGAGCGGGTCATCGATGATGTTTCGTCGAATGGTTCGCACGCTGACATGTGTTGACGCCCAGCATTGAAATCTGCCGCAATTTGTGGAAGTGTTACACTTCTACAAGTTGAGTAATACACAATGTTCAAACTCAGTTAAATCTTGATATCCTGCCACTGTAGCAGCAGTAACCGATATAGCAACTGCGCCAGACACTTGTTGTCTAAAATAGGTGTTACCAACACAGCGCCGTATTCTGCCTGTTTACACATCCCTGTATCTGAATACGCATGCCTCTAGCACTTTCTTCGGCGGTTCGATGTAGTTCCATTCTACGGGCTTCCACATGTCGTGTAAAGGATACAATAATTTCTTCTTCCATCTATACTGCTTCCATCTTGAGTAAATCATCTATGTCTTCCTCACGACTTTCTAGTTTCGGCCTTGTGGTAGTTTTGAAGTGCTAACTACGTACTAGCCAACTTACACATAGTGTAAAATACATAATTAGAGTCGTATATACAGCGCAGTTTCCGTCATCTTAAAATACTAGTAAAAGTTTCAGGAGTACTTAGCAGTGCCAATGGCATGGTACGTTAGTCTTAACACACCGTACCATATTCTCTATGTACACATAAAACATTAAATTCCAATTGAAAAACGAATTCATCCTAAGCGCGAATGACACGAGAATGAGTAATGTGTGCACACCATTAACACATGATAAGCAAAGGCGAAAAACTTGTCACATAACACTACAAGCGTGAGGTATTCCGAGTACAATATTGCCTGTTTCAACGATACATCTGTATGCCCAAAATACTTGTTTTGTTTCAGTAATCGTATATAATGTACTCATCTGTTTATTCCAATTGTGTATTCGTAAAATGCATTAGGTGGTTTGGTCTGTTAGTGCCATAAATGTTTTATCGACACTAATTAACAGGAAAAGTAAACGCCAAGAAAACCATGTACTCCTGCAGCGACACCACCGACATGGCACGCTGTCACTGCTATCGCCATGCAGAAGCGCTGCTTTCGGTGTTGGAATACTGGTTATTCTTCGGTTTTGCTGTCCCTGTTAATACATATCGGCATGAATAATATCGCACTAGACTAATTTGGGACCGTTAAGTTGAATTGGCAAGTGCAGTTCCGATATAAAAATCATTGTGTTTGAAATGGGGAACAAACCGATGCTTTCCGACGGAACAGAGCACAGTGAGCAGTTATTGTTTGGGCTGACTCGAGCTGCGCAGTGCAAGAACTAAACTGCAAATGTCTGCTGAGACAACCGACAAAATGGGCCTGACGGCTCCTGTGAGAGACAAAAGGTATATTTTGATTTACAGCCAATTCACTGCTTTTCACGTGTCATGTAAATTGACGCTAACAATTTATTGTTTCTCTCTTTTGGGAATGGCACTTTTGATTGTAATATCGCCACAGAGAACGTGTTTCCAGATTGCATGTGTAGAGGAGACGCTTTATACAGTTGTCGGTTAGTCAGTAGGCGCTGGCTAGCGCTTCCTTGTCAAGCGTTGGTAGAATCGGGGGTGTTATCTTGGCCTTGTTGGTGTGTAGGCAGTTACTGAAGCTTGGAACACATCATATGAGGCAACATCTGGCTATGCAATCTCGTGCACCGATAACTCAGGAAACGGGATGTGGTATTTAGGGAGCATTTTCACTTTAAGATTCTTCAGTACTGTATCTTGTGTTATGGCTGTTAGAACATTGTCTCGATTTGAGCACTATATAATATCCATGAACTCAGGAATGCATCACATCATTCTTCACCCCCTTCATTGACAATTACTGAATGTAACGGGCTATCTGTCAAAAATGTTCACTTTGTGCTTTCTGTTTTATATCAAGATTACAGCAATTGTTAATCATTTTGGTCAGCAATTATCATGAATGTAGAAATGGTCATAATTTCTAATTCTGTTCGTGTTATTCGTTCAACGTTAATACCCAACTAAATCAAAGCAGTTTTCAAGGGATTCCTTACTGAGCCTTCACATTCCACTTACCTAATCAAAACTCTTTACGTACCATTACCTGGACATGCATTGCTGTTTACGAGATCTGGTTATTAGTGGAAGGTTTAAATGCGCTTGGTTTACTCGCAATGCACCTGACGATATTTATTCATGTAATATAAAAAGTGTTTGTTTTACAGTAAAGTGTTTAACGATTCACCACATTTATTATTTTATTCTACCTGCTTTTATTAATATGTTAACTTCGGGATGTGTTCTATTTTAGTTTCAAGTGCATCCTTGCGATAACTACAGTAGTTGCAATACAAGAGGAAGAGTTCGAGCGATAAATCGATAACTGAAAAGTCGAACAGAGAGTGTGCGTGTCAGAATTAGAAAGAATGCGGAGACTATCAGGTCGGCGACTCATCTAAACACTACATGAGCCAACTACCATCATAAATTTTGAATACTGTATGGACTTGATACTGCCGTGAAGAATGTGTGAAGGAAGTCTCTTCAAGCAGTGTGAGCTTCGCGAAAATCTATCAGCCATAACGGCAATGTACACTAGGAATGTCGTGATTGTAAAGCGAATGTGTTTTTGGGGTGTTGAGGCAGTTAATGGGTAACACCATTGCAGAATTTTCAAAAAGTCATTTTCTTAATTCACTTAAAAGATGCTCTGATCCTTCTAAACTATAACGCAAAAGTCAAAACGTGACAAAAAACTTTTTCTACGGAATTCCGAGATCCTCCTCCAGCGCCTCGTGTGACTCGAAACGACCTTCCTGCCCCTACTCGATATCCTCTGTATTGTCTGGGTATAATGCCTGGGTAGAGTTAGAAGCATTTCAACGCAATAATACGTTCAGCAAGCGTCAGTGCGTGTACGAATAAGACCTTCCGCTTCGAATCTCGATTTTTGTGTGCAGTATTGACTTCTGATACTTTCTTGGGACTTTATAGTACACAGTTTTTGTGTGGTAAGAAAGTGTACTCAAGCAGAAAGGTACGAAAACATCGTACCAACACGGCATCGAAGCAGTATGTCATCAAAGCGTCCAAAGAACAGACATGAGGGTGAGAGAAGTTCGGAAGCAGTCAGTGCCTCTGCTAAGAAACGAAAAGATAGAGGCCACGATTTTGATGTGAATTACTGATTGAACTATAGGAGTATGTTCTTGCCTTTTTCCCTGTTATTTCTCAATGTGTGCAATGTACAACGTGCATCCTGACCTCACGCTGCAATACGTTCTGCATGTCCAAACTGCCCATTAGTTGTTACACCAAGCAGTACGTTTATATGGAACGCATATGAACTGAGCCGTCGAATCGTCCTAGCAAAGCGCTTGCTTGGAGGAGAGTTAAACTGAATTGTGAAGTTTTATGCGTTTATGGAACTGCCACGTTCGATATTTCAATAATTCTGTGATAAACTAGTGGATATGAATTCGATCGCAACGGCATCAGGACGACAGGCCAGTCCTGTGCTAGCAGATTAACGGTAAGAGTTTTCTAAAAGTAGAATTTTTTCATTTGTTCATATCTACAACACATTTCATAACTTCAAAAGCATTTTCCTTGGAATTTGATTTTTCGAAACGGCACGCAGCATAACTCCAACAGTTTCAACATTTTTATTAAAATTGAACCAAAAATCTGAAATAACATTTCAAAATGAACCATGTAGGTGATTTTCGATGACTTAATTTAAACTATAGTTATTAAAAAATGACTGTCCTTTTTTTTGATGACCATGTAGGTGATTTTCGATAACTTAATATAAACAATAGTTATTAACAAATGACTGTCCTTTTTTGATGGAATCGAACAACTTCATTCCAACACTCGCCAGTCACATAAAAATTAATATTTCTGAATTCCCCTAAGTAGTTCATTAGCTACACCAATGAAGAGCGCATAGAATTTTTTTCCTTTTCCAGACTCAAATTGGCACCAGTTGTAGTGCGTGCCACAGATCACCTCAAATTCAACATGTCTCGCAACAATTGCGCAGTGTCGCCATTCTAAAATATTTTCTCACAATTTTTTTTCGATAGTTAAGCATATGTTCAATAACTACCCCAAGGATTATTTCCCTATCATCGTTCCTTCTGCTCAAAAAAGAAATTATTAAGGAAATGAATTTTTGGGCCGTTACAGCGTTATTACCCAGTAAAATGGTATAGAAACAGTAAATAGTTTTCCATATAAACAGAAACGCAAATGTTAACTGCCAGATCGCGTGTTCACGGATGTAACACATTTGGGAACAAACGGACGAACTACATTTTGATATACCGCAAACTGACGTGGTTCTGCAGACTTTAGAAAGAGTGAACCTGACAGTAGTGATTGTGTCAGGTGGCAGGAACGTTATATTAGTCCAAATGCGAACGATGATGAACGACTACGCTAGTTACATCCGACGACCAGCTTGCATCAAGCGGGATTCGACGGAGGATTTTTTTTTTCTTTTTTGAGTCATCAGTCTTCTGATTCGATTGATGCAGCCCTCCACGAATTCCTCTCCTGTGCCAACCTCTTCATCTCGAAGTAGCACTTGCAACCAACGTCCTCAATTGTTTGCTGAATGTATTCCAACCTCTGTCTTCCTCTACAGTTTTTGCCCTCTACAGCTCCCTCTAGTATCATGGAAGTCATTCCCTCAAGTCTCAACAGGTGTCCTATCTTTTAGTCCCTTCTCCTTGTCCGATTCTGGGCAGATCCTCCTCATTCCTTACTTCATCAGTCCACGTAATCTTCAATATCATCTCAAAAACTTGAATCTCTTCTATTCCTCTTTTTCCATAGCCCACGTTTCACTGCAACACAATTCTGTGCTGCAAACGATTAGTAGATTTCTCTTGGTCAGGAATGCCTTTTTTGGCAGTGCTAGTCTGCTTTTGATGTCCTCCTTGCTCCATTCGTCATTGGTTATATTGCTGCCTAGGTAGCAGAATTCCTTCACTTCATCTACTTTCCATCAGTCCTGATGTTAAGTTTCCCGCTTTTTTCACTTCTGCTACTTCTCATTAGTTTCGTCTTTCTTCGATTTACTCTCAGTCCATATTCTGTACCCATTAGACTGTTCTTTTCATTCAGAAGATTATGTAATTCTACTTCACTTTCACTCAGAATAGCAGTGTCATCAAGCGAATCCTTTCACCTTGAATTTTAATTCCATTTCTGAACCTTTCCTTAATTTCCATAATTGCTTCTTCGATGTTCAGATTGAACAGTAGGGATGAAAGACTACATCCCTGTCTTACACTCTTTTTTAATCCGATGACTTCGTCCTTTGTCATCCACTCTTCTTATTCCCTCTTGGCTCTTGTACACATTGTATATTACGCGTCTCTTTCTACATCTTACCTGAGAATTTAGAACATCTTGCACAATTTTACATTGTCTGACGTTTCTTCCAGGTCGACAAACCCTATGAGCGTGTCTTGCTGTTTCTTTAATCTTGCTTCCGTTATCAACCGCAACCTAGACTTGCCTTTCTGGTGCCTTTACCTTTCCTAATGCCAAACTCATCGTCATCTAACACATCATCAGTTTTCTTTTCCATTCTCCTGTACATTGCTCTTATCATCCACTTGGATGAATGAGCTGTTAAGCATATTGCGGGATACTTCTTGCACTTGTGAGCTCTTTCTGTATTTGGAAATGTGTGGATGATATTTTCCGAAAACCAGATGATATGTCACCAGACTCATACATTCTACGCACCAACGGGAATAGTCGTTTTGTTGGCACTGACCCGAATGATTTTATAAATTCTGATGGATTGTCTTCTATCCCTTCTGCCTTATCTGATCTTAAGTCCTCTAACGCTCTAATGCTGGTTCCTCTGTCTCTTCTGAATCGAATCCGGTCTCTTCTTCTACCACCTCAGCCAAATCTTCCCCCTCATAGGGGCCTTCAAAGTACTGTTTCTACCTATCCGCTCCCTCGTCTGCATTTAACAGTGGAACTCGGTTTGCGCTCTTAATGTTAGCATTGTTGCTTGTAATTTCACCGAAAGTTGTTTTGACTTCCCTATATGCTGTGTCAGTCCTTCCGACAATCATTTCTTTTTCAATTTCTTCATACTTTTCATGCATCCATTTCGTCTTAGCTTCCCAGAACTTCCTATTTATTTCATTCCTCAGAAGACTTGTATTTCTGTATTCCTGAATTTCCCTGAACATTCTTGTATTTCCTTCTTTCATCGATCAACCGAAGTATTTCTTCTGTTATCCAGGGTTTCTTCACAGTTACCTTCTTTGTACCTAATTTTTTATTTCTGTGATTGCCCTTTTTAGAGATGTCCATTGCTCTTCAACTATACTGCCCACTGAGCTATTTCTTATTGCTGTGTCTTTAGCCTCAGAGAACTTCAAGGAATATTGTCGTCACCAAATAGCTGATACACACCTCAAGAGCATGTAACGCCAGTACTCTAAAGTTTACGGGCTTGCCACCATCATTTAGCTGCTGACGCTATCGGACCGTTTCATTTATCACGCGGAGAGAAATATTTTACACTCTTCCTTAAAAAAAAGAAAAAGTGAAGTGTCAAGAAGATACGGTCGGATGTGAATATAACTTCGTACACGTTCACACCACTGATGGATATGAAAATGATTAGAGCTGCAGCTCCCTGTGACACGTAAAATAGCCATCATAGTGTGTTAGTACTGTTAACGTTTAGTTTTGCTACCTTGTCTGTGGGGTATATAAAAGGGTGTGAACAGCGTCAGATGTTGAGTGATCATCGTGAAGGACAGGGACATGGCATGTACTTGCATGAGACAGCGTTATCAGCATCTCCAGAGTTTAAAATGGGCCTCAGTGTTGGTCTCCATTGGGATCGCTGGTTAAAACGTACAATATCCAAATTTGGAGGGCATTCGGATGCGAGAGTGATCAGAAGTTGGACAGCTTAAGAAGCTGAGGGCAGGCATGCTCGTTAAGGTTCCGGTCAACAACGTC
Organism: Schistocerca serialis cubense; assembly: GCF_023864345.2. NCBI lineage: Eukaryota > Metazoa > Arthropoda > Insecta > Orthoptera > Acrididae > Schistocerca > Schistocerca serialis. The sequence goes on along the minus strand of NC_064643.1, from coordinate 504,446,364 downwards.
TTACCACCACAGAGGACGACCACCGTACTGTCTACCAATCATATGGTAACCCTTCACATGTACGCCTGCCTTTCGAGAACAAGTAAAGAAGTCCCCACAACAATACGTGTCATCCTGCACAACTGATTACAGACTAGCAGCAGCCGGACTAGAGAATCACCGTCCCATGTGTAGGCTGCCGGTGACATCACAATACTAACTCTGCATTTGACATTGTGCCGAGACTAGGAAGCATGTAATGCTGATCAACGATGTCGCATTGTCTACAGAAATGAATCATAGTTCTGCCCCACCTGGCGGGTGAGGCGGCGACCTGAGGGATCTCCCGTTCCTCCAGTGTTCTGAGTGGCTCAGCCGTGTTACTCCTGGCGTCATGTTGTACCGCCAGCATTGCTGGTAGTAGCGGAAGGACTCTGGTAGCACAACAATACGTCCTAGACATCACCCGTCCTCTTGTGTTGCCTCTCACGCGACAGTATCATTGTGCCATTTATCAACAGGACAATGCTAGTCCAGAGACGGCAAGTGCTTCTATTAACTGTCTGCGTGAGGTTGCGGTACTCCCACGGCCAGTAAGACCCAGAGAGCTTTCCCACATAGAACATGTGTCATACCAGTCCAAGCACTATCTCCGCCACAGTGTCAGTATACTGGATATCATGGACCAGTTGCAGCTTGGGCCTGGTTGCCTCAGGAGAGAATCTAATACCTCTATGACATCGTTCTTAACCGAATCAAACCGTGCATTCATGCCACTGGAAGGGGTACAGCATCATGAGTGGTAGGCTCATTTGGCTAAACGTTTATCTATATCGGTTTTGCAATTACTTACAGAACATCAAATACCCTCAGATCTCATGTAGTTTGATTTCGTTTCTTCACCCCCTTTTGCACTCTTCACTTTTGTGGTCAAATGTTTGTGAAATGAAAACAAGTCTCTCCAGGAATTACCCAACGGATTTCTGTCCGAATTTCGTAACCAAACTAAGTGTGAGAAATGGACGAATGGGATTTCAAAATGACCAGCGTGAGATCTAGTTTTGGAAAGAAAGATGTAATTATTTGAAATAAATCAGCGTAATTAAAATAAACTTAATTCGTCGTTTGAGGAAAACATTTGCCCGAGTTTTCGTAGCCAAATGAAGAATGGGAAATTGATCAAACTGAGGTCAACTTTGGCAAAAACGTTTAACTGCTTGAAGGAATGAGAATAATTAAGAAAAACATAATTTGTGATCTGAGGTAATGTCGATATATTTCATGAACAGAAGCTTCAGCCAGTGTAAATAGTGTCAAAAAAGTTTCTCTTTTCAAGACCTACCTATTTTGTGCATAGGTTACGTTATTGTAGAAATTCTTGAATTCTTTCTTTCATACCAAACTACTGCATAACAAATGTCTCTACTTGTCATTGATCTATACACTCTTAATAGCAACAGAATACCATTTGATATTTGAATATATAATGTTTCATAATTTCTGAAGAAAACTAGCAATAAAGAAACTGAAAAAAAGCACATGTAAGGTATAAAAATGATTAGACAAACATTTGACATACTTCATTTGTACAAGATTTCGAGTATCCTTCAAAGGCACTTTGAATCTGGCAGATCTGTTCTGTTTCTTACTTTTACACAACTAATTTCAGTAAACAACTGAATGTTTTGATTCCTTCAGTCAGCGCAGTTTATTATCGCCATAAAACTGTCTCCTCACAATGCATCTGAAAGTAGTTCAAATAATTTCTAACGTGATTTTAGTTTTACTGGGTTCATCAGATATGTGCTTTTCAAAATATGTTTTTCCATAGTAGCTAAACTCAAGTAGCCAAATCATTTCATACTACCAAACCTTAAACGCTCCAGTTCGAATCAAGCTTACGTAATTTTATTTTAAGCAATCCAGTTTGAGAAAACTTTTCATATTGTATCTACAGTGATAAGTTCGGTATGATTCAAATTCTGTTTCAGTGGGTCTCAACAAATATTTTGTACTTACGTATTATTAACAGATGTAAATGATTTCAAACTTTACAATTTTTAATTTATGGATATCAATGCTATTGCGTGGACGAGGGGCTTCAGCGGATGATGTATATGAGAAAAAAAACCACCACAGCCGTATCTTGAGAACGCCTCTTTTGTCTCACACGACTAGTTTCGGCGGCACATTGCCGCCATCATCAGGCCACACCGCTGCCAAAAGAGTATTAGATTTCCTTGGCGCATTTATTGTGCAGTCCTTGTTATTAGTACACGTCTCTTCCCGACACCTTTTTTGTTTTTGTTTGCCATTGAATGTGTTATATGTGCATTTTGAGGGGTGTCCTCCTGTGTAGGTGTATTCTGTGATAGTGGTAGGGAATGTTACTCGTTTATATGCGTTGTAGTTGCGAAATATGCGCTAGTTGTAGCGTCCACCTTTATGGCTCTGTTTCCCACAAGTCAGAATTTCTCACTGGTGCCATTTCTAAGTAAATAGTGAATTTTTAATCTGATATCTGTGCGTTGACAGAAATATATTGCAACGTTCTCGAAAGCGTAAGTGAGCTTGCTTACTTCTTCAATAATATTTGGGCAGTATAATAAACTGTTTGACAAATTTTACGAAGGAATTCATGGGATTATAGTAAGTTCTATTTTTGAGGTTTGTTTACCAATTGCGAGCGTGACTTTTAAATCGACTTTGGTATCGAAACGGCATTTTCCAGGCTTCAAGTGATTAAATATCACATCCGTACGATTTTGAGTTGCATATTTATATAAATTCACTGTCAAAGGTCGGACGATTGCTTAGCATACGGATTCCAAATGACAGAGAACTATTAAGAGTATCTTCCGACATGAAAAGTAAAACCAACCCCATTTTGTTGCATAAGGGTCTCGGGCAGCAAGAATTGACGCTTGAGCTTATTAGAGCCAGCTTACAACCTGCGTGTAGACAATGGAAATCATGTACTTTCAGCAACTGTATTAATCTTTATTTTTGTGCATTGTTAGTCTACAATTAAGACATCTGAGTATAAACTCGGACACGACAGGGATGAGAAAGAAAACTGACCGTGTCTTCCTCAAAGAAATCGTCTCTTTGTTTAGGGAAACCATGGAAACCAAAACTCTGGATGAATGGACGGAGATGGGAATTATCGATCTCCTTGCTGCGAGTCAGGTACTACAGGAACTGCGTGATCTATCTCGAATTTTTGGACACATTCAAACTGCGTTTGTACTTATAAGCAAATAATTAAAATATCGTAAATGCTTAACATGCCGTCAACCGTGTGTTCCACTATCGTGCAAGGGATTAATCGAATCTGCGACGAATTCCGGCTACAAATGCCTTGCAGTCTTCTTCTGACGCACTCCGGGGGGACCAGCATACATTATGCAGGCGTTTTCAGCAGACCTACTATTTTGATAGCAACGCCTTAGAGGGAGGACATGAATTCTGTAAACAGGACCTACGGAAAGCACGCCATCTCCGCCCAGTCGCCCTTTATGGTACTCATTAGCCGCGCTGCACTCCACATGCAAATAGACTGGTTCGATTCAGTGAAGACAAACGCCGTTCGAAAGAAATACAGACAGTGCTCAGGTGTAGGTTGCTAAACTACAGCGTAATAAATAAGGGATACCTTTGTTCTCTACCGACAACGTAAAGAGAATTGAAAGTACGTAAAAATAATAAAAAGAAAGTTTTGTAGCAGATTGCACCACGAACGAGATCACTGAACTCTGTACGTATACTAATATCTAGATCTTAGTCAATAGACAGAACAATATTTACCAGAAAGACTAGAAAATAGATCTTGGTCTTATATTACGTAATGCATTCTACGTTTGATAGCTACAGTTTAGCCTTTGTGTCTCCCACTAAAAGCCATATTGCTTTATCTGACTGTTTAAATTCATATAAAAGGATATGAAATTGTGGTATAAAGTCGAGGATGAAACAAGTAACAATCTTGATGGTATCACTACAATTTGTTCAACGCTACAGTGAAATGTCCATACAGACACTGACTCAGAGAGGTGGAAAGTGGTAAAACTAAGAACTTGAATGTTGTAGAAAATACTGTGACTAATATTTAAAAGGTTGACAGTACTGACTCAACATAGGAGGTAGCCATGTTTTTGTTAAAATAGGGTGGGGTGGGGGGGGGGGGCGATTTTTTATAGAGGACCCTAGAAAGGCTCATGATGTGCGTTTATTCTGAAAACATATTTATAATTTTTTAAATATTATGTGCATAATTTTCTTTCCGGAAGTCTTAATACAAATAGCGTTTGGTCTATAAAGTCAAGCAAGAAAATCTTTCTTAAAGAAGTACGACATATATGCTCAACAGTCGGCTCGGACAAATTCAAGCAGCCTGCAGAAAATAATTCCTAAAACCGAACGAGCTACAGAATATCTCACATACCCCTGCTGCTCTCAATGAACGACTCCCCACTCTTCCGTATCGGAAATGGTTTGTGTTTGAGTACTGCTCAGTTGACCAGATGGACGATACTTTGAGGTAATTATGATAGAATTTTGAGATTTTTTTTCTTTTTTTTTTTTTAGAAATTTAACCATCGCTGAATGGCCGACAGTGCTATCCATGTAGTGATAGTTTACATCTATCGATGGCCTTGTTGGCTGTCGATATTGCGTGGCCCTTCTTTCGTCGCATAGTTAAAAAATCGAAATATGCGAAATATGTTCCAGTTTCATTCACTACAATTAGGCTGTCCATAATTTCATTTGGGTGATACGGGATCCGGACTGCCTGGACCTCCCCTCTGGATTCATCCTTGACTCTATAATGACATACCTTAATCTAAATCCGGTTCTGAAGTGTTCGGTGTGTTGATTCAGTGAACAGGACGGTTTCAAAGTATTTTATTACGTGTGGCTCTTTGGCTACATGAACATCGAAAAACTAAGATGAATTAATCGTTTTCTGTAATCTGGAGAAGCTATAAGCTCCACTGTGGAAGTGCCACTGTAATCTCTCGCGATACAGTTGATGTGTTCGTCTGTGTATTAGTCGAATTGTCTAAGGCACCTTTCTGCATTCTGTTTCTTAAATTAGAACTAAACCATGCATTTGATGAACTATGCATTCCATAAAAGCTCAAGGAGAATATAAAAGACGGTGTGGGTACAAAAATGTCTATTTTTGTTTTATATGGAAACTTGTGGTTCGGATTTTTCTGTTTAATGTATATATGTTTTGCTGATTTTGGATGACTGTAAGTATTTTTAATTTATTTTGAAATAATTTACTGCACAAGTAATTACTACGGGTTTCTTGTGCACTTATTCGGTTACGACAAAATACGTCAGGAACTACTTGCTCTGGAAGTCGCTGATTTATAATAATTTATTGTGGACATCCTGTTGCATAGATTGGCTACATTGGTTACTGTGATGTTACTTCCTGTTTGTGGTATGATGCTTGGTGTCATCCACGTTTTGAAGGTGCATTACACCTTTTGTTGTGTGTGTTTGGAGTTATTGCTCATGAAGTTCCATTTCTATCTTTAGTATGACTCCACCAAAGGGAATGTTAAGAAGAGAGGAAATAAGGAAAATATATTCTACATAACGTGTCCTGTACGAACTTTATATTCAGAGAATGAGGTTAGGGCATGCAACAATGGATGAACAAAGTTCTTCACAACGAAGTGCATCCAAGAAGAAGCTGGTGAGCAGAAATGAACTGCACAGTGGAACCAGTGTCAGTGTTATCAGATTAAGTGTCTAAAAACAATGTTTAATCAAACGCTGGGTTTGTAATGCTAAATTCATCGATGCTGGTGATTCCAGTTCATTCAAATCAATAATTTACAGGACGCTGTATGATGACCTAACACCGCAAATGTTAGAATATGTCTGCCACACGCAGAAACGAATAGATACTCACTTGAGCAAAATCAGGTAGAACTTTTGTAGCAAAACGCTAGGCACTTGACTGACAAAACAATCAATCAGCTAAGTGAATACCATGCCGAAGCCATTAGAAAGAATACAATCTGGAAGGAATGAGAAAAGCAGTATGGGCAACGTCTTTCCAAGACGTCAGAGATGACCAGCAACTACAGAAGTTGTGTTCAATTGATTGTTGTATACACCGAAAAGCTGTGGCAGTAGGAACCGAATATACCGATAGGAACACCATCTCTGAAGCTGTTGGATCAGTAATGAAGCCAATATATAGAGATCTAGCACGTCTAGATCTTCTGAAGAAATGCCAAAATTATATCGTATAACAGATCAACTTCCTCTGACAATATCTACGTCAAGGTTTAATTACTGTTTTTAATCTTTATAGTTATAGTTATGACTATTTGTCGCCTATTGCCTGGGTGGTCACCGATCTACATCTCGGATTACCAGATATTTGCTGACGCAGCGAGCCGCTCCTCTTACGACCGAGCTTCTATAGGCACCAAATGTCAAGCTATATACGCTGCTCAAGTTCCCCCCCCCCCCCCCCCCCCCACCCACACCCCACGCTATAGTTCTGTAGCTCTATGATATACTGACCGTGAATGTATTGTAATGTCGGAATCTAAGTAATGCTGAAAAATTCCAATTGGAAAATGCATGAAGGGTCCAATTATGGCAAGATACGTCGCATTGCGACTTCTCTTTATAAACTGTTAATGCGGACTGAGAACAATAGTTTTCCCATTACATTTCCTTGGGTAAATGAGTCAAATATCTGTAAAGAAATTTGGCGGTATTTATGTAGACAATCGACAATAGAATACAATTCTGTGCGCCTTTTGGGAAACCAGGGCGACGTGCTCCAACAGTTCATCAGCATTTAATACTTGTATGATATCATGTGTGAAGAAAATGGAGCCGTATTACGTACCAGTAGTTTTTATTGAGTCTTTACTCTTGTTTGAGAGAAGCTTCTTCTCCTGCAGGGACATCTGTGCGATGAACAATTGCTGCTTCAATGGAGATGTCATCGGATACTGAACAGTGGAAATAGGAAAAGTCAGTCAACTGTTTTACATTATCTTCAAAGTATGCAATTACGTGTACAGCAGAAGTGTCAGATCTTATGCGGTTCCTGTTGACATAAATGTAAACGCTCGATAACGGCGAATATTCTACTCGACTGCTTGATTTTCCACTAGCTAATGTTCATAGATGTGCAGCCTGCGCTTGTGTAGGTAAGAAGTGCATTCATTGTGTTTTATCTACCTTCAGTTTCAGTCTATTTGCAGAGAGCTAGTTAATAACTGTAAAACCAAACTGCAGAGACGGATTCCTTGCTGGAAGTGGAAGAAAAAAATTGGAAATGGAACGTTCCGATATTAACGTCGGGAACAAGCCGAGATGGTGTTTGTGCACGGATAAGCAGGTGGAAATGATCGAGACACAGCCCAGCTATACCAAAACGAGTACCCTCACAGACACCAACAACACCACACAATTTTCAAGACCTTTTTGATCGTCTGTGTGAGAGTGGGCCTTTTCAGACAGACGAACGTGCAAGGAAACGTCGGATTGTGCGTACACCAGGATCGGAGGACCGGGTTCTACAACATATTGAGACGAACCCTAGTAGAAGCTCCAGACAAGTGGCTCGCCAACGTGGTGCAAGCCGATGATAATGTATATATTGCATGATAACCGCTACTATTCGTATCACCTGCAACGCACAAGGAACACATGGCACGTGGTAAGACGAACTGTCATTCGTCAGCACCATCTAATGTCGCAACGATGCATTTCCGAACACATGTTCATAGGACCTCTTTTCCTCCAGCTTTTCTAAGCCCATCTCTGTGACGAGGGGTTCTAAAGTTCTTAAAAATAACTTCTGAAAGAAATGTGTGACTGAGGAATGGACAGAAAACTGGAGTTATCGTGTAGCGTGTTGTAACTGCAAGAGGTGTGCCTACTCTGCGTTATTGTTAGCAAAAACTTTATAAGAACTGAATGGGCACTGCAACTTCCAATCTCAATAAAGAAATGCAGTCACTACAAAAAACTTTCACCCCTTTACGCACTGAATCCTCTGGCCCTGTTCGAAACTGATAACTTTGGTCTTGTGCACATAACAAATAAATAAACAAAATTGTCTTATATCTGAAGCAGCAACGGAGGATCACGATATATTCTGGTCTCTCATGAATGAGAATAAAGTATACTAGCTACAGGCTCAGCGGTGTGCAATGCTGTCCGTAATACTTTGAAAGGTACATGAAATTCTTTTTGCTGATAAACGAAAACATTTAAGAAAAATTTAATGTCTTCGAAAAAAATATGGCCTGGACGGGGAGGCGGTACTGATTTGGGTGAATTTCAATAATGAAATTGTATCCGAAGTTAAGCTTGGCTTTCCAAAACATATGACAACTGAATTTAAATTACCGAGAAAAATTACATCAATTTTAATAATTGAGTCACAACAATGAGGTTTATACAGAAAGAATTATCTAATCTCACTAAAAGAGTATAAATACAAATCACGAAATTACATATACCTGTGTTAAAAATTTTTAGAAACATTACAAAAGGGAAACATTTAACTAGCCTTTACATCAAATCTGTTTATCTACATTCTGGGGATACTTGGTTCAAATAGCTCTAAGCACTATGGGACTTAACAGCCGAGGTCATCAGTCATCTAGACTTAGAACTACTTAAACCTAACCTAAGGACGGCACACGCAACCATGCGCGAGGGAGGATTCGAACCTGCGATCGTAGCAGCAACGTGGTTCCGGACTGAAGCGCCTAGAACCACTCGGCCACAACGGCCGGCTCTGGAGATACTCAACAATCACAAATTATCAGCCAACTCATCTACACCAACGCGCTGGCAAAACGAAAGTCATAAATATTTAACATCTTTACCTAGCTTGCGAGAAGAACTCTGCTTCCACGTTTTTTCTGTTTCCAATAATACAAGTACTCGTAATTCCTACGTTATACTCTAATACTTGGTGGCTTCACAGAGCATACCACAGTTAGGCGTTGTTTACTATTCATGCTATGTATGTTTTTTTTTTTTTTTTTAGTTTTTGAAGTTGCTCACGTAGATGCATTATAATACTTGCTAAGCCAGCAAGGAAAATTTTTCATCTTTTCGTGATCTGTTAACATAAATGCGTTTTGCTGAGTCTGTTCTCATGCAGCTACAGTGGAAGCATATTACGGCAGCTGTTACATTTTTTTCCATTTTACGCATCAATTGAAGCTTCATCGAAACTAATATAGATCTACTGCAACAGTTAAAGGGTAGCGTTGAAACTAGTCATTTTATGCTTCACTTAAGCAGATATTGCTGTATTATGTTCTCAAAGAAGATCGATCCTCTGCAAGAAACTCATTAATGTGCATCAAGAAAAACAATTAAAAAGTGAGCCTTGTTTATAATTACGAACTCTACACAGAATGATGACTTAAAGGAATTTTAATTAACTGATATCAAAAACTGTAATTAGCAGCGCCACTGGCAAGCATCCACACAACTTTGCTTACTTCTCTTACGCAGAATAAAAGAATATATGCTGTGAGAGATAAAATAAATAGGATGAGTAGCGTAAGACACAGCGTTTTTATCTACTGTCAAGCCTCCACTGATCTCGCTGATAAGTTCACGCTTGTTCTTAGTAGAAAGTAAGTATAAACTATAAAACGGAAAGAAAAGAAACAAAAAGAGCCTGCTACTTCAGTTTGTTTGGAAATTACAAAAGCAGCTAATAACGAAGAGTAGATATGAATACCGAAAATTGCATGTCCACTGGATCGGAGAATGACTCCAAATTTTCATTATTATTCTTTTATTCCAGTTAAATGCAAGTCTCGGGAAAACTGAATAGCAATAGAATCACATCTATGCGGACATTAATGGGGACTTCCTAATGCACCAAAAGTTCTCTGGATCGTCGGTTTTCGTGACACTATCCTTATATGAAACATTTCAGGTCTTTTTGGTGGATCAGCTTCGAGTAAAACCTCAAGCATTCGCTATTACCTTTTACGTATTCGTGAGGAGTAACAGACTGCCGTGGCTGCTTCTTTGAAGGCGATTGTCGGAATGGTCTGAGGAACACGGCATGTACAAAAAAATGCTTCTAAGCCCTCTTACGTTATCCGACCTACTGGATATTTCTTGGATGCCAATCGGTTGCGTAAGACAGCTCTGTGAGTTTGGAGGACAGTAAAGCGCTCACAGATCGGGACGGCTCAACTCCGAAGTGGCCGAAGTGGCGTCCTATCAATCTTTCCATTGAGTCACACGCAGTTATTATTTACCGACGCAGTGAAGTCCATTCCAAAACGCGTTGTCGCCACCATCGAGGAGGAACGTGGTGCTACTCACTTCTACGTAGGCACCTCTAATGCAATAGGTGTCAAAAGTCATGGGATACCTCCTAATATCGTATGAGCGCCGTAGTGCAGCAACTTGACATTGCAGGGGCTCAGCAAGTCGTTGGAAGTGCCCTGCAGAAAGATTGAGTCATGCTCCCTCTCTAGCCGTATATAATGCCGATGCAGGATCTCGTGCATGAATTGTCCTCTCCATTAAGTCCTATAAACGTTCGATAAGGTTCATGCCAGGTGAACTGAATGGCCAAATAATTTGCTCGAATTCTTCAGCATGTTCTTCACACCAGTCACGAATAACTGCGACCCCATGACACGCCGCAATGTCATCCATAAAATTTCCGTCGTTGAATGGATGCAAATGGTCCGCAAGTAGCTGAACATAACCATTTTCAGTCAACGAACGGTTCAGCTGGACCAGAGGACACAGTCCATTCCTTGTAAACACAGCCCACGCCGTTATGAGGGCACCACATGATTCCACAGTGCCTTGTTGACAACTTAGGTCCATGACTTTGTGGGATCTGCGCCACACTCGAACCCGACCAGCAGCTGTTATCAACTGAAATAGGGACCCATCTAACCAGCTCGTCTAGAGTCAAGGTGGACTGATAAGGTAAGGAGTGAGGAGGTTTTGCACAGAATCGGCTAGCAAAAGAGTATGGATAAAATAGTGACAAGAAGAAGGGACATGATGTTAGGGTATTTGTTAAGACATCAGCAAATTACTTCAGAAGTACTAGAGACAGAGCTGTGAAGGGTAAAAGCTGTAGAGAAAGACAGGGATCGGGATAGGTTCAACAAATATGAGGGGCCTTGAATAAATAATGCAACATATATTTTTATGAAAGCCGTTTGGTTTTATTCAGGATTCTAACACATCGTCTTATTCCCCCCTCTTTTGGCTACAAAAGCCTGTTTTCAACATAATTTCCACTCAATTCTACGACCTTACGCCACGATACTAGGAGGGCCTGTGTGCCCGCATTGTATCACTCCAGTGGTCGACGTCGGAACCAATGTATTGTTGCGTCAGTGACCTCACTCTCATCCATGTACTGTCTCCCGCGGAGTATATCCTTCTTTGTGCCAAAGATATGGAAGTGAGAAGTTGCGAATTTCGGGCTGTAGGATGGATGAGGAACAACAGTGTATTGAAGTTTTGTGAGCTCTCCCTTGTGCACAGACTGGTGTGAGGACTTATGTTCTGAAGGAGAAGTTCGCTTGCATTTTTTTGGCGACGTACGCAGTAAGGTCGTTTCTTCAATTCACTGAAGGTAACACATCTGAGTGCAGATGGTAGACACGTGGGAGATCGGAGAGGTTTATGCGACATGGTTGAGATGATGACAAATGTAACGCTCTACTACTCATCGTGCTTTTGTTAGCTGCCCTGGCTCCATAGATATCCTGCAAGTGCCAATGAAAGAAACTCAGTGACAGGTCTCTGCTTGGAACGTGCTTCTGTAACAAACGCCATTTTGGAGGATACATATAGAGCTGCCACCTATCGGAAATCTGTTGGAGCCATAGGGGCTGGAGCCGGAATATTCCACGATGTCCCAGAAGAAATTTTGCTGTCATTTTCAACCTAAATTGGCCGCGAAAAATGTGCTACATTACTTATTAAACATCCCTTGTCACTGTGGATGTAGGTTGCAAGTGCTACTCTGAGATGAAAAGGTTGGCACAGGAGAGGAGTTCGTGACGGGCCTTCTCAAACCAGTCAGAACAATGATGACGCAAAAAAAGGTGTACCGTCGATATGGTCACGAGCGCAGGAGATACGGTACAGGATATGCACTGCTGTTAGCAAAGGCATTCGCATCGGTCGATGCTATCACAGCCCATAAACGACAAATTTCGCCGTACTGTCTCAACGAATATGGTCATCGTGTATTCGACATTAATTTCTTCCCTTATTTCACTCAGTTTTGCATGTCTGTTAGCAATGAAAACTCTACGCAATTGCCGCTGCTCTCTGCTGTTACGTGAAGGCTGTCGGCCTCTGCGTTTTCCGTGGTGAGAAACAATGCGTGAAATTTACTATTCTCGGCATACTCTTGACACTGTGGATGTCGGAAATTTAGAACTCCCTTTCGATTTCCATAATGGAATGTCCCATGAGCTGTCTCTACTCCGATTCCGCTTTCAAAGTATGTTAATACCCGTCGTGCAGCCATAATAATGTGGGAAACGTTTTCTCATGAGTCACCTGACTGCATATGATAGCTCCACCAATGCATTACCCTTCTGTAACTTGTGTACGTGGTACTATCGCCATCTGCATATGTGCATATCTCTATCCCATGACTTTTGTTACCCCAGTGTATGTACTGCAACTTTTCGTCATCGAAGTGTGTGTAATGCATTGGTGAGGAAGCCTTAGGACTGTCATCTCCGAACCATCTTACAGAGCTCAGTAACAGAACGATTCATAGTGATTAGATAGGTCTCAGGTTTCATAGGTTATTGCTACTTAAGTCACTAATTACAAGGACGAGAGCGCGATATTGGACAGTGTGGCAACTGAGATCATCACATCTGAGAGAAAGTAGGTGGGTGAAAGTAGCTCTCTACTATTAGATCGTCTTGTGCCGAATACGTAAACATTTATCATTCTGCTGTGGAAGTAGTGATAGTCATGGCCGACGAGTCCGGGGAAATTAAGATAGACTTAGCGTGTCGTCGATCATCGGCGTGATCATTGGAAAACCGGCTCGAAGATACAGTAAACATTCTCCCGTGCCCACAAGAAAGGAAACACCTATTCATTTCCTTCTAGCGGTTTGCGGAAATCACTGACATCCTCGTTCTAGATGGCCAGACGGGGACCTGGATCGCTGTCCTCCTGAAGGCGTGTCCAGTGTATGTAAACAATGCGTCACATCACTCAGTGAGGAAAGTGTTTCCTGTTGTTTCGAATACTTGTTCCATCTTTATACAGGCTGAAACTTGGGCTGTGCTTTCACAATATTACTTAGAGCAATTACTTGTAATATATTGTTAATGAGCCGTCTATGCCGCAACTGAAACGTCTTGAACTTTGCAACGGGTGTCATGATGTCTTATTCCGTCTATTGCGTTAGACGTTTAACCACATACGCAACACAGTTTGAGGATGTAACAGCACGTCACGAAAGCAGTTGTGTTAGTAATGAGATTTTAGTTGCGACAGAGGTGCTTTATTGCCAATATACTACAAGAGGAAGTTGCTGTAGCGATACCATAATCAGCGGTAAGAAGAAAGTGAACAGTTAATACAACCATACGTCAGGCAAAGACATATAAGAAGAAAAAATAATTTATGCTACTCAAAAGTAAGAAATTGTAAGCCACATGTTCTCGGCTTACAGTTTGGAATCTTGCTTCCTTCATTGCACATGTATAGAGCGATTCGGGATGCGATTCACATTTCAATATTATAGGTTCTTGAATTGGAACCTCCCCACAAAATTAAATTGAAATTAAAATAATTATTATGGATAGCGATTCTAATTTTTGGGTGACCTCAGAACAAAATTGGTTCCCATTTATAATCTCCGTGCACAAATGCATTCACATTTAATGTACCCAAAAAATTCTTTTCTCTTTTAATGTAAGCTAGAAACAGAAAAATTCCTAAACCTCATAATAAAAAATAAATTCAGTAACCTGGAAAAATTTGGACGACAGCAGTGCTGTGTCGTGGCCCTGTAAGATCATTCTGAATAAAAAGCAAAAATTCTTACCTCAAAAAAAAAAACGGCGAATATATCTGCTCTTACCTAAAAAATTTTTCGGCACAGCTCCGTGCAATGCTGGCTTATACATTTGTGATTTGTGAAAGGAAGCAACTGATTTTTTTGAAATGAATGCTTTTTTTAAAAAAAATTACTTTATATTACCAAAATTATTATTAGGACATTTTTAAAACATTTGGATGACAGTTCAGATACATTACTAGATATGCGCGACGCTGCTTCTTTACCTTATACAATAATACTCCATCTCCAGATTCCCGACCAGAGCAGACTCCAGACAAGCGCAGACAACCTCAGACAAGCGACTAGCAACAACTAACTGCTACAGTTACACAGTTCGCACTGCAGTCAACACTGCTCTCTGATCAGCGATTCTATATCGCAGGCAGCACATACCACTTACATAACCCTCCACTGGGGGGGCAAAAATTTGGGAGCGATGGTGAGTCAATTGGAGTTGCCATGAGCAACAAATTTTTCTTAATTAACTAAGTTTACAGTCACAGTATATATACATATATATAAGTGCAGAACATGAAATAAAATACAGTGCACATGCACTGAGTACAGAACATATCAAGCAATGACAAAATGTATACGCAATGAGTACAAAACATATTAACAAATGACATAAAGTGCACACGCACTGTAGTACAGAACATATCACGCAATGACAAAATGTATACGCAATGAGTACAAATCATATTAGCAAATGACATAAAGTGCACACCATTTTACAAGAACTGGGATAGGAAAGAGATGGATTGCATCATGGTTGTAGCACAGTAGGTTGCACGTAGCTGCACTGAAAGTCCATATCTTTCTACAGAAGCACAACACCAAGTGAGACAATCTGAAGTTCTCTTCCCTGAAGTATTAATCAGTGTAGCCAAGACACTGAAATGTCGTATTAATATTCAATGTTATCATTTTGGTAGTACATTAGGTACACCAAACAGTGGGACGATAATAACATCTCCATCGCTCAAGGTGGTGGACAGCATGTCGTGTCAACACCACGTTCTTGTAAGGTACACCAACGTAGAATTAGTGCAAAAACCAAATATAGTGCTCCATGATCATGAGGATAGACAGGACAAACGGATATTGCAGTAATTCCTGGTAATTAGGTCAGAAGGTGAAGGACATTAAGTCTTATGCCAGTCATCATTGAGAATTACACTAGTCTATCAACTGATTTGAGTAATTGATGGCACTCATCGCCTAGTTACTGAACATTTCTGTACTATGTATGAAGTATTACAAAATAATGTTCATAAGTCATCTGATTGTAGTGAACATAGGCACTCATTGGCCAGTTACAAACCATTTTTATGCATTATTCAAAAGTGATAATTCAAAACAAGAGTTAATTAATGGCATACTATTTACATAATTCAGCTAGTTATAGTAATCATTGGCACTCATTGTCCAGTTATAAAACATCAGAAGTCATCCTTCAAAACAGGAGTTAAAGAGTGTAGGATCAAGCTACTAGTATTCATATATATAGAATGTAAGTGACATAATACAAATATAAGAAACAGTGGCATTCATTGGCCAGTTACTAAACATATAGCAAGTATTGAATATTACAAAACATTTTTCATCGTTCAAGTGACATACGACATATTTAAAAGAATTATTGGCACTCATTGGCCAGTTACAAATCATCAGAAGTTATCCTTCAAAACAGGAGCTAATGAGTGTAGCATCAAGCTACTAGTATTCATATATATAGCATGTAAGTGGCATAATACAAATATAAGAAACAGTGGTATTCATTGGCCAGTTACTGAACATATAGCAAGTATTAAATATTACAAAACATTTTTCATCATTCAAGTGACATACGACATATTTAAAATAATTATTGGCACTCAAAAAATGGTTCAAATGGCTCTGAGCACTATGGGACTTAACATCTATGGTCATCAGTCCCCTAGAACTTAGAACTACTTAAACCTAACTAACCTAAGGACATCACACAACACCCAGCCATCACGAGGCAGAGAAAAATCCCTGACCCCGCCGGGAATCGAACCCGGGAACCCGGGCACGGGAAGCGAGAACGCTACCGCACGACCACGATATGCGGGCTATTGGCACTCATGGGCCAGTTACAAATCATTTTATGCATTATTCAAAAGTGATAATTCAACAAGAGTAAATTAATGGCATACTATTTACATAATTGAGCTAGTTATAGTAATCATTGGCACTCATTGGCCAGTTACAAACCATCAGAAGTCATCCTTCCAAACAGGAGCTAATGAGTGTAGAGCATGTATGCATTATTACAAAATATCATTCACTATTACTCAGAACTCATCACTCAAGTGACATATGACATATTTAAAATGTAACACACTGTAACTATTGCTCAAGGTCTGTGATTAGAAAAACATCATTCAGTATTGCTCAGAACTCTCTTAAACTGGTAGCATTATTTGGGACTGTTAATGCATTTTTTTATATACTAGCAATGCATTGCGTTGGGATCGATAATTAATTGCTGGGGCATAACAATATTTACTCTTGACTTATTGCTGCAAATAAGGATAGGTAACGTCATTCGTCATGAGTCAGCTGTAGCAAGATTATGAAACAAATAGAGTATATGTGGTCACATTCATGAATAACACACACAAATGGGTAAAAAAAAAAACAAGTACTAGAACAGGTTTAATGACCGACTGCTTACAGCACATTAATGTCATGAATAGCTTCTCCTGGAAAAAAAATACAAAATGGACTATTAAGCTGAAAGACGAAACGCATATTATGCTGAAAAGTAGTGAACTTCGAATTAACAGGTAATGAAATGTGTATTAAATATATATGTTCTCTAGCTGTCCTTTCCAAAACCTTCAGTCATCATACCATGCGACATAAGACATACTGTCAAAACGAACTGCAACAAATACTTAAATAACTACATAGCATTTCTTAATTAACAGTAAATATATAAACTTCATCATTATCCTCATCTGCAAAGAAAAACTTAAAAGTGGTGCGTTTAGTGGCCATATAAAGTTTATCACTATCAACACCTGTAAACAAAAACTTCATTATTCATATCACTATAACTTCATTATTATCATCACCTGTAAAGAAAAACTTCATTATTCATATTACCATATTCTTCATCACTATTCATCACCATTCATTATCATCTGCAAAAAGACACTTCATTATTCATTATTCATATTACCATTTACTTCATACAACTATTCATAGTATAGAGTTCCTTATTTCTAGCATATTTCATCACTAAAACTAAGATGTGTAGTTCTGTCTGACAGCCTGCATCAATCGCCTCGTTCCTGAAAGAAAAAATTAGTTAAGACCGCTATCATACGATGTGTATAGTATATTCTTGTTAATGCTTGTTAATTATGATCCATTTACTCTTCGTGACGAGGTATTGCACCTTCTTTCGTTCATTCCGAAGGCGAAATTCCCGTTTCATAGTAATCCACTGTGGTTTGGTTAATTTATTTCTTTTACACATTATTGCTTGCTGAAAATGATGAACAATGATTAATGTCTTGCAGTTAAATCACATACCCATTAAATAAAAACTGGTTTCTAGTGATATAATTGAGCATACAGCATAGCATGACAGAAAACGTAATATGTCAAAAACATACACAGTGTGCAGGTGCAAAAAATGTACACAGAGTATCACAATGTAGCAGCAAAAAAATGTAAAATAGTCACGATGTTGAGGTATCATAAGGCAAAATGTCAAAGTCAACTGGTGTTTGTTATATCTTAAAGATTTCATAGTGCATACAAACAAAACAGGAAAACAATCATACATACATGAAGAAAGGAAAATGTGCACAGTCTGATGTGTAACGACAAGAAATGCCTTTCTTTGTTCAGCTTGTGTGTTGTGTAGTTGATAGAGGCGAGAGTTGAAGACTTTAATGGAGAAAGAATTTGATAAAATTAATATGTCACTAGATAGAATTGCATAATTGGTCATAAAATATGTAAGCTTATCTGGAAAAATGTGCACGGTCTGATGTGTAACGACAAGAAAAGCGACCTGCTAACCTTACCTTGCCGAGCACTTGCCAAGAAAAAATACGATAATCATCAGTAAGTGTTCATATTAATATAATTGCATAATTAGTCATAAAATATGTAAGTTTATCTGGAAAAATGTGCACGGTCTGATTTGTAACGACAAGAAAAGCGACCTGCTAACCTTACCTTGCCGGGCACTTGCCAAGAAAAAATACGATAATCATCAGTAAGTAGTCACATAAATATAATTGCATCATTGGTTATATAAAAATCAGGAAATGGCATTACAGTGTGAGAAATCATAAAGTATATTCATTTAATAAAGGGTTTAATATTGGAGACATGGTGATTGCCTTTACTTTTTCTGGTTCTCAAAGTTTCGACGTGTACTACATTGGGGTGAGGAATGCTGCGAATTCAATATGGACCTGCGTATAGAAACTCAAATTTACTACACCTATTCTTTCCTCTGTTGGATAAATAGTGTGTACGTACTAATATCTTCTGTCCAATTTGAAAGTCACGGCGTGTACAAACCTGTTTTTGCTGTCTTCTCCTGCGCTCTGCGGCACGTTTGATGTTGTTCAGCGCAATGTCAATTATTTCATGATGTCGCAGTCGACGAGATGTAGGAAAGGTTACTAATTCTTTAATTTTGTTAGGTGGTTCAACATTTTTCAGTATAACAGTCGGAGATAGCATAGTAGATTCATTTGGTATGGAATTAATTACATCCTGGAATGAGAGTATGTGTGTGTCCCAATCAATATGTTTTTTATGGCAGTATGTTCTACACAGTTTACCGATTTCTTTCATTAGTCGTTCACAAGGGTTAGAAGAAGCATGGTACCTGGATATATAGATCGGAGAAATGTTTCTAGCTCGTAACGTACGTGTCCATATAGCAGATCGAAACTGATCCATTGTCGGAAATTACTTTCAATACATGCCCTACATGGAATAGAAAATGTTTTACAAATGCTTTCGAAACAGTTTTAGCAGTAGCTTTGCGTAACGGAGTGAAGGTAACAAATTTTGAAGTAAGTTCAACAGCGACAAAGATGTAGCAAAAACCTCTATTAGTTCTAGGAATCGGACCAAAAATATCTACAGCAGCCACGTGTCTCAATTTAACAGGTACAATGGGATGTAACGGAGGAATATGTGAAGTCGTGTCTGACAGCTTTCTGGCAGATGTTACATGACGCTAAAACTCGTCGAATACGTTTCTCCATGTTGGTAAAATAGCAGTTCTGTCTCAGTATAAGAAAACATTTTCTGGCTCCGTAATGTGCGTAACTTAAATGAGTATACCAAATTAATTTGTTAACAAGCTCGTCAGGAAAACATAATAACCAATTGTTGCTGTCAGGGTGAGAGCGGCGAAACACAATATTATTCTGTACAATGTAACGGTTTCTAAAGGTAACATTTCTCCTATCTTGCCAAAGCTGTTTAATTTCTTTCCGTACGTTGTCTTTACTCTGCTCTTGTGTTAGGTCTTGTAACGACGACGAAATGAAATTTTCAAATGCAACTTGTTGAATTTTTGCTTTGCAGAAGTTGGTTGCGATGTCGTGCTGATTGTTGCTGAGAGAACGGGATAGTGCGTCTGCTACAATATTTTGTGTGCCGGGAAAGTGAACAATTGTAAAATTAAATTCCTGTAAATAAAGTTTCCATCTGCTTAATCTGTCGTGTGTAAATTTAGCGGAAAGTAAAAACTGTATAGCTCTATGATCTGTGTAAACGGTAGTGTGTCTTCCATAAAGAAAATGCCGAAATCTCGTAAATGCCCAAACAACACATAATGTTTCAAGTTCTGTAACAGAATAATTGCGTTCAGCAGGTGACAGAATGCGACTTGCAAAGGCGATGTTTTTAATTACTGTAGAACCATCTTCTTCAATTTCCTGAAAAATGTGTACTCCTAAAGCGGTGTTAGAACTGTCGGTGGCAATAGAAAAATTTCTAGTAAGATCTGGATGTGATAAAAGTGGTGCATTCAACAAAGCTTGTTTCAGGTTCATAAATTCAGAATGTGCTTGGCTATCCGAGGACCAAATAGTGTTTTTACCCGTCAATTGACATAATCTAGTGGTGTCTAAAGCAGAGTAATGAATAAATTTACGAAAAAAGTTAATTAAACCCAAAAAGCTGCGTAGTTGTTTCTTCATCGTAGGAATAGTAATGTCACGTAAAGCTTGAAGTTTTTCCGGGTCAGGCGCAATGCCTTCTGCTGAAATTACATGTCCAAGTAATTTTATAGAAGTTTTGCCAAAGTGCGATTTACTGAGATTAACTGTGAGTCCTTGTGCACGAAAAGTTTGCAACAGTTATTCAAGAATCAGATTGTGTTCAGACCAGTTAACTTCTGCAATAAGAATGTCGTCTACGCACGTTGTGATTCGGTCTTTAAGTTCTGTCGGAAGTATATTATTCAAACCGCGAATAAATGCTGCTGAAGAAATAGATAAACCGAACGGTAATTTACAAAATTGATAACAGTCACCAAAACACAGAAAAGCCGTGTACTTTCTGCAGTTCGGATGGAGTTGAATTTGCCAAAATCCCGATTTCAAATCTAATGTGGAATAAATAGCAGTACCATGAAATTTCTGTAGAAGGTCTTCTAGTGTCTGTGGGCGATCTGTTTCATTAATAATAAAGTCGTTGATGTGACGCGAATCAAGTACGAGGCGAAGTGAACCATCCTTTTTCTTAACAATATGGAGCGGGTTTATGTACGGACTAATTGCCGGTTCAATAATTCCTTGGTCAAGCATAGCTTGCAATTCTTTCTTAACTTGTTCTCTGTGAATATACGGAATGGGATAATGTTTGGCTTTAAATGTGTCGTGCTGTTTGACTTGAAATTCATACATAAAGCCGGACATAGTACCAGGAACGTTGTCAAAAACTGGAACTTGCTGTAAAAGAATTTTGCGTAGTTGCGTGCGTTCATCGTCTGTATTTGCGCTGCTCTTTTTAACTTTATCAGAAATCATTTGCATAACGTCATAGTCAGCTTCGTCTGGAGTATTATAGTTGTGTACGTACGTACCTGTGAACAATGTGGAATGACAATCTATGTCACGTGATCCGGAAATGACCTCTGTACGATTAATTGTTTGTTTCTGCAGATAAAAAGTGCTGAAATTCTAAAGCCAGTTGTACATTTTCATCCTTTAACATTAAATAGGAGTTTTGAAAGTCAATAATTGCGTCGTGTTGTACCAGAAAATTCGTACCTAAAATAACGTCTGTCGTCAATAAGGGAACAATCCAAAAATTTGAGTGAAATGTATGACCTGCAATACAAAATGATAAATGTGTCTGTAATTTTACATCTACTCCTTTACCAGATACTGCTCCTTTTACTTTAGTTTTGCCTAATGGTAACGTAGGATAGATATTCTCTTTATTACATTCGTTGAAAGTTTCCTCATTTATAACTGACATAGGTGATCCAAAATCGATTACTGATGAAAATTTGGATGATCCAGTCTTTATTTCAATGACAGGGTGTGAAATGGTTTTTTGAATAACCGGTCTTTCCTGCAAAAGAGTGTCGTCAAAAGTAATAACATTTTCGTGAACAAGATTCTGCGTGTCAAAAGCATTGCTTGCGTTGCTGGAAGATGCAACCTGTACTGTATCTAGTCAAATTCTATCTGACGTGCTATTATTTTCGGGAGGATGCTGTGGCATTTCCACTATTTGTACTGTTCTGTTATTTCCTCCTGACGTATTACGTTCGGAATGATATCTACTGTCTGGTTCATTCATGATAATTTGTTGTTGCGGATGATTTTGCTGCTGGTAAGACCGACTGTTATTAAACGTACGCTGAAAATTGTGCTCATTACTTTTACGTCTCTCATGATAGTCATTTCTATACGGAGCATTGCGATAGGAATTGAAATGGTGTGTTTTCTGTACGTACTGATTCCCTTGTTGCTATGCGTTACTATTTGTTGGAGCTGACGCTATACGTGTAGGCGGCGAAACATTAAAGCTTGGTTGACCTTGCAGACTGCATTGTTGGTTAGGTATGCTAACCGGCTGGCTTTCATGCTGTTGCGGTGAAAAACGTCTATTGTTACCAAAATGTGGTTCCAGTTGCTGATAATTTTGACGATACTGATAATTAACATTTTGTCTGTTATTAAAATTCTGGTGGTTGTCGTTCCTGAAGCGTCTATTACCTTTGCTATTGAAATAGCGTGGCTGATCGTAATTGCTGTATGCTTGTTGACCTTGGTTATTACATGAAAAATTTTTGTTTATGAAGGAATAATCTGATTGCTGAACTTCCAAAAGCTGTAACAGATCTCTGAATGCCAAAATATTTTCTTTCTGCTGACCTGTTAAAAGTGATACTCTTAATGATCGTGGTAATTTAGAAATACATAATTGGATAAGTGCAGATTCACTGTATGGTTCACTTAAGTACTGGTTTTGTTGGACCATGTGTTCAAAAAATTGCATGACAGTGGAAAAATTAGAGTTCTCATAATTCGGTAAACTAATTAATTGATCCTTGATTCCGCATTGTGTCGGCTTCGACCAATACGCTGACAGAAAAGCATTCTGAAATTCTTCTACCGAATAGCATTGTCTCGCGATCGGTCTCATACGAGTTGCCGGTTCGCCTTCCAAAAAACTGCAAATAAATTCAAGTTTTAGTGTTACGGGCCAAGCCGGTGGACAAGCAAAGCTAAATTGTTGTATCCAATCCAACGGGTGAATCTGTGTTCTGTCATTTTTAAATACTTTAAATTTTCTCACGGATAGAAAATGCTTGTAATCAAAATTATCGTCTCTGTATGTCTGAACAGGTTCAGGATTGTATGAGAATCTATTTGTCTGTGACTGTTCAGAATCTAACTCACGTACTCTCTGTAAATTACCTAAATTATACTGGCTGTGTGAGTCTGACAAATGTTCGCAAAGTGGCATATGCTGTGACGTGTTAAAGGCTGAAACATTTTTCATTTCTGTCACTTCTTGCTGTAAAATTGACAATTTTCTACGCAATGTATTATTGGACTAACCTATCTCACTGATTGTCTGCTGTAAATTTTGGAATTTGGGTGTTTGATTAAACGAAACTGGTGAAGTATCGTCCGATTTGGTGTCATCATTATTTTCGATAACATCAATAAGACTGGCCAATTCATCATATTTTTCAGTCAGTATTTTTACCTGATCATCGATTTTAGTCTAGCAAGCATTAATTTGTTCTTGTATTTTACGTTTGGTTTGTTCAACTTTTTAACGTCTGCTTTGATGGCATCAGGATCCTGAATTAGTTGTGATTGTTCAAGTCTGTCGGTCACTGTCTGAAAGTCTACTGTGTGTGTGTGTCTGTTTTTGCTTTCAGTTCAAGTCTGTCGGTCACTGTCTGAAAGTCTACTGTGTGTGTGTGTGTCTGTTTTTGCTTTAAAATCGGAGATTTCATCATGCAATTCGGTGTTCAACTGTTTGATAGTATTAATTTCGTCTGATACTGTAGCAATATTGTTGTCTACGTATGTTTTTGCTTTCGTAAACAATTTACGTTTATCTTCCTGTCTCTGTGCAGTAATTGTTTCCATGACTTGTCGCTTTACTTTATTCTGTTCCTGTATAAATTTACGGTAACGCGTTTCACTGTTTAGTAGGTGGTGATTAAATCGTTCGTCAATTTGGCTGTTCTGTTGGTCAAATTTCGCGTCTACTTTTGCATCCAGTGTGCGCGAAATTTCTGCTGATATTAATTTAAACTCGTTGCGTAAATGTGTTGCGTTTTCAGAGCATTGTTCAGAGACTGCACTAATTTCGTCTCTAAGTACTTTAGTTGTGGCTGCATGTGTATTACTTAACTCTTGAGCCACAGATCTAATTTCTTCACTATTGTTCCTAGCACAAGCCTTAATTTCATCACGTAATTGTTCTTTAGTATCATGACATTGCACGGCAACGGGTGCAATCTGTTCACTAAGTTGTTTGTTCTGTTCATTTAGGTGATCGTGTTTTTCATTCTACTGTTTGAAATTTTCATTAAGTTGTTTGTGATTGTTGTCCCGTTTTTCATTGAATTGTAGCAATAATGCTACAACTTGATCCAAGTTAAAATTACCGACTCTATTCTCTGTACTGTGTGATGGTGAATGTGCACTTGTCACGCTTTGTGTAACCATTAGGTCATTCTCCGATTCACAAAAAGGTTTGCCAATCGGATGTGCACTTTTGGTCACTACACCGGAATCAAATAAATCTGACGTGTTTTGTGAATATTGTTCACCTTCGTTAGAAACAATTATCTGTTCAC
The DNA here is from genome assembly GCF_023864345.2 of Schistocerca serialis cubense. Lineage (NCBI taxonomy): Eukaryota > Metazoa > Arthropoda > Insecta > Orthoptera > Acrididae > Schistocerca > Schistocerca serialis. The sequence goes on along the minus strand of NC_064643.1, from coordinate 504,421,924 downwards.
TACGTAAATTTCGCAAATTAGGCGTGTCAAATTGGGCAGCGTTCATTGTATCAGAACGTGCCGCGTCATCAATTGTCGTTAAATTAACAGAGGACACAATTGAATTTGTTTGCTCATAATTAGCATTAAAATCATTATTATTAATCGGTATGCACTGATTGTCTGTAAATGGAGGACTATCATTAAGACACTGAGTGTCGCGAGTATTATCGGTCAAATTATTTGAGTCGACTTTTTCACTCACTGCACATCGCGATGTACTGTTAACCGTTTTTCGCGGCATTTTTACACAAATCAAAATTAAGCACAAAATGAAACAAAGACGAAGCAAAAAATGGAACAAACACAATTACAACAAAGAGCAATATATTGCCGATGATCTGTGAAAGCAAGAGTGACAAATTAGTAAATGCGTTGCGCCAGATGCAAACTACATTTAAGTAAATAAGAGCAGATATATGACTACTTCTCAGAGATTCACAAAGAAATACGATCCTGGCCAGATGTCGCCAAGTGTCACCTGCCCACAAAATTAAAAATTGAAATTATAATAATTATTATGGATAGCGATTCTAATTTTTGTGTGACCGCAGAACAAAATTGGTTCCCATTTATAATTTCCGTGCACAAATGCATTCACATTTAATGTACCCGAAAAATTCTTTTCTCATTTAATGTAAGCTTGAAACAGAAAAGTTACTAAACCTCATAATAAAAAATAAATTCAGTAACCTGGTAAAATTTGGACGACAGCAGTGCTGCGTCATGACCCTGTAAGATCATTCTGAATAAAAAGCAAAAATTCTTACCTCAATAAAAAAAACGGCGAATGTATCTGCTCTTACCTAAAAAATTTTTCGGCGCAGCTCCGTGCAATGCTGGCTTATACATTTGTGATTTGTGAAAGGAAGCAACTGATTTTTTTGAAATGAATGCTTTTTTTAAAAAAAATTACTTTATATTACCAAAATTATTATTAGGACATTTTTAAAACATTTGGATGACAGTTCAGATACATTACTAGATATGCGCGACGCTGCTTCTTTATCTTATACAATAATACTCCATCTCCAGATTCCCGACCAGAGCAGACTGCAGACAAGCGCAGACAACCTCAGACAAGCGACTAGCCACCACAACTAACTGCTGCAGTTACACAGTTCGCACTGCAGTCAACACTGCTTTCTGGTCAGCGATTCTATATCGCAGGCAGCGCATACCTCTTACGGAATTAATGATTAAAACTCAAGTAAAATGTTACAGATATATTTAATGGTTATTTTAAATTACCGCTACTAGTCACAAACTTTGTCAACTATTGTATTATTTATTTAGCGACATGTTTCGAGGGTTAAACCAACAACAACTTAAAAAAGAAACTGTTACGTGACATCTCACATCCCACAGAAAAACTTAACAAATCAGGAATTTATAAAATTACATGCAGTCATAGCAACAAATATTACATTGGCCAAACGTGAAGAAATTTTAAAACTCGCTTTAAGGAACACATTAACAGTTTTAGACTTGGCAAACTGAATAAATCAGCTATAGCGAAACATATAAATGAATCAGCACAGAGTGTTACAGTAGACAACGATCTCAAAGTACTACATAGTTTGGAAAAGAGCTGGAAAATGGACAACTGGAAGACATGCAAATACTCATCCATGGCCACATGGGGAATAACGAGATCCTGAATGAAATGACAGACTTCAAAAATTCACATATCTTTTCTAATTTCACTTCAGTACTCCTAGAATGAAATATGCTCAACATGTAAGTCGTCTGACTCTAGCCCCAGCGGTAGCTCAGAAATATGTAAAAGTAAATAGTTTATATGATTATGTTTTCAATAATATTGTAACAGGTGCTCAACTTTTAATGTAATTCGTCAACCTACATCTGTAATATGATAACAAGACGTGCAGACGACATGTAAACATCTGACAACACATACATCGACAAATCGAGAGTAAAATCGAAACCAGCTGTATTTGGACCGCCATCTTGTCCACTGCACTGTTTGTGATCGTGTTTCCAAATTACTGCTATATTAGTGACAATTTGTGAACGGTGACCAAGAAAGCCACGGAAATGGATACACTGCAACACATCACAACGAGACTGCCACGCCAGAAGAACAAAGATGACCACAGTATTTACGAAAAGACTATTTAGTATCAATATGACCTTATTGTAAAGTTGTTTTTGTAATGCCTGAAGATGAGGTTTAACCCTCGAAACATGTCGCTATATAAATAAGTAATACAATAGTTGACAAAGTTAGTGACTGGTAGTGGTAATTTAAAAAACCTTTAGATATTTTTTGAGACAGTTACGGTCGAAAAATAGTGATAATGGCTTCAAATTCTATTACAGAAATAGTTTGTACAAACACGAATCTGAAAGTTTCATAAAATTTAATAAGTATTCTACCCCAGTTACCATTGCACAACTTACCATCTTCATTCACAATAATATTTATAATTTTATACACGAATAACGCGAAACAAACTTAAAACTTACCTCGTTGATGTGAAGACTGCACAAGACGGTTGTCATATGTTCATCGCTACGGTGGACTGCATTAACTGTTAATGCGAATATTTTAGATGTTCTAAACACGATAGGGAAAGAAGTCTGTGACATGGAGACACTGTCACACGTTGCCAAAAGTCATGCGTAAATACATACATGTCTTCTCAACGTAAACCTATTCGATGATGGAGGTTTAACGTGTGAGAACGACAATGGAAATCAAATAAATTGTGACTGCCTACAGTGACTTATAGTTTCAATTGACAGTCAATAGCGTACCAACAGCGTCGAAACAAACTGAGATTGATCAAAACAGTATTTTAACTTTTCTGCTTTTATGCTTGCGCTACACTTGTAGAATGTACGTATAATTCAGAGAACACTGTGCTCATACAGCGTAAAACACAGACAGATATTACACCTATCAATATAAGAAACATAAAAATCTTACACTTACCTTACGAAGTCGGTTAGAGGAAAATTATGAAGAGGTTCAGCACTAACATTTTCGTGGAATCAGTAACTAGACAACAATCGACAAAACTGCCTGTTGACATTTGTCTCGGGTTCTTCGGCCGACGTTTGTTTGATGATCAGCCTTGGCAGAGCACACGTTGTGTGAGGCCGACCACACGTAAAATTCTCCGACACGGAAGTTCTGTTTGCAGGGAAGAGCTATCACACTCGCTTGTTTAGAGAAGCTACAGAAATACACAAGCATGAGAACAGCTTCAACAAGAAAGAAGGAAGTCTGAAGGTGAACGGATCCTGCAGCGAAAGACCGTTTCAGGCAACAGGAGGAGAACCACACCGGAAATAACCACGGAAAATCCCTTGGATGCTGGCACGCTAGGTACACGTAATCTGCGTCTGCGAGCTCGACGCACTGACGTGCAGGGCAAACTACCGACACAACACGGTATCCAAGCTGGAGTACTCCAGCGAAGCATTCTGGGGCCCAAAATCTACATTAATGAGTTTCCACTAACACAAAACACGACGTCAGCTATCTGCACGGATGACACGGTCATCCATGCGCAAGACTGGAAACGGTCGAACATAATTTCAAGAATAGAGACGGCAATCAGATCTGCCGAGTCTTGGTTGGAATGATGGCGTATTAAAATAAATGTCGACAAGTGCGAAGCAGTTCTGTTGATACGCTGACCGAAGTTACTGCGCAATCATCAACACCGTAGACAGGTAACGCTACATGCACGAAAGGCATATACCTCGGTGTCTGGCTGGACTGGAAACTTACATGGGGGTCCCACATGGAATACGTTGTCACAGAGCACACGTGAGGCTCGAACAACTCTAACCAATGCTCAACTGGGAAAGTGCACTGAATAGGAGGGTGCCAAGGTCGTTATATATGGCACTGATTAGACCTCTGATGACGTGCGCAGCTCCTCTTTGGAGATACACAGCTCCTAAACGCCTGCGCCGCCTGCGCATCCTACAGAACAAAGTGCTACGCATCATTAACAAGGCTCCACGTGACACGCGTACGGTGGATCTTCACAACGAAAACCGCCTTGAAACCTTCAAAGAAGTATTCAAAAAACTCGCCATACGACTATACGGGAACTCTAGACACTCGAACTACCCTTTCATCGATGCTCTCGGAAACTATGATCACAACCACAGGTGGAAGCATAACCTGTCAAAGACACTACTAGCAAGGCAAGCTAACATACATTCACAAGCGACAATATCTGCAACCCCTGCAAATCAGCAACATTGACTGAATAGGCCAGCTGCTGTCAAAGCCGACCAAGAGGCTACAGCAGAGAAGCCGACAAGCTCGCACACTAACGCACAAACAAACCGCCAACACTACCCTGTACTGGGAATCCGACATATAACGATGATGAAATGATGATTCACACAATTTTTACAGTCATGCGGATGCTGACCCACAAGCCAACACCGGTACCCAGTTGCAGCCGCCGACTAACACCACTACTGCTCTTTTTTTTAAAAAAAAAAAAAAAAAAAAAAAAGGTTCTAAGCACTGTGGGGCTTGACACCTGAGGTCATCAGTCCCCTAGACGTAGAACTACTTAAACCTAACTAACCTAAGGACATCACACACATCCATGCCCGAGGCAGGATTCGAGCCTGCGACCGTAGCGGTCGCGCGGTTCCAGACTGAAGCGCTTAGAACCGCTTGGTCACTCCGGCCGGCTGCTCTTACAACCCGACCCAGTTTTCACAGACGTGTTTTTCCTCTTGGCACTTTTTCTCCTCTGCCCTTCAAACCGCTACCCCTCGTTCAAGTTTCGACGCAATCTATCTCCACATGAGCGTGTAAAACTAGACGCACGCAAACATCGCAGCTTCCACATCCTGCGAGACCTCACTAAATGAAAACTAATCAATATGCAGAGATGGCAGTAGACTTTTTGTGTTGGCCATGATACTGGTGTGGGCATGGAGGGGCTCCGACCTATATATATATATATATATATATATATATATATATATATATATATATATATTCCACCCGAGTTCACCGCCTGCAATGGAGGGTGAAGCTTTGAAAATGGCAGCCACTTGTGTTGGCGGAACGTCAAAAACCCATCGAACAAACGCCGGCCGAAGAAGCTGCAACAGAAGTGAAAGGTAGTTTATCAACAAGAATCCACGAAAGCCTTAACAGTCTTATAGGCACCAATTGTTGACCTCTTGCTGAGCCGTAAATAAACACATTTTATTCTTTCGTAACGGAAGGAAATACGAATAATCGACTGATCGGTACATGATGAATGTATTCGAAATCTCTAAGGATGTTTGTGTGCCACCAGTAAGTAAAACGCAGCGGATCCTCAGATTAGGATAAGGTAGGTGATTCTCGCTTGTTCGTCAGAGTGGTTCTGACCGAGGGACAAGCAGCGCTACCTGTTCGTTAGGCCCTCGGCGAGGTCTCTTACAAGATGATGCCTGGGGACGGCCGTTAAGGGGGTTTATGTGGTTGGCGCGTCGTGAAATCCATTGTAAACTTGAGTGGGGAAGCTTGTAGCGCTGTTATCATGCTGTCCTGGGAAATTCCTCAACGCTACGACGGGCTGCCGTCCCTACAAGAACTTCACAACAGAATATTTCTACATTACTTTGTGCAGCAGTGCAGAGTACAGGGTCCCGGCGGAGGTTCGAGTCCTCCCTCGGGCATGGGTGTGTGTGTAAGCTTAGGGACTGATGAGCTTAGCAGTTAATTCCCATAAGATATCTCACACATTTGAACATTTTTGCAGAGTACAGTTTGCAACTTGCGCACACAACTTCATTAGTTTTTATGCTTGATTAACGCGAACTTAATCCCTTAAGTTATGATCATGCAGCTCTTGGAAATGCCCTAACAGTTGCTTTATTTAGTAATGAAATGTCTCTTCATAAATATTGATCATCTGGGACACCTGTCTTTGCCAACTTACTTCCTGATATTTTTGTTAAGAACGCGTATTTTAGAAATAACCCTTGGGTACTTAGTAAAGTAATGTATTTTAAAATACGTGTTCAAGACATACTAATCTTGCTTGTAAAAAAAAAATGAATAAAAAATATTGGAATGTTATCTTCACTATTGGCCATCAGTCGGTTTCGTCAGTCTCAAATCACAAGCTCCAACGCTTAACATAGTGTGCAATTATACAAAAAAAACTGCCAGATGTTTCAATCAGTAAAACTTAGTGCTAGCTGGAAAAGCACACAAATAATTACTGCAGAGCAATGTTCAAATGAATAAATAAAATTTCAATTGAACCAGCTGAACAAACTCAAGCACTCAACACCACTTAGGGAGTTGCTCACAGTAGTGGCTATATTACAAAATTAATAGATCAGTAAAGTGTTAAAATAAATTTCCACCTAGCCAATAACAAAGATAAACATTAAATAGCAGCACGTCACAGCCAGAAAAAAAATGTGACGTAGCAAAACTTCTCTGATGAACATGTATCAGAATAAGCTTTTACAAGCACAATATAACTAGATGAACTCACCCACATCATCAAAAACAACAGCAAGCCATACAAACAAACAGAAACATAGAAAATTACAGTGCATATTCAAAGATATACCTAGCTCAATCAGGATCAAATTTCAATATGCTATTCTGTGAACACAGGGATGCTCTTAGTGTTGAAGAGAGATTGAAACTGTTAGAAGGACTCAAAATTTATTCCCACTAACCGCATTCCTAAGTGCCATGCTATAGAAGTTGCATAACAAAAAGTTCCTAAGAGATTTTAAAAAATTACTCATGTAACCTATGCATCAAATATAGTCCTGGGAAAAGTAATAATAATAAAAGTAATAAAAATAACAACAAAATAATTTTCTGTTCTTCTTCCCAACGTTTACTTAAAGAAAGTCGTCTTAATGCTTATTTTATTCTTCGTCTTCTTCTCGTTACTAGCCTTTTCCCGTATCTCCTAGGAGTCACGTGTTATTTCTGTTGTGGCAGTGTTAGTGGTACCGGATGGCAGGGTACCCTTCCTGACGCTACCATTTCTAATATGACCAATACAATACCAATATTTAGTCTACAAACACAGGTGCTTCAGGAGGACTTTCTGCGTTTAACTGACGTTTGTAACTTTGCTTTAGGTGTATTTCTCGATGTAAACATACACAAAGTCAGCCATATTGCAAAAGCTGCACAACATCAATGTATTAGTGAATCTAAAAATGTATGTGTTACGTATATAAACTCGAAACAAAGACTTACAAGACAGAGAATGGAAGTTAGCTGCAGCATTCAAAATGTAGTCCACATTCACTTAGCAATGATGAAGATGTAACTATATTGCACTAACTGAAGAATGGTAACAGCCCGAGAAGCATCTTTGCATAAATAAAGTTAGGTAAGTAACGACTGGTCGTGTTCCTTCAAGTAGCGGTTGGTTTATTTGTTCTGCGTCTTTTTTCTACATAAAGTAGTGTCTTTCATGGGCTATAGTGAAATTTCCCAAATAGAAAATTTTCACTGTTACTTTTGTAAGAATCTTCTGTTACTGTGCTGTAAAACAGTATAATCGGAGCGCTCCACGCAGTACTATTTACGAACTGAAATTCTTTCTTTTCCAGCTTTGTGTAGCAAAGGATATAAATGGAACTTTCAGCATCCCTTTTTTATTTTTTATCTATTTTGGTAATTATTTTACAGCTTCCTCATTTTTACATTCACTCAACTGTTACGCTATTATGACTACGTGTTTGACGTTCTCAGTACTGATAATAATTCTCTTGTTGTACACTTGTTTCCGTTTCCCGAACGCTCTTGGTTTACCTTTTTATGCCGTGAAAACACACTTCAGAGAAGTGTCGAGAGGGTAAGTGAAACCAACATTCTTGAGAAACTTCGTTGTTGTCGCTGAGGCAATACGACAAAAAAAAAAAATGGTTCAAATGGCTCTGAGCACTATGGGACTTAACTTCTAAGGTCATCAGTCCCCTAGAACTTAGAACTACTTAAACCTAACTAACCTAAGGACATCACACACATCCATGCCCGAGGCAGGATTCGAACCTGCGACCGTAGCGGCCGCGCGGTTCCAGACTGTAGCGCCTTTAACCGCTTGGCAATACGACAACTGAACTCGTTTCCTGCTAATCAGTACATCATGGCTGTTGAAGCAGAACTAAGTTTATGTAGTGGCGACATGATAAATAATTCCGAACTGTCATTATGCTAATTCGGGCGATACAGAATTTCATAATTTTTTCCCTAGATATCGGAGATGATCCATGGATCCATCACATCTGAGAGCCGTTTACCATCGTTACGAGACGCACATCCCGAAACGTCCCTAGATGCTCTTTCTGTCCACAGATAGAAAGCCATCTGCAAATAGAGCGTGTCTTTTTCTCTGTGAAGTTATTCGGTCACCAGAAACTACTCTGAGAAGACAGGTTCCATGATATGAATGTGAACTGTAGCTCGCGTTGGAGTGTCGTGATGTGGCGTTATCCCCATCATCAATCAGAAACGGAATAAGCTGTGGTTAATCTTCTTTTATAGACCTTCACGACTACGCGCTATCGAAACTGTTATTGCCTTCACAGCTATCCCTAGGCCCTATACGTAGTGTAAATTAAAGTCAGCCGCCGCGTTTTTCCGTCTGTGTGTGAAGGCTAATATGAGGAACCATTATATGAACCTTGGTATGGCTTTCACTGATAACGCGGAAGGTTTGTGCATATAATTAAATCGGCTGAGGCTATGACGAATTGAAGTACACAGTAGCGTTCCTCTGGTCTGTCCACGAAGCCTAATGCGAAGGACAACTGTAAGAATTTGTCGTACGGTTTTCACTCTAGGCTCACTAATTCACGAGGAAGGCTTGTGTGTACAATTATTGCGGACAAGCTATCCTGCCTATTACTACCCCTATGAATCCCGGAGCGCATCGCTAGTCTATGTACAATGTTTCTCTTGTGTGATGGACAAACATAAATAAGATATGAGAACGAAGTGAAGTCATAGCAGTATTTTATTCCAGTTTGTTTCGTTGTTATTACAAATCACCAAAAATCACCTTTGTGTGGGTTTACGAACGCAGTTGTCATGGTTATGGTATCGAACTCTTTCCAAATGTGTAAGACTTCTGTCCGATTCCGTATGATGTTATGTAGATTTTGCTCAAACGTAGATATTGACTGAAGTTCGAGGCTTTCGTAATAGAGAGCTGTAATAACACAGCGGCTCACGATTGAACTCAGTACTTACTGTTTACAGTTCTCGATTTTGTTCGGATATTTTTCAAATATTTCCGAGCCAGGTCTTAAAGTTATATTAACGTTTTCATTGCGTTGTTGCTGGTGCACGCTTGTGGTAAGCATGAAGAATACAATGTATTTCATTCTTTCATTTTTCAAAACCTATCATTCCCGTAAATACATATTTCTGGCTGCCTGCTTATTTCACAGCCAAATTCCCCGTGTTTTTGTTTATCTGCGCAACCACTGTCAGGCCGAGCGATGTTTCAAATTCCACAATGCAAGCTCACCGCGCAACCCTGCGGCCAAATATGATCGGTGATTCTCGCAAATGAATATGCTCAACGGCCCGTGATATCGCCTCGTAATAAACACAATAACGGCTGCGGAAGCGGCTCTCGACGCCACTGTTTACACGAGATAAAATTATTACACTCACTTGACACCCTACAAAAACGCAGTTTTCATACTTTCGCTAGGTACACATTACCATTAGTTGTTTTTATTGACAATACTTTTGAATCAAGCACAATTTGCCCATAAACTGATACATAACATTATCTGCACTGAATTGCGGCGCAGTCGTTGTTGCTAATGATTCGTATCCGAGCTTCACAGTGCTGAAAATAGTGATCTGGAATAATTCATTCGAAATATAAATGAGTTAGAGTGATAACTCACACGATTCATTTGGTCATGGAACTGTTGCCTTGAACTGATTGTTTGATAACGGTGCCACTGAGAAGTGTATGCACGTGGACGAGACACTGATCACAGGCTGCTTCGAGTGTCTGTATTTCAACAGTATTCTCAGTCTACTAAAGATAATGTGATCTACAAAATAAAAGAATGTAGTGAATACCGTATCATCGTGGAAGGAAACTTACTTAAAGCTGATTGTTCGTCATTTGAACATGATATACGCGTAAATGTAGTGATGCATACAGTTTAGATATTTGTTTGGGTTGCAGAGCATCTTGAACTGTTAACGACAGTTAATATTGGCTGAAAAATGTAAATCATGGTGAGATTATTTGCTAATTAATTACTCAGAGCGCACGAGACAAATTTATTTATTTATTACTTATTTAGGCTGACCAGATTACACAGATTATAACCTTAAGGCCCTCTCTTACATCTGACCAAGAACATCACATACAATTAACATCATGATCATCGTCAGCGTTCAGCCCTAGGGCAGGTCTTCACATGTAGCTCTTCATGAAGCCCTATCCTTTGCTATACTCTTCGTTTTCTCATAATTGTTTTCTGTCCTTATACTACCCACCATCTGGAATCTTCTGCACTGTCTTCTTCTACCATTCATTGTGCCTTTCATAGCATCCATCAGTAAACAATCTCTTCTCATCCAATGTCAAAGCCAACTGTATTCTCTCTTCCCTTTCATAGCATCCGTCACTAAACAATCTCTTCTCATCCATTGTCAAAGCCAACTGTATTCTCTCTTCCGGATTACCTGTATAATTTACACTCCATACAAAGTAGTAAGCCAGTCTGTGCCTCAGGTTCCCGTCCTTACACCTACATAAAAAGCCCCTCTTCTTATTAAATGCCTCCTTGGTTGTTGCTGTACACGTTTTACCTCTTAATTGCATATATGTTACTTTTCTTGTACTTACCACCACAAATTTTTTTCTTATCAATTCTCGTTCCGATTTCCTCAGAGATCTTATTTAATTCTTTTATCCAGTCCTAGTCCTTCCGCTCTCTGCCATTAACACTGTATCGTCAGCGAATCCAATTCATTGTACCAACTTACCACCAATCGCACTCCACTTTTTCGTTTCAGACAATTCTGAACAATACGCTCCAGACATGTATTACACGATATTGTGTTTTTCCTCTGTCATCTCGTTACCAATCTGTACTCTCCGAGAAAGCGATGAAGTGTGGATTTTCCCGTACGACAATTTCACGAGTGTACCGTGAATATCAAGAATACAATAAAACATCAAATCTCCCACACCGCTGCGGCCGGTAAAAGATCCTGCAAGAACGGAACCAACGACGATTGAACAGAATCGTTCAAAGTGACAGAAGTGCAACATTTTCGAAAATTGTTGCAGATTTCAATGCTGAGCCCTCAACAAGTGTCAGCGTGCGAATCATTCAACGAAACATCATCGATGTGGGCTTTCAGAACCGAAGGCCCACTCGTGCACGCTTGATGACTGCACGACATAGTTTTACGCCTCGTCTGGGCCCGTCAAAAAACACCGACGTTGGACTGTTGATGACTGAAAACATGTGTCCCGGTTACATGAGTCTTGTTTAAAATTGTATTCAGCTGATGGACTTGTACGGATGTGGAGGCAACGTCATGAATCCATGGACCCCGCATGTCAGCAGGGGCTGTTCACGCTGGTGGAGGCGTGTGCCTGTGGAGAGATATGGAACCCCCGATATGTCCAGACACAACTCTGACCAGTGACACGTGCATAAGTATCCTGTCTGATCACCTGCATCCTTTCATGTCCATTGTGCACTCTGAGGGACCCGACGGACTCGGGCAGTGCCAGCACGACAATGCGGACACGCCATACGTCACGAACCATTACACTTTGGCTCTAGGAACATTCTTCTGAGTTTAAACACTTCCGTTGGCCACCGAACACCCTAGTTATGAACATTATTGAGCTTTACATATGTTTTTGGGTGGGGTCTGCCTTTAGCAAAGCACATTTTTTTTTTTTTTTGTCATCAGTCTACTGACTGGTTTGATGCGGCCCGCCACGAATTCCTTTCCTGTGCTAACCTCTTCATCTCAGAGTAGCACTTGCAACCTACGTCCTCAATTATTTACTTGACGTATTCCAATCTCTGTCTTCCTCTACAGTTTTTGCCCTCTACAGCTCCCTCTAGTACCATGGAAGTCATTCCCTCATATCTTAGCAGATGCCCTATCATCCTGTCCCTTCTCCTTATCAGTGTTTTCCACACATTCCTTTCCTCTCCGATTCTGCGAATAACCTCCTCATTCCTTACGTTATCAGTCCACCTAATTTTCAACATTCGTCTATAGCACCACATCTCAAATGCTTCGATTCTCTTCTGTTCCGGTATTCCCACAGTCCATGTTTCACTACCATACAACGCTGTACTCCAGACGTACATCCTCAGAAATTTCTTCCTCAAATTAAGGCCGGTATTTGATATTAGTAGACTTCTCTTGGCCAGAAATGCCTTTTTTGCCATAGCGAGTCAGCTTTTGATGTCCTCCTTGCTCCGTCCGTCATTGGTTATTTTACTTCCTAGGTAGCAGAATTCCTTAACTTCATTGACTTCGTGACCATCAATCCTGTTGTTAAGTTTCTCGCTGTTCTCATTTCTACTACTTCTCATTACATTCGTCTTTCTCCGATTTACTCTCAAACCGTACTGTGTACTCATTAGACTGTTCATTCCGTTCAGCGGATCATTTAATTCTTCTTCACTTTCACTCAGGATAGCATTGTCATCAGCGAATCGTATCATTGATATCCTTTCACCTTGTATTTTAATTCCACTCCTGAACCTTTCTTTTATTTCCATCATTGCTTCCTCGATGTACAGATTGAAGAGTAGGGGCGAAAGGCTACGGCCTTGTCTTACACCCATCTTAATACGAGCACTTCGTTCTTGATCGCCCATTCTTATTATTCCCTCTTGGTTGTTGTATATACTGTATATGCCCCGTCTCTCCCTATAGCTAACCCCTACTTTTTTCAGAATCTCGAACAGCTTGCACCATTTTATATTGTCGAACGCTTTTTCCAGGTCGACAAATCCTATGAAAGTGTCTTGATTTTTCTTTAGCCTTGCTTCCATTATTAGCCGTAACGTCAGAATTGTCTCTCTCGTCCCTTTAGTTTTCCTAAAGCCAAACTGATCGCCACCTAGCGCATTCTCAATTTTCTTTTCCATTCTTCTGTATGTTATTCTTGTAAGCAGCTTCGATGCATGAGCTGTTAAGCTGATTGTGCGATAATTCTCGCACTTGTTCTTTACCCCATACATATTTCACTGCAGTTGGAGCATCATCAGTGGGCTTTTATTTTCAGGATTTTTTCCACATATTGTGGTTTTCCTGATGTGTTATGTTTTTACAGTGACTGATTTCTTCCGAGGTTTGTCATGTAGAACTATAAGAAAACGCCAACAATGGTCTCGATACTGGCTGCTACAGAACGAACACAGGGATAGCTGTAGCAGTCGGTATCTGGTCCACTGTTGGCGTTTTCTTATACTTCTACATAACAAACTGTGAGAGAAATCAGTCACTGTAAAAACATAACACATCAGGAAAACTACACCATGTAATAAAAAGCCATAAAATAAAAGCCCATTGATGACGATGCAACTGCAGTGAAATATGTTTGGGACCAAAAACAAAATTGTGTTTTTCTAAAGGGGGACCCCATCCAAAAACATATTTATTGTTAAAGCAAATACGGACAAAAGAGCTTCAATCCCAAGATGAATATTATTGAGCTTATCTGGGATGCCTTGCAACGTGCTATTTACAAGAGATGGCCACCCCCTCGTACTATATCCTGCAGGATCCATGGTGCCAATTCCCTCCAGGACTACTTCAAACATTAGTCGAGTGCTTGCCATGTCGTGCTGCTGCACTTCTGAGTGCTCGCGGGGACTCTACAGGATATTAGGCAGCTGTACCATTTTTTTTGGCTCTACAGTTTATAAGCACTCTACAAATTCTTGCACCCACTCCAGCGCTTCCTCCAGTTTAACAACTATTGGACCTTGCTTTAAAGGTCAGGTCAACAACTAATGTGACGGCATTTCATATTTTCCCTTCCTTTCTAATTTCTTTATTTCTGTACGTATCTCTTTCATCCACGTCCTCCATCCTTGTTTGTTTCTTTCCTTAAATCATTATCGGCTTTCTGTACACTCATTTTTCTTCCTCAGTTTCATCTGTCTTCCATTTCCTCCTTTCTTCCATCTTACCAACATTGTATTTGTTACTCATTCTTTCCCTATTATTTCGAACTTCCTCCACTGTACTTCTGCAGATTCCTTTAGGTTTTGTCTCATCCCCTTAGTTTTCTCGTTTGCTCTCTCTTCATTGGGCCGTCTATGACGTATTTTGCATCTCAGCATCGTTACCTTCGTTCTTTATTCTTTCTATGTCAAATCTCTCTCTTGATTTTCCCCCTCTCGCTCTTTTCAACCTGATTTCCAAGTCTGCCACCATCAAGTTGTTGTTCAAATTGATATCTACTGCAGGATATGCTCTGGCATTCTTTAGGCATTTTTGTACATATTCTGAATTGTTATACAATCAATTTGCTATCTGTCGCCGTTCAGCTTAGATATCTGTTTACATATCTTCATCTTCTCTGGCGTTCCAGTCACAAGAGAATTTTTTCTACATAAATTAACAATCCTTTCACCCCTCTGACTCTTACTTCCAAATCTTTCAACCACTCCCCATTCTTTTCCCTCTCCTACCACTGCGTTCAAATGCCCCATTACAATGATGCAGGCATTTCGTTTTGCTTTACCGATAATTTCTTCATTCTTTCATAATATTCCTCTACTTCCTCATCAGTGTGTTGACTTGTTGTCGTGTATATCTGTGTCAAAACGACATCCTTCTTCTCACCTCTTTATCTTATCACTATCAGTCTTTCATCTATGAACTCTACTTTCAGTAGTTTTTCAACACCTATTTTCCTATCACAGCTGCCACGCATAGCTCCCACTCTTCTCCCTCCCTTAGTAAAGCAATTTGTTCTCTCCACTATCCTCCCTTAGTCCCCCATCTCATTCCGACTATTCTTTATAACATTTTGTTTGGTATTTTCGAGCTTTCCAGCCTGCAATATTTTGAACACATTCCACGTCCCAACCCCTACCATTTGTTACCTCTTCCAACTTCATTTCCTCTTTCCTTCATCCTCCTCCAACGGTTCTGTATTTGATCTTGATGTCTAATTCCCATCCTGAGATACGATCGACGTGAAATTTTGCCTTTGGACTATTTTACAAAGAGAGCCATGACATTTGTCTCTTGAGAAAAAATAATATGGTAGTAGCCCCTTCATTTATGCAAAGACATGTTTGGCCAGCCAAATTCAGCAGCTCAGTACATGTCAGACTCTTGTATGTAGTCGCCTCTCTGAGAACAGACTCTACAATTGTCTCTCTCGAGACCGTACAAAAGTCCTTCTCTGCCGCCTCCGACGTCAGGGATGGAAAAGAATAATCAAAGATACCCTCAGGCCTCAAAACAGTATCTTTGGGGTCAAAAAAGCAATAGTTGAGCAAGGGTGGCCGATAGAAAGAAAAACAGATGAGCCTGACGCAAGTAAGCAGAAATAATGGCAGACTTACCTAAGAACCCGTGTGGTTGCCACCTGCATACTTCCTAGAAGGGAGACCCGCCAGGCAGACAAGTCTTTGTCTGGTGTCTCACCCATTGAGAAATTTGGCATGAGTGATAATAGCTTCCACCAGCATTGCTCAATGGATCAAAGAGACACACAAAAATTACATATCAAAGGTCTTAAAATAGTATTCACAGGAACAATAACAACAATAAAAATAAAAATAGCAATAGCGATAACTGACACTAATAATGATAATAACAAGTAATAATAATAATTATGAAAATAATACTTGACACTAATAATGATGATAATAGTTAACGGCATTAATAATGATATAGATCAGCTGAATACACGTTAATATCACAGAAATGTGATAACGAAAGAGGGGAAGGTGGAAATGACTGTGGAAGTATGATTCCTGCATCCTGATCATGCTTCCCACTTCGCTCAAGAGCAACAATTGCATACACATTTTGATCACACCAGCTACAACAACATATGTGAAGCCCTTACAAAAATGGTATGCAAATGTAGTGATAAGCATGAACAGGATGGAGGAAACAATCTATGATGGTGCTGAAAAGTTAAAAACGCTATTCTTGAATTATGTCGTAAATCTACACTGTCAATTTTTTCCACTGCTTCACACATATTTTCCACATTTAGCTTACGAAATTTATAACCTAACATCAGACCTTTTTATGATAGGAACATGCATTACACCTTAGTCAAGAGCAAAAATAAATCATGTATTAAGAGAACTTACGCCTGAGGATGGACGCACAGAGTCCGAAATGCGTAATGTAGTTTAAAAAACATGAAAATTTTTGACTGGAGGCATTTTAATTGATACTTCCTGTTTGCTGAATACAGTCACGTTTGTAGCTACAAAATATGGATAAAATTAAAAAGGAAATGACAGTGACAATGCCTGTCAGTAAAGAAAGGAATTTAAACAAATAACTGTGCCTGCATCGAGGAAGGAAAAGTTGTGAGGGAGGGGCGACTAACAAGAGCGAGCCGCAACTTCGTATACAAGAGAGAAGGCTATTGTGGTAGGTGGACCACTAACTGTCTTTTGAAGTTTGGAAGGAAATTAATTTCTTTGATTTTTTGAGGAAAGTTGTTCCAGAGCCGGGTTCCTGATACAGAAAAAGGTTTAGAGATCGAGTAGTGTTACGTGATGGTACACAGAGGAACGTTTATTTCTGCTGTGTTGTTCAGACAGCAGTGAAGATAAATACGAGGGGGTGCAACGATTAAGAAGACGATAAATTATGGGTGTCGTTGCAAAAAAGAGGCACTATCACACGATATGTGAGATAGGTAAATTTTTTCCATGTTAAAAGTCCTGGGATGCGAATGCTTCCAGAAAACAAAGTTCAGACTCAATTAGCAAGTGAATTGATTTGTTGGTTACTGGCTTTTGGCGGTCTTATGAGAGATGCAGGTTTGCGCTCTTGATTACCGACGTGTTTGCAAGCTCAGTTATTGGCAGTCTGTAGAAAGTGCCTGAAGAAGGCATTTAAGAATCCATAAATCGAGTGCATACGGTTTAATGTCTTAACAACGTATTGGAAAGGAAACAATAAGCAACTATTACACTGAGCTGCTCCATGTCGCTATGGAATCTGAAAAAACTATGAATTCGAATTCTTATTTATCCGGAAAAGTCATATCTCATGGGTTGCTGTTCGTAACAAAGCTCTTTGGATGCGATCTACGGATATTATGGAATCCGATTTCCAATACGCGATTTTTGGTATTGTTCTTCAAGGATGACTTCTGCCCCATAGGATTATTTCGATACCTGCTCTATATGGAACTGGAATAGTCGAAAGATATCTGGTGAATACCAAAGGACAGACTGTAGAAATCGCAGTAGAATATTTGAAAGCTTTCTGCTAAGAATCAAGGTGGCACGCACTCGGTAAATCAGATAAAACTCCGAGAGTAGATATGCGCAAGTGAACTTTTATCATCAGACGGATTGCAGTAGTACCTGATATTCTTAGCATGATCGAAGGAGATCGTTTCTGAGATACTCGTTTCAAGCGCAGCTTTGTACGGAAATAGAACATTGCTAGCACCAGTGGCGGGTCCGAATTCACCAGCTCCTAGGAGTTGAAAAAAGAACTGCAGAGAAGGTTTCAGAACCGAGGAAGCCAAAAGCACTCAGGTTCAGACAGGCCACAGAAGACGGACAAGAAGAACAAGAAGAATTTGAGAAATACAGGCAAGAAAGAGAGAGGCAGTTGAAATAGTTCGAGGCAAATTACACGAGGTCGCGAGATAACAGCGCTTCACAAATAGGAGCGGAAACAAACGTAAAAACTGCAGAAATGGAAAAAATCAGTAAATAAACGAAAAGAAAAGTTAATTGAAGGGTTTACGAATTTGTGTACAATACTAAACCGCAACTCCGTAAGAACGTGAGCGCTGCAAAGTAGGCTCTGATTTTCATAGAAATAAGTGTCAAAATTTGTCTAAAAGATCACAGCGAAAGTAATAAATTGCATCAATTTTTTGAGATCTGTTATGTACAAAATTGAAAAATTATAAACATTTGTACCTTACAGCTCACATCTGTAATTCAAACGTTGATGGCGGGAACAGAAAACGAAGAAAAAGTTTTCATTTGCTCATCATTAATGTGCCTCTGAATTCCTCCACCACACAGAAAGGAATTTTTCCCATTTTGGTCTCATGCAGCAATAAATAATCTTTCAGATTTTTTGGTGAAAAAAGGGTTCGAACCCCAATTCCGCTTGGATTTTGAATAAAAAATCAACAGCAGTGGCTGCCGAACAAGTCACCCTCACTCTGCCAACGGCCTTATCAGACAGGCCGGAGGAACGGACAGTGAATCAGGGTAGTCTCTTGCCCTTGAGGTGGGAAACTGATCCTAAAGGCGGAAGAATCAGCAATGATCAACGGTAGACGGATGCAGAAGGCAATGGAAACCACTGCATTAAAGACAAATAATGGGTATCCACGGAACATGTGCCCTGTAACTGAAAAAGTGTTATGACGATCTCTCCATTGGCAAAAGATTCCGATACAGATCCCGTTCGGATCTCGGGGAAGGGGCTGCGAAGGGGCAGGTGACCATGAAAAAAATACTGAATAGCCAACGAAAGGATAACGTTCCAAGTGTCAGGGCATGGAATGTCAAAAGTTTGAACGTGGTAGGGAAGCAAGAAAAACTGGAAAGTGAAATGCAAAGGCTCAATCTAGATATAGTGGGAGTCAGTGAAGTGAAATGGAAAGAAGGCAAGGATTTGTAGTCAGATGAGAATATCAAGAGCAGCAGAAAATGGTATAACGGGAGTAGGATTCTTTATGAATGAGAAGGTAGGGCAGAGAGTTAATAACTGTGAACGGTTCAGTCGTAAGGCTGTTCTCATCAAAACTGACAGCAAACCAACACCGACAACGGTAGTTCAGGTATACGTGCCGATGTTGCAAGCTGAAGATGAAGATACAGAGAAAGTACGTGAGGACATTGAATGGGTAATTCAGTACGTAAAGGGAGATGAAAATCTAATAATCATGGGAACTGAAATTTGGTTGTAGGGGAATCAACAGAAGAAAAATTTACGAGAGGACATGAATTTGCTACTCAGAATGAGAGAGAAAAAGACAAATTGATTTCTGTAATAAATTTCAGCTAGTAATAGCGAATATTTTATTCAAGAATCATAAGAGGTGGAGGTATACTTGAAAAAGGCCTGGAGAGTTGGGAAGATTTCAGTTGCATTACATCATGGTCAGGCAGAGATTCCTAAATCAGATATTGGACAGTAAGTCGTACCCAGGAGTGGTAGTGGTGAGGAGTAGGCTGAGATTCAAGGGACTGTAACGGTCTTTTATAAAAATAAACTTTTTTAGATTACGTTTATTAAATGTCTGAAACTGTGGAATGGATACAAAACTCGAGTTATCGTGTAGCTTGTTGTAACTGAACGTGTGTGCTTACTCTGTATTATGATTGCTTTATACGAAGTGATTGGGGAAGGCGACTACCTATACCAATAAAGATATACGGTCACGGCGAGATACATTCAGCACCCTAGGCACTGAATCCTATGGCCCTATTCAAATCTAATAACATTGGTCCCTGTGCAGATAACAAATAAATTAAATTTTCTTGTCTCTAGAGCAGCAACGGTGGAACGCAATATATTCTGGTCTCTCAAAGAAAATATGAATATGCTAGCTACAGACTCAGCGACGTGCAGTGCTGTCTGTAATACTTGAAATGCACATGAAATTGTTTTGACTGATAAATGAAAACATTTATGAAAATTCAACTTCTTTGAAAAACGTACGACCTGAACAGGGAGGCGGTACTTACTGTGGTGAATTACTAACACTGATTTTTTTTTAGCAAATTTATATTGCATGTTAACTTTGTCTTTTCAAAAGAATCTGACAATTGACGTTTCATTACTCACAACTGATCCACAAACAATGAGATTTAAACAGCAAGTATTATCTAACTTCACTAATTCATCACAAATGAAAATCATCAAATTACATATTACTATTAACAAACTTCAGAAGCATTACAAAAGTGAAATATCTAACTAGCCTTTTTATCAAATCCGTTTACGTACTTTTTGTGGTTACTCAACAATTACAAATTATCAGCCAACTCATCTATACTAACGCGCTGGCAAAAACAAAAGTCATAATTAATTAACATTTTTACCTTGCTTGCTTGAAGACTTCTGCTGTCGAGTTCAACAATAGTGACATACCTAAATTAATCTATCATTTGGTGGCTTCACACAACACACCACAAAAATTCCCTACTCCATCGTCTTTCCCTCACAGACAGCTACTTACGACTATGTGCCTTCCGCTTTCTTACTCCTGCAGTACAGTCTCAGACCGAAGCAGTATCTTCGGCTCTGCGATCGTGCACAATCAGCAATACGCATTATAAAGCCTACCACAGCCATACGTCGTTTATGAAATTCGGGTGCCACATACAAATGTGCCCCAGTATACTTCTTTCAAGACTAGTCAGGAATGGAATACGGCAGTACTAAGGAATGAAGAGATACGCTTGAAGTTTTCTGAGACTAAAGGTACTGCAATAATGAACAGCTTAGTAGGCAGTTCGACTGAAAAGGAATGGACATCTCAAAAATCACACAAGATGGAAAGTGAAACATAGGTAAAAAGAAGGTAACTGCGAAGAAACATTAGCTAACAGATTTAATACTTCAGGTGATCGATGAAAGACAGAAGTACAAAAATTTTCAGAGAAATTTCTGAAAAGAGAAATAAAAGTCGCTGAGGAATGAAATAAACTGGAAGTGCGGGGAAGCTAAGACGAAATGGCTGCGTGAGAGATATGAAGAAATCTACGAGTGAAAATAAATGATTGATGGAAGGACTGACTCAGCATGTGGAAAAGGCAAAACATCCTTCGGTGACATTAAAAGCAAAGGTGATAACATTAAGCAATGGGAATTTCACTATTACATGCAGGGGAGAGAGCGGATAGGTTGACAGACTATACTGAAGGCCTCTACGGACAGAAAAATTTGTCTAGTGTGATTGAAGAAGAAACTTGAGTCGATATAGAGACAAGGGGGTATTTAATACTAGAATTATAATTTAAGAGAGCTTTGGAAGACTTAAGATCAAGCAAGGCAGAAGTGATTGATAACATTGCATTAGAATTTTTAAAATCGTGGGGAAAGTGGCAACAAAACGACTGTTCACGTTGGTTTATAGAATGTATGAGTCCGGCGATGAAACGTCTTACTTTCGGAAAAATACCGTACACGAAGTTCAGAAGATACAAAGAGCCGAAAAGTGCTCTTGTACCCAAGTTGTTGAGAAGAATAATATACAGAAGTATCGAAAAAATTGTGCATGTATTAGATGACGATTAGTTCGGATTTAGTAAAAATTAAGCTGCACCAGAGAGGAGTTCTGACGTTGCGGTTAATAATGGAAGCAAGACTAAAGAATAATTAAGACACGTTCATAGGTTCTGTCGATCTCGAAAAAGAGTTCGACAATGTTAAATGGTGCATGTGTTCGAAGATTTGGGAAAAATGGGCTATGCTATAGTGAGAGAGGGGTAATATACATTATAAACAATATACAAGAGGGAATAATACGAGTGGAAGATCAAGAACGAGTGACTCGGATTAGAAAACGTGTAAAACAGTGATGTAGTCTTTCACCCTTACTATTCAACCTCTACATCGAAGAAGCAATAATGGAAATCAAAGAAAGTTTCACAAGTGAAATTAAAATTCAAGGACATCAATGATAAGGTTTGCTGATGACAGTGCTGTCGCCAGTGAAAGTGAAGAAGAGCTACTGGATCAGCTGAATGGTAAGAACAGTCTAATGAGTGGAGAACATGGGCAGAGAGTAAACCGAAGAAAGATGATGGTAATGAGAAGAAGCAGGAATAAGAACACCGAGAGATTTATCATCACGACTGGTGATCACATATGAGACGAAGTTAAGAAATTCTGCTACCTAATAACCCACGAAGGTTGGAGCAAGTAGGACTTAAAAAGCAGACAAACACTAGCAACAAGGGCATTCCTCGCCAAGAGAAGTCTATTAGCATCAAACAGAAATTTCTGAGAATGTACGCTTGGAGCACACCGTTGTATGGCAGCAAAACATGCACTGTGGGATAACTCGAACAGAAGATAATTGAGGCATTTGAGATGTAATGCTACATTCAAATGCTGAAAATTAGGTGGACTGATAAGGCAAGGAATGAGGAGATCCTGTTCAGAATCGGAAAGAAAAAGGCCCGCATCTCGTGGTCGTGCGGTAGCGTTCTCGCTTCCCACGCCCGGGTTCCCGGGTTCGATTCCCAGCGGGGTCAGGGATTTTCTCTGCCTCGTGATGGCTGGGTGTTGTGTGATGTCCTTAGGTTAGTTAGGTTTAAGTAGTTCTAAGTTCTAGGGGACTGATGACCTAAGATGTTAAGTCCCATAGTGCTCAGAGCCATTTCGACCATTTCGGAAAGAAAAGGAGTATACGGGAAAAACTGATGAGAAGAAGGGACATGGTTATAGGACATCTATTAAGACATCAGGGAATGACTTCCATGGTACTGGAGGGAGGTGTAGAGAGTAAAAACTGTAGAAGACACAGTTTGGAATACATGGAGCAAATAATTGAGACAGAAAGGTTGCAACTGTTACTTTGAAATGAAAGGGTCGGTAGAGAGATAGAGACTCTTGGAAATATCATAATATTACAGGATTTTAGAAGGTAGGTGGACAAACGAAGCTCGAAATGAGAAAGTATGAAGAATATAACTAGAGGAATTCCTTTTATGGAAAACTATTAGAAGGAGCAACGCCTGGCTACTGTAAGCACGACAATGTTCTCACGGTTTACCAACATTCATCACTGGTGCTGTCGACTACGTTGTATGTCGAACGTGAGGAAAGCGCAGAAAAGAGTGCTAAGAAATAAGGATGGCATCCAGCCAGTCGATTGATTCATAACTAAGGAAAATATAATCAAGCAATGAATAGACACAAAAGGCTGTCTTTCAGTCATCTTCTAGGTAACTAATTTCTAATTCTCACAAAGTCATGTAAGTTATGTAATACAGGAAGCTAGTCCAGTTGTATATTTGTCGAACAGCCCTTGTAGAAACACAGGAACTAATAATTTTGTGTGGCTCAAGTTCCCGGCGAAATTCTTTCAGTTGCAAGAAAGTTTGGTGACTTTCGTGTCACCAGCGTATGCCAGTAATCCTCTTGAAGAAAGGAGACTTACAGGTTAATGCAGAATCCGAACCATGCGTCGTTCATTGCGAAATTTCACTTCATTGAGAGCTGAAGGCCGGGTGAAAGGGAGACTGAAAACTTTTCATAATCCGAGCGGGGTTCGACCCTATTGCTTTCCGGTTTTCAGGCACCCGTTGCAGCACTAGGCACAAGGCCCGACATAGCAACTGGTTATGACGTGTTTTACAGTGAGCATGTGATACCTGATGGCCATCTAACAGCCCTTCGTACGCAACTACCCACTGTCGACAATATACAGAGGCTATGGCACAATACCACCTGTGGCCTCTCAAGCATTTTCAAGAGCCTGTGCGTGAGAGAGAAAGAGATAACTCATGGCCGTTAATCGAGCACTAGTCAGCCCAGGCAGGAAATGAGGATGTAAACATTGGCAATTCCAGAGCTGATGTGTATCACGCATTACACGATAAGGCAATGATGCAATATGTTCTTGTAATTTCCAGGGTACTATACAGTTAATACCAGACAGTTCTTTTTGCTAACCGAACCTTTCATTCCATAAAAGAGTGTGCAGCTGCAATAACCATCTACATCAAGTGACTTCGTTGACTCTTAACACAGGAAAGTTATCTGCATCTGCACTCTACTAGTCATGTTATAGTTTGTAACGACGAACACCATAGCTCCTTCTCATCCCCCCCCCCCCCCCCGCTTTCTTTTTTCTCCTGCTCCATTCGCGAATGGTGCCCATGAATAATGAAAGTCGGTAGGCCCCTTTTTAGCTCGAATTTCTCTGCTCTACCAGAAGTGGTTTGAAAGATACTTGTGTGCACATGTAGTACCAAGACCGTTTGTGATAGTAACATGCAGTAGTTCTTGGGACCGAGTTTTTTAACATTGGCCGTTTGTATGACGATTAAACCTCTCTTTCTAAGACACGGTGGTAGCACTCGCAGGAAAAATTCATGAGACACGCTCACCCATCAGAGTAACATTTTGTATCGTCTGGAATTATTAATTGACGAAGTATTATAGTCAGCAGTACGGGGTGCGAGATAGGTTCGCCTTGAGCATCAGGCTTATAAAGTATATGTTTGTGTCTCGACACGTGCAAAGCAAATGACTATGTCCGTCGTAAGGATGGTATGGATTTGCTGTCGAGTACTGTGATAGCAAAGGAAAGAGTATGTCAAGTCACAAGAATGGTACTGATATTTCTATTTCCAAAACCACAGCTGTCAACAGGGTGTATTTCCGATACTTTGCTCATTGTCGAACGTCGTTCAACTGAGACAGCGATCATAACATTTAGTTGTAAGTAAAGGGATAGTGTACACATGTGAACGATTTTATAGGATGATTCTGTCTATGTGTGGTCTGTGGTGGGCCTGGTTCACGTTTCCCATTAACAGCAGAAGCCATCTGAATGCAAAGGTCTGTTGATATGTATAAATGTAGCTGAGTTAACTGTGTCGCCCTCTAGGCGGCAGAATAGCAAACTAATACTTAATATGTGTTGGGCAGTTTTCCTGATCACGTGGAAATTTGAGAAGATTGAAAAGGGACATGAGTTTGCGCCGGACCGTGTTTGCCTCCCATGTAGATTGTTCAGTTGACTGCTTCTGCACATTTCTCGCCTTTATTTAGTTGAGGAACATGGACGGTAGTGTGTGCATCTAGCAGGTGACATTTTCGCACCTTTATTTAGTTGAGGGAACACCAATTGTGGTGTGTGCATCTAGCAGGTGAAAGACACTTTTGCCAGTGCTCCAGACATGAGAAATACTTTTATTTGACTTTGTAAATTATAGGTAAGATTTGGAATCTGTTACTTCACTGACATCAGTATTCGTAAGTGGAAATATCATTTTCCTCTATTTGTTTCGAGTTATCACATAAAGTTCTTCGTAGATGGGGCAAGTTTCTAATCACTCAGTGGTCTAGAGCACGCTCCACCATGCTAAAGTTTGGGGTTTGTAGAGAAATACTTTCCATTCTATATCTTGGGAATTACGTTACACGAGCGATCAATAGGATACTGCCATGTGCTTGATATCTAGTAGTACCACGAAAATGGTATAGTATTATGTCAAACCATGCGAAAATACATGATATCTTGTAATCCCCGACTCTGGAGATGGGTGTAGAAAAGCGAACAAGCAAGCAGGTCCTGACCATAAACAGTAACGCATTTGTGCCAAGGAGAAATGAGCGCCAATTAGTAGAACAGATCTGAGATTTACTTTGGGCCTTTGAGGGCACTCTGGACACCTGATGGGGGTGGATGACACCCGACCGTGCATGGAAATATCTAGTGCTGTGAGGATTGTATACAGTGCTGTCTGTCTTTGCAGTATATGTACAAATGATGTAAAGGGGATCATTTTGTATGGCACAGGATAGGAAATGTACGTTTACTACAGCGACACAGTGTGCGGTGATAGATTGCTGGGTTGGAGATCGGTTTCATGCTCTAATATTCAAGCTCCTGTCAGTGGGAGAGCAGTGTATTTGAGTAAGAGTCTTTCCCTATTTGACAACATGTAGGGGCACTCTGTAGGGTTTAATTGTCAGTGCACTATAGTTATCTGTGTAAAATAGTTCTTTTGCCACTGAATGTCTCACCTGCAGAAATGGCGGACGATGCTTCCACAGCAGATGCATCAGTAATTTGGAGGGTAAATTCGATAAGAGCCAATCATAATCCCCCATTCATTCACACGACATCCTTTGTGCTGGTATATAGGAGTATCTACAAAGCGGTGAGACTGTTTGCATATGTTGAAGGCAGGAAGGGTACCACATGATGGATGGAGTGCCATGTTAGGACTGTAAGGAAGAATGTATTCCATGTTATTCTGAGCTGTTTTCATAAGCAGGTTCTGTTAGGACAAGAATTTCCATACAGATAAGCTGAGGCATCATAAAAGCTCATACAAAAGCGACTGTTAACTATTTCTGGCACACTATACAATTTCCGAGAGGTTGACTCGGTTCTTATTTTATGTAGCCATGTGATGTCAGTGTAATATTGAGAACCTTTCACTTGGTGAGTTTCCATGCAGATGTTTCACAGCAATGCGTCATTCACACTGGGGCAGGTAAGCTGCATGCAGCTCCTATGTCCCTTTAGGATCACTACAGAGAAATCAGCCTGTCCTATTCTGGAACAGATTTCTAAAACATGTTCTGTGATGTCAGTATCCAGAGGTATAGTGTCAGCAATGGAAAACACAAGTGCTGCCCAGAGGCGTTTCGCATATGGGATCAGTGTGAGCGTGCTTTGGAGTTCTGCAGTGATGTGGTCAGGGGTGTGTACTGTACCTCGCGTGATCAGCGAGAATGTGTCAGGGGAGGAGGAGACACAGCAGAATTGGGCCGCTGCGAGCAGCCTGGTTGCTGCAGCCCTAACCTGCTAGCTTGCGGGAGTGCAGCCAATGGATGTCAGAGCGATGCTGTGGCAGCTGTGGCCGGGGTGGTGTCGGGTCGGGAGCAGGAGCGGCAGCAGCAATAGTTTAAGGAGGTGGGTGACAAAGAAGAATGGTAAACAGCTTATGTTAGGGCAGGAATTTTTCTTTTATTTATTTTATTTAGCTATAGAGTAAAACTGCACACATACTATTAATTAATGTAATAAACGAATTATAAATATATTATTAAATGATTAATAGCAGCCGGCCCGGTTGACCGAGCAGTTCTAGGAGTTTCATTCTGGAACCGCGCAACCGCTACGGTCGCAGTTCGAATCCTGCCTCGGGCATGGATGTGTCTGATGTACTTAGGTTCGAAGTTCTAGGGGACTGATGACCTCAGAAGTTAAGTCCCATAGTGCTCAGAGCCATTTGAACCATTTTGATTAATTGCAAACAACAATATACGAAAGATTAAGGAGACAGCCACTGCAGCTATTACAAGTCCACATCTAAGCAGGTCACCCACAGAACTGCACCTGGAGTAGCATTCATGACATCCCTCCCTTCTCCTTCAAACCTCCTCACAGGACATTCGAATATCAGGTAAGAAATTGTTTGTTCTTCTGCACCACAATTGCATCGTGGTTCATCAGTGAGTTTCCATTTGTGGAGAATGGCCGTACGCTTGCCGTGGTTAGTCCTGACATGATTAAGTCTGCACCAAATTCTTCTGGGCATTTGCATTCCTTCCACCGGTATCAAAGGATCAAAATCAGTGCTGAGAGGATGGTGATCATTATGTGACCAGTATTGCCTCCATTCCCTTGCTATGTCGTACCTTTCTGGGAATTTGAGGACTTCGTCTTCCCATATAGGTTTCCTGGATTTTAGGCGTGTAGTTGGTAGATGGTCCAATATTTTTCGGATAGGTATATCTTCAGAGACAGAGGGGTCATTAATTTTCTTCCATTCTTGGATAGCTGCTTCTTGCCATCTGAGGGAGGGAGGAGCTATATTGCAAAGGGCATGAAGCCAGGGAAGTGGAGTTGATTGCAGAGTTCCTGAGACAATCCTCATGGTGGTATTAAGCTGGTCATCTATTTTCTTCGTGTGTGTGCTCTTGTACCAGACTGGGGCGCAGTATTCTGCCACCGAGTAAACAAGAGATTGTGCTGCGGTGCGTAGGGTGTTAGCTTGAGCTCCCCAGGAGGTTCCAGTTAGCTTTCTTAATATGTTATTTCGATTTTTATCTTTTGACTGGTTATTTCTAGGTGTTTTCTTATAGATTAGTGACCGGTCAAGAGTGATTCCTAGATATTTGGGATGGCTGTCAAGCATCAATCGCTCATTGCAGAATGTTACTTGTAATTCTGGTTTTGTCTCATGATTGTTCAGGTGGAATACACTTACCTCAGTTTTATTTGGATTTGGGCAGATTCTCCATTTCGTATAATACTGGTTGACGGAGTATCATCCCCCTCTTCGAATGTCTCGCTCTGAGTGGCTATTGCAATGTCATCTGCATAGCAGAATTTTTGTGATTTAGTTGCTGGCATGTCACTCGTGTGTAGGTTGAAGAGAAGGGGAGCCAACACTGATCCCTGTGGGAGACCATTGTTTATTGAGTAGGATTT
Organism: Schistocerca serialis cubense; assembly: GCF_023864345.2. Classification (NCBI taxonomy): domain Eukaryota; kingdom Metazoa; phylum Arthropoda; class Insecta; order Orthoptera; family Acrididae; genus Schistocerca; species Schistocerca serialis. The sequence goes on along the minus strand of NC_064643.1, from coordinate 504,393,503 downwards.
ACTCGTAGATTGACCTACGTTCACTCTGAAGTAGCGATTTTTCAACATGTTTTCGAGAGGCTTAGTTGTCTTGCGGCAGGGGATAACTTTTTTCAGCTTCAGTATGAGTCCGTCAAGCCAGATAGTATCAAAGGCGGCCGAGAGGACCACAAAAGCCACACAGGTTTTTTGGGTCCTTTCAAAGCCCGATGCAATGTATGAGGTTAAGGCAAGGACTTGTTCACAGCAGCTCTGTTTATTCCTAAATCCTGCCTGGTCTGCGGGAATTAGTCTGTCTATGGAGTCACATATTCTGTTGTACAGCAGTCTTTCTAATAGCTTGCAGCAAATGCTCAATAGGGCTATTGGCCGATAGGTAGCTGGGTCATACTGTGGCTTTCGTGGTTTTAAGATTGCGGGGATTTTGGCTATCTTGAATTGATAGAGAACCCGGCTGGTGTTGATGATGTCATAGTAGAATTGTCTAAGTCATGCATGGGTGGAGGGGCCCAGGTGTCTGATGAATTCAGGGAATATTCCATCAGGACCGGCGGCTTTCCTCAGTTTAAGAGATTTTATCGCGTTATTGATTTCCAAATCTGTGAACGGAATAGAAAAATCTGTATGTTCTTCGAGTTGGATGTCGATAGTTTGAATCTCTGCTTTAATCTCATTCTCGAAGGTATCATCTACTGTGACATTTTCCACCCATCGTTTTATCTGTAGTGCTACTTGCAGAGGAGATATTTTATTGTTGTTATTGATCAGGTGTGTTGCTGTTCCCAACTGGCTTAAGAGAGACCATACCTTCCTGCTAGATTGGGTGAAGTCCAGGTTTTTTGTTGTATGTTCCCATCTTTCCCTTCTGCCTTCATTTATGGCGTTTAGTATTCGGTTTCCTATGTCAGGATCTCCAGTGCTTTGGAATTCGTTATAAAGCATTTCAGCTTCTCGATTCCAGCAAGGGATGTATTCTTTCCTATAGCCACGAGGGATGTTAAATTTTGCTGCTGCAGTAAGGACACCTACAAACCATGTATAGTTCTCTGCAGAGGGTGGGACCCATCGCAGATGTGAATCCACTTCCTTGGCATAAGTTGTACAGTCTGCTTTTCTGAAATTCCATCTTGGTTTCTGTGTGGATCTAATTAAGGGGAGTTGCACTCCAAGGCTCAGTAATACTGGGCAGTGTTGTGTGCGGGGGAGACCAGGTAATACCCTTTCAGTATGTAGTAGTGGATTCGTCATTTCATCAGTTGTTATGAGGTGTAGGTCTGGGTTAGTTTCACTTTGCCAACGGGCAGATCGGAATATTTTCAGGTCTTTAGCATGATAGGCCAGGTAGAGCCCTAGGTATTCAAACCACTCGGATAAGATATCTCCATTTTCGTTGTCTGTTGAGTACCCTCAGTTGCATATGGTGGGAATTAAAATCACGGACAGAGACTCCACGATGTTCAATAGTTGGTAGGGGAGGGTTGGGCCATGTAACATTAGGAAGTTTGTAGACCGTGGTTATTTTTATTCCAGAGACTTCGATTATCATGGATTCCACACCTTCCCGCACTGCACAGTCGAGCACTTCGTAGTTTTGGATGTCATTCCATATACACTCCTGGAAATTGAAATAAGAACACCGTGAATTCATTGTCCCAGGAAGGGGAAACTTTATTGACACATTCCTGGGGTCAGATACATCACATGATCACACTGACAGAACCACAGGCACATAGACACAGGCAACAGAGCATGCACAATGTCGGCACTAGTACAGTGTATATCCACCTTTCGCAGCAATTCAGGCTGCTATTCTCCCATGGAGACGATCGTAGAGATGCTGGATGTAGTCCTGTGGAGCGGCTTGCCATGCCATTTCCACCTGGCGCCTCAGTTGGACCAGCGTTCGTGCTGGACGTGCAGACCGCGTGAGACGACGCTTCATCCAGTCCCAAACATGCTCAATGGGGGACAGATCCGGAGATCTTGCTGGCCAGGGTAGTTGACTTACACCTTCTAGAGCACGTTGGGTGGCACGGGATACATGCGGACGTGCATTGTCCTGTTGGAACAGCAAGTTCCCTTGCCGGTCTAGGAATGGTAGAACGATGGGTTCGATGACGGTTTGGATGTACCGTGCACTATTCAGTGTCCCCTCGACGATCACCAGTGGTGTACGGCCAGTGTAGGAGATCGCTCCCCACACCATGATGCCGGGTGTTGGCCCTGTGTGCCTCGGTCGTATGCAGTCCTGATTGTGGCGCTCACCTGCACGGCGCCAAACACGCATACGACCATCATTGGCACCAAGGCAGAAGCGACTCTCATCGCTGAAGACGACACGTCTTCATTCGTCCCTCCATTCACGCCTGTCGCGACACCACTGGAGGCGGGCTGCACGATGTTGGGGCGTGAGCGGAAGACGGCCTAACGGTGTGCGGGACCGTAGCCCAGCTTCATGGAGACGGTTGCGAATGGTCCTCGCCGATACCCCAGGAACAACAGTGTCCCTAATTTGCTGGGAAGTGGCGGTGCGGTCCCCTACGGCACTGCGTAGGATCCTACGGTCTTGGCGTGCATCCGTGCGTCGCTGCGGTCCGGTCCCAGGCCGACGGGCACGTGCACCTTCCGCCGACCACTGACGACAACATCGATGTACTGTGGAGACCTCACGCCCCACGTGTTGAGCAATTCGGCGGTACGTCCACCCGGCCTCCCGCATGCCCACTATACGCCCTCGCTCAAAGTCCGTCAACTGCACATACGGTTTACGTCCACGCTGTCGCGGCATGCTACCAGTGTTAAAGACTGCGATGGAGCTCCGTATGCCACGGCAAACTGGCTGACACTGACGGCGGCGGTGCACAAATGCTGCGCAGCTAGCGCCATTCGACGGCCAACACCGCGGTTCCTGGTGTGTCCGCTGTGCCATGCGTGTGATCATTGCTTGTACAGCCCTCTCGCAGTGTCCGGAGCAAGTATGGTGGGTCTGACACACCGGTGTCAATGTGTTCTTTTTTCCATTTCCAGGAGTGTATATACCATAGATCTGTAACCATCAGATGGAAGATTTCCTACAATTTTTTAGTCATATATTCTCGCTCCAGTTGTGAGTTGAGGTTAACCTGCGGTATGTGTCTCTTGCAGTGCTATAATGTCTACTACTCAATCGTTCGCATTTGTCTCAGCTTAAGCCGTCAACATTTAGTTGTAAGATATGGATACAAGTTCCGATATCACTTGTCAGCTGGTTCTTATAAGAACCATTACCTTTTTGCTTTTTCATTTTCATCTGTAGATTTTCTTGACCGTGAGAGAAATTCATTCTAGTTCAGTCGCCTAGTGTGTAGACTGTTTGCCGTTCCATCATCACGGGCCTTTGCTCAGGGTACACTGTCTTAGAGGTCGTCTACACTCGTAATTTTTGCGATTTAGTTGCTGACATGTCACTCGTGTATAGGTTGAAGAGAAGGGCAGCCAACACTGATCCCTGTGAGAGTCCATTGTTTATTGAGTAGGATTTACTAGTAGATTGACCTACGTTCACTCTGAACTAGCGATTTTTTTTTCAACGTGTTTTCCAGAAGCTGAGTTGTCTTGCGGCAGGAATTTTTCTGTGGAAACATCACGAAAGCGAACTTTAAGTTTTTGTGGGACACTATAGAATTTCCGAGAGTTCGACATGGTTCTTATTTTTACATGGTGATGTGACTTGAGAACATTGTTAGATGCACAATATGTCAGCTACCTGTCAGACGTGTTTCATTAGAATCACTAGCAGATTTCTAGAACACGATCTGGGACGTCAGAATGTGCATGTGGGCTAGACGTTGTGATGTCAGTATGCACGAGCGTGCAGGCCATACATGTCAGATGTATTGTGTTAGGATCGTGAGAGAGAGAAAGTGGTCGAACAGCTGTGATGGATGACACCGCTCTCCAGTGGTGGTACTGTGTACTAGTCCTGGACCTCATGGCGAACATGCTCCTTCCCGCCATCTTGGATAATGGTACTTGCATCATCAGCTGACGTCATGGTGGTCATCTTGGATTATGTCACAGATGATTTCGCCTCTGGTGGCAGTACTGTATACTAGGTCAGTTGGAGTCTGGACCTCATGACGAACGCATTGGATGGTGGTACTGCCTTTAATTGTTTAAATAAAGACTGGTGCATGCAAAATAATAAAGACTTACGTCCAGCATAGGTCGAGTCCTTTTCCCACCATTCTCTAGGAAGAGGTGTCGGTCGGACAACTTAGGTTGGTGGAGATAGTCTAAGTGCCGTTTCCTTCCCGTCATTTTCTTAGATTAGTAGAGATAGCCCAAGTGACCTTTCTTTACTGCCAAAATTCCAACTTCGTGCCAATCCCTAGGAAGAGGCGGTGGTCGGATGATTTGGGTTAGTGGAGGTACCCCAACTTTCCTTTCTTTCCCGACATTTTCTTAGGTTAGTAGAGTTTGCATTGTCATGATGGAATTTGAAGTTCCCGCCATGGGGGTGTGGCAGGGGGCCATGGCACTTTCCCAGATAATGGTACTTCTGTCATCAGCTGCCGTCACAGCCGCCTTATTGGATGGCGTCATGCGCTGTTGCCAAGTCTACACAGTGTCATCTTGGATGACGTCATCGCCGCCATTTTGGATACATGTGTCAAGAATGGAGAACTCTCTTTGTCCCAATACTACTGTACTTCCCATGTCGCCACATTATACGATGGCGTAGGCTGCACGACAGAAACGTACCGGAACTTACAGATATAGGCAGATCATGGCGAGCCATGGAATGACAACATTGCACTGGACCACCTGCAGCAGTCACAGGATATTCTCCCTTTGGTGTCGCTTGTGGCCCCTTCAGATAATTCCGACGTTCGCCACGAACATCCATACTGACCTCTCCTTCCGAGGCTCAGCAGTTAAAACGGCGGTCACCAAAACACCGGAAGAAACGCTGCCTCACCATGGAGAACGACCAACCAGATCTTGCAGGCAGTACTGAGGAGTTTTCGGGTGCAGAGTAGACGACCATGGATACAAAAGAATTGCCTGGCGTGGATGCAGGGGTGGCCAGCTGGCCGGCGACACGGCTTCCGATGACGATGCCCCAGAAACAGTGGAGGACCGATCAAAGGCAACACGACACTGAAGAGTCTACAGCGCCTACTACGAACGACAATGATGGGACACTAGGGGACTGGTTACAAGACCACCCTCCCCCCTCCCCCATGGGAAACAGATGATGCTGGAGGAACTGCTCCCACACACTCTCCCCGTGTAAGACCGGAAGAGCGCACGGAATAACGCAGACCACATGAGGGGACGTTAGAAAGAAAGCAGCCTGTGTACGGAAAAATTAGCGAACGCAAGGTGCCATATCTACTTTGACAGCCATGCAACAAGCTTATCGGATATCGTCTGTTAACATCAATAGCATCGGAACGCCAGTAAGAAAATCACGATGCTCAGTGACATGATAAAGGCTGCAGACTTAGACATAGCGCTGATACAGTAAGTTCGGATGCTTCCCCCTCGGAATTTTACGGTTACGATATTCACTGTTCCCTGTGTGACGAGAGGGCTTTGGCACGGCTATACTAATGAAGGAAGAGATACATGCAGACGAAGTAGAGTATTTGCCTTCGGCCCACTCTATGGCCGTGACCATATGTGGAGAATGTTTGATCAACATATACGTTCCTGAGGCTCTGATAAAAGAAGGGAACGATCAGACTTTTACGCCCTTAAATTTAAACCGTTGTTTCAGGGCGATACGATGCTTGCATACTCATCGGAGATTGCAGTTGTGTGCTCCACAGGAAGGACCAACAACCTAACTATACTCCTAGCCAAGTACTTCGGAAATAGTCAACGGGATCGAATTAGTCGATATATGGGACCTGAAGTATCGCAACCAACCAGAATATATATTTCATACAAGACATTCCGCGAGCCGTTTGGACCAGATCTATGTTTCAAGGGAGTTAGCGATGTCGACGGTGGACGCAGAAATCTGTCCGACCGCGATTACAAATCATGAGGCATACATTTGTAAGGTTACCCTTGTTACACAGCAGGTATGGAGACGGAGGGGTAATTAGGAGATGAACGTCTCCCAATTGTGTCATGCAGAATGCCGGCGCATGGTGGAGGAGATGGTTCTGTCCTACTCTGGTGGACCAAGTGGGCGAAGCCAGCTTTATGGAAGACGTTAATGGGTTATGGAAAGGAGGTTTCTCGATGGCAGCGCACGACATCTGACTTTTATTTTACAGCCCTTCGGGAACCTGCACCAGAGCGCCAGACGGCCGTCCACCGAGTCAAGGCGAAGCTGCTACTACTACCGAAGCTAAGGATGTCGGATACGATGATACGCCCGAGGTCGCAGGGCTCACTGCCCAATGAAGTTCTCTCGATGCATTATGTGATAAGGGAAAGAAGAAGAATACGAAGGACCTTAATTCATGAGATAGATCTCGGCTATGGCCGTCGGTTTTCAGCACAAAGGGGCATAGTATAGGCGTTTAGGGATCATTTTAGTAGATTCTGTGCGAGCGAGAGGATGGTCAGAGGGAGCTGGGGAACGTCCTGGAAGAGGTCTAAGACGTGACGAGTGTGAACAGGAAAGTGGACGTGTTATCTGTAATTACGTTTAGGAGCTGAAGTAGGTGAATTCACGAGGACCTCCAACAAGACCCCAGGCCCATACAGATTCCTGTGACGTTAAAACTTCCTGGCAGATTAAAACTGTGTGCCCGGCCGAGACTCGAACTCGGGACCTTTGCCTTTCGCGGGCAAGTGCTCTACCATCTGAGCTACCGAAGCACGACTCACGCCCGGTACTCACAGCTTTACTTCTGCCCGAGTTCGAGTCTCGGTCGGGCACACAGTTTTAATGTGCCAGGAAGTTTCATATCAGCGCACACTCCGCTGCAGAGTGAAAATCTCATTCTGGAAACATCCCCCAGGCTGTCGCTAAGCCATGTCTCTGCAGTATCCTTTCTTTCAGGAGTGCTAGTTCTGCAAGGTTTGCAGGAGAGCTTCTGTAAGGTTTGGAAGGTAGGAGGCGAGATACTGGCAGAAGTAAAGCTGTGAGTACCGGGCGTGAGTCGTGCTTGGGTAGCTCAGATGGTAGAGCACTTGCCCGCGAAAGGCAAAGGTCCTGAGTTCGAGTCTCGGTCGGGCACACAGTTTTAATCTGCCAGGAAGTTTCATATCAGCGCACACTCCGCTGCAGTGTGAAAATCTCATCCTGTGACGTTGTTGCCTTCGCGGTTGCATGGCGCCTCCGGGGGGCACTGGTTGCTGTAGATTTCGATCATGATTTGGATCATGTTATCATGTGTGCCTAGCGGCGATGATGAATAGCAAGGGTGTCTTGCCATTATTGACCACTGTAGTAATGTGGCTGTTTCACGGTGCCAGATCAGCGATGGTGATCAATGGAGGGATAACATTGTAAGATCTTGAGGTAAGTCAGACGGGGTTGCCCCTTGTCGATCCTCCTACATGCGATAGCCTTAGAACCGTGCCTCTAAGGCCTTCGCCGCCGACTTACTGGGATCTCCCTGCGACATTTGTCATTCAGATGCAGAGCATATGAGGATGACATTGTGTTCCTCGTCGGGAATGAGGGAAAGACTCGATCAGCACCGGATTGGCTACAGAGGTCTGGGATTGCAGCTGGCAGCGAGGTGAACTTTCGAAAATCATAATTCATGCATGTCGGGCCTGGTCTATAACCAGGAACGGAAGAACCTTCACCTTTGGTGCAAAGCCTCCGATGTTAGGTTATCACTCTTCATAAGGAGACGGGAGGAACGGCTACGGACAACTAACGATGGCTGTTGCTCAGAGCCCGCACGTCTGTACGACTAAACGCCCTACGGTCAATGGATATGCTGCAGCGAGAGTCACTCGTCAACCTTTATTTCTGTCCCATGAAGTGCCACCTCACAATCCTTCTCCCCTTGACACGTACAATGGCAATGTGAATTCAGTCGGCTTTTGGGTGCAGTGTAAGCCTGGGACAGCTCTTTAAGGTACAGTACAACAAGCTTACCCTCCCAGCGAGTGAAGGGGGCCTTGGTTCTGTGAACATGCACAAGAAAGCGCGTGCCACGTATACTAATACTACGCTAAACCGGTGGTGCAACAGGAATCACTCGCTTACGGGGGCGACCATCGAAGAACTAGTACGAACATCGCATCTTCTCCCTGTCAGTGTCGGCCATATGTCGCCCCCGTTAAATTATGTGCGCACGATCATCGTTGAACACAGTTACGTTCGAGCGCCTTTACCGACGTCCCGGAAGTCGACATCGAAGGACGTGTATCATCCGCTTCTTAGACAGATCGCCCGGAAGAGGGTGAAACGGAAACATCCTGCCGTTAATTGGCAAGTGGTGTGACCCACGGTACACCACTCCCACCTACCTACAACAGTCAGGTGAACATTGTACGTTGTAGTGAACCGGAAATACCCAACGGATGACAAAAAATACGCAATAAATTTGGCGGATTCGCCTATTTGTCAGCAAAGCGGCACGCTGGACACGAACGACCGCCGGCTGGTCTGCGGCGAGGCGTTGGCTGTCTGGTCTCTAGCAAGGAAGATAATAGCATTCATGCAGCGCAGTCTATATACAGCAATATCTTCCGACATCGTATTTTTCCAGAGGAAACGTATTTTCCGCGTCATAAGACTAACGCAGTGGCATGGATCACAGGTATGACGGTCCATTACATGTATAGAGATACACGTCTGAAAATGCTAGATAACGGGCTATACTTGCAAGATGGACACACAAAACTGTTACGGCTACGAAAGTACAAAGACTGGTATGCAAATTTCCTAGGAACGGGTTTTACGGATCCGTCATATACTTGGGGTGTGCCGGGTGCGCAGAGATGAGCGGCGGTGCTGTCGTTGTGGAACAGTCCAAGTAAAGTGATCAGCTGAGGAAAACTACGCGAGTATGTGACCCAGTAAGAACTAACACTTGCAGAGTTACCAATGAAATGTTTCTTTTAATTTTGTTTCAATATCTGTAATTACTTTATTAAGAGTGCCTGAGGCGGCCCCACTTTGACTTTGTTGCTATTTTATGCTGCATGGTAACAAGGCAGCTAGGTTCCTGCCACGACAGTGATAATGTTATTTTAATTTTGTTTTAATATCTATAAATACTTTTAAGAGTGCCGGAGGTGGCCCCACTTCGACTTTTTAGCTGTTTTATGCTGCATGGTAAGAAGGCAGCGAGGTTCCTGCTAAGACAGTTACAATGTTATAAGGTTTTGATAATAATAAAGGTTTCTGTTTCTCCTACCTTCGTTTAAAAAAAGCGTTTAAGGCAACCGTTTTAGAATAGTGACGCATCCGGTTTCAAGTCACAGTCCGTCACTAATTTTAAACTTTCGCCGTTGCATTGCCGCAGAGCTCTGTGTGGCTGAAAGTAATTATTTACTTCCTGCCTCTCTTCCATCCACCTTCCTTTCCATTCCTTTCACCTTAGTTATTCACGTGCAGTACTGTTCCTCATTCGTAACACATGAAATAGATGACGGCAACCATCTGTTGTTTTCACGATATATATAGTATGTTTTACAAGTCATGATACAAACTTGTAGGTGTTGTAGAGGGGACCTGGTAGATCATATTTTATATAGGAATCCATGTCCGAAAACGTCATCCAGCGACGCTTCAGAGAGTCCACATTATAGGCGCCGGCGTCTGTAGTTGTCTGTATATACCGGGTGATCCCATAATGATGTTACAACTTCCTAGGATGACGGAGAAGCGTAAATGCATCCATTCCGCGTAAGGGTGTCCTGTAACGGGAACGAACAAGTCGAAAGTTACAAGCGAAAACCTTTTTGACACCTCTGACAGCGGAATACGAGTACATGTACTGCTACTATTGTTAATAACATTGTAGCGTAGACAATGTTCAGGGATGGTAGTATGGCCCAAAACAAGAAAAAATGTCTAGTAACCATGTGCTCTAAATTGCACACGTTAAGAGTTACGAGCATGTCTTCAATAGAAGAGATGTATTTCACAACAGCAAAGACGAGCAAGTGCTCATAGTTCGTCAGGTATGCATTTTAGAGACCACGTTCACTAGACATTTTTCCCTTGTTTCGGTCCATACTACCACCTCTGAAAGTAGACTACCCTAAAATCTTAGCAACGACAGTGGCAGTGCATGTACTCCATTGTCTTAGGTATCAGAACAGTTTATAGCTTTCGCCTCGTCCGCTTCTGGCACAGGGACCTTTACATCTAATTGAAACATTTATCCTTCTCCATCAGCCTAGGAAGTCTGTAACATCGTCACGCAATCACCGTATAATACACATATCTACAGTCCCCGGCACCTACAAATCTGACGTTCTGTAGCGTCTTTGGATGCCATTTTCGGAGTTGGACTCCTATGTAAAAGTTGATCATGAATTATGGAAGTCCCTGCACAGTATGGGATAAACATCACTGCCCAATGAAATATCTCATCCCCTTTAAGACAGGCAACCCAGATTACATCTTTCGCATCCGAGGCAGAGATAGAAAAAGTTGGGTTGCCTACCGTAAGGGGTACGATGTGTTATGTGGGCCAGTTTTATTTTGCACGTGCTATACGTTTGGCTATACTGTCGCTTTTCAGTCAAGTTCAAAAAAATGGCTCTGAGCACTATGGGACTTAACATCTGAGGTCATCAGTCCCCTAGAACTAAGAACTACTTAAACCTAACTAACCTAAGGACATCACACACATCCATGCCCGAGGCAGGATTCGAACCTGCGACCGTAGCGGTCGCGCGGTTCCTGATTGAAGCGCCTTTAACCGCGTGGCCACACTGGCCGGCTTCAGTCAAGTGAGACGTGGTGTATGGTGACTGCAGTCGGTGAGGCGTGAGACTGGATTGCTGATGCCACTGATGAAGCCAGCGTGAAGGCGGATGATAGCTATTGGAGGGAGGCGCGCCACGCACCTGCTCGGCGTCTGCAGGCGTCGCGACACTATGAACAGCTGGCAGCGGTGCGAGAGGCCGGAAGAGAGACCAGCACTGAGCCGGCTTTGTGCGACAGGAGAGAGGCGAGGCGCCAGCGTCAACAGCGGCAGATGTCGCCGGCGCAGCTGGTGTTCGCAGGTTCCACAGACAGCCGCCAGCTATCAGCGCTCCTAGCCGACGATGAGTTACTTTTTTTTTTTTTTTTGTCTTTATCCCAAAAGGTAGAGTGGTGATTGGCAGCGACTGAGACACACTGCACACGACGAGTATGTCGTCATCATTACTTGTGTACGTACCAAAAGTAGTTCCCAAAGACCAGGTTCTGTCCAAAGTTTTCTAGAGGTTTTCCTTGGTCGTAAGAGAAGTGCCGCAACTGGAAGTCCCCTCCTAAACACCGGAACTTCCTCTTCCCCAACACCAACTCTAGACTGATTCTGCGATGGGTGAAATCTAGAACAGCTCGATCTGCCTTTACTGAAGAGAAACAAAAGCATCAGCCTAAACTGTGGTGATCTGCAAAATCCTCTTACAGAAACTGAACTCCTACTTCAAAATCATTTCACCACGTTGCATGCAAATATTGTTTAAGATGCTGGTGTGATTATCCGTTTCTGTACTCAAGTTACGGTAATCTCGGCAGACGACCTCCTCATCTATACTGTGTGAACACCTTTTTGCCAACATCTGTGACGAGCCCTCCGCAGCTTGAGCGAACCACTTTTTCGTCTAGGCGCTTCAACCCGGAACAGCGCGACTCCTACGGTCGCAGGTTCGAATCCTACCTAGGGCATGGGTGTGTGTGATTTCCTTAGGTTAGTTAGGTTTAAGGGGACTGATGACCTCAGATGTTAAGTCCCATAGTGCTCAGGGCCATTTGAACCATTTGAAGTTTTTCGTCTCTGTTCACAGCGATAAACTTCTTCCAATTAAGTCTATGCCTGTCCCGAACCTTGTCTGCTTACATTTCTTTACTTTTCTGGTTACTGTAGCCTGTTACAGCGAACAGTGCTCCATTTTCGGCAACTATTCATGAATCGTAAACTGTACTGTGAACGCATCATAAGTAGCTGTGTTTTCTTTTCCGTGGTAACGTACCAATCTCTATGCAGTAATAAATATTTTGTCATGAAATGCTATTCATGAAGTCATTTCTCACTCGCGTAGCTCGTACGAGATTTCGTATCGCCAGAAGTACTTATTTCTAACCATAATTGTCCCTTCTCTCAACATACTCAGTTTAGTAAAGGATGGAGCAGAGGAAAGAGAGATGGAAAGCTGATGGAAGGTTTGAGAATGCTACCGGCCGTGTTCCTGACACGTTAGCATTTAGTGACAATGGAGCAGAGAATATCTCCTATAGCACATGCACTAAAATAACAGTTCTCATCAGCAGGTACGTCATGCTTTTTGCACCCTTATTAAAATTAATCTCAGTTGAACAACGCCATTCGCATTTGCTACCAATGGGTAGGTTAAGAACTTTGAAGAGACTTCATCGACGATGATAAAAAAGCCTAGGATACCAAAAATAGTGAGTTTATCTGAAAACATCGAGCGTGTGTGAGCTGCAATCGAAGAATACCCACGTCACTCAGCTCGCCGGCATGTCAGTACATTTCGGATTTCCATCAAAACGGTTAGATACGTTTTACAAAACGAAGTGTACTGTCATTCTCGCGAGATCCAAATAATTAAGGCTCTTAAAGAAACAAATTACGTGAGTCTAAGGTGGTTCAGTGAAGAAATTTTGAATGTATTTAATGAAGAAAAAGACACTGTAAACTATTTATGGATGAGTCCATATGTCCGATTACGTCAACAAACAGAACTTTATGGTTTGGAGTGACATCAGTCCTAGACAGGAGCATCAGCAACGTCTCTTTTCCACAAAAAATAATGTGTGGTGTGCTTCATCCTCATCAGGGATCATAGGGCACTACTTTTTCGGAAAATAGGCAGCTACGTTGAATACTATTTTACTCCTCAAGCTGTGTCAGTGAACTGTGTCATCAGAAGGGTGAGGGAAATTGTTTAAACGTTTGAATTTCCCGCCACTTTAAAAAGGGCAACTGGATTCTTAGCACAACTGACATGGCAACAATGCATCTTGCACCTGTATTCCCCAGTTCCTCATATTTGCTTTCTTTAATTTCGCACCGAAAGCGTAGTTGCCTAAGTTGGAGGCTGACCTCTGGTCCCACATCTCGGATGTAACGGTTAGGGCAATTGGACTAGGTGTCCCATGTGGGATTTTTCAATGTCTCGCCATTTTTCACTTTGTATAATTGTGCTATATTGAATTTTCCGCATTTTCTAATTATATTACTCTCGAAGAATCAAGTTTTCCAAGACCGCTAGTAATTCTTTTGATTTCTATTAACGGTTTCTACAGATCTGCGGTGTCACCGTGGGATCTCTCAACACTATTAGACGTACATGCTTTTTACAAAAAAAGCAGTATACATATATTTAATTTTATGTTGTATTATACATAGGACTTGAGGTCAGAGGGCTGAACGAGGGTTGCATGGCATCACTGATTATGTCATTATGGAGGGGAGGATGGGGAATGTGACAACAGTGCACACTGCTCTTTCACTAGTGGGCTAGACTTCTTACCGTCTCTAAGATGATTCTCTATTTGTCTCTCCTCAATTTATACACTTTCCTATCCATGTCACACTCCTGCGACGGCACCACATGCCATTCCTCGTCGCATTTCACAGTGGTCATAAAGTTTTGGATCATCATGTGAGCAATATATTGCAACTCGCAGCTATAGGAAATACCTGCGGCTATTTTACGCAGGATTGTGCAAACGCCACACAGCAGTATTGCAAGGATGACCTGAACTGATACTGTGTGATTGTGCAACAGATGTCAAGCAGCTGCTACAGGTATACCACTTCAGAGCTGTAAATGGCGCAATGACCTTGCCAAAATATTTTCCAGCGCTATTCCAAACGCTTCTTAGGCCGATACACTATCTGTCAAAGACCGAGTGTATTCGGTGGAAAGTGCTTGCCTCAACCCGTCAGTGCTGGGTACAATGCATCGCACGAGAAAATCCCTTTATCTCGTAACAGGACGTGCAATCGAAGGTTGTGACAAGGAAGCTGTGTAGACATGACACCCCTATTGGACTGGTGAAGATGCAGGCCTCAATAAGAAACATACAGTCTGTTAAGTCAGAGAGTAGTTGGCATAACACAGAGATGGCAAGAGATACCGCTTTAGTACTTTCACATAATAATAGATGGAAGCTTTTTCCTTAATGCACTGTACATAAAACGATAGTTTACTTTGAAATCTTGACTGAGATACACAAGAAGATTCCAAAAGCTCTGAGCACTATGGGACTTAACTTCTGAGGTCATCAGTCCCCTAGAACTTAGAACTATTTAAACCTAACTAACCTAAGGACATCACACACATCCATGCCCGAGGCAGGATTCGAACCTGCGACTGTAGCGGTCGCGCGGTTCCAGACTGTAGCGCCTAGAACCGCTCAGTCACCTTCGGCCGGCACACCAGAAGAGATATGAATGCTGCTTATTCGTCGAGTTTGTGACTGTATTTCTCCATAGCCACAACGAAGGTTCGAAAAAGAGTCATGTTGTGGTGTCTAAATATATGGGGAAACCGAAGTCATTTGTACGAAAGTGGGTAATACGGTTTCAATTTGTTCAAAATGTGTGAGCGTGACGAATGTGACTCAATCAATAAAATGACTCCGAAAGTGGAAGAAATGATTAATTAACATTTTGGTGAAACTCATTCTTAACATTGCGTCAAGCGCAAGCAAAATCCACTTTGTAACAGCTGTCAACGCATATTCCACGCATTTGGACTATCAACGCAGATTCCTCGCATTTGGAGGTCTCTTCCACACAATATGCGGGTTCCAAGCAAGCCTCGCAGATGTCAAGCAATTATCGACGCTGCGGTTGAGTGCACGTTTTAATTGAATTTTTTGCTTCTGTTCAGTTATAATGTATGTATATGTTTCAGTTTGTTGTCAGAAACATTTTTCTACTGATTATCCCTACAACGATCTTACTTAACAGACTGCAGATGTATGTGCCTCCGAAAATGTGAATGTACTTACTACATGACTCGTCTTGGAGGGTCGGCCGGGGTGGCCGGGCGGTTCTAGGCGCTACAGTCTTGAACCGCGCGACCGCTACGGTCGCAGGTTCGAATCCTGCCTCGGGCATGGATGTGTGTGACGTCCTTAGGTTAGTTAGGTTTAAGTAGTTCTAAGTTCTATGGGACTGATGACCTCAGACGTTAAGTCCCATTGTGCTCAGAGCCATTTTTTTCGTCTTGGACGTTGACGAATTTCGTCTGCTCGTACATTAACATGTACTTAGAGACTACAAAATCTACAGGGCGGCGCGTGGCGGAGGGTATACCGTACCACAACTAGTCATGTTCCACTCGCAAAGAGAGCGAAGGAAAAACGACTTTCTGTATGCCTCCGTATGAGCCCTAATTTCTCGTATGTTCTCTTAGTGTCCTTACGCGCAATGTATGGTGGAGGCAGTAAAATAGTTCGGTAGTCAGCTTCAAATGCCTGTTCTCTAAATTTTCTCACTAGTATTCCTCGAAAGGAATCCTTCCATGGATTCCATTTTGAGTTCCTGAAGCATCTCTGTAATATTTGCGTGCTGTTCAAATCTACCTGTAATAACTCTAGAAGCCTGCCTCTGAATTGCTTCAATGTCTTCCTTTAATCCGATCTGGTATGGATCACAAACACTCGAGGTGTACTCGAGAATAGGTCGAAATACCGACCTGTATGCTGTCTCCTTCACAGATGAACCACACTTTCCTAGATTTCTCCCAAAATAAACTCAAGGCGACCATTCCCCCTCCCTATCACAATCCTGACAAGCTCGTTCCATTTCACATGGTTTTGCAACTTTACACCCAGATATGTAAACGTGAGCCCCGTCAGTAGATGACAGGCTAAACTTAGATTAGAACGAATATCACCTTTATTTCCGGAACACACGGCGCGTTACGACAGACGGGTGCGGTACTTGACAGTAGCTGCTCTGTTCCCGCGGGGACAGCCCGTCTGAGTGTCGCAAGCCGAGCAGATAAGTGCGACCTGGCGCGGCGAGATAGGCGAACTATTTCCCCACCGCGGGCGCTGCGCTCGATAAGCATCGGACGAGTGGCTGGCTGTGCCCAGGGGAGGGGGAAATTACCAACTTCTGCCGACTACGCCGGGCCTCGCCACGGCCTGGCGGGTATCTGCGCAAGTTTCGAGAGCGGCGGCTGGCTGTCACGCGCGCTAACTGCCGCTGAAGGCGCACGGCGCTGCGGTATCGCTATCTCGCTGCGAGCGCGCAGATGCTTCCCGCTGTGGTGGACCTGCTTGGAAGACACACCTGCACTGTTGGGGCTTATTGCCTCCAGAAATGTGTGAAAGAGTCAAATGATAAGTAAATACCATTACATGAAAACATGTCAGCTTCTAGATCACAGGGCGATTTATCAGTCTAAGCCAGACTTTCCAAGCGTTTCCTAACGGCGACACGATTCTAATTCATACAGTTTCACGAGGCACCATTTCGCTAATATGATTAAGAGCTACTCTACTGTAACAAAAGATATTTTACAGAAATATTTAGCCGGCCCGAATGGACGAGCGGTTCTAGGCGCTACAGTCTGGTACCGCGCGACCGCTACGGTTGCAGGTTCGAATCCTGCCTCGGGCATGGATGTATGTGATGCATTGATCATTGGCCTGCCGGGCAAGGGTGGAAGCAAACTGGACTTAAAGATGAAACAGATAGATGTGACATACCTTTAGACATCAAGGAATAGTTAATCTGACGGAGAAGGGAAGTAAGATACTAGGATGGAGGTATTGGAAATTGCAGAGGGAAACCTAGGCGTAAGTACAGTATGGGGGTTAAAACGGACCTAGTTTACAGGAGTTATTCTGAGAGGAGGAGAAGTGCACAACTTAGACTAGCTATAAGGCGTAGTCTTTAAAATGAAGTGATCTTGTGACGCAAACAAATGCACAGGATCGATAGATAGTAATGTGACCACCGCCTGTGTTTGATGTCAGCTTGCAGTAACCACTCACAGACGGCAGATGACAGCACTAGCAGTGACAAGCGTGTAAGGCGGGGGGGGGGGGGGGGGGGGGGGGGGACGCGGAAAACAGTGCAGTCGTCACCTTATAGCGGAAGCGGAGCGATCCAGCGATCCATCTGACGTCCAAAAGGCCTCTTGATCATTGGCCTGCCGGGCAAGGGTGGAAGCATTTTCGAAACGGCTAAGTTTGTAACGTGCTTGGACATAGATGACAGAGGTGAAAGACGACTGTGAAGGTGTTTACCGAAGAACAGTTAGGTTATTTAGGTTTAAGGAATTCCAAGTTCTAGGCTACTGATGACCTCAGAAGTTAAGTCCCATAGTGTTTAGAGCCATTTGAACCATTTGAACATAAATATTTATTTTATGTTTCATTCCTAACTACTGATGGCCAGCTCTGTGGACTGGCTGCAGGTCGCTCCGCTCGGATGTTCTCTGGTTGTCGTCTCGTACGGTGGAAATGGAGCAGAGTACGTAGCATAAGAACTCAGACCATATGCAGATATTAGTATAAGTACAAATAAAACATTTCTGTTACTTAACGGGTGAGTGAAGCAGGAAAGTATAAATATCGCCCTTCTATTTTGTGACTCCACACAACCCCCCTCATCCCTGCCTTACTGCTGCCACCTATATGCACGTGAAGTCTCTTACCGCAGTTAAGGCTTGGTCTCCCTCTGTAGCTTTACCCCACCCTCCTCCCCTATGCTCCAATCTTCCCTTAACCATCTAATTAACAACCAGAAGTCTAAAAATGTGTCTTATTATCAACCGATCCTTTCTTTCAGTCTAGATGCGACACAAATACGTTTAATACGTTTACTCACCGATTCCATTCACCCAACGTTATCAACAAGCGCCGCAGTTTAGTTCTGGTTTCTCTTTCGATGTGTTAAGGTACTGTGGCGCAGGGATTTGAAAGGTGTCAGAGTGGAGTTGAGCAAGTCAGTAAAGCCCGCCCGGCTAGCCGTGCGGTGTAACGCACGGCTTTTCGGACTGGGAAGGAGCGCCTGCTCTCCGGCACGAATCCGCCCGGCGGACTTATGTCGAGGTCCGGTGGGCCGGTCAGTCTTTGGGTGGCTTTTAGGCGGTTTTCCATCTGCCTCGGCGAATGCTGGCTGGTTCCCCTTATTCCGCCTCAGTTACACTATGTCGGCGATTGCTGCGCAAACAAGTTCTCCACGTTCGCGTACACCACCATTACTCTACCACGCAAACATAGGGGTTACACTCGTCTGGTGTGAGACGTTCGAAAATGGTTCAAATGGCTCTGAGCACTATGGGACTTAACATCTTAGGTCATCAGTCCCCTAGACCTTAGAACTACTTAAACCTAACTAACCTAGGGACATCACACACATCCATGCCCGAGGCAGGATTCGAACCTGCGACCGTAGCAGTCCCACGGTTCCAGACTACAGCGCCTAGAACCGCACGGCCACCGCGGCCGGTGAGAGACGTTCCCTGGGGGGTCCACCGGGGGCCAAACCGCACAATAACCTTGGGTTTGGTGTGGGGTGGTGGAGGGATGAAGTTGACTGCGGTAGTCGTGGGGTTGTGGACCACTACGGCTGCGGGAATGGAGCCTCCCCGTCGTTTTTAGGCCCCCGGTTAACATACAATACAAATCAGGAAATGATACGAAATAAGTTTGCTATTTCAGCAAAATGAGGACTGACGATGGTAAAAGTAAATGGGTTATAAAACAACGAAATCAAAAGGAAAAGATTTCCTACAGAAGATAATGTAACAGTATCGAAAATAAAATTCAGATTTAAGAAATCTTTTCTGAAAGCATTTATCTGGAATGGAAAATAGACATTAAACTTATTGCATGAACAAAAAATGGGCTGCAGATATCATAGTTGAACTTAAATCGTTTCATTTTATGTCTGTCAAGACCACAAACAATTTAATAATTCCACTGTCTTCAAAAGAACACGAAATAGATTCATACATAGTACGTCGTCGGTACAAATCAAAAGTGCATGAGTTTTGCCCTTTCGATTTGCGCCAGAGAAACAATTGCTGCCCATCTTGAAAAAACCACGAGATGATTCATATAGGTTATTTCGTCAGTGTTGTACAGATTATAAGTGCATAAACTATTTGAATTCATAAAATCAAAAACCTCTTATGTCTAGCACCACAAACTTTTCAGGAGAAGCAAAAATCGTGATTAACGGAAGGACCAATAATTGAAATATGTTGAGAAAAATATGCATTTTCTGTTACACGGTATGTCATTGTAGACCCAAAAGGTTGTACATTAAGGTTTTCTGATCAGAAGTGTGGGGATGGCGGTTTCTACGTCAGATGAATTGCAACAAATGGTGTTCCAGTGCCATTTATCACTGTACCAACAAAAATATAATGCACAACATGTGCTGCATTGTAAGACATGAGTTTTGGGCGAAACGGCCTTTCCCTTGTAGTATATGTATCTTCTGTGATAACACTTTAACGTTTGCTGTGAACGCCTTTCCTTTTCTTTCTTGATGGTTCTGCATTACTCATATTAGAAATGCTTAACAAAGCAGAAACAGTAGTTAAACAATGCAATAATGTAATGAAATCTGAGTGTAATATTACTTGCACTACAGTCATATAACGTGTACTTAAATTTTTGGACAGTCAACTGTTTAGCAGTCAGGTACAACAACCTTAGAAAACAAAGTAAACTACCAAGGAAAACGAGAAATCAACGAGGAAGATATTTCCACTCATTAAGTATAGAAACGCCTCGTGTCACTGGACATGAGATGTTTCTGAGGAAAACAGTAAATTATACCATCTCATCACACGGAAATCATTAAGTGAACATGAAGCGCTTCTATCACAATAAATGTCACTACCTTCAAAGATACATTATCTCATTTTGCAAAATAATGTGTATATGAGGAGTTTCTGATTTTATCAATTCATTTGTAATCCAGAGAAGGACGTAACTGAATTATGCACATAAAGCACAGAAGCTCCTGACGTTTTGTGCTGCAGAAGAGTATAGACGGTTAGGTGGATATGTCGAGTAAATAATGGAGGTGCTAAATCGAATAAGGGAGAGTTTAATGATAAAACTGGACTTTAACATGAAATAGATACATGTGACATATCTTTAGACATGAAGGAATGGTTAATCTGATGGAGAAGGGAAGTAAGATACTAGGGTGGAGGTATTGGAAATTGCAGAGGGCGACCTAGGCGTAAGTACAGTATGGGGGTTAAAACGGACCTAGTTTACAGGAGTTATTCAGAGAGGAGGAGAACTGTACAACTTAGACTAGCTATAAGGCATAGTCTATAAAATGAAGTGATCTTATGACGCAAACAAATACACGGGATCGATAGTAGACGATCGAGTCACGTTAATGTAACCACCGCCTGTGTTGGATGTCAGCTTGCAATAACCACTCACAGACTGCAGGTGGCAGCACTAGCAGTGACAAGCATGTAAAGCGTGTAGGGGGGCGGAAAACAATGCAGTTGTCACCTTTTTGCGGAAACTGAGCGATCCACCTTACGTCCAAAAGGCCTTCATCATTGGCCTGCGGGCCAAGGGTGGAAGCATTTTCAAAACGACTAAGTTTCCAAAGCGCTGGGACATAGCTGACAGAGGTGAAAGGCGACTTTGAAGGTGTTTACGGAAGAACACGCGTGCGACTGTAGAGCAGCCAGCAGCCCAGATGAACCAAGCAGCTACCAAAAATCCCTCTTCAACGGCCGTTGGCAAACGCTGCTGCATGTGAGCCACCGTAGCAGGCGCCTCGTTTGTGCACTAACCCTCTAACATTCTGCGTGGTGTCTGTTTGTTCTATATCGTGTCTCCCTACCACTTTCGCGCAACGACGCTCTGAGCGTGTTTTTTAGGGAATTGACTAGTTTGAACCTGGGACCTGTTGCTCGTGGGGAGACGCCAGACCACACATGACATGTAGAGTTCAGAAGAGTTCAGTGAGACTAGCCAAATACTTAATGATTTCAGCGTCAGCTCCACTGCGCTCCCTGTAAAAGAATCTTAATGCTAACTAAATTTAGTGGAAGGGGTTCAAGGCTTTCCTGTTTTAAGTTAGCTGGTAAAATAACGTCGAAAAAGCAGTTAAGTTTACCATTGGAAATTTTATTCTACTTAGTAACAGTTCGATAAATTGTTTGGTCATGTCATTTTTACTTTGAGGAAGTTTTCTTCAGTTTCATGCATCAGCGTGCTGTTTAATAGCAGTAGTGTGACTTTTACACATATTTTTTTGCCAGTGGTGGCTTGCCCAAGCGGTCTTCTCGTCAGGCCGTTTTTTGCTCGCTCCGCTGAGTCGGGGCGTTCGGAGACCCATCTGCCGTTTGGTGTCCTGTCGTGTCTCTGCAGGGTTCTGACACTGTGTGGTTCCGTGTTCTGTCCCAGCAGGGTTCCGCCACCCTGTGGCAGCAGATTTATTTACTGCCCACTTCGGCTACAAGGGCCTTCTGTTGGTCTCACTGTCCTTTCCCTTCTCTCGACGCTTCTGCCTTGTAGGAATCGTGTCTTGCTAATTACGTCCTTTCCTTTCTTGATACTTCTCGCGTTGCAACTTGTGGGTCGTTGCATCTCGTCCTAGCTGGAGTTTTTACAATGGTTCTCACAAAAAGTTTTACTTATAATCATCTAACATATGTCTAGTACCTACATTGTTTTACACCTTATTGAAAGCTTTACAAATTTCGGCGCCCCTTCCATGTTACAATTTTTAGATATTTTGAGTCTTAACATCTACAAGAATCCTCAAATTCGTTTTTTATTTTTGTGTAGTGTTGTGGTGTATAGCATTTTAGTATTTCATGCTGTTAGACTATCTACGCTTTATCCCTTCACCTTAATCTATGGTACTATTGGTGTTATTTTTGTTTTTGTTTTTATTGAAATTACTTTCTTTTTCTCACCTTCCTCTCTCTTCATTCTTCTTTCTCCTGACGATCTTATCTGCAACATAATCTTGAAATATTGTGCTGATTATTTACCAGTAACAAAATTAATCTTCAAACTTTTTGATATGGCTCACATGGTGAAGTCCTAAAGTTTTGCCTGTTTTTGGGTTCATTAGTTCCACAGCATTATCATGAGCAATTCGGCTAATTATGAGAGGTCCTTTGTATGCAGCGTAAAACTTATGTATTTTGTGTTTCTGTTTGCTGGAGAAATGGTGTGTTTTTACAAATACTTTCTGGCCTACTGAGAATGTTCTTTTAATTGCTGTTCTATCTCCTCTTTCTTATCTTTTAATGGCTGCCTTTCTGATGTTGGAGAGTGCTGTTGCTATGACTTGTTTGTGCTGTCTACGTGGTACAATAGGAAATCTAACATTTTCTCTGGTTATGTTTGGGGGTTCAATATTTTTAAGTACAGTAACCGGAGGTAGTAGTGTAGTGTTATGTGGCATTTCATTTATTACTTCTTGAAAATCTTTAAGGTATATATCCCAAGTGTTGTGTCTTTTGTCTGCATATAATTGGCATAAAGTGCCTATGTCCTTCATAGACCGTTCTGCTGGATTTACGCTAGGTTTGTACTTAGATATGTAGATGGGTTTTATTTTGTGTTGTTTTAATGTGTTCTGCCATTGCACTGATTTGTATTGTGGGCCATTATCCAAAATTATTCGTTCCACCTGACCTACTTGTCTGAGAAAATCTTGTCTAAATGCTTTACTTATAGTAAGACCTGTTGCCCGTTTTAATGGTGTCAAGGTAACATATTTAGAAGTAAGTCCCAAAACGACAAATATGAAAATATATCCATTTTTGTACGTGGGAGGGGCCCCATCAAATCTGTTGCAGCTATTTGTTTTAATCTTTTAGGGATTATTGGAAACATAGGTGGCTTGGTTTGGAAAGCGACGTGTTTAGCCCTCATACATTTTTTGCATTTGACTAATACTGTTCTAATCCGTCTTTCCATATAGGAAAGTGGCTTGTTTGTTTTATTTTGAAAAAGCATTTCTTTGGTACAAAATGGCCATTACTTAAATGTATATACCATATGTACTTATTAATTAGTTCATCTGGGATATAAATTAACCATTCATTCGTTGCAACATTTCGTCTAAAAATTAAAACATTGTTTTTTACGAGATAGTGCTGTCGAATGTCCGGAAAATCCTTACTTCTTCACTTGTGTTTGGTTCCTAGTATTTCGGGATCCTTGTCCTGTTCTTTGCATATGTTTTTCAATGCTGTCGTAATGTAGTTTTCGAAAGGTACTTGTTTCATATAGTACATTGTAAACTGGTCTTCTGCTGCTTCCAAACCTATGTTATTGGATGCACCCTGTGGACATCGTGATAAAGCATCTGCTAATACATTCGCTGGTCCTGGTATGTGTGTAATACTGAAGTCACGTTCTTGTAGTGTTACAATCCATCTGGCTAACCTCCCATGAGTTAGTTTGGCGGATAACAGAAATTCTAATGCTTTGTGGTCAGTGTATACTTTTGTTTTTCTTCCGAATAGGAAGTATCGAAAACGTTGGAAGCCCCATACAATGGCCAATGCTTCCAGCTCCGTGACTGAATAGTTTTTCTCGCTTTTTGTGAGTACTCGACTTGCAAATGCAATTGTTCTATATGATCTTAGCCCTGCCTGTTCGTATTCTTGGAATAAAACAACTCCTAAACCTGTTTTCGCGCTATCAGAGGCCATACAAAAATTTTGTGTTAGATCAGGATGTACTAAAATCGGTCTGTTGTTAGTGCGTTTTTCACTTTTAAAAATTCTTCATTGGCTTGTTGATCCCATACCCATGGCGTGTTTTTTCCAGTCAATGTACATATGCGTGGTGTTGCGAAAGAGGCCGGCCGGAGTGGCCGTGCGGTTCTAGGCGCTACAGTCTGGAGCCGAGCGACCGCTACGGTCGCAGGTTCGAATCCTGCCTCGGGCATGGATGTGCGTGATGTCCTTAGGTTAGTTAGGTTTAATTAGTTCTAAGTTCTAGGCGACTGATGACCTCAGAAGTTGAGTCGCATAGTGCTCAGAGCCATTTGTTGCGAGAGAGTCGATCCAAATAAATTTTTTATAGAATCTGGTGAGACCTAGAAATCCTCTGCGAGTTTTCTTATTTCTCGGAAATTATGTGCCCTAGAAATTTGACCTCTCGCCTTCCAAATTTGGATTTTGTTATATTTACTGTGACCCCATGCTCTTTCATGATCTGTAAAAACTGATTTAATGTGTCGTTGTGATGTTCCCAAGAGGGTTCTGCTATAATCAGATCATCAACATAAGAAGTAATTGTAAAATTTCAGGACTGAGTATAGTATTAAATCCCCTAATAAAAGCTGCTGATGACATGTTTAAACCAAATGGCAATCGTTTAAACTGGTGACATCTACCGAATACGATAAATGCTTTAAATTTTCTACATTCTAAGGCCAATTCTATTTGCCAGAAACTACTCCATAAATCAATTGATGAAAATATCTTAGCATCGTGGAAGTTTTGTATCAATTCCTCTAATTTTTCTGGGCGATCTGTGTCAGTGATTATGATTGTGTTGATCTGTCTGGAATCAAGCACTAACCTGATGCTCCCATCTCGTTTTTGTACAATATGGAGCGGGCTGTTATATGTGGAGGTAGCTGGTTCAATAATATCGACATCTAACATTTTAGATATCTCCTGGGATACTTTATTCCTGTAGCTTAATGGGATTGTATAGGGTGGCACTCTAAATGGTTTGTGCTGTTTTACTTCAAACTTCTACTGAAAGTGTTTAATACTGCCAGTCTTAGGTACAAATACCTCTTCTTTATCTCGTAAAATACCGTGTAATTCTCTTTTACTGTGTTCCGAAATACCTTGAATTTCTTGCAATTTTTCTTCGATTTCTTTATGGACTTCTAACATGAGTTGAGGCGATTCCCCCTTTTGTGAATACCATTCTAATTCTTCATCCACTTTATTTCGCGTCATTCTTAATTGATTGTTTATAACTGGTATTTCTTCTAATTTTTGCTTTTGCTCAAATAGAAGTATGACATTCCCGAATGTTACGCTACCTTTCCCCATATCTATTATCGCTCGTCTCTCATTTAAAAAATCTGCACCTGTAATCAAATCTACAGTTAGTTTAGGTATAATCACGAAGTTGGCTTCGATCTTTTGACCTTGACACGGAAGAGTTAACCTTGTTTGTCTCGTAACTTCCGCAGCATTGTTTCTAATAGGACCTCTTACTTTAATCTTACGTGTTTTCAGAACTGGCAATTCCTCATTGGCCTTATTCTGCATGAATAAATTTTCTGAGATCGCAGTCAGTTCACTTTGGCTATCAATTACAATATTGACTGGGATATGCTTTACCATGGCCTTCACAATTGGTTGAATTTGAAAGGGTTCGTTCTGTTCTTCTTCTTCTTGCATCAAAGAATCCTCCACTGAATCATACATGAGTCTTTTTAGGAATTTCCCTTGTGAATTCGAACTCTCTGTAGGATAAGCTTCGACAGCTACTTCTCTCTCTTTTATTTCCTCTTCTCTATTTCTTCCTTCATTTACGCTTTCTTCAACATCCTCTACTTTTTCCTTATCCTCGTCTATCTTCTCCTTCTTCGTCGCTACTTCCACATAATCGCATCTAAATGCTCTAATTATCGCTTCATAACTTCCTTCGTTATATACGTTGGGTTGTGTGCCCACTCGTAACTTATTTTCAACTTCTGTCGACTGCGCATTATCCTCATTGAATTCGCTTTCCCTGGTTTCCATCTCAAATAGCTCTGCAATACTCATTACTTCGTCCTTTCCTCCTACATTCGTTGTGCATGCCTCTGGTAATTCATCTTCCTCGTCAGTATTCTCCCAATTAATTTCGTCCCAACACGATATTGTTATTTTCTTGTCTTCCTTTTCATCTGGTCCCTGCGGATTTGTTTCTTCCTTCTTCTCTTCTCGTGATAAGATTTTTACTTCTCTGTTCAAGGTGCTGCAATTGTCCTGGGTCGTTGCGTCATTCTCTTTGGCATGGGCGCTTAGCTGTCAATTCGAACGTTTATCGGGGTTTGGTGGTCTTACCTCCACCTCTTCTATCTGTATTCTCTCTTCTTGTTCAGCTTGTTGATGGTGGTTTCTTTGTTGATAATTTGTCGGTCTATTGGTTCTCCAGTACCCGTTCCGGTTGTCGTTATTCCCTCTGTAATAGTAGTTGCCGTTCGTGGGTGAATTATAGTTATTCCCATATTCTCTTCTAAATCCATAACCGGTTCTTTGTTGAAATCTATTGTCGTTTCTTGGTGTGAAGTTATCACATGGTTCGTAATTATTGTTTCTTCGTACTGTGTCTTGTGGATTCCACTGCTTTTTACTTTCGTTTTCACGTGCGCTTCGTCTTTTTCTTGTGTCATCTTCCGAAAATATGAACTCTAGTTCCCTTAGAATACCTTTAAATGCTTTGACGTCATTGCCTCCGCGACCTACTAATGATTGCTGGTATTTCAATGGTAGCTTCATCGCGCATAATTTAATCAACTCTCCGTCACTGTATGGTACATCTAAGCATTGATTTTTCTTTGCCATTAATTCGAAAAATTTCACGGAACTCTTCTCTCCTGAATTTTCAAAACATGGGTTCTGTAATAATTCGTACTTCACTCTGTTCTGTGCTTCGCTGGACCAATATCGTGAAAGAAACTTCTCTCTAAAATCTTCGTACGATCGGCATGTCACTGCAACATTCTGCATGGTTTCTGCGACTGTTCCTGACATGTGTGCACATATAAAGTCTAATTTGTGTGCTAGCGTCCAGTGTTCTGGTAATCCTACTCGGAATTGATCAATAAAAGTTCGTGGATGTAATGAGTTTCCTTCTCGAAAGTGTTGAAATTTTCTGACTGTGAGGAAATGATCGTTGTCGTACTTCGTCATAGTTCCATATGGAATTCGCGATTCTTCGCCACTTTTGTTTCTGATCATTTCTCCCGTCGTTCTTTCCGGTTGTGGTATATCCATTGGATATTGTCCACTGTAACTTTCGCCTACCCTTGCGTAGTATCGTTGGAGTGGTATGCAATAATTTTGTTCCATCGGTTGTGAACGTGTAGCTGAATGTATTGCACTGTACTCTTCGCGACCTGGCTTTCCATTGTCAGGTATTGGTTCGGTATCTCGTCTGGCTAACCTTGCTGCTTCATTGCACCATCCAAACTGTCTTGAAACATACATTTGTGGTTCCGCATGTGTTTGTGATGACGTTTGTTCATCAAGAATATCGAAACGTGTTTGTTGCTGTGCAGGCTGTCTGATTTCACGTATGTTACTTTCCGCTTGTGATTGGAATCGCAAATGCGTAATATCTTCGTTAATTGCTTGTTTTTCCGGTGCTGTTACAGATACGGATATGGTTGCAGACTCTGTGCTTGTTCGATCCTGTTCACTACACTCTTCAATGGTTTGCAACAACTCTGTTCGCAATTTCTGAAATTGTCGCTTCGTTTGCGCTTCTATTTTGACTATGCGGTTATCATATCTTTTCAGCGCTGCTTTTGTGATACGTTTGTGTAACACACTGTTTTCAACAACTTCACGCGCTGTACCTGCTGCTTGTCTAGTAATTTCGTTTATCTGTTTCTCTAGTTTATTGACTTCTCCCTGGGTGTTGTTACGTAATGTTTTGATATCGTCCTGAATGTCATTACGCAATGTTTGTACGTCCGCTTGTACCTTGTCATTGTCTGTTCTCAATTGATTGTGACCTGTTATTAAGTTTCCTATCACTTCTCGACATTCTTTTGCCTCGTCTTCAATATGACTTAGGTGTAACTGAATTTTTTTTGTTTTGTTCTTTAATCGCACGCATTTGTCTCGTGGTTTCTGCATTCTGAATTTGAATTTGGTTCGCTATGTCTTTATTTTGCCTTGTCATGGTTTCCGTAATATGTTGTAATAATTCTGCCAAATTGGTGGGTCCTATTACGTTTTCTTCCGACGTCCTACGCTCTATGTTTTCGCTCAAGAGTTCTGCTCGCATTCCTTGTACTCTGTGGTGAGGGAGCTCTGATTACTTGTACTATGGGTTCTACGTATTCAAGACTCAAGTTAGAATTCTCATCGACTGTCTCTCTACTTTTCTGCTCCTCTGTCGTATGCTGACTTACGTTTTCTGTGCCTTGACGTACATTATCCTCGTTATGGTGCGTTATATTTCCTATTTCTCGCGATACTGCATCGTCTGTTGTACTGTCCTCTATTCTCTGTCCATTTTCATGCTGGGTCTCTACCTCAATTCGGTCAAGGTCTCGATCTGCCATTGCTAATCTTTCCGAATCCCTTATTTTCTGTTTTAAAAGCAATTCACGCGGCCTACTTCGAGTTAACATGCGCTCATACGATCTCACGCGTTTCATAAACTTCTCGTTCACACGACTTGACACTTATTATACCCTTGACTGACAATCCATTCACTTACTTGTTGGGTCAGAACCAACTTGTCAACGATGTATCCGCTACCTGTGCGCTTGCATTGAGGAGAAAACTTAATTCTAATAATTTTTACAATTCGTCACTTAATTATGCTATTGTCTCTGCTACAATGTCTTACTATCTATCGCTGCAGCTACTGTTTTCAACTATTTATGCCTTTTTTTATTACGAAAATTTTTTAACAGGATATTTTTCTGACCTAGTTAGGCATGTGGTCGACCTTCAAACATGGTATTTTACCATTCTGGCAGGGTCACCATTTTCTAACAGTCTGCGTGGTGTCTGTTTGTTCTATATCGTGTCTCCCTACCACTTTCGCGCAACGACGCTCTGAGCATGTTTTTTAGGGAATTGACTAGTTTGAACCTGGGACCTGTTGCTGGTAAGGAGACGCCAGACCACACATTATATGTACAGTTCAGAAGAGTTCAGTGAGACTAGCAATGATATAACCAAATACTTAATGATTTCAGCGTCAGCTCCACTGCACTCCCTGTAAAAGAATCTTAATACTAACTAAATTTAGTGGTAGGGGTTCAAGGCTTTCTTATTTTTAGTTAGCTGGTAAAATAACGTCGAAAAAGCAGTTAAGTTTACCATTGGAAATTCTAGTCTACTCACAAAACATTGTTTATAAATTGCACTATTGATAAAAGGAAATGTTTTAATACAGGATGATAAAAACCAACTGCGTTCAACAAAAATGTGAACGAATATTCCCCGAGTGGATTTCCAAGTTCTACAATAGATCGAAGGATGACCTATGCCATATCACATCTATAATCTAGGTTTAAATTAAGTTTCACAAGAGAGAAAAACTATCAAAATGGTCTACAGTGACCCTCAATTATCTTTAATTACTTATCTAACTTGTCATAAATTACAGTGGCTGATGTGGCTTCTCAATAAATATATAACAGAAAAATCATAGCGTTTCAGATTTTTACTTCAAGTGGCAAATGTGAACACTATGAGCTTTAATTGACGATCGACACTAGTATTACGCAAAAAGGGGTGTAACAGATGAGACATTTGCAGCTCTGAGTGAAGCTTTATGCGCTGTTAAGCGGCATCGCGTGCATTCATTACCCTGTCGGTGTTCATCAGGGGGCGGCGAGCAGCACAGCTCCGCTCACCTCACCATCTCAGAAGCAACTCTCCTCTAACTTCTTCTTACTACAATTTACCGAAGTTGGTTTAAAAAAAACTATCTGGCTGTGTTTTCATCTGACCAATCAGGGTCTCAATGTTAACCTTAAGCTCCGCCTACAAAAATTCTGTCCATCCAGTGAGAAACGTTATACTTTTCGTGGTGGGGCAATGTTTTTAAAGTTTGCAACGTAACAGAGACGCGAAAAAGTCTCACGCTAAAACTTGCAGCTGGTGTGGTCCTTGTAGTGTTATTGTAAGATCTATACTGTTATTCTGGAGGGCTCTATCTTTTAACATGGGCTGGGGTAGTCCTGACGTAACAGAGACGGGAAAAAGTCTCACGCTAAAAGTTGCGGCTGTGGTGGCTCTTTTAGTGTTATCGTAAGATCTATACTGTTCTTCTGGAGGGCTCTAGCTTTTAACATGGGCTGGGGGGTGGTCCTAGCGGTTAGCGGGCGACGTGGGTGTCCGTCCCTTATCGTAGGGCCTTCTAGCTTAACACGGTTCTGCTCTCGGCTTCTGTTCTCGTTTCTCCCCTCGGAACTGCGTCTGTCTCACGGTGGGAAGGTATGACATGCATTTAGGCATTCTTGTGTTAGTCTGTGGTATTCCATTTGCTCACTCGTTACTCGTATTACTTTGGTTAATTTAATGTCACGATTTATTCGGAGCTATGTGACATACTACTGGATTTGCTTATCATGTCAGGGTTTTCATAGAAGGTGTTGGATTTGCCTGACACCTTACAACCCTGACTGCTATTCATCGGCGGAAAGGGCTGGAAGTACAAAAGTACAGTAACTGGGAGTTCACTGGTTGGCGTCAGATGGCCTTTCCTGATGGATCACCTTCTATGCTCCATCGGACTGAAAGCAAACCGTCCAACAATCACAGGGACTGTTCAGCACGGAAGAGGAAGCGTTATGGTTTGGGGATTGCTTTCGTGGCTTCCTTGGGTGATGTCGACATTCTGAAAGGAACAAAAGTGAGCAACTATCCTTGGGAACCATGTCCATCCCTAAGTAAGATTCGTTTTCGTTGGTACGTTGGCATCTACCAGCAAGGCGGTGGAACGTGTCAGACAGCTCGCAGTGAGGTGCGCAGTTGAAAGAGCGTCAGGATGCTCTTACCGCACTCCCCTGGCCACCAAACTCACCCAATTGAAAATCTACGGTACCAACTCGATAGGGCTGTTCGCTCCATGGGCCACTGGAAATCCAGCACCGCTGGCCACGATACTGGAGTCGGCATGACTCCACATCCCTGTCGGGTACCTCCGAAAGCCTCACTGTATCTCTTACAGCACGTCTCGCAGCGGCCCAGGTGTTATTCAGAATTTTCACAAGTGATCACTTCAGTATGACTGGACAATCTATGTACCAACGTATCTTTTCTTAACTGGCAAGAGCGAGTTTACTTTACAAGCAGGCGGGAGGCAACTGGCATAGCGCCGACTTCAGCGGTTCGGTCGAGCTCGCCGATTGAGTGGTATGATGGAGTGAGTTGTGACGCTTTTGCCGGTGATGGGCATTGCCACTTAACCCCATGCTGTGGCCGAGTGAGAAAGTTCTTTGAAATGGTAAGGACCTACGTCATGGTGTGGTAACATGCTGAACTGTAATGAAAAACACAATACTTTAAACAAATTCATTTAAAATATTTAAAAACCGAGGATGTGGGAACAGATTTGACCCGATATGGACAATAGGGAATAATATTCGTCGACAGAATGAATTCAATTAAAAACAAGTCCAACCAAAAGCAGTTATGAAGCTCACCATCAAAAACTTTAAGCTACTTAAATAAATTCTACCGCAAATCATTGTGCGTGAACTTAAAAGAATAAATCTCAAAAAGACGTTCTTTGAACAAAATATCACATATAGGTTTACAAGTATAATTTCCAGAACACAGGATCATACAAGCTCACATTTATCAAGTGAAGACTCAGTGACAACGAACCACCTAAGTTTGCTATATCGTACGCCACAAGCCCCACGTGACTGCTTATAGAGGCTGTTTCGGTAAGAGCGTGCAAAAATGTAACAGAAAATAGACCATGCTCTACTGAACAATTTGTTGCCTCATCTGTTACGACGTGTGTTTATTTCTCCCGATCGAAGAATGCGGGAGACTGGTTCATGGAAAGAAGACACGAGGGATCTGGCAACATGAGGACTACTTTTACACACGATTTTGAAGAGGAGGTGCTGGAATGTGTTTGCAGAGGATCCCACAAGAATTCGTCTTATTGCACGTGAAATGGGTGCTGCACCTACTAGCGTATAACGCGTACTCTACGAATAACAATTACACCCATATCACCCAAAACGAGTCCAGGCAATGCTTTAAACTGACTTTGCATCAAGGGTCGTATTGTGTCAGTGGTTCGTCCAACAATGGATTGATCGATCAGACTTCCTCGAAATCGTGCTGTTTACTGTCGAGGCCTCATTTCAGTGTGATGGTATTTCGAACAGCGGAAATAGCCATATGTGGGATGAGGAAAACGTTCATGCTGTAGTAGAATCACACCATCAAGTACGTTTTGCTATGAGTATCTGGGCCGCCACCGTAGGCGACAATCTCACTGGGCCACAGGTTCTTCTTGGCTGTCTGAATAACCACCTGTACTTGAGGTTCGTGCAAAGAGAACCATCTGAGTTGTTGGCGAACGGACCCTTTGCTGTTTATGAGGGGATGTGGATACAACATGACGATGCACTGCCTCACTTCATTGTGGATGTCCACAACCATCTCTGTGCTGCTTTTCCTGGTCACTGGATTCGATGGGGATGTCCTCCTCCATGGCCTGCGAGGTCACCTGGCCTGAATCACTTTCATTATTTCCTATGGGGATGTCTAAAGTCACTTGCGTATGGGACCCTATGGGATATGGAGGTGAAATTATTTGCCAGAATTCACGTGTGTCTGAGACCCCAGTGGATACGGATATGGAACTACTTGTCAGAATTATAACTGCCTCTGATGTGATTTGATTCACATGATGGATATTTGTCACGATGTGTCAGAATCTTGTTCGCCGATGTTATGTCCGCATTGAGGTTAATGGCCGTCTGTTTCAGCAAATTTTGTAAGATACAGCACAAATGGTGCGTTCATTGTGTCAGTGATGGTATTCGCATTTAACTGTAACTAATGCAAATAGAAAAAGTACACAACAATATGGTTTTACTCCTATTATCTCGTTAATCTGTCTTCTCCGACCCCAGGTTCCCTACCTCAAATTGTTCAGTGGATGCCAACAGCACTCACCCCTCAATTGGGACAAGATTGCTCAACAACTTTCAACAAATGACAAAGATTTCTTACTTGTAAGGCCGCAGAACACATATTATTTAATACTATACTTCTTTCCAAGTATGGCTTATACTGTGCTGAATTCTCACTGAGCTCTTAGTGAACCGCAAGACAACAAACTGGAAAACAGGATGATACAGACTCTTGGAATGAATGGATCAAACAGAATAACTTCGTGAAACAAGTTGTACGGCAGATGCTCACCATTCTAACACAGATGCAGTCTACTGGAAGTAAGCTTGTCTGTTAACATGGTAAGAACCACAGCGAGACCTAGTGCAGTTTTAAATATAAACCTAATTGCCGCCCTGTTCTCGCAACGGCTCCTCCCAAGGCACACCACTGTAGAGCGAAATTCTTACGCTTCGCTTCTGGCATGAGGATTCAAAAGGCAATGGAAGCCACTGCATTAAAGCTGCATAATGCGTAAGCACAGGATATATGGTTGTGACTGAAAAAGTATCGTGATTATCTCTCCATTGGCAGCCCCCATTCGGATTTCCGTGGGGGGACTACCAAAATGGAGGTGACCATTAGAAAAAGACGGAATAAACAATCAAAGGCTAACATTCTACGAGTTTGATCATGGAATGTCAGAAGACTGAACGTGGCAGGAAGCTGGAAACTGAAAGGGACATCCTAGGGTTCAATCTAGATACCGCGTAGTTCAATGCAGTGAAATGGAAAGAAGGCAAGGATTTCTAGTCAGACGAGTATAGGCTACTATCAACAGCAGCAGCAGCAGAAAATATTATAGGAGGAATAGGATTCCTTATGAATTTTGAAGTGTAGTCGAGAATGAGTTACTACGAACAGTTCAGTGGTAGGGTTGTTCTCATCAGAATCGACAGCAAACCAACACCGAAAAACGATAGTTCGTTTATACATGCCGTGGTCGCAAGCTGCAGATGGAGAGATAGAGAAAGTACACTCCTGGAAATTGAAATAAGAACACCGTGAATTCATTGTCCCAGGAAGGGGAAACTTTATTGACACATTCCTGGGGTCAGATACATCACATGATCACACTGACAGAACCACAGGCACATAGACACAGGCAACAGAGCATGCACAATGTCGGCACTAGTACAGTGTATATCCACCTTTCGCAGCAATTCAGGCTGCTATTCTCCCATGGAGACGATCGTAGAGATGCTGGATG
Organism: Schistocerca serialis cubense; assembly: GCF_023864345.2. NCBI lineage: Eukaryota > Metazoa > Arthropoda > Insecta > Orthoptera > Acrididae > Schistocerca > Schistocerca serialis. Next base: position 504,359,323 of record NC_064643.1, on the reverse strand, counting down.
TAGTCCTGTGGAGCGGCTTGCCATGCCATTTCCACCTGGCGCCTCAGTTGGACCAGCGTTCGTGCTGGACGTGCAGACCGCGTGAGACGACGCTTCATCCAGTCCCAAACATGCTCAATGGGGGACAGATCCGGAGATCTTGCTGGCCAGGGTAGTTGACTTACACCTTCTAGAGCACGTTGGGTGGCACGGGATACATGCGGACGTGCATTGTCCTGTTGGAACAGCAAGTTCCCTTGCCGGTCTAGGAATGGTAGAACGATGGGTTCGATGACGGTTTGGATGTACCGTGCACTATTCAGTGTCCCCTCGACGATCACCAGTGGTGTACGGCCAGTGTAGGAGATCGCTCCCCACACCATGATGCCGGGTGTTGGCCCTGTGTGCCTCGGTCGTATGCAGTCCTGATTGTGGCGCTCACTTGCACGGCGCCAAACACGCATACGACCATCATTGGCACCAAGGCAGAAGCTACCCTCATCGCTGAAGACGACACGTCTCCATTCGTCCCTCCATTCACACCTGTCGCGACACCACTGGAGGCGGGCAGCACGATGTTGGAGCGTGAGCGGAAGACGGCCTAACGGTGTGCAGGACCGTAGCCCAGCTTCATGGAGACGGTTGCGAATGGTCCTCGCCGATACCCCAGGAGCAACAGTGTCCCTAATTTGCTGGGAAGTGGCGGTGCGGTCCCCTACGGCACTGCGTAGGATCCTACGGTCTTGGCGTGCATCCGTGCGTCGCTGCGGTCCGGTCCCAGGTCGACGGGCACGTGCACCTTCCGCCGACCACTGGCGACAACATCGATGTACTGAGGAGACCTCACGCCCCACGTGTTGAGCAATTCGGCGGTACGTCCACCCGGCCTCCCGCATGTCCAATATACGCCCTCGCTTAAAGTCCGTCAACTGCACATACGGTTCACGTCCACGCTGTCGCGGAATGCTACCAGTGTTAAAGACTGCGATGGAGCTCCGTATGCCACGGCAAACTGGCTGACACTGACGGCGGCGGTGCACAAATGCTGCGCAGCTAGCGCCATTCGACGGCCAACACCGCGGTTCCTGGTGTGTCCGCTGTGCCGTGCGTGTGATCATTGCTTGTACAGCCCTCTCGCAGTGTCCGGAGCAAGTATGGTGGGTCTGACACACCGGTGTCAATGTGTTCTTTTTTCCATTTCCAGGAGTGTATATGAGGATATTGACGGGTAATGTAATAGTCTGGGGGATTAAAATGGAATCATTTGAGATATGGTGCTATGGATGAATGTTGATAATTGAGTTGAGTGATAAGGAATGTGGGGGTTCTCCAGAGAATCGGTGAGGAAAACACTGAAGAGAAAAATGGACAGGATGGTAGAACATCTGTCAAGACATCACTGAATAACTTCCATAGTACTAGAGGTTGCTGTACAGGATAAAAACTGTAGAGCAAAAAATATAGCCTCAGATCACAATTAAGTAATGATAGAGAGTAGAGTGAAGTTTAAGACATTAGTAAAGAAGAATCAATACGCAAAGAGATGGAATACAGAGATACTAAGGACTGAAGAGATACATTTGAAGTACTGTGAGTCTGTAGACACTGCGATAATGAAAAGCTCGGTAGGTAGTTCAGCTGAAGAGGAATGGACATATCTGAAAAGGACTATCACGCAAGTTGGAAGAAAGAGCATAGGTACAAAGAAGGTAATTGCAATGAAATTATGGGTAACAGAAGAAATACTTCGGCTGATCGATGAGAGAAGAATTCACGAATACAGAAATACAAGTCGCTGAGGAATGAAATAGGTAGGAAGTGCAGAGAAGCTAAGACGAAATGCCTGAACGAGAAACGTGAAGAAATCGAAAAAGAAATGATTGTTGGAGGGCATGACTTAGCATATAGAAAAGTCAAAACGACCTTCGGTGAAACTGAAAGCAAAGGTAGTAACATTAAGACTTAAATGAGAATTCCACTGTCAAAAGCGGAGGAGAGAGCGGTTGGGTGGATGGAGTACATTGAAGCCCTCTTTGAGGGGAACGATTTGTCTGATGACGTGACAGAAGAAGAAACAAGAGTCAGCAGGAAAGGAATAAGTGATCGAGTATTAAAAACCAGAATTTATAAGAGCTCTACAAGACTTGAGGTCAAATAAGGCAAAAGGGATAAATAATTTCTAAAATTATTGGCGCAAATGGCAACAAACGACTACTTACATTGGATTTTGAGGCTAGCTGTATACCATCAGACTTCCGGAAAAAACATAATCCACGTTAGTCCGAATGTATCAGGGGCCGGTATATACAAGAACTATCGTACAATCAGCTTAACAGCTCAAGCAACCAAGTTTCTGACAGGAATGACGAAAAGAAGAATAGAAAAGAAAATTGAGCATCTGTTTGTCGGCGATCAGTTTGGCTTTGGGAGATGTAAAGTCACCAGAGGGGTATTGTGACGGTGCGATTGACAAAGGAAACAAGACTGAAGAAAAACAGAGCCATGTTCACTGGATTTGTCGTTTTATTAGGAGGGCGCTAGGAAAGTGTAGCTCCTCTATAAAGGAGACGTCCGATTCAGAAATAAGCGCAGAGGTCTTCCACGCAATACTCTTCACCACAAACAGGAATTCGCCAATAAGAAATATGGAAATAAGCGATCAGGACTTGCCATGGAAAATAGAACCAAAACTCGTAAAGCACTAACCTTCTGACAAACATCTCAGAGGCTTCCAACAAAGCACATGTCAGGCTGTATCAGTTATACCCACTATCAACAAGGGCTAAAATACGCATCTGACAAACCGTCATCTTACCAGTGCTGCTACACACCTCGGAAGTATGGTGCATGGTGGCAAACACCTACCTGAACAAAATCGAGATAATTACCTGACTTGTCAGATGTAGTGAAGGCGATCACAAAATCTAAGCAGGTTGTTCTTCGTATTATGGAAGTTTATTCGCCTAATCCATTTCGTCGACTGTCCATATTAACTGGACATAACTTATAGAGACTATAATGATACAAATATTCTGAAGATGGCGATTTAAGTTCACTGAAACTAGTAATATTGTGTATTTCTAGGCGATCTAGGTGAATAAACTTCTATAATAAGAAAGAAAACGTGTTTGAAATCGAGAGAGTTCAGAACAGGCCACTTCTCATCATATCCGATGCACCAAGATTCCTCAGCAACGAACAGATTCGCGTCATCCTGGGGCACCCCACCAATTATCACTTCATTAAATAAAAATTCCTCATTCTATGATAAATGCCGTGACTCACAATTTCATCTCATCAATTCGCTTGGAGAAGAAGAGCATTCCCATTACATGATATTCATCACCACCTTCCATCGTCAATTCAGAGACAACAGCCAACAACATCATCGTTTAGAATGTCGGTAACAATCTCACAACCATCAGAAATTCACCTTTATCAATGCAATCATAAATCCGGGGACAGGACCCTCAAGCCACTGCACATATTCTCGCCAGTTTTGAAACCACAGGTTACCTAAGCGGAAGGCAGAGTTTCAAAGGATGACAAATGGATCAAAACCCAGCCAGTTCGATGCTCCCGACTCGTCAGTCAGCAAGACTCAGCGTCGCCAGGAGCACTTCTGATGATGTGGAGCTCAGGTCTAGACGAAACGTTAGGGACCAAGAAGTTCCTTCGACGACGACCATACAGCCGGGAAGACTCATCAGCGACAACAACAAGAAACTTGAAAGAATTTTGTGTAATCCTGAATGTTGTGCTGAAGCTGATGTGAGGGATGGGTGGGAGTGGATGGAGGCCGTGCCCCTGACTAATGCCCCCGCACTGCGCTCTGGGAATAACGCTGCCGGCTATTTCTGCGCGCCGCTTTATGCCCGCCCTCGCGCGTATTTATGCCGCAGCGCAGCTGCTGCCGCTGCCACCGCACTATTGTTCCCAACTGCCTTATTTATAAACACGGCCGGCGGACCAACACCATACGTTAAGATAAGCGACCCGCGGGCCGGAAATTATATTACTCGCGAATTAGAAAGAATGTCGTATTTGCATTCACAGCTCGGTAGATGCGTCTGGTCCGATAGCAGAGGCGCTGAGTTACAGGGGATGGTTATTCGGCCAGACAAGCGTGACTTCCGAGTATGTGTGTTCTTGTGTGTGTGTTCATCGGATCTGTCCCGATAGCCTTGTACAAGTCTGGTCTACATTACACCTTTTGTAATGGTGCTAACATTGGCGCAGGGTTACCTCACGTGCCCACAGCACTCAGTTAAACGGCCGGTTAGAATAAGTCTGTCACTTATAAAGGGAAATTCAGGAATGACAACACAGATGTTCAGGAAAAACGCCAAATGTATCATCTTTATGCATTATTCTGTCACTTCTCCGTAAAACGATTCCCGTGTTATGATTGAAAGCAAACAGTCCAATAATAATTGCGTACTGCTGAAAGTCGCGAGCTCTATCTTCTTATCTCGTGTTTTCTACTGAAAATCTCGTGCTTGTACTCTTTTTAACTCCACTATTACAGAGATCGCCTAAACTTTTTTTTAATTGGTCCTGAAAGCAACAAATAACTTACTTGGTCTTTCTGCTGCCACTGCTTGATCTGCTGCATTCCATTATTTAACAAAAACATAAAAAAACCTATTATACATGCTGAGTGCAATGCATGTTCTGTATGGCGGCTCCTGCTGTTGCTGCGGCTGCTTCTGCTTACTATAACTACACATAATTCAAGAGAAAGGGTTTTGTCAAATCTAAACTCGATAAATGATAACCCAAACAAGTAATTCCTTTTCTCAAAAACTATATTCTGAAAGCGATTCTTTCTCATTCAATTAACAAAACGCTAGAAGCTCTTTGAACAATCGCTTCATATGTAAATCTGCCACCAGTAGCATTAAAGCAATATTACAAATTAAACTCTTGAGATAGACTGAAATACTTCTCAATTAAATACATAGTGAAACAATTTCCTGAAAATTACAAAAGAAATCAGTGACAGAAATCAATACTTAATCTATTCGCCTAACAATAGTTTCCCTTAAGAATTCAACTCCTATCATTATGAAAATTATCGCCTGCTGCTACGCACATACACAAACCGTTTTCTTTAAATTAATAAGCGCGCTGCAAATTATAAAAAATATTAACTCAATTCCAAATCCTGTGTCGCTGCTGGCGGACACGGCAGTACAGCAGCTCGGCGACGACCCCTCGCCCAACGCACGTGCGCACCACAGCACGCGGGCTCCTACACTGGCTTCCAAACTGCCACTGATTAATCCGTGCGCTGCGAAGCGCGACAACAATATCTTAGATGTCAGAGCTTGTGTATGCGCGCTGTAGCCAACCTTTAAATCCTAAAAGAGTATTGCCAACTCTCACTGCTTACAGGTTATCGACTTATTACACCACCATCTCATAGAAAATTACTAGTCTCCGCAAATGCAATTTTGGTTACCTTATGTGGCCTGCTGGAATACCACGTCCCCCTATTTCGAATCGGTCATGGGTGACCTACTGTGCGTTTCTGTCGACATGGCGAGTTATGCTTCCTCTTGTTATTCAAATGGAAGTGTGAAGGATGCTTAGATCGCGTATTACGACTGTGGCAAAATGTGTGCGACACTTAGGGCACAGGCAGCGGAATATACGAAATTCTTCCTAATGTCAGGGAAATTCTGAAAATGAAATTTCTAAACCCGTCCAGTGGATTGCTGCATTACCTCTAAAACACAGTAAAAAATTGACCAATTTCTTCATGAATAGCATATATCGGATATAAACAAAGACATAGATCAAGAAATATATTTATAAGCATGCTGCAACCGTTTTTTCGTGTTTCTGTGGCGTGCTTATCGCCTGACGCGATTAGTAGTAATCGGCCACTTTGACCTCCAACAGCTCATGTAGTATTCAAGTTACATGCCTGTAATTCATACCAGTTTAGGTTTATACTAATAGCTTTCTAGACACACGTAGATCGAAGAAATCGGATGAACTGCTTAGATTTTGGAAATTCGTTGCTGCATGTTACTAGTATAATTTACAGTCAGATACTAAACTTTAAACCTATAAAGATGTTGAGAATCTGATTACACCGTCAGAATCGTCGTGCAAATAATGGTAATGTACATGTTTCTTTTTGAGGCCTCATGATTAATCTGGCTACTATTAATTTCTATACGAACTGTGAAATATCTGCTATTATGGTTCCACAAAATCAGTCACCTTTGGCACTCCGGGCATATACATCTCCTTCATCAACACAAAGCACCGTACCGAGCGAGGTGGCGCAGTAGTTAGCACACTGGACTCGCATTCGGAAGGACGACGGTTCAATCCCACGTCCGGCCATCCTGATTTAGGTTTTCCGTGATTTCCCTATATCACTTCAGGCAAATGCCGGGATGGTTCCTTTGAAAGGGCACGGCCGATTTCCTTCCCCATCCTTCCCTAACCCGAGCTTGTGCTCCGTCTCTAATGACCTCGTTGTCGATGGGACGTTAAACACTAATCTCCTCCTCCTCCTCCACAAACCACCGTCCTCGTCACAGCGTCAGCATGGAATTTCCAGCCACGCGATCAGGCTGGACCCCTTTTGCTTCGGACAACGTCCGGCACCACGTGGTCGGCCCGCGCCCGCCGAGCCGCCCGTGCAGCCACGCCAACTCCGAACTCGGAATATTTTCAGGGCGCCACAATTCGCCCGTTACCTCACACGAGCAATTATGCAGTACGTGTCGATCGAACCTACTGGTAAAATAACCTAGCAGGACGCCCCTGAGTTGCTTTCATGCGTTCCATTAATCCGATCTAATGTGTATCCCAAACAGCACTAAAGGATACCCAGTCTTCTTTGTGGCTGACTACATTTTCCTACAATAATCACAATCAAACCAAGTCGACCATTCACTAACCTACAACTGACCTTACCAGCTGCATACATTTCATTGTGAGAGAGCTGTCACATATCACTTAGCAATATTAAGTAAAATTGGCACCTTAATGCTCTTATCTGTGCTGGAGGGAAATGCATATTCTGAGGCTTCTGGAGTAGTATTCGTCAATATCTCCTCCCTGAGGCAAGCCAAGAAGATATGGTGAGAGATATGGGTGGTCTCAGCGATTTAAATACGGGACAGCTCAAGACCACTGTTGGGCTGCTGGTCCGCAGAACTGTTGTCACAAACTGGCCGATTTCCGTTGTCTGCAAGGCTGCACGAGCATTAGAAGTTAGAGCAGAACAACAGCATGTCCCTTGAGAATTCCTGGCGTGACCGATCTGCATTTCCTGTCGACTGACACAAATACGAGGCACCGGCATTTTGTCGTTTATAGTGTGGGAAAATCCCAGAATCTGTCTAGACGACGTCAGCCAATCGGATCAGTTATCAGCAGAGGCGCTTTAGCGTTAATGTCTGATCCAATTAGCATATACAGAATAACTCTGGCCAGTTAATGGATTTGCAGTAAGCGATAGTGGAGAAATTTGGAAAGGCTTTCCCTGCATTTTAGCATGTTCAGAGTAATTCTTGATCATCGCTGTGGCGGAAGTTGGAAAGCCACCTCTCGAAGCCGTGATTTCTGGGAGCAGAGAGGAAAGTCTGTAAGAAGGAGAGAAGGGAGGTCACATCCAGAGAGAGTCACCTGGTCACAGCCTGGCGCAGTTTTCGCTCAATCGTGGGAGGTGTTGTTTTTCAGCATTTTCTTTTTATTTTGGTTATTAGATCCGGTTTTAACTTGCATTTGCAAGCAGCATAGATTTTGGAAAGTAGTCCTGGGACCTCGAACTTAGCACACACTCGTCTTAGCGTCGCAGTTTGAATCAGCTTCATTTTGACTCAGTGGGCGGCTATCTTCCGGTGAAAGTAGTGAAGCGAACAGTTTCCGGAGTTTGTGATGTCATTTTTGCAAACTGTGTTATTTTTTCAGTATTTTTACTGATTTTTGATCTCTGATCCGGTTTTAAATTACATTTGCAAGCTGCACGAATTTTGGAAAACCAATCGCGGTTCCATAGAAATTTCCTGTTGAATTACAGGTTTCTACCACTTGTTATCAGAAAAATCTGTCCCAACTGAGCTTCTCTCAAGCAATCATTTATTGTACTTTTGAGCACATCAGCATGCATTCCATTGTGGTACACAATTTGTTAGATTTTTTTAGAGATTTGTGTTTCGCTGAACTTCAAGCAAATAGTCGTCTTTGTTTCAATTATGGGAAAACATTTATTTAGTTGCGAAGAAATTTAAAGAAAATAAATCCAGTGTTTAAAAGAACTGATTTGATTGCCCCCTCATTTTTATTACTCTACAACATTTCAGATCGGGCGCCCCTTATTAAATAATATACGTGTCGACTTCTTCTGTATTACAGCATTGTGCTCTTACTGTGGCAGCATTCCGTTGTGAATAAGATGTTCCTACGTGGAACTACACATGTGCGGTAGGAAATTTAGCTCATTTTCATGACAAATGATTAATAAGAATGGCCCTCATTTGCACTCAATAGAGTCTTGAGATCAGATTACTGTGATTATCAATTTGTTAGGTTCCTTGTCTGTTGAGCACGTTTAGTGTGTTAATCAGATCACACTCTCCACTGCGGAGCCCCAGCACGTCACACTCACGACAGAGTCCACAACTTGAGCTAAACATTTCATCACGTCCCTTTGCAACGTTACGCCTAGGTATTTACCCATGTGACAATGGCACCACTAATACTGTTCTCGAAGACTGCATGATTTTTTTTCCTTCTCATCTTCATTGCGTACTGAAAATCGAACCAAATTTATGTTTCAGACCCAGAATTCTTCCCTACATTTCATCAAGAGAAGAAACATATATGCACTTAAATATGACGTACCAGAAAACATACTCGCTACAGTCAGTAAATCACAGTCTCTGTACTCAGTTCTCAGTTCAGCAAATCAAGCTATAGTCACTGTCCTCGAACAGTTACTTTTAGGCAAGTAGAAGCTGTCTCTTCACAATGCAGAGTTTGCTTTGAAAAGCCTTAATTTTAGCACTTCACACAAAGTTCCTGTCACTGTTGCCGCTAACTGTTGTGTAGCAAAATGCAACAATAGCGGAATCAGTTTCAATGCACCAGTAATATGACAGTTACAGCCTTGCACTCACACACACATACATGTTGTGTAGAAAAATGCAACAATATCGGAATCAGTTTCAATGCACCAGTAATATGACAGTTACAGCCTTGCACTCACACACACATACATGTTGTGTAGAAAAATGCAACAATATCGGAATCAGTTTCAATGCACCAGTAATATGACAGTTACAGCCTTGCACTCACACACACATACATGTTGTGTAGAAAAATGCAACAATATCGGAATCAGTTTCAATGCACCAGTAATATGACAGTTACATCCTTGCACCACACATACATACATTAGACACACCTTGGTTAAGCAATATAGCTGCATAAAAAGTTCTCGGTTTACTTGCCGCGTCAAATTTGGATAAAATTCCAAGCTTTCGATTACTACCTCCGTCATCTTCGTCAGGGGTAAAACTGACTGTCGTGGACCGGTGAGGCTTCCGTTTTTATAAGCAATGGACGGCTTCTCATTGGCTGGATGACGTCACGGTGAAACCGGCGCGTACTGAGGTGGCGGCCTCTATATCCATAGATTTTGTTTGCGCGCTTTATCCAGCGTTGCTTGCAGAAAGTGGCCGTATTATTGGAAGATGCCACATACCATATTCTTAAACAGGATCCCACAGCAGCACTTAGTAGGAAGACAGGGGAGCTACTGAAGAACTCTGGCCTCCCAGAAGAGCTAGTCAAGAATCTACGACCAAGAGCACCAAGGCCACCCAGGTTATATGGTCTACCCAAAGTCCATAAGGATGGGGTTCCGTTGAGATCTATTGCTAGTGCTATTGGGTCTCCTACATATCGGTTGGCAAAATACTTAACCAAATTATTAGCACCTACAGTCGGCCATTGTCCATCATATTAATAACTCAAAAAAGTTTGTTGACATTATAAAGCAGATGAGGATAGGTCCGAATGACATCATCATCAGCCTAGATGTGGTCTCTTTGTTTACAAAGGTTCCAGTGGAAGATACGTTAAAACTGTTGGCTGCTCATTTCTCTCCTGAAATACTTAAGTTATTCCGACACACTATGACGACCACCTATTTTTTGTATGGTGGAAAATATTATGAAATGACTGACGGAACAGCCATGGGTTCGCCACTGTCACCAGCCATAGCTAACTTCTTCATGGAGGATTTCGAAGAACGAGCGTTGAACAGTGCTTCCTTACGTCCATCCTGCTTCTTCAGGTATGTTGATGATACATTTTTAATCTGGCCACATGGCAATGAGGCACTGCAGCAGTTTGTTGATCGTTTGAATGGTATACATTACAACATAAGATTTACAGTGGAGGTGGAGAAGGATGGAATGTTACCCTTCTTAGATGTGCTGGTGGAGCGAAAATCAGATGGACGTCTCGGACATTCTGTGTACAGAAAACCGACGCATACAGATTTATATCTAAACGCGCGTAGTTTTCACCACCCAGCTCTGAAGAGAGCTATGCTGAACACCTTGGTACACAGAGCAAGGACTACTTCGGACAAGGATCATCTCGGCTCCGAGATTAACCATCTGACGACGGTATTCATAAAAAATGGATATTCCGATCGTGATATCAGGTCTACTCTGGCGAAGAAACCAAGAAAGGACGCTGTTCGAACAGATCAAGAGGACAAACACATCGTGCGGCTACCATTCTGCGGTGCAACGACCAGCCCTTGTGGGGTAAACTGAGGAGCTACTCGACTGAGAAATAGCGGCTCCGGTCTAGGAAACTGACATAAGGACGGAGGAGCGTTGTGCTAACCACATGCCCCTCCACATCCGCATCCAGTGACGCCTATGGGCTGAGGATGACACGGCGGCCTGTCGGTACTGTTTGGCCTTCATTGCCTGTTCGGGAGGGGGGTGGTTGGTGCTAGAAGCTCCTCGGTTGTTCAAGTGATACCACAGTAACATAAGCCGAAATCGGTAATAATAAGGAAATGTTATTGCGATCACGACTGTTGTTTTAGTCAAAGTTAGCAACAGATCGCTGCACTCCATAGACAATGTTGTCTAAATTAATGAAGGAAGAAGCTCTCTGTGAAATAAAGCACGAAAGACGGTTTCGGACCCGCGACGAGGCGACGTCTGCGTAACGTCCCGTAGCGAAGTGGGACCAAGTTGTCGACTTCAGAACATGTAAAAAAAGAAAAGAGCCATAACCACCATTAGTAAATCGTGAACGAACTTCATATAGAAAAACTGTTTTTAATCTGCAAATAGCGACACGTAGAAACATATTATGCAGTGTATATACTCAACGACCACTGGTGATGGTTTGCGAATAAAAGCAAACACTTCTGTTGTTGTTAAACACGTTTAAACTGCTGTACGCTCAGACGAACAAAACAAACACCTACTGTCAAAGATTCCCCTGCAAATGAACATATTATGGACAAGCTGAATTTTATTTATATATTTTCTCTAAGCTGTTTCGTTGTAGCAGATGGCTCACGTGGGATGCAGTAATAACTTTCTTGTGTTGTGACTCGGAGGTCAGCGACTTCAGTGGAGGTTTACAGCTACGTGTGCAGCGTTTATGAGGAACTACGGAAACTCATAACAAATGAACGACGACGTCATACTCAGCTTAATTGCCGAAATGACTGGCGAAATGGGCGCATTTACTGCAGGGAGCGGCGGAGTAATCTTCAAGTCGTTGAGGATCCTCTCACGAGGGCAAAGGCAGTGATTATGCGGCGGAGAGCGGCAGCTAGTCGCACCGCGAAATTACTGTGTCCGCACAAGGCGACAGGAAGTTGCGGTATCAAAAAGGTGCGCGGAGCCAAGTTACGGTATTCGTTGATGGAAAAGTTTCTGCGCTTTCTGGATATCACCTGTATGTAAACTTTCGGTTGCAGGACACCTGTTTCTTACGTGAAAAAGAGTAAGTAGCTACGTTTTCAAAGTATTTGCAAACACGTGTTTTAATACGAGATCGGAGATTTTTCCGGAATATGTAGTTTAGGCCTTTCTCGTGTGTTCTTTCGGAATGAATCGTCGATTTTGCACGGTTTTCCGCTAACATTTTTGCCATATTCGGTTGGGTGACGAGTGATTGACTAATTCCTCGAGCAGTCACCTGAAGCACGCCACTGGTGCCGTTGACCAGTATTCACGTAGAATCAACAGTTCGCCGCGCGGGATGAGCCGAGCGGTCTGAGGCGCTGCATTCATGGACTGTGCGGCTGGTCCCGGCGGAGGTTCGAGTCCTCCCTCGAACATGGGTGTGTGTGTTTGTCCTTAGGATAGTTTAGGTTAAGTAGTGTATAAGCTTAGGGACTGATGACCTTAGCAGTTAAGTCCCATAAGATTTCACACACATATGAACATTTTTTTTAATTTTTTTTTTGAATCAACAGTTCAGCAAAGGAGAGTAACGCACAAGAATTTACACATCACTCACTCATTTCCTCACTGAAGGAGTAAAATTGCATGCCTTGTACTTGCATTGTTACCTATCTGTGGCTGACCTAGAATCAGACTATCCTGCGTTCTGTGGTATAATTCTGTTGAATTCTCTACTTTTTTGTAGATTTCGATTGCACTCATTTGATGAATATTTAAACGACTGCTTGAGACTTTTGTTTTTCACAATCTAAATTTTCACATAGAGTTTATTCTGATGTAACTTAACAGACATTGCCTTCTATTAATAAATTGCCTTAAAATATCGTCTCTTTTCCTATCACTCTTTTTACTTATATTTACCTGTTCTGCTCATGTGAGGCAATTTTCGTTTTCGGTGTTCCTTCTAGAAAACATGCCCGGCATTATGAACATGTATTGAAAGGTAGTAAACTTCCTACTTGCAGTGCCACGATAGGTTTTTTGGGAGTGGCTAATTCCACCAAATTTTTTAATTAGAAAAACAGTCTTGACCACCAAAATAATTTATCTTCAGAGGTGAATGGTTTGGATCCTTGTAATATCATTTTCAGACCAGTAACTTCATGATGACTGTTGCAGACAATGTCACAGAGAAGGATCCACTCTGCGAAGACGTGAAAATCAACTACTTACCTCATAAGATAAATTATATTACCTGTCAAGACTGCTGTTACTTCTACGAACAACGATTCAAAAAAATTTTATTTCAGCCACGCCTGGCATGAGAACAAGCTCAAATTACTTTTCATTGCTTTCTTTAAAAAGTCATTTCAAAGCTACTGAATTACCTCAGTTGAAATTCAATGTGAAAATACCTCTATTCATCCAAAAGATGATATGTTAATTAACATTTCTTCATTAAAAGGTCAATATAAATGATCAATAATTTTCAAAATGCTTTGTGTTCACAATATCTGGTTCTAGATTTTTAATTCACTAATCAATTCCAGTCATTTTATTGGTTGGCGACTCCATGGAGTGTCCTGTGCACCACGACCAGATAATGGATATACTTGGAAGGAGAGACAGCATTGGTCGTATTTTTTTGTTTTATTAACCGCAAAATCGATTTTCGGTCACTTAGTGACCATCCTCAGTGATGTAATATACAATTTAAATTGGTAGGCACTGGTGTCAACAAGCTTAGAGCGATATGTGACACCAGTGCCTACCAATTTAAATTGTGTATTACATCACTGAGGATGGTCACTAAGTGACCGAAAATCGATTTTGCGGTTAATAAAACAAAAAAATACGACCAATGCTGTCTCTCCTTCCAAGTATACCCAGTCATTTTATACATATCAGGCACATATTAAGTTCTAGTACAGATTTTTAATAACACTAATTGTTGAATATTTGAATATTAGTTGTGATTGATCGAAATAAAAGTTCCACTCGCACTGAGCACATTTATTGAATTCCTTGGTGACGATATACATAAGAGACGTTGACCTCATGTCTACCAAAAGGAGAGCGCCTGCTCCTTGTTTTCAGCGCTCCTTCTGGCTCTCCTTGCTCAATATCAGAAATGTTCAAATGTGTGTGAATTCCTAAGGGACCAAACTGCTGCGGTCACCGGTACCTATACTTACACACTACTTAAACTAACTCATGCTAAGAGCAACACACACACCCATGCCCCAGAGAGGAATCGAACCACCGGCGGGAGGGGCCGCGCAATCCGTGACATGGCGTCTCAAACCGCGCGGCTACTACAGACTGCTGCTCGACATCACATATGCCAGATACAGAAGGTACAATCACTATACAAGTACGATGTAAAATTTGTCTCTGACCACATATGTAAAAAATACTGTAATACTACTGTAATAAGTAATACCGCTGACAACACATATAATAAATACTGTACTACTACTGTAATAAATAATACTACTGTAATAAATACTGTCACTATACTCTGTAAAATTTTGATATGAATGACATGAGAGTAAAATTTTAAAGCAGATGATTACTGCCCGTTATATAACTAACATTGAAGTGTAAGACAAAATTAAAAATTCTAGTAAGGTTCAGAGAGAACAGACTGACACAACACTAAAAACAACGAAAGTACTATATTGAAGACACTTAACTACTATATTACCAAGGTAAAAATTGTTGTAAAAATGGTTTAAAAATTAATTTTATGTTTATAGCCGGCCGCTGAGGCCGATCGGGTATAGGCGCTTCAGTCCGGAACCGCTTCACCTATATGCTAACCGTTTTGTGTCTATAACTTCCTGTCTTCAAAACAACTGTAAAGGGAATAAATATTCCATCTCAAACACCTAATGAATTATCCAAGAAGATTTCTGGTTGAAAAATCGGTAAAAAATTTCAGAGGAGAACAGACTCCATTCACAAAGAACCTATCACAGAAACATAGATTCCTATCAGATAATTTAACTTTTAAATTTCATAGGAATACTTGCACTACATTCACTTAGCTTGTTCTTCTGTTCTTGCATTCATGTCCGAAGGAACTGAACCGTGGATCTGGACAACACAGGAACCGCAATATCGTATTTATTCGCAGACAATGGGCAAGCGACTTCCAATTAAAAGGGCCATCCCTGTACAGGAATACAGGTAATCGATGTAAAATCGCAGGTTGTAGACACATAGTTAGGGTCTGGCGATGGATGGTGCTCGGATAGCCTAAGGCGAAATTGCAGAATGTCTTTGCGAAATGTTAGTAAAGATTAGTTAGTAACACATTGAAGCAAAACTACTGAGAAAATGAAAGTGCCGTCCAATACACGTCTCTCACTTTGAACAACATGAAAAAAATACACTATGTCATCAAAAGTATCCGGACAAGCCCAAAACATACGTTTTTCATATTAGGTGCATTGTGCTGCCACCTACTGCTAGGTACTTCGTATCAAATGGTTCAAATGGCTCTGAGCACTATGGGACTTAACATCTGAGGTCATCAGTCCCCTAGAACTTAGAACTACTTGAACCATACTAACGTAAGGACATCACACACATCCATGCTCGAGGCAAGATTCGAACCTGCGACAGTAGCGGTCGCACGGTTCCAGACTGAAGCGCCTAGAACCGCTCGGCCACTCAGGCCAGCTACTTCGTATCAGCGACCTCTGTAGTCATTAGACTTCGTGAGAGAGCAGAATGGGGCGCTCCGCAGAACTCACGGACTTCGAAGGTGGTCAGGTGATTGTCACTTGTGTCATACGTCCGTACCAGAGATTTCCACACTCCTAACCATCCCTAGGTCCACTGTTTCCGATGTGACAGTGAAATGGAAATGTGAAGGGATACGTACAGCACAAATGCTTGCAGGCCGACCTCGTCTGTTGACTGACAAGAGAAAAATGGTTCAAATGGCTCTGAGCACTATGGGACTTAACATCTGTGATCATCAGTCCCCTAGAACTTAGAACTACTTAAACCTAACTAACCGAAGGACATCACACTCATCCATGCCCGAGGCAGGATTCGAACCTGCGACCGTAGCAGTCGCGCGGTTCCGGACTGAGCGCCTAGAACCGCTAGACCACCACGGCCGGCCTGACAAGAGACCTCAGACAGTTGGTCGTGATGTGTAATAGGCAGACATCTACCCAGACCATCAGACAGAAAACCCAAAGTTCATCAGGATCCACTTCAAGTACTATGACAGTTAGGTGGGAGGTGAGAAAACTTGGATTTCATTGTCGAGCGGCAGCTCATAAGCCACACGTCACGCCGGTAAATGTCAATCGAGGAATCGTTTGGTGAACAATTGGAAAAAGGTTGTGTGGAGTGACGAATCACGGTACACAATGTGGAGATCCGATGGCAGGGTGTGGGTATGACGAATGCCCGGTGAACATCATCTGCCAGTCTGTGTAGAGCCAACAGTAAAATTCTGAGGGTCTGGTGTTATGGTGTGATCGTATTTTTCGTGGAGGGGGTGGGAGGGGGGGAGGTGGGGATTGCAGCCCTTGTTATTTTGTGTGGCAGTATCACAGTACAGGCCTACATTGATATTTTAAGCACCTTCTTACTTCCCACTAGTGAACAGTAATTCGAGAATAGCTATTGCATCTTTCAACTCGATCGAGCACCTGTTCATAAAGCACGGCCTATGGCGGAGTGGTTACACGACAATAACATAATTGATGCGTTGAAGCCAAGCAGATCGTGGCGGGATAGCTGAGTACAGTTAAGGGCGTCACATCCCTTCCAGTTGTCTCTAAAAGGGCAGCGTGCAGAGCAGTTGCATTTTCCTCTTAGTAGTTTCTAGATATCAGAAATGAGCTCCTTATACTCGCTTTAAACTCGCCATCGAGTCCTCTGACGTCATTTCCGAACTCACCGTGTCTCTGCCGCATCACTTGGGTCTGTTGTCGGGTACAAGTGGACTCAACTCGCTCGGAAAAGAGAGCGAGTACGCCAGTTAGCAAATACACTCCTGGAAATGCAAAAAAGAACACATTGACACCGGTGTGTCAGACCCACCATACTTGCTCCGGACACTGCGAGAGGGCTGTACAAGCAATGATCACACGCACGGCACAGCGGACACACCAGGAACCGCGGAGTTGGCCGTCGAATGGCGCTAGCTGCGCAGCATTTGTGCACCGCCGCCGTCAGTGTCAGCCAGTTTTCCGTGGCATACGGAGCTCCATCGCAGTCTTTAACACTGGTAGCATGCCGCGACAGCGTGGACGTGAACCGTATGTGCAGTTGACGGACTTTGAGCGAGGGCGTATAGTGGGCATGCGGGAGGCCGGGTGGACGTACCGCCGAATTGCTCAACACGTGGGGCGTGAGGTCTCCACAGTACATCGATGTTGTCGCCAGTGGTCGGCGGAAGGTGCACGTGCCCGTCGACCTGGGACCGGACCGCAGCGACGCACAGATGCACGCCAAGACCGTAGGATCCTACGCAGTGCCATAGGGGACCGCACCGCCACTTCCCAGCAAATTAGGGACACTGTTGCTCCTGGGGTATCGGCGAGGACCATTCGCAACCGTCTCCATGAAGCTGGGCTACGGCCCGCACACCGTTAGGCCGTCTTCCGCTCACGCCCCAACATCGTGCAGCCCGCCTCCAGTGGTGTCGCGACAGGCGTGAATGGAGGGACGAATGGAGACGTGTCGTCTTCAGCGATGAGAGTCGCTTCTGCCTTGGTGCCACTGATGGTCGTATGCGTGTTTGGCGCCGTGCAGGTGAGCGCCACAATCAGGACTGCATACGACCGAGGCACACAGGGCCAACACCCGGCATCATGGTGTGGGGAGCGATCTCCTACACTGGCCGTACACCACTGGTGATCGTCGAGGGGACACTGAATAGTGCACGGTACATCCAAACCGTCATCGAACCCATCGTTCTACCATTCCTAGACCGGCAAGGGAACTTGCTGTTCCAACAGGACAATGCACGTCCGCATGTATCCCGTGTCACCCAACGTGCTCTAGAAGGTGTAAGTCAACTACCCTGGCCAGCAAGATCTCCGGATCTGTCCCCCATTGAGCATGTTTGGGACTGGATGAAACGTCGTCTCACGCGGTCTGCACGTCCAGCACGAACGCTGGTCCAACTGAGGCGCCAGGTGGAAATGGCATGGCAAGCCGTTCCACAGGACTACATCCAGCATCTCTACGATCGTGTCCATGGGAGAATAGCAGCCTGCATTGCTGCGAAAGGTGGATATACACTGTACTAGTGCCGACATTGTGCATGCTCTGTTGCCTGGGTCTATGTGCCTGTGGTTCTGTCAGTGTGATCATGTGATGTATCTGACCCCAGGAATGTCTCAATAAAGTTTCCCCTTCCTGGGACAATGAATTCACGGTGTTCTTATTTCAATTTCCAGGAGTGTATAACCACCGATTCACAGCATTCCCGCTATGTACGCAACCGCTTTGAAGGATATTTCCGCCATTGAACTGCACATTAGTAATCACTTATTTCATACAATCATTATTTCGGCTATACAACCGTTCTAAAGTGTAAGTTGAAATGTTGAAAAATGTGCGAACTACCTAAATGACAGAAGCAAGCTATATACTACAACGATTGACTGTTGGAATAACAGTGAATATTGTTTTGATTGCACATACATTTATAAGGATAAAACTTTTTTCGAAATTTATTTTAATATTTAATATCTTTTCAGAAAACCTCTGACAATTACGTCGACATGCAGGTGCTTTCGGAAACGTTACCGAGTGTGTAGCGACAATACCAGAAAACATGACATGAACATGAACTGTGAAAGGTCTCTGTTGGATTCCTTTCATGTTAATTTCTTAAATATGTTGTCATTTACGGCATAAATTCCTCTTCTAAATTTACTGTGGCGTTTCTGACTATCTGGGAGGAGACTGAATAGTGGAACGTGTTACTTTTACACATAAACAAGAACGATCTGTCACACTACTACACTTTAAAACACAGTTTATATGTAATTCATGTCACACAGTCTCATACGGAACCTACATCCGCTTTCTTTTATATACTGTATATGATAAGATACTGTCATTCCCCTTCCCTTCTGTGTGAGTGGGTGAATGAGCAAATGTATTTCTAGTTGCATGCTTGAGGGTAGCAGACAAGCCTGTCTGCTAGAGAATAGTAGAACCAACGTCGGAACAGGTAGCAACGCTTTCTAAAAGCAGAGAGGTCTATTCTTAGTATGGTCCTGTCCGCCCTTGTAATGTTGGTATAGGAAGCTGCCCCTCTGGCCACTTTCGTTTGTATTTGTGAGCCACCCTCAGGAAGGGACCACGGCAGTCTGTCCGCGGCGAGCGTCTGAAGTGGTAAGATCTCCGGCTAAGCGCGTGTCTGCTAAGTCCGTAGGACAATGGATTTCTTAAGTTCAGCCTAACTGAAAATTTAATCACCTTTATTTCAGGTTTAGCTCTAAAATATCTAATGTTATCTTAAATTGCAGCGCAGTGTAATTCGAGTGTGAAGTTCGGAATATATTCCGGTAGTTGCTTTGTCACTACTTTGTGAGTAAAGTGGAACCGCGTGTTGATCAGTAACTCTAACAAAGATCATCAATCTTAAATGCGAATGTGCGTGAGATTATAACGTCTCGTCTTGACAATATTTTTCAATATAGCACCTTTTCTTTATGTTCAACCCACGTGGGGTGTACTTTGTGAGACCAGTACCACGTGCTCATACAATGGTTTGACCCATCAGGTTAATAGTAGGACGATAGTAACCAGTTTGAGGTTCTTCTTTTGTAAATTGCTTTTCGATCTAATTTATTTTAATTATCAAAATTATTGTTGAGTTACACTCTTTGTGTAAACCAAGTTGACCACGTGAAGCATGTGGTGTAATCATCAAAGTAGCCCTCAGCTACCCTTTTCGGGAAGATTTCACAGGGAGTTAGTATGAATTTAGTATACCAGTGTGTGGTAATTACATGACGGACAGGATTGTGCTACGAATGTAACTTCCTTGGGTGAAACTTGAATCGGTTGGTTGTGGTTAATTTCCTCTTCCATATGTTTCAACGTTCTTCGTGTGTTATTTTATGAATGCAGTGTAGTATGCAGTCTCCCAATCTTGGCTCCATATTTGATGTGTTCCGTAAGATTACAATATCACATTTTCACAATCCTAAATAAGCCACCAGTTTAGTTATGAATCAAGTTTAATATGCTGAAATTTCAATGAGCAATGTTAAAATAACATAAACTGATTTATTTCTTTTTATTTAAATTCTCTTTTATATACACTCCTGGAAATGGAAAAAAGAACACATTGACACCGGTGTGTCAGACCCACCATACTTGCTCCGGACACTGCGAGAGGGCTGTACAAGCAATGATCACACGCACGGCACAGCGGACACACCAGGAACCGTGGTGTTGGCCGTCGAATGGCGCTAGCTGCGCAGCATTTGTGCACCGCCGCCGTCAGTGTCAGCCAGTTTGCCGTGGCATACGGAGCTCCATCGCAGTCTTTAACACTGGTAGCATGCCGCGACAGCGTGGACGTGAACTGTATGTGCAGTTGACGGACGTTGAGCGAGGGCGTATAGTAGGCATACGGGAGGCCGGGTGGACGTACCGCCGAATTGCTCAACACGTGGGGCGTGAGGTCTCCACAGTACATCGATGTTGTCGCCAGTGGTCGGCGGAAGGTGCACGTGCCCGTCGACCTGGGACCGGACCGCAGCGACGCACGGATGCACGCCAAGACCGTAGGATCCTACGCAGTGCCGTAGGGGACCGCACCGCCACTTCCCAGCAAATTAGGGACACTGTTGCTCCTGGGGTATCGGCGAGGACCAGTCGCAACCGTCTCCATGAAGCTGGGCTACGGTCCCGCACACCGTTAGGCCGTCTTCCGCTCACGCCCCAACATCGTGCAGCCCGCCTCCAGTGGTGTCGCGACAGGCGTGAATGGAGGGACGAATGGAGACGTGTCGTCTTCAGCGATGAGAGTCGCTTCTGCCTTGGTGCCACTGATGGTCGTATGCGTGTTTGGCGCCGTGCAGGTGAGCGCCACAATCAGGACTGCATACGACCGAGGCACACAGGGCCAACACCCAGCATCATGGTGTGGGGAGCGATCTCCTACAGTGGCCGTACACCACTGGTGATCGTCGAGGGGACACTGAATAGTGCACGGTACATCCAAACCGTCATCGAACCCATCGTTCTACCATTCCTAGACCGGCAAGGGAACTTGCTGTTCCAACAGGACAATGCACGTCCGCATGTATCCCGTGCCACCCAACGTGCTCTAGAAGGTGTAAGTCAACTACCCTGGCCAGCAAGATCTCCGGATCTGTCCCCCATTGAGCATGTTTGGGACTGGATGAAGCGCCGTCTCACGCGGTCTGCACGTCCAGCACGAACGCTGGTCCAACTGAGGCGCCAGGTGGAAATGGCATGGCAAGCTGTTCCACAGGACTACATCCAGCATCTCTACGATCGTATCCATGGGAGAATAGCAGCCTGCATTGCTGCGAAAGGTGGATATACACTGTACTAGTGCCGACATTGTGCATGCTCTGTTGCCTGTGTCTATGTGCCTGTGGTTCTGTCAGTGTGATCATGTGATGTATCTGACCCCAGGAATGTGTCAATAAAGTTTCCCCTTCCTGGGACAATGAATTCACGGTGTTCTTATTTCAATTTCCAGGAGTGTATATATATATATATATATATATATATATATATATATATATATATATATATATATATATATATATCAATGACTATTAAAAGATTATAATTAATGTTAGTCTGGTTGGGAATTTGGTAAGCTAGACTGGATACCTGGTGAAACAGTTGCGCAGTAATGCAAGGTTAACTTCCCCAGACAGTTCACAGCTTTTAACCCGCTTTTATTGTCAATTAGCACCGCTTTCATAGCAAATTAATGCAACAACGTTACAACTGCAATCTCTAAATGTCGATTCATTATTAAAATAAATTACAGAAATGAAAGCTACATAACTCGCTAACAGCCCATAAACACAAGTTGCCATGACCAAATAAATAACAAAATAGTACCCACTTTTGTAATAGTGCCGCGCGGAACTAGCCGAGCTGTCTAGGCCGCTGCAGTCATGGACTGTGCCACTGATCCTGGCGGAGGTTCGAGTCCTCCCTCGTGCATAGGTGTGTGTGTTTGTCCTTAGGATAATTTAGGTTAAGTAGTGTGTAAGCTTAGGGACTGATGACCTTAGCAGTTAAGTCCAATAAGATTTCACACACATTTGAACATTTTGTAACAGTGATGTAACACTGACGTTGCTCTGTGCGCAGTTTTCGTATGACGCAGCACATATGTTTTTTCGTGGTGGAGGTGGAATAAACAAGAATACAGCCAAAGTATAGGAAAAGTTATAGCATGTGTTGTGAAACTCTGCTCCACAACTGGCTAAAAACTGCGATTACCTGACTAGGGTCGACAACCCGACTCGGAAGGAATCTTACTGAAGCTGGCAGCGCGGCCTAGCGTGATTCGAGGCTCTAAAATACACAACAGTTCCCGCAGGACGCGGGGCGCACCTGGCACGCTGGCACCGTTCCACACCTGTTCCGCTAAACCAGTTCTGAACAGAACGCCCTCCGTCTCTGGCCAGTGATTCACGACGACGCTGTAGGCAGATGCCACTGCGATTAATCGCGCTATCCAGGCGCGACGCCAAAGATTGATACTACAGGTTTCGGTCTGGAACTGTTACGCGCAGGATAATTTTCCACGTTTCTTTTTCGGCCGATGTGTATATTTCTGATTGCCTCATGTTTCGCTGGTGTCAGTGGCCGGCACCGCCAATGGAGAGTTGAACTACAGCAGCCAATGTCACCCCTGAGACTGTAGGATTTATGCTTAACTGCCTTCGCATGTTGTACAGCAGAGGTATTACGTGACAGGTGCACCTGGGTACAGCCGCCCTTGGATTCAAAGCAGTCACATTGGTTGTCGCTTCGAATGATGATGATGATGATGATGTTGATGTTTGGTTTGTGTGGCGCTCAACTGTGCGGATATCAGCGCCCGTATAAAGTCCCAACCGTTACACAGTCCAATCTCACCACGTTCACGGATGATGGTGAAATGATGAGGACAACGCAAACAACCAGTCCCCGGCAGAGAAAAATCCCCAACCGGCCGGGAATCGAACCCGGGACCCCGCGATCCAGAGGCAACGCTAGCCACTAGAACACGAGCTAGGGACTGTGGATTAAAAGGTATGATCATCGTCATTTAATGCCTCTTTCACGATTTCAGACCTTTCTCAATACACTTACTTGCGTAGTCCTTCGAGAACGATTTTGTTCATAGCGGTAGTTCAGCAGTTACAGAAAGTTTCAGCAAAAAAAAAAAAAAAAAAAAAAAAAAAAAAAAAAAAAAAAACCAGTCGTCAGCTGCACTTGGTCCAATTTACCGGATCCGCCAGTTTAAACTGTCATCTTGAGAAGTGACATAGGCTCAAATCATTGGTAAGCCAGTGTCAGAATAAGATACACATTTAAAGCAAGTACGTTGAAAACAAACGTACAAAGACTGAACAGCAAAACTATAAAAGGAATGTTAAATCATACCTAAAATAGTTAAACTTAAGAGCCACAACATACTTTCGCTACAGAATAGAAAAAAAGAAGAGTGACATCGCTAGAAACGTATTATACTTGTATGTGCAATGGCTAGCAAAGAAGTACGACGAAAGCCAACCAACATATTGATGACATGAAGGGCACTGAGCACGCTTTTATTCAGTGTGGGTGCACTAATATGCTTATGAACAGCAATAAATTTTGCAATAGTTGAACCAAAAGTATGTAGTAAACTTTAAACCGAGCGGTTCTAGACGCTTCAGTCCGGAACCGCGCGGCCGCTACGGTCGCAAATTCAAATGGCTCTGAGCACTATGGGACTTAACTTCTGAGGTCATCAGTCCTATAGACTTAGAACAACTTAAGCCTAAGGCCATCACACACATCCATGCCCGAGGCAGGATTCGAACCTGCGACCATAGCAGCAGCGCGGTTCCGGACTGAAGCGCCTAGAACCGCTCGGTCACAGCGGCCGGCCGCTACGGTCGTAGATTGGAACCTGCCTCGGGCATGGATGTGTGTGATGTCCTTAGGTTAGTTAGGTTTAAGTAGTTCTAAGTCTAGGGGACTGATGACCTCAAATGTTCAAGTCCCATAGTGCTTAGAGCCATTTTAACCATTTCTTTTAGCCATTACACTTTAAAAACCGTGTTAAATGCTTTACAGAAGCCAGTAAGCCATGACCCAAATGTAAAGCAAACAGACACATAAAAATGACATCATTACTATGTAGAGGGAGATAAACAAAGGAAAATTATCAGATAATGTTGACGTCATCGGCCACTGGAACAGCGGCGATAAGTGGAACTGTTCAGTATCCTAGAGACGAGGCTGGGTGCTGGACACACTTCAGCAGGGAACACAAGTAAGTGAGCTGCACTCCGGCTTCGATAGCAGGAGGTGGACGCCGTTGAGTCGAAGACGTGCGAGGGGCCACATCGCGTGTTTATACGTTGAATTGCTGCGTGGAAACGTATCTGTAGCGTATATAGATGCTACACGAATTCTTATCTTACGCCGACCTCTTTGTCTCAGAGTAGCACTTCCAACCTATGTCCTCAGTTATTTGCTGGATGTTTCCAATGTCTGTCTTCCTCTACAGACTTTTTCCTCTACAGCTTCCTCTTGCACCATGGAAGTCATTCCATGATGTCTTAACAGATGTCCCATAATCCTATCCTTTCTTCTTATCATTGTTTTCCTCGAGATTCCGCGCGAAACCTCCTCATTCCTTACCTTATCAGTCCACCTAATTTTCAACAGAATTTTGTGGCACCACATCACAAATGCTTCGATTCTTCTGTTCCTGTTTTTCCACAGTCCATGTTTCACTACCATACAATGCTGTGCTTCAAACGTACGTTCTCAGAAATTTCTTCCTCAATTTAAGGACAATTTTAAATACTAGTAGAGTTCTCTTCGCAAGGAATGTCGTTTTAGCCACTGTTAGTTTGCTTTTTATGTCTTCTTTGCGCCGTCCGTCATCGGTTATTCTGCTACCAAGGTAGTACAATTCCTTAACTTCATCTATTTCGTGAGCATCAATCCCGATGTTTAGTTTCTATCTGTTCTCATTTCTGCTACTTCTCATTACTTTCGTACTTCTTCGATTTACTCTCAATCCATATTCTGTACTCATTAAACTGTTCATCTCACCCGAAAGATATTGTAATTTTTCGTCACTTTCACAGAGGATAACAATGCCATCAGCGAATCCTATCATTTAATAACCTTTCACCTTGAGTTTTAATTCTACTCCTGAAGTTTTCTTTTATTTCAATCGTTGCTTCTTCGTTGTACATATTTAATATTAGCGGTGAAGGCAACATCCCTGTGTTACACCCTTTTTAATCCTAGCACTTCGTTGTTGGTCTTCCAGTCTTATTATTCGCTCTTAGCTTTTCTACAGATTACATATTATCCGTCCATGTCTCCCTGTAACTTACCCCTATTTTCCTCAGAGCTTCGAACATTTTACATTGTCTGGCGCTTTTTCCAGGTCGAGAAATCCCAGGAAAGTGTCTCGATTTTTCTTTAGTCTTGCTTCCATTATGAACCACAACCTCAGAATTACCTCTCTGGTGTCTTTACCTTTCCTAAAGCCAAATCTCAACTTTCTTGTCCACTCTTCTGTATGTTATTCTTGTTAGCAGCTTGGATGCATATGTTGTTAAGCTGATTATGCGATAATTCTTGCACTTGTCAGCTCTTGCAGCCTTCGGAACTGCTTGGATGATATTTTTTCGTAAGTCAGATGGTTTATCGCCAGACTCATACATTCTACACACCAACGTGAATAGTCGTTTTGTAGCCGACGTCCTAATGATTTTAGAAATTCTGATGGAATTTCATCCATCCCTTGTGACTTTTTTGTCGTAAGTCCTCCAAAGCTCTCTTAAATTCTGATTCTATTACTAGATCCTACATCTCTTTTAAATCGACTCCCGTTTCTTCTTCTATCGCTTGAGACCAAAAGATCCCCAGCACGGAGGTCTTCATGGTACTCTTTCCAGGTATGCGCTCTCTCCTTTGATTTAACAGTGGAATTCCCATTGCACTCTTAATGTTACCACCCTTGCTTTTAATTTCACCGAACGTTATTTTTTCTTTTCTGTATGGCGAGTCAGTCCTTCCGATAATCATTTCTTTTTAGATTTCTTCGTGTTTTTCATTCAGCCATTTCGTCTTAGCTTCCCTGCACTTCCTATTTATTTTATTCCTCAGCGACTTGTATTTCTGCATTCCTTAATTTCCCTGAACATTTATGAGCTTCCTTCTGTCATCGATCAAATGAAGTATTTCTTCAGTTTTCCAGGTTTCTTCGCATCTACCCTCTTTTTATCAGTTTCTTTCTTTCCAACTTCTGTGGTAGCACTTTTTATAGATGTCCGTTCCTTTCCATCTTTAATACCTGAAGAGCTCTTCCTCATTGCAATATCTAGAGCTTTAGATAACGTCAAGCGTATCTCTTCATTCCTTAGTACTTCCTTATCCCACTTATTCGCGTATTGAATCTTCCTGGCTAATCTCTTAAAGTTCAGTTTTCACCCCTATTACATTGTGATCTGAGTCTATACCTACACCTGTGTACACCGTACAATCCATTATCTGATTTCAGAATCTCTGTCTGACCGTGATGAAATCTACCTGAAATCTTCCCGTATCTCCAGGCCTTTCCGAGTATATCTCTTCCTCTTGTGATTCTTGAACAGAGTATTAACTATTACTATCTGAAATTTATTACAGAATTCATTTAATCTTTTTACTCTCTCATACCCACTGCCAAACCTATATTCTCCCTTAACCCTTTCTTCCACGCCTTCCCCTACAGACCGCCACTATATGTCGACTGAGCGTTAGCACTTACCTTTTCATATTTTCTAGCTGCCCTACCACGTTCAAGCTTCTGACATTGCATGCCGCGACTCGCAAAACATTAGCGTTCCATTTGTCATTCAATCTTTTTCTCATGTTCACTTTCCACTTGGCAGTTCCCTTCCGGAGATCCGAAGGGAGGACTATTCTGTAATCTTTTGCCAATGGAGAGATCATCATGACGTCTTTTTCCAACTTTAGGGCCCATGTCATGTGGATATACTTATGTGTCTTTAATGCAGTGGTTTCCATTGCCTTCTGCAACCTCATGCCGTTGATCACTGCTGATCCTTCCGCCGATTTCATACGCATAGTCAAAGGAAACTTATGAAAAAGCCAGCGCTGTGGAGTGAAAGTAGAAGAATCTCGCGACTTCGATAGTGTAGCTTGTAAGTTTTGCAAGGCACATTACACGAAATCTGGGATATAATCGATTCGTATACCGGTTCCCAACGACAAGATGCTAGAGTGCCAGAGACATGCTTTTAGGACTCAACATTCCATACGGTGATTGGTGAAGTGCATTTATTTTCGCAGAAGGCATTATATGAATTTCACCAACACACTGTACTGGCTCTGAATCTTGTGAGCCTGAAGTTTATTACACTTGACCTAGTCGTGACTACCTTGGCAAAGACCCGCTTCCTTGTAATGTGCGTGTCCGAGCTTTGGGAGGTTGAAAAATAGAACGAAGTGAATGTTGTCATTGGGCCGACAACATGTGTGCAGTAATCCCATGTGGCTCCTTGCCAATTAAAATTAAAATTCTGAGAGTACTAGTGCTAAGTTCCATTAACACGTCTGCTGCATTTGATGTTCTGTGACTAATCTTGTGATTTTATGTAAGTTTTTTAAGCTCTGCTTCTTTAGAAGCGCATGAGCTTTTTAACCGCTGTGGGCCAAGTGTTTCACTGATAACTGTGTTTATGTGAATCATTTTACTATGTGACTTTTAATATACAGAGTAGCTTAAATCATTTTAATTGAATCAACTGTGGGTGCTTGGCGAAAAGTTGTAAATTAAATAAACAAACATCGTTTTTTTGCCTTTTTTCACAAATTTTATTATAGTCACTGCGTTATTGGCACATTTTCTTCCCAAAGAAGATAATGCACAAATAAACATGATAATAAGGCAAAGATACTCCTCTCAACTTTTTAATGTATCGATCCATGTGTTATTACATATGTAATCTGTTAAAAAATGGTCACTGAAGTAATTTTACACTAAGCCATGGACTGACACATTAAGAAGTTGAGAGGACTATCTTTGTCTTAACATCATATTTATTTTGGGAATCTGTATCGTACTTGAAAATGGGCTTGTAACACGAAACCTAGGTTGTGCAGTAACAATAATAAAATTTGAGAAACAAGGCAAAAAACAGTATTTGTTTAATTAAGTAGCTTAAATGTCCAGCTGTGTGCTGACGATGGATTATTCAGGTGTGTAAGTGTACACCGCCGTTGTGTGTCGATAGCTCGTGTAACATGGATATTGTGACTGTTTTCTGCACTGTTTTCCTTGCCATTACCAATAAGTGTTTATATCAGTCGTGTTTGTGTTCCTTTTTGATAGGAATTTACTATGCGTATCCATAACTTTGCTCTCTTAAGTTGCAGTAATCGTGACTACTAGTGTGATTTGCTTCCACAACCCACTGAATCAATGTGTTTATTCAAGGAAAACAGACTGCCCTTTAACGATTGAAATTATCTTGTATTTGTCAACTGTAAATATTCATAGATGTCTACTGCACCATCTGGTAAGCAAGATGTATGACACATTCGAAATACCCTCAGACATCAAGATGAATATAAAAATATGATAATAATATATAGTATATAATAATATATAAAATAATAATATAACAATTCCAGTGCTGAACTATCAGTTTAATAAGTCACAGCTGCAAAAAACTAACGCGAATTCATAACAGACGAATGGAAAAACTGATAGAAGCCGACCTCGGGGAATATCAGTTTGGATTCCGTGGAAATGTTGGAACACGTGAGGCAGCACTGACCCTATGATCATAGTAGGTAGATTAAGGAAAGGCAAACCTACGTTTCTAGCATTTGCAGACTTAGACAAAGCTTTTTTACAATATTGCCTGCAATAATCTCTTTCAAATTCTGAAAGTGGCAGGGGTAAAATACAGGGGACGAAAGGCTAATTACAATTTGTACAGAAACCAGAGGGCAGTTATACGAGTCGAGGGGCACGAAAGGGGAGCAGTGGCTGAGAAGGGAGTAAGGCATGGTTGTAGCCTATCCCCGATGTTTTTAAATCTGTATATTGAGCAAGCAATGAAGGAAACAAAAGAAAAATTTGGAGTACGAATTAAAATCCATGGAGAAGAAATAAAAACTTTCTGCTTTGCCGATGACATTGTATTTCTGTCAGAGACAGCAAAGGATCTGGGAGAGCAGTTGAACGGAATGGACAGTGTCTTGAAAGGAGGATATGAGATGGACATCAACAAAAGCAAAACGAGGGTAATGGAATGTAGTCGAATGAAATCGTGTGACGCTGAGGGTATTAGCTCAGGAAATGAGACGCTTAGAGTAGTAAATGAGTTTTCCTATTTGGGGAGCAAAATAAATGATGACGGTCGAAGTAGACAGGAT
Source organism: Schistocerca serialis cubense (assembly GCF_023864345.2). Taxonomy (NCBI): domain Eukaryota; kingdom Metazoa; phylum Arthropoda; class Insecta; order Orthoptera; family Acrididae; genus Schistocerca; species Schistocerca serialis. Next base: position 504,329,765 of record NC_064643.1, on the reverse strand, counting down.
GTAAAATGCAGACTGGCAATGGCACGGAAAGCGTTTCTGAAGAAGAGAAATTTGTTAACATCGAGTATAGATTTAAGAGTGAGGAAGTCGTTTCTGGAAGTATTTTTATGAATTGTGGCCATGTATGGAAGTGAAACATGGACGATAAATAGTTTGGACAAGAAGAGAATAGAAGATTTGGAAATGTTGTGCTACAGAAGAATGCTGAAAATTAGATGGGTAGATCGCATAACTAATGAGGAGGTAATGAATAGAATTAGGGAGAAGGGAAATTTGTGGCACACCTTGACTAGAAGAAGGGATCGGTTGGTAGGACATGTTCTGAGGCATCAAGGGATCACCAATTTAGTATTGGAGGGCAGCGTGGAGGGTAAAACACGTAGAGGAAGACCAAGAGATGAATACACTAAGCAGATTCAGAAGGATGTAGGTTGCAGTAGGTACTTGGAGATGAATTAGCTTGCACAGAATAGAGTTACGTGGTGAGCTGCACCAATCAGTCTCTGGACTGAAGACCGCACCAACAACTTTGAAATTACTGTCTTCAAATTTTTTCAAGACTAAAAATGTTTTTACTGTGCCTGAAGCTCGTATTGATAATGGTGCTAAATAGCTTGAAACATATTCTTTAAGATTTAACCAATTTGTTTAAGGTTATACTTCTGGGAAGCAAATAAAATTTGTTAAAGAATTTTATATTTCATGACCCATCACCTGCCACTGCCTGCATCATGCACTGCCTTCATTTCAGTAATAGTAACTGACACCATGCAGTCTGATTTTACAATTCTTACTTAGCTTCAAAACAACTAGACGAAACTACTGAACCACTGGAATAACCTGGCTAACTGTCAGTTGCTTTAAGTATCAGTTTACATTTTCGTTCGAGAAACAAAGATAACCCTCCCTCTACTGAAACAAAGTACGCGTGATAGTGAATAATTTGTCCCTTCACACACTGAATACGTTTGAGAGAATAAAAGTCATCATACACAAAATAATAACAATAGATGAGCTGAAGCTTAGAGATCGCTGTGAACTCAATTTGACTCTTCATTAAATTTCTTTAAACACAATATCTGGTCATAAAACATGTCCATAGTGGCTTTTGATGTGGTGGACGCCCACTCTGGAGCTTCCCACATTAAAAAAAAATAAAAAATAAAATAAAATTTGATTTAATTTAAAAAAAGTAATTCTTAACGACCGTAAAGTAGGATCTACGTAATGCTTGAACCTGATAGTGGCTGGAAGTAGCTGAGTTAAAAGCTTAGTTGTAGTTTTTACTATCTGAATGGACAATTATCTCCGACCATAATTTACAGATTGCGTATCGCAATACTTGCTCGTTTCAAAGAACCTCGCGTTTACATGTTGATAAATTAGTATTGTATCTGCGTATGTTAATGCTAGCGAAATGTTACCTTCTACTGTTTTTCCTGAAGCTGTAATGAACACACAAGTTAAAATGGTTCATATGGCTCTGAGCGCTATGGGACTTAACTTATGAGGTCATCAGTCCCCTAGAACTTAGAACGACTTAAACCTAACTAACCTAAGGACATCACACAAATCCATGCCCGAGGCAGGATTCGAACCTGCGACCGTATCAGTCTCGCGGTTCCAGACTGTAGCGCCTAGAACCGCTCGGCCACCCCGGCCGGCTAACATGCAAGTAACACCATACCCATGCCAGAAGAATGTTATTATCTTCCTGTACATATTCATCGTGCTGGCTAGACTGCCGGTAGCAGTTTGAAACTCACGAGTGGTTCCTTCCAATGTTTCATGCGATTTTTTACAATCAACAATTTTCAGGGTACCTGTCCGGCAGTACATGTGGTCTGCCTAGTCTTGGTACAGCTGCGGTTGTTCCTACGTTTTCCACCTCACAGCCAAATTACCAACAGGGGACTTGGGCATTTTTAGAAGTGTTGAAATGCCCCTGATGGAATTTTTAGACAGATGATATCGAATGGCTACGCCACGTCTCTGAGCTCTGTTGACCAACCCATCCTGCTGTTAATGCTTCTCTGCTGAGAACACTCCCCGCTTCCTTCGCTTCCTTCTAAATTGGTCCGTCTCTTGCGGCATCTGGTAGTCAAAAATCCACATCACACAGGGCTGTCCGGATGCTTACGACCAAATGGTTTACAATGCTCTGTGTATACGGAAAACTGGGAGATATTTTCGGAAACGATGAAGTGAAGACGTCGATACATTCTATACAGTGCTAGTCACTAACTATTGCCACCTAGCATAACTCCGAAAGTATGATAGTAGCTGAAAATTTTGTGGGACAAATGTTGCATGGGACAACGAGGGCCATAATACGACGTTGGTTTTTTATTGCTATGTGGGATCGCGTCAGAGATATGAAGGTCAACTTTTTTTTTTTTTTTTAATTGGGTGGTATAGTTTGATACTTATTTTCTGATAGCGGCTATCGAGACGAATCAAATGATGTGTCACAGTAAAGTCTTTGAGGTTCAACGACGGTCACAAAGGTGGCATCCATTTACAGAAGGTGTTTGAAGTGATGACCATTGGTATCAATGCAGTGCTGCAATCTTCTTATCACGGATTGAATGTTATTCCGCATTACTTCGGAACTTATCGCAGCACATGCTCTGACAATTCTCTCTCGTATATAGTGCAAATAGTAAACATTCACCGAACACGGCGAATCCGTCGAACGTGCCTTTGAACTGTAGACACCATTCGACGATTTCCCAATACAACACGAATAGGAACGGTAAGACAAGTATCATCGAATCAAGCAAATGTGAATGATGAACTCCTTCGATGAACAAGTCGATATGCTTCTAATTTACTGAGAATGCGAACGAAATTCAGTGGGAGTTAGAGACTTATACGCTGGAAGATATCCTCAACGTACGCGCCCTACACATCGTACATTCAAATATGTTTATGATAAATTGAGAACAACTGGATCTTTAACGCATCGGAAACATATCCGGCGAGGAAAGTTACTAACGAGGAAACGGAAATTGGTACTCTTGACACTGTGGTTCGAGGTTCTTATGTTAGTTCACATCAAAGCGTAAGGGAATCTAGCATGAGCAAGAGTAGTGTCGTTCGTGTTCTGTATCACCATAAATATCATCCTTACCATATCAGTCTTTACCATGAATTAACTGGTACGGAATGTATGCGTCGCATAGAATTCTGCCAATGAGTCCAAATTTAGATTCGCAGGAATGACACATCTATTAATTTGATTTTATTTGCGAGGCTATATTCACAAACCATGGAAATGTTAATTTACATAACATGCATTGTTAGGCTACTGAAAATTCATGTTGGCTGCGGCAAGTTGCACACCAAGAACCGTGGTCGGTGAATGTATGATGTAGGATTCTCGAGGAAAGAATTATAGGCCCCTATTTCATCGAAGGAAATCTTAATGGTAGAAAGTGCACCACATCCCTGCAAGAAACATTAGGTCTGTTATTGCAAGAAATATCTTTAGCAACAAGGAACAGAATGTAGTATCAACACGGTGGGTGTCCGGTACATTTTTCGCCGACGGCTAGAAATGAGTTTCAGAGACAATTACCAAATCGTTGGATTGGACGCGAAGGAGATGTGTCGTGGAAGGATCGTTCGCCAGACTTGACGCTTCTGGATTTTTTCTTGTGGGGATTCATAGAAGACACTGTTTATAAAAATGTTCCAACTACATCTGAAGATATGCGACAGAGAATTGTCAGAGCATATGCTTCGATAAGTGTCGATGTCATAAGGCATACCACTCAGTCCATGATAAGAAGATTGCAGCACTGCATTGAGACCAATGGTCATCACTTCGAACACCTTCTGTAAATGGACATTCATGCCACCTTTGTGACCTTCGTTGACCTTCAAAGACCTTACTGTTACACATCATGAGATTCGTCTCGATAGCCGCTATCAGAAAATCAGTACCAAACTATAGCATCCCCTTTAAAACAAACGAAGTTAACTTTCATAGGTCTGACGCGACCCCACCTAGCAACAAAAATACCAACGTCATATTATGGTCCCCGTTGTCCCATGCAACGTTTGTCCCACAAACTTTTCAGCTACTGTCATACTATCGGAGTTATTCTTGGTGGCAATAGTTAGTGACTCGCCCTGTACTCTGTGCTATTCGAAACAATGGTACCAAGTGGCATTAATGACACTGAGGATCCGTTCCAAGATATTAAATGGACAAGGCGTATGAAATGGATTTAAGTGCAGAATTCGAGATCTTCACAAGCATCCAAGCTCGCTAACACTAACAAATTGGAAAGCAAAAATTGGAATTTTTTGAAAAATATTTCTTACAACAGAATATATGTCTCAGTAATAACATATTAATTTGTCTCAGTAATAACATGTTAATTTGGTAATTTATCGAGCTATTTCTTTAATAAAAGTTAATCTTTACAAATAAGAGGTAATTCTCCTATGATTTTTGTAAGAAAAGTGTAAGCTGTATTTAAACGTATTATAATGTAATTTATGTGTAACAATATCTATTATCAAGCATGGCAAATAACTATCTCTGACAGTTCCAGCCACTCCAGTATGAACAAACATAGGCGTAGGAGCGTGCTGCTTTTATTATATTTTGCTAAGTGCTCTGCCTCCCAGAAATGGAGTGTATAGTCACCCCAGACGTAAGTTGTCATTTATTTGAATTAATATAACACATAATAGAGCTAAAGCCAAAGGAAATTTTACGTCCTTATCTTACCGGTATGCCTAGTAACAATAAATAAGTCGCACTTCTTGCGAAATGAAATCATATAAAATAATATATTTTCAAAGTTCGGGATCTGATGACGGGCGTATGATCCCGAAAAGCGCAGACACAAAACTGATATTAAAACATGACTGAAGTGACTAAAGCAGAAAAGTGTGTTCTTTGTAAAAACTAAGTAAAGAGAGGAAACTCAGAAGGTCCGTATTTCATAGTGGCATAGCTGAAACCGTGATTTCAAATGCAATAAAGCAGCGAGTGGCCTCAGAAGTGTAATGCGCTGGAGTAGATTCTGATATTGAAAATAAAGTTAAATAGGTCTGTTCCGCTACAAGCCAGCAAGTGTCCGCATATTCATATAGCCCCGGAAATAACTGCTCAGCCGGTCGTAAAACTTTTTCATGTAAACTTCATGAGGGTTTCTTGCATATTTGAGCTTAAATCTGCTCCGCTGCAGGCCGTAATATATCGGACGTCCGCAGGCGAACCGTAAGTGCACGGGCGGAGGGAACGATTTCTTTCGCGTCCTTTAATACCGCCTGGCCGGCGGCCAGGGCTACGCGGAAGATATACGGGGGGGTGCGATCTGATGATATGTTGGGAGAACATCGCTGGCCCAATATCGGGAGAACACGCGCCTGGAAGCCTGCCAGAGCGCTAAGGTAACTTTTTTGTACTTGCTGATACACATCTCCCCGTGGATTTAACTGACTAATATTTCTCCTTCTGATGTGTACAGCGTACGCCCAGTTCGACGCGGTGTCAGTGAACAAGCTGAAATGCGAGACCGGCCATGAGTGTCTTTTAGTAGCAGTCTTTCTGAGCTATCGTATGTTCTTTTAGATGTAATGTTACCTTCCCTAACTCGGAGTCTTCTGCTGTGACAACAAATGACTGGATATTCTATATATTTCACTATTCTTACTGTCTGCGTATTGTGTCTCTAAGCAGGAGATGAGAAACACGCTCAGCATTTCTCCAGAAGTATAGGAAGGCGCGTAAAAACCCCTCTCAGGATGGTCAATGTATCAGACCTTCTCATTCTTCTTGCGGGGGATCTACGGCTGGAGTCACTTCACCGCCCCCAGTCGCCATCTTATGTGTTTACTTTCTTCAATGTTCACATCCTTTACTTCCATTGCCTCCTCCACATTATCTTGCCAGTTGCGTCGTGGACGATCCCTTCTCTTCTGCTGGGATGGTATCCGTCGTAGCATCCTACCTGATATCGTGTTTTCATTCATCTTATTCACATGGCCAAACAACATGAGCTGTTTTTTGTCTTCATCCTTTGTCGTCATTTTGCATCGCATCCATCCTAGTACAGCTTGAGCTTCGTCTTAAGTGGTGGTGTGTTGGGGCTTATGGGCGCTCAAATCGTCTTAAGTAATCCATCTCAGTGGCATACAACATTTTTAAAGCCCTCGTATTCTGCTCCGTACAAAACTACTTTAGTATTATACATTCTCATCTTTGTTGTTCTTCTTTTTTGTTCTAAAGAACAGAGTTAATTGTCCTTATCGCAGCTCGTTCTTTATTAATCCTACTACAGATTTCTTCATGGTAACCACAACAATAAAAATTTCTTATTAAATATGAAAGTGAATAAAAGATGCACAATACCAAAAATATAAAAACAGACAATTTCCGATTTCACAAAGAGCACGAAAGATCCTACACCTTCCGAGTTCCGAATGAATACTTACGAAAATCTGATAACATTAAGTAGTAAGGTGGCAAGATTTTGCCATCATGGGTTTAATATTGGTTTATATTTATATTTGTATAAGATCACTGTTTACAGTACAGAATCGTATTATTAATCATTTCTTTGGCTGATACTGACTAGCACCACATACTAACAATTTCTGTAGTACTTCATGTCTGGAACTTAATTACACATGAGCACTGACAGAAAGGATGAAGTCGGCCACGTATTCCTCAGAATCCACTATCGGCTATAGAGGAGCTGAGAAAAGGCTTATTGTGTTCTGCAGGAGGAGACATTTACTACCCTGAGAGAGAGCAGAGCATGGAGGTGATTGTTTACAACGCTGGAGGTCACAAAACTCCACTAGAGCGAACAGATTGAGCAGGAGGTTCTCTTTGGTGGGACAGAAGAGATTCCAGAACAGGGAACCTGGAAAAATTGCAACGGGGGCGGAACAAGGTGAGACTATATCATTTTAGTGCAAAGGAATGTGTTCGTCTCAAACAATGGCAGCCAGCTGCCATTGAAAGCGCTGGGGCTTTCTTCCCGCCGAAAAGCATAGTGCTAAGGATGTAGGAGAGGAAATCTCCAGAAAATCTTCTGAAAGAAGTACGAGCTTCATAAGACTTTTAAGCAGAGTCATGGCCAAGTAGTTTGAGTTAATATTTTTGTAAAAGCCACTGGAGTTCGTCAACTGAGTGCAAACTTAGATACTGCATGTCCAGGTGGGAGTGGGCTATGGTGTAGAGATAATACTCCCTTCTGGGAATCAGTTGAGGGCAATTCCTTCGAGGCATCGATAGAGGGCACTTCCCAGCCAGGATCGATGGAAAACATTTCCCTCTGTGGATCGACCTAGGGACTCCGCTGATAAGAATTACAGTTAAGAACCTGCAGGTTAAATTTTGCGAAATGTTATTTTCAATACAGGCAGCACCTTAAGTCATTTCCCTGTGACAGAGTTGTTATTCTGTTTACTCGACTACCAGCTACTTGGCTCTCTGTGGAATCTGACACACACTGATTAGCTTGTATACGAGAGAATACTAGAGTCGAATTCGTGTTCCTAAATAGTGAGCAAACAAAAATATTGACCCGTGTTCTGTCTTGTACTGAAGTAATTTCAGCCCTAGGAGTTATCGTATGGCATAATACGTCCATTTTGTAGGCAGAAAACTGCAGGTACACATGCGTCATCTGACAGTGGCCAATGCCCTACTGTCCATACTTCAATAGGTACTATGCACACTCTGTTTCGCAGAGTGAAACAGTCACAGTAAATATGTTGGTTTCCATTTGCTTGGCCACAGAACGTTTTCTGAAAGTGCCCGTCAAGGCGTAAGATCTCTGTTTCGCACTCCTAATCAGTATCAGCCAACTCCTGTCCATCTAATAATGAACAGTGGCGGGGGCAATGGGGAGGTTGGGGGGGGGGGGGAGGGGAGATGTTAGCACGGCCTAACAGTAAGTCAAATGTGTGCAAATGTGTGTTCCGCCAAGCTCGAAATTACATTTTGGGCCGAATCTGGCAATGTGTACTTCATATTTCTACAATCTCTTGCACTCTACGTGTTTTTTGAAAATAAATCATTTACGGTATCCATATTGTGATTCATTCTAGTAGCATCCATTTGGAATGCTAAACTGATGGAAAAGTACAATATGGTAATTATTTCGTTTCATGAAAAACCATAGGTATATAGCACCATAGGTATAGAACACTTTCCCGCGAAAGGTATAGGTCCCAAGTTCGAGTCTCGGTCCGGCACACAGTTTTAATCTGCCAGGAAGTTTCACCATAGGTATAGGTTGTCAATGAGAGGGTAATCTTAATCATTTGTAGGCTTGAGAGTTGTGTTGTGGAGGCAACATTAAGCCACCACACACACATATGCTATATGTTACAAACACCACAGGGGTTTACAAAGTAAAAGACAACATTTAAGAACCATAGGTCAGGCAGTAATCAATACTGACACCAAAACGTAATTACTCCTGGGATGCATAGACATATAGAAAACACTCCTTGATCCCAACGGCAGACTGCACTGCCACGACACAAAAGAAGCCAATGAAGCTTAGAATGTGAAATGAGTTAACTAATGTTTGCCTTATGCAAATGAAGGCTCTCCACTGTGAACACAGGACAGCTGAATGCACGTGTTTTAAAGCGATTCTCATCAGATTAATTGTCGTCAGTGCTCCACTAGCTGTGCAGCCAATAAAGTAAACAACCATTGGCTTCTTAGACCAAGCTGGCCTCCGTCCGTCACTAGCCTGGCTGAGATCTCCTCAAATGCTGCTCACCAAGTGCATCTCTTTCAGCACACCACTCTGAACAATGGGGAACGCCACAGCATTTGGCGTGTGGCCGTATACACTGGGACAATGACCCGGGCACGCGGTTCGTGGCGCGCCCTCCAGCGGGACGCCATAATACTTGTTGCGAATGACAGCATCAAAATACGTTAGATCAGGCCTGGCCAAACAGCGCTCCTCGAGTGCTCCAGCATCGCTCGCGCATAGCACTCCGAACACTGTGTAAGTAGGCTGTTTAGGTTTTTATGTTGGTAACGCCACGTAGCGCTCTGTATGAAAATCACTGACTGTGCTGTGTGAAGTCTGTGGCTGGTTGGCATTGTTGGGATATTCGCTAGTGTAGTGTTGGACAGTTGGATGTGAACAGCGTGTAGCGTTATGCAGTTGGAGGTGAGCGGCCAGCAGTCGTAGACGTAGAGAGAGAGACGCCAGAGTTTTGAGAACGGACGATCTGGACGTGTGTCCACCAGATAAAGGAAATTTGTAAAGATGGATGTCATGAATTGATATACACTCCTGGAAATGGAAAAAAGAACACATTGACACCGGTGTGTCAGACCCACCATACTTGCTCCGGACACTGCGAGAGCGCTGTACAAGCAATGATCACACGCATGGCACAGCGGACACACCAGGAACCGCGGTGTTGGCCGTCGAATGGCGCTAGCTGCGCAGCATTTGTGCACCGCCGCCGTCAGTGTCAGCCAGTTTGCCGTGGCATACGGAGCTCCATCGCAGTCTTTAACACTGGTAGCATGCCGCGACAGCGTGGACGTGAACCGTATGTGCAGTTGACGGACTTTGAGCGAGGGCGTATAGTGGGCATGCGGGAGGCCGGGTGGACGTACCGCCGAATTCCTCAACACGTGGGGCGTGAGGTCTCCACAGTACATCGATGTTGTCGCCAGTGGTCGGCGGAAGGTGCACGTGCCCGTCGACCTGGGACCGGACCGCAGCGACGCACGGATGCACGCCAAGACCGTAGGATCCTACGCAGTGCCGTAGGGGACCGCACCGCCACTTCCCAGCAAATTAGGGACACTGTTGCTCCTGGGGTATCGGCGAGGACCATTCGCAACCGTCTCCACGAAGATGGCCTACGGTCCCGCACACCGTTAGGCCGTCTTCCGCTCACGCCCCAACATCGTGCAGCCCGCCTCCAGTGGTGTCGCGACAGGCGTGAATGGAGGGACGAATGGAGACGTGTCGTCTTCAGCGATGAGAGTCGCTTCTGCCTTGGTGCCAATGATGGTCGTATGCGTGTTTGGCGCCGTGCAGGTGAGCGCCACAATCAGGACTGCATACGACCGAGGCACACAGGGCGAACACCCGGCATCATGGTGTGGGGAGCGATCTCCTACACTGGCCGTGCACCACTGGTGATCGTCGAGGGGACACTGAATAGTGCACGGTACACCCAAACCGTCATCGAACCCATCGTTCTACCATTCCTAGACCGGCAAGGGAACTTGCTGTTCCAACAGGACAGTGCACGTCTGCATGTATCCCGTGCCACCCAACGTGCTCTAGAAGGTGTAAGTCAACTACACTGGCCAGCAAGATCTCCGGATCTGTCCCCCATTGAGCATGTTTGGGACTGGATGAAGCGTCGTCTCACGCGGTCTGCACGTCCAGCACGAACGCTGGTCCAACTGAGGCGCCAGGTGGAAATGGCATGGCAAGCCGTTCCACAGGACTACATCCAGCATCTCTACGATCGTCTCCATGGGAGAATAGCAGCCTGCATTGCTGCGAAAGGTGGATATACACTGTACTAGTGCCGACATTGAGCATGCTCTGTTGCCTGTGTCTATGTGCCTGTGGTTCTGTCAGTGTGATCATGTGATGTATCTGACCCCAGGAATGTGTCAATAAAGTTTCCCCTTCCTGGGACAATGAATTCACGGTGTTCTTATTTCAATTTCCAGGAGTGTATATATATATATATATATATATATATATATATATATATATGATGACTTTTGAACGCTATTAAGGTAAATACGTTGTTCGTTCTCTATCAAAATCTTTCATTTGCTAACTATGCCTATCAGTAGTTAGTGCCTTCAGTAGTTAGAATCTTTTATTTAGCTGGCAGTATTGGCGCTCGTTGTATTGCAGTAGTTCGAGTAACGAAGATTTTTGTGAGGTAAGTGATTCATGAAAGGTATAGCTTATTGTTAGTAAGGGCCATTCCTTTGTGGGGATTATTGAAAGTCACATTGCGTTGCGCTAAAAATGTTGTATGTCAGATTAGTGATGATTAGAATAAGTGAAGAGAGAAATGTCTGAGTACGTTCATTTTTGCTCAGCTGTTTGAAAAATAACGTAAGAGTTTTACCAGCATAGTGATACAAAATTTTCCAAAGGGGACGTTTCAGCTGCGGTGGGTGGTGCTCTGGGGCGAGGAAGAAGGACAGTGAGGGCTCTAGCCGGACGCCGCTAGAGCTGGACTGTCGCCTTGCCAGATACCAGGTAGTTATCTGATGATGAACGTTGGTGAATTCTGGCTGAACTGAAGGTGGCCATATAGGAAGAAAAACTCAGTTAACCACAAGCAGATTGGTGACAAAATATATTATTTTTGCCATGACAAATTATTAAAAATATTTTAAGTGTCTTAATGCAAAGGCAGAATCATTCCATAGCGGACGTGACGGGCAAGACTGACGTTATGAAGCAAAAATTAATCCTGTAGGAAACTCAGCTTCAGGTTCATAACATGAAACTTTCCCAAAACTCAAAGCATTTCAAATGGTTCAAATGGCTCTGAGCACTATGGGACTCAACTGCTGAGGTCATTAGTCCCCTAGAACTTAGAACTAGTTAAACCTAACTAACCTAAGGACATCACAAACATCCATGCCCGAGGTAGGATTCGAACCTGCGACCTTAGCGGTCTTGCGGTTCCAGACTGCAGCGCCTTTAACCGCACGGCCACTTCGGCCGGCTGGCTGTATGTAACACATTTCGTAGTTCTGCTCACCACAGTAGCACTATATAATATATTTACTTAATCGAGAATATAAGAAATTGCTTGTCAGAGGAACACAAAGTAGAAAATAGAGACATACGATAAACGCAAAAAAATTGTTCAAATGGCTCTGAGCACTATGTGACTTAACATCTGAGGTCATCAGTCCCCTAGAACTTAGAACTACTTAAACCTAACTAACCTAAGGACATCACACACATCCGTGCCCGAGACAGGATTCGAACCTGCGACCGTAGCGATCGCACGGTTCCAGACTGAAGCGCCTAGAAGCGCTCGGCCACACCGGCCTGCGATAAACGCATGCCTATAAAAGTATGCTTCAGTATTCCTAAGTAGCTGCACTACGTTGCAAACGCGTCTTCTTAGATCCCGCGCTTGTAGCCTTTAGCATACTTCCCGCCTCACTCACAGCTTCTCGTGATAGCACTGTGGTGAAGTAAGCCGCAGCACTTTGCAGACTAGACTGCACTCGCGGAGCGCCAGCAGCGTTCTAGGAGTGCAGAAGTTGGCCAGGCCAACACCGGTTCCAGTCTGATCACCGAAGTTAAGCGCTGTCGGGCTGGTCTAGCACTTGGATGGGCGGCAATCCAGTCTGTTGAGCGCTGTTGGCAAGCGGGGTGCACTTAGACCTTGTGAGCATAACTAAGGAGCTACTTGATTGAGAAGTAGCGGCTCCGGTCTCGTAAACTGACATACAGCCAGGAGAGCGGTGTGCTGACCACATGTCCCTCCATGTTCGCATCCAGTGACGACTGTGGCTGAGAATGACACGGCGGCCGGTAGGTGCCTTCCAAGGCCTGTTCGGACGGAGATTCTTAGAGATGATGGCCAGGCAGATATCAATCGACACTATCTGATACGCGGCTCAGGACCGTTTATTTTCGATGCGTTAACACTACACGGGATGCAGGAATTGGTAATTCGTGCAGTTTGGGGAAGAAACGAACAGGAACAGAATCTACCCAAATCACCGTGTGCTGCACTGCACTGCTTGACGGGAAGTGGATTCCTAGTCATCCTCTCTGGCGCACTCCCCCAATCACAAGAGTTTCACATAATACAGAATCACAAATGCGAATGAGGCAGGTTTTTTTCAGAGTCACTAATACGAGTAGCGCATGCTATAAGAAGAAGCTATCGTTGCTATTTACATGCTACAGAAAACAGATTTTTAGTATTTATCACGCCAGTTACCTATCATAATTCTTCGGTATTCTTCATAGCAAATACCTTTAGTTGCAAAGTAATATTTGTTTATTTATCTTTTGTGAACACGGCTTGAAAATTGTTAACTGGAAGATGTTCGCAGATAAATAAATATCACAGTGCAGCTGTTGTCGTTACCACTATGGTATAACTCTCCTCCACCTCCACCCCCCTTCCCGCTTCGCACACACCCATCCACCAACAACCCACGTACCCTCACACACACACGCACACAGACACACACACAAACAAACGCACACAAAATATGTACTAACATCCACTCACCTGCGTTCCCCCTCACCAACACACCACACAGACACACACACACACACACTCACGCACACACACACACATACACGCGCGCGCGTGTCCACACACACACACAAAACTCAGTCTGAAAAAAAGTGTGTATAATGATCACAGAACCCGCCATCTTCGTTACAACGTCTTTTACTGTGTCGACAACATAACTGAATAGTGAAACATTCCTCGTAAAAGAGTTTGACAGCAATTACACATACTGTATTTGATAGAGAGGTATCCAGCCTCACTCCGTGGGAAAATAGGTGGTCATCGCACCTAAAGGTCCGTTTCAGCAGTTGAACAGACATTTTCATTTCTTGCTGGTGTGTAAATTTATAGAGGAGGGCATACACGTAGTTCAAGAAGAATCACAAATCACCGACATCTAATGAAACACTGATGATATTGGTGAGGCATTTCACATGACATTACGGTACTGTCATTCGTCACACTAAGCAGAATAAAATGCATGCTGATCGTTAAGACAAGAACACCAAACTTCTGCTGCGGCCTCTAATGGGGACTTAAACGAGGTACGCGGAATGGCTGCAAATCATGTTCACTGAAGATTCTTACTGGCGACAATCAGCATGTGCTTATACGGATCCATAACGGGAATTTCAGAGATAAACGATTCGACGCCAACGTCAATACAAATGCGTGACAGGCGTAGAGTACGATTTCTTACCGTGCCAGTTACCATTGTTTTTCATCATTCATGGGCTTTCAACACGTTAATGAGATTCTGTGCGATGGGTTTGACGTTTGTGAAATCCTCTAAGATCCCAGCGAAATATGAATCCTTTAATTGGTTATTTCAGGGTTCAACATTTTTATAACTTTTGAGAGAAACCTTACAGGACGAGGTATAATATTCTCATATTACATGTTCTTGTAGCAAGCAAAATCCACCTTCGGTGGTTAGTAGTGCCGATACAGTAGCACAGCGTTTCGGTCAGGGGACTGGCCACAATTTGTGATAAAGAAGAACTGAGTGACGTCCTCACCTATGGAATCTAGAAGATACCACGCGACATCGGCACAGACCTACTAACGAAAAAACGGCGAAGAAGCAGATCAAAACAAATTCCACAAAAAAAAAATGATCATCGTATTTAACACCTTCGGGGGATGATCTGGGATCGATCTCCGGTAGTCTCAGGGATTTTTCTTTGATGGGGTACTGGAACGTGGTGCACTCACCCCCGTGATGCCAACTGAGGAGCTACTTGAATAGAAATAACAGCTTATTGTTCAAGAAAGACGACGAAGTCGGAAACAGCTGTGTCCGGAACTCCCCTCCATGCCGCATCCACTGAGGCCTTTGGAAGAGAACAACACGGCGGTCGGTCGGTCCGGATTTGCCTCTCAGCGCCAGAATGTGGGGATTGCTCTTGTAGGAAAGCAATGCCAAGCATAGGTAAGATGGTATTAACGCTATTGGTAGCGGGTGGCTTTTGGAAGAAAATATGAGGTGCGGCTGTGTTGTTAGCTATTATTTCTTAGGTGGAACCTCCTGCCCTCGGTATTAGTTCCGGTGGCGGCCACAGTCTGACGTATATGTGTATGTCTCATTGCGGCTTGCGCTGCTGTCTGTTGATCGGTCTTCCACTATATGGAGCGGGCTGGACATGTATATGGTCAGCTACTTTTGAGGCTTCCCAATTGGCGTTCTACGGCTTTTATGTCTTCATTTTAGTTTCTTGAGACCATGCCACATATCTAGTCGTTCGATTTTGGTTCACAGGTTACGTTACCTGGCAACGTGTGCTTATTTTCAATTACATCTATATTAGGACTCATTTACCTGGTTGACTCAGAGAACCTTTTTCATGCATCTACATGGAATCTCGCATGCTACTTGACAAATTTACTGGATTTTTTACATAACTGGTACGATTTTCTCGCATGGAACCAAGGTATAATCTAGTCCACATTTCTATGGGCCCTATTAATGATAATTAATTTGATGATGAATCTGGCTTAGTTTCCCTTTTTTTTTTTTTTTTTTTTTTTTTTTTGTAGCGCCTGAAGATGGAATTTACATCATGAAACCCGTGACGTGTATACGATTTTATCCAAATAAAGGATTTGCCAAGCAAAATTGGAGCGGATTTTAATCATCACGAGAAAATTCTCCGAGACTGGAAAAGGTTCAGTAGACCAGTTCAGAAGTAAATCAGATATGGAGAACGAAGGGGGCTTCCCTTTCCAAAGAAACGATCGCTGCATTTGTTTTAAGCCGTTTTAAGCCTCTTCCTATATCTATGATTCGAATCCCATTCTACAGTGCGTGGCGGAGGATATTTTTGTGATACAGATAATCTACATCTACATGGATACGCTGCAAATCACATTTAAGTGCCTGGCAGAGGGTTTGTCGAGCCACCTCAACAATTTTCTATTATTCCAGTCTCGTATAGCGCGGAAAAAACGAACACCTATATCTTCCCATGCGAGCTCTGATTTCCCTTATTTTTTATGGTAATCGTTTCTCCTTATGTGGGTCGGCGTCAAGAAACTATTTTCGTATTTGGTGGAGAAAGTTGACAATTGAAATTTCATGAGAAGGTTCCGCCGCAACGAAAAACGCCTTTGTTTTAATGATGTTCACACCAAATCATGTTTCATTTCAGTGACACTTTCTCCCCTACTTCGCTTTAATTAAAAACATCTTGCCTTTTTTTTTTAGCTTTTTCGATGTTCTCCATTAGTCGTCTGTGGTAAGCATCCGGCACCGCGCAGTAGTATTCTAAAAGAGGATGATAGACATTTTAGGTAAAAATGTCAAGTAGTTGACTTACTTTTGGTAATTTCATTCACCTATATATGGACCAAGCAAGTGACTATACTAAAATCTCCCACAGAAGTTTGTTGAGTGTCACTGAACTTCTCAACTTGACTCAGCAAACCTCTGACGCGTTGTGCAATGATTCTCCGAATCTTTTTCATAGTGCAATTAACAAACAAGTGTTTGTACACAGTTCTGTCCACTTCAGGGAATTACTTGGCAGTCTACTGTGCAATTGTGGCAGAAAAGAAATATCAAATTACTGTACTACTTTCCCAGTATTAGTCAGATATCCCGCATTTTCTCCTAATAACTACAAACGACAGAATATATGATATAATATTCTGGGGTTATTTCTCAGTGAAGAACGTGCGTTTGCAGGACGTAAGCGTATAATGAGGATAACAGGTGGTCTTCACTCCAGAAAGCTCCATAAAGACTGGAAAATGCAACTAACAACAGCTATACGATACATTTACTTCTTCATGAGATTTATTGTCAACAGTGAACCATAAATCTAGTCCTTGAAGCAATAATGACTTCCACTACGGTTCACTTAGTGTTAGGGTGGCACAAAAAGAAGTGAGGCAGTCAGCCCTTAAATTTTTGGCCACTTGCCTCGAGATATAAAGAATTTAATAGGGGCTAAAATAAGTTTCACACACACACTGAAATCACATCTCTTCAGAAGTACTTTCACTTAAGGGAAGAACTTTAGGCTGCATAATAACACAGTGTGTGTGTCTAAAATGCGTGCGTTTGTGTGTGTGTGTGTGTGTGTGTGTGTGTGTGTGTGTGTGTGTGTGCGCGCCTGTGTGTTTGTGTGTGTGTGTGTGTTAGAGAGAGAGAGAGAGAAAGAGAATGAACACCGTTAAGTATAAGTCACTGTATGAAGAAAAATACTGTCAGCATGTTGACATATTTTTCGTTGAGGATGTGTAAAACGACTGAAAAACTAACTCTTTACACATCGCAGTTATGACTAATGGAACATGCAAGTGACCAGACTAAAATCTCCCACAGAAGTTTGTTGAGTGTGACTGATGCTCTCAACTTCACTAAACAAATCTGCAACGAGTCGTGCAATGATTCTCCGAATTTTTTCCATAGTGCAATCAACAAACGAATCTTTCTACACAGCTCTGTCAATATCAGGGACTTATTTGGCAGCCAAATGTGCAGCTGTGGCAAACAAGAAATATTAATTTACTGGCTGTTTTCTCAGCCGCAGTCAGATATTCCGACTTTTCTCCGAATAACTACAAACGACACATGATCTTATAACACTTCTGGTACTTTTAAGCACAAGTCAGAAACCGAAGTGCAAGGGCGTCTGTCTGACCAGTAGTTACAAATAGTTATTTTCGTGCTCCACTACACGTTTCAGGGTAGTAATTTCAAAAAAATGGTTCAAATGGCTCTGAGCACTATGGGACTTAACATCTTAGGTCATCAGTCCCCTAGAACTTAGAACTACTTAAACCTAACTAACCTAAGGACATCACACAACACCCAGCCATCACGAGGCAGAGAAAATCCCTGACCCCGCCGGGAATCGAACCCGGGAACCCGGGCGTTAGTAATTTCAAAGGTTAATTATCTTTGAAGTTGCTGGTTTGTGTTGATGACATTTCATTAATTACAAAATATAGTTAAACTGTTACGCGTTTAGCCTATGAAGAAAGAAATATCACTATTGCTTACTTGCTAACAAGGCTAACATGTAGCCAGCCACAAAATTTCTGTATATGGTGCTACTAGACAACTGTCTGGTTCACGAGAATTCAGCAAGAATTGCGTTTCTGACTGAGGTGTTCTGCTTGAAGACAACACTGAGAAGGACAAAAGATATTCTAAATTATATTATTGCTGGCTGAAGGCCGATCTATTCATATTATAAATTAAGTCCCCCGCAGCGTTTTTCTGTCTGTATGTGAAGGCTAATCTCAACAACCACTGTAGCGATTTTGATGTGGTTCTCCCTGACAGACTAATTCATGAAAAAGGTTTGTGTTTATAATTTGTAAATACTTCGTGCAAACTGGCTGAATTATAATGATTAAAAGTCTTCCGGCGTGTTTTGACTTCTATATGTGATGCCTGATCTCGGGAACTACTTTTGGGGTTTTCGTAAGATTTTGCTGTACTGTTTGTGTATATAATTTATTTGTGCTAGTTGAAATACAAATACTGAATTTGTAAATAGTGGCCTCGCTTAATGCCAGTTCTTTTGGTATGGAAGAAGTTCGCATAATTAGACTAAACCCATTTTGATAACCATCTTCTACCAGTCCCTTTGTTGAAGCCTGGTACGATTTACTGTACCATTAACTAGTGTTCAAACCACTGCAGGCTCTTGATGAGATGCAGGTGCTACAGGAATATTATCTGGATCATGTGCAGCTAGACACTATGGTAATGGTGATTACACTGTGTATTAACACATCTGTATGTTGACATTAAGAAATGCAACTGAAAAGAAATATCATCGTGTCAATTTTATTAAATTTTTCTTATCAGAACTGTACATAGGTGAATTAACCTCTGAGCTCATTGACAAATACCACGATATTAGCGTAACTGGCAGAGAAACACTATCAACTACGAGAGAGAACCTTTCCGAAGTTATGTGGACAAGGAGAAGAGATGCCTTCATCTGAAGGCGAGAATAGACGTCATGGGGTATGCGGAAATTTTCCTATTTTTGAAGAGCCACCATTGTGATATTTTAAAAGATACACGTTTATTTAAGCGCTAAGGCGTATAAAAGTCAACATGAATGTGATTAAATGTTAGTAAAGGCCACAGAGAGGTTAAATAAATAAAAGTTTGTGAATAGGTGAGCTATTTTTCATTCACAACGAACTCTACTGGAATGTGTAAGTGTTCTCATGTACGCGTATAGACAGTCGTCTCCCTTGATGATTGAGTTCTGACTGGAGCCTGCGCACAGTCCTTTACCGTCAGAGTAGGGCTCCTTTCATTGGAATTGTTTTAATTTTATCAGTGATTTCCCGCCATTTTGAGGACAGCATTCAGGAGTCATGGGAGTCTACTACTGAGCCTAGCCTGCAGTCATGTCTGTCTACAGCGAAGCTATACATAGAGAGTTTCAGGGTTCGACGGGGTCTAGCAACATCAGCAGTGCAGACCAGAAAAGAGCTGCAACGTTCCAGCACAGTTCTCTTTCAGATTACGGCGACTGTGAACATTCAAGTAATGTAGAAATCCTTTAAAACTTGTTACGTAAACTCTGTCTTGATGAAGGGTACTTAGACATTCAAGAGGCTACGCAGACTTTTTAGTATTACACATTCCGTCCGGCAGAAATATTTAAAACGTTATTACTTAGTGAGTAGTAGGTACATACAGAATCATTAAAACTGGCTCTTGATGTCATAACAGGTTCATCCTGATAATGTGCACTTTTCCCACTCTCTCTCTCTCTGACACACACACACACACACACATACACACACACACACACACACACTATGTCCACACCAGTCGACAAGGAAAGATACACTTTGGTTTACAAACATTGTCAGACTCAGGAACTGCGGTATATGCCGATATTGGTCGGTCGCACGTTCAAACATGTGAGCCGCCAGTTACGCTTTCACTTTTCCTATAGCCGCCACCGCGGCAAGAGTGTGCTGCCACGAACGATTACACCGCTGCCAATGAATTGCAAGCATCCCCTCTCTGGAGCTTCAGCGAAGAATGCACTTAATTTCGAACAGTGCACTGACTCTTTCTTATGTGTTTTCCAGCTAAATAACATTTACAAACTTTCACAGCAGCCAGGGTTCGACACCTTCTAAGTAGAAATTGTATTGGAGAGTGACAGATTTATGGATCTTTCGTGTCTGTATATATTTCCACATTCAAGTCTACTTTTAGCGACTGACGGTGCAACAAAGTAATGTATTATTTTTACTATTTGATGTTAGATGTACACTGAGCTAAGGAAACTGGTACACCTGCCTAATATTGCGTAGGGCCCCCACGAGCACGCAGAAGTGCCACAACACGACGTGGCATGGATTCGACTAACGTTTGAAGTAGTGCTGGATGGAACTGACACCATGAATCCTGCAGGGCTGTCCATAAATCCGTAAGAGTATCAAGGAGTGCAAATCTCTTCTGGGCCGGGAGTTGTGGCCGAGCGGTTCTAGGAGCTTCAGTCTCGAACCACTCGACGGCTACGGTCACAGGTTCGAATTCTGCCTGGGGCATGGATGTGTGTGATGTCTTTAGGTTGGTTAAGCTTAAGTAGTTCTAAGTTCTAGGGGACTGATGACCTCAGATGTTAAGTCCCACAGTGCTCAGAGCCATTTGAACCATTTGTAGATCTCTTCCGAACAGCACGTTGCAAGGCATCCCAGATATGCTCAATAATATTCATGTCTGTGGAGTTTGGTGGCCAGCGGAAGTGTTTAAACTCAGAAGAGTGTTCCTGGAGCCACTCTGTAACCATTCTGGGCGTGTGGGGCATCGCATTGTCCTGCTGGAATTGCGCAAATCCGTAGGAATGCAGGTGACCAGATAGCATGCTTATATACGTTTCACCTGTCAGAGCCGTATCTAGACGTATCAGGGGACCCACATCACTCCAACTGCACACGTCCCACACCATTACAGAGCCTCCATCACCTTGAACTGTCCCCTGCTGACATAGAGGGTCCATGGATTTTGTAGTTGTCTCCATACCTGTACACGTCTATCCGCTCGATACAATTTGAAAGGAGACTCGTCCGAACAGGCATCATGTTTCCAGTCATCAAAACTCCAGTGTCGGTATTGACGGGCCCAGGCGAGGCGTAAAGCTTAATGCCGTGCGGTTATCAAGAGCACAATAGTGGTCCTTCGGCTGCGAAAAGCCCATATTGATTATGTTTCGTTGCACGAATCGCACGGTGACACTTGTTGATGTCCCAGCATTGAACTCTGCAACAATGTTCGGACTGGCTGCACTTCTGTCACGTTGAACGATTCTCATCAATCGTCGTTAGTCCCTTTCTTGCAAGATCTTTTTCCGGCCGCAGCAATGTCGGAGATTTGATCTTTCACCAGATCCCTGATATTCACAGTACACTCCTGAAGTAGTATTACGGGGAAATCACCACTTCAAAATTAAGAAATTTGTGGTAAGAACTATAGGACCAAACTGCTGAGGTCATCTGTCTGTAGGCTTACACGTTAATAAACTAACTTAAACTAACTTACGCTAAGGACAACATACACACCCAAGCTCGGGACAGGACTCGAACCTCCGACGGGGGGAGCCGCACGAACCCTGACAAGACGTCTCGAACCGCTCGGCTACCAAGCGCGGCCAGTCCCCACTTCATCGCTACCTTGGAGATGCTGTGTCCTATCGCTCGCTCGTCAACCACAACACCATGTTCAAACTCACTTACGTCTCGACAACCTGCCATTGTAGCAACAGTTACCGGTCTAACAACTACGCCAGACAGTTTTTGTTTTGTGTTGGGTGTTGCCGACCGCAGCGCCGTATTCTGCCTTATTACATATCTATGTATTTACATGCCTATACCAGTTTCTTTGGCTCTTCTGTGTAGAATAAATTAATATGTAAATTCTCTGTTGATGAATGGCATTTGTTCCTCCACTAAAGAACCACACTGCGTGCGAAGGAAGACGTAACAGGAAGTTACTGTAATATCCTAAATGACTTTGCAGTCGACAAAAGAAGAAATCATGGCGAACTGTCATTTGAGAGGATGACGTAGGTCAGCAAGTGGATGGTTCAAATGGCTCGAAGCACTATGGGACTTAACATCTGAGGTCATCAGTCCTCTAGACTTAGAACTACTTAAACCTAACTAACCTATGGACATCACACACATCCATGCCCAAGGCAGGATTCGAACCTGCGACCATAGCAGCAGCGCGGTCCGGTCTGAAGCGCTTAGAACCGCTCGGCCACAGCGGCCGGCAGCAGGTGGAGGAAACTTACTTTTATCTCCTTGTTGCGACTACTACATTCAGAGAATGTGTCCAGGACATTCGCCTCCAGCTGTCGGTGGTGTTTGAACAGTGCAACGCATTGGTACAGTAGAATATACGGGCGTGGCAGGCCGTTGGCGCCCGGGGACAGTGACGACGGCCAGCGTCGACATAAATAAAGCATCCGCGTCGCTGGTAGCGTGGGCCGCGGATACCTGACCTACCCCAAGGCTCTGCTGCGCTAGCCAGAACACTTGCGCAATTGCTTCCCGAGATGCCGACTCTCTGCCGGGTCGGTGCGCTGACTCTCCCTACTGTACTACGGGGCGCACGGAAAGCGCAAGCGTCGATAACCTCGACGTTGAGCGCCCATAAACCACAAAGACACACATACAAACACACACACACACACACACACACACACACACACACACACACACACATACACACACACAAATAGGAAGCGCAAGAATACATCGTTGAGCGATTTAACGCCTGTATCACACGGCTGCAATATCTAAGATGGGCATCTGGGAATGGACCGCTGTTCATCAGGTGCAGAAAGGACTGTAGCAGCCGAAGATCAGGGTACTCGCTTGGCATAAGGTAGTAATGTACATCTACATCCACACTCCGCAAATCACTGTCAGGTGTGAGGCAGAGGGTAGATCCCATTGTACGTCTCAGGATTCTTAATTTTCTTCTCATTTCCGTCATCAAGCGTAATTTATGGCATGCCTCTTTAAGGCGTCTGTCTTTCTTAATCCCAAAATCATCATCAGCTCACTGATCCGCAGTTTTCTTTTCTATTTCTCTGTGTATTACTCTTGACAGCAGCTTGGATGATGGTTCTCTTTAGCTGGTTTCAAGTGCGTTCTTGCGTCTGTCTACCCTTGCAATCTTCCGGGTTGTGAGGATGATACCCTTCCACAATTTCAAAATGGTTCAAACGGCTCTGAGCACTATGGGACTCAACTGCTGTGGTCATCAGTCCCATAGAACTTAGAACTACTTAAACCTAACTAACCTAAGGACATCACACTCATCCATGCCCGAGGCAGGATTCGAACCTGCGACCGTAGCAGTCGCACGGTTCCTGACTGCTTGCCTAGAATCGCGAGACCACCGCCGCCGGCTCCACAATTTCGATGGTATGTCTCCAGTCTTACAGATGATGCTCATTAACTTGTGCATTCGTTAGCTTGCCATGCAAGCGTGCTAGCAATGATTTCAGAAATTCCGAAATGAAGTTATCTATCCTTCCTGTCTTGTTTGGTTGCATTTCTTCCGAAGCTCTACCCAACACTAAATTCGTTAATAATACAAACAGATAGCTTACATTTATACCCACTTACATACTTTCTGCAAACCACTGTGAAGCGAATGGCAGGGGGTACTTTTCGTTGCACAAGGTGTTTTTGGTTCTTCCCTTCCCCTTCGCCTCAGCAGCACGGGAAGAACAAGCCCTTAAATATGTCTGCACATATCGTAATTAACCTGCTACTGTCTTCGTGGGTCCTACGAGAGAGATATGAAGCAGGCTGTACGATACCTCTTGATCCATGACTAAACACCTGTTCGCCGGCCGGAGTGGCCGCGCAGTTTAAGGCGCCATGTCACGGATTGCGCGGGCCCTCCTGTCGGATGTTCGAGTCCTCCCTCGGCCTTGGGTGTGTGTGTGTGTGTGTGTTGTTCTTAGCATAAGTTAGTTTAAGGTAGTTTAAGTAGTGTGTAAGTCTAGGGACCCATGATCTGAGCAGTTTGGTCCGTTAAGAATTCACACACATTTGAACATTTTTTAAACAGCGGTTCTTGAAACTGTGTGCATACGTTTTCGCGGTACAACTGACGGCTTCAAGCTTCTTTCAGGTTTTCAAGCATTTCCGTAAGTCAAATCAAACTACGCCATTCGTACTGTCCTTTGATCTACACATTCAACGTCCCTATGTCACAGAACGAATTTTCTCTCTGCAGCAAGTGCGCAATGTTCTGAAACACGCAGACAGATTAAAACTGTGCATCGCACCGGGACTCAAACCAGGAACCTCTCTTAGGTAAGTGCTCTACCGACTGAGCTATTCAGGCGAGACTAACGATCCGCCTTGTGAGCTTTACTCTCGTCAGCACCTCATCTCATACCTTCCACACTTGAGCACAAGTGAGCAATATTTTCCTCTGAGTCATACAAGTTCCTAGTAAGCTATATATATCCTTTGGAGCGCTTCAGTCTGGAACCGCGTGACCGCTACGGTCGCAGGTTCGAATCCTGCCTCGGGCATGGATGTGTGTGATGTTCTTAGGTTGGTTAGGTTTAAGTAGTTCTAAGTTCTAGGGGACTGATGACCTCAGATGTTAAGTCCCATAGTGCTCAGAGCCATTTGAACCATTTTTATATCCTTTGGAGACCAATTCAATTTTCCCAATATTCTACAGATCGGTTGAAGACAGCCACCTGTTCTGCCTGCGACTGAGCCTTTGTGGCCATTTCGTTTCATATCTCCAGCACCTGCTACACCCAGTTATTTATATGAGCTGAGAAATTCAGATTGTCATCAACTGACGTTGACATCTTACGATGCAGCACTTAGGCTTTCTCGGAAGTACAGAACTTCACGTTTCTGACCATTTAGAGAAAGTTCTCATCTTTCCATTTTGAAATCTTATCGTTATGTAACTAAACATTTGAGCAGCATTTATCAATTTTATTTCATTGTGGACTTCAGAATCATCTTCAAGAAATCTGTGGTTACTATTAAAACTGTCTGCCACGTCGTTAACACACAAAATGAAGAGCAAGGGTCCCAACACATTTCCTTCGATCATGCCTAAATTAATCCTACATCTGTCGTTGACTCTCCATCCAAGATAATATGCTGCGTCCTCCCTACTAATAAATTTTCAGTTCAGTCACAAACATCCAATGGTAAACGTTAATAAGAGTTCGTTTGACCCTAAAACAAATGCGTTTTGTAAGTAAAGTAATACTGCATCTACTAGACTTCCTCGATCAACTCCTTTCAAGATGTCATTTGAGGAATGCGAGAAAGGGATTTTGCACGACCGATGGCTTCGGAATCGATATACGTCCAGAAACATCAGCTTCTCCTCGAATGTGTATACTGTATAATTCATCACTCCTTCGTTAAATCAGTGTGCCTCAAGTCTAAAAATAAATCCCGTCTGCTACTAAATTTCAATGATAATCTCAAGTTTAAAAGACGAAACTTTCGATTTTATTCACATCCGATTCCTCACTGAAATTTAGAAGCAGATCTGATCTATTTTCTAAATTTGAGACAAATTAATCATTAACGAAATCGTGATGGACTGTGTATACATTCGACGGGAACGTGATGTTTCTGGCCATACCACAAGAAATGTGACTCTTACTTTTCAGAGACAGAGCTTAAGAATCAGACTTCATCACAAATGTCTTGAAGTTGGGACATAATGATCATTATCGAAATCTTAACGGACCGTACATACAAATGATAAGCAGTGTTTTGTGACGATCCCTTACACCGAAACAGCTAATACCGGTAGAATATTATTCAGCAGCTGTCAGAGTGTTTCCCAATGTTAGTTCCATAATTTACGTAACAAACATTGAGGCACTGTCTATCGAAAATGTTACATTCTGGTTGAAATTTTCCTGTTGACAAAAATCATAGAAGACGAAGTTTCGGGCAGCCAGGCTATTTACTTTCAGTTTACTCTAATTAACTCATTTTAAGCCACAACGGTCGATCTCTTATCTGCCAAGGTCGCTAATAATAACATTTATTCTCGATAACGGGTTTCGGCAGTCGTGTTACCACCTTCAGATCTGGAAATCATGTATATATTGAGACTATATACGAAACAAGTAACCCGCCAGGGTAGCCGAGAGCGCTAACATGCTGCTTCCTGGACTTGGGTAGGCGCGCCGGCCCCGGATCTAATCCGCCCGGCGGACTAAGGACGAGGGCTGGTGCCGGCCAGCCGGGATGTGGTTTTTAGGCAGTTTTCCACATCGTGATAGGTATATACTGGGCTGGTCCCCACGTTCTGCCTCAGTTCCACAACTCGCAGACATCTGACACACGTTCGCACTATTCAATGGATTACACTAGACGCAGACAGTTGAGGTACACACTTTCTCACCTCTGGGTGGGGGGATACGGGTTGGCGACAGGGAGGGCATCTGGTCACCCCTTCAAATTAACACGCCAAACCTGGTTAACCATAACAGAAGACCCCGCAAGTCGGGATCAATGCTTGGAAAGAGAGAGACTATATACGAAACAAGTGCAATACACGGCATCAAGTACAATATAAAAGAAAAAATAATCAGAAGCCCAGATTATTCAAATGACTCTGCGAAAGCCCTGCTGACAGTTATATTTCCGTTTTTTATAATAAACTTTTTTACTAAGATATGTTTTGAGTACATTGACGTTACTTTCGATGTAACCACTTCTTACACTGTTACTTTAATGACACTGTATAAGCCGAGATTGTAATTTTTATTCCTGCTTTCTAACATCTGTAATTTTTTTCCTTGGAAGTGTGCCTCTGGTTTTCGTAAATTGTTAAATCCTGTGTTAAATAACGTATTGTATATCAGTTGGCGGTAAGTGTACCAAATATAAATTCATCTTTTACATAGTTACATTGCGTAATTAACTCTATAAGATAATTTTTTTAGTGTCAGACTTAACTATTGACTATAATTTTGTAAAGATGAGTTTACATTTATTTTCGTTCACGTTTTAGCTAGCGCACTGTAATGCAATCACACAAAGTAGCTTAGGAAAGACTATACATGTTACACTAGCAACCCCTGTCGATCCAGTTGTCAACGACTATCCTTTACTGGTCACCGCTTTCCAGTCTAGTTGCGTCCGGCTTTAATGATGTATTCTGTTGTGAGTGGCATGAAACAGACGTGTGTAGTGAATAACTGTGTATATAGCTGTTAGAATTTTGACATGCCGATGCATCAGTCTTCTACGTACCTGTCTACTATATGGGGAAGACACCTTTACTGCGTATTTTAAGAAATATCCATATAGAAAACAATAGCAAAAATGGTAAAACAATTGTTTTCTATGTAGAAAAAAATCATCTTTCCCGAATGAAGATTATAACAGTTATCGAAATGGCAAAGAAGTTTATTTTCTCTAATGAAATTAGGTTATCACCAGCGTTTCCTCGGTAGTGATTGTGGGACGGTATGTTTCTGAAGCCCAGCAAAGTTTCGATTCCATTTTTGATTAGATAAGACGGGAACAAAAAGCGAGACAACTCGTATTTCTATGGTAGTAATTTTGTGACACACCAGTGCGACAATTTCTCGAGTTTGTACCGTGTTATTATTAAGTTCGATCAAAATCTATGAAGCCATTGACAGTAGAGAAGAGGCCACTGCAGACGTGTTTCTCCGCTGAGTCGGTAAATGTGGGCTACTATGACTGACACAGGAAATGAGAAAGATCTGGATAATCTGTAGTCAGCGGTAGTAGCCTTTAATGTACGACCTAGTCGGATTCCATACACGTCTGCCTTTTTTAAAATTATTTTTTAAGGTGCGTTTCGTCGACTAATGTAGACCTCTTAGTCAGGTACTGGTGTTGTGATCTGTGAACTCGCTTCCTGGCCTACAATCAGTGTGGAAGGTACTGTTATTGCAGAAAACATAGCCTAACAAAATAAGAAAGACTAAGAACACCAGCTGAAAGGCATACACATCTCACAGTTGTTTACGTATTCCATAAATCATAATCACGATAAACCTTACCGTGTGCAAGTGTTCAACTGAAAAGAAATGTTTATATGACTGCATGCTGGCCATTTAGATAGTTTTCAGTACAAATGATTAATTAGTTCTGTTCAAGAGATCCTCTCCAATATGGAAGGAGTTGTTAAGTAGAAATATCTTTAATCTACATTTGAAAACACTTCTCCTGTCTGTCAGAGATTTTATTAGCAAGCACAGATTATCAATAGTTTCATAGCTGAAACTTCACCATTTTATGTGTCAACTCTGAATTCATTAAGAGGTAATGCAGAACATATTTCCTTTTAGTATTGTACCTGGAAATACCTCTATTATCCTCAAACTCTTATTGTTAGTGACAATTTTTATAACTGTGAGCCTGTGGCTTAAGGGTAAATAAAGCAAAAGTGATGAAGAAAGAAGAATAGCACGCTGCTTCGAATTGAATCTGGTTTCTACTTAGCGAAATTCCCGATGTCCCACGTGTCACTTCCACGAAGTTCTGTACTCCAGACGTGTGCTTTTAGGAACTACTTCCTCCTTCCAGATCAACGTCTGTTACCAACAAAGCTCATAAACCGAAGAATGTTTTCTTCACTGTGTCAGTCTACTTCTGATATTTTCCTTACATCTGGAATACTGCGGATTTTTTCGTCACATATAAGGGAATTCTCTCACCTCTTGCATTTATGCAGCCCTGTCAGTTTTGATTTTAAGCACGTCGTTGGGTTTTCTTGTCCTTCTCATCACCTTCCTATTTACTTTGTTCATACTTCAGCTATACTCTGTACTAAGTAATCTGTCTATTCGTTTCAACATGTCTTTTAAGCCTTCTTCGTACACGACGAGAAGGGCCGCGTTAAATGCGAACGTTAGTATTGCTGTTCACTTCACTTATCCGAAATTTTCTCACACTTTCTTCATAGCTTCCTTTCTTAATTTTTATTCCCGGATTTTCATTCAAATCATCCTCAGATGTGAGTAATCACAAGTTGTGGCCGGTTAAAATCCTTCAAGTAAAAGAAGTTATCCATAAACTGTACATAAAAAGATAATCCATGCTCTTTGTACAAAACATATTCCGTCGTTGTTTCTTCGATTTACAAACCCCATAGATGGAAATTTCTTCCATCTGGAGATTTAAAACAGGCTGCTTCCCGATTCAGATCTATCGCAACTCATCAACCTTCCTGCAGTGCTTATTTACTTTTATTTTATTTTTAATTAGTTCAGCTTTTTCGTAATTATGTTTAATATAATTAGAAATAAGAGGGTTACTGAAGAGGAGAAGACTGAAATCATTGTAACTTTTACGAAGTTGCAACAGATGACTCTTCTTACAAGGTGCAGGGAAAGGTGAGAGGATGGTTAAATAAAGGGACCTGCAGATAAGTATATGGAAGGGATACATCTCGTAATATGTCTTCGCGTAGGAGTGAAATGTCTCTGAAACTTTGAGAAAGCATCTTCCAAAGTCGTAAACAGAAAATTGTTTCGAGAAGACCACTGTCTTCCTGTTATAGGATAGGGAGGATTTTGCTTTACTGAGAACAAGTATTTTTGATATACTGTTTGAGAGCAATGTGAGTTCAATGATCAGACGGTAGAGAAAACAGTGTGTATCACAGTCTCTCGTTTTTCTGCACACGCTTGTGTTAATTCTTTTCAAGCAGGAGCTTATGGTTGAAAAAACGAACGTCACAAAGCTAATGCACGAAAGCATACTTCTCCTGTTTCATCCGGCATGAGCTTCCACTATCATCTAATAGTCCTTGACGGATTGAATCACCTAAGGTCAAATGGTTCAAATGGCTCTAAGCACTATGGGACTTAACATCTGAGGTCATCAGTCCCCTAGACTTAGAACTACTTAAACCTAACTAATCAAGGTCATCAAACACATCCATGTCCAACGCAGGATTCGAACCTGAGACCGTAGTAGCTGCTTGCCTCCGGACTGAAGCGCCTAGAAACGCTGGGCCTCAGCGGCCGGCGAATCAACTTAGTCAAATACAGATTATGATGTAGAATTATCCGCAGGATCACAGTGCAGTACACGTCAAGATACTAAAGGACAACAGGTCCAATGCGCGCGTGGCTAAGGTTCTCGCTAAAGCAAAGTAGGAGATAATACACAGCGATAAGACGATGGAAACAGATGCTGCGTCCGTAGATGTATTTTAAAGAAGGACACGTCTGCATTACGCGAATGGAGATCAAAACCCGTCCATCCCCAGCACTCGGTCAGAAACAACCCTTCTGGTCCGGCATTGTGGTCCAGCGTCGCGGAATATTCTGCCCTTGCTAGCCCTAAAGGGCCACCCGAGCGCGGTGGCAGAAGCCGAAGAGGACAGCGCCCGTGCATATTCATGAGCCGGCTTTGCGTTTATACCGAGATGGAGGGATGGAATTTCGCGGGAACTAGAGAGCTGCCAGAACGCTTCCGAAACGCAAGACGTTGTGTTTAGCGGTGGAGTAGTGTATTACTGCGGCACATGAGCTAATTTCAAGGAGATAGTTTGACTTCGTACTCGGTAATTAGCATTAAAATGAGAAGCACTGTGGTTCAGAGAGCATTATAATGGATAACTCCTTTATGAATCATTTCATAAGAAAACTGAATATCATTTTGGAAAGACAGCATTTTCTGTTTATAGACCGCATTTTCATCCGTAATTATTATCTTTTACAGTCAGTTAATTTAAAAATTGGCATTATCCAGTACTAATCACTAACAATAACAATACATACTCCTTAATATGTTCAGAAATATTTTTGCTCGGAAATGCATAAAGTAAATTGCCAATTACACCTACATCTGCACTTTTTGACCCACCGCACATTTTGTGTCAACGAGTAATCCTGTCTTTCTTGTTCCATTCACGAATCGTGTTTGGTAAGTTTGAGAGCCGGTAATCCTATGTGTGAGTTAACAAACTCTGACATTTCCGTCGTCGTCATTTCGTGAAATTCGTGTGAAATGACGTAGTCAATCCGTTTAATACCTTCCTTTATATCAAAACCGACAATTCCTCGATGTCTCAGGATGTGTTCTATTAGTAAATCCCTTCTTTTAATCAAATTGTTCCACAAATTCTTCCTCTATTTGATTCAGCATCTGCTCATTAATTATTCGATCTAGCGATCTAATCTTCAGTATTTCTCTGCAACGCCACATTTCAGAAACTTATGTCGTCTTTTGTCTGAACTGCTTTGGTGGGGGAGGGGTGTTCAGAAAGTAAGTTGCGATCGGTCACAAAAAGGAAACCACAGTGAAAACCCGATTAAGCTTTGCACTGATGTGTTGGACAGAGTCTCTAGTATGCTTGTCGATCTCATCACGTTGGACTTTGCAGCTCTGAGGACACGGGAGAACCAAAATGCCTTTGAAATAGTATGTACCGTCAAGTATGGGTCCCTACCGAGAGGTTTCTCTTGATTAATCCATCGTCACATAATTGTCACACATTCCTTTTTTCATGACAATTCTCGGCCGCATTTTGCAGTGGCAATGGAGACGCCCTTGCATCTGTTTCTGTGGGAAATGTTTGATCACCTACCATGTAGCCCTGAAGTGGCTCCCTCTGATTTGCGTCTCGCCTCACATGAATCGGTTGCTATGAAGACAAAATTTTGGCACAGACAACAAGTTGCAAACCTGCAAAGAGAATTGGTGGAAAGCACAAGCTGCTGCCTTCTATGACGAGGGTATTGGAAAACTGGTACAACTCTATGACACTGTCAAAGTTGAAGCAGCGACTATGTAGAGAAGCAGCTGGAAGGTGTAGCTAACTGTTCCAAACAAAACATTTCAGATTTTCACTGTGGCTTCCATTTCGTGACCGATTGGTACTCACCCTCGTTCAAGACTACACGCGAAACAAGTATCTTCGGAAAATGAGATTTTTCGTTTTTGTTAAAATAGCGAATCTTCATGGTTCATAATCGGCCCGCGGTTAACGTGATTAGGAATTGGCGTCTCTTCCAAATGCCACATTAAATAAAGTTAACAATTTGTCTTTCCACAAAATTTTCAGATGGACGTCTTTTGTTCCCCAATTTTACAGTACAGACAAAGTGTCTTCGTTAATGTTAACACTAATCACAAATACCTGTTAACTGAGTAGTTCCACGTCATTTCAGCGAAATAATCGTTCGAATGATCGATATAACATGTAACTAACATACTAGTCTGCTATGTTCCATTCTCTTGGTGTGATGTCACCGAATTCTCCATTTACTTCTGTATTTGTTACAACGCTTATTTCTATTCTTATCTCACGGTATTTATCTTCTCCAACTTCTCATCTTTTAAATTATGTACTTGGATGGCATCTTAAGTGTGTGGAAGAAATCTGCTTCTAGCATTTTTCTACGACATGGTCTGTGTATGTATTAAAGCTAGTGGGTGATTTACTGCACCTTTCTCGTACTTATTAAGTCGTTTTTATTTTAATATCTCTAATTCTTCCTGTGTCAAAGTATGCAGTTATGTGTCTTGCACATTTCTGTGAAATCTAAATGTATGTTAGACTAAACAGCATGTTGAACTTTTATTTAAATCGTGCCGAAATATGTACCAACACAGTAAGACAAAATTTCCTTGACATCAAGCACAGATTGATAGCTTTTCGTCTTGGTCGCTATTGTAGTCGCATGTTCTTCCAGTTGTGTGCAAGCCACAGTAGCACAGTCAAGATCAAGTACTGGTGTGTGTAACAAAGAAGGTACAAAGGTACTTGGATACAGACATGAACATTAGAAAATTGTCTAGAAGTACTTACCACCGTTAACACGGATCGTGAAACATGGCGCACACGCCAGAGATCTTGTAATGGCACCAATGCGATGCTTTCGTATCGGTGAGCGTTCACCTCTCGCGTCCAACACAAAATGCTTTTCACGATTTAGATAGTTCTTTGAGAAAAAGTGTGACGGAAGTTTGAATAGCAAGACAAAGGTCGAGAAGTGAAACGTAACTGGTACGCGCACGCTCTAACCACAGAGAGTTGAAAGAGGGGGGTAGCGGTGGACAGATGGGGAGGGGGGGAGGGGGGGTGAAGGAGGGAGAGGAAAGACTAGTTTCTATCCGCACCATAAGTATGTCAGCAATCAAGTTCGTTAGAGAAACGCCGTCGTCGACTCGTTAGCAGAAAGTCTTTGTCTCTTTCTGCTAGTGGGATGCTGAATAAGAAACAGTTAATGATAAAGGAAGCTCTTAACACGAAATATTAAGGGGTAGACGGAACGCGCTTAGCTGCATCCCCACAACTTAAGTTTCAAACAGCGGTGGTAACGACTGAGTCCAGCCATGTGTGTTGTTTGTGCCATGCAAGGAACTGGTGGTCACGAAAGACGGGGATCAACTTAGATGAACAGTGGATCGGGAGGTGGTAGCCTCCAACATTACATTCGTAGGGAAATCAGTTTGGACAGAACACGTCTCCCCTTGACTTGCGCCCTTGTTTCCAGCTCTCTGATAGATCCACATTAATACTCTGCAATTTATTGTTAAGTCTTTGGCAGAGGGTTCACAGTAGTACTTTCAGACTATTTCTCGACCGTTCCTCTCTCGAATAGCACGTGGAAATATTGAAGATCTAAATCTATGCTTGGTCTGATTTCTCTTATTCTAATACGATAGCCATTTCTCCCCATGTAGATCAATACAACCTTTTGGCGCGGAGAAGAAAGTTGTTGATTATAATTTTGCGAACAGATAATCGTCGCAACGATATTAATTTTTGTTTTTATGATTTCCACCCAAACTCTTTCACCTATTTAGTGATAATACAAAACGAACAGACCATCTTTGAACAACGTCGGTATGCTCCGTCAGACGCAACTACTTAAGGTCCCATGCAGCGCAGCTGCTCTGTAGAAGAAGAGGGACAAAATTTGTGTATGCAGTCTCTTTAGGAAATATGTTGCAAATTCTAAAAGTTCTACCGAGCAAATGCAGTCACTGGATCCCATTATTCGTAACATTATCTACGTGAAAGTATAAGTAATATTTTATTCTACCTAGTATTAACTACTCTGTATCCTAATGAAAGACATTTGAGACTTACTTTAAGATCACGCTATACACAATGCTTGAGGTGCAAGTTAATTCATCATTCACATAAGTACCGAGTGATCAAAAAGTCAGTATAAATTTGAAAACTGAATAAATCACGGAGTAATGTAGATAGAGAAGTGCAAATTGACACACATGCTTGGAATGACATGGGGTTTTATTAGAAACAAATAAAAGAATTTTTTACCTCTCTATCTACATTATTCCGTGGTTTATTAAGTTTTCAAATTTATGCTGACTTTTTGATCACCCGTAATTTTCCAACGTAATGACAAATTTCTGTGTAACATTAATAGGTCTGTAGGGCCGGTTCTAGATTTAAAAGGACAATTATCTCAACGAGATTTAAATGGAACCGACTTAATTGGGTAGGATTTAAAGTGACAGTAGATACGCATGAACAAAACTCCCACAATCTGGTTAATAATCGTTTCTTACCACAGGGCCACTGATAAGAACTTCCGTTGTCAGGTTTCTCTCTTGTCCTGTCAAGGTCACCCTCACTCTCCTCTCCCCGAGCAACCACCGGCCACTAATCAAAGTCATCGAGTGCTACCCCCTGTCCTACCCACACACTTTAGGCAAATGGACTAGTTATATTCAAGGTCACGATGAAAAATCAGTACCTGTCACATGATCTTAATGTGATTAAAAATTGGGAGGAGCCCCCCCCCCCCCCCCCACTGTATCTCAGCCAATGGTAAGATATTTAAATGTCGTGAAAGTTTCCGCTCCCCAGTGGACCGGTAAGATTCAAGTTCCCCTTCCTCTTAATCATCCTTCATGACCAGTTTTGTAGGCCTCTTCATTCGAGGCCAGTGCACCATGGGGAGAGGTTCAGTTCTGTTTAAAAAAATTATGACTATCAATTCTGAAACTTCCTGACAGATTAAAGCTGTGTGACGGACGGAGACTCGAACTCGTACCGTTGCCTTTCGTGGGTAAATGCTCTATTGACAGTGCTGCCGATGCACGACTCACGACCCCTCCTCACGGCTTAACTTCTAGCAGTATCTCGTCTCCTACCTTCCAAACTTCACAGAAACTGTGAACATGCACCAGGCTGTGGCTAAGCCATGTCTCCGGAACATCCTTTCTTCCAGGAGTGCTAGTTCTGCAAGTTCGTAGGAGACATCCTGGGAAGTTTGGAAGGTAGGAGACGAGATACTGTCAGAATTGAATCTGTCAGGAGATGTAGCGTCTCGTGCTTGGGTAGTTCAGTCAGTAGAGCACTTACTCGCTGAAGGCAAAGGTCCCCGAGTTCGAGTCTCGGTCCGGCATACGGTTGTAATCTGCCAGGAAGTTTCATGTCAGCGTACACTCCGCTGCAGAATGAAAATCTTATTCTGGAGCCAATACTTCTGTAGTGAAAGAGTTTGGAAATAATACCAATGGTATAGTAAATTATCAAATGGTTTATTATTAACAACTTCTTTCCAATGCAGTTTGTTAATAATATTTTTCCTCTTCTTATTAACAATTATTTTTTTCGTGACTGATTCACAAAGCTATTTTTTTCTTACATACAATTATTTTCAAAGCTAATTTTTGTTGACTTATTTAGAAAGCTATCTGTTTCTTATACACAGTAATTTCCATGACATATTTACAGTGGTTAATTATATAAGTGTAAATATTTTCCGAAGGGTTATATGAAGTACTCCGAAAAAGTTAAATACTACATTTCACATTTAATTTGTTATTTTTCATTCTATATGAAATAGTTACATTTTCTTTCTGATCACTCTGTGTACATTTTTGAACAAATTCTCTCCTTTCTCCATTGATTTAAATCAATAGTTGCTCGCAGCCAATGTCTCAAACTGAAACTTGTTAGAACCACCCGCCTCATCTTCTCTGGATAGTCATGCCGCTTGAAGAAGTCATCGATTAAAGCAATGAACATGTGATTCCGAAAAAATATTGTTATAAATAAATGAAAAATTCAATTTTCGGGATGACAAGGGAAAATGATAGGGAATACCATGAAATTCATTTAGTTTACCGTTGATGTTGCCGTTAAAGGGCAAGAGATTACGTAGCTAGACCAAATTTGAAGCGAGGTACTATCTTCAACACAGAACTAGCCCCAATGGAGATAGCTGAGACATTACATCCCTGACAAGGCTATGAAAAACTTAACAACAGACGCGGCTGTGCACACGCATCGCATTGTAACTCTAGCAGCTGAATCGGTGTTTGTTGTGACTGCAAGGGAGGATGTACTGTCAGTTGTTTGGGGGGCGGGGGGGGGGGGGGTTGGAGCATGCAGGTGAGGACGAGCTTTGCAGCGACATCAGTAGATGGCGTCACTTTTAAGGCATGCTGATTGGCACGCGTCAAAGTATGAAATCCTGAGTTCAATTCGGGCAGAGTGAGGCTCTAGCCACGCAATAGGGAAAAACCCGACCGTTTCTGTAAACATCGAAGTGTAGCCGCCATGCCTGCGTTCACTCAGTACAGAAAATATTAATGTGAAGGAGAAGATAAACAAAATCAGTGCAGAAAAGTCAGTCATATGCTTTTAAAGACAAAAATTACATTAGTAGACACACGCCTCACTGCGAGATCTAGTTTTCAAGACATTTAGTGTTAAATGTCTTAGAAATAAAAAGGGTACTTAAAAATTAATAACTTACTAATGCCTTAAGCGATTCATGCAAATGTAGTATTAATGGATAGGTCTGCAATTCATGCAAGTATAGTATCACTGGATAGGTCTTAGTGAGTACTATGGAAGTGCTATCATAGATATTTTTGATTATGACACATTTTAAATTGCAGGCTGGTATGTCTATTACCCTCATGAAAAGGGTGAATTTTCTCGTAAATAAAATACGACATAGTGAAAGCAGCGGGAGAATTGATAAATAGCTGTAACTGCGGAAGCAAGAGTGCAAGTAGTTTAGCTGTTTAATATTTACTGATGATTAACTAAATACATAGCGTCCATATGAACAAAAGCACTATTTGTAAAATAAATAAATAAACATTAAAGCGTCATGAAAACTATGATCAGCACTGAGCACTGGAAAGCCGACGAAATTTGCAACCACATTCATATATGATACACATAATTAACATTGAAATAATTGTTTAGGTATGCATTCGGAAGTTAGGAGTGTGCGAGTTTCAGTGTGAGGGTGATTCAAAATATACGAAATGTATTCGTAGTTGCAAACGCGAACAACCATCAGGTGTGCAAGGGGAAAATTTGTACCGGGCAGGGACTCGAATTTCGACTTCCCCTATCACATGAGCAGTCACCTTAACAACTTCGGAAACCCGTGCACGACTTTCAACCAGACCCAAACTTCCATATGTCGTCGTTCCTGCATCACATCCAGTACTCGTACAGACAGGATGTAATTTCTGTACATGGCAGGATATTCTAATTTAAAGTCGCTGTGCGATATCGATACTGTAATGCCTGTCTTGTTCTGTAGAACGATGCAATGATCCTTTTGACATGCACCCGTTGGCTTACATGCAGAAGTCGTGGCTAGACCCGAATTTCCGTATGCCGTCCTTCATCCGTCACAGCCTAGACTCACACACGTTATGTAATTTCCGTAAAGGAGGAGGACATTTTAACTGAATGTCATTGCTTGGTACGAGCGGAGTGCCTGCGTTGCCAAGAAATACAATATAATGTTCCTTCGGAAATGCATGTGTGTCCGAAGGAACAGGCGCTGTAGCGACTACAGCCGTCATGAAATGCGTAGCGAATACGGACGACCATGAGATATATAATGGATTGACGATAGTAAAAATTTGTGCCGGACCAGACCTGGAACTCGGATTTATGACTTCACACGAGCGGTTGCCTTAAGCGTTTTCCCTATCAGTGAACGACTCACGGCCAGACACAAACTCAAATTTATATTTTCGTTCGACCGTCACAGCCGTCATTCGTACACACTGCTTAGTTCCCATATGGGGGGAGGACGTTTTAATAGAAATTCGCTCTCTAGTATTGGCGGATAAATACGATATTGCAGTCTGTGTGATGTTTAAAAGTACGATGCAGTGTTGCTTCGGATATGATTGCATATCCAAAGGAACGTTGCATTATCCTTCTTAACAACACCGGTACTGCAATGTAGCATTCATCCGCCAACACCGGGCAAGCAACTTTCAAGTAAAATGTCACACCTGTACTGGAACTTATATAATGCATGTACAAGTACAAGTTGTAGACACATGGTTGATGACGCTGGAAGTTTGGTTCTGGCCATGAGTCGGGCACGGATAGCCAAAACCTAATGCGGCTGCTCCCGTTAAAAGCGAACTCCGTGTTCGAGACCCTATCCGGCACAAGTTATGTCGTCATTAAATTCTACAGCTGATGGTTGTCTATCGCCGCAACTGCGAATACATTTAATGTACATCACACCTAATTCGTAGCTTTTAATCTATAACAAGTCTCAGTCGCCATCAAATTTCGATAAAACGCTAATATCTCCCTAATTATTGCTGTTAAGAGCGTGGAACTGTAGCTCCTGCGTTGCTTAGGCATCCATAATACAAACCAATAACCAAAAAGATAGATCGATCCACACTGATGTGCCAAAGGAACTGGTACACCCGTCTAATATCGTGTAGGAGCACGCAGAAGTGCCGCAACGCGACGTGGTAAGGATTCGACTAATGTCTGAAGTAGTGCTGGGGGAAGAGACACCATGAATCCCGCAAGGCTGTCCATATATCCATAAGAGTACGAAGGGTTGGAGAGCTATTCTGAACAGCTCGTTGCAAGGCATCCCAGATATACGCAACAATGTTTATGTCTAAGGAGTTTGGTGGCCAGAGGATGTGTTTAAACCCAGCCACTCTGTAGCAATTCTGGACGTGTGGGGGGGTCACATTGTCCTGCTGGAATTGCCGAAGTCCGTCGGAATGCACAATGGACATGAGTGGATGCAGGTGATCAGACAGGATGCTTACGAACGTGTCGCCTGCCAGAGACGTATCTAGACGTATCCGGGGTCCTACACCATTACGGAGCCTCCACTAGCTTGAACAGTCCGCTGCTGCCATGAAGGGTGTATGGATTCATGAGGTTATCTCCAAACCCGTACACGTCCGTCGGCACGGTACAATTTGAAACGAGACTCGTCCGACCAGGCAACATGTTTACAGTCATCAATAGTCCAATATCGGTGTCTGCGGGCCAAGGCGAGGCATAAAGTTTTGTGTGGTGCAGTCATCGAGGTAACACAAGTGGGCCTTGGACTCCGAAAGCGCATATCGATGATGTTGTTGAATGGTCCGTACGCTGACACTTGTTGATGGCCCACCATTGAAATCTGCAGCAATATGCGGACGGGTTGCAGTTCTGTCACGTTCAATGATTCTTTTCAGTCGCCGTTAGTCCCGTTCTTTTCCGGCCGCAGCGATGTCGGAGATTTGATGTTTTACCAGATTCCTATTGTTCACGGTATACTCGCGGAAAGGTCATACAGGATAATCCCCACTTTATCGTTTCCTCGGAGATGCTGTGTCCCATCGCTCGTACGCCGACTCTAACTTCAAGCTGAAATTCAGTTAAATGTTGATAGTCTGCCGCTTTAGCAGCAGTAGCCTATGTAACAACTGCGCCAGACGCTTGTATGCAGGCGTTACCGGCCACAGCGCCGTATTCTGCCTGCTTGCAAATCTCTATATTTGAATACGTGTGCCTATACCTGTTTCTTTGGCTCTTCTGTGTATGACCTTGTTTAAATAACCGGACAATATATTTAAGAACAGTTGACTGGCAAGTAAAGGCTCACTGCTGGGCTGCGGTGGAACGACACTCCGTACTAAGAAATAGACGTCATATCCCCGCCACTGTCGCGTCGCGTGCTGCACGCTGGACAGTGGATGCAGCGCGTTTCCGCACACGTTCGCTCGCCGCCCGGCGTCCACACACTAGGCCGCAAGAGCGACAGTGGCGGCGGCGGCGGCGGCGGCGGCGTCCCGCGCCAGGAGGCGACGACCTACGCTACCAAACGGCCCGGCCTGCACCGTTAAAACGAGTGCTGCGCAAACAGCGCGCCGGCGGCGGCACAGCCTGACTCACGCGCCGGCCAGCGCGGGCGGGACAGGCCCGCTAAGGCGAACACATGCGCGCGAGGACCTTCTTCCACGCTCTAGGGCTGACTCTGGACGCAGATAAGACTCACGAATGCCTATCAGGCACGCCACGCAACGCTGAACCCCTGCCAGTCGGCACAGAGGACGCGAGGGACACTCAGAAAGGGCCTTGCGCTGCTTGGAAGAGTGACTGCGCCCCACGATCTGCACCATCTGGTCAACGTGTCCAGGCATCTCTGTATAACTGACAATTAAATGCCAGGAGAGGGGAATGCGCCAGCATAAAATCAGTCGGGGAATATTGCGTTGTTGATAGAGATGATGGTGATGACGATGATGATGAAATGAAACGATCGTATGGTCTTGTTGGCCGGGAGGCCCCATTCGGGGGAGTTCGGCCGCCGTATTGAAAGTCCCTTTAAGGTGACGCCACATCGGCAACTAGCGAGTTAATGATGATGAAAATGATGATGAAGGACACACAATACCCAATCGAACCCGGGCCCCCTGCGTGGTAAGCGATAACGCTACCGCTACGCTACGGAGGCAGACATGATGTTGATAATGATGATGGATGATGAGTACAGAGGCAGTAATAGTGGAATTATCAGAGGAACTCAGTGACTTCGAATGTAGACTAGTCACTGAATATCACCTGAGTAATAAATCCATCATGACATGAAACCTTTCTAGACTTCTCTGATGACGTCATAGAAGAGGAAACAGGAGTCGTTATAGAAGCGATATGGAATCGAGGATTAGGATTAGAATTTAAAAGAGCCTTGCAAAGACTTAAGGTCACATAAGGCAGAAAGGGTAGACAACACCCATCATAATTTCTAAAATCATTTGAGTATGCAACAAAGCGACTTCTCAAACTGGTGTGTAGAATGTATGACTCTGGCGATGTACCATCCAGCGTTCGGGAAAACATCATTCATGCAATGCCGAAGACTGTAAGAGCCGACAGTCAACTTAACAGCTCGTACATCCAAATTGCTGACAAGAATAATGTACAGAAGAACGGAGTAGAAAGGATCTGTTGGATGGCAATCAGTTTGGGTTTAGGGAAGGTAAAGCACCAGAAAGGCAGTTCTGACGTTGCGATTGATAATGGAAACAAGGCTAAAGAAAACTTAAAACACGTTCGTCTGATTTGTCGACCTTGAAAGTGCGCTCGTTAGGGTAAAATGGTGCAAGATGATCGAAATTCTGAGAGAAATAGAGGTAGGTTATAGGGAAAGACGGGTAACATGCAACATGTAGAAGAGCCAAGAGGGAATAATAAGAGTGGAAGATTAAGAGCGAAGTGCTCAGATAAAAAGGCTGTAAGAGAAGGATGTAGAATTTCATCCCCGCTATTCAATCTACACATCCAAGAAGCAATGATAGAAATAAAACATGAAAGAATATTGCTATCCTCAGTGAAATCCAATAAGAATTACAGGAGCTGCTGAATGGAAGAGCAACCAAATGAGTACAAAATATGGACTGAGAGTAAATCGAAAAGAAAGTAATGAGAAGTAGCAGCAATGAGACAGGGACAAGCTTAACGACTGGTAATCACGAATCAGATGAAGTTAAAGGATTCTGCTACCTAGGCAGCAAAATAATCAACCACGATCGGAGCAAGGAGGACATAAAAAGTAGACCAGCACTAGCAAAAAAGGCATTCCTCACCAAGAGAAGTCTACTAATATCAAACACAGATATTAATTTGGAAAAACATTCTGACAATGTACCTGTACAGCACAGCATCGTATGGTAGTGAAACATGAACTGGAGGAAAACCGGAAAAGAAGAGAATAGAAGCATTTGAGATGAGGTGGTACAGACGAAAGCAGTTGGACTGATACGGTAAGGAATGAGGAGGTTGTATACAGAATCGAAGAGGAAATGAGTATGTGGAAAACACTGACAAGGAGAAGGGACAGGACGATAGCACAAATGTTATGACGTCAGGGACTGACTTCCATGGTATTAGAGGGAGCTGTATTGGATAATAGCTGTATAGGAAGATATCCAGCAAATAATTGTAGTCGTAGATTGCAAGTGCTACTCTGAGATGAAGGGGCTGGCTCAGTTGTGGAATTTGGCGGGCGGCGTCAAACGAGTTAGAAGAGTAACGACACAAAACAAATAAATAAAATAAAATAAGTCTGCCGTTGGCATGTGACTGTGTAGTGGAAACCCGAAGTAAGCACCAGTGACAAATCAAGACGAAGCAGACCTCGTGTACTAACGAACAGGGATCGTCGGGCGTTGGGGAGTGTGCTTGTAGAAAATCGCACTTCAGCGGAGGGATTCACTCATGAGTCCGAAAAGTGCTACCAGCAGCCCAGCTAGCATCATGACGGTGTGTAGAGACTTATAGGGAATGGGTCATCATGATCGAGCAGCTACTCATAAAGCATACATTTCTGTAGTCATGCTAACCGACGGATGAGCGACGCCACTGGACATTGGACAGTGATTTGGGGCTGTGGTAGTACGTGGAAACGGTTTGGGTTTGGTGAATTTCTGGAGAACGTTACCTGCCGTCATTCTGACCACAGTGATCGACGTAGGGGGTGGTTTTACGTTGTGTGTGGGGGGGGGGGGGGGGGGTATTCATGGTTACAGTATGGTCCCATTACGGAGTTCAACAAAACGCTAAATTCGTAAGGATATGAATCCATTTTACAGTACTGTATACTGTGTGCGGTAGAGGAACAATTCGGAGACGATGATCGCTTGTGCCCGGTATCAGCATGACAAACCCCCCCCTGCAGTACTGTCTGTGAGGAAATGGTGTGCGGACAATAACATTTCTGAAGCTGCCCAGAGTCGAGACCTGAACCCAGTGGAACATGTTTGGAAGGAATTAGAACGCGGATTTCGCATCATATCCCAGCGTCCAACATAATTACCTTTTCTGTTTTCGGATCTTGATGTAGAATGGGCTCCCATTCCTCCACAGGCATTAAGATGCCTCACTGAAAATGACCCACAAGAGTCCAGGACGTCATAAAGGTAAAGGGTGGACACACCACATATATATTCACACTTTCAGGTGCCCTGTTACTGTTGACCGAATAGTGTATGTAAGGAAAACTTAAGGAAATAAAAATTTATAAACATAAGGAGATCACACACATCCATGCCCGAGGCAGGATTCGAACCTGCGAACGTAGCAGCAGCGCGGTTCCGGACTGAATCGCCTAGAACCGCTCGTGCACAACGGCCGGCCTTCATATTTAGAAACTGGGACGAAAAACCGGCGATATTTTTGTATTCGTCCTATCCTGTTATTAAATCGATGGTCTAGGGGATGAAACATAATCCTTTACCGCAGTGCAGTCACGCACTAGAGGAAACCTGTTCACTTGCTCTATGGCACCGTAAATCGTATCGTCTCAAGAAAGAATGAAACAGAAAATAATAGCACATTAAATAATAACTCATCTCCAAGGAGCCAATCGTCTCAACATACATACCGTAAATCGTATCGTCTCAAGAAAGAATGAAACAGAAAATAATAGCACATTAAATAATAACTCATCTCCAAGGAGCCAATCGTCTCAACATGCACAAGCAATGTATTGTAATGGCATCCACAAACAAATCTAAGGCAAATGCCGGAACTGGTAACCTCCTCCCAGACAAACCGAGATGGGTACCGTTCTACAGCAGCCACCAGTGGCTGGAACTGGCCAAGATAGTACGAGACGTCTATTGGACTAAGATCCGTACTATACTTTTCCGTGCTCAAGAGCATGAAATGATAGGACAACTTACTGTTTTGAAAGAAACTGAACAACACAAGACAAACGAATCGAAAGACCGCCTTCAGAGTCGCTTGCTTTTATTGTTGAGATACATGTTTTGACGTTTCAGGCCACCTGAGTTATAAATTGCACATAGCGGCGGAGCTTAAGGGAAAAATGAGACAAAGGAGCAGCGTCTCTCATTGCGACTGATGTGTAATACTTCTCGTCTTTCTCCGCAACCCAGCTTCCAAGCAGCCGCTGTTAAAGCGCGCATGCTGTACAGGTGGTTGTGGTTACACTTGATCTATTCGCAAATGAAAAAAAAAAATGGTTCAAATGGCTCTGAGCACTATGGGACTTAACATCTATGGTCATCGGTCCCCTAGAACTTAGAACTACTTAAACCTAACTAACCTAAGGACATCACATAACACCCAGTCATCACGAGGCAGAGAAAACCCCTGACCCCGCCGGGAATCGAACCCGGGTGTCGCAAATGAAGTTCTACA
This sequence comes from Schistocerca serialis cubense, assembly GCF_023864345.2. Taxonomy (NCBI): domain Eukaryota; kingdom Metazoa; phylum Arthropoda; class Insecta; order Orthoptera; family Acrididae; genus Schistocerca; species Schistocerca serialis. The sequence continues at coordinate 504,285,544 of NC_064643.1, read as the reverse complement.
TTGTGGACCGCTCGAAAATCTTAGAGGACCCCCTACTTACAAGTTTCCTTTGTGAAGGAAACAATTCACACAATGTACTAAGGAGTCCACGCACCTTCTAAATAGCGATCAGAGTACACACTTCTGCATGTGTCGTTCTCCGGTACTGAATTCTTGATAAGTCCTTCAGCACTTGCAGTGAGTGCTCCCTATTGACTGGTAGACTATTTTCTTCTCCACTGACCACTTATCCACGTCGCTACCTCTGCCAGATTGAATCTTGCGAAACTGGCTGTTCAGTGGCGTGAGCCTAACTTTCGAAGCTGAAGAACAAACGGTTGAACACTGAAACATTGTCCTCCTGGAATAATAGAGGGGGGGGGGGGGGGAGGATGGATCACATTACTGTTGCCATGCACCGCCTAATACGCAGTTTTCTTCTAAAAAATTTCTTTCTTGGATGAGGGGGTGTTTCCGCTCTGTGTGGTTCAAATGGCTCTGAGCACTATGGGACTTAACATCTGAGGTCATCAGTCCCCTAGAACTTACAAATATTTAAACCTAACTAACCTAAGGACATCACACACATCCATGTCCGAGGCGGGATTCGAACCTGCGACCGTAGCGGTCGTGCGGTTCCGGACAGAAGCGCCAAGAACCGCTCGGTCACCGCGGGCAGCTTTCTGGTCTATAGGAATGGGCGACACGCCCTGCATGAACTGCAGAAAAACTAACATTCTTTTAGATATAGAAGGTGAAATATGGGAATATTCCCAGTTACTACAAATGAGAAACGTGTATCCTCTGACCAGCGACAGATACCTAACGGAGACGAAGGCGGATAATTTTGACGTTGCCAGTCGCTATCCATCTTTCTACCACACGCCGCCGTGAGTAACATGTTTTTTCCCTTGTCTAGTTGAAACGTCCCCTTAGAAACATTAATGAGTGGCGGTGCTCATAACCCTCTTACGTTATTTGATTTTCAAACAGCTGAGTAGAACTGAACGTACTCAGAAATTTCTCACTTTACTTATTCTGATCATCACTAAATTGACACACAATAGTTTTAGCGCAACGCAATCTGACTTTTAATAATCCCTACAAAAGAAAGGCCCTGACTTACAATAACCTATACCTTTCATGAATCACTTCCCTCACAAAAATCTTCGTTACTCAAACAACTGCAATACAGCGAGCGCCAATACTGCGAGCTAAATAAAAGATCCTAACTATTGAAGTCACTAACTACTAATAGGCACAGTTAGCAAATGAAAGATTTTGATAAAGAACAAACAATGTATTTACCTTAATAGTGTTCAAAAGTCATTATATATATATATATATATATAAAACTCCGCCATCTCTCTCCCCACATCCACCACTGCTGGCGGCTCACCTCCAACTACGCAACGCTACGCGCTGTTCACATCTAACTGCCCACTACAATAGAGAATTTTTCAACAATGCTAACCAGACACCGACTGCACACAGCACAGCCAGTGGTTTTCATACAGAGCGCTACTTGGCGTTACCAATATAAAAACCTAAACAGCCTACTTACATAGTGTTCTTTTGTATGAAGAACAAAGCAATATTCTACAGAAATTACTCTGTTTCGTATCGATTTTAGAGTGGCATAGAAGACAGTAGAGTTGCTTAAACCCATGGAAGTCTAAAAACACACAAATTGATTTCCCTCGTGTAGCAGATTGTGATAAATTAGAGCTCACAATAAAGCAAACTCGCTTCTGGAAGCTGAATGATGTTATTTCGAAACAGATTGCTACCTTAGCCGTAAACTAGTTCGTTCTTTTGATCGTATCTGAGAATGAACTTTCTTCTGCTGACTGCCCATTGTTCACGACATACAGTGCTCGAGACTTGTTATGCAACTCGACGACACAGTAAAAGGAAATTATTTACAACATGGAAAGACCGGGTTGAGTAAATACTGTGGAGGTTCCAACGACACATCGAGGTAACTCATATTCACTCGATTCAGCATCAGGTCATTATGCACTCCACCGTCCTTGGAAATACAGTCCCGGCTCTCGGACGCTGAGAGTTCAGCAGAAACCTCCAGCAGAATTCTGTGACACGAGCCGTAAACAACGCCGTCGTGTTTTGTAGCATACCTGAAACACAGGGTGTAACTTTATGTGCTACATGTGTGGGCACAGCCAAGGTAAGCGACTTTCATTTGGACACGCAAAGCGCGCTGCAGTCATCGGCCATTTTTTTTTTATTTTCTATTTACGAGTTGTCCCGCACAGAGTTAGTGTTCGTAGGGTAGTTCCTTGTTCTGAAGTCGTTGTTCACGGTATCCGTTACTCCGCACAATACATGTTTGTAATATTCTGCCTCGGCAGTCTCTGTTTCTGATGTTCGTATTTATATTACGTAGTTTTTAAAATTATGTAGCTATGTCTTCAGTCGCCCATTGAAGTGATGTAGATGATTGACTAGAAAATAGTTACATTAACCTACAGTACTGTTTTTTGGATAAAGTAGAGCCGTTTGCTAGTTTCTAACTACAGGATCAGTTTCTATTCTGTTTCGCAGCACTCAAGGTATTTTAATATTATTTTTCCATTCAGTTATGTTTATTATTTATTTTATTTGTGTCCGACTTTAGTACATTTTACAGCTTCATCCTCAGGCACTTTGGTATAGCTGCAGAAGTGGTATATACACTTATGCAATGCTATCGAAATGATATACTCGTAAACTGCGATAAATGTGCCTGCGTGATTGACATAGAAGCCGTAAAAGGCTCCGAGAGTTTTCAATTGAACTGTGTTCGTTGTATGCATTATTTGATTTATTTAAACTGAAAATTAGTATGAGAGTAGACTTTCTGTTCCGTAACAAAGTAAATTCCAAATTAAGTCCCCAGTATTCAGCACCACGAAAGCGACAAGATAGTTTCTTCTACATTCGGTTGTTGACGGCGAGACTTTTAGTCAGACCGATCTACCGCAGTATGATTGTTTCTTAACGCCATATTCTATATCAGATGGAGCTGAGAATCCTTCAGCGAGAAACGACGTTACCGAATTATACTCACCTGCGAATGAAACAAGAGCAAGGGCCGATTTTGGAAATTCCACCGCACCCCCCCCCCCCCCACCGCCAAAAAAGTGAAACAAAATAAAAAAAAAACTTTTTTTTCCTAGAACGTAATGTTGCTTACACTTCATAGGGTTTTCGCGATTATACACACATCAAAAAAATGTTTTGTGTCACCCCGGCTCCCAGAACTCCTGAAGACAGACGTTGACTGTGCATGTTGTGTCACTGACAGGGTCCCTTTGATCTGAGATGTCACTTAACCCACCCAAAGATGTAAACAACCATGCATGAGCAGCGCCTATTAGACGGAGCGGGTCCGACGGAAGGAAAGAAATACACGGCTCCTGTTGTCTGTAGTTCAACCGTGCCTAGACGGTCAATATCGTGGTTCGATCCCGTCCGCATTCTTACTTTGTGCCAGCTAGGGCTCTCAACAAAGGAAGTGTCCAGGCGTCTCGGAGTGAACCAAAGCGATGTTGTTCGGACATGGAGGAGATCAGGAGCTGTCGATGACATGCCTCGCTCAGGCCGCCCAAGGGCTACTACTGCAGTGGATGACAACTACGTACGGATCATGGCCCGGAGGAACCCTGACAGCAACGACATCATGTTGGCTAATGCTTTTCGTGCTGCCACAGGACTTTGTGTTACGACTCAAACAGTGCGCAATAGGCTGCTTGGGGCGGCTTCACTCCCGACGTTCATGGCGAGGTCCATCCTTGCCAACCACAACACCATGCTGCGCGGTAGAGATGAGCCCAACAACATGCCGAAAGCACCGCTCAGGATTGGCATCACGTTCTTTTCACCGATGAGTGTCGCATATGCCTTTATCCAGACAATCCTCGGAGACGTGTTTGGAGGCAACCCGGTCAGGCTGAACGTCTTAGACGCACTGTCCAGCGAGTGCAACAAGTTTGAGGTTCACTGCTGTTGTGAGGTGGCATTATGTGGTGCCTACGTACGCCGCTGCTGGTCATGGAAGGGGCCGTAAAGACTATACGATACAGGATGCCATCCTCCGTCCGATGGTGCAACCATATCGGCAGCATATTGGCGAGGCATTAGTCTTCATGGTCGACAATTCGAGTCCCCTTGGTGCAAATCTTGTGAATGACTTCCTTCAGGATAGCGACATCGCTTGACTAGAGTGGCCAGCATGTTCTCCAGCCATGAAACTTATCGAACATGCCTGCGATAGATTGAAAAGGGCTCTTTATGGACGACGTGACCCACCAACTACTCTGAGGGATCCACGCCGAATCGCCGTTGAGGAGTGTTACAACCTGGACCAAGAGTACTTTGACGAACTTGTGAATAGTATGCCACAACGAGTTCAGGCATGCATCAGTGCAAGAGATCGTGCTACTGTGTGTTAGAAGTACTGGTATGTACAGCAATCTGGACCACCATCTTAAAGTGTCTCGCTGTATTGTGGTACAACATGCAATGTGTTGTTTTCATAAGCAATAGAAAAGGCAGAAATGATGTTTATGTTGACCTGTGTTCCAATTTTCTGTACAGGTTCCGGAACTCTCGGAACCAAGATGGTGCAAAAATTTTTTGATGTGTTCATATGATTGTTGTGTGCTTTTGTGTGACAGTCTGGAAATAATTAGTCTTCTTGCCACAAGAGTCAACTACAGCACAAACGGTAGACTTCGATACGCAACGTTACAGTCGTCCATTGGATATCCATAACGTGATCAGAAAAAATGCTTTAGAACCCTGGAAGTTTTGATTTTCCACCATTTGCGGCTGTCTCCTTTGAGCACTAAATTATCGCACTGTTTCCCGAAGATAAATATTTTGTTGTTAATAGTCAACTAGGTTCCAGAAACAATCAATTTCCTGGACTGCTCTTCAGTTGTTCTTGCAGGGCATTTTAACTGACATGTGAAGATTATGCTGGTAAAGCTTTTCCTTTAATCAACTGTTCTTTTCTGGTTGTATATTCTTTTCCAGTATTTTGGAGAGTTTTCCTTTTGTTGGTCTTCCAGGTCTCCGCATTTCGTGTACGTTTCCTTCCTCTCTGCTCTAATGGTGACTTATTGTACTCTACGAATCCCTCTCTTAGCCCTATAACAGATAATATAATAAAGGTAGCTGTTACAAACACCAAAAGTAAAATTCGAGACAAATAAGTGCATTATCTTGCATTATCTGTTTCAAAACAGGTTATGTTGTTATCAAATCATGTGCACAAATGGTACAAGCTATAAAAACGTGATGTCGGCCTATGTTTCGCAGTACGTTTTGAATTATGTTAGTTTACCTTCGCTTTCTTCAGAGCAGTCGTCTCAGAGTATATTAATAATTATTTGATGTAGTGGAAGTACAGAACTTTGAGCTACATCATGCAGTGTGGACCTGCTTCACATGTCGTCTGAAATAATAAACGGCTGTTTCAATTGACAAGTAAAGTCCTGCCACCTGGCATCCCACAGCTCCACTAGGGACTTCATTCGCAAGTATGCGGAAAAGATGCCGCAATGTGTGTGAAAACTTACGGGACTTAATTGCTAAGGTCATCAGTCCCTAAGCTTTCACACTACTTAACCTAAATTATCCTAAGGACAAACACATACACCCACGCCCGAGGGAGGACTCGAACCTCCGCCGGGACAAGCCGCACAGTCCATGACTGCAGCGCCTTAGACCGCTGGGCTAATCCCGCGCGGCTAATGCCGCAATGCAGAGTGCACTACAGCTCTATTCTCAAAACACAATATTTTTGTACTTCAACCACTTACAAAAAATGGTTCAAATGGCTCTGAGCACTATGGGACTCAACATCTTAGGTCATAAGTTCCCTAGAACTTAGAACTACTTAAACCTAACTAACCTAAGGACATCACACACACCCATGCCCGAGGCAGGATTCGAACCTGCGACCGTAGCAGTCCCGCGGTTCCGGACTGCAGCGCCAGAACCACACGGCCACCGCGGCCGGCCAACCACTTACACTCTGATTGCGTCATATATACAGGATGTCGCAGGAGGAACGGTCACTATTCAGGAATACGACAGGAATGATTGTTCGAAGCAAAAAAAGTGCTGAGAACGTGGGCAAGCATACGTTTAAGAGCTGTGAGAAATTATGCAGGATAAGAGACGTGTTCATTAGAAGAGACGTGAGCAGAGATGAACAAGCACTCGTTGCTCTGCAGTTATTCTCTTTCGAGCCTACGTTTACTGGACCTTTTTCTTTCTTATCTTGGTGCATAGTATCGCCTCTAAAAATACAGAAGGAAAGAGTATCAAGGTGAATAAGTGCTAATAGCTCTTAAAGTATGCATTTTAGAGCACATGTTGACTACATATTTTTAGTATCAGCACCACCTGATGATGACGGAACGGTTATTCGCCGAAATATCGTGGAACTTCGACTATCGGATCCGGCTGGACACCCGAGAACCTTGGATACAGCACATTCGCCGGCAAAGCCTCAGATCACGAACACATTTTTACTTCGAATGATAGTGTTACATCCCTAAATACTGACCATTTCCCTGACACACCGTCTATGTGCTTGACAGGTATCCCCAGGGTAAACGAAATTTCAAAAGGAAACATTTGTGGTAACTGCATTTTTTAACGTGGGATAAGAGATCATTATGTAGCAGTACTGCAAATTCCTAATACATAAATTTTGTTTTTCACGCTGGCTAATGCACTGCGTCACCACATAAATCAATTTCCAAAGCTGCGTTAACAAAGGCTCACTACATAAAGGAACTTCCAATGGTGAGCTGAAATGAAGTTGATCACAACGTAAATGGCGGCTAGCGGTATGTTAATAACAAAATCGCAATTACAAGTAGTATTTCTGCTTAATCGGTAGAAAATGGAGGAAAAAAATCGAATCTACAGGAATTTAAATCCTGTAACATCGTACCGCCGTTCTAGGGCCTGTCAAGTTCTCTTTAAAATCGCAATAATCTGAGTTGTTGGCTTGGCAAAGATCAGAAATTGGATGTAGGGAAAAGAATGAAGTCACTGCGTCGGGCACGACGGTGTCAACGCCGCTCTTGACAAAGGATACGTTTCTTATAACGGCTCCTTGGCAGCTGACGCGCTGACACCTCGCAGGAAGAAAAGGATCAACAAAAGGAACTAATGGTAGAGTTACCGTGACGTGTCACAAACATTTCTCACTCGGCCCTTTCTTCGCCGCCGGCGTGACTAATGGCGCGCGCCATTGACCGAGGCCGGGGCCGGCCGTCCGCCCCGAGCAGGCGTCGCCGTTGGTACGGCCTGCTGCGGCGCCGCTTTCTTCCGAGGTCACGAGTTCAGCGCGCGTTCAACGGGCGCCGGTTTCCTACGATAGGCGGGCTCTCAGGGGCGGGCGAGCTCTCCGCCGCGGGCAATCAATCAGCGCACTCCGCCCCGGCGCAGTCAGAGCCGCTAACGGCGCGTCACGTCCGCGGAATCGGCCTAATTGCGGCCTGTGCTAATGACGTACATTTCCTGCATTACTTCCTAGGAGAAAGCCTTCTCGCGTACACACTCTACATAGATTTCCTGTGCAGCTCTGCTAGAAGTGTTCTGTAATGATGCCAGTTAACGTAGTTCAAACCAGTTACGTAAACAGAACTGCAACGGGAACACATGAAAGGTACTCGCAGTTGAGAATACGAGCTACCATCAACTGTACAACGGAATGACGGAATTGAAAATTGTTGCGCTTCTGGATTAGAACCCAGATTTCCCACTTTACACGAACAGTCACCATAACCACTTTGGCTATCCATGCACGACTACGGCCAGACCCTTCCATACGTCGTCGCACCGGCGTCACAAACTGTCCTCCTACACATATTGTGATTCCCGTGCACGGGACGTTTTAATTTAAAGTCGCGTGCGTGTCCGAGGGAACATCGCATTGTACTTCTTAACTACACAGAAAATGCAATATCGTATTTAGCCGCCGATATCAGGCGCGTTCAATTGAAATGTCCTCCCTTCTACTGTAAGTTCGTATTATCTGTACGCGCATAGGTTGTGACGCAGGAACGACGATAGATGGAAGTATGTGTCTGACAGTGAGTAGTGAACAGATGGCCGAAGCGCCAGGTGCATATAGTCTGCGGCCGCGAGCTCGGCTCCAGTTCACCACCGGCAATGGAGGGTGAAGCTTTGACAACGCCAGCCACTCGTGCTGGCGAAACGTCAGAAAAATCATTAGATGAACGTCGGTCGAAGAACCCGAGACAGAAGCCAATAGGCAGTTGGTCAACAAGTAGCCACGAAAGCATTAACAATTTTGTATTACGCCTCTACGGGGAGGAGATTTGCAGATTGTACCGACGCCTTGACCAATGACGGAATAAGAAAGCGCCACTGATGTCCTCTCGCACCTTTCTGTCACGGTGCAGAGATGACTGTGCTACACCGAAGTTCTTGAGATGTAAGCGCCTAACCACCGCCCAAGCACATCGTATCTACGACAGAATGGAACGAGCTTTTCTTCGTGAGCGAATACATACAACACGGAGAGACTTGGCAAGAACAGTTCAGGAACTTCTGGACATTTTCTATCAATTAAGTAGCAGAATGCATCGAGACGAGATCCACAGCATCACTCACAGGAGCATGCAGAACGAACTCGAGCGCTGCACCGAGTGACAGAAGAAAAAGTTTGAAAGATGCCGGAAGCAGACCGACAAGGCGATTCCCGACATGTCACACACAGTGGTCAACCTCACTGAACGACAATTGACCGAAGAGGAAGTGTCTGTTCTTCAAAAAGGAGGGAATTTCGCTATCATCCCGAGAACTATACCTATGGAGGACATCATTGCCATCACCGAAGCAGCCATTCGGACCCTTCCTTGTGAAAGGGCAGAGGAAATACGCACTGAAACAGCCAGGATACTGCGCCGAGCAAAACCACCAGCTTGCAGCCTGAAGAAAGAAGAGGTGCAAGCCATTAAGAATCTCAACGCCGACAAGAGTATATTGGTACTGCCTGCCGATAAGGGGAATGCGACCGTCGTAATGAAGACCGAAGATTATGAGCAAAAGATCCGAGACCTATTAGATCCGACGACGTACCGAAAACTAAGCGCAGATCCGACGCAGCGTATCACACGGAATACGAATCGATTAATCAAGGCGTCTTCTCTGCCGGCGGACATACAGAGAAACCTGCGCAACACAGAAGCCCTACCACCTTGGTTGTATGGATTACCCAAGATCCATAAGAACAACGTTCCACTGAGACCGATCGTTAGCGCTCCTGGCTCACCGACGTATAAACTGGCAACACACTTGGCCTCTCTGCTCCAGCCACACGTGGAGAAGACCGACACATACATTAAGGACTCAGGACACTTCATTGAGAAGCTGAAGAAACTGAAACTTGCACCAAACGAAAATGCCACTCAGTGAAGCTCTGGAGCACATCGGTTCCAGTTTCCCGCAAGACATATAAAAAAGCTCTTCCATGCATATCTCACCACGAGCTGTTTCACGTGGAATGGCGATTTCTACGAACAGCTGGAAGGAGTCGCCATGGGTAATCCTCTCAGTCCAGTGGTAGCCAACTTCTTCATGGAACAATTCGAAGCACAGGCACTGGACTCGGCGACTTGCAAACCTAAGGTGTGGTACAGGTGCGTCGATGATACTTTGGTGGTGTGGAGCCATGGTGAAGAACAGCTCGGTAACTTCTTAAGAGACTTGAGCAGCCTCCATGCCAACATAACATTTACCATGGAAGTAGAAAAGGACAAGAAACTACCATTTCTAGATGTGCTGGTCACAAGGGACGGCGAAAACCTGGGACACAGCGTGTATCGAAAACCGACACACACGGACCGATACATGCACAAACTGTCAAACCACCACCCGAGCCAGAAAAGAGGCATGATTAGTACGCTCGTAACGAGAGCAGGACGAATATGTGAGTCGCAACACCTCAAACGAGAAATGCAACACCTGGAAACTGTTCTGAGGAGCAATGGGTACTCCACAAATTATATTAGAAGTGTAACAGAGCCAAACACTCGGCGAAGTAACGAACCAGAAAAAGAAATGTCGGGTATGGCCTTTCTGCCATACATTCCCAGAGTGACGGACAGAATCGGCCGTATACTGCGCAAACATGGCATAAAGACGATTTTAAAACCGACAAGGAAGATCAAAGAGTGGCTTAGATCGGCGAAGGAGAAAAGAGACCCACTTGCAATGTCGGGAATATACCGTATACCATGCACATGCGGAAAAGTTTATGTAGGAATGACTGGACGATCAATTAACACCAGGATCAAAGAGCATAAGCGACATTGCAGGTTGAGGCAGGTGGAGAAATCGGCCGTGACAGAGCACGCACTGAACGAGACCGACCACGAAATATAATTCACCGACACGGAAGTTCTGGCTGTAGAGAAGCACTATCACACGTGCTTGTTCAGAGAAGCTGTAGAAATGCAAAAACACGCTAACAGTTTCAACAAGAAAGAGGAAAGCCTTAAGGTAAACGGATCCTGGCTTCCCGTACTGCAGCGAACGACCGTCGCAGGTAGCAAGAGGAGAACCGCACCGGAAATGACCGCGGAGAAGCCCTCGGACGTTGGCGCGCCAGGTACATATAGTCTGCGGCTGCGAGCTCGGCTCCAGTTCACCACCGGCAATGGAGGGTGAAGCTTTGACAATACCAGCCACTCGTGCTGGCGAAACGTCAGAAAAATCATCAGATGAACGTCGGCCGAAGAACCCGAGGCAGAAGCCAATAGGCAGTTTGTCACTAAATAGTTTCCCTACACTATGCTTGTGCGTTCTCATCTGGAGTACTGCTGTGCTGGATGGGAGCCTTACCATACAGGATTTACGGAGAACATCGAAAAGTTCAAAGAAGCGTAGCTTGTCTTGAACTATCGCGAAATAGGGGAAAGAGTGTCACGGATGTGATACGCATGTTGGGGTGGCTATCATTAAAACAATGGTGATACGATATTGCAGTGCCTTTGTTAAGAAGAAAGACGAAGTATTCCTTCGGACAAGTGTGGCATCGCGGCGACTACAGACGTCATGAAATATATGAAATGTATTCGTAGTTGCGAATACGAAGAACTATCAGCTTTATAACGGCAAGACGACAGTAAAAACTTGTGCTGGACCGTGACTCGAACGTGACTTCCCGCTTTACGCGAGCGTTCGCCTCAATCGCTTCGGCTATCCTTGCAAGACTCACAGCCAGACCCAAATTTCTATATACCGTAGTTCCTGCGTCACAACCTGTCATCGCACGCATATTATGTAATGTCCGTACAGGGGAGGACATATTAACTGAAAGTCGCTGGCCGACCGCGGTGGACGAGCAGCTCTAGGCGCTTCAGTCAGGAACCGCGCGACTGCTACGGTCGCAGGTTCGAATCCTGCCTCCGGCATAGGTGTATGTGATGTCCTTAGGTTAGTTAGGTTTAAGTAGTTCTAATCTCTAGGGGACTGATGACCTCCGATGTTAAGTCCCATAGTGTTCAGAGCCATCTGGACCATTTGAAAGTCGCTGCCCTGTGTCTGCGGCTAAATACGATATTGCAGAGGCTGTATTGTTAAGGAGAACGATACTATGTTCCCTCGGACATCTACATCTATACTCCACAGGTCATTTTTCGGTGGGTGGTGGAGGGTACTTTGTGTGTCACTTCGCCCTATTTCAGTTGGTAATCGTTTGTGGGAAGAACGACTGCTGGTAAGCCTCCATGTGGACTCACATCTTTTTGTGTTTTATCGTGATTGACTTTTCGCGAGATATACATAGCAGAAAGTGATATATTTGCTGACGGTTATTCGAACGTACGATCTCGGAACTGTAACAGTAAACCACACCGTGATGCGGTGTGCCTCTGTTACAGCATCTGCCACTGTGTAAGCTCTCAACAATTTATTTCCGTAACCTCGGAATAATAATGTAACTTAAGTCTCAATAAAAATGTGACTCTTATATCTATCACCTTTCAATAATTAACTGACTGTGAATTTAAACTCGTAAATTTTGGACGTCAGCAGTGCTGCGTCATGGCCGTGAAATGTCATTCTGAATAACCTGAAAATTCTTACCTTAATTAAGTCGCCGGATAACGCGTATATATCTGCTTCTATAATTTTTCTGGCACAGCCCAGTGCAACGCTGGCCGCTAGATTTTTCATGTTTAAAACGAAACAACTGAATTTTCTTTACGATTATCGGGATGACCATGGATAGAAGACATTAGTAAAATCTTTAAATTCAGATGAATGATTGTCAAAAGTTATTGTATAAGAAATATTATTATTAAATTTTTTTTAAAGACATTTACATGGGACTTGATATAACAATAGTACAAAATCAGTTGTTACAAAAAACATATGCGCGCGGATATAAATAGTAAATTTTGCTTTTACCTTATACTACATCGCTCAGGCACCACCATCGCTCTCCACGACCTGCCCGACTGCGAGCTACTACTGTTACTGCTGCCGACACTGCTCTCAGGTCTGCGATTCTCTTGTAGCTTACATATCGCAGGCAGCGCGTGAGCAGTCCACATCTACTCGAGTGCGCTAGCAATAAATTCCTTAGTCATGGACCTCTTACAACTGGAGTTGGTTGATCATTTCCATCACGCATTGGCGCTCGCTAAAAGAACCTGTAACAGAATGCGCTGCTCTCCATTGGATCTCCTGTGTTTCCTCCAGCGCTGCTGTCTGGTATGCATTCCATAGTGACAAGCAATATTCAAGTTTTGGGCGAACGAATGTTTTGTATGCTACCTTCTTTCCTGGCAGACTTCTGAGGATTCTTCCAAGGAATCTTAGTGTGGCATCTGCCTTTCCAGCGATTAGTTTTAAGTAGTCAGTACACTTTGACTCCTAGATACTTTATGGAAGTAACCACTTCCAATGATAGTTCTGCAGTCGTGTAATAACACAATAAAAGGTGTTTATACCTACGCAATACGTTATGTTTGTGTATGTTGAGGATCAACTGCCACTCCCTGCAGCAGGGGTCGATCATGTGCAGGTTTCACTTCATTCACTACTGGTTATTCATCCTGTTTTACTGTCACTCTTATTACGTATCGCTAGAATGAATATCGCACTAAACTAATTTGGGACAGCGATGAAGGATGGGCGCGTAAAATTCTGCTTCAAAAATCATTTTGTTAGTAACTAGAAACAAATTTTCCCTTTCCATTGTCACTCGGCGTCGCATGAAACATGTGATGAACGTTTTTCTGGACTGAATGAGCTACAGATTAAAAAATAAATAAATTTCAAATGTCTTCTCCCGAAACACCTGGGAAAGTGCGTGTGACTGCTCTTAGGAGAGACGCATCTATATATACTGATCAGCTAAATTTAGTACAATGAAATTAAGGTTGAATTTGAAATCAGTTCCATTGTTAAACTTACTACTGTTATAGAAAGAATTTATGGCCACTTATGTAATAGCCCTTATGACCACCTTTTGCACGGATAACAGCGGCGACGCGTCGTGGCATGGACGAAAAGAGGCCTAGGTACCTAGGTCGCTGGAGGGAGTTGGCACACAATTCACCTAATTCCCGTACATTCCGAAAAAGGCAGCGATCGATCGGGTTCAGATCCGGTGAGTTGAGGAGCCAGAACATCAACTGGAATTAGGCGCTGTGTTCCTCGAACCGTTCCATCACACTCCTGCCCTTGTGGCATGTCGCATTATCTTGTTGAAAACTGTCCCTGCAATCGTGAAACATGGTCGTCTTGAAGTTTTGTACGTGGTCGGCAACCAGTGTACCTTGGCCGCCATGCAGGCTTGCACGAGCTCCATTGGATCCTATGGCTGCACACGTGAATCTTTCCCAGAGTATAATGGAACAGCAACCAGCTTATGTCCAATTGTACAAGCGTCAATGAGCTGTTCCCTTGGAAAACGACGGATTCGCGATCTCTCATCGGCATGCTGAAGAAGACATCGGGGGTCATCAGACCATGCAACGCTTTGCCACTGTGCCAACGTCCAGTGCTGATGGTCACGTATCAATTTCAGTCGTAGTTCCTGATATCGTGGTGTTAAAATTGGCATGTGCGTGGGCTGTCAGCTGCAGAGCCCATCGTTAGGGGCGTTCAGTGCACTGTGTGTTCACATACGGTTCCACTATCATTTGTAAGGTGGAATGAACTATGCCCCTTACATGAAGTCATTAAAGATCACCTAACTCACGTTGAGCGAACAGTAGGGCTGAACAAAAATGACTGACAAGGCACAATGCATCTTGTAGAGGGTATAGTATGGACGTATTGGAATAATTAATGTAGGCAGCTTAGGGTGGCTCAAGCTCTGAAAAGCGGTGACGGGGCATGGCCTCCAGCTGCCTTAAGATGAGTGACAGTGAGTGGGTGGTTGACCCCATGCTGGTGTAGCGGGAAACAGACGGAGAACTTGTACGCCTGTTGATAAATTTCCGTAGTCCTGTTTTCAGTGAAACATGCGACTAAGCCGTGCAAAGCTACAGTGTAGCAGTCAAAAGAGGCCAAAATATGCGTGTTTGTGACTATAGCAACATCACGCTGAATTCACGGTCCGCAGAGTCTGAAGTAAATCAGGTGAAAAGCGACAGAATGAAATATGCCTGCCTACGATGGGAACATAGGACCAAGGAATCTGAAGTACTCTCCTGGGAGTCAGAATTCCGGAAAAATTTGTGTTTTGTGCAGACTCTAACCCTGATGGGTGGCCTGGGAGGAGCTAAATAGCAGAAGTTGAGAGGAAGGGAAATTTTGTGGGAATTTGTTCACTTCCCAGAGCAGGCATTGGTCAGCGCTGGGAAGCGACGCATAATTAACGCGACTTGCCCTGCAGTTGGCGTAAGTGATTTTGCTGGAGGGGAAACCGAGGCGAAGAGCGGACTGGGAGAAGTCCCTGTAGTGGTCTTCCGTTCCCAGCTTGCCTAGAGTGCGGACGTGGCGTTCTTTACTCAGCTTGCCTGAGAGAGAGAGTGAGCATCTCTGCAGTTTAGGACTTAGCAGACGGAACGATAGAGCTTGGACGAGCGCAGCCTTGCAGCACCACGAGGTCGGCCGATGTCTGCATAACGACGACGCCCCGCCACGCTGAATTCGGTGATATTGCGCCCGCTCCGGCCACTGATTAATTTGTTGGATCACGTCGGCAACGTTTCCACGAGGGTTTCATGGCCCATGTATTGTAGAATTCTTCTCGCACTTCGCGTTACGCCTGGGTCAGTCGATAGGAATTACTTTTGATTTATCGCGCTTTACTCCACGCAAACCTATTTATTACCACTGCCTGTTAGGAGAATCATGTAATGTGATGATTGAAGTTCGTGAATTAAAATAAATCTGTGCTAATCTACTGCATCTGTTTTCAATCAAGTAGTTGAAATCCCAAGTCACTTTCTTAATTAATTTTATGTTCAACATTTGCATCTGGTGTCAATAGCTGAATATAACATCAATGTGCACCTCTTTTTAATTAAAAGGGATCAATTCCGAATCAATTAATGTCAGCACTGCCACCGCAGTTCAATCAGGAGTCACAGGGCCTTATTACTTTCTTTGCGTTATCCGACATTGCGGCAGTTTTGGGCTCTCTGTTGATCTGTTAGACAATTACCTGGAGTGAACACACACTAAAACCAGATAAGTGACGGGTGGGGTGTTACACATTCACTACTGGAATGGAATTGAGTTCTTGCTCAGTCGTAGGATACGTAAGGCGCCGAAGTAGACTGACGTATCCGTAAGGGATATTAACCAGATTACTGGATGCTAAAAGATCACTTGCATTTTAATAGTGTTTGAAGATTATTTGGAACTTGCATAAGTTTCGGTTTCATTTCGGTATGTACGAGTACTAGTGGTCCTCCACAGATTTTTCTCACGGAAGAGTGGTTGTTGGTTAAGTGTTGTGTATTGTAGGTTATATTGGTTGGAGTTCGTGAGGACGACTCAGGTGCTAAATATAATGTTACAGTTCGCTAAGTAAATTTTATAGTAACTGCAGATTTTGTAGCACCTTCTCTTTGCGATGAAAGTGGCAGAATTAATTAACTTGAATTCCAGGTTTTATTATTTTGCATGAGGAACCATTAACATGAGCGGCGTACAGCACTAATATTCACTTGTGGGGAAGCAGTATCGAGTACCCAACGAATACTGTGACACGGGGTACATCGATAGTTAGCCTGCCAACGCCTGAACTGGTAAAGCTTTGCTTGACGGATTAAATGTTAGGCAAGAAGTAGCGGTGGCAGAGCTGCTTCTGTCTCAGGTATGGCTCAAGTAGTACCATTTTACAGAAATTGGTAAACAATAACTCGACCTGCGGTAAAGTGTAAACAAAAAGAAATCAGGGCTTGTTATTGTGTAGATTTTAATTTACGAGCAAGTTATTACGATTTTAAGGAAATAAAACTCATCAGCTTTCAAAGAAACGAAATACTCAGAGAGTGCTTTTTCTTGTAATATTATTCTTTAAAGAAAGAAAAAAAACCTGAAGACATGTGCTATTGGTTTACATAAAGAGTAGTTTCAAAGACTAGGTCTCAATACATAAAAGAATAGCATATATTTTATGCCGTCGTACATTCAGAATTTTAAGGAATGAAAATTTACTGATTGTGCCCAGGTTTGTTCCTGGTAAAAGTAATATAGTAAAATCAATCTGAAAACAAAACTAAAGGAAGAGAAAAGGAAATATAAATAAATTTTCTATGCGTCATACGTATGTATGCAATTCGAAGCCGAACAAATACTACATCTTTGACTTAGCGGTTACACGAAACCTTTGCTTTCGACAGAATACATCTTATGACAAAAGACGTATAGTGAATGTCTAAATTTACATAGAAGGATAATAAGTAAGTAATGAAATGGTTTAGTTTAATCAACTTACGTCAGTCACATAAACATTTATTAATGGTAAATTCGGATGCTTTGTTGCAGAAAAGTATTGAATAATATTGATACGTATAGTCAGAGGTATTAGCATTAGTTCCCTGTTATAGAAGCAATACAATTAACTGGTTTTACAAATTTAATTTTCTTATTGAAGCAATTAATTAAAGTCCATCTAAGGGAATACTTGGCGTGGACATCTGTACATCATTATTAGTTGCACTCAAGGAACTATATAGTTGAATGTATTGAGAGATTTCAGAATTATCGTAATATAGGTAACACAGAATATACCGTATTTATACAGTGCATCGGTTTTCTACCTGTTCATATATTCTTTAACGCGCCAGGTGTTGTTGCGCATAAGACTGAGTGTACGTGTAATGAGTAGTGGCTTTGTATCGTGTAGAACCAAGAGTGACAGCGATTACCTCCCTCACCAATACAATGAGGCTATACAATCCCGCCTAGCCCAGCGGAAAAATGTCTATCTATAATGGACCACGCATCTTTTACTTCCTGGTGATGATTCTTTGAACTACTTCATTCCCCTGTAGCTAATGAATCAGTGAAGTGAGACTTCTTCACTAATGTTCACGTTCGGTTTTACCAAAGAGACTGGTAGTTACAAGGTACTGTGAATGTCAATCTCATCAGATAGTATGGAGTGTACAGTACATTATAAAATCTACCGTCAAGTTTCTCAATCACATTTAGTCGTTGACGAACCCAGCCGCAAATGTTTTATCCAATCATGTAACCGAATACAAAGAATTAATGTTGTTCTATTTGTTGTTACTTAGTGGGAACACATTTCACAGTACTCAGCGTTGCAATGTGTTTGTAACCTTTGCTAACGGTAAATATCAAATCCTATATGCTCGTAGGCCAAACATGTGTACAGAATAGAAGTTAACTCGAAAGTAAAGTGTTTTTTTGGATTATTTTTTATGTTCCAATATTTTCTCCAAAGACGGTAGCAAGCAGCAAGGAGAGTAACACGCCTCTCACAATATTTTCTGCAATCGTTGGGTCATTTTGACGTCACAGACAATACCGACAATCTGAGCGGCAGGCGCAATATTTATTTTAGTGTATTTAGCTGTTTTGTATTAAAGGCTAACTTGCAGCACACCGTTTAAAGGCATAGGCGCATTGGAAATGTATCACAAACACATCACCCTTACCTTTAAATATCAGTTAATAAAGCATTACCGATATATGCCATCGAGAGATACCCAAGACTTGAGACAAATATAGGATGAATAAACTCTAGAATGATGGATAATGCCCTGGCATATGGAAGTGAAGGATGTAGGTTCGCATCCCGAAATTTGCTAACATATATATAATCTTCGTGTTATTAACATATTCTGGGAATTTCTTATGAATGTATGCTCTGTCTGCAATATTCGATGTTACTTAACATCCCCGCCTGATTAGAGAACAAATAATGAAATACATATTTGTCTTTTTATTTCCGAGTGTGTAGTGATTTCCGAGTTTGTCGTTAGGTAGGGACGTAAGAGGACAGCCTTAATTGCTGCGACTGAAACGACTTGCAATAAATTTCACATTCTTCCTTCTGAAAAATATCTGGCTCTTTATTTCGAAATATGTGGCGATTTTCGGGTGTGGCAGGAGCCTGGGATAGCTTACAGTGCTACGGGTGAAACGATGAGAAATATTTCTCGCTAACGATCATCTAACACGACGTGAAAACCAATGGCGCTTCCGGCCGCCGCTAGCGACATGCGTGGGATGTTACACATGCAAAAGAGGTCCACATCGAACGCTAACGAAAGTCGAACGCAGTTCCTGCGGTTGTCAGAATTGCGTGTGCATCAAAATGACGTCACGTTTACAGGAAGCTGAACAATGAATTATTTTCAGAGAATATTCTTAGAAATTTATTTTATTTACTAGCGATTCATCA
The DNA here is from genome assembly GCF_023864345.2 of Schistocerca serialis cubense. Classification (NCBI taxonomy): domain Eukaryota; kingdom Metazoa; phylum Arthropoda; class Insecta; order Orthoptera; family Acrididae; genus Schistocerca; species Schistocerca serialis. The sequence goes on along the minus strand of NC_064643.1, from coordinate 504,266,667 downwards.
AGAACACCACCACATTTAATCACACTATGTAAGCATGGAAGTCGTTGCCACTGAGTACCTGATTATATCATAAGCAAATTGCTTTTGACAAATGGGAATTTTTTCACTTTAATAGTATCTAAAAGCATTTTTTAAAAGAAACAGATTTAAAATTATAATCAGAAAGCACCGTCTAAATATCAAGTTACAATTTCTTCAGAGGCAGAAAGAAACAAGTTTTCACTGTATGAGCTTTCGGGTAGAGAACCTTGCCGCTCCCTTTTGACACGGTCGTAGTTACGACCGCTCACAACAGCCTCTGAAAGACTACACTGGTGCAAATCTGCAACACACCATATTACTTTAAACTAAAAGTTTTAACAATTTACACACGCACACAAACTATGCACCCCCGTAGGAGGGATGGAAATAGTACAAAACACTAAGAATTAAAATATTAACTTTGCCACCGAAGGTACAACTTGATTTTAACTTCCAAGAAAAGTCTTACGGTGAGAGGGTGGCAACTTTATATACTAAATTGATCATTTAAATAAAAACCCACAAAATGCAATCTTATATAAAATTCTACAAGGTTGGTCAAACAAGTTACGATGCTCTACAGTACACAGATACCGCCTCTCAAGATGATAGGCAAGATCAAAACATATTTCAGGAATTAGGCCGTTACACTCCAAGCAATAAATTCCTTAACACACCAAATCCGACAAACATGACAGAGACAGCTCCATCGACAGACACTAACTGCCTAACAAATGTGGACGAGAGACAGTGGGCGCTGATGACCCCGCTGTTTAGCGCCCGTAAACCTCAAACACACACACACACGAGAGACAGACTAGCAAGCTGGGGACGAGAGACTGACCCAGACTAACAACTGGCGAGGTCATAGCGCCCCTTAAAATCACGTGAACAGGCAACCTTTCCCCTTTCCCACCAGAGGGAGACACCAAAGCTGCGGTTGCCACAGCGACTGCTTCACACTACGCGCTGCCGCGCGCTCTTCAAAACAGAAATTTTTACCACGGCTCAGAAGCGTTGTGAAATGAGTCTTTCCGCAGCGAGGAATACTGCAGGGAAACCTAAATTTCTGCACGTATGTACCATCTGTGGCTACCAAGCAAGTGAACACTGATTGGAAAAAGTACAAAAAAAATAAACTGAGCATTATTTGTCCTTCCAGGCGCTGCTGTGACGTCGAGAATGATCTCCTGAACCCATCGAGTCCATAATCACTTGACAGTGACGGGATCCCGAGCAACACGAGCTGCAACATAGTGTGACAGTGAACTGTAATCTCTATATGAAATAATACTTCTGCTGTCGGACTTGTGCACGCGCTGGTGCATATTTCTCCTTCTTACACGAGACGTAACACATTTTCCCTAAAATAACACACATTCAAGTGGGAGAAACACGCTGTGTAATAGTAAAGAATTTAATTAGCTGAACTTACTTTTACTTTATCCGACTGTGCTGAAATGCTAATCATTTACGTGTCCGGGCGTGTAGAACAGTTGAAACCAACTTGGAATCTGTTGGATGGCACCACCGTGGTACTGCAAGTTTAATTTCCAGCGTGTACATTTGTGTCACCGAGAGAGTTAAATAAAGTTAGAATCGTAACTTGGCAGAGAAATTCCGCGAGAGACGAGTAACAGTTTTGTGACGGCGGCGAGCTAGACTCGGGGACGCCGTCCCGGCGGGTTGGAGCGTCGGTCGGACAGGAGGCGCGGGCGTCGCGGCGGTAAACGCAGCGCTTGTGGCGGCCATAAAAGCGCCGCTTGGCACAGGCCCCGGGGCCGTGGCGGCTCGTTTCGCCAAACTGCCGCCGGAAAGGGCGCCGGCAAACAAGAGGAAAAAGCCAAAACGCTGACTAACCGCTCCCGCCTGTCTTTTAATTGTCGCTTAAAGCCGCAGGGCTGCAACTTTTATATCCATGTGTCAGCGACCGCGTTTCATGTATGTTAATTATATCCGTACCTGCTTCTGCTTCCGGCCACAAACTTTCTTATCCTTCTAAGTGCGTGTGGTCTCCAGAGGTATTACTCTCTTCTTGCTGCTTCACGGTATGATGAGACTTTTATCAGTTCTTGGTTTATGAAAAAACAAACTCATTTTACAAAAAAAAAAAAAAAAAGAAAAGAATGGTTCTAATGGCTCTGAGCACTATGGGACTTAACATCTGAGGTCATCAGTCCCCTAGAACTTAGAACTACTTAAACCTAACTAACCTAAGGACATCACACACACCCATGCCCGAGGCAGGATTCGAACCTGCGACCGAAGCGATCGCGCGGTTCGAGACTGAAGCGCCTAGAACCGCTCGGCCACACCGGCCGGTTCTCATTTTACAAATTCAGTCAATCTACTGTATGAAAAAGTAAAGCTATCATCAACTCGAAGGTCGGTTTGAACGCCACAGTGGTTTAGGAGATTTTATGCCGTTTCCTTAGAAATTACTCAACCATTTATAGAAGAACCTATTGTTTAACACCTATTTCGAACCGCGGTGCGTATTTCACATTAACAAACATTGCCAGAGGTGGAGGAAGTGAAAGAACTTCAAATCCTAGGACTAATTGGGGCCGGCCGAAGTAGCCGAGCGGTTCTACGCGCTACAGTCTAGAACCGCGCGACCGGTACAGTCGCGGGTTCGAATCCTGCCTCGGGCATGGATGTGTGTGATGTCCTTAGGTTAGTTAGGTAAAGTAGTTCTAAGTTCGAGGGGACTGATGACCTCAGCAGTTAAGTCCCATACTGCTCAGAGTCATTTGAACCATTTTTTGAACTAATTGGCGATAGAAAGCGAGGCTTTTCGATTTATAGTCTGGCGCTTTCCCACTGAGCCTCCGAGCTACACAACACAGTCAAAACATAGAATTGTAAACGCTGCAAAACAGTACTCAAATTTACGGCCTTCGAGGCAGAAGTATTTTTTTCTTTTTAGTCCAGTATTTCGAAAGGTTATTCTGTGGCATCTCCTCCACAGGAGTGTTGCCTGCACTACACACAGCATCCTCTATAATCCGTTTCTCATATTGTCAGTTCACTGCTTCTCCAGTCGTCGCGTCAACTATTCTTGAATGCCGTATCTAGGTCCCAATGTTCCAACCGTTCTTCTGGTAAGGTTCTGCGGCCGGTTATGTTCACACGTTGGCTACCAGTTCAGATGCACTGTGATATCTCACTGTAAGCGGTCCACAAGAACGATTCCGAGATACATGATTAAAAGAGGACTCGCTCGTATCTTCGGAATATTTCAAAACTAACGTATGTTATCATTATGGCAACTTGGATTTTATGCATATCTGCAGTACAAAATACCGGTTCAAAAGCATCTTTCCTATATTTGCTTTTTTGTCAGTTTTAGTACTGCATAAATATGAAAATCGGAGGCATTATTTCTGTCTTCCCTTTTCGTCACCGTAATTAAGTGGTTCAAATGGCTCTACGCACTATGGGGCTTAACATCTGAGGTCATCAGTCCCCTAGACTTAGAACTACTTAAACCTAACTAACCTAAGAGCATGACACACATCCATGCCCGAGGTAGGATTCGAACCTACGACCGCAGCAGCAGCGCGATTCCGGTCTGAAGCGCCTAGAACCGGCCGGCCACAGCGGCTGGCTCCGTAATTACGTCTCTGATATACCCAAGGTACAACAAAAAAGTCATAATGACACAAAGGTTAGGAAGTATCGGAGTGAGCAAAATTCGCAGAGGTAAAAATTGAACTGTAGTTGAGCACGGCTGCAAAGCGGTAGCCACTCAACGAAATAGAGAAACGCAATCACCATTCTAAGCTGTCAGTGGTTTAGCAGTGTTAGAGACACAAATTTCGAGCTCCTATGGTAAAGAAATATATTTTATAAAACGCATTTCTGTTTTGTTTTTGATTAGTTCATTCGTTACAGTTACTGGGCTACGTGTACAATAACTGTTGCTGCCCTTGTAAAATAAAAAATATAATATTCTTAACATTTTTCATTACGAAACACATTGCACCTTACAGTATCACATGCACACTGCTGTTGCTGCATTGTAGCTTACAAACTTAAAAAAATTATAACATTACGGTAACTATCAGAGCAGTTGCTTTTAGTTAAGTTTTACCAAATGAAATACCCCAGCAATATCGCTTGTAATAATACCAGCCATGGAGCGATGTTTAAATTTCGCACGGTTTTCACCATTCAACTTAAAAAATGGCCCCTGACCTATTTCATTAGCAAATGCGCCCTTTTGCCTGATAGCTGTTAGCTGATAGTCGGACGTACACATTTCCGCGCTCGTTAATGGCTTCCGTTTATGGCCGCAGCTACACAACGATTCTATTATAACCCATGATAATGTAACGACTCAACTCATAGATTCAATTCCATGTCTCTAACTCTGTCAATATCATATTTTTCCTGCCCCCTCTATATGTAATGTTTCGATTTAAAACGTTTCCATTATCAACTTATTTATTTCGTCTTGGTGGTTTGTAATACAATGGCTAAAAAGATTACAAAGTGGTACACAACAATATCCGAGACGATGCATCTGTGAGTACGACAGTGGGTTATATAGCTCTGACATCTTCTCAGCGGTGCGGTGACAAGCACGTTCCACGTGATTCACACGACTCGGGAGGGATTTAGTTTTGAGCTCCAGATCGGTAAACAATGCCGTGGTCACGGTCCAAGGCCACCATATCCCCATCCTCCCCTCCCACAACTCCAACTGACACACACGCACCTGCAGAGTACTCAATCGCACGTACACACAATGGACTAACACCCAGCACGTGCCCTCGATAACGCCCACAACACTGGAACGATAGAACTCTTTGATAACCGGCGCGTAGTAGGCCAACATGACTTCTGCGTACGGCAATGACATTTTAGCGCATGCAGTGATCGGTGACTAGTCTTCTACACAATACGTTCCTCAGTTTTAAATTTTTCCTAAACAGAAATGATAACATCACCCATTTTGCTGAGTTTCCTCAGGACTTTCTCACTGATTATTGTAGCCAGTTGTATGCATCCGTGTTACTGTTACATGTCCAGTCTATTCATCCCCCATAGACTGAGTTTCCTCTAGACTTTCCCACTGACTATTGTAGCCAGTTTTATGCATGCGTGTTAATGTTACACGTCCAGTCTATTCATCCCCCATAGACTGAGTTTCCTCTAGACTTTCTCGCTGATTATTGTAGCCAGTTTTATGCATCCGTGTTACTGTTACATGTCCAGTCTATTCATCCCCCACTGCGCACCTATCTAATGACCACGTAGTCTACGGGTCGTTACAACGCAAGTTTCCTTTCTTCTACACGTTTTCCTTTCCTCTTTTCTTTTCAAAACCCATAAAAGATTTACTTCTTGCTTTGTACGTCAACTATCAATTCACCCTGTCTACATGTCTCTCCTACATACACTTCATTTTCAATGTAGTTTTAATTACGTTTTCTATTCCAGTCTGATCTTTGAACAGATGACTTGGTTTCCTGTCTCTTTTAGTAATTCTTAAATTTCAGCTCTCCATTGCTCGCTGATAATGCTTCAGTTTTCGAATGATTTTCGCATCTCTCACTTCTGCCTTATAATTCCCCGTACGTTTAACTTTACAGCATTACTCATGAATTAAGTAAGCCAAATGTATCTCGGGTAAAAAATTTACACTTTTTACCCAATAGCATATCCGTTATCTAGGATTCACACACACACACACACACACACACACACACACAAAGAGATAGAGAGAGAGATACACATATGAGGTGGTCTTCGAAACAATGGAATTGCTAAAAACTAGAAAAACGTGTCATTAGCTCAATGCACAAAGAAACGTGAGTTGGTTACAGTAACTACAAAATATGTGTTCTTGGAAAGTATTCTTCCATACGGCAATGTACACTGAAATACACTACTGGCCATTAAAATTGCTACACCAAGAAGAATTGCAGATGATAAACCGGTATTTATTGGACATATATATTATACCAGAACTGGCATGTGATTACATTTTCACGCAATTATGGTTCATAGATCCTGAGAAATCAGTTCCCAGAACATCCACCTCTGGCCGTAATAACAGCCTTCATACGCCTGGGCATTGAATCAAACAGAGCTTGGATGGCGTGTACAGGTACAGCTGCCCATGCAGCTTCAACAAGATACAACACTTCATCAAGAGTAGTGACTGGCGTATTGTGACGTTTTGCCATTCGTGCACCCAGGTTCGTCGTTGAGTATATCATCGCAGGCGCCCCTGTCTGTGTTGCAAGGTCAAGGGTAACCGCAGCCCTGGTCTCTGAGCTGATAGCCCATACTGCTGCAAACGTCGTCGAACTGTTGGTGCAGATGGTTGTTGTCTTGCAAACGTCCACATCTGTTGACTCAGGGATCGATACGTGGCTGCACAATCTGTTCCAGCCATGCGGATAAGATGCCTGTCATCTCGACTGCTAGTGATACGAGGCCGTATTACCCTCCTAAACCCACCGATTCCATATTCTGCTAACAGTCATCGGATCTCGACCAACGCGAGCAGCAATGTCGCGATACGATAAACCGCAATCGCGATAGGTTACAATCCGACCTTTATCAAAGTCGGAAACGGGATGGTACGCAATTCTCCTCCTTACACGAGGCATCACAACAACGTTTCACCAGGCAACGCCGGTCAACTGCTGTTTTTGTATGAGAAATCGGTTGGAAACTTTCCTCATGTCAGCACGTAGTAGGTGTCACCATCGGCGCCAACCTTGTGTGAATGCTCTGAAAAGCTAATCATTTGCATATCACAGCACCTTCTTCCTGTCGGTTAAATTTCGCGTCTGTAGCACGTCATCTTCGTGGTGTAGCAATTTTAATGGCCAGTAGTGTAGCAGCAACACGTTTTCAGCGCCGCTTTTCCATAAATGTATCGGCGGGTGTAATCGATAGTTGCATTATTGGGTGTTATGTTTTCCCCGAAGGAGTGACTGGTAATAACTACAGAACCTTTCTAGAGGAAAGATTGCTACCTACTTTATTAGAAGGTATTCCGTTAGCCGTAACGCATAACATGTGGTTCCTCCACGATGGTGTTCCACCCCACAGTGGTCACAGAGTACGAAGATGTTTGTATAGACGATTTCCAGGACGATGGCCAGCATGCAGTCTTGATTTAAATCCACCGGAGTTTTATTTGTGGGGCCGTATGAAAGAACTTGTTTATACCTAGCAAGTACATAATCTGGACGAACTACACAGACGATTTTCGATGCTGCCAGTACCATAAAGGCAAATGTGCGTGTGTGTGTGAACGAGTGCGATGAAGCTGGGTTGGCCGTAATGGAAGTATGTGTCGATTCGAATGATCGGCATTTTCAACACTTATTGTAGTACTAATGTAAGAGGTAACAAAGTAATGTGCGCTTCACTTTTGTTACGGTACTGTTGTACAAAAGTAAAATAATAAGAAGAATAATTTTCGTTATGGTATTATTGTAAAAAGATGAAACAGTTGATTGTAATGACTGTACAACGAACCACGTGGTGATTTTTTGATTTTGTACTGTGGGAATGTGTTTTATTTGATATTAGCTTTTCTTTACTACCACGACCTTCGTTATGGTAATGTTGTACTTCATTCATTGTTTACATAAAAACGAATTACGTGTTCTTAACAACCCAATAACTGTTGACATTCCCTTTTTCGGTAGAACCTGACTATCGTTCTGCGTCAGTGTCAGTAATACACAAGAAAGGTCGTGTACCATCAGATGACAAAGTAAACAGAAATGCATCTACTATCAATTGCACATTAAAACATTATTTGTGAATAATATTAAATGACAGCCGCCACCTATTGAAAAGCTACAGAATCATAAACTGATTTTCAAAGATAGTGTGACGTATGTGAACAATGTTAAATTCTGCCTTTTTAACAAACTATGAGAACTTTCCGAAAATTGTCAGCATTTAATGAAACTGCTCGAAATTAGGGTCAGTGTTTCCAGCAATGCACTGAGCCAAGAACAGACAACATCTGCGGTTACTGCTGGTGACAGTAAGTACCATGAAACTCACCATTGTTTAGTTGGTCGCCTTGTGGCATGCTAATTATAAACTACTACCACGAATAAGGGCAACTGTGTTACAATGGGTTGTCATTGCAAAATGTCCATTGTCTTCTTCCGTAATTCCCATGAGCTACAACCAATGGCTTAACAATTATATTTCTTAATGGCAGATCAGTAGTTGACGTTCTGTACGGCAGTAACTAAGCTATGCAAAACTGATGCTGTCGGAGATTCTCGTAGAAAATCAGTAATTTCCTAGTATGAAACTGCGGTTAGCCTTTAGTACTCCACCAATAAGATGTGAGGTATATGACGTATGTGTTGCAGATCATGTCTGTGTAGTCTAACTCCACATATTTTCACTTTTTGTTACATTTATCATTGAGATCATTCACAGATGAATCTCAGCAGCCATCTTTATCTAATAACGTTTAATATTTTTCTAGTGTCATTATTGTGGTTTGAATTTGTTTTTGGAAGTGAGAAACTTTACAAAGGATAATTCATGGTTGTCCTAAAATTAGTAGCGGCCAATTGTAGCACTATGTCGTTGATCAAACGTCTCATTTGCTCTACATTGACTCTAATATTTTTCTTTCTGTACCACTAATCATCTTTTCAAATTATTTTATCCAAATAATCATCACTGACGTTATTCGAAAAAGACTTTTCAAATCAAAGTGAACAAAACGTTGAAAGTTACACATTTTCGACCGTAAATAAGCTTTTCTGTATATTTTCTGAGCACAGCATATCAACTAATGTATCCCGTGGGTTAGGAACGTTGTAAGAGTAGGCTTCAATGTCCGTTCGAAGACAAGGTCATCAAAGACGGAGCATAACCTCCCAAACTCCTGTTAGAAAAAGATTGAAAAGGAAACAGGCAGCCTCCTTTCAGAGGAACCATTCCTGTATTTTTGTCAAGCGATTTCGAGAAACTACGGAAAACCTACCTCTGGAGGTCTGAACCGTTGTCCTACAGAATGCGTATCCAGTGCCTTAAACACGGCGCCACGTCGCTAGGTCCATTCCGTTGGGCCTTTCAAAACGAGCTTGTAAACGTGTTAGCCAGAAACTACTTTATTCTAATCCATTTATTCCAGTCATGCAAACTGATCTCAGAAATACTTGTCAGCAGCCATTCTCACTCTTGGTACATGAACTCGACTAAACGCATTGCGTTTCGGTTCTCCGAACGGAAATGAGCAGTACTTCACACCACATAATGGCTGCTTTGAAAGTATTTCTGTTTATTAGCGTGAGATTGTTTCACCCATAAAATCTTATCTGAGAACAGACATTTTCATCTCGTTCGTCACGCAACATTAGCTCCAGACAGAGAACGGGTTGTGGCAATCGCTCCAGTTAGGCAGCAGGGACAGGACGGTTCGTTGAAATCACTTCTCCAAAGCGTTCAAGGAACAGTCTACTTGCTACAGCAGCGCTATCACTGACCGTCATATTGCTCCTCTCTATTCAGAAGAAATCTGTTATTTAACTGATGCATGGTGACTTTATTTGCTTCATAAATGCAGCTCGTAGGATGATAACAGCGACAGTGCAACGTAAACTAAAAATGTTATCCACAATGGATAAAAGTCGTAAACTAAAAATGTTTTCGTTCTCGCTGTGACGCCATGAAATTGTTCCATTATCTCATAAAATGCAGAGATCTGAGGAATAATTTGATAATACGTTGTAAAACCATCCGTATTACGTTCAGCGCAACAGATTATCAAAATAATAGGAACCATTTAGCTATACCGGAATACTTTCTATGTGACGAATTATCAATTCTGAACGCATCGTTTTACGATCCCGTTAAACTTCCGTTTCGAACACTGAAACTCAAAGGCCGAGCAAGTATTTCCACTTGACATGTCTAAATCGGTAACACTGCGAAATCGACTGATAACTTCAGTGCAGACATTCAACTCCAGTGATTCACATTTCTAACCTTTGCGATATTTTGTAACTTTTATTTATGTTTCCATATTTCCTCGGCACGCAATTTACATTATGAAAGTAAGTAATTTTCGTACGCTTCTGATTCTCAGGATAATATCAGATGGTAATTTCGGGAGGAAAATGCTGTTAGCAACTAAGCAATGTCTTGTTCGCAGAAATACAGTAAAAAACAATAGACTGTCTCATGCGAATAATTGTGCCACATCCGTTACATGCACAAGTACTATGTAATAAGCAGAGATGTTTTGTATATTATACGCAAACATGAATACAACAATTAATGGTACGAGACGGTGGCCAGTGCTGGTAGAGGAGAATCGTAATGCAAAGGGATATTGCTGTCGTTTAAGCATGACCAAACAATTTGCGTATTAGACTAGAAACAACAAATTCTTAGACTCGTTAGCAGAAGTGGATGCTTAAATTTTCTATGTGAAAATATTGTCTTCCACTACCTGTTACAGGATTAATTAAAGCATCGAAATTACTTATTACATGCTGCCAAACATATGTGTATTAGTAAATAATCTATCTGATTTCAATAGTTTCAGTAGTTTGTTATTCACACAATAACGCCGAGCGGGTTTTGTATGTTTCGGGAGGAGACAGGTGAATCATTGTCAGAGAGAGAGGAAGGGGTAGTGTGGAACTGACTGGAGGAGAGGGTACAGAGGTAGAACGGAGGCCGGAATAGCAAACAGCTGAGGTTGTATAAGATGCAAAACCCTATTAAAAGTGTCATGTTTACTTGAGTGTGCTGTAAATTTTATATAATTTCAAGCTCTTCTCAAGGTGCAGCCATCTTGGCATTCGTTCAGACAAGATTTTAAGCAACGGAACTGCAAAACGGGCTGTTAGTTCCAGTGGGCCAAATGCGCGTTGAAAGACTAAAGAGAAGTAGGAGGCGTAGATAGGCAGCACAGCATTAGTGCTTGCTGTAACAGATAGGGAGTGACTTACTAGCACATGACAAACAACACCTCTTGCAATAAAAAGAGGAGAAGAAAACTCATGTCGAATGCGTCGTGGACATTATGATCAATATCATTATGTAGTAGGGATGACACTTTCAGCTGCTTTTAAGGATCTTATTTTATTTGCAATCGATTTCGGTATTACGCTAACCAACTGCAGGTTCCTCTGTGATGAAGAAATGTAACACGGAAATCGACTGCAAGTAAAATACGACCTATAAACACAGTTGAAGATATGTTCTCCACTACGTACTAAGATCTTGATTGTAAAACACTGTAGCGGACCAGTTGGATTCTTTGAGGAATAAAGTCTCATATGTGAGACATTTCGTGTATGCGCAATGTGAAATTTCTGTACAGATAAGGAGCTGTTTTCCGATATAGGGTAAAAACCATCCGTCCGAACAGGCCTGGGAAGGCCCAATAGTACCGGCGGGGCGCCTTCTCATCCTCAGCCCACAGGCGTCACCAAATGCGGATGCGAAGGGGCATGTGGTCAGCACACCGCTCTGCCTTCCGTATTTCAGTTTACGAGACCGGAGCCGCTACTTCTCAATTAATTAGTGCCTTAGTTTGCCTCACAAGTCCTGAGTGCACCCCGTTTGAAAACAGCGCTCGGCAGACCGCGTGGTCACCCATCCAAGTGTTATCCCAGCCCGACAGCGCTTAACTTCGTTGTTCTGACGGGAACCGGTGTTACCACTGAGGCAAGGCCGTTGGCAGATATAGATTAAAGTAAGATAAATTGTTAGTATTCCCAAATAAATGTATTGTTTTATTAGAGCAAAATAACAAAAAATGTTGTAATTAATTATGTTCAGTAACTACATATATGAGCCACACTTTGTAAACGTATTACAGTCTTCTTATTATTGGTACTGTACATAACCTTGAACCGTACACAGGAAGATAGTTTTGTCATAGGTAATATTATTCTGCAGTAGTTGTAACTTTGCAACATAAAGTTTCATTCGCCCTGCAGCACGAATCATCTTCAGAACTTGAACAGGCACCCAACTGTCACACATGTAGGAAGCTTTCTTAGTCGGCTCTTTCTGGCCCCTTCGACAGAGAAGGAGACCTTCGGAATGGAAGTGATGTCGGATGACGCAACTCATCATTTATGGGGGTAATTAGAACACCACTGCCCTGTGGAGAAGAGGGGTCTTCAAGGGCTGTGGGAGTAAACCCTGAAAGAGAGTCCTCCCCCGCTTTTAAAACTTCAGAGGTGGAAAGCTTCCCATCATCGGTCCCCAAAACCGATATTTTAAATAAACTAAACCCTGAAATGATCAAAATAATAATTATATCATCTGTGTTAGGCGTAGCAAGTCAGCAGGTGAGCAAAAATACACAGCTTTCAAACCTAAACCAAGCGTACCGGTTGAATTAATGACGGGCAAATGCCTGATGCCCTTCGAAGATAACGCAAGACACAGAACCCTCCGAAAAAGGAACGACTGAAAATTGGTACACTCAGTATTCTCACTCTCACTAGCAAATATGAAGAAATAGTAGATCTTATGGATAGGCGTAAGCATAGGATATCGGATCTGAGAGAGACAGAGTGGAATAGCTGTGGGAAGAAATCACTGAGAAATGGATAAGTGCTACACTGAAGTGCTAACAATAGTGAATCCGAAAATGAAGTTGGCCTCGTTCTGCATAAAGACCATCTAAATGAGACTAAGGACTGATAATACACAGCATACTGTTTTGAAAGTATATGCACCATAGACAGGATGTACCACGGAGGAGAAAGAGCATTTCCTTAATGAATTTAAAGAACAAATAACAGAGGAGAACACCATCATTATAGACAATATGAATGCTTAAGTTGATAAAGAAAGACTAGGATGTGGAAACATCATCGGTCCTCATCGTTATGAAAACAGAAATCTGGAAGGAGAAAACCTAATTGAGTTCTGTGTGCGACACAACCATACAGAACACGTGGTATCAGAAGAGGGAGGTCATAAAATAATGAGATACGGCTGGGATGGCAAGCTCAAGACTATGATAGACTTCATCATCACTGATAGAAAAACTGGTCAGTATGACACAGATCAGTATGACACAGATGTTGAAGCACTTTATTTTACAGGTCCGCTTTGATCACATAATTTATTTTACATTTCATTATGACTGGTTTCGGCTACTGCCATCTTCAGATCATAAAATGTTCTGATGTAGTATCAACGTCAAACTAAACATGTAAGCACTTACTATGTACCTACATGTTTAGTTTGACGTTGATACCACATGAGAATATTTTACGCTCTGAAGGTGACAGTAGCCTAAACCGGTCATAATGAAATGTAAAAAAAATTATGTAATCAAGACGGACCTGTAAAAAAGTGCCAAAAATATGATCACGGACTCATTTTCAGACTTTATGTCTTCAATTGATACGATGTTAAAGTCATACCCAGTGAGTGCCTAGATAGCGACCATTGGCTATTACTTGCTGACCTAGACGCTGTTCAAGTGCCAAAAATTTAAACAAAAGAGAATACAAAATATTAAGATTCGCCTGCTGAAGGAGATGGAAATGAAAAGAAATTATGAAGCATGAATAACTGCCAAATTACCAAAAACTGAAAAAAGGGGACTGGAAAAAGAATAGTTTTATTCAAAGAAACCCTTGTTAAAGAATCCACGGACATATGTGGAGAAACGAGTGCCACACCAAAAGAGAAAGAAACACTTTGATGCAAAGATCGGATGAAGGCAGCAGTAAAAGAAAGTTACATGATGAAAGACAGAAAACAGTTTATAGACAAAATTGAACATCTAGCAGAGAAATAGCAGAGAAAGAAACTTGCTGGAAAAAGACTGCTACAGAAAGAAAAGGAAAAGTGTAGGGAGGACTTTACTGCAAGGATGGAGGAAGACCGCCAGAGAAGTAAGAAATTACTACACGAAGTACTTAAGAGTAAACGAAATTAGGTGACTATTACTGCACTGGAAACAGATGACGGCTATTTAATACGAACAGAGGAAGGGATTAGAGATGAAATGAAAAAGTAATTCAACTTGCTACAAAACGGAGATGGGTACAATACAACCATCAACGACTGCAAAGTAATTAATGAAGTCCAAACCGACGGACACCCACTAACACGGCGTGAGGTAGAAACAGCATTAAAGAGCAAGGGGAACGGAAAGTCGACAGTTGATTATCTCAGCTCAGACATGATAAAGGCCGCTGGAATATTGGGCTTAAATTGGCTGTATAGAGTGTTATCAGTTATTTGGGAGAAAACAATATACCAGAAGATTGGAGTAAAGAGTCGTATTCTCTCTATTCAAAAAGGACAATCGACGAGAACGTGGAATATACAGATCCTGAAGAAGATCATAGAAATGAGACTTAGAAATATAGTAGAACCTTTGCCTGAGGAAGAACAACATCGATTCAGGAAAGTCCAAGGTACTATAGATCTCATTTTTGCAGTAAGAATGCTGACAGGAAAGTTCTGGGAATATGGAAGAAATCTTGTGATTGTATTCGTCGACACTGAAAAATCGTATGACAAGATACAGGAATGTTAGGAAGACCTAAAGCTGCTAAAGTATCTAATGGATAAGGTCAAGATGCTGCGCTAAAAATGTTACAGCTGTGTCCAGATAGGCAACGGATGATCAGAATGGTTTGAAACAAACAGAGGTGTCATCAAGGAAGTACCCTATTGCCACTCCTGTTTGTAATAGTAATGGACAAGATCGTAAAATCTATCAAGAAAATAGACAGCGAACCAAATGAACTGATTTTTGCTTATGATTTGATTATATGGGGAGAGATGAAGCACAGAAGAAACTTAATGACAGGAACAATACACTTAAAAATTACAGACTAAAAATAAGTAAAATAAAGACACTAGATATATTTCTAGAAGGAGTCAAAGTAGAATCTGTTTCTCATTTCAAGTAACTAGGCAACATGACCTCAAAAGAAAACACCATTAAGCAGGACACAAAAAGCAACCAATTACTACTGTCAAATCAGAAATCTCCTGTCGGACAATAAAATGCCACGAAAAGCAAAAGCGACCATGTACCCTACTAAACACAGATCACAGCAGAATTCAGGGAAACGACATTAGATTCATTAGAGCTATGCATCAGGCAACTAGAAAGTACAAGACCAGGAATGAGGTACATAGAAAAGCAGCTATTATTGAAGATCCTGTTACCGGTGTCATAAATAAACGCAAGCGTCAACGCTATGGGCGCATAATAAGCACGAACAGCTAAAGACCTGCCTAAAAGAATTTCAACCTTACCTCGTTGGAAGAACACCACAGGGAAGACCAAGAAAACGCTGATAGAGACTATAAGACCAGATGTGGAGGAGAAAGAACACAAATGGCAAGTTGTCCTGGAACAGGTGATACAGGAGCACTGTGGGAGATGGCGAGCGCACGTGCACCACACCCGTAGGGAGATAGTGAGCGCTTGTGCACCACACCCGGGGAACTGGTTGATGATAGATATCACAGTACCTGTTATGTATAAATAACTTGTACACTGATTGCTTATTGCAGACCTAAAATGGATTCACAAGTATGAAGAAAACAACCACTCTGCCTCCACCACAAAATGTGCCACACAGCAGTAACTTGTTTATTCAGTGCATACTTTTACCGCGGGTGATCGCAGCAGTAGTGCTGCACGAGGATACATTGTCATGCCATCTGTTGGGAAAACCAGGAAACACTGCATTGAATGGGATCATCGCAGCTAGCTTATAACAAGCAAGCTTACAACAAAACACTGCAAAATTGTATGTACTGCGAAATTACCTTACCTTACCCTATCTACAGTCAACACATATTTTTAAAATAGCAAATCTGACTAAAATTTTATTCTTAAGACTTCGTCGATCGGTTCTAAATATTGTTTACTTGAAAAGTTAGCATTTACTTTCCACATTTTACTTGCTGGACACATTATGGGTACATTACTGCGAAACCTCTCAGACATACAAAATGGAAAGGTTTGAATTGCATAGTTTTTATATTAAAATTTTCATTAACAACATTTGCAAGAAAAAAGTACAGCAGCCTCAAAAATTAAACCGTAATTCAGCACAATATGAAATTAATTTTAGCAAGCACTTCACTACAACACGTAAATAGTGTTAAGAATGACGCTCTACATTTATACCATCACCCTATTTAATTCAAGTTAACGATGCTAATTGGTACAATTAATATTGTTTATTTGGTTGAATAATTACACTTATCTACTTAGCAACATCTTCTGAAGCGCACTTGCGTTTTGGAATATATTCAGAATCCTTATCTTAGTCGGAGTTATACAAGTCAACTTCAGTTTCGTTTTTCCTGGCATTAACACTGCACAGGTTACTGCTACGGGAAGCATGTTTTCGGCACTTACCACTGCTTACATGTGCACATCCTGACAAAGCTGACATTAGCGAGAATCTGAAATTAGTTACAGAGCTGCCATTTCCTGGTTCATAGAGGAACTGTGATCTAATTGAATAAAGCACCTCACTTACCGTGTTTTACACGGAATATTTCTATTTCTGATTGACTGTTCCTTACCACTCTTTACGGCTCAGGTCTTCATATAGTTACAGTTGCCCCACGATCTCTCGAAAGATAGATTTACTGAGTTAAATCCATAGATAACAGCTATAAGTGCGGAGAGGACAATAACACGGAAGGATGTGATTACGAAACCATCCTGGTGTCTGCCCTAAGCGATTTAGGGAAATCGTCATCAATACAAGCCTGCTTGTTTGACAAGTAAACTGAAACAAAGTGCAAGCTCAGTGTCGTTACCGTGGCAAGCATGATGAGTGAAGATGCAAGACGTGTAGCAAAACTAAATTGTAAATATGAAGAACATCGTCTAAAGGCCTTCAGTGGATTAGAAATAACAGCCAACAAGTTGCAAAGTACAAGTTTCTTAAACCTTGGCCAGGTTTCAACGGTTTCAAAACCGTTCTCTGCAGAAGGTACTGTACATGTGCCTCTATTGTTCGACCAGCTGGCGCTTGTCACTAGCTCTGAACGAGATATTTACACTACACAGGATCCGATGCCACGTTTTATACTTAAATGTCATGCATATATAAATACGAGGGTCACTCCAAAAGAGATGCACACTATTTCTTTTTAATCCATCTTTTATTCTATATGTCTGAAAGTTTTACAGTGTGTAGATACATCCTTTGGGAACAATATTTTCATTTCGCCACATAATTTCCATCCCTCTCAACTGACTTACGCCATCTTGAAACCAGAGCCTGTATACCCGCACGGTAAAATTCTGGACCAACCTGTTGGAGCCACTGTTTGGTAGCGTGCACAAGGGAGCCACCGTCTTCAAACCTTCTTCCACGAAGAGAGTCTTTCAGTTTCCCAAAGAGATGATAGTCACATGGAGGCAGCTCAGGACTGTAAGGCGGGTGTTTCAGTGTTGTCCATCCGAGTTTTGTGATCGCTTCCATGGTTTTTTGACTCACATGTGGCCGTGCGTTGTCGTACAACAGCAAAACATTCTGCTTTTGCCGATGTGGTCGAACACGACTCAGTCGAGCTTGAAGTTTTTTCAGTGTCGTCACATACACATCAGAATTTATGGTGGTTCCACTTGGCATGATGTCCAAAAGCAAGAGTCCTTCGGAATCGAGAAACACCGTAGCCATAACTTTTCCACCAGAAGGTGTGGTTTTGAATTTTTTTTCTTGGGTGAATTTGCAAGGTGCCACTCCATTGATTGCCTCTTAGTCTCTGGTGAAAAATTATGGAGCCATGTTTCATCACCTGTCACAATTCTTCCAAGAAATTCATCTCCATCATTCTCGTACTGTTCCAAAAGTTCGCTGCATACCGTTTTTCTTGTTTCTTTGTGAGCCACTGTCAACATCCTGAGAACCCACCTGGCACAAGCCTTTTTTAACGCCAACAATTTCAGTATCCTGCAACCCTTCCTTCCCCTATCCCAACGTAGCGTGACAATTCGTTCGCATGAGTCTGTCAGCAGTCACCAATTCTTTAACTCTCTGCACATTGTCTGGAGTGTGTGCAGTACGAGTCCTGTGGCTGCGAGGACAATCCTCAATATTGCCGTGCCCGCTTTCATCACGTAACCTGCTTGCCCACGGACTAACTGTACTGCGATCGACAGCAGCATCTACATACACCTTTTTCAACCTCTAGTGGATGGTTCCCTCTGTCTCGTTTTCACAGCACAGGAATTCTATGAGAGCACGTTGCTTCTGACGAACGTCAAGTGTAGCAGCCATGTTAAAGACAAGCCGTGACTGCGCCACTGACGGGAACAGGTTGAATTAAGTTTGAAAACAAGCGGGAAGGATGTATCCAGACACTGTAAGACTTTCACACATACAGAATGAGGACTGTATTTTTGCAAAAATAGTGTGCATTTCTTTTGGAGTGACCATCGTATTTCAAGTGGCATACTACATGTTTTGTTGTACCCAGCGTGATATTTTAAAAAGCCCTACAGTGGATGGCTACAACTTGTATATAATGTATTTTAAATGGCGATCAAGTAGATGGCATGCGCTAGACAGAGTCAGAAATTCTCACACTGGCAGTAGATAATGTGATTCTGTCTACTACATCTTCTGAAGAAGAGTGTTTTAAAACCATGGTAACGGTTTAATAAACCTGTACTTAGCAACTTGCCAATTCTAATACATTGAAGTTCTTGCGTGGTCAGTTGCTGAAGTGCAGCCATGTTCAGAACCTCGAAATTGTCTTTATTTATATAATAATGTTGCATTTATTAATTTTTACTGTTTTTCCTCGACACAAGGAGGCCAAGTATTAGTTGCGTGCAAGGGAACACGAACTGACCAGCGAGACACGTGTGAAAGCAGAGAACAGGTGAAGGCCTCGGTCAAAGAGTAGGAGCTGACACTGAAATTTGTACCCTTCACTTTCGTGATAACTGTATTACGAATCCTTCAGAAAGAGTTGTGTAACGCGTTCATTGGTCAGCCGTAAACACAGATGTTAATGGCGGACGAGTCATAACTCGACGGCGGAGAAAAAGAATGCATGTGAAGATCAGAGGAGCGGCGCCGCGCATTGGACTCGGATCGAGAAGATAAACGACGTGACGAGTCGCGCATGACCGCCCGCGGCACTAAACGTCACAGGGCACTGCTGCGCTAAGCACGGGGTCACGATTCGAGGAACGGCAGCTGACGGCCGCCGCGGCGCCGGTGACCGGCCAGCAGCGGCCGCGCGAGCCTCACACACGTTGGGAGCAGCTCCCGCCTCGCAGCCTCTCGCTGGTCGCCTCTGCGTAGCTGGTGCAACTGCGAACGCTTGTTTCCGTTCTAGCGCCGCCGTTTACAGTAATTGAGCTCACGACTGTCGCCTGACAACCACGCTGCTTACCAGGAAGTGAGATTAGAGTTTAACGTGCCGTCGACGGTGGGGTAATTAGAGACAGAGTACGATCTCGGACTGGAGAAGACTGGAGACAGATATCTGCCTTTTCTAGGGAACCATCCACGAGTTAACCTTAAGCAGCTTACGGAAATCCTGGCTGTGAAACATTCCCTTCGTCTGTCCTCAGGGCTTCCGTGGCATCGCGGAAGTTCCACTCGCGGCGCAACCAGACCACATCTACATCTACATCTGCATAGATACTCTGCGAATCATATTTAAGTGCCTGGCGGAGGGTCCATCGAACCACCTTCGCAATTCTCTATTATTCCAATCTCGTATAGTGCGCGGAAAGAATGAACAACTTGTAAGATGTCGTGGTCTCCTGACCTTCATTGCTTACATATTCCACCCTCACAATCATATTCCGCGCATCCATACCCTTCATTCGAACCCAAACATGCAAACGATATGCAAATAACTAATAAATCGCAAATGCGCACCGAGATTGAAATACTTGAGGCTGGCATACACACACACACACACACACACACACACACACACACATTCAAGACACGACGGTCGCAGGGGCTTTTAGTTCGGGAGACGCAAACCGCGCGCCGGGGGGCCGGTCCCTTCAGAGGACGACTCAGCCATCTATGTCGGCCGCTGGCCACCCATAGAGCAGACGGCTTTTGCCCGAGTGAAAGGAAGAACGACCCCATGTTCGGCTTAAAAGGAAATTCTTGCGAGCCCCATATTTCCTCCACAACAGTACACTTCACTGCATTTCACATGCGACAACCTCGACCGTACCTAGCAACATTCTAACGGATAATTATTCAAGTTGAGTAGGCGCGGCTCTTAGCCATTCTGCCAAATCGATCTTAAACTTTGTATAGAAATTTCATTAGCGAATCCTATCCTTAAGAAGTAACTTCACATTCCGAAAAGAACCCAGAAATAACTTATTCAGTTCATAACTAAAAGTGCAATTGTGATTTCTCAGAACTTTTGCAAAATAAATAATAATTTTCGTTAGTTTCATGTTTTTCTTGCACTAACTAGCACTACTCCAGTACTCAAGTATCCCACTTGTTACGTAAGAAATTTTGTGAATTTTTGTGTCATTTCGTTACAATGGACGACTCCAGAAGATATTTATTGCTGAAAGTTTTTCAGGCATTTGTCTTTAGAACGTTAGGAGCGTCTGTCTGACTTCTGTAGTAGTGTGGGGGTGGAAATTGCGTCTTGCAGGAACCACAGGGTAAAGGGTACATCTCAGATCAATCCGTTGGGCAGAATGACAGAATAGAAACCCCCCATGCTCACAACCTATATCTTTCCGTATGAGCTCTGATTTCCCTCATTTTATCGTGGTGATCGTTCCTCCCTATGTAGGTCGGTGTCAAAAAAATATTTTAGCATTCGGAGGAGAAAGTTGGTGATTGGAATTTCGTGAGAAAATTCCATCGCAACGAAAAACGCCTTTCTTTTAACGATTTCCAGCCCAAATCCTGTATCATTTCTGTGGCACACTCTCCCGTATTTCACGATAATACAAAACGTGCTGCCTTTCTTTGAACTTTTTGGATGTACTCCGTCAGTCCTATCTGGTAAGGATCCCACACCGCCTTACCCACAACATTTTCTATGTGTTCCTTCCAATTTAAGTTGTTCGTAATTATAATACCTAGGTATTTCCTTGAATTTACAGCTTTTAGATTAGGCTAATTTATCCTGTAACATAAGTTTAACGAGTTCCTTTTAGCACTCGTGTGGAAGACCTCACACTTTTCGTTATTCATGGCCAACTGCCACTTTTCGCACCATTCAGATATTTTTTCCTAAATCGTTTTGCAGTTTGTTTTGATCTTCTGATGACTTTATTAGTCGATAAACGACAGCGTCATCTCCAAACATCCGAAGACGGATGCTCAGATTGTCTCCCAAATCGTTTATATAGATAACGAAAAGCAAAGGGCCTATAACACTACCTTGGGGAACGTCAGAAATCAATTCTGTTTTACTCGATGACTTTTCGTCAGTTACTACGAACCGTGACCTCTCTGACAGGAAATCGCAAATCCAGTCACATAACTGAGACGATATTCCATAAGCACGCAATTTCACTAAGAGCCGCTTGTGTGATGCTATGTCAAAAGCCTTCCGGAAAACCAGAAATACGGAATCTATCTGAAATCCCTTGTCAATATCACTCAACACTTCATGTGAATAAAGAGCTAGTTGTGTTTCACAGGAACGATGTCTTCTAGACCCATGTTGCCTGTGTGTCCATAAACAGCTTTCTTCGAGGTAATTCATAATGTTCGAACACAATATATGTTCTAAAATTCTGGTGAATATCGACGTTAACGATATGGGCCTGTAATTTAGTGGATTACTCCTACTACCTTTCTTGAATATTTGTGTGAGCTGTCCAACTTTCCCGTCTTTCCTCGATCAGACGTTTGTGTGTGATTGTTAAGTATGGAGCTAATGCATCATCATACTCCGAAAGGAACCTAATTGTTATACAGTCTGGACCATTAGACTTGCTTTTATTAAGTGATTTAAGTTGCTTCACTACTCCGAGGATATTTGCTTCTACGTTACTAATGTTGGCAGCTGTTCTTGATTCGAATTCTGAAATATTTACTTCGTCTTCTTTTATGAAGGCATTTCGGAATACTGTGTGAAGAGATTGATTGTTTCTTGCTGCTAACATACTTCACATACGACCTAACATACTTCACATACGACCAGAATCTCTTTGGATTTTCTGCCAGGTATCGAGACAACGTTTCATTGTGGAAACTGTTACAGGCATCTCGCATTGATGTCCGCGCTAAATTTCGAGCTTCTGTAAAAGATCACCAATCTTGGGGATTTTGCGTCTGTTTAAATTTGGCATGTTTGTTTCGTTGTTTCTGCAACATTCTTCATCCGCGTTCACAAGAGGCGTGGTTCTCTTCCCGAAGCACACGACAGGTGGGGCGCGTTTCTCTTCCCGAAGTACGCCATAATTTCTGTCTGTGCAGCTTCATGCGTACTCTGAAACGGCCTACTCTTCGTCGCGATTTGTGAGCGCAACGCTCCCTAGGGCAGTTCGCGGCGGAATCTTGCACGTAAATCACAGTTTCTGCACGAAAATGGACGCTCCTAAAGTAGCTACGTTAACTCTGTTAGCGATTGTGGAAGAAGAGCGGAGCAAACTGCGAAGAAGTCTCTGGGCTCGTCGACGGCTTGAACAGCGAATTGCTGGTAGAGGAACACTCAGTCTGTAGAACACTTGCCTGCGAAAGGCAAAGGTCCTGAGTTCAAGTCTTGGTCCGGCACACAGTTTTAATCAGCCAGGAAGTTTCATATGAGCACACATGCCGCTGCAGAGTGAAAATTTCACTCTGGAAACATCCCCCAGCCTGTGGCTAAGCCACGTCTCCGCAAAAACCTGTCTGCAAGGTTCGCAGCAGAGCTTCTGTGAAGTTTGGAGGGTAGGAAGTGAGTCATGACTTGGGTAGATCTCCGTCGATAGGGCACTTGTCCGCGAAAGGTACAGATCCCGAGCTCGAGTCTGGGCCCCGCTTACAGTTTTAATCTGCCAGGCAGTTTCAGCAGTACATAACGTTGCACAACAATCTGAGACGCAAACTAGCATAAGTTAGTCTATAACTCCGTTGAATCTCTATCTCATATTCGGTTTTAAATTCAGTATATTTATACTACAGAGCCTACCGTCACTTTGCGCATTCTTAATAAGCACATTATCGATGTTGCATTTACCATCGCTCTGAAGTAAAGTGCCTCATCACATAAATTTCGGCCGGCCGGTGTGGCCGAGCGGTTCTAGGCGCTTCTGTTTGGAACCGCATAACCGCTATGGTCGCAGGTTCGAATCCTGCCTCGGGCATGGATGTGTGTGATGCCCTTAGGTTAGTTAGGTTTAAGTAGTTCTAAGTTCTAGGGGACTGATGACCTCAGATGTGAAGTCCCATAGTGCTCAGAGCCATGTGAAGCATTTTGAAGATAAATTTCAAGATCGGGATTACTTTCGGGATGAGTGGAAGAGAAGATTTCCTTCGAACCTACCCACCATAATTGATAAATATATTTACTGTCAAGATAAAAATGTGACAGCCCATAAAATGAAGAGATAGGTACATACACTTATGAACCAAAACACTGTGACCACCTACTTAAAAGCTTGTTGGTTCAGAGAGCAGTTCAGCAGTGGTGGTGGTGAGTTCCTATGGGACCAAACTGCTGAGGTCATCGGTGCCTGGCTTATACACTAAGGACAACACACACACACACACACACACACATCCATGCCCGAAGGGGGGGGGGGGTTCTCGAACCTCCGACGGGGGGGAATTCAGCAGTGATTCTGTGTGCCATGGATTCGACAAGTACTTGATAGGTTTCCAGAGGTTTGTGGCATCAGATGCCTGCCCACAGGTCACACGCTTCCCATGATTTACAAGCGGTTGGTTTGCGGGCGCAGAGCTGGCGTCCGATAACGTCGCAGTTGGGTTTCATCGGATTCAGATAACCCGAGTTTGATAGCCAAGACATCAATGTGAGTTCACTGTCAAGCTCCTCGAACCACTGCAGCACGGTTCTGCCCTTGTGACAAGGGCAATTATCCTGTTGGAAGATGCAATCGCTGTTGGGGAAGACATGAAGCATAAGGGATTATAAGTGGTCCCTGCTAATTTCACGTAGTCCACACCTGTTATGGTGCCTTCGATTACTGTCGCAGGTCCCATGGAAGCCCAGATGAATGTTCCCCCATAGTACTGCTCCTTCCGGCCTGCGTCCGTGGCGCGCTGCATGTTTCGAGCAGCCGTTAAGCCGTCAGCACACGGACCGAGTATCCGAACGTTGAGCGTTGAGCGAGCCGAGTTTCTGACGTCATGGCGTGGAATAGCACGTTCGGGAGTCTTTCCGAACGTGCAGAGCAATATCTGGCGTGTCAGATATTCTGAGTGTGCGTCTGAGCGTTGACCAATGAGACGGCACAACGCCACCTACGTCACGCTCTCGCCGTCTCCCTTCAGTACAGAGTTGTGAGGCGCCATATTGGCATTCATTTCAAGCCTATATGTATATATGCCGTTTCTGAAGGCCAGCAAATTGAGAGTAACTAGAAAACCCGTTGTTAAATGTGTGATTCGTTCCAATAAAATTATGGAAAACATCATATTCGTGGCAAAAGAGTTATTGTAACTTGCGTATTATGAGAGTAGGCTATCTGAAGGCAGCGACGCACTGAAGATCCACCCAAAACGCATTGTTCTCGGTCAATTTGTTATAATTAAATTTCAATTAGTAACATATCTACGATTAAGGTTTTCAGCAACGGGTAAAACAAAATGATTAGAGACTAAGTGTCTGTTGTTGCTTTAGCGTTGCCGGCACTGTAGCTCAGCGTGTTCGGTCAGAGGGTTACGTACCCTCCATAAAAAAAAAAAAAAAAAAAAACTGAGTTAATCGATCATCGACGAACTAATCGGACGTTTCACGACTTCCGCCCCGAGCTGATACAATGAACAAAAGTGAACAAAATGAGATTAAAAAAAAAAAAACAAAAAAAATCGTAATGAGTAGTGTCACTGTCCTGTGCAGAGATGTCTGTTGGGGTGGTAGTTCGCATCTTGAAGCTTCCAATTTTTTTTTCCCTAACATTCGAGTTTTTATTAGGTCCTGATACTTTATTATTAGTTTAATATAAGTGTTGTTGTTGTTGTTGTTGTTGTGGTCTTCAGTCCTGAGACTGGTTTGATGCAGCTCTCCATGCTACTCTATCCTGTGCAAGCTTTTTCATCTCCCAGTACCTACTGCAACCTACATCCTTCTGAATCTGCTTAGTGTATTCATCTCTTGGTCTCCCTCTACGATTTTTACCCCCCACGCTCCCCTCCAATACTAAATTGGTGATCCCTTGATGCCTCAGAACATGTCCTACCAACCGATCCCTTCTTCTAGTCAAGTTGTGCCACAAACTTCTCTTCTCCCCAATCCTATTCAATACTTCCTCATTAGTTATGTGATGTACCCATCTAATCTTCAGCATTCTTCTGTAGCACCACATTTCGAAAGCTTCTATTCTCTTCTTGTCTAAACTATTTATCGTCCATGTTTCACTTCCATACATGGCTACGCTCCATACGAATACTTTCAGAAATGACTTCCTGACACTTAAATCAATACTGGATGTTAACAAATTTCTCTTCTTCAGAAACGCTTTCCTTGCCATTGCCAGCCTACATTTTATATCCTCTCTACTTCGACCATCATCAGTTATTTTGCTCCCCAAATAGCAAAACTCCTTTACTACTTTAAGTGCCTCATTACCTAATCTAATTCCCTCAGCATCACCCGACTTAATTAGACTACATTCCATTATCCTTGTTTTGCTTTTGTTGATGTTCATCTTATATCCTCCTTTCAAGACACTGTCCATTCCATTCAACTGCTCTTCCAAGTCCTTTGCTGTCTCTGACAGAATTTCAATGTCATCGGCGAACCTCAAAGTTTTTATTTCTACTCCATGAATTTTAATACCTACTCCGAATTTTTCTTTTGTTTCCTTTACTGCTTGCTCAATATACAGATTGAACAACATCGGGGAGAGGCTACAACCCTGTCTTACTCCCTTCCCAACCACTGCTTCCCTTTCATGTCCCTCGACTCTTATAACTGCCATCTGGTTTCTGTACAAATTGTAAATAGCCTTTCGCTCCCTGTATTTTACCCCTGCCACCTTTAGAATTTGAAAGAGAGTATTCCAGTCAACATTGTCAAAAGCTTTCTCTAAGTCTACAAATGCTAGAAACGTAGGTTTGCCTTTCCTTAATCTTTCTTCTAAGATAAGTCGTAAGGTCAGTATTGCCTCACGTGTTCCAGTGTTTCTACGGAATCCAAACTGATCTTCCCCGAGGTTGGCTTCTACTAGTTTTTCCATTCGTCTGTAAAGAATTCGTGTTAGTATTTTGCAGCTGTGACTTATTAAGCTGATAGTTCGGTAATTTTCACATCTGTCAACACCTGCTTTCTTTGGGATTGGAATTATTATATTCTTCTTGAAGTCTGTGGGTATTTCGCCTGTTTCATACATCTTGCTCACCAGATGGTAGAGTTTTGTCAGGACTGGCTCTCCCACGGCCGTCAGTAGTTCCAATGGAATATTGTCTACTCCGGGGGCCTTGTTTCGACTCAGGTCTTTCAGTGCTCTGTCAAACTCTTCGCGCAGTATCATATCTCCCATTTCATCTTCATCTACATCCTCTTCCATTTCCATAATATTGTACTCAAGTGCATCGCCCTTGTATAGACCCTCTATATACTCCTTCCACCTTTCTGCTTTCCCTTCTTTGCTTAGAACTGGATTTCCATCTGAGCTCTTGATATTCATACAAGTCGTTCTCTTATCTCCAAAGGTCTCTTTAATTTTCCTGTATTCGGTATCTATCTTACCCCTAGTGAGATAGGCCTCTACATCCTTACATTTGTCCTCTAGCCATCCCTGCTTAGCCATTTTGCACTTCCTGGCGATCTCATTTTTGAGACGTTTGTATTCCTTTTTGCCTGTTTCACTTACTGCATTTTTATATTTTCTCCTTTCATCAATTAAATTCAATATTTCTTCTGTTACGCAAGGATTTCTACTAGCCCTCGTCTTTTTTCCTACTTGATCCACTGCTGCCTTCACTACTTCATCCCTCAAAGCTACCCATTCTTCTTCTACTGTATTTATTTCCCCCATTCCTGTCAATTGCTCCCTTATGCTCTCCCTGAATCTCTGTACAACCTCTGGTTCTTTTAGTTTATCCAGGTCCCATCTCCTTAAATTCCCACCTTTTTGCAGTTTCTTCAGTTTTAATCTACAGGTCATAACCAATAGATTGTGGTCAGAGTCCACATCTGCCCCTGGAAATGTCTTACAATTTAAAACCTGGTTCCTAACTCTCTGTCTTACCATTATATAATCTATCTGATACCTTTTAGTATCTCCAGGGTTCTTCCATGTATACAACCTTCTTTCATGATTCTTAAACCAAGTGTTAGCTATGATTATGTTGTGCTCTGTGCAAAATTCTACCAGGCGGCTTCCTCTTTCATTTCTGTCCCCCAATCCATATTCACCTACTATGTTTCCTTCTCTCCCTTTTCCTACACTCGAATTCCAGTCACCCATGATTATTAAATTTTTGTCTCCCTTCACAATCTGAATAATTTCTTTTATTTCATCATACATTTCTTCAATTTCTTCGTCATCTGCAGAGCTAGTTGGCATATAAACTTGTACTACTGTAGTAGGTGTGGGCTTCGTATCTATCTTGGCCACAATAATGCGTTCACTATGTTGTTTGTAGTAGCTTACCCGCATTCCTATTTTCCTATTCATTATTAAACGTACTCCTGCATTACCCCTATTTGATTTTGTGTTTATAACCCTGTAGTCACCTGACCAGAAGTCTTGTTCCTCCTGCCACCGAACTTCACTAATTCCCACTATATCTAACTTCAACCTATCCATTTCCCTTTTTAAATTTTCTAACCTACCTGCCCGATTAAGGGATCTGACATTCCACGCTCCGATCCGTAGAACGCCAGTTTTCTTTCTCCTGATAACGACATCCTCTTGAGCAGTCCCCGCCCGGAGATCCGAATGGGGGACTATTTTACCTCCGGAATATTTTACCCAAGAGGACGCCATCATCATGTAATCATACAGTAAAGCTGCATGCCCTCGGGAAAAATTACGGCTGTAGTTTCCCCTTGCTTTCAGCCGTTAGCAGTACCAGCACAGCAAGGCCGTTTTGGTTAATGTTACAAGGCCAGATCAGTCAATCATCCAGACTGTTGCCCTTGCAACTACTGAAAAGGCTGCTGCCCCTCTTCAGGAACCACACGTTTGTCTGGCCTCTCAACAGATACCCCTCCGTTGTGGTTGCACCTACGGTACGGCTATCTGTATCGCTGAGGCACGCAAGCCTCCCCACCAACGGCAAGGTCCATGGTTCATGGGGGGGGGGGGGGGGTTAATATAAGTATATACTATAATATTTTATGTTATGTAAATATAAGTTCACCTTTTCTTGAGGGGCGACTTGGTTCGATTAGCTTAATCTACAGGACAGCTTGCGCTACTTGTATAAAGATATTTCGCTCTTTCGTAATTCACATGTTGCAAAGATTCTGCTACTGGGTAGGATCAGTGATCAAGTAAGAGTGACCTTGGGGTTTTACTAAAATGTGAGAATGATGAAATAATTTTTATCTTATGTGGAGAAGTGTTGCAAATTACCGCACTGTTTGTAATGGAACTTTTGTAAGCCTGTGTCCTTATTGATTGGACATGGTACTTTCCCTTTCGTCGATGATGGACGAAATGAGCATTTTAATAGAGCTAACATGGGAATTTTACGCGCGGCCGTTGAGTAAACAGTGTGATTTACGAACTAGAAACATCCCCCAACTGCCGCTGGAGAGCGCTGCGATCGCGTATACCACGTTGGTGCCCACGTACCGTATGCACAAGTCGCATCGTTCCTGAGCGTTCAGCAGCACGTTGAACTTGACACGCTCAACGTTAACGTTCGACAGCACGGTCCGTGTTCCGACGACTTTAGCCTGGAAGGCGGCGTATCTGGAGACGACCATCGACCTCGTTTGACAATCAGCGGGATTCATCTGACCAGGCAACACGATTCCATTGATCCGTGGTCCAATCTCGGTGATCCCGCGCCCACTGTAATAGTAACTGACGCTCTTGCTGGATTAACATGGGAACACGTAAGGGTCCTCTGCGGCGGAACACGATGTACAACACTGTGCGTTGCTCGGTGTGGTCCAAAACACTTGTGCCTGCGCCAGCACTGGACTCTGTCGTCAGATCTGCCGCGGACCGCCACCTATCCTGATTTAGAGAGTGGGCAAACCCCGATCCCTTTGATCTATGATAACGTAATGACGTCCAACTTCTTGTCGCCTACTTGTGGTTTCAGCGTCCTTCAACCATTTTCCATAGATGCTCAAAGCAGTAGCACGCTAAAAGCCAACCAGCTTCGACGTTTCCGAGATGCTCGCTGCCTGGCACTGCTGTAAAACTCGCTCGAGTCGGCAGATTTCCACATTTGCGCCACTTATCGTCGCTAGAATGATTCCTCATTCGTCTCTACTCTGCTCTTATACTTCTCTCAGCCCGTGAAGTGCCTTCAGCCCCACTAGGCAGCATACAACCTCGCGGTTGGCAGTAGTCATAATGTTTTGGCTTATTAGCGTATATTTTACACAATGCTTCATAATGTTAAAAACTTCCAGTATGTAACTTGTGTTTACTTTCTAACACAGACTGGCAGCCACGTTAAGGTTATCAGGCCGTTGGGGAAACTATCAACTACATAACAACAATTGCAGCAGATATGTTATAAATAATAAATAACTTCGACTATTGCATATAATATTTCTATTAAATCTATGAAAGTCCCACAGTCTTTTAGAAAACAAAAAGTGTAAAAAATTTGCAAGAAGCTTGAAGCGAACCTGCAGCTTTTCTCCTCCTCCGATGGTATACAGTGTGTAAAGCTATATCTACAAATGTCATTACTTCTATTTAGCCGCCAGTTGTGACCGAGTGGTTCTAGACGCTTCAGTCCAGAATCGCGCTGCTGCTACGGTCGCAGGTTCAAATTCTGCCTCGGGCATGGATGTGTGTGTGTTGCCCTTAGGTGTTAGTTAGGTTTAAGTAGTTGTAAGTCTAGGGGACTGATGACCTCAGATGTTAAGTCCCATTGTGCTCAGAGCCATTTGAACCATTTTTAACTTCTATGTAAAACAAACTGTACCAAAACGACGCGCCTTTAATAGATTATCGTTGTGCCGTAACATTAGAACGGTATACCTTCATAGCCTACAAATATGGGAAACCATCAAATACGGGAACCCTGCAACTCAGTCATTCCGTTTCCTGTCGTTTTATCATAATAAGTCGTATTTAAAACGAAGCGATTTCGAGAGATCCTCTATTTGGCGCTGGTTTGAAATAGCTTACATTCTTACCGCGTAATATATAATATTAAGAAAAAAATCAAATACGAACTCGATATAATATGGCGGCTCATAAGTTCTGTTTGTAATGTAGAAACAACGTCATCTCCCATTGTCCAGGTTCCTCGCGAGGAGCCAAAAGTCTGAAATGCCATATTCTTCATTTCGCCATTCACAGTGTAGTGGAACGTGGAACCCCACACTGTGACGTCACCAGCTCCTCGTTCATGTGTGTCTCCAAGTCCTTGAGAGGGCGGCTTTAGCGACGTGCAGTGTACGGGACGATTTACATGACATATAACTCCATGTGTGCCCCAGAGAAATCTGTCAGGACTCTTACGGTCTATGTGATATATTAATGCCCTGGTGGACCATATTAATAGTAACCTAAGACTTGGCATCATCTTCTGGACGGTTTGGTGCGACCAGCCATAGCTGAGAATACTAAAATGCAATGAAATAACTTCTGACAAAAACTAATGATGAAGTGGTGTCTCAAAAAAATCTGCACAAACATACAATCATATCTTCATAGGAATTAAAAATGTGTACAGACTGGCAGCTTGTTTCAAATGATGATGATGCATGGTTCCACTAGTCAGCGGGCAACATGATTGATGGACAGGTCAAGGTCAAAAACGATTTTGCTCCAAGTAACTAAATATTATTCCCCCTTGGTACCGCCGTAATCTAGTTCTTAATAAAATTGCAAGACTCTCCATTCACGGTAACCCTGGTAGAAGCTGATGTCATGATACAAAAAACATCGAAAATTTCTTAATGTAGACTATTGAGACCCTTACTCAACTTGCTACTCCAGAAGTCATATCATCAAATTAGACCAGAAGCTGAGATTACTGAACAAAAGTGACGAGGTGACATCCCGATGACAGGAATTTTAATCGCCGGCAATAGTCAGGCAAGCGGACAAAAGATGATGTTATCTTGGTTCAAATGGCTCTGAGCCCTATGGGACTCAACTGCTGAGGTCATTAGTCCCCTAGAACTTAGAACTAATTAAACCTAACTAACCTAAGGACATCACAAACATCCATGCCCGAGGCAGGATTCGAACCTGCGACCGTAGCGGTCTTGCGGTTCCAGACTGCAGCGCCTTTAACCGCACGGCCACTTCGGCCGGCGATGTTATCTTGTCTCACGCATCTATCACAGCAGCAAAAGTCTAGTCTGTGGTGATCCTGTAGCCGAAAGAGGCGCCATGTGCAGTTGATCCACTGGTGGCTATAGTAAGGGGAGAACTACGAGGAGGTCGTGGCATGCTTTTGCCGTTTGTACCATCTCTGTCATAGACAATGAAATATGGCCTCAAATAAAATAATTCTCCGTAATGTCTACGATGGTGGCACGAAGCAGTAGCAAGTGGTCAGATTGAGTAGTGTAGTGCATACTCTTACTAGTACAGTAGACGTTTAATTTTAGATGTAGGACGGCGGGCATCATTTTTCAAATTACCTATAACATTGGAAAAAACCGAGAATAGCTGATATTACAGTGAAATCTATACAAATAATCCACTTTTCTAATAAATCTTAGAAGAAGCTTACAAGTAAGTGTCTGCTGATCCAGTATGCCACCTTGAGACCCCATATGTATCTTTCAAATATTATCGATATTGGCATCCGCCAATATGGATAACTATTGAGTGGTGCGTGAGGGGCCTGAAGGTCGCATATTGAATTACCGAAACTGGAAGCGAATTCTGAGTTTGCACGGCTATTTGGCGAACTTCTTTGTTAAAAATTGTAAAATAAAAAGCTTACAATTAATGCTGAACAAGCCACGTCAGCAAAGTCTCTGAGAGGCAGTACACGTCTTGTACCGGTATAATCATCATCCACCAAATTATGACCCTGCAGATGACGCTTTATTTATAAGAGTCTATAGTGAAAACCTATGTTTAAAATTATAGGACCTTTGACATAAAAATATGCGTTTAAAATATTTTATACAATCAGTACCATTAATCGGTCTATCAGCAATGTCCTAACTTTAGACATGGAGTCTAAGGATTAGAGGCAATTGGACACTAAACTAATACTACTTCATTCAAAATTGCAATTCACTTGCATTTGATATACCAATATGACAAAATCAAACAAATTGCGACTGGGGCTGTTTCGATTTGAACAGCATGAAAAATGTTCCTCATTGCTTACTGAAGTAAGGACAGTGGCGCCCGTTGCCAGGTGGGTTGTTGCAAATGCTGAGTCGGCTGTGGCACCAACAGCTGCCATTCGAAACTGCCTGACAGAAAAATTGAAGCAAATAGAAGGGGGAGGAGGAAAAGAAACGAAGTCTCAAGGGTTGAGAGGGCATGTGATGTTATATAAATGATTACAAAATCGAGTGAAATTTGCAGAAGACTTTGCATTATGAGCCCATTTACAGTACTGCGTTGCACACTTCTCGCCTAGATGGATACATTGATTCTGTTGGGAAGAGTTTCATTAAGTCGTTGTATTTTATATCTTGGATACTGACACTAGGACGAAGTTGATGTTTCTTACTGGCCCAACACATGTTGAATCAGGTACAGGTCAGGGAATCATGGTGGCCGCAGGAGTACCTCAACACGACGCCTGCAGCTAATACGGACATGTGTCATATGTGGAGGACCATTGTGTTGTCGAAAACCGGCAGCATGGCACTATTGCATCATATCTCCCAAATGAGAACGCAAGATGTTCGTGACGTACCGTTAGGCTGTCACAGTTCCCGGCAGTCACTGGCAGTGATCTGAAGTCATGCCCGGTGGGTACACACACTCGACTGAATCGGCAGGGGGATGGTTTGAGAGTGGAAAGGTCCTACGACCACGAAAGGAAGTTTATCAGAGCAAAAATTTATTGACGAAAAATAAGATTTTTCCAATGAAAAAGGTACACAGTTGAATATAATCCTTGAAATGCATGAGAGTGAAATGACAATTAAAATTTGAAACAACAAATATCGCCCCACGTTGGAGGACCAATATGAAATTATCAAATAATTTAAGTATTACGCAGTTGCTACAAACTGTTAATCGCCCTACGGCCGTGCTCCTTAACAGAACTGACTATTCTTAGCAACTGCAGAAACGACTTAAGCATAATAATAGGTGTTTTGACTATGAATACGAAAAATAATTACAGTTTTGCTTCGCTGCAGTACAAGTATTTATGACGAAGTTACAGCTCAAGTCCAATCAAAAATTATTCTTCTCTTGTGCACCAACGACGTCTGGCCCAGAGATGTGTCTACTGTACATTGGGCCAGAGACGAACACAGGGCAGACGAAATTAGTTCTAGGGTACCAAACGTGTTGCACAATAACTCAAAGAGTAACACCGCTGTGCCTCTCCAAAACATTGTTAGTGTGAGACCTTTTCCCAGGTCGCCACTATAGTGTCGTTGCCTCTAGTGTCCAACCAGTAGTGCAGGATATTACAATGTTAACGTCCACAAACTAAAACGTAAATGTACCGGAGGACCATGATTTGAAGAGGACTGTATGATGGCTCGAATCCATTCAGATTGTAAGGAAATACGAGAGTTGAAATAATCACTTATTATTCGTGGGTAAGTTAACAACCAAAATATACATCTTTTCCGTTTACATGGCGCCACGAGCTAAGGACAGCCGCCCGACCGACAGCCCTTCGCCACTGACAAATATCACCCTCGTAACGGCGAGTCTACCATTGGGTGCCCGTGGAGGGCTGCCCCAGTGACCTCTGACCCTCACGTACAAATACCTCCAGAGAGAGCAGCACTGTCCAGTAAAAATGTAACGTTGGGTGCCCTTGGAGGGCTGGCCCAGTGACCACTGACCCTCACGTGCAAATACCTCCAGAGAGGGCAGCACTGTCCAGTAAAAATGTAACGTTGGGTGCCCTTGGAGGGCTGGCCCAGTGACCACTGACCCTCACGTACAAATACCACCAGAGAGGGCAGCACTGTCCAGTAAGATTGTAACAACCTAACATACTGGCCGCCAAAGAAATATTAGTTTATTTCCATCATAATACAAGTAATACAAGTCCTGCTAAGTCATAGAAAATATCACAAGTAAATACACACAACATGGCGTCCTTCAATCAGGTATTCTGTCCATAGAATATGTAATTGCTATCAGGATATCGTAATCACATAAACAAATATACCTTTAAACATAAAAAATGACGAAATACACTGAGTCTGCTGCGAGGTATACACAAGACAAAAGGAGAAAAACACACAAATAAAAAACACGAATACACGTCACTCGGTAAAGGAGATAGCTTGCAGATTGGTCTCTTTAAAACCCCTTGTGGTGTGGGAATAGCGGCCACTCGCACCATTCCATCGCTCCCAGGGTGTACTCTTTCGATGACGGACAGCTTCCAACATAAGGGTGGCAGGTTATCTTCTCTTACTATGACCAATGCACCAGGTTGCACATTCTGACTAGGGTCTGACTGGGTCCGCTTCTGGAGATAATGCATGTAGTCATATGGCCACCACTGTGCTGGAAGCCTTCCTGCAGTAGTTCTCACCTTGTGAGCAAGCTCAGGCTGGCTGTACCAACGTCTGGCTGAGGGATTCTTGTGATCGCTGTTCCAGTCAGGAAATGACCTGGGGTGAGGCTTGGGGATCAGTAGGATCGCAAGGCAGTGGCGTGATAGGACGAGAGTTCAAGCAAGCCTCAATCTGGCAAGTCAGGGTTGTCAACTCTTCGAAAGTTGGTCATGTGATTCTCTTCTTTCGCAGCAAGTGGTACTTGAAGGACTTCATCTTCCCATATTCCGCCAAAGTGTAGTGACGCAGGAGGAATGAAGTGCAGGCGATGCTTTCTTCGCGTATAAAGCTTTTCACCTGTGTCTGCTGATGATGACTGCTCACAACAGAAAGGCTTCACTGCTTCTACACGTGGGCGTGGCAGATATCCCATGAGCAGGATGTGCCTTTAATCTTTGACAAGTCAAGCACTGATGCAGAACACGCCTGCTTGCATTTTGTCCGTTAGTTATCCAGTATTGCTTTCTGAGAGACATAAGGAACAGTTGACACACAGCGTGGGAAAGACGATAGTGTTCATTTTCCACGACGTTTAGGTGGCAGTACGAGTTGATGCTTCTTCTCATATGACAGATCAGTATTTTGTAGCCAGCTTCCAACCTGTAGCAGTCTCATGTCTGTGAGGATAGGATGCAGTGATTTGAACTAGCTATTTTTATCCACTAGCTTTATGGTCGTCTACTGGTAGATTTCCGTTGCGAACATATCTTCTTGTGCTAGCCTGACATACTGTAGCAAAGCGTACTGTAGTTCATTCCGAGACTGTTCAGCAGTTTTCTCGTTTCCTTTGCAGTCTTGCAGTTATTAATGAATCTAAGGGAGTATGCAGTTATCCACTGTAATCTTGACAACTTTGAGAATCGACAGATGATACCGTCTTCAGTTGCTCTGCTGATGTGACAGAGGGCTTTAGCCCTTTCTTCTGGCAACTCCTGGGCTGCAGAATCACTAGATGTGTCTATCCAGGCCATAAAGTGATGTTTCCTTAAGCCAGACTGGTCCTTCCCACCACAGGCTGTTTTCTTGCAGGTCTGCAGGAGACACTCCCCCAGAAGTCAAATCAGCTGCGTTTTCCATTGTAGATACATGGTTCCATACCGCAGCTCCTGTATTTTCCTGTATCTCAGCGACACGGTTCCCCACAAATGTCTTCGCGAGCCATGCCAGTACGATGGTTGAGTCAGTCCACAAGTAAGTTCGTTCTATGTCTATACCCAGCGAGCGAAAAACATGCTGTAGTAGACGCGACAGAGTTCCAGGCCAGGTAAGGACAACCTTTTCAGTGGAGATACTCGTGTTTTGGAGCTTAATAATTTGACACATGTGATTCCATGATGATTAGTTGATCGTACATATATATAATAGCCGTAGGCCTTCTCCGAAGCATCGGAGGACCTGTGAAGTTGAAGGCTGACAAGTTTTCCTTCTGCAATTACTCTACGATCAACTCATACGAACCTCTCTGTATAGTGTCTGCCACATGCGATTCAACTCTTGAGGCAAGGGCTCGTCCCATGTTAACTGAAGTTGCCACAGACGATGCACAAAGACACTGAACGTGATAACAAAGGGACTGATTAGTCCTAGAGGATCAAAAATGGATAACGTGACAACCAGTACAATGCGTTTAGTGAAACTGCAGACCTAACGTGCTGGCTGAACATTACTCACAATTTGGAACTGATCAGCAGCTGGGTGCAAGAGTAAACCTAAAGTTTTAATATCCTCTACGTAATCAAGCCGTAAGGGTACTTGTGTCTCTTTTAACTCTGAGGGTATATTTCGAGGAATTCCACACCGTTACTGGACCATTTCAGTACTGAGAACTGACCTTTCTTCAAAAACTTCGTGAGATCTTGCTGGACTTTGACTGCAGCTTCTAATGAGTCGCAACTTGAGATACAATCGTCCACATAGAAGTCATTAGCAGGAATGTTAGCTGTCTTGTTACATCTTCCCTCTTCATGATCTAATTGTAACAGACTTCGTACAGCAAGGAAAGGTCCACAGGCCATTCCGTATGTGACCGTCAACTGACACTCCCGCAGTGATGCAGATCTGTCACTCCACTGAAGTATTCGTTGGTAGGCGCGATCTTCACCCGCTTCCGGAATTTGTAGATACATCTTCTCTATATCAGCTGTGAAGGCAATGCGATGCATGTGGAAGCAATGTTATGGAGCACGAATCTTGTTGAATCGTTGGTCCGACCATCAACAAACCGTTTAGCAACAAATTAGAGCTCGTTTTGGCCGGACAATCTAAAACTACTCGTGTTTTGGTAGTCAAGCTGGCTTCCTTAAGAAATGCATGGTGTGGCATGTAGCATGGAATGGCACGATGTGTAGCTACTGGTTCCATCTGAGAGAAACGTTTTGTTGCATTGTTGAAACGTTCACCTAATTTACTTGGCTCTTCGCGAAATGGAAGATGGACAACGAATCTATATGTGGGATCTTTCGTTGTGTGTTGCGCGAAGTGTGCTTCACATTGTTCCACTTCTTTCGTCATTACATCACCATTTAATTCTTCCATCTCCCAGAATTTCTTCAAGAGTGTTTGAACAGCAGTGTTTGTTTTTACAAAGCACGACACGACCGGCCGCCGTGACGTAATTTTGTGCTCTACCGTCTGATACTGACCAGATGTGACCCGACCTAGTTCTGTCTTTTGAAGCGTAGGATGATCAGTTCCCACGGAGATAGTCCCTGGCTTGTGAACGTATGGCCAAAACTCTGATCCTAGCATCTTGCAGATGACCAAAACTCTGGATCAACGAGTTGTACATTTGGCAAGTGCCACGTCCTGGAATCAATTATTTGTTCAGGCAAAGAGTCAGTTATCTTTGGCAAACCTAAGCATTCGACAGATGACGTAAAGTCGCTTACACAGGAGCTCACTAGGAAAGAGACACGGTGTTTTGTTTCCGAGTGAGTTTCACCTACTCCTTGCTTCGGTACAGTGCTGTGCCACCTTTGAAGTCTGAGGCGTTGTGCACGTGTTTCCGCTATGAAGCATGACTGCGGCCCAGAATCTAACACAGCACGACAAGTCTGCCATCTTCCATTGATATCTTGCAACCTTATTCTCACTGTCGCAAGGAGTACTCGTTTGCCTGTACTGATCTTCAGCGAACAATAGCTCGATGTAGATGACTGTTTGGCATTGTGTTCATATTGCATGTCACCTGTACGCTTCTTCCTTGGGGCATCTTCTGTCCATTGTGATTCTGCGTGTAATAACGTGTGGTGTCGTTTACCACAGGTATGACAGGAAATGGAGTTGCATTGAGAAGCCCTGTGATCATTCTTCAGACAGTTGTAACACAAGTGTTCACTACACGTAGCCCGTTTGAATTTGCTGCATTTGTGCAGCTGGTGAGGCTGGCAGCATATGAGACATGCAGTACCTGTAGCAACGTATGTCTGCTTTGAATGCCGAAACTGCTTGATGTTTGGCGCATTCTGATGTTTATTAACAGTTGTGCCTTGACGTTGTAGTGCTATAGACTTGGTCATTTCTAAATATTTACATTTATTCTCGAGAAAGGTACAAGTTTCTTTTAATGTTGAAAGGCTACTCGAACTCAGACTGGCTTCAAACTCAGTTTTTGTAGAATGTTCACCCCTTTGTATAAGGAGCTGTGACGTAAGTGTGTCTTGCAAAGAGACACCTAGCTGTAAGCCATCAGCACATGCACATTGCTTAAAGCTTTGTTTAGTAGTTCACGAAGTTCACTTGAACATGGCTTTGTCATTGCCGGTAGCGTTAGCAGTTTCTTTAAGTGTGCTGATGCAATCAGTCGAGATTTATTGTATCTATTACAGACCAAATAAAAAACTACCTTAAAGGTAGTATTAGTCAATTACATTATGTGTGTCACCTGTTAATGAACTCAGCAAATGATGGTACTTAGCAATGTCCTCTAGTTCCTCATTGTTTACGATGAGACACTCAAATACGTCGTGAAAATGCTGGAATTGCATTACATCACCGTTAAATGATGGCAGTTTTATGGTGGGTAGCTTGATGCTACGTTTTGATACACTCAAGGCAGACCCAGCATCTGACGAAACCTTGTTAACTGAATCACTCTCACTTTTTTCGAAACCTCGACTACCATATTCTCGAAAGTTTCTCCGTCCTCAGCATGACTCTACATCTTCAAACAAGTTTGCTTTAAAGAAACATATTGTAATACGTCTGAAGGCCTTATTATAAAAGAAGTGAAATTCTTACTCGGCTGAAGGCCACAAACAATTTCAAATAACAAATGGCTGAAGCCCTGAATTAGAAGTCAGGAAAACAATTCCAAATAGCACTTTTAAAATAAATCCCTTGCTTTTAAAACAAGTTTGCTTAAAAAAAACTACTGCAGCATGGCTAAGGCCTTATCACCAAAGAAGTGAAATTATTGCTGGGCTGAAGGCCATACCAACAATAATTAGAAAATTGCAAATATCCTTAAAACAAAGATCACAATCTAAGGAATCAGGACAAGCGATTCTCAGCAAGTGTTCCAGGGGTCGGCCTGGGAAGGTAACT
Organism: Schistocerca serialis cubense; assembly: GCF_023864345.2. NCBI lineage: Eukaryota > Metazoa > Arthropoda > Insecta > Orthoptera > Acrididae > Schistocerca > Schistocerca serialis. The sequence continues at coordinate 504,227,109 of NC_064643.1, read as the reverse complement.
CAAACATAAGGTAAGGTTGTACTCACGTAACAGGATGGCAACTAAAACTAGGGGTAGCTTAAGCGCCGATCGACCGACTAGCCAATCCGCTTAACGGATCGCCGATAAAACGATGGGATATGAGACAGACAGTGCTAAGTCTTCAGAAAACACCCACGGCTAAAGTAAACACTAGAACCACGGTAGACCTCCCAAAAAAATATGCACAGTACAATACAAGAGGCTGTCGAACTACACGCCGTGTCGGACAGCATTAACACGACGAGGAGAGGTACACTGCCGGGGAAGCACGCTAACCCCCTCACGGCAGGCAACTGGGACGTTAGCGGCCACAAGATAGAAAATACCGCTGGTTGCACTTCACTAATAAGAATAATACTAAATTCAATGGTGAATAACAAATAGAGAAAGACGGCTGCAATTTTCACCGCCTCGAAACACTTCACTCGTTCCTGCCAGGCTCAGAGGCCCTGGGAGCAACAACCCGCCGACCAAAGGCGAGATCTCAGAATAGCCAAGGTTGCATTAGCAGTTAACTCTTCACTCAGCTTATACGTCCAGGGTTCGGTGTGCAACGAAGTCGTCGCTCTCGCAGCTACCCCTCCTCGATCCAGCAGTGGCAGCACGCCGCCAGCATCCGCAGATTGCTCACACGCTGTACGCACCTGTTCGCTGCTGCGCCCCAACTGAACTGATCTCCGTTCGCAACGCCCACTCCACACAATGCGACCCGGAAATACTAGCGGTCGCTCCAAAGATAGTATCACAGTACTCGTGTTAATAAGCGCTGCTGCTGCCACTCACAGGCAGGCAAACTAGCAACTTAGTTACGGCAGTAAAACGAATAAGAGACGAAATACCATAACAAGAATGTTAAGATGCCAAGCAATAAATGGTATGAACACAAGCCGCGGACGGCTCAGACGTAACGCCTGAAATGTGGTGTTCTCGGCACACTATTGATACTGTGAATTTCGGGATATCCTTAACGATTTCCGAAATGAAACTTCCTGACAGATTAAAACTGTGTGCCGGACCGAGACTCGAACTCGGGACCTTTGCCTTTCGGGGGCAATTGCTCTACCAAATGAGCTACCCAAGCACGACTCACGCCCCGTCCTCACAGCTTTACTTCTGCCAGTACCTCGTCACCTACCTTCCAAATTTTACAGCTCTCCTGCGAACATTGCAGAACTAGCACTCCTGAAAGGATATTGTGGAGACATGGCTTAGCCACAGCCTGGGGGATGTTGCCAGAATGAGATTTTCACTCTGCAGCGGAGTATGAGCAATTGCCAGCGAAAGGCAAAAGGTCCCAAGTTCGAGTCTCGGTCCGGCACACAATTTTAATCTGCCAGGAAGTTTCATATCAGAGCACACTCCGCTGCCGAGTGAAAATCTCATTCTGATTTCCGAAATGTTGCCATAATCACGTCGGAAACCTTCCCATATAAATCACCTGAGTACAAATGCCAGTTGTGCAAATGCACTGCTCTTATATACCTTGTGTAAGGTATACAGTGCCATCTATAGATGTGCATATCACTATCCTATGACTTTTTGTCACCTCAGTGTATATCCTACTGAGTCTGGTAACAACACTGGACAAGAACAACAGCAATGCGTCCTGTTGGTCGTTCGACCTGTCACAGAGAATTCAACTGTAACTGTTTACGTGCTTGCCGAAGGCAGGTGCGTGAGCAAGGTTACACTGACATACGGCCATGTCTTCTGGGTGATTCACTTTTCTTTCCCTTCCAGGTACTGTACGTAACACGTAACTTTAGGTATAGTTCTATACTGACAAATATCAGTCATTGTTGTAATTCCATATGAGCTGTTGTTGCGTTCGAGGAGCCTAACAGTCCCATGCTGGAGGACCACTGCTGCGTGCCTGTTCAAAAATTGCTCCAAGCATTATGGGACTTAACAAATGAGGTCATCAGTCCCCTAGACTTAGAACAACTTAAACCTAACTAACCTAAGGACAGCCTGCCCGGCTGGCCATGCAGTCTAACGCGCGACTTTCCGGGCGGGAAGGAGCGCCGGTCCCCGGCACGAATCCGTCCGGCGAATTTGTGTTGAGGGCCGGTGAACCTGCCAATCTGTGGATGGTTTTTAGGCGGTTTTCCATCTGCCTCGGCGAATGCGGGCTGGTTCCTCTTATTCCGCCTCAGCTACACTATGTCTGCGATTGCTGCGCAAACAGGTTCTCCACGTACGCGTACACCACCATTACTCTACCACGCAAACATAACGGTTACACTCATCTGGTGTTCGGTGTGGAGCGGCGGAGGGGTGAAGTTGACTGCGGTAGTCGTCGTGGGGTTGTAGACCACTGCGGCTGCGTCGGGGACGGAGCCTCTCTGTCGTTTCTAGGTCCCCGGTTAACATAACGTAACATACCATAACATAACCTAAGGACATCACACACATCCAAGCCCGAGGCAGGTTTCAAACCTGCGACCGTACCAGCAGCGCGATTCCGGACTGAAGCACCTAGAACCTCTCGGCCACTAAGGCCGGCTGCGTGCCTGTGGAAGTACTCTGGGAGTGAGCTACAATTGTGGCTTTCTAAGGTGTCACAAATCCTGCTGGTCGCCGGAGCGGAATATTCCGCGACCAGAACGACCGCGTGCCCATTGCTGGTTGTGTGATGCCGGTGCCTGTCCCCCGCGGTCAGTAGCGGCAGGTGGGGGCGGAGGCGCGTCGCCCCGGGCGAGGCGAGGCGAGGCGAGGCGCGGCCCCGCGCGGCGCACCTGCTCGTTAAGCTCTGACCCCCGACCCGCCGCCCACGCCGCCCACGCGTGCCGGGCCTCCATCGGCACAGCGGCGCGCGCTGCCTCCTGTGCCGGTCCGATGGGCTGGCGCCTTTCTCTACAGCGCAGCAAACGTCTCTTAGCCGCTGTTACATCACCGTCATAATCACTCGCTGTTTCTAAGAGACGCTCGTAATCAAAATAGAGAGAAACCGGTCGATACTACGCAAATGTGGTGAATTTCTGCAACCTATAAACATTTTCAAAATATTTTACTCTTACGCTTCTTTAGGATAGGCGTGGACGGCCCCACCATTTCCTCTTTTCTCTTCATCACAGCATAGTATCTACATCAAAATTCCCCAGTCATTTGTCGTGTATATTCCCATATACCGGGTGATCAAAAATTCAGTATAAATTTGAAAACTGAATAAATCACGGAATAATATAGATAGAGAGGTACAAATTGACACACATGCTTGGAATGGCATGGGGTTTTATTAGAATCAATAAAATACAAACGTTCAAAAAATGTCCGACAGATGGCACTTCATCTGATCAGAATAGCAATAATTAGCATAACAAAGTAAGACTAAGCAAAGATGATGTTCTTTACAGGAAATGCTCAATATGTCCACCATCATTTCTCAACAATAGCTGTAGTCGAGGAGTAATGTTGTGACTAGCACTGTAAAGCATGTCCGGAGTTATGGTGAGGCCAGGCGCCGGATATTGTCTTTCAGCATCCCTAGAGATGTCGGTCGATCACGATACACTTGCAACTTCAGGTAACTCCAAAGCCAATAATCGCATGGACTGAGTGAGGTTTGGGGACCTGGCAGGCCAAGCATGACGAAAGTGGCGGCTGAGCACACGATCATCACCAAACGACGCGCGCAAGAGATCTTTCACGCGTCTAGCAATATGGGGTGGAGCGCCATTCTGCATAAACATCGTACGTTCCAGAAAGTATTTATCAGCCAGGCTGGGGATGATGCGATTCTGTAACGTATCGGCGTACCTCTCACCCGTCACGGTAGCAGTTTTACTGTCCAGGGCCATCTGTAGGACATTTTGTGAACTTATTTTTGTTCTAATAAAACCCCATGTAATTCCAAGCATGTGTGTCAATTTTTACCTCTCTATCTACGTTATTCCGTGGTTTATTAAGTTTTCAAATTTATACTGACTTTTTGATTACCCGGTATGTCTTCCCATACCATATTTTTTCCATCTACAGTTTTGTCTCGCTCTATGGAAGAAATTTCCCAACATCGTAAAACATTTGTCATCCGTGGCCTCTGATTTACACATACGCCATTCCTTCTTATTTATTATAATTAACTTAATGTAATGCTACGAACCTACGCGAAGTACAACAAACGCAGCTGAAGCCACAACTGCAGTTTCGTATTATCTTCTATGAGTAGTTAAGATTACACCCTTCAGACACATTATCGTGACCACAGGCTATGTTCAATGTCAGGGTGTAGTAACCACTGACAGACGGCAGGTGAAGGTTTTATATAACGCGGAAAACAGTGCAGTCGTTGTCATAATGCGGCAACGGAGCGATTTAGTTGACGCCCAAAAGGACATGATCATTGACTTCCGGGCCAATGGCTGGAAGCTTTTTAAAATTCTTAAGGTTCTGAACATGGCTGAGTGGTGAGCGACGGTTTACAAAGTAAAATTAACAGCAATAGCAGCCCTCGGTCGCAAAAGAGGTGGCTTTTGGCCCAGGTCTTAGCACTGCTATGAGTGTCTTCATCAGAAACGAAACTCTCAAATTGGCATGTCACGTATTAAATTAAAAATCAAGCAATAAAGTTTTAGTCACAAAATTTGTAAGACAGAATACGTAAAAGGCAAGCCACTATGGGCTATTCACGTGCGTCGAGCTACGGTAGCATCAGACTTTCTTTAAAAAATCCTTGTGAAAATGATTCTGGTGTTCATTTTTATTCCTTTAGTTTGGGTTTGAATGTACCTCCCTTCTTAAACTTCTGATCCTTGAATGCCTCATTTCAGTCACTGTATTAGCTTTACTATTTTGCATAAATTTAATGAACTGAATTTGTATAAAAATGTGACTGCAGGACGGTAGTATTCACAGTTTCTCATGATCTGAAAAGAATTTTAAACTTTTCATCCTCATCTAAACATTTAAAATTCATTTCTAGCCATGTGAAAATGTAAGTACATCGAAGGATGTGAAGATATCGTTTTGGGACCAAAGTAAAGTGTTGTTTATTTTGTATCCTAAACTTTGAGGCCTAAAGCAAACCAAGGGCCCCTTGGATTAGCATCTGCTACGGGCCACGTGCTGGCTTAATCTGGCACTGCTAGTTGGTTTCAAACACTGAAAAAGTAAGTACTATAGCCATAATTTGATCAGAAGTGGATTTGGTAATACAAAGTCATATTTTATTTCTCAAAGTCATACTTATTGAAGTTTTACGTCGAAATGTTTGTATATTTCGCTGTTTTTAGGCTATTAAAATCCGGACGCTATTGATGATTTGCATTATCGAAAGTGTGTAGAAGTAACACTTTTAGTTTAGTGAACAGCTTACCTTAAAAAATACGAGTTATCCTCCGGTGTTTCTCTTTGTAGAATAGGTCTGTTGGCAGGTATTGAACATCAGAGATGACGAATTTCTTGACTCTCCATTTCACAGTCGCTATGGAACTGATAAAGATTAAAACACGTTTTTCTTTGGGGGCTGTAACTTTCTGTCTGCAATTAAAATCTGCTTTTACAACCACAGTCCCCGGGTTTTGGCCATTTTCAAAGGGTACCGAGTAGCTAATGTACTTGGACCCCAAATCAGAGGGGAAATCGGTACTACCTAGGGCCATATTTGGTACTGAAATCAGCGGTGACTCGAAACCAGAAATACGCAAGTATCTCGCAAACAGATCGTCTCCGGATCCAAATACACTGGAACGTTTCTACACGTACTACCGCACAATTTCATCTGTATCAGTTTTCGGTATTACTTAAAACACAACATTTGATAGATACATAATTTTGAATCCTTCCAACATTATCTATACGCCATTTGATTTTCTGTTCACAAATGATGAATAGATAACGCGATAATTATCCGAATTTTTGACATAAGGCACTATTTACGGAGCTATCACAGTTTTCTGTAGCTCACAAACGCTAAGTTAGGAGACAATAAATCTAAATAATTCATACGTGAAATAATTAGAGATTAGAGATTTCGTAGACCTACTTCGTCCAAACTAAGCACGTTGATCGGAAAACGCAAGGAATCTTTAGAAGTAATTGAAAGCAAGGAATTGTAACTTCAGAAATGCTGTATTCCCATGAGCTTAACCGTTACATATGCAGTACATCGCCCGGCACATATACAGTACATTGCGGAAGACGTGCAGTGAAAGCGGCGCACTATTTCTTTGCGTATCCGCGGAGTATTGTCATCGCGAACCAGAAAGTCTCCCGTGTACCTGTTCCAACATGTGCACGTGGCTACATGTTCTAGGCACAGGCATTTTCCGCTTTTAGTTGATATTAACTTTAACATTAACCAGTGATTAGTGAATTTCATGTGCAAATTCTCTCTTCATTCTGCCGGCTACATTTTCGTACACATCGGAAGTCACCCTATATATTATTATATGGCGCAAGAGAACCTTGGCTTTCCATGTTCAAGGACGTACAAGGTTTTGTTTATACAGTGCTCGGGGAATACAAACAATAACCAGAAAGCCAATTTTTGCGGCGCGACAATAATACTGTGATAAACACGTCCCTCTCTTGTCCTGCATGTTTTGCTTTCTATTCAACGACAACAGCGCTCTAATAGCAGCTGGAACAATTTTTACGCATTAACCCCACTTCTTCAGAATAAGAATTGGAAAACTCACTTTAGTAAGTGAATGCGTCACTGGTTTTTCACCAAAAGATCCTGAATAAGACCCCAGTAGAGGGGCCGAAACGTGGATTGTGCAGATGCTCAGAATTTAAGACAATGACACCAATAAAACAGATAATACAATTTTTCGAATGTTATGAGGATTAGAAACCTGCACTGAAGTTCACACACAGTATGTATAGTTTTCATAAAACTTCGTTTTCCTTGTGTAAAAACATTTAATCACAAAAAAAATTATTACAGTTGATTCTGTTATGGCGGATGGCATCGAACTACCCACAAGATTGACGACGCAAAAATAAATTGCGTTCCCAAATTCCGTGAGTATACATATATTCTTGGAAATTTGCAGTAACACAGAATGTAGTTGAATTAATGAAACGGAAATATGAATTTCGTTATTGTTCATTATTTCTTCCTCAACAAATAAAATAATAACATAATATTGCTTATTTTGTAAAAAGATTCAATTTATTTTCTTAAAAAAAGCCATGCGTCAAAACTTTGATACGGAATACACAAGTGCGAACTGTAGCACAACAAGAGAATTGTCTAACTATTGACAACCCATGGCTGTGTGATGCAGCAACCAGTGGTAACAAAACGAAAGAACAAACGGTCTTGGTTGGAAAAGTGGATTTTTTATTTTATTTATCCTTCAATGATGCGTTTTGCCTTACACAGGTCATCTTCAGACTGGCTGGCAAAATATGGTGCTAAGCACATAGAGGCTACGCACACAAATGCGTAGGAAACCACCGTGGTCAGGGTCTGAAAAAAAAAAATGCGGTGTCGATTGAGAAGATGTTAAATACAAGAGTAATCGGGCCTAAAACACATGAAAGCACCAGCAAATAGTTGCCGGTGTCCAATTTTTTAAAAAGGCCTCCCGCAGTGTCCTTGTCAGAGAGACGATGTGTGCTATATTCACAAGTGTGTTCTAGCTTCGCCTGACGAGCTACTCTACACCTTTTGATCTGGCGAGTGTCAACATCATCACCTATAAGCAGCCCTGAAACGGATTTCAGACGCCGAACAGTGCTGTGTGAAGGGATGTCTTAAGATGGACGCGTAAACTTGGTGCGTGAAACAACAGCTTCACAGGGCAATAATCGATCGTCTGTATCTAGTTAGTGATGATTTCATTTCGCAAGACGTCGACAATATGCCAAACAAGCTTCGTCTGTGGATGAACATCATCAACAGCTAAAAATTCAGCCATCCAACGAACATGCCATGGATTATCTTCATAGGTGTTTTATTGTACTAAACCTTTCTGCTAAGACATTTCTTGTGCTGAGAGCAGTTCTGGGATGAGACCGGAATTCCTGTGGAATCCGAAGTTGTCATTACTACGAACAACACAAGTCACTGTAGTTATTGTTTTGATTTTGGGATTATCATATCCCGTACAAAAGTTTGTTTAATGTTTACCAAACTGAGAGATGCATTTCTTATCATTCAAAAGTGCACAGGTTCCGAATAAAAAATCTTTCGGCTAAAAGCATTATTTTACATTTTGTTTATGCAGTGTCATGTGCCCCACCCATAAGCACATAACGTTTGGAATATGGTATTTATTGATTCTGTTGTTTTTCGCTGATTTATTAAAAGCAGTATACTACCAGAGAGTGATTAAATGGAGACACACATTTTTAAAGAAAGCAGTATTCGACTTTTATGAAAGAGACAATCAATTCACACACAACAAAGCAGTTCCATGCCACTGATGAGAACGGAGAACTCTTATCCATGTCTCATCCGTCCATAAAGCCAAATCTCATCTCAGGAAACAAAGCACTCGCTAGTAACACTGTGCCGTAATAAACCGCACTTTGAAAGAACCGCTTCTCACTTATCGTCCGCCTCTGCAATTACCGAAACATCCACTCACCAGGATTAAATTCATTGCGAAAATACCATAAACATTACACCGGCGTCCATCCACGCTTTTATTTTTATGACACAGGGCATCCCATTTTTCAAGTGAGGAACTCATTGTCCTTAGTCTCACGAAAGGCCAAGTAGTCTTGTACTAATTTTTCTGCGGGCTTAGACGGGACACAAACAGCTTTAATTCAGTCAGGCAGCGACGAATGTCCGAAACATTGTGGGAACAAAGGGAGCCTTAGTTCGTAAACAGTTCCAAGGACACCCATCAATAGAAGTATTTTCCTTGTCACACTTTAGTGTTCTGAGCCGTCGCGATTATTATGTGCTACTAATAAGAAACTTTGGAGAGAATGGACGTTTCTCGCTAGTACGTTGCGCTTTTTACGATCTAGGTCGACATCTTACGGCGTCTTTAGTATTAAATTGTGTGGAACTCGCTCGTATTTTCTCGGAGCGTCTAGACCTTTGTCTTGCGTGACCTGGCTGTTTTATAAGGATTCTTGCGGTATTTCATCTCAATACACTTACATTTAATCTTCTCTTGCTGCTGAGAACGATGCCAGATCTGTATCTGGTTGTACAAATAAGTACTTACCACGGAGTTACTGCTGTGCAATTAAGAGAACAGAACATGGTAGAAAACAATCAGACTTCAACAGGCAAGAGACGCTGTTACGAGGGCTTTTCGGAAAGTAAGGTCCGATGGGTTCGAAATGGAAATCACAGTGAATATCCAATGAAGCTTTAGACAGTTGTCTCCAGTGTGCCCGACGATCGCGTCACGTCGCTCTTGTCAATTCTGAGTGCACAGTGAGCACGTAAAGATGCTTAGAACAATAGTGTCTCACGCCAAGTACGAGAGCCTGGTGTAAGATTTCGCCTGATGTCATGCAACCCACATAACATACCTGTTATACGTTTCCTTCTGCGCGACAATTCTCGGCCGCACTCTGGAGGGGTAATGAAGATGCTCCTGCAGCGTTTTCGATTGGAAGTGTTTGATCACTCACAATAGAGCCCATAATTGACTCTTCCTAAGTTTCATCTCTGCTCACATGAACCGCTAGGTACGAAGACAACGTTCAGGCACAATCAAGGAGCTATAGTCCAGCGTAGAGAATTATCAGGAAGCAAAGGCGGCTTTCTTCTATGATGAGGGAATTGGAAAGTTAGTACAACGCTACAGCGCTAAATCGGGGCGACTATCATGTACAGTAGCTGGAAGGTGTAGCTAACTGTTGCGAATAAAACATTTTTGATTTTCACAGAGTAGAGCGTGTGCGATGTTCAGCAAACAAGTGTTTACATAGACTATAAAGTTAAAATTTCACGACCAAACAATTCAGACAACAACAAGTGCCTCATCAGGTTCAGTGGCCTCCCTTCATACAATGGATTGTGCGGGGTGCCAGAATGTCTGAGTATGGCCATTTGCAATCTGAATAACCTGGGTTCCAATCTTCTTCCAGTCGACGGGAATACTAATGATCACTGCGGGACCTCTGAATTGCTTCTGGTATATTACAAGACCCTTTCTTTGAAAAGGTGTAGTATGTTATTCTGCCCTAGCCGAATATGAAGTAGCACTTCTTTTCTAATGACATGAACGTTGATGGGACCTAAAACATCTCCATTTGTACTGAATTACTTCTGTTACACTCAGATTCTGGTTGTGCCACTTCCTGTTTTCCTTGAATCTCTATTCCCACGAGTTGGGTTTCCATAGCACTTCTGTCAGTAACGCCACAAAAAGATTTTAGTGTTTTTTGAAATTTGTATTTCACTATAATTTCACTTTATGATACTTCCTTACCAATACTCGGGTCCAGAGGTTGTCTTCACGCGATGCTGAGTTCCTGGTTTCGTGACAGAAGGGTATCTTGAGCGCTGGCGAGGGAAGTAAAGGGGTCTGCGCAGGCAACCCATTGGGACTGCTGCCACGAACAAGAACGGACACCAGTGGACGGGTGGCCACGGGAGGGCGAGGGGCAGTACAGAGTGACTTGCGAAGAAAGGCCTGCTGTTCGGTATATGGAGGAGATGTGGCTGAGAACCGCACGAAGGTTGTCGCTGTTACTAGTCCCTCCCGATGCGCTGGTGCCTGTATGAGGCTGCCTGTCTGCTTCCTTTTGTTTGCAGTTATACATACGGATGTCAGTTTCGAAAACGGTGAATGTCTTTCTGCCTCTGGTTCTCCGGTTCCCTTGAAATTGTGTTGACATTGTGGTATCCTGATTACTGATGACATGTGTTAGTGATCCATCGTGCTAAAGGGTGCGGATGTCGTTGTGTCCTTGCCTAAAGCTAAAATTGTACTAAGCAAAATTTAGAAACCAATGTGGCTCATTTGTTATTATGACTTCTAAATGTGGTTCCCTCTCTACGCCCGTTCACTAGCGTTGTTCTCTGAGCAAATATAATGATATAGAACTTCTCATCGGCGTCAGAATAAGTGCATTCGTTTTCCTGACTAGTGGTTCAGCGTAATTAAAGGGCAAGGTGTGTGCCGTTAAAAATTTAACTGTGCGGTAAACTTTTGGGTGTGATAATTATTTTTTTTAAGACAGGGACTTTTTTAGAAGAAAGGCAAGGAATTTCTGATCAAACTGTGAAGCCTTTCTTATTGGTGCACTGAAAAACTGTTGTGTCCAGTTAATGGTGATGTTATTAAAACGCAAGGTGTGTGCCGTGATCAAAGTAAATTGTGCAACACCTTTCACTCCTGTGCGGCATAAAGTTGTCTCACGTTTTGTAAAGTGTTTCTGGTAATGTGCTTCTGTTGTATTTGGAACTTTCTCAGAGAGCTACAGACTGATTTTTTTTTCTGCTTTATAAAGTTATATTTTTGCTTTTGTGACGCATCCTGTATGCGGGTGTGATGGCTGTATGTTCACTGAACGCCGGTATGTATCTGGTATTTTTTATGTGTGTTGTGAGATTGTTCAAACGGATTCCTCCTCTTAAGAGATTCCTTGCTTATTAAATGTTATTTGATTTGGCGGTCATGTCGTTGGTTCCGACATTTCCTGATGTTTGTGATTTTATCCTTGTGCATTTTATAAAAGTGTTTTTAAGAGAAATTAATTTTATGGTTTGATATTTTCTTAATACATTCTTTTTTTAAATAGTTATTTAATTCGAACTTTCCTTTAATATAAATCCTGACTACGGACTTAATTTAAAATACTAAGCAGTTTTAGTAAAAAGGAAACAACAAGAAGCAGTTGTAAACCAAATTGTTCTTGATCACAACTGCTTCTTGTTGTTTACTTTTCGCTGAAACTGCTTAGTATTTTAAATCAAGTCCGTAGTTTGGATTTACGCTAAAGGAAAGTTCGAATTAAAAAAATTAAAAAAAAAGAATTTATTAAGAAAATATCAAACCTTAAAATTAATTATATATATATAACGAGTGATCAAGAAAAATTTGGTCTACAAATTTTTCTTGATATATATATGTATGTACGAGGGGCGTTCAATGAATAATGCACAAAATTTATTTCTGAAAGCAGGGGTTGGTTTTATTCAGCATACCAGTACACCACATTATTCCCCGCTCTTTTGCCTACAAAATTCTATATTTTAAAATAATCTCCGTTCAAAGCCACGGCCTTAAATCGCGACATCTGGGCTGTAGGATGGATGAGGAAGAGCAGTGCAGTGAATGCGTATGAGGCTTTACGTTATCATGGAGAAGATTGCATTTTTGTGGCGACGAACACGCTGAAGGCGTTTCTTCAATTTCCTCAAGGTAGCACAATGCACTTAAGAGCTGATCGTTGTACCAAGAGGGAGGACGTCAGCCCCTCAGATTCCCAGAAGGCCGTCGCCATGACCTTAACGGCTGAGAGTGAGGCTTTGAGTTTCTCCTCGGAGAACTGTTGGTGTAGCCTAGTCCGTGGATTGCCGTTTTGTTTCCGGGTGAGGATGCAGCTTGATGTTTTTCTTTGGAGGATACGTGGTGTGGCGCCACTCCATGGACGGCCGTTTTGTTTCCGATTCGAAGTGATGAATCTACCTTCCATCGCCTGTGCCAATGTTCGACATAAGTAATTGTCTCGGTGAGCCTCTTACAGCGCAAGCAATTCAGCACAAATTGTCGTTCGTTGCTGTCTATAGCCTCTTGTTACGCAGGTAGTAATCCAGCGGGCACACACCTCTGAGTACTCCGACTTGTGGACGAATATATCAGCACTGCCTACAGAGACATCCAGTTCAGCTGTGAGATGTTGACTATGATCCGTCGATCACCTAGATTGAAAGTGTCCGCACATTCCAACGTTGCAGGTGTCCCAACTGCGTACGAGCGGCTGGCAAGCGGGATTTCGAACAGGTTTGCGCGACCCTGTTGCGATGATGACAGACCCCTCTCCCTACCATTCACAGTGCTTCAGTTCACTTCCAGGTCACCGTGGACATTCTGCAAGCTCCTATGAATATTTATGGTGCTCACAGGCAGTCCTCTGCTTGGACCGATCTCTGTTACAGACGCCATTCCGAACACTACGTACAGCGCCGCCACCTGTCGGAACTTCCTCAAACTAGAGTGGCTGAAACTGGAATATTCCACGATGTGCCACAACAAACATATTTTCAACCCCTCGTATATACATTGTGAGTCACCTAACATTACCGCTGGATATATTTCGTAAACCACATCAAATACTGACGAATCGATTCCACAGACCGAACGTGAGGAGAGGGGCTAGTGTAATGGGTTAATACAAACCATAAAAAAATTCACGGAAGTATATTTTTTAACACAAACCTACGTTTTTTTAAATAGAGCCCCGTTAGTTTTGTTAGCACATCTCAACATATAAACAAATACGTAATCAGTGCCGTTTGTTGCATTGTAAAATGTTAATTACATCCGGAGATATTGTAACCTAAAGTTGACGCTTGAGTACCACTCCTCCGCTGTTCGATCGTGTGTATCGGAGAGCACCGAATTACGTAGGGACCCAAAGGGAACGGTGAAGGACCTTAGGTACAGAAGAGACTGGAACAGCACATTACGTCCACATGCTAACACCTTTTTATTGGTCTTTTTCACTGACACACATTTACATTACCATGAGGGGTGAGGTACACGTACGCACGTGATTTCCGTTTTCAATTACGGAGTGGGATAGAGTGTGTCCCGACATGTCAGGCCAATAGATGTTCAATGTGGTGGCCATCATTTTCTGCACACAATTGCAACTCTGGCGTAATGAATGTCGTACACGCCGCAGTACATCTGGTGCAATGTCGCCGCAGGCTGCCACAATACATTGTTTCATATCCTCTGGGGTTGTAGGCACATCACGGTACACATTCTCCTTTAACGTACCCCACAGAAAGAAGTCCAGAGGTGTAAGATCAGGAGAACGGACTGGCCAATTTATGCGTCCTCCGCGTCCTATGAAACGCCCGTCGAACATCCTGTCAAGGGTCAGCCTAGTGTTAATTGCGGAATGTGCAGGTGCACCATCATGCTGATACCACATACGTCGACGCGTTTCCAGTGGGACATTTTCGAGCAACGTTGGCAGATCATTCTGTAGAAACGCGATGTATGTTGCAGCTTTTTGGGCCCCTGCAATGAAGTGAGGACCAATGAGGCGGTCGCCAATGATTCCGCACCATACATTTACAGTCCACGGTCGCTGTCGCTCTACCTGTCTGAGCCAGCGAGGATTGTCCACGGACCAGTAATGCATGTTCCGTAGATTCACTGCCCCGTGGTTTGTGAAACCTGCTTCATCGGTAAACAGGTAGAACTGCAACGCATTCTCTGTTAATGCCCATTGACAGAATTGCACTCGATGATTGAAGTCATCACCATGTAATTGCTGATGTAGCGACACATGAAACGGGTGAAAGCGGTGACGATGCAGTGTGCGCATGACACTACTTTGACTCAGTCCACCGGCTCTCGCAATGTCCCGTGCACTCATGTGTGGGTTCATGGCAACAGCAGCTAACACACCAACTGCACCCGCTTCTCCTGTGACGGGCCTGTTACGGACCCGTTTGCGTGCTACGACCATACCTGTTGCATACAGCTGGCGGTAGATGTTTTGCAATGTGCGGCACGTTGGATGCTCTCTGTCCGGGTACCGTTCTGCATACACCCTGCAGGCTTCAGCTGCATTTCGTCGACACTCGCCGTAGATGAGTATCATCTCTGCCTTTTCAGAGTTCGAATACACCATGGTCACAGTTCCTACAACACTACACTATCACAGACGTCTGGTAACACGGTGTACTACAGTTGGCCTGCGTGCGGAGACGCATGCAGAATAACAATAGCAGCAAGCTCTACATGCGGACACTGCGACAGCTAGACCAAACCACAACAGTGCACTACAGCCACACTCGTAAACACGGTCGTCATCGTAAACATGTCCTTGCAGATGCTGCTCGCCGACCGTAGCCCGTGTTTGTTACAACACGCAACTGAACGTCGGAGGTTTCAAGCGTCAACTTTAGGTTACAATATCTCCGGATGTAATTAACATTATACAATGCAACAAACGGCACTGATTACGTGTTTGTTTATATGTTCAGATGTGCTAACAAAACTAAGGTGGTTCCATTTTTAAAAAAACGTAGGTTTGTGTTAAAAAACATACTTCCGTGCATTTTTGTATGGTTTTTATTAAATAATTACACTAGCCCCTCTCCTCACGTTCGGTCTGTGGAATCGGTTCGTGTGTATTTGATGTGGTTTACGAAATATATCCAGCGGTAACGTTAGGTGACTCACCCTGTATACGTTTACTTGTTACTGACCTGTAGAGCCTAAATATTGGGTGAAATAAAGTCTGTGAGCTGCATTTGCTTCTACTATTCTGTGGTCTCCACTCTCCGAACCCAGGGCCCTGGTGTCATATTCCACTATTAATGGCTGATTTTGATTCGATAACTGACTGCAGGAAGCTGGAAGTGAACTGAAGCACTGTCAATGGTAGGGAGAGGGGTCTGTCATCATCGCAACAGGGTCGCGCAAACCTGTTCGAAATCCCGCTTGCCAGCCGCTCGTACGCAGTTGGGACACCTGCAACGTTGGAATGTGCGGACACTCTCAATCGAGGTGATCGACGGATCATAGTCAACATCTCACAGCTGAACTGGATGTCTCTGTAGGCAGTGCTGATATATTCGTCCACAAGTAATATACAGAATGCATCCGCAAGCCTCGTACTAACTTGTTTTCAGTCTGTGTCCTTTCAGAAGACTTAAAAGACAACATCGAAATTTGTATTAACTTTCGAATTTGGGATTTATCTACGGCTTGTTGCTCCCATTCTCTCTGTCTTGTACCTTGTATGTCACTCAGATATTTAACTTGCATCACAGATTGCTCCTAAGCTTGTGTGAATGATTCTTCACATTTACCCTGCTGTTGGTTGTCAAGTATTTAGTAAACTAGGAGTCTGCCTCCCTTAAGACCTGGTCATCAGATGTATTTTCGTGCATTTTTAAAGATTTCTTTCTGCACCACTAATCGTATATGCTAGAACAGCCTTATGGTCACAGGTCTTTACTCCATGGTGACTGAATCAAAAAATTTGAAGTTTGTGGCTAACAGGTGTTCAAATGGTTCAAATGGCTCTGAGCACTATGGGACTTAACATCTGAGGTCATCAGTCCCCTAGAACTTAGAACTACTTAAACCTAACTAACCCAAGGACATCACACACATCCATGCCCGAGGCAGGATTCGAACCTGCGACCGTAGCGATCGCGCGGTTCCAGACTGAAGCGCCTAGAAGCACTCGGCCACTGCAGCCGGCGCTAACAGGTGTACCACAAGTGGGCTAAACAGCACCTCAAGATAACTTGTTCCCCAACCGAACGTATAAAATATTCTTCAAAAAGACTAGTGCAGCCTGAGTTCCTAGACATCTGGAGATAGCATTCACATTGCTGGCGAACTGTGGATCGCTGGAGAGTCAACTGTATTTTCACACTGTGGAAGAAGCTTCCATTACCTCAACCTATCCAGGTTCAAATGGTTCAAATGGCTCTGAGCACTATGGGACATAACATCTACTGTCATCAGTCCCATAGCACTTAGAACTACTTAAACCTAACTAACCTAAGGACATCACACAACACCCAGTCATCACGAGGCAGAGAAAATCCCTGACTCCGCCGGGAATCGAACCCGGGAACCCGGGCGCGGGAAGCGAGAACGCTACCGCACGACCACGAGCTGCGGACCAACCTATCCAGTTGAGCATATCAAATTAACGGGAGTACTCTGAATGGACAACATGTTTTACTACTAAATGTCTATGGTGGGGTGCCCAAGATAGTTTGGTACAACTTTTAAGTGTGCGCTGATTGCTTCTGACCTCCGCCGATACATTCAGGATCGTTCATCGATCACTCTGGATAATCTTCAGATCTAAGTAGTTGCGTCGAGTTGCTGACGCAACTACTTAGATCTGAAGATGATCAAGAGTGATCGAAACATGTAATATAACTAAAAACGTGCAACTAAGGCGGTGCAATATATGAGAATTACCACAATAAGAACCTGTTAAAAATGGTGACAATCATAGCTGTACGGAATTGTGACGGAATGGTCCAGAGACAGGGCCACGAAAACAGATGGAGATTTACGGCAGGGCGTGGACAGCAACACGCGTGTCGCCTGCGCCGCGCTGCGCTGGGTTGCGTGCGGCCACGGCGCCTCAGCCGCCGCCGCCGCCGCCGCCGCCGGCAGGAAGCAGATACCGCGGTGCCGCGCACCCGCCGCCAGGCACCTAATTTGTATGCCGGAGATAGCGGCGCCGGCTACCAAGGCCTCTCCAGTTTTTGTGATTCGACTATGTAATGGGCTACCTGCGGCCGGCGCCACTCGCCCTCTATGGGACGCCTGCTTACGTATGTTGCCGGCTCTCCGCCCCTCCCCTCCCCAACCCCCCCCCCCCCCCCAACCCATTCTCTCGGGCTGTACCACCTCTTTTTTGTCCGGACCCTCCACTTCTCGTTTCTTGTACCTGTGGCTGAGGTTGGTCGCCGGTATTGGCGAGTTACGTTCAGTATAGAAATAGTGGTCTTGTAACGGACCTACACTTCCGGTTAATTAGGAATTTTAAATGACGCTGCACCTAATTTTCCCTGTTGTTTGGTAAAGGCATACATTCCGAAGAACTGAATATTACATTAACTGAAGACACAGCTATAACGGAATTGCTACCGCGCGACTACTTTCGCAAGATAATAATCGAAAGAAAAAAGGTTAAAGTAAGAAACAGTTAGTGAAATTTAGAATTAATGAACTGGATCTGTTATAATTTTAGATCATAAATTACATAAGGGGGGGGGGGGGGGTAGGACGTCAAACGGGCCGACTTGGAGCAGGAGAGTCACAAATAAATTCATAAAACTTAGTCACTATGACCAGGAAGGATTGAGGACTCACACTCATCGCAGTGGAAGTTCAAAAACGTAGCAAAATACCTTTTTTTTACATGTGAAATTTCATCATTTTTTCACTTATTACTGGCTGCTTTTGTTGCTATAGGTACACTTTTCTACCTAAGTAAGAGAGATTCTTCGATGAATTTTTCATAGCATACACACAGTAGTTACAGGTGTATGAAAGTCTAGAATTTTCCAAATTTATTAAAACACTGTGGAAAAAATTGAGATAATTAGCTATAAAACTCGAATTTTTTCTAAACATGAAGTTTAAAATGTAACAGTTCCTTCATTTTTTCATAAATTAAATAACTTCTAGAGTTTCGTACACCTGTAACTATGGTTTGTATGCTGTGCAAAAGTCATCGAAGAATCTCCCTTTCTTAGGAAGAAAAGTGTACCTATAGCAACAAATGCAGCCTGTAGTAAGTGAAAAAATGATGAAATTTCACATGTAAAAAACATGTGTTTTGCTACGTTTTTGAGCTTCCACTGCTATGAGTATGAATCCTGAATCCTTCCTGGTCATGCTGTTAAAGTTTTATGAATTTCTTTGTAAAAGTATAGACAGTGGAAATTAAAATGCCCTGTGGTGTCTCTCCTGCTCCAAGTCGGCCCGTTTGACGTCCTGCCCCCCTTAAGAAAGGTCGCCAGCTCACTGTGTGAGCAAAAATTACTGTACGACTATTAATTGATTATAAACTATAATTACTAACTAATCTTTGAATTGTAATCAGGTGAGAATGGAATCAGACGCACTCACTGAAATGTATATGCAAAAAAAAAAAAAAAAAATCCATTTAATACCATGAGTTAAATAAAGTCAATCAGAAAACCAGCAGAATAATCTGCACTGAACACATGTATGTAAATATTAATTGTCTGCAAAACAGTTAGTGTAATGAATAGCTTTGCGTTACTCGCTTTAATGCTAACTGTTGTTGATTTTAGAAATGCAGATGTTCACAAATACTTGTTCTCTTTTATAGTAAATTGTTTGCAGAAAGTTCGTAACCCGCCAGGGTAGCCAAGAGCACTATTGCGCTGCTTCCTGGACTCGGGTAGGCGCGCTAGCCTCAGGATCGAATCCGCTTGGTGGTTTACCGACGAGGGCCGGTCTGCTGGCCTGGCTGGATGTGGTTTTCAGGCGGTTTTCCACATCCCACTAGTTGAATACTGGGTTGGTCCCCACGTTCTGCCTCAGTTACACGACTCACAGACATCTGCAAAACGTTCGTCCTATTTCACGGCTTACACTAGGCGCCGGCAGTTGGGGTACACTGCTTACGTCCCGGGGGGTTTGGGGTGGCGGCAGGAAGGACATCCAGCCACCCTCTGCAACTAGCACTGCCAAATCAGTAATAACCAGGCCGACCCCACGTTGGCGCTGAACATAGGCCCAAAGAAACAAAGGAAGAAGTTTCTAGAAATAAAGTAATGTTTCATTTAGCGAAGAGTAAGTAATTTTACTCTACACTACTACGTAATTAGCATATGTAAGTAGAGTTTGCGCTTCACATAAAAAACATGAAATATATTATTGTTAAGTAATATTTTATCAATGTCGATTTAATGTGTACATTTACTCTTTTGGTGTTATGCATTTTTTTAACTAGTTATTCTACCATGCATCTAAGTTCACTGCTGTTAAATGACAATTTCGGATAGTTCTGTTTTGTAAATAGTACTCCTTTTTCCTAGTTACCGGAACTTCATAAGTTCATCACCTTCAGTATTCTTTCACAGGTGATGTTCTCGGCATCAATAATGGTGACAGGATCGGGCCCTGTTAGGTAAATGATACCGCTAAAGTTCAATTACAGTGTAGCAGTTGCTACACTAAACTCTTTGTTATTCAATTAAGAAAAACGAATACTCTGGCTAGCCTGATGAGTTGCTGCTCGTCCGATATAAGGAATAATACGTCGACAATGTATGGCAAGAGGCTCATCTTTATTGTCGCTTCATGTAACAAGTTTGAGCCCACAATGTTCTTTTGAACAATAATTCATCGTGATGAAAATGTACTGTACCCATTTAGAATCACATAATGTGCCTGGCCATATATTAAAAATCTCACAATACATTCCTCACATAAAGGCACACAGCGTCTGTACTTGAACACTTGTCGCCAGCACTACACTCCGTCGACTACTTCTGCCCTAATCGGCGCTTACGCACCCAGCGACATTTCTCCCTACTTTAAGCGTATTGCTTGGCTCTATACAATAATGGACTTCCCTGTCTAGGGTAGCATTTTTACTACATCATAAGTACTGATGTGCCGTGCGTTCACACAGCGCGGTCGCCGAACGTAAGACGTGGCCACCGCCTTCTCGAGCACCGTGTCCCAACGCACCAGTGGCAGCAACGCGGCATACTTTGCTTACAGTGGGGGCGCCGCAAGAGATGTAGCAGTCATACAGCTGGGGTCGACGGAGCCAGTCAGGATGCAGCATCCTGTGATCAAGTCGCGACGTCGAGGCCCGGAAGGGGAGTCGTCTGCCTGGAGTACGAGCAGGTCTTCTCTCAATCGCGACGCTATTACTATGCTGATAGTGTTTACGGGAGATGAACCTTGGCTACAGACCTGGACCCGAGTGATAACGCTAGGCTAAGTTTCACCTTTTTTTCAGAATAAATCTTCTAATTATTTCCGACTCTCCGTTTGGCAATTGTGTTTGGTAGTTAGTACCAGTGACACAACAATTACAATATTCTTTTTTCATAAGTTTGAGTTAGATCTTTGACATTTAATTAGGGGACAATATTAATAACATATTAAAAGGTACTTGTGACAGAAATTACGTAACAATTGTATTATAGTTACAGACTTAACTATGCGAAAAAGCTATTAGGCACTGTGCACTTGTGTTACAGTCTCCAGAATTCTAATGAAAATGAAACAATCATTTCATTCAGTCACAAACTGAATTTGATGTATAAGAGATTCGCCGCGCGGAGTGGCCGCGCCGTTTGAGGCGCCATGTCACGCATTGCTCTGCCTCTCCCTCTGGAGGTTCGAATCCTCCCTCGGGTATGGGTGTGTGTGTTGTTCTTAGCTTAAGTTAGTTTAAGAAGGGGGTAAGTTCAGGGACCGATGACCTGAGCAGTTTGGTCCCTTAGGAATTCACACACATTTGAACATAAAAGATTCTCGGTATTCAAGTCGCATCATACACTGTGTGACCAAAAATATCAGGACACCTGACTGATTATGACTTACAGCATTACAATCGGTAATGCTGGAATTCAAAATGGTGTTGGCTCACCCTTAGCCTTGATGGCAGCTTTCACTCTCGCAGGCAGACGTTCAATCAGGTGCTGGGAGGTTTCTTCACGGAGTGCTCCACTGAGGGGAGGTATCTATGTTAGTCGGTGAGGCCTGGCACGAAGACGGCATTCGAAAACATCGCAAAGGTGTTCTATAGGATTCAAGTCATGACTGTGTGCGGGTCAGTCCATTACAGGGATGTTATTGTCGTGTAAACACTCCGTCACAGGCCATGCGTTATGAACAGGTTCTCGATCTAGTTGACAGATGCAATCGCCATCCCCGAATTGGTCTTCAACAGTGGGAAGCAAGAAGGTGCTTAAAACATCAATGTAGGCCTGTGCTGTGATAGTGCCACACAAAACAACGAGTGGTGGAAGCCCCCTCCATGAAAAACACGACCACATCATAACACCTCCGCCCCCGAATTTTAATTTTGGCACTACACACGATGACAAGATATTCACCGGGCATTCGCCATACCCAAACCCTGTCATCGGATCTCCAAATTCTGTACCATGATTCGACACTCCACACAACGTTGTTCCGCTGTTCAGTCATCCAATGTTTACGCTTCTTACACCAAGCGAGGGGTCGTTTGGCATTTACTGGCGTGGTGTGTGGCTTATGAGCAGCTGCTCGACCATGAAATCCAAGTTTTCTCACCTTCCGCCTAACTGTCATAGTATTTACAGTGGATCCTGATGCAGGTTGGAATTCCTGTGTGATGGTCTGGATAGATGTCTGCCTACTACACATAACGACCATCTTCAACTATCGGCGGTCTCAGTCAAGAGACGAGGTCGGCCGGTAGGCTTTTGCGCTTTACGTGTCCCTTCACGTTCCAACTTCACTATCACATGGGAAACAGTGGACCTAGGAATGTTTAGGAGTGTGGAAATCTCGTGTTCAGACGTATGACACAAGTGACACCCAATCGCCTGGCGACGTTCGAAGTCAGTGAGTTCCGCGGAGCGGCCCGTTCTACTCTCTCACGATGTCTAATGACTACTGAGGTCGCTGATATGGAATACCTGGCAGTAGGTGGCAGCACAATGCACCTAATATGAAAAACGTACGTTTTTGGGTGAGTCCGGATACTTTTGATCACATAGTGTATTAGGGATTTCTGGAGTATCCACAGGTTTCAATGTCAAGAAATGACTGGCTGTGGGGACCAGTGCCTTTTTGTAGTAATTGCTTGGCCTACTATTGGTAGACTGAAGTCTCATGTGCGGGGACTTGTGTATTTAAATGGAAGAAATGGACAATGAGAAGTGCACAGCCCCGATCCTCTCCCCATTTGCTTCCTTTGGTCAGAATTACGGCTCGGAAAGAAAACGTAAGCCGACACTATCAGCACAGCTTCCTGTTGAAATCCAGTTTTTTACCTTAACTCATATCATTACGACCGTCCTTCTCCATTTCCCACTCTTTTCTTCCTACTACAAATAGAGACCAAAAATACTAAAACCGGTAAATAAAGTTCTCAACTCGGCGGACGTGAGCTAACAACTACGCAGCACAGCCTTTGCTACAGATTTCCAGTAAAACGAAGCACGAGATAACATCCTCATATCGTCAAAGGATATGACGTATCCTGAAGCAACACTTCACAGTCACTGACTCTTTTAAGTTTAAGAACTTAGCATGATGTTTATACTCATTATAGCGCTAGAACACGGTGCGGTTTGTTCGCCATATACAGTTTTCACCACGCCAACGCGTTATGCTGCAAACATTAGATACTGAACATAGCATTTCTGCTATTCTCCACTGTGGATAGAGCAGTGGACTGATACCATATTTACTTAGGATTTGCCTTATTTTGTTGGAAGTTTGCTTTGGAGTACCTTTTACGTTGTCTTAATCCACCAACAGATGGTCTAGCATCCATCAGTCCTTGCTGTCAGCTCCTGACCATGAGGAAGGTGAATATTTTCGAAATATCTATTTCAGTTGAACCACGATGCGGCCTTAACACCGAGAAAAATTTCATTTATAAATGCTGTCGCGAAAAACCGAGACAGAACTGGAGTGAGATTGAATATTATAAATTGGAGAGTACAAATTCAAGCTTCTTGCCCTTGAAGTGACAAACCGTCCCTAAAAGGCGGAAGAGTCGGAGGAGTATCCAGGCAGCAATTATAACCACTGCGTTAAAGACACATAATGTGTGTTCACAGGAAATGTGGCGCGTAACTGAAAAAATGACGTGATGATCCCTCGTCTCTCCATTGGCACTCGAGTCCTACTCATTTCTACGTTCGAATCTCCAGAATAGGACTGCCAAGGGGGAGGTAACAGTGAGAAATGCCTAACAAACTAAATGCTAACACACTATGATTCGGAAGTTTGAACACGGTAAGGAAGTTAGAAAATCTGACAATGTAAAAGCAAAGGCTGAGTCTAAATACACTGGCGCAGTGGTTAGCACACTGGACTCGCATTAGGGAGGACGGCTGTTCAAACCCGCGTCCGGCGAACCTGATTCAGTTTTCCCGTCGTTTTCCTACATCGCTTCAGGCAAATGCTGATATGGTTTCTTTGAAAGTGCACGGCTGATTTCCCTATCTAATCCGATGTTGTGCTCCATCTGTAATGACCTGGTAGTTGGTGGGACGTTAAGTACTGATCCCCTACCCTTCTTGTCGGGTGACAGAAGCAAAACTAACCAGCATCATCTTCATTTACATATTTCCGAAACGTAAGTACCGTATTGGATGCTTTTCGTATTTACACTCGCGCACTACGAAGTTCTTACACTCTGAAGATCAAAATTCGTCGATTTTTATACAACTTCTTCTTCAAGTTTGTGGGAAGGGGAATATATTAGTCTAAGTTGGTCATCTGATATCAGGTCATTATGCTAGACACGAAAAACCTGTGTTGAGAGAAAAATGTCACTATCCAATTTCTATACTACATAATTCTCAGTTATCGATAACACTAAACGACTGCCTTCAGATTTATAGCATTTTCACACGGGAACGAGTAAAATATCAGATTTCATAACATTTCATAAAACTGTATTATGGCTCAAAAGGCCACCAGTTTGTCGTTATTCTTCGCTTTATAGCGCACGCGACGTCTTTATCCCCTACCGATGGAGTAAGTTCGTCTACAGTTAGGAGGAAGCGAAAATCGTATGACTTCCATTGGTAGTACCGCTATTAAAGCTCTGTGGTGTTCAAAACAAACTGTAGGTGGATGACTGTCCAATTCACTTTTATATTGAAATTATTATTGAACTGGTCAATTTATCATCTCAGTTTGCCACAGTTCTACGAAATTGTTATGGGTACCGGCTAGTCGCAGAGACTTCAGAATACTCATAATTGTTGATATGTGGTCTTAAAAAAATTAAAGAGAATACGTACAAGTTATCTTTCACATCTGAAGTAACAAGTGCTCTTAGACAATGAACGTTGTAAAGAAGGTGATGAAACCTTTACCTGAACAGAAATATTGGATTCCTACCCTGTTATATTATGGGACTAACTTCATATTTATAATAAATGAAGAAGCCTTTATTGTGAAGGAATCTTTGTCTAGGAAAATCATTCATATGAGGTATAGCAAGAACGAGTCACGACTGGTGTTCACTAACGACAGTAATTCGTAACTTCCTTTCACAGATGCAGCTGTGCGCCACCACGAACAAATGCCAGCGACAGAATAAGCGTAGAATCGTGACTTCTCCGAGAGAAAGTTGCTGGTTAGGCTGTGAAGGCAACTAGGACAATTTCACGTCTTGTGCTGTTGACGGTTAGTGAATTTAAGAAATATGGCCAAATATTTTGCAGAAACAAACCATCATTAGACATCTGACATACACTGCTGCATAAGGACCTGCTCCACATTTTTCCACACAATACTTCATCTCAGGGTTTTAGTTTGATTCATTTGTTAAACCTGATCCGGACGACTTCCATTTATACGGGTCCACATTGATCCTACGTGTCTTATAATGCGCCTATCCACATTGCAACAGGTCGTTGTTTCGGTATTTTGTTACCTCTTAGAGTCCTGAAAAAGAACTTTCTTGGTCTATCTATCATGCTATCGCCTGGCTACGGTAGCCGTTAGTAACATTTTCATTACCAGTCGTAATTACATCTTCGCCTGTAATCTGACTAATGAAGAAATATTGGTTTTGCTGTAGCTAGCATTTCACAATGTGCATCTCTCCTTTTCCAGTTTAACAACCTTCAGTTCTTGAATAGTTTTGGAGTTGAGTCTACGTCTTTCCTTCGCTGTGCATCCAGTCATTGCCTTCAGTTGCACTGAATACAAATAGTAGTCTTTCATTTAAAAACATTCTCGTCAACCCATTTTGTGACTTTACTGTCGATTTGTAATGTTTTCTGTTCGATGTGCTGGTTGAGCATTATTTTAGTATTATAGTAATTCACGCTCATGCCTACCTTGAAATTTACCAACATTAGACGCAAATTGTTCGTACATATCCCTTCTCCGTTCCTCCCATTAAAGAATGTTTGAAACGTCTCTGGGAGAGCTCAGAATAGTTTTGTTGTTACGGTCTCTTCTGGGCCGACCATTTCAATTAAAAATTCCTCGCCATCCTTAAGAATTTTAATGGAAGCTGTAGGAGTTGTGCGAAAGTGTGTTCAATCACAGCAAGTTTCTCAAGAGTGGCTTCACAGATTATATTGAAACTGGTTCAAAATGGCTCTAAGCACTATGGGACTTAACATCTGAGGTCATCAGTCACCTAGACTTAGAACTACTTAAACCTAACTAACCTAAGGACATCACACACATCCTTGCCCGAGGCAGGATTCGAACCTGCGACCGTAGCAGCAGCGCGGTTCCGGCCTGAACTGCCTAGGAACACTCTGCCACAGCGACCGGCGCTATTGAAACTGAATAAAAGTTTACACAATAATCTTTGAAACGCAACAAATTAGTAATTCATATTCATTGTTGCGTTCTATAGTTTCGTTCACGATCTCTAAACGCTGCATTGTAGTATATCGACATATAAAACCAACTTGTTTCTTTGCCTGATTAAAATCTGTTTTATTAGCTAGATATAAAGCAAGAAACAAAATAGCTTTTTTAATAAATTCCAATTCCATTACAGAAAAAGAGTCATTCTGACGCGATAAGCTGAGGTTATGACTCAATGTTCGATATGGAATTAGTTCGACCGACTCTGAGCACCAAAAGAGGTATTTGTTGTTGCATGTCGGTTGCAGTATAGAATAGACGTACCAATGTGCACGAAGTTCCTAGAATCCATTTTGTGTACCGATTTCCTGCTCGTGTTTTTCCAATTGTATTACGGAGCAGACACAAAGAAGCACGTAATTTGACTGACTGTAATTAGAAAAATTGCATATTACGTTATGTGTCGCTGCAAGCTTCTATTTTGCAGTCAAAACGTGGGAGGTCACAGACTGAAGACCAACCAGCACTTGTGATTTTTACGCTGTGTTTACAAACTGTGCAGACCATCCAGATCGCCTTGGGTCTGGAGTTTAACTTCCCGGAATTGTCGCCGACCGCAGACAAGCGATACGCCTTCTGCGACGGCCATCAGCTGTTCCGCGAAAACTGTTGCGATAAGCCTGCGGTTTTATTCCAACGTGTGTATCTCAGAAGGTCGCGGGAAAGGTACCATGCAACACTCACTGCTTCTTCGTGTTATTTCCCCCTCCACCGTTTCCTCCCACCGTTCTATCTCTCTGTCACACTCTCGCCCATCCCTCTCACACAGACGTAAGCATGCTCGGATATTATGTATACATACCAGTATATTGTGCGCACGTGCGTGCATTTGTGGATGTGTGTGTGTGTGTGTGTGTGTGTGCGTGTGTGTGAAGGAAAAGAGTGTTATGAAATCCATGGAAGTGTGACGTGTGCTGAGTTTTGAGTCGAATTTGTATAGTCATAATTCACTGAGATCGAACTGACGCATAAATACATTGGAAGTAGTTTCAAAGTCGCAGTCGAGAATTCTTCTCCCTACGTAGAAAGTGTACCATTATGAATAATTTGCGAATAGTTTGCAAGCACTTTCGTGGTATCTATATGACAGAACAAATGAATGTTTTAACAATAAACACAGAACTACAGAGGTCGGCAATCAGACGTGTGTGGACGATTCAAAGGGAACGTTTATCACCAGGTTCTCATATAAGACTGGAGGCAATTTCATTGCGTTGTCTACGCGATGTATAGCTTTCTTTTTAGGTGGTTAAATCAATTTAAATGGAGAAATAAGCGAAAATGGCGCTAAAACGCGAAAGTACTAGGGCGTGCCGAAAAGTAGTACCTCCGAATTTTTTATGAGAACTCTCTTAAAGTTTCTCAAATAAAAGAATCGTAGTTAACGTACCACATCTTTATTCCTCATGTCCACAAATTTATTTCTGAACATAGTCTCCTTGGCGACGAACGCATTTCCCCCAACGAGAGACTAGTTTGTTGATACCGTTACCGTAGAACGTCTGACGTTTTTGACGGAGCCACAGCCTCATCTCTGCCAGCACCGCTTCATCACTACCAAAGCGAAGCCCTCGAAAGTGTTCATTAAGTTTTGGAAACAGGGGAAAATCGGATGGTGTCAAGGGGGGACTCTATGGAAGATAATTGATGACAGTGAATCCAAGGCGTCGGATTGTTGCAGATGCCGTAGCGCTCGTGTGGGGTCCAACATTGTCATGCTGAAGGAGACGGTGCTCCATGTATGGACGAATTCTTCGAATTAGTAACTTGATTACAGCACGCAGTTTCTCACTCACCGACGTAGTTATATTGTAAGTAGGCTGTTTAGGTTTTTATGTTGGTAACGCCACGTAGCGCTCTGTATGAAAATCACTGACTCTGCTGTGGGTTTGCTCTGTTGTGGCCCATTCCCTGTCTGCATGTCGAGAGCTAGCACTGTCTTTCTGTTGGAAGGACTACACTACTTCTTCAAGACTGCATGGAAATCCACTACTTCCGCGTGCATTTTCTTTTACTGCTCAGACTTTGAGAAAAACACTGGAATTTTACTGTGATGAACGATCAGGACTGTCTTTATGGACTGTGAGAAAATCTTTGCTTTTGACCAACAGTATATCAATCAGTATGTGCATTTGATTTCTTTCTTAATGTAATTATAAAAAAAAGTTTCAAATCTGTATTGGCCACTGCCCATAACAATTTGTAAAATTTTTTGTGGGGAGCATGGTGGCTATGGAAGTAGGCTGTTTAGGTTTTTATGTTGGTAACGCCAAGTAGCGCTCTGTATGAAAATCACTGACTGTGCTGTCTGCAGTTTGTGGGTGGTTGGCATTGTTGAAATATTATCTAGTGTAGTGTTGGGCAGTTGGATGTGAACAGCGCATAGCGTTGCGCAGTTGGAGGTGAGCCATCAGCAGTGGTGGATGTGGGGAGTGAGATGGCAGAATTTTGAGAGCGGACGATCTGGACGTGTGTCCATCGGAAACAGTAAATTTGTAAGACTGGATATCATGAACTGATATATAGATGACGACTATTGAACATTATTAAGGTAAATACATTGTTTGTACTCTATCAAAATCTTTCATTTGCTAAGTATGCCTATCAGTAGTTAGTGACTTCAGTAGTTAGAATATTTTATTTAGCTGGCAGTATTGGCGCTCGCTGTATTGCAGTAGTTCGAGTAACGAAGATTTTTGTGAGGCAAGTGATTTATGAAAGGTATAGGTTATTGTTAGTCAGGGCCATTCTTTTGTAGAGATTATTGCAAGTCTGATTGCGTTGCGCTAAAAATATTGTATGTCAGTTTAGTGTTGATCAGAATAAGAAAAGAGAGAAATGTCTGAGTACGTTCAGTTCTGCTCAGCTGTTTGAAAATCAAATAACGTAAGATGTTTATCAGCACAATCATTCATAAATTTTTCTAAGGGGAGGTTTCAGTATTACATACCGCCATGTTACACGCTACAATTCGGAGCGGGAGAGTGTTGCAAATGCGTAGACATGAAGAATAAAGATATAGAAGGTTAATAGCGTTTGTTTTATTTAAATGATTTAAGAGTTTTCATGCGAAAAATTCAGAGGTATTACTTTTCAGTGCGCCCTCCTGTATTGAAGCTAGTCGCGTGCCTGCAAAAGTGGCTTCTGAGCCCCATCCCCAAGTTATGTACATTCATTCAAAACAGACATTCTGTTGAAACTTCCCGGCACATTAAAACTGTGTGCCAGACTAAGACTCGAACTCGCTCCTGAGTTCGAATCTCGGTCCTGCACACAGTTTTATTCTACCAATAGGTTTCATATAAGCGCCCACTCCCCCTTTACTTTGGAGGCATCGACTTCTTTATACGCGTTTTAGAAATGTGAAACTTCAAGTTTACGGAATGCACCATAGCGAATCAACGTTGTAAACAATATATGAATATTCCGACAGTTAATGACTTAACAAAAGCAATTACGATCAAGTTATCTGTTCCGTAAAAATGAATTCATGTTTTTTGAATATTACCTGGCAAGAAACTGTTTGTGATACTGAACACCTTAGGTTGTTTTGATAGGGAATGCATTGTTAGGTGGTGCCTGAACAGCTAACGCAATAACTGGCTGCTTTGGAGGAAACAACCAGCGGAACAGGCTGAGGAGTAAAATTCGAAGACTGACACACAGCATTGAGAAAAGACCGCGGCATAGGGAACGGCCTAAAGGTCACTGGATGCAGAAAGACGGTGTTAGAATATCACTAAATTAAAGGTACAAGTCCTTTCATTTGTATCCCTTAGATTTTTGGTTCAAATGGCTCTGAGCACTATGGGACTTAACATCGGAGGTCATCAGTCCCCTAGAACTTAAAACTACTTAAACCTAACTAACCTAAGGACATCACACATATCCATGCCCGAGGCAAAATTCGAACCTGCGACCTTAGCAGTCGCATGGTTCCGGACTTCAAGCGCCTGGAACCGTTCGACCTTAGCGGCCGGCTCGTAGATTTTTAACAGATGTTGTTGTAAATCCAAAATAGTTCCTGTAGATACTGCTCCATAGTTCATAAATTATTCATAAAAGACATCTTAAACCCACCAACAGTTGTCTTGTCGGTAATTTTCATTGTTTTTGACTGTTTTTGGTCTTAAATTATCATATGATCGCCAAATATAAATATAACACTACAGAATGGTTCGTTGGCACCAAACAAACAATGCGTAAAGCGCGTGGGAGCCGTTAAATGTGTTATAGGGATATGTGTAGTTACCTTAACCGGGGTGAAGTTATTCGTGCACCAAGATCAACGGAATGGATGCCAATAATTCCACACATCGACGCCCACAACGAAACAAACGTACATTAAGAATTGTAAACTACGTGATGGTGAGTCACCAGGCGACTCGAAACCAATAACAGTAAAATAAAATTAAAAATTCTACCATCACAAAACAAGACTGATTTTAGTCATTTCTGGCAACCTTTGATATGAATACGAGTACCAGACTATTGTTTTGTAGAAAATCTATCACACCTCTTTTCTTGACTGTAATTTCCATGGGCTTAATGTGTTCTCATAAACAGTTGAATCAATCGTAGGTACGGGGTTGTGGCGCAATTATTACGTCGCTGGATTTGGAGTTGTGAGCACCAAGGATCAAGATTCTCTTTTGTTTCCTTGTATCGCTTTAGGTAAATGTTGGATGGCTTCTTTGAATAGGTCACGGACGATTTCCTTCTTTTACCTTATCAGATCCCAGCTTGGCCAGAGTCTCTATTGACCTCAGGCACAGTGGGTAGTCAAAATCTAATTTTGACCCACTCTTGCTATTTAAGAATGAGAGGACTCCTGCGGGTGACGTGTATGGTACGGTTAACAACTGTATGTGTCGCGTGACCGCAATGTCGTCAGTCCATGTACCAGTGGACTGCAGGATCGTCAAGACGCACAATGTTAGTACATTTGATTACGTACAGATTGTGGGTGAGCTTAAAGGGATGAGACCCTGCATCACTGGGAAAACACGCCAGTGTGTAATGGGCGTACCTCTATTCGGAGAAAAGTGCCGTGGGTAAGTTGCTGAAGACAAGGGTCGCTGTTCAGAATCACATAACCTTCGGCTCCTGTGTTATCGTAAACATTCTTCCTCAGTATTCGAGAAAACTTCGATTGCAAGAACAGAACGGTTGCATCAGATCGTCCCAACGACATTTCAAATGGGTGTGTGAGAAACAAGACGGAAGTATAGTGGTACCAAGTGCTGGATAAGAGGAAATAAAGGCTGCAGGAAATAAGTAGATTTCCACAGAAGATGCAGTAACGCGACATTCGTAGAGTTTATGGAGTTATAGTTTACCAAATTTACAAACACTCTGAGACTCATTTAAGCAATGGAAGAAACCATGCGTTGGCAAAGATAGAAAAGGTTACGTTCTTTTGGACATTTCCGAAAGAACAGACGCTACACGTGCATATAACTAATTCGCCTCCATGGGCAATGACTCCACAAACTCCAGGGCAGATGCACGTTTACGTTCGACCTCCAGCGGGCGTCTAAAATTCTAAAATTATGTAAATTGAAGATAGAAGAGTGAAAATGAAAGAGAAAGGAGGGAATCAATCATATCAGCTGCATCGGGACTTTAGGAGAAATCAGTGGCAACGAGTGAAAATGTGTGCCGAAATAGGACTCGAACCCGGAATCTCCTGCTTACTGGACAGCTGTGTTAACCACTGCACCATATGGACACAAGGTATATCGCAAATGCTCAAATTAGCTCGGCACGCTCCCTGGCCGACCGACATCCTCACCTAACGCCATCTGTCCACAGCCCCAGTCCATGTCCTCCATGCCCGCTATTTTTAGGTTCCCATTTGAGATTAAACGTTGTGGCCCATCGAGACGAATCAACTACACCACTGGTCATTAAAATTGCTACACCACGAAGATGACGTGCTACAGACGCGAAATTTAACCGACAGGAAGAAGATGCTGTGATATGCAAATGATTAACTTTTCAGAGCATTCACACAAGGTTGGCATTTCTCATACACAAACAGCAGTTGATCAGCGTTGCCTGGTGAAACGTTGTTTTGATGCCTAGCATAAAGAGGAGAAATGCGTACCATCACGTTTCCGACTTTGATAAAGGTCGGATTGTAGCCTATCGCGATTGCGGTTTATCGTATCGTGACACTGCTGCTCGCGTTGGTCGAGATCCAGTGACTATTAGCAGAATATGGAAACCGTGGGTTCAGGAGGGTAATACGCAAAGCCGTGCTGGATCCCAACGGCCTCGTATCACTAGCAGTCGATAGGCATCTTATCCGCATGGCTGTAACGGATCGTGCAACCACGTCTCGATCCCTGAGTCAACAGATGGGGACGTTTGCACGACAACAACCATCTGCACGAACAGTTCGACGGCGTTTGTAGCAGCATTGACTATCAGCTCGGAGACCATAGCTGCGCTTACCCTTGACACTGCATCACGGACAGGAGCGCCTGCGATGGTGTACCAACGACGAAACTGTGTGCACGAATGGCAAAACGTCATTTTTTCAGTTGAATCCAGGTTCCGTTTACAGCATCATGATGGTCGCATCCATGTTTGGCGACATCGCGGTGAACGCACATTGGAAGCGTGTATTCATCATCGCCGTACTGGCGTGTCACCGGGCGTGACAGTATGGGGTGCCATTGGTTACACGTCTCGGTCACCTCTTGTTCGCACTGACGGCACTTTGAACAGTGGACGTTACATTTCAGATGTGTTACGCCCGTGGCTCTACCCTTCATTCGATCCCTACGAAATCCTACATTTCAGCAGGATAATGCACGATCGCATGTTGCAGGTCCTGTACGGGCCCTTCTGAATACAGAAAATATTCAACTGCTGCCCTTGCAAGCACATTCTTCAGATCTCTCACCAATTCAAAACGTCTGGTCAATGGTGGCCGAGCAACTGGCTCGTCACCATACGCCAGTCACTACTCTTGATGAACTGTGGTATCGTATGAAGCTGCATTGGCAGCTGTACCTGTACACGCCATCAAGCTCTGTTCGACTCAATACCAAGGCGTATCAAGGCCGTTATTACGGCCAGAGGTGGTTGTTTTGTGTACTGACTTCTCAGGATCTGTGCACCCAAATTGCGTGAAAACGTAATCACATGTTAGTTGTAGTGTAATATATTTGTCCAGTGAATACCCGTTTATCATCTGCATTTCTCCTTGGTGTAGCAATTTTAATGGCCAGTAGTGTATATGAAAGCGTGATGTCCGAAAGAACAGACACCATGCATTCATATGATCTAAAATTGACGAGCATGAAAGACGTGGACGGGATCAGCTGTTGGGTGCCGCTAAATGGGAATATGAGTCGGCTGGGGAGTGTGCCGAGGTAGTCGGCGTATTTGCAGTAGACACTGGGTTCAGAAGGCGCAGCGGTTAACTCAACTGCCAGTAAGCAAGAGATCCGGGCTTCCAATCCTGGTCCAGCTCACATTTCCACTCGTCGCCGCTGAATCTGCACAAAGTCCCGATGCAATTTATATCGTTAGTTCCTTACCTTTCCTATCCCCTCTCCCCTTTCAGTTTACGTAGTAAGATAATGTTAATAAGGGAGGAGCTGTGAGAAATGTTCCGTAAAAGTTCGCAGTGTGGTTAGGTAAATGAGTGTTGAGGTATTTAACTATACAACAATCACAGGTTTTATTCAGCTTCCGGTTTCAGCTGTAACCTACACTCATCCTCAGATCTGTTAACAAGAAAAAGAGTATACAAAGAGGCGGGTGCGTTGCCATAAATCTGAGATACGAGGAAAAGTGGACGCAAACATACAAGAGAATTTTACTATTAGCTTTATGAAGTAGATAACTATAGCGTTTGAACTACACTCATGCTCATAAATTAAGGATAATGCTGATACATGGTGAAACAACGCTCTGGTGGGCGGTTTACGGGTTTAAATCAACTCGGGGTATGACCATGCGATGCATTTGACCTGCGGTCGTCGCACTTTGGAGTTGGAAGCAGTCCACATACGCAGAGGTGTGTTGGTGCTCGTCAGAGTACGGTGCAGCGAGTAAGTGTGCAGACGTTTTCATACGTGCTAATGGTGACGGTGTGTTGAAAATGGCTCTAAGAGCAAATTTTGATGACGTTATGAGGGGTAGAATACTAGGGCGACTGGAGGCTGGTCAAACACAGCAGGTCGTAACACGGGCTATACGTGTGCCACAATGTGTGATCTCAAGATTATGGCAACGATTCCAGCAGACAGGAAACGTGTCCAGGCGCTACAGTACGGGACGTCCACAGTGTACAACGCCACAAGAAGACTGATATCTCGACGTCAGCGCCCGCAGACGGCCACGAAGTACTACAGGTAGCCTTGCTCGGGACCTGACCGCAGCCACTGGAACAGTTGTCTCCAGACACACAGTCTACAGACGACTGAACAGAAGTGGTTTATTCGCCTGGAGACCTGCAAAGTGCATTCCACTGACCCCTGGTCCCAGGAGAGCCCGTAAAGTCTGGTGTCAAGAACACAGTACATGGTCATTGAAACGATGGTCCCAGGTTATGTTCCCGGACGAGTCCAGGTGTAGTCTGAACAGCGATTCTCGTCGAGTTTTCATCTGGCGTGAACCAGGAACCACATACCAACCCCTTAATGTCCTTGAAAGGGACCTGTATGGAGGTCGTTGTTTGATGTTGTGAGGTAGGATTATGACTGGTGAACATACACCACTGCATGTCTTTGGCAGGTAAAAGGTCAGGTGTATCGGTTCGTCCTTTTACTTTTAAGGGGTGCAGTGGGTCCCACCTTCCTCCTGATGGATGATAACGCACGGCCCCACTGAGCTGCCATCGTGGAGGATTACCTTGAAACAGAAGATATCAGGCGAATGGAGTGGCCTGCCTGTTCTCCAGACCTAAACCCCATCGAGCAAATCTGGGATGCTCTCGGTCGACTTATCGCTGCACGTCGTCAAACCCCTAGGACACTTCAGGAGCTCCGGCAGGCACTGGTGCAAGAATGGGAGGCTATACCCCAGAAGCTCCTCGACCACCTGATCTAGAGTATGCCTACCCGTTGTGCGGCCTGCTACGTGTGCTTGGTGATCATATCCCATACTGATATCGGGGTACATGCAAAGGAAACAGTGGCGTTTTATAGCACATGTGTTTCGGGTCGGTTTTCTCAGCTTACAACCAATACCGTGGACTTACAGATCTGTGTCGTATGTGTTCACTATGCGGCTAGGCTATTACCGCCAGTTTTGCGTAGTGCCACTTTGTGTGACACCACATTCTGCAGTTATCCTTAATTGATGAGCATGAGTGTAATTTCATGTTTGACAACGTCATTACATTGCAACTAAAAAGTATAAGTGATACACGTAAAGCAGGGAATGAATGAGAATACTAAAAATTAGGAATATAAGTCGTAGACTGCCAGTAAGTATTTCCTCTTCTGTGCCAATCTCTTAATCTCAAACGAGCACTAATATCCACAGTCCACCATTATTGGTTTTGTACTGTTCTTGATGTTGTTGCCTTTCTTCTCGATTTTGTTGTTGTGGTTGTGGTTTTGAGCCCGAAATCTGGTTTGAAGCAGCTCTCCATGCCACTCTGTAGTGTGCAAGCTACTTCATCTTCGAATACCTATTGCAACCTCGTTCCGTTTGAACCTGCTCTGTTGGTCACACTGTTCCGATTTCACCACTCACCAGTAATAAACTTGTGATCGCTTAAGTCTCAGAATGTGTCCTATCAACCAATCCCTTCTTTTAGTCAAGTTGTGGAACAAATATCCTTTCTCCCCAATTTTATCTAGTATCTCATTTACTATACAATCCACCCACCTAACATTCTGCAGCACCACATTTCGAGCCGGCCGGTGTGGCCGAGCGGTTCTAGGCGCTTCAGTCTGGAACCGCGTGACCGCTACAGTCGGAGGTTCGAATGCTGCCTCGGGCAAGGATGTCTGTGATATCCTTAGGTTAGTTAGGTTTAAGTAGTTCTATGTTCTAGCGGACTGATGAAAAAAATGGTTCAAATTGCTCTGAGCACTATGGGACTTAACTGCTCAGGTCATCAGTCCCCTAGAACTTAGAACTACTTCACCCTAACTAACCTAAGGACATCACACACATCCATGCCCGAGGCAGGATTCGAACCTGCGACCGTAGCGGTCGCGCGGTTCCAGACTGTAGCACCTAGAACTGCTCGGCCAATACGGCCGGCTCGGGACTGATGACCTCAGATGTTCAGTCCCATAGTGCTCTACATCTACATCCATACTCCACAAGCCACCTGACGGTGTGTGGCGGAGGGTACCTTGAGTACCTCTATCGGTTCTCCCTTCTATGCCAGTCTCGTATTGTTCGTGGAAAGAAGGATTATCGGTATGCCTCTGTGTGGACTCTAATCTCTCTGATTTTATCCTCATGGTCTCTTCGCGAGATATACGTAGGAGGGAGCAATATACTGCTTGACCCCTTGGTGAAGGTATGTTCTCGAAACTTCAAGAAAAGCCCGTACCGAGCTACTGATCGTCTCTCCTGCAGAGTCTTCCACTGGAGTTTATCTATCATCTACGTAACGTTTTCGCGATTACTAAATGATCCTGTAACGAAGCGCGCTGCTCTCCGTTGGATCTTCTCTATCTCTTCTATCAACCCTATCTGGTACGGATCCCACACTGCTCAGCAGAATTCAAGCAGTGGGTGAACAAGCGTACTGAACCTATTTCCTTTGTTTTCGGATTGCATTTCCTTAGGATTCTTCCAATGAATCTCAGTCTGGCATCTGCTTTACCGACGATCAACTTTATATGATCATTCCATTTTAAATCACTCCTAATGCATACTCCCAGATAATTTATGGAATCAACTGCTTCCAGTTGCTGACCTGCTTTATTGTAGTTAAATGATAAGGGATCTTTCTTTCTATATATTCGCAGCACATAACACTTGTCTACATTGAGATTCAGTTGCCATTCCCTGCACCATGCGTCAATTCGCTGCAGATCCTCCTGCATTTCAGTACAATTTTCCATTGTTACAACCTCTCGATACACCACAGCATCATCCGCAAAAAGCCTCAGTGAACTTCCGATGTCATCCACAAGGTCATTTATGTAAATTGTGAATAGGAACGGTCCTATGACACTCCCCTGCGGCACACCTGAAATCACTCTTACTTCGGAAGACTTCTCTCCATTGCGAATGATACGCTGCGTTGTGTTATCTAGGAACTCTTCAATCCAATCACACATTGGTCTGATAGTCATATGCTCTTACTTTGTTCATTAAACGACTGTGGGGAACTGTATCGAACGCCTTGAGGAAGTGAAGAAACACTGCATCTACTTGGGAACCGTGTCTATGGCCCTCTGAGTCTCGTGGACGAATAGAGCGAGCTGGGTTTCACACGATCGTCTTTTTTGAAAACCATGCTGATTCCTACAGAGTAGATTTCTAGTCTCCAGAAAAGTCATTATACTCGAACATAATACGTGTTCCAGAATCCTATAACTGATAGACGTTGGAGATATAGGTCTATGGTTCTGCACATCTGTTCGACGTCCCTTCTTGAAAACGGCGATGACCTGTGCCATTTTCCAATCCTTTGTAACGCTACGCTCTTCTAGAGACCTACGGTACACCGCCGCAAGAAGGGGGGCAAGTTCCTTCGCGTACTCTGTGTAAAATCGAACTGGTATCCCATAAGGTCCAGCGGCCTTCCCTCTTTTGAGCGATTTTAATTGTTTCTCTATCCCTCTGTCGTCTATTTCGATATCTACAATTTTGTCATCTGTGCGACAATCTAGAGAAGGAACTACAGTGCAGTCTTCCTCTGTGAAACAGCTTTGGAAAAAGACATTTAGTATTTCGGCCTTTAGTCTGTCATCCTCTGTTTCAGTACCATTTTGGTCACAGAGTGTCTGTATATTTTGTTTTGATCCACCTACCGCTTTGACATAAGACCAAAATTTCTTAGGATTTTCTGCCAAGTCAGTACATAGAAGTTTACTTTCGAATTCACTGAACGCCTCTCGCATAGCCCTCCTCACACTACATTTCGCTTCGCGTAATTCTTGTTTGTCTGCAAGGCTTTGGCTATTTCTATGTTTGCTGTAAAGTTCCCTTTGCTTCCGCAGCAGTTTTCTAACTCGGTTGTTGTACCACGGTGACTCTTTTCAATATCTTACGATCTTGTTTGGCACATACTCATCTAACACATATTGTACGATGGTTTTGAACTTTGTCCACTGATCCTTAACGCTATCTGTACTCGAGACAAAACTTTTGTGTTGAGCCATCAGGTACGCTGAAATCTGATTTTTGTCACTTTCGCTAAACAGAGAAATCTTCCTATCTTTTTTAATATTTCTATTCACGGCTGAAATCATTGATGCAGTAACCGCTTTATGATCGCTGATTCCCTGCTCTGCTTTAACTGTTTCAAATAGTTCGGGTCTGTTTGTCACCAGAAGGTCTAATATGTTATCGCTACGAGTCGGTTCTCTGTTTAACTGCTCAAGGTAATTTTCAGTTAAAGCACTCAAAAAAATTTCACTGGATTCTTTGTCCCTGCCATCAGTTATGAAAGTTTGAGTCTCCCAGTCTATATCCGGCAAATTAAAATCTCCACCCAGAACTATAACATGGTGGGGAAATCTACTCGAAATATTTTCCAAATTATCCTTCAGGTGCTCAGCCACAACAGCTGCTGAGCCAGGGGGCCTATAGAGACATCCAATTACCACGTCTGAGTCTGCTTCAATCGTGACCTTCACCCAAATTATTTCACATTTCGGATCTCCGTCAATTTCCTTCGATACTATTGCACTTCTTATCGCTATAAACACGCCTCCCCCTTCACTGTCCAGCCTGTCTCTGCGGTATACATTACAATCTGAGTTTAGAATTTCATTACTGTTTACATCTGGTTTCAGCCAACTCTCTGTCCCCAGTACTATGTGGGCATTGTGACCGTTTATTAATGAGAGCAGTTCTGGGACCTTTCTATAGACGTTCCTGCAGTTTACTATTAGCTCATTAATATTGTTATTCCCTATTGCATTTTGCCTACTCCTACCTTTCCGCTTCTCAGGAGGCGTCTTTTCGGGCCTAGGGAGTGAATTCTCTAACCTAAAAAACCCACATGTGCTCTCCACACGTACTCCGCTACCCTTGTAGCCGCTTCCTGCGTGTAGTGCACGCCTGACCTATTCAGGGGGACCCTAAATTTCTCCACCCGATAGCGGAGGTCGAGAAATTTGCACCCCAGTTCTCCGCAGAATCGTCTGAGCCTCTGGTTTAAGCCTTCCACTCGGCTCCAAACCAGAGGACCGCGGTCGGTTCTGGGAACAATACTACAAATAGTTATCTCAGATTCCACCCTGCGAGCGAGGCTTTCCGCCTTCACCAACTCCGCCAACCGCCTGTACGAACTGAGGATGACCTCTGAACCCAGACGGAAGGAGTCATTGGTGCCGACATGAGCAACAATTTGCAGTCTGGTGCATCCAGTGCTCTCTATCGCCGCCGGCAGGGCCTCCTCCACATCTCGGATGAGACCCCTCGGCAAGCAGACAAACACTGGCCTTCTTCCCCGACCTTTCCACTCAGAGCCATTTGAACCATTTGAAGCACATTTCGAAAGCTTCAATTCTCTTCTTGCCTGAATTGTTTATCGTCCACGTTTCACTTCCATACAAGGGTACACTCCATACAAATACCTTCAGAAAACATATCCTAACACTCAAACTTATATTCTGTGTTCACAAATTTCTCTTTTTCACAAACGCTTTTCTTGCCAATGCCAGTCTACATTTTATATCCTCTCCGCTGCAACTATCATCACCTATTTTACTACCTAAATAGCGAAACTATTCTACTGCCTTCAGTGTCTCCCTCAGCGTAAAAAAAGTGGTTCAAATGACTCTAAGCACGATGGGACTTAACATCTGAGGTCATCAGTCCCCTAGAACTTAGAACTACTTAAACCTAACTAACCTAAGGACATCACACACATCCACGCCAGGAGCAGGATTCAAACTTGCGACCTAGCAGGAGCTCGGTTCCAGACCGAAGCGCCTACAACCGCTCGGCCCTCAGTATCGCCTGATTTGAGTCGACCATATACCATTATTTTTGCGTTTTTATTGAAGTTAATCTTATATGCTCCTTTCGAGATTCTGAACATTCCGTTCAACTACTGTTCCAAGTCCTCTGCTGTCTCCGACAGAATTCCAGTGTCATCCGCGAACCTCAAAGTTTTTATTGACTTCTCCCTGAATTTTATTTTCTTCTCTAATTTTTTCTTTACTTTCCTCTACTGCTTGATAATTCAAGGATGAATACTATCGGAGACAGTTTAAAACTCTGTCCTATTCCATTCTTAACCACTGCTTCCCTCTCATGCTCCTCGACTCTTATAACTGCTGTCTGTTTTCTGCACAACTTGTATATAACCTTTCCCTCCTCGTGATTTACCACTGATACCATCATAATTTTAAGAAAGCATTCCAGGCAATATTGTCAAAAGCATTCTGTAAGTCTACAAATGCTATGAAGGAAAGCTTGCCTTACAATAAAATATCTTCCAAGAGGAGTAGTAGGATGACTATTGTT
Source organism: Schistocerca serialis cubense (assembly GCF_023864345.2). NCBI lineage: Eukaryota > Metazoa > Arthropoda > Insecta > Orthoptera > Acrididae > Schistocerca > Schistocerca serialis. The sequence continues at coordinate 504,186,244 of NC_064643.1, read as the reverse complement.
TCTCGTGTGCCCGCATTTCTCTGGAATCCAAACTGATCTTCCCAGAGCTCGGCTTCTATCAGTTTTTCCACTCTTCTGTAAGTAATTCGTGTTAGCGTTTTGCAACCATGACTTATGAGCTGATAGTTCACTAACATTGACAACTGGTAGTACATGATCTCTTTGGACCTGGAATTACTACTTTCTTCTTGAAGTCAGAGTATGTTTCATCTATCTCATACATCTTGCACAGCAGGTTGAATAGTTCTGAAATGACTGACTCTCCATTGGATGTCAGTAGTTCTGACGAAATGTGATTTACTCCAGAGGCATTTTTCGACTTCGGTAATCAGTGCTCTGTCACATTCTTCTCACAATATCTTACCTCCGATCTTCTCTACATCTACGTCCTATTTCCTCAAGCTGCCTTCAAGCTTATTACCTTCGTACAGCAACCAGGTATACTCCTTTCAGCTTTCCATCCGCCTGAGCTTTTGATATTCATACAGCAGCTTTTCTTTTCTACAAGCGTCTCTTTACTTTACGTATGGGGAGCAACTCTCTTTCCTCTAGTTATATACACTACTGACCATTAAAATTTATACACCACGAATATGACGTGCTACAGACGCGAAATTTAACCGACAGGAAGACGATGCTGTGATATGCAAATGATTAGCTTTTCAGGGCATTCACACTAGGTTGGCGCCGGTGGCGACACCTACAGCGTGCTGACATGAGGAAAGTTTCCAACCGATTTCTCGTACACAAACAGCAGTTGACCGGCGTTACCTGCTGAAACGTTGTTGTGATGCCTCGTGTAAGGAGGAGAAATGCGTACCATCACGTTTCCGACTTTGATAAAGGTCGGATTGATGCCTATCGTGATTGCGGTTTATCGTATCGCGATATTGCTGCTCGCGTTGGTCGAGATCCAGTGACTTTTAGCAGAATATGGAATCGGTCGGTTCAGAAGGGTAATACGGAACGCCGTGCTGGATCCCAACGGCCTCGTATCACTAGCAGTCGAGATGACAGGCATCTTATCCGCATGGCTGTAACGGATCGTGCAACCACGTCTCGATCCCTGAGTCAACAGATGGGGACGTTTGCAAGACAACAACCGTCTCCACGAACAATTCGACGACGTTTGCAGCAGCATGGACTATCAGCTCGGAGACCTTGACGCTGCATCACACACAGGAGCGCCTACGATGGTGTACTCAACGACGAACCTGGGTGCACGAATGACAAAAAGTCATTTTTTCGGGTGAATCCAGGTTCTGTTTACAGCGTCATGATGGTCGCATCCGTGTTTGGCGAAATCGCGGTGAACGCACATTGGAAGCGAGTATTCGTCATCGTCGTACTGGCGTATCACCCGGCGTGATGGTATGGGATGCCATTGGTTACACGTCTCGGTCACCTCTTGTTCGCATTGACGGCACTTTGAAAAGTGGACGTTACATTTCAGATGAGTTACGACCCGTGGCTCTACCCTTCATTCGATCCGTGCGAAACCCTACATTTCAGCAGGATAATGCACGATCGCATGTTGCAGGTCTTGTACGGGCCTTTCTGGATACAGAAAATGTTCGACTGCTGCCCTTGCCAGCACATTCTCCAGATCTCTCACCAATTGAAAACGTCTGGTCAATGGTGGTTGAGCAACTAGCTTGTCACAATACGCTGGTCGCTACCCTTGATGAACTGTGGTATCGTGTTGAAGCCGCATGGGCAGCTGTACCTGTACACGCCATCCAAGCTCTGTTTGACTCAATGCCCAGGCGTATAAAGGCCGTTATTACGGCCAGAGGTGGTTGTTCTGGGTACTGATTTCTCAGGATCTATGCACCCAAATCGCGCGAAAAGGTAATAACATGTCCGTTCAAGTATAATATATTTGTCCAATGGTTACTCGTTTATTATCTGTATTTCTTATTGGTGTAGCAATTTTAATGGGCAGTAGTGTATTACAATATTCTTCAATAATACTACAAGTTCAGTTTTCTGGAAGTTCGTAACGTTTATTGTTGGAACATTGTATTGTTTCTGGGACTGGTTGCAGTGGCGGCGAGGTGAAGATGGCGAAATGCTCAGACACCAGGGTGTGGCGCGCTATCTCGATGGTGGTGGCACAGAGAGCAGTGGCGTCAGCGCTCAGCGACGTCACCGTGACGCTCGCACTCATGAAGGAGGAGGATCTACTCCCTATACCGACTGGTTAGGCCATGAGAAGGGTCGCTGGATGACGGGGGCCCACAGCTCTGCATCAGTCTTGACTCCTCCTGCTGGGACTTTCTGCTCCATGAGACACTGTATGCGAATAGACGACTGGGATATACAACGCTATAGGTCCAACCTCCAGAGTGGACAGCTGCGAACTAGTTATGCCCTCAACGGAACAGCACTCTAAGACAAAAAAAGTAATGCACCACGAAAGCGTTATGCAAATTGGTCCTAATTGATATTGATCGAGATATCGACGGAAAATGCAAAACTGTTAACTTTGGGAGCCGATGGATGAATGTGTTACGGTGCAGTGAAATTTCACCGCTCAGCTAGCAAGGATAATAAACAGGAGTCATGTCGCTATCAGGCTTTGCAAATTTGATTCCATGTACTGAGCTGGACAGTTCCGACGGCTCGCAGGCAGACGTGTGAACTATATACGCAGATACCAGCATTAGAGAGAGGACATATAGCTGGAGTCAACGAAGCTGGCTGAGACAATTGGAGAATCGCTGGACATTTACAGGTAGAAATGGGTGAACCACGATCGAACACAGCGTCAATAAGAATCCGTCAACCTAGAGAGAAGACATGACGTGAGGACCAAGCGGTTGCCAGACAGGCACTCAGAATCCCGAATTCGTCATTATCATCGATCCGCCGCCCATCTGGCACTTTAGTGACTCCAAGGACTATTTTAGGCGACTCACGGAAAGGGCACCCTGGTCTCGCCACCCCTTGAGCCGACTACCATTGACGTCTATACTGTTTGTTGGGGCGTTGGGCACATTTGGCCTGGAATCTCATTGACTGATGTACACTGATCTTCAGTGAAGAGCCGGCCGGCCGAAGTGGCCGAGCGGTTCTGGCGCTGCAGTCTGGAACCGCGGGACCGCTGCGGTCGCAGGTTCGAATCCTGCCTCGGGCATGGATATGTGTGATGTCCTTAGGTTAGTTAGGTTTAACTAGTTCTAAGTTCTAGGGGACTAATGACCTCAGCAGTTGAGTCCCATGGTGCTCAGAGCCATTTGAACCATTTTTTCAGTGATGAGTCCTTCTTCGAAATGAGTCTCGATGACCAGCGAAGACGTGTCTGGAGTCGCCTCTGACAGCAGTAGGTTACCAACCTGATTGTCCCCAGCCTTACAGCTTGTGCCATTTCACTCCATAGTAGTATCCCTTTGGTTGTCATCTGCGGTACCCTTAAGCACAGCGGTACGTCGACGATACTCTACGCCCCTTTTTGTTGCCCTCCCTGGCAAGCCATCCTGGGCTTACAATTCAACAAGGCAATGCCCTCCGCACATGGCTGAGTTACGCTGTAGTCTCCAACAGGAGAAAGGCTGGCAACATTATGGGCAGGGTCGTCCAACGACGATGTAACGCGACAATTGGACAGAATTTCGTACGATATCCCTCAGGAGGTCTCCCAACGTATCCTTCAATGTCAAGCCGAATAACTGTTTGCATAAGGCTCAGAGGTGGACCAATGCGTTATTGTTTTACTCAATTTCTGGAGCACTTTCTCTTGAGTGTGTGATTTGCAACTGTGAGGCAACAATGACATCATCTCGCCTGCGTTTCTTGTCCACTCACTGGTCGCCGTGGTTGCAACTGAAGGGTTTCCCAGCACCCACTTTCAGTGACCCAACTCCCACACTTAGGGGCGATGTCGGGCACATTTTACTGTCAGTGTACTGAATAGTTATTCTTATGTCTTACTCACAGAGAAAGAAGAGAATCGAAGCATTTTAGATGTGGCACTACAGAAGAACATTGAAAATTAGGTGGACTGATAAGATAAGGAATGAGGAGGTTCTCCAAAGAATCGGCGAGGAAAGCTAGTGTATGGAAAACATTGACAAGAAGAAGGGACGGGATAGTGGGACATCTGTTAAAACGTCACTGAGTAACTTCCATGGTACTAGAGGAAGCTCTAGATGGTATAAACTGTAGGGAAAGACAGAGATTTGACGACAGATAGCAAATAGTGGGGGACGAAGGTTGCAAGTGCTATTCTTAGCTGGAAGGTTTGGCACAGGAGAGAAATTCGTGTCGGGCTGCATAAAACCAGTCGAAAGACTAATGACTCAAAAAAGAAAAAATAGGTCTAAACCCTTCTCGACGCTTCGTGTTGAACATAATACCATACTTCTCTCCCTATGACGTCATTCTACTGTATTGGCGCTTTGGACAACCAGCTCTTATAGTGTGTAGCATTTATATTCGTCTTGTGGCCGTGTTATACGCAGTACTAGCAGTCTTTCCTTGCTGGCATTCCTCCTTTTGCGCAATGATGTACTTTTCTCGCCTGTGGCGTCACCAGAGGGAATGTGTTACCAGTAGTGCAGCGGTAATAAGTGAATGGGTCTGTCAGGAAAGCTTAGTGACTTCGAACGTGGACTGTTAGCAGTCTTTGGATTTCCTCTCAGTAGCATATCTGTCAGAGACATTTCAACATTTCTAAAGATGCACATATCAGCTATTGGTGATGTGATTGCGGAGTGTAAAGGTGTAGGAACAACTACAGCCGACCCGAGACCATATAGACAGAACGTAATGAAGATAGGGACCGTTGAGAATTACCAAGAGTGACTGTAAAAAATCGCACGAAAGCAGCGGAAGGAACCATTCGTGAGTTCCAAAGTGCTACCAGCAGTACAGCCAGAACAATGACTCCGAGCAGAAAGTTAAAAAGAACAGGGCGCAGTAGTGGTGCAGCTCGTCAAAAGCCACACATTTCTGCTGTCAGAGCGAAGTGACGCTCGAAGTGGTGTAGAAGAACAACGCCACTGGAAACGTGTTATTTTAAATGATGAAGCACTTGACACCCTGTGGGATTCCGATGGAAAGGTTGGGTTTGTCAAAGGCTAGAGAACGGTACCTGGCACCACGTGTAGTGCCAACTTTGAAGTGCGGAGGGAGTGGTGTTACGGTATGGTTTATTTTTCGTGGCCAACATGTGGTTCCCTTATTGTGCTTTAGAAAACGCTGAATACGGAAGGAAATGAACATATTTTAGAACGTTGTGTACTGCATACGGTAGAGGCACAGTTCTGCGAAGACGATTGTTTGTATTAGCTTGACAATGCACCCTGTCACAAAGCAGTATCTATGAGGCAATAGTTTGTGGACGACAACATTCTTTAAGTGGATTGGCCTGCCAAGAGCTCCGAGCTGAACTCACTGTAAGAACTCTGGAATGATTTCGAACGTCGATTTCGATCCAGATGCCAGCATTCTTCTCTTGGCTCTGCTCCTCGAGAACAATCGGCTGTCATTCCTCTACAGATATTCTGACACCTCACTGAAATTGTTCCCAGCAGAGGTTAAGTCGTTATAAAGGCGTTGGGTGGACGTGCTCTACGTTGATGTTCAGTAATAGGTGTTTGATACTTTTGACGAGATGGTTTATGCAAGTGAGTTACGCGTAGCTCGTGATGCGTAAAGTCGGCGAATGATGCTGCTATCTTTGAATCTGTATCCTTGAATACTATTTAGTAAGTCGCCAACCAACTGATGAAGCAAAATAACCAGTTCATCGCTGTCACATAGGATTGCATGGAATGCCAGCAAATGTAGAGAAGTTAATGGTGGATGTTCAGACGTAATGGACATTAAATGTTCACTGATAACAGTTTCATTCATGTAAGTTCACACATTCTACATACAAAAAGTGGGAGTACAAATACACCCTAACACGGTCGTGTACACCCACTTAAATAAAGCACCTTCCAGAAATTAACATCTGTCCTCTGAAAAAGGGTAGCAAACCATAAACATGCTCTGCAGCACTTCCTTTGAAACACTACAACTGTGCCTTCAACAGTACGCGATCCCTTTACTCCACTTTACACACCGACAAATAATTTTTATTTTTCAGTCATCAGTCTTTTGACTGGTTTGATGCGGCTCGCCACCAATTCTTCTCCTCTGCCTACCTCTTCATCTCAGAGTAGCAATTGCAACCTACGTCATCTATTATTTGTTGGATATATTCCAATCTCTATCGTCCTCTACAGTATTTGCCCTTGACTCCCCCTAGTACCACGGAAGTCATTCCCTGATGACTTAACAGATGTGCTATGATCCTGTTCCACCTCCTTGTCAGTGTTTTCCACGCATTACTTTCCTCTCCGATTGTGCGCAGAACCTCCTCATTCCGTACCTTATCAGTCCACCTAGTTCTCAACATTCGTCTGTAGCACCACATCTCAAATGCTTCGATTCTCTTCTGATCCCGTTTTCCCACAGTCCATGTTTCACTGCGACACAATGCTGTGCTGCAAACGTACATTCTCAGAAATTTCTTCCTAAAATAAAGGACTAATTTTGATAATATTAGATTTCTCTTCACCAGGAATGCCCTTTTTCCAAGTGCCAGTCTGCCTTTGATGTCCTCCTTCCTCCGTCCGTCATTGGTTATTTTGCTGCCTAGGTAACAGAATTCCTTAACTGCATCTACTTCGCAACCATCAATCCTGATGTTAAGTTTCTCGCAATTCTCATTTCCGCTATTTGTCATTACTTTCGACTTCCCTCGATTTACTCTCAGTCCATATTCTGGATCCATTAGACTGTCCATTACATTCAGCAGATCATGTAATTCTTCTTCACTTTCACTCAGGATAGCAATGTCATCAGCGAATCGTGTCATTGATATCCTTTCATCTTCAATTTTAATTCCACTATTTCCATCATTGCTTCTTCGATGTCTAGATTGAACACTAGGGGCTAAAGACTACATCCCTATCTTACACCCTTCTTAATCCGAGCAGTTCTTTCTTGGTCGTCCACTTCATTATGCACACTTGGCTCTTGTACATATTGTACATTACCCGTCTCTCCCTATAGCTTACCCCTATTTATCTCAGAATTTCGAACATCTTGCACCATTTTACTTTGTCAAACGCTTTTTCTATTTCCACGAATCCTATGAACGTGTCTTAATTTTTCCTTGGACTTGCTTTCATTATCAATGGTGCTTTTACTTATCCTAAAGCCAAACTGATCGTCGTCTAACACATTCTCAATTTCCCTTTCCATTCTCCTGTATATTATCCTTGTCAGCAACTTGGACGCATGCGCTGTTAAGGTGATTATGCGACAATTGTCGCACTTGTCAGCTCTTACAGTCTTCGGAATTGTGTGAATGATATTTTTTCTAAAGCTAGACGGTATATTGCCAGACTCATACATTCTACACACCAACACGAACAGTCGTTTCGTTGGCACTTCCTCCAATGATTTTAGGAATTCACGTGGAATGTTATCTATCCCTTCTGCCTTATTTGATCTTAAGTCCTCCAAAGCTATTTTAAATGCTGATTCTAATACTGGATCCCCTATCTCTTCTAAATCGACTCCTGTTTCTTCTTCTGTTACATCAGAATCTGCCCCTTCACAGAGGCCTTCATTGTACTCTTTCCACCTAATCGCTCTCTCCTCTGTATTTAACAGTGAAATTCCGGTTCCACTCTTAATGTTACCACCCTTACTTGTAATTTCACCGAAGGTTGTTTTAACTTTCCTAATTGCTGAGTCAGTCCTTCCGACAATCATTTCTTGTCAGCAATTTCGGTTCAGCTGCCATGCACTTCCTATTTATTTCGTTCCTCAGCAACTTGTATTGTATTCCTAAATTTCCGTGAACATTTTTCTGAAAAATTTCTTGTTTCTCATGACTTCATCTCTGTTACCTGGTTTGTACCTATGTTTTTCTTTCCAACTTCTGCGATTGTCCCTATTAGAGTTGTCCATTCCTACTCAACTGTACTGCCTACTGAGCTATTCCTTAGTACCTCCGTTTAATTGTTAATGTCATTTAACATCAATTTGGGGGGGGGGGGGGCTGTCGCTAATTCAAACACTAACCAGGACAACAAACGCCTCCGTTCACCGTCGTTCCGTTGTCTCCAATCCCTTTCCACCTGATTTTCCATTATTTTTAATTTTCTTGGGCATAATACACATACAATAAAAATATACATCTACAGTATTTAATATATAAGATTACATTTGCCATGTAACATAGGCGCCATAAACAAAAGACAAGGAAAGAATATAAGTAATTAAGCAAAGTCAATTCTGTAAATCCTAAACCGTTACTAGTAGGCCTCCATCACAAACCATTCCGGAGGTTTGTGGAACGCCATCATCTCCAGGCTGGAGAAAAATTCCTGCCTCCTGACACTGGTTGTAGGTACTCAGTGGCCAAATAACGAACAAAAACGATGTTTTTCAATACCTAACGCAGCACAAGACTCACGAGACTTTTGGAGAGTATGTACAATGGGGTGATAATGTCATGAGATAACAATATGCACTATACAGGTGTCAGTAGTATCGCGCACACAAGGTATAAAAAGGTAGCTCTTTGTAGCCAGGTGATCCATGTGAAAAGGCTTTCGATGTGTTTATGGCTGCACGACTCGGATTACCGGACTCTGAACGCATAATGGCAGATGCAGCTAGACTTACGGGACTTCCATTTCGAAATTCGTTAGGGAATTCAATACTGCGAGATCCACAGTGTCAAGAGTACCCAGACAGTACCAAATTTCAAGCATCATCTCTCACCACGGACGACGCTGTGCCCGACGGCCTCCACTTTACGACCGAAAGCAGCGGCATTTGCGTAGATTGTTAGTGCTAGCTGACAAACAACGCTGTGTGAAATAACCGCAGAAATGAATGTGAGATGTACGATGAACGTATCCTGTTGGTACAGTGCGGTGAAATTTGTCATTAATGGGATATAGCAGCAGACGACCTACGCGTGTGCGTCTGTTAACAGCACGAGATCGTCTGCAGCGCCTCTGCTGGGATAATATCCATATCGATTGGACTAGAAAACTGTGGCCTGGTCAGATACGTCCCGATTTCATTTGTTGAGAGCTGATGGAAATGGAAATGCCGTGTGGCTAGGGCCTCCCGTCTGGTAGACCGGTCGCCTGGTGCAAGCCTTTCTAGTTGACGCCACTTCGGCGACTTGCGTGTCGATGGGGACGAAATGATGATGATAAGGACAACACAACACCCAGTCCCTGACCGGAGAAAATCTCCGACCCCGTCGGGAATCGGACCCGGGCCGTTAGGTATGACATTGCGTCGCGCTGGCCACTCATCTACCAGGAGCGGATAACAGCTGATGGTAAGATTCGAATGTGGCGAAGATCCCATGAAGCCATGGACCGAAACTGACAACAATGTAATGTTCAAGCTGGTGGTGGCTCCATAATGGTGTGAGCTGTAATTACATGGAATGGACTTGGCCCTCTGGTCCAATAGAGTAGATGTTCGTTTTTCTGGAGAGCATTTGCAGCCATTCAAGCAACGGTGGAATTTTTATGGGTTAGAATGCACCATATCACCGGGGCACGACTCCTCGAGATTTGTTTAAAGAACGCTCTTGAAATACAGAGCGAATGACTTGGCCACCCTGATCACCCCACATGAATACCGTCGAACATTAAATGGACATAATTGAGAGGTCAGTAAGTGGTCAAAAACCGGCACCGGCAACACTTTCGCAATTGCTTTTTTATTCCAGTCTCTGATCAAAATATCACTTCTTTACACGATACGGGGTCAGGGGTTTTCTCTGCCTCTGATGACTGGGTGTTGTGTGCTGTCCTTAGGTTAGTTAGGTTTAACTAGTTCTAAGTTCTAGGGGACTGATGACCATACATGTTAAGCCCCATAGTGCTCAGAGCCATTCGAACGATTCTTTACACGATAATCGGTTTCAGTCCGTAATGACCATCCTCACATCTTTTTTAACACCATGTCCTAAAGTGATACGGCCATAATGGCATCGTCAAAACAAATAAATATTATCAGCATATATGTTTCGACGATGCCATTATGGCCGTATCACTTTAGGACATGGTGTAAAAAAGATCTGAGGATGGTCATTACGGACTGAAACCGGTCATCGTCTAAAGAATTGATATTGTGATTAAGGAGTGGAATAAAAAATCATTTTACGGTATTGGATCACTGTTTGTATAAGCGATTATGTTGCAGTTGGTGAAACTTTTCGCAATTATGGACGGTCGTAGAGGCAGAATGGCTCAAATTTCTGCAGGGGTCTTCAGAACACTTCTTGAGAACATGAAACGTCGAGTTGCTGCACTAAGGCGGGAAAAAGGATGTCCGACAGGGTATTTGTAAGTATCCCACGACTTTTGCTGCTTCAGTATATAAGGTTGTTTAAAATTACCGACCCGCCCGACTGAATGGTCGACTGATAGACCTTCCCACTCTGGCAGCTGCGTTAGCAGCACCTCAGTGCCGCGTCACGCGGCAGACCTGCGAGGTTTCATCAGCTACATAGAGGCCGCGCCGCCGCCTCGGTGTCTGCCCGCGCGGAGGGTCGTTGCGTCTTCTCCGGGTGACGCAGCGCCAGCAAGTGGCGTGATCCTGTCAGGAGTCCCTGGCAGACCAGCGCTGCCGCAAGGCGTTCCTATTAGTCAGAAAGCGGCCGCCAGCCCGAGGTTTTCTGCTTGGCGAGCACACCGCCTTCCGAAGAGCGGCAGCCGTGGCGCAACCCCAGAGACCGTGACGTGCGCCGGCCAGCAGGCCTGCCGAGTGTCAGAACTCCTGCGCGTGGCACGTCACGAGAATTTCCGTTACGCTGGCGTCAGCTGACCTGACGCTCGTCCTCGGTGACATTGGCGTGCCCAGCCAACTGGGCGCCGGGCCACCAGCCATTTTCCGTTCCGCGAAAAGTCGTTTCCCGGTGCTGATTGCTAGCTTTCCGTGTTACGCCAGTATTAACCTGCTGGGTCAGACAAGGAAATGAATACAAGAAGTCTGCTTATAGAAGTGTCCAGTTTAGAAAAACTGAGAGTTCAAAAAATCGCTCGCACTACTGTTACTAAAAGTTTCCTGAAAGAAAGCGACAGTTTGCAAAAACAGGTCAAAACTAAGCATTTTTACTCGAAAGCCAAAACGTCACATGCAAAAGCAGAAAGTAAAGTAAAAAGGATTTAGGGTATCTCGGGCTCTGCAGCTTAGAAAAATCAGAAGAACGCCATTGCGATGCAAGTCTTAAACGACAGATTAATTAATCACTTCCTAATAAAAATGGTTCAAATGGCTCTGAGCACTATGGGACTTAACATCTGAGGTCATCAGTCCCCTAGAACTTAGAACTACTTAAACCTAACTAACCTAAGAACATCACACACATCCATGCCCGAGGCAGGATTCGAACCTGCGACCGTAGCGGTCGCGCGGTTCCAGACTGAAGCGCCTAAAACCGCTCGGCCACACAGGCCGGCGCTTCCTAATCACTTGGACAGTTGTACAGCCAGATGGCCGTGGAAAATGACAAGTTTCTTAACACGGCTGTTACTCGTTGAATATGAGTACGTAGTGAAACAATATTCCGACTTCATAGATCAGAAATGATCTATTGCGCAGCATATTTATAACATAAAGTCGTTTTTAAAATAAAGATAAAGACGATTGTACTGAAATTCGGGATAGCGAATTTCGAGGAAATTAAAAAAGGGTTATAATACAATATTAAAAGTAATTGTCTAATGCTGAAAGTCCAAGAAGGCAGCCATAATTAATCAGGAGGAGTAATTACCTTCTGAAAGATGTCAGGCATCAATATGTATTTCATGTATAATGTCGAAAGTGATATCCACCGTAAACATACCTCGTGTGGATCTAAAAGGTGTTTCAGAGAGGAAAGAGAGCTTCAGCACAAATTTAAACCAAGTACAGCTTTTTTGGCTATCAAAACTTAAACGAAGTCCAACAGTGTGAAAGGATAAAAATACCTGAAGCGTTCCACAAATTTGAAAGTAAAATTTTGCTCAGCGATAAGGCGAAAAAGTTATGAAACATTCGTCTTATGCGGAAGTGAGGGGATCAAATTCATCTACAGTCACGCAGTGACCATGTTAGTATCAAAACGGAGGATAACATGAAGGCTAAAATACTGATTCCTGTATTCGGAAATTTCTTACAGAGGTAAATTTCTCTACAGTTCTTTTTTTTAATGCGTTATTAATGCCGGAACTTCGTATAATGGGACAAATGATTTTAGACAAGAAAGTCGACTGAAATAGCTCCATGACATAACTGTTCTGAAGATATACCTACACTATTCTGTAATGATTATACGAAGCAGCAGTATGTTAATCGTAGGAATGTGGCTCCACGAATCATTTCAAGCGATTAGAAAAAGTGTCGATCATTTCCGTTTCCAAAAAGGGTCGTCGAACAGACGCGTACAACTGTATGCCTATCTCGCTGTCATCACTCTGTTGTAGGGTTATGGAACATGTTTTCACACCCGAGTATTCTGACCGTTTTGGAGAACACAAAATCTCCTCTGTAGCTATCAATGTGGATCCCGCAAGAAGCGATCATATGAAACTCAACTGACTTGCCGTGTTACCCCTTTGAGGCCCGTCTACGGGGCACGTTCAGTGGTTTCTTTGACGTTACGCCAGAACAAGTGGCTATCATTGTCAAAGATTCACCCTTCGTTGCTGGTGGCTAACGCCCTCTACCTCAGGTAACTTCAGGAGTGCCTAGAGGAAACACGCCAAGAAGTGGCCGTGAAAGCTTCAACAACTTCAACTAATTCTGTTCGCCCATGAGAATGAATAGGCATTAGACAGCGGCGTCTGGAGTTATGACGTCTTCCTTAACTTTCGAGAGCCGTAACACTTTTTTTCTTACTGTCACCTGCTGAACAAAATATGACGTCTCCCAGAGCTATATTACCAACTGTTATTGGTCTGGTTGGTGTACTAACATGGTAATTAAAGATATTATTAATCTCTGGGCGCTTCTGTGAAAATATTTCAATCATGTAGAACTCCGAGCCCACCATGCAAACAGCCGCAGACATCGCAGCTTGACAGAGAGACCTACTTCTTGAATTACTCTGAGGACTCCTTTTTTTCTTGCTTCGTTCCTTGGCACTACAGTTTATTCGAACCACACTACAGTCATCTTCAATGGAGCAATCGACTCAGGCAGTTTCTAAGATTTTTCAATAAATCTTTTTGCTACCTATCTGAGCTTGTGAACAAAATACAGTAGTTAACTTCTTCCAACTGCTATTTCTACTCCTCTTATCATAGCTGCTCCTTCATCAGTCACGACAATGACCTTTCTCGTCTTCATTTGTCATTCCTTTCAAGTAAGTAATAACCAACTCGAAATACATTAATCTTCGTGTGCTCCTGTCATAGATACAAAAAGTAGCTGTTTTCATTGCATCGCTCTCGAAATAATGGACGATTGTTTCCAGGAAACTTCTACAATGCCTTGTGTCAATCAAAATGTCTGTCGTGGTCATTAAACTAATCACGTCCTGAATATCATTTTTGAAGTAACTCTGAGTAGTTGAAATTGGTTTAGCAAAATCCGGACGATTGTTTCCAGGAAACTTCTAAAATGCCTTGTACCTATCAAAATGTCTGTCGTGATCATTAAACTAATCACGTCCTGAATATCATTTTTGAAGCAACTCTGAGTAAGTTGAAATTGGTTTAGCAGCATCCTCTTGAACGTTTCCTCGGTAATATTTTGTGCAAAGGAGCATTACCTCTCAACTTATTATGCGGAATTTGGAAAGGTTAGACACATTTACGAATCATGTACGAAACTGCTTTAGCCAATCGTACATCTCTAGTTGCAGTTACTCAAGCAAAGTCTGAGACATTTCGAAAACTCGATCTCATTTATAACTGAAGAGAGATTTTTAGACAATTTATCTGAAATACTACCATTTTTGCTCATAATAACTAAGTCTCTGTAAACAGCCGGAGCGTTCTATCTATTCTTCAGTTTTTCGAGAGTAGTAATCCGCTCCTTGGTCACAGAACTATTCGATAACCACTGCGTGAACTTCTCCGTCGTCAAAAAAATCCAGTTGTTGTGAATCAGTCCCTCGATTACCTGGACGTTGTTTTCTGTGGTCGAAGTCGATGGTCTTCATTCCTCATCTGCATCACCCAGGTGTGTGCAGTCTTGGCCAAACTGCTGGTATCGTTTCACTACCGCTGGACGCGACGTGCCATTGGGCCCAGATTCCGCCAAAATCCACGGTGACTCAGAGTGCAGTTTAGACATTTTGCCCGCAATAATCGTACTGTCCTGCATACTTCAGCCTTACAGTACGTTTCCGGTTGCCGCGTCATTTCACTCTCACGCTATGATGCACCTGTTAATCGTGCCGCATCAAAACTGTGTCTGCAGGAAACCAAGAACGCCATTCTTGTTGCGCAATGGACTCAGCGTGTGACGACATGCGTAACCTGGTTTTTGAAGTCACTTCTGGCGTTAGACGTATTCAGGAAATGATTCGTTTAAATTACGAAAAATCTGTTGACAACGATAAGTCATGCATGTGTAGAGGAACACTGTACCGTATTTATGAGCAGAACAGGCACTGCAGTACCGTATTTATCCGCCGCCACCGAGCAAGCGACTTTCAATTAAAATGTCTCCCCTGTACATTGATATAAGTAATGGATGTACTAGTACAGGTTGTAGACATGTTTGACAATGTACTGAAGTTTGGGTGTGGCCGCGAGGCGTGCTAGGGTAGTCCAACGTCATCGAGGTGCATCTAACGTCTCTCTGTTTACGTCCAAGGATCTATTGCGAAAAGAAATGAAAAATGCACAGCGTAAAGCAAATGTCACTGTTTAGCAGATGAAAATAGTACCTCCATGATCTCCGATAAGAAGCCGTTCAGTGTCTAGGGACCACTCAATGTGTACCGAAAACAAGCCACTTTTGATTGGGACAAGTTGAGCCTTTTCCTGGATAATTATGCAGTCCTTAAACTAAAGACAAGAATTTGGATTCTGAGGCAGTCAAATCCAATCTTCCTTCTGTCCTCACAGTACTGATGAATAACATAGATTAACTATGAAGCTTATCAGGTATCTGTAGCTAAGAATTTCATCAAATCAAAGGATTTTCGTAACAATGTGAAGATATATGAATTAACTTCAACACTTGGTCAGTATGATGCTTCAGTTGGTTTAATTTACGGAAGAGTACGCACGGTTTTCCTGAGAGCAGTTAATGACTATAGTGCCCAAAGACATAATAAGTATATGCATGAATCCATGAGTATACAAGTTTGCCTGAACAACAAGGCTTCTGGATGTGTGGCAATTGAAGAGCTCTGCGGTTTCTGAAGGACGACGACAACTTATGACTAAACATCACAAGAAACATAACACCCGTTGCTATTCAAAATATATATTAATGACCTTGTGGATAACATCGGAAGTTCACTGAGGCTTGTTGCGGATGATGCTGTAGTATATCGAGAGATTGTAACAATGGAAAATTGTACTGAAATGCAGAAGGATCTGCTGCGAATACATAGAAAGAAAGATTCTTTATCATTTAGCTACAGTATATCAGGTCAGCAACTGGAAGCAGTTAATTTCATAAATTATCATGGAGTAGGCATCAGGAGTGATTTGAAATGGAATAATCATATAAAATTAATCGTCGGTACAACAGACGCCACACTGAGATTCATTGGAAGAATCCTAAGGAAGTGCAGTCCGGAAACAAAGGAAGTAGGTTACAGTACACTCGTTCGCCCACTGCTTGAATACTGCTCAGCGGTGTGGGATCCGTGCCAGCTAGGGTTGATAGAAGAAATAAAGAAGATCCAACGGAGAGCAGCTTGCTTCGTTACAGGATCATTTAGTAATCGCGAAAGCGTTACGGAGATGATATATAAACTCCAGTGGAAGACTCTGCAAGAAAGACGCTCAGTAGCTCGGTACGGGCGTTTGTTGAAGTTTTGAGAACATACCTTAACCGAGGAGTTAAGCTGTATATTGTTCTTTCCTACCTATATCTCGCGAAGAGACCATAAGGATAAAATCAGAGAGATTAGAGCCCACACAGAGGCATACCGACAATCCTTCTTTCCACGAACAATACGAGACTGGAATAGAAGGGAGAACCGATACAGGTACTCAAGGTACCTTCCGCCACACACCGCCGCGTGGCTTGCGGAGTGCAGATGTAGATGTAGAATTTTAACTTAATTCACCTGGTTTTTAATCTGCAAAGTGTTAGTGGCACACTTGCTGTGAGTTCTGCAAATCTTATCACAGGAGAGAGTGTGGATCATAGTGTGCACTACTTCTTGGTTCCAATAAGGGAGCCTGCCTATGTCACTTATGTCATACTCAGGAACTGTTGTTGGTAATGTGGGTGAGAAGAGGGGCGAAAATGGAGTCGATAGTGGGTTTATGATGTTCAACAAATACCATATACCACATGAAAATTAGCTTAATATCATTGTAGATATATCATCATCCGGCAGGTATAAAACGACGGAAAATGACATACAAAGAAAGAAAAAAGTATGGTAAGGCGAGCACTCGCTGTAATCAGGAAATCCAAGTTTGAGGGCCGGTCCGGCAGAAATTTTCATAGCCGTCATTCCATTATACACCCGACGGTTGTTCATAATCGCAAATGCGAGTACATTTCATGTAATGGCAATATGCACACGGTATTTTTACAACATAGAAACTAGAATTTTTAACATCGATGTCACGATGTTTCAAAGACCACTATCGACACTGAAACGTCCATGTCAGACGCATGATATTTGAGCGTCCCTAGTTGAATGCTACCTGTTATTACTGAACCTTCAGGAGTATGAAGGAACACTAACCAGCGGACCGTCGAGCAGCTGGCCGTTCACCAAAATCGTACGGGCGCCCTCTCGGGGAAACCGATCCAGCCGATACGATACGCCATACGGATCGCTCTCGGGTCTTACCGAAGTAGTCGGCGCGGGTGGGCCAGCAAGGCGCGGCGCGGCCGCGAGGAATTTCGCCTGCGTCTCGCTGATTGGATTACACGTCCTGTGAGAGGGCCCCGGGGACATTCCCGCGGTCGGGCGCCGGAATTCGGGATGACCGCAAGGATTCGGCCTGCAGGCATTTCCGCCGGCCTTGTCCCCGCTGGGGCGGACCACCTGCGAAAAATAGCCCCGCGCCCATTACGTCCGGCCGGCGAGGCGAGCAGCGGAGATCGGCACGACTGTATCAGATAATTGGCCAGCCCGGTGCCTTACTGGTCCTTTTGTTTCCAGTGCCTCGTCGGTTTGACACCCGCGTGGTCGACAGGTGGCCTTGAGACGAGAGCAGGCGTATCAGATGGCCTGCGAACACGCCGCCCGTCATTACCTTCCACTGAATAACTCACAAGCGAGCTCTAAGTGAAACCGAACGTGTCAACTACAACAGGCACGTAAACAAAATACCGTGGTATTAACCTTTATGCAATTTTAGATATGCTTGAGTCCTGATAGTCAAGGAAACGCAGTACTGGGTTACGATTATGGTTGCCTTTTACAGTTACAAACAATTTATTTTAAACTAGTAATTCCAGACTCAACAATAAATAAAATACCACTCGTTATTAAATAAGGAATAAACAACTGTGTAAATAATCGTGTTTTCAGTGAGCTACAATTTAACAAATCTCCATTAAATACAGATACAACAGATAATGCTTTAAAAACAAGCCACTGTGATCTGGTCAGAAGGCCTTACACGCCAGGAATGGAAATAAATTAAGAATTGTTTAAAACTGGCTGCAACTTACAAATTACATGTATTGAAATATTAACGGCAAGTCGTCACAAACACAGAAGAAGGCGTCAGATGCCAGGAATGGAAGTAAATAAGGTTTTAAGGCTTATTGCTAAAATACAAATTAAGGCAAATGACCACAAACACGGCTGAAGGCCTTACACGCCAGGAACGGCAATAATATTAAAAAAATTTAGAAACCTGCTGTAAAACAGCAAATACAATAGCAAAGGTTAATTAAAAAAACAAGCAACTGAGCAGCAAACGGGTGGAATAAGATGATGGTAGTAAACTTTGTAATACAAGGGGCCACAGACGGTGCTCCAGGAATCGATCTCTGAGAAGGTCCAGCAACAAACTTTTGCGAACGATGAGATAGGCAGTCAAGAGTTGCATTCAGTTCACAAGATGGTAACTCAGACTAGTGGCAGTGTAACGAATGACTAATGATAATCTTGCTGAAGCTACCTGAAGTCCGATAAACCAAATGCAACGATGGAACAATACGCCAAAGCCGGAACCACTACCACCAGAGAAGAAAGCACTCCACTCGCTGCTCTTCGCCTCGGCGACACTACGAGCAGCAATACGAATCCAAGTCACTGGAGAAATGCGAGATATCACAATGGTGGAGGTTCCTCTACTTGGATTGAAATGCACTCATCTTAAGGTTCGCTGGATCCGGTTTACGACGAGGTCGTGCACCCTCGTGACCACAGGCCTTCCATCCGGCAGTCCATGTGTGCCGCCAGCGGTCCCGGCGTGTTCTGGCACTGCGCAGAACTGGCTCCTCCTGAGTCCGCAACCGAACTGGCACATTCACACGACCCGGAAAAATCAACGACGTTTCCCCAAAGATAGGACAACAGTTACTACATATCGATAACCGCCGCTGCTGCCACTAGCGGACAGGCAACGCTTGCGAAACCGAGTGTCGCCAGTCAACACGAGAAGAAGACAAACAACCGCAACCATGCCAAGTAAACGATACCGTCTGGCCTCCAAAAGAGGGCGGAAACCTACAAACAGCACCAACGCGAGCTGCAGCATGGCTCAATGCTTATCACTTAACTTTGCTGAGTAGTTACCACGACTGCTGATTTTAGAAATTGGTCTGGCATCGTCTCTCATCAGTGTACGTACTATGACCTACAGGATATTTAAAGAAGAATGGCCTGATTTCAAATGTCCGTATTCATTGATAAAAACATAATGGAAACATGGGATGAATTGTGAAATACTCACAGAATTTTAAAGCTTTAACTAATCTGTTACAAATGCCCACGTGTCCACCACGGCAGCACGAATAATATCTAGACGATAGCTAAATTCGTCATTAACTTTGCAGATTGTGTCTGCTTTTGCAAAAGCTGAGTAATTGCCACGACTGCTGATTTTAGAAATTGGTCTTGCGTCGTCTCTCATCAGTGTACGTACTATGACCTACAGGATATTTAAAGAAGAATGGCCTGATTTCAAATGTCCGTATTTATTGATAAAAACATACTGGAAACATGGGATGAACAGCGAAATACTCATAGGATTTTAAAGCTTTAACTATGCTGTTACAAATGCCCACGTGTCCAGCACGGCAGCACGAATAATATCTAGACGACAGCTAAATTCGTCATTAGCTTTATGGAGAGTGTCTGCTTTTACAAAACTATGGTGGCTGATGTTCTGTTTTTCACTTCTTCTCTGTCACGAGGTAAAGGGGAGTTGAACACACTTTCCTTCATATACTCCCTCAAGGGAAAATCGCATGGGATCGTGTTTGACCATCTTGGAGGCCAATAATTCAGCACTGAACTGTCTCCAAATCCTGCTGAACTTAAATTTTCCACAACTTCAGAAGGACTCCAGTGACTTCATTGTTCAGCAGGATGGACCTCACCACACTGGCACAGCAGCGTACGTCAGCTTCTGAATAAAACTCCGCATCATAGCTGGATAAGATGCACGGGAGGCCCAGGTACTGCCCTGCATTCTTGGCATCCAAGATCGCCAGACATGACACTATGCGATTTATTCTTGTGTAGATATGTGATGGAAACTGTGTTCATCTCCTCTTCACCTTGTGACGTAGAAGAAGTGAAGAACAGAATGACAGCCGTCATAAATTCTATAAAATCTAATACATTTTGTAAAGTTTATTACGAGTAGATGCTGTTCATGTTACTGTGGTGGACATATAGACCATTCGTAATAGCACAACAAAAACCTTAATGTTAAGTGAGTATTTTGCAATCCATCCTATGTTTGCAGTATGTTTTTATCTATAACTACTCATTTCTAGGCGCTACAGTCTGGAACCGCGCGACCGCTACGGTCGCAGGTTCGAATCCTGCCTCGGGCATGGATGTGTGTGATGTCCTTCGGTTAGTTAAGTTTAAGTAGTTCTAAGTTCTAGGGCACTGATGACCTCAGAAGTTAAGTCCCATAGTGCTCAGAGCCATTTGAACCATTTGAAATCTTTTTAAAATCAGGTCATTCTTCTCGAAACACCTCGTACTTTTGGAAAAACATTTTGTCCATGGAGTCCGCGATTGATTATTTTGTAACTTTTTTTTGTTTGTTTATAGACGCATTCACATGTTTATGACACAGTCATAACCGGTTTCGGCCATACAATGACCATCTTCAGATACTAAAGGCGGCATACACTGAACACAGGTTCATGTGTTGTCAAAACTCATGAACCTGTGTTCAGTGTATGCCGCCTTTAGAATCTGAAGATGGTCATTGTATGGCCGTTTATGATTGTGTCATTAACGTGTGATTTCGTCTATAAATAAACGAAAAATTTTTACTCCCCGTACTGTCTGATAACGTGCATCCAATTCAGCTCTCGCATCACCCAGAACGGAATGTACACCTTAACGAGAAAAGGTTATCAGCTGACTGCTTTGGAATTTATTCTAAAATGCATAAGATTTGGTAGGTACTACGTTCGCAGCTGAGATTGTCAATGTAAGGAAGCATTTAATGATTCCAGTATTTAAATAAAAAACATTGCTGTGATTAGCACTCATTTTTCCAATATACCAGTGTGTATTAAATAGCTTGAAACTCAACGTTTGGCGTTAAATGAATCGATTCAGTTAATGAATAAAATTAGTCTAGTGAATTCCTCATTGCCGGTGGCGTCCCCGAGAAAACTTAAGGAAAAATTTGAAATATTTGGAACAATAACGCAGGCTTTTAACCCTCGTCCCAAATTGGTAGTTTTACTAATGGAACGGGTGTACTTTTGTACTGAACAGTAAGTGCCAACATATCACCCAAATTCAAATACTCTCCATTTACCGCAGTTGATGGGTCATTTGCTGCTTATAAAAATGTTTTGAGTGATCGAAGACACAATTTTACTACCGCACATTTGGTACAGCACTCGGTCGTTTATGTTTAAAGTAGTAGCAACATGTAAAATAATTTGTAAATGATACTTCAGTCTGTTAATATTAATTAAATGTTAATTTTGTTCAGAAATCCCTGATTGTATGTAGTTTATGAAATAAAGCGTTATGGACTTCTTGGGCATGCTCCTCTGCCGCGATCTCGAAGTTTAACCTGTGCGTATCGATTGTTTAGAGCCGACTAACTAGCGCATCGCATTCGCTTGTGACCGACGACAGTAGCAAAGAGTGAACAATATTTGAATCATGGTGTGCGTCTTTTTTGCAATTTTTTAAAATTAATCTCAAAAAGGACCCTGCCTACCCTCTACCAAAAGTACATGTAGATCTTGAGTTCAGAATTCTAAGAGAGCTATTCGGAAAGTAAGGAACGATAGGTCGCGAAATGGAAACCACAGTGAAAATCAAAACTTCCAGCTACTTATCTCCATAGTCGCCGATCCGACTCAGACGTTTGTCGTAAAGTTGTACCAACTTTCCCGCACCCTCGTTATAAAAGGCAGCCGCTCGTGCTTTCCGCCAATACTCTGCGCTGGCCTACAGCTCGTTGTCTGTGCGAAAATGTCGTCTTCATAGCCAGGGGTTCATGTGAGCAAAGATGAAACTCAGAGGGAGACAATTACGGGCTGTATTGTGGGTAACCAAACATATCCAACCGAAATCGATGCAGGAGCATCTTCATTACCCCTGCAGAGTGCGGCGGAGAATTGTCTTGAAGAAGCCAGCGCATGACTGTTATGTAATGTTGGTTGCATAGCTTCAGGTGAAATTTCTCACCAGACCCTCGTACTAAGCAGGAGACACTATTGTTCTAAGTATCTTTATGTGCTCTCTGTGTGCACAGAACTAAAAAGAACGACGTAACGCGATTGACGGGCATACTAGAGACACTTCCCAACACACATGTGCAAAACTTCATCGGATTTTCACTGTGACTTCTATTTCGCGACCGATCGTTCCCTACTTTCCGAATAAACCTTGTAAATGTCCCAATTTTTGGGTGGCCGGAGCTCTTCCTCGCAATCGATATGCACAGATCCAACTTAGAGACATATCGCACGCAGTAGCTACTATGTTTTTTTTTTTTATTTGACCTTGCGTCTCGAAACTTTTCATGCAAATTGTAAGTATTTGTAAAGCGTATTTGCATGGATTTATTGAGCTTTTACGTTGCATATAGTCCCGCCTCTAATCATCGATTACTATGACAGGTTCCAAGAGAGCCGAAATGAATCTTGGTCGTAGTGTGATACTGCCCCAAACAGTCTATATCCGTGTGCACGGTGAACTCGTTCGCTGCATGACGGCGCATCCAGATACGACCATCGACCTGGTGTAGCAAGACATTATTCTTCCGTGCAGGTAAACATTTCTATTGAGGTACGGTCCAGACTTGATCACCCCTTACTCATCGCAGTCATCATTGACGATGTCCTTGAGCCAACATGGGAGAACGTAGGAGAGATGTTTTTATGATGTTCTTTGTGTTCCGTTGTGTTTTGTGTGTGTGTGTGTGTGTGTGTGGGTGGGTGGGTGTGTGTGTGAGTTATTTGTGTGAGGGGAAGGGGAGGTGGGTAGGAGGAAAGGCTGAGTGCTCATTTGTCTATTTGTTAAGTAAGTCCAAACACGATACAGGAATCGTTATTGAGGTAGAGAAATCTTTGCTCGCAATTAGGGTAATACACAGATAGATACAGTGAATTAGGATCGCTCCATAACATGTATTGTCCGTGTTGTACCTAAAACGCTATACAACGAGTCGCTGTTCCTACTTCGTGGATACTTGCAATAATACCTTTTAAGATTTGGGTTACCGTTTCTAATCAACTAGAGTGACATATTGCTATGTGGTGGGCTTAGAAACATGCACTGTAGTTCTTAAACGCATGCAGTTTAGTTCAGTGTAAAATTGACAGTAACTGCCTCGACTTGTAACGAAACCAATTCGATATCACTTTGGTTACTTTGATTGCCCATCAGTATGACGTGTGATCTTCTAAGTAATGTCAGCTGGCTTCGTGTGGGTGTGTCTTCACAGAATTTAGCCTACACGAGCGTGTACATGAAAGAGCTTCGACTTAAGAAATTTCATCTTTATTCACAATCGATATTGGACTGGGTACCGTAGGCCACTCTAAAAATCTACGACTTGGTCGAATGGATGATGGCAACATCGCGATTTTTAATACACTTGCGATTTTTTAGAGGAGTTATTGAGAATGTTTCCCAAAGATTAAACCAGTTTCCACTGTGAGAAGAGTATAATAATCTTCAACAAATACTACGAGCTTCGAACCTATAACAAAAAATCTCACATTTACGGACATCGGCAGGCAAAGTCTACTAATATCGAACAGAAGTCGCTTTTTTGAGAAGACTTTTAATGTTACGTTTATTTACCCTGAAAGAAACTGTACATTTTTAGAAAACTAAGATAAAACCTGAGCACTGTTAAACTTGTACACAATCAGTTTCATTTGAGCAAAAAATTAATGGCATGAGAAATGATCAACTCTTTCCACGTAGTTCGTAGAATGTCGACTGCATGTTGTATATTCAGTGTTCACATTAATGCCTGCCGTCTTGGGTCATCTCGAGCATTATAGCACCGAACAAATTTTAGGTACATTCAGAAAAAAAAAAACACATCGCCAAGCTCACGTCTCTCGTCACATTACTCCCTAAACAATTCAGATTTTTACATCATTATGTACCGTTTTTATATTTACCTTGCAAACTTTCGCATAAAAGTAATAACTATTGTGATCGACTTGTACCCTCATATGCGGATGTGCTGAATGTTTCTGTTTGAATGTCCATTACGATTTAACTCGACGAGACGTAAAATCATGATCTCCCATCGTCTCTTTCTCATTAGCACTAAAGTCGTCTTGTGGAGAATGTCAGAGACATGTCTGTTATGTCTCCGATAAAACGTTACAGGGCGTTATTGTTATTATTGCTTTTACCGTACGGCAATACAACTCTTTCACAGAAAGGTACATAATATGTTTAGCAGTCAATGTTTAAGTTTCACAACTGGACTACAACACCCAGTGTAACTACGTGCATGCGTATTTAAGAATAGTGGACAGTTCTCCACAACGTGACTCACTATCTATTCCTTGGCACCATGTTCACGTGCACCGCTTTCACAATAACAGCGCTTCGTCCAGAGGTGCCGACGACATTTTGCTTGCACCGTTCGGATGCGTCTCAGTCTTGACATTTCACGACGGGAAACGTCAAACCCTGCGACCTCTTCCGTTGTATTTTCTGTAAGTAGTGCTACACAGCTTCATTGTATTTGATGAACGTCGCCAAGGAAAAAACTAAAAGCGCTGTAATGTGTGTTTATTTGTGGACAACTAGTTTCCACAAAGCCACTACCTTCACGTCACCGACACCGTACCATCACGTTAAAGCAGTGGTAGTCAACCCGGTTAAAGGAAGGCTTCTTGGCGACAAATACTAACAATACACTGCATGACAAGAAAAAGGGGAAATACCCATAAGACAAGGCCGGATGTCAGTGTAACTTTGTGAACATGCACACTATCGACGGGTTTATAAATAACTAGCGTTGTAAAGCTCAGTGACAGGTAGAACGGCCACCAGAGTGCTCTAGTGTGGCCTGGTAGGGTTTATAACGGTGTCAGCTGGCGAGTGACCACTATGAAGGGCACGAAATGTAGCGTACTCGTGTGAGACAGCATTATCATCTCCTGGTAGAGTGTGATTGGGGTGTCATTGTGGGCTTCCATTTAGCTGGCTGGCCGAAACGCTCAGTATCCAGATTTGTGGGGCATTCGGATGTGGCGGTGGCTCTTATTTGGACTGGTTGCGAATGTGGCGGCAGACATACTCGCCGTCAAGGTCGCGGTCGACGACAAGGGAGAATCGCTTACAGTGCTCCAAGCATGTGGACTCCATGCAATATTATATGTCATCCTACACCATTGATCGGAGCTTGGCAATTACCGTCCGATGCGTGCGACTGAATCTGGAGTAGTTCCGTGACCAGCAAGCATGGACTGCTGTCGAATGTCGCTGCATTGTCATCTGCGATGAATCACGGTTCTGCACCACTGAGAATGACCATCGTCGGCAAGCACTGCGGTGAACTGCTAAGATCCCATTCGTCCACCGTTTTGAGAGGAATAGCAGTGCTACTCCTGGAGTCACGGTGTGGGATGGGCCCATCGTGTACGACTTCAGGACCCGGCGGGTAGTAACTGACGGAACTTTGATGTCACAATGGTAGATCACGGACATCGTGCCCCTTCATGTGTTACCTCTTATGTGATTGTACCGTGGTGCCATTATTCAAGAGAAAAATGGTTTTCTGAGCAGGGCACACGTCTCTGTGAACTGTCTGCGAGATTTTGAGGTACTGCTGAAGCAAGCAAGATCTCCAGATATGTTTAAAATGGAATATATGTGTGTTTACCTCGGACGTAAGCTCAGTCTCAGTGCATCAGGAAACGATACATCGACTGTATGACATCCTTCCTAAACGTCCCCAGACCAGAGAGGATGCAACGTCACACTGTCAAGTTCTTTGCAATTTTGACTCGATTTTGTAGTCAGTAAAGCAACACCACACATCAACTCATTTTGTGTCCTCCTCCTCTCCTGTCTAGATACTTCACCTTTTTTTGTCACACAATGGCAGTTCAATTACACACTTAGGAAGTTATTTGATGTTAAATACTGATAATATTTGTTTAAAGTTAAAAATCTTCTGGGTTGTTAGACAGCTTCATATTCCCTTCTAAAATCGACGTTTCGAGCCCTCTCTGGGATCTTTTTCAGGATGTTTCGGTGTCTACTGTTGCTAGAACAAGAAGATCCCAGCAGAGGGGTCAAAACGTCGATTATTTTAGAAGGAAATATGACGCGACCTAGCAGCCCAGAGGATTTTAACTTCAGTGACAACAGCCACGAAAGCCTGCAGACTTCCATAATATTTATATTCTTGACGTGAAGGAACCTTCCTCTCACCTAATGTATGGGATCCGTCACTTGGCCGAAACTAGTTTACTTTAAACACATACTACACGAGACTTTGATGACTTCATGATGGTGTTATCCTCCGTTGTCTTCTGAATTACGTTGGTTTCGTGGAGCTCAAGGTTCTTTCCACCACATCTGTGACCCGAAGGTCAACCTAAGATGCTTTGCCTAGATTCAGGCGTGCGGCAACAGAGAATATGCAACGATTCCGGGTAGGTGACTCCGTCATCATATCATTTTATACACGAACGATTGAGCCACCATTGCTTGTAGTTTGCGCAGTAGTATATGCAGGAATATTTTACTGAAAATATCTCTTAGTTTTGAAAGTTCTTTCGTCCTCGGAGCTCCGGTAGTTGGCTGCCAAGCCCCACTATCGGACGCTGCCAGAATCCAAGCATTCTTAACGATGTGCGGTGCGAGAGACAAATTAGGTGTACTGCACTTCAGATTTATTTGAAAACGTTTACTGGAAGACTTGAATTAAGTTTATGAACTGGTACGTTATTAAAATCAGTGTAAATAAAGTTCACCCGGGAGAAAGGGTCAGAATTGTCACTACCCTTATTGCTAATAAATGCCCTTTAGCAGAGCAACTACTTACAGATATATACTGGGCTCTCAGCACTGGACTGGAAAATGTACACCGCAAACTGTACACACATCGCTTTCAGGTGGCTCCTAACAGAATCCGACGTTAACGATAATCTCCACCACCATGAAGGAGGAATACACTTCAGTCAGTACTCAAAAACACATAACAACACCACAAATTTTGACAGAAATAACTGGGATCTACTGGCATCAGCTAGAGCTTGCCAAGTCCGTCATTTTCATCCAACAATACCTCCAGCTGTCTTCTGGCTACACAATCTCGTATGAGACTGCTGTCTATCCAACGCGTTCTCGCTATGTAAATCGCACTGAAAAGTAAATCGCACAGAAAAGTAAATCGCACAGAAAAGAGAAAGACGACTTAACAGAGTTCAATGCCCGCGCATTAGAACGAACTTTCAGATTGTTGCAGGCTCTCCGTATTCGGAAAACTATTTGATTTACTAGAAAGGATGACCGATCGCCGACTTCAGAAATAAACTAGAAACCCCAACTCCGTCCCAGACATGACATCGCCCCTACAACTGACATCTGGCGGCCGATCCCCTTTCGTGATCTCCAAGAAGTAATGATTATAAAGAATCCGCCTCGACTGCAAATAGATGTTGACTTAAGTTTCGGCGCTGATAACCACTCCTTCTTCGGAACACACGAAAACTACAAACTGCCTAAAGAGGCAGTTTGTAGTTTTAATGTGGTCCGAAGAAGACGTCGTTATCCGCGCCGAAACCTAGGTCAACATTTGGTTTCTATTTGTAATCGAGGCAGATTCTTTATAATCATTAAATTATTCACGATTGCTGACGCGCTTCAATATTAACAGTTCTCATCTCCAAGAAGCTCCGTGAAATATTTGTAACGTTTATCCTTTTCAGCCAGGCAAAAAAAAAAAAAAAAAGTCTGTTATTTCCGTTTCCCATTTCGTTCACTTGCCTGCAGCACCCGCCCTTGACACCAGCACAGTAGTCACAGGTCACATTCCATTTAGAAAGAATATGGGTAGACTGTCCCATTATCTCTAGGCTGGACAAAAGCCTCCTTCTGCTGAATACCGAAAGTGGGATCTGGCATACACAATAGGCAGTCCCCCTCTCTAATCAGTTATGCAAATGATCCTGATGGGCCGGCCGAAGTGGCCGTGCGGTTAAAGGCGCTGCAGTCTGGAACCGCGAGACCGCTACGGTCGCAGGTTCGAATCCTGCCTCGGGCATGGATGTTTGTGATGTCCTTAGGTTAGTTAGGTTTAACTAGTTCTAAGTTCTAGAGGACTAATGACCTCAGCAGTTGAGTCCCATAGTGATCAGAGCCATTTGAACCATTTTTTTTTTTATCCTGATGGCGTGAGACCATAATGGTCAGAAAATTAGGGCAAACGTTTCCGAAATAATTACTGATAAGCAGGAAAGATAAACATGTTACGTTTACAAAAGACTTACTCCATTTACTTTTTAAGCAAATCTTGAAATCGTTATAACATAGAGCAAAGAAACACAACAAATACAGCAAAAAGTAAACTAAATTTAGAATAACCCAAAGCAGTTCAATTATTTCTAAATTCGGTCGCCAGTGCAATTGGACAAACTCTGTTCAGTAACCAGTTGGTTACCTGAACAATAACCGTTACATACCTTACCTAAACACACTTGAACTGACGAAATAGTTTTCACACGAAACCAACCGAATACACTTAACGAAGTAATGTAGACAAATGTTGGCTACGGTTTTAGATTACTTAAGAGAGTGAAATATAATAACCTGTAAAATGCTAATACTCGTCATATAAATACCTAAATGGCTATTACAGTCAGAACTGCGTTACCTAACAGTAACGTTTACCTACGCGGTCAAAAGATTACTGCATTTCATTGTTGTAAACAATTTGCAAATCTTTGCATGAAATAATAATAATCAAAATTCAATGCATTTGCAGTGCCGGAATACGAACCGCCAAGCAAGCAACCATGAAATGAAAAGTTCAAAAAGTTATTGCATTTCAATTATTTTGTTATAAGTTTAATAGTATTTTCATTCAAAGCACAGTAACTACTTTGTCTCTAATTTTCATAGCGGACAAACTGGCTTAATTATTGAGGCACTGCTGCTGAACAGTTAGATCATTTTACAGCTAAACAAATCTGGCATAAATTTTGTAACATTTCTTTTACGAATTACCGAGAGTTGCTTCTACTGTAAAAGCAAAGGTGAAGGATGCTAGTTTAGGTAACAATGCAGAGGTTAATCGGGTAGTTAGAATTTTACATGATTAGCTGAAAAATATTTCCTGGGTCTCCTTTGGAAAGTCTATAAGCTGATACCATTTGAAGAGTGTTACAGCATGTTGACGCTTTCCACACGACGGCGTCGGCCCCTGTGTCAATGCTCCATTAGTTCCAGTCACTACGAGAATACTTCGGTTAATTGCAGACGATTTCGGGCCACGATCCTGATTTTATTTGGAGCTTATCTGCCCACATTCGTAGTTCCCACTGTGTATCGCTAAATATGACTTGGGTCTCATAATGACCAACTTCTCATCTTTTACGAAGTACGTGGATCCACTCTGTGTCGTGACAAGTACTGGAGTGCCGAGCGCTCGTATTCTGACGTTAAAGACTACGCCCAGAAACATTGTTACCATCACAGTTTTCTCTGTGATATGTATGTAAACACCTAAGTTTCACTAATACTTCCTCATTAACACTGGCCGAGTGTGATAACAAAAAGCATAAAGCTACAAATATTGTTAAAATAGTTTTATAAGATGCATATGAAATTCGAAAAGCGTCTTTTAATATGTTTATTTCCGTGGACATCTTCCTCAGCAGCTGTTTGAATTAATTATTATTCGTTTTCCTGTCTTAATCTTACTGTTGCTAAACATATTTTTCACCAGACGACAATCGGTTTTATGTATAAAGAATCTTCTGCGATCATTCTGAAAATGTCTCTACATTTAGGTGAACAGTTTTATATAGGTTGTGATGAGCCCTTCCAAAATTCGGGTAGGCATCACTTCGAAATGTCTGAGCTATAGGCGAAATTTCAAAGTTACAGAAAAATCTTTTTGCTTGTACACGGCTGTAACATACTAAGAAAATAATGAAAAAATAAAGGAGTTGAACAAAAGTATGGAAAAACTGCAAGAAATGCATCCTTGAACTTAAAAACAGATACTAGCGAAGCATGTAGCTTGCTTTGTTGTATTTGACCATGAACGGCGCCTGTGCAATGTCCTCAATACGTTTCAAGTACCTGTCGTAGTCACAACAATGTTCTATGTAGTTGTGAATGCACTATGTTGGAGCTAAGAGAATAAGAATGAGAGAAAATTGTTGGAGATCGTATGGTGGGTGCTTGCGTAACTAAAGTAGACGACGGGTTTGGAGTCTCGTAAGGCAACGTATCGAAAATCTGTACTGTATACAAGCAATACGTCATCCACTAAATCACAGCGCGGAGGAAAGTGTGTGTTGAGTGATCGCGACAGGCGGTCATTGAAGAGAGCTGTGATGAAAAATAAGAGGACGATAGCTGCAGAAGTCACCGCAAAACAGAAAGTCGCATTCGCGAACACTGCAAGCATAAAAAAAACACCAAGGGAGACGCATGAGCGGGAAATTGAGGGACAAGTTGGAATTCCAAAACTACTCATCAGTAAAAATTCTTCAAATCCATATGTGGCATACAGCAAACCAGAGCTTAACAGTATTGGTTAAAAACAGTCTTGGTTGCAATTTTAGTTTTTCATTTTTCAACTACGCGTTTCGCCTTATTTAGGCATCTTCAAGTTATCTTAATTTGGTATTTCTTAGAAGGATCCTTTAGTCAGTGTAGCCAAAAGACATCGTCGAATATATCAGGCCAACATCGCCTTCGTTAAACTCAGTAAAAACTTTCCTAGATGGACGCGAGTGACACCAAGATCTGCATAACTCGTCCCCGTTGAAAAATAAAAAATTAAAATTGCAACCAAGACTGTTTTTAACCAACACTACTCATCAGTGATGCGAAGGCACATAAGAGGAAAACGTGGTGCCGGAAGATTAAAATCTGTACTATGGAGCAGTGGAAGTGAGTTATTTGGTCAGATAAGTCATGTTTCACATAGTTTCCAACTGATGGGCGACTTTATGTCCCACGAGTGAAATATGGAGGGACTTTGGTGACGATGTGGACAGCCACATCGTGGTATCCCATGGGGCCCATGGGTACCAAGCAAGCCCGCGTCACTTTCAAGGATTATGTTACCACTCTGGCTAATCAAGTCCATCCGTGGTACAATGTT
This sequence comes from Schistocerca serialis cubense, assembly GCF_023864345.2. NCBI lineage: Eukaryota > Metazoa > Arthropoda > Insecta > Orthoptera > Acrididae > Schistocerca > Schistocerca serialis. The sequence goes on along the minus strand of NC_064643.1, from coordinate 504,155,078 downwards.
TGTTCCCCAATGGCAACTGCGTGTTCCAAGTCGCCTGGACCCTTGTCTACACAGCGCGCGTAGTCTAGAACTGACTTTGTGAGTGCGAGCATTAATTGTCACATATCTGCGGACACGACAATCACCAGAGATTTCAATATTATTGAGGCTTTGTGGTCTACTTTGGAGAGAAAGGAGTGTGATCGCTATGGATCTCAATCATTTCGCAGGAAGAATGTTATAAAATTCCCAAGAAGAACGTATGAAACTTATATGTACACAATCCGAGACGCCTGGAAGCTCTTTTAAATGACGAGAGGTCTCCTTCAGAGTGTTAGACATGGTAATGTGATGTGTTTCTAGAGTTTTCACATTTTCGTCCAGCCCCTGCATCATCTAAGTGCTGTAGTGTTAGAGAAGCACCCCAGAAACAACCAGATATTGAAATTTATCCCTTTTACGGTGTGAAACTGTTAGCGCCGAAATTGTGCTAGGGCTCGACAGTTGTCATTGCTGTCTGCTTGCCTCACTTACGACTTCATCATTGAAATGCTAGACGAGGAAGTGCAATGTTCGCTATACACTAATTTAAACAAATTAATCAAAATCTCCGATGCGTGGGGACTTACATTGCAACGGAAATATGGTCATAGTGAGGCAACAACTCAGATACGCGTGTAACTAACTATACTTATTGTTTACGGATCGTATAGTCAAAAATTGTTCAAATGGCTCTGAGCACTATGGGACTTAACATCTGAGGTCATCAGTCATCTAGACTTAGAACTACTTAAACCTAACTAACCTAAGGACATCAGACACATTCATGCCCGAGGCAGGGTTCGAACCTGCGACCGTAGCAGCAGCGAGATTCCGGACTGAAGCGCCTAGAACTGCTCGGCCACAACGACCGACATTAGCATTAGCCCTAGAACAATAGGGTTTGTAACTCAAAACAAGAATGCATGAACAATATCGGTTTATTGTGAACAAGGTTTCACATGAACCAATGAAAATGACTATTGAGATTTTAGTATAATTAGTTCTCTGAACGTTAAAGGAAAACAGTGGCTCACTAGAAACTAGTACCTGAATGTACCTCTAACACATAGGAAGATAGTCCAAACCTAACCGGAAGACGGAATGGGATGCGCAACAAACTCTCGTAATCTGCACAGCTCGCAAACGCAAAGCAGTCGAGTGCAAGACTCACGAAGGAAGACAAGCAATCACGCATCTCAAGTTGCGCCGCAAATCCTGCAAACTGTGAGCTGCTCACATAACGTACAGTACTAATAGCGAAATGCTAAACTTACGTAGCGAACGCGCGCCCCAGCGCACAAGTCAGCACCGATTGCGAAATGGCAGAGATGGTGGCCGAGAACAGTTGCCACCAGCGTCGGCACAGATCGTATAAAGTTGACCGTTGGTAAAGCAGATGCCAGACTGAGATTCATTGGAAGAATCCTAAGGAAATGCAATCCGAAAACAAAGGAAGTAGGTTACAGTACGCTTGTTCGCCCACTGCTTGAATACTGCTCATCAGTGTCGGATCCGTATCAGATAGGGTTGATAGAAGAAATAGAGAAGATCCAACGGAGAGCAGCGCGCTTCGTTACAGGATCATTTAGTAGTCGCGAAAGCGTTACGGAGATGATAGATAAACTCCAGTGGAAGACTCTGCAGGAGACACGCTCAGTAGCTCGGTACGGGCCTTTGTTGAAGTTTCGAGAACATACCTTCACCGAGGAGTCAAACGGTATATTGCTCCCTCCTACGTGTATCTCTTGAAGAGACCGTGAGGATAAAATCAGAGAGATTAGAGCCAACACAGAGGCATACCGACAATCCTTCTTTCCATGAACAGTACGAGACTGGAATAGAAGAGAGAACCGAGAGAGGTACTCAAGGTACCCTCCGTCACACACCGTCATGTGGCTTGCGGAGTATGGATGTAGATGTAGATGTAGATCTATACGCCTTCTCCATGATAGGTCCCGAAATGGAACCGTTGTCTCGTATTTCTACATTCCGAAAAATTCCATCTGGAGGGGAGGATCACTTGGCATTTCCACAGTTACCAGCGAGATATGCGCTTTCACTTTCTAAAGTAGAAGTGAACCCTGCGCAAATTTACCATTTTTGCCTCAATGCATTTTACGAATGCTGCTTTTCCCAGAACAGATCTAGACGCCTTCTCCATGGCAGGCCCTGAAACGGAACCGTCGTTTCCTCTTTCTAGATTCCGAAAAATTCTATCTGGAGGGGAGGATCACCTGGCATTTCCACAGTTACCAGCGAGATATACGCTTTAACTTTCTACTCTACGAGTGAACCCTGCGCAAATTTACCATTCTTGCCTAAATGCATTTTGGTATGGAGAAGGTTGCTACTTATCCTAGCCAGGTTTCACTCGTTGGTCGAGTTCTTCGCACCAAACCACGGTGTCTGGAAAGATACACATAATTGAACAGCCATATTTTGGAGAGAAAAAAAATGGTTCAAATGGCTCTGAGCACTATGGGACTTAACTTCTGAGGTCATTAGTCCCCTAGAACTTAGAGGTACTTAAACCTAACTAACCTAAGGACACCACACACATCCATGCCCGAGGCAGTATTCGAACCTGCGATCGTAGCGGTCTCGAGGTTCCAGACTGTAGCGCCTAAAACCGCACGGCCACCTCGGCCGGCAATTCATCACAAATTACAGTTATACAGGAGCTAGTCGTTAACTCCATTTTAAAGAAGGAACTCGCATTCGTATCCGAAATGGACAGACAGGGGGTTACTTCAGAAGCTTCTGCGAAAAGCAGCATCCGTAAGTCCGGGCTCTTTCCACCAGAGGCTTCGTAACAGGCTTCCGTGGTCACGCTGAAACCGCTAAGTGGTCACTCAGCTCACTGACTTCCAGTTAAGGCAAACTGCAACCTTCCTCCATAGTTACCCAGCATTGTGCTTTCCTCAAACGTAATGACAAATAGGGATATATGAATGCAATGTCGCAACGTGTTAGAAGTTTATGCAGTGTCTTTCCTCCAGATGGGGTCTTGCATTAGGCACTGACTATAACGGAACCGCAACTCTCAGAAAATACACTGAGTTAGTCCTTTGCTTCTCGCCGAAGACGGTCTCTTCGTCGGTCCCGGCGACTGGCCGGCCACACGCACAGGATCGCGCCGTACCACGCCACGGCACGCGGCTTGCGACAGAAGGCTTGCTTGACTCGCCTCGGCGTACGCAGGACGCCCGCAATCTCGGCAAATCTCTGGCGGCGAAATGTCAGCTGGCCGCGCCGCGCCGCGCCGTTGCCCAACCGGGCGAGCCGCACGGGCGGACGGACGACGCGTCAACGCCTGGCTGTGCCGCCGCGCCCCTGCTTTCCCCGCGTAACGTAACGCAACGTAACTACGCGGCAGGCGGTGGGCGACCGAGCGTGCAGCAGGACAGCTCGGCAGCCGCATGTACGGAACAGTCCAGAAGCATACTGGGTAGTTTGTCCCAAATACGCGTGACTCAAACTGAGAAATAATTAGTGTTGTGCACAGATGCAGCCAAGGTACAGTGTAAGGGGTTCACCACCCTGCTGGAGCAAATGTAATTTCGATGTATTGCTCACGCGCTGCCTGCGACAGAAACTATCTTTCTTGAAATAGAGTCGCAGGTCAGAGCAGTCTCGGCAGCTGTGGCAGTAGCTCGCTGCTACAGTGCAGTTGTAGTCTGTCGCTAGTGCAGCGCCATGTACTGCAAGGCAAATTTTATTATTATTATTGGCATGTGCATAGTTAAGTCACTTGTCTGAGATGCTAATATGAATTTGTTTCAGTCTTTTTGTGATTCGTCAGCACCAGTTAACCCACATTTGTAATATTCAATTTTTCATATAATGGATTTCAGATCTTTATCAATAATGTAAAGAATTTTCAGAAGGCCGCGCGGGAATAGCCGAGCGGTCTAGGGCGCTGCAGTCATGGACTGAGCGGCTGGTCCCGGCGGAGGTTCCAGTCCTCCCTCGGGCATGAGTGTGTGTGTTTGACCTTAGGATAATTTAGGTTAAGTAGTCTGTAAGCTTAGGGACTGATGACCTTAGCAGTTAAGTCCCATAAGATTTCACACTCATTTGAACATTTGATTTTCAGGATACAATTTTTACCAATCTACGAAAAAGGAAGGAATAATTTTGCCTTAATTCATTACCAATTCCGATCGAGTCATTTATTTAAATTTAAATATTTCAGAAATTTTCGCAGGTCTTAGTTATGTGTTCTTTAGTGATCAGACGACCAGCTGTGCAGCTGTGTCAGTAAGTAAAGTCAGTTTTTCTGATAATTCAGATCTCAGACAAATGCTTTCCAGTATTAGTAGATAGACCAGCATTGCATTAAGATACATAGACAGCGACACCATTATGAGGTAAGAATTTTACAGATTGCTTTCACAGGGCCATGACGTAGTGCTGCTTACGTCAACCAAAATTTATCCGTTTTCATGAGTTAATATATTAACAAAAATATCATTTTTATTTCATACGGGAAGTTTACAACAGGACATACTGGATCTTACACTCAAGCGCCAAAGACGCTGGTATAGGCATGTGTATTCAAATACAGAGATATGTAAACAGGCAGAATACGGAGCTGCGATCGGCAAAGCATTTACAGTCAACAAGTGTCTGACTCAGTTGTTAGATCGGTTACTGCTGCTACAGTGGCAGGTTATCAAAATTTAAGTTGGTTTTAACGTGGTGTTGTAGTCGGTGGGACGCAAGGTTGTTACGAAGTGGGTATTTTCCCGTACGACCATTTCACGGGTGTACCGTGAATATCAGAAATCCGGTAAAACATCAAATCTCCGATATCGCTGTGGCCCGAAAAAGATCGCGCGAGGACGGGACCAACGACGACTGAAGAGAATCGTTCAACGTAACAGAAGTGGAGCCCTTACGCAAATTGCTGCAGATTTCTGTATTGATCCATCAACAAGTATCAGCGTGCGAACCATTTAACGAAACGTCTTCGATACGGTCTAGTGTACCGTTGATGGCTCAAAGCTTTACGCCCCGCCTGGGCCCCTCAGCACTGGCACTGGACTGTTGATGACTGGAAACATGCTGCCTAGTCAAACGAGTTTCGTTTCAAATTGTATCGAGCAGATGGACGTAAACGACTATGGAGACAACCTCATGAATCCATGGACCCTACATGTCAGCAGGGGACTGTTCAAGGTGGTGGAGGCTCTGTAATGGGCGGGGCGTGTGCAGTTGGAGATATATGGGACCCCGATACATCTAGATACGACTCTGAAAGGTAACACCTGCATCCAGTCATTTCCATTGTGCAATCCGATGGACTTGGGCAATTCCAACAGGACAATGGACACACGTAGACACACGTCCAGAATTGCAACAGAGTGGCTCCAGGAACACCCTTCTGAGTTTAAACACTTCTGGTGTCTACCAAACTCCCCAGACATGAACATTATTGAGCATATCTGGGATGCCTTACGAGGTTCTGTTCAGAAGAGATCTCCATCCCCTCACACTCTAACGGATTTATGGACAGCACTGCAGGATCCATTCCCTCGAGTGCTACTTCACACGTTGGTCAAGTCCACGCCATGTCGTCTTGCGGCACTTCTGCGTGCTCTGGGGGCCCTACACGATATTATTCAAACAGTTTCTTTGGCTCTTTTGTGTAGCTGCATGATCATTTAAGGGATGCTGAATGGGCTGCCTGTCAAGCAGCAGCCTAGGATTAATTGAATGGCTTTCTATGTACAGGCACAACAGTCCCCAACCCCCCTCTTGGAAGATTGAAAAAGCACAAACACCCTTTGCTGCTTCAGATTACGTTAAAATTTCGTGGAATGGTGTTGAACGGTCCCTAACCAGGGAAAAAATCGGATGCGCTACTCTCCAAACTGGTGCAATCACCCCAAGGGAAGGGGTGGTTTCATTGGTTCTGTACGACAGCGTATCTGAAATGTATTCCTCGTTCCCCCCCCCCATACGCCATATTGAAAAACGAGTGATTTCAACGCTAGGCGTCGAGGTTCCGATATCCATCATTGAGGCGTCGAAAGAAGTGGTGAAATATGGGTAAGAGGGGAATGTGACGGCATTCCCACCGTGTAACCGTCCACGACGGCATTTGACCGAATTGTAGTGAAATTTGGAACCATTACGATCAGAGGCGTGCATCGAGCCTGCGCAGCCCGCCCGGGACTGCAATCATGTTTACCGGGCACGCCTTCACTCGCGCTGCCTGGTCAGCCGGTTGAGCCGCACCGAGGACAGGCGGGTCGATCAGTAACCTATCAGACCTCTAGTCCACCCGGGCGCCCGCGCGGCTCGGTTGGTAGCCAAGTTGCGCGCCCACCGGGCACCACACTGTTACGTGGCATGAACGAAATACATGTGTCCCGTTTTCAAGCGTATCTACCGACACAGTACGTCACCTTCGGTGTCGCATTAAAATAACTGATGACTGTAATGTCAGGAACAAGATGGTTACTTAAACCTCCACCGTTGCTTGTAAATGGTAAATCAACTTTTTGTTACGTGCATGTCGAAAAATTCTAAATTTTGGGATGCAATGAAAATACTTAATTTTATGAAAGGTCACCCTCCATATTATCGAATGATAATGTATGAGGAAATGGCAAGTTATTGACACACACGTAAGTTAGGTGGTTATATAACAGCAGAACTGTTCTCACATTGTATGAAGTTAATGTTTTTCTCACCAGCTACAGATTTTCCAAGACAAAGTCTGGCTTTAGAGTGTCTTATTTGAAGACTTTTGTTAAAAATGATGTCTACATTAAAACGAGCAGTTACTCGAAACTTCCTGTAACTTTAAGATACAGAAAATAAATCTTTGTCACCGATAAGATTCTGATTAAGACTGAAGGCGGAGTTTAATGCTGCCAAATGAAGCGCCAACAAATTCGGTCTCCCCCACATATTAGTATGTATCATGTAACACAATGGTTCAAAATGGTTCAAATGGCTCTGAGCACTATGGGACTTAACATCTGAGGTCATCAGTCCCCTAGAACTTAGAAATACTTAAACGTAACTAACTTAAGGACATCACACACATCCATGCCTGAGGCAGGATTCGAACCTGCGACCTTGGCGGTCGCGCTGCTCTAGACTGAAGCGCCTAGAACCGCTCGGCCACAACGAGCGGCTGTAATACAATGTCAAAGGACGAATTTGATAATACTAATCTTGTTAATCCACCAATTGTAAGTAGAAAAATGAACCCTAGAGCTCATAAAAGTGGTGGCAAAAAGGCTTTTTCTGCTTTCACTTACATAAAAACAAATACAGGAACAAAAAACTTCTCAGTGAAAATAATGTGAGACTTCCTTTAACTTCTGTGGTTCCTGATTTCAGTGTTATGCGACATACAAAGTAGGCGGTTGCTCCTCACCGCATTCCATGGAAAGACTGAACCAGTGGAATCTATAATGAATACTTACAGTTTAACATAAAAATGTAAAATATTTTAATATTGCATACTAGACCTACTAACGGGCAAAGGCCTTCATTAGCACTTCTAATGTGGTACAACTGAAATGTATGGTATTATAATACCATTAGGGCTACTAAACCATACGCTTGGAATTCAGTGTCTCACGTTACAGTAAGTGTCTTCTTCTGCTACAAGGCGCAAGTTCGCACATATTAGATTTTTGTGGAAGGAGGTCGCAGATCGGAAAGTTTAGGAATCACTGCTCTTAGATATTTGCAAATATATCTGTATGACATCACTCGTACGATACAGGGAGTAAATTACCTGACGGATGAAAATACATTTGATAAAATTAAAAGTAAAATAATAAAAGAACTCAAACTGAAGACAATGTATACATATGAAGTTTACGGAAAACTTTTTTGTTTCAAGTAAATAAGGCAATATTCTTCATCTCGTAACACTGTAACTATCTTCTGGGAATTTTATTCTTGAAACAAGCAATGAAGACGCTAGAAATTTACGATAACGACAACGGGATATTTTGTAAATGTATCCGAAAATTCAGTGGTACGGCAGTGCACCTCAGGCAAGTCATTCATACTTTCCGTAGGTACTATATTACGTCCATCTGTAATGACAAGACTAGCACCACTAAATACCATCTCGCTAGAGGCCCTAGAGGCAGGTGTACGTAGGACTTCTCGTACCACTAGCGACAGTCTGGAATAAGGTGTTGCTCGTGACTTCTCCACCATTCTAAAAGTGACTGTCCCTCGTCTGGTTTTCCTGCCAACAGATACAGTATTTGATCAAAAGTATCCGGACACACCCAAAAACATACGTTTTTCATATTTCGTGCATTTTGCTGCCACGTTCTGCCAGGTACTCCATAGCAGCGACCTCAGTACTCATTAGACATCGTGAGAGAACAGAATGGGCCGCTCCGCGGAACTCACGGGCTTCGAACTTCGTCAGATGATTGGGTGTCACTTCTGCCATACGTCTGTACGCGAGATTTCCACACTCCTAAACACCGCTAGGTCCACTGTTTCCGATGTGATAGTGAAGTGGAAACGTGAAGGAAAACGTACAGTACGAAAGCGTACAGGCCGACCTCGTCTGTTGACTGACAGAGACCGCCGACTCTTGAAGAGGGTCGTAATGTGTAATAGGCAGAAATCTATCCATACATCACACAGGAATTCCAAACTGCATCAGGGTCCACTGCAACTACTATGAAAGTTAGGCGGGATGTTAGAAAACTTGGATTTAATGGTCGAGCAGCTGCTCATAAGCCACACATTAAGCCGGTAAATGCGAAAAGACGCCTCACTTGGTGTAAGGAGCATAAACATTGGACGACTGAACGGTGGAACAACGTTGTGTGGAGTAATGAATCGCGGTACGTAATGTGGCGATCCGATGGCACGGTGTGGGTATGGCGAATGCCCGGTGAACGTCATCTACCAGCGTGTGTAGTGCCAACAGTAAAATTTGGAGGCCGTCGTGTTATGGTGTGGTCGTGTATTTCACGGAGGGGGCTTTCACCCCTTGTTGGTTTGCGTGGCACTATCACAGCACAGGCCTACACTGATGCTTCCCACTGTTGAAGAGCAATTCGGGGACGGCGACCGCGTCTTTCAACACGATCGAGCACCTGTTCATCATGCACGGACTGTGGAGGAGCGGTTAAACGACAATAACATCTCTGGACTGGTCTGCACAGAGTCGTGATCTGAATCCTATAGTACACCTTTGGGATGTTTTGGAACGCCAACTTCGTTCCAGGCCTCAGCGATCGACGTAGATACCTCCCTCAGTGTAGCACTCCGTAAAGAATGGGCTGCCATTCCCCAAGGAAGCTTAAAGCTCCTGATTGACCGTATGCCTGCGAGAGTGGAAGCTGTCATCAAGGCTAAGGGTCGGCCAACAGCATAATGAATTCCAGCATTAACGACTGAATGCGCCATGAACTTCTAAGTCATTTTCAGCCAGGTGTCTGGATCACATAGCGTACGTGGAAACTACAGCGTCAGTTTCCTTCTCCACTGGCCACTCTGCAAAGACACTCTTTGCTCGTTTTGAAGGAGTAGATGCTAAGGCTTCGTTTTCTGTATGACATTCTACAAATAATACAACATACTTGCATTGAGGATAAGTATGTTGTGTCGCGTAGGTGCTAATAAATTTGATGCGTTGTTCACATTGATTTACGTCTTTTCATTGCTATACGATCAAACTTTAAGGAAACCAGTACCGATAAATTATTTACTTAGGATACATATTTAATTAACATCGCATTTACCTTGAATTTTAGCACATCTGGAACGTGCTGTGGTATCAACTTCATCTCTCTGACAAGGAACTCCTTAAGTGCGAGGAAGCAAATTAAATCTTTAGTAAGGCTCATTTAAAGGTGCTGTGTTAACAATTACGATAGGAAAAATATTATCTGCTGATGACTCACCATGTGCAACAGGAGGGCGACAGGAAATGTGTGTCCGGGAGGTACAGAGATCAACCTTCTACGGGATGTGCGTATTACACTTCGTCGACATTGAAGAAATGTTCAAACAAACCATAAATTTGCATCATGAACAGAGAATGAAAAATGGCGCGCTGCAGTGACTACAGACTTTCGCACCAAGACCCAACCGAAGTTCTTGGGAGTTACAGACTGTGCATGGCGTTCAACTAGTTATCCACTCTTAAAGAATGCGTATAGAATCATATTGGCGTAACGGGGTGATGAGAACTAATAGAATGTGTCGGCACGCAATCAAATGCAAAATAGTCTGTCGTGGACCTATCGAGAAACTGGCTATCTTTTAAGACGTAGCTGCGATAGTATGTTTTATAGGCACGCAAGAAATAAATTTTCAGAGGCTGAATTTGTCCAAGGTTTCAGGTGGCATGAACGCCAATGTCAAACACTTTTTAGGAGGTATATACTGTTCTAAAGGAGTATGTTTTTTCATACGCAGACGAGAAATCAAGTCAGAGCAAGTTCTTTTGACCAGCTATTGGCCAAAAGCAATGCTCATACCATAGTTGTAGTTCTCTTATGGCCATTTTTTCACTCTTGCTTACTGTGGCGTAAATATTTCCTACTGCTGTTGCAAGATCACGCACATGAGAAAGAGTCACAGGGGGCAGAGCACCTCAAACTTCTCGCAGATTAACAGTCTACTTAATCGTATACGAATGCGTTAAGGCACTGACGTTAGTTCATCTTAATACAACTTTCATGGTACCAATGATTTCCATTGTTCCTTTCATATGTCTTTCTCTTAAAATCCCAATTGGTCAGAGCCGAAAAAAAAATTCTTATTGAACGAAGATGTTAGTTTGTTTATCTTGCCTACAAATTTTCGGACTGATTCCACAGTTTGCTGTGCATCGTCAAGTTGATGCTTTGTTTAAAATATCCTTATGTCTTCCAATTCTGCAGCACTGGCTAAAGTTATGCACCCATCCATTGCTTCCCTTAAAATCAGTGCACTCTATGTTGTGTGCAATTTGATGTGCGTAACGTAGTAGGTCACTATCATGCACATCCTGTAAATTGCATCGAGCATTCTTGAAACGTGGCAACGCCATCTTTCGTAACAAGTGCGCCCTGTTGTCCTCCCTTGAATATCCGTAGCTTTTCTTATGCACTATTCGGCCTTGTTACTGCAGACTTATTAGAAATCTTTTGATAGTGCAGATGATTTTCCATTTATATCATTGTGTTTAGTACCAACTCCTTGGACAGCGGTTGTTCTTGACGTTTCACTTTGTGGCTCCCTGTCTCACAAGGATGATGAACTGCTTGGTTTCACACATGTTTCAGTAACACTTTCACTTGTTAAGAACGTATCGTTATCATTGTATACCTCGTGTACACTGTCCGCAGATTCGAGCGTATACGACACCCCTGATTTAACTGACTCTTCTTGGAGAAACGCTAATATTTCTTGTGGCACTTCTTTCTCACTGTATGAAATGCCTTGGGTTTCTTTCTGCTGAAATGTCAACTTGGTCAACTTTTGTAACTAGAATGCAATGCTTGCTTTGTTTATCGTTGCCATTGCTCTGCTTTGTATCAACACCACTAATACTGTAGCACTGTTGTGAGTTACTCGTCGACTAAGCAGTATCCTGCACCCTATTGCCATTAGCAGCCAGTTTTGTGGTTGTGGGGCAGACAATATGTGGGGCGTCGAATGCCGTAAGCATCATTGGCCTCTTGCGACCTCCCACTGCAGGGGTTCCTTGTCAGTTACCAAGAGTTGCTTTAGGCGACTCGCCTGTGGTACTAGAAGTAGGTAATGCAAGCAAACGCACTAACTCTGATTCCATTTCTTAACTTAAGAGATTCCCAGCGCTTGCTTTCAGCACTGCTGTTCAACGCAAATGTTCGACAATTTTAAGGCATACCGCTTCTTTAAATACGACCTCTTATCCAGTTCTGATTGTAGTCATGCCGTATTCGTCTTCTATTCCTTTTTAATGGAGTTAAATTGTTAATGGGCGAGGAAGCACGTCTCTTCCAATTGCGGTGGGTTTACTGTGCTCCTATTTCTGTCAGTATCTGTACAAGATCCAGAAAACCCTCTCCTGATTCTTTGCAGAAAGGCCGCAGATTTCTTGTGCACATTGTAACACATTTCTCCAGGACAGTTCATTTTACTGACACCGTAACTTTGCCACTACTACTGGTCTGACTATTAAGAAAGCTTTGCAGACACTCAAGTGTCGCTATAGGGTACCGTTACAGCCGTAACGGAAAGTTAATAATTTACAACAGTCACTACACTCTGCAAATCCTACAGATTTATTTTGAGTATCTACAAGCTATGCAAATTTTTACCACACCATGCTGTCTCCTGATTTTTTTCAAATGAGTGTCGGTTCCCTCCGCCAGCTTCAGGAATACTTGTTTTCTCTCCTCTACATATTTTATAATCATTGCACGTTTGAAGGATTTTTGCTGTTCGAGATGTATGTCTAACATACTACTACTACTACTACTACTAATAATAATAATAATAATAATAGACGATAACGCAATAGGGGCTGATCGCAGTGACTTGCGCTGAACTGTCTGTATAAGGCTGCGTTAGCTGGACATTTCCGACGGCTTCTGGAACGCTAGAATTTTTTGCCTGTGCATTAGTGGAAATACGGAGGCCGTGAGATGCAGTTCTCGGAACAGACGATCCGGGCCCATAATCTGGGCAAAGATGTGCTTATTTCCTCAGTAGTAGGACAGGCCACGTTCAGAAAGTCCGTGAGTTTTCCTCTGGTTTTCACGTGACAGAAAGTTCTAGCTGCTTCCAGTGCAGCTAAGGAGTGGACTGTTGACCACATCGAAAAGCTTATAAAATTGTACCGTCAAAGACCCAGGAACATTAAACGAAGAAGAATTTTTAAAAGTAGGGTTTACGAAGTGATTGCTGAAACATTTACAGACGATATTCCAACTGTGGATCAAAAAACAAAAAAAATTTAGCAAAAAAATTTTGCGATCAAGTTTCATAAAAAAATTTAGGAAGGTGTACGCTTTAGAAAGAAGCCGAAACAGGAAAGAATGTTTTATTGTGTTACATCCATTGTTTTACATTAGGAGCTATTTTCTTTACAAAGGATCAAAGACACCCTCTTTCTAGTGTACTACATCTCCACTATTCACAAAGAAATGCAGACGATTCAGAAAGAAAACCCGCTCGTGTGTGACCAATCATTCCCGTCTTCGCTACGCTGTTCGTTTCCCTGTTGCACCGAGCCCTATTGACACCCGGGCTCGGCCTGGTGCCCCAACGGGGCAGGGCGCCCCAACGGGACAGGGCGTCGACGGTGCATCACGGCTCACGGCTCCACTTATTGAATTAGTCTGCGACAGTACTTTTAAAAAAATTACTGCGAGAAATTATGTTGAACCATCCTCTTATGGAACGATCATGTACGTGACAATAGAACCATTCCCGCCAACATTTTGATACCAAAATCTATACAGGAAATTAAGGATATCACTTGAGACTGTGTTGAAATTCTCAAGCCGAAAGACCCGAAACTGTGGAAACTACCGTCGTACAAAATGAAAGACACTGTCAAACTAACAAACGCAAACCAATTTATGCTAGCCGCCTCTCTAAGGTTTGCAGTGAAGTAGCGTAGGACTATTTAAACTGACAATTAAGTTAAAAGTGAACGGAACTGCTTTAAACGATTAAACTATCAAAAATAATTTTTCCATGATTTCGGTACAAATACTCTACTGTGAGTCGCCGAGTCCGAGGGTCACGGAGCAGGGCACAACGCTTTTGCACAGTTACAGATGAGGGTTGTAGGCACCTTTGAGAAAAATTTCAAACCTCTGCGTCGCAGTGGGAGACAGTTATGCTGTTTCGATTAAGTGGCCTCTTAACTGTGTTTCACCGTGTATATACAGTAATGACAGTACAAACACTGTTGTGTGCATATGCGCTTAGGACACTTATTAAAAGCCAGACCAAAAGGATAGAGAGCTGCGGCGATACGACTTCTGAGAAGAGTAGCTGGCTACACATTACCTGGTAGGACGAGTGATAAAGATGCCAGAAAAGAATTCAGAATGAAGAAATAATGAAGCACAGGCAAAAACAGAAAGATCATGTAACATCACACACGTGCGTGTCAAATGTGTACGTTACTGAAATCAGATGTTTTCCTTGAACACAGAAGCTATGTAGACGTAAGCGTAATTTAAAAAATCGTTTGTTTCTATCTCCATTTACGGAGAAGATTTAGTCCTATCAAATCGAATGAAACCTTTTGTCATAGTCTGTACTTCAGCGCGGAAGAAACAGGAGGTAATTAAATTCATGATGGTAATGTAAACGATGATGTTGGAGGTGGGATTCCTAAGCAGCGTCTGACGCATGCGTCTACCGATATGCGTATGACGTTGTGCGGCTGACACACAGCTGGCGATTCCTATAGATAGTCAGTAGCACGTTTTTGTCTCCTCCTTCTGTACAGAAAGGGTAAATGAGAACGCTTTGCTGTTTTATCTAATGTCAGAAGAAGGTGAAGACCAAGAAATTCAAATACGTGAGGTAAAACCGAAATACAACCGATTTTCCGAACGACTCAGGAATGTTGTTTTGAGCAACTGACCTATAGGCACTTGTTAAAAAAGACCTGTCATTTCGGACATGTTTCAGGTTGAACATAACGCAATTCAGGTATGTTATCGTTCTTGTCAAAGAAATTATGAAGAAGGATTTCTTTCTCAGATATCAATACCATTTAAGTCCAAGCGAAATGATAGCTTTTAACACTGAGATACGTAAAATTAAAAATCTTCCTGAATATATTATTGAGCTACTACTAATGCAGATAGTATAAAATTGAAAACAGTATAATATAAAAATAAGAAATGGAAAGGTGATCGCCATATTAAAATGGTTGGTAATCATCGATTTCAGTCTTTCTGTAATCAGATTGTGTGATGACAGTGCTTTTTTAATTTTTTTTACAATGTTTGCTATACTCTCCACGAATTTAGCTTATTCCTTCCAGGCATTATCTTTCACAGTCTGGTCCCTGCATAGTGGTCAGGAAATATCGTACATGCAAGGAAATTTTACTATATTACTCTCCAAGCGGATAGTCCGCCACCGCAGACTGTTCTAGCGTCAGCGGCAGGTAGCTGACACGTTGTGGGTCACAGACCTGTATAGACTATCTGTGGCAGCACAGTGGAGCAGTCGCGTAACGGCAGAAGCACGCATCAGACTACACATAGGAATACCACCCTAATGCAGCACAATTTTTGCTGGTGGAAAATCAAGGCAGTCGGTATACTGATTGTAGACCTTTTCTCTCGCTAGCGTCTTTTACACAATTCCAAAGATTGCAAGAGCTGACAAGTGCGGGAATTACAGCACAATCAGCTTAACATCTCATGCATCCAGGCTGCTGATAAGAATAATACACGAAAGAATGGAAAAGAAATTTGAGGATCTCTTAGATGATAATCAGTTTCGCTTTAGGAAAGGGAAAGGCTCCAAACAGGCAGGTTTGATGCAGCTATTGATGATGGAAGCAAGGCTGAGGAAAAGTCAAGACAAGCTTATGGGATTTGTCGAACCGAAAAAACCTTTCGACAGTGCCAAATGGTGCAAGATGTTCGAAATTCCTAGAAAAACAGAGGTAAACTATAGACAAAGACGGGTAATGTACAATATGTACAAGAACTAAGAGGGAATTGTAGGAGCGGAAGATCAAGTACGAAGTGGTCGGATTAAAAAGGGTGTAAAACAGGGATGTAGTCTTTCGCCCCTACTGTTCAGCCCACACATTGAAGGAGCAATGATGAACATAAAAGAAGAGTTCAAGAGTGCAATTAAAAGTCAAGGTGAACGGATATGATAAGATTTGCTGATGACATTGCTATCCTCAGTGAAAGTGAAGAAACATTACATAATCTATTCGATGTAATAAACAGTCTAATGAGTACAGAATGTGGATTGAGAGTAAATCGAAGAAAGATTAAAGTAATGAGGAGTAGCAGAAATGAGAACACAGTAAACCTACACGTAACGGCTTATTGAGTTACGTGGTCTTACTAGATACTGCAAATTTCACTCTTCATATGGAAAATCATTTGCTGATGAAATTCTCCATGACAAAATTTCTCAGACTGTTCCGTATGAAGGAATCCGTTCTAAAATATTGCAGCACCGGATTCCAACCCTGTCAGATGATGCGCAAATTCTCGAATCATGGGAGACTTGCGATTCAGCATACTCTAACATGCTATGACGTTTGGAGTATATTCAGACCAGTATAAGTTCTAGATAACTTTTCCACACACACTTCTGTTGCTGAAAACACAAACACAATTTTATTTCTCAAAAAGTACATTACACAAATGGTTTCCATCATTGGCGATGCATTCTTGAAGACGTTCACGTAAGCTATTCACTGTGATCTCAGTCGTCACTTGAGGATTGGTCTATCTCTTCCTGGGGTGTGGCTTTCATCTCTTCAGCATTGTTGAGTCGCCCTGAAAAATTTTGCTCTTGGAATAACCCCGAAGAAAACAATCATGGACTGAAGGATCAGGAGTATGGGCCCTATCATCGTCTTACTGAAAACATATTGCGTTTCGATTGCAAGATCCCTGCAGCTCTGTAATGGAGATGATGTTAATTATGGCTCGCACTTGACAGTTACTGGCCACCCGTTTTTCTCTTTTAAAAAAAAAAAAAATGGTCCAACGCTTACAATAATGGAATATCCAACAGAGCACTAGAAGACGACCTTTGGAATACCATGGCTTTTTCATGAATGAGCTGTGGCTTTGTGAGCGAGTAATATCGAAAGTGTGTATTTAGTGACAAACATAGAATTTTTTAGAAAAGCTATAAAGCGGGGAAACTGTAACAAAATGCAAGCAGATCTGCAGATAATCAACGCTTGAAGGTTGGAAGTTGTATTTCACATAACAGACGGAAAGTTACACATTTGTGCAGTTACACTATTGGCGAGAAATCGCTGGTGACGGATATCCGGACCAACGTGAAGTGCTATTTATTTATTTATATTTCTTGAGTCATTAGTCTGGCTGTTTTGATGCGGTCGGCCACGAATTCGTCTCTTGTGCCAACTTCTTCATCTCAAAGTGGCACTTGCAACCTACGTCCTCAAATATTTGCTGGAGATATTCCAATCTATGTCCACTGTGTGTGCTCATTACACTGTTCATTCTATACAACAGGTCCTGCAGTTCTTCCTCCCTTTTACTGAGGATAGCAATCTTGTCAGGAATCTTATCGTTGATTTTCTGTCATCCTGAACTGTAATACTACTCTTGAAGTTTTCTTTTATTTCCCTCACTGCTTCTTCGATGTGTAGATTGAACAGTAGGCAAGGAAGATGGTATTTCCGCGTTACATACTTTTTAAACCTAGTACCTAGTTCTTCGTCTTCCGTTTTTATTGTTAATTACGCAAAACGTACTATATGTGATTTCATTGGAACAATCCTAAGCACATGTAATAGCTCTACGGAAGAAATGTTTGACAAAACCCTCGTTGAACCAAAGCTTGCGTATTGGGCGGCATTCTGGGACCCTTACCACGTAGGATTATTTTATTCCACTAGCATTTCATGGAACATGGCGGGCAAACAGAGGAAATTTGAGCTGTTATGGAGGATAACTGACCGTCGTTGTCCACATGTACCATTCACAAATTGAGCAGGAAATGTTAAACTGATGGTGTTGATAGTTTTAGATCCTCCCTGGCCAGACTCCAGAGTGTTTGGTTTTACTGCCCCTTTCGTACAGAGCGGCTGGCTCCATCGACGTTCCGTAACAAGCGCAGTTCAGTTGTCGCTTGCCACTACTTCATTCCGCAGAGATTCAGCGTCCTGTGCTACTTGCGAGTCACGGGGATCTTTCATGTAAAGTGTTACATTCTACGAGAGATGTCTGTTCGTGGTAAAACAGGACAGCAGTGTACCCTCTGGGATGCTGGTCTCTTATCGCTCCATTTCTGTTTCATTAAACTGGGGAAACTTTCTAGAGACGAAATACTGCTGACGTTCTTCCTGTAATAACACGTTTTTTACGCTGCACTGTATCTAGAGCAGCAACGGACGGTGGCTTCATCGCAATCCTTCTGTAAAACTGTTTTCACTGCGCTATCTCAGAGCTGTTATCTTGCCCTTTCTTGTTATAATCATTGTTGTGACTCTGTACACCGGTTGAAATACTCCAGGAGAAAATACACATAACCACACCACTAAGCGACGAACAGTGTAACGGTATTCCCACTGAGGGCTTTCCTACAACAAAGTGGTGGGGTGCGCTTCGTGCATAGCAGTGGTTAGATCTGATGTGTCCGGCTGCACTAGCAGTGGCTACAGCCTTTTGATGGGGATCTATGCACGTAAAAGTGAGAAGACATATTACGGAAACTGTCATCCTGACGTGCTGGTACGGTGCTGTGAATCTGATGTGTGGGTTTCGTGAATGTCCAGGCATTAACTTACATCCTGGTTTTGTATTTACGCAGTACTATGTGTTTCACCTACTGATCCCTCATTTGTACCTCACTTAATTTAGACTCGATACAACATATTTTATGCGCTATAAAATAAATCCTACCTTAACCTATCTTAGCAGTGGGTTCATGTTTTGTATTTTAGCAGCTAGTTACTTTCAACTGATGCTGCAAATTGTGTTTGCTGTGACTGTAGTGTTATCACATTGCAGACACGAGTAGGAAACGTTGTAATTGGAATGAAAACGAAATGGATGTGAGCAACATACACAGCCAGTGGATAGTGGCAGCTGGAACCGAGAAACCTATTTGCTGGGTTCCAAGACAGAACCGCGTGATAAAAGGAAACATACGAGAACGACATGAGTGTGTGTAGGCGGTGACAGAGACTGGCCATTTTGCAACACTAGTTGTCAAATAAATGGCTTGCGATGCAACAGCTCTCATGGGCTTGATAGTTGCCGTGGATTGCTTAACCAACTGAAGGCATTGAATTTAAGCACCGCACGCGAGACGCCCATCCAGCTCCACACCAATCGATCGAGAAAGAAAAGAGGAAAAAATACAAGGGGCTGCGTCCAAATTACAAGAAAACTTGCCGAAACAGTAATTCAGATAGGTCTGTAAAACGGTCGGCAGCCTAATGAGGCTAACAACACGCCTTATTTTGTAACTTATTGCGACTCACAATAAATGTATTGCAAACTCTAAAAATCACATCAAAACAAAAAATTATATTTGAACTACGTGGAAATAAAAATAAGGATAAATAACTCTGAAAGACACAAAGAAAATATTTGTTGCTTCAATTAGTGTTGTTAAGACCGCAGGTAGATAGGAAAATACTTTGGTAGCAATTGAATGTCGTTCATGTACACCAAAATGCTAATTTCGTGTCATTTCAGTACCTGATTCAGTCTGGCCACCCTCCTAGTACCTTTATTTTAGGCGAGAGATCAGGTCAGAAACGATGAATAGGAATGTACAACTTTTTTTTTCAGCGCCGTGGAGCCATAGACCAGTCTCAGCGCTTGTTATACACAGGACGACAATGGACACAGCAATAAAATACGTTATACAATACATGCAATAACCACAGCTTCAGTTCAATAATAAGAAGTAAGTAGTTGCTGTGTGTCATTTCACTACTGATGATCCAGTGAGATTTCTCTGTAACAAAATTAGGCTCTCTTCGACAAATTTCATTAAAATGCAATTTGAACACCTACAAGAAAGTACCTCAATATTACAGTCAAGTTCGTTCCTTAAAATATAGTAATACGTGTCAGTGATGGGAGGTCATTCGTTGTATGTGTGAAAAGGTTAATTGCGGATAGAACCTTCAGCTTAATTAAAAAAGTCAGTGAAGGTTTTAGTGGAACCTTGGCACACAAAAAGACACTTATTGATTTTGGGTACTCAACTGCTTCTGGTAACGACGTGTGTCCTAGCTAGATGAAGTGACGACACCTACCGAAGGCATACAGGAGAGCGAAGAAATTTTTTTGTTTGTTTGTTAAAAAAAGCCTCCGAGAGGAGACTGATTGGCAGCTTGTGATGGAGCAGTACCATGGTAGCTGTCTGCCTCAACCCTCACTTTACGGATCCACACCACACAATCCCGCTATGACCACGCCACCGGCTGCAGCCGAATACTCGAGTCACTCAGCCAGCTTTCGACTGCCTCTGTCACTGGGAGTAATAATGCTGCTTCTGGGTCTAACTTCTACAGTCGATTTATCTTTCATGTCTTTTTCAGTTTACGTCAAAAATTGATTACCGCTTTTTAAACTCGTATCACACTGCTGACTTTCAAAAATTACGAAAGTAAAATTCGGAAAGTAAGGAACGAACGGTCACAAAATGGAAGCCACTCTGAAAATCCGATAAACCTTTGCACAGATGTGTTGGGTGGGGTCTCTGTATGCTTGTAGACAGCGTCATGTTGCCTGCCGAAAAAAATTCGCCTGATTTCATGCAACCCCGCAACTGTCATGCAGTTCCAACTTCACGGCGGTTCTCGGCCGCGCACTGCAGGGGCAATGAGGACACCACTGCACCGATTTCGATTGGAAGTGTTTGATCACTCACCTTACAGCCCGGACTTGACTCCCTCTGATTTTCATCTCTGCTCACACGAAACACTAGCTGTGAAAACAACTCTTTGGCACAGACAACGAGCTGTAGTCCAGCGCAGAAAATTGTTGGAAAGCACAGGAGGCTGTGTTCCATGACGAGGATATTGAAAAGTTGGAACAGTTTCACAACTGATGTCTAAGTCGATTATGTAGAGAAGCAGATTGAAGATACAGCCAACTGTTGCAAATAAAGCGTTTTCGATTTTCACTATGGGTTCCATTTCGCGACCGATGGTTCGTAGCTTCCTGAACAGCATTCGTAGTCTCGTAAAAAGAATCGATTTGTTGCATTCTATGGGATATTTGAAGCAGGAGAAAATAGTGACATGAGGAGAGTACATTGATGATTATGATGACGATGATCTGTCACAGCCGTAAAATGTAACTTTCCTGACTCAAAAGATCTCGGAGTGTCGGAGGATTATTTCATTTCTTCTGGTCATTCTTTCCTCTTTCTTAACGTCCGTTTACAGCGAGGTCATTAGGAATTGTACAGGATCAGTGCGAATAATATGACGTCTTTGAGAATTCATGTTACAATTCGTTGGAACAGTTTTATTGAGAATAAACTTCACCTATTAACCTGCGTCGCCCGGTGACGTATTTATCTGAGTCACATAACATATAGCGAAAGGGAAAACCGAAGTTTGTTTATTTACATGTCACTCACTTTCCAACGCGAACGGACTCTGAAATGCCTTTTAGACTGTAGCCAGCCGATTAGAAAAACTGGAAACTAAGATTGTTTTTGTAAGACACTTTCTTACAAACATAACCGTACCAATGGCGGTACTAAGACTGTCTTACCTCCACACTTGTTTTTTTAGATAGTGAGCCATATGTGTACACGATCGCAGGTTCGAATCCTGCCTCGGGCATGGGTGTGTGTGATGTCCTTAGGTTAGTTAGGTTTAAGTAGTTCTTAGTTCTAGGGGACTGATGACCATAGAAGTTAAGTCCCATAATGCTCAGAGCCATTTTTTGAGCCATATGTGTACAAAGTTAGGTTTAAATTTCTCCTCGCGTTCCAGATTTATACTTCACGCATCTCGTTACTGCCATCCTCTTCCATAGGGGTTAAATCTCATCCACAGTATCACTAAGGAGCCTACCGAACTGGAACTGCCAAGCAACGAAGTCACAAAAAGGGTGGTGGAAATTTATTTTGCGTTAAATGAGGCAAAACCTTCAGAATTAATTGTTAATTAATCCTACGGTTCCTTTACCTCTAAACACATTCTTCAGATATCTGGTACTATTTTGATACCATGTTAGGCACAAAAGTACGGCTTTACGTATCAGTGTGTCGACCAGTTTGAGCCTAGCCTGCACTGTTTCTTTATCACGTAGTACTAGGCTATTTGAAAAATTCCACTGTTACCTCTTTGGTCCCGTTAGCTACAGGGACAATTGTTCAGGAGACCACTTGTAATTCTAATCTCTTGCGTATGGCAATCATTTCTCCTCGTGATCAGGTGTAGAGATTTTTTTTACTTGTTTTAGGTTCTTGCGTTACGTTAGGGCGATTATAACTTCATTGGAATCTCAAATTTATGTTTGTCACTCATATATATATTCTCCATTTCATGGGTGACACCTGTAATGGTTTGTTATAACAATACAGTATACCATTTGAGCGATTTCCAAAAAATATTATGTAACTGACGAATTGGTACGGTTTTATAGGTCCATTCTGAAAGTGACGTAATACCGAACGCGGTCTCATCTAGATCCTGTAGCCCTGTAAATTACCTGTCTGATACGTAGGTTGGAACTCGAATAGTGAAATAGTGGCAACACTGCTGTGGAGACACTATGCAATGGAATCTACTATTGTCGCTGATAGCACACATTGTTGACATACCTACCATACCTCCGAGCAAATGGACTCGCCCGTCCCACGTCACCGGCGTGCACACAGTCGAGGGAAACACAGTCACTTCCAAGCGAGTGGTCTAACGTAACGGTGTCACTATGTTTTCGAAACAGGAACAACGGAGTGGGATCAAGACTGAATGTGCCAGAGGTCGTACAGCAAGACTTGTGTCATCAAGGTCATCAAGAGGCGCGCGGGGAATCGGCATGGTCGTACAGAGCAGCGGCACGTCGTGTAAAAGCCTTCAACGAAGTTCGGCAGACTGTGGCAGATATGCATCGGGCAGGTCGTCCTAGCGTCTCTGAAGAAGAAGTGCATCCTGTTGCCGCGTTAGTGGGCGGTGATCGACGCCACACGATTCGTGAGATCACCCAGGAAACCCGATTAGTGCATACGACTGTGCTTCGCACCCTGAAGGAACGTCTGGGCATGCGAAAAGTTGCATCGCGATGAGTTCCGCATGACTTGGCGGAAATGCAGAAAGGGATGCGTTACGACGTTGCTCAGACGCACTTGGATCGCTATGAGCGCGAAGGAGCGACTTTTTTGCGCCGTATCGTAACACTGGATGAGTCATGGGCCACATCATAGGAGCCAAAACCGAAACGCCAATCCAATGAATGGCGTCATTATGGGTCGCCGCGAAAGTCGAGGTGAGCCATAGCCCCAGTATGGTGAAAGTTACGGTGATTCTCGTGTACGACTGTGATGGTGTTATCCTAACGCGTTAAGTTCCTCCACGGCAGACCGTCAATGCACAGTATTATTATTCGCTTTTGGAGCATCACCTGCGAGCAGCTTTGCGAAAGAAGCGGCGACACTTTCTGCGCAACCCAACCATCATTTTGCACGACAATGCGCGGGCGCATAGAGTGAAAGCTGTGGCTACACTGTTGGGTCAATGGGACTGGATAGTACTGTACCATCCACCATACTCCCCGGACGTAAGTCACTGTGACTTTGATTTGATTCCGAAGATGAAGGCACCACTTCGTAGCATTCGCTTCAGAACTGTTCCAGAAATTCGACAGGCATTGTACCGCTCCAATCGCACAATCAACAGAACAGGCTCTGCTAACGGTATACTGCGCCTTCCACATTGCTGTCAACGGGTTCTACACAACGCTGGTGACCACTTTGAAGGACAGTAACAGGTGCAAACATGTAACTCTTTTGTATCGGTTGTGAATAAATAGTTGCCACTATTTAAGTTACAACCCTCGTATAAGACGCAGAGCCGAGACTCCCATTAAACTTTTCTTTATTTGTGTCTGTTTCAAACTAGTACCAACAACCAAGCGTTACACTTTTCTTCTCTTTTTGCTGAAGTAGGTTGCATCAGAAGCCAAGAATTTTCCTGTAACGGAGAACAGGAATTCGTCGAACAGTTACGCTGCTCTTTCTCGTCAGACTTTCGGTCATCACCGATATATTCACACCGTGATGTAAGTGCTAATTTCATTTAAACCTGACACATAATGATTCAACCGTCACAATAACGGTTAGTTCAACTAGCGCCAGCAATCTACTGACGCAGTCGCTGCTGGCTTTGTAAGGTAGTTAATGGGTGACGTGGCCAACACCTCTTGCTTTCCTATGCCATTAAGTCTTTCTTAATATTGTTGCATCTCCGCTACAACATATTGTTGCCTGGAGACAACATATATAAGGAATGCCACTGTAGACTTTAAGATCAGAAACAATGGCAACTTATGACGCTGTCAACTGGATCGTATTTTTAAGACGATACAAGCTTCGAACATATTCTTTCGACTCGTATTGCTTAAGCGGCTCGGAGCTGTCGATGTCTCGCTGTCTCTCCCTCTCTTTCTTTACCTCACACCTTTACTTGCTGGTTTAGAATTCAATCGATGAGGCGTAGAAGTTAGCACACTAATCTCGCATTCGGGAGAAGCGGAGCTCAAAGCCCCATCTGGGAACGTAATTTTTTTATTCGTTCTGGTTTCCTTAAATCAGTTAATTCTATTTCCGGTACTCTTGCCACGAAAAGTACACATCTTATTTTTTTCACTCTCGCTGCCTCTCTGACGACCTCGACTTTGATGCAATTTTAAACACCAATCTCCCATCTTTATTTATCCTTTGAAGAAGAAAAATGAGGTGATAGTAAAGTTGAAATCAGTTACAGAACTACCCTACACCAACATGAGAATATATTATGAAATACGAATGGTGTCGCAACAGAATACAGAATTGTTGCCACATACGTGCCAGCTTTGAGTCTTCCTTCAACAGTTGACCAGTCCCATTATTTTCTCCCATAGCTTCCACACGATGATTACAGGACTGGGGAAGCTGTAGGTGTGGGTTTCGAGAATCGCTGCATCCTGCGACCTTTCTCAAAATCGTCTATGGACACGCTGGCGTCGATCTGGTCGTCACTAGTGGAAACGAGACTCATCGCTGAACAACACAGAACGTCACTCCATGTCCCCACTGACACTCATTCTACACCATTCAAGTCTCCAGGACAGAATGATAGCCATCATCGGTCGCAATGTAATCAGTTTTTTTTATTGCATTGCATATCTAAATTTCTCTAGATTCTCGTAATACGATTACTTAGCAAACAGAACACAGCATGTTGTTATCAATGGAGAGACGTTTACAGACGTTAAAGTAACCTCTGGCGTGCCACAGGGGAGTGTTGTGGGACCATTGCTTTTCACAATAAATATAAATGACCTAGTAGATAGTGTCGGAAGTTCCATGCGGCTTTTCGCGGATGATGCTGTAGTATACAGAGAAGTTGCAGCATTAGAAAATTGTAGCGAAATGCAGGAAGATCTGCAGCGGATAGGCACTTGGTGCAGGGAGTGGCAACTGTCCCTTAACATAGACAAATGTAATGTACTGCGAATACATAGAAAGAAGGATACTTTATTGTATGATTATAGGATAGCGGAACAAACACTGGTAGCAGTTACTTCTGTAAAATATCTGGGAGTATGCGTGCGGAACGATTTGAAGTGGAATGATCATATAAAATTAATTGTTGGTAAGGCGGGTACCAGGTTGAGATTCATTGGGAGGGTGCTTAGAAAATGTAGTCCATCAACAAAGGAGGTGGCTTACAAAACACTCGTTCGACCTATACTTGAGTATTGCTCATCAGTGTGGGATCCGTACCAGATCGGGTTGACGGAGGAGATAGAGAAGATCCAAGGAAGAGCGGCGCGTTTCGTCACACGGTTATGTGGTAACCGTGATCGCGTTACGGAGATGTTTAATAAACTCAAGTGGCAAACTCTGCAAGAGAGGCGCTCTGCATCGCGGTGTAGCTTGCTCGCCAGGTTTCGAGAGGGTGCATTTCTGGATGAGGTATCGAATATATTGCTTCCCCCTACTTATACCTCCCGAGGAGATCACGAATGTAAAATTAGAGAGATTAGAGCGCGCACGGAGGCTTTCAGACAGTCGTTCTTCCCGCGGACCATACGAGACTGGAACAGGAAAGGGAGGTAATGACAGTGGCACGTAAAGTGCCCTCCGCCACACACCGTTGGGTGGCTTGCGGAGTATAAATGTAGATGTAGATGTAGATCATGTTGACGAGGTAGCTAATAATGATTTTGGCATGTCTTATCACGACTCTGATAAAGCTCTATTGCTATTCAGTGATCACAATTGATTGCCACGATGGGCATTGGAGAACGACGGGTCTAGCTGCTGCGTAGAAAGGCCTCGCCTCCCATGAATCCGATGAAGCTTTGCCTCAGTAGATAACTGTTTCAGGCTTTGCAGTTTATTTTTATCCTGGAACCCTCTAAAATCCCCCGTGCCGTTTGGTTTACTTGTTCAGAAGAAAAATAAACTGCAGATGGAAAACTTTGTCCGAATCAGCCATGCACAGAGGCAACAGAGCATCGTACCCATTCTACGCAGTAACTAATTATATTTTCTTCGCTGGCGAATCTGGCAATAAGTCGCGATCAATGAATAACAAACAACACTTCGAGACATTCCGCCCTACGGTCCGCCAGCGTACGAAGTCACGTTTCCTGATGAAGGGGATGGCTTAGCGGCAGGTTCATGGCGCTTCGACAGTTCGAAGACCTGTAGTGTCTTTGGATCACCTTTCCGGACTTGGGTTCCTTTCGTAAATTTGTTCCTCAAGACATCTTCTGCAAGTTTGCCACAACAGTGTGTGTGCGTATGCGTATATGTAGGATCCGCGTATGTCAAATGTACGTACACTGAAGCGCCAAAGAATCTGTTAGAGGCATGTGTAGTCAAATACAGACATATGTAAACAGGCAGAATACGGAGCTACGGACGAAAACGCCTGTATAAGACAAGTGTGTGGCGCAGTTGTTAGATGCGTTACTGCTGCTACAGTGGGTTTGGACGTGGTGTTACAGTCGGCGCACGAGCGATGGGACACGACATCTCCAAGGTAGCGATGAAGTGGACATTTTCCCGTACGACCATTTCGCGACTGTACCTTGAATATCAGGAATACGGTAAAACACCAAATCTCCGATATCGCTGCTGCCGGAAAAAGATCCTGCAAGAACAGGACGAACGACGACTGAAGAGAATCGTTCAATGTGACAGAAGTGCAGCCCTTCCGCAAATTGCTGCAGATTTCAGTGCTGGGCCATCAACAAGTGTCGGCGTGCGAGCCAATCAACGAAATATCGTCGATATGGGCTTTCAGAGCTAATGGCCTACTCGCATGTACCCTTCATGACTGCACGACACAAAGCTTTACGTCTCGCCTGGGCCCGACAGCATCGGCATTGGACTGTTGTTATTTGGAAACGTGTTGCCTGGTCGGACGAGCCTCGTTTCATGTTGTATTGAGCGGATGGACGTGTACGGGTATGGAGAAAACCTCATGAATCCATGGGCCCTGCATGTCAGCAGGGGACTGTTCAAGCTGGTGGAGGCTCTGTAATGGTGTGCGGCGTGTGCAGCTGGAGTGAAACGGGACCCCTGATATGTCTAAATACGACTCTGACAGGTGACACGGCCGTAAGCGTCCTGTCTGATCACCAGCATCCTACTGACGTTGACAATTCCAGCAGGACAATGCAACACCCCACACGTCCAGAATTGCTACAGAGTGGCTCCAGGAACACTCTCCTGAGTGTAAACACATCCGCTGGCCACCAAACATTATTGAGCATACTTGGGATGCCTTGCAACGTGCTGTTCAGGAGAGATCTCCACCCCCTCGTACTCTCTCGGGTTCACCAGCACCCTACTGACGTTGACAATTCCAGCAGGACAATGCAACACCCCACACGTCCAGAATTGCTACAGAGTGGCTCCAGGAACACTCTTCTGAGTGTAAACACTTCCGCTGGCCACCAAACATTATTGAGCATACTTGGGATGCCTTGCAACGTGCTGTTCAGGAGAGATCTCCACCCCCTCGTACTCTCTCGGGTTTATGAACAGCACTGCACGATTCATTGTGTCATTTCGTTCCAGCAGTATTTCAGATTTTAGTCGACTCAATGCCACGTCGCGTCGCGATACTTCTGCGTGCTCGCGAGAGCCCTACACGACATTGATAGGAGTACCAGCTTCTTTGGCTCTTCAGTGTTTTTATGTATGTGTATATGAAAATGTATATATTTATGTCAGTTCTTGTCTGTATGTAGGTAATTCCGAGAGAAATGGACCATCTTTTTTGTAATGCAGTTCTGGGACACTCAAGCCATTTTATAATAAAAAGATTGGTTCAAATGGCTCTGAGCACTATGGGACTTAACAGCTGTGGTCATCAGTCCCCTAGAACTTAGAACTACTTAAACTTAACTAACCTAAGGACATCACACACATCCATGCCCGAGGCAGGATTCGAACCTGCGACCGTAACAGTCGCGCGGTTCCGGACTGCGCGCCTAGAACTATAATAAAAAGACACACAGTTATCTAATACCAATTATATTTACAACATGCATAGGACAAACTCCTGAAAATTGTCAAGTAGGACGTGGAAGTAAAGAAAGTAAAATAAAACAAAAAATTCGTTCCTGGACCATCCAACCCGCACCATCTGGGTGAGATGGATCGGCGATCACCAGGTAACAAAGCAAAACAGTCTGTGAATGTACGCCATGTCTTATTGATTACAACGTGAAATAAATCTTAGGAGACATCCAGAGTAAAGAAATGAGCGTTTATTCGCCAAAAAATTCTTTCCAATGCCCTTCACCGTTCAAACTGGTAAAATTTAAAAACTATGAAACACAGCAAAAATGAAAATTTGCATCTTATCTCCTTATTCGCTTGTCAAATTTGCCAATTGGGATCAGAGTCTTCTGAACTAGAGATGCCGCTCCTACTTTTATCTTCGCTGGTGGAACTTTTGGCTTCTTCACTGTTTGCCTGTTCACCTCCTTGTTTTTTTCTTTTAGGGCTATTGGTTTTGTCAGTTTATAGTTCAATGTTTTCCCTAGAATTTAAAATTCTAGCAGCACTGTGACAGCATCTGGTGGCGTGATTTTTTTTATCGTCTCCAGAATCGTTGAGATTTTATTTAGAATTTTCGTTGGTGACTGAACTACCTGTGGATCCGCTAACTTCTCTGGGATGTCTTGAAAACTGCTTGAAGGAGAACTGCTAGGTTGTCCACTGATGGTAAAAGGTAATTCTTCCAATGTTGTTTGTTCTGATTCTTCGGAGGTGAGCTGGAATAGCTGCCATATGGTAAAGTTTGATCCCCGTTGCCCTAAATCCAGACTAGGTCTTGGCGACTGTTTTTGCTTTTTTTCATCCAAATCCCAACAATTCGCCGTATTGCAGCCTTGGTATTTGTCTGCCAGGGTTATTGTGCATGGAACTGTTACAAGAAGAGTAGTGAAACGTCTTCAATGACTCGAAAAACAGTGGTCAAGAGGCTGCAGGAAGTGGGTCGTATGACATGGCAGGCTTAACAGTTTAATGTCATTAGCCTCGGATACTCTCAACCACTGACCAATGGGAGGCATGCCTATCCAAATAAGGAGGGCATTTCCAGCTGGTTTCCTCCGAAGAAAATGATCTGTGAGCATAAAATATAACAGAAGTCGCATAGTCTGACTTCTCACAACTTGTCATCCAGGTGGCATTCAGTCAGTTAATTCTTGTTTCGTATTCTTCCCCTAGAAAATGCATTAGAGAGGAATGTACAACTCTTCAGCACTGAAGCAACCAACAACCGAAATTGTTTCGCCTTTTTCAACACTACTAAAATTGCTTACATTTCTTGAGCCTCTGTTACTTGCCAGAGTTTACTGTTCAGCTGTAAACCACTCTCATCTACATAAAAAAGTGACCTTGTTTCCGGACTAAATCATTGTCCCGGAGGATTCGCTCCAGCATTGTGAAATAGTTGTCTACTCCTCCCTTATTCACTCTGCAGCTGTGTTTATCGATATTCCTTCAGCTTATGTAACTGCCAACTCATGGTGCCCTGCTAAGAAACATTCAAGCCAGTCATAACCTGCTGTCTGGCGTTCCTCATTAAAATTACGGGGAATTTCGAGGCTGTCAGCTGAAGTGAAAGCCATCACCCGAACCGTCTCTCTATTAGGAGAAAAATCCCTCGACAGCAAATTTATTTATGGTGCCATTTTTTTCTCAGTATCTTCTCCAAGAACTGCTGGAGGCTCAAGATGAACTTCCGTCATATTGCCGGATTGTAATCTTTTTAATGTTGTTGACGGTAATTGGTAATGCCTAACAGCTGCATTGACACTCATTGCGCGGCCCTTCACAGCGTTGTAGGCCTTCTGTACAATTTCTTCCATCCATCATCCCTTTACGCGTCTGTGTGTGTGTGTGTGTGTGTGTGTGTGTGTGTGTGTGTGTGTGGCTGGAGCCCGTTTACGGAACCTGCCTTCCTTTGATAACGTATCGGCATTTTCCTGCACACATAAGACGATTATACATTTAGCAAAGAACTGCATTTACATTTAGGCAATTTCAATGAAAGGTTCAGGAGGTTGATTGTATATTAAAATACTAGTATGTACCAAAACTATAGACGTTAAATCATCAGTTATATTATCTGCCTAGTTTCAAAAATAATAGTTTATTTCATGTAATTTAACTAAAAAGTATATTAAAGTTAAAAGCTAATACTAAGTAGAAACTGCTAAAAACACAAAGAACATTCAGAGGATAATTTTACTTGCGTTCTTTCCAGTTCTTATTTTTGAAATTGTAATTGTTAATAGTGGTGCACAAAATCACAGTTTTGCGTAGCACCTCTGAACAGCTTGGCCATCCTAGTGGTCCATATATCTCGAGTTTCCAGGAGCGATTGAGCAGGCCGTCATGGTGGCCCTGTTACTAGCAGACGCTTCTAACCTCACAACTAGGGCCGTGTCTGCACGAATACTGGACGCTAGTAAGACTACAGGATGCCGATGTGGAAAACGTTTATTGGAGTTGCAGAGAAAACTTTCATGTACCTTAATCCACATTTATGCAGTGTATTGACGGAAAACTTGCAAGAAACCAGGTTAAAAACATTAGGCCCTCGTATCTCATCCGTCACCAAGCTACGAGACCACCAGTGACGCTCTAAAGCGCATTAGTTAGGATATAGGGAGCTGGTGCATCTCACCCATGGTCCATCTCTCCCGGAAATACCCTATATGTTTATAAGCATACAAGGTGTCCCATCTCTCCCCGCCCGCCCCCCCCCCCCCAAAAAAAAAAGAAAAAAAAAGAAGAACGAAAAGCTTGAGAGACAGGTTCCTTATACCAAAACAAGAAAAAAAGTCTAGTAAACATTGGCCCTAGGACTCTTAAAGTATGCGTTTATACACGTTTACTGCATATTTTGGTCCATACTACCTCCTCCCAAAATATGGAAAGTGAAGTCCTGCAGTAGAAGACATCTGTTTCGTAGTATCGAAGATGAAAAAGTGTTAATGACTTTTAAGGTATGCATTTTGGAGCCCTTGTTTCCTAGTCATTTCTTTCTTATTTTGGTGTAAAGAACCTGTCCCTAAAACTTTTCGGTCTTTTTTTTTGGGGGGGGGGGGTGGAGGAGGGCGGGGAATATCCTGTATATGCGCATCTGTGTATGTGTGTGTGTAAGTATGCATGTATATGATATACACACATCAAAAAAGTTTTGCATCACCTCGATTCCGAGAAGCTGTACAGAAAATTGGAATAGAGATCAACATAATTTCAATCCCTTTTATTGGTTGTGAAAACCACACATTGCATGTTATACCACCATACAGCGGGACCTTAAGAGGCGGTGAAAACCGATTGCTGTACACACCGGTACCTCTAATACCCAGTAGCACGTCCTCTTGCATTGATGCATGCCTGTATTCGTCGTGGGTCGGCCGCTGTGGCCGAGCGGTTCTAGGCGCTTCAGTCCGGAACCGCGCTGCTGCTACTGTCGCAGGTTCGAATCCTGCCTCGGGCATGAACGTGTGTGACGTCCTCAGGTTAGTTAGGTTTAAGTAGTTCTAAGTCTAGGGGACTGATGACCTCAGTAGTTAAGTCCCATAGTGCTTAGAGCCATTTGAACCATTTTTTTGTATCCGTCGCGGCATGCTGTCCACAACATCATCGAGACACTGCTGGTGCAGATTGTTCCACTCCTCAATGGCGATCCCTCAGATTGGTTGGTGGATCACGTCGTCCATAAAAAGCCCTTTCCAGTCTATCCCAGGCATGATCAATGGGGTTCGTGTCTGGAGATCATGCTGACCACTCTAGTCGAGCCATGTCATTATCGTGATTTGCAAGAGGGGGGGGGGGGGGGGGGGGGCTCGAATTGTCGACCATGAAGAGAATGTCTCGCCAATATGCTGCCGATAAGGTTGCAATATCTGTCGGAGGATGTCATTTACGTATCGTACATCCGTTACGGCGACTTCCATGACCACCAGCAGCGTACGACGGCCCCACATAATACCACCCCAACATAACAGGGAACCTCCACCTTCCCACACTCGCTGGATATTGTGTCTAAGGCGTTCAGTCTGACCAGGTTGCCTCCAAACACGTCTCCCACGATTGTCTGGTTGAAGGCATATACGACACTCATCGGTGAAGAGAACATGATGCCAATCCCGAGCAGCCCATTCAGCATGTTGTTGGGCCCATCTGTACCGCGCTGCATGGTGTCGTGTTTGCAAAGATGGACCTCGCCATGGATGTCAGGAGTGAAGTAGCGCATCACGCAGCCTATTGCGTACAGTCTTTAGCCGTAACACGACGTCCTGTGGCTGCACTAAAAGCATTGTTCAACATGGTGGCGTTGCTGTCAGGTTTCCTCCGAGCCATACTCCGCAGGTAGCGGTCATCCACTGCAATAGTAGCCTTTGGGCGGCCTGGGCGAGGCATAGTTCCTGTCTCTCTGTATCTCCTCTATGATCTCCTCCATATCCCAACAACATCTATTTGGCTCACCACGAGACGCCTGGACACTACCCTTGCTGAGAGCTATTCTTGGCACAAAGTAACAGTGCGGACGCGATCTAACCGCGGTATTGACCGTCTAGGTATGGTTGAACTTCAGACAACACGAGCCGTGTACCTCCTTCCTGGTGGAATGACTGGAACTGATCGGCTGTCGGATCCCCTCCGTCTAATAGGCGCTGCTTATGGATCGTTGTTTACATCTTTGGGTAGGTTTACGACATCTCTGAATATTCAAAGGGACTGTGTCTGTGGAACGATATCCGGAGTCAAAGTCTATCTTCAGGAGTTCTGGGAAATGGGGTGATGCAAAACTTTTTTTGATGTGTATATATTTTTGCGCACAACAGTCTCAACGACTCTGTCAACTTATTTCAGTAACTAATCTCTATTCTGAAAGTGTGTAACGACTACGTTGATATAAACATTAATATAAATTTACAACAGTCTTCGAAAAAGTTACAGAACTGATTGATAAGTTACACAACTTGCTATAGCCTATTAAAGCCAGTTTCCATGCTCAAAAGAATACGCCAAAAGAGGGTTTTTTGGTTATACGGACATAACAGTCTCATTGATCTGTGCTCTTTTTCATTTGACAGAGCACATATGTTTTCCCATGGTGAAGGTGGAATCAAAAAGAATGCAACCATTTGGTTTGCACTGGTCAAACTTTGCATGTTTTTCATGTGAAGCATGGACTATAGCACAGAACTTTTTACTGAGGTCACTCTTTGTCTTACGGTGCACATTCGTAGTTGTATGCTTTTCATCACTTTATTTTTGTCTTACGCTCTCCACAGTCTCACAAAACGGAGCTTAGTTAGGGACCATCCGACCCCGAGGGTCGGTCATTTTCGCTCTGTCAGTACTGCTTTACGACAGCAAGATCGTGCATTCGGTTCCCGTACTGTCACGACAAGCCTCACACTCCTGCACTCTTCAGTGAAAGGGAAAGAATCGACGAGTAGGAGGCGACCAAGCGCCCCCGCTGTCAGAATCTTGCTCGTTGAACATTAGCGGGAAGGAAGGATGGCAGTGTAGTACTAGAATGAGAGTTCACTTTGCAGCGTAGTGTGCGCTGATACGAAACATCCTGGCAGATTAAAACTGTGTGCCGAACCGAGACCTGATCTCGGGACCGTTGCCTTTAGCGGGCAACTGCTCTACCACCTGAGCTACCCAAGCACCACTCACGACCCGTCCCCACATCTTCAATTCTGCTAGTACCTCGTCTCCTACCTTCCAAACTTCACAGAAGCTCTTCTGCGAAAACTGGAAAACTGTTACTTCCATGCTTCCCATTTTGTTATCTCCTCTCAATTTTGTCGTTTCCAGTAGTGAAATATACTTTGTAAAGCAACGTCTCTGAACATTTAGGAAAAATTAAGTACTGTAAACGGAATGAACTTACAGAGACATATAAAATATGTGTGATTATACCTCTAATTACACAAAGAAAGATTGAACACAAATAATAACGGCAGAAGTAATGAATATCATGTTCCCCCAAGGCTCTGAAAGGGAACTTACATCGATTACTTGACTGTCGCCTGCCTAGATACCATTCCTAATACAGGCGTAGTGCAGGTTGCGTAAAACGAATGAGTATTGTCAGCTGAATCACACTCTAAGTCTTGAACCGTGGAACTCGTTTTTTATAGTAACTAAGATTTACGCACTTTAAATGCAGATCTGTCATTCGTTGACACAGTTTTCACGGATTCCAGTGCTTGCAGGCATACAATGCCAGCTGAACTGCTGTCTCTTCGCCTCAGGTGACATCCTCGTGGTGAGAACACTGCTGTTCTAAAC
The DNA here is from genome assembly GCF_023864345.2 of Schistocerca serialis cubense. Taxonomy (NCBI): domain Eukaryota; kingdom Metazoa; phylum Arthropoda; class Insecta; order Orthoptera; family Acrididae; genus Schistocerca; species Schistocerca serialis. Next base: position 504,120,338 of record NC_064643.1, on the reverse strand, counting down.
GCCGGCACGGACTGGCCTGCTCCGCTCCAGCGGTTCCTACTACAACCAAGGAATATAGATCTGACGATGATCTCAGTAGTAGATCGAAACCAGTCACCCGCAAATACAAAGTTACAACTTATACGTGACCACGACTGTGGTCGCCCAGCCACGGTGGCCTAGCGGTTCTAGGCGCTTCAGTCCGGAACCGCGCCACTGCTACGGTCGCAGGTTCGAATGCTGCCTCGGGCATGGATGTGTGTGGTGTCCTTAGGTTAGTTAGGTTTCAGTAGTTCTAAGCTCTAGGGCACTGATGACCTCAGATGTTAAGTCCCACAGTGCTCAGCTCCATTTGAACTATTTGTCTGTGGTCGTTCGCTTTTCGTCCACTATCTATCTCCTCTATGCGACTTAGTTGGTAATCCTATCTAGACGCACGGATAACCTCACAGCCCCGCATCCCGTGAAGTCCTCGATTAGTAACTAAGAAACACAGAGGTGATAGCTGATCTTCTGTGATTTTCACTAAGTTGGTGTGAACGTGGAGGGTCTCCACCCTTTAAAAAAAGAAGAAAAAAAACGCGGCCACGACTGTGTTTACTAAATGATGATGGCCATCTATCGGGCCCTCTGCTTTATTGAATAGTCCTCCATCACCTGTCTCTTTGTGTACAGGCTCAAGCTCAGTGTTTCTCCCGCCACCCTCTTGTCTCTGCCATCCACAAACTTCTTGTCAATCTTGACGCTGCTGCTTGTTCAGTTGATTTCCTCATGGTACGCGGCCGTGTGGTTATCCTCGGTAATGAACTTGCCAACTGTCTGGCTGGGGGGAGGGGGGGATGATGGGGTGGCGGCCACCTACCTCCCGTTCTCCGTGACCTCTCTGAGCACGGATTTGCGGCTGTACATTAAATCTTGTCAACTCTTGCAGAGGAGGGGAGGGGGGGGGGCGCTACCCCCCTGTTTAATAAACAATCAAGGAGACTCCCAACACGTAGCATTCTTCCCTCCACATCTCCCGGTAGGAATCTACCATCCTCTTGGGTCTTTGTATGGCCATATTAGGGTGACCCACAGTTTTTTACCCCGGAATAACCTCCCCCCCCCCCCCCAACCTTTTGTAGTTGTGGGCCCTCGAAATATAGATCTAGCTGGACCGAGGGAAATACGAACAGTTATTTTGTTGGACTGGCCTGCATTTTGGCACTTTGCACTAAATATACCCTCCAACCTTACTCGTCCCGGATGTTAATGGACGACACTCGCATGGTTACATCTGTCCTCGATTTTCTGTGCGAAAGTGGTTTGTCCTCTCACGTTTAAGTACCTGAATTTCCTCCTGGTATTGGATTTCCTCAGTTGGCGTTGGCAATAGTTATAGAGGCCTTGACCTCGTCTCCACACCAGCCACATTTTCTCTGCCCCCCCCCCCCCCACCTTTTAATACATTTTGTTTGGTCTTTGTGCCGTTTTGTTTCACCTTGTCTTGTGTCTTCTTTCCCTGGGGTTTTCCCCCTTGTGCCGTGATCATGGTGTGGTCTGGAGATTAGGAAGTGTCGGCAGTGGCGGTAGTATCCAACGTGCCTCTCCCCCCCCCCCCCCCTCCTGTTCTTTATGCTTCCTGCTACCAAGATGTTCTTTTCACCTCTTTGTTTGCCCGTTTCCTCTTCTCTTGGCTGGACTATGTGTTGTGTAGTTCCTTCCTGGTTGGTAGACGACGTGACCGATGACTTCTCTGTTTGGTCCCCTCCCCCAATCAACCAACCAATCGCTTTCGCTACCAGACTACCAGGGTAGGCCCGCCGATCGAATGAGTGAGCGCAGCGCGGTGTGGCGCTGACGCGCCGATCCGCCACACGGGCCGGCGCGCCGCTATGCGTGGCTTGTCTGTGCGCTCCACCGACTTCTGCAGCTCCAGCGCATTACCTGCGGCTGCCGCACTGACAGGCGCAGCCGGGCGTCCATTTCCAGCTCCAGTGCTTCGCTCGCGTATCCAGAAATCGCGGTGAAACATTCGGCGCGAGTGCGGCGGGCAATTTATCGGATCAGACTCGCTTTTCTAAACGGTCTGTCGGATTGCTACGAGCATATCGACGTTATGAACGGAAATTCCACGTCCGACAGTCACTACTGCAGTAAGTAGCACGCAGATGTTAAGCTCTCCACGTCTCTCTGTAACGTAATCATAGCATCTCGTTGTTTTAACCGTTTTAGTTCTCCTTGGGGAATAATATTGTTTGAAAATTTCTCACTGCAACGTGACAATAGCATCTATCTGGTTATTAACCGTTCGCATTCCCCTTGGCTCAGCTAGAAAATATCGTACGAACCTCCATAAATGAAGGATTTTACTTTAACACGTTTTAGGAGAGGAGCATGCTTGTCTCCAAACATCATTTTTGACCTGGCAATACAGCTCTTACAGTATTAACAACCAAAGCAGATAAAATGATGCATGAACATCCCATAAAACTCTTCAGGTCAAAATTAAAATGGCACCTAAAAGCCTACAGATCAACGGATAATCCTCTCATAAACTTAATCAAATACCTTATAAACGCTATGCGTATTGAAAAATTTACTCCTTAATATAAAATATTACTTTATTTCAAGAATTGGAGGACTCGAATGTTCCTAATAGTTCACAGTCTCTGGACATTAAAACTTGCAGTACGATATATCGGTAGAGTGAGCGAGTGGAGTCATTCAGAACAATTCGATGGAACACAAATAATCCAGAGACCATAGAATATGTAAAATTTTCGAAGCTAAATGTATGCAACAATTATTTCCCATTCAATTATAAGGTTTATAAGTGACCTTATATGCTGGTAATGCCCTCTCCTATCTCCAATACAACAGATGATACATTTCTGAACCACTTTGAACAGCAGGTATTCCTAAATGTTTAATACTCTCTGCTACCCTTTTACTATAATGCATTATTAGTAATATCACTTCTGCAGACTTAAATTGCCGTGACCCCTTTTTAATACAATGCTGCGAAGTACATAGTCCGAGAGCGTTAACCCATTTTGTTACAGCACTCGACCTAGGTACTTGGTTTCCACAGACAGCAGTGTATTAAAAAGAGAGAATGAAACAGGAAACTAGATTCGAAAGTAGGCCCCTCAAGCAGCAGTAATAATATGTGACCAGAGAAATAAAACCGGCCGACAGTTCACACTGGACAGCTAATAATTTATATTCTTCAAGTTTAAATTTCAGAAATTAAATAAAATCTGGAGACAGCTTGTTAGCAACATCAGTCACTCACTATCTCTATGAAGTTTCATACCGTTAAGCATGAATAAAGTACAAAAACCTTTCACACCAAAACGTTTATTAGTTGACCAGTTAAAGAAACACAAAATACTTTAATAAAAATCAATTACTGACCAAAACAATGTTTAGATTATGGAGACCATAAAACTGTAATGGCATTCAACAGCACTTTCACAAGTACTTCATACATAAAAATGTATAAAGTATAACTATATTTTGCAACACTTATTCAAGCAAATGAAAGTTAGTTCCGCGCGAGCACTACGGTCGCAGGTTCGAATCCTGCCTCGGACATGGATATGTTAGATGTCCTTAGGTTAGTTCGGTTTAAGTAGTTCTAAGTTCTAGGGGACCAATGACCAAAGAAATTAAGTCCCACAGTGCTCAGAGCTATATAAACCATTTTTGAAAGTTAGTTTAAGCCCAATATATCCCAGTTTAAGTTTGAATAATTAATGTAATCCAAATTTTAAATAAATTCTTTCACTTTTATGGACACTCCGAAATCGTCAGGATCAGCAACAGGGCCCTAACACGTGTTTTATGACTTAGGTTACATATGTTCTCCTCTACACACATCCCTAAAAATTCACTACAATGAGATTACTGATTCAGTCAATGATACAATTCTAATTTATTTGTCCTTATATGGAGGTATCGAAATGATGATATGTTGCAGCGATGGCGGTGAAAAGTATTACGCAGTAGTAGCTATTTAACAATTTGTTCTATTGCATTACTGCTCGCAGACGCCAAATAATTTAGAACAATCTACATTACGCAACGGTGCCACATACTAATAGAATTTCCAGCCTAGCCTTCCTTAAAATAATTAGCAGATACTTTTGTCTCGTTTTCTAACTCATGTTTCAGATTTCCGAATGCTGGCTAAAGATTACTGCTGTACTGTTGGCGCGCTAACTTCGCTTCCTTCCATGTTTTCCCATGGTGCGTCTACATTTATCAGACAGTTATAAATATCGACTTCCTATAAATGAATCTGTCAAATTAGAGAATTTCTTGTATTTGTCACACAAAAGAAATAGCTCTTGTAATAACGTCCAATAAAAGAAATACTTAACATATACTTACTTATTCTTTGGCTATAGGCCGTGTGGGGCCTTGGCCTCCTGAACAAAAGAAATACATACATTTAAAAACCCATAACAATTATAGTACATCAATATTTGCATAGATGGCACAAAATTAAAGTACCTGATATTGTAGGCTGGAGAGGGATTAATTAATTCATTATAAAGAAAGCTTCTGATATGAAGTTTTTTATTGACTTGACTGGGTGTTATGTACGCTTGATTACCACTTTCGACAGTACTGAGTTGCCATCTTCAGATCTACATGGTACAGCTTATGAAACGATATTATGCGATATAGCTGTGTCTTCATGGCAAGACAGAGTAATACAAGTGTGACACACCAAGATCCACCACACGTGTCTGGGATGGCTGCCGGTTATATACTGAAGATGTCACCTTAGTCCTGTCCAAAATAATTCAGTGTAAATACATGCTGTGAAGACAATAAAAAACTTCATATTGGAAGCCTTCTTTACAAAAGTATTCGTTTTGCAACATCATTGAAATAAAGTGTGGATGTTACACAAGTTGTAATAGAAAATATTTTGTATCAGGAGATATGTGAATGTCAAACTACTGTTTGATAAGAGGAGATACTGGGATCACCACAGATATCATAAAGCTTTTAATAACTTCCAAATCAAAACAACGGTCACATAGAGCTCAGAAGCTTAACAAAGTATATTTTTCTGCACCTACATGCATCAAAGAGCCATCTTCATTGTTCACAGGAAGGAAACAATAGCAAACATGAGAATAAACTTGTCATCATAACATTCTCATTGTCACAATGAGGCTCCGTACCAGAGAACATTTCTCACGGTTTCCATAATGAAGTGAGGAATATAAAGGGCACTTCAATAGCAATGATCAGTAAACTGCAAAAGAGAATAAAGTATCTTGCAAGTAGTGCAGGAAAAGAAATACAAAACCCTGTAATGAATTCCATACATAAGCAATGCAGCAAAGAAGGTAGAAAATGTTTATATAAACCACTAAATCAAATTATCTCTCTATTAATCCAGTTGACTGCATTGGAAGATAATATTAAAAACCTTAAACCTTAATGTCAACAAGACCCATATGCGGCAATAGAGATTTATAAAATAATACGTATTTCGTAAGCTAACATGGTTGCAAATTGCATGTGCTAAAAATATTGGAGATAATTGTTTTAGCATAGTAAGAAATTCAAGAAATAATGTGCTAAATAAAAAGCTGGAAACTTATTCAAAAGGTTCTTCAAACGTTGGAATCATAGCGTAAAAAATGGATGTGTCCTCCCCTCTCGGGTAACTGAAAACTACTTTAGTGCAATTTTTGTTTATATTTATTTAATTACATCCCGTTACAATACCCCGTATTCGGTTTACATATGTCTTCCTCTGCAGGAAATATATACTCGAAGTATATACTATTTGTCCTACCGATTATCTTACGTAGGCGTATTACTTTGTCTGGCGACAACATACTAGAGAAAATTATTGCTGCGAAAATATCTATTATACCACGAGTAAATACCACTACAGTTTTATTTCGCCAAATATACAATCTACACTGCTTCTTACTCGATTACAGTCGTATTAAAAAATTCGTTCAATGCGGTCGTTAGCTACTCAAGTCGAACCAATATAATATGTGCTGTAGACGCTTAATTTTAGGCACATTACATCTACGTCGGCAGTCTTCCAGTCACCATATATAGTGTACCTGTACTATTTCTCCTTTCCTATTCTATTCGCGAATTGTCCATGGGAAGAAAGATTCAGGGTAGCCTTCTGTACGGGCTCGAATTTCTCTGATTACACAGTGGAAGAAACAATAGATTCCTGAGCTCATTCTGAAATTTAGATTGTCAGAATTTTGTAAGGCTTTCAACAATGCACTGCGTCTACCTTGTCATCCCACTACAGTTTACTGAGCATTTCTGCCACCTTACCAGTGGTCGAACTCTTCGTCCAATTTTTCCTATCCCGTTAATTAAACTAGGTGATTATCAAGAATTGGATGAGTGAATTACACTGCCTGACAAGAAAGTGAAGCACCCAGCAGACCAATCTGGATCTCATTGTAACTTCGTAAATGTGAGAGTTGCAGTTCTCTGTGACAGAACGGTCACCAATCTGCGTTAGTGTTGTTCAAGTTTAGTATTGTTACCAGAGCCCGCATCTCGTGGTCGTGCGGTAGCGTTCTCGCTTCCCACGCCCGGGTTCCCGGGTTCGATTCCCGGCGGGGTCAGGGATTTTCTCTGCCTCGTGATGGCTGGGTGTTGTGTGATGTCCTTAGGTTAGTTAGGTTTAAGTAGTTCTAAGTTCTAGGGGACTGATGACCATAGATGTTAAGTCCCATAGTGCTCGGAGCCATTTGAACCATTTTTTTTATTGTTACCAGACCTAGTAAGGTGTCTAAGAGGCGTGAGCAGCATCAGATGTGAGTGATCACCGTGAAAGACCCGGAGATGCCACTTACTAATGTGAGACACCATTCTCAGGAAATGAGTTTAAAAGGGTCGTAGTGTTGTGTTTCCATTTTGCCGCCTGGTCGAATCGCGGCCCCATATTGGACTGTCTGGGTACGTGACAGCAGGCATACTCTTCCTCAAGGTTCTGGTCGACCACATTTGAAATGTAAGCTTTCGGATTAAATCGCCATATAATTAGGCATACAGGTGTATACTCGTGTTGTGCGCCAAGCATATCGCAACCCCTTCACATGTGTGCTTGCCATCCGAGAACAGCTAATGGATTCTCTGTGACATTCTGTATCGTACCGTACAACTTGTCGGATATCAGCAGCAGGAAGAGAACGAAATTACTGCCCCTTGCGTAGCCTTCCGTTAACACCGCAATACAAATGATTCTTTTTGGAGTGAGGCTGGAGCAGTATGCATGCATTGTTGACGAATGGCGGTACACTGTTTTCAGCGATGAATGGCGTTTTTTACTACCCTACGCCGCATATAGCGGCCACCTGTGAAGGAGTCACTTTCTAGCCACGTTTGGGAGAAGTACAACCGTGTTGCTCCCGCCATCATGGCGTGCGGCCACCGAGTATGACTCCAGGTAACGGCTGGTATAGACTGGGGGAACTCTGACGGTACAACGGCGTATCACGGGCATCTTGGATCCTCATGTGTTACCTCTCAAGCGACGGTATAGTGGCGCCATTTTTCAGGAGGACAATGCTCATCAACACATGACTCGTGTCTGTATCAACTAGCTGCGTGACGTTAAGATATGCCCGTAGCCAACAAGATCCTCAGATCTGTCGGCGATAGAACTTGTGTGGAACCAGGTCGTAACTGGCGAGAGCACCTGTGTGGAACTAGGTCGGATCTCAACTCCATCTCACTGTCAGTATCCAGTTTCAGCAACATCGAGTCAGTTCGTTATATCACTCGTGTGACACCAGTTAAGACGCCAATTCCTACACAGTGCCAATATCCAGGATATCATGGGCCAGAGGGCTTTGTGGGCTACCTTGCTTCAGGTGAGGGTAAAACGGCTTAATGATATCTTTCCCGACTGTATCACTGCATGCTTCCAGGATACCAAAGGGTGTTCAAAGTCATACGGAGAACACGGCTCTTATCGTGAATTTCTTTGTAAATTGGATTCGATTTTATAATCACTGAAACAACTTCACATCCTGTCTCAACCTGTGACGTTTCATTTCGTTTCCACCTCGACTTCTGGGTGCTTCTCTAATTTTATCAGGCAGTGTATATTTCCTTTCGATTCTTTACTCCTCTGGATCTGACATCTACCTTTCTCAAAGCTAGATCTTTGTGTTCTTTCTACTTTATTTCACTCTGCACGTAAATCTCTAAAACCTTGACGTTATGATTCCACTGACAGCATACCGATCACGTATTCAAACGATATCGGATATTTTCTTCTATTTAACGGTACTTAAATGTGTTTAGGAACAGGTGCGAATCTTTGCACGAGGCACTAATCATCTGCAGGCCTCACAGCAATTTGTAATAAAATTTCTTACGGTGTAATTACAATTAAATCAATACCATTAGCTGCTCATGGGCGTTGATATACATGAACAGGAACAGTCGAAAATGTGTACCCCGATCGGGACTCGAACCCCGGGGTGTGCGTCAGCACTGAAGAAGGTCATCATCCATTTAGCCTTAAGCTACATGAAGATGGCATTTGTTCTTTCGGACATATCCGAAAGAACATTGGTGACCGTGCAGCTCTCAAGAATGAAATTACAATTCAATCAATACCACTAGCTGCTGACGGGCGTTGATATACAAGTTGAAAATGTGTGCCCTGACCGGGACTCGAACCCGGGATCTCCTGCTTACATGCCAGACGCTCTATTCATCCGAGGCACCGTGGGCACAGAGGATAGTGCGACTGTAGGGATTTTTCGCCGGTACGCTCCCTGTGAGACCCACATTCTCAACTTATAGTCCACAGACTACATTCGTAGTGCCCCTGCCATTATACCCATTACTCGCGGCAGACAGACCGCCAAGTCTTACAGAACTGCAGTCGCACTATACTCTGTGCTTTCCGCGGCTCGGATAGATAGAGCGTCTGCGATGTAAGCTAGAGATTCTGGGTTGGAGTCCCGGACAGGGCACATATTTTCAACTGTTCTCGTTGATGTATATCAACGACCGTCAGCAGCTAATGGTATTGATTTAATGGTCATTTCATTCTAGAGAGGTGCACCGTCACCAATGGCATCTGTTCTCTGCGACATGTCCGAAAGAACAGAAGCCATCTTCATATGATTTAAGGCTAACCAGGTGATGACCTTCTTCAGTGCGGATGCACACGATTTGCTTGAACTCTTACGGGAATCGGCGGATTGTCTGCCCCGATTAATGGTTATAATGACAGGGGCACTACGAATGTAGTGTGTGGGCTATAAGTTAAGAATTTGCGTCTCACGGGGAGCATCCCGGAGGTAAATCCCTGCAGACGCACTATCCTCTGTGCCCTCAGTAGCTCAGATGGATAGAGCATCTGCCCGGGTTCAAGTCCAAGTCGGTGCATACATTTTCAACTTCCCCCATTGGTGTATATCAACGCCCGTCAGCAGCTAATGGTATTGATTCAATTGTAATTTCATTATAGGGGGCTGCACGGTTACCAATGGCATCTGTTTATTCGGACATGTCCGAAAGAACAGATGCCATCTTCATATCGTTTAAGGCTAACCGGCTGGTGACCTTCTTCAGTGCGGATGCACACGATCTGCTTGAACCTTTACAGAACTCGACGGATTGTCTACCGCGAATAATGGGTGTAATGGCAGGGGCACCATTAAAGGTAGTGTGTGGGCTATAAGGTGAGAATGTGGTACTCACTGGGAGCGAGCCGGCGATAAATCCCTGCAGTCGCACTATCCTCTGTGCCATCAGTGGCCATCCGGTCTGCCGAGCGCTGTTGTCGGGGTGCACTCAGTCCTTGTGAGGCAAACTGAGGAAATCTTTGATTGAGAAGTAGCGGCTCAAGCCTCGTGAACTGTCATACGACTGGGAGAGCGGTGTGCTGACCACATGCCCCTCAATGTCCACGTCCAGTGATGGCTATGGGCTGAGGATGACACAGTGGCCGGTCAGTTCCCTTGGGCCTTCATGGCCTGTTCAGACGGAGTTTAGTTTAGTTTGTAAGATGGCAAGAACTATGCCCCTTACATGAAGTCAATAAAGATCACCTAACTCACGTTGAGCGAACAGTAGGGCTGAACAAAATGACTGACAAGGCACAACGCATCTTGTAGAGGGTATAGTATGGACATAGTGAAATAATTAATGTCGAGTGATGATTTTAAAGTAAGTCACACGACATGAAAATTTTGTGGAAACGAGTCGATTTACTGGACGCTAGTTTACCCCAGGGAAGCATTTAGAGTTGAGAGTGGCTGGCTGGGGGAGTGGCTAAGGGAAGCGACAATAGGCAGCTTAGGGCGGCTCAAGCTCTGAGAAAGCGGTAATGGTACACGGCCTCCAGCCACCGTAAGATGAGTGACAGTGAGTGGTTGGTTGACCCCGACTCCATGCTGCTGTACCTGGTAACAGACGGAGAACTTTACGCCTGTTGATAAATGTCCATCGTCCCGTTTTCTGTGAAACATGCGAGAAAGCTGCGCAAAGCTACAGTGGAGTGGTCAACAGAAGTCAAAATATGCCTGTTCGTGACTATAGCAACTTCACAGTGAATTCACGGTCCAGAGAGCCTGAAGTAAATCAGGTGAAGAGCGACCGCATGAAATACACTGGTCTCCGATGGGAACATAGGACCAAGAAATTTGAAGTACTCTCCTGGGAGTCAGAATTCCGGAAAATTTGGTGTTGTGCAGACGCTAACCTTGATGGGTGGCCTGGGAGGAGCTAAAAATAGAAGAAGTTGAGAGGAAGGGAAATTTTGTGGGAATTTGTTCACTTCCAAGGGCAGGCATTGGTCGGCGCTGGGAAGCGACGCATATTTAACGCGATTTGTGCTGCAATTGGCGTAAGTGATTTTGCTGGAGGGGAAACCGAGGCAAAGAGCGAACTGGGAGAAGTCCCCGTAGAGGTCTTCAGTTCCCAACTTGCCTAGAGTGCGTACGTGGCGTTCTTGACTCAGCTTGCCTGAGAAAGAGTGAGCATCTCTGCAGTTTAGGACTTAGCAAAGGGAATGATTGAGCTTGGAGATAGGAACTTTTGGTTCAGCTATGTACTGAGCAAGATAGCTAGGAGTGAATAGTCGAGCGCAGCCTTGCAGCACCACAAGGTCGGCGGACGTCCACACAACGACGCAGTTCCGCCATGCTGAATTCGGTGATATTACGCCCGCTCCGGCCACTGATTAATTTGTTGGATCACGCTGGCAAAGTTTCCACGAGGGTTTCATGGGCCTTGTAGTGTAGAATTCTTCTTGCACTTCGCATTACGACTGGGTCAGTCGATAGGAATTACTTTTGATTTATCGCACTATACTCCACGCAAACGCAATTTATTACCACTGCCTGTTAGGAGAGTCCTGTAATGTGATGATTGAAGGTCGTGAGTTAAAAAAAAAATCTGTGCTAATCGACTGTATCTGCTTTCAATCAAGTAGTTGAAATCCCAAGTCACTTTCTTAATTAATTTTATGTTCACATTTGCATCTGGTGTTCAATAGCTGAATATAACATCAATGTGCACCCCTTTTTAATTAAAAGGGATCAATTCTGAACCAATTAATGTCAACACTGCCACCGCAGTTCAATCGGGAGTCACAGGGCCATATTACTTTTTTGCGTTATCCTATATTGCTGCAGTTTTGCAGTCTCTGTTGATCTGTTAGTCAATTAGTTGTGGTGAACACACGCCAAAACCAGCTAAGTAATGGGTGGGGTGTTACAAGTTTTAGTCTTTATATACGTCATGTCGTGAAAAGTGACGGCCCTTTGACGTTGCGATGTATTCAGTTCTGATTAAGCCTCAGCATACCAAGACATGTGACTGTCGCTTGAATAAATAGGAGTGACGTCGGTAGCGGGGCGAGGGGGGAGAGAGTTAGGTTTACTGTGTTTCCGTGTATAAGAGTATCGCCTCACGGTAACATCAATCCAATTGAAATTCTTATCAGGCATAAAGGATCTGTGAGTGCACTATCAGTCACCGTTTTGTTTGTCCAGCTACGGCCCAAAAAATCTTACGGTACTACTCATGCTAGCGATGATATTCTTCGTCTGAGGCTATGCGATACTTGTGATGTCTTTCGCCTGATACGTGAAGCGATGCGTGGCGTCGCGCCCTTGACGCAGCGGCTGCAAAGTTGGCGCCCGAGTTGTCGGCTGGTCAGTCGGTGAAAGCGAGACCACGGCGGTCCCCGCTACCGGCAGCCCGGGTTCAACCCGTGTGGGACGAGATCGAGATCGGCGACGCCTCACGCCCGGCTGACTAATGCTATCAGCCTGCACTGCAGCGACGGCGAAAGGAAATTAACTCGTTCCTTTCGGATAGCGCACGTGTGGCTGTTGCGTAACGCCGCAAGCTCGATTCGGTGCCTAGAATAAATGGTGGGAGGTCACTTACTGGCAGCAAAATGCTTGAAACGCGCTACCTTTCGTTCCTCAGTCGGCTTTCGTAACCACAAGCAAACGTGTGAGATCCAGCACACGGCTATTGAAACCTGTATAAGGAGCTTCGCATTAGCAAATAAAAGCGAAAAGGGCACGCAGCTACGTTTAGCACCATAAAGGAGGCCTTTCCTGCAACGTTTATAGAAGTGTATCTACGCAAGATCCGATTTTATAGCTGAGATGAAGTAGTTATGTGAGGTCAATAAAACGTCATTTAAGTCGTGTCATTGAAATGAAATGTCGTGTGGCGAGGGCCACCCTGCAGGTATGACTGCTCGCCAGGTGCAGGTCTTTTGAGGTGACGTCACTTCTGCGACTTGCGCGTCAATGAGGATGAAATGATGATGATTAAGACGACAGAAACACCCATCCCTGAGTGGAGAAAATTCCAACCCAGCCGGGAACCGAACCCCGCCATGACAAGCCAGAGCGCTGTCCACTTAGTTACGGTCATTAAAACTGCTTAGTTTTCCGAGACGGCAGCCCATTTGGCTCCGACTCACACCCCGAGGAAGCTAGGGCTCGGATTTCACCGCAGAGAGGCTTTAGGCACCATATACCGATCCCAGCCACACAGATATGGTGCATAGTGAGGCTACCTTACGTTGAGCGTCATGCGGGCAAAAATCTATCTAAAGGTTATTCATCAAACTGATTTTCTAAACGTAATTTAATTGCAGATAACACACCTCCGCTTTTCTTACATCTGAGACTCGGAAGTTTCTGCCATTTACAGAGGATTAACTGTTAAGCGAGCAAATTGAACCAGTGCACGATTTCAGTTTTTCGTGTCTTCAAAAGCGAGGCTTAAACCAAAGTTTTGCAGTAGATAAAAATAATTCTAGCAGCAACTGGGAACGAAACCCTGAAATGCTGAATAACTACGTTCACACCTAGTAGGCATGTGTTAAACGTACTGGATAGTAAGACTATTACTCAAAATAAAGAAGGAAAAAAGGGTATTAGGTTTCACGTCCCGTCGATGACGAGGTCATTAGAGCCGGAGCACAAATAAGGGAATGCACAAGCATACTTGCCTATGACTAGGACGTGGAAGGAAACTTACGTTTTTTTTTCAAAGCAACCCTGTCCTAAAGAAAGGAAGTCTAAAACCTTAATCTCTGCAATCTTTTTAAAACGTGCTTCACAGCTTTCACAAAAAACATTTTGTGCTTAAAAGCCCCAATGAAGAATTTGAGAATTTATGCCAGATGATAATCTCAAGGTTGAAACTGGTTAAAGCACAATCAAAACAAAAACTGTTATCAGCTTAAGTTTTTTTCCAACAAAGTGTCTTAATCCGTGGGTCATGTGGCTCGGTATGGTCGCAGAAAGAAAACAGTGGTAGATATCTGGTTGGAACAATTACACTCGTGTATTACCCACGATGGGCGACTACAACGGTTCTACAGAAGAAATTGTTACTGATATAGGCCTACCACTTGATGAAAAAGTTATCGTTGGTGCTAATCAAAGCCATGAGCCTTGTACCTTAGTTGGCGAAAACCTCTCAATGCACTGTGTAGACTAATGAAAGCAGACTTTCGACTGGCACCTAATTTCTCAAAGAGGCATATGAAGTGGCTTAGCAAGTCATTTACTATAAAACTTACCTTGCTTCGTATGTGGGAGACTGTACGAATATGAGGATTATGGTTTTCGATACGTCTCTTCTTTCACGTATGATGCACTACATTTAGGTGTGTAATCTTGAATTTTTTTGTACTGTCCATTTGTGAATACGGAATCTAATGAAGAAATAGCCAGGCTGACCGGTTTACAAATGAACAGTTGGAAGTGTAAAATATTTCGAAATTGGGATCATGAATTGTTTTTATTCTGTATCAAGGTGTAATTTTGAGGAAATTACTTGATCAGGTGGATGTCGACTGTATATTACCTCCGTACGAGAAGTGATCGAGAAGAAGCATCTTGCGATGTTTTTTATAGCTGCCAAAACAAAAAACTCACGCGCGGTACTGACTGTGCTGTAAGTAGACAGACAAAAACACAGATTTTCCGGTGAAAGCAGCTATAGTCTCACATGTGCCCGTGCCACAAGTAGAGAGAATACTGATGAAGGAACGGATGCGCTTCATGATGAGTTAGACGAAGTACACAGTAAGCGTCCGAGAGGAGACTGTTAGATAATTTTTGGAGATATGAATGATAAAACAGGAATAGAAGATGAATGATAGTTTTGTATTGGAAAATACAGTTCACATAATAACTCAAATGATAATGGGATCAGACTTGTGCTATTTGCTTCCTCGAAAAATATTGTAGTAGGTAGCACAACTGCCGGTCGCTATGGCCGAGCGGTTCCAGGCACTTCAGTCCGGAACCGCGCTGCTGCTACAGTCGCAGCTTCGAATCCTGCCTCGGGCATGGATGTGTTTGATGTCCTTAGGTTAGTTAGGTTTAAGTAGTTCTAAGTCTAGGGGACTGATGACCTCAGGTGTTAAGTCCCATAGTGCTTGGAGCCATTTCAATTTGTAGCACAACTTTTGACCACAAAGATAAACATAACATAGCATGGAAATCTCGAGATGGAAATACTTTTAACCACCTCCTAATAAATGCAAGACATCTGTCCAATTTAGTATTATGCAATGGCAACAAACTGGAGGCAAATATCCAATCCAAGAAATGTTCGCAAATCTGACCCAAGAAAATTCTGTATTGATAAGCTCAGGGAGCCCGCAACTGCACAAAGGTTTAGTAAACTACTAAAAGAAATCCCGGTACACTTGCCCGACAATGAGGCAATTGATGAAGTACGGAAGAACCAAAAAGACACACAGAAAAAACTGCTAACGAAGGTCTAGGAATAGTAAATCAAACGTTATACAACAACTGGTGTGATGAACCGTTTGAACAAATAACAGCTGTTTTCAATTATGACAACAGCAGAATGTAACTAGTTAACCACACCCTAAGATTATAGAAGATTATGGAATAGCTAGTAGAGAAGGAAAAAGGCTACACAAAAAAAATGAAACTCATAAAAGGAAAGAACTGGAAGAAATAGAACAGCTGAAAGGGATGAATGAGATGACAGATTTAACCGAAAGTTTCTTAAGAGCCGAAAGGATTACCACCCTCGAATGTATTTGAGTAGAAACACGCATGGCTAAATTTTGAGTACGAACAACAATATGTGAAGGATGGGCTCAACTTCAGTGAACCGTTGGCTGAGAGGTTAGCTGAGAACCAAGAAAACTTACCATTTGCAAACATAAGAAATTCAGAAACAGAGAATCCAGCGTCAGATGCTAAATAAGTGGCTGCAGCCATCAAGAAGAAGATTAATAATGCCCCAAGAAGGGATCTGATACAAGAAGAACGTGTAAAAAATGCAAAAAATGAATTGGTCAACCATTACCAAAAGCTTGTATTTAAGATTTGGAGGATGAAAGTATCCTTGGTGAATGGAATATAGATAACATCTGCCAAATACACAAGAAAGGCGTTATCATTGTGCTCTCCAACTACAGGAGAATTTTCCTGTTATCTACTACACAGAAAATATTCTCGAAAATCCTCTTTAACATATTTGAATCTCCTGTTGAAGTCCTGTTAGTCACTATCATGGTGGATTTCGTCAGGGATGATCTACCGTTTATCAAATCTTCCACACGGCAAATAGTAGAAAAAATGTTAATAATTGGTAAGTGATACGTTTCAGATCAGCAACGATGTTATTGACAGGATGGAGCAGTATATAGCAATTGAAAGGTTAGAGATCGCTAGTAATTTGGTTGTCTTAGTGAAAGCAACTACGGAAAACATCAAATTATGGTACAAAATGTATTATCAAATGCTGTTGCCACATAAAAGCGGAGAGTGACAAAGAGATTAATTATTCTACCTTCAGTTCAATAATGCCCCAGAAAAGGTCATAAGATGGGAGCATAAATATTAGGGACTATCCCGTACAAATTATTTCAGTCACAGGCATATGCACATGAAACTGATACAATCGCAAGAATTCCAGCAGTAATGAAAGAAGCCTATACTAATCTTGAACGAGCTGCTAGAAAGATGAATCTACAGGTAAATGAAGAATTATTACGTACTGTATACGCCTGTAAATAAAACAGCTTATCCTAATCAACGGTTTTCCATATAAACTGGTTCACCTATTTTTGATCTTCTGCGAAGTTTCACTTACGTTGTACCTGAAGCAAACCGTGAGAGCAATTTCAGCCATGAAATCAATAAAAAAACATTGTCCTCCAACAAGTGCTACACGTACTCAGAAAGCATCCCCAGTCTAAGCTGCTATTGAGGAAAAACCATGTAATGATGTATAAAGTTTTAGTGAGCCCACTGGTGAAACCTGGACGCTAACTAAATCCGAGGACAAGCAGCTTGACAATTTGAAAGAAAGACCTTGAAACAAATTCTGGGGCCAGTAGAAGAAAACGGTTTCTGTAAGAGAAAGTTCACCACGAATTATATAATGAAACTGACATTTTCAGTTGCATTAAGACTAAACAGAGTGATACAAAGTATTTTCTCAGTCGAGCTTTCCCAAATATGGAAAATTTTAGTAGAATAAAATATCCGCCTCAGTTGTCAATAATTTCGTATTTACTGTATGACCGGTTTCGAAGCCTAACGCCTCATTTTCACGTACCACCAAATAATTACGGAAACATGAATGTGTGGCGGTCGGGCTAATGAGTCATTTGGGAGGTACACCGACATCAAACACACGGGAGCGCATGAGGCGACAGCTCGACACGGAGTCGTGAATGACTGGTCCGATCGCCACACGTTCATGTTCCCATAATTATTTGGTGACACCTTAATACCAGCCTTTAGGCTTCGAAACAGGTCGTGCAATAAATAAGAATTTTCTGGCAACTGAAGCGGGTTTTTTATTCTACTGAAAAGACTGATTTGGCTAGAACATGTACTGTGAGCTAATGAGAGAATCGCTAAAAAGATAAGGCAGTGCCTGAAAGAACCAGACTACGGTGGGAGGGAGGTGTGAGAGAGGACATAACGAAAACAGAACTTCGGCAGTAAACGGAAATGAATCGAATACTCTTCTACAGAACGCCAATGGTCACATAAGGCAAGTCGTGCTGCTGGTCCTTAGGATAAGGCAAGTTCTCTCTCTTCTCTCGAACTACAAACATGTAGTAATGCAACTGTTTCAATTAAAGTTTCCATTTCTGAGGCTCAAAATAATCAGGGTGAACATTTATAAAACCGACGAACTACAGGGACGGATTTATGACTGGAAATGGAGGGAAAAAGATCCTATGAATGTGTGTCCGGAAATGGACGGTGTCCGTGCAATGCCAACAAATCGTCCAGATGTTAAGTCGCACAGTACAGAGCTGTATAACGTCCACGTCACAAGATATGTATATTGAAAGTGGCCTCCATGCAATGCAGTGCACGCGTTCACACGTCACATCGTGTGTTGCCGCACTCTTTCGCACGTTCAGGCCTCTCTCCGAATAGTGTCACAGGCGTCCAGAGCTGGCTGTTGAAGGGTCTGCGCATCAGGAAATGGTTCGGCACACACAACGCTTTTCAGATGCTGCTAGAGGTAAAAATCCAGGAGGCTTAAGCCCGGTGATTGAGCAGGCTATGCTACAGGGCCAAAGACACATTCTTGAGCAGCCGAGGCAGAGTTTTCCACAGAAAGTGCAGGTACAATCCTCCGTCGAGTCGTAGTGGGATAGTAAGCGATTCAAATATGTGGTCGCCAAGAATCCCTGCCCACACATTAATGCTGAACCGTTGCTGACGAGATGCCTCAACCATTCCCCGAAGATTGTCTGTAGATGATGATTATGCAGATTCATGATGCCAGCTATGGTAGCGATTGCTTCGTCGTTAAAGACGACTGGTGACACAAATCACATAATAGTGGTGGTCTAGTGCAAAAACCATCGACAGAATCCTTCCCGTAGAGGCAAATCCGCTGCTGGTAACCCTTGGACTCTGTAGTATCATTGCCACAGATTCTACTACAACGCCGCGCCAACACAAGGTTGGCAGCCCGTCGTCTGCCGAGCACAGCGCACTCAGCGGGCTGTGCAGCTCGACGGAACTGGAGTGTGCCTCGTTCACTTCTTAGCTAGATTTCAACGTAGGCAGATGCACTTTCATAATCGCCCTCAGTCAGTTCTGTTGGCATTGATTCTCTGAGGAGGGCCCATCGGGCTTAGTCCCTGTATTAGTTCATGGTATTCCATGTTCCGAGATTGTTAGTTTATAGCCGCAGCTGCATTCCTACAAACTACTGAAGATAAGTAATTTCATTGTACTATGAGTTTCTTGAATAATAATCCTTCTCTCTAAGAGTGTGCCGTACCGCATATTATTGCAACCTGGACTCCTTCAGCTCCTATCAAATCGGCCTCCTACTTATTTGCATTTAGTAACGAGCTGAAAACACCCACGCGTTTTGTGCCTCTAAACAGTGAGACACAATACACTCGTCACAGGTGGTAAGGAAAGTAACGGTTCTCATGCGCCGGCCAGTGTGGCCGAGCGGTTCTAGGCGCTTCAGTCTGGATCCGCGCGACCACTACGGTCGCAGGTTCGAATCCTGCCTCGGGCATGGATGTGTGTGATGTCCTTAGGTTAGTTAGGTTTAAGTAGTTCTAAGTTCTAGGTCACTGATGACCACAGCAGTTGAGTCCCATAGTGCTCAGAGCCATTTTGTTAAGTCGCATAGTGCTCAGAGCCATTTGAACCATTTGAATCAAGGTTCTCATGCCCTACACACATAATCATACTTTGGAGTACACCATGTTGACGGGCCACTTAGCTGGACCTTGTATTAGGGTTCATCTCAGTATCTTATAGAACCCGGTCCTCTAAATCGGGTTTACGCACAGGCCGCCGCCACCTGCACGTTCGTATGTTTGAAAGGACCTATCATCAGACAATGGCCCAAAAAGGGCTTGAAATATTGAATGATGTGGGTGGTGTCTTTGAGAGTACTGCCTCTCGACAGTTTCCATTTGCATGGTCGTACACAGACACCAACTCGGCTTGTTCCAGACATGAATGTCAAACCACTCCACTGCGCACTCACATAGCACGCAACACACAAGGAACACACTCGGCGTGGTCACAGGAATTGTGATTCGTCAGCGTCACCTGTAGTATCGCAGAAGCTTTTCCGGAAACATGTTCGTAGGACCTTTTTTCCTCAATTTCCAGTCAAGAATTCGTCCCTGCAGTTTATCGGTTTCATTAATGTTCATACTGTATATCCTAGAAATTGCTGTATAGGTTTCTAGCTCATTCTTTGGTATTCAGTGAAAGTGATGTGTGCTCTATTTTTATTCGATGACATACTTCATATTTGCGCACTGGAGATTTTTCATCGCAAGTCTTCAGTAGTCGATAAGTTACGCCACAGAACTTCTGAGTACAAGCAATGTGATCTGTGGTTGTCAGTAGTTTTGTCGTTGCCAGTGAGCTTTCAGTGAGAAAGAAGTACGGGAGTCTGGGGGTTGGTCCCCTACTTAGTCGTCTGGAAATAGCTATCAAAATACAGATATATAAATGAAAAAAGATTTTGAATTTTGGAAATATTATTTTGTAAAGAGTCATTTGAGAAGCGTGAATACATTCAGGTAATATTGTTGCTGCATTGCTGGCTTGCACATAATTTGTGATTAGTTTGTGAAAAGCAAATTTTCGGTGATTAGGTAACAGTTTGATTGTCGAGACAAGATCAAACACCCCACATCATTACAGTTAACGATACGTAGAGGCTAAAGAAAAGCGTAATGTGCTTAGCGTAGCTGTACGTCCTTGCATTGCTCTTGCGCAAGGCTTTCTTTTCCTTAGCTGGTTTGCTGCTGCGCTGTTACTTTTATTTTCAGCACTTTCGAGCAGTACTGAGTTTCCGTTTAGACATGGTAAGTAACGAAAAAATTTTAGGACCAATTTAACGTTACAGTCACGACAGAATAAGATAATTTACAGTTAGGCATTGCTTTTCAAAAGTATTAAACGTTCGGTTTAGTTAAAGTTCAGTCTAGATCTCATTTGTTATGTAGAGAATCTTATTCTTACAGGTCTGTCAACTAATGTCTGGTATTTTAGTCACTTTACATACGTAAATTTACAGGACATTTTAACACAAGCATTTAGTGCGGTTATTCTTCCGAAATTCGTTTTCTGATTTTATGTACAGCTTTTATCCTGTTGGTGTTCTGTGTTTCAAATGTAAGTCATTTGCTGTGACGTCACGCATTGTGGCACTGTTCACTGCTCTGTGCAATATAGAATTTGACAGGACACCTTATTTAGTATATAGTTGTACGTTCTCTAATTATTTTTTGTAAAAGCGAATTGCAACACAGTTATACAACGCCAGACTTTTGGCTACTTCTTTTATGAGATAGCGTTTACGTAATACACCACTTGCATTGTTCAGGAACACAATATAGACACACACAATAGTTAAAGAACAGGAAAACATCCAGTTGAGTTCACAACATCGAAACACAGGCAACAACTGTTACTAGTTACAACCTAACATCGAAACACAAAGCTATACTAAAAATTTATAGTTCTTTTCAGAATACTTTTTTTCAGCAATTTCCTAAGAAAGAGAGCTTTAGTTGCTTTTAATGTTATTGTTTTGAACAACAATTACAGGTCATTCTTCGCGTGTGCATTTCTTTTGTTCAGTCTTTCAATAAGGAATAAAATCGTCAAAATTAGAGGTTAAGCGTAGTCCTTGAACGAACTGCCCTCAATAAGGAAGCTGCAAATTCTTCTGGTTTATAAATATTGTATCCCACCAGATTGCTTTTTAACTTAATATCAAACATGTAAAAATACAACTTACTGTTTTGCAAAAATACAACAAATTTTCTGAGCAGCACCACATTTTGAAAAATGTAAACAGTTAAAATAATACGTAATAGATGGACACCTGATGATCATTTCATGCTTGCGAAATGAGTTGTCTAAAACTAACACTGTTTTAAAAACATCACTGAATATTGTGAAAAATAGTTAACCCATTAAATGCCAAACTTTTTTCTTCGATCTACATTTATTCCTGTGTTGCCTGGTTGACATGCAGATGTGGAAAAGTAATATAAAATAAAAAAATACACTAACTTACAATAAATGATTTATTTTAATCGATCCCCAAAAGGGGATCATGGCACATGTCACCCTATTCTTACATTTTCTTTCATTTTTTGTGCCAGATAACAAAACAATCAATATGGAGTCCCACACTGCACATCCTCACATTTTTCATGCAAATAGCTCACTTACTTTGTTTCCTCATTGGTGTGCATTCAATCGTATGTCCGTTTCCAGAAGTCCTGAGTTCTATGGGAACACGTGAAAGGGATGATTCTGGGAATGAAGGACATAATGCCCTTTCTGGATTAGAAGTAGCAGGTGTTTGAACAAGATATGCCCTTGCCACCACCCTCAGAAATTGAAGCAGTAGGATATTTGCATTCGAGGGGCAGTATGTGACTTGCGAGTTGACCAAAGCTACATCTAATGCATTGGTGAACAATGGGTAGTAGCATTTCTCTCTCGAATTCTCATACGATATTTCTGCGCATTCCAGTCCAGTTTGTCCACACCTCCCATACAATCGTTATATTCTGAAATCATTCTTGGCTGTGTAACTTGCACTTCTTTGTTCTCAGCTTCGCTTCATTTCTTTACATGGCTTAATGGATACACTGCCTCATGGTTTGAGAAGAGCTTTACACAATTGTTATCCTTCCACATTACAGCCATAATCTCTGTATTCTTGTCAAATCTATAGTCATGCCCTCCTCGTCGTTTCTTCTTCATGCTGTTCTCATATTCTATTGGAAAGTTATTCATTCGATTTATACAGGGCAGTTCCACCTGCCCATATTCTCGTTTCTGAGAGCTCTTTCATCAAACGGAAGCTCGTGAAAAAGTTATCAAAATACAGGGCGTTTCAAAAAGAAAGAGCAGATTTCAAACATTTATTTCTCAAAAACTACAAATGATAGAAACACAATTCAAACGTTTCTTGTCAGAGAAAGGTTCAAAGTTTTTCAATGGTCCGCGCAGAAGTTCCATGCAAATCCGCAGTGGCGCTGGCGTTTGTTTGTAGGAAAATGGCGACGACACCACAGGAACGATCATTTTGTGTGCTGCAATTTGCAAAGTTAGAGTCCATTGTTGGTGTGCAACGTGCATTCCGCCGTCAATTCAACAAACAGCCGCCTCGTCATAAGCAAATTTATGAGTGGCATCACAGATTCGTAGAAGATGGTTGCATCTGCAAGCGAAAAAGCACGGGTCGTCCACGCACATCGGATGAAAATGTCGAGCGTGTCCGTGCAGCTTACGAAAGGAGCCCTAGAAAATCCACGACACGGGCAAGTCACGAACTAAACATGTCTAAAACAACGGTATGGCGCGTTCTGAGTAAGCGTCTGCACATGAAGCCGTACAAACTGCAGTTATTGCAAGCATTGCGTCCTGACGACCACAACAAAAGGTTCGAATTTTCAACTGCAATTCTACAGGACATGGAAGAGGACAATTTTGCCGAACGATTAATTTTTTCAGATGAATCAACGTTTCACATTTCTGGTAAAGTTAATCGGCATAACGTACGAATTTGGGCGAGTGAAACTCCGAGGGACGTTATTCAACATGAAAGAGACTCACCAAAGGTTAACGTCTTTTGTGCAATTTCGGTAAACAAAGTTTATGGACCTTTCTTTTTCATGGAGAAAACTATCACAGGAACCATTTACCTGGACATGTTAGAAAACTGGCTATTTCCTCAACTTCAGGAAGATTCAAATCACTTCATCTTCATGCAAGATGGCGCCCCACCACACTTCTCTGAACCTGTACGACGGTACCTAAATAACACCATTCCAGGACGGTGGATTGGAAGAGCAGGAGCACAAGATCAATGTCATCGTCTGTGGCCTCCCAGGTCACCAGACCTTACTCCCTGCGATTTTTATTTGTGGGGGTACATAAAGGACTGTGTTTATGTCCCACCTATGCCCGCTACTCTTCAAGAGGTACGACATCGAATTGTTGCGGCCGTGAATTCGGTAACTAAAGACCAGTTGCGTCGTGTGTGGCAAGAAATGAGATACCGGTTTGATATTTGTCGTGTAACAAATGGTGCTCATATTGAGGTACAGTTTTGATATTTGTTGTGTAACATTTGGTACTCATATTGAGTGAAGGACCGTTGGAATTGTGTTTCTATCATTTGTAGTTTTTGAGAAATAAATGTTTGAAATCTGCTCTTTCTTTTTGAAACGCCCTGTATATTTTGTGAAGTTCAAAAGTCTGCAGAAAAGAAATCATATTCGACACAACTGATCCGCCATGTCCTAGAACTGAAACATAACTTGTGTCCTTCCATTTCCCTCCATAGATTGACATATGGTAACAGAAACCGATTTGAGAGCAGCACATGGTCCACTGTTTGAATCCAAATCGCACTGGTTTCCCGCGAATGAACTGTTTTAAGTAATGAAGTCCATAATATCTTACCATCTGCTCATCAATGCTCAGGCTGTCGGAAAAATAACTAGAAATTTCATAAAATTATTATTCAGTAAATACGTCAACAGACGAATTTTAAAAAGTTTATCACTTTCGTCAGGTGGGATTGTGTTCAGACGTATGTTGTCATTGAAATGAAGGTGGCGCTTTATTTCCAGATACTTGTTGCGACTCATACACTGTCGTATACAACTTATATCAAAGTCCTCATCTTTATTCCAGTTTAGCTTTTCCTGTGGAAGAGCATAGTATCCATTGGATAACTCATGGCTGTGATTATTGTTCTATGTCGCATATAGAACACTGAATGACAGTCAAATTCAATACCTGTTCATCAAAAAATTCTTCAAAGTACTCAACAGCAGATTTTCCTTTTATTGCTGCTACCAAATTGGATTTTCACTGCTCAGTTTGTGCTGTATCAGGATAAGTTTTAGAGTAAGTCGCATCTTCTGTTGTCCAATTAGAAGTGATAATAGCTTTCACTTTCTTCTTTCGTTGGACTGCACGTTCCCCATTTTCTTTTTGTCAATTGGTATGAATTTCCAGGGAACCTGGCACATCAGATGGAACAGTACTTTCAAATATATTTTCGTCGATATCTTCACAGTCAGACATCTCATCTACACGGTCTGGAGGGAGATCGACAATTTCAGTGGTCTCCTTCACATCATCATAATCACCAAAAGAAGCCATGAAGTTCGGGTCATTTACAATTTCTTCAATTTCCCTCATAGGGAGTGCTTCATAGCGACTCATTGCACCTGAGGAGCAAATAAAAGCAAAGTAAAGTTTTACGTTAAAACTGCCGTGAGCCCCAAACGGCGATCGAAGGTGAGACAGGTGTCACGCAGAAATGAAACAGGTCTTTGAAATAAATGATCCATAAACATCTTCTCAATCCATTACAGAGCATGCCTGTACATATACATTGGAAGTTATTTACATTATAACATAACTTACGCAGTTTTGAAAATGTACAACTCCTGTGATGCTGAAAAACGTAGCTTCTTCGCAGAAATAAAAGTATACAACTCACTCGTTTAACAACAACTAACGAAACTTCGATGCCAGCACTGGACAAAGGTCTGGACAACAGTGGGAAATGGTAGCATTCGCTACCAGCATTACTAGAATTGCAAAATTTCCATTACGAAGACAAATCCCCATATGATGATCATGGTACGTAATTGGTAACATTAGCCGACCATGAAGCCGTTATTTTTTTTCCAAGCAGCTCCTCAGTTGCCATTACTAGGCGTAGCATTACTGGGGTCCAGCCTCCCACCCACGTCTTCCGTTACGCAGACAAAACCGATGATGGCTGTTGCATAATAACAAATTGTCTCGAATATTGTACTCGTATATTTTCTCTTGGACGACTGCAGTCAGATTGTCTTCAGAAAGGCTAACATAGGCTTTCACAGCATGAGTGAAATATTAGTTCAATATCCCATTGAAGAACTCTGATGCAAGATACCATTACGATGTTAGCAGGCGGAAATTATGAAAGTAGGTATGTCATCTCTCTTTCTATTGGCTACAAGCAAAACCTCCTGAACGACTTCCGCGAGAAATCAATAAACTTTTCAGATTGTACTGTCAGAGACGAAATCAGAATTGGCATGGGCACATACACATGTTTCAGAACATTTTAAACGAATTGTCAAATGATTCTGCTTCATTGATTCCTTACTTGTACTTAAGAATGAACAGTGTACCGCTACCGCTCAAGTCCGCACGCCGTCATAAGTATACTTAAGGTGTCCTCAATGAATGTGACGATAAGAGTGTAAAAAAAACTTAACGCTTAACGTTATTGATATTTACACCCAGCAAGAGCGGAGAGGACACAAGAAAGAATGATGATAATATGTGGGACCGAAATCTATACTTTCATAAAATAGTTCTCTGAGATCTGATTATTTAACAGCATTTGACTGACTCACTGCCTTGTTACTACAGGATTGCGTGAGGCGCTTTTAGAATCTGTTAAAATTGAATTCTATGTGGAGCCTTTACAGGGAAAAAAACGTAAACATAATCTCAGGGATTATATTTCGTGTTACCACATTAAAATATTGCTGCAGGATACCTTTACCGAAGTGAAATTTAATTAAAAGAAACTTTCGAATTAAAGAAATTATATCCTTTTATAAACGGAATAATCTTTGTTTTGCCGAGAAGTGAATGTTCTTAATTTTTACTCTAGTACGAAATAAATTAATTTATGCACTTTCTTTTCCTTACTAATTATGGTGCGAGTCTTTTAAAGCGTCCGTTGATGACGGAACGCAATGAAATTGTAATGAAATTATTCCTACGCCACATGTCTGCCAAAAATGGTCGATTGTTCGGCCGTTCTTGTTATTTATTCAGCGTATTGAAAACCTTACAAATAATAGTTTTACTTCTGCATTTAGGTCACTATACACATGAAAGAAAAATTCACAAGTAGCATAAATTACCATATATTATTTAAAATTCACAACTTGCAATGAGAGATGCCCGCCGTAGCGTGCGTTTTATTCAAAGATAGAACAGAGAGTGTGTGTAATAACGCTGATCTTTTTGGTTTTTTGCACCAGCGAGTAAAAGAACATTACATTGCTACGTAGATTCTATACAGTTACCTTATAGAGTCTTCCGCTTCGTTATCATTTCGTTTCATTACAAATTACCGTTCTGACAGCTAATTACACACGCATTTTCTGGGACCACGAGTGATATTTTCAGTAATTTAAAGTTTTACTAATTTCATTTTACTTTGTTTCGTGTCCGACTTGTCGTCGCACGATTTAATATTTTGTACCACGTATCGGTACAACAGCCACCAGTCATAACAGAGAATTTATGTTATTCTCTAGCTCACGCGAACTATATCACAATGAGGTAATAGAGCAATTTGTAACCACGAGAAAGCTGAAGAGCGAAGGAAGAGGTCGCAACACACTTTGGCAAATGTCAGTGGTTAGAAAATACATGTGAAATCCCATCCTTTATCACACAAAGAAAACTAAGTTAGAAGGTTCTCTTGGTGTACAATGGTTCTTACAGAGTTTGTCCGATACCAGATGACACGCAATAGAAGTATAAATAAAACATACTAAAAAAATTAAAGCATTGTTTCATATTTTGTAACATATGAGTATATCAGACCTTTCACAGAACAGTGATTGTTGTGTTTTGCTGAGGTATGATCATGTTGAAAACTACCTTGAATCGTACCTGATATGGCATATATTTCTGATGTTATGTTCTGTATGATGTTATTGCGATAGTTTTCATTTTATTTTGCTGTATTTGACACACGAGAGCATTATCCTGTTGAAATATATAAATAAATAAATAAATAAATAATATATATATATATATATATATATATATATATATAATCTTTTGTAACTAACTACACACTTAATTGTCTTTGGACCGAATTATGACAGATATGATGATATAGATGTACATTCACTTTAAGTGAAGACATTGACATATCTTCAAAACTACACATCGGATCAAGAGAAGGCGTAATTTCAGTTTGTTTGTCCCGGAGAGGGACATCCAGTGATACCACACTCGTTACCCCCTACTCCACCCCGTGCTTTATG
Source organism: Schistocerca serialis cubense (assembly GCF_023864345.2). NCBI lineage: Eukaryota > Metazoa > Arthropoda > Insecta > Orthoptera > Acrididae > Schistocerca > Schistocerca serialis. The sequence continues at coordinate 504,092,749 of NC_064643.1, read as the reverse complement.
TGTCGCGGAGGGGGTGGGGCAACTTTGAAATCTTCAATGGGAAACTCCATCTTTTATTGCAGATTATGATTCTACTGAAAAATCTACATACGTTTCGTCAGGAGAATTTTCTTCGTTTCGCCACATATGGAACGGTAATCGGAGGAATGGAAACTGGTACACAGTCGTAATTTAAGACATCAGATTCAATGGCCCTTGAACACCCAGTTGCACATGGGACAGGCCAGTATTTCATAACTTCTAATTGGAAACCCAATTCACAGCGTTGTAATGCTTCGACATATCGAACAGGGGACTGTTGGCTCTATTACAAGGTTGTGAACGCCTTTATATCTGCTGGCAGTGTAGAGACGGCAAAAGCAAACGAAGCAAACGTATTACAGAAGAAGATAATGAAATAGCTGTACTAGCGGCAGTGCATCACAGCCCACGGATAAGCACCCGCTAATTACAACGCGATTCCGGTATGTCCATAGGAAGTATTGTCACAGAACTGCACCGTCATAAGTATGATCCATACCACGTGACACTGCATCAAGAAGTTCGTGGCACCGATTTCCATCATCGGGTAGTGTTTTGTGAATGGGCATGTCAACAAATGCATTCGACCCCACGTTATTTGACGAGGTATTATTTTCTGATGAGTCTACAGTCACAAACCATGGTTCTGTTAACCGCATAACATGCATTACTTGAGTGTTGCCAATCCCCACCTGTTACGGCTAGGTGACCATCAATATCCTTGGTCAGTTAACGTAAGGTGTGGCATCATGGGGAACAAACACTGGTCTGTATTTTATCGATAGCACGTTGAATGGACACATATATCGAACGTTTTTGGGGCAGGAACTACCGAAACTACTGCAGGATGTTGCCCTGGACATTCGACAACGTATGTGGTTTCAACATGACGGTTGCCCAGCGCATTACGCAACTGAAGCACAGGAAGTATTAGACCGTGTTTAGACTGGTCGGCGGATCGGCAGTGGTGGCTCTATTAATTGGTCCCCTAGATCGCCGGATTTAAGGTAACCGGATTCATCTGTGGGGATATTTAAAAGATCAGGTGTACCAGCCTGTGCCAACACGCCGTGAAGATATGGTCGACCACATCAGAAACGCCTATGCTGGTATTTCTGCAGATATGCTTCTGCCCTGTGTAAGGCCATATGAAAAGCGGATCACTAAATGTATTGAAGTTGGCGGTACTACAATTGAGCATTTACTCTATTTGGAAAAGTAGAGTAGTGGTTTTCTCGAGCCACGGCCACAGTGGAGATTCGAGTAGTCCTGTGTTCAGTATGTTGGAGGCGTACAACGTTGCGGATGGGGTTTCCAATTAGAAGTTACGAAACACTGGTCTGTCCTATCCTTGCAGCATGGAGGTGGCGTCTCACGTGCCATTGGATGTTCAGGGGTCACTGAGTAGCATGTAGTAAATTACGATTGTGTACTCACTTCTGTTCCTCCGATTACAGCACCATCGGTGACGAAACGAAGAAAATTCTCCTGATAAAACTTCGTAAATTTTTCCGTAGAATCGAAATCTGCAATAAAAAACGGAGATTACCATTGAAATTTCAAAGTTGCCCCTTGCCACAAACTGGAATTATAACTTTCATTTGATCCGGTGTGTAGTTACAGATACATTTCATTGTCTTTAGTTAAAATGGATACAAATTTGAGTTTATGCACATCTTCCATATTTATGAGACATATTTGCACATGTAAATGCACCACTGAATGAATTTTCTTTACTACTGTATGATGACACTATGCAGAGATGGGAAACATGAATGTAAGACTATTAATTGAAATACAGATGCATTTTGTGGTAAAAATGAGAATTTTAACGAACAACATAATCCATAATTATTTCTTCCCTTTTTCATGATTTTAGCACTTGTTAATTAATTTTATTGCCATGGATTAGGCTGCTGTTGTTACTGTTGTGATACGTATACGATTTTGTTGCATAGTATGACTACTGCTTGACGTAGCTACCGCCTTATGAAAAGTTTTGTATTCTTCTTACTGGTATTTTGTGATGACACTGGTATCTTGCATTTTTGTGATGGCGTGCTTTGTTTTAGTTGCTGCAATGCTTCTATGATAAAACTTTTGTGTATCATTTGTCTTAGCTTAAGAACGTACATTAAATTTTGGTTACTGGCTTACCATAATAACTTTTGTTACATATATGTAAGATAATATATTTTGCTGCATTGCGTTTCTGATGAAATGTTTGTCATGTTCATATGTGTACTGTAATGAATTTGGCTCCTTTGCTTTTGTGATGAAATATTTTTGTGAATATATGTACGTTGTTGGCTCTATAGTCTTATAAGAGCTCACTTAGGATAAGCATTTACTGTTAGAGGTTTGTAAATGTCATGACTAACAAGAGATCTATGAAAAATGGGTGTAAGAATACAGTAAATCGAGAATATAGCAAGTACACTTATAAATAAGACATAAATGAGTGAGTAGACAAGTAGAACTAAATTAAATTGCATATACGCTTTGGTTGATGAAGTACATTGACTGCAATGTGCCAATAAATATGATTATTGGCAAGCTGAATAATGTGTAATTATCTGGTTATAATGATGTCATAACAAAATATTTGAAGGAAATTTGAATATGACGTTTCTGACAGGTAAATTTATATGTAGTTTTTGGCAAGTAAATCGACATGAAACTTAGTATAATATGAATACCATGGTTTTGGCAGGAAAACTGAGATAATATATTATGAGAAGAGCATGAGGTTCCAGTGAAAATATAAATTCATGAAATATGCATACAGTACAGGAGTCAGACAGTTGATCACTGTATTACAGTAGTATATGGCACTAGGATAAATTATCACATGGACTGATGGAGACTTTGGCTTCGAAGTGAACTCAGTTCCCTTTCCTTTTCCTTTACATGAGCTATGATACATCTGTTGTTTGTCTTTTAGCCCGCATCTCGTGGTGGTGCGGTAGCGTTCTCGCTTCCCACGCACGGGTTCCCGGGTTCGATTCCCGGCGGGGTCAGGGATTTTCTCTGCCTCGTGATGGCTGGGTGTTGTGTGCTGTTCTTAGGTTAGTTAGGTTTAAGTAGTTCTAAGTTCTAGGGGACTGATGACCATAGATGTTAAGTCCCATAGTGCTCAGAGCCATTTGAACCATTTTTTTTGTTTGTCTTTTACTTTTGCTGTATACACCTTATTGCTCTTATGGATTGTGTGTGTTTTTCATGTATGTATCCTTTTCTTTACCGGTATTCCTACGTTTTACATTTCAGTGTTTGTTCTGTGTAACCAGATATTTTCTGACTTATGAGACATAAGAGCTATTTCGTTTTCACTCTAGACTTCATTGCACATTTTCGTGACAATTTGTCACCATTAGAAGATATGAATGTTTAGTCAGATGTTCCATTCATTAAACTTTAATTTATGTCTTGTACAGAATATTGCGTAATTATTTATGTATATATGTGTTTTCTGGACACACTGATTATTTTAATCTAAGAATATTCATGTTTTGTAAATAAGCTTCGTCTTAAATTTTCATGCAACACTTTTGCACCATTTCACATATTTGCTAGTAATGATGCCATATTTCTATTACAAACGAAACCTTCATATTTTTTGGTTAGTTCACACAGATATTCATTGTTAATTTCTTACAGAGACAATACTGCATGTGCACTTTCTTTTTTTGTAATGTATTGTAAAAAACACGAATTTAATTAAACTACTGGGGCTGTAACTAATTTTTACACCCGCTTGAAGGATATAGTAATATCGAGTGCAATAGATTTCTAATTGAAATATGAGCTGTCAATGGAAAATTATTTCCTAGAGTCTGCTCGTATCTGATTCTGCATTTACAGACAGAGTGATGTCAGTGATGGACAGTCAGTTGCCTTACTGAGTCCTCTGATAAAACATCGCCAGTGATTCATGAAATATTTCAATATTGTGTTAGTAGCATTCACTTTCGTAATCTTAGGATTGATGAAAAGATACCTTCAATTGCATTCCCATACTAGCATCAGGGTTAATTACATGAAACATTAAAGCAAACCTTCGATGGTTATAAGTCATGAAAAATTTATTTACAATGTACAAAAATCAGAAAATAGTGTATGTGCTCCCTCGCTGTGGAAAGACAAGCTCCAGATGTAAAACAGAACTCAGAGCATTGCCTTGTACATTTTCTAACCTCAAGTCCTTTATTTATAATTGTAGCTAACTATACTCACTTCTTTGTAATAAAAAAATTAATTCTCCTTGCCTCAGCGCAGCTAATTTCTGTTTGTGTGTTAGCGGGGGGGGGGGGGGGGGGGGGGCTGGCGGAGAGGGTCAGGGGATAATTCAAGGTTTTCATATGTTTTCGGTCATTGTAAATAATTCACCGCATTACTGTACTGGGATAAAGATGAAGGAGCATGTCGCATGAGTAGTGAATAATATCTTTGAATGTGTTTAAGTGTATTTGTGGTTGCTTGCCGCCTCTCAGTTGTGCAGAGAAAACCGCTGAGGCATTCTCATTTGAGACGTAGTAGGGGACAGTTGAGTTTTTAGAAAAAGTGTTTGGTATTTCTGAATTTGGGAGAAAATTGAAACGCTTTATTATGGAGATGAAAGCTAGTTTGTATAAACATGTTATTGATTCCATGGACGAAGAAGATTTTTGAAGGAATATTTCAAGATAACCAATGTACGCAAGAGAATGAAACTTTTGTTTGTCAGAACTATTAAATGAAGGAAATCATCGTCCCTTAGATAGCTAATAACATTTATGATTACTGTTAATTTGATCTCTTTGTTTCCATTATGTCACAAATAACACAATTAGTTTAAACGTCTGTAATTTTTTAACAATGAGAGAATTTTGTAATTGTTAGGGTCTTCTTATGTTTTACACTGTTTTTTGAGAAAAATCAGAGTTTAATTTTTCGAGAACGGCGTTCTTTAAAGTACAAACCTCAGCCATTATTCTTCCTCAAGTTTTGAATCTTTTGTCGTGTGTGCATCGTACCTTACATCACACGAAGCCACAGATTGTTTTTGAAAACAAAAACCATATTTTGTAGTGAGCAATTTATTTATTTATTTAATGCTACACCTGCTAATTTCTGTTTTGTTTGGAGAACGTCTGTACACCAGATACAAACGTCGTGAGAATGAGGTAAATTATTTTTATTCACTTTGCATTCTTCTGAGCAAACAATACATAGTCATTATTTTTAGGTACCATACTTACAAAGCAGATTAATTTACAGTGAACACTGTAGTAATACTCAACAGTTATTTTGTATGAAGTTGAGGAGTATTTTATTTCGTAGATGTTTCGAGCCAAATTTTGCCCTTCATATTACGCAACTTTCGTGACGTTTATCAGTACTGAGTCAAAGTTAAATAGTTTTCACTAAGTACACAATTATTTTCTTTTGAGTTTCATTAGATTTATTTTCTTTATTTGAAATTCAGCATTTCGTTTAGATTAAAGTCTTATTTCACGACACCGTTCACACACGGAACACATGGTCGTGTTGCTCCGTAGTTGAATACGATATCTAAAGCACAAGTTGCAAGAAATTTATTGAAAAAAGAATATTCGGTATATTGATTTATAGGTAAATTTTTGTAGAAAGCTTATACACCTTTTGTTCCATAGAAAAGTTTTTATTTAAAAATTGGTAGCATGCAAAAATCCTAGTTTTAAGTTTCGTTGCATGAGCTAGATTAATATATTTGTTCATAAAGATAATAACCAATTATGTACACACATTCTGTAAAATGACTCGTTGCTCATCATATCGATGAAATAATCGTTTAAATGACTTATGTAACATTTAATTAAATAAAAGCTTACTCCACCTGACGACCGCCAGAAGCAATGAAGTGATGAAACTAGCGTTCCATTTCAGTAGAAGGACTTGTCCTTTGAGTTGATTTTGTTGTTTTAACGGCAACAGACAACGTAGCGTTAACAGAAGTCTACACCCTTTCTCTGCCGCCTACAAATTCAAAGAACAACGCCAGTATACGCGCAGGAATTATCGTATGAGTCGAGAAAAAATAAAAGAAAAAGCTTACTCCCGTCGCAACGTTGTAAACCCAGTGTGGTAATCGATGAACACGTGACAGTCCGTGTTCCTCCCTAGCCCGTGTTCTCCGGAATGCCTATCGCGTAACCACATAACAAGCGCCGGCATGTGTGGATGACGTTCGCAGAGCGAAACGGCGGTTTCCTCTACACCACGTATCCGCTGGGTAGACAAATACCCAACGCTGCTCCACTGGTTGGCGGTCATAGTTGAATGTCAACGACCTTGACTTACCCGGGCGTCTATAAGATACGAGGTGGTGATCACGTAGGCCAGAAGTGTAACAGCAGAGTTAGTAGTAACTCTCTGATGTCATGGACAAAGAATCGCGAGACCGTACTGGGTCTATAGCTTTAAGCGATCGTGACCGAAAACAGATTTTCCGGACGGGAATGTCACGTGTAAACAAACGTTGGGTTGGTGCCAGTTACGAAAAAGCAGTTGCCGTCAAATTACACTCATGCACAAAATTGAACAAAAGAATAAAAGTATTAGGTCTCGAAACATTTCCCTAATATATATGATGTTATAATGGAGTTGATTAACAGTTCTGGAAACTGAATTAATACACTCGGATACACGTATCTGTAAATCCACACAACACAGCTCGGGAGCGCGTGCCTGTCCACTTATCAGGACGCCGTCAGGATGACGAACATGGCACCCGGCCGAAAACGCTGCTTTGTCGAAGAGGTGGAGGGGAGAGGAGACCCGTTACGTTTCACCAACTACCTCCCGACAAAGTTCCAACCTAATTTTTGGCTGTGATCTCAACGTTTGCTCTGTGCTAAGCGTTTCCACAAAGATAGGTAGGTAGCGGCTACAGTTTGCGCATGCTAACTGCAAAAACATTTGAATTTCGGATACTAAAATATTTAATCAATCACGACCAGTTATAAGATACATGGGAACAGGAAAGAATTTATACAATCAAAATAAATGAATAGGCTGGCTCCTCCCTTCTCTAGAGGCTGCTGGGAAACCAAATAGCCAGTAGGTAAAGAGCACCATTAAAATCAGCTCTACCAGTACGCGAGTTTCGTCATGAAAGAGGGGGTTTATGAAATGGCTCTGTTTGACTCGTTCTACTATATGTAAAGATATCAGTCCTACCTGATTATGTAGGCTTATCTGGATGATGGTTGAGAACGCAATCTCTGCCTTCGCTAATTTTTCTAAGATGAAGTGGCACCTTCCTTGATTTTAAGTGAAGACATACCAGACTAAATATTGGCATTCTTACGTGACACAAAGTTTTGAATTAAATTACTTTGCTGAACAGTAGACATAAATTAGGAGCAGTATATGAAGGAATATTCAGATGGGATTAATGTTTTCAGTTTACTCACTTCATATTTGATCACAACGACTGGTGTATCATTGTATAGATGCGATACAGAAAAGACACATAAAACAATTAGATGTGTTACGCCTTCACAAAAGTGTGGTTTAGTAAACAGTCATTCCTCACTGCAATTCTGAAAAGAGCCACATTATCCTGTCATTTATATCTCATACATCAGCTCATAAATCACTTGCAAAATCTCAATCACTTGCAATCAAACCCTTTATACTCAAACTTTACACACCTTTATCACTAACTGTTAGTTCTTGAGGCTTTCGAATTTTCATTCTCCATATGTCATTCAAATCTCAAGCCATCCCTCTTTCCGTACAAAATAAAATGTCACATCAAACCACCTTCAGCTGTCTAAATTTCCAGTTTTATTTTATTTGTGGTACGAGTTTCAGCTTTACATTACGCCATCTTCAGCCACCTGTACTTGTACTTGTACTTGAGTCTGCAATTTATGGTCGAGGGGATCGCCGTGTAAAGAAGAAGTCTACGAATACCAGTGACTGTATAGTGGCCCCTGTTTCGACTGTGCAGAAGGTGAGATTCTTCCTGCAATTCGGTCATGGGACCTGAAGAGACGTAATGTAATGCAGAAACTGGTAGCACAAATAAAATAAAACTGGTAATTTAGGGGGCTGAATGTGATTTGATTTGAAACTTCGTACTGAACAACCGAGATCCCGCTGCCATCGTGTGTAAAGATGGACTTACAGAGATTGTTTCCCTTCTCCCACCTTCCTTCAACTGCACATTCCTCTCATTTTACACAGATATTAACCTCACTGGGTACAGCAACTATTCAACAGAAAATATACACGTACAGCACTTAGATATACACAAATTTACATATTTCTGGTATCAAAGATTATTAACAGAAAGAAAAAGTATATAAACAAATATACCAGGAAAACTCTGTTTCAATTCGATCTCTAGTGCGTTAACCTCTGTCGGTTCGCTGATTTTCTATGACGATTTTGGCTCACATGTCGTGTTGCTGTACTTCTGTAGAACCGTTCCAGAACTTCCTCACTTTGTCAACCTCAGGTACTTGTCAAGACGAACAGTCTGATTTCCTGAGGTGAGTTTTTAGAACACTGGTGTCGTTAGCCACAGAAAGCGGAAGGCCTGCTTTGTTGGCGTTCCACTATTTTCTACATTTTGCGTGCGGCAGATTAACGTTGCAGTGTTCGTTCATATTTGGCGTAGTTTAGCTAAGTAAAACTCCTTGCAATTCTGACGTCCGTTTACATATATACGCTGACTTCCGAATTTTTCTTTGTATGGGACGCTATCTGCCAGTTATTTCTGATCTAAAATCCTTGATTCTAACTTTCATTCTCATAATTTACAACGCTACTTGTACGTCAGAACACGATCAAGAGTGACTCCCAGCTATTTTAGATGAGGCGTTTTTACTAACTGTATCCTTTGACATGTAATATTCGTAACGTGCCAGATTATGTTTACACTGAAATTCACGCAGGTGTGTTTTACCTGGCTTCGATCGAAGTTGAGTTTTAAAGTAACAGACACTCAGTACTCTAAGTTCACCTGACAGGTGAGCTTTAACATCTTCAAAAGACTTCCCTTTACCCGTTACATTCACTCATTAGAAAAGTAACAGCTGTGATCCACATTTATTCCTTTGCGCATTGATTCTTATTCTGTATGTTACCCTCTCTTTCGCGACTGCCTTTTTTCTCCCACGTAACATAAAATGTAAACGTTCCTTGCATTCTTTATGAACAGATGTTTTCTTCGTTGGTTTTCCGTTCTTACTTCCGTTTGTCTTCTTGTTATAGACTTTGGGAACTTCCTCGGAAAACAATAGCTTTCATGGAGCACTTAAAGTGCGATACGGTACGGTCCTGACGCTACTAACAGCACGTGTGTTAAGCTAATCTTACATAATGCTGACTACCAGATTCGAAATAGTTTTTTACCTTTCTTTAACCTCTCACGCGGACTCCCTGAGGAGCTATGTTCTTTCTAAGAAAGCTCTCTGAAAAGTATTCCCACACTCCAGAACGGCGCTTTCCTGGGAACAGAAACCGTTTCCAAGAATTTCCATCTCTGTTACGAATTCATTATGAACCTCGCCAACAGCCTTTCACTCTAAAAAGCGGAAAATATTCGTAGTTAGCACAAATTCAAAACGGCGCTGCCCGACCAAAAGCCATTAATCATTTCTGAGAAGTCACACAATGCCTGGCGATAGAAATATTAACGGAGAGAGAGCCGAGGAGTAACAGAGAATTGCTGACATACAAACCTACTGGCACAGGTGGATCGAACAAAATGACATTGTCGTCAAAGCAAGTTTGTCTTACCATCTAAGACAGTGAACGTACTTTGAGATATGTTCCACTCATTACACACAGACAGACGTTTGACTTCGCTAGTACGATTAAGTGTTTCGTGCACAATTGCTTGTTCACTGCACTTGGAGTGTCTGACCAAACTTACCAAAAAGTAACTAATATTCAGTCTACTTAAGTCTAGATTTAAATTTTATTATTATTGACAGAGCGGCTGCTGTTGAAAATAAAATATGTCCTTTACTGTAATTCCGTTTGTGAACAAGCGAGCAAAGGATCCTATAGTATGGTTAATGTGCAGTGTAAATGTGATCCATGTTGTACATAGTCCCTGTATTATAGACTTCAGTAGTTATGCAGCAGGTAACTGATCGTAAAGCTATAGGCAACCGACGATTTCTCGAAAAGCAAATGCAGTGAAGTTTTAATGAAAGCAGTTCTTAATAAACGTGGTTAGAGCTTCCCAATTTCAATGTGTTTTCCTCCGTTTCGACATTCCGATAGTATGCTTAAGTCGAATACAGTTACACATGTTATAAAGTAGTCATAACATTAAAATTGCAGGCCGTCCTGCAATTTTTTCTCATGCCCTTCTGCATTTACATCTGCATTTGTTGTTGAATTATAACTGTTCTTTTAACATTATTGAAGTTCCTAATGTGCAATGTTGCTGTAGATTCTGTTGTGTATTCATCTTGATTACTATCGAAACAGATGACTTTTAATCTGAAGCACCACAAGACCGCTGTTCACTACATCGAGCCTCGCAAACATGCAAACCGTTACATGCATTTAATAAACACGATGCCAGTTGTATTTTTAACGGCCTTATAAAGGAAAAATTTTTGTAGTATCAACTACAGATTTCAATTCAATTTATTTAAATTCTTAACGTAGATCAAACCCATCACAATTAAAAAGGTTTACGCTGTCGGTCAGACAGCATGGGGTATAACGAAGCAGTAACCGTCAAAGTTTTGTAGTATGTGTACAATGATTTTGTCGGAGCAAGGAGTTTATCTTCACAGTTTCAATATTAAATCATTGTATCTACATTTTCTTGTCCGCTGACATGATTATTAATTTCGCGCCATCCCAAGATTTAAATTATATTTATAATTCCATTTTCATTTTTAGAGTCCTTTACCTCACCTATCATTATAGCTACTAAAAGATGAAAAGTGGTCGCTGAGTGATGCATTTTCAACGAAGAATGAAGAGTAAAGAACTTCTTTTTAGAAACGAAGGACGGAAAACTACCTCGTGATGTACTGTGAAATTGTTTACGTTTTGAAAGAGTACAGTCTTCGGGACCAGTATGAAACAAAACATCGATCAGCAAATTCAGAGATTCCTGGAAAGTTACGCTCTGAGAAATATGATTCAATGAAACACAATTTAGAAACCAAAAGAAAGCTCTTCAAAATAAAGTATGCTGTAAATGAATCCACGACTCGTACAAGAATACGAAATAGCGCTGCAGAACGAGCATTGTATGATGGAAGCAGCGGATGACTTGTGTTCTGCCGGCCGCTGTGAGCGAGCGGTTCTAGGCGCTTCAGACCGGAACCGCGCTGCTGCTACGTTCGCAGGTTCGAATCCTGCCTCGGGCATTGATATGTGTGATGGCCTTAGGTTAATTAGGTTTAAGTAGTTCTAAGTCTAGGAGACTGATGACCTCAGATGTTAAGTCCCATAGTGCTTAGAGCCATTTCAATCATTTGAACTTGTGTTCTAAGAAAGCTGATATCTTTGAAAGTATCAGCCTTTCGGAAATTGTGCGGAGAACAGAAGAAAGTGCAGGAAAAATCTACATACTTGTTATGGCATTCTCTGGCGCTGGGCTAGTCTGCCGATCTCTCGAGTACGTCACAACTTCTCGTGTTCATTCGTGGTGTCAGTTCAAGTCTGGCAAGGCTATACAGTTCCTTGTAGGCACAATGAACTGTCCGTGTTGGTACCCCAACAAAACAGCCCATTTCCTTCATGGTGTGGCCACAGGCCTGTGCAAACATGACAGCTCCTTTCCGTCATTCTGTCACGTCTCTGCATCGATCCATTTTACAGTGCTGATTCCGTACAGCCGGCATGTACATACACAGCACTTCACTTTTATGACTTACTTCAGCGGTGGAGGGTCACATGACCAACATGGTACCAGAGCTACACAGTTTGCAGCAGGCATTGGCAACCTTTGGTGACTCGCGGGACTGACGCACGTACTTATTTACACTCGCGTTCGGCCTAGTCACGTGATGCGACAGCAAAGTAAAACCATTGGCCCATGACATTTATATTTGTAGGGCAATGCTCTGATTGGAATGGCACCGCTTTCCCGCCGTACGACGTCAATAAATTAAGCCTCAAAACTCGTGTTTTTGAAAGCACATTCATTTTATGTTTACGCCATTTTCAGATGGTTACTTTTATTTATGAGTTGTGAAAAAACTCTTTTTACTTACGACAGTTTTCTGCTTATGACAAAACTCCATCTGCTGTACAAGATGTGAGCCAGGCGAAATACCCTAAGTCTTTACGAAGAATAGCTCTAATTCCTGAGAAAGCAGGTGCTGACAACCGTGAATATTACATTCTGGAGAAATGTAGTAACACGTGAGGCAGTACTAATCCTACGACTTATCTTAGAAGATATGTGGAGGAAAGGTAAACTTATGTTTATAGCATCTGAAGACTTAGCGAAATCTTTTGACAACATTGACTGGAGTACACTGTTTGAAATTCTGAAGATATCAGGGGTAAAATGGAGAGAGCGGAAGGGTATTTACAACTTTTACAGAAACCAGAGGGCATATATAAGAGAAGATGGACATGAAATGGAAGCAGTAGTTGCGAAGGGAGTGAGACAATCTACCCGGACGTCATTCAAACTGTGCACTGACCATATGTGGCGGAAAGGTAAACTTATGTTTATAGCATCTGAAGACTTAGAGAAATCTTTTGACAACGTTGGCTGTAGTACACTGTTTGAAATTCTGAAGATATCAGGGGTAAAATAAAGAGAGCGAAAGGCTATTTACAACTTTTGCAGATACCAGAGGGCATATACAGAGTGTTTAAAAAATGACCGGTATATTTGAAACGGCAATAAAAACTAAACGAGCAGCGATAGAAATACACCGTTTGTTGCAATATGCTTGAGACAACAGTACATTTTCAGGCAGACAAACTTTCGAAATTACAGTAGTTACAATTTTCAACAACAGATGGCGCTGCGGTCTGGGAAACTCTATAGTACGATAATTTCCACATATCCATCATGCGTAGCAATAATATGGCGTAGTCTCTGAATGAAATTACCCGAAACCTTTGACAACGTGTCTGGCGGAATGGCTCCACATGCAGATGAGATGTACTGCTTCAGCTGTTCAATTGTTTCTGGATTCTGGCGGTACACCTGGTCTTTCAAGTGTCCCCACAGAAAGAAGTCACAGGGGTTCATGTCTGGCGAATAGGGAGGCCAATCCACGCCGCCTCCTGTATGTTTCGGATAGCCCAAAGCAATCACACGATCATCGAAATATTCATTCAGGAAATTAAAGACGTCGGCCGTGCGATGTGGCCGGGCACCATCTTGCATAAACCACGAGGTGTTCGCAGTGTCGTCTAAGGCAGTTTGTACCGCCACAAATTCACGAAGAATGTCCAGATAGCGTGATGCAGTAATCGTTTCGGATCTGAAAAATGGGCCAATGATTCCTTTGGAAGAAATGGCGGCCCAGACCAGTACTTTTTGAGGATGCAGGGACGATGGGACTGCAACATGGGGCTTTTCGGTTCCCCATATGCGCCAGTTCTGTTTATTGACGAAGCCGTCCAGGTAAAAATAAGCTTCGTCAGTAAACCAAATGCTGCCCACATGCATATCGCCGTCATCAATCCTGTGCACTATATCGTTAGCGAATGTCTCTCGTGCAGCAATAGTAGCGGCGCTGAGGGGTTGCCACGTTTGAATTTTGTATGGATAGAGGTGTAAACTCTGGGGCATGAGACGATACGTGGACGTTGGCGTAATTTGGACCACAGCTGCAACACATCGAACAGAAACCCGAGGCCACTGTTGGATCACCTGCTGCACTAGCTGCGCGTTGCCCTCTGTGGTTGCCGTACGCGGTCGCCCTACCTTTCCAGCACGTTCATCCGTCACGTTCCCAGTCCGTTGAAATTTTTCAAACAGATCCTTTATTGTATCGCTTTTCGGTCCTTTGGTTACATTAAACCTCCATTGAAAACTTCATCTTGTTGCAACAACACTGTGTTCTAGGCAATAAACCATGTTGTCTACAGCACACTTGCACGTTGTGAACAGCACACGCTTACAGCAGAAAGACGACGTACAGAATGGCGCACCCACAGACTGCGTTGTCTTCTATATCTTTCACATCACTTGCAGCGCTATCTGTTGTTGAAAATTGTAACTACTGTAATTTCGAAAGTTTGTCCGCCTGAAAATGTACTGTTGTCCCAAGCATATTGCAACAAACGGTGTATTTCTATCGCTGCTCGTTTAGTTTTTATTGCCATTTCAAATATACCGGTCATTTTTGAAACACCCTGTATAAGAGAAGATGGACATGAAAAGGAAGCAGTGGTTGCGAAGGGAGTGAGACAACCTACCCCGGCGTCATTCAAACTGTGCAAGCAGAAATGGAAACGAAAACAAATTTGTAGTAGGGATTAAAGTTCAGGGAGAACAAATAAATACTTGGAGATTTGCCGATGTCGTTGTAATTCTGTCAGGGGCAGCAAGGAACTTGGAAGAGAAGTTGAACGGAATTTTACAATGTTTGGAAATGAGGATATAAGAGTAACATCAACAAAAGCAGAACAAGGATAAGGGAATGCAGTCGAATTAAATCAGATGATGCTGAGGAAATTAGACTAGGAAACGAGACACTTGAAATCGTAGATGTGTTTTGTTATCTAGACAGCAAAATAACTGATGATGGTCGAAGAATAGAGGATATAAAATGCAGACTGGCAATGGGAATAAAAGCGTTTCTCGATAAGGGAAATTTGTTAACACTGGATATAGAGTGTTAGGAAGTCTTCCCTGAAAGTATTTGTCTGGAGTGTTCTCACGTATGGAACTAAAACATGGACGATAAACAGTTCAGACAGGAAGAAAATAGAAACTTTCAAGATGTGGTTCTACAGAAGAATGTTGAAGACCGAATGGGTAGATCACGTTACTAATGATGAGGTGCTGAACAGAACTGAGAGAAAAGAAATTTTGTGGCACAACCGGACTAGAATAAGGTATCGGTTGGTAGGACACATTCTGAGACGTCAAGGGATCACCAATACAGTACTGTAAAGAAGTTCGTGGGGGTACAAATCCTAGAAGAGACCAAGAGATGAATACAATAAGCAGATTCAGATGTGTGTAGGTTGCAGAAGTTATTCGGAGATGAAGAGGTCTGCACAGAATAGAGTACCGTGGAGAACTTTATCAAACCAGACTCCAGACTGAAGACCAGGGCAACAACACGACGTTTTACGTCTTTCATCAAAACATGCCTTGCAAAATTCTGCAGCGATGGAGTAAAGAAACAATATTCACGACTAGTAAATTAATGTTAACATCTCAAGATGGAATGCCACGCATATTGAAATGTCATCGAATAAAAACAAACTATTATAGAATCAACTGTTTGTAGCGAATTCATTATAAGTTATCTTTAATTTCAACAGTTGCAGTGTTCTAATACAGAGGACAACAGTTACTTGCTGATGTTAATACGAGAAAGAAACTCATGGTGAGCCAAGCATCGGAGGAAATATCCGATATTGTCTCCCGGGCGTAATACAATGGGAGCGCATCTCTCTCTCTCCCACGAATTTGTTGCGCGCGTGATCTATAACATCCCAGACCGACCAGTGTGTTCTGCTAAAGGGATGACTAGTATTTTGTCGAGTGAGTTTATTAGTAGGTATAATATCGTGTCAGCCATACCCTTGACGGGGCTGTAGAACAACTTGATAGCTTGTCAAATATCGAGACATGGACTGGAAAGTGAACTGAATCGCTGTCGGATACGAAAGCCCTCACAAAGCTGTCAGGCATTTCACCAGCACTCCACTTTTCAGCCACATTTTGATATTAAAAATTTCTATCTTTAACAACTGAAAGAGTTGCAAATAGTTGATTATATTTTCCTTACAGGTTCAGTCAGGGGGCGATCTGCAATGTATGACAGGATGACCGGTTAAGGCAATGCTGTGCTGTTATCATCGGCTCTTATGCTTTAAAAATTTTTACAACATGTTGTTCACCAGTGTTTAATTTGCTTCACGTTGCCTATACACTCCCAAATGCCGTGAAGCTCACTACCATGAATGTACAGTGAAGTTTTCTTTAGGCATCGTAGACAATTGAGTTGCAACATTCAAATGGAATCCCAATTCGGTTTTAAGGTGCGAGCTAACATCCCAAAGATGTTGGGGCTCACGTGCGGTTCCTCTTCGTCGAAATGTCTTGGCTCAAACTCGTCTCGGGCTTGAACCGCACGTGTCGCATTACACGCCCTAAATTAGACACTTGGATTCTTTGGTTAAATTGTGTGGCTGATGGCAAGTTTGCGAAATTGTAGGAAACAAAGTTAATGTACCACATAAAAACAGTAATAATAATATCTGGAACTAAATTAATGACCATAAGTGAAGTAGGCCACACAGTTGCGATTTGGTGAGAATAATGTTTACTCAGAGAGAAAACTAATAGCGAATGTGGTCGTATTTAGAATTATTATTACACTCGAGCGCATATCCATTTGACACAGTTCGATCACTCACAATCTCATCGCGAAACCAAGTCCAATACTCCACCTCGATGTTTACTCAAGAAGTTAGAGTTCGCGCCAGACGCGCGGCTGCTCACTTCTCAGAGACTAAGTCCCGCGATACCACACAACGCGAAATTTTCTAAATCGTTTCACTTCCTAGCTGCTTAAAGACCGACTGTCCACTTTAGCGTCTCAATCCGAACTGTACCCTTTGGTGTCTAGATCAGGTCTGCTTTGGTGTCTGCAGCCGAACTGTCCGCTTTCGCGTCTGCACCAGTACTGTCCCTCTGCCGCTCAACTGACTAGGACAGTTCCCTTTCCCGAACCCGTCCATCTGATTTGCTACGTCTTAGTCTCGGTCGGGCACACAGTTTTAATCTGCCAGGAAGTTTCATATCAGCGCACACTCCGCTGCAGAGTGAAAATCTCATTCTGGTATTCTACATTACTTTACATTTTAACATATTTAAATAATCAAAGCTTGACCACTTTCACGTCCTAAATAAAGTAACAATAATATCCGTTGTTAAATTTCTTTTAGGTAAAAGCAATAGAACCTCCTTTTTGATTTTGAATGTCAAGGCCAGTAACCTTGCACCAATGTGCTTTCTGATAAATAAATAAAGAACAAAGTAATTGTTATGCACTAAATTTTACAACAAATACTCTATTACCTAATGATTCAATAAGGTGTCATGCTGTCATCATTCAATGTGTTTTATGTGGAGGAAGTGGTGATCTGATGCTTCACTGAAAATAATGATAATTTAAATTACTATATCTTTTAAACAAATAAAGTTACAGTGTTGATATTTAAAACGTTTGCCACTTTAATGAAGCGCTTCTATATGGAATGTCGATCGTTAAGATCTACCAAAGAGTTCATATTTTAGCATTGAAGTCTTTGTTACAAAACTTGTTAATTTCACTTTAACAGTTTATTTTCTTTATTGTTATTTTAAAACCTGTACAACAGGCAGGCTGTCAGCAGCTTTCTACGCTGCTCTTCAGCCATAGAATACACAATGAGAAAAAACAGAAAGAAGACACATAAGTTACAGAACGGTGGGTAACAAAACAGTAGACACATAAAGACAAACACGGAGCCGTTCACACTCGACGATAATCCACACTGCAAACTGTTGACACGACGCACAAACACTGAAGATGTCGATGGCACAGGTGGACGATGGAGTGCGACGGTGAACACTGAACACTGAACACTAAACACGATGGCACACATAAGACACTGATGGCGATGATCTCTGGTGCGCGAATGTCCATGTACCTTGTGCGAGTCCGGGGACCTGCCAAGAGGGGAAGAAGGGTGAGGGGGGGAGTGGGGAGAACAAGATGCCAATGGCTGAGGAAATGGGAGGAGGAGTAAAGGGAGAGGGGAAGGGAAGCCTGGGGGAGGAGTGGGGAGAAATGGAGGAGGGAGGGAAGGGGAAGAGAAGGGAGAAAGGGTACCCAAACACAGGAAGACGGAGGGAGGATCAAAGTTGGTAGGAGGGGTAGATGGAGGAGAGGAGGGCATCATCAGGGAGGGGGAGCTGGCGGAAGCCACCTTGGGAGTAAGCAAGGAGGGTGGAGAGATGGAGACTGGGTGAGATGTGGGAATACAGGTGCGGCAGCGGACGGGGGTGGGAGAGGATGGGTGAGACAAGCAGGTGAGGAGGATCGAGTTTACAGGAGGTGTAGAGGATCCGTATCCGTTCGAGGAAAAGGAGGAGGTGGGGGAACGGAATTAGGTCGTACAGGATCCGTGTGGGGGAGGGGAGACGGATGCAATAAGCGAGGCGGACAGCATGGCGTTCAAGGATCTGAAGGGATTTATAAAAGGTAGGGGGGGGGGGGATGGAGATCCAGGCCAGATGGGCGTGACATAGGATAGGGATGATGAGGGATTTATAGGTGTGGAGTATGGTGGAGGGGTCCAGACCCACATACGGGCAGAAAGGAGCTCGAGGAGACAGAGTCGGGAGTGTGCCTTGGCTTGGATTGTCCGGAGATGGGGTGTCCAGGAGAGGCGACGGTCGAGGGTGACGCCAAGGAACTTACGGGTGGGGGTGAGGGCGATAGGACGGCCATAGATGGTTAGATAGGAATCAAGGAGGCAGAAGGAACGGGTGGTTTTGCCTACAATGATCACCTGGGTTTTGGAGGGATTGAACTTGAGCAACCAAGTGGTGAACCGGTCAAGATGGGATTGGAGAAGGTGTTAGGAACGCTGCAGGGTGGGGGCGAGGGCAAGGAAGGCGGTGTCATTGGCAAACTGGAGAAGGTGGACGGGGGGTGACGGCGGCGGCATGTCCGCCGCATACAAAAGGTACAGAAGGGGGGAGAGGACCGAGCCTTAGGGCACACCGGCGGAGGGAAAAAGGTGTTGGAATCCATGTTACTGATGGTGACGTAGGAAGGACCGTGGGAGCCGATCAGACGGACGTAGTTAATGGGAAGTGCGAAAGTTTGGAGCTCGAAGAGGAGACCGGAATGCCATACGCGGTCATAGGCATGTTTGAGGTCCAGGGAGAGGAAGATTGCGGAGTGACAGGAATTAAGCTTTTCAGAAAGGAGATGAGTGAGGTGAAGGAGAAGGTCATCAGAAGAGCAGGACGTCCAAAAGCCACACTGGGTAACGGGAAGGAGGCGGTGCTGGCGGAGATGCTGGTGGATGTGTCAGGTGAAGATGGATTCCAGGACCTTGCTGAAGACTGAGGTAAGGCTGATGGGACGGTAGGAGGAGACAGCGGACGGCGGTTTGCCGGTTTTGAGGAACATCAGGATACAGGAGGTTTTCCACAGCTCGGGGTAGTAGCCAGTGGACAGGACTACATTGTAGAGCCTGGCTAGGGTGGAGAGGAAAGAGACAGGAGCTTCACGAAGGTAGCGGTTGGTGACATGATCGTGACCAGGAGCGGCGTTGCGTTTTGTGTGGAGTGTAGTAATGAGATCCTGTGTAGTGATAGGGGCATTGAGTTCCGTGTGTGCAATGTTGTCCAAGTACAGGAAACCAGGTGCGAGAGGAGGGGCAGAGGTGTCAGTTAGATCGCGGACATCCGGGAAGAGGGAGTAATCGAACTGGGAATCATCGGGCTTGGAAAAGACATCAGAGAGGTAGGAGGCAAAGTGATTGGCCTTACTAAGGTTGTCAGGGAAGGGGTGATCATCATGGAGAAGAGGATGGTAGGGGGAGGGTTTTGTACTGGAAGGCTGACCAGAACTTGGACGAGTTTATAGATAGGGTAGCATATAAGCGGGGGCATGTCTGTCGCCAGTCCCAGCGTTTCTTAGCCGCGAGCAAGTTTCGGATGTGTCGCTGGAGTTGGTGGTGGCATCGTAGTGTGTCCAGGTCATGCGTGTGGAGGAAGGCACGGTAGAGATGGCGGGATTCATGGTGGAGGAGGACGGCCTGTGAGGGTAAGGTAGGACGGTGGGGTTGGATGGCGACAGCAGGGACATGGGCCTCCATGGCCTCATGCAAGGTCTGCTGGAGAAAGGAGGTGGCATGGGTAACATCGTCAGGGCGGTGGTAGGTGAAGGGGTGGCCTTCGACCTGGGTGGAGAGGGTATCCCAGTAGGCATTCCAGTGGGCATGGGAATAGTCATGGATGTACTTCAGGGGAGTGTCATTACGAGGGTCAGGGCGGGGGCGGCGACCATCTGAAACAGTGAGGAGGACAGGGAGATGGTCGCTACCAATGGGGTCCAGGACATCCACCGCTATGCGGGCAGGGAGTTTGGGGGAGGAGAGGATGACATCAGGAGTGGATTCGAGGCAGGTCTGCTGGGGAATGGGGCCGAGGTTGCCTTGGAGGGTGGAGACGAACCGATGCCACCACCGTAACTGGGTGGCGGAACCTCTATCGATGTTGAGGTCGGTGGCGATCACGTAGGAGGAGAAGGTACGATCAATGTGGGAGAGGAAGTCGAAAGGAATAGGGCTGTTAGGGTGGACATAGATGGTGGTGCAGGTGATGCTAAGGCTGAGGAAGAAGAGACTAAGGATCGGGTGTTTGGTGGGGTCGGGAAGGTCAGGTTGGAGCCGAACCGGGATCTGGTGGTGGTGACCAATGGCAACTCCACCATGCACAATCGGGAGGGGATTATTGGAGCAGTGGAGAAGGTAGAGCGGGCGAAATGTGGATGGTGTGGTGGGGTTGGATGAAGGTTTCATTGAGAAGGAAGGCATCCATGCAGTGGGTTGCAAGGGTGTGCGTGAAGAGGTTCTTGTTGGCAGGAAGGGAACGAATGTTGTTGAACAGGATACGGTGCTGGCGCGCCATGACACGGATTTAGATGAGGGTGTCAAGACGGGAGAAGGTGAAATGGGCCTGGTTGTGGGAGTAGGTGGCATACATTTTTAGGTGGAAGACGAAACGGGCGGCGAGGGAGACCTGTTGGAGGGTGTGAGGGCGCTGGAAAGGGTGGACGTTTTGCAGGACAAGGGTGAAGAACATGATGACGGCCTCAGTGGTGGGTGGGGGGGGGGGGACGAAGGGAATTGCCAGGAGGGGTGGGGCCTCCAGAGGTCGGACAGGGATGGCGAATTCAGCAGTGGTCGGAGGGGGTCGGGTTTTTACATTTTTGGGAGTAGGTGGGATGGGTGAGATGGCAGGTATTACAGGAGGGAGGGGACTGAAGGTTAAGGCACTGCTGGAGGAAGTGTGCTTGCTTACAACGCGGGCAGGTAGGGGCCTCGCAGCGCTCACCTGTTGGGTGTGCATTGTAGTGCAGACACCTCTGGCAGCAAAGGGATTGAAGAGGGGAATGGGAGGGGTCGACCTTGTAATGCTGGTTGAAGAGGAGGGCACCCTTCGTCAGGAGATGGTCAATGGAGGGGGTGTCCTTGGAGAAAACCAACATAAGGCGGGTGGGGCCGGCTGAGTTAAAAATGCAGCGGACCGCCCGCACCTCCAGCGAGGGATGCGCCTTGAGCTCTGCCAACACCTTCTCCTCCATGATCGTCAGACGAAGCCAAGTGATCACAGCGGTGAGGGTTGGTGGGTGACACAGGGGTTGGGGTTGGTGGGTAGGAGATGGGGAAGGAGCAGGGGTGAGGGATGCGTTGGGGCCAATCCGGGTGATGGGAAGGCGGGAGAGGATGTCAGTATGGAGGGTGGGGTTGAGGGAGGAGATGAGAACTGACTCCCATCTGGGAGTAAGGAGGGCGATGGGGGCACCTGGGAAGTGTTGGTGGAGGAGGAGGGAGAGGTTCTGGGCCTCAAGAAGGGAAGGATAAGGATGGGAGAGGAGGTATTTGTATAAAGAGGGGGGGGAGAAGGAGGAGGAGGCGGTAGAGGGAGCAGGGCCAGGCGGGGAGACTCCAAGGCATCCTGGGGGGGGGGGGGGGGAAGGAGGGCGTGGCGGGGCCTTCTTGGGAGCAGAGGAGGTGTGGGTGCCACTAGGGCGTTTAAGGGTGGCGGGAAGGTGGGTGGTGATTTGAGGGATGGGAGCTATAGGGAGGTGGCGGGAAGGGGCAGGTCCCAGCGTGGACGCAATAGTCGGCGCCAGAGATTGTGATGGTGAAGGCAACGGCGACGGCGATGGTGGTGGCGGTGATGACGAAGGCGATGGGGAGAGCTGAGCATGGGCAGTGGCCTGTCGGGCCACTACCCTAGCTGGAGCTGCAGTGACAGGCTGGGGGAGTGGGGGGAAGGGATCAGAGGTAGAGGAGCGGGAGGAAGAAGCCGGGGAAGGGGCGACAAAGAGCGAGGGAGAAGGGAGCGTTAAAAGGGGAGGGATGGAAAGAGGGGGGTCGACTGGGTGCACCATGTAATGGTGGTGGTGGCGGCGGAGGGCGAAGTATACACTATGGCAGTGGTGGTAGTAGTGGCAGTGGTGGTGGGGGCTGGCATGACGACAGGGAAGAACTAAAACAGTGCAGGACGAAAAAGAGACGAAAAAACCGGGGACGGACGAAGACGGACGAAGACGAGGACCAGAGTCCCACGCTGCAGGCGCTGGCGATGGCTGGCAGGAACGCCGCTGCTGCTGCTGCCGCGGACAGGGCCGGGGACGCTGCTGCTGCTGCTGGCTGGACCGCTGCTGCTGGCTGGCTGGACTGCTGCTGCTGCTGGCGGGACCACTGCTGCTGATGCTGCTGCTGCTGCTGCTGCTGTCGTCTGGACCACTACAGGCTGCTGGCCGGGACCGCTGCTGGCTGCTGGCTGGCTGGACCGCTGCGACCGCTGTAACCGCTGCTACCGCTGCTGCTGCTCGGCTGGACCGCTGCTGCTCGGCTGGACCGCTGCTGCTCGGCGGGCTGGACAGCTGGCACCTGTAACCATTTTTTTTTTTATCATCAGTCTACTGACCGGTTTGATGCGGCCCACCACGAATTCCTTTCCTGTGCTAACCTCTTCATCTCAGAGTAGCACTTGCAACCTACGTACTCAATTAGTTGCTTGACGTATTCCAATCTCTGTCTTTCTCTACAGTTTTTGCCCTCTACAGCTCCCTCTAGTACCATGGAAGTCATTCCCTCATGTCTTAGCAGATGTCCTATCATCCTGTCCCTTCTCCTTGTCAGTGTTTTCCACATATTCCTTTCCGCTCCGATTCTGCGTAGAACCTCCTCATTCCTTACCTTATCAGTCCACTTAATTTTCAACATTCGTCTATAGCACCACATCTCAAATGCTTCGATTCTCTTCTGTTCCGGTTTTCCCACAGTCCATGTTTCACTACCATACAATTCTGTACTCCAGACGTACATCCCCAGAAATTTCTTCCTCAAATTAAGGCCGGTATTAGATATTAGTAGACTTCTCTTGGCCAGAAATGCCTTTTTTGCCATAGCGAGTCTGCTTTTGATGTCCTCCTTGCTCCGTCCGTCAATCGTTATTTTACTGCCTGGGTAGCAGAATTCCTTAACTTCATTGACTTTGTGACCATCAACCCTGATGTTAAGTTTCTCGCTGTTCTCATTTCTACTACTTCTCATTACCTTCGTCTTTCTCCGATTTACTCTCAAACCATACTGTGTACTCATTAGACTGTTCATTCCGTTCAGCAGATCATTTAATTCTTCTTCACTTTCACTCAGGATAGCAATGTCATCAGCGAAACGTATCATTGATATCCTTTCACCTTGTCTTTTAATTCCACTCCTGAACCTTTCTTTTATTTCCATCATTGCTTCCTCGATGTACAGACTGAAGAGTAGGGGCGAAAGGATACAGCCTTGTCTTACACCCTTCTTAATACGAGCAGTTCGTTATTGATAGTCCACTCTTATTATTCCCTCTTGGTTGTTGTACATATTGTATATGACCCGTCTCTCCCTATAGCTTACCCCTACTTTTTTCATAATCTCGAACAGCTTGCACCATTTTATATTGTCGAACGCTTTTTCCAGGTCGACAAATCCTATGAAAGTGTCTGGATTTTTCTTTAGCCTTGCTTCCATTATTAGCCGTAACGTCAGAATTGCCTCTCTCGTCCCTTTACTTTTCCTAAAGCCGAACTGATCGTCACCTAGCGCATTCTCAATTTTCTTTTCCATTCTTCTGTATATTATTCTTGTAAGCAGCTTCGATGCATGAGCTGTTAAGCTGATTGTGCGATAATTCTCGCACTTGTCAGCTCTTGCCGTCTTCAGAATTGTGTTGATGATGCTTTGCCGAAAGTCAGATGGTATATCGCCAGACTCATATATTCTACACACCAATGTGAATAGTCGTTTTGTTGCCACTTCCCCCAATGATTTTAGAAATTCTGATGGAATGTTATCTATCCCTTCTGCCTTATTTGACCGTAAATCCTCCAAAGCTCTTTTAAATTTCGATTCTAATACTGGATCCCCTATCTCTTCTAAATCAACTCTTGTTTCTTCTTCTATCACACCAGACAAATCTTCGCCCTCATAGAGGCTTTCAATGTATTCTTTCCACCTGTCTGCTCTCTCCTCTGCATTTAACAGTGTAATTCCCGTTGCACTCTTACTGTTACACCGTTGCTTTTAATGTCACCAAAGGTTGTTTTGACTTTCCTGTATGCTGAGTCTGTCCTTCCGACAATCATATCTTTTTCGATGTCTTTACATTTTTCCTGCAGCCATTTCGTCTTAGCTTCCCTGCACTTCCTATTTATTACATTCCTCAGCGACTTTTCCGTATTCCTGATTTTCCCGGAACATGTTTGTACGTCCTCCTTTCATCAGTCAACTGAAGTATTTCTACATCTACATCTACATCCATACTCCGCAAGCCACCTGACGGTGTGTGGCGGAGGGCACCTTGAGTACCTCTATCGGTTCTCCCTTCTATTCCATTCTCGTATTGTTCGTGGAAAGAAGGATTGTCGGTATGCCTCTACGTGGGCTCTAATCTCTCTGATTTTATCCTCATGGTCTCTTCGCGAGATATACGTAGGAGAGAGCAATATACTGCTTGACTCTTCGGTGAAGGTATGTTCTCGAAACTTTGACAAAAGCCCGTACCGAGCTACCGAGCGTCTCTCCTGCAGAGTCCTCCACTGGAGTTTATCTATCATCTCCGTAACGCTTTCGCGATTACTAAATGATCCTGTAACGAAGCGCGCTGCTCTCCGTTGGATCTTCTCTATATCTTCTTTCAACTCTATCTGGTACGGATCCCACACTGCTGAGCAGTATTCAAGCAGTGGGCGAACAAGCGTACTGTAACCTACTTCCTTTGTTTTCGGATTGCATTTCCTTAGGATTCTTCCAATGAATCTCAGTCTGGCATCTGCTTTACCGACGATCAACATTATATGATCATTCCATTTTAAATCACTCCTAATGCGTACTCCCAGATAATTAATGGTATTAACTGCTTCCAGTTGCTGACCTGCTATTTTGTAGCTAAATGATAAAGGATCTATCTTTCTATGTATTCGCAGCACATTACACTTGTCTGCATTGAGATTCAATTGCCATTCCCTGCACCATGCGTCAATTCGCTCCAGATCCTCCTGCATTTCAGTACAATTTTCCATTGTTACAACCTCTCGATACACCACAGCATCATCCGCAAAAAGCCTCAGTGAACTTCCGATGTCATCCACAAGGTCATTTATGTATATTGTGAATAGCAACGGTCCTATTAAATTCCCCTGCGGCACACCTGAAATCACTCTTACTTCGGAAGACTTCTCTCCATTGAGAATGACATGCTGCGTCCTGTTATCTAGGAACTCCTTCTTCTGTTACCCATGGTTTCTTCGCAGCTACACTCTTTGTACCTATGTTTTCCTTCCCAACTTCTGTGATGGCCCTTTTTAGAGATGTCCACTCCTCTTCAACTTTACTGCCTACTGCGCTATTCCTTATTGCTGTATCTATAGCGTTAGAGAACTTCAAACGTATCTCGTCATTCCTTAGTACTTCCGTATCCCACTTCTTTGCGTATTGATTCTTACTGACTAATGTCTTGAACTTCAGCCTACTCTTCATCACTACTATATTGTGATCCGAGTCTGTATCTGCTCCTGGGTACGCCTTACAATCCAGTATCTGATTTCGGAATCTCTGTCTGACCATGATGTAATCTAATTGAAATCTTCCCGTATCTCCCGGCCTTTTCCAAGTATACCTCCTCCTCTTGTGATTCTTGAACAGGGTATTCGCTATTACTAGCTGAAACTTGTTACAGAACTCAATTAGTCTTTCTCTTCTTTCATTCCTTGTCCCAAGCCCATATTCTCCTGTAACCTTTTCTTCTACTCCTTCCCCTACAACTGCATTCCAGTCGCCCATGACTATTAGATTTTCGTCCCCCTTTACACACTGCATTACCCTTTCAATATCCTCATACACTATCTCTAACTGTTCATCTTCAGCTCGCGACGTCGGCATGTATACCTGAACTATCGATGTCGGTGTTGTTCTGCTGTCGATTCTGATTAGAACAACCCGGTCACTGAACTGTTCACAGTAACACACCCTCTGCCCTACCTTCCTATTCATAACGAATCCTACACCTGTTATACCATTTTCTGCTGCTGTTGATATTACCCGATACTCATCTGACCAGAAATCCTTGTCTTCCTTCCACTTCACTTCACTGACCCCTACTATATCTAGATTGAGCCTTTGCATTTCCCTTTTCAGATTTTCTAGTTTCCCTGCCACGTTCAAGCTTCTGACATTCCACGCCCCTACTCGTAGGACGTTATCCTTTCGTTGATTACTCAATCTTTTTCTCATGGTAACCTCCCCTTTGGCAGTCCCCTCCCGCAGATCCGAATGGGGGACTATTCCGGAATCTTTTAGCAATGGAGAGATCATCATGACACTTCTTCAATTACAGGCCACATGTCCTGTGGATACACGTTACCTGTCTTTAATGCAGTGGTTTCCATTGCTTTCTGCATCCTCATGTCGTTGATCATTGCTGATTGTTCCGCCTTTAGGGGCAATTTCCCACCCCTAGGACAAGAGAGTGCCCTGAACCTCTATCCGCTCCTCCGCCGCTGTAACCCTAATGCTTCGATTAGTGCTGGAATGGCACAATCGAAGGGCGGTACTCGTAGTGAGCTGTGCACTTTAACAGTAAATCCTAAACTATTGTAAATATTTTTTTTAACATGGCTGAAACGGCAACTGTTGAAAATATTCACAGTAAATGATGACAGCCAAATGTATGTGTGGTTAATTGACTGTTACGTTTGTATTCACAACGACAGATGGTTTCGTTTTACTTTAACATTTTGGTTGTTTTCGCTAGTATGCATTTTACCGTTTAAGTTACGCGAGATTCTCGCGCATAACACTAGTGCCCTCTCTCGTTAGATGTGTTCGGTAGCGCAAGCTTCATGTGCTTGACACTAGGACACAGGTAAATTGGTTTCATATTTTCTATTTTACTTGGATGTTTTTAAATGGTTCTGATACCTTTTATTTATTAAGACAGAAGATTTGAATTAGCACAACTTTTAATAATTTTGATGCACATGTGTGTGTATCCATGGATTTTAATGTGCACGAGTATCTCTCGCATACCACAAGTGCCCTCTCTCGGTGAAACTGTCTGCCCTAGGGTTAACATGCACCTTGCTTGAGGTCCTCCTACCTGCTTCCACCTCACCACCGGTGTCTGTCGGCCATATCGTGCCTCAATTGTCGCATATTTCGACCTTTTTCGTCGACTACAGTTACATACATACCAGTCTCCCAGATACACGCCCACCCAGGACTAAGGATTTTAACAGCCCTGGAATGTGATGGAGACCAAACATCCCTCCATCCAGTGGCCCATAGTGTGGACTACCGTCCACCAGCCCTTCCTCCCTACGAACATACGGGCACTGTGGTATCACATAGTCAACAGGATATTTGCCAAGAAGCAGCGCCTGCACAACATTGGCTTGTCACAATCCCCTCTTTGTCTCCTTTGCCAGCAACTAGACACTGATGAACACCGTTTGACATGCGCCTCATCGCAAGATGCATGGCGCTTCGTGCAGCAAATCATTGCCTACTATCTCAGGGTGCCACCAGACACAATCGAACCTCGAATGTTTCTATACCCGGAGGACAGACATTTTCCCGCCGCCAAATGTCATGCTATTACGTGGGCCAAAGGGTGGGCGGTCGCTTATCTCTTTCATGAGGGACATAAATCCCGCCTCGACTTCTGGACCTATTTACGAACAGCCCATGCAGCTCTCGAAAACACGCCACGTTACCGAACATTATCTGCTAACTATCTTCGAGCGGTCTTTGCTAGACCTCCATTGAGTTAGGGGGTGCCTGGCTCAGAGGGCACCTACCCCTCCTCCCCCGGCGGTGTCTGAGTTTCAAACGCCTACGATCAATTCTATTTCTGACCTCCGCGGATGGGAGAGCGTGTCACAGATTGCCCGGATTTTATTTCTTTTTGCTTTTCCTTTTTCCTTTCTTTTTCTTTAACCAGAATTTATATTTCTTTTCTCTTTCGCCGATGTGTTCACACAATTTCATGATATTAGTGAATATTACAAAAACACACGCAAATAAATAAATAACAACGCCTTCCACTATTGTTGATTCCTGTATCTCCCATTTCCCTAAGCACCACAGGCTCGGTGGTGGTGAGGAGGACACTGTGGCCAGGCCTCGGGTTTCGACCCCTGCACACTTTGCCCCCCGAGCCCCCACCGATCCACTAATTAAAAGAAAAAAAGGGGCTTTCACACCCTCTTCACACTAGTTCACAGGCGAAGTACTGATGCTACGCTATGTTCGCATCGCCCCTCTGTCCATAATCATGTTGTATAAATGGAGATGACGTT
The DNA here is from genome assembly GCF_023864345.2 of Schistocerca serialis cubense. Taxonomy (NCBI): domain Eukaryota; kingdom Metazoa; phylum Arthropoda; class Insecta; order Orthoptera; family Acrididae; genus Schistocerca; species Schistocerca serialis. The sequence continues at coordinate 504,063,926 of NC_064643.1, read as the reverse complement.
TTAACTACTGACGACGCCTTTGGCACAATTGTTTCATAAATCTCCATTGCAGGATGTAATTTTAGTAAGTGACTAAAAGTTTTTGTGCCTGTAATACTCTGGAAATTTTACAGTTACTTAAGCTATAGCGTTTTTTTCTTTCTCATTTTGAGGGTTGGATTCCCTCACTTGCTCATCGAAGACTCGCACTGCCTGGGCTACTATCAGCGTGCATCTTCGACGTGGAAGAGCCCCCGCCCCCCCCCCCCTTTCCTTGCCGTGATGTCTGCACGCCATCACTACTGCTCGCCGTCCGGTCCTCCTCGCCATCGCCGCCGCCGCCGCCGCCCCCCCCCCCCCCCCCGGTCGCCGCCTGCCGCCACCTGGTCGCCGTCTGCCCCCGCCCGGTCGCCGCCCGCCACCGCCACCGCCGCCGCCGCCGCGGCCGCCTGATAGCCGCCGTCTTCACCTCCCTCTCGCGCGCCGCCACCATGTCCCAACCCACCACCACTATCATTTTCACCTCTCCCTCCGCTGCTCCAACCACCATCACATGGAGCTCATCCACCATCTCCCTTCCCGTTCTTCCTTCTCTCCCTGTCCACCCCACCACTGCGCCATTTTCGGCTGTAACTACCCCAACTGGCCCTCCGCTATAGCTGTTGCCCCATCGACATCTACTTTCCGCCGCTGCCTGCACCGCCTCCGACAGGCTCCAAGCCAGCAGGGATTTCAGCTCGATGTTCCACAGTCTCCATGACACCCACGCCCCCTCCTTCTGCGTCATCCACTGCTCAGGGTGGTACTGCCCCCCGCCATCTCCTCCTGCAACCCATCCCCCAGCCCTCTCTCCACCTTGTCGTGACCACGAAACCTTCCAAGCGCCCAAATGTAGACCCTTCCCCTGAAATCTCCTCAAGGAAGACCCCCGATCCCCGTGACCCACCCACCCCCATGGAAGTGACACCGACCCCAACCCCAGCCATACCTGCCACCCACACCTTTGTCCTCTCCAATCCTGACCCTCAATTCCTTGATGCCCACTCCCTCATCCTAGCTATCCAGAAATACTACCCCATCTCCCTTCTGATTCCTCACAAGGACTCGGTCCTCATTAAATCCCCCAATGCTTCCTTCCACACCGATCTCCTCTACCACATCAGACATATCCAATTTGGCCCCCCTACCACACACTGTCCTCCCCCCCTCAGCCTCAACCTCCCCGTCGTCCGCCAACCTTCACCACTGTGATCACGAAGCTTAGCCCCATGGTCACGGAGGCTGAGGTGTTGGCGGAACTCACCTCCCAGCCCAGCATCGATATCCGCTTGGCCTGTCGCATCTTCAATGATGTCGGGTCTACTTATCTCATCCGGATATTCAGCGAATCCTCCTCCTCCGAAACTTCCTGGCAGATTAAAACTATGTGCCCGACCGAGACTCGAACTCGGGACCTTTACCTTTCGCGGGCAAGTGCTCTACCAACTGAGCTACCGAAGCACGACTCACGCCCGGTACTCACTGCTTTACTTCTGCCAGTATCTCGTCTACCACCTTCCAAACTATACAGAAGCTCTCCTGCGAACCTTGCAGAACTAGCACTCCTGAAAGAAAGGATATTGAGGAGACGTGGCTTAGCCACATCCTGTGGGACGTTTCCAGAATGAGATTTTCACTCTGCAGCCGAGTGTGCGCTGATATGAAACTTCCTGGCAGATTAAAACTGTGTGCCTGACCGAGACTCGAACTTGGGACCTTTGCCTTTCGTGGGCTAGTTCTCTACCAACTGAGCTACCGAAGCATGACTCACGCCCGGCACTCACAACTTTACAACAGTATCTCGTCTCCCACCTTCCGAGTTCGAGTCTCGGTCGGGCACACAGTTTTAATCTGCCAGGAAGTTTCATATCAGCACACACTCCGCTGCAGAGTGAAAATCTCATTATGGGTCCTCCTCCTCCATTGACTGCCTCCTCACCGAGGGAGCCCTCATCTACAATCTCCGTGAATAAAGTGGACACCTCCCATTCCCCACTCCAATCCTACCGCTGCCAATGCTGCCTCACATACAATGACCATGTTACCTCTGCCTGCAAGAACCCCCCTACTTGTCCCCACTGCAAAGCTTCCCACTTCCTCAATAACTGCCCCACCCTCACCTCTCCCCCCTCCTGCAACACCTGTAACGAACCAAATCCTACCTACTCCTCGAAGTGTAAAGCGAAACCTCCTCCAGTCACCCCTAAGCTCACCATCCCTGTCCGTCCTGTTGATGACCCCATCCACCCCAACAACTCACTCCGCCCTCCACCTACTGCGAAGGACATCATCCGTTTCATCACCATTGTGCTGCAAAACATCCAACCCTTCCAGCGCTCCCACACGCTTTCCCAAATCGCCCTCGCTGCCCATTCCATCTTACCACCTATGCCACACACTCCCACAACCAGGCCCACTTCACCTTCACCCCCTGCACCACCCTCGTCTACCTCTTCTCTCCCATGGTACAACAACCCTACTGTACCCTGTACCACAATATTCGCTCCCTGCCCACTCACAAACTCCTCTTCCTCCAGACCCTCCGTCAATACTGTGTGGATGCCTTTGTCCTAAATGAAACCTTCCTTCAACCGAATATCTCCATCTCCACTGTTCCTTACACCCTTCACCGCACCGATAACCTGTACCCTCTGGCGCGTGGCGGAGTTGCTATGGGCCACCTCAAGCACTTCCCTGTCCGGCCCCAACCTCTCCTTAACAATCCTGCTGAGCATCTCACCCTCAGCCTCTTCTTCCCCACCCTTACCATCAGCTGTGCCACCCTTGATGTCCGCACTCGGACCCTCCCATCCCATACGATTTCCTGGCCCCCATTGCTCGCACCTTCTCCACCTACGTGATTGCCACCGACCTCAATATCCACAGCTGTGATCCTGCCGACCACCAGTGGTGGTATCAGTTTATCACCACCCACCAGGGAGACATGGCTCCCCTCCCTCAGCACACCTGACCCAAATCCAACACCACTCCCAATGTGGTCCTTGCCTCCCCCAACCTCCTTGGGCGCATCTCCGCAGATGTCCTTGATCTCATTGGCAGTGATCATGCTCCTGTTCTCCTCACTGTCTCTAATTGTCGCCATCCCCGCAAAGCTCCTCGCCCCGACATCCCTCCTAAGCTTGTCCATGATTACTCCTGTGCCAACTGTGATGCCTACTGGGACTCCTTTCACACCCAGGTTGAGGGCCACGACATTACCCTCCAATCTCTTTATGACATCTCTTGCACTGCTTCCTTCCTTGTCTGACGCCGTCACCACCCATATCCCCACCAAACCCATCCACACTCACCACCCCACCCTGCCTACACAGGCCGTCTTTCTCCTTCGAGAGTCCCACCGCCTCTACCGCTCTTTTCTCCGCACTCGTGACCGGGATACACTTGCCTGCCACCGGCGATTGCAACGACACATCTGCAACCTGCTTACTGTGAAGAAACGCCGTGCCTGGCGCCAGACGTGTACACAACTCAGCACTACGCTCTCCATAAACTCTTCCAAGTATTGGTCTGCTTTCCACCGCCATACTGGGAACCGCCCCACCCCCCCAGTTCCCTCTCCTCCTTGACGACCGTCCCTTTCCTGGCAACCTCAGTAAGGCCAACCACTTTGCCTTTCACCTCTCCAATGTTTTTTCCATCCCGTATGATCCCCATTTTGATTATTCCCTCTTCCCTTACGTCATGGACCATACGAATACCTCAGTTCCTCCCCTTGTTCCTAGCTTCCAGTACTCCCCTGCCTACCCTCTCTCTGCCCCCTTCTCTCCCCCGAGTCCTTTTGCATTTCCCTCCTCTGCCTTTTCCCATTCACACTCGTGTCTGCCCTGCCCCTCCCCCCCTTATGAGTCCTCTACCTCCTTCGGTACCCCCCCCCCTTTCGTTTTTCTTCTCCTCCCTCCTTGTTTTCCCCTCATCTGTCCAGGTCCCCCCCCCCTCCCATCTGTCCTTGACTATGGAGTGTCATCTTTGTGCCGACATTTTAGTGCAGTGTTTAGAGCGAGTGTTCAGTGTTGTGCGCTGGGTGTGATTTTTATATCTCTTATGAACAGAAACCAGACTGTGGCCATGTTTTTAACTGTCTCTCTACTATTTTACCTGTCTGCTTCCTGTGTATTTTATTAGCATTGCCAACCCTTTGTTTTATGTTTTAACTTTGCACAATTTTCCGCTATTTTCCAATTTAATTCACCGTTTTCTCGCCTGCTTTTATTGTTTCTTATCTTCTTACGTTTTAAAAAGCCTGTAGGCTGAAGAGCAGCGTAGTAAGCTGCTGCCAGCCCGCCCCATTAGGGGGAATCGAAATTCAATAAAGGAAAAAAGAAGAAAGTTCTTTCTCATTTCGAATGCTAAGTTTTTGCTAATGAAGGTGCCTTCCTGTTCAGGTGTATCTTACTTCTGATGAAGGTATATTTAGATATACCGAAACCGTGTCAAGAATTTTAATAAATCTTTATCCTGCTACTGTTTTGGCTGTCATCATTTACCGTGAAGTATTATAGATATTATCAATATTCAAGTTTTATTGTGATCACCACGAAAATTTATGTACAAAAAAAAGTCAGATTGCTGCAGAATTCTTGAGCATATTTTAAGATCGAATGCTAGACATTTATTTGAGGGAGGAAAACTTTACATCCAAAAATCCATTTAGAAATTATCGCTCGTACGAAGCTAAACTTGCCATTTTCTTGCACAGTAACTTGCCAGCCATGGATGAAGGACTCTGGGCCGACTTCTGGAAAGTGTTTGGCACAGTGCCACAATACAGCTTGTTAACGAAGCCCGACCATACCAGATAAGTTCACAGATGTCTGAGTGGCCCGAAGACATTTTAAGTAATAGAACCCAGTACTTTGCTCTGGATAGTGAGTATTCATCGGAGAACAAGGAATCGACAGGAGTGACCCAGGTAAGTGTAATAGGACTGCTCTTGTTCTATATGTACGGTACGGGCGGGTGTTGGCCTCTACAATGTGGTGAGAAGAAGGCCTGCTGGATGGCCTAGGGAACGCTACTGAAATATCATTAACAACAAACACTTATTGATCCATAACACACCGCTGTATTCCTTAAGGACGTTCAACAGTAACGGGAGGTAGAAGGGGAGCTCGCCTCGCAAGAATGTGCTGAGGCCCATGTGAGCGGAGCCGACGCGGCCACTGCGGTAGTGAAGGCGTGGACTCAGCGTGGAGCAGCGACACAGGATGCCAGTGGCAGCCCAGTCACTACTGTTCACTTTACCTCTGGTTTTAGTGGCTCGGAGCAGTGGCGAAGCAGTAGTCTGGATTACAGTAAACATCATCTGGCTCTGCACAGAGTAGACGAAGCTGGGCTCTGACATGCTGAAGCCTCCAACATGAGCAATTTCTGCAGCAATGGAGTACATCCACAGAAATGGAAGACTGCCTGCGGCGGTGGCACACCCCTCCTTCGTGACGATTGTTGGCAGCTCCATAGACGCACTAGTTAGGGAACCATAAGGGCTGATGATGGATGTCGTCCACACTTCCCCGTCAGTCTTGTCCCGAACGGCAGCACTGTGGCCTGCAGTGGCAGTGTCCTCCAAGCAGAGACTTGTAACGCCGGAAATGCATATCCTCCTATTTCCATCTATTGTACTATAAATTTTTTTCTTTATTTGTCACCTGAAGATATGACATTTCTGTGTCTTTATATATTGTAATTGTTTTACTATTTGTATATATATATATATATATATTTATTTATGCCTTTATGTCGATGTATAATTGGTTTGTTTTGCAAATATTGTTTGTATTTTTACGCTGGGTCTGGCCTAGGGAAAACTATGCTATCGAACGATTACATCGATAGGTCGTGTGGAGAACCAAAGTGTTGGTAGTGTTAACTCTGCCGCATGGAGCGCGGGCAGGGAGAGTCTGGCTGGGATAGGGCGGTGGAGCAGGTGTGTTGTGTGACGCTCCCGCGAGCTGCCGCGCTTTCGAGGTTTGGCAGCATGTAATTGCGCTCGACTTGCTATGATAGTTTCTGACACGGTGTCGCGGACGGGAAGCATTAGCTGGCGCACATCAAGAGCCCGTTTCGCCTGGTGACCGTGTCGAGAAGGAGGCGCGCCAACATCCAGCTTCTGCAACAGCGACGGCCGACAATGAGTGACTGTCGCCACCTCCTCGATCGACGGCTTCAAGCCTTCAATCAACCAACAAGAAAGACTGGAAGCACGTAAAGTTTTAGAACTGTATGGCAGACCTCAGCTTTTAAAACTGTTGCATCACAAAAATACAGCAACTTAGCATGAACCTTTGTTGCTCATTGTTCCTATTGCATTACTAAGTAGGGTCCCTTCCTTTTCTGGAATGAACCCGAGTGTCGTTGAAATTCATACGCCAGCATTAAAGTAATATCATTCCATTTCACTGCTTTAATTTCAGAGTTCAGTTAAAGTATTCATAGTTGGCTACAATATTTAGATTACACAAGCAGGAATTAAGAGTGCAAGTTTTGTTACCATATTTTAGCATACCTGTGACTGCAGCTAAGCTTGGTACGTACTAAATTTTACTATTGTTAATTGTTCAGAGTCATTTAATTCAAGTTCAAAGTTAAATATCTTATTTCTAAATTGCGTAGATTCAAGTAGCTTTTGAAATGATTGTTGAGGTAGCCCAAGACTAACCTTATTTTACTGAATTTCTTAGTGCTTCAGGAACAATGCTCACTATTAATTTCAGTCACTAAATTAACTTTCAGTTTTCCGGTCTTATTAATTCTTTTGCTAAATTAAGTCAGAGTGTCGCGAAAATCATTACTTCTGACAAACATTCAGTTTTCACACAACACGTGTCAACCTTCAGTTGCCACGCTTTTAGTGCTAATTATATGTGGAATAATCTTTCATTTTCAGTTATTATAGTAATTGTCCATAGGACTGGCGACCGTAATTTTCCCCAAATCTCAAATATATAATTAACGCCAATTAATTGTTAACGTAACGACCGCACATTTACTTTCTTTATTAATTTTACCCTTTTCTCAAAATTAATTTTCATCAATGTTATTTGCATTTTTCCTTTCATTTAGATGTAACCCTTTGCTCCCTCTTTACCGACAAATTAACTTCGGTGACGATTGCTTTTCCCAAATTTCCATTAGGTGCACGCGGTTTAATTTTTCACTGTCATTAAGGTCGATAAGTGAGGGGGAGGTTACAGACTGATGGTCTCAACGAGCACAGGACGGACTGATGTAGGTCCAACCTCTAGGCTGATAAGCTCCTAATTGATTACATCAAGCTACTGGACAGGTATATTATTCATACAGGGATTGCCTCATGAGCATTGATAATGCAAGGTGATTAGGACCACCTGGCCTGCTTTCCTTGCTGGTCAGATTTCTGTATGCTCCAGCTGTAGCTGAAGGGTCTCTCAACTTTGCCTTTCAGAAGCGCTGGTGGACGTATTCTGCAATGTGAGTGCTCTTAATAACAGTTCTTATGGCTGTCTCATGCTCTGTTAATTCAGTCTGCATGGTCAACACAATAAACGTATCCTCGTAAGTGTGGCACTTTGGACATCCAGTTCTACTGTGCGTAGCAGTTAACTCTGTCTTGTGGTCACATTACATGTAATGTGCTATCCTTCCCTGTTGGCATTCTGCGCAACTTTTGCTTGCTAACCTAATCCGCTCGCCTCTTTCTTTACAAGGGAAGCCTTCATAAATTTTACTCAGTTCCCCAGAATTTGTTTCGGGGCACATAAAAGATCTGACTGATAGGGTGAGCAGCAGGTTACGTCGGTTTGCTGAAGACGCTGAAGTGTAAGGGTAAGTGTCGTCTTTGAGTGACTGCATGAGGGTACAAGATCACCTGGATAGAATTTCAAAATGGTTTGATAAATGACGGGGGTCAAAGGGCAGCGTTTTTGATCGGTAATGTAAACGTCCTCCACCCCGGGTTTTAAATCCGCCACCGCTTAATCTTTCAGTAAAAAGCATCAGCAATGGCAGCCGAACATTTCCGGCATAAGAAGTCAGCTTCATTTAGCCAACCACTTTGTCAAAGAGGGCGGAGGAGCGAAGAGAGGTTCAAGGTACCCTCTTGCCTTTGGGGTGGCAAACTGCCACTAAAGGAGGAAGAATCAGCAACGATCAACAGCATGAGGATTCAGGAGATAATGGAAATCACTGAATTAAAGACACAGTGTGCATTCAAAGGGCATGTTGCCTGTAATTGAAAAAGCATCATGATTATCTCTCCATTGGCATAGTGTTACGGACTAGTACCCATTCGGATCTCTGGGAAAGAACTACCAAGGAGGAAGTCACGATGAGAGAAAGATAGAATAAACAATGAAAGAATAACGTTCAATGAGTCGGAGAGTAAGGACCGGCAGAAGTTTGAATGTGGTACGGAAGCTAGCAAATCTGAAAGGGGAAATGCTAAGGTTAGGTTTAGATGCAGTTAGCGTCAGTGAAGTGTAATGGAAAGAAGAGAAGGTTTTCTGGTCAGATGAGTGTAGGGTAATATCAACAGCAGCACAAAATGTATAACAGGAGAAGGATTCGTAATGAATACCGCGAGGGGTAGCCGCGCGGTCTAGGCGCTTTGTCACTGTACGTGCGGCTCCCGCCGTCGGAGGTTAGAGTCCTCCCTCGGGCATGGATGTGTGTGTGTTGTCCATAGCGTAAGTTAGTTTAAGTTAGATTAAGTAGTGTGTCGGCTTAGGGACCGATGACCTCAGCAGTTTGGTCCCATAAGACCTTACCACAAATTTCCAAATTTTGTTATGAATAGGAAGTAGGTCAAAAAAGTGAATTACTCCAAACAGGTCACTGATAGGGTTGATCTCGTCAGAATTCACAGCAAACAAACGCCAACAACGATAGTTCCGTCATATCTACTGACGTTGCAAATAGAAGATGACGAAATAGAGAAGATATATGCAGGTATTGAACGGTTAATGTAGTACCTAAATGGAGATGACAATGTAATGGTCATGGGAGAAATGAATATGGTTATAGGGGAAGGGTTAGGGGGGAATATGGGCTTGGTGCTATGAACTGGAGAGGAGAAAGGCTAATTGAATTCTGCAACAAGTTTCAACTAGTAATAGGGAATATTCTCTTCAAGAATCACAAGAGGAGGAGATATGCTTGGAAAAGACTTGGAGGTACGGGAAAATTTCACACAGATTATATCATAGTCAGCCAGAGATCCCGAAATCAGGTACAGGAATTAGTGCGCAAAGAAGTGGGATTCATAAGTAGTAAGGAATGACGACATATGCTTGAAGTTCTCTGACGGTATGGCTGTACGAAAGGGAATAGCTCAGCAGGCAGTGCAGTCGAAGAGGAATGGACATCTCTAAAAATGGCAGACACCGAAGTTGGATGGAAAAGCATAGGTAAAAACAAAGCAACTACGAAAAAACCATGGGTAACAGAACAATTACTTCAGTTGATGTATGAAAGAAGGAAGTACAAAAACGTTCACCGCAATTCAGGAGTACAGCAATACAAGTCACTTTGGAACAGAATATACAGGAAGCGCAGGGAAGGTAAGGCGAAATGGCTCTATGAAAAACGTGAAGAAATAGAAAAAGAATTGTCGGAAGGGCTGACTCAGCTTATAGAAAAGTCCACATAACCTCCGGTAAAATTAAAAGCGCGGGTGGTCACATTAAAAGTGCAATGGAAATGCAGAGGAGAGAGCGACTAGGTGAAAAGAGTACACTAAAGGCCGCTGCGAGGAGGAAGGCTTGTCTCATGACAAGACAGAAAAAGAAACAACAGTCGAAGTAGGAGAGATAGGGGATCCAGCATTAGAATGAGAATTAAAAGAGCTTTGGAGGACTTGAGATCAAATAAAGCAGAAGGGATAGACAACATTCCGTCAAATGACTGGGGGAAGTTGAACAAAACGACTATTGACTTTGGTGTGTAGAATGTATAGAGCTGGCGATACATCATCTGACTTTCGGGAAACATCATCCACACAATTCCGAAAACAGCCAGAAATGACAAGTGCTACAACTGTAGCACAATCAGCTTGCCATCTCGTTCATCCAAGTTGCTGACAAGAATAATATACAGAACGGAAAAGAAAACTGAGAACGTTTCAGACGACAATCAGTTTGGCTCCCGGAAAGGTAGAGGCACGAAGAGGCAATTCTGACGTTGCGTTGATAATGGAAAGAAGACTAAAGAAAAATCAAAACACGCTCATAGGATTTGTCGACCTGGAAAAAGCTTTCGACACTGTCAAACGGTGCAAGATGTCCGAAATTCTGCGAATAATAGGGGTAAACTGTAGGGAAAGACGGGCAATAAGCAGTATGTGCAAGAACCAAATGGGAACAATAAGAGTGAAAGACCAATAACGAAGTGGTCGGATTAAAAAGGGTATATAACAGGGATGCAGTCTTTCGTCCCCACTGTTCAACCTATACATCAAAGAAGCAATAATGAAAATAAAAGGTTAAAGAGTGGAATTAAATTTCAAGGTGAAAAGATATCAGTAATAACATTCGCATGTGACGTTGCTATCCAGAGTGAAAGTGAAGAATAATTACAGGATCTGCTGAGTGAGTACAGAATATGGAATGAGAGTAAATCGTAGAAACATACAAGCCATGTGATGTAGCTGAAATGAGAACAGCGAGAAATTTAAAGTCAGGATTGGTAATCGTAAGTAGATGAAGTTCAGAAATTGTATTACCTAGGCAGAAAAATAACCCATGACGGGCTGAGCCAATGAAAAAAGGGCATTCCTCGTAAAGAGAAGTCTACGAGAAGACTGCTACTATCAAACATCGGCCCTAATTTGAGGGAGAAATTTCTGAGAATGTACGTTTGGAACTGTGGGAAAATCTTAACAGAAGAGAACCGAAGCAATTGAGCTGTGGTGCTTCAGAAGAATTTTGAATTATAGGTAGACTGATAATGGAAGGAATATGGAGGTTCTCCGGAGCATCGGCGAGGAAAGGAATATATGGAAAACTCTGACAAGGACAAGATACAGGATGGTAGGGCATCTATTAAGACATTGGGCAATAACTTCCATGGTAGCAGAGGGAGCTGTAGAGAGTATAAACTGTAGAGGTGGACAGAGATTGAAGTACATCCAGAATATATCCAGCAAATAGCTGAGGGTATAGGCTGCAAGAACAGCTCTGAGATGAAGAGGTTGGCAGAGGAGAGGAATTCGTGGCGGGCCGCTTCAAACCAGCCAGGAGACTGATTTAAAGAAAAAAAAGGCAGCTTGCTCGAAGTCTGGAAGAATGTAAGTTAATAAAATTGATTGGAAAAGCAAGTCTGTAGTTTTCGAATATGTATTTGGTGGTGTGCTACTTAACGCATTTACGTTCTAGTTAGAACTGACGTTGCAAAGAGATGTGAAATGGAACGATCATATGAGGTCAGTTGTTGGGAAATCGAATGCTCAACTTCGGTATTTGAGGGAATCTAGAAAAGTGTAATTCATGTATAAGGGAGACCGTGTGCAGTATGTTTGTACGATGCCTTTTTGCGTATTGCTCCAGCGTTTGGGGTATGCATCAGGTCAGATTGAAGGAACACATCTAAAGATATCAGAAGGGTGCTGCTAGATTTGTCACTGGTAGGTTCCATCAACATGCGAGTGTCACGGATACCCTCCATAAACTCAAGTGGTTCTGTGGAGAAAGGAGCACGTTATTTCCGCGAAACGCTACTGAGAAAATTCAGGAGGGCCAGCATTTCCGAAAGACTGCAGAAAGATCCTCCTGCTACAAGCAAACGTAAAACGTCTCGAGAAGGACTGGGAGAATAAGAGAAATCAGTGCTCGTACAGAAGCATATACACAGTCGTGATCCCCTCGCTCCAGTTTTGAGTGGAACAGGAAGGGAAGGACTAACATTGTTGTAAGGTATGTATGTACGAGAGGCGTTGAGTAAGTAATGAAACATTTTTTTGTGAAAGCAGGTTGGGTTTATTCAACATTCAAGTACAACTCCTTTTAGATGCAAAGCCTTTTCTTTCAACATAATCTCTGTTCAATGCGACAGCTTTACTGAGAGAGTCGGTACGCCGCATAGTACCACTCTACTGGTCGACGTCGGAACCAACGTCTCGCTACATCAACAACCACCCTATCATCCATCTATTGCTTCCCACAGAGAGCATCCTCCACGGGGCCAAACAGATGGATGGTGGGAGATCTGGGCTGCAGGATGGATCCCAACAGGCATACACAGTTTTGAGTACCCCAACTGGTAGTCTTAGTATGTCAGAACTACCAGCAGAGACATCTACACCTACATCTACATGACTACTCTGCAATTCACATTTAAGTGCTTGGAAGATGGTTCATCGAACCACAATCATACTATCTCTCTACCATTCCACTCCCGAACAGTGCGCGGGAAAAACGAACACCTAAACCTTTCTGTTCGAGCTCTGATTTCTCTTATTTTATTTTGATGATCATTCCTACCTATGTAGGTTGGGCTCAACAAAATATTTTCGCATTCGGAAGAGAAAGTTGGTGAATGAAATTTCGTAAATAGATCTCGCCGCGACGAAAAACGTCTTTGCTTTAATGACTTCCATCCCAACTCACGTATCATATTGGCCACACTCTCTCCGCTATTACGTGATAGTACAAAACGAGCTGCCCTTTTTTGCACCCTTTCGATGTCCTCCGTCAATCCCACCTGGTAAGGATCCAGCAATATTCTAACAGAGGACGAACGAGTGTAGTGTAAGCTGTCTCTTTAGTAGACTTGTTGTATCTTCTAAGTGTCCTGCCAATGAAACGCAACCTTTGGCTCGCCTCCCCACAATATTATCTATGTGGTCTTTCCAACTGAAGTTGTTCGTAATTTTAACACCCAGGTACTTAGTTGAATTGACAGCCTTGAGAATTGTACTATTTATCGAGTAATCGAATTCCAACGGATTTCTTTCGGAAATCATGTGGATCACCTCACACTTTTCGTTATTTAGCGTCAACTGCCACCTGCCACACCATACAGCAATCTTTTCTAAATCGCTTTGCAACTGATACTGGTCTTCGGATGACCTTACTAGACGGTAAATTACAGCATCATCTGCGAACAACCTAAGAGAACTGCTCAGACTGTCACCCAGGTCATTTATATAGATCAAGAACAGCAGAGGTCCCAGGACGCTTCCCTGGGGAACACCTAATATCACTTCAGTCACGTCTGGTTGTGCAACCAGGTGTTTTACTGTGGCCGTTGATCACCTCGAGTGAGAGTGTCCTCACGTTTCAACATTGCAGGAGTCACAGCTGTATGCGGCAGGCCGACACGCGGGATATCGGACAGGTTTCCGTGACCTTGTTGCTATGAGGGCAGACGTCTCGCCCAACCAATCACCGTGTTTTTAGTCACTGCCAGGTATCCGTAGTCATTCTGCAAGTGACTATGAATATCTGCAATGCTCCGGTTTCTCACCAAACGGAAGTCAGTGGTAGCTGTCTGGTTGGAACCGGCCTCCGTTACATATTTACTGATCAAGAAAAAGTCACGATAACAAAATATCATTTATTTAAAATGACCATTTTCGGCACATACAGTGAGCCATTTTCAGATTGATCACACTGTAAAGATTATAAAAGTGCGTGGCAATTAGGGAAGAGAGTCTTGCATAAAATATACAAAGATTAAACTAGAAAGGCGCGATATTTTATCCATTAGCTGGATCTGGCGACGTGTTGAGTGGCTACGTGTTGTCAAGACGATAACTGCTGCTAGTGGCTGTACTGCCACGCGTTAAATAGTGCTTGATAGCGCACCAATTTGCTACATTACGTCGTCTGCAGCGAATAGGGTCACACTTTACGTAAAAGTATCTATGATGTGAAAATGAAGTATAAAATGAGTAGTACAGTTATATGTATCCCATTATGCAAGTTCTGCTGTTCAAATAACTAGTGCAGGTCATTAATAAAATTGCTTAACTATAAATAAACTTTAAATACAAGTGCACCAATAAAAAAAGTTGTGCGAACGTTGAACGCCAATTGGTGGTGCTTGTGGTACTTCAAGACGACGCTGTTTCTATGGAAACGTCCATATGTTGGCCGTTGACTGTCGAAGACCATGTTGTAGCACGCTGTTACCTAGGCGACGTCGTATATTGCCCATTATCACTCAAAGATGTATGTAGACTACGCTGTTCTCATTGCGAAAAAAATATACATTGGATAGATTGGACGCAGTTTTAAAACGGGTTTTAAGGAACATGCGTCAGGAGTCTCACGAAATAAATCGACGTTTGAACAGCACGTTATAAATGAGGAAAATATATATGGTGGCATCACCAACTGCCTCGAAAACACAAGCCCAAAGGGGCTACTCTTGAACACAATTGAGGAGTTTGAAATTTTTATTAACCTAAAAAATAATTATTCAGTTCTTTCAAATGAACAATAAGCTAACACCGGCACCCGGCGGCAGTCGCCGAGCAACAGCACCGCACAACGTCAAAGGTATCGACATGCATGATACCCACTACTAACAAAGCCTACCCTTTCATGACCTATCGCAGGCAGCAAAACATCCGCTACTGCTTTTACCACCCGACCTAACTATCGCAGAGGTTTTTTTTCCCCTTGGCTCTTCCCTTCTTTCTTTCCTCTGCCCTTCAATTTAACGAAACGACCTCTCTCAGTATTTTTAAGAAATAATGTAAGGAAGGATTGGCGCTTCTTCGTTTTCTCATTTAGTAAGCTTATATTATAAATTTTTTGATGTGTCTCACTAATATAATAGATCTTACGTATTTCGTTTTCATTAATTAATTCCATTTTTTAATATTTTATTTCCTAAATTTTTAATGAATACTGATGTGCATGTTACAGAAAAACAAAAAAAAAAAATTAAAAACATCATTGTATTTATTTTACCATTGAAATAGCAATACAGCTCTTATTACAAATTTTAATTAATCATCTAAAAATATTTGCTCTCACGCTACACTGATTTACTCACATATTATAATTATTGCAAATGTCGTCTAATTCTCCCTGTCTTTTAAAAATCACGGTGTTCTCTAGGTACTACGTTGAAAATTTCGAGCAAAACGCCAATTCAACCAATGAAACGGCCACCTGGATAGCGTCTCCATGGAAGCAGCGTAATCTACATTCATCGCAACCATAGGTGGAAGCATAAGCGGCCAAAGACACTACTAGCTAGGGCATAATCACCTATGGCAAGCTAACTTACACCAACAAGTGACAACCATCGGCAAGCCCCTCCATATCAGCAACGTTGACTGGAAATTACCAGTCGCTATTAGAGCCGACCAACAGGCAACAGCAGGGAAACCGACGAGCTCGCCAAACAAATCGCCAACATCACCTTACACTGTGAATCAGATATAAGATCTATCCGCCACCAAAACGATGATAAACCTGTTACAGGTTGCTGACGCTAACCGAGAGTTCAACACCAGCACCCAGCGGTAGCCGCCGAGCAACAGCACGGCACTGTGTCAAAGGTCTCGACAAGCATGGTACCCACTACTAACAAAGCCTAACCTTGCGTGACCTATCGCAGGCAGCAAGACATCCGCTGCTGCTATTACCAAACGATCTAACTATCGCAGAGGTTTTTTCTCCTTGGCTCTTCCCTTGGAACTTTTTTTCCTCTGGCCTTGAAACCACTATCCTTCGTTCGACTTCGACACAATCTATCCCCAGATGAGCGCTTATAAATGGTTAACCTTAACCAGGCATACGCAAACATCTCAGTACACGCATCCTGCAACACCTCACTTAGTTAAAACTAAACCTTATGCAGAGATGGCAGTAGACCTTTTGAGCTGGCCATCATCCATCATGCCGGTAAAAAAAAAAAAAAAAAAAAAAAAAAGAAAAAAAAAAAAAAAAACATCATTTGACGCCAATAGCCGTTATACAACGTCGCCTAGGCAATAGCATCCTACAGCGTGGTCTTTGACAACATCTCCATCAACATGATTTTAAACAAATGATATTTTGCCATCGTGACGGTTTCTTCATAAGTAACTATCACAAGTAAGATCGCTGACACTCCCAAACATGTTTGTTAAAATCACTCCGTTTGTACACCATTTTGATGAAGGCTACGCGTAACACAGCCACCTAACGAAATTTCGTGAAACTATAGGAACTGAGGCCAAAGTATTCCAAGATGTCCCGCAACAAATTCCGCATTTTCTTTTTCAACTGAAACTGGCCGAAAAAGCAACGTGTTGTATTACTTATTGGACGTCCCTCGTAGATGTAGATTTGTCCCAGCTACCACAGGTTCTATTGACGCGAAAGTATTTTGGTCAGCTTCTTTTTTACTGAGATGACCAATTCGCATTTGGGAAAATGACGCAACCTTACATCACTGGTTGTTATCCTCGGGTAAGAGGAATGCCAAAGAAGTAGCTGTCATGTGTGTCAGGATAGCTGGCACTTACGACCACATGATTGGCTGGGCTCACCAGATTCGGGGCGGTGAAGATTTCGCGTTTGAACGCCTTGTCTGAGCCGTTAACTTCCCTTCTGCCCCTCCCACTAACGGACGGAAACGTCCGCCTCGCTCCGGCAGGCACGCGGGAAAACGCATATGCGCGTTAATCACTGTAGAACGGTTTCACGCCGGGAAAAAAGGAGAGAAAGAAAAGCGAGAGCCGAAACAGAGAGCCGTGCCGGACGGGATGGGGCCGCATCGGACACGGGCAGTTTGGCGCGCCGATTGCAGGCGAGGCCTCGCAGCGCTTTGATCCTAGTGCTGTCTATTCCTGTCGGCCGCGGCTGCGAGCGCCGCGTGCGTGGAAATAGCAGTGGCTAAACGCTGCACTGGTGCACCCGAGTGCATTCGCAGCCGCCCGCTCGTATTTATAGCGCAACTGCGTCGGAGCGCTCAGGAATTGACCGCCTTGCACCGTCTACCTGGCTCCAATCCTCGTTGTACAAGCCGGAAAAACGCGATGGCCTCAAGGGCGAAGTTCACCTGGCATGGGGAGGGGTGAGGGGTGGGGGATGGGGAGGGGGGGGGGGAATTGTAGTGCTAGTGATTCGTTTATCATTGTCATCGGCGATCTGATGGCTCTCAGATTGCCTGTCTGTGCATCCTCAGGTTCGACTCTGCAGGCAGTAACGGTGCTGAGTTTAGAGGTGAATGGTGTTTCCAACATTCATTTAAGGATACAATCATGTCCCACAGAAATGTGTATACTGTTATTGAACAACTTCAGCTATTTGAACGGGGTCGGGGGTTCTGAGCCTGTGAAAAGCTGACGAATCGACGGATTGCTCCTCATGTTGGACTCAATGTATTGATAGTATGTTCTGGATGTCCACATAGTACAGAAGCACGTCAAGACGGCACTGTGCGAGCAGCAGTGGCCGACTGAACATCATGCAGCGACGAAGTCCTAACACACGTTGCACCTGCTGTGGCATCAAGGACCATCGAGAACTGTTTGCTTGTGGCAGTATTAATATCTCATGTACCTCTGACCACGTTATGAATGACAACGTGACTCATGCAGCGACGAAGTCCTAACACACGTTGCACCTGCTGTGGCATCAAGGACCATCGAGAACTGTTTGCTTGTGGCAGGATTAATATCTCATGTACCTCTGACCACGTTATGAATGACAACGTGACACCGCCAAAAATAATTACTGTCGTGTCGTGAAAAATTTGGCTGGAAACTGGAATGGCACACTCTTTAGTGATGAGAGTAGCTTCTATCTGCACGCGAGTGATGGACGTACATGTGTATAGCGTAGACTTGGTGTGCGCATCCGCCCACGAAGCACATGTCCCCCACTCCATGATTCATAATGTGGGGAACCATTAGTTGCAATTCGCCATTACATTTGAGGTTCCTGCAGAGTAAAGTAACCAGTCTCCGCTAAATGGCCCAGGCTGTTATCCCCGGGATTCTGCTATTTCTTCGACAGGAAGGTGACGTGTTTCTTCAGCAGGACAATGCGCGTTCACATACGGCTGCTGAGGCGCCACGTGCTCTTCGTGGTGTCCAACTGACCTGGACAGTAAGATCACCAAATCTCTCGCCAATTGAATTACTGGAGATGATGAAGCAGGAACTTTCTCGTTACGATCGTCTGCGCGCGATGCCCCCATAAGGGGAGGGGTACACACCTTACTGACCCGACTGTTTGGCCACCATTACTATGCCCCGTGTGTTCAGTTGGTTCGAATCTGTTATCTTACGCTCTCCAACAATGATGAAATACTTGTCACCTTACTTGTCACTAAAATGACCTTGTCCGTGTAGGTGTTGCATTTATTTTTCCGGCAGTTTATCTTACGACTGGCTCTAGAAACTATAGGGTGTTTAACTTAAAGAGGCAACCACATGCCCGCAGTTCGCACCGCCTAGTTCCCTCGACAGCTGACACGGAAAACGAAAACAAGCTACATTTAGAAAAAAAAAAGATTAGTAACGAGCAAACCTCATACACGACTATAAAAAGTCAAAATCTGTCGTGAGACTTGTATTACAAGATCTTTTGTTTGTTTGTTTATTTTATTTGGCCTCCAGAGTTTGTACACTATATAGCCATCGTCAACACATGTTAACGTAGAACAGATAACTGTACAGAGAAAATGCGTAAATGCATATTTACAGAACTGAAAGCTCAAACCGTAAATTTTTCCGCATAATGAATGTTTAACATATGCTAATTATTGAATTAAATAATAAGTGAAAATACGAGTCCTATAGATTTTCCCCACACTCTTCAGAAACTAAAAGCGAAGACAGTGACTGAGTAAGTAGGTAGCCCGTACTAATCAGTCTTCAGAAATTCCGACCGTTCGTTGTCAAATTTGGTACACGAAAACAAGATATGGTTTACATCACCTTCTGACTCGTAATCACACCCACATGCAGGGTATTCGTAAATGTTGATTCTGTAGAAACGCGCAGGAAACGAGGCATAATTAAAGCGGACTCGAATGATCGTGGAAATCGTAGATCAGGCCAAATGTGTTCTCGTAAATCACTGCATTGTGGGAATTTGAAGCTGTAATGCCGCATAATATCGACCTTTTGTTTATTGGGACACATTCCAGATCTCTCTCCATTGGAATTGTCTGTGGCTTTTGACATGACGTACGCAGTCTGTATACGGTAATTTCAAATCTAGATCAGTTTCTGTAGCCGCAACTTGCTTTGCTATGATTTCAAGTTCCTCATTATAATGGATGCCTTGGGAATGCAGCGACAGCAGAATAATTGTCTGCCCTCTCCGTTTACAGCGATTATATTCCAGTACAACGGTCAGAATTACAACTGTTGGTTACTTTATTCAATTTTCGCTGTTGAATAATTTTAATACCACTCTCTGAGTCGAACACGATTAATATCTTTAAGAAGAAAGTTGAAGATACAAACTTAATTCCTTCGAAAATTGCCACAATCTCTGCCGTAAAAACTGAAGCACTTTTAGGCAATTTGTAGGCTTAACTGAACTGGAACTGAGGGAATAGGAAAGCATATCCAGTATACTCCTCTTGCTGAATTTTGGATCTATCAGTATATATGCAATATAACCAGACCATTGAGCTTCAGAGAGACAGTTAAATCCACAATTTACGTTAACGCTTAGCCCGCTTTCGTATTACGATAATAGACTGGAATCTGGCAGCTGAGTGTTTCAAGATCACATTCAACTGAACTGTGAAGGTCATATTCCAATAAAGCCAAATGTGAAAAACATCGCATAGAATGTATGTCAGGAGCCGGCCGCTGTGACCGAGCGGTTCTAGGCGCTTCAATCCGGAATCGCGCTGCTGCTACGGTTGCAGGTTCGAATCCTGCCTCGGGCATGGATGTGTGTGATGTCCTTAGGTTAGTTAGGTTTAAGTAGTTCTAAGTCTAGGGGACTGATGACCTCAGATATTAAGTCCCATAGTGCTTAGAGCCATTTGAACCATTTTTTGTTTGTCAGGATATCAAGAGTCAAACCTTGTGCAGACGGCCGGAATTTTATTTCTTCTGTTGGAAGCGTTCCATAATTGCTAAATGAGACTCTCAAATCTTATAGATAGGACTTTCCATGAAGGCTAGTCCTTGAATGAAAAATTTATCTGACAGCATTTAACGCCTAATACTCAAGGGCAGGGCTTCCCAACGTATGGTCCACGGACCCCCCTATTGAATAAAAATGTGAAAATCAAATTCATCACGTTTTTTTTTCGTGTGAAAAACATGTGTATTTTTACTTCAGGTCGTATTCCCAAGCAGCCTTTGCGGTTCCTAAGTGAGAACGCATACACAGTTTAGTGCCAGACACTGCGGCTTCTCTGATCGACTGTTTCGCAACAATACGGGGGTCGTTTGTGCGCCGGCTCACGGCGGTAGATGGGCTGAAACCTTTTACGCATGCGCGGAGCGAGCTTTGTCGACCAATCACAGCGCTCGCTGGCACGTATGCGGCCCCAGGCATCATTAAATGTTAAACTTGCTTTGTCAGTGCACTACCTGTTTCATAAGTCGATTTTTGACCTTAAAAGTTGTTTTCATTCATCTCTAAACCAAAGACTATTGATACTTCGCGAGGGGGGGGGGCGGGAAAGGTGGGGGGGGGGGGGGGGTAATTGGGAACGTGGAACTTGCATTAAGAAGCTTTCAGTTCCCATGGGTTCGCTCTGAAATTTTAAGTTTCTGTGCTCTTGACTGACTAGGGGTCCGCCATGGATTTTCGACTATAGAAGGGGTCCACCAGCTGAAAAGGTTGGGAAGCCCTGCTCAAAAGGATCTCTCCTGCCTCCACCAAGAGAGCATTTACGGGCATCGAACGCATGGCTCCAAAAAGCAGGTACTTATGGCTCTGAACTGAAGAGTAGTAGGGAGAGAGAAATCTTTGGCGCACTGTGATACGGCACACAACCATAATCCAATCTACATCGAGTAATCCCTCGGTAAACTGAGAACAGAATACTTTGATGCGCTCCTCACCATACATGGTTGAGAGCAAGAATTACATTTAATCCTTTCAGGCATTTGTTGGCAGTAGATTATGTTTAAGGCGCCCAGTTGAGCCGAGAGTCAAATATCGTTCCGAGTACTCGACTAAGAGGTTTTAAGTGGAAAGTATACTTTCAGCATGTGACGTGATCAAGAAGACGAGCAGTGTTCGATTTGTAAAAAGGTACGATCGCCGATTTCTCAGCCGAAATCTCCAACACAGTGTTAGACAGCCATTCATCGATATGTTATGTAGCAATTCTGTTTTAGCCTAAAGATATGAGTCTGCAGTTAAATAAACACAAACATTGTGTGTGTACTGTAAAATTTTTGTAGGAAGAGTGATTACTCGCTTTAAATCGTAAGTATACAGAGTATACAAGAGTGGCTTAAATTGCAGCCTGGGCAGGTCCTAAGAGTCGAGAAACGGACCAAGCACGTTTCTTTTAAATCTGATATAGATTGTTCTTTGAGCGACCAGGCAACTGATGCCATATATCATCCTTGAAGGAATACCTAGGTTTGTCAGCTTGTTCAAGAGAATCGGTATCTACACGTGATCATAAGCTCCCTTAACGCCGACAAAAGCGGCGACGACAGTTTTTTTTTCTTTTGAAAGACTCTAATGATATCCATAGCAAGCGAATACATGTTGTCAATAATTCCTCCGCTTGTTCTAAATCCGTATTGACTCCGAGTCAATAAATTACACTTTTCGAGACATCATTCCAATCTCATTTTAAACTGTTCACTCCATCGGTTTTGCTACACAAGACGACAACGCGCTCAGTCGATAGTTAGAGGAGATATTCGGATCTTTCCCATTTTTCAGAACTGGAATTATAACCTGCAATTTCTGAGTCTCCAGTAAGTCCTGTTTTATGCAATACTGATTAAAAATGCTAAGGATTGCTGCACGGTACACCCTGTTATTGCTAACGAGGCTCTGACGACCGAGTGTTTCCCGGGATAAGGAAACGCCCCCTATCAAGTGCCAACGGTCTCAAAGAGAGCGGATGAGCGGATAGAGGCAGGGCACTCTCTTGTCCTTGGAGTGAGAAATTGCTCCTAAAGGCGGAAGAACTTCACAGTCAACGGCATAGGATGGAGAAGGCAACGGGAAACCACTCCATTAAAGATCACTCAAGATATCCCAAGAATCAGTAGCGCACCATGCCAGAATCTTCTGTTAAACATAAATCCGGAGTAATAGTCCCCCAATCGGATCTCCGGGTGGGGACAATGGAAGGTCAGGCAAAGTTGAAGAATACACTAAAAATAGCAACATGGAATGTAAGAACACTCCTCCAATGCGGGAAATTAGAGAACCTCAAACTAGAGATGGACAGAATGGGAACAGACATAATAGGAATATCTGAGATGCGATGGCCTGAACCAGGAGACTTCAGATCAGGAAATTATCGTATCATTCATACAGGTACTAACCAAGGAACAACTGGAATCGGTGGAGTTGGAATAATTCTAAAAGGAAAACTCGGGAATCTAGTCACAGGATATGTGCAATTTAACTCTAGGATAATACTAGTCAAAATTGGAACCAAACCAAAGAACACGGTAATAGTACAAGTCTATATGCCGACATCGGCAGAAGAAGACGATGTAATAGAAACAGTGTATGAAGACATCAACAAAGTTATAAATTATGTTAAAGGTGAAGAGAACTTAATTATAATGGGAGATTGGAATGCTAGTGTTGGAGAAGAGAAAGTTGACGGAATTGTAGGGAAATATGGTCTAGGAGATAGAAACGAAAGAGGAAGCCGGCTAATTGAATTTTGTGCCAAAAACAAGTTGGTCATAGCGAACTCCCTTTTCAACCACCATAAAAGAAGAAGGTACACGTGGAAAGCCCCAGGAGATACTAGAAGACACCAAATCGACTATATATTAGTAAAATCGCGTTTTAAAAACCAAATCAAGGATTGCAGAAGCTACCCGTCTGCGGATATTAATAGTGATCACAACCTTGTAATGATGAAATGCTTACTCAAACTCAAGCGATTAGAGAGAAAAACGAACAAAGTATGGAACAGAGATAACCTAAAGTCTGAAGAACTAGTGATCCCTTATGCACGGAAAACTGATGAGATGGCATCAAACATTATTCCCGGGAGTACTAACGAGGAGTGGAAACAAATCAAAGAAGGCATACATAAAGCAGCAGAAGAATTTATTGGGAAAGCCAAACCTGTAAACAGGAAAGAGTGGATAACACCTGAAATAATTTGTCTAATGGAAGAAAGAAGACTATACAAAAATGCCTCTGACGAGCAAAGCGAAAACAAATATAGAAAGCTTAGAAACCAAATAAACAGAGAATCTAGGAAAGCAAAAGAAAATTACCTCAACAGCATTTGTAAAGAGGTGGAGGAAAACATGGTTAAAGGAAAAACTGACTTGGCCTACAGAACAATAAAACAAAACTTTGCTAAACGGAAAGTAAAATCTTCAGGAACTATAAAGAACAAAGAGGGCAAGGTACTATTTGGATATGACACGCTGAAGAGATGGCAAGAATACATTGAAGAGCTATATCAAGGAGACCCTCTAACAGATAATATGATAGAATTAAGCGAAGAAGTAGAGAAAGAAGAACTAGGGGACACAATTCTGAAAGATGAATTTGAAAAAGCACTAAAAGAACTACCAGATAAGAAAGCGGCAGGTGTTGATGATATACCTTCTGAACTAATTAAGAAATCAGGAGACAAAATGAAAGCTACATTACTGCAACTCATACAGAAAATATACAAAACAGGTGAAGTTCCTGAAGACTATCAGAAATGCATCATATTCCCCATACCTAAGAAAGCATCTACTATGGACTGTGAAAACCATCGAACACTCAGTCTTCTTTCACACGCATCAAAAATTCTAATAAGAATAATTTTGAAAAGAGTTGAAAACCAATTGAATAGCACTCTAAGTGAAGACCAATTCGGTTTTAGAAGCGGTGTAGGGACGAGGGAAGCAATCTTATCTTTAAGACTAATAATTGAGAAACAAATTTCCAAAAACAAACAAGTATTTATAGCCTTCGTAGACCTCGAAAAGGCATTTGACAATGTTGTATGGCCAGAAATGTTTAGAATTCTGAAGAAGGCTGGTCTGAAATATAATGATAGAAGGATAATCTTTAAAATATACCAAAATGAAACAGCCTTAGTTAAGAAGGAAAACAAAGAAGAAACAGCAAGAATAAGGAAAGGAGTGAGACAGGGATGCCCACTATCTCCAGTAATTTTCAACGCATATATCCAAGAAGCAATAGACAAAATAAGAGAGAATATTGAAGTAGGAATAAAACTTAACGGAATGAAAATAGATATGTTGCGATATGCAGATGATATCGCCATAATTACAGAAAGGAAAGAAGATTTAGAAGCCGCACTCAATGAAATGGAAAACACCTTAAAAGAACAGTATGGAATGAAAATAAATAAGAAAAAGACTAAAGTGATGGTGAGTGGCGCCCTGAACTACAATGAACCCATACGAATAACAATAAAGGGAGAGAAACTAGGGCAGGTTACAGAATTTAACTACTTAGGTAGCAAAATAACAGCAGATGGAAGGAGCAAAAGTGACATTAAAAACAGAATACAACTTGCCAAAATAGCATTCAATGGAAAAAGAAACTTACTGACGAGTAGAAATGTTAGTTTAGACGTAAGAAAGAGAGTCATGAAAACCTATGTGTGGAGTACAGCCCTTTACGGATGTGAAACTTGGACTAGTGGAAAAGAAGAAAAGAGAAGATTAGAGGCATTCGAAATGTGGTGCTACCGGAGAATGGAAAAAATCAGCTGGCGAGACAAGGCTACAAACGAAGATGTCCTCAGAAGAGTGAAAGAAAACAGATCTCTTTGGCGAAATATACAGAAAAGAAGAATAACCTTCATAGGTCACATTTTACGGCATAACAATTTCATTAAGAGAATATTAGAAGGAATCATTGAAGGAAGAACTCGCCGAGGACGACCTAGATTAAGCTACATTCAACAAGTAATAAATGACATCGGGTGCCAGACCTATGCAGATATGAAGAAGAAAGTTGACAAAAGAACGGAATGGCGTGCTGCTGCCAACCAACCTGTGGGTTGATAACCGAAGAAGAAGAAGAAGATTAAAAATGCACGAGCGCGTATCTGTTGCATCCATGGGCAGATAGTGAATCATAAAATAATGTAAAGCTGTCACTCGATGATTTAATAGCATCATTTAGTTCTTTCTTAGAGAATAGACGGAGCAAGATATGATGCAGTCATCTTCAACTGGAGGTGCGTAATGTTGGAATGCGACCGTAAAAAGAGCGAGCACATCGATAAACGCCTCCATACAGGACGTTGCAGTAGGAAGAGTGGATGGCAGGTGGCTGTTTCTAAAAGCCCTTGTTCTATTCCAAATGTTGGTGATAGCTGCTTGCTTCATGAAGTGAAGAACAAAATTTAGTCCAGTCTTCCTTATATTCAGGAATTTGTTTATTTCCTTTTCTCACTTCCAAGAAGTTACACAAATTAGAATTCTGGCGATAGGTTTTCGGATTAAGTTGGCGTTTTGCAACTTCTCTAGCGCATTCGGGATTCCACTAAGGCGGAGAATGTTGCTTCGTAATATTGAAAGCTATTTTCTTTGGAATGCTGCTGTCCACTGCGGCTTCCATAGCTTTTATTAAAATTTGATATGCTTCTTTTACCTGTAATTTGGTCTCTATAGTTTCGAGTTTTCTTGGGACTGTACTCTTATATCTGTCCTAGTTAGCTTCTGCAATTTTCCACTGATTATTAGCGTAAAATATTTGTTTAGTAACAGAGTTTATGTTAATGAAAAAAGAAAGGCAATCTACATTTATTGAACACTTGCATTTAGGGAAGCTTTTGACAATGTTGATAGGAGTACATGCTTTGAAATTCTGAAGATAGCAGGAGTAAAATACAGAGAGAGAACTCTACTGTTTGTACAGGAACCAAATTGGTGTTGTAAGAGTTGAAGCACATGAAAGGCAGACGTTGGCTGAGAAGTGAGTGAGACAGAAACATAGCCTACCCCATTATACCAGTCTGTGTAGACTGTGCAAGCAATAAAGAATCCAATAACAAATCTGAAAATGGAATTACAGTTCAGGGAGAAGAAAAGGAAATTTTAAGCTTTGCCAACGATTTTCTGACAGATACGGAAAATGACTTGAAAGTGCAGTCGTAGCGAATGGGTAGTGTCCTGAAAATAAGATGAGCGTCAACGAAAGTAAAACGAGGGCAACCGAACGTAATCGACGCTGAGGGAATAAGTACAGTGAATGACATACAAAACTAGACGTTGAATTTTATTTAAGTATCAAAATAACTGACGACTGCCGAAATGGAAAGGATGTAAAACGAAGACTGGCAGTAGTAAGAATAGCATATCTGAAAAAGAGAAATTTGTTATTATCAAATACAAATTTACATGTTAGTAAGTCTTTTCTGACTGCATTTCTCTGGAATTTATCATTGTACGGAAGTGAAACAAGGACGAGAAACAATTCAGCCAGGTACAGAAAATTTTAGATTCTGGTGCTGCGGAAGAATGCTGCTAGACACAATGGGTAGATAGAATAGCTAATGAGGACGTACTGAATAGAACTGGGGAGAAAAGAATTTTATGGTACAGCTAGACTAAAAGAAGGAATGGCTTCAAGGTATCACCAGTTTTGTGATGGAAGGAAGTATTTGTGTTTGGAGGCGAGGAGGAGGGAGGTAACTGGAAACCGAACCTTGACTATGTAGGAAGCATTCTGATAATCCATCGAGAACAGTGGGACAGCAGCTGGACATGAATAATTAAAATTGAAACCAAAAACTGTATTGTAATTTGAACGCCTTTTTTCAAATCATACTACCATTCCGATGCAAAAAAGCGACAACAACGACGTCTGACCATTGGTGTGCTTGTTACTGGAAGTTACAGAACGCAGCTGATGTTTGCTCCACTGTACTCGACTTTTGTAGTTGCATATGCTAGTGTAACATGCTTAATAAGTTGTACTGTTTCCATTTTAAGATTCATTTTCATTGTGGTTCTTATGTCGGTAGCTGATTACGCTTAAGACCTGAAGATGACGCTTTTCCGTGCCGAAACTGGTAGCGTGTTTTGAATAAACGACATCTGAATTACAATACAGCTGCTGGTTTCAATTTTCATTATTCAAGACATATAGAAAGCAAGTTCAAATGGATGTAGACTGGAGTAGTTATGTAAAGACTAAGAACCCTGCTGAGGATGCACTAGTGTGAAGGGCTGCGTCAAAGCAGTCTTCGGACTGAAGACTACTACGACAAGATCACACTAAGACACATAGACTATACAACCAAAAACAGAGTAAATCACATGGGAATCCATGAACGCAAACACATACTACGTTTTGGGTATATACAAACCAACATTAGAAATACGCTGAAGAACCAAAGAAACTGGCACACCTGCCTAATATCCGCGAGCACACAGAAGTCCAGAAACACGACGTGACCTGGACACGACCAACGTCTGAAGTAGTGCTGGAGGGAACTGAACCCATGATTCCTGCAGGGCTGTCCATAAATCCGTAGGAGTACGAGGAGGTGTAGATCTTTTCTGAATATCACGTTGGAAGGCATCCCTGATATGCTCGATAATGTTCATGTGTAGTGAGTTTGGCGGTCAGCGGAAGTGTTTAAATTCAGAATGTTCCTGGAACCACTCTATAGCAATTCTGGACGTGTGGGGTGCCGCATTGTCCTGTTGGAAGGCACGATGGTCATGAATGGATGCAGGTGATCCGAGAGGAAGCTCACGTACGTCTCACCAGTTAGTGTCCTATCTAGATGTATCAGGGGTCCCATATCGCTCCAACTTCATACGCCCCACTCCATTAGAGAGCCTCCACCATCTAGAACAGTCCCCTGCTGACGTGCAGGGTACATGGTTTCATGAGGCTGCCTTCATATCCATACACGTCCATCCACTCGATACAATCTGAAACGAGACTCGTCCGACCAGGCAACATGTTTCAGTCATCAACACTCCAGTCAGTGTTGACCGGCCCAGATGAGGTATAAGGCCTTTTCTCGTGCTGTCAGCAAGGGAACACGAGTGGGCGTTCGGCTCCGGAAGCCCATATCGATGATGTTTCGAAGATTGGTTCGGACGCTGACACTTGTTGATGGCCCAACTTTGATATCTGCAGCAAATTTCGGAAGGGTTACACTTCTATCACGTTGAACGATTGTCTTCAGTCGTTTCTGGTCCAGTTATGGCAGGATATTTTTTCGGCTGCAGCATTGTTGGAGATTTGATGTTTTACCGGATTCCTGATATTCACGGTAACCTCGTGGAATGGTCGTACGGGAAAATCAACACTTCACCGGTAAATAAGAGATGCTGTGTCCCACCACTCGTGCGCCGACCATAAAACCACTTTTACTCTCAGCTTAATCTTCAAAACCTGTCATTGTAGCAGCAGTAACCGATCTAACAAGTGCGTGAGAGACTTGTCTTATATAGGCGTGGCCGTATTCTACCTATTTATATATCTCTGTGTTTGAATATGCCTGCCTATACCAGTTTCTTTGGCGCTTTATTGTAAAATTCGTGCGCAGGATCTATAATGTCTAACGGTAAGTAAAAGTGTATACTAGAGTAACTGCTTTGTAACTGTCTCCAATTTTTGTATACCAAAAGGACACTTAATAAGTATGTAAACTTAGAATGAGGCATCAGATTGCAGAGCCTGTGCATCAGAGCCGAATAAGGCGCGGGGATAGTGTAGTTCACAGACCACTCATGCAGTCCAGGGACACACGTCATGCTTTTTTCAATTACCCAAAGGTAAGAAAAGAAGTACTTTTAAATCAGTGTAACGAGAATGTTAGTCAATTGTCGGGTGCCAGTCAACCACCGAGCTATAAGAAATGCCTTGTAATATAGTCTTGGGGGAATAGGTCATTTGTACAGCTTGAAATAATTTGCAGACTGCGGGTCATTGGTAGAAAGCTAGGAAAATGCAACAAGTCTACAAAGGAGACTGCGTACAGAAAAAAATCTCGTACGAACCGTCGCAGAACATTGGTCAGGGAGTTTAACGGACCCGTGCCACAAAGAACTAACAGGGGATTAAAAAAAGGACAGTATGACTGATCATGTGTTTGTCTAACCCATGGGAGACTATAAAAATGCTAATAGAAATGAACTGGCGGACACTAATTTAGACTCTAACTATCCCCGTGAAAATCCGCTTAGAAAAATTCTAAGTGATAAAACCGGGAATTTATTCAATCCCCTAGTTATCGCTCCCATAGGGATCGCAGAGACAAAATTAGACGAATTACAGCACATTTGCCGGTCGCTGTGGACGAGCGGTTCTAGGCTCTTCAGTCCTGTTCCAATCCTGCCTCGGGCATGGATGTGTGTGATGTCCTTAGGTTAGTAAGGTTTAAGTAGTTCTAGGTCTGGGGGCTGATGATCTCAGATGTTAAGTCCCATAGTGCTTAGAGCCATTTGAACAATCTGAGCAGCAGATTTAAAAACAGAGGCATTTAAGCAATCATTCTTACCTCGCACCATACGTGAATGATAACGGAAAAAACTCTAGTCACTGGTACAGTGGGTGGGACGTTTTACCATGCACTGCACAGTGCTTGTAGAGTACAGATGTAGAAGAAATGCCAGTAGGTATGTCCGTTAGTCCTTGGTTCAGTGAGAATCGATGCAGTACATTGTTCACGTACTGTGATCAAAAGTATCCGGACACCTACAAAACCATATGTTTTTCATATTAGGTGCATTGTGCTGCCCCCTACTGACAAGTACTCCATATATGCGACCTCAATAGTCGTTAGAAATTGTGAAAGAGTAGAAATGGGCGCTCCGATGAACTCACGGACTTCTAATGTGGTCAGGTGATTGGGTATCACTTGTGTTACGCGGCTGTACGCGAGATTTCAACACTCCTAAACATCCCTAGGTCCACTGTTTTCGATGTGATAGTGAAGTGGAAACGTGATGGGACAGGAAGCCCAAAAGCGTACAGGCCGACCTCGTCTGTTGACTGACAAGACCGCCGACAGTTGAAGAGGGTCGTAATGTGTAGTAGGCAGACGTCTATCCAGACCATCACACAGGAATTCCAAACTGCATCAGGATCCACTGCAAGTACTATGACAATTTGGCGGGAGGTGAGAAAACTTGGATTTCATGGTCGAGCGGCTGGTCATAAGCCACACATTATGCCGGTAAATGCCAAACGAAACCTCACTTGGTGTAAGAACCGTAAACATTGGACGACTGAACAATGGAAAAACGTTGTGTGTCCGGTGAACGTCATCTGCCAGCGTGTGTAGTGCCAACATTAAAATTCGGAGGCAGAGGTGTTATGGTATGGTCATGTTTTTCATTGAGGTGGCTTGCACCCCTTGTTGTTTTGCGTGGCACTATCGCATCATAGGCCTACATTGATGTTTTAAGCACCTTCTTGCTTCCCACTGTTGAAGAGGAATTCGGGGATGGCGATTGCATCTTTCATACCTGTTCACAATGCACGGCCTGTTGCGGTGTGGTTCCACGACAATAACATCCCGGTAATGTACTGGCCCGCACAGAGTCCTGGCCTGAATCCTATAGAACACCTTTGGGATGTTTTAGAACACCGATTTCGTGTCAGGTCTCACCGCCCGACGTCAATAGTTCTCCTGTGTCATTCCCCAAGACACCAACTGCACGATACACTCCTGTTTCCATGTTATGCAGAGGATGTTGATGTATCTGATCAGTATATTAAGAGCTCCATTATCTGTTGTTCTGCGTGTTCGGGTATTCCGAACTATGCTCCCATACCTCATCATAGCATGCACAGACTGCAATAGCCAGAGACTGGACTGTCGCTGTGAAACAGTATCTGGTCAACTAATGCGCTACCGCTGTTTGTAATGTTTTGGTTTTCTGCACTGCTCTGTAAGCAGAAGCTACTGACAAGTGTAGGAACTAAAAACTATAGAAGGTGTGCAAGGCTGGCCTATGTTGTGCTAGACGTATGTTGCAGTAGCTACACAGACGTGAAGAGAATTGCAGAGAAAAGTCTATCACTGAGAGCTGCATCAAACCGATGTTTGAACAGAAGATTTCAAGACGCCAGATCAATTCCATTCGAATAATAGATTGTAATTTTCAATAATTTTACAGACTACTGGTGCCTTACCGAAAACGTATAACCAGCATTGGCGAATTTTCTTCTTCTTCTTCTTTTTCTTCTTATGCACTTCATGTAATGGGCGAACTGCTTGTTACGGTATTTCATCTCTTGTATAGTCTTCCTACGCTTCTCCTTCCAGTATATATATATAATTGGGAGCATTTCCCACAAGGCTTTCTCCACCGACACCTGTGTACATGTTCATTCCACTTTCTCGTATTTTCTTTTACTTTTTCCTTTACGTTATATGCTTATAACACTTTCCTTATATTCTCATTTCTTCAACTTTTCTAAGAAACTTCGTTTCTTGGGCCTATATTCTACCTTCTTGGCTCTTGTGTCACCCATACTCCACTCTCATGAGTAAGTATTGGTACTGCTATGGTTTTTTGAAACGTGAGCATTCTTTTCTGCCTTTATTGAGCAATTTTTTCAGTCATTCAATATATGGAAAAAATTTTGTTCGACGTCTTGATTGTGTTCATATGTGATGTCATATCCTAGATATTTAAAATATTCAACTTGCTCCAAGTTTTTATTATTCAAGACTGCTTTTGATCTTACTAGCCGTATGTCCTGACATGTCAGCACTTTCGTTTTATCTACAGACAGTTTCAGGTTGTACGTTGAGGCCTTTTGGTGCAACTCACAACACCCATCTGAAGGTCATCTTCATTCTTCAATCAGAGTCAGGTCTTCTGCATATAAGATTGTATATAGTGTAGTCTTGCGAGCTAAAATTTGACTACCCCCTTCTTATTTACCATCTTCCATATACCGATCACTTCATCTTCGTGTGCATTGAAGTGAGTCAGGGAACTACAACATCGTTGTCATACTCCTTTTTGTGTGCATTGGGTTGTTGATTATGTTTCACATAGGCTATCTATAACCATTTCGGTGTTTGTATATATATGCAACCACGCAGATCATCTAACAAGTGAGGCAAATGGACGAGAAGGTTTTCCTGGCTTATTTCTATGAAGAATGCCTAGTAGACAGAATCATTCTGTATGATCTCTCATAAATGTGATAGTGTCAAAAAACTAGTGACTTCTGTGAAGGCTGCCAGGTAGATAATCAACTGAGGCAAGTGGACGAGAAGGTTTTCATAGCTTATTTGTTCAAAATGTGTGTGAGATCTTATGGGACCCAACTGCTAAGGTCATCAGTCCCTAAGCTTACACACTACTTAACCTAAATTATCCTAAGGACAAACACACACACCCATGCCCGAGGGAGGAGTCGAACATCCGCCGGGACCAGCCGCACAACCCGTGGCTGCATAGCTTATTTCATATACATTTTTCTTACTCTGAATCGTTATATAAAACCAGTAAGAGTTGGCTGTGTATAGGATTATGTTTAGTATAGTCCTGTATATAGAATTGTATTTAGACTAGTCTTACAAGCTAAACATAAGACTACCCTCTTTTTATTCACCGTCTTCCACATACTGATCACTTCGTCTACGTGTACATTGAAGTGAGTCAGGGATCTACAGCATCGTTGTCATACCCCTTTTTTGTGTGCATTGGGTTGTTGATTATGTTTCCCATCGGCTATCTATAACAATTTCGGTGTTGGTGTATAGATCCTTAATACAATTTATGAGATAGGGTGGATTCTTTTGTTCGGCAGTTATACACTTCATAGTAAAGAATGACGCATCGTGAAGGTATTATCCTAATGAGAGAGAAATCGTTAGATGTGATTTACATATTCGGACAAACAAATGATCATAATTTCAGCAAAATTAGATGATTTGTTCGCGACAGTCCGACTGGGTGATTTCAGACATGGTTTCGCTGGTCATCGGGGTCCAGCTCAAAGCGATACTCGTCACTGAAGACAATCCTATTACAGTCAAAGAGATAACAGGCCGACGACGTGTCTGGGGACGCCCTAGATATTGGTGGGATGCCAAACTGATTGTCGTTCACCAAAGGGCCCGACCAGGCGTCTTGGTCTGGGTTGCCATTTCTTTTCGTAGCAGGACCCCTTTGGTTGTCATCCGCAGCACAGCTGCACAACGACGATTTTCTATGCCCTGTTTGCCTCCATAGCGAGCCATCTTGGGTTCACATTTCAGAAAAGTAATGCCCGCCAACACACCGCGAGATTTTCTAATACTTGTCTTGTCGCGCCGGCCGGAGTCGCCGAGCGGTTCTAGGCGCTTCAGTCTGGAACCGCGCGACCGCTACAGTCGCAGGTTCGAATCCTGCCTCGGGCATGGGTGTGTGTGATGTCCTTAGGTTAGTTAGGTTTAAGTAGTTCTAAGTTCTAGGGGACTTATGACCTCAGCAGTTGAGTCCCATAGTGCTCAGAGCCATTTGAACCATTTTTGGTAGCGTTACCGCGTAACACGCAGGGGACCCGGGTTCGATTCCCGGCAGGGGACTGGGTGAGGTGTGCCCTTCATCATCATTGACTCGCAAGTCGCCGATGTGGCGTCACCTAAAAAGGACTTGCAATACGGCCGCCGAACTCTTCCGAATGGGGCCTCCCTGCCAACAATGCCATACGATCATTTCACTTCACATTATTTATTTACACAATGTAAAACTCTATCTCACGAATAAATCATCCTATTTTTCTGAGTTTGTAATCATTTGTTTGTCTGTACATGTACATCACATCCGTCGATTTCCATCACATTCGTGAAGCGACATTTTCTTTTTATTATAGTGTAATCCAGGGCATTATGGAACGACATTTAAAATGTGTAAACGCAAAATTGGTTTCTGTATTGAAGTCTAGTCTCTGTTCTATAATGTGCTGTACTTTAAAAACATTATCAGCAGTTTATCCTCCGTTTACAAAATGTGATTGTTCTTCAGATATTGGTTTGGGATGCTATTTTTTAGTCCTGCATTCGGGATTTTGGCATACAGTTTATAAGCTGAGTCCAGGAGGCTCATACCTCGATGACGCTAGCGATAGCCTCCCTGTTCAGTCAGGGAAGCCCCATACGGAGACAGGGCGACGGCAGAGCAGGTAGGCGCCATGTGGCAACGCAGCGGCCGACCGGACCTCGGCCACAGCGGGGGCGACGCATCCCGCGTGCCCTTCAGACGGACTCCAAAAAGGAAGAGCGCGGCCGGGCGGCCCGGCGGCGCGGCAGGCACCCCTGGTCCTCTCCCGCTCCACCTCTACCTGCGCGGGGCCGGGCTCATTAATTGAGCAGCCCCATCCCCCGGGCAGGCGGCCCGCCCTGCCGCACCATCCTGCCCGGCCTAACCTCGGGACGGGATCGGCAGGAGGCGGAGGACGAGGCGCGGGCGTCGCCCACGCGGCGCCGATGCCCTACAGCCCTCCAGCTCCAGCGCCGTTCTTCATCGTGGGACCCGTACTGACCCTTAAAAATGTGCATCCGGTGTTCAGCTGAGTCGATTCTTGAAATTTGAGTATTCCATCAGTTTCGGGATTGCCGCAGGATATCATCGTCTTCCTGCCACGATATTTCGGCTGATAACCATTCAGCAGTCTTCAGGTGAGTTTTCTGCACTCGACATTACTACCTCACATCGCTACTTTTCTACCCAAACAGGACCGAAGACGTATGCTCAAAGGCAGCTGCTACTGTCGACTTACAATCCCTCTTATAATACACTACTGGCCATTAAAATTGCTACACCAAAAGGAAATGCAGATGATAAACGGGTATTCATTAGACAAATATATTATACTAGAACTGACATTTGAATACATTTTCACGCAATTTCGGTGCATAGAGCCTGAGAAATCAGTACCCAGAACAACCACCTCTGGCAGTAATAACGGCCTTGGTAGGCCTGGGCATTGAGTCAAACAGAGCTTGGATGGCGTGTACAGGTACAGCTGCCCATGCAGCTTCAACACGATACCGCAGTTCATCAAGAGTAGTGACTGGCGTATTGTGACGAGCCAGTTGCTCGGCCACCATTGACCAGACGTTTTCAATTGGTGAGAGATCTGGAGAATGTGCTGGCCAGGGCAGCAGTCGAACATTCTCTGTGTCCAGAAAGGCCCGTACAGGACCTGCAACATGCGGTAGTGCATTATCCAGCTGAAATGTAGGGTTTCGCAGAGATCGAATGAAGGGTAGAGCCACGGGTCGTGACACATCTGAAATGTAACGTCCACTGTTCAAAGTGCCGTCACTGCGAACAAGAGGTGACCGAGACGTGTAACAAATGGCACCCCATACCACCACGCCGGGTGATACGCCAGTATGGCGATGACAAATACACGCTTTCAATTTACGTTCACTGCGATTTCGTCAAACACGGATGCGACCATCATGATGCAGTAAACAGAACCTGAATTCATCCAAAAAAAATGACGTTTTGCCATTCGTGCACCCAGGCTCGTCGTTGAGTACACCACTGCAGGCGCTCCTGTCTGTGATGCAGCGTCAAGAGTAACCGCAGCCATGGTCTCCGAGCTGATAGTCCATGTTGCTGCGAACGTCGTCGAACTGTTCGTGCAGATGGTTGTTATCTTGCAAACGTCCCCATCTGTTGACTCAGGAATCGAGACGTGGCTGCACGATCGGTTACAGCCGTGCGGATAAGATGCCTGTCATCTCGACTGCCAGTCATACGAGGCCGTTGGGATCCAGCACGGCGTTCCGTACTATCCTCCTGAAACCACCGATTCCATATTCTACTAACAGTCATTGGATCTCGACCAACGAAGCAGCAATGTCACGATATGATAAACCGCAATCGTGATAGGCTACAATCCGATCTTTATCAAAGTCGGAAATGTGATGGTACGCATTTCTCCTCCTTACACGAGGCATCACAACAACTTTTCACCAGGCAACGCCGGTCAACTGCTGTTTGTGCATGAGAAATCGGTTGGAAACTTTCCTCATGTCAGCACGTTGTAGGTGTCGCCACCGGCGCCAACCTTGATTGAATGTTCTGAAAAGCTAAACATTCCATATCACAGCATCCTTCTTCCTGTCGGTTAAATTTTTGCGTCTGTAGCACGTCATCTTCGTGGTGTAGCAATTTTAATGGCCAGTAGTGTATTACTCCAACTATGGCTTGCAAGCGCATCCGCACTGTTATACTACTCGTACATGCGCGGTCTCTGTCGGAATGCGCATTGGCGGAGTTAGAAAGCAGAAGTCAAAACCAAAATAAAATGTCGTTAAGGTATTATTCATCATAAAGATTTTACTTTTTGACTAAATTAAAGAAATAACCGGGTTCCACACCTTATCCAATTGAAAATCTTGCGCTAAAAGTATTTCCACCGATTCCCTAATAAATGAATGCCAGAAGGAGGTCAATATTTCCGGGGCAGATTAATCTATCGAATGTCCTGTGAAGATAAAATGTTCGTCTATGGCTGACTTACTGTGCTGCGAAAGACGAGTGTGGCGATCATGTTCAACGCATTTTTAGCGCACTGTGTGCGTTGTCTGACCAATGTAACCCTTGCCACACTGACAGGGTATTCTGCAGACTCCAGCTTTCCGCAATCCCAAATCGTCTTTTACCGAACTGAGAAGAGGACAAATCTTCATAGGTGGACGGATGATTACTTCGGCATGATGTTTTCATAAGTTCCTGACTAATTTCGATGAAATATTGCCGACGTACGGGAGGAACGTCCTGGAATCTACAGACTACCTTCTCGGTGTG
Source organism: Schistocerca serialis cubense (assembly GCF_023864345.2). NCBI lineage: Eukaryota > Metazoa > Arthropoda > Insecta > Orthoptera > Acrididae > Schistocerca > Schistocerca serialis. The sequence continues at coordinate 504,027,061 of NC_064643.1, read as the reverse complement.
GCAAAACTACATTGGTCAGACGACACGCACAATGCGTGAAAGATACGTGGAACATGATCGCCACTCTTACCTATCGCAGCCCAATATGTCAGTCATAGCCGAGCATTTTATCTCCACAGGAAATTCGATGGATTATTCTGCCAGGAAATCTGACCAAGACAAGATCCTTCTGGGAGACGGTTACCAAGGAACCAGTGGAAATACGTTTAGCGTAAAATATCATTTATCGCGATAGTGGCTTTCAGCTGGATAAGGCCCGGTGATTTCTGATTTTGTACGAAAGAAAACATTTGACACGTCTAGCGACATTTAATGTTAATTTTGACTTCTGCATTTCAACTCCGCGAGCGCGGATTCCGAAAGGAGTTCACATGTAACATCACATTGCGCTTGCGAGCCACAGTTAGAGTAATATTGTAAGAGGGCGCGTAACTCGACAGAGGTCGCTGATGTAGCGCCTATTTTTGGTAGAGAAGTAGCTATGTGAGGTAGTAATATCCAGTGCAAAGAATTCACCTAAGACGGTTGAATGTTGGTCAGCCGAAATATCGTGGCAGGAAGTCGAAGTTATCCGGCTGCAATCCCGAAGCTTCATGAAATATTCCGGCCCAGTTATATCCGCTTTGTTCACATTATACACGTACGCATTGCTTAAGGCGAGTTTACACATGCATAAGTATCTTACAGTTGCATTACCCCACCGCCACTCGCGTAAATCAATTTACCTGTGGAAACACCCTTCTTGCGCACTGTCATGCCAACTTATACATAAGTTACGAAAGTTGAAAGGCTTTCATGCACGATATCACTGCCCCCCCCCCCCCCCCCCTTAATCGCCTAAGAGCTTCGGCAACTGCCGAGAAGTGTATTTGCTCTCAGTATGCTCCGGTTCGTTCGACAGCACAGGTCTAGAATCGTTTGCTTATATCCGTCGAAAGTTAGTGTCGTGCCAAAGCAATAGACCATATCTTCAAGTAAATAAATAAATACTTGAAGATTTGGCAAAATTTTCTTAAATAGTGCGATAGCGATATAATTCTAGCATTCAGCAATTCCTTATATTCAATTATTTGTAGCGGAGTAACACACTATCCTTTGGCGTGACGAAGTGGATTTGCAAGTGTTGTACCTTAGAGTGTGAGTTTGCTAAGGTTCGTATTACTACAGAGCAGTCAGTACAGTAAAAGTGTTTTTTATATCACTATATTGATAATAACTTTTTACTGTAGTCTATGAGTGTAAATATTGCCGTGAAATGGAAATTTAGTTGGCTGTAGAGATTTACAACTACACTTGTCATCGTTAAAATCGTATGTAAATATAACAAATTGGCGCCATCGCTGCATAATAACTGTTCTGCAAAGTGCAGAATGTCGAAAAAAACACCTTTTAGCCGTCTAAAGTTCCAACTGTTATTTTACCGAGCAACCAGTTTCGGCGATCTGTTTCGCCACCTTCAGGCCCCCTAACAGATGTGTAGAAAGATTCCAACTTCAGGGGCCCCTATTTTGACTGGACCACAGGTGGAAATCTTACCATACGTAAATCAACCAGCCTGAAGATGGCATGACATATCGCGAAACTAATTGCACAATAAAATAAAGATTGGATATTTTGAAGGATGGATGGTGCTTTGATTCGACATTCTGTATCGAGCACCCGAGGTCCCGCAACCATCTGTATAAAGATGGGCGCACAGAGACGTTCTGCACAGTAGTACAACGTTTGGTTGCAAATTAAGTACCATGACTCTGAAAAAAAGGAAAGAAAAGAAACAAAGGTGAACTGAAAAGCTTCACTTTTCGACATACCTTCACTGTATTGAGGTAACATAAGAATTTAATCAGTAGTGCTTTTCGGAATATGATACGCATATTGCAGTGACTCCAGTTGCCAGATATTTCAGTGTTACTTGTAATTTAACGCGAGCTGGAACATCTCGCATACTTGTATTAGACTTTTATAGAGTCAAAAATATGGGTCAAAATTATTTCGAAATTCATTTTACTTATTTTAAAATGATTTTCGAATGAAATGTCGTCATATAACTCTCTTGTTGGCATATTTCATGTACCCCAGCGATTCCTATGGGAGGCCCAGTTCCATATGCAACATCTATGGGTCCGTCTTTTCTTCGTCAGCGTCGCTATGCCCTACGAATAATTTCACTTGTTGCCATCTTTAAAGCTGCATAAGAAGTGTTGCCAACTCAGGAGTGTGGAAGCGCTATGTCCATGTAAGGCTAGTGGTGAGCGGATGTACGGGAGAGAAATTCTTACTTCGGCGTGATGTTTTACTGCCAAGTACCGTAGCTTGATTAAGCTTGGAGCATACATAGAGACAGCTGCTGAAGTTAGTACAGAAGATAACCGAAAAAAAATTTGCAGTGAGACGAACAGCAATGACACTTCTATTCGTAGACAATAATTGATTGCGATGAAATCACCGTGGTTCCTGATGGTCCCCTGTACAGTAGAAAAGGCGGTACATGGTTCTCAATAAGGTATATGATTATCACGGACACCAACTTATGCTCTGCAACGCGCTCCCATGCTCGCGACGCTGTTGATAAGGAGTCCTTGTGTTAGCGCTTATGATTCGTCCTCCAGCTCAGCTGACAATTGCTGGATGGTTGTTGGACAGTGTGGATGTGCTGCAATAAGTCTTCGAAGACGCGTCCCACACGTGTTCAGCGGGATTTGAGTCAGGGGAACGGACAAACTAGTCCATTCGCCGAATATCTTCTTGTTCCAAAAGCTGCTCCATCTGCGTATTTCGATGCGGCCGCGCACCGTAATCCACAAAAATGAGATCAGGCCCGAATGCACCCCTGAAATAACGCACATAGGGAAAGTGTACAGCAGCACGATAACGTTGATTTCTATGTGTGTCGTATTTAAAGATTTGGACGTTCAGTACGCCTACGCTACATTATCTCTCCCCACATTATAAAAGCTGCACCACCTAAACGATCATGTGCTGGACATACGCTCTTATGGAGAACACATAATGGCCCCGGGAAAACTGTCAAATATGATCGTTTTGGTGGGCCAGGTATTATGGCGTGGGTAGGCATAATGTCGCGTGGGAGTACTGACCTCCAAATTTTTGAACACAGTACGCTCAACCGTCAACGTCATTGTGACACTGTACGGAAAACTTGGACAAATCAGACACCTCAGACTGTAATCAAATCAAACGCAAAATAACTCTCTCTGACTCACTGACAGAGGAAGAAGGCGACGTCTATTATTGCCCTTACGCCAGAGATTGTAGTGTTCATAACAATGATATTCGAAACCGTAATACCGACCTTCAACAGGCCACAGCGCCGGCAGACACCACGAATGCCACACAAAAAGCCGCAGCAACAACCGCAACAAAAGTCTGCGGAGGGTCTGGCAATAGAGGCGACAGTGCGCATAACATACCAAAAGATGTTATGTCTGTCACTGATAGCGTAGAGGAGCAGTCAAGTGGGAACCAAATCACGTCAAATCAATGCAGAATGGAGGCACAAACAACCAACACATCTGATACACATCAAGACTGCACAAACGAAACACACACAAAAAACAAACGAATCATCACAGCCTTTAGGAAACTAAAACCGCATAGAAAACCCAAACAGCCTAAGAGGGTCAAGAAAGTGAAAGCGTGTGACGACCAAACGCGGCAATCGCAGGCTGCCTCAAAACCTAGTGATACGAAAGTGCATACCCCTGATGATACCAACACTTTCGCAGCCCCCCAACCAACAACCTCAATGCCGACGCCCAAGGAAACCCCCACAACAACCAACGAGGAAGCCAATCCAGCGCCCCCCGCAGAGGTGCACAGCAACGCCACTACACCATCACGACACGTCACGTCTGCAGAGACGCCAACACACGCCATCGACACCGATAGTTTTAGTTACGACAAGCTAGATATAAATGTAAAATTAAGTAGGCTAGAAAAAAGAGACATCTTAGAGACGGCACAGCGGATGCACATCCGCACCCTACACCCGTGCGGCCAATCTGTTTGTTTCCGCACATCAGAGCAAACCGATAGACTGATTCTCAAAACGGAGAATATTCCAACAGATCCAGACAACCTACTAGACCTGCTCATGCAGGTGTGCGCCCGCAGGGAGGAACCATTCGATATGGACAAGCTTTACAAGGATCACGTAAGGGCTCATGGGAGAACATACTTCGATTACAGTCAAACTGGCAGCAAGTGCTACGCCACCGTTAAACACCCAAACTGCTAATAGCACAGCTTAATGCTATGCGGAGTATACTTGTAAATTCGGAGCTCCCACGGGTCCTACGTGAACTAAAAAGTGACATTCTGTGCATACAGGAGCCCTACACTAGACAAGGACATATCCCCAACTTTCCTCCAAGTGCGGTGACAGTTGCGGAGGGGACAGGCTGAATGGCATCTGTCATAATCCTAAACAAAGAAATACATCCAATCAAAATTACAGAACTCTGTTCCGAGCACCTAGTTACAGTTGAAGTCACACACAAGGGGGACACTTGGATCATCGCGTCGCTGTACGCCCAATTCTGTCATTGCATCAAACCATACGCAGACCTCATCAGAGATGTTGCGCAATACGCTGGCAACAAAAAACTTCTTATCTGTGCAGACATAAATGCCAGATCAACCCTGTGGCATTCAGACAGAACTGACGACAGAGATAGAATAGTAAATGACATCATCCAAGAAAACAGACTACACGTACTCAACAAGGAAGGAAATCACCCGACTCACATCGGACACAACGGTCATTCATCAAACATAGACATCACCCTCGTTAACAATGCCGCCATCAACCACGTACGAGACTGGACCGTACATGACCAGATCACTGCTAGCGACCACAACATCATCACACTAACCTTAAGTGGTACACCAAACGTCAACACAGAAACACTACCAAAAAGACTATTATTTGACAAAACAGACTGGGACAGGGTCAGACAAAAAATACATAAGCACATACCGCAAGACATCACCGGCAGTGTTGATAACAGAGCACATATGCTGACAGATATCATCACACACACACACACAGAACACCTGCATACCCACACAAAGAATAACAAAACACCAAAATATTCCCTGGACTACACAATTAACACGACTCAAACAAGACTCAAAACGTAAACGTAAGCTTTACCAACGAGCAATTTCAGATAGAGAAAGACAATTACGACTACACGACTACCGGCTTGCCAAGGACAAATATAAACATGAGCTGAATAAGACCAGGAAAGACCATTGGAACAGCCATGTAGCAGCACAAACACAACTAAACATTTGGGGGGAACCATACAAAATCGTGACAGAGAAAATTAAGAGCCCACTGGTTCTGGGAACGCTGCAACGAGGATGGTGAGATGACTCAGGGCTGCAGACGCACAGCGGAGCTCCTGCTGAGCAAACTCCTGCCTGAAGACATCGCAGACACAGACACACTACAACATGCAGCACTGAGACGCGAAGTAGACACAGTATACACCACACCAACCGTCACCTGTCCATTTGCGCAGGAAGAAGTGGCGACAGCGATCTCAGAACTCAAAAACAAAAAGGCGCCTGAACCAGATGGTATCCTCTCTGAGGTTCTGAAACAAATTGCACTGCAGATCACCCCGTGTCTCACAACGCTGTTAAACGATGCATTAAGGCTGGGCCGTGTGCCTGCGGTGTGGAAGACCTCGAAGGCGGTTATCAGCAAAAAGGCTCCAGACAAAGACCCATCAGACCTCAAGTCATACAGACCAATTTGCCTTATCAATACACTCGGTAAAGTACAAGAAAAACTACTCTGCAAAAGACTACAAGCACACTGAACACTACGGGGACTGACACCACACCAATACGGCTTCAGGGAAGGAAAATCTATAGACGACGCAATTAACACAGCACTCCAAATAGTACACGACACACCTTCCAAATACACACTTGCAATTATGATAGACATCTCAGGTGCCTTCGACAACCTCTGGTGGCGGGCCTTGTTCAAGAGGCTCAGACACCTGAAGGTACCGGAGTCTCTGTATAATAGTTTCATGGACTACTGCAGAGACAGAACGGTCGTTTGGCAAATGGACAACCAGAAAGTGATTAAACGAATTACAAAAGGCTGTCCACAAGGGTCGATCTGCGGCCCCATCTTCTGGGACATAGTTATAGAACCGCTCCTACAGTTACTAGATGAGCACATCTTGACAGATGGAGTTGTCGCTTATGCTGATGATCTACTCGTCGTAGTTACAGCAAACAACCGTGTCCAGCAAGAAGAAAGAGCCAATGGAACACTTAGGACAATAACCCAATGGTGCACAGATAATAAATTAAAGATAGCAGGAAACAAAACAACTTATACATTGCTAAAGGGTATCCTGCGCGGGAACCCAATAGTCAAAATCGGGGACACAAACATAAAAAGACTAGCAGTCACGCGCTATCTAGGAGTATATATTGATGAACGATTGAATTTCCACGAACACATGCGAATATGCAAAAACAAAGCAGAAAAGATACTACACAAACTGGCTAGGTTACATTCGGAACAATTCAGACTACCCCTGTCAGTGACACGAACATACCATTGCCCTCTCTTCGAGTCAGTACTATGCTTTGCTGCCAGTACGTGGGCCCACTGGTTAAATCTCTCAACTAACAGAACCATTGTACGTCGAGGCCAAAGAAGTGGTCTACTTCGACTAACAGGGGCATTCAACACAACATCAAATGACGCACTGTGTGTCGTCATGGGAATCTTCCCCATAGATATCACCATCAGGTGCCGCGCAGCAATGTACTGGCTTATGATGGGGAGAATAGACCAGGCTCGGCAGATCACTGGTGTACCGAATTGAGACAGCACGCCAACTCAGAGCATGGCGCGTGGATACATGGCAGAGCGAGTGGGCCAACAGCGATAAGGGCCGCCGTGTATACAACTTCTTCCCTGACATCCGGGAAAGACCAAAACTAAAATATATTGATCCCAGCCGCGGTATGGTACATTTCATCACAGGACATGGCCCTTATCCCATGCACCTGTACCGCGTGAGTCTGCAGCAGACTAATAGATGCACATGTTGGGAAGAAGGTTCCCCTGAACATACTGTCTTCTTCTGCGGACAACGCACGAACATAAGACACACAGTACACATAAATCGCCTGAACACATAGAACGAACTACATGCAATAATGCGCGACCCGGAAAGGTGGACTGAACTCAACAAACTAACGGACGAAATCTCGAAGATCCATGAAATAGAATACTTGCGCAACAGACCATACCGAAGACAAGTCGGTCCAAACAGAAGTCACGATGCCCAGGGGGACACAGATATGATTAGTACGAGTAATGAAGAAGAAACAGATACAGACCAGGGCACCAACACAGATATTGAAGCGTCCAGCGCGGATGATCCATAGTGTCAACCAAGTCAAATTCAAAGAACAGAGTGGAACAACCGACAAGAGGTGCACAAGTCACACACAATCCTAAAAACAGATTGCACCTTATATGTAAATAGTTCACAGCATCTCCATGTCTAATAAGAGCTTAAAGCTAGGTACCTCTTCAAGGGACCTACGCCTTCCGTTAAGAGGCAGCGCGCAGTCTGGATGGAAGGATCTTAATTGTGGTCCCTCTCTTTTGAGCCCAACCCGACGGATACCTATGGTAGATCGGGGAAAACCACCGTTCAGGCTGTGTTGCTGGCGGGGCCGTAAGGTGCTAACTGCCACACCACGTATCATTGTAAGTCTCATTGGCTCAGCGTGAGCTGTTTGTACAACCAACCTACACAGCCTATACCTCAACCTCCACTACACTAACAACTTCTGATCTGAAGCTTAAAGTTAGGCACCTCTTCAAGGGACCTACGCCCCCCTGGTAAGAGGCGGCGCACGTCCTGGATGGAAGGATCTTAATTGTGGTTCCTCTCTTTTGAGCCCAACCCGACGGATACCTATGATAGATCGGGGAAAACCACCGTTCAGGTCGTGTTGTCGGCGGGGCCGGGAGGTGCTTGCACCTGATGTACTCTACTAGGACCTTGTAGGCTCAACACAAACCGTTAGCATCATTACCTTATTACTTTTACCACAAGTACCCTTTCATTAGCAACTTTGGGCCAAGCACAAAATCAGTTACCTCTCTATTGTATATCGTAAATAGTTTAGCAGGCTGGACATGGAGGTCTTAGTCTTAGTTTCTAGCTTTAACGTACCCTAATCTCTTCTAGTTAAGTTAGCTTTTAGGATGGTAGATGTTAAAGGCATGGTGAGCGACGGCCAGCGTCTTGAGGGTCATTCCAAGACCCGGGCCGCCGCCCACAACCAAGTGACGGGCAATACTATACCTATCTCTTCTCTATTCAGTTCTCTTCCTTCCTTCTTTCTAAATATTTAATTTCGCTTTGTTTATTAATATATTACTTGATTTTGTATTAGTTATAAGTTTTTCTAATGCTGCACAACAACAACAAAAAAAGAAAGATATCAAATGGATCTAAACAGAGCCCGCCTCCACGTGGCGGGACACGGGCAATGGTGTGAGTGGGGACGGGAGCATGTGTGGTGTTACTTTCACACTCCGGACCCCGGACCCAGTCATAGCGGCTAAGTGACAACATACGACCCACCATAAGAAATTAGACCGTGGGTCATAAAATATAAGCAGCCAGTGAAAAAAAAAAAGAGTACTCCGTCTTCATGTGCGGCTTTTCAGGAGCACATTCGGCTCTCACTTCATTTTTTATGAATGACAATGCGCGAGCGCATCGAATTGCGCAGGCGAAGAGCTCTTGGAACGAGAGGATATTCGACGAGTGGATTGGCCTGCCCGTTGCCCCGACTTAATTCCCATCATGCACTAACGACCGTCAAGTAACTGTCAACCTCGCTTGTGGTGGAATGGAACGCCCCGTCACAACCTGGTGGCTAGGAGAGGAGCACGTTGCAGATCATGCTTTACCACCCGTGCCGATCACAAACGTTATTAAGAGCCATTTCTTGCCTTTCGTAATGTTCAGAGCACCATGATGATTTGTGGTGACTTCAGTGTAATTATTGTCACTGAATATGTGTCACTTCCGTTCGTCTCATTGCATTATCTCCTTCAATTACTTTCAGTATTGCAATGGATCAGTTCTTTTTGTGAATGGTCCAAGTTTCATCGAGCTATGTTACTTGGCACTGACACATCATGCGAATGTTGCTTTCAGCCTTAAGTTTTGCACACCATTGTATTTTGACAACCAACACTGCCATATTCTTCAGTTGCTGGAAGTTTTGATGTTGTGTGTACTCGCTGCCTGGACTCCAACCAGACTGTCAGCATTCCTTGTACGCCATTTACGCCGTCCGTACAAAAACTTCTGAGACTGACTTTTATTCCCACCTTAAGACGACGTCAGTGCAGTATCCGTGGTCGCAGCTGTAAACTACAGATGTGCATTCGACAGGTCAGTTATGAACAGACAATGTTAAGTGGGGGACGTGTTGCTGTAGTCTGTCAACGTTTTTGTGTCACAAATCGCATTGGAGGAACGATGAACATCTCTACATCAAGTGTTCATGAGGATCTTCAGAATACTGTGAAGAAACGTTGTGCAAAGTTTGTCCCACATACCTTGACTCCAGAACAAAAAAAACGACGTTTGGACGGTTGCGCCACTTGATAGAAATGAGAAACGAGGACAATTATTTTCTGGAAAGGCACAACTCGGGAAAAGAGAATTGATTTTATCAACTCGAAGGTATCACCAAACAACAAAGTGCAGTTGTGCCTGTGATGGTTCGCCAGGACCGAAGAAGGTGCGAATGTAACACGCGAGTTGAACAACATTCCAAAGTCGGACTTTTCTGACAGCTTCACATAGGTCTATAAACCATCCATGCGTTGCAATCAAGTGGAGGACACTACGAAGAACATTAAAACCACCATCTTCACTTTTCTCTAATTTTTATTAATCCAGTCTCGAAACTTTGATGGGAAGTGGATCGTGAGGGCTATCAAGCCAAATTTGTGACTGTATTGCGGATTTCTTGGTAGTAAGTACGCAGTTTTCACTTTGGATGGACAGTCAAAAAATTTAGTATTTTTCTACTTCTTCGTTAGGCGAGATCACAAGAATACGTAAATAATTACCGAATGACAAATTTTGACTTACTTACCAATTACGTGTGTGCTAAATTTAAATTTTGATGACCTTACCAGTTACAGATATTTTAAATGTAGGAAAATGATCTTCATTGAAGACGTACGTAATCACAACAACACTTGCCAGCAGTACACAAATATCTACGGGAATCTGTTCAGTACGATGCATGAAGTAATGCATAGTAAGATATGTGTGTGTATGTGAGTGTGTGTGTGTGTGTGTGTGTGTACAAATTATCTAAAAGATAATCCAGTTACGGTGTTTCTAGCCGGCCACTGTGGTCGAGTGGTTCTAGGCGCCTCGGTCTGGAACCGAGCGACCGCTACGGTCGCAGGTTCGAATCCTGTCTCGGGCATGGATCTGTGTGATATCCTTAGGTTAGTTAGGGTTAAGTAGTTCTAAGTTCTAGGGGACTAATGACCTCAGATGTTAAGCCCCATAGTGCTCAGAGCCATTTGAACCATTTGAACGGTTATTCCTTAAGAACATTTAAGCAAACGAAACCTTTACTCTTAATCTCCAACGCCCTCGATACCGACGACAGCCCTTGAAGGTCTGTGGCCAACATATTGCAGAGCACGTAGTGCGTTCTAAATCACCAAACCTCGGACAACTGAAGTGAATAATCTTAAAGATACTGAATCGCTTGAGAACCAGTGTTGGCAAATCCAAGGACAACTCAGAAGAATGTTATCTGGAAGCCCAATCAGACCATTGTGACCATGGAAACAATAAACCACTGCTCACATCTATCAGCCTCAGCTCTCCGTGCCCTGAGTAAGACGAGAGTGAAGTCACTGAAGGTTTTTCTTATTTGTGTCGGCCTCTGCGAAAGTTGTTCACTGCGATTGTGGAAATCTTAGCGAGTCGTTTCAAAAAGTTTTTAAATACTCTAATAGAATCACCTCGATGTAAAATGAATTCACCACCTTCATTGCGGATGTACTGTTACGTTCGGCGTCTTGCGTGAATCCCAAAGGAGCGAGCATGTACGACATGGACGGGGACTGCAGGTACGTTGCCCTAGGTTGGAATGGGGGTGGGTCGGGAGGCGTACTGAGGTAGTCCGCGCAATTGAGGTAAACGCAGTGTCCGGGTGGCGACTGTGAAGGAAGAAAATGGTTGTGGACGAGCGGTTCTAGGTACTTCAGTCCGGAACCGCGCTGCTGCTACGGTCGCAGGTTCGAATCCAGCCTCGGGAATGGCTGTGTGTGATGTCCTTAGTTAGGTTTAAGTTCAAAATGGTTCGAATGGCTCTGAGCACTATGGGACTTAACTGCTGTGGTCATCAGTCCCCTAGAACTTAGAACTACTTAAACCTAACTAGCCGAAGGATATCACACACATCCATGCCCGAGGCAGGATTCGAACCTGCGGCCGTAGCGGTCACGCGGTTCCAGACTGTAAGCGCCTAGAGCCGCATGGCCACTCCTGCCGGCCTTAGGTTTAAGTAGTTCTATGTCTAAGGCACTGATGACCTCAGATGTTAAGTCCCATAGTGCTTAGAGCCATTTGAACCACATTTTGAAGAAAATGAAGGGAGCCAGTAAAATGTAACACCGCCGCGGCAGCATGTTGTGTATAGAGTGTCGTTTAGGCGGTTCCCGGATAGGTGTGAAATGGGTCTTATTAAGATGCGTCATAGTTAAACTCAGTGTATAACTGATGACGTACGTTAGGAAATGTGTGTTGACAAAATACTTACGCAAGGACTGACATGATGATCCACTCTCGAAGAACGCGCGGGAAAAACGAACACTTCAGTTCTTCCACGTGAGCTCTGATTTATTTTATTAATATGATCATTTCACGCTGTGCAGGTTGATGTCAATAAAATATTTTCACATTCGCCACGGGCGGCGCTGAGGATGGCGATATCGACCTCGCGTCGGTCAGTTGCCTGCCGAGTACAATCTGCCAATGACCGGACGACAACGGACAGAAACCTACTCGGAAGAGCACCTCTCCCCCAGTTGGTTACAGGTCATCGTCCAGGACTGAATTAGACTGGGAAACAGTTTTGTGAACTCTTAGAAATTTGCAGATAGTTGTTGCAAATTGCATTTTCTATATTCTGTGGAGTTTACCTATGGTTATTTGCATTTACGCATTGAGGGTTCAAAACGGTTCAAATGGCTCTGAGCACTATGGGACTCAACTGCTGTGGTCATAAGTCCCCTAGATCTTAGAACGACTTAAACCTAACTAATCTAAGGACAGCACACAACACCCAGCCATCACGAGGCAGAGAAAATCCCTGACCCCGCCGGGAATCGAACCCGGGAACCCGGGCGTGGGAAGCGAGATACCCATTGAGGGCATTGTTGTGTTATAGGAGGTGCATTCAAGTTCTAAGGCCTCCGATTTATTTTCTCTGGACCGGAAAGAGATAGAAACATGCGCATTGTTTTAAATTGAGGCCGCGTTCATTGTCAATAGGTCCCAGAGATGGCAGCACCGTACGGCAGATGGAATTTTACCGCCAGCGGCGAGAATGAGGACTGTTTTAAATACTTAAAATGGCGACGTTTTCCTTACTTGAACAGCGTGCAATCATTCGTTTTCTGAATCTGCGTGGTGTGAAACCAATTGAAATTCATCGACAGTTGAAGGAGACATGTGGTGATGGAGTTACGGATGTTTCGAAAGTGCGTTCGTGGGTGCGACAGTTTAATGAAGGCAGAACATCGTGTGACAACAAACCGAAACAACCTTGGTCTCGCACAAGCCGGTCTGATGACATGATCGAGAAAGTGGAGAGAATTGTTTTGGGGGATCGCCGAATGACTGTTGAACAGATCGCCTCCAGAGTTTGCATTTCTGTGGGTTCTGTGCACACAATCCTGCATGACGACCTGAAAATGTGAAAAGTGTCATCCAGGTGAGTGCCATGAAAGCTGACTGACGACCACATGGCTGCCCGTGTGGCATGTTGCCAAGCAATGTTGACGCGCAACGACAGCATGAATGGGACTTTCTTCTCGTTGTTTCTGACAATGCATGAGACGTGGATGCCATTTTTCAATCCAGAAACAAAGCGCCAGTCAGCTCAATGGAAGCACACAGATTCACTGCCACCAAAAAAATTTCGGGTAACCGCTAGTGCTGAAGAAATGATGGTGCCATGTTCTGGGACAGCGAGGGCGTAATCCTTACCCATTGCGTTCCAAAGGGCACAACGGTAACAGGTGCATCCTACGAAAATGTTTTGAAGAACAAATTCCTTCCTGCACTGCAACAAAAACGTCCAGGAAGGGCCGCGCGTGTGCTGTTTCACCAAGACAACGCACCCGCACATCGAGCAAACGTTACGCAACAGTTTCTGCGTGATAACAACTTTGAAGTGATTCCTCATGCTCCCTACTCACCTGACCTGACTCCTAGTGACTTTTGGATTTTTCCAACAATGGAAGACACTCTCGGTGGCCGCACATTCACCAGCCGTGCTGCTATTGCCTCTGCGATTTTCCAGTGGTCAAAACAGACTCCTAAAGAAGCCTTCGCCGCTGCCATGGAATCATGGCGTCAGCGTTGTGAAAAACGTGTACGTCTGCAGGGCGATTACGTCGAGAAGTAACGCCAGTTTCATCGATTTCGGGTGAGTAGTTAATTAGAAAAAAAATCGGAGGCCTTAGAACTTGAATGCACCTCGTATTACATGCAGTGTTTCAGACTTCATTATTCGGCAAGTCATAAAGGTAAATGAACCTTTTTATCTCATTTGTGTGACTTTGTTACTAATTCGTTGGAGTGTTGTAGAACCTTCGTTCTCCTATCCTGTTACCTTACCCTGGGGCATAGCTGTATAATAGTGGCAGGGACAAATTATCTTAGCGTTGTACTGCACCAGAAGCCGTTTCACGGGTTCACAAACTCGTCCTGCCGTAACAACAGTGGCAACTCGGCCTCCACAGCGACGATACCTTTACAAAACTGGCGACGAGGGTTTACAAAAAGATGGCGATTGAAATTTCGTGATAAGATCACACCGTAGTAAAAAATGCAAGTTTTTAATGATTGCCATCTCAAATCGCGTATCATACTCGTGACTCTCTCTTCATTATTTCGCGATATTACAAAACGAGGTGTCCTTGTTTGAACTTTTGCGATGTCCTCCGTCAACCTTGTCTGGTAAGGATAACGTACATCGGAGTAGTACATCAGTTATTTATTTCAGAAAAATTTGTCTGAATTTATAGTATGTCTTGAAGCTATAATATGTCTTAACCTTTTCTCTGCCTTCATAAATTCCTATCTCCATTGCTAAATCATTAATTTTAAGATTCTCGTTCTTTAACTACATTTAAGTCTATAAGTATTTAATGCTGCAGAATTACTAATCCTTGCTAAAAATAAGAAATAACAAATAATCTTCACATTCTGTACATGTACAATTTCGTATTGTGAAAGTATGACCTGTCGTAATAACAAGGTGGCAGGTCATCTGCAAATGGCAGAAAATAAATAAATTTATGTACGCAGTGTCTTTGCTAGACCTGTTGCATCTTCTAAGTGTTTTGTCAAGAAAGTTCGGTCTTCGGTTCTCCTTCCCCAAAACATCATCTACATCAGGCATGGGCAACCTTTGGTGTCGTTTCATGTGTGTGTTTGTCACTCTCGCGGACCACCTCGTTTCGTGACGCAACACGTTCGTAGGGTAACGCGCCGACATGATTGGCACCGTTTTCCCGACACACCACGCTAGCAACTTATGCCTCAAAGACGTAGTTTTGAAAGTACATTCACCTTATACCTTACGTTCACCTCATCTTCAGATGATTACTTCTATTTACGAGTCGTGAACATTTTTTTTTATTTTATTTATTACTTGCAACGTTTTACAATAGTTGCTTTCAAAGCTTCCGTTGAAAAATCTGTAATGACGAAAGAAAGAAAAAATTTTCACGGCAAGCAAATTAATTTAAACATCTGGAGATGGGACGCTAGGCATCTTGAAATGTCATCGTGGAAAAATAAACGCCTACAAAAGCAACTGGTTGCAGCCAATTCATTACAAAATGCCTTTAATTTCAACACCTGCAGTGTTCGAATACGTTTGCAATAATTTATTAATGTCAATACGAGAAAGAAACCCGAGGAGAGCAGAGCGTAGGTGGAAATATCCGTTAATGTGTCCAGGGCTGAGTACTGTACAATACGATCGCCTCTGTCTCTCCCACGAATTTCTTCCGACGGCCCGATTGAAAACAATCACGGCTGCGGTTGCTCACCCGCTATCTACTTGATCGTTCCAGTTCAGGTGTTTACAGTTGTAATCCATAGGTGTTTTACTGAATTAACAGCCTTTAAATTTGTCTGAATTATCGAGTAGCCCAGGGCCGGCCAAACGTTGCACAGTGTGCAAACGTGCGGAAGTGCTGCACATGTGCGCTCGTGTGCGACAGGGATCGACAGCGACATCTGTTATTAGACATGTGTCCTAAATGAACGGCGGCGGCTCCACTTCCCTGTTTATGTGGTACAAGCAAGAGGAAAATTGGTCATTAAACCGATTATTTCAATGTATACTTACATTTAGGGTTTTTTTTTTAAATGTGTGAAGGGCTACGCTCAGCTGAAGTCGATAAAACATAACATTCATCTAACTGTCGGTTATTATGCAGATTTCAGACGGAACTGATGAAAGATATAGCAATAATGGTATTGAAATAACAGGTGATCATCGAGAGGTCTGCGGTTATCATTCTGTTCAGAGGTCAGTGAGACAGAAATTATGTGGGTGTAACTGAGGGCACCGAGAATTAGTTATAGGAAACCTTGCATTACTTTAATGTTATTTGAAATCATGAATAAGGTTCGTTGGAAGTCACTAAGTGCTCTCTTTCTTAAATACCAGCTCAAAAACATTACGCGTATTTACGTGCCGTCAGTCAAGCTGCCTTAATAAAAACCCACGGTTGTTAACTGAATTACATGTCTTACTGGGTTAAACTGTTAACATAAAAGTAGATGTCTCAAAGAGTAGACTGTGACAGTATTTTAAATGTATAATACGCGAAACACCTTCCCATGGTTGGCTTGCAAGCTGTGGAAAGAGCACTATAATGCGCCGGTACAGAGTATCCCAGCAAGTGGATAAAGCGACATCTGTGCGTAGAAACGTGCACTGCATGGACGCTGACGGCTGCGGCGTGCACGCTGTGACCCAGAAGTTGCACATGTGCAGGAGCACCGCACGCGTGTAGAATTTCTGGCCGGCCCTGGTGTAGCCGAAACCTAACGGGTTCCTTTTAGTACACATGCAGACTAGCTAACACTTCTCATTATTTAGAGTTAATTTCCACTTTTCCCACCATGCAGATATCTTGTCTAAACCATTTTGTAATTGGGTTTGATCTTTTGATGACTTTACTAGATGGTAAATGGCAGCATCGTCTGTTAACACTATGATGTCCGGCGACACCACAGTGGTGTCGTGATAGTAGTATTGCGCAGTGGCCGGCGACAGCACTTTAGTATCTTTTGCATTCTGTTGGTGTTTTGTTTAGGTAACAAAAAGTTACACACGACAACAAGTTTTTTTCTTTTTATAAGTACTTGTGCCCTTTCATCATGGCGGACGAAAAAGAATGGCTCTGAGCACTATGGGACTTAACTTCTGAGGTCATCAGTCCCCTAGAACTTAGAACTACTTAAACCTAACTAATCTAAGGACATCATACACATCCATGCCCGAGGTAGGATTCGAACCTGCGACCGTAGCGGTCGCGCGGTTCCATACTGTAGCGCCTAGAACCGCTCGGTCACACCGGCCGGCTGGACGAAAAAGACAATAGAATAATTTACGATGAATGGGCGAACGTCTTGTCTGATGTTCCGGACGACTTGGCCGATCGAGAAGAAGACACTGGATATAAAAAAAAAAAAAACGAAAATGAAGCAGAATGGTGGGAAGATAGTGAAATACGTCCAAGAAGAATTCGGCGGACGCTACGGTTGCCAACTGATTCGGTTGAATCAGACGAAGAAGACGGTGCACAGTGGTCAGACTTTGATTTACCGAGGACCAATAATAAATATGAAGGATCCCCGGGTCCAAATATATTTCCCAAAGATACAAAGAGCGTCAAGGATATCGTAGAATTATATATTGGGGACGATCTAATTTAATATAATAGCAACGAAACCAACAAGTACTACAGTCAAAATGGCAATAGAAGGAAACTGGATTTAAAAAATGCCAAATTTGTCAACGTTACGGGACCCGAACTTAGAAAATGGTTTGGGCTTGCTATCCTTATGGGAATTGTAAAAAAAAGCATGGATCGATGATTTTGGTCAACGAATCCGCCGATAGTTACACCGATATTCCGCAAAACGATGTCTCTCAATCAATTCAGAGAAGTATTATCATTTTTACATTTTTCCCACAGCAACAATAAATCGGATAATGCTGAACGGCTTGTCAAAGTGCAATTCGTAACTGATAACGTTTCCAAAAAGATTAAAGAAATGTTTAATGGCTCTGAGCACTATGGGACTCAACAGCTGTGGTCATAAGTCCCCTAGAACTTAGAACTACTTAAACCTAACTAACCTAAGGACATCACACACATCCATGCCCGAGGCAGGATTCGAACCTGCGACCGTAGCAGTCGCGCGGTGCCTGACTGAGCGCCTAGAACCGCTAGACCACCGCGGCCGGCAAATGTTTAATCTAGGTCAAAACATCTCAAATTGAAGGAATGAGATCGTGGCGTGCGCGGTTAAATTTTCAAGTTTACAGTCCGTCGAAAATTACGAAATACGGCATGCTCATTGAGGTACTGTGTAATTTTAGTGCGGGATACATTTCTTCATTCAAAATATATTCCGGCGCTGGATAGCCTTTAGCAATAACAGTGATGGAACTATTGACACCTTGTGATGGAAGGTGGCATCACCTCTGCTTGGGTGGTTATTATAACAGTGCAGAACTTGCAGAGAAGTAGCTTGAAAAGAAAATTCGAGTTTGTGGAACGATACGGCAAAATAGAGGATTTCAGGAAAATTATGGCGCGCAAAAGTCAGTGTGTTTGAAGCTTCTCATCAACGGAAAGGTGACAAGAGGCCGGCGAAAAGCCAAGTAATCCGAACTAGCGCTGCCGGTGCCTAGCGAATAAATTCGTACGAGACGTGCGACGGCAAAGTGTTAACAGTCAAAGACGGTTGCTCACAATCTCTCCTAAATTGTTTGTATGCGAGGAGCGTTCAGTAAGTAGTGCAGTACAGTTTTTTCTGAAAGCAAATTAGTTTTATTCAGGGCTCTAATACATCATATTATTCCCCAGCCTTTGGGCTGCAAGCCCCGCTTTTCAACATAATCTCCGTTCATTACGACGGCCTTACGCCACCTTGCTGGGAGGGCCTGTGTGCCCATATGGTACTACTCTACTGGTCGACCTCAGAGGCAACGTCTTGCTGCATCAATAACCTCCACATCATCCAATTACTGCTTCCAGTGGAGAGCATCCTTCATTGGACCAGGCAGATGGAAGTGGGAAGGTGTGAGATTCGGGCTGTAGAGTGGATGAGGAAGAACAGTCCAAAAATTTTTTTGAAGTGCTTTCGAGTGCGCCGATTTGTGTGAAGTCTTGCATTGTCTTGGAAACAGAGAAGTTCGTTTGCATTTTTATGGTGACGAACACCCTGAAGTCGTTTCTTCAATTTCCTGGAGGTGGCACAATACACTTCAAAGTTGATCGTTACACCATGAGGGACGTCATCAAGAAGAATAACCCCTTCGAGGTCCCAAAAGCTCGTCGCCATGACTTTACCGACTGATGGTGCGGCTTTGAACTTTTCTTCGGAGAAGAGGTGGCGCCAGTCCATGGATCACCACTTTGTTTCCGGTTCGAAGTTTCATCGCCTATGATAATATTCGACAAAACATTACTACAATCAGCCTCGTAATTCGCAAGCGATTGTGTACAGATAGTCCGTCATTGCTCTTTACGGTCTATTAGCGACGATGAACCCACAGGGCACACATTTTTGAGTACCCAAAACGACTGTGTCAGCACTAGCAACAGAGAGCAGCGAGGGTTTTCTTTGTGATCCGTCGATCACCTCTAATGAGACTATCCGCACGTTCCAACACTACAGGAGTCATTACTGTGTGCGACCAGCCGGCACGTGGGAGATCGGACAGGTTTGTGCGATCTTGCTTCGATGATGACAGGCGCCTCGCCCAACGAATCATCGTGCTTTTGTTCACAACCAGGTCTCTGGAGACATTCGCCTATGAGTATCTGTGATTTTCATGTGTTATGTCTTGCGTTATTTATCGAACGCCCTTCGTAGATTAGGAACAGCAGAAAGCCTAAAACACTTCCTTCGTGAGCGCCAGATATCACTTCTGTTTTACTAGATGACTTCCCGTCAATTACCACAACAATGAAGGATTCTTGATTTTCCTTAAACCCTGCTTTCATTTTCATGTACCAGTAATTCCCTTACAAAAATAAATAATCGAAATCGTATCATAAATATCGGCATTTGTAGCGGCGTAAGGAGCACTGTATTCGATTTCGTATTTCTATTCTCAACTTTCTTTCAAAATTACCCGATAATTGTAAGGAATCGTTTATTTAGGGTCAACATTCTCCAATACAGGCCAGTGTTCCATAAGACGACGCTCATCAAGAAGTTGGGTCTCGGTCTATCCCTGAGTATTAGCGGGGCAAAACCCGACCGCGAAGATGAAGCTGCCTGGGAAGTGGGGAAGAGGTCGGCTGCTGCTGCTGCCTGAGTCGCGACGACAATAGCAGCGGCTGGCGTATCTGCAGCCACGGGCCATTTCACCGGCGAGCTGGCCGCTTTGTCTCCGACACATCCCGCTAATGAACACTCAGTCAATAGCGGGAGAATACAAGAGCCGGGCTGCCGTGCTCCCTAATGGTCCGCACCCGTCATAATGGCGTCCCGGGTGTCGCTTCGCCGCGGCAACTTTCCCGCACGCTCGCGAATGCGCGGCCATTTAGCCGAAGGTGGCGACATTTCGGGCGCTCGTACTCCAGGGAAAACAAACCAATAAACCCCTATTGAAGCAATCTCGAAAGCTTTCGCATTATTAGCTCTGCTAAATCCGATAGGAGCGGTCCTTCCCGCCGGCTGCGGAGAGCTCGGGCTGAATTGTGCTTTGTTTACAATAGCTTGGCAGAGGCGGGGCCGAGAGCCGGCGCGGAGGAATTGTGTGTCGCTAAATGATTGAGGAAAAAACAACGGCTCGCCGAGTGGCTTCTCCGGCAAATGGGAAGCGGCCCACGCGGAAATTTATGGACAGGCGTTCCAATTTTCTCGGCGGCCTTCGGAAGCTCCCTGAAACTATTACCAGTGTCACGCTCTATGTCGCCCGGCGGGACCAGTGGTTCCGCATCTGCTGCTTCCCCGGGTACGTCTCTGCGTCCAGCGGACTGTGGCAGTGGCCTTTGCGGGGCAGCTTGCCAACGAGTCAGTCGAAATAAAAGCCTGAAAATAAGACGTCCGGACTCGGAAATTAAAATTAATTCTTCACGTATGTTGCTCGTTTTAACTCAGATGCCTTCAAGGCTTACAAAGCGAACGCGTCCTGTTATAAATTCGACCGATAAGCTTTTCTTGAGTATGCAAACGCTGATGAATTCTTTGATCCAATGCGTGGACCAGCGTATCGTTGTGCATGGTCGGCACTTCCAATACCTTTGTAGTCCCATTGGTTTACAGCACTACAAAAGATTGTGTTTTGACTAAGGGCTGTTTCTCATTAATATGAATGTTTTGTCTACTTGGGCACGTAGAAAATTTCTGAGCTGGTCTTGAGGAGGGAAGTGGATTATACAACAAAAAATATAGGGTGCTGCTGTTCATTTCTTCGTAACCGTAACGAAATAACCCACATGCTGGTTGACGTACCACTTGTAGCTAAACATTGTGTGTGTTTGGGGGGGGGGGGGTCACGGCAGGTGTTCCCGTCAGTTGTCATTAATTTTTTTAAAAAATGAGGGTACATTGTGCCAAGTGAAACATAACAATAGGCTTCTTTACAACTGAAGGCTATATAAATGCGGAAAGGGAATGATGACAGTTCAGGAGATACAGTGCGAGCGCTTCTTCATAAGGCGTTATACTGCCTACTATTTGCGGCGGATATCCGTTGGCAGCTAGCCAGATTAGGCGATGGCGATGTGGCGAGAAAGATGCCTATCATAGAACATAATGCATCGAAGAGACTGAACGGTTGGGCACGTATTACCACATGAGTCCATGCTGAAAATTGCAGCTGAAGTATTGGAGGAAAGAAAGAACCGCACAGGCAGGAGTAAATACGACTCAAAAAGCAGATCTTCGATACCGCAGGACGGAGCGCTTATGCTGAAGAGATTGTTTGCTAAGCGACAGGATTATATAACTGCATCAAATGAACGTTATGGGTGATAACTGATACAACCAAGTAGTGTTTATATTAAATACGAAAATTTAGAATACATTTTATTTTAGTTACATATTCCATAGATCATTTGAGCGATTGTTTTAAGGAAACGTTGTGGAACGAGTTATTTTAGAGTATATGTATACATGATTAGTGTTAACACTAATGAACACAGTATAATTTTTTATCCTACTCATGCAACTACATTTAATATTTTTTCACTAGCTGCCAGTTTTTAAGTAGAAATTCGTCAATAGAATAATACCCAACAGTACTATTTATGGTAAAAAACCACCTAAGCCGCACTTTTATTTTTTTAAAGTAGGTTACAGTTATCTTAAGCGTACTCATTCTTGTACAGAGTGCAGCTACATGAAGTGCTCAAAAACATTACGTGCGAACTGCATATTTGTGAAAGTCTTGGGGCTTACATTCAAGCCGAGCAGGTAGACAAAGACCAGCCTTGTCTGACAAAAAAAGGAAAGTTTGCTGTGAAAAATAAGTTATACCCACAGTAAAGGCAGTCGGTTCGAAAGTATACATTTCTGCACATCGGTGAAATCAGTATCCACTGATGGGTAACATTCAGTACCTTGTTGGTTTGAAACATGTTAGAGTTGTCCTAGAAAGACAGCCCAGATGTTGTTGGTCAATCAGGCCTGACACATTCTGGCAAGGCAGCCTTCTCCAGTCATCCACTGTGTGTGAAAGGTTCCTGCAAAGACACACCGCCAATTTGAACTGGCTCCAGAGGTGCTCAGTCGGGTTCATGCCAGCAGACATTGCAGACCGTACCATTCAGCCGATTCCTGCTACCTGGACCAGGTGTTCTCGAGGTTGCCACAGTGTGTTCAGTGACTGTAGGTCTGGAGAATAAGGTGGAAGATTTTACTCCGACACTACACAGCCCTCAAATTAATCTCGATAGCAACAACAGTTATCCATTTTCATCAGACTTTCAGCAGCCTTGCACTCATCGACGAAAAGAAACCGAGACCACTGAGGTTTCATCTCTTCTTACTGCATCACATGGCAGGTACTACCATTTGTAGTTAACTATTAGAGGCTAGACTGATCGTGTGACGTCTGTTACGTATTGCGTGGTCGGCACAGCCCTGTCCGTTGTGTCCAAAACAGCAGCGCGCAGTTCTGTTGCATTCTCCTCGGAGTTCGTACGAGTCATAATTTGTACGTGGCGATCACCAGCGGTTGTGCTTTACTACGGACAACCGGTGATTAGGGAGCGCTGGCAGAGGCTACTGTGTTACGTACGCAAATTAAACTAAAAACTATACGTGAACAAAAATTTGGAATACCTAATTACCTTTCGTCAGTGTAAAAACTCAGAGTGAAACGAGTATCATTTGATGTCAGCAGTGTATTTTCCAGTACTTCTGCTGGAGAGGCTACGAAAATTCTAACACAATTTTTATATAACACCAGAGCAAGCCCAGTACAAACAAAGAAAATAAGATTGTAAACTGAGACGTGCGAAGTTATTTCGTATTTCAACAGATAACCAGTAGCTAAAGCCCTATCTGCATGAGTATGATGTGTCACACAAATTTCCACCAACTTCTACAGCTTGAACCTTGTCTTAATCCAGGAATTATCCAGTCAGTCAGATGGGTTAGAAATGGAGCCCCCTCTGAGCCCCTTATTAGCAGAAATGTTCATGGAAAATTTTGAGCAAACATTTCTAGGTAAAGAGCTTTTAAGTAATAGAACGCAGCTC
This sequence comes from Schistocerca serialis cubense, assembly GCF_023864345.2. Lineage (NCBI taxonomy): Eukaryota > Metazoa > Arthropoda > Insecta > Orthoptera > Acrididae > Schistocerca > Schistocerca serialis. Next base: position 504,003,729 of record NC_064643.1, on the reverse strand, counting down.
TGGACCTGCTACGTTGACGGTGTACTGTACTTGCGTACAGGTACCACCAGAGAATTAAACAAATTCTTGCAACATTTAAATTCACATTGCAGTAAAATTAAGTTTACAATGGATTTTGGAGGGGGCTCGATCAACACCTGAGAACTTACTATTGACATTAGCAGGCAAAATCAACATCTGAGAACTTAGTATTGACATTAGCAGGCAAAATTTTTTTTTTCCAGATGTACGGAAAAGTAACTTAGACAAGTCATATATCAGAAAAAATTACTTGCTTTAGTTTACGGTTTAATTTTTTTTTTTTTTACTTTACCCATTGGCTACCGGTTTATGTACCATGACCACCATGAGCCCATCCACCAACACGCAAGCATGTGCACGGCCCCTATAACACAAACCAAATCAGGTTTTGAAAGTTAATTACAAAGTAACTAAGTAAATTGCATCCCACCGTAATTGCGGAAATAATAAGAGACCTTCCGTACCCTCCTCAGATGGCACTAAATCATACTGCCAACAAAGGCATCTTCATGCTAGATGCAGTTTCTCAGGTAGTCGACAGCAAACTAAAATTCGGGCAATATGCACTAATTTTACGTACTAAGAATATTACTGCACACATTCTTTTCAACAGTAAAGACAAGACTCAAGCATTAGAGCAGAGTTGATTTTATAGGGTTCCCTGAAATTCGTGTGGCAAATCTTAAGTCGTTTACGTAGGGCTATAACTACTAGACTGATTGACCATGAAAGAAGTTTGACATCAAAGATTACACCTTTGTCGAGCATTTTCTGAGTGACGACCGTTGTTATGATATTAAATGAGCAAATAAAGGTAGAAAACTAACATTACTGAAAGTTTGGAAATCAGTGTACATCAACCACATAATCCTAACTTAATTCTTGATGACTGAATATTACATTATTTGCCCTTGTTAAAGGAGCAGAACCCAGTTAATACTTTTCTTACCAAAAGACAGTGTGTTTGTAGTGAATAGTATAACTGTTCCCCACCAAATTGCATGCTCGTCACATTAACCAGTTATCTGACCATATACAGGGTGTTTGTTCTAACTTCAGATAACTAAATACCTCGGAAATGACACATTGTACGAAAAATAAGTTTCTAGGTGAAAATTTAATGTTAATAAAGGAGACATCTGTCCGTGCTACGACTGACCACATCCTAACCACCATCTCGTGTGTGTGGGGCCGGCTTTGTATTTTCAAATGGAAACTCGCTCCCCTCGGTTTTTATTGCATTGCTGCGGATTCTACGCCAAAAAATACGTACGGATTACTCAAACCATTGTCCCCCATTGGTGGTAGACAGAGCTGTAAACGACAAATACCATGTGTGCCTGTTTTCAAAATGGTTCAAATGGCTCTGAGCACTATGGGACTTAACTTTTGAGGTCATCAGTCCCCTAGAACTAAGAACTACTTAAACCTAACTACCCTAAGGACATCACACACATCCATGCCCGAGGCAGGATTCGAAGCTGCGACCGTAGCGGTTGAACGGTTCCAGACTATTGCGCCTAGAACCGCTCGGCCACTCCGCCCGCCGACCTGTTTCCGAAATTAAGAAACGGCACATTCCACTCTACAGTTCTGATGTTAAAAAGTTTGTGACAAATAAGCTGCTTGACTGGTAACGTAGTTTTCTGTTCCCTATGGGTTTGATTATGACGAGTTCTCAAACAAGCGGAGTGATTGATTTCGGGAGCCCTCGACACCCCCCCCCCCCCCCCCCCAAATAGAGTGATTGATTTCTGAGTGTATATCCGTCGGAACATCGTACCTCTCGCCTTGGCTGCTACGCGGCTACTGGCGGAGTACAAACCTCAACCATTGTAATAACGTAGAATATCTGTGAAGTTATAGTGAGAGGTGCACCTGCCATGGATATTCGCCGAACTCAAGCACCCCAATGGCGAGAGGGGACTCACCGATAACTCGATGGGAACGGAAAACTATTACATCGACATCGTTGTTCCTGGATAAACAGCTTCTAAACAGGCATTGAAACGGCTAGCCATACTGCACAGTACAATCAAATTTGCAACACTAAAGGAAATTTCGAACATAAATATCAATCGTTAGAACACAAAGTTTCTACATTGTATTAGAATCAATGAATGTAGAATGAAATGTAGAAACAAATGCATCGGTTATTAAATGCAAAAACCGGCACATTTGATATTTTTCGATCACAGTGCTATCTACAACGAACTGAAAAGTATGGTTTGAGAGAACCATGAGCAGAATCCAAATTATGCAATAAAAATAGGGGTTCGCACCTGAGAATACAAATCTTATCATGCCCACATAGGACGGATGGTTAGGAAGTGCCACTTGCAGTACAGACACACGTCCCCTTTACCATTGTTACCTTTTCAATTGTCGTTTTCGAGATGTTTGGTTGTTTCAAGATAAAACAAACACTATATATACTCTGTGTCAATTCTCAATTGTTTACTGTTCTGGCGTTAACATTGTTATACTTTTAATCTTTGGGTAGAATGTAAGGTTTATTTGTTATTAATTTATTTATTTATTTACACGTCAATTTCCGTAGGACCAAATTGAGGAGAAAATCTCCAAGGTCATGGAACGTGTCAGTACATGAAATTACAGCATAAAAGTAATAACAGATAAAAATAAATGTTCATGAACCTGAAAAATGTCAGTCCATAAGTTTAAGTAAACGCTATCAGCAATACAATAAGAATCTGCTTAATTTTTCAAGGAACTCCTCGACAGAATAGAAGGAGTGACCCATGAGGAAACTCTTCAGTTTCAATTCGAAAGCGTGTGGATTACTGCTAAGATTTTTGAATTCGAGTGACAATTTATTGAAAATGGATTCAGCAGTATACTGCACACCTTTCTGCATAAGAGTTAAGGAAATCCGATCCAAATGCAGGTTTAATTTCTGCCGAGTATTAACCGAGTGAAAGCTGCTTATTCTTGGGAATAAACTAATATTGGCAAGAAGAAACGACAATAAGGAATATACATATTGAGAGGCCAATGTCAAAATACCCAGACTCGTGAACAGGGGTCGACAAGAGGTTCGTGAACTCAGGCAACTTATTGCCCGAACCGCCCGTTTCTGAGCAAAACAATCCTTGTAGAATGGGAAGAGTTACCCCAAAATATAATACCATATGACATATGCGAATGAAAATAAGCAAAGTAGACTAATTTTCGTGTCGAAGTATCACTCACTTCTGATACCGTTCGAATAGTAAAAATGACAGTATTAAGTCTTTGAACAAGATCCTGAACGTGGGCTTTCCATGACAGCTTAAAGATGTTCATAACATCTTTATGTAGTTCAATATACTTTTGCTTTACAAGGTGTCTCTAGCCCAGGGCTTCCCAAGGTCTGGTCCGCTGACCCCATAGGGGTCCGTCGGCTCTTTCTAGGGGGTCCGCAGCCACCTTTGACCAAATCGTGTAAAATAATGAGTAAAATTATTGAATAAAATGTGAAAATCAAATTCATCACTTTTTTTTTTCGTGTGTAAAACATGTGTACTTTTACTTCAGGTCGTATTCCCAAGCAACATTTGCGGTTGTTAAGTGAGAACGCATACACAGTTTAGTGCCGGTGAATGCGGCTTCTCCGATCGACTGTTTCGCAACATTACGGGGGTCGTTTGTGCGCCGGCTCACGGCACTAGATGCGCTGAAACCTTTTACGCGTGCGACCAATCACAGCGCTCGGTGGCACGTATGCGGCTCCAGGCATCGTTAAATGTTAAACTTGCTTTGTCAGTGCACTACCTATTTCATAAGTCGATTTTTGACCAGTTTGTTACATCTAACATGGGTCCGTGGCTGAAGTCAGGATCATTGAAGAAGGATGCGGTTTCTCCATCGCCTTCACAACAAGGAAGTTTCCAGTTGAAATAAATGAGGAGGGAGGACGACCAAAGGAAGAACAATCACAAGAAGCTCCAAAGACTATTGATACTTGAGGGGGGTGGGGGGTTGGAAGGTGGGGTCATTGGGAACATGGCACTTGCATTAAGAAGCTTTCAGTTCCCATGGGTTTCGCTCTGAAATTTAAAGTTACTGTGCTCTTGACTGACTAGGGGTCCGCCAAGGATTTTCGACTGTAGAAGGGGTCCGCCAGCTGAAAAGGTTGGGAAGCCCTGCGCTATGCAATAACGTCTTGCCAGCTTTGTTGTCGTGTCAGCCCGCAATGAGTCCGCAACGCCAGTAGATGGACACACTGATGATTTTCGAAGCAAGAAGCTGGACAGGATTATACTATTGTTTCTCTTTGTCATGTGTAAACACAATTTTCTTCTGTGAAGATAATGTTATGATCTGCCTGTGTAATCCGTGCCCCCTGCGCTCGCAGAGTGCTGACAGGAGCCAGCCACGCGGCTCCGCTAGCGTACGTGCGGTGGCCCGCTGCGCATTTCCAGCACAGACGACTTCCCCGTTTACGTCGCGCCGGCGTATCGCGGAAAGGACGGGCCGCGACAAACAGCTGTTGGGCGCAATCTGCAGGAAGCCGTTTCTGCTATCGCGACCGCAGCCGTCCTCGGGAGCCGCATCCGCCCGCGTGTTTTTCTCCGCGCTGGCTGGCTCCCGCTGCCGCCACCGCAGCCGAGCGCCTGGCCGCAGACGCTGTTTTATCGCTTCCGTCCCTTCAAGCCGCACGACGACCGCCGTTCGCCTTCAAAGGCGCCGGCGGATGAGCCGATTCGGGCGGCGCTGGCTGCCTCTAAAACCGACGGCGTCTGCGCGGTGTCGTCTTTCGCACGCAGCCTCTCAGCATATGGCGTCTTCTTACTTTCCCTTCTCACTGCCAAACGCTCAGCGCTTCAGTATGGTGCAAATATCCAAATAGGGCACAGTGACTCCTACCTTTCTACCACGAGATAGATATTCCTTCAACGATGAGGAAATTATGAGTAGGCCACGCCTAACGAAAATTTGTGCCAGACAACGACTCGAATCCGATTTTCCCAATTTTTGTAAGCAGCCGCCTCAGGCGCCGATTCAGGGATCGGATCGGTCGGGAGGGGGGTGGGGGCTGAAGGAGAAGCAGGGGAGTGGGGAGGTGTGGCACCCGTCTCCATCACACCACCGAGCGAGGTGACGTAATGGTTAGCACACTGGACTGGCATTCGGGAGAACGGCGGTTCAGATCCGTACCCGGCCATCCTGATTTAGGTTTTCTGTGATTCGCTTGAGGTTGAGGCAAATGCCGGGACAGTTCCTCTGAAAGGACACGGCCGACTTCCTGGACTACTCCGATGGGATTGATGACCTCGCTGTTTGGTAACCCTCCCCCCATTTCAACCAACCCCCAAGCCAACCTCACCCCCCCCCACCCCCCCCCCCCCCGAACGATCCCCGCTGATTTAACCTTACGTTCACCCATACCTTTCACGTGCCATAGTAACAATAAAATATGAAAAACATTTTAATACAATGCTGGTAATTTGTTTACACCACTACGTAGTACGTCCTTGTTGCATAACGATCAAGAAATTGCAGTTCAAAGCAATACCGAAGTTAAAAAGTATGCAGGAGAATATTTAAGAAGAACAGTAACATTGATATTAACAAACTGTCACAACTTAGACAGTGTCACATTTACACGCTACAAAGTCAAAGTGCACACTCAGGATTATCAGTAGCTCACCGATTTCGTCCAAATTTATGGTATATGCAGATCTCTTGGTCAAAAATGAAAGTGACAGCACCAAATGGCCAGGGGCTTAGAAAAAAATAGCATCTTAGGAGCGGATCGAGTGAGGCATAAGCCGTTCATGTTTTGCCACGCAAGGTTGACGAAGCGGAGGAAATACGGAACGGTAGTCGGAGGCTTGCAGCTTCGAATACCCATGCGGCCACACTTCTTTTTTTTATTTTCCATTTTTACGTTACATGCACTGAAGACAACCCGAAATAGTTCTCAGTATATTGAATTTATTAATACCTTCACAAAAAGCATGACAGGGAAAAGTAAAGGAAAACCGGGGTTTGCAAATAACTTTCAAAGAACGGATTGTTCTTACAGCTTCCACGAGGGCTCTGCAAATAACTCCGAGAAGGGATTGTAATTAAATCGTCCGATGAAACAGGCAATTCGATAATTCCCATTCGTCGACGTCGATCCAAATACTCTTTTTAACTGATAATAAAACATTTTCATTCGTATTTTCTCTTTCTAGGATGCCAGTACCAACTGACTCATAATCGAAACCTGGATAATAAAGGGCAAAAGCACTTCTCGTGAAACGATACCATGAGGAAAAAGTAACCCAATGGTGTAAAACGAAGCATGGTATAAACCTTACTGGAAAATTATTGCCAACAGTCTATGTATGCTTACAAAAGAGTAGTGGCTCTTTGGGACAGAGGAGTCAAAAAACGGTGGATGAGTACGCCTCAAAATATAAGAAAGTCGCCATTGCTTCATTAAAATATGCTCTATGCGAAGAATGTCTCACTGGCATAGTGAAGCCCTACGTGCAGGAGAACGAATTTCTTCTGTTAACTAACTCGTGAGGAGGACAAACAGATACACAGTTACCACGAAATTTTTAAAAATGTAAAAGGATTGCCATCGTGCAGTATTAAAGTAATTCTCCCAAATGCTTGTGCAACTCTTGCGGTCAGATAAAGAATTTGGTCAAAGAGTTCAAAACCGGTATTATTTCATGGAGAAAGAAAAAAGAAATCATATCTCAAGAAGGCGGCTTCGGGACGAGATAACGATCTTATCACTTTCGGTGTCAGGTTACACACTTTGGCTACTTGGAGACCCCCACCCCACTCTCCACAGGAACTCGTCATTGTCACCCAGAGGAACCAGCCGCAATCGATACTAGCCACCTGCCACAAAACTGGCGGGAAATCCATCACTCTCTCTATCAGTCAATGGGTGCACACAGGAACAGATCCAGGAGGGACTTCAGGGGAGGGGAGGGGAGGGCGGAGGAGGCATTGGTGGAGCGGTGAAAAAAGTTTCCAATGATCTGAAGCTGTTGTATATTACAACTTATTTAAATTTTTAGTTGTGCATTCCTTTACCAATAATCAGATTCAGGAAATTTACGGCTGTTGAATAACTCGAAGAAAGTACAACGTTTTTAACAACAAAATTCTTAATTTCAGAGCTAAACGGTCATTATTTAGAACTTGAATAAAAAAGTGAAGTTTACCCTTAGTGGATGCTATTGAACGCCGTGACTGTTCCTCTGTAGAGAGTAGAAAAATTTCTGCTACCAGTTACAATGAAAGATTATTTATTCGTCACACGACCGGTTTCGGGCTTGTGTACATCCTCAGGTGTTTATACATTCATGTACGTGTTTATATTGCTGGAGATCACTGTATAAATACATAAAAAATATTTGCTGGTGACTAAACAGATACAAGTGGAACAATTGTAAGTGGCAAGGCAGGATTTGTCGAAAATATATCTGTACTTACATAAAGATGAGGCATCATTATTATTATTACCACAATATTATTACCACAGTAATTACCAAGTAGAGAGGATATCAAATGTAGACTGGCAATGGCAAGGAAAGCGTTTCTGAAGAAGAGAAATTTGATAACACCGAGTATTGATTTAAGTGTCAGGAAGTCGTTTCTGAAAGTATTTGTATGGAGCGTAGCCATGTATGGAAGTGAAACATGGACGATAACTAGTTTAGACAAGAAGAGAATAGAAGCTTTCGAAATGTGGTGCTACAGAAGAATGCTGAAGATTAGATGGGTAGGTCATATAACTAATGAGGAGGTATTGAATAAGATTGGGGAGAAGAGAAGTTTGTGGCACAACTTAACTAGAAGAAGGGATCGGTTGGAAGGACATGTTCTGAGGCGTCAAGGGATCACAAGTTTAGTATTGGAGGGCAGCGTGGAGGGTAAAAATCGTAGAGGGAGACTAAGAGATGAATACACTAAACAGATTCAGAAGGATATAGGTTGCAGTAGGTACTGGGAGATGAAGAAGCTTGCACAGGATAGAGTAGCATGGAGAGCTGCATCAAACCAGTCTCAGGACTGAAGGCCACAACAACAACAACCACAGCGTAATTATAATTGTGATGCTTCATTTTTATGTTTACTCACCAGAAAATAATATTCTTTGTTTTTATACAGTGATCTCCAGCAATATAAACATGTACATGAAAGTATAGACACCTGAGGATGGACACAAACCAGAAACCCGTCGTGTGACGAATAAATAATCTTTTATGGTGACTCGTAGCGGAAATTTTTCTACATAAAAAAAGTGTTGAGTATAAACATCACAAATTTATTATTTTTAATATCCGTATAACCAGCGATGAAAGATTTTCTTAAGATTAAGGGGCTCCGGAAAGGCTCAAAATCATGAAAAGTTCCATTTTTACTTTTTTGCGTTTTCTGAATCTGCGGACTATTACCTTTTAATAGATATATAATTTATTCAATTCCGAAGACTACAACTATTTTTAAATTTTTTTTGAAATGTGTTCTACATGGGCGTGACCCCTGTGGCGCTGTTAAACTGCTGTCAAATGGTGTTATTATTAACGTCCGTGTTCATCAGGTACATTTTAGTGATGTGAGATAAAGTATGTGTTGTGGCTAACCTGTGATGGTTCAATATATATCGCTGGTGTGATTGTCGATAATTTCATGTTTATTTACTCTGTCATTATTTCGAAAATATTCGTAATTAATTCTCTTTCTTGAGTCTCTGTTTTGTTGAAGTATAATAATGAGTAAAAGTAAAGTTATTAAAAATCCTCTGAAGGCTTTTAAGAAAAGGAGAAATGTTGGAAAGCCAAAGGTATGTGTTATTACTGTAAACAATAAAGACGATAACCAAGTGAGTGAACCTAACCTCTCAAGTACACCTGCCCATAGCAGTCAAAGTGGGAAAGAAAATACTTCACAGAAGAAGCTTGGTTCAATGAGTGAAAACTATGAATGTTTTATGGGCGAATCGGATGTGAATGAAATATTTGATATGTCGGTTCTCAAAGGAATTTTTTCAAACTGTGTAAGATGTATTCATTGTAGTGAAGTTGGTCTGGAACTCTCCATAATAAAGCACGTAGGACTTGCTAGTGAAATACAACTGAAATGTGATAAGTGTTCATACATGACCACCTTTTGGAACAGTGCTGCAGTAACTGCAACTGAAGAAAATGGTAGCAAAATCTACGAACACAACAACGAGCGATGCTTGCTTTAGACAAGGAACGCCTACGGGCTGCATACAGAGCTGTAAAGAGTCTATAAATACAAGCAAGAGTAAACAGGAGGAGGAACAAGAGGAAGCTGGAGGAGGAGTTTGCAGAGGATGAAGATAATCCATCCTATGGATCTGGAATGCACTAAAAAGTTAATCCAATCTTTGTCGCTCGATTCCCAAAACTTTTATTTTCTCATACTAATTACATGTTTTCTAAGGATCTTCCAAACATATTTGTTTCAAACTTTCAGTAAATGTTACACAGTACCTTTTGCATAATTTAACACAGCCTTTTTCCAAAAAAACTGTATATTTTTGAATATATAAATAAAAAATTGCAAAAAAATGTTGTGAATTTTCATTACAATTGAAAAAAAATCATCTTTAATAACTGAACTAAAATTTTGTAAAATCCCTGTTTTAAGTTGTAGCCCATATTCCAATAAATAATCTGTAAAAAGTTCAACTTCCTACCTCAAATACTTTGTGAGGAAAGATGTAATTTATAAGCGTTATTTTAACATTGCAAGTATAGGGCGTTCCGGAGCCCCTTAATGTGGCACATTCCTTTTTTACTTTTGATGAGTCTCTCAGCTTGATTGTCCATCTCGGTATCAATATTCCTGTGAATGTGGAGCAAAGCGAAGTCTGTCAGTTGGCCCATATTTGACCTCATATACAGTGAGAGCCAAAAATATGAAAAAACCAAGAACAGAAGACACTACCATGCCTAATACGATGTAGGAAAACCGCTGATATACAAAACAGTTTCTAGTCATCTCGGTATGGATAATACGGGCTCTGTATGGTTTTCAGGGGAATCTTCTACCAATTTTCCTGCAAAACAGTTACAAGTTCAGGCAATGATGATGAAGGTGGATAGCGATCATGCACCCTTCTCTCCAAAGTAGACCCCAATGACTCAGAAACATTGAGATCTGGTGACTGTGGTAGCCAGGGGAATGCAAATTCATCACTGTTGTCGTAAAACCGATCCTGGACGATGAGAGCAGTGATAATAGGGGTCCTGTCGTCTCGGAACAGGGCATCACCATTGGAGAAAAAATTTTTACCATGGGACTGACCTGATCAATCAAAATGGACACATAGTCCTTGGCAGTAATACGTCGTCACAGAGAAACTGTGGGGCCCGTAGAATATTAAGAAATGACCGTCGAAATCATCACCGAACCCCCGTCTTATTTTGCTCATGGGGCATAGACTCAGCCAGCAGGTGGAAACATATTACATCGTGTTACGGGTCCTCATTTCACTTGCGACCTCTATCTGACTGAGAGGGACACATCTCGCACATAAGTGCTAGTTCTAAAAATGTATTGGTTGGGAGAGGAAGGGTGTCTTGTTTCTTCTTGGTTCAGAGAGAAAGGAGGACGAGAATGCTTGGCTCTTAAACTGTTAGCAAGGTTTATCTACAAAATCGTCCACAGATTTCCGCTAGTTAACGTGTAGACGTCTGAGGGTTACGATAGGTTTGCTGTGGCGGGAAGATCACCAGAATTTCGTAGCAGTGCCCTCTGCTTCAGCCACCTGGTCGGTAGCGTAGCAGACGATCATACGTACACAATGTTTAACTAATGCATATTTCTGTACCATGCATAGGGCGATAGCAAGGCGTATGTTGCGCAGACATATGGAGCTCTTTCCTTCGCGGCCAGGGGTTCGGTGGCAGCCGTGGCCGGTCGAGGCGTCCATATCCTACTGGCATCTCAGTTGGCTTGTTCGATCTCCATTATCCTACGATTGCAGAAGGGACTTCCTCGCAAACTAGAAGTGTATTTTAACAGTCTCTGACATTTCCACTGATTTGTTTGGATCCATTTGACGTAATTACCGTACTAGGAAGATCCTCGCTTGATGTAGCAGCTGTTCCTTTTGTGTCAGACTAGAACAAGCGGACTTTGCGGACACAGCCAGGTCCTAGAGGAAGGGCGGGAAAAACCATTGACATCATTCGTTACTAGGAATTTCATCCAAAAATTTATTAACCAACTAGAAATTCTTTTCTAAAACAGTAAGAAAGCGCAACCATAAATGTTTTCATTTCTGTTTAAAAATTAAAGAAGAGTGCCGAAGATCGCTTATAAGAAAAATTTTTAAACTGCAGATAGCAGATGTTAAACAATTTAGATGTGCTTCAAATTATAAAAGGTTTACAAAAGATAACATTAAATATTAACGAATTACAATTGATCAGCCCTACACCAGATCGGGGCACAAACCCGCTGGCAGCACAGTAGGTTCCAGGTGTGGACCTCAGACCCAGTCCCCGGCGACATCGAGGCAGACGAGAGGAAGTTGTCCTCTTACTCGGACAATGTCCGCGGCAAACACACTCTTGAACAGCGAAAAGATCAGACTAAAGCTTTTGCCCAGTTCTGAAAGATATCACATTTAGAGCGAGTATAAACACGGGAGTAACTAAGAATCAAAGGTTATTTATACTTCAAATGTCAAACAGATATTTGAGTATCATATAAAATATCCCACTTATTCCGCTAAAGAGTAAGTAGCGTGATATACTGCTGACTGTAAGAACCAAGTCACTGCCACTGGTTAAAGTAGATCCCTTTTCCTTAAACTAGATGAAATCTAATCTTAAAATTGAGTATAAGCCGCAAGGTCTTAAAATCAGAATCGCAAGAAAACAACAGTTCGAACTTTTACTTAAAATTGGGCTCCAGAAATTTTGAAAAAAAAAGGATAATATAAACAGGTAAGCCAATTTCCATGCGGAAGGGAGCTGAGCACATGCCAGCGGCCCCTTCGAACAATTACCAATTAAATGTAAAATGCGGGAACGCGGTATAACTATGTCTCGAAAGACAAGATCCAGGCTCCCTTAAACTAACTGTAGGCAACATAGACAAGTTTCTGGATAACATTGCAAATGATACCCATAAACAGAAAGAGGCAGGGCGTGGCTCTGTCCTCGACCGGAAAAAAAACCTTAGAAAGCGTTGACCCGGTGTCCGGCCAAATCCCACAATGAAGGCGTTCCAACCGATTACGTCAACCCGGAGCACGATCCGTAGATTTCACCGAATCGCACTGACGTCTGCAGGAGGAACACGGAAACCGCGCGAACTGGCACAGCGGGACAGGCGTAGCCTCGCCGTGCGCGTCACATCAACAACACCGTCCTGTACCGTAAACGCCAGCTCACGGCGCTCGCTCCAGAAAATCCGTCTGCCAGGCAATACTGGCCAGTTGCTCCCCGAGAAGCACGTTCGCTCCGCCGGACACCAACCCCGCTAGTCCCGACCACCTCCTGCTTTCCTACAACAGAGAAAGAGAACGAAGACCCTCGAAACGGCAAACAAAGTACTCAACTCGCCGGGCGCGAGCTATCGACTTCGCAACACGGCTCATCATCCACCAGGCCAGAGAAGATCACACCTTCAATTATGCGTATTCTCGGCCATTGCTAGCGCGGTGTTCGAATTTATACCCTACACATAGGACTTCAAATGGTTATCTATCCTGCAGGTGACATGCTTTACAGTGGGTGGTTGCACTTATAGGTTAGCTCTAGCTGCGTATTCTTTTAATAGTGAGCTACACACACTGTATCTTTGGTTGGAAGCATTAGAATTTACTATGATATCACACAGTCTTGTGATGAGGTGGTGGATGTGGCTTAAGAGGTGGCTTATCAATCGTGGTGTGGTATTTCTTAAGCATCTTTTGTTGAAAATCGGCATTGGTTATAGATGTAAGATGGCAAGAACTATGCCCTTTACATGAAGTCATTAAAGATCACCGAACTAACGTTGAGCGAACAGTAGGGCTGAACAAAAATGACTGACAAGGCATAATGCATCTTGTAGAGGGTATAGTATGGACGTATTGGAATAATTAATGTTGGGTGATGGTTTTAAAGTAATTCATGGGACTTGAAAACTTTGTGGAAACGCATCGATTTACTGGAAGCTAGTTTATCCCAGGGAAGTATTCAGAGTTGACCACGGCCGGGTAGCGGCACGCGAAGGCAAGCGACAACAGGCAGCTTAGGGCAGCTCAAACTCTGAGAAAGCTGTAACGGGGCGCGGCCTCGAGCTACCTTAAGATGAGTGACAGTGAGGGGGTGGTTGACCCCATGCTTGTGTACCGGGAAGCAGACAGAGAGCTTGTACGCCTGTTGATAAAGGTCCGTCGTCCCGTTTTCAGTGAAACATGTGAGTAAGCCGCGCAAAGCTACGGTGGAGTGGTCAACAGAGGCCAAAATATGCGTGTTCGTGACTATAGCAACTTCACGCTGAATTCACGGTCTGCAGAGTCTGAAGTAAATGAAATACGCCGGCCTCTGATGGGAACGTAGGACCAAGGAATTTGAAGCACTCACCTGGGTGTCAGAATTTCGGAAAAATTGGTGTTTTATGCAGACGCTAACCTTGATGGGTGGCCTGGGAGGAGCTAAATAGAAGAAGTTGAGAGGAAGGGAAATTTTGTGGGAATTTGTTCACTTCCCAGAGCAGGCATTGGTCGGCACTGGGAAGCGACGCATAATCAACGCAACTGGCCCTGAAATTGGAGTAAGTGATTTTGCTGGAGGGGAAACCGAGGCGAAGAGCGGACTGGCAGAAGTCTCCTTAGAGATCTTTCGTTCCCAGCTTGCCTAGAGTGCGGACGTGGCGTTCTTTACTCAGCATGCCTGAGAGAGAGTAAGCATCTTGGCAGTTTATGACTTAGCAAACAGAACGATTGAGCTTGGACATAGAAAGTTTTCGTTCAGCTATGTACTGAGCAATATAGCTAGGAGTGAACAGAAGAGCACAGCCTTGCAGCACCACAAGGCCAGCCGACGTCCGCACAACGACGACGCCCCGCCACGCTGAATTCGGTGATATTGCGACCGCTTCGGCTTCAGTTGGGCCACAGATTAATTTGTTGGATCACGCTGGCAAAGTTTCCACAAGGGTTTCATGGGCCATGTATTGTAAAATTCTTCTCGCACTTCGCATTACACCTGGGTCAGTCGAGAGGAATAAATTTTGATTTATCGCGGTTTACTCCACATAAACGCAATTTATTCCCACTGCCTGTTAGGAGAGTCATGTAATGTGATGGTTGAAGGTCGTGAGTTAAAACAAATTTGTGCTAATCGACTGCATCTGTTTTCAATCAAGTAGTTGGAATCCCAAATCACTTTCTTAATTAATTTTATGTTCAACATTTGCATCTGGTGTTCAATAGCTGAATATAACATCACTGTGCACCCCTTTTTAATTAAAAAGGGATCAATTCTGAATCAATTAATGTCAACACTGCCACTGCAGTTCAATCAGGAGTCACAGGGCCTTATTACTTTCTTTGCGTTATCCGATATTGTAGCAGTTTTGCACTCTCAGGTTGAACACACGCCAAGACCAGGTAAGTTTCAGGTGGGGTGCTACATTGAATTTACTGTGACGTCGTTATTATGAGATGGCGTCATTATTTCCACCAAAGTGTTCGTTTCTTACACATGCTATATGACGTCAAACTGAGACTAGCAATGAAGTGGTGGATTTTCAGTGATAAATAATTTGGACCTATGGTACGTTGTGATTGGCTAAGAGCTTCATTATGTTGATGCGATACGTTGTAAAGCGACCTCATATTAATGCTAAGTCATGAGCCGTGGAATAGAACTCATGTAAGTAGATAAAATTTTGGGAAAATAAGAAGAACTGAGGAAAAATATGGAAAAATGTGGAAAATTTGGAGAAAATATGAAAATGGGTGAAAAATATGTAAAACTGGGGAGGAATGAAAGCACTGATCTACCTGGTGCCTCAAACGACGAAATACTAATTTGTTACTAACAAATAGACCTTGAGCAACGTTACTTAACGTAAATTGTTACTAACTAGTAGACACAGCCAGCACCACGGTGAATCACTGTACTATTCATAACATATGAAAATGGGAGGAGGGGGAGCTTGATCCTCATTGGTGCATTATGTTTCTCGATATTTTATTGTGCTTCCATTGGCAGAGACGCATAGGGACACGTTTTCTGCCATTTTATGTCACGTGACCTGTATCCCCCCAGGTGACCTCGATCAGTTCTCGAGGTTCCTCCGGAAGGGGGCAGGAGTGGGGCGTACCTAAGGAGGGCAAGTGTATAACCTGCCACTGACTGTCTAATCTGATCTGTTCTGCTTTGATCTAATCAGCGAAGACCACTATATTTCGAATGCCAATTGCTACCCGACTGAGGGCTGCATGAAAATACTATTGTCCAGCACCAGTTGTCCTCGGCGACAGTTCACGAAATGATCCGTTACGCTTCCAAACTATGCGATGAGAGGAAACTTTTATTGATGAAATGCAACATTAAAACAACCACATAATTGTGAAAATGCGGCTTTTACAACGCACCACTTTGGCTGTACTATTTTTACCGCACGATATCACTGTCTACAGCCGCCTTGTAACTGAGTAAAGGGTGATCCTGTACTCGTATTGTCAGTCCAACTGAGTAGAGAGCGGAGTGCTTACCGTTCATAAGGGGACAGTAAGGCTTACAATGAGGCTTTTGTAAGTCTCAATGTGCCCCGACGATCGTTTCAAGTCTAGCCCATACTTGTGAAACGCAAGTTTTGGTCAGATAACACAATAAATGCTCATTCTGCGAAAACGTAGCAATCGAGGGGATATCACTTAGTACCATAAGAAATTTGGGTCCATAGCTTCTTCTGGATTTTTTTAAAACATCATTTACAAGGAGAACAATGTACTTTTCCAATGCCCCTTACTCATTTTTGTGTAGTAGTTTGCCGGCCGGTGTGGCCGAGCGGTTCTAGGCGCTACAGTCTGGAACCGCGCGACCGCTACGGTCGCAGGTTCGAATCCTGCCTCGGGCATGGATGTGTGTGATGTCCTTAGGTTAGTTAGGTTTAAGTAGTTCTGAGTTCTGGGGGACTGATGACCTCAGATGTTAAGTCCCATAGTGCTCAGAGCCATTTGTGTTGTCGTTTACTAAAGTAAATGTATGTAACTATATGTAATAATTGTATGTAAATCAGAAAGAGTTCACGAAACCAGACTCGCAGAAGCAGCTGATGGTGCAGATTCTGAATTACTTTCATAGGAACTGTATACGTACACGAATGTTCGATGCGACCGCACACATACACGAATGTTCGATGCGACCGCACACATACACGAACGTTCGACGCACTCATCGCTATCGAGGGTAATTTGACGGCTGTACAGTATCGGGAGAGAATGCTCCAACCATTTGTTCCTCTCCAGACACAAAGTTTTGGCAATAGCTTTGTCTTTCATGACGATAACACACGAACCCACCTTTATCTAGATCACGAAGGCACGAGCCAACCGAATGGAATGACTCGCGGCATCTGCTGACATAAACCCGACTGATCGAGCCTCGAACCATTTGAGGCACGTTACAATTGTCGCCTGAACCCTTCTCACACAGTGGGCGAAGTCAAGAGGGTCACTGTTGGACAAGTTTATGCAGCAACGTCTAGACTATCTGGCGCAAAATACGTTATGGGTTATCCAAGCACATTACAAAGCACGAGAATTAGCAGTATAGAATTAATTGTAATGTGATAGAGACTCGGTGTTCAAAAATGCTCTAGAATGTGCGCTTTCAAACCACCTGTATTCATTTATTTGAAGTCTAGTAACAGCTGCAAGTTTTGCGGTCATTCTTGCAGAATATCTGCACACCTTTCTGGATTTAGAAAACTGTTTACAGGACATTGTGATATGCCATCTCTCTTTGGTTCCACATATAAGGTGATTTGATGAAAATGTCAGAGTATTTACAACTATGGCCTGACCTCCCATAGTATTAGGTCATAACCCGATCCAGCGTTTATGGAACGCTGTCGATATCTTGTGTGCTCGATAAAGCTAGCACCAACTCCACACGAACAGTTGTGGGTGATTGAGGGTAGCACTACCACACATGTGGATCGTTATCTCTCCATAACTCCTCGTAGATTCCATTTCTCGGCCGTGCGGTTCTAGGCGCTACAGTCTGGAACCGAGCGACCGCTACGGTCGCAGGTTCGAATCCTGCCTCTGGCATGGATGTGTGTGATGTCCTTAGGTTAGTTAGGTTTAATTAGTTCTAAGTTCTAGGCGACTGATGACCTCAGACGTTAAGTCGCATAGTGCTCAGTGCCATTTTTGACCCATCCATTTCTCGAGATATTGCGGCAGTTTCGAAGGATCGCAGAGAAAGAGAATTGCTATTAACACATTCCCAAAGAATGTGAGTTTGGGCTTTGGTATACACCGACACTTCCCCTCTAGTGCTCTGAACGACCCCCACCACTGTCGGTGTCTCCACGCTTCCCCAGCCGACTGCGCATCTAGCGGTCACGCCATTTTGCGCGCACTGTATCACGACAGGCGGGCTGAGGGCACTGAACGCGTTAACAAAACACCCAGTGCCTTCATATGATTTTTGACCACTTAGTTTCCGTACGTTATAATTTGTTTGTTGCACATTATAATGTAAATGATTTGTTGTCCTGAGATTGTCGATTGTGACAGCATAATACCTCGCCCAAAAGCATATCACAGTAAAATCATCTACATGGCTACATGTTCTGAGACCGTGAATAGTTACAGTTGAAAGAAAATCAGTCCGTTTTGCAACCTGCACCACGCAAGTAACGAGCAGCCCTTAGCGGCTCGCCATCACAGTTTTCTTTATCTTTAATATTTTGTGACTAATGCCCTTTTGGCATATTTATTATTTTATAAATGACATATAAGTACTGCCAGTCTTTTACGACGATTCCGTACTTATACTCTATCATACATTTTTAGTCATAATTCTGTGACCATGTTATAGAATATAGACCATTCTTTGATTTAATTTCTGAGGAAGACACTCCTAGCAGTGTCAAATTTGTTAAAAATAGTGACCGAGGGCTGATTTTCTTTCAATTACATATCACGGTTTTTGGAAACATCTTTTTTTTCGTACAGGCATTGCTGAAAATTAACAACTGAGGAAGAGTTCCGTTTCGTGAACGCTTTGACTCTGCGTCAAGCCACGAAATAAGCACAGCTGCTTGAAATACGCCAGACACGTGCACATTTTGCTGCCGCAATAAGCCGCCTTCCATCAGCCAGGCTCGTTTCACTCGCACTGGGCGCCGATGCGGCCGCGACTTTACGGTCCGCCGTGATGAAGCGGCGCGGACGTCGGCGGTGTCGAATACCCGCTTCCAGCTGCAGCGGAGACAAGACGCGCCGGACAGAGCCGCGCCGTCGTAAACGGCTGCCCTTGGCGCGCCGAGGTGCAAGCTATAATGAACGGCGTCTCGCACCGCGAGCGTTCTTAAATTTTACGCCGAAATGAAGGCTCTTTGCCGACCGGCGCGGTTCTAAACGACCCATGAAGCGGCGCGGCAGATGGGGTCCCGCCGGTGCTCTGTTGTGCGTTACTGTGCTGATTCGCGGAGACGGCGGCGCAGCTCCGTTCGCCAGCCGCAGTAAAAGAGGAACGCACCTGCAACTGCGGGGAAACGATGCAGCCGGAGACGTACTTCTTATGCTAAAATCAAATTCTGCGGTGCAGTCTGTTACGCCGGAAGTTATTTTATGCAGTCAAGTGAGTAACTGATGAGGAGGAATTGATCTAGCTGGGGAAAAAAGGAGTTTTATGACACGACCGAATAGAAGGGGTTGGCTGACAGGACACATCCAGCCGGCCAGAGTGGCCGAGCGGTTAAAGGCGCTACAGTCTGGAACCGCACGACCTCTACGGTCGCAGGTTCGAATCCTGCCTCGGGCATGGATGTGTGTGATGTCCTTAGGTTAGTTCGGTTTAAGTAGTTCTAAGTTCTAGGGGACTTATGACCACAGCAGTTGAGTCCCATAGTGCTCAGAGCCATTTTTTGAGGACACATCCTGATGTCAAGTGGCACTATCGTGGAGAGCTGCATCAGCTAGTCACCGGACTCAAGAGCACATTTGTTAAGTCCAGAAGGGGAGGTCACGACGGTGAGGTCACGGATTTACTTCAAACTTCGTACTGGGGCGTCCCCGCTCTCCAACCGCGTGCTGATATTGTCGACGTCGTAGAGCTGCTACTGCCACAGATCTCGCAGTGGAGTTGAGACACGATGCGCGATGACGTAGGTCCCCCCGTTGGTAAAAGGGAGACAGAAATGCGAACTCGTAAGATGGATGCTTCCTCTGATTTAAGATTAAATGATTCATTGCCCGGATATGCAGTAGTTGTTAAATCTTATCTCATCCGCATCGTACACACTACCAATTGCGAGGAAACATTGTAATTATCAGTCTTCTCGTACGTTGTTGGCTCGTTGCTATGGAGTCATTGAACCTGTATGAAGCGAGATCCACAGATACCCTTTGATCACGTCTGAGTGAACCTACGCCGTAATGTTAAAAAAATGTTCAAAAGTTCTCTTTTCAATTAATGAAGTAGGTATTTTGATATTCAGATTAAATTGTCCCTGCTGAACAGTCGTTGGTTAACTATCATTGATTAAATCACTTAATAATGTAGTCCACGCTTGATATTTCACTTGGAACGAACAGTTTATTGTTCCTTGGCCATTAAATACTTTATAACTTTCGCACCACACGCACACGCAGTTGATTGGTAAAGTAAGTTCAATTATAATTAAGTTTCTTGACAATTACGACAACTTGACTCTTCAGCGTAATAGTATTATCTTCGTGAAGTCGTGTAAGTGTGTCCTACTCGAGACTAATTGAGTGTAGTCCTTTGATATACTATCCACTGTTCTTTTAGTTCCAACTATTTGAAAGTCAAGTCCAATATTCACTAGTTTCGTCAATAAAGTTCAATTAACCCGTTATGCACGGTTAAACGCGTCTATCAGTTCCTGTCTCTGCTTAGAAAATCAGTTTCCGAAGTTCGTGAATAACGTCACGCAAGAAACACTTCTGAACGCAAAACAATCTCGTCGCGTTCCGTACTCTCAGTAACTAAGACAAGAATTGTTCTCGCCCGTGTTTACAGGACGAGAGCCAGCAAGCGACTTCATCTGTGAAAGAGTATTGTAGGCCCATTGAATTTCTTCGTAGCACTCACAACTCTCTTCCACATAAAAATTATCTCTGATTAATATCACCTTGGACTTAGCTTTCAAGATATTAATTGCAATTATCACTTGGATATTTGTCCATTAATTAAATCTGAGGTTTCTTCCTCCTATTTTCATAATAAAAACTCTCAGTGATGTATAATGTTGTTGTTATCAAAACTGCTTGGTGTTAGCTTATCGGCAAAGATGTCGTATTTGCTAAGATAACTCTTCCCTACTTCATATTAGGATATTCTGTCTTAATTTACTTTAAGGGGGTCGTTAGGCTGTTATAGTACACAACATAATGTGAAAGTAGTAAGGTGCGCTACTCTGGCAATTCGAAGAAAATCGCAATAGAAGTTTTACGAGTCTGTTATGTAAACCATGTACCTGCGCAAAGATGCCAACCGAACGAATTCATTGTGGCCATGTAGCTAGTGTTCACGCACGGCGAGAGGGACGTGGACTACTGGTCACAACTGGCAGGACGTCTGTTGACGGTATTAGGCTCCTTCGTCAGATAGGGATGTTATTCAAAGTGCAGTATGACTCCCTCGCACTACCACGAGACGGGGTGACACTAATACACATGCCGACCACAGTCACGGCACTGTACATAAGCTCCCAACTCAAACTCTAGCATCGTTTCCTGCGGAGTCTCATTGGAATCCTGGCCTTTGCGCCGGTAGCTTTGTCCGCCTCAGTTTTGGTATCGACCATGCCACCCCTATTTCATCATATCCGGTGAATTTTCCTGGACTTCAGTTATGTCTACCGGTCTTTACCACTTACTCGTTTGTTTCAGACAAAATCAGTTTACCAAGCGTTACAACAGTGCCGCCCGCCCAACCCATCGAAATTAAGTATCCCCAGACAGTGTGGCGGTACAAAAGGAAAGCGGTCCTCGCAGGTTTTCTCCCGTCCAATCAGCGTGGTATATCACGGTGAACGACAAACCAGTTAACCGATATCGACTGCATCGCGTCCATCTAGCCGACTCGCTCCTCTGCACCCACTGTGGAGTGGACGACATAGACGACCACCGGTTTCACTGTGGTCCAGCGTCTGGTCCAGCGTCCTATACCAGCTGAAAACTTGTGCTGTGTATTATGGCGTTTCTTCCATGCCAAACAACCGTTCAAATCGACACCCACACATTTTTATTTCCAGAGGAGACTTTGTACACCGCCACCACAACTCACTCCGTGTGCTGGATCTGTGGCCACACGATCCATTATCTTTATAATACTGGAGTTATCTCAGTGAACAACACTGCGTCCTAACACGCAACCCACACTATCAATAATACCTCTCCAGTTTATTAGGGAGCACCTTTAATGATCCGCCTCGCAGCTGGAATGTCCAAGCCTTGAGAAACTGGAAACTTGTCTGAACCTACCTGAAACGAACAGAACTTGTAACGGAATCTATGCCCGCGAAGACACTCTTGGATGTGCTGACCGACGCTTGACCTGCTACTCAAGGAACTTACATATAAAACATAAAAAAATTAAAAATATAAATAAATAAACATAAAATAAAAAAACGAAAAATCTAATTTTGTTTAATTTTCATGGGTCCACTATGGTTACCTTTATCCATCCTCCCCCCCCCCCCCCCCCTCCCCCTAGCTCTGGGTTAGTCGTACTGGGAGTAGGACTAGATAGGAGCCACCGCCTGAAGTGATGGATTTTTTTTTTTGGGGGGGGGGGGGGCAAAAGTGGAGGTAGGAACTTTCCTTCCCTATTTTTAAATCCCTTTTATACTCCCCAGGAAAAAAGAAAGTGGCCATGGTGTGGACTATAAAGTGGACGAGAGAGTAAAAATGAAAAAAAAAAAATGAAAAATAGAGGATAGTGGACGAGGCGACGTTTCGAATCCCACAAACACTTAATTTTTAATCTATTCTTTTCATCACCGGTAATTTATACGCCATTTGAGCGGTCGTGTGACTAGAGCCTCCCGTCGGGTAGACCGTTCTGCGGGTGCAAGTCTTTCGATTTGACGCCACTTCGGCGACTTGCGCGTCAATGGGGATGAAATGATGATGATTAGGACAACACAACACCCAATCTTCGTTGATCAAGAAACACAACACCCTGTCCCTGACCAAAGAAAATCTCTGACCCAGCCGGGAATCGAACCCGGGCCCTTAGGATTGACATTCTCTCGCGCTAACCACTCAGCTACCGGGGGCGGCCTATTTGAGAGGTAATTTAATGAAAAAAAAACACTTCTATTTGCTTGAAGTTTCTATTTATGTTTTCCATGTCTGTATGACAAATAACATTCTGCAACGTGCGATGTCTAGAGCACATCCAACAAGTAATTCTACATTACTCTTTCGGTCTAGCACTCTGTGACATACTATAAAACTGATAGTGAATAATGGCATTCGCATCATTAATTATCTGTGCTGCTGGTCGCGGCGGAGGTTCGAGTCCTCCCTCGGGCATGGGTGTGTGTGTCTGTCCTTAGGATAATTTAGGTTAGTGACTGATGACCTTAGCAGTTAAGTCCCATAAGATTTCACACACATTTTGAACATTAATAATCGAGGTTTGACTTGGGCTTTTCAAGCCTGTCCATCGTCCTTGATAATTCATTTACATATAGTAAATAGTCAAATAACTTACGAAATTCACACAGCTTCTTGAAAACATCCGAAGGTTTTTTTTATGATACTAGTTCTGAAATGTCATATGAATACAATTATGAGAGTAATGATGAACAAAAATAAAAATTAAAAAAGTGAGCGCAGGGGGATTCCAACCGTCGCCTTGATTTGACAAACGCGAACGCTAACCACAGGACCACAATGAATTCTTGTGGCCGCCCCTTTTCACAATTACATGTTTTACACAATATTCGCGTAATGCTTCTCTTGCGATTTTCTCGGAATTGCAGAGCAGTGCACCTTACTAATTTCACATTACGTTGTTTTAATGGCCTGCTAAAGGTGTACAGAGTTTAAAGTAAATCCAGTACAGCCGGCCGCTGTGGCCGAGCGGTTCTAGGCGCTTCAGTCCGGAACCGCGCGACTGCTACGTCGCAGGTTCGAATCCTGCCTCGGGCATGGATGTGATTGATGTCCTTAGGTTAGTTAGGTTTAAGTAGTTCTAAGTTCTAGGGGCTGATGACCTCAGATGTTAAGTCCCGTAGTGCTCAGAGCCATTTGAACCATTTTTGAAATCCGCGATCCCAACGTCGCGGTCTCTCCTTATCAGTTTATGAACTGATGGATTTACCACACGAGAAGGTGGGAATTGTCAAATTGTCAGCATTGATGTATATGACAGGTTCAAAATGGATCTGAGCACTATGGGACTTAACTACTGAGGTCATCAGTCCCCTAGAACTTAGAACTACTTAAACCTAACTAACCTAAAGACATCACACACATCCATGCCCGAGGCAGATTCAAATGGCTCTGAGCACTATGGGACTCAACTGCTGAGGTCATTAGTCCCCTAGAACTTAGAACTAGTTAAACCTAACTAACCTAAGGACATCACAAACATCCATGCCCGAGGCAGGATTCGAACCTGCGACCGTAGCGGTCTCGCGGTTCCAGACTGCAGCGCCTTTAACCGCACGGCCACTTCGGCCGGCCCCGAGGCAGGATTCGAACCTGCGACCGTAGCGCTCGCGCGGTTCCAGAC
Organism: Schistocerca serialis cubense; assembly: GCF_023864345.2. Taxonomy (NCBI): domain Eukaryota; kingdom Metazoa; phylum Arthropoda; class Insecta; order Orthoptera; family Acrididae; genus Schistocerca; species Schistocerca serialis. The sequence continues at coordinate 503,979,757 of NC_064643.1, read as the reverse complement.
TGTCACGCCTAGAACCACTCGGCCACTCCGGCCGGCTATATGACAGGAATGATCACTCCAAGTGAGAAAGTCTGGTAAACATGGGCTCTATAATGCATACCTCAGGAGTTATGGGATATTGCGAAACAAATACTTTCTACTATAAAGACCTTGAGTTCCATATTTTCAGAGGTGGTGGTACGTGTCGTATCGTACAGAAACCGTGTTGCCACGCCAAAGTTGGCAACGCGAGTCGAAATGACAGACATAAGTGAGGGATCGCTGCAATCCGCAACGACGTATTAGAGGCACTCCTGAAGACGACACCTCCCCATTCAGAATAGCAGCGCTTACGCATTGAGGTCAGTATAGCGACGAGCTAGCAACAGCTGAACATCAGTTAGAGACCTCAGCTACATCATTCATCATAATATAGGACCAAAGTGATAGTGAAGTTTGTGATGCACTCGTTCGTTTAAATGTGGAACACTGTACCTGAAGAAAACTGTTTGTTAATCTGCGAATCAGGTGATGCTTTGATCCCCAATAGCAGCTGTAAACTTTCAAGAAATCCCGTGGTCAAGATCTGTGTCAAAGTTAAGTAAATCTGTTGTTCATTTACGTAATAAAATGAACTAATATTTCACGTGTTCTTCTTTAATGTGCCACCTCACCTAACAATCAAAGGAGCCAAGATTGTGGTCGGATGAAGGTAATTTCACCTCGTCACTGCAGTATGGACAAAAACAAGAAAAAATATCCAGTAAACATGGCCATACGTTGATATGAGCACTTATTCATCTTCGCTACCATAAAAAGTATTTCTACTGAACAGCTGCACATGGCTCTTAAGGTACGCATTTTAGAGCCCATGTTTACTAGACAATTTTTTCTTGTTCTGGTCCGTACTATCTCCTCCCAAAATATGGAAATCAAAGAGCTTACAGTACAAAAGACTTGTTTCACAGTATGGAAGATGAAAAAGTGGTCCTAGCTCTTAAAGTACGCATTTTACAATCCATGTTTACCAGAGTTTTTTTTTGTCTCGATAATGATCGTTCCTGTCATATCCCTGAATATTGACTATTTCTTCTGTCACAATCCACAGACAATTTGGCCAGAAAATGCTTTCCAAATGTGACCGGTAAGCAGCTAACGGACTGTAACCAGATTTCTGAACTGCAAAAACTGCACTGTATGGCATTTGGAATAAACAAAAAATTAAAGGATTATATGCGACAGCTCTAAGAATGTGAGTAGAATACAACGCAGTTTCATTTAATTTTGCAATGTAGCGGTTACATGGACCACCGCTAATTTGAGTGCATTTCCCACTATAAAGCTTGTGAAATTATTATCGTCATATACTGAGATTAAATAGAATCCGATAATAGGCTATCTCAATTTTATTAATACTTAGCCCAATTTTATTAGTTATTATCTCAGGGCCACCTTCCTGTGACATAATTATTTATTTGAGATAAATACAACAGTTTTGGGGAAAACGACTGTATGTCAATGGAAAAAAGTGGCTAATGCTTTATTCACTTCTTTTTTTTCACCTAGTCACATAATGCGATAACAGTCAAAAACAAGTTTCTAATAAACATCGGCCATCTTCAGACTGTATACATCGTATGCAGTATTTGGTGAATTAAAAACAGACTTAATCGTTTCAGCTGTACACTGACAACCTTTAGATTCCATGCACCATAGGCATCTATTGGCGAAAAAATAATAATCAGATCTGGTTTCGCCTGTAGGTTGGCCGTTTTCGGATTCATTGCATCATAGGTCGTAGGTTTAGGCTTCAATTTGATCTTCCTCAGAATTTACATGTTGTGATACTTTTACAAACAGAATATGAAGGTGGGCAACTTTTACATGAAACCAGTTAATATTGTTATCGTGTTATTGGATTGAGTCTGACGTAAAAAGAAGTGAATTTACTGATTACTGATAGGCAGAATTTTACTGGATATTTGATTGCCAGACAGCGATCAGTCTGTAGAAAACAACGACTGTTGGGGGGTGTCCTCGTTGAACACTGAAGAAAATAAAACTTCTGCAAGGGGTGGGATCTGAATGCTGCAGTGCCGCTGTTGGCTTGGGCCACATGTCTTATGGCTATGATTCTATTAGACAGTTACTGCATTCAGGAAGCAAGCTCCCTAGCAGAAGTCGAAGTGCCTCAGATCTTTAGAATTCTGCAAAATTTGCTCTTATGTGTCTTTAGATTTGCGTTTCGTAACTCTGATTCTTTATTTCAGCACATGAATGGTATATTTTCAACTTTCGCTTGAATTGTGGAACATCCTCACTCGTGATAAAGAAATATTGGTTTGTAACATCATTCTTTTCTTTACATAACGGATAAATTAAATACCTGCAAACTGCTTGTAGTGGGGAAGTCGTAAATATTGACCATCCCTTCGATTATCGCCACCACTGTGCTGTTGTTGGTTTGACAAACAAGCTACAAGCTTCTTTGACCTCTTCAGCGGCTTCCCTAGCTTCTGGAGTGTCACCACCTGGGGAAACACTTCCTCTTGATCCGTGTCATCCCTCACGTAGGAACACCATTTGCTTTTAAAAATAACCCGTTTTTCACAAGCATCATGAAGGAAATGTATTGTTGTGTTGGAAAGAGAGAACGAGAGGGTGGGTGGGGGGTGGGGAATCAGCCTTTGAAATGTCTGGCAATGATGCACATTTGCTGTAGACCTATATGAAGATATAGTGTTGCCTAAATTTTAGTTTTGTATTCTAGCATAGAGTTACAAATAGTAGAAGCACAGTGTTGGAGGTACTATACTCTTCAAGAGGCACAGTGATTTGTTCAGTCATTATCTTCTAAATGCTTCGCCTTGTCGCTGCAATGGTTAGTTCCTATTCTGGACCGTTCTTTTCTTTTCTTTATAATTTTGACATTTTGTTAATTTAATCAGATGTTCAATCATGTATTTTCTTTCTTGGCTTCCACTTGGTTTTATTTCCCAAAATTTTTGCTTCCAGTATGTAAAAGCTCTCATTTGTCTCAATAAATTTCAGAGAAGTTTTGTTACCCTTTTTTTATCTTTACTACGAGTGTTTTCTGCTCGCTGATCTGTTCCAGACCAACACCACTGTTTTTTCTTTCCGTACAGGTGGTCCGAGTTGTCTTTTCGTAAACATTTCTATCGCTCCTAATCGTTTTCTGTCTTCTCAACAGTATCCAGATTTCTCAGCCTAAGGTCGCGACAAATAGTTATGATTATTTTTTGTCTTTCCTAAATGACTTGTTTACTAGTAACGTTCTTGGTAACCGATAACATGTTTAGCTGTTGCAGTTCAGTTATTGATTTACATGCTACATCTGCTGACTTCCGAACTGAGAAACCTGAATACACTATCCCACAGAAAAAAAAGTGAAGGACCCACAGAACGTGCGCGGATGTCAATGCAACTTCATACAATTACACGCACTCGCAGGTAAGTAAATGAATAGAGCTGTACTTGTCTGTGACAGGTAAAGCTACAACGCCACAGTGTGTTATTGTTGCCCTTGTTTAGTACTGTTACCAGGGCTGATAGGCTTTTGTAAAGTGTGCGAACAGAATCAGATCTTGAGTGAGCACTATGAAGGGTACACGTATGCCGCGTACTCGTATGAGACGATCTTATTAGCACCTGGTAGAGTTTCCAAAAGGCTTCTTGTGGGTCCCCAATCGGCCGGCTAGTCGAATCGTGTAAGATCGAGTTTTTTAGGACATTTAGATGTGACAGTGGCCCGCATTTGGACTGCATGGGAACGTGAAGGTAGGCGTACTCGTCGTCAAGTTTCCAGTCACCATATTGTGCTCAACCACATCGCATCCCCTTCACATTTGCGTCTGCCATCGCATAGCAGGTAATGGACACCATGCTGCATTCCGTGTCAGTCAGCACAGTTGGTCGGTAACTACCAGCAGCCGGACTAGAATTACTGTACCATGCTTAAGCCGTTGGTACAAGGACTGTGCATTCTAACGTTGACTGCCATAATGCGAAAAATGCAAGTTGGAAAGCCCATCCGAACTTGCAGAGCAACGTCTAGCGTGTAAGGTATTCTGAACGTGTGTTTGAACGTACGTAGATCAGTGAGATGGAAGGACGTCACCTACGTCACAGGCAGGAAACCTTTCTTCAGTACAGAATCGCTAGAGGCCATGTTGGCTTTCAGTTGAAACTCATATGTATATAGGGCGTTTATAAGCATCAGCAAATTGAAGATCCCTCAAAACGCCGTCTTTTATTGTTTGATTAGTTGCGATAATATAATATTGGTGGTTAAAGAATTATTGTAACTTGTGTATTACAAAAGTACGTCGTTTCAAGGCAACGGTACGCTGAGGATCCATCAAAAAACGCTTTGTTCTTGGTACAATCTGTTGTAATTAAATGTCAAAGTTTTCTGTAGATGGGGAAAGTTAATTGCACTCCCTGCTGACCTTGCTTCTGCCAAGCAGTCGACAGAGAGTTTATATGACCGCCATGCTCCAGAATTTGCCGTTAACGTTAAGTAAAATAGCTAGGTATGATACTGGTGTGATACTGTCACAACTCTGTGGTAATCCGTTAAGGAAGATTATTGGCAATCTAACCTGGTGGTGCTCCTTTGGAAAAAAAACAAGTCGTGCAGTAATAAAGGCGTATTGGTACAGCCGTGGTGATTCTTTATTTATATTAACTAGACTCAGCTGAGGAGCTCAAGATGATCAACATAACCCCAGAAGAGTACACCAAGGTCGGGATGACCATGCGTCACCGCAGGTACGCAGGTATGCAGCATGCTGTCACCAGTGTAAATTCGACACTGTGAGATCTAAGAGCTCATTCGTGAAAGTGACGTAAGTGACTTTCCTGGTAAAGATGAGTCTGAAACTTATGCCTCTGTGCCAGTTATGGACAATGGAGAAACAAATCAGTCTGCTGAAACTTCAGACAGCGATGAAGAAAACACAATCATTCACGGTAAGAACGGTCATCGATGGAACACAGCCATTCCTATCAGAAGGGGCCTCCCAGTTGCCGATAACTTCGTAGTTTCTATTTTAAGAGTGTGAAATACGGAATCTGTTGCGTTATGAATAATTGAGAACACATCAAAATATTTCTACAAAATGTGCGTTTCATTAAATGCATAGTATCTTCTTCTAAATTGACTTCAAATAAAGTCTTTAGATCCGGATCATTTTCAAGTCCCATCATTGAAAAACTTCCGTGACAGTTTTTACTTAGTCTCCAATTCTGGATGCATTAATACTGATATTGATTGGAAAAGTACATAACAAATGTAAAACAAAATATGTTTCGTATATGATAGTCCAATTTCATTATAAAATATTCTGTATTCAGGCAATTTCTGCAGTAAATAACTGAGAATCACTACAGTTCGTGTGACAAATTCAGAGGCGTACGCTACTAGGGTTAAGACTAATTACATCTTCGATTTCCAAGTACCGGATATGGACACTTCATTTAGAATAGCTGAAATCAGTTTTCTCCATGTCTAATATACAGGGTGATCATAATCAAAGTTAAACTTTCAAACTACTCCAGAAATAACACCACTGGTCAGAATGACGTCAAATTGCAACGGAATATTATCGAAGAAGTGGGAAAAGATAGGGCGGAAGGAAAACAAATGTTACAAAATGTAGCAATAAATGGCGCTGTGAGCACCATAATTTAATGGTGGTCGACTACAAATGACAAATAAATCATACAACAATGCCTATGGTGTACGTTTGACCTTAAACAAACTGTACTACTCCCTGTGCATGGGTGTACAGGTGTGATAAAGTTAGTTACCTAAGCCCATCCATCACGGCAAGGTCATATCACATCGGATGGGAAAAATCGGTTTTTAATTGTCCTGACGTCAAAAATCGCATGAAAACCATCACTCACATCCGTTTTCAATTGTCCTGAGGCCAAAAACCGCATAAAAAAAGCATCAATCATATCGGGTTTTATTGTCCTGTGGCCAAAAGCCTCATAAAAAGAGTGAATCACATCGGTTTTTAAGTGTCCTTAGGACAGAAACCGCATAAAAAGCATCAGTAAAATTTAAATCGGATCATTGATTTCCGTGTGACTGGCGCAAAACGTGTTCAATATGCCGGCAACGTTTTCTGCAACTATTTGAAATCGAGAAACAGGATCTTCCACAACTGATCGAAGTGTTTCTGGAGCCACGTTCAGAACGAGTCGCGCAGTGCATGCCTTCAGTGCAGCTATGATTGCAATCGGAGCACTGAACACGACATCTTTCAGATAGCTCCACAGCCAGGAGTCACACAGATTACCATCAGGTGATCGGGACGGCCAGGCTGCAGGGAAACGGCCGCTGATAATTCTAGCATTTCCGAAATGGCGCTTCTGCAGCTGCTTAATCGGATTTGCATTCTGCGGAGGTGCGTCATCTTGTATAAAAATGATTCCTTCCACACATCCACGCTGTTGGAGAGTTCGAATGTCGTGGTTGCACAAAAGACACTCACAGCGCTTACCAGTGACGGTACAGGTAACAGGACCGAAAGGAAGCACCTGTCTCTTCTAAAAATATGGCCATACGATAAATAATTCCGTAAACCCGCACAACACAGTGAACCTTTCAGTATTAAGTGGTATTGGCTGACTTGCGTGTGGATTTTCCGTTGCCCATATTCGACAGTTCTGTGTATTGATATATCCTGTCAGATGGAAGTGGGCTTCGTCTGTCCACAAGAAATTCTAAAGTAAAGTTCTCTCTTGCTGGCAGGTCAACATGAAGTAAGTCGTGCACATGGGTAATTTTGAATGGGCAGCAAAGAAGGATATTTCGTACGATTTTACGCACCGTGCTCGCGGATATGTCCAATGTTCGGGCAATTATCCGTGCACTACACGTTTGCACGCCACCACTCGTCACCACCTGCACTGCCGTGGCCACTCCTTCCACTGACGTCGAATCAATTCGTCTCGTCCCACTACCAGGTTGCACATCAAAAGACCCCGTCTTTCGATTTTCCCACAGTCACTGGACCAACGCCTTCCCGAACTTCCGCAGAGCGGCGTGTGCACAGTCATCATTCTCGTAATACGTCTTTACAAGCAGAGTGCGATCCTGCATTGAGACAGTCATGGCGAACGTCGCAGACACGAAAGGAGGAAAAGCCGTGTACCTGGCGAGTTTGTACCAACTCCAATGGGTCGTGTGCATGACAGGTGTTTTCATTTACGTATTCTGACACATACAGCGCCATCTATTGATCAATTTTCGCACTATTTTTTTCCTTCTGCCATATGTTTTCCCCCTTCTCCGATAATATTCCGTTGCAATTTGACGTCATTCTGACCAGTGGTGTTATTTCCACAGCGTTTTGAGAGTTTAACTTTAATTCTAATAGCCCTACACTTTGCAGATTCTCTTCCAGTTCTAAATGTTTCACTGTTCTAAAGAAGCATAATGGAAGCTGTAGCACTGACGTGTGAATTTCTTAGTATACCAACATATGATGAATCAAAACCTTTTTGCTACCGCAACTTGTACCTGGAGAATATTTGCCGATTGCATCGTAAGTACGGATGGCGAGCTACAACACGTCTTTGCTCGAGACTGGCCTACCACTCGAACTGAATTCAGCGTCGGTAAAACACACTCAGGTAAGTACCGTTCGCCCGCCACCCGCTTCGTGCGCACACGCACGTTTCAGCGCCGCATCGCGTGTCGTGACTCTCCACTCCGCAAAACCAACGTCCAGTGCGCTGCAGGCCAATGACGATGTTGTTTGCTCCTCTCTAAACGCCTTCGCGAATTGGCTCTCGTGATCACTGTTGGCACGACCGTGAAAACGGAATCTTACCGCCTGTCTACGGACCGTTCTGCCACTGACCTCCGTATCTGATCTCGTGCGGGACGTCTTCTGCCGCAGGTGACAACTTTTTCTAACTACTGCTTCGTACGGCACGCTTCAAAGTCTCTGTCAGCATAGGTCTAGTCTAGACGGAATATCAAGCCACGGATTAGCAAATGGCTGTAGGATCATTGGAGACGAAACCTACCTATGATTAACAGTACTTTAATATAAATTCGTAGACTCCCAAGGCCAGTGTCAGCTTTAATAAAAATAATTTTGGGTGTTAGACAGTATCTGTGTGAAATGCTAGAAAGAACAAAAATATCGACGTTTTCACCAACTTAGCAGCTGTGTTCTTGAGGGCGACTGATAGTTAGTTGCACTGAAGAGAACGGCTGCAAAGACGGTCGAAACGTCGTTGTTTTTAGCGTTTCATAATGGTGCAGCCTGATACCCGAAATGATATTATTCGAGCTTCGTGCGTCTCCTTCTACATTTCAGCCAAAAGACACTGGCATGAAATACCCAGCGTCTGATTCAAAACCACGCTCGAATGAAGAGGAGATAAAAGCTTCATCTGTTATCATCAGTTTAGCATCCCTCTTGAACATCTCACTTGTCTCCTGTTCAACCGTGATCCAGCATTTTGGTCACACTGTCACCACTATCTGAATTCATTTTTCCCCGTCTCATCTACTAACTCGATGCTGGTATTTCTCTATATTCCCCAGACCACCATGCTTCTCCATATTTAATAAATTCTGCAGTGACTGGAACGTTACCGATTCTGCAGGCAACAATCTTGTGAACCCCATTTCGCCTCGTCTATGAGACACAGAAAACAGTTAACGTCGACTCCCACGTCGATGCTGTTTTGCGTGACTTGAGAAAAGCGTTCCTCATCGATCCGCCCTGTTGTCTAGGGAACAAAATACGAACGTACGGAATGTCAGACTAGCATTCCGATTTGGTGAAAGTGTTCCCGGCAACACAGTTTGTCGTTCGTATTGGACTGCTCCGGGCATACTTCACAGGAGTGTAACAGGACCATTACTGTTCACAATAGATTACATAAAGTCGGAAACTGTAAAAGGTTATTTGCGAATGAAACTATTGCGGGGGAAGTGTTATACTTTAGTACACTTTTCACGCTTTCGCCTTTCGGCAGACATCTTTAAATGATGGTACTCACTTTTCCTGCCTAAGATTTTCTTTTTAAAACACGATAAGTACCCCAGAAAGTTAAGGTTTTTCCAAAAGTGAAAACGTGTTCCAAGGTGCAACATCGTCATATACCAAGGAACAAATGTTCGACTGTAATTTAAAAGCGTTGCAATCGAGAAAATCTTGTCAATATTTTATTTAATAATCTGCCTGATATTACTCTAATACACACCAATTCTCAGTAAATGAAATCAAATTAAGTCAAAGTATTGTCCAAAACTATTAATAAGAAAGAAGCTGTTGGAAACCGACACTAATTTCCATTTTACAAGAAACATAAACTGTCATGACATTGACGAGAGAGACTCAGTTCATCTGCAAGTATCGCATTTTCCACGGAAAAAGACCTTCTGTTTCGCTGTACACGATGGTGCACGCCCGACGAAGTATCGCTTAACTGTTCATGTGTTACATAAGTAATTCTGGAAATATATAGCATTTTACCATCATATATCCTATATCTGAAGAATTAACAAAATATACCAAATAGCTTTAACATATTATACAGCATTTGAACGTGTATACCGAAAAATAGTTACAAACGCTGCACAAAAATCAACCTCATTTCCAACTATAACAAAATTTGTAGAAAATGACGGAAACTGCTTGTGGTGGACCCTTGTTAACATTCCTTTATGTGATTCCAAAACCAGTCTCTACGCTGAAGTAGGGACCAGAAAACATCGTGTTTTCTTACGTACACTATACTACAGATACAAACTCCTCCCCTATAGAGAATGAATGATAGAAAACTGTAGCCAAATTCGGGAAGTATTGCGGAGGATCACGCATGATTTAAGTACTGGCGGTTGACTCTCAACGTAAACGTGTACGCATAAACTGGCGGAAAGACCAGTTATTGTTTGACTTCACCATTGCCAAACAATTACTAGTAATAGTCATATCCATTAAATATCTGGGAGCAAGCATATGGAGTTATTTAAAGTGGTCGATCACACGACATAATCATAGGGAAGGCAGATTCATTTTAAGATTTGCCATGAAGTACGTCCACTGACGATGAAGATGGATGCTCCAGTATTGGGGCACTTACGAGACTGGTTCCACAGGGGAAACCGAGAAAATAAAAGGCAGAACAGCGTGTTTCGCCCCGGCTTCAGTAAGGATGAAAGCGTCACGGAGTTTCACATCCAACTCCATAACCGGATGCTGCCAAAGAGACGTTGTGCTCTCCAGTATAGTCCACAGTTAAAGTTCCGCGTTCGTACATTCGAAGGTAGTTCAACCAACATTTTGTTTCTTCCTACAGATATCTCTAAAAAGACCACGAAGGTTCTTACAAGCAGTTTTTATTCCCATGCACCATTAGAGGCTGGAACAGAAAAGGAGGAAAGTGACAGCTGCTGAACGCAGTAAGATTGATTGCGGAGTATAGATGAAGAAAATTACTTAAAAGAAATATTTATAAGCTTAGCATTATTGTAATAATGGGTACTCCTTACTACAACTGTTATTATTATTACTGCTATTATTATAATTATTACTGAATTAACTGGCTGTTTCTTCAGTTGCTGGTAGAACATTTTATACATTATGAACGAGAAAGCTCATTCCGCTAGCGCAATATTCTGCAACTCTACTGCAGAGTGTTACACCAATCTCGTGTGATTTTTCATTCATATTATTATTATTGTTATTGTTGTAGTGTACAGTTGACGTACTGTGCACATGCCAGTGATAAATCTAATGATGGCTTGTTCTACGTAAGAGATGGCCTCTAAAGACTCTATTTCTCAGATGAAATAAATGCGAGAATAATCCATTCCAACACTGTAGTGGAAGCAGACTGCCTTCACGCAAGTGAATACCCACCACAACTATAAAGCAGATTTACTAGGAATATTAGAGAGTAGAATCATGAGAAGGAAAAAAAACAATACAAGAGTGGCAAAAACAGAAATCGCCATTATAATTTGACGAACTAATCAGATTAGGAAAAGTATATTAGAAAGACTGCTCAGTTTTTGCAGATGACCTGGAGATTCATAGCAGGACTTTCAAACAACACAACAACAAATCAAAATCTTTAAAGAAACAGTAGAAGGTAGGTACCCAAATATAACTTGAACAAAATGTCTAATAACAACCTGGTACTCAAAATTCTAGGAACTTAAAACGGGAAAATCGAGAGAGTATCTCATTTCAAACATTTAAACGAATCCATTCAGGAAACTGGCACAGAAGACTACAAAAACCGCAAACTCAGGCACTGAAACACAGTAATTAAAACCGGTGTGTATTTATGGTGCTGAAACAGTAATTTAAACGGAAAGAGAGACAGTGAATAAATCCAAAAGAGATACAGAAACGTTATCAGCAAAATTTTAAGTCTAAATTCTGCTAAAGAAAGAAGGACAGACCAAGAGCAAATAAAGAAATTGAGAAGTTTTGATTGGATATGAAAAGAATGTAAGTTGAAATTTAATGAGCAGTTAAATAAATGGAGTCAACCAGATTAACTGGACAAATTATGAAATTCTACAAAAGTTGCAGTAAAATTAAAGTTGACACAGCAAAATGTATCGGTGCAGCTAGAGAAGACCCGAAGAAGCGGGAATAATAGAACCTGATATGAAAATACCGGAAATTTAAGTACGCGACTCAGTGACATCCATTTGTAACGAAATGGCCGATTTCGGCAGTCAAGGAACATTCTCACAACCTAAAAGACAGGCTGCAGTTAAGTCCCACCACCACTGCCGAAACCTCTTTGTCAGACAATTGATGCAAGTCGAAACCAGCAGTTTCGTTAGAAATAAATGTCATCCAGCCGGAAATTTAATTGTCTTTAAAACAATCAATTACTGTTGTTCTCTGTTGGACAGAAATGTCATACTTTCAAAAATTTGATATGGTAGACAAGAAGAACTTTTAGGTTTAACATTCACGACTGGAGATTTGGGCGGGCAGAAGACCCAAGAAGGCCGGAACTCCTTGGTCTGACAAGGGAAAAAGAGCCCATGCTGAGAGAATGGAAGTAATATGGACTGTCCTTGGTTGTACATCCCGTTGTCGAGTAGGGTCCAAACTTGAATAATAATGATAATAATATAAAGAACAGACACATTTTTCGATAGTGAGACAGGATAAAAGACAAGAAGCTGACACAACAAATCACAAGAGAGGGTTGCACCTGTTACTTCCGTATCATGTTTACGTTTCAGGCTACAAAAGTAGCTTAGTGTGACGACCATCTGCATCTACGGCAGGATGGAAATTTGCACAGTTGCTCACAGCACATTCCGAACGATGGTCCGCCGACAGTTTGTATCCTACTTAAATGTCGCACATTGCGTCCAGCACTGTCGACCACTGCAACAGGAAATTCTTCAACAATTTATGGCTCAATTTGCCGTAGGTTTCTCCCACGAGCAGTTCCCAAATCGCCAGTTAGTTGGAACTTCCATATCGTGTTCATCAATCCCGGTGCGGAAAGAGGCGCTGTCTTATTCCTTTAAGGCGTCGATACTCGGAAAGAGCAGCAGCATTGCTGCTGTTGTTTTGATACAACAGCATTACGAGTAAAGACCTGTTCACCTTGTCCAGACCCACGCTGACCCTCTGCAACTGCAATGCGCATTAGAAGTCCGTAGAAAAATAAGACTGGGGAATGAGCGTTCTGTGCTGTGACGTCATGTTGTTGCTGTTGTTGTCGTGTTCTTCAGTCCTGAGACTGGTTTGATGCAGCTCTCCATGCTACTCTATCCTGTGCAAGCTTCTTCATCTCCCAGTACCTACTGCAGCCTACTCCTTCTGAATCTGCTTAGTATATTCATCTCTTGGTCTCCCTCTCGATTTTTTCCGTCCACGCTGCCCTCTAGTATTAAATTGGTGATACCTTGATGCCTCAGAACGTGTCCTACCAACTGATCCCTTCTTCTAGTCAAGTTGTGCCACAAACTCCTCTTCCCCCCAATCCTATTCAATACCTCCCCAATAGTTATGTGATCTACCCATCTAATCTTCAGCATTCTTCTGTAGCACCACATTTCGAAAACTTCTATTCTCTTCTTGTCTAAACGATTTATCGTCCACGATTCACTTCGATACATGGCTACACTCCATACAAATATTTTCAGAAACGACTGTCTGACACTTAAATCTATACTCGATGTTAACAAATTTCTCTTCTTCAGAAACGCTTTCTTTGCCATTGCCAGCCTGCATTTTATATCCTCTCTACTTCGACCATCATCAGTTATTTTGCTCCCCAAATAGAAAAACTCCTTTACTACTTTAAGTGTCTCATTTCCTAATGTAATTCCCTCAGTATCACCCGACTTAATTCGACTACATTCTATTATCTTCGGTTTGCTTTTGTTTATGTTCATCTTATATCCTCCTTTCAAGACACTGTCCATTCCGTTTAACTGCTCTTCCAAGTCCTTTGCTGTCTCTGACAGAATTACAATGTCATTGGTGAACCTCAAAATTTTTATTTCTTCTCCATAGATTTTGATACCTACTCCGAATTTTTCTTTTGTTCCCTTTACTGCTTCCTCAATATACAGATTGAATAACATCGGAGACAGGCTACAACCCTGTCTCACACCGTTCCCAACCGCTGCTTCCGTTTCATGCCCCTAGACTCTTATAACTGCCATCTGGTTTCTGTACAAATTGTAAATAGCCGTTCGCTCCCTGTATTTTACCCCTGCCATCTTTAGAATTTGAAAGAGAGTATTCCAGTCAACATTGTCAAAAGCTTTCTCTAAGTCTATAAATGCTAGAAACGTAGGTTTGCCTTTCCTTAATCTATTTTCTAAGATAAGTCGTTGGGTCAGTATTGCCTCACGTGTTCCAACATTTCTGCGGAATCCAAACTGATCTTCCCCAAGGTCGGCTTCTACTAGTTTTTCCATTCGTCTGTAAAGAATTCGCGTTAGTATTTTGCAGCAGTGACTTATTAAACTGATAGTTCGGTAATTTTCACATCTGTCAACACCTTCTTTCTTTGGCATTGGAATTATTATATTCTTCTTGAAGTCCGAGGGTATTTCGCCTGTCTCATACATTTTGCTCACCAGATGGTAGAGTTTTGTCAGGACTGGCTCTCCTAAGGCTGTCAGTAGTTCTAATAGAATGTTGTCTACTCCCGGGGCCTTGTTTCGACTCAGGTCTTTCCAGTGCTCTGTCAAACTCTTCACGCAGTATCATATCTCCCATTTCATCTTCATCTACATCCTCTTCTATTTCCATAATATTGTCCTCAAGTACATCGCCCTTGTATAGACCCTCTATATACTCCTTCCACCTTTTCTGCGTTCCCTTCTTTGCTTAGAACTGGGTTTCCATCTGAGCTCCTGATATTCATGCTCCAAAGGTGTCTTTAATTTTCCTGTAGGCAGTATTTACCTTACCCCTAGTGAGATAAGCCTCTACATCCTTACATTTGTCCTCTAGCCATCCCTGCTTAGCCATTTTGCACTTCCTGTCGAACTAATTTTTGAGACGCTTGTATTCCTCTTTGTCTGCTTCATTTACTGTATTTTTATACTTTCATCAATTAAACTCAATTAAATTCAGGATTTAAAATGACTTCAAGCATATGTGGAAAAGAAACATGGGAAAAAAGCGGAAGTTATCGTCTGCTTTTACAATTTCTGTCTAATTAAATGATCGAAATGAGGACGCAATTTTCTAAGCTGTCTGTGAGAGAAATTGTAACGAGTGACCAAGATCTAAACAACGCTTATTTTCCTTTTGTCTTTATCACAAGTTTGAAGGAACAACTATTACAAGGGCATTCTCATTTACTCGCAAGAAATTATACAAGTACTTTACTTATAGAAAGCATATGAATCAGCTAATCAAATTGAATTCCTTCAGAAAACTTGGGTGGCAAATCAAACTGCGGTTTATCCAAGAACGCAAGATAAACTGTGACGACAGAGGATATATGAGGTGTTTATTGAAAAAACTGGAACTTTTCAGTGAAACGGCGGGCAAAGTAATGTACTTGTAAATGACCTCTGTAACCCATCCAACCCGTTTTGACTCCGTTATCGAACTTCCGACTTGACTGGGTGAAAACATTTTATCCAGTGTTCGATTTACTTCACGACACATTAGAATATTTTTCTTATCCTCTTCATAGTGCAGATATCGTTTTCTTGATGACGGCTGACTTCGAATATCCTTATTACAGTTCACAGTTTCCTGCGCATGTTTTCCAGATGTTTATTTCTTAGTTTTAATGCCACCAAGTAATTCTGCAAACTGACTTTACCTGAATCATTGCAAACAATTTGATCGGTCAAGGTACATTTATCAGAAGGTTTCTTCCGTGGTTAAAGCTTTTCTAAAGTATCTGTGTTGCTTCTATGGATCTCACGTTACTTGAAACGTTCCTTCTTTTCTTCTGTTGTACGTGGTGTACTAACACTGCAGTTACGAACTCAGGTGTAACTATTTATTTCTTTGAAATAACGACAGCTTATTCTATCATTTGCAACATTCACGGTGGCTTTTCTACAGCAATTCGCAGCATTACTTCAGTTCCTTTAGTGTTGCCATTGTGAGAATTACAGCCATCAACAGTAAAATCTGGCTTTGCTTGCACGCGCTCAAAACACTTTCACTTGCAAATCACTCGCTACGCCAAAGTAACTAAGCGAAAACGGTAATACTCACGAAATTAGTCTCCATCAATGAAATATAGGAGCGAAGTGTTCATTTCTTATGTCGTGCGCACGACAGCAGATACGTGTTTGCTTCCGCGCAGCGTTTACTGTGCCCCCTGTGCAGATTAACGCTTGTGTTTCAAACCTGCATCACCGTACGTGTACTGACACTAACACTACTAACAACGCAAATCGTCAGCCCCTGCTAGCTAAGTGGTCAGCGCGACGGATTGTCATACCCAACGGCCCGGGTTCGATTCCCGGCTGGGTCGGAGATTTTCTCCGCTGAGAGACTGGGTCTTGTGTTGTCCTCATCATCATCAATTCATCCCCATCGACACACAAGTCGCCGAAGTGGCATCAACTCGAAAGTCTTGCACCAGGCGAACGGTCTACCGGACGGAGGCCCTAGCCACACGGCATTTCCATTTCCAACGCAGATCGTGCAACGCACAGGGTTTGTACCCATACGGTAAGTAGTTTTCCGCCTACTCTGCCTCAGGCATCGTAAAGTTTAATTGGGAAAAAGAGTTTCACCGCAGCAGGTGGTGCCAAGTCAGCAGCAGTTTTCTCGCGCTCGCAGCACGGCGCTGTGGCAAATGCGAAGCCTGTACCAGCGCCACCCGAAATCACCAGTAGGAAGACGGAGTGATGAAAGCAGTCTAGTAGGAAACGGCGGAGCAGCCTAGTGTGATAACGTATGGCCGCGGAGATGAGTGGCAGCTGGCAGCTGTTGACACCGAGACAGCACTACCAAACAGAGGAAGAGGGGCTCGGACGGTGTTCGACTGTTTTCAGGGAAGCCAGGAGTACATAGACGTGGCTGTGATTAGAGCTGTGTGCGGTACACACAGTACTGCTCAAACAATCTTTCAAGCACCAGTGTGCAACTGGTACTTTACACCGTCCGAACAGGCCTTGGAAGACCCAACGGCACCGACTGGCCGCCACGTCTATCCTCTCAGCCCAGGGCCGTCACTAGATGCGGATACGGAGGGCATGTGGGCAGCACACCGCTCTCTCGGCCGTTGTCAGTTTCCGCGACCGGAGCCGCTACTTCTCAGTCAAGTAGCTCCTTAGTTTGCCACACAACAGCTGACTGCATCCCACTTGCCAACAGCGCTCGGCAGAAGGACGGTCACCCATCCAAGTGCTAGCCCAGCCTGACAGCGCTTTACTTAGGTGATCTGAGGGGAACCGAAATTGGTACTTGTTATAAATTTGAGACTTGCCGCGGAGGATTGGTTTAGCATTTTAAAATTGTGTGGGTAACTGTTCACTGTCTATCATAGGTGACTGCAGACGCAATATTGTTAGAGTAGTGACTTTGGCTACACTGATCACTGTAATCATTACTGTCTGTAGGAAGGACCTACGGCGTATTCGAGTTTGTACTGATAAACACTGTTCTTAAATACTCAAGTTCTGAGTTTGGTATCACGGTAAGTTCTAGGCGTGAGGTTGAATTATCTCGACATTATCATACTCACTCTATCTTGTGTTGTTCATATTGTCGGATGACATGTGTTTATGCAAGGAAAGTTTTCGATTAGTGAGTAATACTTTGGCCTAAGCCCACATTGTGGTGAACTTGTTTGATTACGTTGCATTTATTACGTGTAATTTAAGTTTTAATTGTAGTATTATATTGTGCCCCTTAGCTTAGGGTTTTAGAATAAACTTGTTGATCGTTCTCTGATTGCAGGGTTTCAAGTTTTACTGAGTTGGAACTCCTTGTACACAGAACAGAGTGATTTAGTTTCGCTGTTAGTGGAGCTTGGTAACGCTATTTTTGTCACTGAACATTTTTGTATTGTTGTTTGGGGAAGTACTACAACTGATTTTGAACAAGGAAGATATTGATTGACAATGTGAATGCTGCTTTAAATTAATTGTTTGGGAGGATGTTACTTAATAGTTTCCTCATTGTGTTGAATAGTAGTGCTGTTAATAACTGGTTTCGCTGCTCAGCGTCCCGTCCCGCTAAGCTGATTGGCCAGCGCGTCTGACTGTCATGTAGCGGGCCCGGGTTCGGTTCCCGCCAGGTTCGGACATTTCATCTGCTCGGGAGCTCGGTGTAGTATCGTCCTCACCATCATGGACACTCAAGTCACTCAATATGGCGGTAACTGAAGAAATTTGCAACTCGGCTGCCGATCTCCCGACCATCAGTTCCATACAGTCATTTCAGACAATCTGATATCCCTGTAAAAGAAGAGCTAGCTCCAGGAAACGACTTGCCCTACCCTATTTGGAGATCGCTCAATCGTCTTAGGGTGGGCGTTCCTCTATGCAATACCAACATGCGAAAATGGGGCATTCTTCCAGCTGATGGAGATACATCCTGCGAGTGCGGAACAACACAAGACCTGGCCCACCTGCTAATTTGTCCTCAACTTGAACAACCCTGCACAACACAGGACCTGATCGAGGGAACCAACAAGGCCATCGGAGTTGCTACCTTCTGGAAATGCTGGAATGATTCCATTTTTCACTCTTAAATTATAATTATGCCTTTACAATTCCCCCCCCCCCCCCTGTGTCATGTCCGTTCCACAGTCTATGTTCCTGCTAATGCCAATTCCTCCTTCACACCAGATTTATGACGATGATGATCATAATGTGTGGTTTTGGGTGCACAGCAGCAAGGCCTTCTAGCGCCCTTACTAAAATTCTAAGAGACAGGTATAGGAATACACAACATAATAGCAGAAGAAACCGTGGAAACAGATATTACGAAAAGAAAATGGTTAAATTTCGAAATATTATAAAGCAAGAAGTAGAACAGATGTGATGTGGTCTGAAAAAAGAAAAACGAGTCGCCGTGAAAAGAATATGAGAGGAAAATAAAATAGCAAGTGACATGGAATTTAAATGGTCACGTGGTTCCTAGCTGGCCTAAACGGGAAGGCAAAGAGAGATCGTCACAGCGTCTCGTCATACATACTAGAAGAGTACGATGACGAAGAGCTGAATTTTTTAATAGCCTAAACAAAATTCATAATCAAATTACCTTCTATTCGGAATGTGAAATACACTCATTGACTGTGACATGACTTTAAAAATGACGGAAAACAGCAATCAGTCGTTTTATTTCTGGCTTTATTAAAACACATCCAGATTTCGGCTAGTAACTACCCATTATCAGTGCACTGATAATGGTTAGTTACTAGCCGAAATCTGTATTTGCTTTCATAAAGCCAGAAAAGAGACGACTGATTGCTGTTTTCTATCACATTGAAAATTCATAATGAATGTCCTCGGCAACAGTCGGACACTCCTGGGAACATAGAGGACAGGGTAAGTGTCACACAAATATTTTGAAAGATCAGTGTTTATTTACTCGAGTAAAAACAGAGTGTCACGTAGCATCGATTGTGGATACTGCGTCGTCAGAACTGTCTGAGTATCTCGGCGCAGCTGCGCGCCACCGAAGCGGCCATGGTCACGGCTCTATCACGGGATGACGAACCGATAGACGCAGAGAGAGAGAGAGAGAGAGAGAGAGACAGGCAGACAGACAGGAAGCTGAGTCAGAGGGCCGTGGGTGGCCGCCCGGAATATCTGGCGGGTCAGTGCCGCACTGACCCACATGTCTGCAGATAGCGCCGCGCGCGGCAGCCGGCAGCGGCGGGCAACAGCCTCGTCAACACGGGGGCCCGGAGTCAACTGGCCACGTCCGGCCGGGCGGCCAGGCCTTCGCCTTGAGAACCGCTCGCTGCCCAAGTGAAACGCTCCACCAGCTGCACTCCTCTCAGCTCGCGGGCGACAACAGTTGCGCGTCGCACAAGCTCTTGTCTTCCGTTGGCTGGCTGACGTTGTATTCTGAAAACCCCTACATCTTCCCGGTAATCCCGGAAAGTGGAGGGCTCAAAGGGCTCTGAGCACTATGGGACTTAACATCTATGGTCATCAGTCCCCTAGAACTTAGAACTACTTAAACCTAACTAACCTAAGGACAGCACACAACACCCAGCCATCACGAGGCAGAGAAAATCCCTGACCCCGCCGGGAATCGAACCCGGGAACCCGGGCGTGGGAAGCGAGAACGCTACCGCACGACCACGAGATGCGGGCAAGTGGAGGGTAATGGGTACTTGAACAAACGTTATTATTTCGAGCCACACGTAATGAATAGCCTAAAACCACCTGTAGGGAAGATGGCAGTAGTTTTTCTACTTTTACCGAATTAAATCAGATTGTAAGCTTTCTATAAAAAATTGTCTATATGTGTGAATACTGTATAATTTGTTTTCCAAAAACTTTCTCTTCGTGAAACGTGTATTTCAGATAGCATGTCCAAATGCCGAGCAGTACTGACTATCGGTTGGTCATGTGTTGCGCTTATGAACAGTGCTGTGAAATAAAACTTTAAACTTAATGAGATACTGAATCTAATTAATTGCCAAAAGTAGCTCATTGCATACTCGAAGAAAACTATTTAACTGAAACTCAATACTGTTCAAATGTTCAAATGAGTGTGGAATCTTATTGGACTTAACTGCTAAGGTCGTCAGTCCCTAAGCTTACACACTCCTTAACGTAAATTATCCTAAGGACAAACACACACACCCATGTCTGAGGGAGGACTCGAATCTCTGTCGGGACCTGCCGCCCAGTCCATGACTGTAGCGCCCAAGACCGCTCGGCTAAACTCGCGCGGCAAACTCAGTACTGAAGTACATCATGAAAGTTATATGAAGTGCAATCTTGGACTTGGAATATCCACAAAAATAAGTTACTGCTCTATTCAGAAGAAAAGTATATGAAATTACCAATACCGTTCACTGAAAATTAATCTGCTCTCTTAGCACTACACATGGTAATTTTAACTGTCTACTGTTTACTTATAAGAATGGAAGGTGAGATCTGCCCTGAAATAAAAGTGACTTATCTCTTGCACATCGGGCTACTTTATGTCTGATGTTCTGACTTTCTGGAAAGCAAATACAAATTAGCAGACGCAGCAGATACTGTGATGAATAAAAATTTCTTGAAATTACTGGAACCGGTTGTCTTTTATTTTGTTTTTCAATTTTATACTATACCATTACCGGTCTACCAATTCAGCATCAGATGGTACATATTGTAAGTAGGCTGTTTAGGTTTTTTTATTGGTAACGCCACCTCTGTATGAAAATCACTGGCTGTGCTGTGTGCAGTCTGTGGCTGCTTTGCATTGTTGTAATACTCGCCATTGTAGTGTTGGGCAGCGGCAGCTGGATGTGAACAGCGCGTAGCGTTGCGCAGTTGGAGGTGAGCCGCCAGCAGTGGTGGATGTGGGGAGAGAGATGGCGGAGTTTTGAAATTTGTCATGAACTGCTATATTTATATATGATGATATCAAGGTAAATACATTGTTTGTTCTCTATTAATATCTTTCATTTGCTAACTATCCCTATCAGTAGTTAGTGCCTTCCATAGTTTGAATCTTTTATTTAGCTGGCAGTAGTGGCGCTCGCTGTATTGCAGTAGCTTGAGCAGCGAAGATTTTTGTGAGGTAAGTGATTTGTGAAAGGTATAGTTTAATGTTAGTCAGGGCCATTCTTTTGTAGGGAATTTTGAAAGTCAGATTGCGTTGCGCTAACAAAATATTGTGTGTCAGTTTAAGCACAGTAATTAATTAATTTTTCTAAAGAGGACGTTTCATATGTCGACCCTTAGCCGAGGATACCTCACTGGAATCTTCTGATTTTTTTCTTGTAGTTTGTGTAATTAGTGTAGATTTTGTTTATTGCTAGCACGTAATTATAGAGAGAATTTCCTTTGTAGTTGTAGTTTTTCATTGTTGTACAGTAAAACAATTGTGGCATGCATGTAGATTTGCACCAAGTATTTCGCAGCTGCAATTAACTAGATATTATTTTCAGTGCTATGTTAATGTGTTCTCTTATTTTTGATCTTCAAATTGTGTTTTTCTGTGTTGTCGTGTGAAATACTGTGACAAAAATGGCGTGTGAAAAACGTAATACTAGGCTCCAAAGTAAACTGAGAAATGACAGTGAAAATGAAAGCAGTGTGTTAGCGCCACCGAGTAATGAATTAACTGATGTTCAAAGTAGTAATTTGGTAATTGTGCATAGGGAAATGGAGCGGGCTGCAAACAATGGTGTAGACAGTGAAACAGGTAGTGAACAGGGAAGCATTATCGATCGATCGGTCGGCAACAGCTCGCCTCAGGAATCCGAAATGACAGGACAGAATTTCGCAAATACTGTAGATTCAGGTTTTGGGTTATCACCGTTTTCTCAAATAAGTCAAGACACATTTTCTGCTTGTCAAAATGTGAATGTTGCCGGTGCAAATGCACTGCCGAAAAGCGTAGAGAAACAGATTCCAGACACTAATACATTATTATTGCAATTAATGCAACAAATGGAACGAAATCAGAGACAAATGGGACAAAATCTTAAAAAGTTAGACACAGTGGAACAAAATCTTAAAAAGTTAGACACAATGGAACAACACCAGAGACAAACACAGCAACAGTTAGACACAATGGAACAACACCAGAGACAAACACAGCAACAGTTAGACGCAATGGGACAAAATCTTCAAAAGTTAGACACCACACTTGAACAAACACGTGAAGATTTAACTACTGAGTTACATAACATTGAATCGAAATGTCAAAAAGTCTGTAATGACGTAAAAACACAAATTTGTGTGCATTTTCAACCTATTTTTTCGCGGCATGAAAATGCATTACAGAATCACGAAGCAGCCATAAAAGAACTGCAAACCATTGTTCATGAAAATCATGAGACCTTGTGGGCTAAAATTGACTCAGTTGCATCTACCGATTCGGTTACGCAACTTGCAAAAACTCAGGAAAACTTAAAGGACACAGTAGATTCGATTTCAACACAAATGGACACTCTGAAACTTGGTTCAGAGAAACACACTGAGGAAATGTGTTCACTATCGGAGAAAGTAGCCGAACTTTCGGATCAGGTCACTAACTTATCTACAAAGGTAGATGATGATCTGAATGACACAAGACCTGTAGCCTTCACTGACACAGAAGAGTATAAACAAATTAGAAAATTCAAACAGAATCAAAATCAAATCAATACACAGTACAAAAGAGAAATCCGGGAAGTACAAGATCAGCTGACACAGGTAATACAAGAATTACGTATTTCAGAGGATACTCGCGCTCCAATACGGGAAGAGGGACACAGAAATACGGAACAGCCACAAAATAATAACACAGGGCATTTCGGAAGTTATGAAAGAAATTGGCAATGTGCACCGAATTTAGAGATGGAACGGCCGACACGACCTAACAATGACCGATATGCGACTCGCCGACATGATGATTTTGACTATAAGCTGTTCATTACTACACGTAAATTCAAAACATTTAAGAATTCTGGCAACGACATTCATCCACAAGCATGGCTACATCAATTCTCTCATTGTTTTCCTCCCAACTGGTCGTTAGAACACAGATTAGAATTTATGTGTGGCTACTTGGAGAATGAACCAGCTGTAAGAATGCGATCGGTAATTCACGATTGCCACAGTGAAGGAGAGTTTTACCATGCCTTACTCTCAGCATATTGGTCTCAAGCCACACAAGACCGAGTAAAACATAGCATCATAATGATGAAACCTTTTGAACAATCTGAATTTTCAAGTCTTATGAAATATTTTGAAGACATGTTGCATAAGAATCAGTATCTTTCAAACCCATACAGCCCCTCAGAACTCATCCGCATCTGCTTAATCAAACTGCCTGAACATTTACGACATATTATTTTGGCAGGACGTTGCAAAGACGAAATTGAAGCATTTCAGGGACTCTTACAAGATTTAGAAATTGACACTGACAATCGCGGAACGCGAAACCAGGAACACAACAATTACAGGTCACATCCGTCGCAATTCCGCGATGAAAGAAGTAATAACTTGACACGACAAGGCTACTCTCACAACACAAATCGTGACCAAAACAGACACCACCCGTATGACAACCGTTGGCAGAGTAGTAATAACTACAGGGAAAGATCACCTCTCCGTGGTAATGACTATCACAGAGACAATAAGAGAAACAGACAATA
Source organism: Schistocerca serialis cubense (assembly GCF_023864345.2). Taxonomy (NCBI): domain Eukaryota; kingdom Metazoa; phylum Arthropoda; class Insecta; order Orthoptera; family Acrididae; genus Schistocerca; species Schistocerca serialis. The sequence goes on along the minus strand of NC_064643.1, from coordinate 503,955,982 downwards.
TGGGAACCAAAATAAATACTATCAAGGGAGACAAAATAACTTCAGACGCAACGGACCAGCGCGCAGTTACGATTCAGGGAGAAACTCTCCACCACGTGACGGACAAGGAAGAAACTACAGGAACTACCGACATGACGACAGACGATAAGATCGTAACGACAGACCTGAATTGCATCTGAACTGGCGTGATTCAAACAGAGCAGGGAGAAACTCTCCACTACGTGACGGACAAGGAAGAAACTACAGGAACTACCGACATGACGACAGACGATATGATCGTAACGACAGACCTGAATTGCATCAGAACTGGCGTGATTCAAACAGAGCAGGGCCTTCTCGACAGAGTGAATTTGTAGAAGTTAGGTCTCCTAATCCCAATAACGGCGTGCGCCAACAAAGAGACAGACAATGACTCGCACAGCAGGCAGCCGCGTGCGCCCGCTCGCTCCGAGAAAAATAACATAAGACGCTAGTCTTGAGAAAAATTTTAGCATTCTTTACCGATGTATACAACATGATAATTGCATTCAAGTTCAAACTCTGAGTACTATGAAGAGTAATGGATTGCACCACAATTCACATGTAAAACCGCTTATTGAGAGATAATCTGCTTGTCTTTGCCATAAAACTCTTAACTTCATATTTCTAGTATGCGTTGTCAGACTTAGAAACTGTTACCATGCAACAATGTTTGACGTTAAATATCCGATCAAGAACCTAGGGAACATTTTTAAACAGAAATTACGAATGCATTGTTATTGTGAAGAGACGACACAGTGTTATTGTGTGTGTACATTCTTGCTTGTTAGTTGCACGATTATGGAACGACTATAAGGCTCACATACATAGAACATTTACCAGTACTGCTAATGAGATTTTAATGCAACATTTTGGTTTACTTGAAAATATATTCTGGATTTAAAGTACTTTCAGTGAGATACCAGATGGCACAGTGTTTAGTTTATGTGACAGCTACACGATTTTATCACGACGCTACTAATGAGTGACAGTTTACAATGTTGCTTTTGCAGTGTTTCTGTTTTATATCTGCACAGTTTTCTGTTTTATTCTGGAAAGTAAAACAGGTTTTAGTAGTAACTTTTGTGGTATAGCTACAATGAGACAGCCTTTTCCATAGCACAACAATACGTTACAGCACAGTACTTTCATCATCACAACAATAAGCGTAATAACTAAGATATCTCTACGCAAAGCATTTCACTTTTGTTTATCATGAGGTAAGTACACTGGCTTCTGCAAAACTTAGCTTTAGGAGGACGATAACTACGACACTTCCACACAGATTATGTTGCAACAAGACGCACATTTAGCGCTACAGTACACGTATTTGAGTGATTAATTTTGTACTTAAAACATTTATTTTTAAAGATTTTTGAATTACAAAGAAAGTTTTCCGTGATACATTTCATTCCATTGCTGTAATCTGTAACACCTGAGGGTATAATTACATTAATCCTCAGGGGGGTACACGCTTACTTTGTGCACCATGTGTGTGGCAACCACAAGGAACCCTAGCTAATATGGTATTTGCTTATACAACTTTACACATCGGTACCATATTTCTGTAACACACAAATTACACAGCTATCTGATCATTTAACAGATAAAGAAATTTTTTTTACTACATCAGTGACACATGTTTACGCAATATCACAGTTGGGTAACTTCACACTTATGAAACTGTATTTTGTCTGTACTTTGTGAAATGCTCATATTTTTTCGGAACCATTGTGATACTATGAGAGCTTTGAATGATATATTTGGTAAGGGAGCATGATTTTAAAGTATGTTTGAGGTAGATGACACTATTGAAATGAGCAGAGAATTTTTTTTAGGTTTTGAAATTATTGGAGGAAGCTACGACGATTTTGAGAATTGACTGAGATGTTATGATATTATTACGACGACGATGTGTACTATGCTGTTGAGATATGTTTATGATCAATAAGATGATGCTACCGTATATGAGGAATAAGAAGTATGTTGGAAACCAAGAATCGTACTTTAAGAGTTATGAAATGTGCGTAAATGCGTGACTGTATCACAATGCTGACGAATATTTTATTTGGACACTTATATTTATAGGATTTTCATTCTACAGATTTGCAACGCTAATTCTTGACCTGTGAAATATTTTTATGTGAGACTGTCACTGTAGCGGAAACTGCTGTCGTAAATATTTCCGTAAGAAAGTTAAGTGACCACCTGCACGTAATGCGTCGTGGGCACCCACCTGGGCGACAGCCGCCCGAAAAAAGCCATTAGCCTTTCAGCAGCACAGGTAGAAAAAAAAAGGGGAGGGCATTATCCTCGCTATTGATGTTCCTTTGTAGAAAGCATCGCAAAAACGACACGGTCGAACTCGAAAACATATGATTACACTGTGGAGCTCTTAATTTATGATATTTACTGAAATGCTTATGAATTGATGGGAAATATTCTTACATCTGCAAACCTGATAATGACAAGTGTCTTTCTACGAGAGTTGAGAGCTACTGACTTACGAAATGCCACATAGCTATTGAATGATGTTTTTATGCTTTGGTTTGCGTAATTGCTTATTTCATTTGGCATCTGTTTTCCAGCTGTGTTGGAGCATTGGTTTCATAAAATAAAATTAAATGCATTTGCTAATGTGAACACTTTCTGTCAACAGATATATTAAATAATAATTTTGTGATCCACATTCTTCAAAAAAGGAGCACTTGGAAAGGAAAGAACAATAAGAAGGGACTAGTAACAGTAACTGCATACATAATATTCTTTTCAAGTACATGGTAATATTTCTTTTACAATAAGTTGTTGTGGTGCACCACTTTAATTACATAGACATTAAGATGTGAATATACATTTCCCTTATCTGCATTGTTGTTTTTAGTGTAATATTCTTTCTGCTTGAGCTATGTCATGTTTAGGTACAAGTTGCTGCTGTTTGCCAGGCATAGTGTTATTGAATTTGACTTTACATTATTCTGTTAAGCCAGTTTTACTAATGATTTATTTTTATTGTTTGCTGCACATTGCCTTAGATTAGTTGTAATATTACAATTGCTTTGCTAATTTCTTAATGCTGCTTGCTTCGCAAATCTGCATTTTTTTTTCATTGCTGTTTATATTAATTGTTTTATGTGATGCTGCATTGCCTCGTCCCTTAGTTTAGCATCTGAGCTCAGTAGATTTAAGTTAGCTTAAGAGGGGTAGACTATATAAGAAACTGACTATGGAGAGTAGGTAAAGAATGCGTTGCAAAGTTATATGAAAAAGATTTGGGCCAAAATGAGTATTGTACACTGAGAAATAATTATATTGAAAGAAATATGAATAGAATACAGAAAGCAGGTATAGATAGGACCTTTTGGGAATAAAGATGAATGAAGGGAGATCTCCAAGAAGTAAAGAAAGTTTTGTTTGCAAAATACTGCAGTAAAACAAACCCTGTCCTTTCCTTTTGTATTATTATGCTATGTGTTTGTGTACCCTTGTGTATTTGTGTACTTCCTGTCTTTATGTGTTTATCTCATAAGACTTATGTTGTAGAATTTTTCTAGTACTAAGCTACATTCACTATGATGAGGAATACTGTTATCCTCAAATATAATTTCCATTAATAATATGTTATTTTCTTTGTAAAGATGTTTATAGACATTATTAATTCTGTTTTGTTTCAATGCCCATGTGTGAAATTAATGTTTCGAAAACTATTCTCACTATTTTATATATTTATTTATGTCATAATTCCTGTAACTCTGATGGATATGTATTCTTTTGTAAAGCCTGTACTACAAATGTTATCTGTATTGTTATGTTCTTTAATGATGTATTTTGTACCTTTGTAATTGTATTCTTCTGTTATAAAATTGTAATTGACACCAGTTCATCATATTATTAACTTGTAAGTTACATTTCACTGCACACGTTTCTGTTGGTCATAGTATATGGACAATATATGAGAAGTAGGGACTGTTAGTGTTTGCACGTGTGTTAATAATTCAGCAAGGGACTGGATGACAGCATTGCTGGTTCTAAGGACAATTCAAAAAACTTTGTGAGTGCACAAGTGGTGGGTTATGGACTTGCTATATTATCCGCAAGACTCTTCGATGGTGATTGTGCACCTGCACAGTCGCAACAGATGGCTGCTGACCGTAATCTCTACCAGGACTACAGTGGGTCTGCTGTGTGATGACCTACCAATACTCTTCAAAACTTCGATTGACTCTGCTGTGGGTTTGCTCTGTTGTGGCCCATTACTTGTCTGCATGTCAAGAGTCAGCACTGTCTTTCCATTGGAAGGACAACACTACTTCTTCAAGACTGCATGGAAATCCACTACTTCCGTGTGCATTTTCTTCTACTGCTCAGACTTTGAGAAAAACACTACTATTTTACCGTAATGAACGATCAAGACTGTCTTTATGGACTGTGAGAAAATCTGAGCTTTTGACCAACATTGTATCAATAAGTGTGTGCATTTGATATCTTTGTTATTGTAATTATGAAACATTTTTTTCAAATCTGTATTGGCCACTGCCCAAACCAATTTGTAAAATTTTTTGTGGGGAGCATGGGGTCTATGTAAGTAGGCTGTTTAGGTTTTTTTATTGGTAACGCCACCTCTGTATGAAAATCACTGGCTGTGCTGTGTGCAGTCTGTGGCTGCTTTGCATTGTTGTAATACTCGCCATTGTAGTGTTGGGCAGCGGCAGCTGGATGTGAACAGCGCGTAGCGTTGCGCAGTTGGAGGTGAGCCGCCAGCAGTGGTGGATGTGGGGAGAGAGATGGCGGAGTTTTGAAATTTGTCATGAACTGCTATATTTATATATGATGATATCAAGGTAAATACATTGTTTGTTCTCTATTAATATCTTTCATTCGCTAACTATCCCTATCAGTAGTTAGTGCCTTCCATAGTTTGAATCTTTTATTTAGCTGGCAGTAGTGGCGCTCGCTGTATTGCAGTAGCTTGAGCAGCGAAGATTTTTGTGAGGTAAGTGATTTGTGAAAGGTATAGTTTAATGTTAGTAAGGGCCATTCTTTTGTAGGGAATTTTGAAAGTCAGATTGCGTTGCGCTAACAAAATATTGTGTGTCAGTTTAAGCACAGTCATGTATAATTGTTCAAAGGGGATGTTTCAATATTTACTGATTGTCCGCAGAGTGTGAGAGTCATGTAGCTGTAGCAAGATGTATAAATGAAACATGTAAGCACTGAGTGTGGCGAGAATTATTCACATTATTAGACAGATTATATTGTGTTACTTACAGTTGTTAATATTCGTTGGTTGGATATTAGTGCACACTGTACTCTGGAAAACGTAATGAATGTTTTCCGGTGACGTTAATTTTATTGCACTTCACACAATTAGCCACAGGTAACACGTTCCACATGCCTTACAAAACGTAAATGAACGGAAGATTATAGCTAAAGATTTGTCAGAGAGTTTCTGCTAGGGCAGAGTCTCTTTCTTCAGCTCTTGTACACTCACTGGCGACCGTAAGTATCTATCTCTTTCTCCCTCGTAAAAGTAATATGTTGTAATATGGCAAAATTGACATGTACTGTGTTTTCCAGAATACTGTGTGACCAACATCCAACCAACTGATTAATAACTGTAACTAACACAAAAAATCTATATAATAATGTGAATATTCTTGTCACACTCAGTGCTTCCATGTTGCGTGTATACATTTCGCCAAAGCTGCACCACTTTCACACTGCTGCAGACAGTCAATAAATATGTACCATCTGATGATGAATCGCTAGGGGGTATGAAATCGGTAATGAGATACTAAAAACTTGAAGAACAAAATAAAAGGCGACTGGTTCCAGTAATTTCAAGAAACCTCTAAAGAACATTTATTTAATTTCTTGTCATCGGAAACAATCTGCTGCTGTGTGCGGCATGAAGTGCAATGCACACACGACAAAAATTTTACTAAGAATGTTGGAGGTGGGTTTTATTTAAAAGAAACTCGTTCTGGAAAAAATTGAACTCTGATTATTAGGAAGGGAACCCTCCAATATAAGAAGACTCTAACAATTGCGAAATTCTCTCATTACAAAAATTACGGACATCTCAACCAACTGCGTGATGACTGACATTATGAAAACAGAGAGGGCACATTAACACTGATCAAAAATGGTTCAAATGGCTCTGAGCGCTATGGGACTTAACATCTGAGGTCATCAGTCCCCTAGACTTAGAACTGCTTAAACCTAACAAACTTAATGACATCACACACATCCATGCCCAAAGCAGGTTTCGAACCTGCGACCGGAGCAAGATCGTGGTTCCGGACTGAAGCGCCTAGAACCGCTTGGCCACAAGGGCCAGCTAACAATGATCATAAATATTATTAGTTATCCGAGGCATGAAGATTTCCTTTAATTAAAAGTTGTAACAAATAAACATCTTATTCTTGCACATGTTTGGGTTACCTTTAAAAAGTCCTCCAAAAATCTTCTCCATTAATACAAAGAATGAAATAGGTTTATAAAAAAGTTTTTATCTCCATAATAGAGTATTCCACATAGTTTTTACCAGATTCACATATAAGAGGTCTCATTCTCTGAAAAACTCAACTACTCGCTACCATGTCTCAAAAAAATGTGCTTCAGTGCCGCACAATTGACTGATTAGCAAATGAACCACAGGTAAAACAAAACACAGTCAAGGATCTTATTGAAGACTCGTGCGGCTCGCTCAATCATCTTCCTCACAGTACATATTTACAGTAGCACAAAAAGTATTAAAATCTTACAACATTAAAAGTAAAATACGGGAAAATGAGGTTTACCGGCAAATATCACAAAGATGCGATTGCATTCGATTCCCCACCCAGTAGGGTAATTGTCTGCAGTGGTTGAGGAATTGTGCTCTTGTGAAGTGGGGCTTACTTTAAATATACACGAGTCAAAATGATAACCTCCTAAATTATCTGTCAATTTCTGTTAGGAAATTAGAATAATGAAATGATTCTAAACAGCAACATGGCATTTGTAACCACTTTCATTTTCACATTTCAACAATTTTTAGAATGGTCATTTCTTGCATAAGCAGGCATTACAAACTTAGTTTTGATGTAGGACATTCAGATTCACAGGACATGATAAATTTTTATGTACTGCAGAAATGGTTAACTTTTGAACCATGTCGGCCCGCGGTTCCAGGTCAGTATCGATATCGCGGCGTAACACCATCGGTAAAATATGCCTGCGGCTCTTGTTGTCTCTATAAACCGAAGGTAATGGATCAGTGTGACTCTTGCAGACGTGCTGGATGCCTCGCAGACGTACGCGCGAACCGTGCCGTCAAATGAGTGAGTTTGAAAGGTTGGGGCCATTACTGGAATGAGAGAATGTGATGGATCCATCTGGGAAATTGCTACTTGTGCGGGACGAAGCGTTTCGGCAATGCAACTGGTATGAGCAGAATGGTTCACGGAAAGCCGTAGAATACGACGAGTTGGATCAGGTGACACCACCCAGACCAAACTGCGAGAAGATCGACACCTCATCCGAATGCCATTGCAGGAGAGATCTGAGTCCTCCTCGGCTCTGGCGCAGCAGTGGGTGTAACATATCGTACTCTAATAGGAGTGACAGACCGTCGCCGTTATTTACGACATGGTTTACGTGTCCGTCGTCCACTTCTCCGCTTACCTTTACGAATGTACAGAAGCGTCCTAGACAGCAATGGTGTATGGAACGACTTATTTGGGGACGGGAATGGCATCAGATATTGCTTTCGGAGGAACCCAGGCTCTGTTTGTTTGAAAATGATGGCCGTATTTACTGCAGACCGGGGTAGCAGCATCACAGTGCTTGCATTCGCAAAAGACATACAACGCCAAGTCAAGGCCTTATAGCTTGGAGCGCTGTTGGGTATAGCCACAAACCACAGTTGGTGCGTGTCCAGGCATCTGTGACCAGTGTGACCTACGAGAATGACATCCTGCGACCCGCAACCATACCCTTTCTGCACAACACCCCAGACACCATATTTCAGGAAAACAATGCACGACCATATGTTGCTGCACGAAGATGTACCGTCTTGGTGTCACAGGATGTCAGGCTTTTGCGCTGGCCCGCCATATCACCATAGTTTTCGCCAGTCTAAAATGTGCTGGATATGGTGAAACGACGGGAGCAGCGCTGTGACCCAACGCCGCTACCACAAATGAACTTTGGAACCAGACCATACCACAGGACCCCATTTAGCGTCTTGTACTCGTCGATGACATCACGCATAAAATAAGTTATCAGGGCCCATGGCGGACGCTGTGTCTACTAGGCAACAGGACACATACTGTACCGAGGTGACTGAGATGCTAATCGTTTCTGCAGAACATACTTTTGTACATGTCCTGTGGATGTGAACGTCCTATCTCTAGTCGTTCAAGGTGTTATGATTTTTATGAACATGAGTGTAGATTCAATATGCTGAATGTTCTGTAAATAGTTGCAACTTTTATTTTAATTCTTAACTCTAATAATACGTTAATAGTTTATACAACTCACCTTAAAATGAAATTTAAAAAAAATCATTGTTACTTAGGAAGAATTTAAAATAAAAGTCAATAATAAAATAATAACAAAATGGAAGTGTTGCTTTTATATTTTCGCTATGAGGATTTGTTTTTAAGCCGTTCGAGTTGTTGGCATTGTCCAGGAAAAACCTTTTATACTCAGAGTTGCATTAGCATTCTATACTAATATTAACTCTGTAGAGTATCTAAATTATGCAGTATGAGTAGCTCTCCGGTTTCTATGCAGCTCTGTACAGTTTTCATACACTATCTATTTTGGGCTACTTATACTAATAACAATAAATATTGAGGTTATAAATAACTGTCTTATTAATAGAGGAGTCATGACAATTTTTACTAGCTAGTTATTAAACATGAAAGTAATTGGCATTTAAGTTTTCATCTGGTCAAATAGTTCCTATTCCTCCTCTCTTTTAATTTTATTTTTTAACTCCAAAATAGCGCCTCTATCTGAGAAAAAAATTCTTGATACTAACATTTCGTATGCCTGAAAAGAGACTGCTGAAAAAAGGCCGTATGATATTGAGATTCATCTATTACTCCTGCGCTGTGCCACCCTTCTCGAAGGATCTTCATGTCAAGAAAAGAGATCCATGAATTGTGGATTGCCCTCCAAAGGATATGAATTTAGTGCACTCGAATCACTGAACGAGTGTATCAACTTCGTTGCAAGGTAAGGCAATCGGCATTATGTTAGTCGTAAAATTTTCACAGCATTGTATCGTTATTAATTCGTAACTCTGTTCCAGATGGACACTGATTTTTACAACTGAATAATTGACTGACATGGTATCATCGAAGTGAACTATTGTTAGAACTGTATCTACAAGGGCTATTTGGAATATAATGTCCGAATCACGGGCGAAACGGAAGCCACAGTGAAAATCAGATGAAGTTTCGCACAGACGTGTTGGGGAGTATTATAACATGCCAGTCGATCACGTCACGCCGCTCTTTTCAATTCTGAGCGGACAGTGAGCACTTAAAGATGCCTAGAAAATACTGTCTCCCACCCAGTACGAGGGTTTGGAGAGAGGTTTCGCCTGATATCCTGCAGCTCACACAACATAACTGTCGTGCGTTCCCTTTCTCACTACAATTCTCGGCCGCATTCTGCAAGGGCAGTGAATATGCTCCTCCCGTGTTTTCGATGGGAAGTGTTTGATCACCCACAACACAGCCCAGACGTGGCTCTCTCTTTCACTTCTCTCGCATGAACCACTGGTCATGAAGGCATCTTTTTGGCACAGACATCTAACTGCAGACCACCGTAGAGAACTGGCGGAAAGTACAGGCGGTTGCTGCCTTCTACGACCAGGGTACTAGAAAGTTGGTACAATGTTACGACATATAAGTCGGAGCTGCGGCTATGTACGAAAATAACTGGAAGGCGAAGCTAACTGCCGCAAATAAAACATTTTTGATTTTCACAAAGGTTTCCTTACTGTCCGAATAGCCCTTGTAAACTTTTCGAATTTCATCAACAAGCTTCACTGCGTATTTTTTAGGTGTATGACTGCATTATCACTGTAAACATTGTCACACTGAGAAACGTTTTCGTCACTATCGTAAGTGATCATCACGACCACAGATTTACTATAGCTACCCCAAAACTTTTCTAGCGGACTTCACAATCTGTGGTCAGACATGGCAGCTTGGTGCTTGCGTAATTTGGTGCATGAGGCAGAAATGCGTTGAGCAGGTAAGGGGAAAGCCTCCGCTCCGGCACTATAGCGAGCATGGTCACTGCGTGCCGGACCATGATGCTTGCTGCCTGGACTCCGTATCTGTTTAAAAGCAGCACCTTTACGTCATAACACCTGGGTGAGCCCGTATAAATAATGGCTGCTCTGGACAGTCATCGATTGCTGCCTACTTTGAGAATGCCCCCACGCCATACTTTTACGCAGTGGTGGTTGTCAAGTCTCATCTGCAAAACCCGACGCCTGCTCGTCTACGGGACGGGACAGCACTGGTGCCTTCCCGCGGGAGCCTCGTCCTGGTTGACATTAACCAAACCATGGGCGTCTCCAAGAATTCTTTGGTTCTGGGACACCTCCTGCAAGCTGCTTGCCGGTTGCTGCTTTCACGAAAGAGCGTGATCAGTCCGTCTGCGTGACTGCTGTCACTGCGCGAGGACCAAAAGAAAGACAGGCCGTGACGCGTACACCTCAGAACCTGACGCTGCGGGTCTTGTGAGTGCCAGCAGCCTTCTGCGGCGAAGAGTGAGTAACCAATTTAGACGAGTTTAATAATATTTGAGTGAACTTTTAAATGCACGCTAGCTCTCGATAGCACACGACGAAGTTCAGGTCTTTAGTGGATACCTTGTCAATTACATATTGATTTCTCGTGGACCCTGCACGCAGCCGAATGTTCTTGAAGTGTGGCAGAGAAGCCGACTAGTGTGACGTCACAAGCCCGCGGGGCCTGCATTTCTCTTGAGCATTGTATCTCAAGGCCTGACGTAGTTGCGTGCGACCGAGGTGCTGGCATCGATCCTTCACTGCGGCTGCCTTTCTACATCTACATGCATGCTCTGCAATTCCCTGTTATCACTGTGGAGTGCGTAGCAGAGGGCACATCCTATTGTACCACTTACCAGGATTTTCCCGTCCCATTCAAGTCGGGAGCACGGGAGGAATGATCACTTAAAAGCCTCCATGCGTGCTTAATCAATTTAACTTGGTCCTCGTAATTCTACGCGAGCAATATGTGCGGAGTTGGTAATATATTCCTATAGTCATCATTTAAAGCCTGCGCTTGAAACTTTGTAGCTACACTACTGGCCATTAAAATTGCTACAACAAGAACAAATGCAGATGATAAACGGGTATTCATTGGACAAATATATTATACTAGAACTGACATGTGATTATATTTTCATGCAATTTGGGTGCATAGATCCTGAGAAATCAGTACCCAGAACAACCACCTCTGGCCGTAATAACGGCCTTGATACGCCTTGGAATTGAGTCAAACAGAGCTTGGATGTCGTGTACAGGTACAACTGCCCATGCAGCTTCAACACGATACCACAGTTCATCAAGAGTAGTGACTGGCGTATTGTGACGAGGCAGTTGCTCGGCCTCCGTTGACCATACGTTTTCAATTGGTGAAAGATATGGAGAATGTGCTGGCCAGGGCAGCAGTCCAACATTCTCTGTATCCCTACAGGTCCTGCAACATGCGGTCGTGCATTATCCTGCTGAAATGTAGGGTTTCGCAGGGATCGAATGAAGGGTAGAGTCACGGGTCGTAACACATCTGAAATGTAAGGTCCACTGTTCAAAGTGCCGTCAGTGCGAACAAGAGGTGACCGAGACGTGTAACCGGTTGCATCCCGTACCATCACGCCGGGTGATACGCCATTATGGCGATGACGAATACACGCTTCCAATGTGCGTTCACCGCGATGTCTGACACGGATGCGACCATCATCATGCTGTAAAAAGAACCTGGATTCATCCGAAAAAATCACGTTTTGCCATTCGTGCACCCAGGTTCGTCGTCGAGTACACCATCGGTGGCGCTCCTGCCTGTGATGCAGCGTCAAGGGTAACCGCGGCCATGGTCTCCGAGCTTATAGTCCATGCTGCTGCAAACGCCGTCGAACTGTTCGTGCAGATGGTTGTCGTCTTGCAAACGTCCCCATCTGTTGACTCAGGGATCGACACGTGGCTGCACGATCCGTTACAGTAATGCGGATAAGATGCCTGTCATCCGGACTGCTAGTGATACGAGGCCGTTGCGATCCAGCACTGCGATCCGTATTAACTTCGTGAACCCAACGATTCTATATTCTGCTAACAGTCATTGGATCTCGACCAACGCGAGCAGCAATGTCGCGATACAATAAATCGCAATCGCGATAGGCCTTTATGAAAGTCGGAAACGTGATGGTACTCATTTCTCCTCCTTACACGAGACATCACAATAACGTTTCACCAGGCAACGCCGGTCAACTACTGTTTGTGTTTGAGAAATAGGTTGTAAACTTTCCTCGTGTCAGCACGTTGTAGGTGTCGCCACCGGCGCCAACCTTGTATAAATGCTCTGAAAAGCTAATCATTTGCATATCACAGCATCGTCTTCCTGTCGGTTAAATTTCGCATCTGTAGCACGTCATTATGTCTGAAAGAATCTGGATAAATATTGTCACGTCTTGAAGGAATTTCAGAGTCGTGCAAATCCTCATAAATGAAATGTTGTGCCCTTCACAAAAAGAAAAGGCACGTAGTATCATATGACTGTAACATTGCTTGACTCATCAATTACCTGAATGTAACGTTCTGAAAGGATAAGAAGTGGAGTGAGGACATAGGCTTAGTCATGGGAAAAACAGTGGCATTCTTCGGTTTACTGGTAGAATACTGGGGAAATGCAATGTGTGTACAAAGGAGGCTGCTTATAAATCACTCGTGCGACCATTCATAGAGTATTTCTGAAGTCTGTGGAACCCGTATAAAATAGCACTAACGGTAGTTACAACATATACAGAGAAAGGCGGCACGAATGGCCACAGGTTTGCTTGACCCGTGGGAGGGCGAAGATGCTGAAGAAATTAAACTGAGAGACTCTTGAAGGTATACTAGTAAACTACAAGCAGAATTAGTTCTTTTTACAGATGACACTAGTATTGTAATTGATCCAAGCTTACATATAGAAACACAACAAATGGTAAACAAAGTTTTTAAAAGTATCATTGACTGGTTCTCTGTGAATAGTCTCATCCTCAACTTTAAATATGCACAACATATTCAGTTCTGCACAATAGAGGTATTAAGCCAATGATAAATGTCAAACATGGTGAGGAAATAATAAACAGGGTGAAAACTTCAAAATTCTTAGGGGTCCATACTGATGATAGTTAAAATTGGAAAAATGACATTTTGAAATTCCTAAAGAAACTTACTTCAGCTATATTTGCGTTTACAACCATAGAAAATCTTGGAGAGAGACAAATCAGTGGGTTGGCGTATTTTGTACATTCATTCAGTAATGTCAAATGTGATAACTTGGTGGAGTAACTCATCTTTAAGAAAGAAAGTCCTCATTGCGCAAAAACATTCTGCAAGAATAATATATGGTGGTCACCTATGATCATTTTCTAAGGAGTGCGGCATTCTAACCACCGCTTCACAGTACATTTATTTCCTCATGAAGTTTGTTCTAAATAATCCACTACAGCTCGGAAGGAACAGTGAGGTACATAACTACAATACCAGAAGGAAAAATGACATTCGCTACTCCATATTAAGGTTGTCTTTAGCACATAATTGGATGCGCAATTCTGAAAGCCATTTGTTTTAAGTTACCCAGTGACATAAAACGTTTAACAGACAGCGAAACGAAATTTCATAACAAACTGAGAAAGTTTCTCCTTGACAATACTTTCTATTCCCCAGAAAAATTTCTATTACTGTAATACATAGATGGTGGTTAGCAATTACTAACTTACATGTATACACCTTTTTTCTTTTTGTACAAAAAAACTTTAAAATGTTCGGGTTGTAATCGTACTCACAATTTAATTTGCTATGTGAATGTAAAATGGCTCTTTCCACATTATTACTTTCTATTGTGCAAAACTGTAACATTGCTTGACTCATCAATTACCTGAATGTAACGTTCTGAAAGGATAAGAAGTGGAGTGAGGACATAGGCTTAGTCATGGGAAAAACAGTGGCATTCTTCGGTTTACTGGTAGAATACTGGGGAAATGCAATGTGTGTACAAAGGAGGCTGCTTATAAATCACTCGTGCGACCATTCATAGAGTATTTCTGAAGTCTGTGGAACCCGTATAAAATAGGACTAACGGTAGTTACAACATATACAGAGAAAGGCGGCACGAATGGCCACAGACAGTCATTTTATAATCTTGATGTGCAGTTACACGCTCTTTGTTGACATTCAGTCTAATTCTTCAGGTTAAGTAACCGCATCGTCAATATGTAAAATTCTCCGACAATCCGTCCACTGTTTCTGACCTTCCTCTCAGCTTTTTGCTTACTGAATCAGCAGTACACCCTGATAAAAGCCATTTGCAACTCTGGTCGAAACGTCGAAGAATTTTACGTATTGACATGCGCTCACACAACTTGAATTTTATTGACGTTGGTAACGACCTCGGAAGCCTACGCTTACATTCAGTCACAAAGTTTAAAAATTATGCGTTTTGATTAGTAGAGTTGTTGTCAAAGGCGAAACTTTTCCCTCTTTTCGTAGTCATGAACATCGGACCACACGTATACTCATTTTATTTGAATACGTTTACGACAGGAGAAGAGTAAGTCTATCGACTGAAACATTTCTGGGAGACCTAAATGAGGCAGCCAGTCTACAAATAGATACATTCCAGGTCAATTGATAGTTAATCTTACCATGTCTTGTGATGGCCTGTCTCCCGTGTCAGTCGCATGATTCACAAGCCTCGTTTTGTGTACTTGTACTGAAATGCATGGAATGTACCTAGTTTCTTCCGTCGTATCAGGAACATGTCAACACAGACCGCCTCCGTCAGTAACTTCTTTTCCTTCTTTGTTGTCCTTCAAACGCCTCTCATTGGAAAAGTATGCGACACGCTAATTTAGAAAGTCGCGTCACCTAGCTATCATCAGTCAGCAGTTTGGATTCTTGCTGGATGGCTCTGGAAGTGTGCAGATGCACGCAGAGAGTAAATCGCTCTCTCTCTCTCTCTCTCTCTCTTCTCTTTCTCTTTCTGTCTCTATGTCTTTAATTACTGAGCATATTATCATTTCACAGTTATTACTCAATTACAAGCTTAATATCCTCCTAAGCAGATGATAATCTTCAGAGCTTTACTGCATATTGGCTCTGCCATTTCGTCTAACCACAAATCCTTATTTCCTGTGACTTCAGAGACTGGCATATTAGTTTACCACATAATAACCAACAAGCTTAAAAGCCAATAACTCTCGTAATATAACATTCAAGCCAATTTTTAAAAAAAATAATCTTTCGTCATAGCTACTGCTTCAGCCTTGAACGTAATGTACCGTTCGTCTATCCATCTATAGCAGCAGAACAGTTACCACATTTAGTGATTAACAGGTAAGGCCGAGAGTACCATCATGTCTCACAGTGAAACACTAAAACAGAATCCTTGGATGTCCAGAAACCTTTGAAAATCCCAAACTCGGCGTTGTTTTCTATTCTTGGAATTCAGAAAATGGAAATTTAGCAATGAAATTAAAAGTAATTTATGATCATGTAGTGATGGCGTACACTTTTCATGTACACTGTTGTGGTAGCACACACGACAAATAAACGAAGTCTGACCCAGTCAACTACAACTAGATATGTGCGGGCACCTGACACCACATTTTTTGCGGTACTAATTACAGACGCCGAAGAGACGTGGCGGAGGATGTTACAAAAGGTACAGTTGAGGTAATCCTAGAAGTATTCAGCTGGCTTCTGATCCAATGAATCTGGAAGATCAGGAAAGTTGTTTCAAGAATTATTCATTCTAGAACATATATTTTCGGACGTGGCACATTAAAAGTAACGCATCCTCTCCGAAAAAGCCCACCCACCCCTGTGTACGATAGCGAATGTGATTCCCGAGCGCAGACTGGAAATTAAGTATTTCATTACTTGCCATTAAGGAAGTTGCCATTACCCTGTTCACAGCACACAATTGCAGAAACTGAAGCATGTAGCTTATAGTGCCCTGAGTTACGCCATTGATGGGATAGTACAAGATCTGGAATATGTTTGAGGAGAATCAGAAACACCATCCAAATGCATGCTGTTATGTTCTGTTCTAAACTGATGGAAACACTTTTTCCGTTGTCTTTGGTTTTATGTCCATTTAACCCTGTTTTGTTTGTCCCTTTTATATATTTGATCCCTTATATAACTATATCAGACTTTGTAATAACTACACGATAACGATGATAATTAGTACAGTCGTGAACCGCGGGGAATGGCCGTGCGGTTAAGGCGCCATGTCACGGTTTACGTGGCCTCTCTCGCCGGAGGTTCGAGTCCTCGCTCGGGCATGGATGTGTGTGTTGTTGGCATAAGTTATTTTACGTAGTGGATAACTCTAGGGACCGATGACCTCAACAGTTTGGTCCCTTGGGAAATCACACACATCTGAACTGTGTTGTTGTCCTCGTCCTATCACTCATCACCAATATTTTAAACAAAGTTTCACATAGTAAATGCAGATGCTGCCATCCTTCACGACAGTCGTTGTTAACCATGATTAAGTACTGCCCTGTCCACACACCGGCCAGTGGCTTTTAGCTTACACTTACCCGTGTTATCGAAGTATTAGCTCCCCATCATCAAGCAAGGAAGACGGGAAGCTTTGTTAAAAGTCACATCAACATTACGTTATCAGAATAGGAATCTAGTTCAACTGAAAAGAGATGGGAAATCAAACAACAGTCTTTCTCCTGAAATTATTTTGGGTGACTACTTGAAATCCTAATCGACGTAGTCGATTGAGTTTCCAGTAATGCTCTTCCTGAGATGGAATCCGTTATTTGAACCTCCGCAGCCCCCTTCTGTCTCATTACTTTCCCAATATTTTCCACAACACTTTTCTCATGACTTATAATTGTCGTATGTTTGTGGGCTTCTGTTAGCTGGATACTCGAAGTACTTGCTTCAGTAGCTGCACGTGTGTTTATGGAAATATTACAATGGATCTCAAGTCGATTAACAGGTAACAGAGACTGCGGCAGTTTAGAAGGACATAAATAGTGTCATATTTTTGGTTGCTTCTTTATTGGCTATTTAAATAGGAATGAATATAAGTTCTGTCTATCAACTTCGAACAAACAAGGCGAATAAGCGAAATGGTTGATTCATTCTTAAGAGATCTGCTAGAAATTATAACTCAAATAGCCATTAGCACACGTATATACAGCTGCAGTATACACTGAAGAGCCAAAAAACTGGTACAACTCCCTAATACAGTGTGGGGCCCCCACGAGTACGCTGAAGTGCCGTAACAAGACATGGCATGGACTCGACTGATGTCTGAAGCAGTGCTGCTGGGAACTGACACCATGAATCTGTTCATAAATCCGTAAGAGGACGAGGGCGTTGAGATCTCTTCTGAACAGCACGTTGCAAAGCATCCCAGACATGCTAAATTATGTTCATGTCTTGGGAGATTGGTGGCCAGCGGAAATATTTAAACTCAGAACAGTTTTCCGCCGGCCGGTGTGGCCGAGCGGTTCTAGGCGTTTCAGTTTGGAACTGCGTGGTCGCTACGGTCGCAGGTTCGAATCCTGCCTCGGGCATGGATGTGTGTGATGTCCTTAGGTTAGTTAGGTTTAAGTAGTTTTAAGTTTAGGAGACTGATGACCTCAGATGTTAAGTCCCATAGTGCCCGGAGCCATTTTTGAACAGTTTTCCTGGAACCACTCTGCAGCAATTCTGGACCTGTCGGATGTCGCATTGTCGTGCTGGAATTGTCCAAGTCCATCGGAATGCACAATGGACATGAATGGATGCCGGTGATCAGACAGAATGCTTATGCACGTGTCACCTGCCAGTGTCGTATCAGGGGTCCCATACCACTCCAACTGCACACCACCCACGCCATCACAGAGCCTCCACCAGCTCGAACAATCCCCTGCTGACATGCAGGGTCCATGGATTCATGAGATCATACCCGTACATGTCCATCCGCCCGATACAATTTGAAACAAGACTCGTCCGACCAGGTAACAAGTTTCTGATCATCAGCAGTCCAATGTTGGTGTTGACGGGCCCAAGCGAGGCGTAAAGCTTTATGCCGTGCAGACATCAAGGCTACACGAGTTGACCTTGGGCTCCAAAAGCCCATATCGATGATGTTTCGTTGAATGGTGCGCACGCTGACACTTGTTGATAGCCCAGCGCTGGAATCTACAGCAATTTACGGGAGGGTTGCACTTCTGTCACGTTGAACAACTCTCTTCAGTTCTCGTTGGTCCGGTTCTTGCAAGATATTTTTCCAGCAGCAGCAATGTCGGAGATTTGATGTTTTACCGGATTCTTGATTCAAGGTACACGCGTGAAATTGTCGTACGGGAAAATCCCCACTTCATCGCTATCTCGGAGATGCTGTTTCCCAACGCCCGTGCGCCGACTATAACACCACGTTCTAACTTACTTAAATCTCGATAACCTGCCATTTATAGCAGCTGCAACCGATCTAACAACTGCGCCAGACGTTTTTGTCTTACATAGGCGTTGCCGACCGGAGGTCCTTATTCTGCCTGTTTACATATCTATGCATTTAAATGTGCACGCCCATACCTGTTTCTTTGCCACTTCAGTGTATTTGCGAGGAAAATATTATGATGTACGGAAAAGCTAGTGCATCATGCCCATTTGAAAGATGTTTTCTAGGATATTTCCTTCAACGCAAATGATAAAAGACGCACGCGAAAGACGGCACGAAGAAAGAAAGTGAAAAGCCTTGTAATGTTCATTATATTTCCAAATAAAAATGGTTCAAATGGCTCTGAGCACTATGGGACTTAACATCTGTGGTCATCAGTCCCCTAGAACTTAGAACCACTTAAACCTAACTAACCTAAGGACATCACACACATCCATGCCCGAGGCAGGATTCGAACCTGCGACCGTAGCAGTCGCGCGGTTCCGGACTGAGCGCCTAGAACCGCTAGACCACCGAGGCCGGCTATTTCCAAACAAAATCGACCCCTTAGATAGCAATGGAGGCAAAACTGCAATACGGTTTTAGGATGAAGGCTGGAATCGCAGTATGAAGAGGGCAGTGAAGGACCAGAGGGATGTTCTGTTTATATTATGGTGCAGATGTGTATGGCTGTTCGAGGAATAAATTTACACTGAGAATAAGGCAGCATTAAATGTCTGGAGATATCCCTTTTATTTGTATTGCACAACATTATAATAGCACATATCTCACACGAAAAACTGATATGGGTAAAAGACATAAAAGAAAGAAAAATGTTTAACAATGTAAGTCAGTTATTATTTGATTGCCGCGGTGTTTTAGAGTGTGTGATGATACTAATGTTGTCTCCTGCTGTCTTCTGCAAATCAGACGAGCAAGTCTACTTGTCCAGATAGGTATGATGGGATTTCACAGTTTAGCGTGGATTCCGACACAGCATACACTTTCGTATTTTTCACTAAGAGCCTCCACTTATCCACCTATTCGGTTTTCTAAAATGGAAAATAACATTGAATTCAAGAAGATCATATCACCCAGACTAATACTACCCTATAACAGAGCCACATCACCACGAAATAAATAACAGGCGAGAAGCTGTTGTGGCTCGCGATGCCTGACGTAGTTCCGATTTCGTAATTTTTAATAAGAGTCACAAGGACAGAAGAATCACGCGTGCAATGAATCATCGTCGATGAGTAATACTGACCAGTTCGTCGGTTGACTTTCGCAACTGGTAGCCGTCTTCCGCACCTGAACCTTCTGCGCAGTGCTTACATGACATAATAGTCACAAAGAATACAGAGTCTTAAATGAAACAACAACATACGAGGCTACTGCAGCAAAAGATGGAATGACAGGTATGACGTGCACCGTTGACCACGCGAAGCCTTGGAGTATATAAGGGCAATGCTGTTTTCATGAAACATCATCATAAAACAGGGTTGATAGGAAAGAACGTAATGAAACATATTAGTTAGCGTCGCAGCCTCTCGTTCACGGTATTCCGGGTTCGATTCTCAGCTGGGTCGGAGATTTTCTTCGTTCGGATGCTTGATGTTTGTGTTGTTTCAGTAATTTCATCTCATCTTCATCACGAAGGCACACAAGTCGCCTAGAGGGTCAGACTGAAAGACCAGGTGGCCGAAAAACACTAGGTGGGAACTCCCGGCGAACAGCGCCATGTAATCATCTCATTTTCATTTCGTAATATTTGGTAACTTACCGCATATGTTGTACATTATATGAGCGAATAAAGCGACAGGATATTACAACTACTACACATAAACTTTTCGTGCTTCACGATCCGATACCGTTCCTTCCCTATTCTTTTAAAATACCGAATGTAGTATGTCTTAATGTAATTGCAGGTTATTACTGAACGGAGGATCATTTTAATCACATTCTTCAAAGAGGGAAAAGCCCTAAAACTGGCGAAAGGAGCTAAGAGTCTGAATATGATAGTTTGTCATTAAATATTTATAACTTCAAAAATTTTTCGTGTTGTACTTTATACCATTCGCTGAAATGATTGATTGATGCAGACGTTCCACTTGATGCACATACAAATTTTTGCTGTAACATACATAAGGAAATAATCTAAAAATGAACATAATATCAGACACAAAAACGCATGCTCTACAACACTAAATAGCACAATATGAATAAGAAGAACAAAATTTGTTCTGACCTGTGTCCAAGTACTAGTTCAGTTGGGGAGGGGTGCAGGAAAGAATCAGGATTTACTAGTTAGGGAGCTACCCTAAAGTTCGAGAGGGATGGTTAAAGGAGACAACGGAAAACACTGATCCCGTACTGAAATCAGATCCCCACATCTGATAAACAAGTGTCCTACACCGTGTCCGAGACGTAGCTTCTCTCGGTTCTTAAATATAAGTGACGATACTGTCGGAATATCCAGCTGATTTAGGGCATAACAGATCATGGGCTGGACAAGATTCAAG
This sequence comes from Schistocerca serialis cubense, assembly GCF_023864345.2. NCBI lineage: Eukaryota > Metazoa > Arthropoda > Insecta > Orthoptera > Acrididae > Schistocerca > Schistocerca serialis. Next base: position 503,934,756 of record NC_064643.1, on the reverse strand, counting down.
CCGCAAAAAAGGCAAGCGAATAAAAAAGTTGACAGCCAAACAACATTTTACGTATTGAGGTAATAAAAAGTGAAATAAGATAGAGTATATTATAACAAACTCTGAGAAAGGTTTTTGCAGAAAAAAAGATGTTTTTATTTAGGATAATAACCACAAATGTGAGTAACAGAAGGTGACGAACATGTTCGGAGGTATACAGAAAGTGCCGGTGGGTATGACTCATAACGTGTTTATAAAGGTAGAATATGAGAAAGAAAAACGATATTATTCCGCATGTGTTAAAACAGCAGAAAAGCAACACGCAAACGATGTGTACAAATGGATGCAGGTATTCGATAGAATGTTAGCTCCGAATATAGGGTCAGGGCAAGAGCAAACCTAGGAGAGTGACAGCAATGTAATTATAAGATGGAGAAATATTCTCGCTGTGCTGGTGTATTGCAGGAATGCAACTCATCGTCATTGTTGCTTAACCTCTATGTCGAGAGAGCAAAGAAGAAAGTAAATAAAAGTTCGGGTGAGGAAGAAAAGCTCTGGTAGAACAGAAAACAATTTTAATTTCAACGACGACTTAACCGTTCTTGCAGAAAACAAGGAAGACTTAAAAGGTTTGTTGAATGGACTGGGTAAGGATAAACCCAAGTAAGATGAACAACTAGAGGAGAAAACTCAGTGTAATTCAAAAGTGGAGGTATATACGGTATTAGAATTAAAATAATTTGTCTTATTTGAGGAAGACGGATAATAGAAGCGAGGAAAACATTGGTGTATAACAGTGTTCTTCAGCAGTGGTGCTCGCTGTAATCATAAATGCGCATGGAGTGATGTAAAGTGGAATGATCACATAAAACTACTTGTAATAAATGAAGGTGACAGACTTCCACTTATTTTTAACTTAATAAAAGCAACTGACTCGCGAGGGAGATAACTGATTAATACCTCATTAGACCGATTACTGAATACCATTCATCAGTCTGTGACCTTTACGAGATGGGATTTTTACAAACAGAGAAGGTCGAAAAAAACCAGTTGGTTTACTATGTGGTTGCTTTAGTGAGTGAGAGCGCGTCAGGGAGAGGCTCATTCAGCAGCAGTGGCGGACACTTCAAGAAACGTGTAGTGCGTTAAGGAGAAGTTTACTGTTTACATTCAGAGCACGTGCATTCCCAGAAGAGTGAAGTAATCACGTGTCCAGAGAAACATTCATTGCAGTGAAATCGAGAAATTCCAGTTAATTCGGAGGCTTATCGACAGTATTTTTTTCGTGCTTGAGTCGAGAATCGGACAGAAAAGAAGGAAAACTTTATCTACGCGATCGGCTTTTTGAGTCTCTGCTGCGATGTGCTCCATGGCCTTCTGGTGTTCACTGTTAGCCGAACACTGTCAAAGGTCAGTGTCATGCTCACTTATAAAAGGGAGTTTCCAAACGGTGATTCTGAAGAAATAAGGTTTTTGAATGAATTTATTCTAGCTACTACTGGATCATTGTCACTGGGTAGATACCGAAACAGGTAGGGCAAGAGTGTGGAAGCTGCGCAAACAAAGACATATATAAGTGTTGTGATAACAACGTTATTCACGATTTCGTCACAACTGGTCACTTGCGTAGACAGTGAGAAAAACTACGTGAAAACTACGAGGACCTACAAGGCGGCTAGTCAAGCAAAGTGTCGTGAAAGAATCCAGAAACTACGAAAGGACTTAAATCATGATAGCTTCGCTGTAACTGCGTCGCATTTTTCACTGGCGACAGTTCTCTCACCTCAAGACTTGGATAAAGTGGACACAATAACGTTCAATCACGTTGAAAAATTATCGGATTTGAATGACATGAAGCAAAATGAGGACTAGAAAGAGACGAGTAAAGAGCGCAGAAATCATGCCATTCTGGATGTAAGGCGAGTAGTGGTGAAGCTTTCGACAGAGGAACTCGAGCCATCTCAGCTCTAGGCTGAGTTTTGATTTTCGCAGCTACATGTAAGTGTATTCGCGTTGAAGGGATTGCCAGCGGCGTCGAAGTATCCTTGTTTTCTCTTCCGCATGTTGAACCAGAAGAGGTGAGAACGTATCGAGTGTTTTGCGGAAAATAAAACCACACTAAAAGCAACTCATTGTCTCAGGAATGGAAAGCTCTAAATAATCTCAAGAGAAACGAAGGCATTGTAGTGACCAAATTCTGATAAGGCAGTTGCTGCAGTTGTTATGGAGACTGTGGAATAGCACACGAAGATGGAACAATTATTGGCTGATCCCATCTACTGTAAGTTAAAAAGGGCCAGACGTTTTCTAAAAGCGAAAAATCTGTTGTTAGTTTCCGTAATGGATAGTTCTGTCACCAATAACATAAGGCTCCAAATAGATGTTCCATCCAGAATATACTCTGACGTGGCAGTAGTCATGGGAGACCCCCTAAAATCGTGTCGGTCCTCCTTTTCCCCGTCGTAGCGTAGCAAATCGAAGTGGTACGGACTCAACAAGTGGATGGAAATCCCGTGCAGAAATATTGAGCCATGTTGCTTCTGTAGCGGTCCATAACTGCGAAAGCCTGCCGGTGCAGGATTTCGTGTATGAAATGACTTCCTGGTTACGTCCCATAAATTTTCGATAGGATTCACGTACGGCGATCTGTGTAGCCTAATCATTCACTATAAATGTCCAGAATGTTTTTCAAACCAATCTCGAACAACTGGGCACCGGTGACATGGTGTATAGTTGTTTGGGAACATCAAGTCCATGAATGGTTGAAAATGGTCTCCAACCATTTCCCGTCAACGATGGGTTCAGTTGGATCTGAGGACCTAGTCCGCTCCATGTAAACACATCTCACACCATTATGGAACCACCACCAGCATGCACAGTGCCTTGTTGACAACTTGGATCCATGGCTTCGTGGGGTCTGCGGCAAACTCTAAGCCTACCATCAGCTCTTACCAGCTGCAGTTGGCACTCGTCTGACGAGGCCACGACTTTGTAGTCGCGTAGGGTCCGGTAGATATATCGTCTCGAGCCCAGGAGAGGCGCTGCAGACGATGTCGTGCTGATAGCAAAATCACTCGCGTCGGTCGTCTACTGCCACAGCCTGTCAACGCCAAATTTATCGGTACGTCCCGCATTTACTTCTGCGGTTATTTATGGCTTGTAAGTTAGCACTGAAAACCCTATGCAAACGCCGTTGCTCTCGGTCGTTAAGTGAAGGCCGTCGGCCATTGCAATGTCTGTGGTGAGAGGTAATGCCTGAAATCTGGTCTTCTTGGCACACTCTTAGCACTGTGGATATCGAGGTATTGAATCCCTAACGATTTTCGAAATCGAATATCCTACACGTCTAGACACGACCACTACCTCCACGTTCAAAGCCAGTTAATTCCCGTTCTGCGGCAACAATCACATTGGGAACTCTTATCGCATAAATAGAAATCCGCCTATGCATCGCCATATACCTTGTGTACACAACACAAATCGGTTTGCTGTCTTGATGAAAACAATGAGGATCGGCGCCTATGATAATTTGTCCATAGACAGAGCTCTCAAACGAAATATTATTAATTATGCTAATAAGATGGGTTTGGAACCACCTTCTCGCTCTGTTAGGTTGCCATTCGTTTCTAGAGCTACTGACCACAGCTGCAGAATTACTCAGAAAAATGGAATACGACCATATTTTTCAGACGAATAGCAGAAGACCGTATTAAACACCATTAATGCTACACTTGGTTAAAAATGGTTCAAATGACTCTGAGCACTATTGGACTTAACATCTGTGGTCATCAGTTCCCTACAACTTAGAACTACTTAAACCTAACTAACCTAAGGACATCACACACAACCATGTCCGAGGCAGGATTCGAACCGGCGACCGTAGCGGTCACGCGGTTCCAGACTGAAGCGCCTACAACCTCACGGCCACCCTGGCCGGCACACTTTGTTAAAACAAAGTGTTGAATCTATTACAGAGAAAAATCGGGAGAAATGAGGCCGAGACATCGATTTCAATAACTCGTTTGCTGGCCAATCATACTAACATTTAGAAAAGTAAAGTCTGAGAAGTGGTTGAGATTTCCAGGAACTAACGTAACTTGAGTAGAGAAGACGGCTGCAAGTTTCTGGCTGCGTTGCTTCCCGTCGTCGAGGAAGTAAGTAAGTAGGCACAGCGAGCGAGGAATTCCAACCACGACCAGGGAGTCACCTCTGCGGCACGACAATAATGTATTGTCAAACAGTTCCTACCTCTTGCTCTACCTGCTTCGCTTTCTGTCCAACGCTGATGATCCACCAATAGGACCCAGACGTATTTTAACCAAAAGCCCGACTTCCTCAGAATAAACGCGGAAAACTCCCCTTTATAAGCGAATGCGATACTGGTCTTTGACTGTCTTTAGCGAACAGCGAACACTAGAAGATCCTGAAGAAGATCCCAGCAGAGTGGTCGAAAAGCCGATCAGGTAAAAGAAACAGAAGAAGACCGTGTCGAGGACTAACAACGTTTAAGATTTTGCCTCAGTTGAAATGACGACAAAAGCCTGCAGACACTCTTCGATGGAAAGATGTTTGCTAAAATGGGGCCTTAAAGGATATGTAACATGCAGCTAAGGATGAATAGGGTAGGGAAGGAGGTTACAGATGACACGAGGAGATACCCTGAAATAATACTGGGAGGGGACTTTGTTGACTGTGGCCGGTGTGAGAGGTGTGTGATGGATGTAATGGTAGGAACTGGAAGTTGGTTGTAGTCCTGACGGGGGAGAAAGGACAAGGTGTGGGGATGATTGGTTGCAGGTACGATGGCACCGCATGGTACCTGGGTTAAAGATATGACATTAGGGTTTGGGTTGCTACGATTAGAGCTTTAGAATATCATCTTTTGGAGTTGGAGCTGATTTAGGGCAAGGTGTAGGAAATGGATGTATTGGCATAAGATAAGATGGATCGCAAGAGTAATTTGTAGGTAAGAATAATGTTAGAGGGATGTAGACCGTAGATGCTAACTTTTGCGCACCTACCTTTCAGGCATTGTACTCGATGGTACATACATTTGCAGTCCTGGTTAGTTTAATAAGTACTTGATTGACTTAGTGGAAGGAATAGTTTGGTTGTAGATGTGGAAATCATAACGATGAAATGGTCAAGTGGTCCTACAGATGATGTCTATTTTGAGGATTAATTTGAAATTTCTGTTTATTACACCACACAACTAGGAGGATTATGGGCCTTGAAGAAGCGAATGGTAGAGTTTTATGAGCGATGAGTAGCTAGATGCGCCTTCTTTGTCAGCAGTTGAATTCTGCATACATCTGAGTTCTCACATCAAACATGGTAAAACGAAGTTGTCGGAAAACTGTCTGTCAAAGGCTTCACGTCCTACAGGAAGGCCATCGCAACAGAGTCACAAAATAATATGAAACTGAGTACCTGCAAAATTCTGGGAGTCAGTTACTGTACGTTCATACAGAAGCCATACATTCGTAACATGGCAGACTAGGCTATGTAAGGTGCAGCTTAGGATGAACTGGATGTGTAAGGGTACACGATATGATATACTGAGATAATGCTGGGAGTATAACGTAACAATCTTAGAGCTGTTTGAAGGCCATCGGTGCTTACAAAATTTATTGAAAAGCCTGTGTTGTGTACATAAGCGTAACTGATCAGTTCACATTACTTCCTGTCAGACAAAGAATTTTGTTTCAGTAGTGGTTTAACAACTGAAAATGCTGTATTCTATTTTCTGCGCGTGGCCCTTGACGGATCTCGCAAAAAAACTGGGAACTTTACAAGCCCTCTTTGATTTGTATCGTTTAATTGTATTGATCACAAAATATTACTGCAGACGTTCTACCATTATGGAACGAGAGTAGTAGATCAGAAATGCCTGAGTCTCATACTTTAAGAACAGACAGCAAAAGCTCATTTTCCATGGTAAGGAAAACAGCTGACTGGGGCACGATTTAGCTCGAGGTTGCCTCACGGCGCAGTGGTGTGTCCATTTCTTATAAATATAAATTACATTCCTTCTGATATAATAGATGATTCTAAAATATTTCTGTTTTCTGATGTCACTATCTTCGTAATGAATGATGTTGAGTGCATCATTAGCAGTGAATCAAATAGTGGAATTCTTGACGTAAGTACACAGCTTGTAGAAAATGAAATATGCTACAGCACAGTATGGTTCAGTTTCTATAGTTTCTAGCACCAATTCAACTAAAGCTAACATTCTGGCTGCACAGAACGAGCATATGGCTAGTGAGTCGGAAAAATTCGGGTTTATGGGTGAGCAGATAGATAACAAGCTGTCATGGAAAATCCATATTGTTGAAAAACTAAATGCTGCTGTATTTACTACTAGAGCGGTGACTACAGCAAGTGATGGTCACTCACTTATGACATACGACACTGTATTGTGGGGTAACTCTTCCCACTGAGAAGGTATATTTTTGGCTCAAAAACGCAATTCGAGCACTATGTAGTTTAAGATCGCGAAATTCGTGTCGACCGCAGTTCAGGAGCTTGGGAATTCTGACTTTGGCTTTTCAATATATGTGTTCTTTAATATCGTTTGCTGTTAATATGAACTTATTCCCAACAGTTTCACTGAGTTAATACTAGGCAGAAATCCAGTATGCATTTGGATCGCGCTCCCTTAACGCTCGTACAGAAGGCAGTAAGCTACGAGAAGTATTCAAAAATTTGATTAGTAATCCGGGAACTCTCAAGTCTAAAGTAACGAGTTTCCTAATGACTCACTTCTTCTATTCTGTTGAGGAGTTCCTGGAAGTAATTAAGCTAATTTTTGTATTATATTGTTGATTATGCTAATATAAACCGCGGTTGTCGTCTGCGTAGCATTCTTGTACATTTAATTTGATCTATTATTACTTTTCTGATGTTAATTTCACGTATGGACTCATTCAATGACTATGGAGATTCAGTCCTCAGTCTGGCCTTCCGGAACTAGATGTAAAGAAAGTAAAACACACAGTGGCTGAGATGTCCTTCATAATCTTATATAGATGAAATGTAACGAAGATCAAGAGCGTGTCGGAAAGATATTTTATATACGTTTCATAGGAATACCGATGCTGAATGATGCCGTGAAATCAGATGAAAGAATAATAACGAAAACATGAGTGAGGTACTTCCATCTTTGAAGATTTGGATGGACACTAGATTTTGTAACAAACGAAAGGAAAATAAGAAGTTCATACAGTAACGAATCGTGCCTCTCAGAATTTTTGTACCTGAATTGAAATGTGCGATTCCGTATAAATTTCGGCTTGATTTGATATACTTCAATTAGATATTCCACATCCAAAGATAATTTTGCATATATCTGATCACCAAAACACTACTTTTCTGCTAATATGATTTAGATTTTTCATACAAGTCCATTTAGCAACATCAATATTGAACCACGAAATTTAGTAATCGCAGTTGTTAACTTAAACGAGTCAGAAATCACTTTAAAGTGAAACTGATATTTTTATGGTTTATTATTAATGTAAACAAAATTTCAGTTTTCATTCTCAATTTTTATAATTTTGCGATAGACAATCCAAACGACAATTATAAAAAAGACAAAAACCTGGTAAATTTTATATTGTCAAAATATACAGCCTTCATTATTAATTATTGGTGTCTTAAATCTTTACATAGATAATTATTTCCAAACAACAGCCGGCCGGGGTGGCCGAGTAGTTCTAGGTGCTACAGTCCGGAACCGCAAGACTGCTAACGTCGCAGGTTCGAATCCTGCTTCGGGCATGGCTGTGTGTGACGTCCTTAGGTTAGTTAGGTTTAAGTAGTTCTAAGTTCTAGGGGACTGATGACCTCAGAAGTTAAGTCTCATAGTGCTCAGAGCCATTTGAGCCATTTTAACATTTTGAATGTTCGGATGATAAGTTGCCGTCTCTTTAATCTAAGAATAAATGATCAATGCAGCTAGTCGCTATCTCTGTGTAATGTCTTGTCTGTATAGACGTGTATCTGTTGTCTTTAAGATCCCTTCACCTTCACACGTAAGTCTATACAGTAAAGTAAGGTCCTCCCAGTTCTTGGCTAATCCGTGATAAGACAGGGGAAAAATTAGACTAATGGAGGATTATTAGTATTATCTCTATTTTCATTCGCTCTTTCTCTGCTTTATCTATGTATAGTTTTTAATATAAGATTTCATTACGTGATAAAAAGAATCAGCCAAATAGAATCTTTGGTGGAATCCTTCGTCTTGGTAATCAGCGGCTGGCTTGCTGTAAGAGATCTTTACATTTATTATTACTGTTAAACACTGCAGTCAGTCGGGAGAATCAATCGTTTGGACAATTTGTTCCTTTTACGAAAGATTGCGAATTCCAGATGTGTACGAAGCCTTTTTGGACGATTTAACACAGACTCAGTGATTGCAGGCTCTCTTCGACACAGCTGAAACTTCCCCACTAATTACAGGGCCAACGTGATCAACAAATGATCCAGAAAAAAACTCATTCGTTCATTCACTCCAGAACAAAAAAGTCACAAACCTTATTTATGGAGGAAATCGTGTAGTAAATCCATCTCCATTACATGTCCATATCTCCGGTGATTCCACGCCTTAATTATTTTCCTTTTACAATCTCTTTCTCTTCAAAACAAACCGCCAACGGCACAAATGTTAATTGGCTCGCTTTAGTGAGAAGAAAAGCGGAATATATATCTCTCAGAAATCCCTCAACAGATACTCCAGAAACTGTCCCAGTTACCACTCTAACAACCGTGGAGAATGCATATATGCATCTCTGTTATTTCAAAGAATAAACGCACTAGAAAATACTTTGGCGTCGACGAGCTGTCGCCGCATATATTACGAGAAAATCAGATCAGATAACTTTTCCACAGTGAATGAATGTGGATGGTTTTATTGAAAATGATTAATTAGTGCGTGGTAGAGGGTATTTGCTGTGGGGACATTACACCATCCAAACGACATAATGTGAATTTTAACTGAAAAGTGATGCTAATCAAGACAGTCATAATAAAATGCATTTGAACAACATTCTGTTCTATAAAGATCTGGAAACAATGCACGTATCACTCACAAAAATTTTTGGCGCCAAGCGCGCCATAAAAGTTTCACTTGTTGTCGAGACTGGTCAGTGTAACTATCAAGGTCTTCCTGTCGTGCTGAAATGTTGCACAATACATTGTTGAAGGTGTCAAGAATTTATGAATAAACCTATATGAAGAGACAGCCGTAGCAAGGTAAGTAAGATTTATCTGCAGATATTGTTTCTGCCCCTACAAAATTATGTAAACGTTGAGAACACTAAAGTGGTTAGTTCAACGTAGGACATTTACTTTCAGTACATCTAGTAACATTTTGACAGTTGTCAACAATGGGCAGTGTAACTATCAAGGTCTTCCTGTCGTGCTGAAATGTTGCACAATACATTGTTGAAGGTGTCAAGAATTTATGAATAAACCTATATGAAGAGACAGCCGTAGCAAGGTAAGTAAGATTTATCTGCAGGTATTGTTTCTGCCCCTATAAAATTATGTAAACGTTGACAACACTAGAACAGTTAATTCAACATAGGACATTTACTTTCTGTACATCTACGAACATTCTGACAGTAAGGGATATGTAACATAATAATACGTTTCACTTGCCCTCTGTAAGTAAGCGCCATTGCTAATACTGTTCCGAGACTAGCCTTGTTCCGTAAGCTCGGCTCGCATGCACGCTGGCCGCTCGGAGCAGCGGTGAGTCGGCTGGAAGACAAACGCGGCGCTCGGTTTATTGGAGCGGCCGCAGGTCGTCCATTGCGGCCGATCCGGGCTGGCGGCTGGCCGGTCGCGCGGCGGATGGCCCCTGGCCCGTGGCTCGCGGCACGCCGTATTTCGCGCTAACTGGCCGCCCGCCGCGGCGGGGGCGGCGCCGCTTTTTGCTCGTCTGCGAGCTCCCCACAGCTGTCCGGAGATGGACGAGCGGCCTGTTGGGCCCCCCGACTAACGCCGTCGCTCTCCATTCCCTTCACTTGCAGCGATTTCTCGGTGGGGAGCACGCGGCTGGCTGTCTCGGATGGAAAGTCATCGAAAGATGTAGAAGCGACGACAGTAAATGTAACTTCCGTAGGGCACAGCCAAGTGTGTTCGAACTTTTGTTGTTAAGGCTGTACGTTAATGATCTGGTAGACATTATTAATAGCAAATTCATATTGTTTGCAGCCGGCCGGAGTGGCCGAGCGGTTCTACGCGCTACAGTCTGACCGCGCGACTGCTACGGTCGCAGGTTCGAATCCTGCCTCGGGCATGGCTGTGTGTGATATCCTTAGGTTAGTTAGGTTTAAGTAGTTCTAAGTTCTAGGGGAATGATGACCACAGATGTCAAGTCCCATAGTACTCAGAGCCATTTGAACCATTTTGAACCTATTGACAGTAGATGTAAAAGTAGGGTAAATTAGAATGCCAACGGTGTTTGTTGCAGGAGTCCAGAGCAAGTCGCTTACGAAATATCGTATTTTTAAAAGTTTCCACAATGACACTTGTTTGTGCTACTCAATCTGTGCAGTTTCTAGGTACGATGTTATGTTTGCTTATGGAGTGCTTGCATGTTCCCTGAGCGCATTACGACTTGCTAGTTAGTTAGTGTGGCAGTCCAAGTAATAGGTCATAAGCGGGCAATGAGATTTACTAGGTAAGCTCATAGTGTATGGAGAGTATAGGAAGATTGCAGTTCGTTCTTCGACGGTGTACGTGGCAAGGTATCCCAACAGACGTCAACCATCTTAACAGTTATTTATCAGTCACTTCAACCATTTACGTGAAAGTGGTAGTGTATCACCTGGACAACGTAACTGAAGGAAACAACTTACTACAGAAGAGCGGTCGATTAATGTTCCTGCTGCTGCAGTTCATCTGCACATTAGCTTCCCCGAAATCGTATGAGGAAGTGGCATGAGTCAGGAGATACCAGACTGAGATTCATTGGAAGAATCCTAAGGAACTGCAATCCGAAAACAAAGGAAGTAGGTAAAAGTACGCTTGTTCGCCCACTGCTTGAATACTGTTCAGCAGTGTGGGATCCGTACCAGATAGGGTTGATAGAAGAGATAGAGAAGATCCAACGGAGAGCAGCGCGCTTCGTTACTGGATCGGAAATGATAGACAAACTCCAGTGGAAGACTCTGCAGGAGAGACGCTCAGTAGCTCGGTAAGGGCTTTTGTTGAAGTTTCGAGAACATACCTTCACCGAGGAGTCAAGCAGTATAATGCTCCCTCCTACGTATATCTCGCAAAGAGACCATGAGGATAAAATCAGAGAGATTAGAGCCCACACAGAGGCATACCGACAATCCTTCTTTCCACGAACAATACGAGACTGGAATATAAGGGAGAACCGATAGAGGTACTCAAGGTACCCTCCGCTAAACACCGTCAGGTGGCTTGCGGAGTGTGGATGTAGATGTAGATGTAGAAAGTGTCCTAGGCTTCTCCATCGACATATTCTCCATCCGTATCACATCCATCTCCATGAAGCTCACATTAACTGAAAGCTTGGTAACTATAAGCTGATATCCAGATACTCCTTGTGTATGGTTAATCTAAAATTTCTTTATTACCTCTTATCATGCCTCTTGATAGAGGATAGGAGACAGGTTTCTACATGCTTATTGAACACAAGAAGTCCTAAAAGCTGATACTTCCCTTTCAACACTGCTAGTCGTATCACCTTGTCCGTTCATACAGACGTGAACCGTTTTCGTGTTCTCGCTACCTAAACTATGAACAGCTTCCGATCTCTCTCTTTCATCAGTTTATGAACATTTTTCTGGCATTCGTTAAATACATATAGCCTCCATCTTGGGTTGCATGGAACTGCAATCCTCTTTAATGTCTGTCATGAATTTTTCCAGCTCAGATTTTAAAACTGTACAGCTAGTTTATAATTTATCCAGTTTAACACTGCTATCATTTAGCTTCATTATAATAGACTTCAGTTGAACACTTAACTCCAAAATACTCGATTCAAGTTTAGATATCATCTCACAGTTCTGTTTCCTGAGCGATTTGTTATCAGTTTTTAATTCGTGTCTCAACTCCTTAATACTTATTTCAAATCTAGGCTTAGTATTGTCCAACTTATACCCAAGTCTTTGATTATCAGCTTCTATATCTCATTTTATTATGCACCCACGCCTAAAAGTGTCGCCACTTTAGCGGACATCCTATCTTGGGGCCCTTATTCTGATTAGCTATTACTGCCACCAAAGAACCCACAAACACCTCAGAGCACTGAGATCGCGTTACCATCTCAGGGAGATGCCACATGTTAGCGACGTTAATGCAATGAACCTAAAATTTGCTATCTTTAAGTAGTTGTCCGGCCCTGAAATAATTGTTATCATAATCGAAATAATCAGAAGAAAACCAAGAGAAATCTTAACCACCACAATTGCTTGAAGCTGTATGAAATGCATGGAAGAAGCAGCACAATTTTTGCGTAAACGTTTCACACATTCAATTCAAATGTTCGGTCCCACCTAAACTTCTTCCTCCATTCGCAACTAACAGAACGAACACTTCAAATGTTCTAGCTACAGGTCAGAAAGACACAAATACACTGAGGTGACAAAAGTCAAGGGAGAGCGATATGCTCGTATACAAAAATCCATGTACTCTATCTCGTACACAGGCTATAAATGGTCAGTACATTGGCGCAGCTGTCATCTGTAGACACGTGATTGGTGAGAAAAGTTTTTCGAAGTGATTATGGTCACACGACAGGACTTAACAGACTATGAGCGCGGAATCGTAGTGGGAGCTAGACACTTTTGGACATTCCATTTCGGAAATCCTTAGGGAATTCAACATTCCGATATACACAACGTCAACAGTGTGCCGAGAATACCACATTTCGGCGATTACCCCTACCACGGACAACGTCGTGGCCGACAGCATTGCCCGCCGTAGTGGCCGAGCGGTTCTAGGCAATTCAGTTTGGAACCGCGCGACCGCTACGGTCGCAGGTTCGAATCCTGTCTCGGGTATGGATGTATGTGATGTCCTTAGGTTAGTTAGGTTTAAGTAGTTCTAAGTTCTAGGGGACTGATAAACTCAGAAGTTAAGTCCCATAGTGCTCAGAGCCATTTCAACCGACAGCATTCACTTAACGACCGAGAACAGCAGCGTTTCCGTGGAGTTGTGAGAGCTAAGAGGCAAGCAGCTGTATGTCAGATAACTGCAGAAACCAATGTGGAACGTACGACGAACGTATACGTTACGACAGTGCGACGAATTCTGGCGTTAATGGGCTACTGCAGCAGGTGACCGACGCGAGTGTCTTTGCTAACTGCATGACATCGCCTGCAGCGCCTATCCTGGGTTTGTGACCATATCAGTTGGACCCTACTGGAAAATCCTGGCCTGGTCAGATGTGCTCCGATTACTTCTGGTAAGAGCTAATGATAGGGTCCTCTGGTCCAACTGAACGGATCGTTGATTAGAAATGATAATCCTCGGCTACTTGGGAGACCATCTGCAGCCATTTATGGACTTCATGTTTCTAAACAACGATGGAATTTTAATGGATGATAGTGAGCCGTGTCTTCGGGTTCGCGACTGGTTTGAAGAACATTCTGAGGATATCGAGCAAATGATTTGGCCACCCATCGAACATCTATCGACTTAATCGAATGGTCAGATTACGCACAAAATCCTGCTCCGGCAACACTTTCGTAATTATGGACGGCTATCGAGGCAGCATGGTTGAATATTACTGCAGGAGACCACCAACACCTCGTGGAGTGCATGCTCCATCGAGCTGCGCCACTACGCAAAAGAGGTCCCACACGATATCAGGCATCCCATGACTTTTACCACCTCAGTGTTTGTCATAAATCTTCATACAATCGGAATCACTATAGGCAGTGGTTGCGCCATTATATTACTCGTCTATGTGAAGTTATTTCAATTTGTATTACAAAAGTCTAAGTGTGGCGCAGTGATCTTGACTCCACATAATGCAAGTATATATTGGACTTATTAACAATATAAATCTATAACATCAATTTTTGGCCAGCTTATACAGGGATATGTAATATCGCCAAGCCATCTGCTGCGGTCTGTGAATGGCTAGCTCCTCAATCCATTTTTGGTTATGTGGCAGCAGCAGCAAGTTTGATAGACTAGTAATTCTGAAACATTCTTCAAACACATCAATGTATTTAAAGCACCCCTAGATCTAACGATAGTTGTCCTCCCATCAGTCTTCCGTTTTTTCAACGACGTCATTAGACTGTCTCGCGTGTAATTAGACACGGAAAATACTATGAACGAACCGTTACAATCAGGTAGTTTACAAAATTGCTATTAGCGAACCGTTACAGGTAGACAGCTTATACACTACTGCCCATTAAAATTGCCACACCAAGAAGAAATGCAGATGATAAACGGGTATTCATTGGACAAATATATTATACTAGAACTGACATGTGATTACATTTTCACGCAATTTGGGTGCATAAATCCTGAGAAATACCCAGAACAACCACCTCTGGCCGTAATAACAGCCTTGATACGCCTGGGCATTGGGTCAAACAGAGCTTGGATGGCATGTACAGGTACAGCTGCCCATGCAGCTTCAACACGATACCACAGTTCATCAACATGCGGTCGTGCATTATCCTGCTGAAATGTAGGGTTTCACAGGGGTCGAATGAAGTGTAGAACCACGGGTCGTAACACATCTGAAATGTAACGTCCACTGTTCGAAGTGCTGTCAATGCGAACAAGAGGTGACCGAGACGTGTAGCCAATGGCACCCCATACCATCACGCCAGGTAATACGACAGTATGGCGATGACGCATACACGCTTCCAATGTACGTTCACCGCGATGACGCCAAACACGGATGCGACCATCATGATGCTGTAATCAGAACCTGGATACATCGGAAAAAAGGCCGTCTTGCCATTCGTGCACCCAAGTTCGTCGTTGAGTACACCATTGCAGGCGCTCCTGCCGTGATGCAGCGTCAAGGGTAACCGCAGCCATGGTCTCCGAGCTGATAGTCCATGCTGCTGCAAACGTCGTCGATCTGTTCGTGCATATGGTTGTTGTCTTGCAAACGTCCCCAAATGTTGACTCAGGGATCGAGACGTGGCTGCACGATCCGTTACAGCCATGCGGATAAGATGCCTGTCATCTCGACTGCTAGTGATCCAGCACGGCGTTCCGTATTACCCTCCTGAACCCAACGATTACATATTCTACTAACAGTCGTGGGATCTCGACCAACGCGGCGCGATACGATAAACCGCAATCGCGATAGGTTACAATCCAACCTTTATCAAAGTCGGAAACGTGATGGTACGCATTTCTCCTCTTTACACGAGACATCACGACAACTTTTCACCAGGCAACGCCGGTCAACTGCTGTTTGTGTATGAGAAATCGGTTGGAAACTTTCCTCATGTCAGCACGTTGTAGGTGTCGCCACCGGCGCCAACCTTGTGTGAATGCTCTGAAAAGCTAATCGTTTTCATATCATAGCATCTTCTTCCTGTCGGTTAAATTTCGCGTCTGTAGCACGTCATCTTCGTGGTGTAGCAATTTTAATGGCCAGTAGTGTAAAACACGTGCTGATCAAGATTATTGTTCAAGTGCCTGGGACTCATTCTAACCTGGACTTAGTAAATATTGTATTATACAAAGGACAGCACGAACAGTCGAAGATTTGTGTGACACATTGATCAGTAGATGACGCCTTGGCAAGCCGCATCAGCCTTACCTTAAAGTTGATGAAAAAGCAAATCACTTCGACTCCTTCCGATACGACGCAGTGGAAGACCAGTTAGTTATGGCTGGCAGGTTGCATCCGCCAGAAGTGCTCGGGAGCGCTCGCTGCCCACCTGTGTTGACTCGGGACGGGCTGCAGGTGAACGGAGACCGCGGCCGGTGTTTGAGCGCCTGTTAGTGGTAGCTCCACGCCCAAATCCTCCTCTCCAGCAGCGTATGTAGACGCCCTCGCTGCAGGTCGGAACGACTTAAAAGCAGTGCGGTATTTAGGACTGTCTTTGCCCACGTAAGTTGCCAACTACCTTTACTTGTCAGGCGTGTGGAAAGTAATTTTGTAATCTCGTCAGAAGACTTCTGCATTCCTCGGTGTAATTTGCGCTATTCATCTTGATGATATACAAATTCCGTAATACAAAACAGTGAAGGACTTGGTTACGACTTGGGCTGAGCAGCTCAAATGAGCAGAAAATATTACCACCAAGTGAATGAGCGTTTACGCTTGCCTCAAGGCCCTTTAGAGGTTACGGAGCGTATTTCTACAGGATGTGTATGTAGATTATGCTGTCACTCGTTCTGCCGAACCTTCACTATTGCGATATAATCTAATATTGCGATGTTATCCAATACTGTACTAATCATGTAATCACTAGAAGCTGTTTTTATTCGTGTCAGAAGTAAATAATAATAGAAATACAAATTGCGTTACTTAATGCTATGTTAGGAGAAAATATACAGAAGAACTGAATAGTATTTGCCCAGAATTTGCAAAATCACGGGCATCAACTTTCGTGGCCATCAAATCCTCCATAGTGGATCTCGAAGGCCACTTGCTGCAGTTCATAAAGTGGGCTGTGCTTGATCTTCGCCATATTCGCAGAGCCTGGGTGGGCTAAGGAAGCCCCACTTAAACATATTCTTGTTGTCTGAGGAGATCCGTTTGGATTTTCAGTTATTTGAAGGAGACTCCTCCTAGACCTCAGTCGTTGATCGATAGGTCGATATCCAGCCATACAAAGGGTGGGCGTGTGAGGTAACTGCTTTACATGTCTCTTTATGGCTACGACTTGTTTTCTAATGTCTGGTGGAGCGATTCGTGCCAAACAGTAATGTTTATCAAGTGGTGTTGGTCTCAAGCAACCTGTGATGAGTAGAGATTCAGAACCAAGTATGACTGCTTGACTGCGTTACGTCTCGAGTAATCATCCATTTGACGATATCGATGTCTTACAACGGTTGTTGGAAGGTCAGTTACGTGAATATACAGTATATAACGCTTACATCGTTGTACCCTCAGTGTACAACCGCACCTCAGTGTCACGCCACAGATCAGGTGCCTGTCATCTCTTCATAATTGCAACTCTAGCATCTCAGCTCTGGTAATACGTAGAATAGAAACTTTTTCCAACCCTTTCTTGATTGGTGCTGCCCGTTTCTGGAACAAATTGCCCTGCACTTAATTCAAAATTCAATATTCAGTTACACTATGTGATCAAATGTATCCGGCCACCCCGCCCCCCCCCCCTCCCCACACCCAAAAAAAGTTTTTTATATTAAGTGCGTTGTGATGTCAGCTACTACCAGGTACTCATTATCAGTGACCTCAGTGGTCATTAGACATCGTTAGAGAGCAGTATGGGTCGTTACGCGAAACTCACGAACTTCGAACGTGGTCAGGTGATTACATGTCACTTGTGTCATACGTCTGTATCTCAGATTTCCACACTCCTAAACAACCCTAGGTCCACTTTTTCCGATATCATAGTGGGTGGAAACGTGAAGGGGCACATACAGCATAAAAGCGTACAGGCGAAACTCGTCTGTTGATGGACAGAGACCGCCGACAATTGAAGAGGGTCGTAATGTGTAACAGGCAGACATCTATCCAAACCATCACACAGGAATTCCAATCTACATCAGGGTCCACTGCAAGTACTATGACAATTAGGCGGGGGGTGAGAAAACTTGGATTTCATGGTATCACGGCTGCTCATAAGCCACACGTCACGCCGTAAATGCCAAACGACGCCTCGCTTGATGTAATGAGTGTAAACATTGGTTGATTGAACAGTGGTAAAACGTTGTGTGGAGTGACGAATCAGCCGGCCGCTGTGGCCGAGCGGTTCTAGGCGCTTCAATCCGGAACCGCGCGACAGCTACGGTGGCAGGTTCGAATCCTGTCTCGGGCATAGATGTGTGTGATGTCCTTAGGTTAGTTGGGTTTAAGTAGTTCTAAGTTCTAGGGGACTGATGACCTCAGATGTTAAGTACCATAGTGCTCAGTAAGCAAAACTGGCACATTTTAGGGACTCAGAACACGCATTTCTCGATCGAAAAGTCTCTTCATCCTCAACGGATGGCTGTGTGGTGTGCAATGTCCAGTCACGGAATAATCTGTGTGATATTCCCTGATGGCAGTGTGACTACCGAACAGTACGTCAAGGTTTTTGAAGATGATTTCCTCCCAGTTATCCAAAGTACTCTGATTCCAACATGATGTGGTTCATGCAAGACGGAGGTCGACCGCATCGAAGCAGGAGATTGTTTGACGTTCTGGAGGAGCACTAATGGGAATCTCTAGCATGGTCCCCGATTGGCCGCCATATTCTCCGGATCTGAACACATTCTACTCCCTTTTGTTGGGCTATAGTAACGGCAAAGTGTACAGCAACTGTGGTGTCACCGCCAGACACCACACTTGCTAGGTGGTAGCTTTAAATCGGCCGCGGTCCATTAGTACATGTCGGACCCGCGTGTCGCCACTGTTAGTGATCGCAGACCGAGCGCCACCACACGGCAGGTCTCGAGAGACGGACTAGCACGCCACAACTAGCTACGCCACAACAGCAACAACCCAAAAACCTTTGCTGAGCTGGAAAAAGCCGTTCAGGAGGTCAACGACAACATCGATGTTCTGACACTTCAGTGGGTCATGCAGAATTTCGCTAACGACGGCAGGCGTATCGAACATTTCATAACCTAAATCCGAATGTCTATAGTGACGTTTACATGTTGAATAAAGTGCTTGTACGCCTTACGTTTCTTTTCATATAGTTCAATAATTTCAGTCACAGTATGAAGAATGGAAAATGCCTGATAAGCCGTAAGAGAGGTCCTTATGGTCTGAATATTTTCAGGATAAGTATATAAATTAATGGAATAAATTATGGCTCTGTCATGTTGGTTAGGAGTTAGAGAGAGGGAGTGCTGGGAGGAAGGAATGAAGACTACGTTTAATTTCACGTTGACATCGAGATCGCTAGAGACGGAGCACAAACTTAGATTGTGTATAGGATGGGGAAGGAAATCGGCAGCGCCCTTACACAGAAACCATCCCGGGATTTGCCTGGAGCGATTTAGAATCACGGAGAACGTGAATCTGGATGGCCGGACATGGGATCGAATCGTCGTCCTCCCGAATGCGAGTCTTCTGTGTTAACCACTGCGCCACCTCGTCGGTAATGGAGATGTGATAATAACATCTCATTTAGCCTCAGTTTCAGCCAAGTTTATTAAGAAACTGTACATTTTAAGTCGAGCCCAATTAGTATTGACAGGAAACCGCTGCTTTGAAACGCATAAACACAATGGAATAGGATGAGTATTGCATCTGGGAGTGAGGGGGCCTCAGTCGACTTTTCGTAAGTCAGCACGTAATCGGGATTGCGGTGGGACGGCGGTACATCAACGGTTATGCAATGAAAACTGCCTTAACGTAGATGAGCCGGTGGGTGTGGCCGAGCGGTTCTAGGCGCTTCAGTCTGGAACTTCGTTACCGCTACGGTCGCAGGTTCTAATCCTGCCTCGGGCATGGTTGTGTGTGATGTCCTTAGGTTAGTTAGGTTTAAGTAGTTCTAAGTTCTAGGGGACTGATGACCTCAGATGTTAAGTCCCATAGTGCTCAGAGCAATTTGAACCATTTTTAACATAGGTGATTGATTATGAAGTGGAGGGTCCGTCACACAAGGGACACACGCCAAGTTCATCACCTAGCGTATCTGTTTCACTGGTCTGTTCCAGTCTTACCCTCCGTGTCGGTTTCTGTATCACTGTCTTCTTTATGTGCTATATTCACCTTCAGTCTTCGAGCTAACATTATTACTCTCTGTATTGCTAGTTCCATTAACCTATCTCTAATACAACATTAATTTTCCATTCCTTTAACATGTTGGTAAGCTTTTAACCAATCAGTTTTGGTAATCTTAGGTGAAGACTTCTTGGTTATTTGCTTTAATAAATTAAACTAAGCTCTGCCCGATTAGGCCGTGAAGACCCAACGGTATTGGCCGGCCACCCTGTCATCCTCAGCCCACAGGCGTCAGTGGATGCGGATATGGAAGGGCATGTGGTCAGCTCACCGCTCTCCTGGCCGTATGTTAGTTTACGGGACAGGAGCCGCTAATCCTCAATCAAGTAGCTCCTCAGTTTGCCTCAAAAGTGCTGAGTGCATCCCGTTTGCCAACAGCGCTCGGCAGACCGGATTGTTAGCCATCCAAGTGCTAGCCCAGCCCGACAGCGCGTAACTTCGCTAATCTGACGGGAACCATTGTTTCCATTGAGGCAAGGCCTTTGGCTGTTATTTGCTACTGGATAGTTAAATTACTGGAAAAATGTTTTTTCTGCAATTTGTTGTTGCTTTGCATCCCAGATTAACTACATAGTTTTCAATCTATAGCGGAGTGGTGGATGCCTTAGAACGGTACTCCATTAGGCTTCAAAACTGCATCTGTCTTGGAGTCTTGGATTTTTATAACGCACCATCTATAAAGTCTGATTTATTGCTAAGCTCGGTTAAAAACTGATTTTACTTTGATGAACCCATTCAGTTATGTTCTTCTTGCGAGTTGCACTAGTGGGAGCTTTTATTTGTCTGAAGAATACGCGACGGTGGAGCCAAGAACAACACCAATACCAGCTCTTGTACTGGGAATCACTTTCTCTTCTAACCGCTTGTGATAATTATTCCCTTTCGCACTAGCAATGTCGTGTGCCAGAACTTTGTCGTGGTAAAACGAGTGTGCATTAACGTTTTGTCATTGAAAACTACTAGTTTCTTTGGCCACTTTTCACCACTTCTGGTTGCCTCTCGACTATTGCACATGCCTTGCAATAATGTCGGAACGTTATGTTAGCATGGTTCTCTTAATTTTACATGTTTGAAACGAAATTCCACCCCTGTCGGAATTTTCCGACATGTTTCCTTCCCCACTGCAAATTTATTACGATTTTTGAAAATATCCTGGCGTGAAAAACATGGCGACACCAAGAAGGAGTAATGCGACGTAAACCAAAGTTGGTTGGCTTGTTTCTACATATGAAAGATGACGTCCATTCAAATTTCGCGACAATATGAGGATGGAAATACGGTTTTCTTTAAACCTACGGTGTAACGGACGTGCGCATTAGTTACCTTTAAAATTGTACGTGATGAATTGTTGTTGCTCAAGAATGCCTTTAAGGTGACTAAGACCGCCATTATGAACACCTTACTAAGTTTTAACGATGTTTTGTAATAGGGCTACGAGAAGCTAGATGTTCCTTCAGTGATAATGCAGAACACTTGGTAGAAATGTAGCCAATGTACACGATTGCTGGCAGCGGTGGACAAGACAACGTACGGTGGCTTTTTTTTTGGTCATCAGTCTAGTGACTGGTTTAATGCGGCCCGCCACGAATTCCTTTCCTGTGCTAACCTCTTCATCTCAGAGTAGCACTTGCAACCTACGTCCTCAATTATTTGCTTGACGTATTCCAATCTCTGTCTTCCTCTACAGTTTTTGCCCTCTACAGCTCCCTCTAGTACCATGGAAGTCATTCCCTCATGTCTCAGCAGATGTCCTATCATCCTGTCCCTTCTCCTTATCAGTGTTTTCCACATATTCCTTTCCTCTCCGATTCAGCGTAGAACGTCCTCATTCATTACCTTATCAGTCCACCTAATTTTCAACATTCGTCTATAGCACCACATCTCAAATGCTTCGATTCTCTTTTGTTCCGGTTTTCCCACAGTCCATGTTCACTACCATACAATGCTGTACTCCAGACGTACATCCTCAGTAATTTCTTCCTCAAATTGAGGCCGGTATTTGATATTAGTAGACTTCTCTTGGCCAGAAATGCCTTTTTTACCATAGCGAGTCTGCTTTTGATGTCCTCCTTGCTCCGTCCGTCATTGGTTATTTTACTGCCTAGGTAGCAGGATTCCAGCAATCCTGATGTTAAGTTTCTCGCTGTTCTCATTTCTACTACTTCTCATTACCTTCGTCTTTCTCCGATTTACTCTCAAACCATACTGTGTACTCATTAGACTGTTCATTCCGTTCAGCAGATCATTTAACTCTTCTTCACTTTCATTCAGGATAGCAATGTCATCAGCGAATCGTATCATTGATATCCTTTCATCTTGTATTTTTATTCCATTCCTGAACCTTTCTTTTATTTCCATCATTGCTTCCTCGATGTACAGATTGAAGAGTAGGGGCGAAAGGCTACAGCCTTGTCTTACACCCTTCTTAATACGAGCACTTCGTTCTTGATCGTCCACTCTTATTATTCCCTCTTGGTTGTTGTACATATTGTATATGACCCGTCTCTCCCTATAGCTTACCCCTACTTTTTTCAGAATCTCGAACAGCTTGCACCATTTTATATTGTCGAACCCTTTTTTCAGGGTGATAAAACCTATGAAAATGTCCTGGTTTTTCTTTAGCCTTGCTTCCATTATTAGCTGTAACGTCAGAATTGCCTCTCTCGTCCCTTTACTTTTCCTAAAGCCAAACTGATCGTCACCTAGCGCATTCTCAATTTTCCTTTCCATTCTTCTGTATATTATTCTTGTAAGCAGCTTCGATGCATGAGCTGTTAAGCTGATTGTGCGATAATTCTCGCACATGTCAGCTCTTGCCGTCTTCGGAATTGTGTGGATGATGCTTTTCCGAAAGTCAGATGGTATGTCGCAAGACTCATATATTCTACACACCAACGCGAATAGTCGTTTTGTTCCCACTTCCCCCAATGATTTTAGAAATTCTGATGGAATGTTATCTATCCCTTCTGCCTCATTTGACCGTAAGTCCTCCAAAGCTCTTTTAAATTCCGATTCTAATACTGGATCCCCTATCTCTTTTAAATCGACTCCTGTTTCTTCTTCTATCACATCAGACAAATCTTCACCCTCATAGAGGCTTTCAATGTATTCTTTCCACCTATCTGCTCTCTCCTCTGCATTTAACAGTGGAATTCCCGTTGCACTCTTAATGTTACCACCGTTGCTTTTAATGTCACCAAAGGTTGTTTTGACTTTCCTGTATGCTGAGTCTGTCCTTCCGACAATCATATCTTTTTCGATGTCTTCACATTTTTCCTGCAGCCATTTCGTCTTAGCTTCCCTGCACTTCCTATTTATTTCATTCCTCAGCGACTTGTATTTCTGTATTCCTGATTTTCCCGGAACATGTTTGTACTTCCTCCTTTCATCAATCAACTGAAGTATTTCTTCTGTTACCCATGGTTTCTTCGCAGCTACCTTCTTCGTACCTATGTTTTCCTTCCCAACTTCTGTGATGGCCCTTTTTAGAGATGTCCATTCCTCTTCAACTGTACTGCCTACTGCGCTATTCCTTATTGCTGTATCTATAGCGTTAAAGAACTTCAAACTTATCTCGTCATTCCTTAGTACTTCCATATCCCACTTCTTTGCGTATTGATTCTTCCTGACTAATGTCTTGAACCTCAGCCTACTCTTCATCACTACTATATTGTGATCTGAGTCTATATCTGATCCTGGGTACGCCTTACAATCCAGTATCTGATTTCGGAATCTCTGTCTGACCATGATGTGATCTAGTTGAAATCTTCCCGTATCTCCCGGCCTTTTCCAAGTATACCTCCTCCTCTTGTGATTCTTGAACAGGGTATTCGCTATTACTAGCTGAAACTTGTTACAGAACTCAATTAGTCTTTCTCCTCTTTCATTCCTTGTCCCAAGCCCATATTCTCCTGTAACCTTTTCTTCTACTCCTTCCCCTACAACTGCATTCCAGTCGCCCATGACTATTACATTTTCGTCCCCCTTTACATACTGCATTACCCTTTCAATATCCTCATACACTTTCTCTATCTGTTCATCTTCAGCTTGCGACGTCGGCATGTATACCTGAACTATCGTTGTCGGTGTTGGTCTGCTGCCGATTCTGATTAGAACAACCCGGTTATTGAACTGTTCACACTAACACACCCTCTGCCCTACCTTCCTATTCATAACGAATCCTACACCTGTTATACCATTTTCTGCTGCTGTTGATATTACCCGATACTCATCTGACCAGAAATCCTTGTCTTCCTTCCACTTCACTTCACTGACCCCTACTATATCTAGATTGAGCCTTTGCATTTCCCTTTTCAGATTTTCTAGTTTCCCTACCACGTTCAAGCTTCTGACATTCCACGCCACGACTCGTAGAACGTTATTCTTTCGTTGATTATTCAATATTTTTCTCATGGTAACCTCCCCCTTGGCAGTCACCTCCCGGACAACCGAATGGGGGACTATTCCGGAATCTTTTGCCAATGGAGAGGTCATCATGACACTTCTTCAATTACAGGCCACATGTCCTGTGGATACACGTTACGTGTCTTTAATGCAGTGGTTTCCATTGCCTTCTGCATCCTCATGTCGTTGATCATTGCTGATTCTTCCGCCTTTAGGGGCAATTTCCCACCCCTAGGACAAGAGAGTGCCCTGAACCTCTATCCGCTCCTCCGCCCTATTTGACAAGGCCGTTGGCAGAATGCGGCTGACTTCTTATGACGGAAGTCTTCGGCCGGCAATGCTGTATTTATCAAAATGTAGGCAGTGGCGGGGATCGAACCTGGGACCGAAGACGCTACCCCTAGACCACGGGGTGGCTTACGGAGTACATATGTAGATGTAGATATACGTCTGTGCTGTGACGTCACATACTAAACGAAGGAAATAATCTGCACTTTGGTAATATAACATTGAGGATTTTGGTGAAAGGTACATCAACTGTGACGCCATCGATGAGTCATGAAATTCCCCCATCCCTCCCATTTTGAGTTAGGCCAGTTGGCCTATGCATAAAATGATAGGAAGATCAAATCAAGGTGGAAAATTATTAGGGGCGTTCAAAAAGAAACGAGCGGGAAGCATAATTACAGAAATCAGTACCTCTATGTTAGAAGTATTGACCCTGGCTGTTGAGACACTTGTCCTACTGTGACTCAAGGAGGTGAATGGCTATCTCATAAAATTCCCGGGTCTACGAAGTCAACCAGCACCACACGTAAAGTTGGATGTCGTCGTCCGAGGTGAATCGTTTGCCCCTCAGAGCCTTTTAACGAGACCAAAAATGGCGTAATCACAGGGAGAGAGGTCCTGACTCTATGGATGGTGGCCGAGAACCTCCCATTTGAATATCTGCAGGAGTGCCGCGACTGTGTTGGCCGAATGAGGCTTTGCATCGTCGTGGAGCGGAATGACCCCACGGGTGAGATTGCCTGGTCGTTTTGATTTGATCGCTTGGCGAAGAGTGGTCAAGGTTTACGTGTAACGCTGGGCATTCACTGTTGTCCGGTGCTTCAGGAAGTGAATCAGAAGGGGGAGGTCATCTTGGTCAAAGAAGAGCATCAGCATAACCTTTCTGATTCACTTCGGACGACGACGCCCAGCTGTACGTGCCGAGCTGGTCAACGTCCCAGCCCCGAGAATTTTATGAAACAGCCATTCACCGCCTTGTGTCACAGTAGGACAAGTGTCTCATTAGCCAAGGTCAATACTTCTAACATTCAGGTACTGGTTTCTGTAATTATGCCTCCGGCTCGTTTCTTTTTGAACTCCCCTTATGAAAAAGTAGCCCAGTTGCTTTAATAGGCTTTACCCCTACTTCTATGACGTCACTGTGGAAGTGAGGCTGTGTTCTAAGTATAAATTGTCGGCAAGTTTGAAACATCCCCTTAGAAAAATTAATGAGTTACTGTGCTGGTGAGCCCTTTACTTTATTCGATTTTCAAATAGCTGGGCAAAAGTGAATGTACTCAGAAATTTCTCGCTTTACTTATTCTGATCATCACTAAACTGACACACAATATTTTTAGCGCAACGCAATCTGACTTTCAATAATCCCTACAAAAGAATGGCCCAGACTATCAATAACCTATAGCTTTCATGAATCACTGACCTCACAAAAATCTTCGTTACTCTAACTACTGCAATACAGCGAGCGCCAATACTGCCAGCTAAATGAAAGATTCTAACTACTGAAGGCACTAACTACTGATAGGCATAGTTAGCAAATGAAAGATTTTGATAGAGAACAAACAATGTATTTACCTTAATAGTGTTTAAAAGTCATCATATATATATCAGTTCATGATATCCATCATTACAAATTTACTCTTTCTGATAGACACACGTCCAGATCGTCCGCTCTCAAAACTCCGCCATCTCTCTTCCCACATCCACCACTGCTGGCGGCTCACCTCCAACTGCGCAACGCTACGCGCTGTTCACATCCAACTGCCCAACACCACAATAGCGAATATTCCAACAATGCCAACCAGCCAGAGACTGTACACGGCACAGCCAGTAATTTTCATACAGAGCGCTACGAGACGTTACCAACATAAAAACCTAAACAGCCTACTTACAAATTCAATTATCCAAGAAGGCATATTCTCAAGGTGGAGTTCACGATAGCTGACAGTGTGGTGTCAGCATCCTAGATCTGGAGCACTGGTACTACCTCTGTGACTCCAGAATCTAATTCTGGAATACTGCCAGTATGTGGTCAAATTATTGCCTGCAAAAAATGATGTTTTCTCCCCCTGCAGGTTCAGGCCTGTCTGTTAGGCAAAACGTGCCAATCTGCTGACGTATGTACCTGTTACCCCAAGCAATTATTTACTCAGACAAGTATGGACCTGCAGCTGTGATTGTTAGATTAATTGTTCTACTTGCACAATCAAGACAGGCACCGGATTACCGCCTGACCTTACCTACCACCTGTCCCAAGTTAAAGGTCGTGGTGTACAAAGTGTAAACAATTCTCCATCCACCCCACTGATATTATACTTTAAATAATCAAATTTGGAGTTGCCTTGCCTTAAGTTTCACTTCACTCAACGTTCCGCTACAGCCTCACAGTCTGGGACGTGAACAGCCGGAAGTTGCACCATTGTCACCAGGCCGCATTCGCACTGACCTGTGCAGGGCCAGACTGGAACATTAGCACTGAGTCCCACCCGCCCTGGTGTCATGTCACAGCCCATTGATGTAAGCTCACTGCACAGGCACGCCATACACATAATGCCTTTTCAACTGCCTAGTGTGAAGTGGAGGACAGAAGCTCTGTTTTCCGTCGATCGTACGCTCTTTGTGACAGTACTACGGCCACGACACATTTGGCCCGATGTAAAATGTAGGATAAATTTGAAAATGACAGAAACACACATATGCTTTAACACATACTGAAAACAGGTGGGAGAAATTCAAAATTCACCTAGATTTAAAATGACCTGTAACTTGCACATAAATGCATTCTACAGAGATTCGAAAAATTGAGTGATACGCGTTTGTCCTGAGGTAAAAAATTGAGCAACGTCTCCGAGGAAAAAATAAAATAAAATTCATCACTGAAATTTGAGCGGATTATTCCACAGACATTAACACAGCCAACCGCCACCAACCACCACAGAGCTGTCAATCACGTGAAATTATATGTACCAGGTATTCAGCGACACACTTATGAAGCAGTCTGAAAGATTTTTTTTTAGACGCAGTGATATCAGTGGGGTGGAAGGAGATATTGTTTAAGATTGAGACAGCTTGACTTTTAACTTGAGGCCGTTTGTAGGTAACGTCAGGAGTAACACAGTGCCCGTCTTGATTGTGTATTTAGAAAAAAGTGACTGGTCTGAGTAAATAATAGCTTTGAGAAACTTGTGAGAGGTCAGTAGACTGACAAGCTTTGTCTAACGGACTGGGCTCAACTTGCAAGGGGAACAAACATCCTTTCTTTCAGATAATAATTCGACGGTGTAATGACAATATTCTAGCTCTTGGATTCTGACATCATAGAGGCAGTGGCAACATTCCAGGTCAGATACTGTGGATTCCAGCATGAGAATATACCATCTGGGATATTTCAATTTACGTCAGTTTATACTTACAAAACCCTACTTTCACAGTGACTAAAAACACTGGGCTATTTTCTGAATTTCCCACCTATTTTTGAATATTCAGCTATTTTTTTTAATTTCTCGGCAAAATTCGAATTCCTCACTATTTTATTCATAGGGTCAGTGACCCTTGTCAAAAGGGGGAGGGGTGAGGATATCGAATGACTCATCGATTACGTTATCAGTGAAGTCATCGATGCCGTCCTAGGTGATCTACTCTACGCCAGAACCTCAGTTGTTATACACTCTCGGTTTGGTAAACGTGAATGAAATTTCCTTCTTCTGGCATACTGGTGACAGAAATGAACGTTTATTCGGCCCTAAAGCTTTTTATTACAATGCATTCCATATTTTACCAGATTATAAGAGATTTAATATCGCAGTCAGCCCCAAAGACGGAATTAATTTGTTATTAGTCTCCTTTCCTTATCTA
Organism: Schistocerca serialis cubense; assembly: GCF_023864345.2. Taxonomy (NCBI): domain Eukaryota; kingdom Metazoa; phylum Arthropoda; class Insecta; order Orthoptera; family Acrididae; genus Schistocerca; species Schistocerca serialis. The sequence goes on along the minus strand of NC_064643.1, from coordinate 503,906,357 downwards.
AATCCCTATAGAAAGAAATAAACAACATGTATTTATGTAGTGCACTGCGTGGCGGATGTTTATGAATACTTACACCCTTTCTGTTTCACTCATGTATGGTACACGGGATGAAAGATTGTCGCTGCACTGTTTATATGCCGCCACACTGGTATTTTTTTTTTTTTTTTTTGTAGAGTCTCCGTGTCGAATCTATTTATAATTTGTTTACAGGCATACTGAAAAACGTCAGCGAATCGCACCATTTTTCTTTAGATATTTTCCATCTCTTACTGCTGTAAAAACCGGCAGGGATTTTACACAGACAAAAAATACTCAGGAAAAGCGAAACAAGAGTTATTCAGGCGAACTCCTACATATGTGAATCGACATTACTAAGGATTCTTCCGATAAGTCTCTGCCTGACATTCGTTTTCCCCATGGCTAGACCCGCGTGATAGTTCCATCTTAAATCGGTCCGGGTGTGTAGTTCACCTGGAGATTCTTGACGGATAACGACTTATTCCACTGACTGGTAATCGACAGTGTAGTCAAACTACTCCGATCTTTTCTGAAGCAGCAGTTCACGTTTCCACGAATAACTGATGTAATTTAGATTAAATTATCTCTGTACTTCTGTATCACTATCTATCTCCCTTTCTATCTTCTAGTCGTAATACCAGTCGCCAAGTTATTGTTTGCGATTTTCCTGGGTTATAATTACAATTATTTTCTCCTACGAAGTAATATTTTGTAAATTATCAAGTGTTTTATGCTTTGCCTGCGCTTGAAATAGAACTTCCTAACAGATTAGAATAGTAAAGGTCTCAAATGGTGACAGCTGTAAACCCAGTACGTTGTAGACGCAGCTTCGCTTTACTACAGAAAAACTAAAAACTAGGCTATGTAGAGTTTCCGGTCAGTTCCACATGTGTGGGACATGTATACATCTAGCAACTAGACATAACATGGAAATTTTATAAGCCTACCATGCTTAAAGAAATAATTCTTCAAAATATATTAACTAATGACTATCATTTTCTACTTTTATCATAGCATTCATGGTTTAACATCTCATCCTCATTGGTGAAATCGTCACTATTAACATGCGAGAAATTAACGATTTGTACTGAGGATGTAGGTACGTCAACATATCCTTGCAAAGACCACATTTTTTCAGGTCGTCAATTTCATGACTTGATTCGGTTTCGTCAAGATTTCTTCCTGTACCAATCTCTTCGCCTCGGGTAATACCCAATACACTTAATTATTTGTTGGGTGTATTTCTGTCTCTATCTTACCATAAAATTTTTGCCCTCTACTACTTGATATAGTATCACGGAGGTTATTCGCAGACTTAGCTAACTTATCATTTTTTCTACTCTACTTACTATTTTCCACACATACCTTTCCTCGCCGAGTCTGCAGAGAACTTCCATATTCCTTATCCCATCAATCCACTTGATTTTCACCATCCTTTTACTATAAAAAATGTCAGATACTTCATTTTTTCTCTTTCTAAATTTTCTCTCACTCTGTTATTTACTTCTATGCAATGTTAGTTTCACCCGACATCCTGTAATTCTTTCTCCCATTTAGAAAGAATAATAACACCATTAGAAAATCTTATTACTGATATCATTTCTCCTCGGATTTTAATCTAATTTATGACATTTATGAATCTTTATTTTCCTTTTTTTTATTGCTTATTCGGCACATTGATTGAACAGTAGAGAAGAAGGACTACATCTCTGCCTTACACCATTTTTACTACAACCACCTCTCTCTTGATCAAGAGTTCTTATTGTTCCCAAGTAAGTCTCGTTTATATTACCTGTCTTCCTTATAGCGATTACGTATGCACTGCGATCATGAATCCTTCCAGGAGTACACACATGGATCCTATCTGGTTTCGGTGAACGGCACGAGAGAAATCACACACGCGGTCCAATACACTTCCAAGGCTAAGTACGGCACGGCTTTAAAGATTGGCGTTCTGCCTACTATGGGCACCAAGGTTGCTTAGTTCTGTAATTCCTGTCGGCACTGATATTATTACATCGGCGTTGCAACTCTCACTCGACAGAGATAGGCAATTAATCATCGACCCTGTAAGAGATCCTAATCGGTTCTGAAAAGCAGTATCGCAGAAAAGCCAATGGCACGCAGAGTCTGAAAGCTGCACAGAGAACTTATTTCCGTGCTGTACGAACGGAAAGTATGAATTATTCTGAAATAGGTGTGGAGTATATCTCTGCTGAATCTCAGTCTACCTCTGCAACGCTTTATTTTGTTGTAATGAAAATTTCTATTCAGTAGTAGAGTTAACAGGCCATCTAAATTATGTCGGCAAGGCTTAAGAATAATTCTTGAATGAGTATCAAACAATCGAAGGCTTTTATTTAGTGTTCTATTATCAAAATTAGTGTAAAGGTGAAAGATATATTGGGTGATATAGTATCACGGAGGTTATTCGCAGACTTAGCTAACTTATCATTTTTTTCTAATATCAGCAGAGGGGTGACAGCAACGGAGGCAGTCAGAAGTATTTAAGCCGTATGTGGGGCCTGTTATTGGAGAGAACGGCGAGAATAAGGTTTCCTCGGTTTCAGGAGGATCGTTCTGACGTTTGTGACTCTCCATGTTCGGATTTGATGAAGATTGTTTAAACCCATTACTCCACTATGATCCACGTCAGTGTATTCGAGAACTGTCCAGTGTGGTCAAATATGATCATTCCATCATCGTGCGACATTTGCGGCGCTGGGGAAGGTTAAAAAATCAGGTGTATGGGTAACCCATGCTCTAAGCCAAAATCACAAAAATCAGCGAGTGGCCATAAGTGCATCTCAGCCTGCTCCTCATTAGTTGGCTCGTGAGTATTACCAACTATTCATATCCTGTATCGTTACTGGTGACGATAAACGGTGTTTTTATGCTAATAAACCAGCAAAAGCCCTTACAAAGACCTGCGTGCATCCACAAAAGATAATGTTACACATCTGGAGAACAGCAAAGGTGTGGCGTACTACCAATTGATTCCCCGTACTGTAACCATCACTGCTGACATTTATTGGCAACAAGTGAGACGCCTGGCAGACGAAGTCCATGCACAGCGACCAGGAAGACTACGCTGAGTGATGCTACTCCACGATAACGCTCGCCTTCATTCTGCTACGTTGACAAAAAAACACTATATAAGATGGTTCAAGTGGCTCTGAGCACTATGGGACTTCGGGACTTCGGGAGGATGACGGTTCAATCCCGCGTCCGGCCATCCTGATTTAGGTTTTCCGTGATTTCCCTAAATCACTCCAGGCAAATGCCGGGATGGTTCCTCTGAAAGGGCACGGCCGACTTCCTTCCCCATCCTTCCCTAATTCGATGAGACCGATGACCACGCTGTATGGTCTCCTTCCCCAAACAACGAACCAACCAACTTAACTGCTGAGGTCATCAGTCCCCTAGAACTTAGAACTAATTAAACCTAACTAACCTAAGGACATCACACACATCCATGCGCGAGGCAGGATTCGAACCAGCGACGTAGCGGCCGCGCGGTTTCAGGCTGTAGCACCTAGAACCGCTCGGCCACTCCGGCCGGCCACTATATAAGAGTTGGGTTGGGAAGTTATTCCGCACCCATCTCATTCACCCCATCTTGCGCCCTCAAATTTTCATCTTTACCGCTCTCTATCGAACAACCCTCAAGAAACTTTCTTTCTGGATGAAAATGCGCTCCGAACATGGCTCGACAAGTTCTCTGCTTCAAAACCACGTGATTTCTACAGTCACAGAATCGAAAACTACCCTTGCGTTGACAGACTGTTGTAAATAGTGATTACTGAAGTATCTATTATGTGTATCTGTTGTGTTTATTAAACTTATGGCAAAATGCTACGAATTTATACACCAACCAAATAGTGTATACATCTGGAAACATTTACGTAGTGTTTACATTTTATGTTGATGTTTACACTACATAGTTCAGAGGCATGGACAGTAGGGGAAACGGAAATAAAACAGCTGCTTGAGGCATGGTATCTGAGAAAAATCCAGAAGATGTAAGGGACAGACAGAACTACGAAACAGTCTCCGGTAAGATGGAAGAGAGAAGATCGTTGTCGAGAGATTAAAGGATTTCATACCCGTGTAGACAATGCTCCGCTCCAGCCAGAATCATAGAAAGAAAAATTTAAGGAGAGAAGGAAGACGATAATCCTCCAAGACTTCAGTACACCAAGCAGATAACACAGAATCTGGAAGTAAAAACGTAATCTGAAGGGAATGCAATTGCGGAAGATAGGGAGAAACGGACGAAAACGCTGCCGACCAATTTATGTACTGAGAACCAAAGAAGAACATAAGACCTTAAGGTATGATGTAATCACTGTGCTGGAATGTGGCCTCGCACAGGAAATGTACAAGTTTTGTGGCGAGAAATTGGTCTCTAAAAACGGATATTGGAATGACAAATATCACGGAAGTGACCGATTCCGTGAGAGACATTAAACCTTGAATCTCAGGGCCACATCACCCACAGTGCGCGCCTGTGTGGCGATATGGCAATTAAAGCGACTGGAGTACGTACAGAAATCATGATCGGCCACACGAAGGTCGAAGATTATTTATAATGCTACAAAATGGATACCACAACGTTCGTGCAGTTTGTAATTAAATCCCCTGGAACGTTAAATGTTTCCACGTATTTTTATTTTGAAGCTTCCAATATTTATAAGGAAAAGAAGTGTAATGGAGGGTTGTCGAATTAGTTGTGAACGGCGAATGAGATTCGGGAATAAGGCGCTAAAATTGATAGACGGGCATTGTTATTTGGCCAGAAAATAACTCATCTTGGCAGATATGAAGAGGATATAAAATACAGACCGGCAATAGTAATAAACATTTTCTGTAAAAGAGAGGTAGCTTAATACGAATATAAATTTAGGTGTTAAGAAGTCATTTCTGAACGTATTTGACTGGAGCGTACATGAGCTAACTTATAGGGAAATGTAGACGTCAACAGCTTTAGACTGCAACGCACTCACAGAAGAAAAGTCGCAACTCCAAAACATAATTAATGTACAGTAACGAAATTTCAGGAATACATTTGTCTAGATAACTTGTTTAAGTGGTTAACGTTGCAAAATCACAGGTTACTGTAAACGCGAGATGTGGCGTTGCAAATGTGAAACGCTTAATGCTGGTACATTGATAAACGGTGTAACCGCCAGAATGATGAATGCAGGCATGGAAATGTGCATGCATTGTGTTGTACGTGGACAGGATGTCAGTTTGTGGGGTGGAGTTTCGTGCCTGTTGCACTTGGTCGGTCAATAAATGGTTCAAATGACTCTAAGCACTATGGGACGTAACACCTGAGGTCATCAGTCCGCTAGACTTAGAACTACTTAAACCTAACTAACCTAAGGACGTCACATACCTCCATTCCCTAGGCAGGATTCGAACCTGCAACCGTAGCAGCAGCGCGGTTCGGACTGAAGCGCCTAGAAACACTCGGGCACAGTGGCCGGACTGTCGGTCAATACAGGGACGATTAATGCAGTTTGCGGATGACGCTGGAGTTGTCGTCTGATAATGTCCCATATGTGCTCACTTGGAGACAGATCTGGTGATTAAGCATTCTAGGGCAACGTGTCGATACTCTATGGAGCATGCTGGGTTACAACAGCGCTATGTGGACGAGTGTTATTCTGTTGGAAAACATCACCTTGAATGCTGCTCGTGAATGCCAGCACAGTAGGTTGAATCACCAGATTTGCTATCAGGGCGCACTGGGTAACCACGAGAGTGATCCTGCTGTCATACGAAATCGCATCAAGACCATAGCTCCAGATGTAGGTCCAGTGTGTCTAGCACGCAGGCAACTTGGTTGTAGGCCCTTGACTGACCTCCTTCTAGCCACCACACGGCCATTACTGACATCGAGGCATAATCAGCTTTCACCAGAAAACACAAGAAACCTTCATCCTATCCTCCGATGAGCTCCCGCTTGACTCCGCTGAAGTCGCAGATGGTGGTGATTTGGGGTAAGTAGAATGCACTCTACAGGGCTTCTGGCTTGGTGCTGTCGTTGAAGTAACCGGTTTGTAACAGCTCATTGTGTCACTGTAGTGCCAACTGCTGCTCAAATTGCTGGCGCAGATGCAATACGATGCACCAGAGCCATACACCAAACCGATGGTCATCCCTCTCGGAAGTGCCACGAGACCGTCCGGAGCCCGGTCTTCCTTTGACCGCACATTCTCGTGCACCGCTGACAGCAATAACGTACGGTGGCTACATTCCTGCCAAGTCTTTCTCGAACGTCGCAGAAGAAACATCCAGCTTCTCATACCCCTATTACATGACCTCGTTCAAACTCAGTCAGGTGTTGATAAAATGACGTCTTTGTCGCATCAAAGGCACTCTTGATGAACATCATCTCACCACGTCCAGTGTGATACACAACTAACACTCACGACAGGTTCAGCATGTATTTAAAGAAAAATTGATTTGCATCCTGATAGTGGCGCTAATAGCGCCATTCTTATGCCACTGGCGCGAAATTTGAATAGACACTCTCTTTCGGATATGGAAATACGCCTACCAGATTTCCTTTATGTCACACAACGTCTTCTAGATGCTGCGATTTTTTTCCACCAGTGTATGTGAAAAGCTTTAGAAATGTTATAGAAGAATCCTCTTGGTTAAATGGGTTGATCAGATAACTGAATCTAATCAGTGAGAAAAGGGTTTTATGCCACAACTTGACAACAAGAAATGGTCGATTGGCAAAACAAGTTGTTGTGGATTGGCAAGACAGACAACCCACTATGACAGGAAGCCGAAAGGCACGCGTTTTAGCTCACGCAGGCTGGCGTGAGGTCTGGAACAGTTAAAAGAATGTAGACTAGCAAAAAATTTACGTAGCTGCTGGAATACTTAACTTTAATCCATAAATGGTGAACATCGCTCTTGACGGTACATGTTTTACAGCATCAATAGTAACTGCTAATGGCGCCTTGCTAGGTCGTGGCAAATGATGTAGCTGAAGGCTATGCTAACTATCGTCTCGGCAAATGAGAGCGTATTTTGTCAGTGAACCATCGCTAGCAAAGTCGGCTGTACAACTGGGGTGAGTGCTAGGAAGTCTCTCTAGACATGCCGTGTGGCGGCACTCGGTCTGCAATCACTGATAGTGGCGACACGCGGGTCCGACGTATACTACCGGAACGCGGCCGATTTAAAGGCTACCACCTAGCAAGTGTGGTGTCTGGCGGTGACACCACACAAGTCATGGTGTAAGAGGGAACAGTTAATCTGATAATGGAAGGAAGTGTGGGAGGAGTGCAGTGTTAAATCCTGCAGAGTCAGGCAAAGACTTTAATACAGGAAGTACGTTCAAATGTTTGTGGAATGCAGTAGTGATGCAGACGTGAAGTGACTTGTACACGATTGACTGTCATGGAGAATTGCCTCAAAACAGTCGTTGTAGATTACAATAATAGTTATATTTTATTTGGTAAGACATGCGTAACAATCTTATACGACTTTGGAGCATGTCGTTGCAAATGAGTACATAAAATTGCGTACAATGACTCATAATATAAGGGGCAATAAAAAAGTATCCCGTTGAGTGTTTATGCAACCTAGCGTGATTCCGCTATGGATATATAAACACCGAAATGTAGGCAGGGGTTAGTATGGTCTTCGAATGGTAACTTCTTGTTCGCCCCTTATAAGAGGCATACCAGTCTACGGAAGATCACTATAATAAAAGATCTATTTCCTTTCAAAGAATTACAACACTGCATTCCTATCGATGATGTTCGGTTAAATACAGTAGTTTGTGTAGGTCAGAGAAAAGAACTGGTGCCAGCCGGTGTGGCCATGCGGTTCTAGGCGCTTCAGTCTGGAACCGCGTGACCGCTACGGTCGCAGGTTCGAATCCTGCCTCGGGCATGGATGTTTGTGATGTCCTTAGGTTAGTAAGGTTTAAGTAGTTCTAAGTTGTAGGGGACTAATGACCTCAGATGTTGAGTCCCATAGTGCTCAGAGCCATTTGAACCATTTTTTGAAAGAACTGGAGCCACTGGAGCCACCGTTTGGTCTCCTCCTCGAGCAGTGGTTTCCATAGAATAGTTGAACCCTTCTGCCTCTTCCTGTTGTCTGTTCTTCAATCCACTACAAGAATTCGTATAGTAACGTGTTTCCTGTGTTCTGATTAGGAAAAACGGTGAGCTTGAATGCGACGTCATGCGGTGAAGACGTCAGCAACTTTTCGGAACACGTGCGTCACTTCGACAAGATCCTTTCCTGTGCTGACGAAACAGATCCAGGACGCGGCCATTTGTTTTCTTTATGCTGCGTCATGGGACAGTATCTGAAATCAGATCTCCAAGTCAGAAGTACAAAAGCGTGTCACGTAATCGCAATACACAGTATTCGTGAAAGCTGCCAGATATTCTTGATTTAAAATAAGTAGTGACAAACACATAACGGACGCTACGGTAGTGTATATCGAATCCATGTATTGCTGATTATTTGTGATGCACCGCTACGAGTAACTTCATATTTACTTTTGCTCAATTTAACACACTGCATCACATTTCGAGCATGTTTCGTTCATCCCCTGACATGTGTGATAAAACAGAAAATGTATTTAACCAATGTAACACTAATAAAAAATGTACGTAACATTATTAAGTATTTCGTTCATTTCACCGTCTCAGTTTTGCCAAAAATACCCACTACGACAACAATGAAAAAATTAGTAACTTAAATTATGTGCACTGCTCTATTGATGACACGGGTTTTGGGCTTAGTTGTAGGAGGAGGGGGGGGGGGGAGGTTTCTAGGCAAGTCGAGGAGGGGATGACATCTGGTGGTATCAGCTGCTGGTGTTGTGATCATTACAAACACTACGGCTGATACTACTGGACGTCGCCTTTCTATCCTCCTCCTAATACTTCTCTCAACTGACATCCCATTAACAGAACAAGTTACACAGAAAAAATGAGAAACATCTCGTAGCAGTGTAGCATACATAATTAGTATTCTACATTTTAATTCTTATTCTACAGTAGCCATTATGGACACGGATTTTATATTTTATACCAGACGCAGACATGCAGCTTTACTGTATGATTAAATGATGATGTGCGTCCTCTTGGGTAAAATATTCCGGAGGTAAAATAGTCCCCCATTCGGATCTCCGGGCGGGGACTACTCAAGAGGACGTCGTTATCAGGAGAAAGAAAACTGGCGTTCTACGGATCGGAGCGTGGAATGTCAGATCCCTTAACCGGGCAGGTAGGTTAGAAAATTTAAAAAGGGAAATGGATAGGTTAAAGTTAGATATAGTGGGAATTAGTGAAGTTCGGTGGCAGGAGGAACACGACTTTTGGTCAGATGATTACAGGGTTATAAATACAAAATAAAATAGGGGTAATGCAGGAGTAGGTTTAATAATGAATAAAAAAATAGGAGTGCGGGTTAGCTACTACAAACAGCATAGTGAACGCATTATTGTGGCCAAGATAGACACAAAGCCCATGCCTACTACAGTAGTACAAGTTTATATGCCAACTAGCTCTGCAGATGATGAAGAAATAGATGAAATGTATGACGAGATAAAAGAAATTATTCAGGTAGTGAAGGGAGACGAAAATTTAATAGTCATGGGTGACTGGAATTCGTCAGTAGGAAAAGGGAGAGAAGGAAACATAGTAGGTGAATATGGATTGGGGGGAAGAAATGAAAGAGGAAGCCGCCTTGTAGAATTTTGCACAGAGCATTACTTAATCATAGCTAACACTTGGTTCAAGAATCATAAAAGAAGGTTGTATACCTGGAAGAATCCTGGAGATACTAAAAGGTATCAGATAGATTATATAATGATAAGACAGAGATTTACGAACCAGGTTTTAAATTGTAAGACATTTCCAGGGGCAGATGTGGATTCTGACCACAATCTATTGGTTATGAACTGCAGATTAAAACTGAAGAAACTGCAAAAAGGTTGGAATCTAAGGTGATGGGACCTGGATAAACTGAAAGAACCAGAGGTTGTAGAGAGTTTCAGGGAGAGCATAAGGGAACAATTGACAGGAATGGGGGAAAGAAATACAGTAGAAGAAGAATGGGTAGTTCTGAGAGATGAAGTAGTGAAGGCAGCAGACGATCAAGTAGGTAAAATGGCGAGGGCTAATAGAAATCCTTGGGTAACAGAAGAAATATTGAATTTAATTGATGAAAGGAGAAAATATAAAAATGCAGTAAATGAAGCAGGCCAAAAGGAATACAAACGTCTCAAAAATGAGATCGACAGGAAGTGCAAAATGGCTAAGCAGGGATGGCTAGAGGACAAATGTAAGGATGTAGAGGCTTGTCTCACTAGGGGTAAGATAGATACTGCCTACAGGAAAATTAAAGAGACCTTTGGAGAGAAGAGAACCACTTGTATGAATATCAAGAGCTCAGATGGCAACCCAGTTCTAAGAAAAGAAGGGAAGGCAGAAAGGTGGAAGGAGTATATAGAGGGTTTATACAAGGGCGATGTACTTGACAATATTATGGAAATGGAAGAGGATGTAGATGAAGACGAAATGGGAGATAAGATACTGCGTGAAGAGTTTGACAGAGCACTGAAAGACCTGAGTCGAAACAAGGCCCCGGGAGTAGATAACATTCCATTAGAACTACTGATGGTCTTGGGAGAGCCAGTCCTGACAAAACTCTACCATCTGGTGAGCAAGATGTATGAGACAGGCGAAATACCTTCAGACTTCAAGAAGAATATAATAATTCCAATCCCAAAGAAAGCAGGTGTTGACAGATGTGAAAATTACCGAACTATCAGTTTAATAAGTCACAGCTGCAAAATACTAACGCGAATTCTTTACAAACGAATGTAAAAACTGGTAGAAGCGGACCTCGGGGAAGATCACTTTGGATTCCGTAGAAATGTTGGAACACGTGAGGCAATACTAACCTTACGACTTATCTTAGAAGAACGATTAAAAAAAGGCAAACCTACGTTTCTAGCATTTGTAGACTTAGAGAAAGCTTTTGACAATGTTGACTGGAATACTGTCTTTCAAATTCTGAAGGTGGCAGGTATAAAATACAGGGAGCGAAAGGCTATTTACAATTTGTACAGGAATCAGATGGCAGTTATAAGAGTCGAGGGGCATGAAAGGGAAGCAGTGGTTGGGAAAGGAGTGAGACAGGGTTGTAGCCTCTCCCCAATGTTATTCAATCTGTGTATTGAGCAAGCAGTAAAGGAAACAATAGAAAAATTCGGAGTCGGTATTAAAATTCATGGAGAAGAAGTAAAAACTTTCAGGTTCGCTGATGACATTGTAATTCTGTCAGAGACAGCAAAGGACTTGGAAGAGCAGTTGAACGGAATGGACAGTGTCTTGAAAGGAGGATATAAGATGAACATCAACAAAAGCAAAACGAGGATAATGGAATGTAGTCAAATTAAATCGGGTGATGCTGAGGGAATTAGATTAGGAAATGAGACACTTAAAGTAGTAAAGGAGTTTTGCTATTTAGGGAGTAAAATAACTGATGATGGTCGAAGTGGAGAGGATATAAAATGTAGACTGGCAATGGCAAGGAAATCGTTTCTGAAGAAGAGAAATTTGTTAACATCGAGTATAGATTTAAGTGTCAGCAAGTCGTTTCTGAAAGTATTTGTATGGAGTGTAGCCATGTATGGAAGTGAAACATGGACGATAACTAGTTTGGACAAGAAGAGAATAGAAGCTTTAGAAATGTGGTTCTACAGAAGAATGCTGAAGATAAGGTGGGTAGATCACGTAACTAATGAGGAGGTATTGAATAGGATTGGGGGGAAGAGAAGTTTGTGGCACAACTTGACTAGAAGAATGGATCGGTTGGTAGGACATGTTTTGAGGCATCAAGGGATCACAAATTTAGCATTGGAGGGCAGCATGGAGGGTAGACATCGTAGAGGGAGACCTAGAGATGAATACACTAAGCAGATTCAGAAGGATGTAGGTTGCAGTAGGTACTGGGAGATGAAGAAGCTTGCACAGGATAGAGTAGCATGGAGAGCTGCATCACACCAGTCTCAGGACTGAAGACCACAACAACAACAACAACCAGATGCAAGACTACATACAACCACTTCGTCTCACTACTGGCTGAAAAAAAGAAGAGAAAAAGAAAAGTCCACACCTACAGCACATGCGGTACATGCAATAGAAGATCACTGGGTCCGCATGGGTCCCGGTAACTTGTTCCATGCGTATTGGCATCGACTCGTATAAGACGCGAATGGCATCGTGTCGTGTAGCTTGGACGTCATTCACCTGGTTCCAAAGGTCATGTGTGGTGATTGGCATTGGGTCCAACGCTGTACCCGTCGGTTGACCAAACCCAACACAGTTTCAATCAGCGAAAAGTGTGCTGATCTGGCGGACCGGAACAAAGGGCTGACATCCCCTGACACCAAGAAGGCACGTGCTCGTGCAGCAGCATGTGGTCATGTACTGTCTTGCTGCATAATGGCGTCTGTGGTGTTGTGCAGAAAGGGTACCACTGCGTGTCGCAGGATGTCAAACAAGTAAGTCACACTGGTCACAGTGACCGGACACGAACCAGCTGTAATTTTGGTTGTACCCAACAGCACCACACAACTCACGGTCACGAGTTGACGATGTATGTCAAGTGTGAATGCAGTTACTGTGTTGCTGTTCCCCTGTCTACTGCGAACCAAAATACGGCCATCATTTTCTCAGACAGAGCCTGGATTCGTCCAAAAGCGCTATCTGATGTCCTCCCTTTCCCCAGTGACGTCGTTCCATACACCATTTCTGTCTAGCATGTTTCTCGGTATTCGTGAAAGATAAGCGGATAAGTGGACGAGTTCATTATCCGTGCCCTAATAAACGGCGACGAACTGTGATCCCCGATAGTGTACGACGTGTTACACTGTTCTACTGTTGCACCAGAATCGAGGAGGACGCAGATCTGTCCTTGAATGGTATTCGGGTGAGCTGTCGATCTTCTAGGGGGATGGTCGTCGTGTTCTACGGACTTCCGTGAACTCTTCTGCTCACTGCACGGCGGAAACACTTCGTCCTACACGAGCAGCAATTTACCGTATGGATGCATCACATTCTCTCATGCCAATAATGCGCCCTCTTTCAAACTCACTGATTTGACGGTACGGTTCAGTCATACATCTGCGAGGCCACCTGGACGTCTGCTCAAGTCACATTGGTCCATTACCTTTGCTTTATAGCAACAGTGAGAGCCGCGGGTGGTGTCGCTCCACGATATCTATGCTGACCTCGAACCCGCAAGTCGATTTGGTTCAAATGCTAATCATTCGTACAGAACATACTAATGTACATGTCCTGTGAATATGGAAGTCCTGTCTCAAGTTTTTTACAGTGTTCTGTTCTTTTGAACATGAGTGTACATTAAATCCAGCTGAAGGTGATGCATGCGAATCAAAACACATACGAGACAAACTGAGAGTGAATGATTTAGAACACAGATTTTATTTATTTCTGATAAATTTTTCGTACTGGTGTCCAAGGCGTGCATGAAGTTATTGTAACGTAATTTTTCCTTTATTCCAGTCTCTGTATGTCTAACTACAAAAGTGGCTGATTTCATTGCCTATCGTCCTAGAAGTGTTGTTCTATGTATAGACCTTTCATTCTAATAATTGTAGTGAATGGACGGAAAGGTAACATCACTTTATGATATTTTTATTTAAGCACTTTCGAATTTCGTATTCGTCTTGTTAGATATAGCGTTAGGTATCTGCCTGTCCCGTCTTTACAAAGTGTATGTCCGTGGTTTCCTTGGTCGATCTGTGTCTCTTCCCCTCCTCATGTCCTAGTCCAAGATTTACTTGGATAGGCCATCATCCATCAGTCTGTTCAGATGCTGTTTCCATCTGCCTCAAGATTCAGTTATTTCCACATTAATAAGAAGTACATTTATCAGCGGCGCATATAGCCCAATGAAAAAGTACAAAAAAATACTGTCATTTAAAAACATCAGCCTGCAGCAATTAGATCTAAAATGAAGCAAGAAGAAACATCAACATGCAGCGAATAAAGATCTAAAATTAAGCAAGGAGAAACATCCAGTAACCTGCAGTTTTATTCACACGTTTTTTTCGGTCCGACAAAATTCGTGACTTGCAAGTCTTTGTGGTCCCGATACGAGCTGTACAAAATTCTGCCGCCCCACTCCTCGTCAGCCTTGAGTTGAGGCATTTCCGGACGCTGCACGTGTCTGTCTACGTGCCCACGGAGTTCCGTCCAGCTGCTTCTGTTGGATGCTTAAACCTACCGCTGTTCCTCGTGTTACTACAGTGTAACTGGCTGGACACTGCAACTACGTACTCTACAACTGAAAGCTCATTGAGTCCATCGTAAACTGATTTGCTATATAATCGGAAGAGTCTGAAATAATAACACTGTTTTTACAACATACTTCGTACCAAAACCATATAGGGTGGAGAAAAAATGCAGCTTGTAGGTCACTAAGCCGACTACTGAGACATCAAACCCACATCCACCATGGAGGTACGGTTCGAATTCTCGTCACATTCCTTTCTTTAGTTTTTAGACGTCTGTTCCATAGGCCTCGTCGTTTACGAGAAGATCATTTTGTCACATGACAATAGCCTACGTCAAGTGCCTTACGACATTGAGATCCATTAAACTGCATGCATGTGTCTACTAACCGCCCAGTGCACAACCATAATTGGCCCTGTCAAGTTCGTGTACGCCTCATTCCCGATGGAGTCGATATTCTTTTGGTGCTGGGTGCATCCTGATAACCAAGCTGTTGCCGCTGCTGCTCTTGCGTATTCTCCATAGTACCCTCAAAGGTGCCATCCCGGTAAGAATGTTTTTCATCACCTGGAGCAAAGCCTTCGGGAAATCAGTAATCTTCGTGCACAAGTAATGGGCAGGTGTCGTCCAAGAACTAAACATACTCCACAGAGGACGCGATTATTGAAATGGATCACCAGCCACCTCGGCGAAAAAAATGACATTGCAAAGCAATTCGAGATTGGTTCTTGAAGTGTTTCACGACAAAGAACTGCATCTATATCACTAAACTTTAACTCAACATCAGTGGGCGAAGACCGCATTCGACGAGTACAGTTTTGTGAATGGCGTTCTCACCAAGTGGAAGATAATGAACATTTTAAATAATAAGGTGATACGGAGTGACGAATGCAGTTTCACCCGTGAAGGTGTTTTCAACATCCACAGCAGCCATTGTTGGTCGGAACTCAACCCACATGCCACCCGTAACGTAGCATTCATGCACGCTTTGGCGAAAATCTATGGACTGGAATCGTGGGAGGAGTGCTTTTGGGCCTTACCTATTGCCGTACAAGTTGAATGCGCTGTACCGCACGTTGTTTTGCAATACTTTGCCTGACTCATTAGGAGATGTTCCGCTTGGTGTTTGGCGACAGCTGTGGTTTCAGCAAGGCAGTGCACCGCCATACTATTAAATGAAGTGTTTCCAGTGTTCTGGCCTCCACGTTCCCCGCATCTTAATTCAAGGAACAAGTTATATTACACCACTATGGATGTACTCGACAAAATAGCTCTCGTACATGCCGCTTCAGCAGCGGTGGATGCAGGTTTGTTGGTTAGAGTTCAGTAAAGTACAATCCAGCGAGAGGCGAAGTGTTTACAATTGTAAGGTGGTTGCTTTCAAGACCTTCTATAAAGTTAGGCCGGCCGTTGTGGCAGAGCGGTTCTAGGCGCTTCAGTCTGGAACCGCGCGACCACTACGGTCGCAGGTTCGAATCCTGCCTCGTGCATGGATCTGTGTGATGTCCTTAGGTAAGTTAGGTTTAAGTAGTTCTAAGTTCTAGGGGACTGATGACCTCAGATGTTAAGTCCCATAGTGCTCAGAGCCATTCTATAAAGTTAACGCTGCTCTTACAGGTAAGCACAGACACTGCGAAGATAAGTCTGGACTTCAAACGTACAGAATGGATTTAATGTGCGTAGCGCAAAATACAGCCTAGTGTAGCCAACTTGTTGTGTGGTTTTTGTACCTCCCTGGATACAGATGATCTTACTGTATCCACTGTT
Source organism: Schistocerca serialis cubense (assembly GCF_023864345.2). Lineage (NCBI taxonomy): Eukaryota > Metazoa > Arthropoda > Insecta > Orthoptera > Acrididae > Schistocerca > Schistocerca serialis. The sequence continues at coordinate 503,890,257 of NC_064643.1, read as the reverse complement.
ATTTTCTTTCGGACTGGATACAGATGATCTTACTGTATCCACTATTATTTTCTTTCGGCTTCATTTGCGCCATAAATGAAAAAAGTGGTTCTTTACGTCTGTCAGAAGTTCATGCTATATCTTAACGTGTATAAAGGTAACAGCAACAAAAATAAATACGCAAGAAACCGCATTGTGGAGGGTAACTTGGATACTGTTTGATGGTTTAACTTGAAACGTCCCCTTTGAACAATTATACATGACTGTGCTTAAACTGACACACAATATTTTTAGCGCAACGGAATCTGACTTTCAATAATCCCTACAAAAGAATGGCCCTGACTAACATTAAATTATACCTTTCACAAATGACTTACCTCACAAAAATCTTCGTTACTCGAACTACTGCAATACAGCGAGCGCCACTACTGCCAGCTAAATAAAAGATTCAAACTACTGAAGGCACTAACTACTGATATGCATAGTTAGCAAATGAAAGATTTTAATAGAGAAAAAACAATGTATTTACCTTAATAGTGTTCAAAAGTCATAATATATATGGCAGTTCATGACAGCCAGTCTTACAAATGTATTGTCTCTGATGGACACACGTCCAGATCATCGGCTCTCAAATTTCCGCAATCTCTGCCCCCACATCCACCACTGCTGGCGGCTCACCTCCAACTGCGCAACGCTACGCGCTGTTAACAGCCAACTGCCCAACGCTACAATGGCGAGTATTACAACAATGCCAACCAGCCACAGACTGCACGCAGCACAGCCAGTGATTTTCATACTGGCGGCGGCGTTACCATTATAAGAATCTAAACAGGCTACTTACATAGTCCCCATGCTCCCCACAAAATATTTTACAAATTGTTTTGGGCAGTGGCCAATAATGATTTGATAAAATTTTTCATAATTACAATAACAAAGACATCAAATGCACACACTTATTGATACAATGTTGGTCAAAAGCTAAAATTTTCTCACAGTCCCATAAAGAAAGTCCTGATCATTCATCACAGTAAAATTACAGTGTTTTTTTTCTCAAAGTCTGAGTAGTAAAAGAGAATACATACGGAAGTAGTGGATTTCCATGCAATCTTGAAGTAGTAGTGTTGTCCTTCCAACGGAAAGACAGTGCTGACTCTTGACATGCAGACAGGTAATGGGCCACAACAGAGCAAACCCACAGCAGAGTCAGTCGAAGTTTTGAGGAATATTGGTAGGTAGGTTATCACAGAGCAGACCCACTGTAGTCTTGATAGAGATTATGTTATTGGTGGGCCACCAGAGGTGCAAACCCACTGCAGTCCTTGTAGAAATAATGGTACTGGTGAGTCATCAAAGGTGTAGACCCACTGTAGTCCTTGTAGAGACGGCCAGCAGCCTTGTAGAGACGGCCAGCAGCCATCTGCTGCGACTGTGCAGGTGCACGATTACCATCGAAGAGTCTTGTGGAGAATATAGCAAGTCTATAAACCACCACTTGTGCACTCACATACTGTTTGGTATGTCCTTAGAACCAGCAATGCTGTTAATCAGTCCCTTGCTGAATTATCAACACACGTGCAAATGCTGCCAGTCCCCCCTTTTTTTTCTCTCATATTTTGCATGTATTATGACCAACAAAAACGTGTGCAGTGAAATGAAACTTAATTTTAAGAACTGGTGTCTAATTATAAATTTACAACATAAGAATACAATTACAAAGGTACAAAATACATCATTAAAGAACATAACAGTACAGATAACATTTGTAGTAAAACAGGCTTTACAAAAGAATAGAAATAAACATGCACATCAGTGTTACAAGAATTATGACATAAGTACACACATAAAGATCAGAATAACTTTTGATACATCAACTTCACATATGAGCCACAAAACAGAACAGATAAATAGTGTCTAAACATCTTAACAAAGCAGATAACATAGTATTAGGAAAATTCTATAACATAACTCTCATAAGCTAAACACATAAAGACAGAAAAACACAAATACACAAGGGTACACAAACACATAGCAGAAAATCACAAGAGGAAAGGGCAGGGTTTGTTTTCAGTGTAACATTTGGTACTGCAGTCTTTTGCAAACAAAACTTTATTTACTGCTCAGAGATCTCCCATCGTTCTTCATTATTTCCAAAAAGTCCTCTCTATACCTGCTTTCTGTACTTTTTTTGTATAACTTCTCAATGCATTTCTCCCAATTCATCGCAACTCATTCTCTTATGTAGTCTACCCCCTCTTAAGCTACTGAGCTCAGATGCTAAACTAAGGGACGAGGCAATGCAGCAGCACAAAACAATTAACGCAAACAGCAATGACAAAAAAATGCAAATTGACAAAGCAAGCAGCAGTAAATGTAATAACTTATATATAAACATGACAAACCCACAAGCAGAAAAAATAGTACACTAAAGTCAACAATGCAGATAAGGGAAATGTATATTCACATCTTAATGTCTATATAATTAAAGTGGTGCACCACAAGAAGTTATTCTACCAAAAAAATTACCAAGTAGTTGAAAAGAAAATTATGTATCCAAGTCCTGTGAAGGGAAATGTCTTTTTGTGCTCCTTCATTTTTTTAAGTAGATCATAAATTTTATTATTTACTGGATCTGTAGGCACAAAATATCTATATTAGTACATGTATAAAATTTTATTTTAACCAATGCTGCAGTGCAGCTAGAAACTAGATATTAAACAAAATAGGCAAAGCAAGGCGTGAAACGTCATTCACTAGCTATATGGCATTTCATAATGCAGTAAACAATCTTTCAACTAGCAAGACAATAAATGTGAAATGTTTCTCATCATTTCATTTCAGTAAATATCACAAATTAAGAACTCTACAGTGTAATCATGTTTTCAAGTTTAAGCGTGTCATATTTGCGATGCTTTCTACAAAGGAATGTCAATAGCGAGGTTAATGGCCTCTTTTTTCTTCACCTGTGCCTCTGAAAGGCACACAGTAATGGCATTTTTCCAGGCGACTGTCGCGCAGCTGGTTGCTTACAGTGACCTACCTTCCTTACGACATCAGTTTCCACTACAGTGACAGTTCGATAGAAATAAAATTTCACATGTCGAAATATTTGCGTTGCGAATCTGTAGAACCAAAATCCTATAAATATAACAGTGTCCATTAAATTTTCGGCGGCATTGTGATACATTCACGCATGTACACACATCTCATAACTCTTAAAGTAGATTCTTGGTTTCCAACATCTTTTTTCACATATCAGAGTCCCTAACCACTGTTCATTACTCCTTACATTATTACACGTATACATATTCGTCGACACGTCAATCTTTCGGCGACACTTCAATATTTCATCATAATTAATACATAGCATAATCAAATTCCTCATATAGCATCAACTTATTGATCATAAACATACCTTAACAGCATACTACACATTGTCATAATAATAATATCATAAAAGATCAATCACATCACAGAATCGTCGCAGCTTCTTTCAATAATTTCAAGAGCTATAATAAAGTCATCTACCTCAAACGTACTTCAAAAATCATGATCCCTTACCAAATACATCATTCAAACCTCTCATAGTATCACAATGGTTCCGAAAAAATATGAACAGTTCACAAAGTACAGACAAAATACAATTTCATAAGTGTGAACTTATCCAACTGTGTAATTGTGTAAATATGTGTCACTGATGTAGTAAAAAAAATGTTTGTTTCTCTGTTAAATAATCAGATAGCTGTGTAATTCTGTGTTAGAGGAATATGGTACTGATGTGTAAAGTTGTATAAGCAAATACCATATTAGCTAAGGCTCCTTGTCCTTGCCAAACACATGGTAAACAAAGTAAGCGTGTGCCCTCCTGAGGATTAATGTAATTATACCCTCAGGTGTTACAGATTACAGCAATGAAATGAAATGTATCACGGAAAACTTTCTTCGTAATTCAAAAATCTTTAAAAATAAATGTTTTAAGTACAAAATTAATCACTCAAATACGTGTCCTGTAGCTCTAAATTGTGCGTCTTGTTGTAACATAATCTCTGTCATTACTTAAGGGTAAAAAATGTGCCAAGTGTCGTAATTATCGTCGTCCATAAGCAAAGATCTGTGGAAGTCAATGTACTTACCTTGTAATAAACAAAAGCGAAATGCTATGCGCATAGATATTGTAGTTATTACGTACAGTACCGTGATCAAGAAAGTACTGCAATATAACGTATTGTTGTGCTACAAAAAAAAGGCTGTCTCATTGTAGCTATACTACAAAGTTACTGCTAAAACATGTTTTACTTTCCAGAAGAATTCAGAAAAACTGAGCAGATATAAAGCAGGTACAGCACAAAAGCAACAATGTAAATTGTCTCACACATTAGTAGCGTCGTGATATAATTGTGTAGCTGTCAAAGAAACCAAATTCTAAGTCATCTTTGATCCCACAGAAAGTATTTCAAATAAAGAATGTCTTTTCAAGTAAACCAAAATGTTGCATGAAAATCTCATTAGCAGTGCCGCTATGTGTTCTAGGTATATGAGCCTTATAGTCGTTACGTGATCGTGCAACTAGCAAGCAAGAATGTACAAATAACAAACTGTGTCGTCTGTTCGCTACAACAATGCATTCGTAATTTCTGTTTAAATAATTTCTCTCGGCTCTTGACTGGATACTTAACTTCAAACATTGCAGATTATCTTTCAATAAACGGTTTTACATGTGAATGTGGTGTAAACCTTTACTCTTCCTAGTACGCAGAGTTTCAACTTCAACGCAATTATCATGTGGTATACGTCGGATTCTGTAAGGTCCATTCTAAACTAGAAAGAATTTGTGAGTCAAGTGTTTCTTCTTATGTGACAATGAATGAGCTTTAATGAGAAATTTCTGACCAATATAAAGTTTCTTTGCATTTGCTTTACCGTGTAGTTTTCTCCTTTTGTCTGCAGCAGAATTTATATTTTTAATAGCCAAATCAATTATGTCTTTGTGCCGAAGTTTACGTGTATTCGGAAAAGGTACAAGCTCTCTGATTCTGTTCAGTGGTTCTTTATTCTTCAGTACAGGAATAGGTGGTAAAGCAGTGGAGTCATGAGGCATTTCATTCAGCACGTTTTGAAATAAGTGTAAATATCTGTCCCAATGCTGATGCTTTCTGTGACAATAAAGTCTGCAAATCTTATTGATTTCTTTCATAATCCGTTCAGACGGGTTACAATGTGGTGAGTACAATGAAATAAAAACAGGTTTGATTTTATGGTTCCGAAGCAGATCTGAACTGCGGTCCATTATCTGAAATGACTTTACTAACGTGTCCAACTTCACGTAAGATATTTTTAACAAAGGCGTTGGATACAGACCGTCCAGTGGCTTTACGTAACAGAGTGAAAGAAACAAATTTTGAAGTAAGTTCAACAGCGACTAAAACGTACGAAAATCCATTCGATGTTCTGACAAGGGGTCCCAAAAGATCAACAGCAGCAAATTCTTTTAATTTAGAAGGAATGATAGGAAACAACGGAGCACGATGTGAGACAGTAGATGGTTTCGCCTTTTGACAAAGTTTACAAATAGACAAGACTCTTCAAATTCTCTTTTCCATATTGTTAAAATAACAAGTCTTCCGAAGAATATGATAACATTTTCGTGGACCAAAATGTGCATAGCTGAAATGAATGTACCAAATGAGCTTATTAACAAAATCGTCAGGAATGCAAAGTACCCACAGCTTGTCTTCAACAGTGCAGCGTTTGAACAGTATGCTGTTTCTGACCAGATAATAATGCCGAATCTGTGTGTGTGTCTTTTCATGCCATTTACTTTTGATGTCTTTCCAAATTGGATCATTAACTTGTTCATGAGCAATGTCCTTTAAAGATGTGGTGATGAAGTTTTCAAAGGTGACTTTCTGAATGTCAAGAATACTGAAATTTTTCTCGAGGTTGCCTTCTGTGTTACTTTTCTCAAGCCCAGCCGGTGCGTGTGACAGTGCATCCGCAACAATGTTCTCCTTGCCGGGAATGTAGACTATTGTGAAGTAGAATTCTTGCAGAAACAATGCCCAACGTTTTAACCTGTCATGATTTAATTTTGAAGACATAAGAAATTGTAATGCATGATGATCACTGTATACTTTTACGTGCTTACCAGAAAGAAAGAAACGGAATTTGTTAAATGCCCAAACGATAGCTAAAGCTTCTAACTCAGTAACGGAATAATTTTTTTCAGATTTTGTTAGCACTCGGCTAGCAAAAGCAATGGTTTTCTGAACAGTAGTGTCATTTTCTATGGTTTCTTGAAATAAATGGGCACCAAGACCGACTTTAGAAGAATCCGTGCTTAGGCAGATATCTTGTGACAGATCTGGATGAGCTAGTATTGGCGTGTTAAGTAGCAATTCTTTCAAAGAATTAAATTCCAACTGTGCTTGTTCGTCCCAGTTCCAAATAGTATTTTCTCCAGTGAGAGAACAAAGTTTTGGTGTCACTAGAATCTGCATATTCAGAAAACGACGGTAAAAATTTACGAGACCTAGAAAACTGAGGACTTGTTGTTTTGTGGATGGAACTGGAATGGCTCTGATTGCTTCTAACTTTTCAGGATCCGGCTGAATGCCTTCAGAAGAAATAATATGTCCCAAAAACCTCACCTTTGACCTACCGAATTCAGATTTTTCCAAGTTAACTGTAATTCCAGATTCTGCAAAAATACGTAACAAACTGTTGAGGATGCAATTATGTTGTTCCCCTGAGGCTTCTGCTATTAGAATATCATCCACATATAAGGTGATGTGACGTTTTAAGAAATAAGGTAATATGGAATTAAGCCTGCGAATAACGCTGCCGAAGAAATGTTCAAACCAAAAGGAAGTTTCCGAAATTGATAACAAACGCCGAAACAAAGGAAAGCCGTGTATTTTCTACATTCTGGATGAAGTTCGATCTGATAAAAGCTGGATCTGAGATCAATAGAAGACAACACTTTTACACCATTAAAATTTTGAAGAAGTTCTTCCATCGTTTGCGGCCTGTCTGTTTCAGGAATGATGATAGTATTGATTTGACTCGAATCTAAGACAACTCGGATCGATCCATTTTTCTTCTCAACAACATGTAATGGATTGTTGTATGAGCTTACTGCAGGCTCAATAATGTCCTCGTCAAGCATAGATTGTATTTCTGTTCTAACACGGTCCCTATAATGTGCTGGAATTACGTATGGCCTAACACAAAATTTAGTATGCTCACGAACACGAAATTGGTATTGATATCCCTTGATTGTTCCTGTTTTGTGAGTAAAAACTGTGGAATGTGCTTGTAAAATCTCAAAAAGGCCCTGCCTATCAATGTCATTACAGTTCTCAATTATTTGAATTTTATTCTGAATTAACTCATCAGTATCAAATACGCCGTCGATATCATCCCTGTCAGTACTTGCAGAGTGATTGTTAGTGTCAAGTTTCGTCGAAAATTCCAAACTGTTGTCTAACAGAAGGTAAAGCCGATTAATTTCCTCGTCATGGTTTGAGAGCCAATCTTCAAATTTCAAAGCTATTGACTTACCTTCTTTCTCTAAACTTATTTCAGCATCGTGAAAGTTTAAGATTGCTTTGTATTCATTCAAAAAGTCTACTCCCAATATAATTTCCGTTGACAATAATGGAACAATAAGAAAGTTCATAGAGAAGCTGTGACTTTGACAAAAGAATTCTAAGTTGGTTTGTTGGCGTACATCTACACTTTTTCCAAAAATTGCACCTTGCAATTTAATCTTACGTAAAGGAATTGTGGGGCAATCGTTCGATTTGTTGCATTTGCTAAAAGCTGTTTCATTAATTACTGAAATGGGACTTCCAGAGTCAAGTACTGCCGTAAATTTTACGTCATTTACTGTAATGTGAATCACAGGATATGCAATGTTATTATGTTTTACGTCGTGTTCCTGGAGTAAGATGTCCCTAATGTCTTCCATTTTTACTTAATTACTAGCTACGACAGCTGCGTCGTCAGTTTCAGAAGTACGTTTTGAGGCTGCCAGCGGTATGAGTCATTGCCTATTGTCTCTTTGTTGGTGGGCGTCATTATTGGGATTTGGAGACCTAACTTCTACAAATCCACCTTGTCGAGAGGGCCCTGCCTTGTTTGAATCCCGCCAGTTCTGATGCAATTCAGGTCTGTTGTTACGATCATATCGTCTGTCGTCATGTCGGTAGATTCCATAGTTTCTTTCTTGTCGGTCACGTGGTGGAGAATTTCTCCCTAAATCGTAACTGCGCGCTGTACCGTTGCGTCTATTCTGTCTCCCTTGGTAATAATTATTTTGGTTCCCATACTGTCTGTTTCTCTGATTGTCTCTGTGATAATCACTACCACGGAGAGGTGATCTTTCCCTGTAATTATTACTACTCTGACAACGGTTGTCGAACGGCTGGTGTCTGTTTTGGTCACGATTTGTGTTGTGAGAATAGTCTTGTCGTGTCCAGTAATTATTTCTTTCATCGCAGAATTGCGACGGATGTGACCTGTAATTGTTGTGTTCCTGTTTTCGCGTTCCGCGATTGTCGGTGTCAATTTCTAATTCTTGTAAGAGTCCCTGAAAAGCTTCAATGTCGTCTTTGCAACGTCCTGCCAAAATAATATGTCATAAATATTCAGGTAATTTGATTAAGCAAATGCGGATGAGTTCTGAGGGGCTGTATGGGTTTTACAGGTACTGATTTTGTGCAACATGTCTTCAAAATATTTCACAAGACTGGAAAATTCGGATTGTTCGAAATGTTTCACCATTATGATGCTCTGTTTTACTCGGTCTTGTGTAGCCACACATAAATTCTAATCTGTGCTCTAATGACCAGTTGGGAGAAAAACAATGAGAGAATTGATGGAGCCACGCTTGTGGATGAATGTCGTTGCCAGACATCTTAAATGTTTTGAATTTACGTGTAGTAGAGAACAGTTTATAGTCAAAATCATCGTGTCGGCGAGTCGCATATCGGTCATTGTTACGTCGCGTCGGCGGTTCCATCTCAAAATTCGGTGCACTTTGCCAATTTCTTTCATAACTTCCGAAATGCCCTGTGTCATTATTTTGCGGCTTTTTCATATTTCTAAGTCCCTCTTTCAGTGTTGGAGCGCGAGTGTCCTCTGAAATTTGTAATTTTTGTGTTGCTTGTGCCAACTGATCTTGTACTTCTCGGATTTCTCTTTTGTGCTGCGTATTAATTTGAATCTGATTTTGTTTGAATTTCTTATTTTGTTCATACTCTTCTGTGTCAGTGATGGCTACAGGTCTTGTGTCATTCAGACCATCATCTACCTTCGTAGATAAGTTAGTGAACTGATCCGAAAGTTCGGCTACTTTCTCTGATAGTGTAGTTATTTCCTCAGTGTGTTTTTCTGAAACAAGTTTCAGAGTGTCAATTTGTGTTGAAATCGTATCTACTGTGTCCTTTAAGTTTTCCTGAGTTTTTGCAAGTTGCGTAACCGAATCGGTAGATGCAACTGAGTCAATTTTAGCTTGCAATGTCTCATGATTTTCATGAACAATAGTTTGCAGTTCTTTTATGGCTGCTTCGTGATTCTGTAATGTATTTTCATGCCGCGAAAAAATAGGTTGGAAATGCTCACAAATTTTTGTTTTTACGTCATTACAGACTTTTTGACATTTCGATTCGATTTTATGTAACTCAGTAGTTAAATCTTCACGTGTTTGTTCAAGTGCGGTGTGAAGATTTTGTTCCATTGCGTCTAACTGTTGCTGTGTTTGTCTCTGGTGTTGTTCCATTGTGTCTAACTTTTGAAGATTTTGTTCCATTGTGTCTAACTTTTGAAGATTTTGTTCCATTGTGTCTAACTTTGTAGCCTTTGTCCCATTTGTTGCATTAACTATAATAACAATGCACTGGTGTCTGAAACATGTTCCTCAGTGCTTTTAGGCAGCGAAGTTGCACCGGCAACATTCACGTTTTGACAAGCAGAAAATGTGTCTTGACTTATTTGAGAAAACGGTGAGGACCCAAAACCTGAATATGCAGTATTTGCAAGATTGTGTCTTGTCATTCCCGATTCCTGAGGCGGGCTGTTGCCAACCGATCAATCGATAATGCTTCCCTACACCATTGTCTGCCGCCCTCTCCATTTCCCCATGCACAGTTACCAAATTACTGTGTTGAACATTAGTTAATTCATTACACGGTGGCGCTAACACACTGCTTTCGTCTTCACTGTCATTTCTCAGTTTACTTTGGAGCCTAGTATTACGTTTTTCACACACCATTATTGTCACAATATTTCACACGACAACACAGAAAAGCACAATTTGAAGAGCAAAATAAAAAAACACATTAACATAGCACTGAAAATAATATCTAGTTAATTGTAAGCGCAGCTGCGAAATACTTGGTGCAAATCTACATGCATGCCACAACTGTTTTACTGTACAACAATGAAAGACTACAACTACAAAGAAGATTCTCTCTACAATTACACGCTAGCAATAAACAAAAGCTACACTAATTACACAAACTACAAGAAAAAATCAGAAGATTCCAGAGAGGTATCCTCGGCTAAGGGTCTACATATGAAACGTCCCCTTTGAACAATTATACATGACTGTGCTTAAACTGACACACAATATTTTTAGCGCAACGGAATCTGACTTTCAATAATCCCTACAAAAGAATGGACCTAACTAACATTAAACTATACCTTTCACAAATCACTTACCTCACAAAAATCTTCGTTACTTGAACTACTGCAATACAGCGAGCGCCATTACTGCCAGCTAAATAAAAGATTCAAACTACTGAAGGCACTAACTACTGATATGCATAGTTAGCAAATGAAAGATTTTGATAGAGAACAAACAATGTATTTACCTTTATAGTGTTCAAAAGTCATAATATATATAGCAGTTCATGACATCCAATCTTACAAATGTATTGTCTCTGATGGACACACGTCCAGATCATCGGCTCTCAAATTTCCGCAATCTCTCCCCCCACATCCACCACTGCTGGCGGCTCACCTCCAACTGCGCAACGCTACGCGCTGTTAACATCCAGCTGCCCAACGCTACAATGGCGAGTATTACAACAATGCCAACCAGCCACAGACTGCACACAGCACAGCCAGTGATTTTTAATACAGAGCGTTACGTGGCGGCGGCGTTACCAATATAAGAACCTAAACAGCCTACTTAGAAACTGAAAAAAAGAGTTTGTCGCGAACGCAACTCGAACAGATGCGAGTCTTCACGTCCGTTCCTCACGGTATTGCCTCGTCTCCCTGCGTTAATGGGACAGCTACTACACAGTGCAGAGTTCACGCTATATGTTCTTGGCCATGCTGTACGCAGTTACAGCATTGCCAGAGCCTGTTCAGAAATAGCATTTCTGTTAAGCCTATTTGCAGGACTAAGTTTTGCTAAATACACTTCTGTCTTGAATTGTAATGGGGAATTGCATGCCGACCGCCAAGTGTGGCAGATTTTCAGTCCCCTACGCACGGGGCGTTTCTAAGCACCTGTAATAAATGTGGGAGACGGGGGTGCCGGAAGGGAGGGGGGAAAGTATAAATTATTGAACCTACACAAAATGTTTCTAGGAATTGGTTTCCTGCAATACTTAAATAGAGACTTGAAATATCTGAAAAAATTAGAGGGATTTTTTGCACACCGACAGTTAATGGAAGAGATGGCATCGAAAACTTACGTAACATGTATGGGTAGGTATTAATTTCCATGACATGGTTGTCGCTAATCACCATCACTATTCTGGACTCACTGCGTAGTGAGATATTTTCACGTATCCCCTGGTTGGCCTATGGAAGTTATTCTGACGACCTAATTGACCGCGTTAGTAATCTCCTTGAGGAACATTCCATCTGTACTGATGAAAACCACAGTTCACTACAGTTTGGATGTAACTTTAGTTTTGGATAACATTATCCACAGACGCTGGAATTGGTGTAGGGGTTCATTGCTTAGCGTATGTGACACTCCCATTTTTCTGTTCCTGTCGCGAGGACGAGTGATTTCCGGTAAGCGTCTGTGTGGGTTAGAATCTTTCTGATGTTATCTTCACGGTCTTTTCGTCAAACATACGTAGGTAGAAGCAATATATTGGTTGACTCATCTCGGAACATGTTAACCACACCGTGATAGAGAACACAACTCTAACTCTTGTAGCGTCTGCGACTGGTGTTGGCTGAGACTCTCCTTGACCATTTCGTGCTTACTAAATGAACCTGTTAAGAAACGCTGCTCTTCCTGGGGTCTATCAATCCTAACTGGTACGAATTCCACACTGCCGAGCAATATTTAAGTACAAGTCGACCGAGGGTTTTATAAGCTACCTCTTTCGCTGGTGAACCGCATTTCCTGAGGACTCTTCAATGAATCTCAGCATGACATCTGCCATATATGCTAGATTGTGAATAGTTCCATCTGCATTTTCCTGGATATTTTATGGAATTAATTGCTTGCAGTGATTGTTTTGCAGTATATATATATATATATATATATATATATATACGAGGGTTATTCCAAAAGTAAGGTCCGATTGATTGCCAAATTGAAACCACAGTGAACATCAGAAATGTTTTACTTGTAACAATTAGCTACACCTTTCAGCTACTTCTCTACGTAGTCGCCGTTCTGACTTAGACTTTTGTCATAGCGTTGTACCAACTTTTCAATAGCCTCATCATAGAAGGCAGCCGCCAGTGCTTTCCGCCAATTCTCCACGCTGGCCTACACCTCGTTGTCTGTGTCAAAATGTTGTCTTCAAAGACAGCGGTTCATGTGACCAGAGATGAAACTCAGGGGGAGACAATTGCGGACTGTATTGTGGGTAATCTAACATTTCCATTTGAAAACGATGCAGGAGCATCTTCATTGCCCCTGCAGAATGCGGCTGAGAATTGTCGTGAAGACGAAACAGCACGACAGTTATGTAATGTTGGCTGCATAGCTTCAGGCGAAATTTCTCACCAGGCCCTCGTACTTGGCGGCAGACACTATTTTCTAGACATCTTTACGCACTCACTGCGAGCTCAGAAATGAGAAGAGCGACGTGATGCTAACTGGGGTTATACTAGAGACACTACCCAACACATCTGTGCAAAGCTTTATCGGATTTTCATAGTCGTTTCCATTTCGCGACCGATCGGACCTTACTTTTGGAATAACCCTCGTATATATATATATATCATTTTACGTCAGGAGATTTCTCACCGTTGAGAATACGTTGCTGTGTTCTATTTGCTAGAAATTTTTCTGCCTAATCACACAGCTGGTCTGATATTACGTACGCCCGTATTTTGTTCTTTAGGCAGTAGTGCGGGACTGTATCGAACATTAGCGTAATTTTTCCCCTTAGGTTACTAGTTTTTTGTACAGCATTCTTAGTATATAGTGGTGATGTCGAATCTGTTTGCCTAGTTATTTTCATTCTTAATTTATTTTCACCCACATAAAGTGTAATTGAGGTTGTAGCACTGATGTCAATATTATTCATTATAGTAAGACAAGCTAAGCATTTCGTTCCTCAAAGGCTGTTAGGGAAAATTTTGTTCAAAGTGACTCGAAATCTCTGAATCCTAGGCAAACTGGCAACTCATACTCATTTATAGATGAGTATTTCACCCTCGTGAACGTAACGAAGAAATTGGGATGAGCACTCACAGTACCGCCTCTAGTGAAGTCACTTCTAATTAAAGGTCATTCGAAGAAGCAGTTTCACCAAGATGAAACCCTCCATTCCAGACAAATCTTAATTTTTAGCACCTCGTTTCTCGAAACAGGAACCCGAAAGTGATCTACACACAATGGGCCTTTAGCGACGCCTTCGCCGTCGGTGACGGAGGCGAGCCAAATGTGTGGAGCACGCCGTCACAGGTTTGTCTTAGATTTACATAGAGTTTGGACAGCCACGGAGCGCAGTTGACAAGGACGCGTTGAAACGTCCCCTTTGAACAATTTATACAAGACTGTGCTTAACCTGACACACAATATTTTGTTAGCGCAACGCAATCTGACTTTCAAAATTCCCTACAAAAGAATGGCCCTGACTAACATTAAACTATACCTTTCATAAATCACTTACCTCACAAAAATCTTCGCTGCTCAAGCTATTGCAATACAGCGAGCGCCACTACTACCAGCTAAATAAAAGATTCAAACTATGGAAGGCACTAACTACTGATAGGGATAGTTAGCAAATGAAAAATATTAATAGAGAACAAACAATGTATTTACCTTGATATCATCATATATAAATATAGCAGTTCATGACAAATTACAAAACTCCGCCATCTCTCTCCCTACATCCACCACTGCTGGCGGCTCACCTCCAACTGCGCAACGCTACGCGCTGTTCACAGCCAGCTGCCTAACACTACAATGGCGAGTATTACAACATAGCCCCCATGCTCCCCACAAAAATTTTTGCAAATGGTGTTGGGCACTGGCCAATACAGATTTGACAAAAATTTTTCACAATTACAGTAACAAAGATATAAAATGCACACACTTATTGATATTATGTTGGTCAAAAGCTAAAATTGTCTCACAGTCCATAAAGACAGTCCTAATCGTACATAACAGGAGAATAGCAGTGTTTTTCTCAAAGTCTGAGCAGTAAAAGAAAATGCACACAGAAGTAGTGGATTTCCATGCAGTCTTGAAGAAGTAGTGTTGTCCTTCCAATGGAAAGACAGTGCTGACTCTCGACATGCAGACAGGTAATGGGCCACAACAGAGCAAACCCACAGCAGAGTCAGTCGAAATTTTGAAGAATATTGGTAGGTAGGTCATCACAGAGCAGACCCACTGTAGTCCTGGTGGAGATTACGGTATTGGTGGGCCATCAAAGATGCAGACACACTGTAGTCCTTGTAGAGATGGCCAGCAGCCATCTGTTGCGATTGTGCAGGTGCACGTTCACCATCGAAGAGTCTTGCGGAGAATATAGCAAGTCCATAAACCACCACTTGTGCACTCACAAAGTTTTTGAAATTGTCCTTAGAACCAGCAATGCTGTTATCCAGTCCCTTGCTGAGTTATTAACACACGTGCAAACACTAACAGTCCCTACTTCTCACATATTGTCCACATACTATGACCAACAGAAACGTGTGCAGTGAAATGTAACTTAATTGGAAGAACTGGTAACAATTACAATTTGATAACATAAAAATACAATAACAAAGGTACAAAATACATCATTAAAACATAATAATACAGATAACAATTGCAGTAACACAGGCTTTACAAAAGAATAGAAATAGACATATACGTCAGTGTTACAGGAATTATGACATGAGTACATACATAAAAGATCACAATAACTTTTGAAACATCACCTTCACATGTGAGCAACAAACCAGAATAAATAATGTCTAAGCATATTTACAAGGTAAATAACATATTATTAATGCAAATTATATTTGAGGATAACAGTATTCCTCATCATAGTGAATGTAGCTTAATATTAAAAGAAGAAAAAATTCTCTGAAACTACACAGAGACAGGAAGAAAACAAGAAGAAAACAAATACACAAGGGTACACAAACATATAGTGGGATAACACAAAAGGAAAGTACAGGGTTTGTTGTACTGCAGTATTTTGCAAACAAAACTTTCTTTACTTCTTGGAGATCTCCCTTCATTCATCATTATTCCCAAAAAGTCCTATCTATACCTGCTTTCTGTATTCTATTCATATTTCTTTCAATATAATTATTTCTCAGTGTACAATACTCATTTTGGCCCAAATCTTTTTCATATTGTCCATAGTCAGTTTCTTATATGGTCTACCTCCTCTTAAGCTAACTTAAATCTACTGAGCTCAGATGCTAAACTAAGGAACGAGGCAATGCAGCAGCACATAAAACAATTAATATAAACAGCAATAAAAAAATGGAAAATCGCAAAGCAAGCTACAGTAAATCTAAATTACCAAGCAATTCAACATTACAACTAATATGAGCCAATGTGCAGCAACAATAAGAATAAATGAGTAGTAAAACTGGCTTAGCAGAGTAACAAAAAGGCAAATTCAGTAACACTATGCCTGGCAAACAGCAGTAACTTATACCTAAACATGACATAGCTCAAGCAGAAAAAATAGTACACTAAAGATAACAATGCAGATAAGGGAAATGTATAATCACATCTTAATGTCTACAACAATGCAAAGCAGACACAGACTGCCCACAGCACAGCCAGTGATTGTCATACAGAGGTGGCATTACCAATAAAAAACCTAAACAGCCTACTTACATAGAGAAAACATAAACAGCCTACTTACAGCGTAAACACCACTGTCATTCCACATCGAGCAGGGAGCTCTGTTGTGGTCTCGTAGACCACTTTAACTCTTTTCGTGGATGGTTCGTTTCTAGAGAAATGCACTATGGGTTGTATAGGACCACTTTGATGCAAACTGTTTTGTAGTGAGGGTAATACGTTTCCATGAAATATGCCACAGGCGCGAAAACTTAAGAATAGCACTTTATTCTGAATGGTCAGTCATGTATGAACTCTGAAGTACTCCAGTGGACCTGTTGCTGGTCATTTTATAAACTGAGTGACCAAAAGTCATAAGCAGGGTTGTCCCATCTGAGGATATATGATGCCTGATTTTGCTAGAATTTGGGTATCGCTAGAGTGTAGAAACGATATTAGTGCAGACGGTTAGAGACAGGTGTTTAGTGAACACGGCAGTACATTGCAAGTTACCGACTTTAAACATGAGATCATAATCGTTGCAAGCAGCATGAGTCACAGTATATCGGATAGCAAGCAAGGATTCAGAAGTTAACCGTGTGTAGAGACCATGCCCTCCGTCGTTAAGGACGACCACAAGTATTTGGAGAACGGTATCTGAGAGCCATAAGGGGTAATCGGCGGTCTACTGTGGGACCACCGCTGATTTGAATGAAGGTCCTCAGGAACTGTAGAGAGAAAAATGCACTACATTCAACACATGACGACCAGCTCGTCTCTCTGTGTCTAACCATAGCTTTTGGATACTCAAGCCATATTAATGACATATGGGTGTAGTATAGGAGCAGTGACTGTAAGGGCTTCCATCCAGCCTTTACCACTAACACTACCAAATCCAGATTAAGATACCGACCCTATGAAGATATGGTATAAGACTAGGAAAAAGTAGGAGAAGGACTCTATACGAAGAAGGGCAGTTCAAATGTTCGTGTTCTTATTTGACTGGTAGAGATTAAAAGTGTCAAACCAATTCCAATTTTCAATTTTTCTGCTATGCGAATCACACCTGGCACCGATTAAAGTCATGTCTAGGCTGATCACCTAAGTGTTTTTGTATATTTGTGTGTGGTCGCGAGTAATGAGGATAATGGGGCAAGGGCCACTACATTAGTAATGTGGGGATAAGTTGAGGATTTGGGTCTGACGGGTGGCGTGCTAGGGTAGTCCGGGCAGTGGCAATGGCCACTGTGTCCAGATGGCTTACTGACCAGAAAGCGGGAGACCAGGATTCGAATCCCGGTTCGGTACAATTTTCATACTATCCATCAATTTCAACCAATTCCCGCTCGCAGCCAATGTCTATAATTTCTTTCTGTCTTAACTATTTTTGATGCAAATGACGAGCATTACAATAGTAATAGTTAAGATCAAGGCAACTTTATTAATCCCTTTCCTATTTGGTAACTGAGGATTGGTGCACGTATGTAGAATATTCGCTTCCAGACCGAAGCTATGGACAGCCAGTACAAACAGAAAGCGTGAGGCGGTGTCCGGCACTCTCTCTGCCGTGCTGCTCCCAAGGGAACCTTGACGCGGTCATTTGAAGAGCGCACAATGGCTGAGGATGGAGGCACCCCACGACCGCTTCCAAAGGCAGGTACGCTGGAAGTTTGTTGTCCTGTGGGCACCGCGTTGGCAAAAGCAGCAGTTTTCTATTGAGAATCTGGCAAGTGAAGAACTGCTTGAGGGTCTGCTTAATTCGCTGAAAACATAGCCTTCAGTGACTCGTCTTGTAACGTGTTCACGTCGTTTGGTGTTTTATGTCATCGGTGTGCACATCAAAGAGACAGCAAGTTACGTTACTGTTAAATAATCGTTGGTCTGTTGTGGCGTAGTCTTTGCGCAGTCTGATACATTCTTAGCTGAAGTGTGGTAGGTGGTGGACATATTTAGTAGTGCTGTGTTGACTTGTAACTGTTAGATGATGAAAGTTTGATTGTAAAGGACAGCAAGGATGAGTAAGGTGAATATATTAGATAGGGAAGAGAATATAAGTTTTTTAATAATGTTACTGTTTTTGAAGAGAAGAAGTTTGAGGTAAGACTACAGCACTATGCACCTGATTTGTAGGAATGATTATTGTCGGCTAGTTCACTTGCTCAGAGCTTAAAATGACCACCCTACTTCCATGACTCATGAATTATTAATTGATCAAGCTGTTTGATTTTTATAGCAATTCTGTGTTCACATTAAACTCTATTTAAATCATTGTACACTTTATTAAGCATAGTATTGTTCAGACCAATGTTACGTGTGAAGATCACGCGAAGGTTTAGTCTGTCTAAGTACATTCTTCATTCTAAAATCGTTTTCTTGGAATGTTATTTCATAGGAATAGTTACTCTCCCCTCTCCACTGTTTATCTTTATGCATTGCCAAAGTTTGAATACGTCTTCAGAAATAGAAATGTAGCTTAGCGGGTGCCTGTTTGCTTTTTGCTGCTGTGCTTCCGAGAAATTTGCAACAGTGTTATCAAGACGGATGTGGAAGTTTTGATTAGGACCTGATAATGGTTTTACTTCATTTTCGCATTTAATATAAAGACAGTTGCATTCAGATAGGTTACAGTTCATTTCATATTAGGTTCTGTTTAGTCAAAGTTTAGCATAAGAGTTTAAGCTGAATAAAGTTTGTGGGCATGGACTGGCCGAGCGGGTTGAGGCACCGTGTCACAGTTTGCACGCCCCCTCCCACCGGAGGTTCGATTCCTGCCTCGGGCATGTGTGTGTGGTCGTCTGTAGGTGTGTGTGTGTGTGTGTGTGTGTGTGTGTGTGTGTGTGTGTGTGTGTGTGTGTGTGTGTGTGTGTGTGTGTCCGTGTGTTTTGTTCTTAGCATAAAGTTTGTAAGTCTAGGGACCGATGACCTCAGCAGTTTTGTCCCTTAAGAATTCACACACCTTTGAACATTCTTGAACAGTTTGTGGGAACATGGTTTTAGGTAATTCGTAGATTTTATAGAGTCAGAGGTTAAGTTGGGTTAAATTTCTGACAGAAACAAATGTAGTGGAGAGGTTACAGTTTTTCGCATAATGGACAATTTACATTCTGTCCTATCTAGCTATGCGCTTTGCACACACAGCATAGGCTTGCGAGTCCGTTGAAGGCAGGTGGAGTGAAAGCTAAGACATGAATGTTCTGGGAAGGACAGTTAAGAAATGGAGGTCACTGACCGCTTTTCAGAATTTTTAAGAGGAGACCGCAAATTGGTAGCTATGGAGCTCTGACGCAAGTCCACTTCACCATGATTGTAAGGACGCAGTAAGCTGGAGACTGGACGATTGGAGGATCATTGTTAAACAATCAAAGGTGGGAGAACTTAAAAGTATAAAACAAATCACGATTGACTAGCGCCAAGCGAACTTTGTGCTCCACATAGCAAATGGAGAAAGATGTACCTTCCGTAATCGTCTCACAAGGGGAAGGCCTCAGACACGGCCAACCGATTCGGCTCAAATTTGGCAGGTCGCTTGTGTACAACCTAAAACGAAGGACTCTAAGATATTTTGGGTCAACACCCCCGCAATTTTGAGAAAATCACCCCAAAAGGTTATGACGAGCAATCGTCTCAAAATTGGAGGGATCGATAGATAATTGTAAACAGAGAATTTTTCATTATTAGCTATGGGGTCCGCAAACGCAAAATTTTCCAGAAATCGAGGAAAGAAACTTTTACAACTGCCGCTTCTGTACTCACATGGTAAACACCTTTCGTCGATAGCGCCGATAGCGCAATGGCCAAGGTAATTGGCTGGGAATCGGAAAACCCGGGTTCGGATCTCGAAGAAACGTAGTGGATGTTATTCTTTTCATTTGTATTTTTCCATATCCCAATTGATAGGGATAGGAGGGTAAATAAGGTAAGTAAATCAATTAGGAATGATAATAATACTTACCTCATTACCCCTCCTATCCTATTAATTGAGATACGGAAAAATACAAACGAAAAGAACAATACCCGTTAGGTTTCTTCGAGATTCGAACCCGGGTTCTCCGAGTCTCAGCCAGTTACCTTGGCCGTTGCGCTATCGGTGCTGTCGGCGAAAAGCGTTTACCATGTGGGTACAGAAGCAGCAGTTGCAAAAGTTTCTTACCTCTATTTCAGGAAAAGTATGCATTTTCGGACCCTATACCTGATGATGAAAAATGATCTATTTACAATTATCTATCGATCCCGCCAATTTTCAGTCGATTGCTCGTCATAAACTTTAGGGGTGATTTTCTCAAAATTGCGGGGGTGTTGACCCAAAACATCTTAGATTCCTTCGTTTTAGGTTGTGCACAAGCGACATGCCAAATTTGAGCTGAATCGGTTGGCCGTGTCTGAGGCCTTCCCCTTGTCAGCCGGCGATATTCTCGAAGTGCAGCTGCAGTATTACTGTTGTTTTGATAATAGAGCTTCACTAATAATGCTCTGCTCCTTTTGCCCAAGCTCACGTTGACATGCCAACAAGTGCGATGCAACTGGTCAGGTGTGTGAGACCGTGAATCACGATGACTGATCACGGCGCTTGGTGGCCGTAGTTGGAACTGGACGGTGGCGCTGTGACGCATGGAAATCATGGCACCCCATACTCTGGGCATTAATACTACCAAGTTTAGTAATCGTACGGTAATTAGTTTCTGTGTTATAACGTGTCAAATAGGGAAAGTTTAATTATAACCACCCGGCATTACTCTGAAAGGGAAACGGGCGCCCCTGAGGCGAAAGCTG
Source organism: Schistocerca serialis cubense (assembly GCF_023864345.2). NCBI lineage: Eukaryota > Metazoa > Arthropoda > Insecta > Orthoptera > Acrididae > Schistocerca > Schistocerca serialis. The sequence continues at coordinate 503,869,286 of NC_064643.1, read as the reverse complement.
ACACCTGCCGGTCGGCGCCGAACGCAGTGGCTTCATCACAGCACAGCACACAGAACGCCTAGCCGCTCCTCTGACCGTGAACCCGACCGGCGCGGCCCACCAATCCCGCGGCCGTGATTCGATGCCATCGAACGTATATTATTTTAGAGGTCATTTTCTCGCCCACTCGCGCAGTAATGGCGGCGCACGGAGCCACGTTAATGGCTCGGAGCGAACACAGCGCGCCAATTACTGGCCGGCGTCACGACCGTCGCCGGTGCGCTGTGGACAGCGGGCTCAGCACGGCCCGGCCCGGCGCAGCGCAGCACACCTACAGCCCGCCGTCACCTTCACTGGACCTCGTCACGTCGCTTATGTAGACCACTGCGGTGCTCACAAGCGAAACTTCCAACCGCGTCCCCCTCAGTTTTAGTGGTTAGACAGCCCAGTGTGCAGCCCGTCAAAAACTGAACGCGGATCGAGCATGAAAATACGAGGGTAAGTCAAATCTCCCGCCAGCCGGCCGGGGTGGCCGAGCGGTTCTAGGCGCTACAGTCTGGGACCACGCGACCGCTAAGGTCGCAGGTTCGAATCCTGCCTCGGGCATGGATGTGTGTGATGTCTTTCGGTTAGTTAGGTTTAATTAGATCTAAGTTCTAGGGGACTGATGACCTCAGAAGGTAAGTCCCATAGTGCTCAGAGCCATTTGAACCATTTGACTAGCGCCAAGCGAACTTTGTGCTCCGCACAGCAAATGGAGAAACAGGTACTACGTCTTCAGGCCACGAGTGGCCTTCCGGGACCATCCGACCGCCTTGTCATCCTCATTGGAGGATGCGGACAGGAGGGGTGTGGGGTCAGCACATCGATCTCCCAGTCGTTATGATGGTATTCTTGACCGAAGCCGTACTATTCAGTCGAGTAGCTCCTCAATTGGCATCACGAGGCTGGGTGCACCGCGACAAATGGCAACAGCTCATGACGGCCTCGATGGTCACCCATCCAAGTGCCGGATCAAGCATGAAAATACGAGGGTAAATCAATCAAGATTGACTAGCGCGAAGCGAAATGCAGCTGCAGTATTACTGTTGTTTTGATAACAGAGCTTCACCAATAAAGCTCTGCTCCTTTTGCCCAAGCTCGCGTTGACACACCAAGTGCAATGCAACTGGTCAGTTGTGCGAGGCCATGAATCACGATGACTGATCACGGCGCTTGGTGGGCGTAGCTGGAACTGGACGATAGCGCAGTGGCGCATGGAAATCGTGGCAGTAAGCATCTCACTGTAACGTACGCTGTTTATTGTTGTGCCCCTTTCCCCTTAATGATCCAGTACAGGACCTTGTGGATCCCAAAAAACTGTAAGCTCCAGTAGTTATAAAATTTTACTGTAATCAAATACGAAACTTACAAGAACATCATTTTTCGACATAGTCTCCTTGCGTTTCAACGCACCTGGTCCATCGTTGTACAAGCTTCCTGGTGCCGTCATAAAAGAAGGTTCTCGGTTGAGCTGCGAGCCAGGAATGCACCGCTTCTTTCACTGCTTCGTCCGAGGCAAATCTACGGCCCCTAAATGCCTGTTTGAGTGGACCAAAAGAGTGATAGTCAGAAGGCAATCAATGCTGTACAATCCCAATAAAGTCATGAGATGTTCCATTGACCCTTTTATTAGAACATGTTCAGACATCTGTTACAAAAAAAGTACAAAACACAGGTGAACAGCACGTTCAACACGTCTCAACGTTACAGAAAATTAGATCGCGTCACATGAGTTCCACATACCACAAACTTTAACTCCTTTCTAACCAACCAGGCGTACAGACGTGGTTTCCGTTTGTCTTAACAGATGGCGCCTAAGACGTTTGCGTACACGAGCTGATCACAGGGTTTTAGTCTATGATGGATACTGTTGGTTATATTTCATTTGGTGGTATTCCTTTAGAGATTTGGGTGGTTGAAAGGTTTGTTCACGAAGGAACCCCCCCCCCCCCCCATTATTAATTTTGTATTGACATATGGTTTGAGTTGTGCTTAATGCCACTATTGACTATAGGTATAGTATGGCAATGTAAAAATTTTGGAATTTTTAAAAAACTTTTTAAAGAAATCCTTTACTGTTAACATGTACTGAAGTACCACTCCGGTTGCTAGTCGTAATTACACCCTGTTAGATGTCACATGCTGAGAATATTACCATCAAATTACTTGTGAACGCATGAAGCACATGACCATACAACGCTCCCTAGCGAGGGCGCTTCGCTGCTAGTTGACTTGTTTAGCGTCAGTATACGCTCTGCTTCAAGACTGCTTCGTTCAAATGGCTCTGAACACTATGGGACTTAACTTCTCAGGTCATCAGTCCCCTAGAACGTAGAATTACGGAAACTTAACTAACGGCCGGCCGCAGTGGCCGTGCGGTTCTAGGCGCTACAGTCTGGAGCCGAGCGACCGCTACGGTCGCAGGTTCGAATCCTGCCTCGGGCATGTATGTGTGTGATATCCTTAGGTTACTTAGGTTTAATTAGTTCTCAGTTCTAGGCGACTGATGGCCTGAGAAGTTAAGTCGCATAGTGCTCAGAGCCATTTGAACCATTTTTGAACTTAACTAACCTAAGGACATGACACACATCCATGCCCGAGGCAGGATTCGAACCTGCAACCGTAGCGGTCGCGCGGTTCCAGACTGTAGCGCCTAGAAACGCTCGGCCACACCGGCCGGCATCAAGACTGCTTATGTCGCAGTTATAGTCATATGTTATTGGACACTTTCTTTGAGTTGTCAAAGCTGTACGCCTGGTTGGTTAGGAAAGAGTTGAAGTTTGTGGTATTTAACTCATACGACCCGATCTCATTCTCTGTAACATCGAGACGTGTTGAATGTGCTGTCCACTTACGTTTTTAACTTTCTTGTAACAGAAGTCTCAACGATAGAATATGGTTACATCAACACTACAGAGGTTGAGTACATTTATCAAATTTGCAACTTCATTCTCATTTATGGACAAAACTTCTTGAAAATCGGCATGGCAAATTGGATAGTCCCCTTAAACTGTACACTGCCTACATGGAGTATAACTGCACAATGTACACAGGGGTAACGCGGTCTAGGCTGTGTGTCTAAGGAAAGCCGATGTAGCCGGTTACTAATGCAGAAACCGTATTTGAACGCAAGTTTTTCGTCTGAAGACGAAAAAAAAAAAAAACGTCAGCGAGCACGGGTCGTAATTTGACGGTAGTAGGATCTTAAAAAAATGACAAAACTCCGAGTTCGCGCCGAGGCTACCTAATCGGGACCGATCAACCGCCGCGTCATCCTCAGAGAGTGACGTCATTTTGATGCTGTTGGGAGGGGTGTTAGGACAGCATATCGCTCGTTGTCTATTAGTTACTTAGTTTCATGTTCTATGGATCGTTTTGATGTGAAACGAGTCATTTTACATTCAGATCACAATTAATTTGCAAATATTGCTACGTGCTGTAAATTTATAGGATCTTTTAAATGTACAGATGTGAGTTAATAACGAAACGCATCGCTCGTCGATGGACCTTCTCTAGCTTCTCTGTTACTCCTGTCTGATAAGACCCCAGTATGACAGGGAGTACGCTAGCATCGTTCGAACGAGTGTTTTCCAAACTGCATCTTATGTGGAGAAAATTCTTATTCGCGTATACACAGACACAAAGACCGATTACTGTGTGATTACACGATTGGAGAACAATCACTGGATGCTCTTACTTCGATAAAATATCTAGGAGTTTGCCCACAGAGCCATATAAAGTGGAGCGAACAAATAAAACTAATCGCAGGAAAGACAGGTGCCAGGCTGATATTCACTGGAAGAATTCTCAGGAAATTTAGTCCATCAAAAATGAAGGTATTTAACAAAACCTCGTGCGACTAATACTTTAATATTGCTCGACTTTACAGATGGGACTGATAGAGGAAATACAGCAGATCCTAAGAAAAGCTGCGCGTCTCGTTACAGGTGCATTTATTAAGCACGAAAGTATCCCGGAGATTATCAACCAATCCAGTGGCAGACACTGCATGAGAGGCGTTATGCATCATATTGTGGTCTGCCATTAAAGCTTTGAGAGCGAACGCTCCTATAAGAGTCAACAAAATAATGTACTGTTTCCTCTTACGTATATCTCGTGAAAGCACCGTGAAGATAAAATTGGAGAGATTCGAGCGCACGCGGAGGCTTGCAAGAGACCGTTCTTCCCGCGAACTGTTTGAAAGTGAAACAGGAGAGGGGGGAAGTAACAGTAGCACATAAAGTACCTTCCACCACACACCGTAAGATGACCTGCGGAGTAGACGTAGATGCATATTACATTTCGTTAAGATTCTTGCAATGAGCCTCAGTTTGGCATCTGCTGTTCCAAAAGCAAATTTTTATCACCATTTCATTTTATGCCAGTCCTTACCACTTCCAGTATTTTATAGACGAGTCCAAACGAATATTAATGGAATTCTCTGACTATTAATGCTAAATGCGTTACTTTTACTTATGCTCAGGGTCATCAGTCCGGCACTGCGACCATCGTCGATCTTCTGCCGGTTTTTCTGCAGTTTGCTATAGTCTTCGGGTGTTGCAACCTTTAGACAACAGCATCTAGGCAGAAACTCCTTCGTTACCCAATAAATTACGAGGGCTTTCCCGAAAACAGCAAACTATCAGTCCCGAAATGGGTACCACAGTGAAAATTCGATGAAGCTTTTCACAGACGTGTTGGGCAACGTCTCTAGTATGCTTGTAGATGGCGTCACGTAGCTCTTCTCGGTTCTGAGCAAAAGGTGAACGCGTAAAGATACCTAGAATGTAGTGTCTACCGCCTAGTATAGATACCTGTCGAGATATTTCGCCTGATTTCATGCAACACCACATAACGACATAACTGTCATGCAGTTCCTTCTTCATGACAGTTCCGGCCGTACACCACAGAGGCAATGAGGATGCTCCTGCAGCGTTTTCGAGGGGAAGCGTTTGAACACCCGCCACAGAGCACGGACTTTAATTTCTCTCGCTAATTTTTATCCCTGCTCATATGTACCACTGGATATGAAGACAACATTTTGGAACGATAACGAGCTGCAATCCAGCGTAGAAAATTGTCCGAAAGCACAGGCTATAAATAGGGTACAATTCTAAGACAGCGGCGACTACGTAGAGAAATAGCTGCAAGGTGTCGCTAACTACTGCAAATAAATCAGTTTCGATATTTATCGTGCTTTACATTTTGCGACCGATCATTCCTTACTTTCCGAATAGCTCTCGCATGTATTTATATTGTGCACAATAGGCTCACTATAACACCCTCTTGGGATACTCGTGAAGTTACTTCCACTTCTACATCTGTCGATTTCGTCCTTTTTACAGGGAAGTGTTTACTTTTATCTGCCAGATTATATCTACTAAAGTAACTCAGCGTTTGAGCATCCTCTGCACCTGATAGGTTACAATACGGTGTTATCTACGTTATACGAAATATCTTGCTCACTTTCTGGCAAAAGATTAACGTTGGCCGCGCGAATGAGGAACCTTTTCAAGCAATTAGCAAAAGAGAGAACGTGTACTTCTATCTCATTGACAGCAAGTGTGTCGCTCTTTTGCGCATTCCTATAGACCCGAATCTCTGACATCTGTTGAGAAGTTATGATAAACTTTTAATGCTGATGTAACAGACAGAAAATTTTCTCCCTAGAAACTAACATTGTCATCTTTCCGGCTTGCTCTGGTGTTTCAAATGATTTAGAACGCAGTGCATTACGGTGCCTAGGGAGTGTACTTTTTCAGAAGTTATCCGATCTACGAATTTAATCTTCAGTGATCTTTTGTAGCACCACATTTCAAAAGCTTCTATCCTATTCTTGTCAGAACTCTTAATCATTCATGTCCATTACAAGGCTACATTCCAGAGAAATACCTTCAGAAATTATTCCTTAGCGCTTAAATTTATGTAAGCTTATCCGTGCCGGACCTTGTTGAATTCCTTGCTTGTTATTCAATTAAGTATTGCTGAGGGGACCAGAACCTGCCATCCACGTAATTTTGTGGCTGGTTGTGATCTCTTTCAGCAATATTTTCTTAAATTTGTAACCGATGTTAAGAGGCACTTTTCTTGCCCAGCTATGGATACCCCCGTTTATTTAGCCGCCAAAGTAGCAAAACTCCATTACTTCTTCATCAATCTCATTACCTAATACATGTCTTTCACATACATTCCATTACCCTTGCCTTACTTTTATTGGTACACGCCTTATTATTCCTTTCAAAGACACTATCCATTCCTTTACACTGATCTTTCAAGTCCTCTGACAGAACTACAGTGTCATCGACAAAGCTCAAAAATTTTATTTCCTCTCCTGAATTTTAATTCCCGTATTTGTCCTCGGTTTCATTTACTGCTTGCTGAACGTGTAGATGGAATAAATCAGGGAGATACAGCAACCCAGTCTCACTCCTTTCTCAGGCACAGCTTCCTTGTATATCTTTCGATTCCTATCTTTGGTTCCTATAGAAGTGGTAGATAATATTTCGCTCGCTATATTTTGTCTCTGCTACCTTGAATTTTCAATGAGTTACTTCAGTAAAGATTGTAGGAAGCTTTTTCGAAATCAGAACTAGCCATTAACGTAGCTGTACCTTTCTTGACTCAGTTTTATAAGACAAGCGGTAGACTTAATATTGTCTCGCATGTTCCTGCACCTCTCTGGAACCCAATCGTATCCTCACCAACGTCAGTTTCTGTCAGGTTTTTCATCGTTCTATAAATAATTCGCGTTAGTATTTTATAATCACATTCCCCAAATATATTGTATATGAGGTGGCATAATTCTTAATGATATGTACTTCATAGAATCTCAGTTCTTCTGAGGGAATGTCGGTTATTCCGAGTTCCTTGTGCCTTGTTTCTACTTGAGCATTGTCAAATCTCCCATCTGATCACTCACTTATTTTTTCAAGTAACATTATCGTCAGATGCAAATTACTGTGCACAAAGAGGCACTATTGGCAGGGCACGTTAGCATCAATTACATGTGACACTCTCCTGTGACTTTTGACGGCAATCATCTGTACAAAAAGGTGACATGGCCTCTCGGTTTCTGCCGTCCTCAGTGACTGACACCGCCGTTTAGGAGGTGTCGCTCTGTAATGCCAGAGCACTGCCTGAGTCGCTGAGAGCTGTCGTTCTTTTCGCTGGTAGAGGGAGTGGCTCGGGCGTCACGCCGTGTTGGCGCTAATAGCTGTTTACGACCTTGGACGGACCGTCAGCGACGGCGGTCGTGTGGTCGTGGGCGTCCGCCGAGACGACCGACAGCCCGCAGTCGCTGTCAGACAGCTCTCCTTGAGCCACAACGTACCGGCTACTGCTCTGTTGATCGGTACGTGTTTAAACAACTGATGTCACACCAACGTGGTGAAACATCATAAGCAGCCGTACCTACGTGTTCGACCTGTTCGATGTTGTTAACGCCAGGAACAGTTTCCGGTGGACAGGGGCTTAGATGTCCAACCTGCAGATGATTCGACAGTCTTTCCATAATCTTTCTAAATATTTTTGGTCAGGTCTTACCATGTAGACTCAAGGGCGATAGAGTTTAACACGATAGCCGGTGTTTCCCAGCACCTATCTGAAATAAACTTTCGAATGTCCTTCCACAAAGCCTCTCTTTGGGGAAAAATGTTATTAGTGGAAACCAGAAACGTCCAATGAGAGTGGATAAATTCTGCTGCTGATGTTGACTAGCTGAAATGTTGGCCGCCTGCTTAGCTGAATGGTAACGTTATTGCCTGCTACACTGCAGGCCCGGTTTCGATTCCCAGCCAGCCAGGAGATTTTCTCCGCTCGTGGACTGGTTGTTGTGTTGTCCTCATCATCATCTCATCCTCAGCACCGGCACGCGAGTCGCCCAACGTGGTGTCGACTGCAGTGAGACTCCCACTGGGCTGCCGAAACTCCGCGGATGGGGCCTCCCGGCCAGCAATGCCATACGATTATTTCATTTCAGCTGAAATGTTAAATGATTTTGTGCATGACACTGAGGTGACAAAAGGCGTGGGTTAGTGATATGCACTTATACAGATGGAGGAAGTACCACGCACACAGAGTATAAAAGGCGGAGCAGTCATTTGCACTCTGGTGATTTATATGAAAAGATTTCCGAAGAATTATGGCTGGATGACGGGAATTAACAGACGTTGAACGCGTAATGGTAGTTAGAGCTCAACGACTTCGCAGGCCGAGCGGTTCTAGGCGCTGCAGTCCGGAACCGCGTGACTGCTACGGTCGCAGGTTCGAATCCTGCCTCGGGCATGGATGCGTGTGATGTCCATATGTTAGTTAGGTTTAAGTAGTTCTAAGTTCTAGGGGACTGATGACCTCAGATGTTAAGTCCCATAGTGCTCAGAGACATTTGAACCATTTTCGAAGTTAGAGCTCAACGCATAGGACATTTCAGTTCGGAAACTGTTAGGGAGTTTAGTTTTCCGAGATTTACAGTGTCTGCCGAGACAAGCAAATTTCAGACTTTACTTCTCACCACAGACGGCACAGTGGCAGACGGCCTTCACTTCCTATATTAACGACTGAGAACAGCGGTGATTGTGTAGAGTCATCAGTGCTAACAGACGAGCAACACTGCGTTCAAAAACTGCAGAAATCAATGTGGAACGTCCGACGAACGTATACATAGAGCAGTGCGGTGACAGCTGGCTGTAATGTGCTATGGCAGCAGACGATCGAAGCGAGTGCGTTTGTTAACAGCACGACATTACCTGCAGTGCTTCTCCTGGATCGTGACCGTATGAGTTGGGCTAGTCAGATAAGTCCTGATTTCAGTTCGTGAGAGCTGATGGTAACCACGGACCCCAGTTGTCAAAAAGGCACTGTGCAAGTTAGTGGTGGTTCCATAATGGTGCCGGCCGCGGTGGTCTGGCGGTTCTAGGCGCGCAGTCCGGAACCGGGAGACTGCTACGGTCGCAGGTTCGAATCCTGCCTCGGGCGTGGATGTGTGTGATGTCCTAAGGTTAGTTAGGTTTAAGTAGTTCTAAGTTCTAGGGGACTGATGACCACAGCTGTTAAGTCCCATAATGCTCAGAGCCATTTGAAGCTTTTTTTTCCATAATGGTGTGATTGCCGGCCGCTGTGGTCAAGCGGTTCTAGGCGCTTCAGTCCGGTGCCGCGCGGCTGCTGGTGTCGCAGGTTCGAATCCTGCCACGGGCATGGATGTGTGTGATGTCCTTAGGTAAGTTAGGTTTAAGTAGTTCTAAATCTAGGGAATTGATGCCTAGAGCCATTTGAACCATTTTTTCCATAATGGTGTGGGCTGTATTTTGCATGGAGTGGACTGGGTCTTCTGATCCAACTAAATCGACTGTGTGCCGTTACTTTGCAGCCGTTCATAGACTTCTTGTTCCTGAACAACGTCGGAATTTTTGTGGGCAACAATGCGCCATGTCACCGGGCCACAATTGTTTGCGATTGGTTTCAAGGACATTCTGGGCAATTCGAGCTAATGATTTGGACAATGCAGATCGCGCGACATGGGACATAATCGACAGGTCAGTTCGTGCACAAAATCCTACACTTGTAACTCTTGCGCTATTACGGATGATTCTAGATGCATCGTGGCTCAACATTTCTGCGGGGTACTTCCAACGACCGGTGGAGTCGACGCCACGTCGACTTGCTGAACTATGTCGGGCGAAAGAAGGTCTGACACGATATTAGGAGGTATCTCACGACTTCTCTTACCTCGGTGTAGACTGGAGCTCACAAATCGAAAAGACGGCTGTCAGCGTCCACAAGGGTAACAAGCAAATAACAGGTAGTGATGTCTTAAGTATTCGATAAATCAAGTTTTGACTGGGTGATCCTCAATGATAAAGTTGTATCGGCCAGTACAGGAAACTCTGAAAGAGTTCACGCGTGTTCCCCATGAAATTGTGTGGAATCTCTGGGTTTTCTCGACGATTGTTGCAGTTTAGTGAGAGCGAACGTCCTCGTTAGGAAGATTCCTCTTAGCAGAGGTGAGGTACCACAGCGACCAAAGTGGATCTGATAAAATTGACTGAAGGCTGTGGAAAAAAATATTGTGGTGAGGTCGTATGGGACCAAACTGCTGAGTTCATCTGTCCCTAAGCTTAAGCACTGCTTAATCTGACTTAAACTAACTTTTGCTAAGAACAACACACACAGCCATTCCCGAGGGAGGACTCAAGTCTCCGGCGGAGGGAGCCGCGCGGACCGTGGCAAGACGCCTGAGACCACGCGGCTATCCCGCGCGGCGTTGCTGTGGAAGATCAAGTGTAGTTTCCTTTTGACTGTAAACAAATATCCCGTTTTATATTTCTGGAGTTTGTCGCCAAAGCTTACAGGAATAATCTGAGGGCGGTGTGTGAAATTTAGAGGTGTAAGTTTTCCAGTCCACTTGTTGGATCGCAGAACCTATCCGAAAGTAGAGAGTTACAGGGTATTAATAGTTGATTCTCATCCAGCCGACGGCCTTGTCAAGGAGAGCGAAGGAGTGGACAGAGGTTCAGGGCACTCTCTTTCCCTTTGGATGAGAAGCTGTTCCTAAGGGAGGAAGAATCAGAAATGACCAACGACATGATGGTGCAGAAGGCAATGGAAACCTTTGCATTAAAAACACGTAATATATATCCACACGACATGTGGCCTAGTTGGATAAAGATTCTGCCATATTCTCCAATTAATTTACATCTCTGGGAGGGGACTGCCAAGGGGGAGGTGACCGTGAGAAAAAGATTGAATAACCATCGAAAGGATGACGTTCTAGGAGTCGGAATGTGGACTGTTAGCAGTTCTGATGTGGTGGGAAAGCTAGAAAATCTGAAAACGGAATTGCTAAGGCTCATTCTTGATACAGTGGGCATCAGTGAAGCAAAATGGAAAGATGTTAAGGATTTCCGGTCACACGAGTATGGGGCAACATCAACAGTAGCAGAAAATGGTGTAATGGAAGTGGGAATACTTATGAATAGGACGATAGGGCAAAGAGTGGGTTGCGGTGAACAGTTCAGTGATAGGGCTGATCTCATCAAAATCGTCAGCAAACCAACACCGAAAACGATAGTTCAGCCGCAAGCCGAAGGTAAAGAGAAAGTATATGAGGACATTGAATTGGCAATTCAGTCCGTAATGCACGACGATAATGTGTCATGGGACACTGAAATGCTGTTGTATGTGAAGGATTACAAGAAGAGGTTACAGGAGAATAGAGGATTGGTACTAGTAATCAGAGAGGTGAAAGACTGAGTTCTGAAACAAAGTTCAGCAGGTAACAGCGAATTCCCTGTTGAAGAATTACAAGAGGATGAGCTGTACTTGAAAGAGACCGGGAAATGATGGAAAATTTCAGTTAGATTACATCATGGTCAGAAAGAGATTCCGAACTCAGCTACTCGATTGTAAAGCAGATGGAGACTCAGATCACAATTTACTAATTATGAAGAGTATGCTGAAGTTTAAGACACTAGCCAGGAAGAACCAATGCACAAAGAAGTGGGATACGGAAGGTCTAAGGAATGAGGAGATAAGCTTGAAGAGATACTGCGGTAAGGAACAGCTCACTAGGAAACCGGGAATACCAGAAGGAATAATTCAAGTAACAGATGAAGGAAGAAAGTACAAAAATTATCAGGGGAATTCAGGAATACAGAAATACACGTTACTTTGGAATGAAATAACTTGGAAGTGCACGGAACCTAAGACGAAATGGCTGAAAGAAAAAACTGGAGAAATCGAAAAACAAATGACTGTCGGAATTACTGACTCAGAATCTAGCAAGGACAATAGAGCCTTTTGTTGTGACATTAAAGTGCAATGGGAGTTCCACTGTTAAACACAGATGAGAGAGCAGATAGGTGGAAAGAGTACACTGAAGGCCCCTACGAGGGAACAGACTTGACTGATGTGATAGAAGAAGGAACAGGAGTCGATACAGAACAGATAAACGTAGAAACCGTAAATAACAGAATTTCTAAAATCATTGGGAAAATGGCAGTAAAACGACTACTCACGTTGGTGAGTAGAATTAATGAGACCTGCGCATATCATCTGACTTTCAGAAAAACATCATCCACACAATTCCGAAGCAAGTTGCTAACAACTATAATACACAAAAGAATCGGAAAAAAAATTGAGTAGGTGTTTGATGACGAACAGTTTGGCTTTATGAAGGATAAAGGCACGAGAGAGGCAATTCTGACGCTGCGGTTGATAAGAGAAGCAAGACTAAAGAAAAATCAAGAAACGTCCTTAGGGTTTGTCGATCTGGAAAAAGTGTTTGGCAATCTAACATTGTGTAAGATGTTCGAATTTCCGGGAAAATTAAAAGTAAGCTGTAGGGAAAGACGGATAGTATATTGTATGTACAAGAACCAAGAGGGACCAATAGGAGTGGAAGGCCAAGTACAAATGGTCGGATTAAAATGGTTTCAATCTATACGCCAAAGAAGCAATGACGGAAATAAAAGAAAGATTCAAGAGTGGGATTAAATCTCAACGTGAAAAATAATCAATAAGATTTGCTGATGGTATTGCTATCTTCAGTGAAACTGAAGAAGAATTATAGTCTGTTGAATGGAATGAACAGTCTAATGAGTACAGAATACGGAATGAGAGAAAATGGAAGGAAGACGGTTGAAACGAGAAGTATGGGAAATGAGAATAGCGAGGAACGTAACGTTAGGAATGTTATCACGAAGTAGAAGAAGTTAAGGAATTCTGCTACCTAGGCAGCAAAATAATGCATGGCAGACGGAGCAAGGAGGACATAAATAGCTGACTAGCACTGGCAAAATGGCCATTTCTGGCTAAGAGAAGTCTGTTAATCGTTTGGTGCACAATGTTGTATGGACTTTGGGAAAACCACAAAGGAATGGAAGCATTTGAGATATGGTCCTACAGAAAATGTTCTATATGGGTGGCCTAATAAGGTAAAAAGGCATAATCGGCGAGGATAGAAAAAGGGACAGAATGGTAGGACACCTGTTAAGACACCAGGGCATAACTTCCATAATACAAGAGCAGTCTGTACAGTACAAACTTTAGAGGATAACACAGATTGAAATAGATTCAGCAAATAATTGAGGACGTATGTTGAAAGTGTTACTCTGAGGTGAAGAGCGTGGCACAGAAGAGAAACCTTGGCTAGTCGCGTCAAACGAATGAGATGTTTGATGACCCCACAATAAAAAATAAAAAAAACAATGAACGGTTCCGAGTTAATGCGCTGATTACCGCGCACCAGCATTCCACTACCTGACCTTTGTAGGTCAGTCAGAAATAACATTTCTCGACGCAGAGCCTCCACGTTCGTGTCTTTGTTCTATTAACAAAATCGGCGGATTTAGGGGTAATTTTGGCAGCACAGTAAGGAAGTGTTTGCGTCATTTATGTGTACAATATACAGAATTAGCGGACGACGTCGGCTGTCCATACAAGTGGTTGTTGTTTATAAGAAGGTCGCAACGTTCGAACACCGCAGTGAAATGCAGCAAGGCCTGTGGAGAGTAGATGACTGGTGTAGAGATTGGCAGTTCACCCCGACGTAAATAAGTGGACCGTACTGCACCCAAAGAAGCGAAGAAACCCATTACTGCTGCAATACGCTATTTGCGATAAACAGCTAGAAACAGTTATAACGATAAGATGCCTAGGAGCAGGAAAAGCAGGTGGAAGACTGTGATTCATTGCAGGTAGTATCAGAAAATCTAATTCTTCCGCGAAAGAAGTGGCTTACAAAGTACATGTAACTCCGATTCTTAAAAGTTGGTCATCAGTCTAAGACCCTGACCAGGCTCGATCAGTAAAAGAAATAGAAGCGATCCAACGACGAGAGTCACGTTTACAAATGTTCAAATGTGTGTGAATTCCTAAGACACCAAACTGCTGAGGTCATCGGTCCCTAGACTGACAAACTACTTAAACTAACTTAACACTAAGGACAACACTCACACCCTTGCCCGAGGGAGGATTCGGACCTCCGGCGGGAGGGGCCGCACGATTAGTGACATGGCGCCTCTAACCGCGCTGCCACTCCGCGCGGCAGGAACGTTTCGTCACTAAATCGTTCAGAAGGCATAGGAGCAATATGGAGAGCTGACCAGACATCAAAGGCAGACGCAATGGGAAACTGATGTATATTACGGAGAGACTTTATATTCCGGGACCTTATGTTCCAAGACGAGTCGGCGACGTATGCTTCAAGAAATGACTGCCACGAAAAAATCACGGAAATTAGAATTCATACAGATGTTTGTCGTCAGTTGTTCGTGCCATTCACCTTTTGCAAATGGTGCTGGGAAAGTGGGAGGATGATGGTAGTAATACCAAAAGTACTCTCCGCCACACACCTTGAGGGGAGATGCTGTTTATGGGTGTGGATATTGATGTAAATGAGTTGATTAGCTATTACATCGACCGCAGCAGCTGGTGAAGAGCCCCTATGGCCTAAACACCATACTGTGCTCAAATACATGAGACGTCAAACATTTGCAGCTAAAAGGAAGCATACCCAACACTTAGGTTTGCTGAATCAATGACAACGTATTAGCAACGACCAACTGCGATCTCTGATTAAAAACCAGAGAACATGATACAAATATTCCGTCTGATCCTTTTGAAATAATGAGTAACATGTGTCACTTGAAACGTGCAAAGCTAGAACCTTGGAAAATAACTCGAACTGACCAGAATATTTTCGGAAATTCCTGGCACATTAAAACTGTATGCCGGACCGAGGCTCGAGCTCGGGACCCTTGTCCAAATATTTTCTTTTACCAAAAGTCCCCTTTTAAGTCAGTCTTGTCAATTTTGAAGACGGATTTATATTGCTTCCGTTGTCTTCCATCTTCAGTTCTTTCTTGCTTGGTTAGTGAGCAGCCCGTCATCTTTGTCGCCGTGTATGCGTGCTTCAGCGTCAGATTTGTGCCTGTAAACATCATCTCTTACTGAGACAAGTTACTGTTGCGCTTAGAGAATCTGGGTGGATTACGCTACACAAAAATGTGGATCGGACTGTAGGAATCTACTCCAGGACCGACGTGTCTGGTAGGACCCAAACTGCGGCACTTCCCAAGGTCACCGCTTAACACCGCCAGCTACATCAGTATACATTAGTAAGCTGTAAGCTGTCTGTCGCCGCTGGGTGCCCAGCACGCTTCCAAGGTCTCTGACGCCGGATTACGACGACCGCAGGAGACGGGCTGCTGTAATTACTCCAGTAAGGATAGCTGCCGACTGAACACGCACAGGTGATTAAAGCGCGCCGTATCCTGCCAAGGATACTTTAATAATCCGGCTGGATTGCGGCCAAGCGTTCGCAGCTTTCGCCCACACGGCGCACACACCGCGATGCAGTCACTATCCATCGCGGGGAGGATTACGTCAATCGAATTATTCAGTCCCCGCGAAACGTCTGGAGTGAGGCCTTCGGAGAAACTTAAAGCGGCCGGCAACCGTTAGTATTTCGTAAGGAGTCATGCCAGAACAAGCTATTAATAGTCGATAAATCGCACCAACGTATTGATTGCTGGTTGATTGCTCGATGAAGATTTAGAAACCTTTTTTAAGGTGTCGTCTGTTCTAACTTGTAACTCGCCTTGTCGCAGAAGGCAAGCTCGAAGACGCGTCCGATAAATCTTCCTTTTTCTTTTTTTTACCATCATGTATTACCCTTGAGTGAACTTGTGTCATCCATTCTCCACTGGCGGTGAAAAACTCATAACCACCTGATACTTTTAGTAATTCAGAACACGGTGTCACACATTTAAATTCATTTAATTTACGATTTGGAAAGACAACCGCCCATTTTCCAGTAACCTGTAGCAAGAGAAAAACGCTAAGCCTATTAACACTGCTGTGCAAACTCTTCGAATAATCTACTTCAGTAATAAAACTGGTGAAAAGCTCACGATTAACGGTGAGGCCAGCACTTTATCAGAGCTTAGGGGATGGCAAACACTTTTTGTGCCGCTATGTATTTCGTTCGTAAATGTAATATTAAGAGAAGTGTACCGTAGAATAATATCATAGAATTAATACTTATAGAAGGCATGGCATAAAAAGGTTAACATTGCACATACAACAGAATAAAATCAGTCACTTTAATTGGCCAATCAGAAACGTAAAAATGTCTCCCTCCAGTTGTGTCAGCTTAAGCGTGCAAAAAGGTAGTTCTTATTTTGTGTAGATATAAGCAGAGTGGTGTTAGCTGATGGGTGATTTGTTGCACGTGTTTATTCGACTGTGTCGTCTTCGGATGCTGGGCGATGCCACCGTACGGAGTCCCTTCACATTCCGTCCTCTAAGTTGCAAATATTTTCTCTGTGACTCGCTTTTGTGCGATGAGCCTGAAGACCTACTTATTTTCACTGCAATAGACTATGAAAGAATAAATTTTGCACCCGCCCTTTCAGTTGAGTAATGCTTCGAGTCTCCTTCTCTGGGCAATAAATACTGCCACCTACTTAACTGTAGAACTGCTGAACTGTTCTGAATACCTTCACTTTCGTGATATAGTCACCATACTTAGATTTTTATTCTTTAGTTCTCACAGTACACTCCATGTATCATATTTTAAAGCTCTTTCTAATATGGTCAACATATAGAGTGATTCCTTGGTGATGTCATAAACTTTCAGGGATAATGGAGAAGGACACATGTATCAATCTGAGGTAAGAGACCCTCGTCCAGAAACGATCTAATCGAAAGTTGTAAACAAACATCATTCTGAATCTCTCTACTGCAAGCTCTTAGCTATCCATATGACCAGAAAACGCGATCTCAAGAGCTACAGTGAAACACGCGTCTTTCACTGAACAATTGCTCGTAGCTCTTAACGTATGCATTTTAGAGCCCATGGTTACTAGACATTTTCCTCTCGCTTTGCTCCATACTACCTCCTCCCAAAATATGGAAAGCAAAGAGTGCAGTAGAAAAGGTCCACTGGCAGAGGTATCAGAACGATTTTTGTTAGTGATTTTCGACTCGGACGTTTCTGGCCCAGAGTCCCTTACATCTACATCTACATCTACATCTATATCTATACTCCGCGAGCCACCTTACGGTGTGTGGCGGAGGCTACTTATTGTACCACTATCTAATCCCCCCTTCCCTGTTCCATTCACGAATTGTGCGTGGGAAGAACGACTGCTTGTAAGTCTCCGTATTTGCTCTAATTTCTCGGATCTTTTCGTTGTGATCATTACGCGAGATATATGTGGGCGGTAGTAATATGTTGCCCATCTCTTCCCGGAATGTGCTCTCTCGTAATTTCGATAATAAACCTCTCCGTATTGCGTAACGCCTTTCTTGAAGTGTCCGCCACTGGAGCTTGTTCAGCATCTCCGTAACGCTCTCGCGCTGACTAAATGTCCCCATGACGAATCGCGCTGCTTTTCGCTGGATCATGTCTATCTCTTCTATTAATCCAACCTGGTAAGGGTCCCATACTGATGAGCAATACTCAAGAATCGGACGAACAAGCGTTTTGTAAGCTACTTCTTTCGTCGATGAGTCACATTTTCTTAGAATTCTTCCTATGAATCTCAACCTGGCGCCTGCTTTTCCCACTATTTGTTTTATGTGATCATTCCACTTCAGATCGCTCCGGATAGTAACTCCTAAGTATTTTACGGTCGTTACCGCTTCCAATGATTTACCACCTATGGCATAATCGTACTGGAATGGATTTCTGCCCCTATGTATGCGCATTATATTACATTTATCTACGTTTAGGGAAAGCTGCCAGCTGTCGCACCATACATTAATCCTCTGCAGGCCCTCCTGGAGTACGTACGAGTCTTCTGATGTTGCTACTTTCTTGTAGACAACCGTGTCATCTGCAAATAGCCTCACGGAGCTACCGATGTTGTCAACTAAGTCATTTATGTATATTGTAAACAATAAAGGTCCTATCACGCTTCCCTGCGGTACTCCCGAAATTACCTCTACATCTGCAGATTTTGAACCGTTAAGAATGACATGTTGTGTTCTTTCTTCTAGGAAATCCTGAATCCAATCACAAACCTGGTCCGATATTCCGTAAGCTCGTATTTTTTTCACTAAACGTAAGTGCGGAACCGTATCAAATGCCTTCCTGAAGTCCAGGAATACGGCATCAATCTGCTCGCCAGTGTCTACGGCACTGTGAATTTCTTGGGCAAATAGGGCGAGCTGAGTTTCACATGATCTCTGTTTGCGGAATCCATGTTGGTTATGATGAAGGAGATTTGTATTATCTAAGAACGTCATAATACGAGAACACAAAACATGTTCCATTATTCTACAACAGATTGACGTAAGCGAAATAGGCCTATAATTATTCGCATCTGATTTATGACCCTTCTTGAAAATGTGAACGACCTGCGCTTTCTTCCAGTCGCTAGGTACTTTACGTTCTTCCAGCGATCTACGATAAATTGCTGATAGAAAGGGGGCAAGTTCTTTAGCATAATCACTGTAGAATCTTAAGGGTATCTCGTCTGGTCCGGATGCTTTTCCGCTACTAAGTGATAGCAGTTGTTTTTCAATTCCGATATCGTTTATTTCAATATTTTCCATTTTGGCGTCCGTGCGACGGCTGAAGTCAGGGACCGTGTTACGATTTTCCGCAGTGAAACAGTTTCGGAACACTGAATTCAGTATTTCTGCCTTTCTTCGGTCGTCCTCTGTTTCGGTGCCATCGTGGTCAACGAGTGACTGAATAGGGGATTTAGATCCGCTTACCGATTTTACATATGACCAAAACTTTTTAGGGTTCTTGTTTAGATTGTTTGCCAATGTTTTATGTTCGAATTCGTTGAATGCTTCTCTCATTGCTCTCTTTACGCTCTTTTTCGCTTCGTTCAGCTTTTCCTTATTAGCTATGATTCGACTACTCTTAAACCTATGATGAAGCTTTCTTTGTTTCCGTAGTACCTTTCGTACATGATTGTTATACCACGGTGGATCTTTCCCCTCGCTTTGGACCTTAGTCGGTACGAACTTATCTAAGGCGTACTGGATGATGTTTCTGAATTTTTTCCATTTTTGTTCCACATCCTCTTCCTCAGAAATGAACGTTTGATGGTGGTCACTCAGATATTCTGCGATTTGTGCCCTATCACTCTTGTTAAGCAAATATATTTTCCTTCCTTTCTTGGCATTTCTTATTACACTTGTAGTCATTGATGCAACCACTGACTTATGATCACTGATACCCTCTTCTACATTCACGGAGTCGAAAAGTTCCGGTCTATTTGTTGCTATGAGGTCTAAAACGTTAGCTTCACGAGTTGGTTCTCTAACTATCTGCTCGAAGTAATTCTCGGACAAGGCAGTCAGGATAATGTCACAAGAGTCTCTGTCCCTGGCTCCAGTTGTGATTGTGTGACTATCCCATTCTATACCTGGTAGATTGAAGTCTCCCCCTATTACAATAGTATGATCACGAAACTTCTTCACGACGTTCTGCAGGTTCTCTCTGAGGCGCTCAACTACTACGGTTGCTGATGCAGGTGGTCTATAGAAGCATCCGACTATCATATCTGACCCACCTTTGATACTTAACTTAACCCAGATTATTTCACATTCGCATTCGCTAATAACTTCACTGGATATTATTGAATTCTTTACTGCTATAAATACTCCTCCACCATTGGCGTTTATCCTATCCTTGCGGTATATATTCCATTCTGTGTCTAGGATTTCGTTACTGTTCACTTCCGGTTGTAGCCAACTTTCCGTTCCTAATACTACATGCGCACTATTTCCTTCAATAAGAGATACTAATTCAGGAACCTTGCCCTGGATACTCCTGCAGTTTACCAATATTACGTTAACTTTTCCTGTTTTTGGTCTCTGAGGACGGACGTTCTTTATCAACGATGATAATGTCCTCTCTGGTAAGCCGTCAGGTATTTTATCGTTTCGCCCAAGGGGGGGTCCCTCTAACCTAAAAAACCCCCGTGTGCACGCCACACGTACTCTGCTACCCTAGTAGCTGCTTCCGGTGTGTAGTGCACGCCTGACCTGTCTAGGGGGGCCCTACAGTTCTCCACCCAATAACGGAGGTCGATGAATTTGCAACCATTATAGTCGCAGAGTCGTCTGAGCCTCTGGTTTAGACCCTCCACACGGCTCCAAACCAGAGGACCGCGATCGACTCTGGGCACTATGCTGCAGATATTAAGCTCAGCTTGCACTCCGCGTGCGATGCTGGTTGTCTTCACCAAATCAGCCAGCCGCCGGAAGGAACCAAGGATGGCCTCAGAACCCAAGCGGCAGGCGTCATTCGTTCCGACATGTGCTACTATCTGCAGCCGGTCACACCCAGTGCGTTCAATAGCTGCCGGAAGGGCCTCCTCCACATTACGGACGAGACCCCCCGGCAAGCACACCGAGTGCACACTGGCATTCTTCCCCGACCTACCCGCTATTTTCCTGAGGGGCTCCATAACCCGCCTAACGTTGGAGCTCCCTATAACTAATAGGCCCGCCCTCTGTGACTGTCGGGACCTTGCCGGAGAATCGGCCACTGGCCCAACAGGCGAGGCATCCTGTGGTGGCTCGGAAACGATGTCATCACCACTAGGAAGCACCCCGTACCTGTTGGAAAGGGGTAAGGCAGCTGCCACTCGGCCAGATCCCACCTTCGCCTTTCGGCCAGGCACGCGCGAGCCCACCACTGTCCGCCATTCACCCTGGAGTGATGGCTGACCGGTAAGATGCTCACTGCCGGAAGACGCAGCGACATCAGGGGTTCCATGTGATTCCAAGGCCACCGAAGTAGGCATAAGTCTCACCACAGTTGCCCCAACGCCACTACGAGCCGACGCCTGCGCCTCGAGCTCGATGAGCCTAACAGACAAAGCCTCCACCTGCCCCCGAAGAGTGGCCAATTCTCCTTGCGTCCGCTCACAACAACCACAGTCCCTACACATGACTATGTTTACCCTACTCTATACGGTGACAAATTCCCAAGATAATCTTCTGATGAGCTACTCTGATAATCAAGAAACACTCACTGAAATACGAGACGCGAAAACTACGCTAGGTTTTCCCAGAAAAACTATTTAAAAGCTAAGCGCAGCAAATAAGTACAAAAACGCTTTATACAAACAGTACTCGCTGCTGCTGGTGCTCTCGCTCTGGCTGTCACAAGACAACTGCTGATTCAAGTGACTAGTGGCTAACGGCCGCGGAACAAACAAAAGACGGTTTTAAGGCGCTTTCTGTTCTAAACGATCAAGAAAACACTAAGAAATCTAACACGAAAACTACGTAAAGTTTTATCAAGAACTGTTAGTTACTATCCAGAGCAGATAAACACAAATAGAATCCCTTCCTTAGTGGAAGGTCGTAAACAAAATGCAAAATAAACGCTTTATACAAACAGTACTCGCTGCTGCTGGTGCTCTCGCTCTGGCTGTCACAAGACAACTGCTGATTCAAGTGACTAGTGGCTAACGGCCGCGAAACAAACAAAAGACGGTTTTAGGGCGCTTTCTGTTCTAAACGATCAAGAAAACACTAAGAAATCTAACACGAAAACTACGTAAAGTTTTATCAAGAACTGTTAGTTACTATGCAGAGCAGATAAACACAAATAGAATCCCTTCCTTAGTGGAAGGTCGTAAACAAAATGCAAAATAAACGCTTTATACAAACAGTACTCGCTGCTGCTGGTGCTCTCGCTCTGGCTGTCACAAGACTGATGCATTTATTCTTCTCCATCTGCTCTGTAAGTTTGTAGCATCGTTACGGAATCACCCTTTACATCTAGGTATGAAGACACTGACTGGCTCGTGCAGCTTAAGGACGGGTTCTCACTGAAATCAAAAAATAGACAAAGTTTGGAAATTTTTTTGAGACAATGAAAAAACATAAAAAGCATCTGTGTGGGGATTATGATTGGTCTTACTTTCAACTGTATTTTAGATTTTCAGTACAAGAAAGAAACAAGAGAGCAAAATGGAGCCCGTAATAGTTTGATCAAGGGCCTGCGAGTCTGAAGTATGCAGACTGCGTGTAGTATAGCCACTCACGAGTAACGTGAAATCAAAATTGTATAATATCAGTCGATACTACATTAAATTTATGGCAGCTTATATTTAACCACACTGAAGTAACATGAAATTTAATAATGCTAACTCGAACCTTGATTTCGATTTTTTGTGGGTTTCTTTCACTCTTATGGCTTTACAAAAATAGTTAATTTCAACACATTTCATGTATTATAGGCATAAGCTCCAAAGAAAAGCGTTAATTCTCGGGCGTCAAAGGTAGCAGTAAATGGGTTGAACCGTTTTTCTGTTATGCTGCACGCAGTTTTGAGAAATCACTTTTCGAGAAAGACCTGCTTAGGGCAAATTACACTACTGGCCATTAAAATTGCTACATCAAGAAGAAATGCAGATGATAAACGGGTATTTATTGGACAAATATATTATACTAGAACTGATATGTGATTACATTTTCACGCAATTTGGGTGCATAGATCCTGAGAAATCAGTACCCAGAACAACCATCTCTGGCCGTAATAATAGCCTTGATACACCTGGGCATTGAGTCAGAGCTTGGATGGCGTGTACAGGTACAGCTGTCCATGCAGCTTCAACACCATACCACAGTTCATCTAGACTAGTCACTGGCGTGTTGTGACGAGCCAGTTGCTCGGCCTCCGTTGACCAGACGTTTTCAATTGGTGAGAGATCTGGAGAATGTGCTGGCCAGGGCAGCAGTCGAACATTTTCTGTATCCAGAAAGGCCCGTACAGGACCTGCAACATGCGGTCGTGCATTATCCTGCTGAAATGTAGGGTTTCGCAGGCATCGAATGAATGGTAGAGCCACGGGTCGTAACACATCTGAAATGTAACGTCCACTGTTCAAAGTGCCTCAATGCGAACAAGAGGTGACCGAGACGTGTAACCAATGGCACCCCATACCATCACGCCGGGTGATACGCCAGTATGGCGATGACGAATACACGCGTCCAATGTGTGTTCACCGCGATGTCGCCAAACACGGATGCGACCATCATGATGCTGTAAACAGAACCTGGATTCATCCGAAAAAATGCAGTTTTGCCATTCGTGCACCCAGGTTCGTCGTTGAGTACACCATCGCAGGCGCTCCTGTCTGTGATGCAGCGTCAGGGGTAATCGCAGCCATGGTCTCCAAGCTGATAGTCCATGCTGCTGCAAATGTCGTCGAACTGTTCGTGCAGATGGTTGTTGTTGCAAACTTCCCCATCTGTTGACTCAGGGATCGACACGTGGCTGCACGATTCGTTACAGCCATGCGGATAAGATACCTGTCATCTCGGCTGCTATTGATATGGGGCCATTGGGATCCAGCATGGCGTTCCGTATTACACTCCTGAACCCACCGATTCCATATTCTGCTAACAGTCATTGGATCTCGACCAACGCGAGCAGCAATGTCGCGATACGATAAACCGCAATCGCAATAGGCTACAATCCCACCTTTATCAAAGTCGGAAACGTGATGGTACGCATTTCTCCTCCTTACACGAGGCATCACAACAACGTTTCACGAGGCAACGCCGGTCAACTGCTGTTTGTGTATGAGAAATCGGTTGGAAACTTTCCTCATATCAGCACGTTGGAAGTGTTGCCACCGGCGCCAACCTTATGTGAATGCTCTGAAAAGCTAATCATTTGCACATCACAGCATCTTCTTCCTGTCGGTTAAATTTCGCGTCTGTAGCACGTCATCTTCGTGGTGTAGCAATTTTAATGGCCATAGTGTATTATGTGTATTATTACATGTTATTAGATATTTTTGATGTCCCTGATCACAAATCTGAAGTTAGATTTTCAATATTTAAAATGGCTAATCCAGTATGGTGGACCATAAATTATGTTTTGAAGAACTGTGACACAAATTTAGCAAAAAAAATTGTTTTCGATACTTACGTTTAGACTGCAATACCAGGACCGTATACCATCCCTTCCTCTAACTCGAATTTTCCTGGAGAGCAATTCCCTCGTTCCTGCTGGCGAGAAAAGCCGATTCGGCTGAACTGTCATCGTGACAGTAAAGCGGTCGTTGCTTTGGTACACCCACCAGGCTTTGAGTGGTTTTCGGCGGTCTGTCGTGATTGTTTAGGAAAATTCTGGGCTGGCTCCCTTTCTCCAATTCTGTGAAAATGAATGCTTAAAATACTGGTATTATGCACAGAAAAAAGTTTGCACGATTCACAGATAGATCACTGAGACTACATCTCTACCTTTTGTTAGTTAAGGACTGTGGCGACACAGATGGCATATTACCCCAAAATTTGAATTAAAAATGTACCGTCATGAAACCAGCAGACACTGTACGACGGAATAAATGCCGGAGAGTGATATCCTTTATCACATCGCACATTTTATTTTACACCATATTAGTTCAAAGAGTTTCAAGACTGAAATAATGAGAGACAGCGAAAAGATGGTAGTTTTAATGCCTCAAGTATTCTGCATGGTCTCCTTCCGCCGCCCCCCCCCCCCCCCTCCCCGGCAGCCCACGTGCGAACAATGCCACAGAACGTTCATACTATAACGCGGAAGTGCCAGAAAAGTCCTTCTTTTGGATTTTGTTCAACTCGCGCGTCTCACTGGCTTGCTTGTCGGTTATGTCGTCAAAATGATGACGCTTCATGTGAATTGATGCGCTTTGTCGTTTTGTCGTAGGTTAGTAATGATAACACTAAGTCTTGTCACAGATGATAATCCACGTACTATCAAGAAAGTAACTGTCAGCGTTTTGCATTTCAATCACGTCGCACAGGCCAGCACGTATTGTTGCCTTTGTCGGGAGTCAAGGTGTGCAGGACAAACTTTGTACACACTTGCCTCTTCTTCAAAACATTCTGGAGGATGTCCTGAACTCTTCATTTAGAGATGTTGCTTCGTTGCGATTCGTGACACAACAAGGTTGAAGCACAATGGCTGCACGTCTGCTATTTAATGCTGCCAGTTATCAGTGTAGCTGCCGCCGTAGTTACCGCCCTGACATCATTATACGCCGGATACGAATTCATTCCAGGAACATTTTGGACGGACAGCGTACACATCCTTTTACTGTAAAGGATCATCATTTCTTAACTTCATATGTAACTTAAAAATATTAAACTTAAAAATATTACTGAGCAAGTGAGACTGTATACTGCATTGGCAGGACCACTTGCTTGTGTTCCATGTTTTCATGGCAAAGCTAGCAACTGCAGTTCTGTTTGGAGCACTGACAATGAGCGACATGTCGACGAACCAGCAAACCTTTAGATGAGTGATGTGGCACAGTTTGCATTCAGATGTTGGATGCTTCTCCATGTGTTTTTGCACACTTTGGTTTCTCTTTCTATCGAACCACTGTACAGGGTGCCACACAAGAGGATGTAAATAAATAAAGATATTTAATTACATCTTCTATATCTACATGTATAAACTAAAGTCCCCTGCTCGCTTCTTTTGTATGTCCGTGCTAGTGCGAGGAATTAATATATATATATATATATATATATATATATATATATATATATATAGAGAGAGAGAGAGAGAGAGAGAGAGAGAGAGATAGAGAGAGAGAGAGAGAGAGAGAGATATTCTCGATTCCCAAGTGGATTTTGCATGGGAACGTTTTATAAATGTATTTATATTCTAAAACGTGACTGCAGCTTACATTTTATTGATGCATGCAGTAATGCTCGTCTAGCGTGCTTTTGACGGACGATGAATGCAATGTATGTTCAAATGGCAAAAAGATATTTTTGTGTTTTTTGTGTGCTACAATTACAATTTAAAAACCTTCAGATATTTTATGTCACATGTACTGTGGAACCTTGATTCCTGCTAAATTTCATGATACTATGTCACTGGGAAGCACCCTATAGGTTTTCATGATTAAGTTTGTGAGTGTCAAAGTAGGCGACATAAATAGCCGAATCTTCTGATTGTATTGACTTAGAACTAAAAATTGTTACACTGCCAAGGGATCCTAGATCTTAATATGTGATATGAATTTGAACTTGATATGTCTGTTTGTTGCAGAGACAAGTGTTCTTAACAGGCGGGCAGACAGACAGACAGACAACAAAGCGATGGTATAAGGAGTCTGTTGTTACTGATTGAAGTGCGGAACCCCAAAAACTTCAAAATGGACACATGTCCTATTCCGAATGGTTTCTAAGCTAAACACGTTTGTAAGGAATAGGAGTGGACCCAGAACTGAACCTGTCGGACTTCCTTTATTATTTCTTCCTAGTACAGTTAACTGGTCACCAACACCGCCAGATCTTACCCCTTTTTGTGTATTAGGTTGATGAAGTCAGAGGTGTACAAACGAAAAAAACAAAACAAAAAATGGAAAAACACCGCCAAAAGCCATTTCTCACAGCATTTCATGAAGCTGCAAGTCTTAAATGACCCAGGAAACAGAAACACTGGACAGCAGACGACTGGAGACTCCTGGTGCGGACCTACGAGTCGCAATTTTGTCTCTTTCTAAATGATACGTATCGTCGACTACACCGGTAGTCCAATGAGGGTTTTAACCCATCTGCAGGAGGTAGGGGGACGGTGGGGGTGTCATTCAGGTCGGCTGAATTTCTTTTTTTGCAGATTTTTTCCGTATCATGACTTGGGTCCGTATCAGGTTATCCGATCAAACATCTACTGCCGAGCTAAATCAACCGATCTCAACCTCATAGAAAATATGTGGGCATATGAAACAGCAATCAAGCAAAGTAGCAACCAACATCACCGCTATCTGGCAACTCTACTCGATTTAATAATCTATGGATATTACACAAGTGAAGAAACACATGGACTCTCCTCCAAGGTAAATTGAGGTCATTGTCAAGACTAGAGTCATTTTACACAGTGTTAGCATGACGTCTCCTACGTTGTTATATTTCTCATGTGATGTCCCACGAGGGAGACAGAAGGACACTTTACAGAAGAGAAGGGATCTTAACCTCAGTCGACACGGTCGACGAGAGAAAGTACAGCGTGCTGCTTGTAAACTGACGGAAAAAATCGAAATTAAAGTTGGTATGGGCATTACTAGACCTGAAAGATAGAGTCCATTCAAATTTCGTGCCTGTCGCATAAGAGTAGCGCTAGTAGATGATAATGATGCTGATGATGTTTGGTTTGTGGAGCGCTCAACTGCGCGGTCATCAACACCTGTACAAAGTCCCAATTTTTTCACCGTCCAATTGTTTACACTTTCCAATCGAGCCACTGTCACGAATGACGATGAGGATGAAATGATGAGGACAACACAAACACCCAGTCCCCGGGGATCTAGTAGAGCCGCTATTTGCATGCACATCGGGTTTGCTTTAAATTACACTATATAACGGTCGTGAGCATTAGCTACATTTGAGATTGGCCGTGGTAAGTTAGTGGAGAATGGGCTTAAGGCGACGAAGACACCATTGTCAAGATCTCACTGATTTGGAACGAGTTCGTGCAATAAGGCAACTAGAAGATAGATGCCATTCATAAACAGCACTCCAGGGGGTGTTTCCAACATGTTAACACCTACCGAACTACCCCTGTTGAAACTTAACATGCTCTACAGAGCGTCAACATATTGTCTTGGCCTGTTCAGTCACTAGATCTGTCTCTAGTCGAGCACATATAGGATATCATCAAATGACAACTCTAGCGTCATCCACAACCAACATTTACCGTCCCTGTATCGACTAAGTGCAACAGCCATGGAACTCTATCACAAAAACTGACATCCGGCGGCCGTACAACACGTTTGCGTGCTTGTATACAACATTATGGTGGTTACACTGGTTGTTAGTGTGCAAGCATTTCACATTTGCAACGGCTCATCTCGCGAGTACATTAACTTGTGATCTTCGAACGTTAATCACTTAAATATCTTACCTACACGAACGTAATCCCCTAAATTTCATTACTCTATATTAATTATTTTTTGATGTAATGATTTTTCCCTTCGGTGTAATACTTCGACGGCGACTCGACTACAAGTTGAAACTATTTCAAAGTACAGAACTCGGTGTAAATCTCAAGGTATCAGGATAGAAATCATACTCTGAATGGACTCATGGTATTGGAACTCAACCTCAGATACTACTCCAAGGCTATGAATTCCTTAACTACTGATATGTCTAACTCTACACTCGCGCCGATGTAAGTCAGCTCACCATTCCTCAAAATCTCACTCATTAGCAGTAGTGGCACATCGAGGCCAACTATTGTTCCAAGTCCGAGAATGAGCAACGAGTGACACACGGGCAGTGCCTCCTTTCAACTCAGACCTATTCTTCTCTGGGTCGTGGATGAACCCGAATCTGTATTGTTGCTTTCTTGGACCATACAAGACTAGGGAGTATTCCAGAACATCTCCTCTGACGTCAGTTTGTGTTTGGCGTGGCTGTAGTAACGTATAAAGCGTAAGCCTCCATTCATTTGTGTGTACAAGCCTTGTTCCACCCTGAGCGCTGGGGTGTCAGCAGCATGGACATGCTTGTTCAACCGATGTCACAACGCCTTAGCTGGTTCTGGCTGCTAGCTCTTAGTTGCGGATTCGGAATAATTTCTGAATTTCATACTTTCTTATCTTTTATAGTATCGGGGTTTGCGACAATCAAGCATACTGTTTTCAGAATAAGATTTGCACTCTGCAGTGGAGTGTGCGCTGATATGAAACTTCCTGGCAGATTAAAACTATGTGCCGGACCGAGACTCGAACTTGGGACCTTTGCCTTTAACGGGCAAGTGCTCTACCATCTGACCAGCAGAGTGAAAATCTCATTCTGGAAACATCCCTCAGGCTGTGGCTAAGCAATGTCTCCGCAGTATCCTTTCTTCCAGGAGTGCTAGTTCTGCAAGGTTCGCAGGAGAGCTTCTGTGAAGTTTGGAAGGTAGGAGACGAGGTACTGTCGGAATTGAAGCTGTGTGGACAGGTCGTGAGTCGTGCTTAGGTATCTCAGATGGCAGAGCACTTGTCCGAGAAAGGCAAAGGTCCCGAGTTCGAGTCTCGGTCCGGCACACAGTTGTAATCTGTCAGGAAATTTCAAGCTTACTGTTGTTTGCGAATTGTGACTGATTCACTGTGATTGATTGATAAGGGAGTAAATGGACTGTGATGCTGGTTTCAGTATGTCAAACGGGTTCAGGAACAGTCTAGAAGATGTTTTACTGTGGATATCGCCTATTATACTCAGTACAGGCTCATATGCAATAAGCACTCTCTTTCTCAAAGGGGAGTTTGTCCCAGAATGTGCTCTCCCAACACTCTGCGAAAGAAGATAGGGGCACGAACAGAAAATTTATACGTGCCTTTCAGTTTTACGCACTCTTAGATGACGAGCCAAAAGTACCTTCCTAGGTTTTAATTAGAGTTCATTTGAGCCGATCGACTTCAACATTCTTCCTTTCCACTTTTACGTGTCGTTGTTCGAAAGATATACCCGTGGTCTAGGGGTAGTGTCTTTGATTCATAATCAAAACGTCTTCGGTCCCGGGTTCGATCCCAGCCACTGCCTAAATTTAGATAAATAATCAGCATTGGCGGCCGAAGACTTCCGGCATAAGAAGTCAGCCTCATTCTACCAACGGCCTTGTCAAAAGAGGGCGGAGGAGCGGATATAGGTTCAGGGCACTCTCTTGTCCTAGGGGTGGGAAATTGCCCCTAAAGGCGGAACAATCAGCAATGATCAACGACATGAGGATGCAGGAGGCAATGGAAACCACTGCATTAAAGACATGTAGCCTGTAATTGAAGAAGTGTCATGATGACCTCTCCATTGGCAAAAGATTCCGGAATAGTCCCCCATTCGGATCTCCGGGAGGGGACTGCCAAGGGGGAGGTTACCATGAGAAAAAGATTGAATAATTAACGAAAGGATAACGTTCTACGAGTCGGGGTGTGGAATGTCAGAAGCTTGAACGTGGTAGGGAAACTGGAAAATCTGAAAAGGGAAATGCAAAGGCTCAATCTAGATATAGTAGGGGTCAGTGAAGTGAAGTGGAAGGAAAACAAGGATTTGTGGTCAGATGAGTATCGGGTAATATCAACAGCAGCAGAAAATGGTATAACAGGTGTAGGATTCGTTATGAATAGGAAGGTAGGGCAGAGGGTGTGTTACTGTGAACAGTTCAGTGACCGGGTTGTTCTAATCAGAATCGACAGCAGACCAACACCGACAACGATAGTTCAGGATACATGCCGACGTCGCAAGCTGAAGATGAACAGATGGAGAAAGTGTATGAGGATATTGAAAGGGTAATGCAGTATGTAAAGGGGGACGAAAATCTAATAATCATGGGCGACTGGAATGCAGTTGTAGGGGAAGGAGTAGAAGAAAAGGTTACAGGAGAATATGGGCTTGGGACAAGGAATGAAAGAGGAGAAAGACTAATTGAGTACTGTAACAAGTTTCAGCTAGTAATAGCGAATACCCTGTTCAAGAATCACAAGAGGAGGAGGTATACTTGGAAAAGGCCGGGAGATACGGGAAGATTTCAATTAGATTACATCATGGTCAGACAGAGATTCCGAAATCAGATACTGGATTGTGAGGCGTACCCAGGAGCAGATATAGACTCAGATCACAATATAGTAGTGATGAAGCGTAGGCTGAAGTTCAAGACATTAGTCAGGAAGAATCAATACGCAAAGAAGTAGGATACGGAAGTACTAAGGAATGACGAGATACGTTTGAAGTTCTCTAACGCTATAGATACAGCAATAAGGAATAGCCAGTAGGCAGTACAGTTGAAGAGGAATGGACATCTCTAAAAACGGCCATCACAGAAGTTGGGAAGGAAAACATAAGTACAAAGAAGGTAGCTGCGAAGAAACCATGGGTAACAGATGAAATACTCCAGTTGATTGATGAAAGAAGGGAGTACAAACATGTTTCGGGAAAATCAGGAATACAGAAATACAAGTCGCTGAGGAATGAAATAAATAGGAAGTGCAGGGAAGCTAAGACGAAATGGCTGCAGGAAAAATGTGAAGACATCGAAAAAGATATGATTGTCGGAAGGACAGACTCATCATACAGGAAAGTCAAAACAACCTTTGGTGACATTAAAAGCAACGGTGGTAACATTAAGAGTGCAACGGGATTCCACTGTTAAATGTAGAGGAGAGCGCGGATAGGTGGAAAGAATACATTGAAAGCCTCTATGAGGGTGAAGATTTGTCTGATGTGATAGAAGAACAAAGAGGAGTCGATTTAGAAGAGATAGGGGATCCAGTATTAGAATCGGAATTTAAAAGAGCTTTGGAGGACTTACGGTCAAATAAGGCAGAAAGGATAGATAACATTCCATCAAAATTTCTAAAATCATTGGGGGAAGTAGCCACAAAACGACTATTCACGTTGGTGTGTAGAATATTTGAGTCTGGCGACATACCATCTGACTTTCGGAAAAGCACCATCCACACAATTCCGAAGACGGCAAGAGATGACAAGTGCGAGAATTATCGCGCAATCAGCTTAACAGCTCATGCATCGAAACTGCTTTCAAGAATAATATACCGAAGAATGGAAAAGAAAATTGAGAATGCGCTAGGTGACGATCAGTTTGGCTTTAGGAAAAGTAAAGGGACGAGAGAGGCAATTCTGACCTTATGGCTAATAATGGAAGCAAGGCTAAAGAAAAATCAAGACACTTTCATAGGATTTGTCGACCTGGAAAAAGCGTTCGACAATATAAAATGATGCAAGCTGTTCGAGATTCTGAAAAAAGTAGGGGTAAGCTGTAGGGAGAGACGGGTCATGTACAATATGTACGATAACCAAGAGGGAATAATAAGAGTGGACGATCAAGAACGAAGTGCTCGTATTACGAAGTGTGTATCGCCCCTACTCTTCAATCTGTACATCGAGGAAGCAATGATGGAAATATAAGAAAGGTTCAGGAGTGGAATTAAAATACAAGGTGAAAGTATATCAATGATACGATTCGCTGATGACATTGCTATCCTGAGTGAAAGTGAAGAAGAATTAAGTGATCTGCTGAAGAGAATGAACAGTCTAATGAGTACACAGTATGGTTTGAGAGTAAATCGGAGAAAGACGAAGGTAATGAGAAGTAGTAGAAATGAGAACAGCGAGAAACTCAACATCAGGATTGATGGTCACGAAGTCATTGAAGTTAAGGAATTCTGCTACCTAGGCAGTAAAATAACCAATGACGGACGGAGCAAGGAGGACATCAAAAGCAGACTCGCTATGGCAAAAAAGGCATTTCTGGCCAAGAGAAGTCTACTAATATCAAATACCGGCCTTAATTTGAGGAAGAAATTTCTGAGGATGTACGTCTGGAGTACAGCATTGTATGGTAGTGAAACATGGATTGTGGGAAAACCGGAACAGAAGAGAATCGAAGCATTTGAGATGTGGTGCTATAGACGAATGTTGAAAATTAGGTGGACTGATAAGGTAAGGAATGAGGAGGTTCTACGCAGAATCGGAGAGGAGAGGAATATGTGGAAAACACTGATAAGGAGAAGGGATAGGATGATAGGACATTTGCTAAGACATGAGGGAATGACTTCCATGGTACTAGAGGGAGCTGTAGAGGGCAAAAACTGTATAGGAAGACAGAGATTGGAATACGTCAAGCAAATAATTGAGGACGTAGGTTGCAAGTGCTACTCTGAGATGAAGAGGTTAGCACAGGAAAGGAATTCGTGGCGGGCCGCATCAAACCAGTCAGTAGACTGATAACAAAAAAAAAAAAAAAAATCCGTAAGTTGGCGCCGAACCCCATCGCGTTTGCCGCATGTGGAGAGTAAGAACCGCCCTGTAGTAAACTGTGTGTCCATAGGAAAGGTAAAGACACCAGAGGGGCAGCTCTTACATTACCCTTGATTAAAAATCGTGACACGTTCACGGGGTTTGTCAGCCCAGAAAAAGCTTTCGACTACGTAAAATAGTATAAGATGAGTTCTGAGAAAAATAGGAGTAAGCTATAGGGAAAAATGGGTAAGAACCAAGAGGGAACAATAAGACTGGAAGACGAGAAACGAAGTGCTGTAATATGGAAGATTATAAGACGGGGTTCAGCCTTTGGCTTTGTCTCTACAGTTTATGCATACGTGGAAGGAGCATCGATGAAAGGTCAAGACAGAGATTAAAATTCGCTGATCACGTCGCTATCCTCAGTAAAAGTCAGGAACAATTGCAGGGTCTGTTGGATGGAATGAACAGTCCAATTAGTATAGAAAGCTGATTGAGAGTAAACCGAAAAAAGATAAAGGTTATGAGACGTGGTAGAAATGATAACAGCGAGAAACTTAACATCAGAATTATTGATCACAAAGCAGACCAAGTTAAGCAATTCTGTTACTTTGGGAGGAAAACAATTCATGCGGATGAAGCAACTAGGACACAAAAAGCAGGCTAGTACATCCAAGAGAGAGCTCCTGGCGAAGAGATCTGCTATCAAATGTAGGCCTTAATTGAGGAAGAAATTTCTGAGAATGTACGTTTCGAGCATAGCATTGTATGGTAGTGAATCATAGACGGACCCGGAACAGAAGAGAATAAATGTGTTTGAGATTTGGTTCTACAGACGAATGATGAAAATTTGGTGGGCTGGTAAGAGAAAGAATGAGGAGTCTCTCCGCAGAATCGGAGAAGGAAGGAACAAACGGAAAACACTCACAAGAAAAAGCAACAGAATGATAGGACATAGGAGGAAGTAAATCTCCATAGCATTAGAGGGAGCTGTAGAGGGTAAAAACTGTGGAAGAAGACAGAGATTGGAATATGTCCAACACATAATTCAGGATGAAAAGGTTAACGCTAGAGATGAATTCTTAGCGGGTCGCATCAAACCATCAGAGGACTTAAAAAAAAAGGAAAAAAATAACTTGTTCACCCACTACCAGAGATCTGATAGACTTTGTATTAAGGCTATCGAGACGTAAGAACGCAACTACATGTCGGGAAACAATCGTTAACTAACACGCTGCGACAAAGAGTTCTATAGTGATACGAGCAGTCTAGTGTCTTTTGCACAAGTGTTCGTATAAGACCTTACCAGAGGAAGATCATATTAGTATTTCCGGTACTTTGGAAATCTAAGCCAGACTATGAGACTTGATTAATGTGAAATGTAAAGGAATTTCCAAGACTTTACCTCTAACTAAGTACAGATAAGAAACAACAGGTCTCAGGCAATAGTTCCAATTCCGGAGTGTTCTAGAAAATTCTACCCAGCACTTGTATGCGACCCATTAAACTCTCCTTAGTAGTAAAAAAATTCAGCAATATGCTAAACATCCCCCCCCCTCCCCCCCCCCCCCCCCCCGCCATGAATTGTAAATACCATTGTTTAGTATCACATTATGCTATCAGTTTCTGCGGTATGTTCAGTGTCATAAAAAAGTTTAACTGCATTGAAGGAAGCGTCAACATGAATGGAAAGAGAATAACGAATGACAGGTGAGATTTTAATTAATTCAAGTTTTTTAGGAGTAAGAAGATTTAATTGTGGTTATTTGGACAGTTTTTTGACATTGTACTGACAAAGTAAATACTTAAAAATAAAGAAATGAAACGTTGATGAAGAAATAAGATTTAAAATGGAAAATTATTACATTTCCCTTTTTCTGATGGAAATGGTTTTCTTAATTATTGCATTGTGTACAAGACAGTGGAGGCATTGCATCTCTTTACTTTACAGGGGTTACCATTATATCTGTAATGAACTGTAAAAACATTTTTTACTCTTAACGTAAATGTACGTTACGTTTAAAAATACATCACCTCTTGAACTGAGTTAAGTATTACTTGAAGCCACCTCGAGATGAGAGTGGAGAGTCTGAGACCAGCACAGACGTTTTTGTATTAAGTCACACATGAAATACTATGATTGATTCGGTGGTTTCTTGTAAACGCCAAATGACCTACTATATTTACGGCACGGCAGTGGTTGGTTACACGACTCTAGTTTTTGACAAGATAGCATGAGGTGATATGGTAACCTAGTGAAACACAATGTTCCTTAGTATGAGACCAAACGCGATCCGCCAGCAACCATTATTTCTTACATCAAGGGCGTTGCCGAGAACCGAGTTAGATAAAACTAGATAAAGTGCCCTACTTAGTTCCCCATTGTTTCACTACCAGCTGATAGTGTAAATATTGCTCCAATTTATAGAATGGGCCACTTTCCACATTTTGTTCGCACTATCTTACGAAACACTTATTGTGTGACACGGGACACAGAAAGGCAAGCGCAACACTGCCTTCTGGCTTTCCTGTCTTACTGAAACGCAGTATGAGTGAGGTTACGGAGGTAATAGTGTGTCGACGAAGGCAGTCTGCAAAGTGGGCCAGTGCGGGAAGGTCTTAAGAACAACACAAAAGAAAAGATTTTTCTTTATCTCACGTTGGCCGATGTCTACAGTGTTAAGGTCGACAGTGTTAAGTATTTTCAGACTCGGGCAAATGAATATGATAGACTTCAGTTGTTCCAAATACAGAGCGCCAGACTTCTCAAAAAGCGGAGAGGAGGCTTCCATTCCAACACATAAACGAACACTCTTTCTTGAAATCCGCCCGCAAAAAATGGCTCTAAGCACTATGGGACTGAACATCTGAAGTCATCAGTCCCCTAGACTTAGAACTACTTAAACCTAAGGACAGCACACACATCCATGACCGAGACAGGATTAAAACATGCGACCGTAGCAGCCGCATGGTTCCCGACTGAAGCACCTAGTACCGCTCGGGCACAGTGGCGGGCAAAACACCGCAGAAAAGCTTCACAATAAAAGCGGAAATATGGCGTAAACGGTAGTTGGCATCCTGACGACGACATGTTTACTTCCTGGAGGTCAAATGTCGGTTTATTTATTTATCTACACGTTTTTTGAACAAACACAATCACACTAATATTTGCAAGTAAAGAAATCACAAACAACCTGTTAAATAAACAAAAGGAAAAATTAAATATCTGTATCCAGGTTTTGCAGAGCCTCTATTGGTTCAGAACCAGTCTAATGTACACTCCTGGAAATGGAAAAAAGAACACATTGACACCGGTGTGTCAGACCCACCATACTTGCTCCGGACACTGCGAGAGGGCTGTACAAGCAATGATCACACGCACGGCACAGCGGACACACCAGGAGCCGCGGTGTTGGCCGTCGAATGGCGCTAGCTGCGCAGCATTTGTGCACCGCCGCCGTCAGTGTCAGCCAGTTTGCCGTGGCATACGGAGCTCCATCGCAGTCTTTAACACTGGTAGCATGCCGCGACAGCGTGGTAGTGAACCGTATGTGCAGTTGACGGACTTTGAGCGAGGGCGTATAGTGGGCATGCGGGAGGCCGGGTGGACGTACCGCCGAATTGCTCAACACGTGGGGCGTGAGGTGTCCACAGTACATCGATGTTGTCGCCAGTGGTCGGCGGATGGTGCACGTGCCCGTCGACCTGGGACTGGACCGCAGCGACGCACGGATGCACGCCAAGACCGTAGGATCCTACGCAGTGCCGTAGGGGACCGCACCGCCACTTCCCAGCAAATTAGGGACACTGTTGCTCCTGGGGTATCGGCGAGGACCATTCGCAACCGTCTCCATGAAGCTGGGCTACGGTCCCGAACACCGTTAGGCCGTCTTCCGCTCACGCCCCAACATCGTGCAGCCCGCCTCCAGTGGTGTCGCGACAGGCGTGAATGGAGGGACGAATGGAGACGTGTCGTCTTCAGCGATGAGAGTCGCTTCTGCCTTGGTGCAAATGATGGTCGTATGCGTGTTTGGCGCCGTGCAGGTGAGCGCCACAATCAGGACTGCATACGACCGAGGCACACAGGGCCAACACCCGACATCATGGTGTGGGGAGCGATCTCCTACACTGGCCGTACACCACTGGTGATCGTCGAGGGGACACTGAATAGTGCACGGTACATCCAAACCGTCATCGAACCCGTCGTTCTACCATTCCTAGACCGGAAAGGGAACTTGCTGTTCCAACAGGACAATGCACGTCCGCATGTATCCCGTGCCACCCAACGTGCTCTAGAAGGTGTAAGTCAACTACCCTGGCCAGCAAGATCTCCGGATCTGTCCCCCATTGAGCATGTTTGGGACTGGATGAAGCGTCGTCTCACGCGGTCTGCACGTCCAGCACGAACGCTGGTCCAACTGAGGCGCCAGGTGGAAATGGCATGGCAAGCCGTTCCACAGGACTACATCCAGCATCTCTACGATCGTCTCCATGGGAGAATAGCAGCCTGCATTGCTGCGAAAGGTGGATATACATTGTACTAGTGCCGACATTCTGCATGCTCTGTTGCCTGTGTCTATGTGCCTGTGGTTCTGTCAGTGTGATCATGTGATGTATCTGACCCCAGGAATGTGTCAATAAAGTTTCCCCTTCCTGGGACAATGAATTCACGGTGTTCTTATTTCAATTTCCAGGAGTGTATATCCTTCACGGATCCAGAGGAAGTGGCGGACCTTAGCGATATGTGGGACCGTTCGTTCCAAGTCGCTACACTTGCCACTTGGAGAGTCAGGTCATCACAGCTGTAGTGAACAGCAGCTGTTATTCCTACTCCTCACGTGATCTGTTAAGTTTGTGTCAAATGGCCCGAGGAAGGTTGAAGCCCGGGAGTTAGAGAGTAGGATTTTTGATTCGCAAGGAGCATTGATGGAGCGTCATTTACATTTCCAGGCAGCCAAATGATTCATAGCGTTGGCTAACAGACTCTTTGCATTCTCCAGCTGACTTAAGAGGTTTCATCCAGATTATAGAACGTTTTTGCTTGGTATCGTTCATGGGGAGTCGAGTGCTTCCGCATCCTCGCTCGTAACAGAGCGAGATTTCACTGTCGTCTTGCACGAAGTGGAGTGATACTGGCTAGCAGCGGGAGCCACTGAATAGCCTTATATATAAGTGTACCACATGGGCAATGGGCATGACTAACAGAAACTGTGCGAATTGTTAAGCTATTACAGATGAAAACTGGTCAGCCGATGAACAAAACAATGTTACTGATTTCAATGTTTGCATCTGAAAGCGAATAAAGAGCTCTCTGGATTCAAAGGCTCAGACAGGGCTATGTCTAACCACTCGCTCCAAGGTATTCCCCACACAACTAGTGAGGACAACATTACGATAACTGTTTGTGGAAGTTCGATCTTTTCCCAGGTTTTGAAAGCGAAATTAAAATGGCCGCTCGCCACGAGCCGGGAAAGTAAACTGACCCCCAAATGAGGTGAAAAGGGGCGAGGAGGAATTCTTTGATATGCCCTGTGAGGTGCCATAAGATACTGTGCAGAGGACTCTGTCGGAACCAGGTAACGCATTACGAGCTGCAGCTAATACTGAATCCTGCTCCCATATGGAGAGGAGAGAGTTGTTTCCGTCAACAGTGGTTGAACTGAAGCCTCAACTGTCTCTCTCAGCAGCTAGTCTGTAGCACTAGAAAGCTGAACTCTTATTGGGAGTGGCGGTAGCTGTGGCAAAGTAGGCTGCCACAGTCTGGGCAGTCTCAAGTGGACTGGTCTACAGACTTCCATGCCCCATTACAGCAGCCACTGGACACCTCCCGCCTCTCACAGAAAACATCCTGATGGCCTTCCTCACAACTATACTTTTAGAGGAACAGTTTAAGGTAGTTTGTAAGTGTTGCCACGATCTCTTCTTGCTCACCGTAATAATTTGGCCACATGTCGGCCTTGCTACTCGCAACGCTGCGAGGTTCTCTCCAGCTCGCCGGCACTTGAAACAACACAGACTCCCCCGCCCGAATCTGATTGCTGTGCGGAACCTGTCGCTCCACAAAAAGACAGGTTATCTTTTCAGCTGGCCTGAAAACTGCGGAATAGATGCTTCAGCGGAGTGGTGGAACAGCTGGGTAATATTATACACCCATTCCTGGACGCTATCATAGCGTTGAGACGCAGCGAGTTGGCTGTAAAACGTTCAGTTTGCCCTATGAAGGTCCTGTTTGGTGGATATCTATTGGGCATCACCGTCTGGCAGGTGAATCCAGATTGGGAAGCAATCGCTTGAGTCAAGTCATCGACCACTTTCCATTGAGTGGTGTGTGAGAGCTGGCGAGCAAAGCGAGAGGTCAGTAGCAGAGGTTAACCCTTTTTCAGCGCAGAAGTACGTGTTGGCACTGTGTTTAGAAAATATGCAGATTAAGACAAGAGAAGGCTCTCAATTGCTCCACCCCTGGGGCATGTAGTAGCATAGCCCCAAAGCGCATTGTATACAATAAAATCACTACAGAAGAGGAACGGGTGGGGGAGCTGAGAAAGAAGATCATGGAGATCCACCTCGTCGAGTGCATCATGTGGGAGCTGGTAGGGTGAACGTATTGTCAACCAATGTCGACGTTGCGACTGCTTGTAGGATTATCGTGAGTGAGAGGGACAAAGAGTGGTATGCAATGTGAACCAGAATAGCCTCTCCACCTTTATTTCTCTCTCCACTAGGGTCATACTTCTTGTGGGGGGTAAAGCCACGTAACTCAGGGGCGTCAATGAATTTAAAACTTACACGGATTACACTGGGTTAAAGAGAGATAGTTTCTCCACATGTGTGCTGAAACCATCCGAGTTTCACTGCAGTACAGAAGCCATTTTAATAGTAAACTTTTCCTCTGTCTTTCCTCTTGTCGTTACTCTATGGCGAAGAGATTGCATCAGGGGGGGGGGGGGGGGAGATTGATTTGTGCGACTCGCCAGTTCCCTCTGTAGATGTCGACGTTCATACCATCGAAAGTATAGTCATCGTCTGATCCATCAGACAGGATCAAGGACGCATGGGCTGATGGTTTCGGATTTGGACGTTTACCCTTGATGGTTTTCGGCCCAGCTTGGATGCTGCAGATAGTGGGAAGGCCGTTTGAACACAGTTTTCGGGGGCGCGTCGTCTATGTGCCGTGCGGGATCATTATTCTTTCCGAAGATGCGCTCTGCAGCCATTACTATTGCTATGGTGGGTCGGCTGGATGGTTGGACTATTGACACAGGTTTTTTTTTGTGTGTGTGTGTGTGTGTCGTCAGTGTCTTTGTATAATGGATCCGCCAAATAATTTGGTAATATGAGCTCTAGCTCATTTCACAAAATTAGACAGCGATAGTGTCCAGTCTCCACCCCCCTCCCCTC
This sequence comes from Schistocerca serialis cubense, assembly GCF_023864345.2. NCBI lineage: Eukaryota > Metazoa > Arthropoda > Insecta > Orthoptera > Acrididae > Schistocerca > Schistocerca serialis. Next base: position 503,829,146 of record NC_064643.1, on the reverse strand, counting down.
TCCCCACCCCTCCCCACCATGATCATTTTTATTCGGATAAGGCTTTGATAAATCCTGAAATCAGGTTATGTAGTGGGAATAGATTCCTGGAAATGTTGAACTTGACAGTTCAGAAGGATTCGTCGCCACGTGGGATTAATGAACTTCGCTGCGTGGGGTCTCTCGATCATGGCGGCCCTTTAATGAAGCAGATACGAGGAAAAAATCCCTTAACGGTAGCGAGTGCGCTATTTAATTCACAGTGGGAAGCAAGCAGGTGGTGCGGCTGCGGGGATGCATAATGCAGGAGGCACTTTGGCGGCGCTGCGGAGCCGCGCTCACATCTGACCGGCGCGGAGGGGTGGGTTGAGCGACTGGAGGGAGGGGTGAGTTCCCACCGATAACTCTGCCCACCTGCCCCACACCCCCGCCCCAAGCCACCCCCAGCACCCCTCCTACGGGGATTCCTCCTCCCGCGGGTCGGCCAATTAATATTAGACGCCGGACGGAGATTATGTGCGGCCGCTAAGCTCTCCGGCTGTGCAGTTTTTCACGGCGGGCCTGACGCCACGCTGCGCCGTTTGTAGCGCCTGCATCCCTCAGATAACTCTCCTGGCACGGAGCTGGTTCCGGGCAAATGCGATTAGGCTTCGTGGATCAACAACGGCGAGAAAACGAGGTTGCCTTTGCGTGAAGCGCAGATAAATCGTCCCCCTCAGATCCTGGAACGCAGAGGCAGGTTACTGCCCGCAGGAAAAAGAACCCAACAGCAAATCAAACGTTTATAGTTTCGCAAATGGGTAACGCTCGACTCGTGTTTCGCAAGCTAATGAAGGAACAAGGCAGTGAAAACACTGAGATGACGAACGTCTGGGGATACCTCTTAATGTCGTGCCGGACCTTCTTTTGCCCGTCGTAGTGCAGCAAATCGACGTGGCATGGGCTCAACAAATCGAAAGTCCCTTGCTGTCATTGAGCCATACTGCCTCTACAGCTGTCCATAATTGCGAAAGTTTTGCCGATGCAGGATTTTATGGACGAACTGACCTCTCGATTACGTCCCATAAATTTTCGATGGGATATGTGCCGGGCGATATGGCCAGCCATATCATTCGCTCGGATTCTCCATAGAGTTCTTCAAAGCAGTCGCGAACACCGGGCACCTGGCGACGTGACGTCGTTGTTTGCCAACGTCGTTGAATGACTGCAAATGGTTTCCCAGTAGCCGACCATAACCATTTCCAGTTAATGATCGGTTCAGTTGGACCAGAGGACCCAGTCCATTCCATGTAAACGTATCCAACAAAAATATGGGCCACCAGCTTGCACAGTGTCTTGTTAAAAACTTGGGTCGATGGCTTCTTGGGGTCCGCATCACACTTGAACCCTCCCGTCAGCTTTTACCAACTGAAATCGGTACTTATGTTCCCAGGCCACGGTTTTCCAGACGTCTATGGTCCAACCGATAACAGACTCGCTGCAGGCGATGTCGTGTTGTTAGTAAAGGAGCGCTGGTGTTGGTTGTTTGCTGTCATAGCCCTTTAACGCCAAATTTCGCCGCACTGTCTGAACGGGTACGTTCGTCGTACATTCCACATTGATTTCTGCTGTTATTTGCTCTTCTGTTAGCACTGACAACTGTAATCAAACGCCGCTGTTCTTGGTCGTTAAGTGGATGCCGTCGGCCACTGCGTTGTCCGTAGTGAAAGACAATGCCTGAAGTTGGTATTCTCAGCATACTCCACTGTGGGTCTCGTAATACTGAATTCCCTGAAGATTTCTGAAATGGAATGTCCCATGCGCCTAGCTGTAACTACCATTCGGGGTTCAGAATCTGTTAATTTCCGGCGTGCAGCCATAATCACATTGGCAACGTTTCACGTGGAACACCTGAGTACAAATGATATCTCAGCCACTGCACTGTCCTTTTATAACTTCTATACCCGATATTGTCGCTAATTCTATATGTGCACATCGCTATCCCATTACTTCCGTCATCTGAGGGAAGCTACTGAAGTCCACACAGGGCAGAACGTCGGCGGCTTCGGAATTTCGCCCCTTGCCAGCGGCACCGGCCATAGCCTGACGGAAACACCACGCTGACAGAATCAAGCGCGCATTTCACACGGCCGAGTGTGCGAAGACGGTCCAGCACAGTTCGTAAGAGCAGTCGGCGCTGGGAGCGGTGTGGTCCGTTGACAACATGTAGTGTTGTGCCCTCGATTCTCTATTTGTGTCTGCTGGTCTCATCCGCAATGTGTCCTCCTAATACCCAGAAAGCCAATAAAGACATTTTGATAAAGGACAGAGAGGAAAGGCCTTGTGTTACGGACTTAGGAACCGATGAATACGAGGAGAAAAACAATAAAGATTCAGTTTTGTAACGTATCCACGTCTGCTGAGGGAAAACGAAAATTCTCGGAGTTGTTTGTCCCGGTATGCAGTAGGATAGACAGGGTGACGGACAGATAGAATGACGTGTACTACGTGATACGGTCACATAATGTCAATTAACGTGTGTCTTGCTGCAAGACCTATTCAGTGCCTGTGCGTCTCTTATACAGTAAGCATGTCAACACATAATGTCTTAAGTGTTAATACAAACAAATGTGCTTAAGTGATAATTGGATGTTGTGTTATGTTTCCTTTCAGATTGTTATCTAATAACTATACTGCGTCACGCCTAATTCAGTTTCTCCAGCAGACGTGCAGGAATCAAACATTTGGCTTGAAACCGTCCTTGAACAGAAACGGTACGTTTCGGGTCATACGTTCATGTTCAGGTCCTAGAAATTTGTAACGGGAATTTCCGAACACCCTGTAGAGGGACGATCTGTTTGTATTTCTTTTCAACTTTTCGTTACTATAATAACTCTGGATTACGGGATCAGTCGGAACTGCAACAGAATTAGCTGTTTAGTTTCCGAAAACGTGCTCATTTGGAGCTGGTCATTGTGGACTAATTTGGGAAATTATTAATTTCTCCTCTGCTAAGATGTGACAACGTGCTTCTTCTGACACACTTTGGCAAGTACATTAATTCAGTGCTGTTATGATGGGATCTGATAAGCAGTTTTTTAAATGTGTAACTAAGTACACGACTGATGAAGTATTTACGAAAATTCACAAATGTTGCTGAAGTATTCTTGACACGATTGACCTATAGATGGATACTGTGGAACATGTTTATTAAATTCACTGATGGTATAACGATAAATGAGTTGACTATTTTCAATTCTACGGATTTTATTCAGAGACTTAGCAATGTCAGGGCAAATAGTATGGATGTGCTTGTTAGTTTTGACGTGGTGTCATCATACACCAAGGTACCTTTACAGAACTCTTTATCTCTTATCGGCCAACATTTTGATAAGAACATTACGGCCTTATTTGATCATGTGCTTTTATCATCTTATTTTCAGTTTAATGGTGAATTTTATGAGTAGATTGATGGCGTTGCTGTGGGAAGCCCCCTCAACCCTCTGGTAGCTAATTTATTCAGGAAGACTTCGAGGACAAGGCACTGGACTCAGCAAGTTTTAAACCAACGGTTTTCTGGAGGTACGTGGACGACACATTTGTGGTATGGCCGCACGGGGTGAATGAATTACATCAATTTCTTGTGCATCTGAATTCTATCCTTGCTAGTATAAAATTGACAATGGAAACAGAAAAAGAGGGCTGCCTCTCCTTTTTGGATGTTGTCGTTCACCGTAAAGATGATTCCACATTAGGACATGCCGTATCGGAAACCAACACACACAAATCTATATCTACTTGCCAGTAGCTGCTAACACCCTTCACAGACCACAGGTGTCCTTAAGACTTTAATGCATAGGGCGCACTGTATATCCGATAAAGATAATTTGCAAGAAGTGCTCACACACCTCAAGAGCATTTTTAAAGCGAGTTGGTTTTCTCCGCAACAAATTCGTAGAGCATTCAGTGTAAAACCTAGAATGCAGGCATGTGATGGGGATGAAGATAGTAATTCCATCTGATCAAAGCCGTTTTTGCCCTATGTGGGTGCTCTTTCCTCGAAGATAGGCCGTATTCTTGAGAAACACTATGGTCAGGTGATCTTCCGGCTACCCACGAAGATTGCAGCCTTTGTTAGTAGGCTGTTTTTGTGTTTGTATGTTGGCAGCGCTATGTAGTACTCTGCATTAATAACTCTGACAGCGCTGTGCGCACTCTGTAAGAGACTCTGTGTGGCTGGTCGGACTCGCCGTTGGAGGTGAATAGCAAGCAGTGATGGAAGTTGGGAGTGCGTAGTCAGAAGTGATGGAGATTAGAGGTTAACAATTAGCAGTGTTGGAGGTTTGCAGAATTAGCGCGAGCGGGCGGTCTGAATGTGTATCCGTCATGGAGATTTACTACTGATGATTATATATATTTTTTGAACTGGTTGTCACTTGATTAAGGTAAAATCCGGTAAATACATTAATTGCTCTGCAACAAAATCATTCCTTTGCTAACCACATGCCTAATAGTAGTTAGAGCCTTCAGTAGTTAGAATCTTTTATTTAGTTGGCAGTATGGGTGCATGCAGCATCTCTGTAGTTCGTGTAATGAAGATTTTCTGTGAGGTAAGCGATTTATGAAATGTATGGGTTATTGTTAGGATTTCTTCTAATTCAGTGCCATTCTTTTGAGTTAATTTTAAAGCAGTCAGATCGCGTTACCGTTGAACATTGTGGGTAATAGGAATAGTTGGAGTTCTGTTAGTCGGCGTAGATTCTGTAGGTCAGATATGAAACGATAAAGACTAGCAAAGTGACACTTGCAATCAATCAGTTTAAGTAAAAAATCTTTATTAAGAAGGACGATTTATTGCTTCGTAAAGCTGGGGTTTATCAGATTCCTTGCGGAAATTGTGAGAAGACATACATAGATCAATCAACTCGCACCGTTCATGAGAGACGTGAGGAGCATCGAAGGTACACCCGCTTATCACAGCCAGATAAGTCAGCTCTGGCTGAACATTGTATTGATACAGGGCATTCCATGAATTACAGTGATGTGAAGATTTTAACATCCACCTCTTCCTTTTGGGATTCTGTCTTCAAGGAAGCTATAGAGATTAGATTAGCTAATAATTTAATAAATAGAGATAATAGTGTTAATTTGGACAAAGCATGGAATCCGGCTCTTGGGGTAATTAAATTGCGTAGAAGTCGTCATGAAGTCAAGCCGCCGAACAAATATCGATAAGCGAATCGAATGTCAGTACGCCTTCGCCACAGGCGGCGCATGTGTAGGCGTATTTCTTTGCGGATGACCAGCGTCTGTGACCCGCATGCGCAGTCCGCCTGGGTGGAGCGTAAAAGGGCGTGTTTGGCATCTTATCATCAGTCTTGTGACTCACTCTGAAGATGGCCGGACGATACACGGTCGAAATATCGGCGGAGGAAGTTTTATTTGCGCGGCTGCTTGCCCGAAATTTAATGGAATACCAGAATTGTACTTCTAAAGGAAAACGCATATGACAGCTCATATTGTGCTTTATGTAACATCTCAGATGTTGCTGTAATGACGAAGCACTTTACCAGCCTCATTTACAAATAATTAACCATTTCATATCTGTTTCATTGCTGACACATTTCTTCTTCTGTCTTCAGACCCTTTACAACAAACGTGACCATCTCTCTTTCCGCATATCATCCTCATGTCAAACATAGCAAACCATCTTCATTTTAAGTAAATTTCACGCTCTATTATAATTAACAATGTAAATTATAATTAGTTGAAACCCTCAGCTTCCGACAGGTGTTGTTGATATTCCTCGATGGGCACACATTTTCGTCTGTACCCATTGAGGCATATCAACAACACCTGTAGGCAGCTGAGGGTTTCAATTAACTATCATTTATTCTAGAGAAGCTGCACGGTCATCAATGGTATCTTTTCTTTGGAGAACAGTTACTGTCTTCATATATATAATTAACAGTGTCTTTGTTACCGCTTTTCTTGAAGTTTTGTTGCATTTAGTTAGAAAGTAAATTACATCAGGTCACTTTTACTCATATTTTTTGAAACTTTTTTAACTGTATCACTTACAGAGCGCTTCGTTAATGAAACTACACTGCCGGAAAAAATTGGTACATGCTTGTAGAGGTTTGCAGTTCACGTAAGATTTACTGTTGCAATAGTGCATACGGAGTACATGAAATGATTACATTTACGCTGGCCGGAGTGGTCGAGCGGTTCTAGGTGCTACAGTCTGGAACCGCGCGACTGCTGCGGTCGCAGGTTCGAATCCTGCCTTGAGCATGGATGTGTGTGATGTCCTTAGGTTAGTTAGGTTTAAGTAGTTCTAAATTCTATGGGAATGATGACCTGAGAAACTAAGTCCCATAGTGCTCAGAGCCATTTTAATTTTTTTGATTATATTAACACTTCAGAAGCACAAGCGCTTCTGAAGTACCAGTTATGGATCATTGTTGAACTCCCACATTAGTGCTTAGTGTAGCCTCTATGGGTGACAACGCTGGCACTGAATGTGGCATCCAGTCCATTGTATGGATGATGAACACTGCCCTGAGATACGTTATGCCATCCCTGCTCGAACCAATCATGTAGTTCTATTAGAGATTTAGGCTGATGAGTCGCACGAGTCACTTCTCGTCCCATCATATACCACATATGCTCGACTGGAGATCACAGATGTTCTCGCCAGGGAAGATGCTGTACTTCTTTCACTTCAGAATTAGTTTCACGTGCAGTGTATGGGCGAGTATTATGCTGTTGGAACAACACACCACCATCCTGGTGCAAGAACAGCAAGAAAAAATAACTTATGTGACAATATTCTGCACATACGGAGAGTTGGTTTGCATGCCCTGCAGAAATGTCAAAGGTGAACGAGAGTTGTAGTGTATCACACCCCAGACGCTAAGGCCTGGGGTGGGACTAGTATGTCATGGACGAATGCACTCTACGAGACAGCGCTCACCAGGGCTGTGTCGTACGTGCAAAAGACCATCACTTGCGTGCAGACAGAATCTCCTTTCATAGCTGAAGACCACTGCGCACCATTCCATCTTCCAAGTAATCCTCTGGCGGTACCAGTCGAGCCGTTCACATAAACGCTGTAGCATAAGTGGAAGGTGGGCTGGAGATGTGCGTGCCTGTAGTCCCACAGATCGTAAACGGTTCGCGTTGACACATTACAATACGTCGGTCCTGGAGGCGTCTGTGCTGTGTGAACATAATCTACAGGTTATAAAATGACTTTTTTTAAAAATAATGATATGAATATTTATATATGTGTTTGGAGAGAGAGATTGATTTTTGATTGAGATTTTTACTTTAAGTCGTAACTGGTACCTGAATTTTAGTTGCTGCCTCCTTGAATGATCAGCTTCTGCACCATTTGGTGACGTATTATAATTTGGAGGAAGTTATTGTTCTTTAAGGTTTAAAATACGACTCTGTTAGTTACTTGGCCGTATTGCGGATAGCTTTGAGCCCAGGTTTTCGTAGCTTTTCATACCTAAGGGACCACTGTTGCAAGTAAATAAAATCAAACAGCACTCTGCTTTTCGTGAGAAAAGGAGATTGCTTAGCACACAAACTTCCTTCAAACTACACGTCCTGCTGCATGAAAATAGGTCAGTGGAGTTTAGCACCATACTATGGTACTAGAACATAATCCAATTACTGTAATTAAGAAATTATGACAGGTTGTCACTTATTGAATGAAAACTACAGAGAATGCATTTCTTTTCCTGTATTTTAGTGAACTTTGTACACTTACAATTCTGTCGATTGATAGACGGCGACGACAATGAAGTTCACCTCCTTTTCGAAATCAAGATATTTCTATTCTTCACTTCCAGAAAATCTGTATACATAAATGTTTGGCGGCTCTTACACATACTTTACTAGGTTTTATCACTAAATTATCAATTTTCATTAAATGTATCAATACATTCTGAGCGACGGCCTAGCAACACGTCCTCTTTCCATAAGATACAGATTAACAGTTCTCTTTTTTTTTTTAATCAATTGTCTTTCTTTTTAGAGTCCATACTCAAAGATTCACTACTATCGTTGCAGGGATTGCGCTCTAAAGAGTTTGTTGCTGTCCAGCTGCGCTTCACTTCACTTCAAGTACTTTCTGAATCAAATTTACATTTACGGTATTTACGGTATAATTTCTGAGCTTCTCAGAATAAAATCAGCTACATATTGGTTAAAAAAAGGGACAGTGAGGCTCACATAACATTACAAGGTGTAAGAATGTTCATGTGACCACGAGTCCAGCGTCATTGCACAACAGACGCAGTCCATCCAACTTGTGTGGTAATTCTCCAAAAAAAAAAAAACTATCCCACCAGTCGGAAGACCACATTCTGACCTTCTTCAAACTCGTTCAGTTTTCATTCGGAAGCATGAGTGCTTCTCCATGGAATGTTTGCCTACTTGCTTCACACCGTTGCACCACACTGAGCCTTCTGGCTGTGACTGTTCCATATTAAAGGGTAGACACAGATGGTGCTCTGTCAGGTATCTCAGAGTGCTGTTGGCAGACGATATTGAAACCATTATCAATACATCTACTATACCCCAAGTGGCATATGCAATAATCGGATCAAAATTGATCGTCCTTCTAGGTGTGCTATTTTTTTTCCAGTAGCGTCTGAGTGTAGACAAAAAAAGATGGATGCAGTACATAACCAAATCTGATTTTGGATCTGTCTCTAGTTCTAAATGCTTTAGACAAGAAGAGAATAGAAGCTTTCGAAATGTGGTGCTACAGAAGAATGCTGAAGATTAGATGGGTAGATCATTAACTAATGAGGAGATACTGAATAGAACTGGGGAGAAGAGGAGTTTGTGGCACAACTTGACTAGAAGAAGGGATCGGTTGCTAGGACATGTTCTGAGGCATCAAGGGATCACCAATTTGGTGCTGGAGGGCAGAGTGGAGGGTAAAAATCGCAGAGGGAGGCCAAGAGATGAATACACTAAGCAGATTCAGAAGGATGTAGGCCGCAGTAGGTACTGGGAGACGAAGAAGCTTGCACAGGATAGAGTAGCATGGAGAGCTGCGTCAAACCAGTCACAGGACTGAAGACCACAACAACAATAACAGCTCTAAACGAAGATATCTCTTAATGCAGTACTAACTAAGAGTGTGACTGCAAATGACTTTATAAAACATTAATGAAATAAAAACATGAGGAACAACTCTGCATAGCCCTCGGCTATAGTGTTGGGTGTTGCATGTCATAGACAGTAGTGGCCAACTTCCACCATATATCACCTATTTTCTAGGGACTGTAAGGAGGTATACCTTCCTTTACAGCTCCAGAAATAGCTTTGGTATATTGCTACAACTCAGAATAGGAAGTGGTACAAATTACAAAAATTTTCTTAAAACCATTCACATTGCCACAGGCATATGCAAGGAATGCCAGTAACGAAGGTGGAAGTGAGGCAGTATGTCACAAGTGAGTCAGGTTGTTGGCACATTGTGACACTGTCTGTTGAGTGAGGAAATGTTTTCAGCAGAAAGAAGAATGTGAGAGAAAACCAAAGAAAGTGAGAGAAGCACATGCATTAGCTTGTAAGATACATTGAAAAAAAACTCTACATCTATCACAAGAGCACATAGCAAGGAACTGGCACAGGAGTTGACAGCCTGTTAAGCGAATATCGCACAATAAGGAGGACACATATAGTCATCACAAACCGAGCTTAGTATCATACTTTCATGCTAGCTCCCTTCTAACACCCCAACTCTCAAGCTCTCGTCATGAGTCGATCATTGCGATCAATGGCGTTCACTGTAATAGCAAGCGATCCCATGATTATGATACTCTAGAGAATCTATGTCCAAGACGCTGCAGCGCAGTCTGTGAACTAGCCAAGGATGGTACTTGATATGATGGCCTTCATAAGATTAACTTCACGCTGTCTGCCCCCTGCCATCTACTGATGGAGGAACTGACCCTTTTGACAATTCCAGATCGCAGGGTGCTGTTAGCTCTGAACTTCAATGTGGAAGCCAGCAAGAGGGCCTCTTTGAGTCCACTTTCCTGTTCACAAATCAGGCTTCTCTACATGCTGAATCCTACCAGAGATAGGAAGGAAATCAACCGCCCACACGGCTACTGACATCACGTACATCGTGGATGGGTGATCAGTGTCATTGTAGAATTTAGAGTGGGACCAAGGACACCCCAGCAACCAGCCAGAGATCACTATGCACTGGGCAACGGCCATGACAGCTCCCTGTCAACCTACCATCGCACGGGGGTCGTTAAACCTTGTCTGGGTGTGCAAGCATGGAGCTGACTGTTGTCAGCTAGAAACCAACATGTAGCTGAATGATCAACATGCGGAACGGAAGAGCAAGGACTATAAAACACTGAGAATAAATGACTGAACTCTAATAACGTTTTACTAGCGTTGTTAACGCTTCACAGTTACCACTACAGCTGTCCTGGCCCGCCGGCCGGAGTGGCCGAGCGGTTCTAGGCGCTTCAGTCTGGAAACTCGCGACCGCTACGGTCGCAGGTTCGAATCCTGCCTCGGGCATGAGTGTGTGTGATGTCCTTAGGTTAGTTGGGTTTAAGTAGTTCTAAGTTATAGGGGACTGATGACCTGAGAAGTTAAGTCCCATAGTGCTCAGAGCCATTTGAACCATTTTATCCTGCCCCCTCTACCCTCCATAACGTTAATAACATTTCATGCTGTGTAATATATGAACTAAAATCCACCATACCTAAGCTCATCAGTGACTGCATTTTTCACTGTAAACTTTTCGAAATATGGACATGAAGTTATTTAATTTAGAAGTATGATAATAGCTACGGTCAATAATGAAAATAGAGCCAGTTCATTATGAAGATGTGATGTGAGATTATGAAATGCAAAAGAATCAAATATTTTGTCAATAAAGTTCCTCAAAAGCCAATTAGGAAGACAGAATAGAGACGAACACAAATGATTTAAGAAAGGGTTTTTAATTTTTGCTGATCAAAACTAAACTACAGAAAAGTAACTACAGAGCTGCATATCACTTTGTTTCTACATAAAAAACTATTTTTCTATAGACACATCAGATAATTTGATATTTAGCTCTCAGGATACGATAGGATAGGACATTTGGCTCTCTGCAGTCTTTATAGCTACAGGACCATGCATCTCAGTGCAGAACTACCGTTGCATGATGATTCAGCTTGTGTGACCTCAGCCAACCACATGCAACTACTTCCTCAAGAAAGAGCAGCCATTATCGACTTGGAAATGCTGTACACTCGCAATGTCCTGATAACACTGTACTTCATATTTATATTTTCAATGTCCACGTATAACGCAGGTACTAAAATTTCCGCTCAAATGACACAACCTACTGATAGTCAAATCCTCCATGGAAGAAATGAACTATGATGAGTCTCCCAATGTATCTTGGTACTGAAACTTCCTGGCAGATTAAAACTGAGTACCTGACCGAGACTCGAAGTCGGGACCTTTGCCTTTCGCGGGCAGGCGCTCTACTAACTGAAATACCCAAGCACGACTCACGGCCGGTCCTCACAACTTTAATTCCGCCAGTACCTCGTCTCCTACCTTCCAAATTTCACAGAAGCTCTCCTGCGAACCTTGCAGAGGTAGCACGCCTGGAAGAAAAGACATTGCGGAGACATGGCTTTGCCACAGCCTGGGGGATGTTTCTCGAATTCAATATGGCGGATATGGAAGCCAGCTATTATTTGGGTCATGGGTAGTCTTCGCTCCTGCAGAAGTAAAGGAGGGAGTTTAGACGAATGAAAGAGGAAGACGGCGCAGCAAAATTTAGAAATTGTCTTGACAGTAAGGGAGCCAAACGGTTATTGGAATTTTCCGCGGATGTATTTTTGCAATAAGTTGTGCAACATAATGATGCTGGGTCCAGATGGTGAAGTGATTTTCAAGGAAAAGGGCACATTTGCGATTCACATGTTCTTCAAGTCAGCTCTTCTCAATTACCTTACTTTATTTGGCAACTGGAAATTCATTTTAAGACCTACAATTCGTAAGTGCAATATCACCACAGTCTCTAATGCTAATCTTGATAGAAAAGTGCAGGACTATTACAGAAAGTGTGAAACATTATGTAAAGTTAAGGAAAGTTGTATATACCTAAATCACTATTGAAAATATTGTTTGAATTACAAGGGATTTCTTGTCCTTGCAAAAAGTTCATGGGTTATACGTACCAAAATATTGGCTCCGGTAGTTTGTCAGTGCCATATCCACTTTTTGTTGCACTGGTAATTGAAGATCTAGTATTCTAAACGTGCTAAGTACCATTTGTTTTTCCAAACCAATTTTATTCGCTCTATAGGCGCTAAATCTATGCCAGCGTATTATACTAAAAGCGCTTCATCATATGACGAAGGTAACGAACCGCCACAATAACGAACGCAAGTTACTGGTACTGGTGCAGATTGAAACTGTGTGCCGGACCGAGACTCGAACTTGGGACGTCTCCTCACAGCTCTTATACATCCTGATTATGTTTTACGTATTCCAGCTTTCACAACTTCCGTGTTCACCGTGGTGACAACAGTGAGGCAATAATGAAATTATGGCATGAAGCTGAGCGGTCACGTGGAGCTAGCAATCTTAATGTGTATTCCATGTTGTGAAAAGCACTAACAGTACCGTCAATGTAACTGGTAACAAAAAGAAACTCGAGATTTGGAGTGACAACTGTTGTGGACAAAACTCTCTTAATATATAAATTTTGCTTCAATAGAAAAGAGCAAAAGGGTAGTTAAGTGTTATGTAACTGATGTTTTACAAGAAGTAACTACCTCAGCACGTCCTTCCTTACCGTGCAACCCTCTCACAATGGAGGAAAAGGACTTTATTGACTTCCAGACTGCTGCTGATAATGTCAGGAACACAACAAAGCTACACGTTTTTCTGCAGAAATTAAAATAGTCTCACCTGAAATAACGCACATCAAAACGAAATTCAGTGACACTGAACAATGAGAAAGTTACAACTGTTGGCAGTTTCATTTATACAAAACTTTCAGAAATGCGAAATATTACACGTTTGTCTGCTGAAAAAAGGATTTGTTTGCCATGTTATCCTTTATACCACATCACCATCGGCAAGTTTTCCGGATTTGTACTGCAGTCTGATGATATTTGTTTCGTATTGTTAACATATCGTAAGGTATTTACTTTAGGTATGTTTTGTCAACCATTATAACATGATGTCCCTCTTGGACTTAGCCCATTACGTAAGGTAATGTCTAAGATATCTTCCGCTCTCAAGTTTTTTATTTTATTTTTCGGGACAATACATCGCAAATTTTCTCTACCTATCAGTACGACAATGAATGTTTAGTACTATAAAAACGTGCGTGCTAATGGCGTATGTCACACAGTACTGTTTTCTGTTGTATCTGAAAACATTATCAAATGGTTCAAATGGCTCTGAGCACTATGGGACTTAACTTCTAAGGTCATCAGTCCCCTAAAACTTAGAACTACTTAAACCTAACTGACCGAAGGACAATACACACATCCATGACCGAGGCAGGATTCGAACCTGCGACCTTAACGGGCGCGCGGTTCCAGACTGCAACGCCTAGAACCGCTCGGCCAATGCGGCCGGCAAAACATTATCCTTTGTTCCTTTCTTTTGTAGAATGCTACATCTTCAATTCTTCTCATTTCGTTCCTGTAAGTCGTCCTCAACGGAGTTCTCGGTTTCCTTCTTACGCTTACTACACTCGTTTGATTTTATACATCAAAGGTTGGCCACCCCTAAAGACTTTCAGTAATTCTAAGATGGACGTGCGTTCTCCAGAATTTCGAAGCCATTTCCACAGTTCGGCTTACACAACGGAACAAATCGCAAGAAATAAACAGTGTGGCATACGGGACTGAATTCACTTACAACATTAGCAAGAGATATACACATTCGAGTAATCCGCCCAATCAGAAACTAATTTCTTCTATAGATGGCCAATAATGTTGTCCATGCGAAATATGGCAAAATGTTAACTGACAGTGTATGGACAGCTTTAAATGAGCATAAAAAACCGACTGTGCTCGACGAGGAGTGGTTTACGTTCCGCGGAAAAGAGGATACAATCACGTCTCAACAAATGCGAAAGAATTTCTAGCTGAGTGTCGACTTACGCCGAAGAGAGTACATAATGTCACGGTGTCAGCGGATGGCGCGCCGGACCCAGGAAGAGGGTGTGACTGGAGAGGTGCGGCGCGGCGCGGGCACGGTGCCCAGCACGGGGAGTCCCCGGAAAGGGGCGTGGCCTCGCGGGAGGGCGGCGGGCCGGGCCGGGCCGGCTGTTTACGAGCGGCGACCGAGTCGCGAGTATATTTAGGGCGGGGACCACCGCCGCGCCGGGAACCCACGGAGACATTATATTACGGGCCGCTATTTGTGGCGCCTGGCCCGCGGCGTGGCGCGGCGTCGCGTTATGGCGTCAACAGCTGACGCGGGGAGCGCCGCCGTCTTGCAGCGCCTCGCAGCTTGCACGCCAGGCTGCAGCAAATATTTGCATTCGCACTCTTGACAGTCTGCTTATTAGCTCGAATGCACAGCGGAGCGCCGGTGAATATCATCCACACGCTGCCAAGACACGAGTCAAGTGCTGGATCCACAGTTTCCAACTCAAGTAACCAGCAGCTGCAGCAGGAGGGAGTGTTGTCGCTTTTCAGGGTTTCCTGGACGCCGAGGACTCGGCATGAAGTCGGAATCTTCATACGCCAGGAGTTATCGTGGTTGTAATGTTCACCACGCACACTCGGCTCTGATTTGAAAGTACTCTCAGTTACGCTACAATAAACACAGCTTGTGGTCTGTCAGTGTGAAGCCGCCCATTCATAGCGCGACTGGTCGGCCGATCCCCTCCTTGCTGGCTGTGTGTGGGTACACTGCGACTCCGTGGTGGCCCCTACCAGCCTGCTCTGACAGAATTTGAAATGGCAAGTAGCAGTAGGGGCCAGTAGGTAGAGTCCACCAGCAAACCGACCGCTGCAAATTCGCCCACACTAATTCCGTGTCGAGGCAGACCCGCTTGGCAGGGACGTCGGCCAACCGGTCGGCCTGTTTGTGGCGGCCTACCTCACTGCAGTCGATGGCCACATGTTGAAACGTAAAATGAGTGACTACGGAAGTTACAATGTTACTTATAATCTGTTTTGATTGCAAAAATGTTTAGTCACATGACCGGTTTCGGTTCCTCTAGAACCATCTTATGATCTGCAGTTTCGGTTACAGGAGTAACCCGTCCACACACAACAACCTTCACATGCTGTGTGGACGGGTTACTCCTGTAACCCAAACTGCAGATCTGAAGATGGTTCTAGAGGAACCGAAACCAGTCATGTGAATAAACATTTTTGCAATCAAGACGGACTATAACTAACATTGTGTAACCAGTGATTGCGGTATCCCATCAGACATTATGTCTGTTTTTGCAAAGACTAAAGAAGGCTTGGAATAGTAGTTCCTGTAGACTCTGCAGTGCAGACTACGAGGTCAAAATGCTCGGAATGGAGAAGGCATTTCTTCAGGCATTGCTTCAGGAGATTTAGGGTAACCAAGTAAACATAAGTATTGACGGCCACAAGGGTATTTTAACCATCGTCCTCCTTAATGATAGTACACTATATTACCACTGTACCACATCTCCCAGACTAAGAAGTAACAAATATAAAAACACTAATATTTGACAGTAGCAGTGAATATAGATAAGTGAAACGACTGTAAATCCTCAGCTGTAAGTTAAGCAAATGTCAAGACGCCGGGAAGCAGCAGTCTGGCTACAAGATAGAGCAGTTGGACAAAATTGAGGGATAATAATGAAATAGAAAGCTCCATAAAAGATCTAGAGAAATGAAAAGATTCCAACCAATAGCAGATTCTATAAGGAAAAAGATTTAAACTTAATGAAATGTAAAAACAAAGCTTTGGGATAATGGCGTGAGTATTTTGCTTTTTTACATGATGAAAATGGGGGAGGGAACAGAGACGAAACCTTGAATGAGGAAGAGGAGGAACTGCACTTGGAATTCATAATCAGAAGCGGAAGAGCAGGAAGTCCAACCACTAAACTTACAGGAAGCGAAGACTGCAATCAAAAACATAGAGATTAATAAACCAGCAGGAGAAGACAGCACATAGACCGAGTTACTAAAATTTAGGGAAAACAATATGGAGACTGCTGTTAATGTATTAATAAGGGATCTGATAGAGGACAATTAGTTTGACTTTAGGGAAGGTAAGGGCACCAGAGAGGCCATTCTGACATTCTAGTTGATAGTGGAAGCAAGACTGAAGAAAACTTAAGACACATTCATAGATTGTCGACCAGGTAGAAGCGTTCAACATTGTAAAATGGTGCAAGATTTTAGGAATTCTGAGAAAAATAGGGATAAGGTACAGGTAAAGACGGGTAATACATAACATGTACTAGAGCCAAGAGGGAACAATAAGACTGGCAAACCAAGAAGGTGCTCAGATTAAAAAGGATGTAAAACACATAGTCTTTCGCCCCTACTGTTCAGACTTTACATCAAAGACACAATGCAGGAAATAAACGAAAGATTCGAGAATGGTATGAAAATTCAAAGTTAAAGGATATCAATGATAGGATGCGCCGATGACATGCTTCTCTCATCGAATCTGTAAAAGAATTACGGGATCTGTTGAATGAAATGGACAATCTAATTAATACTGAATATGCATTGAGAGTAAACCGAAGAAAGACGAAAGTAATGAGAAGTAGTGGAAATGAGAACATCAAGATTGGCTCTGTTTAAAATGGCTCTGAGCACCATGGAACTTAACATCTGAAGTCATCAGTCCTCTAGACTGGGACAGCACACACATCCATGCCCGAGGCGGGATTCGAACCTGCGACCGTAGCAGCAGCGCGGTTCCGGACTGAAGCGCCTAGAACCGCTCGGCTACAATGGCCGGCAACATCAACATTGCTGAACACGAAGGAGATGAAGTTAAGGGATTGTTCAACCTAGGCATCAAAATAATCCTTGACATATGGAACAAGGAGGACATAAAAACCAGATTAGCACTGGCGAAAAGGGCATTGCTGCCCAAGAGAAGTCTGCTAGTATTAAACATCGGTCTTCATTTGAGGAAGAAATTTCTGGGAATGTCGTTTGAAGCATAGCATTATAAGGTAGTGAGACATGGACTGTGGAAAACCTGGAACCAAAGAGAATTGAAGCCTTTGAGATGTGGTGCTACAGATGAATGCTGAAAATTAGGAGGACTGGAAAGGTACCGAATGAGGAGGTTCTCTGCAGGCTTGGCGAGGAAAGGAACATAAAGAAAATGCTGACAAGAAGAAGAAATGGGACGATAGGACGTCCGTTAAGACTTTAGGGAATAACTTCCATTGAACTAGAGGGAGCTGTAGACGGTAAAAATTGTGGAGGTAGACAGGGATTTAGGTTGCAGATGCTGCTCTGAGATGAGAAGGTTGGCAGAAGACAGGGATTGGTGGCGGGTCGCATTTAGCCAATCAGAAGACTCATGAGTAAAAAGAAATGGATAAAGGAAGAAATACCTAAGAATTGGGGCATGGGAATAATATGCCCACTATATAAGTAAGGCGATAAGGCACACTGATTACCACGCGATAACTCACTTGGATGCAACGTATAAGATGCTATCACCAGGTGGTAATGATACCGGAGGATTATCAGGCTGTAATTAGGAGCTGACAAGTGCTAGAGGAATTTTATGAATATGACAATCACCTGCATCAGTTGCACGTTGATTTTATTTTAAACATCCGTATGAAAGGCTGGATAGGAATAAGGTTCTCCAAGGTATGAAGAATTTTAGAAACCTCCTAATTGTGGCCGAGTGGTTCTAGGCGCTTCAGTCCGGAACCGCGCTGCTGCTACAGTCGCAGGTTCGAATCCTGCCTCGGGCATGGATGTTTGTGATGTCCTTAGGTTAGTTAGGTTTAAGTAGTTCTAAGTCTAGGGGTCTAATGACCTCAGATGTTAAGTCCCATAGTGCTCAGATCCATTTGAACCAAACCTCCTAAATTAGTGACCAAAAAGCAACCTTATGCCTGGTCATAATAGAGCAAGAGCTGTCAAAAGAGTTCCACGTGGGGAGGGAACTGAGGCAGGGTGACGTGATCCTTACACTATTATATTCGTCAAATTCCAGCAAACCCAGGCGGAGAAAGGTTAAACCGACAGGTTCAGGTGATAGAATACGCTGATGACGTAGCATTAACTACAAGGAATGTGGTAGTGTTGAAAGATATCTATGCTGGATTGGAAGGAACAGCACGCAACCTAGAACTCGAAGTTAATATAAGTAAAGCAAAGTATGTGATGATAGGAGATCCTGGGAGGGATAGAGGAGAGACTTAAATTTTTTAAAAAAAGGGAGAAATAGTACCAAAGAGTTGAAATGTTTAAATATCTGGTCTCGATGATAATAGAATACAGTAGGAGATCAGCAATAATTCAAGAATGGATAGAAAGTGGAAACCGATGTTATTGCTCCTTGCGGAACATATTCAAGTTCATAAATGCTAGTAGGAGCACAAAATCCAAATATATTTGACTCTGTGGATCGGAAGGTTGGGTGATGACCCCGGAGGAATGCTGGTTACTGAAATGCAAAATGAAGATTTTGAGAAATGTATTTGGTGCTTTGAGAGAGGAGGGAAGATGGAGAATCAGGACAAGTGCAGAACTACAAATGCTTTGTGGACAGATGAGTATTGTAGTGAAAATCAAGCAAGGAACAACAAGATGGGCTAGACATGTACAGAGAACTCCAGAAACTTGTAGTGTTAAGAAAGTGTTTAGAGGAAAGATCGAATGGACGAGGACAAGAGGAAGACCCAGGAAAAGGTGGCACGAAGGTATGGAGGAGCACCTCAAAGAAACTGGTGTCAGAATTTGGAGGACAGCAACGGATAGAGAAGGCAGTAGACAAAGGTGGCCAAGGTTCTATAAGGACTGCAGCATCGAACGGTAAACAGTAAGAGTGTACACGCTGTTTTGATAGAGACAGATAGAATCATTGTGTAAGTTTTACGAGGAGAAGCTAAATTTACACATACCTCAGTTATTGGCCAGCAACTGTTTTTCAATAGACTCTTGCTGTCATGGCATACATTATGACCTTAAGACAGAGCAGCAGATCACGTCAAATGTATAAGGGTTCTTCTAGATAGTAAAGATCAGTCTGTGGCATAAGAATGACCCTTAGTAAGACTTCGTGCGTTCTAGAAGTCGCAACAATAGCAGGTGGGTTCGTTAACGCAGATGGCTGTTAAGCAATAGTTGCTATCTATCAGTAAGATGTAAAGGCAAGCTTATTTGATCTGTATCTCCTCGGAGGATTTGTAACGGATTCTTGAAATGATCCGAGAGACAGTTTGGATTCAAAGTACGTAGTGAAGGAAAATGGCAATAAAGCGAATCGGAGAGGAATGTAACAGTTTCCCGCTTCGCGGAGCAGTCTGAGGCGGCGAACCAAGCTGTAGCGGCTGGGAGCGACAGTTGAGTACCAGTAGAAAATGAAAGTGAATCGTCTGATGTGTCAGAGTTTTGTGACCAACAGGTATTTCCTCACGCGACTGATACAGAATGCCCGACAGGTGCTACGACAAGGACTCCAGCCCGCTGAGTGGCGCAGACCCTCACATACTGCACGCGTCTGTATCACGAGCCCATCCGCAAACGCCAGCATTTCTAGTTAGCTCGTTTTCCGTTAGCCAGAATCTGGGGCGTCTTCCTGCTTTCTAGGGCTAGAATATTACAAGGGATACCTCTTGAAACAAAGTGGGTAAAATTGTGGAAAATTGGAATGAGGTCAGTACACATCACGATTACAGCTATATCAAAGCTCCGAAACCGACGGTATATGGCGGAGGGTGCTTCTGGTACCACCCCCCCCCCCCCCCTCCACCGCGCTAAGAATGACTGTCTGTAAGCCTCTATATTAGCCTGAATTTCTCGACTACTGTTGCTGTGGTCATTTCGCGAGACGTATGTGGGAGGAATTCGATTATCGAATGGCGCGTATGGAGGACGACTGCTGGTAAGCCTTTCTACTAGCTCGAATTTATCGACTTTTGTAGTTGTGGTCATTTCGCTAGACGTATGTGGGAGGAAATCATGTCCGATTATGACACTGGCCACGGTACAGGAGTTCCCGTCTCAGTCCAATTCTGTTACTGCATTTGCCATTCACATGTGTTAATACGTAAGTCGAATGGTGCAGTGGCATTGAAACCAGTCCTCTCGCGGGGACAATCTTCGACAACTGTGACAGCAGAGCTTAGAGGAAAACCAGAAAACTTACATCCAAGAAGGTAGCAGCAAATAAGGTGCTAGCAATTGATCTTCACAATTCCAAGTCACACCTCAAAGACGTATTGCTGGTGATCTGAAATCCAGCTGCTTTGTGTGTGTAATTCTCTATAACTGCGATCATATACTTGTTTTGTTATAATTCCAGCCTTATACCACATACCACAGCGTTTATTTGCAACCAGGTAATTAATTCCGCTCGGTAATGAGCATCTTCAGATAGATATTAATTACCTGATTACAAATAAACATGCGATCTAAGGCTGGAATTATAATAAAGCAAATATTTTCCTGGATAGCTGAAAACTTTTTCAAGACTATGTCAAAACTTGTAAAGAGTTGTATACAGTGAACAACTCAAACAAAGCTACAATCGTGCGGGATCGGTTCTTCGTGGATTATAGCATAAAAGAGTGTCACTTATCATCGTTCGAAGATGAAGAAACGGAAGGAGTATTGCTGCGCGGTATGTGATTCAAACCAAGTAGAACTGACGGATGATATTTAACGGTTCAAAGAAGGGCACCTTTTCCAGTATGATAGGGATATAGATGAGACTGTCTCACGGACGTGAAAAGCGAGTTGGCTTGGCAATCGTTAAAACAAAGGTGCTCTTCGTTGCGATTTCAATCACTAACTTCATCCTCCGAATAAGAAAATATTTTGTTGGCTCCCACCTAAATAGAGATGAATGTCCGTCGTGATAAAATAAGAGAAATCAGAACTCGACGGAAATATTTAGGCGTTCATTTTTCCCATGCGCTAATCAGAACGGAAAGGTCAAGAAACAGTCTGAAAATTGTTCTATAAACCCTATACCAAGCACTTAATCGTCAGTTACAGAGTAGTCATGTAGTTGTAGAGGAAATGAATAATAGTACTTGTTCATAAACCAACAGCCCCATAGAAAAATAACAGTAGATTTTAATCAGCTGTATTTAGAAGTGGATGTAGCACAATAAACAGCTTGAAAGTTGAGAAAAAAATTATAGAATGGAAGAATTTGTATAAATTACCACTTTCGGATTCACATTTTTACAGAAATCTTTTGACTGGCAGTCCTTTAGAAAGGAGGTATTAATTCAAGGCATAACAGAGTACCGAATAACACACATATCAATGTCACAGCTTTGATTTTACTCAATCAGGATAATTCGATCTTCACAAATGGAAAAGGAGATAGGCAAAGAGATTCTATTTCACAAACAGCGGTTCAAGAGGAAGCTTTTATAAACTTCAACTGGGAATAAAGAATGCATTCTGTTATTAGAATAGGTTCGAGTCCCTTTAGATTTTCTGCTCACATTTTACTGTTTGCCTCCGCTGCAGGAAATCTTCAGCAATGCACAAATGTACTCAGTAGAGTAAGCTTGAACAGAAGGTGAAAGTCAATTAATATAAGGCTATGAAGTCATAATCAACTTTCTGGATATAAAATAGTGCCGATTGCTAAAGTATCCAAAGATGCAGTGCGTGAGCATACTTCGGAAAACTAAAGACAACGACTGGGTCGGTAGGAATTACAAAGAAGAGTAAATGTGGGCTTGAGTGCTCTTGGTGAATTAAATAGGCTTATAAAAGCCTATTTACCAACGGCCTTGCCGCAGTGGTAACAATGGTTCAGCGAAGTAAAGTACTGTCGGGCTGGGCTGTTCTGTAAAAAGAGAAGCTCACAACCAGTGTGTTACCAGTTCTGAGAAACAGACTTTAAATGTGAAAACCATTCAGAAGTGGAGCGTTGAAACAAGAATTCTGGAAAGAAATGGATGAGGAAAAATGTTGGACTTTAAGAAGTGATTATGACGGCAGTGAAAGAAAATGAAATGGAGGTGCGCTGGGCATGTAGCCAATTGCATGCCTTTCAAACTGACCAAGAAGTTCTCTGTTGAATTTCAAGAGACAAGAAGAGACCATGACATCTTAATGGTAGAGAAGTACTTGGACTTGAAAAATATACAAGAGCAACATGGACTCGTATTACTGAAGCCCATAACGCATTAAAAAAGTGGAGAGAAAGTCTTTACGCAGTTCTCTTGTTCTGGCAAGCGATCTGCTCACTGGTTATCCGCATCCGCTCATGACTTTCTTTTCTGTGCCATTCTTTTCATCTAATAGTAATACCTCCGCCCTTTATTATTTATATCTATTCTAGTTTCCATCTGTTTCCCATTTACGGCTCTTTCACTCTCTCTCTCTCTCTCTCTCTCTCTCGAGTATATTTACTGTTGTGGCGTAACAAGCTAGCTACGCCACACTGAGAAGGGAGCCGAAAGAAAGGCACGCGTACACACACGCCGACTGGCGTGAAGTCTGGAACAGGATAACTATTGAATGCTAATAAGAAAAGTATGCAGCTCCTCGAATACTTAACTTTATTCGATCCTTGTGGTACATCGCTCTTGATAATACAAATAAGACTATCTTCAGATACGGTTAATGGCGCCTTGCTAGGTCGTAGCCATGGACTTAGCTGAAGGCTATTCTAACTGTCTCTCGGCAAATGAGAGAAAGGCTTAGTCAGTGTAGTCGCTAGCAAAGTCGTCGTACAACTGGGGCGAGTGCTATATCGTATCTCGAGACCTGCCTTGTGGTGGCGCTCGGTCTGCGTTCCCACAGTGGCGACACGCGGGTCCGACATGTACTAAATGGACCGCGGCCGATTTAAGCTACCACCTAGCAAGTGTGGTGTCTGGCGGTGACACCACAATTACTCCCTAATGTCTTAACTCCTACCATCCTGTCTCTCCTTCTAGTTAACGATTGCAACATATTTCCTTCCATCGGGACTGCCGCCATCTAGTCATACCTCCTCCTCATTCACAGATACTCGTTCACTCACCTCCCCACTTCTGTAAACGTCTATCATTCACGTATTTCTGTATTTAATATCTAATCTGAACTTGTTTAGCCGGCCGCGGTGGTCTCGCGGTTCTAGGCGCGCAGTCCGGAACCGCGCGACTGCTACGGTCGCAGGTTCGAATCCTGCCTCGGGCATGGATGTGTGTGATGTCCTTAGGTTTAAGTAGTTCTAAGTTCTAGGGGACTGATGACCGCAGCTGTTGAGTCCCATAGTGCTCAGAGCCATTTGAACCATTTGACCTTGTTTAGTTCGTTCATTGTATGCCGCTATCATCGCAACCTTAAATATGTCAACATCCTAAATATGAACGTTATTGCACCCTGAGGGGATTCATGTGTCCTAGCATCCGATTAGAGTAGGCATGTGAAAAGCACATGCACATGGATTCTAAATCACCACAGGCACACATTTTTGACCATGTCTTTTACGTAGAATCTCAAAGTCAGCGTTGTGTGCGTTTTATGAATCAGAGTATGTTACGCCTGTAGTGTTCATTCTCTCACTCCAGTGGAAGCTATGAGACATGAGCCACCTAAAGATGAAATGATGTTCCTACAATACTGGTCATTAAAATTACTACACCACGAAGATGACGTGCTACAGACGCGAAATTTAACCGACGGGAAGAAGATGCTGTGACATGCAAATGATTAGCTTTTCAGAGCATTCACAGCAGGTTGGCGCCGGTGGCGACACCTACAACGTGCTGACATGAGGAACATTTCCAACCGATTTCTCATACACAGACAGCAGCTGAGGGCGTTGCCTGGTGAAACGTTGTTGTGATACCTCGTGTAAGGAGAAGAAATGCGTACCATCACGTTTCCGACTTTGATAAAGGTCGGATTGTAGCCTATCGCGATTGCGGTTTATCCTATCGCGACATTGCTGCTCGCATTGGTCGAGATCCAATGACTGTCAGCAGAATATGGAATCGGTGGGTTCAGGATGGTAATACGGAACGCCATGCTGGATCCCAACGGCCTCGTATTATTAGCAGTCGAGGTGACAAGCATCTTATCCGAATGGCTGTAACGGATCGTGCAGCGACGTCTCGATCCCTGAGTCAACAGATGGGGACGTTTGCAAGACAACAACCATCTGCACGAACAGATCGACGACGTTTGCAGCAGCATGGACTATCAGCTGGGAGACCATGGCTCCGGCTACCCTTGACGCTGCATCACAGACAGGAGCGCCAGCGATAGAGTACTCAACAACGAACCTGGCTGCGCGAATGGCAAAACCATTTTTTTCGGACGAATCCAGGCTCTGTTTACAGCATCGTGATGGTCGCATGCGCATTTCGCGACATCGCGGTGAACGCACATTGGAAGCGTGTATTCGTCATCGCCATACTGGCGTATCACCCGGCGTGATGGTATTGCGTGCAATTGGTTACACGTCTCGGTCACCTCTTGTTCGCATTGACGGCTCTTTGTACAATGGATGTTACATTTCAGATGTGTTACGACCCGCGGCTCTACCCTTCATTCCATCCCTGTGAAACCCTACATTTCAGCAGGATACTGCATGACCGCATGTCACAGGACCTGTACGGACCTTTCTGGATACAGAAAATGTTCGACTGCTGCCCTGGCCAGCACATTCTCCAGATCTCTCACCAATTTGTACCAAAGCCGGGATTCGAACCAATGTCTCCTACTCACTAGGCAGATACACTAATCACTAAGCTACACTAGCACAGTGGCTTTACGCAACTGCGAGGACTATCCTAGCAGACTTCCCTCATCAATCCAAATTCCCATTAGCGCTTCAGCCCATTTGGTATTACCCTTAAACTCGCAGAGGTTCTGCGACAGTAATGGTGTAGCATCTCAGCATCGAACGAAACGGGGGATCCTGTCTCAAACCCAGGCATATGTGCTTTAATCAAATGACACTATATGGTTCTAGAGACCTTTTCATGTCTCAAACATCTATGATGCAGACTGAAGCGACAAATGAAAATTTGTACAAAGGACAAGATTGGGGAGGGAGGCAAACTAGGGTACTCCGTGCAGATGTACAAAACCATTGTGCCAGGGCGACGTAGTAGTTAGTGCATCATAGAGGTTTGAGATTTGAATAGGTCTCTGGAACCACGCAGTTTCGTTTGAAGAATCTACGTAAATGTTATTTAGTTTAATACAAATACATTAGCTATTTGTAATATTAAGGTGTTTTCATTTACAAATGATTGTGAGGACTGGATGTTTTTGCTGAGTCGCTCAACAACTGGACAATAAATTATCAGTTTTAACTGTTTCGCATTAGATGTGGCTGAAGTGGAGGCTACTTTCCCATTCAGTTCAGGCAAAACTTGAGGTTTGCACAACGGTGAACTAGAGAAATGCAAATAAGAAGTCTTGTAGCACATTCACTTTGTTGCCAAGGGGATGAGGGGCTCATATGCCATCTCTTACACAATTTCCCAACATATTACTTTCGTTTTGATTCATTACTTATCTTCATGTTTTATTCTTTCTAATTATGTTTCCTTTTTATGTATCTCCACTTATTATGAAACTGAAGTCACTTCCATTATTAAATTAATTTCTCTAATTCACTGTATTTTAGCATTATTAGAGATTATGGATAACCTCCTAATTTTTAACATTCTTCTGCAGCATCACATCTCAAACACATTGATTGCCTTCTTTTCTCGTTCCCAAATTGTCCATGGTTCACTTGCACACGGCGCCGCGCTATAGACTTGTGTTCCCGAAATCTTCTTACCCTAATTAAGTTCTACGTTTGACTGTAGCAGAACTATTTCATAAATATTTGCCTGTTTTATTACATTCTGCTTTCCTCTTTGCTTCGTTCATCATGCATTATTTTGCGCCGAACACAAATGTTTCACTTCGGCTATTACGTGGTCCATCACGAGCACATTCCCAGTAGCTAATGATGATCTTAATGTCTTGTTCGTAAGCTACAGTGACTACTTACTTTAATTTGTAGAGTAATACGCACCACAAAGTAGAATGATTAAAAAAACAACTCTGTACGTACCGACTGAGTTTCTTTGTGTTAAGTACTTCATTACCCTCTGTGGTACTTACACGTGAGGCGATTACGCATGTCATTCCACGTTCCGTGCAAGGCCGACAGGCTCACATTGAGTGGTGTGGGAGAGAAAAGTCTCAAAGGACTTCCTCTGTTTCCTCGCAGTCATTCTGCCTAATGACTAATGTAAGCACGGAGCAAGAACGGTTTACGTCAGCCACATGCTGTAATATGTCGGCAGCACGACGAGTGATGCAATGATGAAAGTAAAACTTAAGACGACGCTCTAGATTACTATGCACTGAGGCACTTGGATAATGCTCCATCACCGGTAACTAAAAACTCGAATTCCCGGCATGTTACGTAATCGTGACATTGAAACTGCTAACATTGTACCAGCTTCGATAATCTGCGTGGATCCTTCCTCTTTGCCTATTTATTTTTATGGTTCTCAAATGTGATAAATCCGCACACAGTGCCTATAATGAAAAACACTCCTTATCGAGTTCATCTACATAAGTTAAGGAATGTTCGATATCAACCAAACAACCTAATGCCCTCCCATTCTACGAGCACTAACGAGGAGAACGCTGCAAATGTCATAACTCGATTTCCCAGTAACTTCACTAAGTGGAAGAGGGATCAAAATAAACCTGTCTCGGCTTTTCCGTAGATACTTGACCGTTTCTGAGAATCGATGGTCAGGTTTTTCGAGGCAGTTTATGTGCAATTCAGCGAGTACGTGGTTTAGCTGAAAACTTGGCACAGTGGCTTCACAGTTTTGATCCCCGTTTTTGAAACCTGGTTATTATTTTTATTTTTGTTTTTCATTTATTTACCCATGCCCGTAGAAGATTACTACACGAATGTTCGCCATGTATACTAAAGTGACATTCTTCGCATTCGTCTACCAATGGCGTGCCGGCCGGGGTGGCTGAGCGGTTCTAGGCGCTACAGTCTGGAACCGCGCGACTGCTGCGGTCGCAGGTTCGAATCCTGTCTCGGACGTGGATGTGTGTGATGTCCTTAGGTTAGTTAGGTTTAAGTAGTTCTAAGTTCTAGGGGACTGATGACCTCAGAAGTTAAGTCCCATAGTGCTCAGAGCCATTTTTGAACCAATGGCGTGTTTGGTGAATGAATTTGAAAAAATAAAAACTATAAACAAATAGAAAAATTATTCGAAACTGTTTTCGATAAAATTCCTATTCTATACCTTGATTAATAATCAACTGCAAGCTCCAGTTTTATTAAAAGGTATCCGTTATGCGTGGCGTGCAACGAAATTATTGCCAACGCTTGAAATCTTCTGCCGTGTTAACGACGCTACTTTCCAGAGTTGGATTCATACGAAGAAATGTTACAGCAGCAAACTTGCCTTCTCGCGATACTAATGCTGTTAGGAATTTCTATGTTCAGGCAATTGGCATCATCAAAGAGAAGGCAATAAATCTTCCTGAAGAATAAACACAAGAATAAAATATAAGGAATAAGAATGAAATATAAGAACATGAGACTTCAAAACGATTGTAACCCCTGATAATACTATATACACTTACATTATACAATTAATGCATGACAGTTACTTTGGAATTCAATTGTAATTTTACAATGAAATGGTTCAAATGGCTCTGAGCACTATGGGACTTAACATCTGTGGTCATCAGTCCCCTAGAACTCAGAACTACTTAAACCTAACTAACCTAAGGACATCACACACATCCGTGCCCGAGGCAGGATTCGAACCTGCGACCGTAGCGGTGACGCGGTTCCAGACTGAAGCGCCTAGAACCACACGGCCACACCGGCTGGCTTTTACAATTAATATAACATCCTTGTGTTCTCTAACTTCACAAAAGACATTCGTGTAGTAACCTTCTACGGACATGAATAGCTAAATGAAAAATAAAATAAAATAAAATAAAATAAAATAAATGAAAACGGTAACCGGGTTTCGAAAACAGGGTGCGGAAGTCAAGGGCCATGAAGCTAGCCACTGTTCCAGCAGCTGGGCTGACGTATGTGCGTTCAAAGGCATCTGAAGTACGTCGAAAACTTTGAAAATAGTTTTCTCTGACATGGTCTCGTATGTAGAGATAAGCCAAGATATATTCGCTTCTCTTCCACTGAGCGAAGTTTCTGGGAAATCAGGTTATTGTACTTGCCGTGTTCCAGCTGACTCAAATTGCCACAAGAACGACATTTCAGTGATTCTGCGGTCTAGAAAGAGAAACTGGGCAATAACTGTAAAAAGATCAGTATGATTTGAAAACGGGAGCCGGCCGGAGTGGCCGAGCAGTTCTAGGCGCTACAGTGTGGAACCGCGCGATCGCTACGGTCGCAGGTTCGAATCCTGCCTCGGGCATGGATGTGTGTGATGTACTTAGGTTAGTTAAAGTAGTTCTACGTTCTAGGGGACTGATGACCTCAGAAGTTAAGTCCCATAGTGCTCAGAGCCATTTGAACAATTTCTTTGAAAAAGGGAAAAGTACCGGAGAACAGATTATCACTTTAACCTTACAAGGGACGTCCCCATCGCACCGCCTCAGATTTAGTGGTAAAATGCCCCACAGGATAGTCCGTCAAAAACTGAACGCAGAGCAAATGTGAAAACAGGAAGAAGGTGTACAGAATGGTGAACAAAGAAGCAAAATAGTAAGAGTGAGGAGTACCGGAGAACAGATTATCACTTTAACCTTACAAGGGAAGTCCCCTTCGCACCGCCTCAGATTTAGTGGTAAAATGCCCCACAGGATAGTCCGTCAAAAACTGAACACAGAGCAAATGTGAAAACAGGAAGAAGGTGTACAGAATGGTGAACAAAGAAGCAAAATAGTAAGAGTAAGGGGTCCAAGCTCAACATATGCAGCTTCGAGCGCATTTATAGAGCCACGGCGTCGTGGTTTTGTGGTCGCTCTGTTGGACTGCAAAGGGTAAGTCGCCTTTCGGCAGGCAAGCGACACGAACGTCTTGTTTACGTCCTCGCCACGCAGCTCGCTCGCGGAGTTGTTTACGTAATTTTGCCGTGCTACCGCGCTATATTTCCTTCGAAATAGAATGCTTATGCCCAGAGAAAATCGACATTGAAAATTAGCTTTTCACTCGAATATGCCCCACCAAAAGCACTTGAAATCGAACAGTTTGTCAGAGAAGAAGTCAAGACTGATTTCAACGATATTGTTGGTATCCACCCGTCTATAGTGAGGAATGTAGTATACGGGAACTTAATTAATGAAGAAATATGTGACAAAATTGTAAGTGAAACTCTAAGTGGTCTTAAGTTCTGTCACTCTGATGGACACATTGGTGACGTAACTGTGGAACATGCGAGACTTGGGCTGTGGACGATCCACATGTTTGAACTCCCTTTCGAGGTGCCTTCATAGGTAGTGGTATCTGCATTCCACCCAAATGGAAATATGATTAGTCATACAGCTGAAAATTGGGTTCAGTTCACCCCATACCCAGTTACAGTGGAGCACAACAGATCCACATAGTGCAAACCAAACGTGTGCCGTCCTTTTTATATATTGGTGGCTGCCATGCAGTTATAAGTTATGTTAGCCAGCCGAAGTCATGCTCGGGATGTGGACAAGAAGGACACCTCCTTTCCAGCTGTCTGCAATGCCTGGGGACCTGCAGGCGGCGACCGCTCCGACGACGCTCCTGCCGACGTTTGTCTCCATAACAACCCCGACCGCGATCGCCACTGGCTCCTACTACTGACACATCGTCATCTCCAGTAATGCACGGGCTGTTGCGGGCAGACCGACGCCCTTGCGCCCTCCTACCGTCTCGTGCAGTGGTGAGCAGCCTCTAGTGTAGGGACTGGCCCTTCACTCCGAGGATGCGCCTACCGATGCCTGACCAGCGGGATATCCTGGCGTCTTCGAAAACTGAAGATCACGTGCGCCAGCAACGAGTCGTCCCGTATGACACCTGCAGGTAGCAATCTCAAGACGATGAGGATCACAACTCTCAAGATGTTCCGCTGATGAGTGATTCCGTGGTGGAAGCACCAGCCTGCGTCCCGTCGGTGGTACACCCATCTTCGCGCTGTACCTATGGACGTTGAACAGCAGCTAAGCCAGCACCACACTACCGCCGCCGGCCCTCGGACTCGACAGGTACTCCATTGGAAGCACACCATTCACACACCTTTGCGTGGTCTGACGATGTAAACCACGAAACACCCATCGTCGTGACAGCAGCGAATGCTGCTGCTCCAACCCACACCTGCTAATCGATTGGGTTGCTAGATGGGGTTGTGCAGCCTTTTGGGACAACGGCCCTGTTCGCTGCTGATCTTCGTGCCTCCATGAGCGTTCCAGTAATCCCAAATCCGAGACAAACTTACAGTTTGACTCTATCAATGTCAACAACATTGGCACCCCCGTCAAACTACAATAGCTCCGGAAATGTTGAGGGCGTCGGGTCTTGGAAAAGAAACTAGCTTGAAAAAGGGTTCTTATTTACGTTTTCAAGAAATATTTTTTTTATTTTTGGAAGAAGACGGTCATTTACTTTAGAACAACAGAGATTTTTATTTGCTTTGTCATTATCTACAACATTTTGTGGTTTATTACGTCCGACAAAATTTTAAAAAAGAAAAAAAATGGGGGGGTTTCTTGTTCAAATCTCCCTCGTGTCACACTTTTTTTTCACAAAATTATGAACTTTCGGTCCGATCATTCGCGTGTCTGTTCTCCTTCTGTAGTCTTGGCAAATGTCATGCTATACATTTATTATAGAATATGAGTCATGTGGTAAGAATATATTAACGTATCAAATAAATGTGATGAAAAGTGAGAGCAGGCGAGATCCCAGCATAGTCTCACAGAAGTGAAAACAACAAATAAACAGGTGTGAACTATGTTACAACAAAAGAATTTAAGAGTCAAAGCTTCCAAAACGGAACGCAAGAGTCATAACATGTGATTCTTGTATAGAACAAATAGGAGATACATACGTCTGGATGTCCCTGCGTTACACCTCGCTGTTGCAGACGGATGTTGCACCACGACACAGACACAAATCTGAATACAGCGAAGAGACGCATCAACGACCGGACGGAAACTCATAATTGTGTGAAAAAAATACGGAGCCGAATGAAGGTTTGAACACAGATCTCCCCGTTCGCTGTATAATATCGTGATCACATAACCACGACGCCTGGACAACTGAAATTCGCTCGATGTTGCATATGTTTCTATTTTGCTCCTTTTTCATAGTTTAGTACAACTTCTTTCTGTTTTCATGTTTGATCTCTGTTCAGTTTTTGAGGGGCTATCCACTGGGCCATCTTACCGCTAAATCTGAGGGGGGAGGGGGGAGGGGTGCGACGGGGAGTGTCAAATGGTTCAAATGGCTCTGAGCACTATGGGACTTAACATCTGTGCTTATCAGTCCCCTAGAACTTAGAACTACTTAAACCTAGCTAACCTAAGGACATCACACACATCCATGCCCGAGGCAGGATTCGAACCTGCGACCGTAGCTGTCACCGGTTCCAGACTGAAGCGCCTAGAACCGCACGGCCACACCGGTCGGTTCGGGAAGTGTCCCTTGTTTGTACTGGAATGAAGATTGTAGAACAATTGGGATACCTTCATAGCGTTTGTAGCCCTGGAGAAAGCCTTCGACAGTGTGCGGTAGAACAATCCTAAGGTGACTTGGACGGAGAACAAAGGCAGGCTAATAATCTACAACACATACAAAAATTAAGCAAGTGTAATTAAACGTGGAAAGCGAATAAAGAGGTGTTAAGTAGGGGACACCGAGACTATACCTATACGTCGAAGACACAATAAAAGCAGTGAATGGTAATTTTCGAAGAGGAGGAAAGGAGCATTTGGTGCCCCTACCAGTGCTACGAAATAGCCACTCTGACTGTTGAAAGGCGTGGAAAGATAAGTAACACGGAATATGACGAAATACACACACACACAAACAAACAAACAAACAAACACATGCACCCATACAGTTACATAAACACACATATAGACTGACAGTAAACATGTGAAAAAAATCGGAAAGTTGGCATCACTTACAGGAACACATGACACAATAGACTCCGAAAACGGATGCTGAGTTGATGATACGTTACAAAATTGCACTGATTACACGAAAAATTGTGACTTTCATTTGATTTTCCACTTGGAGAAAACCTGCACGACCTTCAAGTAATGAATTAGACGCTCTACGTTATTATAAAATATTTCCTTGAATTATTTTAAATTTAAAAACTGAAATGTACCTTGGTGATAAGGCAAAATGACATTCTGATATACGAATAAAAATTAGTTGTAGTTTACAAAAAGGCGTCTTTTGCTAACTACGACAATTTGTATGTAACTGCTGTGAAAATGGCCATCGCAAGAAACTTCATAACAAAATTACGAAAACGATGAAGAGCATAGATAAGAGAATATCGGGTAGTTTACCATCAAATTTTGGAACTACGCAGCACCGTTATTCTGTCCATGTAACAGGGTTACAAAGGATGACCGAAGCAGGAACGATATCATAGGCAGAGTATGCTTTTTCTGTATCAGCGTGTTGTTCCTTCCTTTGTGTCCAGTATATGTTATTTTTCTATGAGCTTCTTCTTCTTCCCTCTCCAGAGATGATCCGTTTCGACTTTATTTTAAATTTGCCTTAGAATGTTATTTTTTCGCCTTTACTACTCATCTCAGCTGTTCTATCCAATAATGACTTTTCTGCAATTTTAGCTGTCTTAGGTTTTTCAATTTTCGCAGGCCACTTAGGTTTCGTTATGCGTTTATGGAAGAAATCAAAAATTCGGTTAGTTAATCTATTAGAGTTCATTCTGAGTAGACGTCCGTAAAAACGCTTTTCTGCAAAGTATTGCGAGTTTTTCAGTTTTTTGTAGAGAGCTTCAGTCTTAATGTAAACAATTTTATTATCTTCAATTTCGTTCCTGTGATTTTTCGTAAAATATTAGTTTATTTTGATTCTAATTGTTCTATTTCACATACGAGATTCATGGTTAGGACTTCTGCTGCATACAATTGTTCTGGTTTGATTTCTGTTTTTTAATGCTTAATTTTGGAACCTCACGAAAGAGATGTCTTGTTGTACGTCTCTTTTGTCAACTTGAAGGCCAGTTCGTTTCACCTGGATTCTACTGCCTTGTATTCTGTTGCCTTCCTGCTAATCCATTCCTTCAGATATTCAAATTCTTTAACTATTTCTGTTATCTGTTGTTGAACTTTTAGGTTTTATTTAGCTCTTCGCTGTTTGTCATAATTTTAGTTTTTCAAAGGAAATGTTGAGATCTATTTTAGCTGCTTGTCTCTCTAATTCAACAACTTGTTTCTTTGCTTCCTCCATTGTTTCACTAAACAGCGCCAGATCATCTGCAAAGGTAATGCAGTTGATTTTGAGATTCTTCTTTTTGCAACCCCGTCTTATTCTACGGTTTGTATTTTCGTTCTGTTCTCTGACTACTTTCTCAAGTGCACAATTAAACAATACCGAGGAAAGCCCATTCCCTTATCTTACCCCTATGATCATTTCGTATGGGTCTGGTACTTCACACACGAATTTAACTTTTGAAAACATGTTTGTAATAATGGCTTTCAATATGTTCGTTGTTTTCTCATACACACCCAGTTCTTCTATTACTGATATTAGAAATTGTCCATCAGTCAAATAGTACACTTTCTTCACATCAATGAAGAAAATGACTTATGTCTTTACCCTTAATTTTTGGTCTGCCATAATGTTTTTGAGTTTCAGTATTTGTCCGAGCACGATGTATCCTTTCCAACCCTCTCTGTATTGCCCCAGTTGTGTGTTCAACTGTGGCTCTGCTCTATTTGAAATATAATATTACAAGTTACATCCAGCAATGATATTTCTCTGTAATTGCTTGTGTCTGTTCAGAAGCATCACAGCATCACATATTGACACAGAGATGAGGAGAAAATTCTTGAAAATATGCATGTTCAGCAGAAACTTATGTGGAAGTTAAACGTTGACCTTAAGAACTGCGGAGAGGAACAGACTGGAAGCATATGAAATGTGGTGCCACCAAAGAATACTAAAACTTAATGATGCAGGTAAGATACAGAATGAAGAAGTAAAAAAATAAGTGAGACAAAGGTGGAAGATCCTTAGCAGAAGAACGGACTGGTTAGTGTGACATTTGCTGCGGCATTCAGGAATAGTTGACTTGGTTCGGTAGGGATCAGTAAAAGAGATAAACAGTGACAAAGCTAAAATGTGATTAACGAAATACGGAGGTTGTTCTATGTTGCGGTTACGTACAGGTCGAAGGCCTCATAGAAAAAATCGTGCGACAGCATCAAACCAGCCGATAAAATTATTACTGAAAAAATAAAATTGCGTCCTGAGGTGTGAGAATGTGGCTTCAAGATCCAGAAAGATCAGGACATAGAGGTCGAGCATAAAACGTATGCTCCTGCACCTCAAAGGCCCAGATATACACACTAAAGCATTTATAATAGTATTAGGAATACGACTCTCATATCTTGCAGTAACAGAGGTCCAAAGCGTTGGCTCAAATAGGACGAGTATTAAAAACGGAAAGCCTGTTAGGCACAAGAGCTACATCGAACAAATGAAAAAGAAGTTTATTGATATTGAATGGTAGTAAAACAGGAAAAAGAAACAGAAAAGCAATTATTCCCTCCCTCGTATCAAGGAAAGGTCAAAAAGGTCATAATTTTGTAGACCAAGGGTGCAGTATAGTATCGATAAAGCTATGATCCCTATCCCGTGCATTTAGTAGAACTGTGCCATCACAGATTCCTGCGAATGTAGAGAAATCGACGCGCCAGATCACATTGTCTGGGAATGTACCAGATGAGATGATTTCATAGACCTGAGCAATGGCTTGTAAGCAAAACGGTGTAAAACGTAATACGCGATTAGTACCTCTGCCATATGCACAATATTCGTCTTTCAGACAATCTGGGCCGGCCGAGGGGTTCTAGGCACTTCAGTCCGGAATTACGCTGCTGCTATAGTCGCAGGTTCGAATCCTGCCTCGGGCATGGATGTGTGTGATGTACTTAGGTTAGTTAGGTTTAAATAGTTCTAAGTCTAGGGGACTGATGACCTGAGATGTTAAGTCCCATATCGCTCAGAGCCATTTGAACCATCAGACAATGTGGCCGAGAGAT
Organism: Schistocerca serialis cubense; assembly: GCF_023864345.2. Taxonomy (NCBI): domain Eukaryota; kingdom Metazoa; phylum Arthropoda; class Insecta; order Orthoptera; family Acrididae; genus Schistocerca; species Schistocerca serialis. The sequence goes on along the minus strand of NC_064643.1, from coordinate 503,793,774 downwards.
ACTGTGAAGTGCTTCACATAACAACAAGACAAAACCAGGCAAAATACCCGGCCATAACATTCTTGCAGGAGCAGAGAGAAGATTGAGCCATAAGAACTTTCTGTGGTCGTGACAACCATTGCGCATCCTATCTCAATCTCTTGCAGCCTCGTATGGGGAAAGAAGAGGCAGAACAGACCCTATCACTCCTGAGCTATGACGTAGTGCACCAGCATCCAATAGCCCAGAAACAGCACTGATATAACAGACTGTTTAACTTGTAGCTTCCAGTAGAGTAGTGTTTTTGAAGTGTGTAGTGCAATGTAGAATTACAAAGTGTAGTGTAAGGATAGGAGACACTTTCCGTTGGATTAATATCGATAGAGTCAAGGAACAATAGGATGCCTTAGCGTTCGCCAAAGAGGGTCACAAGCGTGAAGTACTGTGTGCACAGATGTTGTCACCTTAAAAAATGGGTAGATGGGAGCGTCCACATCATTAAGATTTGGTCACCGAGAAAGGTGAACTGGGTTACGTTCACGCTAATCTGAATGAGTAGTCCCAAGTAATCGAATGAAAACACCAGCGAAAACGTCATGTAACATCCACCGACATGAATTACACCCTCCACACACTGCGGGTTGAACTCCTCGTCTGTGGACTCCACGGTTTGCATCATTTTAGAAGTGGCAAAACGACGACTCTTCTGACCACATTACAAGGCTCCCGTCAAGCTAATTCGTGTTTCGATGCACTTAAAACAAGCAGTTAGTGTGCCGATGCGACCACATCCGACTCCAGATGTCCACCGCATGAAAATTTTCGCTCGAAAACTGACTGAGATGTTTATTCATTGACATAAGATCGTGATGAGATTTCATTGCTGTAAGTTTCTGAAAGGATGGAAATGGAATATCTAGGCCGACTGTTACTTACAAAATGTGACTCCTCTCTGGTCTCTGTTGGTTAAGATCTCTATACACTCATTGTCCCTGCTCCGTATTACGTAGGTGTGAATGGTACATCGTTCCTTGTAGACGCGCTGTGTGGTAATCGATGATACACCGATAAATCGAGCAATTTCGTTCACGGTCTGGCCATGGTTACGTCCAAACACGATAGATCATTTTCTGCTATTCCTTCAGGTCTCAAAGCCAAACCATTTTGCTACGCTGATTCCATACAGCCTCCTGGCACATACAAAGCACTTCACTGTCGTGACACGTCAGCGGACGAGCGTTACATGACCGCCTCGTACACGAATTCACCATCTACAGCGCTCCAAAGCTACCAGCGTGTTTTTTTAAGTAAGTGAAACACAGAGGGTAATTTTAACCAAATGTTATACACAGTTACTTGGTTTCAGGATACAATTACCGCGGTGCTGGGATGGGAAAGTGCTGATACGTAAGCATAACTCCGGAGCGCCTGGTGCAGTTTCACCCGAAGTTGGTGCATGTATTACTTAAACTGTGAAAAAATACAGTGTTTTCGTCGTAAATCAGTAGTAGACTTACGAATGGAGTTGGGCGGCGTAATATTGAAAGTAATCAAATCGAAACTCTATTAGTGTCAAATCCTAAGTTCTTAGGGTTGCTGAAGTGGTGACAACAGTGATGGAATTTTACCCTTGGAAGACTGAGAACGGATGGATAAGGAGTAACGTGTAAAACTCATTATAATCTGAAAGAACTTATTGTTCTGCATCTGGAGGGCAAACTAAACACCAAGTACAAAACTCGGTTTTGTGAAAAACTAATTTAGCATGCATTTGTAAAAGGAGTTCTTTTATAATTTTCGTATTATATTTCTATCTTTTAAAATATGTAAACACGGTTTTGTTAATATAGACAGATTTTATCTCTTTTCCTATCTCATATGATTACCAAGCTCAAGTTCTATGAATTATTTGTGATGTGAATTTAAGAATATTGTTGCGAAAGGTCTTTCCAAGGAAGGGGAGAGTACTAGTGTTCTCCGTACATTTATTCTGCAATGAAATTTGTCATACATTTGTAATGTATCAACTCAAGTTTTTTTCTTGTTTGCGTCCGTCCTACGACTTGTCAAAGTCAAAAAGAGAAATATTTTTCTTAACACTATGTAATATTTATCATACTAATATTGTTGATGGCGGAACCAATATTAGAAATAAGAATAACGCACATAAAAATTAAATTCACTTACTTTGATTCAGAATGCCGCCCACTATACAGAAAAAACGTTTCAATAACATGCCAGCAGCTATTGAAAGTTTAGCCATTAAAAAGTAACTGCAGTGGGAATTCCACTGTCAAATGCAGAAGAGAGAGCTGATTGGTGAAAACATTACGTTGAAGGGCTCTTTGAAAGGGAACACTTGTCTGATGACGTGATGGAAGAAAAAATTGGAGTCAATATAGAAGAGATGGGGGATCGAGATTTTTTTTTTGAAAGGGGGGGGGGGGGGGCTGCGTCTTCAGAATGGTTTGATGCGGACCACGAAGAATTCCGCAATTATTTGCTGGATGTATTCCAGTCTCTGTCTTCCTCTACAGTTTTTGCCCTCTACAGCTCCCTCTAGTATCATGCAAGTCATTCTCTCACGTCTTAGCATATGTCCTGTCATCCTATTACTTCTTCTTGTCAGTGTTTGCTACATATTCGTTTCCTTCTAGGATTCTGCGCAGAACCTCCTCATACCTTAATTTATCATTCCACCTAATTTTTCACATTCGTTCGTACCACTACATGACAAATGCTTCGATTCTCTTCTGTTCCGGTTTTGGTTGGTGGTTGGTGGTTAGTGTTTAACGTCCCGTCGACAACGAGGTCATTAGAGACTGAGCGCAAACTCGGGTTAGGGAAGGATTGGGAAGGAAATCGGCCGTGCCCTTTCAAAGGAACCATCCCGGCATTTGCCTGAAACGATTTAGGGAAATCACGGAAAACCTAAATGAGGATTGCCGGAGACGGGATTGAACCGTCGTCCTCCCGAATGCGAGTCCAGTGTGCAAACCACTGCGCCACCTCGCTCGGTGTGTTCCGGTTTTCCCACGGTCCATGTTTCACTACCATACAATGCTCTGCTTCAGACGTACATTCTCAGAAATTTCCTCCTCAGATTAAGACCTATGTTTGGCATTAGTAGACTTCTCTTTGCCAGGAATTCCCTTTTTGCCTGTACTAGTCTCTTCTTGATGTCCTCCTTGCACGGTCCGTCATTGGTTATTTTGGTGCCTAGGTAGCAGTATTCCTTAACATCCTACTTCCTGAACATCAATCTTGATATTAAGTTTCTCGCTGTTCTCATTTCTGCAACTTCTGCAACTTTCGTCTTTCTTCGATTACTCTCGGTCCATACTCTGTACTCATTAGATTGTTCATTCCATTCAGCAGATCATATAATTCTTCTTGACCTTCACTCAGGATAGCAATGTCATCAGCTATTCGTATCATTGATATCATTTCCCCTTGAATTTTGATTCCACTCCTGAACCTTTCTTTTATTTCCATCACTGCTTCTTCGATGTACAAATTTATGTGTAGGGGTGAAAGACGACATCCCTGTCTTACAACGTTTTTAATCCGAGCACTTCTTTCTTGCTAATCCTCTGTTATTCTTCCCTCTTGGCTCTTATACTTACTGTATATTACCCGTTTCACCCTATAGCTTATCCCTATTTTTCTCAGAATTTCGAACATCTTGCACCGCTTTACGTTGTCGAGCGCTTTTTGCAGGTCAACAAATCCTATGAACGTGTCTTGGTTTTTCTTTAATCCTGCTTCCATCATCAACCGCAACGTCACAATTGCCTCTAAGGTAGCTTTACCTTTCCTAAAGCCTAACTAATCGTCATCTAACACATCCTCCTTTTTCTTTCACATTCTTCTGTATATTATTCTTGTCAGCAACAAGGATGCGTTGGGCTGTTAAGCTGACTGTATGATAGCTCTCGCACTTGTTACCTCTTGCTGTCTTCGGAATTGTGTGGATGATGTTTTTCCGAAAGTCAGATGGTATATCGCCAGACTCATACATTCTACACACCAACGTGAGTAGTCGTTTTGTTGCCAGTTCCTCCCAATGATTTTAGATATTCTTATGAAATGTTATCTGTCCCTTCTGCCTTATTTAATCTTAAGTCCTCCAAAGCTCGCTTAGTTTCTGATTGTTATATTGGATTCCCTATCTCTTCTATATTGACATCTGTTACTTCTTCTATCACATCAGACAAATCTTCCGTCTCGTCTTCACCTATCCGCTCCCTCCTCTGCATTTAACAGTGGAATTCCCGTTCACTCTCAATGTTACCACACTTGCTTTTAATTTCACCGAAGGTTGTTTTGACTTTGCTATGAGCTGAGTGAGCCCTTCCGACAATCATTTCTTTTTCGATTTCTTCACATTTTACATGCAGCCACTTCGTCTTAGCCTCCGTGCACTTCCTATTTATTTCATTCCTCAGCGACTTGTACACTCCTGGAAATGGAAAAAAGAACACATTGACACCGGTGTGTCAGACCCACCATACTTGCTCCGGACACTGCGAGAGGGCTGTACACGCACGGCACAGCGGACACACCAGGAACCGCAGTGTTTGCCGTCGAATGGCGCTAGCTGCGCAGCATTTGTGCACCGCCGCCGTCAGTGTCAGCCAGTTTGCCGTGGCATACGGAGCTCCATCGCAGTCTTTAACACTGGTAGCATGCCGCGACAGCGTGGACGTGAACCGTATGTGCAGTTGACTGACTTTGAGCGAGGGCGTATAGTGGGCATGCGGGAGGCCGGCTGGACGTACCGCCGAATTGCTCAACACGTGGGGCGTGAGGTCTCCACAGTACATCGATGTTGTCGCCAGTGGTCGGCGGAAGGTGCACGTGCCCGTCGACCTGGGACCGGACCGCAGCGACGCACGGATGCACGCCAAGACCGTAGGATCCTACGCAGTGCCGTAGGGGACCGCACCGCCACTTCCCAGCAAATTAGGGACACTGTTGCTCCTGGGGTATCGGCGAGGACCATTCGCAACCGTCTCCATGAAGCTGGGCTACGGTCCCGCACACCGTTAGGCCGTCTTCCGCTCACGCCCCAACATCGTGCAGCCCGCCTCCAGTGGTGTCGCGACAGGCGTGAATGGAGGGACGAATGGAGACGTGTCGTCTTCAGCGATGAGAGTCGCTTCTGCCTTGGTGCCAATGATGGTCGTATGCGTGTTTGGCGCCGTGCAGGTGAGCGCCACAATCAGGACTGCATACGACCGAGGCACACAGGGCCAACATCCGGCATCATGGTGTGGGAAGCGATCTCCTACACTGGCCGTACACCACTGGTGATCGTCGAGGGGACACTGAATAGTGCACGGTACATCCAAACCGTCATCGAACCCATCGTTCTACCATTCCTAGACCGGCAAGGGAACTTGCTGTTCCAAAAGGACAATGCACGTCCGCATGTATCCCGTGCCACCCAACGTGCTCTAGTAGGTGTAAGTCAACTACCCTGGCCAGCAAGATCTCCGGATCTGTCCCCCATTGAGCATGTTTGGGACTGGATGAAGTGTCGTCTCGCGCGGTCTGCACGTCCAGCACGAACGCTGGTCCAACTGAGGCGCCAGGTGGAAAAGGCATGGCAAGCCGTTCCACAGGACTACATCCAGCATCTCTACGATCGTCTCCATGGGAGAATAGCAGCCTGCATTGCTGCGAAAGGTGGATATACACTGTACTAGTGCCGACATTGTGAATGCTCTGTTGCCTGTGTCTATGTGCCTGTGGTTCTGTCAGTGTGATCATGTGATGTATCTGACCCGAGGAATGTGTCAATAAAGTTTCCCCTTCCTGGGACAATGAATTCACGGTGTTCTTATTTCAATTTCCAGGAGTGTATTTCCGTATTTCTGAATTTCCCTGAACATTTTTGTACTTTCTTCTTTCATCGATCAACTGAAGTATTTCTTGTATTACCCATGGTTTCTTCACAATTACCTTCCTTGTAGCTGTGTCTGTCATTCCAACTTCTGTGATAGCCTTTTTTAGAGATGTCCTTTCCTCTGCAACTATGCTGCCTACTGAGCTATTCCTTATTGCTGTATCTATAGCCTCAGAGAACTTCAAGCGTATCTCCTGATTCTTTAGTTCTTCCGTATCTCACTTCTTTGCGTATTGATTCTTAATGACTAATATCTTAAACTTCAGCTTACTCTTCACCACTATAACGTTGTGATGTGAATCTGGACATGCGCCTGGGTACTCCTTACAATCCAGTATCTGATTTCAGAATCTCAGTCTAACCATGATGTTATCAAATCGAAATCTTCCTGAATCACCAGACCTTTTCCAAGTATACCTTCTCGTCTTGTGATTCTTGAACGCAGTATTCGCTATTAGTAGCTGAAATATATTACAGAACTCAATTAGTCTTTCTCATCTGTCACTCCTTGCCCCAGCCCATATTCTTTCGTATTAACCTTTTCTTCTACTCCTTCCCCTACAACTGTAATTCAGTCCCCCCTGACTATTAAATTTTCATCTCACTTCATCTACTGTTTTACGCTTTCAATACCATCGTATACTCTCTATTTCCTCATCTTAACCTTACGACGTCGGCATTTATACTTGAAGTATCGTTGGGGCTGGTAGTTTGCTTTATATTGTGACGAGAACAACCCTGTGACTGATCTGTTCACAGTAACACACTCTTTGCCCTACCTTCCTATTCATAAGGAATCCTATTCCCGTTATACCATTTTCTGCAGCTGTTGATATTACCGTATACTCATCTGACCTTTTCTCCGCTCAGGGACTGGGTCTTGTGTTGTCCTAATCATCATCATTTCATCCCCATCGACGCGCAAGTGGCCGAAGTGGCGTCAAATCGAAAGACTTGCACCAGGCGAACGGTCTATCCGACGGGAGGTCTTCGTCACACGACATTTTTTTTTTTTTATCTGACCAGAAATCCTTGTCTTCTTTACATTTCACTTCACTGACTCCTATTATATCTAGCCTTTGCAATTCCCTTTTCAGATTTTATAGCTTCCTTACCTACGATATCTTCTGACATTCCACGCCCCGACTCGTAGCACGTTATCATTTCTTTGATTATTCAATCTTTTTCTCATGGTCACCTTCCCTTGGCAGTACCCTCCCGGAGATCCTAATGGGGGACTATTCCGGAATCTTTTGCAAATGGAGAAATTATCATGACTCTTTTTTCAGGTCTAATTTCAGAATTGAATACAGCTTAGGAAGAGTTAAGACCGAATAAGACAATAGGGATATGAAACAGCCCGTCAGAATTTATAAAATCGTTGGGGAACGAGGCAACAAACGACTATTTACAGTGGTGTGTAGAATGTATGAGTCTGGCGACATTCCATCTGACTTCCGGAAAAACGTCATCCAATATCATCCATACAAATCCCAAGAGTGCAAGACCCGACAAGTGTGAGAATTATCACACAATCAGCTTCACAGCTCACGCATCGAAGTTGCTGACAAGAACAATACACAGAAGAATGGAACAAAACTTGAGGATGTGCTAAATGACGATCATTATGGCTTTAGAAAAGGTAAAGGCACCAGAGAGGCAAGTCTGACGTTGCGGTTGAAGAGGGAAGCAAGGCTGAAGAAAAATCAAGACACGTTCACAGTTTTGTCAACCTCGAAAAAGCGGTCGGCGATGTAAAATCGTACAAGAAGTTTGCAACTCTGAAAAAAAAGGGGTAAGCTGGAGAGACAGTCTGGTAATACGCAAGATGTAGAAGAACCAAGAGGGAACAGTAAGAGTAGGAGAACAAGAAACGAACTGCTCGGATTAAAAAGGGTGTATGACTGGGATGCAGTCTCTCGCCCCTGCTGTTCAGTGTATACATCGATGAAGCAATGACGGAAATAAAAAGAAGGTACAAATGTAGGATTAAAATTCAAGGTGGAATGATATTGGTTATAAGATTCGCTGATCACATTGCCATCCTCATCGAATGTGTAGAAGTAGTACAGGATCTCTTGATTAAAATGGTCTAATGAGTACATAGTATGGATTGAGGGTAAACCAAAAAGAGACGAAAGTAATGAGAAGTAGTAGAAATGATAACAGCGAGAAAAATAATATCGGATCTGGAAATCAGGAAGTAGATGAAGTTAAGGGTGGTATGACGTCAAACGGGCCGACTTGGAGCAGGAGAGGCATCACAGGACATTTTAATTTCCAGCGTCTATACTTTTACAAATAAATTCATCAAACTTTGTCAGCATCACCAGGAAGGATTCAGAATTCACACCCATTGCAGTGGAAGTTCGAAAACATAACAAAGTAATTTTTTTACGTGCGAAATTTCATAATTTTTTCACTTACTAATGGCTGCATTTGTTGCTATAGGTACACTTGTCTTCATAAGTTAGAGAGATTCTTCTATGAATTTTTCACAGCATACATACCATACTCACAGCTGTATGAAACTCTAGAATTTATTTAATTTATGAAGAAACGAATGAATTGTTATAATTTAAACTTCATGTTTAGGAAAAACACAAATTGTATAGTTAATTACCTCAATTTTTACCACAGTTTTTAATAGATTTGGAAAATTCTAGAGTTTCATACACTTTTAAGTATGGTTTGTATGCGGTGCAAAATTTATCGAAGAATCTCTCTTACTTATGAAGAAACGTGTACCTACAGCAACAAATGCTGCCATTAGTAAGTGTAGAAATGAAGAAATTTCACATGTAAAAAGAATTATTTCTTATGTTTTCGAATTTCCACTGCTAAGAGTGTGAATTCTGAATCCTTCCTGGTCATGCTGACAAAGTTTTATGAATTTATTTGTAAAAGTATAGACAGTGGAAATCAAAATGTTCAGTGGTGCCTCTCCTGCTCGAAGTTGGCCCGTTTGACGTCCTACCCCCCTTAAGAAATTCTGATATCTAGGATGCGAAATAACCCATGTCGGACGGAGCAAGGACGTGAAAAGCGGAATAGCAGTGGGAAAAACGGAATTACTGGAATGAGAAGTCTATTAGTATCAAACATAGGCCTTAATGTGGGGCATAAATTTCTGAGATTTGGAGCACAACATTGACGTTAGTGAAATACGGGCTGTGGGAAAACTGGAAAAGAAGAGAATCGAAGTACTTGAAATGTGGGTGTACAGAAGAGTGTTGCAGATTAGGGTGACTAATAAGGTAAATAATGTGGAGTTTCTCCGGAGAATCTGCGAGGAAAAGAATATACGGAAAACAATGACGAGAAGAAGGGGTAGGATCATAGGACATCATATGTTAAGACATATGGTAAGACATCAGGGAAAGCTGTAGAGGGTGGAAACTGTAGAGGAAGACAGAGATTGGAATACGCCCAGAAAATAATTGAGGACGTAGGTTGCAGATGCTACTCCGAGATGAAGAGGTTGGCACAGGAGAGGAATTGGTGGCAGGCCGTATCAAACCAGTGAGAAGACAGATGGCTAAAAAATAGAAGTACAATGGATGTGCAACTTTCTACTCCGCAGAAGAATTTCCAGGTGGAAGATATGGCGCCAAACACACCTGCGTAAATACGAGTTCTTATTCAACTACTCAGAAAGAGAACTTTCTCTATGTCTTTCATAAACGGGTCTTTTCAAAATTTTGTTTCCGTTGTTTCACGTGTCTCTACGGTTGCAAGCGATATAAGCCCCAATCACTTTTTTAGATCTTACCCACGGCGCTCAATGGATCACAGAGTGTGAGCTTGCATTCCTCCATGCATTATCCACAGTCAGAATTCATCTTGGATAGCAATATGATCTCATGGTCTCTATTTCATAATGTTGTACGTAGCAATTAGAGTTCCATAGAACCTATCAAGCATACTCCACGTTATGTATATTTTCCGGTTTGCACATGTTTCCCATGGTAGTGTATTAGGATAACTACTATTGCTATGGCTGACGTTTAGGTAGGCAGCCCATGTGATCACTTCTCTGTTTTCAGTACATTTTTCTGATGGACAACTGCTATAGTTCTAGCAATATATAAACTTAAACATAACTATTCTAAACATTCTGTGTGGTTTCTGTTTGTTCTATATCGTGTCTCCCTACCACTTTCGCGCAACGACGTTCTGAGGGTGTTTTTTAGGGAATTGACTAGTTTGAACCTGGGACCTGTTGCTGGTAAGGAGACGTCAGACCACACATGACATGTAGAATTCAGAAGAGTTCAGTGAGACTAGCGATGATATAACCAAATACTTAATGATTTCAGCGTCAGGTCCACTGCACTCCTTGTAAAGGAATCTTAATACTAACTAAATTTAGTGGAAGGGGTTCAAGGCTTTCCTATTTTTAGTTATCTGGTAAAATAACGCCGAAAAAGCAGTTAAGTTTACCATTGGAAATTTTATTCTACTCACAAAACGTCGTTTATAAATTGCACTATTGATAAAAGGAAATGTTTTAATACAGGATGGTAAAAACCAACTGCGTTCAACAAAAATGTGAACGAATATTCCCTGAATGGGTTTCCAAGTTCTACAATGGATCGAAGGATGAGTTATGCCATATGACATCTAAAATCTAGGTTTAAATTAAGTTTCACAAAAGAGAAAACTACCAAAATGGTCTACAGTGACCCTCAATTATCTTTAATTACTTACCTAACTTGTCGTAAATTATAGTGGCTGATGTGGCTTCTCAATAACTATATAACAGAAAAATCATCGAGTTTCAGATTTTTACTTCAAGTGGCAAATGTGAGCTTTAATTGACGATCGACACTAGTATTACGTAAAGGGGATGTAACAGATGAGACTTCTGCAGTTCTGAGTGAAGCCTTATGCGCTCAAAAATGCGTCATCGCATGCGTTCATTACCTTGTCGGTGTTCGTCAGGGGGCGGCGGCCGGCGCAGCTCCGTCCAGCTCGCCCTCTCAGAAGCAATCTCCTCTAACTTCTCCTTACTACAATTTACCGAAGTTGGTTTAAAAAAAAACTATCTGGCTGTGTTTTCATCTGACCAATCAGGGTCTCAATGTTAACCTTAAGCTCCGCCTACAAAAATTCTGTCTATCCAATGAGAAACGTTATACTTTTCGTGGTGGGGCAATGCTTTTAAAGTTTTCAACGTAACAGAGAAGCGAAAATGTCTCACGCTAAAACTTGCAGCTGGTGTGGTCCTTTTAGTGTTATCGTAAGATCTATACTGTTCTTCTAGAGGGCTCTAGCTTTTAACATGGGCTGGGGGGTGGTCCTAACGTAACAGAGACGCGAAAAAGTCTCACGCTAAAAACTTGCGGGTGGTGTGGTCGTAGAGGTTAGCTGGCGACGTGGGTGTCTGTCGCTTATCATAGGGCCTTCCCGCTTAACACTGTTCTGCTCTCGGCTTCTGTTCTCGTTTCTCCCCTCGGAACTGCGTCTGTCTTACGGTGGGAAGGTATGACATGCATTTAGGCATTCTTGTGTTAGTCTGTGGTATTCCATTTGCTCACTCGTTACTCATATTACTTTGGTTAATTTTATGTCACGATTTATTCGGAGCTATGTGACATACTACTGGATTTGCTTATCATGTCAGGGTTTTCATGGAAGGTGTTGGATTTGCCTGACACCTTACACTATGAAATGGTCATCAACAACTGCTTAATTTTTTGTACTGGAAACAGGAATCCTTAGTCCAGAATGCAAAGGCATAAATGATTTGTAACTGAATGAACCTCCTACTAACTGATGGAGTGTTCGTTTTTGCGTGTTTGTGAACTAGGCTGTAGGAAACGAAAAATAAGGGCTACCTGAATTTGAAATGTCTGTAGATAAAGTAGGGGAACTGTACCTTTAAGGCTGTAATCATCAATGCAGTATGCGATCTACCGCCCTGAGCTAGCTGTAACATCTGTTCTACGTACTGCCTCGATGCATCAGTAACCCCCAGTGAGGAACGCACGCTGCGCCATCGACATACGCTGCGATACATCTCCTCCTGTAACTAGACAGCAACCGCTGCCGCATTCAGCACCGCAGTGGCCCCGTTGTGGCAGTGCTAACGATTTCCGACGCGCTAAGAGCCAAATGAAATTATGTGCCGTATCCCATAGACGGAGGTGTAAGGCAGAAAACGTGGTAGCCATAGTAATCGTGATACGAGTTCTGTGGCTGGGGTTCCAGCTAACAGAGACTGTGCAACGCGTTGAAAAGCCATCATCAATGTTGGCTTTGCTTTATTGAATTGTCTCGACCAGTTTCGAGACCACCACGTCCCACAAACAGTCGGAACCACTCCAGTATCGTGCAAAGCGGCAGTGGTTACACAATACGATGGGTAGTATCATGTAGAAAGAAACCGAGCTGCTATCATGAAATTTTGCATAGGCGATAATTTTTCTCTACGTATTCGTATTGCAATGGGACACATTTCCCCAATCAAGGATGGATTGGAGGAGACTTTGGTTGTACAGACCTGAGGAAACGTTCCTGGGAACTTCGGCACGCAATGGTTTCATCGTCAGAAGAAGAAGTTACTGGGTGCATGTTTGGAGAATGCAGAGGTGAGACAATTTTCATTCCCAATCCTCTTTTATTTTATTCAGCGATGTTGATATGTGTGCTATGAAGAAGACTGTGCAATAATTATCTATTTTATCTCTGGCCTCGGTATCTATGGGACTGCGTCGCAGATATTCGTCAAAAATTCCGATGTGATGTCTATATTCTCTTATATTCTACACACTAACTTCAACAGTCATTTGGTTACCACTTCATTTAATGATTTTATAAACGCCGATGAAGTGTTTTCCACTTCTACTGACTTGTCTGATCGGAAGTTGTCTGAAGCTCTTCCAAACTCTCAGTCTAGATCCCATACGTCCTCAACGTCGACACTAATTTCATCATTTATCATGTTATCAGACACTTCCTCCTCTTCTTGGAGGCCCTCAGTATCCTCTTCCCATCTAACCACGCTATCCTCTAAGTTTACAGTGAAATTCCTTTTGCACTCTTAATTTTGACTCCTTTGCTGTTGTATTTTCTGTATTCTTATGCTCTCTCCTTGCGACCGTCAGTTCCTTTTCGATTTTTTTACGTTTTTCCTTCATCCGTTTTTCTTTAGCTTCCTTACACCTGTCTACTAATTTCATTCCTAAGTGGCTCATATTTCTGTTTTTTTTCCTGGACATTTGTACATTTATTTGTTGTGTTGACCAATTTATTTCTTTTGATACCCAAAATTTCTTCACAGTTACCTTTCTTATAACTATATTTGCCCGTGCAACTTCCGCGATTTCCCTTTTTAAGTGTGTCTATTCCTCGTCAACACAATTGTTCATTTTGATATTCGTTATCGAACTATCTACAACCTCAGAGAAATTGAAAAGCACATTTTTATTCATCGTTACTTAAGTTTTTCACCTCATTACATATTGAGTCTTTCTGGCAATTCTTTCAAACTTCATCCTACTCTTCATCAACACTAAATTGTGACTTGAGTCTACATCTGCACCTGATTACGTCAATAACTGATTCCGAAATTTCTATGTAAATATGATGTAATCCAGCCGTGACCTCTTGTATTTTCTGGTCTCTTCCAAGTATACTTCTTCTATAATTAATTTTGAGCCGTGTTATACCAACTGTGAATTACTGTGGTAATCACTTAGCATTTCTTCTCTCACATTCGTAATGCCGATTTCCCAGTCTTCAGCAACTTTCCTGTCTTTACGTTTCACTTCCGCTGCGTTTCAATTCTCCAGAATGGTTAAACTTTCTTATCTCTTTTCTTACGAATTATCCTTTCCGTTCTCTGGTACTATCTTTCCGTCTCGTCTTTTTATGCTTGTTGCGTACACTTTTATCTCCGAAACATACTTGTTGGCGTTGGTTTGATTTCCATTGTAATAAGAATTATCCTTGCTCAAGTGTTCACAGCAGTTCATTCTTTGGCTGTTTGTCCTACCCTTCTATTTATAACGAATCCTATTCCCATTATATGATTTTCGGCTGTTGTTTTTGTTGTTAATACCTTCGTTGTTTTTGACCAGAAATGTTTTCTTTTCATTTCACTTCACTGACCCTATTGCATCTACGAGGGGCGCTAAAAACGTAATGCAACATTTTTTTCTCGGTCATTTTCGGTTAGGAAATTGTGAAATTTTTTGTGTGCCATTGTGGAATATTTCTGCTTCACCTTGTAGTCTCATGAAATTCATACAGGTGGAGGTGCATGACCAGATAGGTGGCGGCGGTATATACGACCTTCACGATGTCGTCTGTCACGGAGATGGGTTCCAAGCAGACAGCTGTCGTCGAATTTCTTTTAGCAGAAAATCAGATCTTCCGAGATATTCATAGGCACTTTGCAGAATATCTACGGGGACCTGGAAGTGAACAAAAGCATGGTGAGTCGTTGGCCGTGGCGTCTGTTATCACTGCAACAAGGTCACGCAAACCTGTCCGATTTCCCTCAGGAAATTGAAGAAACTACTTCGGCAAGTTTGTCGCCCCAAAAGTGCAAACGAACCTCTCTTTCTCCGTGACAATACAAGTCTCACACAAGGCTGCACCTCCGAGAGCAGCTCACAAAACTTCACTGGATTGTTCTTCGTAATCCACCCTACAGCCTGGATCTCGCACCTTCGAAGCAGTACGTGGATGATGAGGTAATTGATGTAGGAAGACGTTGGCTCCGATGTCGACCGTTAAATGGTACCATGCGGGCATACAGGCCTTCGAAGTCAGATGGCGTAAGGCAGTCGCACTGAACGGAGATTTTGTTGAAAAATAATATGGTATATAGTATGATGTACCGCAATGCTGAATAAAACCAACTCATTTCAGAAAAAATGTGTTGTATTACTTATTGAACGCCCTAGTATAGTCAGCCCTTGTATTTCACTTTTATATTTTATAAGTTCTCTACTATATGTTTTTGGGTTGGATACGCCTTTAGCAAAACACAATTTTGTTTGTTGTCCCAGACATGTTTTACTGCAGTTTCAGCATCACCAGTGGTTTTTTGTTGTTGTTATGTTTTCTTTGAGGTTTGCCGATGACATTGTAATTCTGTCACAAACAACAAAGTACCTGGAAGAACAGTTGAACGGAATGATCAGTGTTTTGAAACGCGGATATAAGATGAACACAAACAAAATCAAAACGAGGATAAAAGAATGTAGTCCAGTTAAATCAGGTGATGTTAAGGGAATTAGATTAGGAAATAAGACACTTAAAGTACTAGATGAGTTCTGCTTATTGGGGAGCAAACTAACTGATGATTGTCGAAGTAGAGAAGATAGGAAATGCAGACTAGCAATGAAAAGAAAAGCGTTTCTGAAGAAGAGAAATTTGTTAACATCGAGTATAGATTTAAGCGTCAAGAAGTCTTTTGTGAAAGTATTTGTATGGAGTGTAGCCATGTATGGTTGTGTAAACATGGACGATAAGTAATTTAGACAAGAAGAGAATGGAATCTTTCGAAATGTCGTGCTACAGAAGAATGCTGAAGATTAGATGGGTAGATCACGTAACTAATGAGGAGGTAGTGAATAGAAGCTCGGAGAAGACGAATTTGTGGCACAACTTGACTAGAAGAGGGGATCGGTTAGTAGGACACGTTCTGCTGCATCAAGGGATCACCATTTTAGTGATGGAGGGAAGCGTGGAGGGTAAAATTCGTAGAGGGAGACCAAGAGATCAATACACTAAGCAGATCTAGAAGGATGTAGGTTGCAGTAGTCACTCGAAGATGAAGAAGCTTGCACAGGATACAGTACCATGGAGAGCTGCATCAAACCAGTCTCTGGACTGAAGACCACAACAACAACATGGTTTCTTACCACATGGTGTTGTTCTCTTGCGGTATTACGTCTTTACAGTGTCTGTTTTTCTTTACAGTTTGTCATCCGCAAATTTTCTTTTTCCGTTATCTTCTCCAGTGTCAAGTTCTGTGTTTGAGTTGTCACAACTCAATACACAGAGCTTGACAATGAAGAAGATGACGGAAAAAGAAAACTTGCAGATGACAAACTGTAAAGAAAAACAGACACTGTAAAAACGTAATACAGCAGGAGAACAACACCATGTGGTAAGAAGCTATAATAATAAAAAACCCACTGATGATGCTGCAACTGCAGTGAAACATGTCTCGGACAACAAACAATATTGTGTTTTGCTAAAGGCGGACCCTACCCAAGAACATATGTTATTGTTATAGCAAACAGACAAAAGAGCTTCAACCTCAAGGGGATTATTCCCTACCATATTTAGACTGCTACCATTCTTCGCTCCACCTCGTTGAATGTTACCTTTTCGTTGGTTTTTTAATCTTATTATGTTATGTAGCTGGACATTTAATAATATAATCTCATACTCTGAATGCCCTTTTGACAGTAGGTTGGACTCGAAGAGCTTAAAGACAAATCCGGCATAGTAATAAAATGTACATATTATATATCTACGCATAGTGTATTGTTGTTACTAGTTACGTAATCTTCAATTTTATCTATACAGTTGTGTACTCCATATTACTTAAAATGGGTGCATATCGTGTCCAAAACTACTTGACATCACTGACTGTTGCCACTTTCTTTCGACCATAAAGTTTTAGCAATGACTGTATATCTGTCAGGATCGAAGTGTCTACTCAGCATTGCCTGTGGAAGGTAAAGATGTGGATCCTTATCGTGGTGTATCGCATCGATTCAACCCTTTCATTAACAATTTTACTTAAAAAACCTTAATGTGTGGTTATTTTAATTAACGTCATAGAAGTAACATGGACTGTGGGAAAACCGGAACAGAAGAGAATCTAAGCATTTGAGATGTGGTGCTATAGACGAATGTTGAAAATTAGGTGGACTGATAAGGTAAGGAATGAGGAGGTTGTACGCAGAATCGGAGAGGAAAGGAATATGTGGAAAACACTGATAAGGAGAAGGGACAGGATGATAGGACATCTCCTAAGACATGAGGGAATGACTTCCATGGTACTAGAGGGAGCTGTAGAGGGCAAAAACTGTAGAGGAAGACAGAGTTTGGAATACGTCAAGCAAATAATTGAGGACGTAGGTTGCAAGTGCTACTCTGAGATGAAGAGGTTAGCACAGGAAAGGAATTCGTGGCGGGCCGCATCAAACCAGTCAGTAGACTGATGACCAAAAAAAAAAAGTAACAATGTGAAAAGAATGTTTCCCGCCCTTTCGTTTCGCAAGGGGGTTGGGAAAGGAGGGTGGCACACAAATAGGATTACTCATACGTATCTCCAGGGTTTCAGAAGTCGACTGAGCGAAAACAGCAAAAAATACTGAAAACAGACACACATCGGTGGACAGGACACCTCTCCTAATTTGTAACTCACACTATAGTTGCTCAATATGGCTTAGTTTGTGCTGTGGCAAGCGTCAATTCGTCGTGCAAGTCGTTGACCCAATATGTCCGAGAAGGCACGAAGGCACCCGCTTTGCGACTCTGGTATTAAGAGCGCCTATCTGCAGGTGCGAACTAATTCGGTGTGACAATACGGAGACGAAGGTTAACAATGAAACTTTAGGACAGCACAACCTAAAGGTGCAATCTGTAATTATAATAATCCTGCTAACCATTAGCAGACTTCCCTTTACCAGTGGGACATTGATACATAGCAATAACATGCAGCAGTTCTCTGATAACCTATCGTGGGACACCTACGTCCCGATGATAATCAGTTGGTTAATACGTAAGCATTATTCACCTCGGTTGTAATATTTAGGACACTGTCAGTCCTACCAAAGAATCGGACGACGCTCTCCACGTACGTAAACTTCCAATAGCTCGGTACAGGTTGTTAATAAGTTATTTGTATGCGAGAATCAGAAGTGCAGTATAATCTTAATTAAACAACAGCACTTGTTAATGATTCATAATTACGAAGTCTTCACTTGACCGGACTCGACCCCAGCGACGCCGAAAGTTGCGTTAATGGACGTCGGGTGGCCGCAGAGCTTCCCAGCGCTTGTCCACATTAGAATCATCATACAAAGGCGCCTGATACATATCTCTCCTTTCCCCCCGTCTGTCGGAAAATTGTGTATGAATAAAGATGAGGCTGCTAAATGAGCAGCCTGCCTGGAGTTGGCGGATTAATTGCTGTCGGCGCGCTTCAAGAACGCGACTCCGAACCCGCTGCTGCGCGAGGCGCTCCGGGGAAGCCGGTGGGACGAGAGCTTCTCCGCTTTTTGCGGCACTCGTCTAGTCACAGCCGAGCGTCTAGGGGAAATTAATGCTGTCAGATTTAGAAATTGTCGCAGATAAATATTACAATACGTCATGTAACATTGCAAGCTGACCCATAAATAAAAGAGTATTCTGCGTTAGTTACATTTACACTACTGGCCATTAAAATTGCTACACCACGAAGATGACGCGCTACAGACGCGAAATTTAACCGACAAGAAGAAGATGCTGTTATATGCAAATGATTAGCTTTATAGAGCATTCACACAAGGCTGGCGCCGGTGGTGACATCTACAACCTGCTGACATAAGGAACGTTTCCAACCGATTTCTCATACACAAACAGCAGTTGACCGACATTGCCTGGTGAAACGTTGTTGTGATGCCTCGTGTAAGGAGGAGAAATGCGTACCATCACGTTTCTGACTTAGATAAAGGTCGGATTGTAGCCTATCGCGATTGCGGTTAATCGTATGGCGGCATTACTGCTCACGCTGGTCGAGATCCAATGACTGTTAGCAGAATATGGAATCGGAGGGTTCAGGAGGGTAATACGGAACGACGTGCTCGATCCCAACGACCTCGTATCACTAGCAGTCAAGATGACAGGCATCTTATTCGCATGGCTGTAACGGATCGTGCAGCGACGTCTGATCCCTGATTCAACAGATGGGGACGTTTGCGAGACAACAACCATCTGAACGAATAGTTCGACGACGTTTGCAGCAGCATGGACTATCAGCTGGGAGACCATGGCTCCGGCTACCCTTGACGCTGCATCACAGACAGGAGCGCCAGCGATAGAGTACTCAACAACGAACCTGGCTGCGCGAATGGCAAAACATCATTTTTTCGGACGAATCCAGGCTCTGTTTACAGCATCATGATGGTCGCATGCACATTTCGCGACATCGCGGTGAACGCACATTGGAAGCGTGTATTCGTCATCGCCATACTGGCGTATCACCCGACGTGATGGTATTGCGTGCAATTGGTTACACGTCTCGGTCACCTCTCGTTCGCACTGACGGCACTTTGAACAGTGAACGTTACATTTCAGATGTGGTACGACCCTTCATTCGATCCCTGCGAAATCCTACATTTCAGCAGGATAATGCACGACCGCATGTGGCAGGTCCTGTACGGGCCTTTCTGGATACAGAAAATGTTCGACTGCTGCGCTGGCCAGCACATTCTCCAGATCTCTCACCAACTGAAAAAAGTCTGGTCAATGGTGGCCGAGTAACTGGCTCGTCACAATACGCCAGTCACTACTCTTGATGAACTGTGGTATCGTGTTGAAGCTGCATGGGCAGCTGTACCTGTACACGCCATCCAAGCTCTGTTTGACTCAATGCCAGGCTTATCAAGCCGTTATTACGGCCGGAGGTGGTTGTTCTGGGTACTTATTTCTCAGGATCTATGCACCCAAATGGTTCAAATGGCTCTGAGCACTATGGGACTTAACTTCTGAGGTCATCAGTCACCTAGAACATAGAACTACTTAAACCTAACTAACGTAAGGACATCACACACATCCATGCCCGAGGCAGGATTCGAACCTGCGACCGCAGCGTTCGCGCGGTTCCAGACTGTAGTGCCTAGAACCGCTCGGCCACCCTGGCCGGCTATACACTCAAATTGCGTGAAAATGTAATCACATGTCAGTTCTAGTACAATATATTTGTCCAAAGAATACCCGTTTATCATCTGCATTTCTTCTTGGTGTAGCAATTTTAATGGCCAGTAGTGTAGTTACAACATACTTCGTATTTTATTGTCAGGTTCGATACACAAAGCAATCACCTCTGGATGAAACTGAGCTACACATATAAGTCATATAAGCAACTAATCACTTGACTTGAGGGACAATCACAGCCGTAATGACACATTTCAGTTGATGGAAACAGTAACAGCAGATTCATAATGTCGCATTAAACACGACCAGTTTCGTGGTATTACAGTCACATCTTCAGGTGACAAACTGTTGACCTTTCAATGGATAATGTTATTAAAATCTCCTTATGGGTAAATTAAACGAGTCTGCTATCTTCCTGCACACAGCTGGCGTCGTAATGTACGTAATCAACAAGAACAGAAACTAGAGAAGACTTAACCCAAATACACGTGATACGTTTTTTCAGTCGTCGCGCGTCGTACCTCAGAGTACTTACCAAATATATTTGGGATCAGTCTTTCTCTAGTTCCACTGGCTCTTATATTCACGGCGGTTGCGTACTTTATGACGGCAGTTATGTGCAGCAAGATCGGGGACTCTCGTTATTAATCTTGCGGAGATTTTAAGAACGTTATGTATCGAAAGGTCAACAGTTTGTTACCTGTAGATGTCCCTATAATGTCACAGAACTAGTCGAAATTAATATGTCATTTAGACGCAGCTGTTGCGGTTTTCATCATTTGAGATTATATAAGTAAGTTCCACTGCCGGCGGAAAAGCGGGTCTTAAACAATGAAAAGACAGTGGCTGCTACTTCCACCACTACCACTACTTTCATTGTTAATATTTGCACCTGGTCTTTCTCACTTGCTAGCTCAAAGCTGTTTATTTTGTTGATAAGGATAACTATTACTTATCTGTTGTAACTGCTTATCTGTTATTTTTGTTTCTTAGCCAAACAAGCCTTAATAATTATTTTTAAAATTTTCAGTATCAGAAGAGAATATGATTATAAGGATAACATTATCTTGTAATTATATATTGTTCTGAATGATTAACTTAGATACGTAGTCGAGCTCGTCCAGTCGATACCAGTAATAGAACAGGACTATCAGAAGGGAACGAACATTTTTACGTGTATTATGGCAGATTCCTGATAGGCGTAGCCGACATTTTGCATTGTTTTTTTTTTTCTCTTTTGGCCTGCCGATAATAGCATATGAAGCTGTCTGTGCTTCTGGAGAACCATCTGTCTGACGGCTGATCACTGTCAGACGGGAGATTTACGAGTGGAATTTCATGGGATGAATCGAGGAATCTGTACAGAATGGACGTTGATTATTGCTTAACTTCTCTGATTAAGAAGGACACGAAGTCTGAATGACCCAATGCGCTATTGTTTCACGCCTTGTATTCTTCCTTGGCAATACCACTTCCTTTTTCCGTAGTGCACTCGACGCGGTACTCCATCGCAGACTGTTACCGAAGGTACGTCGTGCGTACAGAATGGGCTCCCACATATATGAATGTCTCGAAGACTTCTTAAATAACAGAACCCAGTACGTTGTCCTCGACGGCGAGTGTTCGTGGGAGACAGGGATAACATCAGGAATGCCCTATGGAAGTGTGATAGGACCGTTGCTATTTCCTATATACATAAATGATCTGGCAAACGGGATGGGGAACAATCTGTCGTTCTTCGCTGATGATGTAGTGGTGTACAGGAAGATGTCGAAGACAGGCGACTGTAGGCTGATACAGAAGACATAGACAGTATTTCTAGTTGGTGTGATAAATGGCAGCTAGCTCTAAATGTGGAAAAATGTAATTAATGCTGATGAGTAAGAAGAACAATCCTGTAATTCTTGGTTACGGTATTACCTGTGTTCTCCTTGGCACAGTCAAGTCGTTTAAATACTTGGGCGTAACGTTGTATAGCGATATGAAATGTGAGAACTGTGATTGGGAAGGCGAATGATCGACTTCGGGTTGTTGGGAGAACTTTAGGAAAGAGTGGTTCATATGTAAAGGAGACCACATGCACTATGTGATCAAAAGTATCCGGACACACTCAAAAACATGCGTTTTTTTCATATTAGGTGCATTGTGCTGCCACCTAATACCAGGTAATGCATATCAGAGACCTCAGTAGTCATTAGACATCTTGAGAGAGCAGAATGGGGCGCTCCGCGGAACTCACGGACTTCGAACGTGGTCAAGCCATCGGGTGTCACTTGCGTCATATGTCTGTACGCGAGATTTCCACACTCCTAAACATCTCTAGGTGATAGTGACGTAGAAACGTGAAGATACTTGTACAGCGCAAAAGCGCATAGGCCTACCTCGTCCGTTGACTGACAGAGACAGCTGACAGTTGAAGAGGGTCGTAATGTGTAATAGGCAGACACCTATCCAGACCATCACACAGGAATTCCAAACTGCATCACGATCCACTGCAAGTAGTATAACGGTTAGGTGGAAGATGAGAAAACTTGTATCTCATGGTCGATCGGCTGCTCATAAGCCACACATCACTCCGTTAAAAGCCAAACGACACCTCGCTTGGTATAAGTAGCGTAAACATTGGACGATCGAACAATGGAAAAACGTCGTGTGGAGTGACGAATCACGGTACACAATGTGGCGATCCGATGGCAGGGTGCGGTATGGCGACGAACGTCACCTGGCGTATGCAGTGCCAACAATAAAATTCGGAGGCGGTGGTGTTATGGTGTGGTCGTGTTTTTCATGCAGGAGGTTGTACCTCTTATTTTTTTGCGTTGTACTATCACAGCACAGGCCTAAATAGATGACTGAAGCACCTTCTTGCTTCCCACTATTGAACAGCAATTCCGGGATGGCAATTGCATCTTTCAACACGATCGTGCGCTTGTTCACAATGCACTGCCCGTGGCGGAGTGGTTACACGACAGTAACATCCCTTTAATAGACTGGCCTGCACCGATTCCTGGCCTGAATCCTGTAGAACACCTTTGGGATGTTTTGGAACGCCGACTTCGTGCCAGGCCTCAGCGGCCGACAAAGATATCTCTCCTCAGTGCGGCTCTCCGTGAAGAATGGGCTGCCCTTCCCCAAGAAACCTTCCAGCACCTGACTGAACGTATTGCCTGCGAGAGTGGAATAGTGTGTAGGGCGCTAGGGCTACCTGTACTTGAGTACTTCTCGAGTGTCTGCGATCAGCACCATATCGGATTGAAAGAAGACATCGACCGAATACAAAGGCTGGGTTTTAGATTTGTTACCGGTAGGTTCGATTAACATGCAAGTATGCTTCGAGTGTTCATGTGGAAGTCCCTGGAGGGAAGGAGACATTCATTCCGAAGAACACTACTGAGAAAATTTATAGAACCGGCAAGCTGATTGCAGAACGACCCTACTGCCGTCGACATACATTTCACGCAAGGACCACGATAGTACGAGAAATTATGGCTCATACGGAGGCATACAGATAGTATTTTTTTCTCACACTCTCTAGGAGTGGAACAGGAAACGAAACAACTAGTTGTGGTACAGGGTATCTTCCGCCACGCATCGTACAGTGGTTTGCCGAACAAAAAAATGGTTCAAATGGTTCTGAGCACTACGCGACTTAACATCTGTGGTCATCAGTCCCCTAGAACTTAGAACTACTTAAACCTAACTAACCTAAGGACATCACACACATCCATGCCCGATGCAGGATTCGGACCTGCGACCGTAGTGGTCGCGCGGTTCCGGACTGAGCGCCTAGAACCGCTAGACCACCGCGGCCGGCGCTTGCCGAACATGTGGGTAGATGTAGAAGTTTCTTTCGAGGCATCACTCAATAGTCTTATTAGACAAGCAAATGACCAACTGCTGTATGGCTCTCGCCAGACTTCATAAATGGTATAAATCCATGAGATGGATGTTTGTCAACATCGAGATCGTTTACGGTCGAAGAGATGCGGCTTGTACATGGTATTCGAAATATGCAAGAAGAACATGAACTAGACAAGCTTGAGAAAAATGAAACATATCAAATACAAGGAAACCAAAAGAGCAAGCGCAGGAAATGCTCTGCCTGACAAAAATTTGAAGCAAGCAGAAAAAATGTCGTATGTAATACACTGTAAACGTATGAACCAACAGTGGCAGTGTATTTGAATCGAGTCGCAATAATCTATGAGAGAAAGAACTACCACCAGAGTGCATTATTGATGTCTGTGTTTAGTGCTGTTGCTTGGTAATGTATATAAGGGGCGCGAACATCATGAGAAGTTACGTGATCACTGTGAAGGAGTCGGAGGTGATGCGTGCTCGTGTCAGCGTTTTCAGAATCTATCAAGAGTTTGAAAGGGGTCTCATTGAGGATCTCCATTGGGCTGGCTGGTCGATTCGTGCAATATCCACTGTTAGAATTTGACAGTGACCCAATGTTGGACTGCATGGGAACGTGAAGACAACCACACTCGTCGTCAAGGTTCCACTCGCCACCTTGTGCACCAAGCACCTATATCTGCTACACATCTGCGCCTGCCATCCAAGAACGAGTAATGGACTCACTGCAGTACTCTGTGTCATTGCGTACCAATGTTCTGAGACTAAAACAGGTGGACTATGGAACTGCCGTCCCATGTACAGGCTGCCGAAGAATGGTGCCGCACTGTGTTCAGCAATGAATCACGGTTCTGTGCTACTGCGGATGACCATCGTTCTGCGAGTATGGCGCCAAAAAGGGGAGTGGTGCCGTTCTTCCAAAGTTTTATAGAGGGACAATGGTGTTATTTCTGGTGTCACGAAGTATGATGCCATCGCTTATGACTTTGTTTGACAGCTGGTAGTGACTGAGTGAGCTCTGGCGGCACTATGGTTCTTCATATATCCTCTGACCTCAGGTGTGCTACCTCTCATGCGACAGTAGTGTGAAGCCATCTTCCAACAGAACAACGCTCTTTCGCACGTGCAATCCGTCTCTGTGAGATGTCTGCGTGATGTTGAGGCACTCCCTCGGCCAGCAAAATCCTCAGCTCTTTCGCTGACAGGATGTATGCGTGACCAGCACCCGCGTCAACTCCATCCCAGAACCAGTATCCAGGACGACAAGGACTATTTACAACAGTCGTGGGACATCTTGACTCAGGACAGGATTCAACGACTTTCTAACATACGTAAGGTTCAGGACTTGGATTAAAATTCCAGGTGAAACGATATCAATGATACGATTCGCTGATGACATTGCTATTCTCAGTGAAAGTGAAGAAGAAATGCATGATATGGTGAATGGAATGAACAATTTAATGAGTACAGGATATGAACTGAGAGTAAACCAGAGAAAAACGAAAGTAATGAGAAGTAACAGAAAGGAGAACAGCGAGAAACTTAACATCAAGATTGATGGTCACAAAGTAGATGAAGTTAAGAAATTCTGATACCTAGGCAGCAAAATAACCCATGACATAGAGAGCAAGGAGGGCATAAAAAGCAGACTAGCACTGGTAAAAAGGGCATTATTGTCCAAGAGAAGTCTACTAGTATCAAACATAAGCCTTGATTTGAGGAATAAATTTCTGAGAATGTACAGCATTGTATGGTAGTGAAACACACGTGTGGTGTAATGCATTTGTGACTAGTGATGGTTTTAACGAACATTTGCACTTACAGATTATGTCTTTTACGATGTTTGAATACGTGTGCTCGCACTGTGTAATAACGTCACGAGTGTATTTAGCAGTACTGACAACGACATAGAAATGTATTACCTTACATTACGTTGACATGGCTTAAAGGCATAATCTCACTTGATAATGGCCTAAGGCTAAAATTTCAATAGTGTACTAAAAACTTATAACAGTCACTTGCGGAAAGATATCCTTCAAAAACTTTTTCATGACTGAATCCCAGCTACAAGAAGTTTAACTTTTCCTTCCTTTAAAACAACTTGATTCCGTGTGTCAGTAAAATGTAGGAAAGTATTCGCGACGCTGGGAACTTAGCTGTGTTATAGACGTTCTTCTCCAGTCCGCGTCTGAAAATTCTACTATTCAGTTGTCTATTAATATAAGCGACGATCAAAAAGTTTCCACTAGAGTGCGTTGCTGCAGCGTGTAGGCAAACCAATTCGATTCCGATGCGGGTATATAAGCACCGATGTGGAGGCAAGAGCATAAAGTGACCTACTAACGGAAAAATTACAATCGCTCCTCCCACAGTATGTCTTGAAGTTCCCTTTACCAACTTCTAGGACTTTTGGAAGGGAGAGAGTGCATAATATTTTGAACAGGACCTCATGTAAAGCCGGCCGTGGTGGCCGAGCGGTGCTAGGCGCTTCAGCCTGGAACCGCGCAACCGCTACGGTCGCAGGTTCGAATCCTGCCTCGGGCATGGATGTGTGTGATGTCCTTAGGTTAGTTAGGTTTAAGTAGTTCTGAGTTCTAGGGGACTGACGACCTCAGATGTTAAGTCCCATAGTGCTCAGAGCCATTTGAACCATTTGAACGTCATGTCCAAAAACGTACCGTTTCCGTTCTACGACGATTTCAGTTCAGATGTGTAACGCGTGCAAGTCTGCTTAGGGGAAGGGGAATGTAGACATGCTGAATGGAATGAACGATGTACGTCAGAAGGTGACCTGACGTCAATTAATATCTGCCTTGCTACGTGACTCCTGTAGAGAGGGGAGGAAGATACGCTGGCACGAGTTCCGGCCGCTGCACTAGAAATCGAAGAGACACCAGGTGGGATGGAGACAGTGTACCAGAACATGTTTCGTATTTTCAATGTCTGTAACGACGTTGGAGGTCGCCACATTGAGCCGCCATTATAATGCATCAGTACTGTTCTGCACGTACAATATGCTGTGTTCTTTTTTCTTATTAAATAATATAAACACGTCATGTTTAAGTCTTAATACAGTCGCAGTTGCTTATGTCATAAATGGATGTTTCGTTATGGTTCATTTCGAATTATTGTCTAATAACTGCACTGCATCGCCCCTAATTGAATTGCTCAAGCAGAAATGGCTGAGTTGAACGTTTCCGGACATGGGTTCCTAATCAAAATATTGTGTGCTCATTCCCCTCTACAAGTCCTAGAAGTCTGTAACGGTAATTTCTGAACACCCTCACTGTTGTGACGTTCCCTCTCCGCCGCGTGCTGGTGTTGTCGGCGCCGTGGAGCTGTTACTGCTACAGCTCGGTCGGTGGAGTCGAGACGCGATGCGCGATGATGGATGTCTCCGTCGGTTAACGAGAGACAAGATGTGAAAAAGGTCTTAAGAAATCGTTCCTCGCTTAATGATTAAAGTTTGATTGCGAGTCCGCACAGTTTCCTTATTAATGCGAACTGCGCACTCAGATTGTCTCTTATGGTTTGAAGTTGAATTATTATGTGCCCCGTTAACACTTTAGTGCAGCAACTGATGAATCTACCCTCATGCGCATCGTCCACATCACCAAAAGCGAGGAAAAAGTTCAATTACAGATCGTATTGGTCGTTGTTTGTTCGTTGCTAAGTAAAATTGTTCGCTCTATATGACGCGAGATCCACAGATACTCTTTAACAATGTCTTAATTATCTTGCGTCGTAATATTATGTATGTCCAAACCTTCCTTGTCACAACTAACAGTCCACGAATTTACTTCCAAGTTATATAGTCACTGTTCATCAACTTTTGATGAGCAGTTACCAAATATTCATAGAATGATGGAGGCGACACGTTGAATTTCCACTTTTGATGAACAATTTTATTGTTCCTTTTCGCTAAATACTTTATAAACATCACGCCACACGCACACACGGTTGATCAGCACTGGCAGTTCTGTTAGTTACAAATATCGTGACAATTGCGACAGCTTTAACCCTCGGCTTAATTGTATCTTCTTCATGTATTCGTGTCAATGTCTCCTACTCGAGACTAAACGTGTGTTATAGTCTTTTGAAACTTTGTCCATTCCTTTCTATAAGTTCACTTATAGGCATGTTGATTCCAATATTGCCTACTTCTGTTAATAAAGTCCAACAACTCGGTATACACAGTCAGCATACTATCTCGGTTCAAGTCTCTAGTCTGAATATCAGTTCACAAAATCCGTGGGCCTGCCGGAGAGGCCGTGCGGTTCTAGGCGCTACTGTCTGGAGCCGAGCGACCGCTACGGTCGCAGGTTCGAATCCTGCCTCGGGCATGGATGTGTGTGATGTCCTTAGGTTCGTTAGGTTTAATTAGTTCTAATTTCTAGACGATTGATGACCACAGAAGTTACGTCGCATAGTGCTCAGAGCCATTTGAACCATTTTTCTACGTCATGCAACAACGACTCTTGAAAGTGAAACAATTTCGTCGCGCTCCTTTCGCTCAACTATGGCAAGAGCTGCTCTCGTATGACTTGGTAGCACGATAACTAGCAAGCGACTTACTTTTTCTGTGAATGAGTATTGCAGACGCATTGAATTTCATCGTTGCTTTTACAACTCTTTTCCACATAATACACTCCTGGAAATGGAAAAAAGAACACATTGACACCGGTGTGTCAGACCCACCATACTTGTTCCGGACACTGCGAGAGGGCTGTACAAGCAATGATCACACGCACGGCACAGCGGACACACCAGGAACCGCGGTGTTGGCCGTCGAATGGCGCTAGCTGCGCAGCATTTGTGCACCGCCGCCGTCAGTGTCAGCCAGTTTGCCGTGGCATACGGAGCTCCATCGCAGTCTTTAACACTGGTAGCATGCCGCGACAGCGTGGACGTGAACCGTATGTGCAGTTGACGGACTTTGAGCGAGGGCGTATAGTGGGCATGCGGGAGGCCGGGTGGACGTACCGCCGAATTGCTCAACACGTGGGGCGTGAGGTCTCCACAGTACATCGATGTTGTCGCCAGTGGTCGGCGGAAGGTGCACATGCCCGTCGACCTGGGACCGGACCGCAGCGACGCACGGATGCACGCCAAGACCGTAGGATCCTACGCAGTGCCGTACGGGACCGCACCGCCACTTCCCAGCAAATTAGGGACACTGTTGCTCCTGGGGTATCGGCGAGGACCATTCGCAACCGTCTCCATGAAGCTGGGCTACGGTCCCGCACACCGTTAGGCCGCCTTCCGCTCACGCCCCAACATCGTGCAGCCCGCCTCCAGTGGTGTCGCGACAGACGTGAATGGAGGGACGAATGGAGACGTGTCGTCTTCAGCGATGAGAGTCGCTTCTGCCTTGGTGCCAATGATGGTCGTATGCGTGTTTGGCGCCGTGCAGGTGAGCGCCACAATCAGGACTGCATACGACCGAGGCACACAGGGCCAACACCCGGCATCATGGTGTGGGGGGCGATCTCCTACACTGGCCGTACACCACTGGTGATCGTCGAGGGGACACTGAATAGTGCACGGTACATCCAAACCGTCATCGAACCCATCGTTCTACCATTCATAGACCGGCAAGGGAACTTGCTGTTCCAACAGGACAATGCACGTCCGCATGTATCCCGTGCCACCCAACGTGCTCTAGAAGGTGTAAGTCAACTACCCTGGCCAGCAAGATCTCCGGATCTGTCCCCCATTGAGCATGTTTGGGACTGGATGAAGCGTCGTCTCACGCGGTCTGCACGTCCAGCACGAACGCTGGTCCAACTGAGGCGCCAGGTGGAAATGGCATGGCAAGCCGTTCCACAGGACTACATCCAGCATCTCTACGATCGTCTCCATGGGAGAATAGCAGCCTGCATTGCTGCGAAAGGTGGATATACACTGTACTAGTGCCGAAATTGTGCATGCTCTGTGCCTGTGTCCATGTGCCTGTGGTTCTGTCAGTGTGATCATGTGATGTATATGACCCCAGGAATGTGTCAATAACGTTTCCCCTTCCTGGGACAATGGATTCACGGTGTTCTTATTTCAATTTCCAGGAGTGTAGTTATCTCTGACCGACATTTCATTGGACTTAACTTTCATAGTATTAATTTGCAATTATTACTTAGATGCTTGGCAAATAACTAAAGATGACCTTTCTTTCTTCTTCCTTTCTACCAAGAAACACTCTGTAATGCTTAATGTTGGTGTTTATCAAGGCTTTCTGCTGTTATATCATCGGCAAAGTTGTCGTACCTGTGAGGATAAGTTTTCCATACTTTACATCATGATGGTCTTTCCTAATTAGATTTTGGGGTTCATTAGGGTGTTACACTGTGTTACAGTGTTTCAGTATTTTCGACCCAACTACACTTGTCTGATTCGATTGAAATGATTCAGTACTTCACGATCCATCTCAGCATTTGCATTAAGGAGTTTACGGGAAAGTGCAGATTATTTAAATCCATCTGACCAGGTGTGGATTCGAACCGCGATCGTCTCCAATACCAGCCCAGCACCTTGACACTACGCCACCTCACTCGGTCAGAATGTGCTGATGGTGGTGCCTCGGCTGCTCAGTAAGGAGAACGAGACTTCCCGCAGAGTGTCGACAGCGGCGCACTGCCCTCACACCTGCCGGCTCGGTTCGAGACGTCGGCACTTGCCGTGCCGGTGTAATCCGTCTCGCGCCGCCGGGGCCGCCGGGGAGACAGCAAAAAGACGGCCGCCTGACGGGTGCGGCCATCAGGGACCCCTCGTCAGGAGCCAGTCCACGGGCGACCGGTCCCTGGCGCCGCGCCACGGATCAATGACCACGTGCTTCCTAGGGCGTGCCCTCCGAGGCTCTCCCGACGTGCATAATCTGCATTTTTAATTCCCCACTTTAAAGTATTGTATAGTCATCACTGACACCAAGCATCGAATAGAGTGTCAAGTTTTCTCGTGACGCAACTAAAGCAAATTTCTTTCGCATCTTCTTAGTGTCCCAAACGGCGAGGATGGAGAGAAAGGGCGTGACTTTCGCTGTTGCGAAATCCAGTGATTCGATAAGATCCTTCACAGTCCTCGACTGTAAGTGTATCTTTCTGGAAGTTGTGGTGACTGTACCTCGAATCGTGATGCCACGTAAATAGAGACAGCAACAATATTTATCGAGCTAATGGGTGGATGACTCAATATTTCTAGTTTTTCAGAAGCCTTTGAGAACGTTCCACACAGGCAGCTTCCAACAGTTGTGCGACTTGTTTCGTGATACCTACAAGAAAGGTCACATTCCGTAATAACAAGGAAGCGTTACAGGCCTTCTGCTGTGCCGGCCGCTGTGACCGAGCGGAACCGCGCTGCTGCTACGGTCGCGGGTTCGAATCCTGCCTCGGGCATGGATCTGTGTGATGTTCTTAGGTTAGTTATGTTTAAGATGTTCTAAGTCTAGGAGACTGATGACCTCAAATCTCTGATATTAAGCCTCGTAGTGCTTAGAGCCATTTGAACCATTTGAACCTTCTGCTGTGCTCAGTCGGATTTAGGAGAAAATCTGAGCAGTCCTCTTAGAATCTTTCCAGATGATACTACCGTTTGCCGTCTAGTAAACCTTCATAAGATCAAACCTAAAATAAAAAAGATTTAGACATGATACATGCATAGTGTGGAAAACCCGCCAGGGTACCCGAGAGCGCTGCTTCCTGGACTCGGGTAGGCGCGCCGGCCCCGGACCGAATCCACCTGGTGGATTAACGACGAGGGCTGATGTGCCGGCCAGCCTGGAAGTGATTTTTAGGCGGTTTTCCACATCCCGCTAGGTGAATACCGGGCTGGTCCCCATGTTCCGCCTCAGTTACACGGCTCGCAGAAATCTGAACACTTTCGCACTATTCCATGGATTACACTCGACACAGACAGTGGGGTACACTAATTCCGTCCTGGAGGGTACGGAGTGTCGGCCACCCCTTAACCATTAAAATGCCGAATCCGATTAACGATGGCTGACCCCGCGTAACTGCGGGACAAGGCTCAAGCGATAGCAATATGCATAATGCGGAAAAATAAAACCTGAGGTCCTCTACATGAGTGCTATAAAAATTCGGTTATACAACAAATTTAAACGCTGTAAAATACCACGACATGATCCACCGTCTCCCACCCCCATGACCCAACAAGATTGTAAGGAGAAACTCAGTACAATTAAAACAATAGCCAAAATAACAAATTTGATTCCAACATTATTGACGAAATCCTTAATAAGAAAGCTGAAGAATGAAGCCAGATACCTACTGTACCCAGTGAACAAGATGCATATGCTGAAAAGAAAATGGTGCAGTGTACGTTTTATGTTTAAAACTTCAAATGGGATTGGCACCTTTTTAAAAGCAAAATGTTTGTCTGTGCTTTGCTATGTCCTACAGACGGTACATAGATGACTGCAGTTCAGAAGATAAACAACCAGAAATGATAAAAAGTGGGGTTTACAAGTTCATCTGCCGAGAGTGTCAGTCCTGCTATATTGGGCAGATTGGGAGGTCGATCTCACTAGGCTCAGAGAATGCCATAGAAACTGGAGATTAAAGAAACCAGATTCATCCTTTGCCGAACGCTGCATAAACGAAAACAACAGATAAATCATACACATGAAGTACTTCACATAGAGGGAAAGTGTGCATAGCTCAGTCAGTTAGAAATTAAGAAACAGTTCTGCGCGTCCCCACATTTGTTATTGAATGGACAAACTCAATTCAGTTAGTTTAGATAACAATGCAACAACCACTACATAGAAGAAGAATCTTGGTGCTTTCATTGACACGTAAAAATATCCTTTCCTGCGCATAACTCTACTCTAATGTACGTTAGTCATAGTTATTCTGATTGCTGACGTAATGAATTTCGTAAGTTCACATGTAATTTGTCAGAACTGTCAGCAGAGATAACAATTACAGTTTCAATCAAGAACCGATAGATTTAAAAAAGTTGACACGTTTATCTTCGCCTGGTTGTCATCTTTGGGATCAGTTATGTATTGGAAAACAGGATTATGATACAAAACTTAAGTCGCTCAGTAACAATAAAGTTTGTGAAAAATCACTAAAAAGGTGTTTCCTTTAGCTAATGTAAATACCTAAGGATTATAACTACAAATAACTTAAACTGGGACGGTTACACAGAAAGTGTTGTGGGGAAGGTGAACCAAAGACATCGTGTTGTTGGCACAACTCTTCTAAGATCCTACAAATCTACAAAAAAAACTGTCTACGCTACACTAATCGGCTCCGTTCTGGAGTGCTGCTGCTCAATCCCTAACAGATAATGTTGACGGAAGACATCTAAAAACATCAAAGAAGGGCAACTCGTTTTTTACTCTGCCAAATTAGGCGTAAGAGAGTCACTGATACGGTACGCGAGTTGGGATGGCAATTATTAAAACATAGGCGATTTCTGTTGTTGCGAAATATTTCTATGAAATTTCAATTTTCTTTTTCAAACGCCAAAATGATTGGTTGACATCCACTTACATACCATCGGAACAAAATAAGATAAATCAGAGCTCGTAAGGAAATGTTTAGGGGGGGGGGGGGGTGTACGAGCGCTCTACGGCGAAGTCACTAGCTTATCCCGCTGCGGAAAAGCTGAGAAATTTTTATAAAGTGTTTCTATGAACCCTATGACAGATACATAAGTGTCAATCGCAATTTAATCATGTAGATAACAGATTATTAGCGGCTTTTTCCAAGTTCTCTGCCAAGAAAAGGTAGGTTGTGGGGTATGGTTGGCTGGGAGATCTAGAAGGGCAGTTTAGCAATCTAACTGGAAAGGTTTTTCTTTATCCTTTGTTCACACTAACACTTTTCCTTCGCCAAGTGTGACAGTTGCGTATTTAAGATCTGATAAGTGAACGTGACTGTATAGTGTGTGTGTAGTGTGGTATCATGTTTGTGTTTGATGATGATGAGAGAAGGGGGAGGATGCCGGCATATGGTTTATTCCTCTCGAGTACCAATAGCCGAGTTTAAGGTCCCCGTGGGTAGGATGGATCACCATCAACAGTGTCGCCCTCACTTGACGTGACGATGTTGAGAGACTTGGAATTTAATCCAGGACATTGGCGCAAAGACTGGTGATAAAGAACTTCACGCCACCACCATTCCTCCCCTTTGCTGTAAAGAGTTATTGAACCCGTCTCTTTTACACGAAGCCACAATTTCGGATAGGGCCGGCCGCGGTGGTCTAGCGGTTCTAGGCGCGCAGTCCGGAACCGCGTGACTGCTACGGTCGCAGGTTCGAATCCTGCCTCGGGCATGGATGTGTGTGATGTCCTTAGGTTAGTTAGGTTTAAGTAGTTCTAAGTTCTAGGGGACTGATGACCACAGTAGTTAAGTCCCATAGTGCTCAGAGCCATTTGAACCATTTTTTTTCGGATAGGAGTATGTATGACCGGTGCACTGGGATCTTTCTTCGAGTACTACCTCCTAACGTAAAGACTTACGGGTCTTACATATAATATGATCATATAAGGTAAGCGATGTCTGCTGTTGTATTTTCAACCATCGAAGTACCGCAGTAGGAGGAGGCGAACAAAAATGTGAAAACACCGAAAACGCAACACTTTATTAGGAAAAAAATTGTGCAAGAAACTTGTTGACATTCAAAACAGCTTTCAGTCGTTTCGGAATGGAGAACTACAGGTCCTCTATAGTTTTCAAGGGAAACCTGTACTACTCGCCCTGCAAAATAGTGGTAACTTCAGGTAACGATGGCAGGTTATTAGCTATCGCGCACTCTTCTCTCCAAAGCAGACGACAAAGGTTGAATAATATTGATATTTGGTGGCTCTGTAGGCCAGGGGTGAAGCGACAGTTCCCCCTCGTGCTCACAAAACCAGCCCCGCAGGAAACGAGCAGTAACAGGATCCCTGACAGCTTCGCACACAGTATCACCACTGCTAAAACATTCTACCTTACGATGAACCTCATCAGGCAAAATGGTCACATAATTCTTGACAGTAATCTGACCTTGCAGAATAATCATGGAGGCGATGGAATAGCAGTTATGGCTGCCCAGATCATCACCGAAGCCCCGCCCCGATAAGTCTTCGGACGTAAACTCGTCCACAAATTGGGAACAGTGTCTCATCCGACCAAATAACTTTCTTCCATTGCTCCATATTCCAGTTTTTGTGGCTTCCTGTTACAGGAATTTGCGTGGCTGATGCGTGTTTCTGAAATTTCAAAAATAAAAATGGTTCAAATGGTTCTGAGCACTATGGGACTTAACTTCTGAGGTCATCAGTCCCCTAGAACTTAGAACTACTTAAACCTAACTAACCTAAGGACATCACACACAGCCATGCCCGAGGCAGGATTCGAACCTGCGACCGTAGCGGTCGCACGGCTCCAGACTGTAGCGTCTAGAACCGCTCGGCCACTTCGGCCGGCTCTGAAATTTCATCTCGCCCTGAAGTTCCCTCCTTATGGATCTCCCTTCGTTTTGTTTTGGTGTTGACAGGATTCGCGAGTGCGACTTCCAGTTCTGCAGTGACTTTTGCAGCTGTCGTCCTTTTATCTTTCGTGAAAATTCTCTTCAGTGACTATCTGTCAAGATCACTCATCGCACACTTTCATCCAAGTCGTGAATTAGTGGATGATGTTCTTCTGCTTTCCCTGTACGCGGTATAAATCTTCGGTAAGATACATTTTGAAACACCAACTGACTTAGTGGATGATGTTCTTCTGCTTTCCCTGTACGCGGTATAAATCTTCGGTAAGACACATCATGAAACACCAAATACTTCGGCTACCTTGTTTGTGGAAGTTACAACGAAACGAGCACCAAGAGCTTCCCGTATCCGAATTCACTCACCACCGACATAACAGACTCAAGTTACGCAGAACACTGTTTCTACGAATGACACTCGCAGCGTTTTGCAGCGTTTTGAGAACGTTACACAGCAGGTGTCTTTCGTGTTCAACGCAACCCGCTGGCTTGGCATCTGCATTTATGTTCAGGCATGATTTTTTTTTTCATTCGTACGTCAAACACATTTTACGTCTCACAACCCACACGCCCCCCCCCCCCCTCCCCCTTTCTCTCAAATTTTGTGTTTGAAATCACCAATACAGTCGTGTAGGTTAGGCTTCCATGTAACAAGTTAGTGTGCCAGGTTTCACAGCCTGCAGCTATTAACCAAATAGGCCCCTAATTTGCTACTAATCGACAATGAAAAACTTGGCATAATGCTCTGGAGCCTTAAACGTAGCAGTATTCGCCAGGGTGCGCTGACTTACTGTAGTGCTTAAAGTGTGTCAAAGGTTTTGAGTTCTTAACTCGTAATAGACTTTGAAATTTTTATTTTAAAGTCCCCATCTAAATGATTTTGATCATCACTTTCCCTCAAATAATTGTTTTAAATGTAATTAATATAGTCCTTTGCAATATCATGTAAATCATCGTATTCACTTATTATTAATATAGTCCTTTGCAATATCATGTTAATCATCGTATTCACTTATTTATTTGCTCTCATTTTTCTACTTGCTACCGTATCATTTTCCCAATTGGAATCTTTGCGCTTATGTGCTAACTACGATTTACTTTCTTTCATTTTACCATCATATATTGTCGTCCACATTATTGCGTTCATTATTTAATTTCCACGTTTCTTGAATTTCGCTTTATTTACAATCCCTTTTTTTCTTTATATCTTCATCTGCTTACTGCAACAAGAATGTACTTTTCAAATGATTATAATATGATTAACATTGAAAAAAATGTATATCCCTTAAAGAAAAATATTTTTTTTGGCACTAATGCACGAACGATATAAATACACACATCAAAAAAAATTTGCATCGCCCCGCTTCCCAGAACTCCAGAAGATAGACGTTGACTGTGGATATTGTATCACCGACACAGTCCCTTTGACTGTTCAGAGATGACACTAAACCCGCTCAAAGATGTAAACGACTATGTATGAGCAGCGCCTGTTAGACGGAAGGGGTCCGACAGCCGATCAGTTCCAGTCATTCCACCAGGAAGGACGCACACGGCTCGTGTTGTCTGTAGTTCAACCATGCCTAGACGGTCAATAGTGCCGTTCGACCGCATCCGCATTGCTACTTTGCGCCAGGAAGGGCTCTCAACGAGTGATTGTCCAGACGTCTCGGAGTGAACATAAGCGATGTTATTCGGGCATGTAGGAGATACAGAGAGACAGGAACTGTCGATAAAATGCCTCCCTCAGGCCGCCCAAAGGTTACTACTACAGTGGATGACTGCTACCTATGGATTATTGCTCGGAGGAATCCTGATAGCAACGACACTATGTTGAATAATTCTTTTCGTGCAGCCACAGGACGTCGTTTTACGACTCAAACTGTGCGCTATTGGCTGCATGATGCGCAATTTCACTCCCGACGTCCATGGCGAGGTCCATCTTTGCAACCACGTCACCAAGCTGAACGGTACAGATGGGCAAAAAAAACATGCCGAATGGACCTCTCAGGATTGGCATCACGTTCTCTTCACCGATGAGTGTCGCATATGCCTTCACCCAGACAATCATCGGAGACGAGCTTGGAGGCAATCCGGTCAGGCTGAACGCCTAAGACACACTGTCCAGCGAGTGCAGCAAGGTGAAGGGTCTCTGCTGTTTTGGGGTGGCATTATGTGGGGCCGACGTACGCCGCTGGTGGCCATGGAAGGCGCGTAAAGGCTCTACGATACGTGAATGCCGTCCTCCGACCGATAGTGTAGCCATATCGGCAGCATATTGGCGAGGAATTCGTATTCCCATCGTGCACATCTTGTAACTGACTTACTTCAGGATAACGACATCGCTCGACTAGAGTGGCCATCATGTTCTCCAGACATGAAACCTATCGAACATTCCTACAATAGAGTAAGAAGTGTTGTTTATGGACGACGTGACCCACCAACCACTCTGCGGGACCTATCTACGCCAAATCGCCGTTGTGGGACAATCTGGATCTACAGTGCCTTGATGAACTTGCGGTTAGTATGCCACGGCGAATACAGGCATGCATCAATGCAAGAGGACGTGCTAGTGGGTGTTAGAGTTACCGGTATGTACAGCAACATGGACCACCACCTCTGAAGGTGTCGCTATATGGTGGTACAACATGCAATGTGTGGTTTTCATGAGCAATAAAAAGGGCGGAAATGATGTTTATGCTGATCTCTATTCCATTCTTCTGTACAGGTTCCGGAACTCTCGGAACCGAGGTGATGCAAAACTCTTTTTGATGTGCGTAGATTGGCCGGTGTGGCCGTGCGGTTCTAGGCGCTTCAGTCTGGAACCGCGTCACCACTACGGTCGCAGGTTCGAATCCTGCCTCGGGCATGGATGTGTGTGATGTCCTTAGGTTAGTTACGTTTAAGTAGTTCTAAGTTCTAGGGGACTGATGACCTCAGATGTTAAGTCCCATAGTGCTCAGAGCCATGTGCGTAGATTATTTCGTATTCTATCGATAGATCGTGCATTTTCTAACCTTTAAATATTGTGAGAGACAAAAAAATACGTGAAATTAAAATCACATGCACAAATATTCCGAATGAAAAAATAACGATAGCAGGAAACAGAATGGGAGCAAATAAAGAAGTTAGTACGTTGACTGAAATGACATAGCAAAGGATTATAAATAAGAAAATTACATTCATGCAAATTAATGAGGACCCACTTCTCAGAATGGCTGCGAGGTATGATATCTAGACCCTAACCTACACCACCGCACAGATGGATTGAAAAGGATGTCACCCCTGGGGATATCCCTTGTCAGACAAGATGTTTTCTCCGCTTCTAATTATCTCCACTACGCTTCTTTCCTCGCCCATTTTTAAAGTATTCCGTCAGTCTTGTTTCTGTTTTGTGCGTTTATTTCCCAATGACATTTCAAAAGTGTCCTAGCATGTACTGATTTCTTTTAGACATCTTCTTCTTTAGCACCTTTCTGTTCCAGATGTTGGATTTTCCCACCGGTGTGTGAGGTTCTCAGAATCTTGAAACCTTGAAAAATGTTGTGGTTACCAATTTTAAATGCTCGTAGTGCACTTAGAATTCTCCAATACAGCCGCCAACCGTTTGCCTGTCGCCTCGGCCACAATCTAGGTCTCACCTCCACCAAAGAGGATGAGAAATATGGACCAAATAGAAAACTTAATTTGGTTTCGACTGAGAAGTGACGGCTCTCGGACACATCACTCATTGTACAAAACACGCCTCTGGTTTTCTCAACATGGACTTTAATTTCTTGTCAGTTATCCCACTATTAATGTTAGCTCTCAGATAATGTATTTCTTTACTTGCTCAGTAACTTTGCATTAATGTTCAGATGACACTTTGGTATTTCTTTCTTGCTGATGACCATTAATTTGGTGTTATTGAAGTTGATTTCTGGACCCATAACGTTCACTACTTTCGTTGATTCAGGATACAAGATGTTGAAGACTAAGCTGTCAGTAAATATTACAGTATCGCCAGCGTAGCAGATATTGATTAGTTTCTCTCAATCCAAGACGATTTCGTCATCGACATTTTCACTGACTTCTCTGCATATACATTCCAAATAATGATTAAATATCAGTGGGAAGAAAATACGGCCCAGTATCACTCCTTGGCATATTTCTAATGTGCAAAATTTCCGATTTTCTACCCTCACAGTATCGTGTTGATTCTAATATTGGTTAATTATGATCCAGAGATCTTTGTCATCCATCTCACTATTTTTAGCAGTTGTGCTATCTTATAATTTTGTACACTAACAAAAGCGTTTTGGTAGTCAATAAAGCATGCATAGGTGACACAGTTCATGTCTCCACACCTCTTGAATAATATTTGAGTGCAGAACAGAGCCTCTCTAGTACCGAGGCATTTCTGAATCCAAACTGTGTGGACACCATCTGTTCTTCCAAACTTCGTAGATTCTTTTGTGAGTAACTTTTAGAAATACTTCCTGGATATGGTGCATCAAACTTATTGTTCTTAAATTACTGCTTCCTTTTGTCTCCTCGTTTTTCTGGCAAGATTAAAAACTCTCATTGTAGCCAATTTTGAGAAATGATATCAGAATTAGAAATTGTCTTTAGTAGTGTTGTCAAGAGTTCTATTTGGTTTCCTCATCAGACCACTTAAGGAATTTAGAAGGCGTCTTGTCAGCAGTTTTCTATCTTTCACTGCATTTTCTGTTGATGCCATTTCTTATGCTACTATATCTTGTCCTGTTTTCCCGATTAACTCTTTCGTGGTTGGTGGTACATATATGTCCCTCTGGCTGTGAGGTGGATATATAGAAAGATATAAGCGATCAAATGGGGTGGAGTGTGTTTGTAGAATGTTCCACGAAAATCAGATCAAATCACCATCATCTCAATTCCAAGAATGAAGTAACTGAGTTTTCTTACACATCATAGACTTTGTTTCTAAACGTTATTACACAACTCAGTAATTCTGCTAATCTGTATGTCCTATGTATCTAGTGGGATAGATGTTGTTGTTGTTGTGGTCTTCAGTCCTGAGACTGGTTTGATGCAGCTCTCCATGGTACTCTATCCTGTGCAAGCTTCTTCATCTCCCAGTAACTACTGCAACCTACATCCTTCTGAATCTGCTTATGGTCCATAAAACTTCAACAACTGTTTTTTGTATGATATTTCAGAGCCATCTTCAAATGCTATGTTGAAAATCTGTGTGCGATATTTCATGTTTTTCATTGTCAGGAGAATAAATATGTTTTGGTACTGATCTTTTATACATTTTACATAACCACCACCTTGATAAAATAATTCTAAAATTATATATTTAACTCTGAAAATCCTAGACGCAAGTGAAAACATGGCTCTAGTTAGATTGAGGGGTCACATGTGTCCCATGTCCCACTTCATCGATTTTCAAAATTGGTCGGCTTAAAAAGTTTTTGGTAGTGAAAGTATATTATTTATTACAAAGGAATACAGGTTTTGACCTTTAATTTTTCAAACTTACGCCAAATAAATTTTAACTGTGAAGGTATTAAATGCCACAAAGTACAATACTACAGATAAAACAAATTTCGAATCTTCTTATTTCTACCAGAATACTTTTATGCTGTCGATAAACCTTTCAGTATATAAAAGCTTTACTTGTCACGAATGTTCTGCGCCTTCTTTCATGTTAGATCATCTTGTATCGTAGTCTTCTGCGTGTCACCATTCCATGACTGCCAGTGCGCAGAAGTAACGAAGTGAATTCTATAATACATGCCCGATGTGACCAAAGTAAGGACAAAATTCACAAGAAATGAAGATAACAGTTCGATGACGATACGAATCTTGCACATTAAGAAGTGAACAAAGAAACGTAAGAAAACAGCTACAATGGTGTTACTGAAACTGCAATTCTGGCGCAGTTATAAGCGCACTTGCGTACTTAACAAATTCCGCCTCTGCATGCCAGTCTTTATGTTCAGTGTCTAATAAATGTGGCTCACGTTTAAGTAGTTTCAGATCCGGAGAATTTGTCACAGACTACGGAGGAGACCAGTATGTAATGCCCCTCGTAACATAAAGCTCCACTCGGACTCTGAACCACACCTTTTTCCACCTACAAGTGGCAACAGTGACGTTGACGCTGGCTTCAGAACTTGGCGAGACAAATTAACTGGTTCTGAAGATGTACAGGATGGTGTGAAGAATACTAAGCATCGGTAATGAAATATAAATTCTTTAAATGTAACATAAAATCATAGTCTTCTGTGTTATGCTCTATCGCCTTGGTTAAAATACTCGACGCATTAAGCCGACGACAAGAATTTCGCAAAGTGCACATGCATTTCAGTTTTCACCTACGCTGTCAGTCTCCACGGCATATTTTACGCTGTAAATTAACAAAAAACTGAATTGTGATAAGTGATCCACAGTAAAGATATTTGAACTGCTGAATGAAGATACGCTTCCTAGAATAAAAAGAGCTGCTTCTGTTTTATGTTATTATGGTCTACTTCCACCAGTGTTTCCCCACAGTATACAGTTGTAAAATACAACGATCAGCCAAAGCATTATGAGCGTTGCCCACCACGACGTTGAATGTCACCTGTTGCCGTCGCGGGCAGTGGCGCGATAACTTTAGAATGTAAGCGGAGCAGACGCAGACAGGGGATCACCCTATTGAAGACATGGGCTGCAAATATGAAAATCGATTGAGATAAGTGACTTTGACAAACGGCAGATTATCATTACGTAGAACCTGCAAACGAGTATCCTGAAAACGGCGAAGTTGGTCAAACATTCACGTGCTGCT
Organism: Schistocerca serialis cubense; assembly: GCF_023864345.2. NCBI lineage: Eukaryota > Metazoa > Arthropoda > Insecta > Orthoptera > Acrididae > Schistocerca > Schistocerca serialis. Next base: position 503,751,853 of record NC_064643.1, on the reverse strand, counting down.
GTCGTGAGCATCTACGGAAAGAGATAGGACAGTGAAACTACAACTAGGCGTTAAATAGTTGTACGTCCTCGAATCTTCATAGAATCTGCCGAAAGAACATAATGGCACGACGCAGGCTGGTGGAAGCAGTATTATGCTAAGGATGACATTGTCCTGCGCTTGCATGGAACATGTGGTAGTGATCGAAGACTGGAAGCTTCGAGCCACTTGCATCCATCCCTTCATGCTTGATTTCTTCCCCGGCGGCGATACCATCCTTCAGCAGTGTATGTTTCCGTGTCTCGGAGCCAGAGCCGTCCTACAGTGATTTGAGAAGCGTTATAGTGAACTCACGTTTATGTCTCGGAGACCAAATTCGCCTGCCGTAAATCCTATAGAACCCATCTGGGTCGGTATCGGGCGCCATCACCGAGTGCGCAAATCGGCGGTTCATTATTTACATGATTTACATGACCTGCGCGTAGACAACTAATGCCACGTACCTCCACAAACCTGTGAACAATTGGTCAGATCCCTGATACGCAGAATCAATTATGTGTTTGGTTCCAAAGACGTACAGACAACCTATAAGCCGCGTGGTAATAACCATTTGGCTCATCAGTGTACATCTGATGCTACACTATTTGATATCCAACAATTTTGTTCAAAGAGAAGTTAATCCCGCCGCTGAGATGGCAGTGAATTGACTCACCTGCCGAAATGCGTAAATCAGTGAACATTCGCCTTAATTTATTTATAAAATTGGCCCTTTTATGCACTCTCTGTTTTATGGCCACATTCCAAGTTGAGAGCTTTCTGGTTGTAGCATGGCTTAAAATTTCTACTTCGCAGTTACAGCGTAATTAAATACCTCGTGCATATAGCTATCTCTTCAGACTAATGGGAACTAACTGCGCCGAATTTTGATCATGCAAATGCAGTGGCGAACGTAATTGTAACTCGGACGCCAATTTCAGAGCAGAAATCAGTCAATTAAGCTTGGCCGTCGGATGTAATGAAACCATGGTAGAAGCTTTGAGTAGCCAGACCGTCCAGTAAAACATTACTCTGGTTATTGAATGATTAATCATTAGCGTCAAATCTAAAATTTTACCGTGTTTAATGTGCTTTGGAAGGGAACTGGAGCGTGGGAACAAATTGCTACCAAAGTTCCCAGATGCAAATTTAGTCACGCAGGAATTAACCTATCTTTCTGTAGGGGAATATGCACTGCATTGCAAATTCCTGGAGGGATTAAATTTGTGAGTACCAATATTCAGCATAAGAATCGAAATTTAAAAGAGCTTTGGAAGACTTAAGATCAGATAAGGCAGAAGGAAAAGCTATCGCACGTTCAGCTGGACAGCTCATGCATCCAAGTTGCTGACAAGAGTAATAAACAGAAGAATGAGAAAAAAACTGAGGATCTGTTAGAAGACGATCAGTTTAGCTTTACGGAAGGTAAATGCAGCAGAGAGGCAATTCTGAGGTTGCGGTTGATAATGAAAGCAAGACTGAAGAAGAATTAAAACGGGCTCATAGGATTTGTCGATATGAAAAAAGTGTTCGTCGATGTGAACTAGTGCGATGTTCGAAATTCTGAGAAAAATAGGTGTAACCTATAAAGGAAGAGGGTAATATGCAATAAGTAGAAGAACCAAAAGGGAACAGTAAGAGCGGAAGACCAAGAACGAAGTGCTTGCATTGAAAAGTGTCTGAGACTGGAACGTAGCCTTTCGCTCCCACTGTGCAGTCTACACATCGATGAAACAACGATCGAAATAAAAAAAAAGGTTCAAGAGTAGGATTAAAATCAAGGTGAAAAGGATATCAATGATAAAATTTGATGATGACATTATCCTCAGTGGGGATCAGGAAGTAGATGAAGGAATTCTGCTACCTGGGCAACAAAATAACCCATCACAGACGGAGCAAGGAGGACATAAAAATCAGACTAGCAGTGAGAAAAAGCAAATTCCTGGCCCAGAGAAGTCTTCTAGCATCAAAAATAGGCATTAACTTGAGGAAAAATTTCTGAGAAGGTATGTTTGGAGCAGAGCATTGTAACGAAGTAAAATATGGACTGTGGGAAAACAGGAACGGAAGAGAATCGAAAGATCTGAGATGTGGTGCTAGAGAAGAATGCTGAAAATTAGATGGACTGTCAGGTTCTTCACAGAATTGGCGAGCAAAGGTATATATGAAAAACACTGACAAGAAGAAGGGACAGTATGGTAGGATATCTGTTAAGATATCAAGAAATAACTTCAATGGTACTGGGTGGCCCAAAAAGGATGGTCGGATTTGAACTGCGTAGTACCATTGAAAGGTGAGGAGGGGGGACCACTGCCGGCCGTCTGCAAGTCGGCCATTACACCCAGTTTGCCACGAGATGGCGCAGTGGACGGTCGAGCATCGTGTTTTTGCTGTGGAACAGTTTTTCAGAAATGATGAATCGTTTATTACTGTGCAACGATTGTTTCGACAACGTTTTGGTGTAGCGCGTGATGGACCGATTCCAGATCGCAGATCCATATCACGTTGGGTGACTGCATTCCGGACAACAGGGTCTGTCAAAAGTGGTAAATCTACAGGGCGTACACGTACGGCAGTTACTCCACAGAACATTGATGATGTTAGAGCGTCAGTGCTGCAAAGCCCGCGTCGTTCCACTAGGCGTCGTGCTCAAACTTTAGGCCTCAGCCGTAGTTCGTTGCAGCGTATTTTAAGCCGTGAGTTACAGTTTCACCCATACAAAATTATGATCACGCAAAAGCTGTATGATCGTGATTTTGAGCAGCGAAGACGATTTTGTGAATCAATGCTTGACATTTTGTACTCTAATAATGATGTTGTGCTTCTTATGTCAGATGAAGCCCATTTCCATTTAGACGGCTATGTCAATAAACAAAACTGCAGGTATTGGGCAGCAGATAATCCCAGAGAATTGCACCAAAAGCCTCTTCATAGTGCTAAGGTAACAGTCTGGTGTGGAATTTCAAGATTGGGGATTGTTGGTCCTTATTTCTTTGAGGAGAACAACGCTACAGTCACAGTGAACTCGAAACGTTACGTTAACATGCTACGTAGCTTTTTGGTGCCGAAACTGCGAGAGTTACATGTAAATCGAGATCGAATTTGGTTTCAACAGGACGGGGCCACGGCCCACACAGCCAATGACTCCATGTGTGTTTTAAGGCGGATGTTCCCCCACCACATCATCTCGCGTTTTGGAGATGTCCACTGGCCCGCGAGATCACCTGACCTCTCAGCCTGTGATTTTTTTCTTTGGGGATACCTAAAGTCAAAAGTCTACGTAAAGAAGCCCCGAAACTTAATTGATCTGAAGGAGGCAATCAGTGCGGAAATTATGGCAATTCAAGAAGAAACAGTAGTGAAATTGATGGAAAATTTCGAGGAAAGACTTGTGGAATGCATCACCGAGGAAGGACACCATCTTCCGGAAGTCATTTTCCGTACATGATTTTTTGTGGTTAGTTCTTGTAATTGGGTGCCTGGGAGCATTTAGTTACGTAATTGAATAAAATTAATTTGTAAAACTGATGGAGTTATAGTTATTTAAAATGTGACCATCCTTTTTGGGCCACCCTGTACTAGAGGCAGCGGTAGGGATAAAAACTGTTTAAGAATATGTGGATTTGAATACGTTTAGCATATGATTGCAAATGTTACTCTGAGATGAATAGGCTAGCAGGGGAAAGGAATTCGTGGGGGCCGCATTAACCAGTGAAAAGAATGATGACTCTAAATAAATAAAAAGTATATCACACCTTCCTTACTGTGAGGATGGGTCGCGAGTAGTGGCAGGATAGCTCTAAGATGATAAGAGCATTGCCTGCGACAAGCGTAGCTCTGGGTTCGATTTTCATTTAATACGACGGTTTTGATCCGCCAAGGAGTTTCTTGAAAATTCTTATCACATAAATGTTTCTTTCGCTGTAATCTTCATGGTTGTAAAATGTAAACTTTTCCTGTCGGAAATATCAGGATTAATAAAATGTTCCTGGCTATTAAGCCGTGGTCGAATGGATTGCACATATAAAGCCAACGCTTCGTCCCCATCTGAGGAGGACGTTTTAAAAGGAACAAAATGGGGGGACACTCAAAGAAGCGCTGCAGTCCTCCTTGAAAATGTCCACCGCAGACGGCCACGAAACGTTGGATTTAAATGTGAAATCTACTTTATCACGGCATAATAGGCCGCAACATTTTTTAAAGGTGAATACTCGTGGTAACTTTTCGATCTTGGAACGTGTTTTTATTTACTTACTGGAGAAAGCACTAGGGCGCTCTTAGTTACTTATATTACTTTGATTTCTGATGGAACATTATTTACTTTATGATAACTCTAACCAATACTGGTAGGTCGCTAATAATAAATTTTAGTCGAACTTCTTTGTTACATGTATGACGTTGCCCTTTTTCACTTGGCACCAGTAGTTCACAATTGTGATTTTGTACGTGCCACACTGGCTGTGTTTAAAATTATTTCATCAACTTTTTATGTTTGATCATATGTTGGTGGGCTATGCCCGAAAAGCATGATTTAATAAAGAAGTTTAACTAACACCCGTTGACTGTTATTAGCGACCTACCAGCACCGATTATAATTTTCATACAATTGAACGTTCTCGCAGGCCACACAGACGATTTTTGCCGTATTTAAAATAAAACTATTTACTTTACTTGATAGATTTATTTTGCTTGAACTAGAGTCTCACGAAAATGGGGAGTGGCGGGATTACAGTGACTGGTGAGGAGCGCCTCAAATATTGCACACATGCCGATCATTTATGATAGGTTACTGATGCACATTAGAGCACACTGGAGCTATGAGTTTTCCACATGTATAATACGGGGCCGGAAATTACATATAATTTAATAGAAATCTATTACGTAAATACTTACAGAAGGACAGTGCAAATTACAAAATCGTTATACAGTACAAGCCCTGAGTTAGTGACAATAATTAGTCCTCGTCAAGTGTTCGATCAGCACCATGAAGGAGTGATGGACATGCATCTCTCTCAGACAAAATGAAAATTATAGTGGGAGAATCCACTCTACCACAGAACGAAAAGAATCACATCTCGCGAGATGAACCTACGAACATCGTCCATATTTACCAAAGGTGGATGCAAAAGGTAGATGATTTTTTAATAAAACAATGCGCTACTTAGGTTTTTTCTCATCTATAACAAGATGTGGTTTACGAATTTACTGCCGTTATCCAGTGCAAGTATTTACTTCAGAATTTTAAGTGATGTCTGCGTGTGTGTGAAATACTGCACAATGAAGGAGGCAGAGCGCCCGGAAAGTACAAGAAGACTGCTGGAGGACGCGGAAGACAGAACTACACATACGCAGACGTCGCTTAAAATACCAGTGTTAACAGTTTCAAATGATAGTGGGACTAAATTCCCCTAATGACGTCTTGCTAGCCACGGGAAGAAAACGCAACTAGTACAGTGTTTTATTATGAAATTTTTAATGAAAAATTTACGGGTTGTCTAAAAATATCGATTACGATGAATCAAATTAGGATAGGTAGATGGTTTTCACCACAAAGTATCCTCAAGTTCCGAACCATGTCATGAGTCACACAGAACTCAGTAATGCGGCAGATGCAGCCGTTAAACTTCATAACGACTGGAAGTAAAATGAACCGCAAGGCAGCAGCAATTGCTGATTTCATAATTGTCACAACCGGTTTCGCTTAATTGAAACAGCATCCTCAAGTGCACCTGAGGTGTACTGACGGTAGCAGAGACAGGATGAGGAAGGTGTAGGCACATTTATTTGGTCCAAGGCTTGTTGACACAAATTTATTATTTGTCAATAATTGGTTATACATCCAAGTTAATACAATTAACAGTTTAAAGGAAATTTTAGCAGAAAATTTAAAAAAAAAAAACATTCTCTAGAACATGCAGCCCCACTCTGAAACATTACATAAAGGTACTGTTAGTAAACAGTATATTAAATAACACACAAATATGGCAAATATCAAGAAATAGAGGGGTTTATCCCAAGCAATATTAGCAGAATTAAGAAATGTGCAATTTAAACGTACCAATTTTAACAAAGTCTAACGTAATAATAATTTGGACAGAACTTTCATAAAATGATCAATGATGGTGGATACCGTGCCATACACTATGAAACAAATTAAGAATTATTCACAGTAGACACTTGGCACATGATGATATTCTCTAAGGTTTTTGAAATCACAAAATGTTGCCTACAAGAATTACCAAATAACACGGTAATGATCATTAAATATAATAAAGATAAGATAAATATAAATATAATAAAAATAAAAATAAAATGAAAATTTTGGCCTTAACCTGGTGACGAGAACCACACCAATGCAGTTTCCTGATACACTCGAGTGCCAGGCCCAACAAACAACAGTTGCTCATGGAGAACCACGCTGAGCAAGCGAGCGTTCCGTCCTCCCCAAATGCTCGCAAACAGCCATCTTATCGCAGTCCTTAAACGGCAGGCACCAGTTGACTACCAGCCGCTTCCGTCCTGTCGCCATCCGACGACCAGCCGACCGAACGACCAACGGCCTTCCGTCTGCGTCGACCACGGCCGCGGCGCGTACTTGCGGACCTGCCTGCTGCTGACTGCCAACTCGTCCAACCGCGGAGTAACGACGAACCCGACTCAGTGCACAACCCAACAGCGACTGAGACGTAGAGCCGACCGACTAACATGCGAGTGTCTGCCTTCTGACTGACTCTGTCGCCTCACTGCAACGACTCCCAGACTAAGCGACTAACCGATTGACCACACTCGCCGAGACTGACTGACTGGTCCTCTCGCCGTCTCCCGACCGACGTCCTCCAAAACTCTTGCTTCGCGCACCAGCGCCAACAGCGCTCAGCGATCACGCCCCCTATCGCTGCGGCGAAAACAAGTGAAATGGTGTAGCGGGTAAATCAAATGAGCTGAGCCGTGACACGGCTCAGAACCACATAAGAAGAAAAGTATCCCATGTAATTCATGTGATCAAAATACTTTAGTATTTTATTTTTTATCATAGGTACTTGTATTACATGGGATTCTCTCCTTCTTATGTTATGGACCTGAGGATACTGTTTTAATGCAGCGAAACCGTTGGTGACACTAAAGAAATTACCAACTGCAGCTGCCTTGCGGTTCATTTCATTTCCAATCGTATCATGAGTGGTAGTCACATTCATAAATGAATAAACTGGTACCAATCGGATGACAGAGATACACACTCAAGAATTCATGGCAAATAGGTAACCGGAAGCTCTTCGTCTGTTTATGAGGATGAGATTTAACTTACCATTGTTTTACACACGTCTTAAAAGTGGCTGCAGGATAGGCTTGGGAAAGGGGATGGAAAATCACCTCGCCACAGAGGAACTCTGAGGGGTTCTCATATGACTCTGGCCTACATTATTGCCCACCAGACTAACCAATCATAGAGTGGTGCCGGTCACTCGAGATCTAAGCGCGGATACAGGCTTTACTGTATTATAGTATTTGAGAGTTGTAGCATCGCGTTTTAGTACCTGAATAGTGTAAATTCGCGTAGTCTCCTTCCGCCGCCGAGCAGTGTCAGCAGTGCGCAAGTAGCAGCATTACTGCATTTACTAGGCAATCTTGTAATTTAATAACCGTTTAAATTTTGTTGATTTGTTTGCGCTCTCTGTAGATTAGTTCAGACGTGCTTTGCAAAACAGTTTTGAGCATGGATAGGGACTGCAACTGCTGTGTTCGGATGCAGGCTGAGTTGGCATCCCTTCGCTCCCAGCTTCAGGCAGTGTTGGCTTCGGTCACACAGCTTGAGGCTGTTGCCAATGGGCATTACTGTGGGGGTCCGGATGGGGGTTTGTCGGGGACGGCCAGCTCGTCCCACGCATCCCCTGATCGGACTACGACTGTGGTTGCCCGGGTTACTGCCCGCATTGAGGCTGATCCCTCACCTGTTGTAGAGTGGGAGGTCGTCTCAAGGTGTGGCAGGGGGCGAAAGACATTCCGGAGGGCTGAACGGAAAGCCTCTCCAGTTTGTCTGACGAACCGGTTTCAGGCTCTGTCTCAGGCTGATACTGATCTTCGGCCTGACATGGCTGCTTGTCCTGTTCCAGAGGTTGCCCCTCAGTCCGCAAGATCCGGGCAGTCGCAGAGGGTGGGCTTACTGGTAGTTGGGAGCTCCAACGTCAGGCGCGTAATGGGGCCCCTTAGGGAAATGGCAGCAAGAGAGGGGAAGAAAACCAATGTGCACTCCGTGTGCATACCGGGGGGAGTCATTCCAGATGTGGAAAGGGTCCTTCCGGATGCCATGAAGGGTACAGGGTGTACCCATCTGCAGGTGGTCGCTCATGTCGGCACCAATGATGTGTGTCGCTATGGATCGGAGGAAATCCTCTCTGGCTTCCGGCGGCTATCTGATTTGGTGAAGACTGCCAGTCTCGCTAGCGGGATGAAAGCAGAGCTCACCATCTGCAGCATCGTTGACAGGACTGACTGCGGACCTTTGGTACAGAGCCGAGTGGAGGGTCTGAATCAGAGGCTGAGACGGTTCTGCGACCGTGTGGGCTGCAGATTCCTCGACTTGCGCCATAGGGTGGTGGGGTTTCGGCTTCCGCTGGATAGGTCAGGAGTCCACTACACGCAACAAGCGTCTACACGGGTAGCAGGGGTTGTGTGGCGTGGGCTGGGCGGTTTTTTAGGTTAGATGGCCTTGGGCAAGTACAGAAAGGGCAACAGCCTCAACGGGTGCGGGGAAAAGTTAGGACATGCGGGGACCAAGCAGCAATCGGTATTGTAATTGTCAACTGTCGAAGCTGCGTTGGTAAAGTACCAGAACTTCAAGCGCTGATAGAAAGCACCGAAGCTGAAATCGTTATAGGTACAGAAAGCTGGCTTAAGCCAGAGATAAATTCTGCCGAAATTTTTACAAAGGTACAGACGGTGTTTAGAAAGGATAGATTGCATGCAACCGGTGGTGGAGTGTTCGTCGCTGTTAGTAGTAGTTTATCCTGTAGTGAAGTAGAAGTGGATAGTTCCTGTGAATTATTATGGGTGGAGGTTACACTCAACAACCGAACTAGGTTAATAATTGGCTCCTTTTACCGACCTCCTGACTCAGCAGCATCAGTGGCAGAACAACTGAGAGAAAATTTGGAATACATTTCACATAAATTTTCTCAGCATGTTATAGTCTTAGGTGGAGATTTCAATTTACCAGATATAGACTGGGACACTCAGATGTTTAGGACGGGTGGTAGGGACAGAGCATCGAGTGACATTATACTGAGTGCACTATCCGAAAATTACCTCGAGCAATTAAACAGAGAACCGACTCGTGGAGATAACATCTTGGACCTACTGATAACAAACAGACCCGAACTTTTCGACTCTGTATGTACAGAACAGGGAATCAGTGATCATAAGGCCGTTGCAGCATCCCTGAATATGGAAGTTAATAGGAATATAAAAAAAGGGAGGAAGGTTTATCTGTTTAGCAAGAGTAATAGAAGGCAGATTTCAGACTACCTAACAGATCAAAACGAAAATTTCTGTTCCGACACTGGCAATGTTGAGTGTTTATGGAAAAAGTTCAAGGCAATCGTAAAATGCGTTTTAGACAGGTACGTGCCGAGTAAAACTGTGAGGGACGAGAAAAACCCACCGTGGTACAACAACAAAGTTAGGAAACTACTGCGAAAGGAAAGAGAGCTCCACTCCAAGTTTAAACGCAGCCAAAACCTCTCAGACAAACAGAAGCTAAACGATGTCAAAGTTAGCGTAAGGAGGGCTATGCGTGAAGCATTCAGTGAATTCGAAAGTAAAATTCTATGTACCGACTTGACAGAAAATCCTAGGAAGTTCTGGTCTTACGTTAAATCAGTAAGTGGCTCGAAACAGCATATCCAGACACTGCGGGATGATGATGGCATTGAAACAGAGGATGACACGCGTAAAGCTGAAATACTAAACAGCTTTTTCCAAAGCTGTTTCGCAGAGGAAGACCGCACTGCAGTTCCTTCTCTAAATCCTCGCACAAACGAAAAAATGGCTGACATCGAAATAAGTGTCCTGGGAATAGAAAAGCAACTGGAATCACTCAATAGAGGAAAGTCCACTGGACCTGACGGGATACCAATTCGATTCTACACAGAGTACGCGAAAGAACTTGCCCCCCTTCTAACAGCCGTGTACCGCAAGTCTCTAGAGGAACGGAGGGTTCCAAATGATTGGAAAAGAGCACAGATAGTCCCAGTCTTCAAGAAGGGTCGTCGAGCAGTTGCGCAAAACTATAGACCTATATCTCTGACGTCGATCTGTTGTAGAATTTTAGAATATGTTTTTTGCTCGAGTATCATGTCGTTTTTGGAAACCCAGAATCTACTATGTAGGAATCAACATGGATTCCGGAAACAGCGATCGTGTGAGACCCAACTCGCTTTATTTGTTCATGAGACCCAGAAAATATTAGATACAGGCTCCCAGGTAGATGCTATTTTTCTTGACTTCCGGAAGGCGTTCGATACAGTTCCTCACTGTCGCCTGATAAACAAAGTAAGAGCCTACGGAATATCAGACCAGCTGTGTGGCTGGATTGAAGAGTTTTTAGCAAACAGAACTCAGCATGTTGTTATCAATGGAGAGACGTCTACAGACGTTAAAGTAACCTCTGGCGTGCCACAGGGGAGTGTTATGGGACCATTGCTTTTCACAATATATATAAATGACCTAGTAGATAGTGTCGGAAGTTCCATGCGGCTTTTCGCGGATGATGCTGTAGTATACAGAGAAGTTGCAGCATTAGAAAATTGTAGTGAAATGCAGGAAGATCTGCAGCGGATAGGCACTTGGTGCAGGGAGTGGCAACTGACCCTTAACATAGACAAATGTAATGTATTGCGAATACATAGAAAGAAGGATCCTTTATTGTATGATTATATGATAGCGGAACAAACACTGGCAGCAGTTACTTCTGTAAAATATCTGGGAGTATGCGTGCGGAACGATTTGAAGTGGAATGATCATATAAAATTAATTGTTGGTAAGGCGGGTACCAGGTTGAGATTCAGTGGGAGAGTGCTTAGAAAATGTAGTCCATCAACAAAGGAGGTGGCTTACAAAACAATCGTTCGACCTATACTTGAGTATTGCTCATCAGTGTGGGATCCGTACCAGATCGGTCTGACGGAGGAGATAGAGAAGATCCAAAGAAGAGCGGCGCGTTTCGTCACAGGGTTATTTGGTAACCGTGATAGCGTTACGGAGATGTTTAATAAACTCAAGTGGCAGACTCTGCAAGAGAGGCGCTCTGCATCGCGGTGTAGCTTGCTCGCCAGGTTTCGAGAGGGTGCGTTTCTGGATGAGGTATCGAATATACTGCTTCCCCCTACTTATACCTCCCGAGGAGATCACGAATGTAAAATTAGAGAGATTAGAGCGCGCACGGAGGCTTTCAGACAGTCGTTCTTCCCGCGAACCATACGCGACTGGAACAGGAAAGGGAGGTAATGACAGTGGCACGTAAAGTGCCCTCCGCCACACACCGTGGCTTGCGGAGTATAAATGTAGATGTAGATGTAGATGTACTGAAGCGCCACAATATTGCTCAGAGACAAATTTTATTCATTTTCAATGCAAATGGTGAAAGCAGGTCATCAGATGAAAGAGGAAATTGGACGGGCTTCTTTCAAGCTGCACGCAAGACTGAAATATACGCTAGTCCACTCAAACACTTTGAACGTTAGAACAGCTTAGGTCAAGCACAGATTCGATGAAAATACAACAGTATTTATGAGAATGTATTTATTACGTCAGCCCCTCGGGCTAGATTCAGCCGGCTGACTATAACTGTTACCTTCCTTTACCCGGAAGGGCAGTTTCACAATGCGTGTTAGGTTTTCATATGTTTCCTGTTATTGTAAATAATTCACTTTTACTGTATTGGGACAAAGAGGAAGGAGCGCATTCCACGAGTAGTGCATAAGATCTCTGAGTTTAATTTTATATGTGTTTCACTTGTTAATCAGTAAGTTGTGCAGCGCTGGGGCATTCTTATTTGAAACATAGTAGCGAGCAGCTGAGTCTTTCAGAGAATGAGATCTTTTATTTATAAATCTGAGAGAAAGCATGTGGAATACTTTATCATGGAGATGAAAAATTGTTTATGAAGCTATTTCATTCTTTGTATTAATGGAGAAGATTTTTGCTGGAAATTTTAAAGGTAACACATGAATATGCAAGATTAAGATACTGTTTCTCACAATTATTAACTGTAGGAAATATTTGTCCTGCAGATAATGAACTATGTTATGTTATGTTAACTGAGAACCTAGAAACGACAGAGAGACTCCGTCCCCGCCGCAGCTGCAGTGGTCCACAACCCCACAACAACTACCGCAGTCCACTTCACCCCCCCCCCTCCCCACCCCGCCGCCCTACATCGAACCCAGGGTTATTGTGCCGTTCGGCCCCCGGTGGACCTCCCAGAACGCCTCACACCAGACGAGTGTAACCCCTATGTTTGCGAGGTAGAGTAATGGTGGTGTACGAGTACTTGGAGAACTTGTTTGCGCAGCAATCGCCGACATAATGTAGCTGAGGCGGAATTAGGGGAACCAGCCCGCATTCGCCAAGGCAGATGGAAAACCGCCTAAAAACTATCCACAGACTGGCCGGTTCACCGGACCTCGACACAAGCCCGCTGGGCGGATTCCTGCCGGAGGCTGGCACGCCTTCCCGCTCGGAAAGCCGCGCGTTAGACCGTACGGCCAACCGGGTGGGCTAATGAATTACACTTATAATTAATGTTAATTTGATCTCATTGTTTTCACTATGTCGAAAATTACGCAAGTGGTAGAGATGCCATGCAGTTTTTGTAATGAGAGAATTTCGCAGTTGTTAGAGTCTTCTTGTGTCGATGAAGATTTTGTTTAAAATAAAATCCATCTCTATCACAACTTAGAAAAGTTATGAATATTTTGTCGTGTGTGCTTCGTGCATTGCGCGCTGCACCTTACACCACACGCAGCGACAGATTGTTTCTGACAAGCAGTTATACAGTTTTCACTGAGCACACAATTGGTTTCTTTTGGCAGTAAATTGGATTCATTTTGATTATTTCAGTTCTGCAGTCCATCGAGTTTAAAGTTTTGTTTCACGAGACAGTTCTCAAGCGCAACACAGGGCCAACCAACAGCCGGTACTGCTCAGCAGGTGAACGCGATATGTGAAGTACACGTTACACGAGGAGAAAGTCTAGGAAAAAAGATAAGCAGTATTCACACATACAGACATATTTTTGTAGAGAGCTTAAAGTGTTAGTTGCTGTATCAAGGTTACTGTGATGACTGCCTATTGTGTTTGTGTTCACGATGACCATCAAAGTGAAGCGAGAGGGTGAAGCCTGATGCCTACTCCTATCGAACGGCACAAAGTGCGGCACCGAGATTAACGATTGCACCCAGCAGACGGTTCAGTAGTAACGCCGCAGCATGCCCTCACTCGCGAACGGAAAGGTCTGAAGTTTAATTAAGTGTACTGAAACAAAATTTAGTTATCAGGAAACTCGTCACCATCTCTTCTACCAATAGGAACAATTCAGAAAAGACGTTCTAAAAACCGACACATGGCGCTGTATCAATGTTCTTTGTTATTCTGGGTGACGTAAACAGGAATAAGCGATAGCACATGACATAGACACATGGTGATATAACGACGTAAACACAACGCAGCAAAAAAAAAAGTATATATGCAATGTTATCAACATAACATGGAAGGACAGTTCCTTGTCATCAAAATTACAGATAGAACACAAGAATCCACTGTATCAATCATCGCGGCTATTCAGTATGGTTCACTATGTAGACATTCGATGAACGAATTATTAGGCCCTGCTGTATAGCGCAAAAGTGGCTCTACAATAAATGACAGTGAAATGAGAGGTTGTATAGACATGAACAGTAAAACAGTAATATAAGATAACAGCAGTACAAGATTACAAGGATATGTGTGGGAAAAGCCATAAAACTGTTAAGTATCATAAAGCCATAAACAAGTTCGCACCGCTAAGCAGACTCGAAGCCTGTTTATGAGTATTCGTTATAGGTTCCAGTCAGTTGAGGTGAGTCAGAGCACGCATTAACACTGACTATAAGACTGTTTTTTTATTACTTACGTTTTGCCTACTATGAGCACACTCGCAGCGGCCAAACTGCTGCCCTGTCAGTCATAGCATTATAAAATTTACAGTTTCATTATAAAAGAATGTAAAATGGGTACGGTTCATGACAACATAATAGTTATGCGATGTTCGTTCTTTTTATTATGAACATGATGTGATGAGGTCTGTTGGTGACCATGTGTAGGAACTGGGATGTGAGAAGTATCAAGGTGGTGGAGGATATTATTTGGGATCTTAATGAGTGAACGAATTGATAGCTTGAACGTGGGTGTTAGATGAATGAAATGTTTGCTGGGCAAGGAAATGATAAGTTGGATCCATTTGGGATGGGGTGGGATGTTTAAGTTCGGTTATAGCTGGAAACGAAAGCCGAAATACGAGCTCATGGCCTGAGAAGGAAGGTATTCTACGTGTTTGAGGAGGGGCGGGAACTTCATGAGCTTCAACAAGATATGAGTATGACAAGAAAATCGGATATGGAAAATGATGTGGACTGTACGTCATTCTCGAATTTGGCGGGAACGATAAAACTAGGGTGCTCTACTAAAATGTTCGGATGAGGATTTTATATTTATGGATGATGATCAAGGGATTTAATCCCCATGCTCAGCCGGTTTGTACTTTTTGTAGTTTTAGTCCCGTGAGGGCTTTCTTGTACATGGTTAGTGGGTTAGGATTCGAAGATATTTGCTAACAATGTTAGTCCAAGATATTTTAGTGCCTAAGTTACGTGGATTAGACCGTTGTTGATTGTCAGGGAAAATGTCTACGGGACACTATGTTTGGTTAGTTTTTCGTATGATAATTTCCTGGGTTTTTGCAGTATTGATAGGAAGCTACCAGTGGTTACAAAAGTAGGGGAGGAATCGTTGTGATGAATGGAGGGTAGGACTGCAAGGACGGCGGTGTCATGAATATATTGGAATGTTTATACAGAAAGGGGTGGATTTGGTTCGTTCGATGTGTATAGGAGATTAAGGATCGTTGATAGGTGGGAATGCCTGCAGTTGAATGGAAAACTTGCGATTGTGTGTCGCTGTGCTGTTACATTACTTATTTAAGTTTATGGTCATTGTTATATTGAGTTTAGTCCATATATGTCACCGATCCGCCTTCTTTTTGCATTCATTACACTACAGAAATCTCTCTGTAATTACCGGTGGAGTATTGGTGTGTCCCAACGATGAACGCAGAGGAATGAACTGTAGAACTGTCGGGATTCTGCATGTAGTTCAAGAGCTTGCCTGGGAAGATGATGTCTGCCAGAATAGATTGACCTAAGGGAAATGTGTGTAACAGCAGCGTCGGTCAATGCTTTTGTAGGAAGGAAACAGTGGTGGTGATACCTTGTGGAGTTTTCTGGACAACAGAGTGGCTTCTTTTATGGGTGTGGATATACACTCCTGGAAATGGAAAAAAGAACACATTGACACCGGTGTTTCAGACCCACCATACTTGCTCCGGACACTGCGAGAGGGCTGTACAAGCAATGATCACACGCACGGCACAGCGGACACACCAGGAACCGCGGTGTTGGCCGTCGAATGGCGCTAGCTGCGCAGCATTTGTGCACCGCCGCCGTCAGTGTCAGCCAGTTTGCCGTGGCATACGGAGCTCCATCGCAGTCTTTAACACTGGTAGCATGCCGCAACAGCGTGGACGTGAACCGTATGTGCAGTTGACGGACTTTGAGCGAGGGCGTATAGTGGGCATGCGGGAGGCCGGGTGGACGTACCGCCGAATTGCTCAACACGTGGGGCGTGAGGTCTCCACAGTACATCGATGTTGTCGCCAGTGGTCGGCGGAAGGTGCACGTGCCCGTCGACCTGGGACCGGACCGCAGCGACGCACGGATGCACGCCAAGACCGTAGGATCCTACGCAGTGCCGTAGGGGACCGCACCGCCACTTCCCAGCAAATTAGGGACACTGTTGCTCCTGGGGTATCGGCGAGGACCATTCGCAACCGTCTCCATGAAGCTGAGCTACGGTCCCGCACACCGTTAGGCCGTCTTCCGCTCACGCCCCAACATCGTGCAGCCCGCCTCCAGTGGTGTCGCGACAGGCGTGAATGGAGGGACGAATGGAGACGTGTCGTCTTCAGCGATGAGAGTCGCTTCTGCCTTGGTGCCAATGATGGTCGCGTGCGTGTTTGGCGCCGTGCAGGTGAGCGCCACAATCAGGACTGCATACGACCGAGGCACACAGGGCCAACACCCGGCATCATGGTGTGGGGAGCGATCTCCTACACTGGCCGTACACCACTGGTGATCGTCGAGGGGACACTGAATAGTGCACGGTACATCCAAACCGTCATCGAACCCATCGTTCTACCATTCCTAGACCGGCAATGGAACTTGCTGTTCCAACAGGACAATGCACGTCCGCATGTATCCCGTGCCACCCAACGTGCTCTAGAAGGTGTAAGTCAACTACCCTGGCCAGCAAGATCTCCGGATCTGTCCCCCATTGAGCATGTTTGGGACTGGATGAAGCGTCGTCTCACGCGGTCTGCACGTCCAGCACGAACGCTGGTCCAACTGAGGCGCCAGGTGGAAATGGCATGGCAAGCCGTTCCACAGGACTACATCCAGCATCTCTACGATCGTCTCCATGGGAGAATAGCAGCCTGCATTGCTGCGAAAGGTGGATATACACTGTACTAGTGCCGACATTGTGCATGCTCTGTTGCCTGTGTCTATGTGCCTGTGGTTCTGTCAGTGTGATCATGTGATGTATCTGACCCCAGGAACGTGTCAATAAAGTTTCCCCTTCCTGGGACAATGAATTCACGGTGTTCTTATTTCAATTTCCAGGAGTGTACTACAGGTAGGCTTTCCAGCAAGCATGTAGTCTTCCATTAATGGGGTATTGTGGGACTGGGTTTGTTAATGTGGGTGTGGTTTGGAATCAACAGAAGGACAGAGTTATGGTCACATGCAGGCTGATGTAGGATCCCTGCATGCTTGTGCGCAAGGTGGTATCAGGAATGGGATAACTTTAAGTGCGGATGTGATGGAGACTAGGGATTACGTCATTAGAAACGAAAGCAATAAAATAATATAGGACTGGTCTTTATATTTAAGGGAATGGAATGAGAAGGTTGCGCTGAGTATAGACAGTGACACAGATGATGGTCAGGGTGGCATAATAGCTTGGGGTTGGGGTTGTTTTGGGGAAAGAGACCAGACAGCGAGGTCATCGGTGTCATCGGATTAGGGAAGGATGGGGAAGGAAGTCAGCCGTGCCCTTTGAAAGGAACTATCCCGGCATTTGCCTGGAGTGATTTAGGGAAATCACGGAAAACCTAAATCAGGATGGCCGGACGCGGGATTGAACCGTCGTCCTCCCGAATACGGGCATAATAGGTGATGCAGGGTGAAGGAATAGGTTGAGGTCAAATGATTATGTGTTTAAGGTGACTAAAATGAAGTCTAAATTTTAGTTTTGGCCAGTTATAACTGAAATAGGAAGAAAAAAAAAAAAACAGATTTTCGTTGGTCCTGGAAGCCGTTAGGTAGGAAGCTTGCAATTGGAATTACATGACAATTTTAGTCATTTGCTGGTATTGATTATAATGAACTTAGGGTTTCCAACTGCTGATACAAAAGAACAAAAAAAGCCTAAGCAGACACTTCCTGTCCAAGTAAATGAGCATTGGTACTGTAGTGCGTCGACTGATCATATCGTTGTGCACTAGAAAACATTTACCCACCGCTTCAATGAATTAAATAGTGATCAGATTGGTTGGAGCTGCGTCCAAGTCACTGTACTGACTTGCCAGATGGCTCTCTTAATCTCATCGTTTGGGCATCACTTTTCTGCTTAAGGGGGGTAAGTCATGTGTACCATCAGATGTCTTCCTTTATCCTGTTGTTGGGGTGTCATTATATTTTCTCTATAGTAGTCATTTAACCTAAACGAGGTAAGTCGTGTGCACCATCAGATGTTTCTCTCTATTCCGTTGTTCTGGCATTACTACATTTTCTCTACAGTCATCAGTTAGCCTAAGGAAGGTAAGTCTTGTGCACCATTAGATGTCCCTCTTCATTCCACGGTTAGGATCACTACCTTCTTTTCTGCAGTCGTCAGTTAATTTGAGGGAGTTACGTAGCGTGTGCTACCTGTCTGTGTATGGTGGGAACTGTGTTCTGAATTTTGTATTTTGAACAATTGTACTTCAAATTTTCTGTGGTGGAGATTTGGGAGCAGCCCAACATTTGCCTGAGCGAGCTTGACAAACCCCGTAAAAACTGCACTCATGTGACGAGTATACCATCCCAGCTGCTGTTAATCCAACAGTCGGCTTCAATCTGAGTCTTGTTCATCTCACTACCTCACATGCTAACGCATTGCATGTTTCTGTGTTATTTATTTTTACCTCTGTCCTCCCCTCCTAGGTCATCTTTACGCTATCCGTTTACCAATTTCGTTGGAATACACTTTGTGGCTTTTAAGTCCTTAAGTCGGCCTGTGATTGTGGAATTTATCGACCTACAAGCGTTCGACAGTGTCAAACTGTGTAAGATGTTCGAAGTTCTTAAGAACTTGTGGGTAAGCTATAGGGAAAGACAGATACTATCCAATATGCACAGGAACGAAGAGGGAACAACAAGAGTGCAAGACCAAGAACGATGTAACCAGATTAGAAAGGGTGTAGCACAGGGATGTTCAATGTATACATCGAAGAAGAAATACAGGAAGTAAAACAAAGGTTCAAGAGTGGGATTAAAATTCATTGTGAAAGGATATCAATGATAAGATTCACTGATGACATTGCTATCCTCAGTGAAAGTTGAGTATAATGAGTATAATGAACACTCTGATGAGTACCGAATACGGATTGAGAGTAAACTGAAGAAATATGAAAATATTGAAAAGTAGTAGAAACGAGAACAGCAAGAAACTTAATATTAGAAATGGTGACCGTGAATAGACGAAGTTTAAGAATTCTGCTGCTACATAGGCAGCAAAATAATCCAGGACAGAGCAAGGAGGACATAAAAAGCAGAGTAGCATTAGCAAAAAGGGCATTTCTGGCCGAGAAAAGTCTACTGGTTCCAAACATAGGCCTTAATTTGAGGAAGAAATTTCTGGGACTGTACGTTTTGAGCACAGCATCGTATGGTTGTGAAACATGGACTGTGGGAAAACCCGAAAATAAGAGACTCGAAGTATCTGAGACTTGGTGGTACAGAAGAGTGTTGAAAACTAGATGAACTGGTAAGATATGGAATCAGGAGATTCAGCGCAGAATCGGTGAGGAATGTATGGAAAACACTGACAACAAGAATAGCCAGGATGACAGGACACCAGTTAACACATCATGGAATAACTTCCATGGTACTAAAGGGAGCTGTAGATGGGAAAAAACTGTAGAAGGAGACAAAGATTGTAATACATCTAGCAAACTGAGGACGGAGGTTGCAAATTCTGCTCTGAGATGTAAAGGTTGGCACAAGAGAGGAATTCGTGGCATGTCACGTCAAGCCAGACAGAAGACAGATGATACAAAAAAAAAAAAAAAAAAAAAAAAAAAGAAAAAAAAATCGGCCTATTTATTATCACTAAATAAGTGATCGGAAAACCGAGAAATAGCTTTCAGTCTTTATGGAGTATCAACCTGATACTGTTAAAACGGAAACCACTCGTATCTGAAAATTTGATCTTACATAAGATCTTTACTAATTTCCAATCTCGCGCCAAAGTTCAGAGGTGTGTGGCAGCGTTGCATAAATGCTACATCGTGAGAAAAGCACTCGTCCTCAGCAGTGGTCCGGTGGACGCCAGCAGAGCGCAGTCGGCCTCCTGTTTATCGGCTGCGCCTCGCTTCGCCTCGCCTCGCCTCGCCCGGGCAGGACCGGAGGCAGCCGAGCGAGCGCCGGCAGGCGGCACGGCGGCAGAGGCGGAGGCGGGCTACGAACCGGAACCCCCTGCGGCCGACGTCATAATCACCCGCAGACACGGCGCGGCACCGCGGCACGGCAATCTGCCGCGATTACGCCTCGGACCGCATAAATCAGCGCCGACCGCCCCGCGCGCTACCGGCTGCCAGCGCCGACACTCCATCTTCACGCCACTTGCTGCTCGCCACACCGCTTCGCTGGGCAGCACCAGGTGAATTTCTATTCAATAGCGACTCTACATCTCCATCGGTTTCCTTTTTGTGCAGTTCGTATCATAACCGCACGAGTCAGATATTTACAAAGCCTTCCGCTTCGTCTATGTCACTCGTCACTCGATTACTACCTTTGCTTCCCAGTCTCCTTATACTCACATGAAAAAAAATTTTGCATCGCCTCCATTCTACATCTACATCTACATCCATTCTCCGCAAGCTACCTGACAGTGTGTGGCGGAGGGTAACTTGAGTACCTCTATCGGTTCTCCCTTCTATTCCAGTCTCGTATTGTTCGTGGAAAGAAAGATTGTCAGTATGCCTCTGTGTGGGCTCTATTCTCTCTGATTTTCTCCTCATGGTCTCTCCGCGAGATATACGTAGGAAGGAGCAATATACCGCTTGACTCTTCGGTGAAGGTGTGTTCCCGAAACTTCAACAAAAGTCCGTACCGAGCTACTGAGCGTCTCTCCTGCAGAGTCTTCCACTGGAGTTTATCTATCATCTCCGTAACGCTTTCGCGATTACTAAATGATCCTGTAACGAAGCGCGCTGCTCTCCGTTGGATCTTCTCTATCTCTTCTATCAACCCTATCTGGTACGAATTTCACACTGCTGAGCAGTATTCAAGCAGTGGGCGATCAAACGTACTGTAACCTATTTCCTTTGTTTTCGGATTGCATTTCCTTAGGATTCTTCCAATGAATCTCAGTCTGGCATCTGCTTTTCCGACGATCAACTTTATATGATCATTCCATTTTAAATCACTCCTAATGTGTACTCCCAGATAATTTATGGAATTAAGTGCTTCCAGTTGCTGACCTGCTATATTGTAGCTAAATGATAAAGGATCTATCTTTCTATGTATTCGCAGCAGATTACACTTGTCTACATTGAGATTCAATTGCCATTCCCTGCGCCATGCGTCAATTCGCTGCAGATCCCCCTGCGTTTCAGTACAATTTTCCAATGCTACAACCTCTCAATATACCACAGTATCATCCGCAAAAAGCATCAGTGAACTTCCGATGTCATCCACAAGGTCATTTATCTATATTGTAAATAGCAACGGTCCTACGACACTCCCCTGCGGCACACCTGAAATCACTCTTACTTCGGAAGACTTCTCTCAATTAAGAATGACATGCTGCGTTCTGTTATCTAGGAACTCTTAAATCCAATCACACAATTGGTCTGATAGCCCATATGATCTTACTTTGTTCATTAAACGGCTAAAGTTCCGGAACCTGTACAGGAAACTGGAACAGAGACCAACGCAAACATCATTTTCTCCCTTTTTATTGCTCATGAAAACCACACATTGCATGTTGTACCACCATACAGCGAGACCATCAAGGGTTGTGGTCCAGATTGCTGAACACACCTGTACCTCTCAAAAATGTTCAAATGTGTGTGAGTTCTTATGGGACTTAACTGCTAAGGTCATCAGTCCCTAAGCTTACACACTACTTAACTTAAATTATCCTAAGGACAAATACACACACCCATGCACGAGGGAGGACTCGAACCTCCGCCGGGGCCAGTCGCACAGTACATGACTGCAGCGCCTAGACCGCTCGGCTAATCCCGTGCGGCCCTATACCTCTAAACCCAGTAGCGCGGCCTCTTGCACTGATGCATACCTGTATTCATCGTGGCGTACTGTCAACAAGTTCATCAAGACACTGTTGGTCCATATTGTCCCACTTCTCAACGGTGATTCGGCGTAGATGCCTCAGAGTGGTTGGCGGGTCACGTCGTCCATAAACAGCCCTTTTCAATCTATCCCAGGCATGTGATTCTTGAGTTTCTCCCGGCGTATTTGATAATCAAAATATCCACGGGTATGCTGCCGGTCTATAGCGTCCAACGGGCACAATATTTCGGCGATCAAACATGTCGCCATCATCAGGTGAACTGACGGACTGAGCTCCTGTGAACGTGCCGGCACGGAGATCCGTACGCTATGGCTGCTCAGAGGGAACTGGGTTCGGTCGCGGCGGCGGCCGATTTAAATACCCTCCGCCCGCGGCGCGCTCCCTCCGCCGTCCGCGCCCAGCGCCACGGTCGCGCGGTGGAACAGATTGCGACGGCGTCTGAGATGACGTCGGTGTGATGGCTCTGTCCGCCGTGGTCGTCACAACTATACGTCTGCTCGATTTACTCTTGATTAACCCGATCGCTGGTTCCCAAGCCTTGCTAAGATTATAGCCACAGTCACGGTTTATGAGGTCGTCATTGGTGCGAATTTCGATGGCCTCTCTAACAACGCTGTCCCAGTATCTCGACGTCTGTACCAGAATCCTCGTGCGGTCATACTCCATGGCGTGATTTTCCGACAAACAATGTTCAGCGACCGCCGACTTGCTCGGATACATCAGTCGAGTGTGCCTCTGGTGTTCACGGCATCGATCCTCGACGGTACGCATCGTCTGACCAATATACGACTTGCCACATTGACACGGAATCTGGTACACGCCGGCCTTCCTCAAACCGAGGTCATCTTTGGCGCTCCCCACCAGTGCACGAGTTTTATTTGGAGGACAAAACACAGTTCCGACCCGGCGTTTCTTCAGAATGCGGGCGATTTTCCCCGAGAGTGCGCCTGTGTATGGAATAAATGCAGTGCCTACCTCCTCCCTCGTGACTTCATCCATCTCAACAGGTTGTGCTGCAGTGGTTGGGCGGAGAGCACGTTGAATCTGCCACTCTGAGTACCCATTTTTTCGAAATACAGTTCTCAGATGTTCCAATTCCTGGGGTAGACTCTCTGCGTCAGAGATAGTGCGCGCCCTATGTACTAGAGTTTTAAGTACCCCATTCCTCTGTGAAGGGTGGTGGCAGCTGTCTGCATGCAAATACAGATCAGTGTGCATAGCCTTCCGATACACCCCATGACCTAGGGTGCCGTCAGCCCTTCTCTTGACCAAGACGTCAAGGAAAGGTAATTTACCCTCCGTTTCAGTCTCCATAGTGAATTTGATGTTGGGGTGTATGGAGTTTAGATGTGTAAGGAAGTCAAGGAGTTTATCCATACCATGTGGCCAGATGACGAACGTGTCGTCCACGTAACGGAAAAAGCAAGTAGGTTTCCATACGGATGACGACAGGGCGTCCTCCTCGAAGTTCTCCATGTACAAATTCGCTACCACCGGTGAGAGTGGGCTACCCATGGCGACTCCCTCAGTTTGTTCGTAGTATTCTCCATTAAAAAGAAAATACGTGGAAGTCAAGACATGCCTAAAACGTTCAGTGGTCTTCTCGTCAAACTTCTGACTAATCAATTCTAGTGACTCTCGCAGGGGTACCCTCGTAAACAAGGAAACGACGTCAAAACTCACCATGATATCTGACTCATCCAACCTGAAGCTATCAAGGCGTTTAACAAAATCCACGGAATTACGGATGTGATGAGGGCATTTACCCACATAAGAACTTAATATTTCCGTCAGGTATTTGGCCAACAAATATATAGGTGCCCTGATGTTGCTGACAATGGGGCGTAATGGTGCCCCCTCTTTGTGAACCTTCGGGAGTCCATATAGTCTAGGCGGTACCGGACCTTGGGGTAACAATTTCTTAGCGTCACCCTCCGGTAAATCTGCGTCCTTGAGAAGCGCCCTCGTCTTGTTTTCCACCTTCTTTGTAGGGTCGACGCTGATCTTCCGGTAGGAATCGTCATTTAGCAGGCTCAGCATCTTATCAGTGTAGTCCTTATGGGAGACAACAACTGTAGCATTGCCTTAGTCAGCCGGTAAGACAACAATTTCAGAGCGCTCCCTCAGATCACGAATGGCCGCCCTCTCTTTACTGCTGATATTTGACTTCATCGGCTTGGATTTCGTCAACGCACGACAAGTTTCACGACGTGCGTTGACGACCTCATAAACCGTGACTGTGGCTATAATCTTAGCAAGGCTTGGGAACCAGCGATCGGCTTAATCAAGAGTAAATCGAGCAGACGTATAGTTGTGACGACCACGGCGGACAGAGCCATCACACCGACGTCATCTCAGACGCCGTCGCAATCTGTTCCACCGCGCGACCGTGGCGCTGGGCGCGGACGGCGGAGGGAGCGCGCCGCGGGCGGAGGGTATTTAAATCGGCCGCCGCCGCGACCGAACCCAGTTCCCTCTGAGCAGCCATAGCGTACGGATCTCCATGCCGGCACGTTCACAGGAGCTCAGTCCGTCAGTTCACCTGATGATGGCGACATGTTTGATCGCCGAAATATTGTGCCCGTTGGACACTATAGACCGGCAGCATACCCGTGGATATTTTGATTATCCCAGGCATGCTCGATAGGGTTCATGTCTTTAAACCATGCTGGCCTCTCTAGTCGAGCGATGTCGTTATCCTGAGGGAAGTCATTCACAAGATGTGCACGATGGAGGCGCGATTTGTCGTCCATGAAGACGAATGCCTCGCCATTATGATGCCGATATAGCTGCACTGGCGGTCGGAGGATGGCCTTCACGTAGCGTACAGCCGTTACGGTGCCTTCCATGACCACCATCGGCGTATGTCGACCCCACATAATGTCACCCCAAAACAGCAGGGAACCTCCACCTTGTTGCACTCGCTGGACAGTATGTCTAAGGCGTTCAGCCTGACCGGGTTGTCTCCAAGCACGTCTCTGGCGATTGTCAAGTTGAAGGCATATGTGACACTCATCGGTGAAGAGAACGTGTTCCCAATCCTAAGCGGTCCATTTGGCATGATTTTTGGCCCGTCTGTATCACGCTGCATGGTCTCGTGGTTGCAAAGATGGACCTCGCTATGGACGTCGAAAATGGAATAGCGCATCATGCAGCCTATAGCGCACAATTTGAGTCGTAACACGACGTCCTGTGGTTGCACGGAAAGCATTAGTCAACATGTTGGCGTTGCTGTCTGGGTTCCTCCTAGGGATAATCCGTAGGCATTGGTCATCCACTGCAGTAGTAGCCCTTGGGCGGCCTGATTGAGTCTTCTCATCGACAGTTCCTGTCTCTCTGTATCTCGTCCATGTCCGAACAACATCGCTTTGGTTCACTCCGAGGCGCCTGGACACCTCCCTTGCTGAGAGCCCGTCCTGGCACAAAGTAACAATGCGGAGGCGATGGAACCGTGGTATTGACCGTCGAGGCATGGTTGAAATATAGACAACACGAGCCGTGTGGGTCCTTCCTGGTGGAATGACTGGAACTGATCGGCTGTCGGACCCCTTCCGTCTAACAGGCGCTGCTCATACATAGTCGTTTACATCTTTGGCCGCGTTTAGCGACATCTCTGAACAGACAAATGGACTGTATCCACAGTCAACTGCCATCTTCAAGAGTTCTGAGAACCGGGCTGATGCAAAACTTATTTGATGTATGTATTCTCGCCAGTCCATTGGATTATTAATCTTCGTGTACAGCATCGTCAGTACTCTGCTAGTAACTACCATATGGTTATAATTAAAGTGCAGCTGCTGACAAAGGGCCAGTGTGAGTTGTAATTATCATACAGTTGCGAAACTGGTAGATACTCTAATGCGTTAAGGCAGAACCTATTTACGTTGGAAAAAAATAGTTACAATATAAAATTTGTTCCAGTTTTGTCAAGCAGGTGCAAATCTGGCGCTGTGAATGCAAGACCGGCGTATGGAAGTGCTTCTGTACGTAATGTATTGGGAATGGAAGTTGGAAGAAAAGGTCAAACGTGTGAAAAAGACACAGTCATGACACTATTATTAATTACGTTTACTCATTTAATTTTGTATGTGCATCGGAGATGTCGATGAGATGCTGCATCCGTAAAACGACGTGAGGAACAATTCCTTGCAGTAGTTCAGATGGAATCTAAGCAACATGATCCTGTATACTGGCTTTCAGATCAGATAGAAATCGGACGTGTCCCTCGTAAATGTGATCTTTTAGCTATCCACAGAGCCAAAAGTCGGCCGGACGCGGTAGTCGAGCGGCTCTGGGTGCTTCAGTCCGGAACCAAGTGGCTGCTACATTCGCAGGTTCGAATCCTGCCAGGGGCATGTATGTGTGTGATGTCCTTAGCTTAGTTAGGTTTAAGTAGTTCTAAGTTCTAGGGGACTGATGACCTCAGATGTTAAGTCCCATAGTGCTTAGAGCCATTTGAGCCATTTTTTGAGCCAAAAGTCACATGGATTTTGGTCAGGTAGTCTTACAGAACATGTATCTGTAAAGCCTCTGGAGGTAACACATTCGTGGGAGGTTCCATTAAGCAGACCGTTAACTGAGTGAGCGGAATGAGGTATTGCCTCATCTTGCATGAGAACATTGATTTCCACACAGTTGCGCTCTTCCAATAAAGGAATCACATGCTGTAAAGAAGATACCCACGTACAGACGTCACGGTGCACCTGGCACCCCATATTCGGCAGTTCTATGCATTCACTGCACCCTATAATGAAAAATGTGCGCCGTCGCTCCGTAGAGTATTGCCCGGTAACATGTCGTCAACTACGATTTGTGCCAAATACCGAAGAACAAAATCAGAACGTTGCTGCGGATCACGAGCTTTCACTTACGGCACCGTCTGGCTCTTGTGTAAAATAGACCGCAAAAGTTTGACCATGGGATGAACAATTCTCGTGACACTATACGATCCCCAGTACTACACGCGACACGTATTGCATGGTAAGTTTCAGCAACAACAACCTCGTCAATAACTTCCACCGTTACAGAACACCTTCCTCTTGCAGGTGTCAAATCAAGCTCACCTGATTTTTCGATTTCTTTCACCTTCTTTAAACAATGTAATGACATCGGTCTCTCCTCAGACCTTTCACTCGGCGATACACCGTGATTGCTTCCGTTCACAAGGAACGGTTTCACACCAGTGGTCGTGTTCTTCTCCATAGCAATGCTGTTTGCTTACGTCCTGGCTTGTCAAACGACAGCATGGATGTCATATCGTCACATATATTGTTTACTTCACCACATTTGCACATGGTGGCCACAACAGCAACTAATTTTTTTTACAGCGCAAAACCGGTTCTCCCTTAACGCATTAGCAAACCTACCAAATATCCCTATCATACAATAATGGTAGCCCATACTGGACTTCCCTGCGTAGCTATATTTTAATCACAACCACGCGTGCATCCTTTCCTTTCGTCGCCCATTCTCAGAGTTTCCGATGAACTCAGTGTATTTCCTCAGAGTGAACCACCTCAGACTCTTTCTTTCAGTTTTACTGTTTGTATGATGCTCACCATTGCTGTGATGCAATCATTTCCCAGTTCATCTTCCGTTGATACTCCACAATCGTCACACAGCACCCGGTTATATGTTACCTTTAACTGTGGTACACCGTAATTCTCAGCTAGAAACATTTCAGCTTCGTAGGTTATTGATCATCGTACGAGAAACTCGCAAGTACTTTCCGCGTGAGTAATCGGTAATAGTGGTTAGAGTCCTCTCCATTTGCAATAGTACAGCTGATAATATCCTGCACCACGTCATTAATTTCTTCTATAACAAACAAGAAGCAGGTTGGGGGATCATACTGTTTTCGTTTTAACATCTTTACTGCCCTAGAAACAGTTTATCGAACTGTAGGTAGTCGCATTTGTGTAGACTTTCAGCACTCAGTTTTTCTAGAGAGTCTTATATTTTCTAATTTTCCTTCAAAATTTTCTCTTCCTGTGTAAATCCCTCGATCAATTTTTTTTTGTTGTGCGTGCAATGCTTACACAAAGAAAAGGCGTGCAATATTTTTGCAAGGGGAAAAACAGGGTGTTAATTAACGGTTCAGATGAAACACTGCCACCATCATTACTAATACTATCATTTAATTTAAGTGGATGTTTGTGAGACACGAATTACTAAAAAGTTTGCAACAAATAGACCTTATTGCAGTAAAATCAGTGGCCTCTAACACCAGTAGTATTGATATATACTTCGATCTGCCTTTTGTATTGCCAACTCGTCACTGTACGTGAAACTTAGTATGTTCTGGGCCGCCATTGTAGAAATGCCACTCAACTTTCAAAACAAATACCAAGAATAAGTCAAACGTGGGCTACCGTAAATAACTGTCGCAACATTCGTCCATATGAATTTACCAAATCTATAAAAGCTAGTTTACTGTTGCTGAACGAAAGCAGTATCCATGTCATCAAGTTTACAAGGTTTCCTTTTTCCTGCAGCCTTCTTTGTTCAACCGAATTTTAAGACGGAGAGGAATATTCCTGCATGGAATTGAAGCGCTGTGAAAAACAAATGTACATGTTACACTTTGAAACTTCAGATACGTCTTAGAAGGTGTTTATCTTTTATGGGAGTTTATGCAAGTTACAGTATGTGATCAAATGTATCCGGATACCTGGCTGAAAATGACTTACAAGTTCGTGGCGCCCTCCATCGGTAATGCTGGAATTATGTGTGGTATTAGCCCACCCTTAGCCTTGATGACAGCTTCTACTTTCGCAGGCATACGTTCAATCAGGTGCTGGAAGATTTCTGGGAGAATGGCAGCCCATTTTTCACGGAGTGCTACACTGAGGAGAGGTATCGATGTTGGTCGGTGAGGCCTGGCACTAAGTCGGCTTTCCAAAACATCCCATAGGTATTCTGTAGGATTCAGGCCAGGATTCTGTGCAAGACAGTAGATTACATGGATGTTATTATCGTGTAACCACTCAGCCACAGGCCGTGCATTTTGAACATGTGCTCGATCGTGTTGAAAGATGCAGTCGCCATCCCCGAATTGCTCTTCAACAGTGGGAATCAAGAAGGTGCTTAAAACATTAATGTAGGCCTGTGCTGTGATAGTGCCACCCAAAACAACAAGGGGTGCCAGCCGCCTCCA
Organism: Schistocerca serialis cubense; assembly: GCF_023864345.2. Lineage (NCBI taxonomy): Eukaryota > Metazoa > Arthropoda > Insecta > Orthoptera > Acrididae > Schistocerca > Schistocerca serialis. Next base: position 503,722,734 of record NC_064643.1, on the reverse strand, counting down.
TGAATAACATGACCCCATTGAATTTTACTGTTGGCACTACATACGCTGGCATTCGCCATACCCACACCCTACCATCGGATCGCTACATTGTGTGCCGTGATTCGACGCTCCACACAACGTTTTTCCACTGTTCGATCGTCCAATGTTTACGCTCCTTACACCAAGCGAGGCGTCGTTTGGCATTTACCGGCGTGATGTGTGACTTATGAGCAGCCTCTCGACCATGAAATCCAAGTTTTCTCACCTTCCGCCTGGGTGATGGTCTGGATGGATGTCTGCCCACTACACATTACGATCCTCTTGAACTGTGGGCGGTCTCTGTCAGTCAACAGACGGGGTCGGCCTGTACGCTTTCGTGCTGTACGTGTCCCTTCACGTTTCCACTTCACTATCACATCGGAAACAATGGACGTAATGATGTGTGGAAATCTCCATACAGACGTATGACACAAGTGACACAAAATCACTTGACCACGTTCGAAATCCGGGAGTTTCTCGGAGCGCCCCATTCTGCTGTCTTATTACGTCTAATGACTACTGAGCTCGCTGATATGGAGTACCTGACAAAATGTGGCAGCACAATGCACCTAATATGAAAGACGTCTGTTTTTTGGGTCTGTCTGGATACTTTTAATCACATAGTGTATCTCTTTCTCCGACACACACACACACACACACACACACACACACACACACACACACACACTCAGTATCGCAATATATAAAGCCACAGAGAACTTCGAATGCACTCTACCATTCGTGAATATGCTTCTTCCTTGTACTTCCGCGTTCTTACAAGAATAAAGTATTCAAGAATTCAAACATTGTGTTTCATTTGCTGGTTTTCTCTGTTGCCCTGCATTTAGGAGTATGTTAGGCACAGTGTAGTAGAGAATGTAAGTTCAGCCACATTCCACTTGCAAATACTTGATTATTAAGATTCGAGAAAATTTAATTCATATTAACATTAGGCACAAGATCGACAGCTTGAACCGTCGGCACTATTAAGTCTCTGCACTCAAGTATGAGTTTCAATAGCAAATTTAATGGTTAACTCAAAATTTGAATGCAGCTGTAATCGAGAGAACGCAGTTACTAACCCAGAAGGAAATAACCATTCTGGAAAACTACTGGCTCTTGGTAAATGAGTAAATGTGATTAATCGTATTCTTAATCTCTAGTATGCAATTTCCCGTCGGTAAAAACCTTCATTACTACCGAAATTGACACACTCTGCACGGAATGAGTTTTCAAGGCTGTCAACAAAGAAAGCAGCAGTATTCATGCGGATGCTGTCATAATACGAGCTGTTGTCCGTTGGACCTTACGCAGTCGTAAAGTTGATGAGCTTAAACGCATCCACTTCTTGACAGTGACTTTTAACCTTGCGTCGACCGTTCAGAGCAAAGGAAAGCACGCCCCGCTGTGGCTAAAGTTCATCCTACACTATATAATGTCAACGTTTTTCGGCCGTTAGTGTTACTTGAGGGCTAACGTTTTTGTATTGACATAAAAGCAGAAGTATAACAAAAAAATGGATGAAATGGCTGAGCACTATGAGACTTAACTTCTGAGGTCATCAGTCCCCTAGAACTTCGAACATATAAACCTAACTAACCTAAGGACATCACACACATCCATGCCCAAGGCAGGATTCGAACCTGCGACCGTAGCGGTCGCGCGGTTTCAGACTGTAGCGCCTAGAACCGCTCGGCCGGTGAAATAACAAAGGGCCTGAAAATGTTGCTTGTAAATGGTTAAAAATGAAGTACAACTTAGCTAGAGAGCTCACCAACTTCATGCACAACCATTGTGCACAGCGGCTGTATAATATATAAGGAAGGACAGGAATACAACATTCAATAGCAATCCCATTGGGGCCTGCCGGTGTGGCCGAGCGGTTCTAGGCGCTTCAGTCTGGAACCGCGCGACCTCTACGGTCGCAGGTTCGAATCCTGCCTCGGGCATGGATGTATGTGATGTCCTTAGGTTGGTTAGGTTTAAGTAGTTCTAAGTTTTAGGGGACTGATGACCTCCGATGTTAAGTCCCATACTACTCAGAGCTATTTAAACCATTTTGATACTAGTTACTGACTGCTAGTTCCTATTTCGATTGCACATGAGACTGGATTCTTCCTACACCTCCGTCAGGGGGCCTGGAGGTGGCCGTATTGAAACTGTGATATATAGACGGCTCAAGGTGTCTTTGATTCGACGTTTTATATTGAGCATCCGAAGTCCCTCGACCATCCTGTATAAAGATGGAGTTACAGAGACGCGATTCTGTCCCAGTATCTTTGGCACCCAGGCGCTTTCAATGCAGTGTTTTTGTTATTTGTCTGCCAGCAGCTTCTCTCAGCTTGGGAAGATTCCCCTTGCGAAACTAGTAAAGAGTGTCTCTGTACATTCATTACGCTGATATCGTGTATAAAATTGCGACATACAACGAATCTAGCCGCAAAATTCGGTCGTCACACTCAGCACAGCTTCAACCCTTCCCCTGACATTTGAGCACTCACGTTGTTTCCTCATGGGGTCTTGTTGAAAAAGACGGAGTTATTCAAAATGAAATACAGTGTACACCCACTGAACACTAGACAGAAAGTCGAATCGACAATAAAGAAGCCACTGGGCATAACAGCGGCTGGGAAAACATCGCTGTGCGCTGTTTGCAGTGACGTATGAGGAGTGACGCTAAAGAATGACTGCCATCTTTCTTGGACATCACGGGAGACAAATAGGATGGATCCGTATTTACTGAGCTGACAGGGAACAAAGTGAGCGAAGGGCAGTGGCCACTCTCGATCGCCGCGGCGGCTGCAGAATCGCTCTCGGAAGCCCCGGCAGGAAGGATCAGTGGAGTATTCCGGTATCGTTCAGGAAATCCGGCGCTGTCCGAGCTGTGCCCGCGAGCTGCCAGGCGCGGCGGCCATTAGTCAGCGCAGCACGACACGACGCGTGCCTAACAGGCGACACCTGCCGAAGCAGGGTCCACAACAAGTGTCGCGTCTAATGGAGATTGATCGGCGGGCAGAAGCGCCGCCTCGGCCACCACGCCTGCGAGACGCGGCTTTCGCGGGCCACGCTATACCGACATTAGGGGCCTCGGTTTAAATTACGCCCGCTTTATCACCATTACGCGCCGCCTTCCGAGATCGGACCTGACGTACCCCGGCGCCCGGCTATCCGTCACCTCGCTCCCACCACTCGCTAGCGCCCACTTTCGATCCGCCACCGTGCAGTCGGAGTCGTTTTTCGCCCGCTCCCTGCGCCGAGCTCGTCAAGACGTCGCTGTCTCAATTAGACAGCCGTATGGCGCTGCGGAACATTGACGACTCCAGGAAGTTGTGACGGTGCGATTTAGCATATCGTTGCAAAACTTGGTTTCACATTTGCTAAGAGGACGAACAGAGTATATAATGAGGTGCCAGAGCTCATGGTATAGCGATATTCACATACCAGATGTAGAAGTATGAAACCGGACTTTCCCTATAGATGGTGCTGGCCGTCCGTGTGGGACACGTGACACAGCGTCTGCAGTGCCATCTGTTTCCTGTAACGTCTGACGGCGAATGTCAACACACAGTAACCCAAGTTCCATTAATCGGTATCTGTTTCAAAACCGTATACATGTCGAGTTTTATGACTGCGAACTGCGGTTTTCGGACAGCATTGGTTTTTTGTTATCGTTTGAAGAAAACAACTGCAGAATCGCATCGAATGCTTGTCGAACATGCTCTTGGGAAAACAGTGTTTCGAGTGGTTCAAAAAATTTAAAACTGGCGACTTAGACCTGAGGAATGACGATCGCGGAGAACTACCTAAAAGGTTCGAAGATAACGAATTGCAGGTCTTATTGGATGAAGATGATACTCAAACTCATCAAAAACTCGAGGAACAACGCAATGTGACGCAGAAAGCCGTTTCTCTTCGCTTGAAAGCTATGGGAAAGGTGCAGAAAGTGGGTAAATGGGTTCCACACGACCTGAATAAAAGACAGCAAGCAAATCGAAAGACCACGTGTTTTGAAAACGTCAGTGTAATTGGCCGCTGTCCGTCGCCGTCGATCGCCGTTGCCTTCACCCAGTAGTGGACGCGTGGTACACATCTTCTTTAACACCGGCATCCATATACCGTTTAATTTCACGCCCTCCTCCTTTCGGTTGAAATTATTTGGGTGTTTAGCGATTTCGATTGCCTCCCTGTACAGCCTTTCGTAATATCCGCTTGTGGCCGCTAGTACTTGCGTCTCCTCGAAACGAATATTGTGGTTCCCTGGCTGGAAAGCATGCTCCGCAACAGCTGATCGTTCCGTTTCTCCTCTTCTACAATTTCCCTTGTGCTCTTCCAAACGTTTAGAAACAGTTCTTTTAGTGGTACCCACATAAACATCACCACAGCTGCATGGGATCCTATACACTCCAGCTTTTTCCAATGGTTTGCGAGCGTCCTTGGCAGGCTTAAGGTATTCCTGTATCTTCCTGGTAGGCTTGTAAATTACGGTAATATTCCGCTTCGTCAAGATCCTCCCTGTTCTTTCCGTTACATTTTTAACAAACGGCAGGAAAACCTTAGACTTTCCAGTAGCCTGTACGTCAGTATGATTTCTGCGTGGCTGCCTCAACGCACGTTTTATTTCGGCGGACTAATATCCGTTCTTCATTAGGGCATTGTGGAGATGTTCCATCTCAGCGTCGAGCAACTCAGGTTCACAAATATTTCTAGCTCTGTCCGCTAACGTCTTGATAACACTCCGCTTCTGTTGTGGGTGGTGGTTCGAATCCCGGTGCAAATAACGGTCCGTGTGCGTGGGTTTGCGGTATACTGAGTGGCCCAAACTACCATTTTCGTTTCTAAAAACAAGCACATCGAGGAAATGTAATTTGCCGTCTACCTCCTCCTCCATTGTAAACTGAATGCTCGAGTTTATACTGTTCAGATGTTCGTGGAACCGGCTTAGTTCCTCCCTACCATGTCTCCACAGCATAAATGTGTCATCCACGTATCGGAACCATACATTCGGTTTTTTGCTGGCAGTACCTAAGGCCTGTTCTTCGAATTTCTCCATAAAGAAGTTTGCAATTTCGGGACTTAGGGGGCTTCCCATAGCCACGCCACCCGTTTGCTCATAAAACTGTTCATTCCACTTGAAGTATGTGGTCGTCAAACAACGCTTAAACAGTTCTGAAATATCAGCAGGAAAAATTCGATCCAGCTGTTCCAATACATCATTCAGTGGAACCATGCTAAACAGCTATACCACATCGAAACTGACCAATATGTCCTCCGGTTGGACCACTATGCCATTCAATCGGCTGACCCACGCACACGGACCGTTATTTGCACCGGGATTCGAACCACCACCCACAACAGAAGCGGAGTGTTATCAAGACGTTAGCGGACAGAGCTAGAAATATTTGTGAACCTGAGTTACTCGACGCTGAGATGGAACATCTCCACAATGCCCTAATGAAGAACGGATATTAGTCCGCCGAAATAAAACGTGCGTTGAGGCAGCCGCGCAGAAATCATACTGACGTACAGGCTACTGGAAAATCTAAGGTTTTCCTGCCGTTTGTTAAAAATGTAACGGAAAGAACAGGGAGGATCTTGACGAAGCGGAATATCACCGTAATTTACAAGCCTACCAGGAAGATACAGGAATACCTTAAGCCTGCCAAGGACGCTCGCAAACCATTGGAAAAAGCTGGAGTGTATAGGATCCCATGCAGCTGTGGTGATGTTTATGTGGGTACCACTAAAAGAACTGTTTCTAAACGTTTGGAAGAGCACAAGGGAAATTGTAGAAGAGGAGAAACGGAACGATCAGCTGTTGCGGAGCATGCTTTCCAGCCAGGGAACCACAATATTCGTTTCGAGGAGACGCAAGTACTAGCGGCCACAAGCGGATATTACGAAAGGCTGTACAGGGAGGCAATCGAAATCGCTAAACACCCAAATAATTTCAACCGAAAGGAGGAGGGCGTGAAATTAAACGGTATATGGATGCCGGTGTTAAAGAAGATGTGTACCACTCGTCCACTACTGGGTGATGGCAACGGCGATCGACGGCGACGGACAGCGGCCAATTGCACTGACGTTTTCAAAACACGCGACGTCACACCGCGGCGCGGGAGCGCGCGGACACGGAATTTAGCGGCAGTCAGTAGCGAGCCAGTTTGTGTGTTGGACCTTCCATCGACCTACGGACCCCCTTGAAGGTGTCTCCCGCAGTCGGAGACGAAACGTTGAGAATTGAGACAAAATTCATCAACCGACCACGGCATAACAGACCGGATAATTATAATGGACAGGAAGTTTTATTTTTGTGCTTGAGTCTAGATAACAGTTCTCTGAATATTTAAATGAATAATCATAAAAATCTTTTCATCTGACATTACTGCCAGCAACGTGGTATTTATCGTCAATGCTGCCACGTTTAGGAAAGTCATTTATAAAAGAATCTGTTTTTAGTATACCACACTTTTGAATCGAAGTAATGGCTGTAAAATAAATTCTCTTAACCCCATATCGATCCCTAACCCAGTACAGATAGTCCTGAGAACGTTTTTAATACCTATGAGGATACTTTCAAAACGAAAAACTTTATGCGCATGCAATACATAATTGACGTGTGAATAGTTCACCTCTGTAGTTTATCGATTACATACATTCCATGTTTTCCGTTGTAAACCTTACAAACATTTTCATAACCATTAAAGATTTACATCATTAATTTTCAGAACTGACTATATGGGGTCAGAAATTTGTATGAAGCTAAGAATTTTTTTTTAATGCTTTTCAGTCCAATTTAAAAATTGGGGTATTAAAAACAGATTTTTATTTACATAATTATTTTCTGCTTGTTCTTCTTGTGTGTGTGATATTTGTCACTCAATTTCTAATATTTTTATGAAATTACAACAGAGACATACGGTACATATCTGGTTTATTTCCTTTTCTCTTTGCCTGAGCCAACCACCTTCCTCCTACATACATTCTGGAAAAGATCGCGAATGTAAAAATTAAAGAGATTCGAGCTCACACTGTAGCTTACCAGCAATCGCTCTTCCCACGAACCATTCATGACAGGAGCAAGAAATGGCAGTGATGCACATGGTTCCCCCCAACACATACCACACAAGAAGGTAAGTTAAGCATTGTCATCTAGTTCTAAGCTATGTGACAGTTTTGAATCCTTCGCTTATTGGGAAATTTGTTTAGAAGAAAATGCAAAATTTGTACAGAACAGATAAGCAAACAGGTGACAAAGTAGCCCCCGCCACACACAACACAAGAAAGCGAGATAATATTAAGTTGTCAATCAGTTGTGAGCTATCTTGAAAATTTCAAGTCTATAACTCAATGGGAGGTTAGTTTAAAGTCTGTTGCAAAATTTGCATCTAACAGACAAGAGAAGAAGAAAATTATTACATCATTTCTCAATTTGGTTTCAACTCCAGTGCAGAAGCTGATAGAATATGTACGCAGGAATTCATTCGTTTCCCCAACTGATGAATGCTACCACCATTCCCACCTCCTCTTTGCCACTTCATGAATGTCACTTCAGAAGAATTAGGTTGCAATGTTGACGTTATGGTGGCTACATGTCGTTGCACAAGGCTTGTTTGGTCATGAGATATTTTGTGTGTAAAACTGTCTTATAAGGCTTACAGACTAATACCTTTATGAATATGAAACTACACTCAGTTAAATTGTGTTTTATAATTTGCCATTTGAGAAGCAAATTTTATTAATGTACGTCTGTACTCATTGAAATCATGATTTATGGAGTTTGGATGTTTATAATTTTAAAGATTGACTGTATTTTGTGGTGTTTCTAATTTTGAAAAGTAGCACTGTTTTATTTTCCGCTTGAGTGACGTCAGGTAAGTAAAAAGCATTAAGTATGTAACGTGTGTAATTTTTTTTTCTGTTTGTCAGGTTCATGTGTGGCAAGGTGATCCGGAGGTGGATTGATGCGGCAGTCTGCAGTGAGGGTCACTAAACAGATGGCGCTGAAGATTCGCAATGTCGAGTACAGGTGGGGATCACTACTGCTCATGACAAACTACAGTACGATAGCGATAAAATGTGTGTTTCGCAAGCTAGTTAGATGCCTCTACTCTAAGTCTACGCACATTCGTCAATTATATAATTGTACAAACTGCATTAGAAAGAAGAATGCAATATTTAAAGGCTACGGTGGGGTTGCAGGCGTGTAAAATATTACAGTGATAAAATGCAATAAATTAAAAACTGGACTAACGTTTAATTATTAAAGGAAATGATCAATTTATAATGTGTAATTCTGAGATGCTGTTGTGGCGATTTTAGATAAAATTGTAATGATATACATAAGACAAAGCTTACGTATGTAATAGAATAACATAAAAACGATAAAGTAGACAAGTAAATAAGCCAAATGGATGAAAAAATAGACTGAAGTACGCAGTCACTGACCGCTGTTGGCGTGGGTGCCAGAATACCACATAGGCGAGAGGTAGTCAGTGGTACTTAACAAAAAAGAGGACCTCTCGAACCTTGCGAAACACCGTTCCCAGAAAATAATGATAAAAAACTGTACTCATCAATCAATAAGATTAACTAGTTAATGAAATATATTATAAAACCAGAAAAGAAAGAAGTCAGCACCAGAATAAGACGCCCAGCGTAAGATAAATTAGGTAAAAATGAAGGGCAGACAAACATAAGAGAGGCGATCAATGATTAAACCAGAACATTGTCAAATAAAGCCAACAGAGGACAATGATCACTTCGTACAATCTGTTATTTAATCCGTTTGGCTTCTTTCGCTAGTCATTTTTGTTTTATCCTGTTAGGTCATTAATTGTTATCTAACATTGTCACAAGAGCGTCTCAGAATTATACACTGAGGTGACCAAAGTCATGAATATCTCCTGTCGTGTCAGATCCCATTTTGCTCGGCGTAGTGCAGTATCTCGACAGAGCATGGACTCAACAAATCGTTGGAAGTCCCCTGCAGAAATACTGAGCCATGCTGACTCTACTGCACCTCGTAATTGAGAAAGCGTTGCCGATGCAGAATTTTGTGCACAAACTGATCTCTTGTTTATGTCCCACGAATGTTCGATGGGATTCATGTCGCGCGATCCGGATGGCCAAGTCACTCGCTCGAATTGTCCAGATTGCGGCCAGTAAAATGGCTCACAGTCATTCATAAAAATTTCATCGTTGTTTGGCTGCAAATGGTGTCCAAGTAGCCGAACATAACCATGTGCAGTCAGTCATCGGTTCAATGGACCAGAGGACCAGTCCATTCTATGTAAACACAGCCCACGCGATTATGGAGCCAACACCAGCTTGCTTAGTGCCTTGTTGACAACTTGGGTTCATGGCTTCGGGGGTCCCTACCATCAGCTCTTACCAACTGAAATCGTGACTCATCTGACCAGACCACGGTTTTCCAGTTGTCTACGGTCCAAACGATATGGTCACGAACCCAGAAGAGGCCCTGCAGCCCGTCGCGTCGTTCGTCTGATACTATAGCCTATTAACACTAAATTTTGCGGCATTGTCCTATAGGATGCGTTCGTCGTACGACCCACATTGATTTATGTTGTTATTTCAGGCATTTTTGACTTTTAGCACAGACAACTCTACGCAAACGCCGTTGCTCTATGTCGTTAAGTGAAGGCGGTCGACCACTGCGTTGTCCGTGGTGAGAGTTAATGCCTGAAATTTGGTATTCTGGGCATATACTTGACGCTGTGGCTCTGGGAACATTGAATTTCGCAACAATTTCCGAAATGAAATGTCCCATATCTCTAACTCCAACTACCATCTGTTATCAAAAGTCTGTTAATTCCTGTCGGACGTCTGTTATCAGGTCGGAAACCTTTTCACATGAATCACCTAAGTACAAAAGACAGCTCCATCAATGCACTGTCCCTTCACACCTTGTGTGCGCGATACCATCGCGATCTGTGTCTAGGTATATACCTATCGGATGATGTTAGTCACCTCATTGTATTTTGTCACTTGGTTATTTCCTTCATTTATCTAAATGTAACATTAGTCGCGTTTTTAATTTACTACATTTTATTACTGTGATTACTTGCACAGGTGGTAAGCCCACCGCAACTTTAATCACTGCATTCTTCTTTCTATTGCATTTAGTACAATTATGTAATGGATACAGTCATTTTGTGGTTTCACAAGCTGCGACACTGTCGCGAATAAATGCTTTGGGACAGCATTTAACTGATACTGGTGTTTCTTTAGGGAACATTGTGAATTGTGTGCGTATTCTTCATAGAGCGGAAAAATGCCGCGCTCTATATCTACACTCCTTGAAATGGAAAAAAGAACACATTGACACCGGTGTGTCAGACCCACCATACTCGCTCCGGACACTGCGAGAGGGCTGTACAAGCAATGATCACACGCACGGCACAGTGGACACACCAGGAACCGCGGTGTTGGCCGTCGAATGGCGCTAGCTGCGCAGCATTTGTGCACCGCCGCCGTCAGTGTCAGCCAGTTTGCCGTGGCATACGGAGCTCCATCGCAGTCTTTAACACTGGTAGCATGCCGCAACAGCGTGGACGTGAACCGTATGTGCAGTTGACGGACTTTGAGCGAGGGCGTATAGTGGGCATGCGGGAGGCCGGGTGGACGTACCGCCGAATTGCTCAACACGTGGGGCGTGAGGTCTCCACAGTACATCGATGTTGTCGCCAGTGGTCGGCGGAAGGTGCACGTGCCCGTCGACCTGGGACCGGACCGCAGCGACGCACGGATGCACGCCAAGACCGTAGGATCCTACGCAGTGCCGTAGGGGACCGCACCGCCACTTCCCAGCAAATTAGGGACACTGTTGCTCCTGGGGTATCGGCGACGACCATTCGCAACCGTCTCCATGAAGCTGGGCTGCGGTCCCGCACGCCGTTAGGCCGTCTTCCGCTCACGCCCCAACATCGTGCAGCCCGCCTCCAGTGGTGTCGCGACAGGCGTGAATGGAGGGACGAATGGAGACGTGTCGTCTTCAGCGATGAGAGTCGCTTCTGCCTTGGTGCCAATGATGGTCGTATGCGTGTTTGGCGCCGTGCAGGTGAGCGCCACAATCAGGACTGCATACGACCGAGGCACACAGGGCCAACACCCGGCATCATGGTGTGGGGAGCGATCTCCTACACTGGCCGTACACCACTGGTGATCGTCGAGGGGACACTGAATAATGCACGGTACATCCAAACCGTCATCGAACCCATCGTTCTACCATTCCTAGACCAGCAAGGGAACTTGCTGTTCCAACAGGACAATGCACGTCCGCATGTATCCCGTGCCACCCATCGTGCTCTAGAAGGTGTAAGTCAACTACCCTGGCCAGCAAGATCTCCGGATCTGTCCCCCATTGAGCATGTTTGGGACTGGATGAAGCGTCGTCTCACGCGGTCTGCACGTCCAGGACGAACGCTGGTCCAACTGAGGCGCCAGGTGGAAATGGCATGGCAAGCCGTTCCACAGGACTACATCCAGCATCTCTACGATCGTCTCCATGGGAGAATAGCAGCCTGCATTGCTGCGAAAGGTGGATATACACTGTACTAGTGCCGACATTGTGCATGCTCTGTTGCCTGTGTCTATGTGCCTGTGGTTCTGTCAGTGTGTTCATGTGATGTATCTGACCCCAGGGATGTGTCAATAAAGTTTCCCCTTCCTGGGACAATGAATTCACGGTGTTCTTATTTCAATTTCCAGGAGTGTATTAGAAGAGCTTGGAATCTATAAAGCAAGAAACAAAGAACCGATAACACTGCTTAACGGGCAGAGCGACTTCGTGTGCACTATCTACTTTGTTTTATTTGACGATGTTTAACACTAATCGCTGCACACCTCTGTTATTTGTAGTTTGTTGGTAGTTTGACCTAGTATTGAGTGCCTTACTAATGGTTCAAATGGCTCTGAGCACTATGGGACTTAACATCTATGGTCATCAGTCCCCTAGAACTTAGAACTACTTAAACCTAACTAACCTAAGGACATCACACAACATCCAGTCATCACAGTGCCTTACATATTTACTTCGTTTTCGTACGTTTTAGGCATGACTCTAGTATTTTCTTATCCCTTTTCTGTTCATTTCATAGAATGTATTAACTAGATACGGGGGTCAAGAACTGTTACGGGATTTTATCATTCTTTACTTGCAACGGAGTGGCGCAGAGTACGAGGGGCGCCCTGCCGGTCATGTTCCTCCAACCTCTTCCCGCCTATGCGGGATTCTGGCGTTAACGATAACAGAGGGCGCTGATTATGTGCAGCAATATGTTTTCTTTCACTTGTGGCTCCTTTAGAGATTTGTTTTATAGTTTTTTAATATTATCCTGCGCACTATCTACGGTGTTTATTATTTATGTCATTATCTAGAATGTTGGCACTAGAGCATATGTCAAGTACTGTTTTTTAACTCTTCCTCTTTTTAACAATCTTACTTTTGTCGTGTTCTATTTCATTGCTTTTTATTACTGTAATGCCTTTTATACGTTATAAGCTCATTACAGACTTCAGCTATTGTATCCCCCTATATTTTCGCTGCTCAAATAATAATTGAAAACTAGTGTATGCCGACATTAGCGACATCTGGTGAACTTACAACACAAACATTTTATGGCTACTGTAAGGCAGCTTGTTTTGAACAGTAGTGCTACTGACAACATGACTCGTGGATATGATGTTATTTATATATATTTGACGATTCCGCATTTAACATTTGACGATGCCACTATGACTGTAGTACATTAGGACTTTGTTTTTACAAAACAAGTATGCTTCTTCATACTTAAAGCGCACAAGTGCATATATTTGTCAGTAGTACTTTTCATTATGGTCTGTTTATTGTTTTTAAGCTGTAGACAATCTGCGAGTGTATTTATGTTTTTTTCCCTTTTTTTCTGCAGAAACCGGTAATCTGTTAACAAAACGTTTGTGACCATAGACGTAAATTAAAGGAAACTTATCATTTTGTGATTACCGTATTGCAGTTTCATACGAATAGTAGCGCCGTTAACAAGATACTACAGATCGGCCCCATTCTGTTAATGTCGAGAATATATAAAACAGGTATGCCTCGTCATATTTTAAGCACACTGTGGCATAGCATATATTTAATTTAAATGTGTGAGGCGATGTTATGCTGATTTTATCTGTATCTTTTGACTATGCTATTATGGCTAAGTTATATTAGGGGATGTTTTATGGTAGATATTATTCCCGCAAAAACTCGAAAGAGCCAAGCTCGTTCGTAAACCGCTTACTTTTCTAGTTAGTGGTCTTGACTGTTTAGAGTTTTTCCCGAGTTCATCATACTACAGATCGTTCCCATTCCGTTAATGTGAAGAATATATAACACACGTATGTTTCGTCATATTTAAGGCACATATTTTTCACATGTATGTCAGTAATACTTTTCATTGTGGCCATTTTATTGTTTTACGATGTAACCAGGCCATGTCTTGCTGCAGATCTGAAAGTGGTTATCGTGGACCGAAAAGAGTGTGCTAAGTGCTTAACATTTTGTTGTCATGGACGGAAATAGAAGAAATGTATCCTATAATGTTGACACGCATAAGATCAATCCGAGCAGATGTCGATGAGAGGAACGGACTCACCGACGGCGACTGCGAACCGAAGGGCAGCGTACAGTGGACAGGACATGGAGCACGGGCAGACGCGGCTCGCTTACCTCCGTTATGTGATTCCGGCGGTGGCCTCGGAGCACTACACTGCTGGTTACACGCGGCACCTGCGCCGGGGCGCCGTGTTTTAATTAAAACGAGATCATATCTGCACCAAAAGGCGGCCATTTACCTGTTTTCCGCTCAAATATGCAGTCACCCTTCACCGGGAGTCCGTCTGAGCGGTGCCTTACAGAATTTCCTTATCTGAGTTGATGCAGAAGCCCAGTAGGCCACGCTTGTCAAAACTTCTCTCGTGCTGTTGCGACAAGGTAATTATCCTCAACTAAAAGTTTCTTAAGGTATGCCATATCCAGCTGCTGCCATTGACTGATTGCTAGAACCGACAACTGCCTGAAGAGCGGTGTGCTGACCACCACAAGCCGTTCCGTATCCGCATCCGGTGGCAGCTAAGGACTGAGGATGACATGGCGGCCGGTCGGTTCCGATGGGTCTTCACCTGCCTGTTTGGACTGTGTTTGTTCTTTATTTACTATCAAAAACAGTCGTGATCACAATTTATTTATTACATTGACCGGTTTCGACCACTACTGTGGTCATCTTCAGACCAATGAGTAAGAACCTCCTTCTGATGGTAAATCACTACTGTGGTCATCTTCAGACCAATGAGTAAGAACCTCCTTCTGATGGTAAATCACTACTGATTTACCACCAGAAGGAGGTTCTTACTCATTGGTCTGAAGATGACCACAGTAGTGGTCGAAACCGGTCACCGTAATAAATAAATTGTGATCAAGACTGTTTTTGATAGTAAATATTTGTAGCACATTGATCACTATTCACTCCCACAATGTATTCAAAAGTAATGTGTTTGTTCTGTTTTGTTAGACCGGTTGATTTAGCAGGCCAGCCAAGGTGTGATACGAGCGTTTGCGCAACGCTTTGTAAACTTGGTTGTCTCATGATGAAGAAGCACGCCTGGTTGCCGAGAAATAAACATCCCGATTTGTGTTCACGGCAACCTGGATGAATATTCCAAGTCATGGTATGGAAAATCCCAAACGGCAGAGAACCACCTCCTGTCTGAGCTGTGAGGGGCAGTCAAATAAAAAACCCAACATCCGCCACAACGAGGAAATGGAATAATTTCACTGAAAAGTAGTCACCAGTCTCGTAAAGATGTTTACCGCACTGGGAGACGTGGATCACTTCCTGTTTCGTAGATCGCGGTCGGTTTCTGATGGATCCGCTATCCACCCACTTCTGCACTTATTCGTCCGATTCAAATCAACGACCACACATGTCTTCCTTCAGTTCGCCAATGTGAAAATCTCACGGTAAAAGCTCCGGACTGTAAGGAAGATGTTGCAGTGTTTCCCAACCAAACCGCTAAAGTGTAGCCTTCGTCCCGTTAGCAGTGTGGGGACGGACGTTATCGTGCGATAGGACGATTCCGCCCGGCACCATTCCGGCAGATCGAGAGCAAATGGCAAAGCCAATAGTGGACACATGTCACAGTTCCCCTACCGGAATATCCAAAATTGTTAGAACAAGTTCTGGTAAGGTGATGACGACACGATTTTTTGACTGTAGGAGGTTTCTTCTCGTCGAGTTCCACGAGCGTGGAACCACAATCAGTGCGCAGGGCTGTGGAGACTTTTTGTAGAAATCGCGACGCGCCGTAACGTCAGAACGCCAGGAATGCTTACGGACGGAGTCATCCTATTGCACGATAACGTCCGATCCACACTGCCATTCGAACGCTACGCTTCAGCGATTTGGTTGGGAAGTACGACACCCCAGATTGTGCACCGTATTATTTTGTCTTTGGCGACTTGAAGAAAGACATGTGCTGACATCGGTTGCAGTCGGTAGGGGAGGTGCAAGAGTGGTGCTGTGTTACTTGGCCTGTTGAAAAAGGGCAGCGTTAAGTGCCGCGGCCAAGACACGTGTCCATTGCACGCAGTTTCCTTTCGCAGTGATGGCTCAAACCAGTTGAAATGGTGCTGCATTCACTAACAACAGTAATTCCGATCAGATGTGGACCGATCGTCGTTGACAAGGCGTGACGCTCGTCTCCTATCCCTGTCAGTTAGGATCTTTCTACATCCACCGTTCTTACGTCGCGTTTCTTGGCTGCGAGTGGTATAACATTCCTAGTGGAACCATTGGGCAGTCTCCGTTGATGCAGAAACAAGTCCGGCAACTTTATTCACGATGTGGGCCAAACAAGATAACTCGTTCCTGTCAGTTTATCACAACCCTTCTCAACCCACTGATTCCATGCAACTGGCCAGCACATACATATGCCATGTCATAAGTCAGAGACTGAGGGTTACGTGACCACCTGGTACCCGTCTCCAAAGCGACAAGCGTGCTATTTACAGTGAGTGCCTAATAGTCTGACAGGCGAGCTCCTATTTTGTCTTTAATCAGCACTACATCTGCCACGAGTGTGGTTTCCCCCTCCGTGGAGTTTTTTGGTGACGATGGTGATAACTTCGAATCAAGATATACGATAGCAACATTATTGGTAAACCTACCTGGCTTCTTCGGGTGAATGTCGTGAGGTACACCTAGAGTCATTTAGATGAGGTAGCAGTTTCAAAGTGATAGGAGAGGAAAACATCTGAAACAGTTCTGGTGCGTCAAATATTGTATCAATATGATACGCCAGATGTTTACAGTTGCCAGGAAACTGAAAAGGAGCTCAGTAGCAGGTTATCAGGACAAGATATAGAAGGACAGTCCCATACCCGTCTCCATTAGGATAAAAAGTAATAAGACGAATTCGGTGCTACTAACTGAGATCTGACTGCTGACATGCAGACAGGTACTGAAAATGTTAGCGGATGATTCTAGTATATTTTACACATCCTGTTGTTTTAATCATATGTTGATACAGGTGCTTAATGACGAGTACATTTAGACAATGTCTAAAGGCAAAGGCAAGTGGGTCGCTGATTTCTTGTCATGTAGTTATTAGTATGTTCTCAGAGAGAGAGAGAGAGAGAGAGATAGAGAGAAAGAGCAATGTAAGTACCTTAATATTAATCGTGCGTCAAGAAAGTTTAACATGTCGGTTGCTAATTAAGCGTGTAGTGTAACATATAATTTCCTAGTCTCCAGAAGGAAGGTTTAGTATTCGAAGGATTAATTCTCTGTTTTCAATTTAAATTGTGAGAGTGACGTTACATTTATTTGAATATGATTTGACAGACGGCTGAGTGTTGGAACGCGTTCTCAGCTGTCTGCGAATAAAAGGTCGTCATCTGGCAGGACGTCTGTAAGACTCTTGCACGCCCCCTTGGGCGAGAGGTGCTCGCTACTGTCTGCATATGGAATCTGACAGGCTAGTCTGCCCTCTTCCTTCTTTTTCAGTGAGTAGTCTTTTGACTGAAGCGTTGCTGTACTCTACCTTACCCTTTGTCGTGCTAATATCTTTGTCCCTACGTCGCTGCTACGCTCAACATCTTCTGCATTGCTTTTTGCATATTCTAGTCTTGATCTGTTCCTAACTTTCTTCGCTTGACCTCTTCCACAATCCGTACCATTCCACAGAGAGTCTGTCACGTGATAGTGCCATATTTATGTATTATTTAATTTTTGTATGGAAGTCATAGTAGAACTTGTAGATTATGTAGCAATTTTACTTCAGAGAAAATTAGTGTATTTGTTCTATTCTTAATATTTATCCCACTGAGTAATGCAGCTCATTTTCTTGTGGATTTTCCACATTCTAATAGCGAAACAAATTCACCATGCAATTACCCAAAACGTTTATTTTGTATCCTGACACTTGGCCATCGTAGCTCCATTTTCATTGTAAACAGTTCCTTTCAGATTGTAGAAGTAGTTTACAATTGCCAGATCAGAGAAGTGCCCAATCCACAATCAACAAAAAGTGTACATGCTCTCTAACAAATGGTCATTGCTGTTCCGGGCGTGTACATGAAAGCATATTAAAAGACGAAGAATTGATGTTCAGTTTCTAAAATCTAAATCTCCATCCATTATACATCTCGCCTCCTCTTGTCTACATTTTGGTACCATAATTATCAACGATCTTTTATAGTAACACATTATTCATAATATCAGACTTGTTTATGTTGACTGGATACTACTATTTTTACTTTTCTTGTACATATATGGCGTTTTGCTCTTGTACTAATATGTTTCTGTAAAATGTTGAATGTAAATTCATGAACATAAAGACAACACAAGCAGTATACTGCTGTTTTGTGATTACTGTGTCGATACATACTTCACAAATAACGGATTCTGGCTTTATAGCCATTAAGTGGTTTATTTCAGACATGTTTTCAATATTCCTGTACTTTAGCTTTGTGGCACTGTTTCGCATTCGCGGTTCTGTTTGCTTGCGTTTCTCCTTAGTTGCTCGTTTCTGATTGCAGTCACTCCATATACGTCATTCATAACGTCAACTTTCTTGTGTTTCTTAACTGATCCCGTAAACGGGTTAACATGTTCGGTGGTCGCCTGGTTTTGCTTACATGTGTGACATCACGCTAAGCCAGTCAACATTTGTGCTCGATGTAGTATGGAATTTCCAATTACATGTCATTTCTTCCACATATTGGCTCATGAATGGTAAACTTCCTAACGTTCCGCTCTATAGACGACCCAGCCTTACACCACCAGAACGCCTCAATCTCTCCTCCGCCAAATTACAACCGCTCCCCCCCCCCCCCCCCCCCCAAGGGAAATCCTTTTCGTTTCAGTGAAGCGTAGTACCTCATCATATTTGTCGTTTTTTTATTTTGAAATCCATGTACACTTTTTTTCTTACTATTTTCTTTCTTATTTCGTAATAGTGATTTATTTATGTCGGCAAGATAACAGTTCAAAATGATTCCAATGGCTCTGAGCACTATGGGACTTAACATCTGAGGTCATCAGTCCCCTAGAACTTAGAACTACTTAAACCTAACCAACCTAAGGACATCACACAGATCCATACCCGAGGCAGGATTCGAACCTGCGACCACAGCGGTCGCGCGGTTCCAGACTGAAGAGGCTAACCGCTCGTCCACCAGCGACCGGCAAGATAACAGTCATCAGGCTCTCTGTTGCATTTGCCCCAGGCAGCGTGTACCGGAGGTATTTGAAGTACAGGGGTTGGGCTAAAATATGGAACCATCAAAAACATATGTCCACACCTGACACGGTGTAAGAAACCCATTGGCATTCAAAATGTTTCCCGTCGGCTCGGAAAGGATTATTCCAGGTCTTATATGGTTCTCAGTGCAATCTCATATAATTCTTCCTGCAAATTAGTGGCGTGTTCAGGGACTGATGATGGAGGTGGATAGCGGTCAAGCACCCTTCGCTCTAAAGTAGAGCACAAAACTCCAATACCATTTAGATCTGGTGACAGTGGTGGCCAGGAGAGACGCTACCATTGTAACCTCCCCACCGAAATTTTAAAAGACAGAAATAATAAATGAATGGGAGCCAAGCGTAACCTCCCTAGCAATTAAATTTAATGACAATAAAAATGAGAATCGCAATCTGACTCAAGGTGTAAGCTGTCACGAAAATAATGAAAAACAATTCAATGCTAATGAGACTTCAGTGACAATATAAACTCAATTAAACCAAAATATCGGTCTTTAGCCCTGTGCAAAAAATCATAACTAATTTCTTAGCTCATTGAAACTGCATGTCAAATTTCTGCTCTTATTGTTGGCCACGGCTTGGAGGAACTGCATCGCAAGTAATATTTTTTTTTTTTTTTGAAATTCAACGGAAACTTTTCTTTA
Organism: Schistocerca serialis cubense; assembly: GCF_023864345.2. Lineage (NCBI taxonomy): Eukaryota > Metazoa > Arthropoda > Insecta > Orthoptera > Acrididae > Schistocerca > Schistocerca serialis. The sequence goes on along the minus strand of NC_064643.1, from coordinate 503,703,269 downwards.
AAGGAAATGGAAGGAAATCGTTCGTTCAATTAAATAGTTCTTTTGTTAAAAAATATTGCTTTGAAATCAAAATTATTATTGGGGCGATTGTTGCACAAATTAGTTACAGTTAATTTACATTATTAGCTGAGCGCATTTAAAAATAATATACCTCATCCTGAATCTTGACCAGAGTGCCATGTCGACGCCCGCCGACTCCACACACACAACTGCACTGGGTTGCTACTACCGACATACTGCTCTGCCCTACTGCTACTGACACACTGCCCACTGACTACTGCTCGCAACTGTACTGCACGACTACTACTGACAGAGTACCGCTCGCAACTCTCGCACGGTCAAGCGCAGACTAGCCACGATAAAAAGCTCTCTGGTCAGAGACTCTGCAATGCCTCGCCATCGCCGCCACACAACATACGTGTTTCATAACCCTCCACTGGGGGGGGGGGGGGGGGGGGGGGGGGGCAAAAATTTGGCAGCGATGGTGAGTCATTTGGACTTGCCAAGCGCGGCAAAATTTTTCTTTAATTAATCAGCTTCTACAATTTACAGAATATTTTGATGTAATACATGAATCAAATGTTGTGCACATGCACCGAGTGCAAAACATTTCAGACAAAGACAAAATATGAGTACAAAACATATTCGCAGATCAGAAAAATGTATATACAAATTATTTGATGGATAATAACGTGCACACGCACTAAAAAATTCTTGAGCATTTTCAGAACAAATAAATAGAATGGCAAAAAATCATGTTGACAAGTGACATGAGTGCACATGCACTGCAGTTCAGAACATATCAGCAAATGACGAAATGTATATACAATGAGTAACAAATGACATAAGTGCATACGCACTGAAGTATTGGACATACAGAATGAGTGCAAATCATATTGAAAGATGAGAAAAGTGCACAGGCGCTGAAGTTCAGTAGAATGCCTCGCCATCGCCGCCACACAACATACGTTTTTCACCATTCATCCTCGTCCTCATAGAACCAAGCCTCGATGATGTGACCTATCTCAACAGTCGCCATTTCGTATTGGAACAGAGCATTAATATTGAAGAACCAATGAAGTACCAAGGGATAGACCTGATCAACTAAAATGTTCACACAATCGTTGGTAGTGATGCGACCTTGCAGAGCAACCATTGGAACCCATGGAACTCCACGATATGGGTGCGCAAATCATCATCGAATTTCCACTATGTTTTACTTTTGAGGCATAAACACGGCCAGAAGTTAGAAACTGTCTGAAACAAGACTCATTCGACCAAATGACGCTGTTCCATTGTTTACAGACCAGGTTTTATGGCTTCGGCAGCTCGTTTCTCTGTTACGGATATTCGACTTCGCTCTGCAGCTCGCCCTGCAGTTCCCTTGTTATGTAGTTTCCATCGGTTGTTTTCGTGCTGATAATGTTCGCAAGTGTGTCACTTAGTTCTGCAGTGACTTTTGTAGGGGTCGTCCTATAGTTTTTCGACACAATCCTCACCAAAGACCGTCTGTTACTTTCATCCACTCTGTGACAGCAGATGTTCTTCTTCGGTTTCTCTGTATGCCGTATAAACTTTCGATACGGTTAAATTAGAAGGAAGGTCAGCATGCAAACAGTGCTGGTGCCAAGCAGCCTCTAGGAGCCAGCACGCAGAAGCTTCCGTAGAGGTACATGCCTGGAGAACGCAAGCTACGCCTCGCACGACCTCGCTCGCAGCACTTCGCAGCTTCGCGCCGCCTCCCCGGCCGGCTACGGGTCGGGGAGGACAGCTATCGGCGCGACGGCTGCGCGGCGAACAATGGACATCCAGCGCGCTGACGCGGTCCTCCCCAAATTATCAGCCGTCCGGGCGAGCCGGAGGGCCCTCCTGGAGTTACCGCCGCCTATTCGGGACGCCTCCGCCGCGAACAATGGCCGGCCGACACCCCCGGGTCGCTGCCGAAACCGCCACCCACCCACCCTCTTCGGTCCACCGGCCCTCCTCGAAGGTCACGATCTCGCCCTCTTGTCACTGTGAAATGTTACCAGACCGGGGGAACCGACGACGCTGCTCAGCTCGGATTAAGTAATACCAGTGACCTAACCTCTCACCATAAAAATTGTGTTCTATGGATGACACTTCCTTTCCTAGAAGAACACAAACACAAGGGGCGTTCAATAGTTAATGCAGTACAGTTTTTTGTCTCGGCCAGTTTCGAAAAAAGCGCAGAATTTTTTGTGGTATATCGTGTACCCGCTTCATCCCCTAGAGTTTCATTAAGTTCCGGAAGATGACGGCGATATACGTAGCCTTCAAAATGACCTGTGTTACCAAGGTTTGTTTCAAGAAGAGAGCTGAGATTCATAGACGCTTTCAGACTGTCTAGGGAGACATAGCAGTGAACAAAAGCACAGTGAGCCGTTGAGGGGGGGTGGGGGGCATCTGTGATTATCACTACAAGGTCACTGAAACCTGTCCAGTCTAGCGCGTGCCGGCCAACCGCACACAGCTGTGACCCCTGCAATGCTGGAACGTGTGGACATTCTCTTTCGTGGTGATCGCTACTCAACTGGACGGTTAGACACTGGACTCGCATTCGGGAGGACGACGGTTCAATCCCGCGTCCGGCCATCCTGATTTACGTTTTCCGTGTTTTCCCTAAATCACTCCAGGCAAATGCCTGGATGGTTCCTCTGAAAGGGCACGGTCGACTTCCTTCCCCATCCTTCCCTAATCCGATGAGACCGATGACGCTCGCTGTCTGTCTCCTTCCCCAAACAACCCAACCCAACTCAACTGGGCGTCTGACAAGTCTGCGCACCCGAGAATTTTCCTCTTCATCCACCCTACAGCCCGGATCTCGCATTTTGTGACTTCCATCTTTTTGGCCCAACGAAGGTGCACTCCGCGGGAAGCAGTACGCGAATAATGGGGAGGGTACGGAGGCAGCAAGTGTTGCCTCTGGCGACGTTCTGTAGACTGGTGTCATGTGCGCATACAGGCCCTCTCAGGAACTTGGTGTAAACCCGCCGCATTGGAGGGATATTATGTTGAAAAATAGAGTTTTGTAGCAAAAAAAAAAAATAATAATAATAATAATAATAATATGCTGTATATGAATTTAAAAGGAATGTGTTACACCACATACTGGACACCCCTCGTTTTACAGTTTTAGAAAAACACTATTTCTGTTTCTTCATATGTGTTTCTTGGTACTAGTTTTACATGCTGTAGATTTAGAAATGAGTTTTGCTATTTGGGAAGCAGAATAACTGATATCTGTCGAAGTAGGGAGAATATAAAATATAGACCGGCAATGGCAACGAAAGCATTTCCGAAGAACAGAAATTTGCTAACATCGAGTACAGATTTAAGTGACAGGAACTCTTTTCTGAAAGTATTTCTGTGGAGTGTAACCACGTATGGAAGTCAAACGTGGACGATATCTAGTTCGGACAAGAAGCTATTGAAATGTGGTGCTGCAGAGGATGCTGAATATTAGATTGGTAGATCACGTAAATAATGAGGAGGTACACAATAGAACTGGGGAGGAATTTGTGGCACAACTTGACTAGAAGAAGAGATCGTTTGGTAAAACACATTCTGAGGCATCAAGGGATCACCAGTTTAGCATTGGAATGAAGCGTGGAGAGTAAAAATCGTAGAGGGAGACCAAGAGATGAATACACTAAGCAGATTCAGAAGGATGTAGGTTGAAGTAGTTATTTGAAGTTGAAGAGGCTAGCACAGGATAGAGTAACATGGAGAGCTGCATCAAACCAGATTTAGAAGCTAGATAGTTCCATTTTCGACCGCTCTGAGGGACGCAGAAATCAGTGGGGATCCACAAATTTATGCTATGGCTTGATTTGTTCATGCGTCCTTCAGCGTGGCAGAAGATGAAGCTATCTATCTTTGAATACGATAGCATGGAAGACAGCTGAAGTAAAAGTACACATTTCCCTGCTGACAATGCTGGGCAACTGACGTCCGTCGACCTTTCGCCATCTCGAAAAGAATAGAAAAAAGCTTGACGCTATGGAATTCGTTTAAGGGAAACATTATTGCCGTAAAGTGACAACTTTATTTGAGTCGCTATAACTGCGTTTTCGACTATAGAGTCGGTTCATGTGCAAGATTCTGCATCTAAGCACATGCCATTTTTTGACATATACATTCGTACGAAGTCTTACACTTCCAAATGACCCTACAGTCGAAATTACAGTCATGATAACTGAAATTTAGCTGAGTCTCGACGGTAAATATGTTATCCTAAAAAACGTTTTAAGCTATTGTGACCCTTGCTCAAAAAAAAAGACAAAATGTTTCAGAATATGAATCACTTCTGAACATGGTGCCTGAGTAATTACGTGTCTACTTACACCGTCAGCAAAAATTACGGAAGTTATATTTTATAAGGATTTTTTTAGTGTGGCTTCTTAGTGCACTATCGTATTTCTATCTTGCCCTGCTACCTTAAACTATGACCGATGTCCTCAAAAGCGATCAACAGTGACAGTGGTCTAACGTTTTACTGCAGATCTAGAAGTCACGCGCTCCGACTGAAAAACGGTACGTGTCTGACACTAAAGTGAAGAGCTCGGTCGCAGGAGACCATTCATTTTTGTTTTGGTACTTGGTAGACTAACACGAAAAAGTCTTTCATTGCTTTGTATACATGTAAGTATCACACTGAAGTTGTGCAGAAACTGAATGCTGCTATCTTCACTACTAGAACGATCTCCGCTGTCCATAATCCCGATAGGCGGAGGCTTGTTTACTTTGCTTACTGTTACTCTATTATCTTGTGTGATATTAAAATTTGGGGCAACTCTGTGCACTGACCAAGAATATTCTTAGCTCACCAAACGGCTGTCAGACTGAACTACTGTCATTCAGCGAACGTTTTGTAGGCCGGTGTCTTGGAATTCTATTTCTGCTGCCCTTGTACATACATATATATCATCAGGTGGTTCGTTGTTGAAAGTATTGGCTCAGAATATCAACCATTTTTGCAGGAACATCAAACAGCATACTGTATTTTTTTTAAAATGCTTGACACAAAGCTGTATTAGTATGTTTTATTATAATAATAAAAAAGCATTAATACAGCTCTGTGTTTTTGAAAATCATTCAGAAGAAACTCAAAATTCATTCTGTGAACACTAGACAGGAACATCAACTCCACTTGGATAACGTTTTCTTGAGTATTGTACATGATGGTGTGGACGATTCGTTAGGTTTTATTTTTTCAGTAAATTTCCAACATAACTGAAAAAAGTGACTGAGTATAGCCCACTTTGAAGGTTTCCTTGTAGCTTATTTCTTGCGTGCTTGTCTCTTATAAGTTTATTTGTGATTTCTTAATTTTTTTGGGTAGAAGGTTTTCTAATCCGCATTCTGTATACTATGTATTGGCTCGTTCCGTGTCAGAATAGATTTTTGCTCGCAAGGTGTAAGATCCTAGTGATAAAATTTTTGGCTACAGTGCGACGAGAGGAAATTATGCCTCTAATAATTATAAACATTATGCATTCGACGTATGAAAAAACAATGAAAACTTATAAATATTAATTATTTATATAATATTCTATTATGTAATTAGACATATCGATGTGTATCATACAAAGACAATGATAATTGTAAATTCCTTTTATGATCTGCGTTTGTATTCCTTTGTTTTTACCTTTTGTTGGTTGGCTTTTGTAGATTGCGGACGCATATCGAACTGAGGTCTGTTAAGAAATTGTAATTATTTGTTAATTATTACTTGAAAATAGAGTTCATTATTATTATAAATATGAATGAATAATTATTTGTAACTTTAATTCCTCTCTCAGTAACCATTATCTGTGTTAATTATTTCTTTCCGCTGCAAGGAGCGCAGCCATTGATGATAGCGATTTGTATCGCGTTTTTGTCTGTGTTTTCCATAGAAGCAAATCAAATGTTTGCTTGATGAAGTCTAAATAGTGCACAATACGAAAATAGATTTTATAGCGTTTAATAAGCATTTTAAATATATACTTATTTGCTCTAACAATAGAAAGTCTCTATCAATTGTCTGCCACCATCTTAACAATAATCTCAGCGGCAAATTCAAATTTAAATTACGCAATTCTACAGAATAAATGCCGAAGGTAATACAAATGTGTAAAAATAAATGTGCACCGGTGGTCCCGAACTCATTTTAATGAAAATGATTCGAATCAGATTGGTTCTTTAAAAACAATGCTTATAGCACGATCCTTATAAGAAACTTTTCTAGCTGATGTATGGAGCCGAAATTAATTACGCACGAGTTGCGAAGAATATTGTTTCAGGTAACATACGTCAGTGTTGTGCGCGGCTGATATTCGGTGGTTTTAATGATTATTTTGCTGAAGATAACTGCTTCCATCTTAATCGATAGTTGTAAGGAATCTTGTATGAACTGTGATTTAGTGACACTTACACAACTTACAGACAACACTTTAACACGACGTTAACTTGGAGTTCTTTAGCAACTTGATCAAATCTTTAGCCGTGAGAAAAATTATTTAGTAATTACTCAATGTAATAAAATAAGATTATCATTTCCATTTACAAATTAGTTAAATACCAAACCACTGAATAACACAGCGAACGCCACAAAGGTCCCACGAACCTGATAGGTTCAAAGACGCCTAAATGTGAGATCATTCTTTTACAAAATACTGGCAAGAGTCACTATTTTATGCAAGAACTCACCTGAGCATTTTAGAGATCGTCGTTCTGAAAAGCAGGAGTACTAAGTGAGCAACGAAGAAAACCAGTTTTAATTATATTTTTCGAAAGAGTGCCGTAGCTATTGGTTGACGATTATAATAATGATCAGATTTTAGAACTTTTCTTCTGTGGGGCACTCTTCCTATACTGTGAATTAGCGATACATTATGTGAGAAACATAAATGCAAAGGCAGTATAATCAGTATTATAATATAATATAAACATTATAACCAGTATTAGAAATACTGCTATAGAGCACATCGTACTTCCCACAATAACAGAACACATATTTAAGACGTGGATAGAAAAAAATATGACTTGATTTCAGTTGTACATATTAATGAAGTGGAACAGCGTGGAGAAAGTACTATTTGTTTGTCAGTGATCAACAGGGAAGCATACGAAACAGAATGTATTGTACACAGAATATTGCCAAAACTATACTTGTATACTAACATAGCTGAACGAAATAGCGGGCACATGGTGAGAACTGGTATAAATTCACTTAATTACATTACAATGTACCTGAATTAGCTAAGAAAAATGCTCCCGTAATATTTTAAATAGTGAATCAAAGAAGTTTAATATTTACTCGAGTTACATTCTGAACAGGTGCAATGTATGGTGCGTAATGTACATTGTTAAAAGAAAACTTACATTTTACAGTGGTAAAACAAAATGATAGGACACGCTTTGCGATAATAACAAACCTTGGCAACCGAATGGAAACAAGAGTCCATTTTTAGTGCATCTAACGTCCAATGCAGGCACTCCTCTGCATTATTACGAATTACACGTACTTGTCACAGACTGCGCGAGCCATCTCACCGAAGGTTCGAGTCCTCCCTCGGACATGGGCGTGTGTGTGTGTGTGCGTGTGTGTGTGTGTGTGTGTGTGTGTGTGTGTATGTGTGTGTGGTTCTCAGCATAAGTTAATTTAAGTAGTGTGTAAGTCTAGGGACCGATGACCTCAACAGTTGGGTGCCTTAGGAATTCACACACATTTGAACGCACCTGTCTATATTTGTATTCAGAACGTTCGAGGCGCCTAGTCGTCCTCTGCCACACCAAGAAAGTACACAGATTGTAACTGACCACCCACCTCGCGTCTTCTATATGTATCCCTGCGCAGAAGCGGCACTCAGGTCGTGGGTCCGTGTCACACGTAACATAGTTGAGAACCAGGCCTGGAAGAAAAAAATGCTTTAACATAAAATGCAGGTGCTAGCGAGAACTACAGATTGCGTTGTTTCCTTTGACCACGAGCGGCAACTATGCAATGACCTCAGTAAGCTGCAAGAGTCGATCGAGGTTAGAACCTGTGTAGTCGTGAATGCATCATTTCGAACGTGGCCACATTATCGGTCCTCGTATTGTGAGTGATTCGGTAACAAAGATAGCCGAAGTGTTTCGTGATTCAGAAGGCACTATATCGAAGATTTATCTGCATACGGCGAAAGCGGAAAGCCATCAGCTGCTAAATCGCATCGCGGACGCAAGTGTGTGTCGAGTGATAGTGAGAGGCGGTCATTCAAGAGGACGGTGATGAAAAATAAGATGACGACACCTACAAAAGTCACTGCAGAACTGAATGTCGCACACGCGAATCCTGTCAGCAGCAAAACAACGTGAAGGAAGCTCCGTAAGAAGGGAATTGCACAGCGAGCTGTAATTCCAAAACCACTCTTCCGTGATGCAAATGCCGGTAACAGGAAAACGAGGTGCAGAAGCCATAAAACCTGGACTGTAGAGAAATGGAAGAAAGTCATTTTGAAAGATCTAACCAAGTTTATGTCTCAAGAATGAAATGTAGTAGAAGTTCGGAGATGATTTGGGCAGCCTTATCGTGATATGCTGTGGATGCCACGGTTACCCTGCACGGTCGCATGACTGTCAACGATTACGTGATCATTTTGATTGATCTGGTCCATCCCAATTTTTGTTCCCCAGTAGTAATAGTCTGTTCCTAGACGATAGTGTCCCTGTTCACACAGTCCAAATCGTCCGGGTCTGGTTTTATGAGTGCGAGGATCGATTTTCACATTCCACTCCCAACAGAGTCACTAAATATCAATCTTATTTAGTCGTTGCGGCTACTTTGGGCAAAAGGGTGTTCACTACCTATTTCCTTCATCGTAATGGAAATTGCAACAGTTATGCAGGAAGAGTGATACAAGATTCCCTTGGAAGCCGTACAGCTGCTATATTTATTCATTCTATGACAACTGGAATCTGCTTGAAATGTCAACGGTTTTTCTAGACCGTACTAGGCGTTGTAATGTACTGTGTTCTATGTGTTTCCATATTTTTGTCCATTCCCTGCACGTAACAATCAAGACATCATAAAACACCATGCGTGAATTGCAAACATACATGAAAATAAACTTTTACTCTCCACTCTGCATTAAGTCACAGAGATGGTTTCGTTAAGAAATTACATACTTAGCGTGCAAGTAGTATGTTAACCGTGCTGCCTCCCACTTAACTGTGCCGTCCATTTATGCTGTCCGGGTGCAGTCACTTGAGTCGACTCTAAAAGTAAACAGACCATTCCGTAACACTTCGCTCGACACGTACTGTTGGTACACGCCGAAGGCTCATGAAGTGCTTTGTCTACATTTCCTAAGACTAAAGTTGATGTAGAAAATATGGCAAGGAAAACAGACTGAATATTGCCTACAACACTTTAAAACTGAGGATCGCTGCTATAATTGTCAGTTTCGTTTCAAACTTGACGCGACATGTATAGTCGCTAACAGAAGAACGTAGCCATAGAAAACACAAAGGGAATGGGACAAATGCCTTTAAATCTACCAGAAGTTATTCATTCCTCCAGCTGTACCCATCTCCTTCGCTTTTCAGAACTGGAGGTTCGTGTTATGGCATCTGTCACCACGTTGGCAGCTGAAATGTTCAAGGTTGATACGTGCTACAAACCGGACACAATAGGAAGGACCAGGCCCCTTTGCTTTTTTCTTGTATCACTCGTTTATTACATCAGATAAATACACATTTTAAGACAAAATATAACTACATGAAATATTGCTCACAGTAAAGGTTAACATAAGCAGTGACCAAACTTAGTTCTATTAAGGGTTTCTGCTGGAAACAAATTTTAAGGAGACAAAGTAAGGTTTACGTCAATTTAGCTCAAACACGTAACTAGTGATTGAATCAAGACTCAGACACTTTTACAATTTCGGCAACAAATAAATAGCGTGAATTTGTACTCACAGTAACCAACTAATCAACAGCCTTGCCATTGAATAAGTAGTAGGCAATTTGGAACGAATTAGCAACACCCAGCAACTAGGGGAGTTAATACCAACAGTCTTTAAATGCCTTGCTCTCCATTAAATAAACAAACTTACAGTAATTAAATGAATAACAAATCAAACATATTACGCTCCACTCAAACTCTTCAGTGGAAGCCAAACCAAAATGAAGATTCCATTAACTGACTAGCACTGAAGTCACTCGAAAGCTCATCTCTGTGTTCCCAGACACACATGGGGCAAACTTATACAAGACAGGCTTTTGAAGGGAGCACATCAGTAAAACCGGTAGTGGAGCTAACTGATGCCACTGAAAAATTAAGGCAGTAGACCGGGGCACAAGGTGGTATACAACGAGGTTGCCTTAGGCTTAGTGCTATAATGCGCTCCAAAATATTAATTCAAATGGCCAATTCAAAATTAAGTACATATAAACCAGCATTAATTAACGAGGAGTTACACCAGGTCGCTCAAAGGGATGACAACACTTAGTTGAAAAGATGAATGCCGGAGGCGGAAATAACATCAAACACCTTCTCCGAGTTTTAACCAGGAGTCACTTCCCGCTATACAAGTAAACATTTAACCAGGCGCAAGGAAGGAACCCCAAAGAGACAATTCAAATAAAACCTCCAAATGATTATAAAGGATAGGGAACGCCAACTATTTAAATTTAAAAGAATTAGCTCTCCCCAAAGGCAGTGTAAACGCTAAGGCCACACTTAACAGGCCACCTAAATTGGTTACAAAAAGTCTTATATATTTTCTCCTTTTCTTTAAAAGAAACACAAGGCTGCTTAACTTCTTCTGGACGTCCGGTATGGCTCGTGTAGGATACACCAAGCAGCAACCCAAGCTAGGCGGTCCCAAGGCACGGCGAGCAAAATCAGGAGAGCAGACAGGCAGGCAGCCAACACATATCCTTCATCCTGAACCGGCAGACCGCGTACAACCAACTTCACATACACATAGTTGCTTCCCACCTCGTACCTCGCCGCGTCTCAGGCGGTAGCCCGAGCAAACGTCAACCGCCACTCGCCCCGCGAATGCGAAAAACAACAAGGCAAGCCAAGATAAGAAACCTCGAAGGATCGATAACGGACATCCAAGAGACTGGCACGCCAGTAACGAGCGCCACGGCTCAAACGTAAATAAATATGTCATAAATTTGTGCGCTTTGCAGATATGTTCGGTTAACAGTGGTCACTTTCAAAACAGGAACCAAATAATTCTGCAGGGGACAAATGAGGCCGTAGTAGCCTCGATAGTTTTCATCAATTCGGCCTTCAAATTCCTGCTCATACGCTCGTCAAAAGAAGGTTGGGGGGAGGGGGTAGTAAGAAGTAGTAGCAAAATGTCTGAACTCCTGATTGAAACAGACTACTCTGAATGCAAAAGCCGGAGCGTTATCACGCACCAAGGTCCTCTGAAGACCAAAGACCGCAAAGATTTTAGCAAAATTATTTAAAACGAGTCTTGATCGCAGGCAGTGTTAACTTCTGCCCGTTTTCAGACATTGTCTTCTCTATGCAATATAGCATTGTTACTTTTGTTATTATAGTGCAAACTCTGATGATGGCTCGTAATTTGAAAGGTCTCTGTTGGATTCCTTTCATGTTTGATTTCTTAAATCTGTTGTCATTTATGGAATAAATTCCTCTTCTAAATTTACTGTGGCGTTTCTGACTATCTGGGAGGAGACTGAGTAGTGGAACGTGTTACCTTTACACGTAGACAAGAACGATCTGTCACACTACTACACTTTAAAGCACAGTTTATATGTAATTCTTATATGTAATTCATGTCACACAGTCTCATACGGAACCTACATCCGCTTTCTTTTATATACTGTACATGATAAGATACTGTCATCCCCCTTCCCTTCTGTGTGAGAGTATGAATGAGCAAATGTATTTGTAGTTGCATGCTTGAGGGTAGCAGACAAGGCTGTCTGCTAGAGAACAGTAGGACCAACGTCGGAACAGGTAGCTACGCTTTCTTAAAGCAGAGAGGTTTCTATCCTTAGTATGGTTCTGTCCGTCCGTTGTCATGTTGGTATAGGAAGCTGCCCCTCTGGCCCCTTCCGTTTGTCTTTGTGAGCCACCCTCAGGAAACACGCTCGGCAGTAGGCAGTTGCAGTCTGGCGGTGGCGAGCGTCTGAAGTGGTAAGATCTCCGGCTAAGCGCGTGTCTGCTAAGTCCATAGGACAATGGATTTGTTAAGTTCAGCCTAACTGAAAATTTAATCATCTTTATCTCGGGTTTAGCTCTAAAATATCTAAGGTTATCTTAAATTGCAGCGTAGTGTAATTCTCGTGTGAAGTTCAGATTATTTTGGGGTAGTTGCTTTGTCATTACTTTGCGAGTAAAGTGGAACCACGTGTTGATCAGTAACTCTAACTAAGTTCATCAATCTTAAATGTGAATGCTTGTGTGATTATAACGTCTCGTCTTGACAATATTTTACAATATAACAACTTTTCTTTATGCTTTTCTTTATGTTCAACCCACGTGGAGTGTACTTTGCGAGACCAGTACCACGTGCTTATATAACTGTTTGACCCATCAGGTTAATAGTAAGACGTTAGTAACCAGTTCAAGGTTTTGCTTTTGTCAATTGCTTTTCGATCTAATGTATTTTAATTATCAAAATTATTGTGGAGTTGTACGCTTTGTGTAAACCAAGTTGACCACGTGGAGCATGTGGTATAATCATCAAAGTAGCCTTCAGCTATTCTTTTTGCGAAGACTTCACAAAGAGTTAATATGAATTTAGTATACCAGTGTGTGGTAATTACATGACGGACAGGATTGTGGTATGAACGTAATTTCTTTGGGTAAAAAACTGAATCTGTTGGTTGTGGTTAATTTCTTCTTGCTTATGTTTCAATGTTCTTCGTGAGTTATTTTATGAATGCAGTGTCGTATGCAGTCTCCCAATCTTGGCTCCATATTTTGTGTGTTCCGTAAGATTTTCACCATCCTAAATAAGGCACCAGCTCAGTTATAACTCACGTATAATATGCTGAAATTTCAATGAACAATCATAAAATAAATTTCCAAATATAAACTGATTTCTTTCTTTTTATTTAAATTCTCTTTTTATATATATATATATATATTACCGGTTTTGTATGACTATTAAAAGATTATCATTAATGTTAGTCTGCTTGGTAAACGTAGACTAAATATCTGATGAAACAGTTGCCCAGTAATCCACGGTTAACGTCCCCAGACAGATCACGGCTTTTAACCCGCTTTCATTGTCAATTAGCACCTATATCAGCATAGCAAATTCGTGTAGCAATATTACAAATTAAAAGGCCGAAACCGATCAGAAGTTAACATCGGCTGGGAACAGGACTCCTTTTAAATAATTTTATCATAATAAGATCGCTCTTTTCCGACAATGTTATATAAAATTATGGATTTTAGTAAGATGATGTACAGACTGACCACTAGTTACCCCACGGCTGGAAATTAACCAGCTAAAACGGGAAATGCCTTCCACCACCACCAAGACACAACGCAACCTTCGGCTCATATGCATGAAAGGGGTCCCACTTAGTCCACAAAACGGCAGTCCATAGGTGTGCTCTCGCGAATAGGCTCCAGGAAATCCTTCCGTCAATTACTCCTAGCTTTCTCTTGTTTCCATAATTGACACTCCCTACTAACCGAAGTGTATCCTTATACACAGACGACCAAACTACATACTGTGTGGTTTTTGCCAAGGTCTTATGAAATCTGAATCACCTCTCACCACAGAACTATGAAAATATTTGAAAACAGCGGGCACCAATAGCTGTGGCAAACGGATCTTGATTCCTTATTAAAAAGATAGCCGTGCACATGCTCCCCTTGTAAAGACCTTTTCTTTAATTTGGGAAATACAAAGGATCTTCTCCCTCTTTTCCCTTGAGATCGCAAAAAGTTCGGGAACTTCAGGTAACATGGGGCAGCCCCAGGAGAGTTGTCTGCTATCCTATGCCTATAGAAGGGAATCACACTCCTCATACATACGGCTTAAGGAGTCAGTAACCCTATTACCCAGACCGCTGATGTTATGGACCTTAAAGAGGAAGGCAGAAATGCGGACTGCCCAATGAGCAACCCTACCAGTTTCTGGGGTGGGCAGAACCCAGCTCAATGCCTGGTTATCGGTTTCGAGTACGAACGCTATGCTCCAAGTACAATCTAATTTTTCCAAATCAAAGACAACCGCTAAGGCTTCCCACTCGTACAACGAATATTTTAATTCAGCAGGAGACAGGATACTAGATGCAAAGGCAGCCTTTGGACTGAGAAAGGCTTGCTGAATTCAGGAATGGCTTACGCAGGAGGAATGCTTTGATTGTCTGGAAGAAGGCTTGATGGCTCTCCCCCACATGAAGGATTCACTTTTCCTTCGTGTGTTTTTAGACATGGCCAATTGGACAAAATTGGGAACAAAATTACGAAAGGAATTTGCCATCCCTATAAATCTTACTATTCCCTTCTTGTTCTTGGAATGGGGAAAAATCATAAAAGAACGTGTTTGATCATGATCAGTGCTGACTCCTCAGTCGAAACAATGTATACAATAATGCTCGAAGATAGTTTAGAAGGCTTGATGGTAAGCCCTACCTCCTGAAACGTAACAAAGCTACTTCAAAAGGCGCAAGTGCTCCATGAGAGTGGCACTGTTTACCACAACATCATCAAGATAATTATAAACTGACTTGAACTTCATACCTACCAAGACATGGTCCAAAAGACAACATGGCTGCGCTTGTAGCCAGGCCAAAAGAACTCGATGAAACTCAAAAGGATTCCAGTCCATACAATAGGTCGTTACTGGTTGGCTATCTTCAGTAAAGGATACCTGATGGTAGTCTTGACTGACATCAGATACAGAGAAATAACAGACACCTACAAACTAGGTGAAGCAATCGTGAAGTGGAACTGATTCAAGGATACCTTTTGGCCGAGAGCGCTATAATCTACAACTGGACGTTAATCTCCACCGAGCCGCTTAAGAACTAAAAAGATGGGCGAAGCATAAGGAAAAATCGAAGGTCTAATATCTCAGAGTATATTATTAATTACTCCACACAAAATCTTCATCTTGGGTGCAGACAGTCTATAAGGTGGCTGACGAATGGGAATATCATCAACCAAATGAAATATTTGATTTTATCAGTAACGCCCCGTTTACTGGTGAAAACATCGAGAAATTGGGGCAAAGTGCTCAGCAGTTGCCTAAGCTCAACAGCTCCCCAAACTCAGAAGGTCTCCACTGCACACTACCAATAGGTTGGGAATGATGACAGGAATGGATAATAAGCTCACCAGTTGCGCAGCCTTACCAAATCCAAAATGATCAACCCCAAACTCAGAAGTTCTCAACTGCACATTATTAATGGGTTGAGAATGACAACAAGAACACAACGCTATCCTTTTGTGATGGCAACATTTGAAATAAAAGGCATGGCCCACATAATCAAGAACTAACCCAGTACACCCAATAAAATCACATTCAGTATCAGGTTTATGGACGAATTCTAGGCAACAACAAAATTAACAGGCCACGTTCAGTATGGCAAACTTGTCCTGGAACCCCTTGACCAAAGTCAACTCTTCTGCATGCAGTCTCACTATTCAAGTGTGCACACATGTAGGGAAATATCAAGTTTCGCACTGCTGTAATGTGGGTGCAACCCTTAACAGGACATTGGGTATACTTTCCCGCCGGAGACTGATGGTGTCAGGTGTTTGGATGCACACTCCAATTCATGGGTCATGACCGCACAAAATGCCTGCTGTCCCCACACCTGAAACAAACCTTGGTTTTAATCCTACACGCCGGCCGAAGTGGCCGAGTTGTTCTGGGCGCTGCAGTCTGGAACCGCGCGACCGCTACGGTCGCAGGATCGAATCCTGCCTCGGGCATGGATGTGTGTGATGTCCTTAGGTTAGTTAGGTTTAAGTAGTTCTATGTTCTAGGGGACTGATGACCTC
Source organism: Schistocerca serialis cubense (assembly GCF_023864345.2). NCBI lineage: Eukaryota > Metazoa > Arthropoda > Insecta > Orthoptera > Acrididae > Schistocerca > Schistocerca serialis. The sequence continues at coordinate 503,687,266 of NC_064643.1, read as the reverse complement.
AGAAGTTAGGTCCCATAGTGCTCAGAGCCATTTGAACCATTTAACCCTACCCAAGGCCCGCAGCCATCTGTTGACTCCTCTTGAATGAAACAACTAAGCGACTGCCCGCCTCCCACTGTTCCTCGACATACAACCCCTCCATTTCGGCAGCTGAGGTATCTAGTTCCAGAAAAGGTGTAAATTTCCTAGACAAAGCTTCACGTAATCTATCCTCTTCTAATACAGCCTTGACTCCACACCATCAGCTGCATTCACTTCCAAAGCTAGCACCTCGCTGTGGATCTGATCAATATGCTTAGATAAGGTGACATGCTGGTGTTGCAAACGCCAGCATTGCTTGTACTCCAACTCGTTCCTATTCCGGAGCATTAACTGAATAATGCACTGTCTCAAACCATGGAACAGTCCCCCCTCCTGCATAACACCAGAAAAGAATTTGCTTAAACCTCTACAGATTAATGGATAAAGAAGCTGAGATATAACTATGTGTGAAATCAGAATGCATCGGCATGCAATTCAAATCAAACCATCAACCATACGAACTCAAATTGTGCATTCTGTTCAATAGAAAGCTCGTTATTCCGCACAGCAAATGCAAAATGAGGTTAAGGAACCTATCAAAGGCATTAGAGGAGGTCACATTTACTGCTCCCCTTTCTGCTCGGTCTCCTACGGCTGCGAATTATCAAGTACGTCTTCCCTCCCACATACACTCACTAGGCCATCTAATGCGAGAAGAACCCCAAATTTACCGGTAAATCCTTGACTAATTAAGCTACCAATACCACTATTTTCATCAGGCTTAAAGAGATGCCTATTTTATGTCATGAGGACGATTCACAGTTTTTCACCAGCTGTCAGGCGAGGGTGCCGTACCTGGGCTGGGTGCTCATTTGCACAACGCCTTAGGGAAACCCTTGTGTCTCAACCTGATCTGCAGTGGTGAGGTAGGTGCTGTGCTCAGTGAGGGTTCGGTGGGGTTTGGCAGGACTGCACGAGAATGTGAAGTTAGAGTACATGTCAGAGTACATGCAAACAAGAGTTAGGACCCAAGCTGAGGCGAATCGTGTGCCTCGTCAATGAAGTTTTAATTCATTACATTTTCACTACTTACTGAGCTGCTTGAAAATGAAATTGCAGGGCAAAATTTGCAAGAGTTACAGGTGAAACGTTTATAATTACATGTGAAATATGTTCAATGTATATGAAATTTATTTGAAATCTGCGTATGCGGGCAAAGCCATGTGTAAAAAGTTCATCCTAAATCTATGGAACGATATTAACCAAATATGGTAAACATATTAGTTAAAATATGGAAAGCAATAATATAGGGGTAAGAAACGCCAGCCTCCTATTGAGGGGAGCTTGATAAAATGGAGAGGAGAGGAGCAGATGGACAGCGAGGTGGAACGAAGAGTTTGTAACAGATAGCAAGAAAGGAGAATATGACAGAGAGAAGTGAGAGACAAATGGACAGAGAGACGGGAGAGGAGGCAATGGGCAAAGAGACACGCGATGAGGAAATTTACAGGGACAGGGAAAGGGGGGTAGATGGTGGAATAAGAGTGGGAGGAAGAGATTAACATAGGGGAAAGTGCAGATGGACTGAGGAGGAACAGATTGACACAGGGAGGTAGGAGAAGATGGGCAGAGAGTGTGGGGTGGAGGAGGTCAGAAATAGGTGGTGGACGAGATGGAAAGAGAGGGCGTGAGGTAGGGGATGGACAGAGAGAGGGGGAAGGGGGAGATGGACTAATAGAAGATTGTAAAAAAATACGTAACCAGGCAACGACGTGTGCTCAGCTAGTAACTATTACGTGAGAAATGAGAACAAAGTGTAAAACATTGGTTGTATAATTTACAAGCGAAAGGACCAAGACGTTCATGGACTCTGTATCATTTTGTAGATGGAAACCGCCACGTCACTGATCGATAAGCATCCTAAAGGTCGAATAGTTCATGGGCGTATTGTGGGTTAATAGTGTCCAATGTGCCTGTTGGACACAATGAGCCAGCAGTACATCCCTGGACTGTTCGAAGAACAAGTAACTTCAAGATACTAAAGAATCGCATCCTAAACGGGCCCCTGACTTTTCGATAACAGTACGTAACAAAACTTATAAAAATATTTCTAGGGAAATGGCCTTATGTCGGGAGACTGATGATCCGTAAGAGCACAGCCCAGCTTACTCTATCAGAAGCAGTAGCGCGATACCAATACCGTGGCCTGTGATGCACTAACGTCAAAAGCTGATTTCGAAGAAGTCGTTCCACAGGAGGCACGCCATCTCGATGCTGGGTATGGAGAATCGACAGCCAGGTCGAGACCTGCGCCAGTCGTCTTTTCATACGGTGCGCCCACGGAAGCTGTTTGCTCTCTCGGAGCCGAAGTTAATCTCCGGGAACGAGATTACGGCGGGCAGCGGAAAAATTGTCCTTTTGAGGGCGATGTACCATATCTGCGCCCTAATGAATCTCTCTAGCGGCAGCTGCCGTTAAGGTTGAAAAGCCGCGTGGCTGGGTGTATGGCGTCCCTCCTGAAAGGCCGGCTAACGATTGAGTCCCACGCAGGAAGCAGCGCCGCTTTTATCCACGGCTGAATGAGTGCGCCGGGACCGAAGCACGCGCCGCCAGGGGCAAGGACCTGACACTGAGGCCGGAGCTACTAGAGGCGGCAGAGCCAGCCAGCTAGGTGGCTGCTGGGGCGACGACGCGAAGAGGACGACGTACTGTGACTCTGGATGTGTGTAAGATGTTTAGGGGCTCTCAGCAAAACAGTGCCCCGCTGTAGCGCTGAGAGGTACTTAGCCCAAAGGCGTCTGTATTATGAAAGACATCATCATCAACCAAAACTGTATTAAACCGTTTCTAGTTTGTTCCATCGTCAAGCGTTTTATTTATTTAAATTGATCTGATTAGGGCCATTAGCCCCTCTCCTATCACGAACCAGGGTTTCACGCAAGCAGCACATTTTTACATCATAATTTTAATATGCCAACTAGTATTATAATGATCAAACTGTCGGAAGTGGTAACGTGAATAAGTAACACTGACTGTGAACTAATAAAGTTAATACTTGTACTACTGCAGCTGCTGCCTCTATTAGTAATGATAGTTGTAATAATGACGATAATGATAGTAGCAGATGTAAAAAGAATTTATGGGTGTACAAGACAGATTTTTCTGATAAAGCGCGTTCTTGGGAAAAGAAATGAATTCGCAGTTGCGACTACGAACCACCTTCGGCTGTATTTTGGAATGACGACAATGAGAATTTGGGCCGGACAGGGTTTCGAAGCCGGATTTCCTCCTGTAAGCGAGCAGTCGTGTTAACTACTTCGGCCATCCGGGCACGAATTACGGACAGATTCAAACTTCCATACGTCATTGTCTATGTGTCACAGCCAGAACTCGTGCTTTACGTTCATTCCAACCCAGAAATGGGCGAAGAAATACGAAATAGCTCTGCCTTTCTTATTAAAAACTGTGATGCAGTGTTTCTTCAGAATGGATGCATGGACGGGAATGTACATAACATACGAGTGCAGGTCGTGAGCTCAGGTTGTGACCACTGGGACGACGGATAGGAGTTTGGATGTGGCCGTTATTCGTGCTCGGATGGCCGAAGCGGTTAAGGCGACCGCCCGCGCAATGCGGAAAAATCCGGTTTCGAGTCACGGTCCGAAACAAGTTTTCACTGTCATCGTTACAATATACAACCGAAGGTGGTTCATACCGCAATTACGCATACTTTTCCCGTATTCCTTGACACCTGTAGTCGCAACAGTGCCTGTTCCTTCGGACATGTTCGAAGGAACTCTACATTGTACTTCTTAATAACACAGGCACTGCAGTTTCGAAATTTGAGGAGACTGCACCAGCTAAGAATACTGGGACAACAGGAAGAGCTGGTTGGGAAGAAGGATGTACAAGGCTAATGAGTGTGTACAGGCCAATGATAACCCTTATTAAGGCTGCAGTAGAATAATATTACTGTCTTCTGAAGAATATCGAAATTATGAAATGATGAAAATTATGACACATGTTTGCGCATGTTTGAGATGTGTGAACTGCTCTGTTTGGGGATCTCGTTGCAACTCTATCTATGAGAGTGTGAGTACTGTTCGTATGATGGGTAGGAGTAAGTTGAAGCAGCGACAAGTTTGAAGAAGGCATCCGCTTAAATTTCGCTTTGGAAGTACTCTTACACAGAAAACTTACGTTTCTGCCACCAGATATAACTATTGTTCGTCGATTCGAGATGTGAAACAGCAGTTTCCAAGGTCTGCCAAAAAATATGCGTTTTAGGTACATCACAATCTTTATTTTTACTCCTTCACAATTTTTACGTTATTCTCTTGAAAACACTGTCCGCTTCTGTAGCTCAGTGGTCAACGTGTCTGGCTGCTATGCAGAGGATTCCCGGCACAGTCACCGACTTTTCCTTGGTAGGAGGACTGGACCGCGGTGCACTCAGTTTCCTGATTTCAATTGGGGAGCTCCTTGAGCAAGAAGTACCAACTCCAACGTCAAGCAAGCCGACCCCCGACGTGAGCGTAGTGCGCTGATTCCATGTTCCTCTATACCGCATCCACATGACGCCATTGGCACAGAATGACGCGATGGACGTCGGTCCCGACTGACCCATCAGGGTCAGAGGGCGTAGCATTGCTTCGCTAGCTTTCTTCAGAATACTTCCTTCGACGATCTTATACCTCTCCATGCGAGTTCCCTACTGCTCAAAGTAGTGTTTCAATTTATATTCTGAAAGCATTCCTTTTACATCTTCTGCTTTCTCAGATCTTGTTCCCTGGAGTGTATTTTTCATTTTCGATAACAAAAAGAAGTAACACGGAGCCAGGTCTGGTGAACAGGGATGTTACAACACATGAACCCCATATTTCACTAAAAATGACTCTGAATGTTTCTAAATGAGCTTTCCTCTTGTGAAAATGTTCCAGCAAAAGCTTCCGAGCTTTGTCGATTCTTACAATATCATCTAACACACGAAAACTCAGATGCGACTCATCTTAAATCTTTCCTCATCCTTCGCTGAACAGGTGAAACAATTCATAAACTTCAGTGCCTGAGAGACATTTGTCACTCTATCCGTCTTTCAATAAACAAAAGGCCTTCATAAAGAATGTGGCCAAACTTACAAGTTCCACTAAAATTTTCACATTTATCTCTTGTTTTTTCAAAACACTAAACATTTTTTTCGACGGTCTCTGGTTACAATGTCTGATACAAAAGATGGCCGCTGCCCGACTGAGCTGTCGGCAGGTGAATGAACAACGGCAATGGAGAGAGAAGATGTAACGTGACTTGGCAATGGAGCGTTTGTTCAAGAAGACTACGCTGTTGGTCTGTTAAAAAAATTACTACGGTAATTTTTTTTATCAAGCCTTGCATCAAGTTGTGTTCATATTTCCTTCGGCTGACGTATCTAGCTTCTTCCACGTTTTGGCATGTACGACGACAGAAATCCAGAATGTTACACCATGAGGTATCTGTCTACATCTACGTCTACATCTACGTGATTACTCTGCTATTCACAATAAAGTGCCTGGCAGAGGGTTCAATGAACCACCATCATGCTGTCTCTCTACCGTTCCACTCTCGAACGGCACGGGGGAAAAACGATCACTTAAATTTTTCCGTGCGAGCCCTGATTTCCCTTATTTTATCGTGATGATCATTTCTCCCTATGTAGGTGGGTGCCAACACAATGTTTTCGCAATCGGAAGAGAAAACTGACGACTGAAATTTCATGAGAAGATCCCGTCGCACCGAAAAACGCCTTTGTTTTAATGATTGCCACTCCAATTCACGTATCATGTCTGTGACACTATCCCCCCTATTTCGCGATAATACAAAACGAGCTGCCCTTCTTTGTACTTTTACGATGTCATCCGTCAGTCCCATCTGATGCGGATCCCACACCGCACAGCAGTACTCCAGAATAAGGCGGACAAGCGTAGTGTAATCAGTATCCTCTAACTGTTCTGCCAATGAACCGCAGTCTTTGGTTTGCTCTACTCACAACATTATCTATGTGATCGTTACAAATTAGGTTATTTGTAACTGTAATCCCTAAGTATTTAGTTGAATTTACACCCCTCAGATTTGTGAGACTTAACGAGTAATCGAAATTTAACTGATTTCTTTTAGTAGTCATGTGAATAACTTCGCACTTTTCTTTATTCAGGGTCAATTGCCACTTTTCGCACCATACAGATATCTTATCTAAATCATTTTGCAAGTCGTTTTTATCATCTGATGACTTTAAAAGACGGTAAATGACAGTATCATCTGCAAACAATCAAAAACGGCTACTCAGATTGTCTCCTATGACGTTAATATAGATCAGGTACAATAGAGGGCCTGTAGCACTTCCTTGGGGAACGCCGGGTATTACTTCTGTTTCACTCGATCACTTTCCGTCTATTACTACGAACTGTGACCTTTCTGACAGGAAACCACGAATCCAGTCGCACAACTGAGACGATACTCCGTAGGCACGCAGTTTGATTAAAGACGCTGGTGAGGAACGGTGTCGAAAGCCTTCTGGAAATCTAATAATATGGAATCAATTTGACATCCCCTGTCGATAGCACTTATTACTTCTTGAGTGTAAAGAGCTAGTTGTGTTTCACAAGAACGATATTTTCTGAATACGTGCTGACTATATGTCAATAAATCGTTTGGGTATTAGTGTGACTTGAGCAATTATCCAGTCTTTAGGTATGTATCTTTCTGTGAGCGAGTGGTTGTATATAATTGCTGAATATGGAGCAATTTTATCAGCATAATCTGAGAGGAACCTGACTGGTATACAATCTGGACCGGAGACCTTGCCTTTATTAAGTGATTTAAGCTGCTTTGTTACACCGAGGATATCTACTTCTATGTTTCTCATCTTGGCAGTTGTTCTTGATTGGAATTCAGGAATATTTACTTCGTCTTCTTTTGTGAAGGAGTTTCGGAAAGCCGTGTTTAATATTTCTGCTTTGGTGACACTGTCATCAGTGATTTCACCGTTGTTATCGCGCAGTGAAGGTACTGATTGTGTCTTGCCACTGGTGTGCTTTATGTATGACCAGAATTTCTTTGGGTTATTTATCAAACCTTATGGAGACATTCATTAAGTAACCGGCATTGACTAACTGAACTTAGCCAGACTGTATCTGAAGTATTACTAGCATTAGGGATCAAACCATCTCTGGCTTCTTGCGTCCTTGTTACGGACAATGAAGCACATACGTTAAATGTCGTTCAAGGCCGGTCATCAACTATACTGTTCATGTTGGATGGGTAACAGCGTGGATTCAAAGACGTGAACCACAATGTCCTAGCTGCTTGGACGAAGGTGTTTAATACCAGATTGTCGGGGCAATGGCGTAACTGTCCGAGTCTTCTTCGTCAGTGTGCGGTTACGCTCTTTTTCGACAATGATTCATGGAGCGGCTTCAATAAACGAACGCACAGTCATAATTATAAAGTAAAGCGACGACAATGTAAGAAAACATTGTTGTAATTATAAAGGAATACGACAACAACACACAGAGCATGATAAATGACCTGGCTATGCTTCTAATGCGTCGGCTGAGTTTTCAGGATCTGTGTCGACGGTGTGGTACCAAACACGAATTACACAGAAAACGATATGCGTAAGAAATCTGACAAGGATTTAGTCTCCATTGCGCAAAATAAACGAACAGATAATAAGACGTCTTACTCGTGATGAGTACAAAGACCAAACGAAATTAGTAAAGTGGTCTAAGGAAACGAATAAAGCCTCTGGAGCCAAGACAACAATAAAGGAATATGGAAAGGTACGGATATATGATGCCATAAAAGAAAATCGAACAAAGAAACTTATAAGACCAATTGAAATGAATAGTGAGAATATACTTTATTATGTAACAGGTGACTAATTGTTTGATATTCTATATGCATCACATTCGTTACTAAGCCATGGCAGAAGGAAAGTTCCTGATTTATTCATGATTTTGTGTGGACTGCCAAAAGAAACCGAATAATTTGAAAGAAAGGAGACAGTAAGAAAACCTATTCTGCATTCAACTTTCGACTCTCGTGCGCAGGTCGATCTACTTGATATCTAACTGCAAAGGTACACTGAATTTTGATTTATAACGATTCATCAAGATCATCTGACGAAATGCATTATCTTGAAACCATTAAAAAGGAAGCGCACAGTAGTAGTAGACATTTACTTGTTTGATATTTATACAACTTCCTTGGCTCCTATAATCTTGCATTCCAACAAGAGTTGGTAAACTACGTATTGAGCCGGCCGGAGTGGCCGTGCGGTTATAGGCGCTACAGTCTGAAACCGCGTGACCGCTACGGTCGCAGGTTCGAATCCTGTCTCGGGCATGGATGTGTGTGATGTCCTTAGGTTAGTTAGGTTTAAGTAGTTCTAAGTTCTAGGGGACTGATGACCACAGTAGTTAAGTCCCATAGTGCTCAGAGCCATTTGAACCATTTTTTTTTTTTCGTATTGACTGAAGTACAAACTATGTCTAATTAGAATCTTCCACGGTAAGCCAAGGTACAGCCAGATACAGGGTTCGGTGAAGAAGGCGAACCCTGACATGTTAGGCGCACGGGTAGAGCAATATCGAACTACAGTATGACCAGTGGGATTATAGTCCATTCTGTGCACTTTACTTGGATAATAATTTTTCATACATTTAAGAAAGATTCCAATAAAATGTTGTTTGTAAACTAACAGTATTTTTTGTACAAGGTAAAACCTTCATTTCTTCGGTAATTTGTAAGATTTGGTCAATCGCCGTATTATGCTATGTTTGGATGTTCTGCTAGAGATGAATTGTTAGCAGCTGGAATTCGTCATGCCAAAATTATTTTTGCACATAGTGAAGAGGATACCGATACGTTATTTAATGATCATTGAAGAGAACGGGCAAACTAAAAATGAGGATGAGGCAGACTTAGATGTTACATAAACCGTAATTATAAATGCTCTAGGTGAGCAAAATTTTGATTCCTTTACATTTTCATCATTTTTTCCGTTTTCCGTCGCTCCTTAGCCGCTTCAAAATTCATGAAAGTGTGTTCCATCTTCGCAACTAAATGAAAGGCAGTTTCTTCTTCGTCATACGTGCTTAGCTTTCCTTATTTTTGAAACATAATCAGTGGCCTGTCATACGTGTATGCCTTTGTATATATAGAAATGCATTATGCACTAGTCACAAGATATTGCTATGTTATGTTTTCTTGTGTTTTTCTTGTTTTTCCGGTTAAAACATATTTTCCAGGTTATAAACAACGAAAATTGTGCTGCAAAAGTTCTTTCTAACCTGAAAAACAAGAGAAAACCATGAGAAAACGTAGCATAGTAACGTAAATCATGCATTTTCACATATGTTAAATCAAACATATATTACAGTCCACTGGATACTTCATAAATAAACGAAGCGAAACATGTATGGCAAAAAACAAACTGCCTTTCATTTAGTTGCAAAGATAGAACATATTCCATATCTTATATATTATTTACTTTAATATATATGCTGAAATATGTTGCACAAACATTTAAATTTTGTAATACTAAGACTTCATTGTTGACTGTTTCATAATCTTCGAATTGTACAAGTGGCTCAGTTGATTTTGATGGATCTCTCATTCATGACAGAAATAAAGTTAAGGTGGAACGCAAAAGTCCAGAGAATATTTGCAAGAATAAGCAACTAAAATGATAAGACTGCCATCAAGCAAATTTCCACCAATTAACAACGAACAACTGTACGTTTTTTCATACCGGATCTGTACCATGCTCGAGTGCCTCCTCGAAGTCTACTGGCTTTGATCATAAAAGATGAGAAGACAGTTTAATCTTTTTAAGAACAAGTTTCGTTACAACTTTTTTTTTAAATGTGCAGTGTACTTACAGAATGTAAATGACAGCACCGTTTGGCTTAAGTTATGTAGAAGTAAATTTAACAATTGTTTTATACCATAACACTTTCAATTTACAAGACAGTATATTCTACAGAAACTTAGTATGAAAACACATAAGTTGCAATAGTTTTTTTTATTCAGGACTCCAATAACAATCTGTTTACTGCTTTTTTGTTTCAAATTCATTGAAACGTAAGTATTATAGATCGGAAAGCGACTCCTGTATTAAAAAAAAAAATAGAGCTGAAGGAAACAGTGGAGTCGGAAAAAGGGAGAAAAATAAGTGTAGGAGAAGCAGCTTCGGCTAACAGTACATCAGGATCACAGAATTGCAGGAGAAGTCCTTACAAAAGTAAATGCAAACGCAACAAGTGTAAATGTTGAGCAGTGTAATTTAAAATCACATAGAAGTTTATGTTGCGAAAAGAAATAAAAGATAGTGCCAAAGTGCCATGGAAGTTTGTGTTCGAAAAATATAAAACAGTTCAAAATCCGATACACTCAAACACGCAAGTCGTGGTTGAAAGTTTTTGAAATAAATTCTATCTTTCGACATGACGTTTTGGTTTTTCTTTGTTTATCAACACTGTCCGGCAGCAACTGGCCATTAACTACACTGTCCGGCTATTTTGCTCTGTCCAGCTTTTCTTTAGCCAAGCGATCTTCATCCTCCTTTGATTTGGCTTATTCTGCAACATTAATGCAGAGTGTTACACCATGAAGCTCCAGCCCGATATTTATCAAATTTCGTGATGTTCATCGTATGATGATTATTAAGTAATTAAACTTTCATTTAATTTGGAAATGATGTCCATAATCAACCCTGTGTGCGTGGGACCCCTACATTCACGAATATAATCTTGTATTCGTGTGGTGTGGAGCAAACGGCCTTCGAATGTCATTTTGAGGAATTTCTTGCCATACCTGAAACATATGTTACGTCAATACATGAAGATTACCGTCTGCTGGTTGGTAACACAGCAAACGAATTCTTATCGTGTCCCGGATATGCCCCTAGTTGACAAATCAGACATTCCAATCAAGTGTCTGTACCATCCTCAAGGTATTTGTGCTGTGGACAGCAGCGCAGGATCTTACACTGAGCTGCTGAATATATGATTTGGAACGCTGTTCATAACGAGTTTCACAACAGTGCTGCCACTTGCAGTTCCGCCAAGCATTCCTAATCAGGTCAGTCTTGTTCTCATATTCAGTAGCTACCCTGACCATTACTCGAGAAGTTTGAGAGGCATATACGTCGAGATCAGTACCTCCTTAGAACTTCCATCAGGTCATCCACGGACACGTGGATCTCGTCACCACAGACAAAAACCAGACTGATTGCCGAACAGCATACATCGCTGCTTGATATCCCTTTTGACTCCGGCTTTACACACTAGAGGTCTCTGTTGACTGTGGTACCCTGTCATGGATAAATGCCTTAAAGTGACTCGAGATCTCTGCCAAGCTTCAACAATCTCATCACGACGAATCCTGGTGACGCTCTTCACGACGAATCGTGGAGACGCTCTGCCTGTAACCTCTTCTCAGATTTCTGCTGTTGGCTGCCTATTCGTCAGAGCCAGTCAAAAAATCCTACGATCTTCTCCGTGTTTTTATCCTTCTGGTAGGACCTGTACCTGCTCTTGTTGCAGCTGTGTGGTCACGAGTGCATTTTATTATTTCTCGTTCTACAGTATTTGCTCAACAACAGCTTGTGCGCTCTGTCGGTACCATGCTCCCATTTCCATCATGTACGAGATTTGTCCTATTACGCTACACACGAACTTCCCTTGAGCATTCTGTGTTGCCATCTCCTGAAAATTCCACTTGTTTTAGATACGCCATGTACTCACAAAATTCATCATTTGTAGAAACTGTACTCTTTGTGGTAAGAATATGCTCTCACGGGGATGAAACGTCAATCAATGTATCCCACAAGTACGGGAATATTGCAGTTCCAGTATGTGAGCGTTCTGGTAACAGTTTCCTCTTCCATCCGTGGAAATGGCGCACGTCATTATACGCAACACAATTTGGCAGTGTCTGTATTTGCAGTTTTTGTGTAGTACTATGCAATGTCATTCAGATATGCACGTGTGTCCGAAGAAGCAGCCATTGTATACTATCTACGTCTGCCTCAAATAGGAGATATGTAGGAACGAAGACTGCAGACGATCTACAGCTGGGCTGAAGTACGCTGAAGAGCCAAAGAAACTGGTGCACCTACCTAATATTGTTTAGAGCTCCCACGAATACCAGAAGTGCCCCAATACGACGTGGCATGGACTCGAGTATTGTCTGAAGTAGTGCTGGAGGGAATTGACACTAAGAATCCTGCAGGACTGTCCATAAATCCTTAAGAGTACGTGTGGATGGAGATCTCTTCCGAACAGTGCCTTGCAAGGCATTCCACATATGGTCAATAATGTTCATTATTGGGGAGTTTGGTGGCCATCGGAAGTGTTTAAACTCAGAACATTGTTCCTGGAGCCACTCTGTAGTGATTCTGGGCTTGGGGGGAGTCTCATTGTCGTGGTGGAATTGCCCAAGTCCGTCGGAATGCACAATGGACATGAATGGATCCAGGTAAACAGACAGGATGCTCACGTACGTGTCACCTGTCAGAAGCGAATCTGGACGTATCAGGGGTTCCATATCACTTTAACTATACAATCCCCACACCGTTACAGAGCTTTCACCAGCTTGAACAGCCCCTGCTGTCATGCGGGGCCAATGGTTTCATGAGGTTGTCTCCATACGAAATCAATTTGAAACGTGACTCGTGCGACAAGGCAACATGTTTCCAGTCATCAACAGTCCAATGTCGGTGTTGACGGGCCCAGGCGAGGCGTAAAGCTTTGTGTGGTGCAGTCATCAAGGGTACACGCGTGGGGAGAAGGAGATGGACAGAGAAGACGAGAAGGAGCAGGTGGACAGAGAGAGAGGGGAAGAGGAGATGGACTAATAGAAGACTGGAATAATTACATGAGTCATGTACAGTCCAAACATGATTGTGCTAGCCCTATTGACTCCAAACGAATAGTTCTGGCACAAGCGTGTTTGATGCGTATTTGACATGACTGTTACACATGGGTAAAAGGACGAAGAATGGAACGTTTTAAGATTTTCATTGGGTACTGTGACAGGATGGCCAGATCCGTGATCGATTTCGACCGTCTCTCATAAATATATAGGACTACAGATGTGTATAATAATGTGCAACTTTTAACATAATTTTTGTTATGGTAATGATAGGGGTGAAGGGTGTGTCTGTGACCATTGGCGAACAAGAAACATCAACACCACACCGCAGAACCTTAGCTACTCTTTGTCGACGCCCTCGAGAAACAATGGGTCTGAGGATTCTGTGTTTGAAAATAATTCATCTTTGAAAAGCGTCTGTTTTATCTCTCCTCTTTACATTATCACACAGGGATCACACCGTCATCCAGGAATACAGTCCCACCGCGTTTCTCTTCTCTAACTTTGTGGCAGCTTTATGGTCAATGCATTGGGTGCACAATGTCTTTGAAGGGAGAGTCACATTGTCACTAGCGGTAACTTCCGTCCTAAGCTCAACGAAAGCGTAGTGCTTCGGCATACGTCGTCTGGAGGCTGGTGGATTCCACATCGTCCGATACGCAGGTCCGCAGAGTGCTTTGAGTCGCAACTATCACGCACAAATTCCCAATTCGTCATAGGATCAACCAATGTCTATTCTGTCACCTTTTTTCCCTGATTCTTTTTAAATCAAATGAGGTGTTAGATACACGTTAAATGGGTGGTGATTTAAGGACACATAGAGCAAGAGTGGGGGAAACCCGTTTGCATCGGCCGTTGTTGCGGTTATTCTAAGTGCATTATTCTCGTCAAAGCAATATAAGCTCTTCACCTCACTTTTCTGGTGTTATCTAATTTTAATAGTTTTTCAGACAAACAGAGCGTATAGTCCAGACTTCGGATTTTGAGCTGAGTTTAAGTTAGATAATACAATCTTTTGATGGAAATATCTGCCGAATACTATATTCGTCACTTTTCCTATTTCTACAACATCTCACGTCTAGCTTGAACACTATAAATTTACTTCAACAGAATTTACTCGCCGTGTTTGTGACTATTTAATATACTTCACATAGTCTCCGATTATCCAGTTTTTTCGTATTTACACCTTCACCTAAACTCCCAGTTCGTCCACCTGCGTCAACTGGAACAGCAAAGGTACCTGCATTAGTTAGAGCCCTGATGGTCACGGCCGCCTAACAGCACTGTATGAAGCACCTAAAACAACTGCAAGTGTAATGAACGTGGTACTTTCACCTTCAGCCAGTATAAATGCCGCGGCATGTGTTACTGGCACAGATTACGTTGGAAGAGATAATGTAACAGCTTACGACCATCCAAGTTTTAGGTATCCATCATGTATACACATATGTAAATTTATCGTAATTTCAGGTTAGCTGCCTGAACAGCATATACATTTCATAATGCGTAAGCGATGACTTACGTGAGCTCTCCTTCACTCGAATATAATGGGCCTGATCGCTGCTAGGTTAGCCGACTTAAATAAATGGTTGTCTGGTTAGATAAACCTTAAGGAAGTTGAAGAAAATGAATTTTAAAACATTATGAAACCCGCTGTAAGAATCCAGCCTAGTACTCCCCTCCCCCCCGAGTTCAATGAACGCCACGATTCTGAGTGACACAACCAGATACAGGAACTTAGAGCTCTACTGGACGCAATGTTTCCTTGGAGTGAATGCCTTAACCATCCGACGATGATATCACACCCAACACGCGTCTTATGTAAAAGTCAGTATACGGAATGAGATTTTCACTCTGCAGCTGAGTGTGCGCTGATATGAAGCTTCCTGGCAGATTAAAACTGTGTGCCGGACCGAGACTCGAACTCGGGACCTTTGCCTTTCGCGGGCAAGTGCTCTACCAACTGAGCTACCCAAGCACGACTCACGCGCCGTCCTCACAACTTTACTTCTGCCAGTACCTCGTCTCCTACCTTCCAAACTTTACAGAAGCTCTGCTACGAAACTTGCAGAACTAGCACTCCTGAAAGAAAGGATATTGCAGAGACATGGCTTAGCCACAGCCTGGGGGATGGTTTCCAGAATGCAAGTTTCGCAGGAGAGCTTCTGTAAAGTTTGGAAGGTAGGAGACGAGGTACTGGCAGTAGTAAAGTTGTGAGGACGGGGCGTGAGTCGTGCTTCGGTAGCTCAGTTGGTAGAGCACTTGCCCGCGAAAGGCAAAGGTACCGAGTTCGAGACTCGGTCCGGCACACAGTTTTAATCTGCCAGGAAGTTTCATATCAGCGCACACTCCGCTGCAGAGTGAAAATCTCATTCTGGAAACATCCCCCAGGCTGTGGCTAAGCCATGTCTCCGCAATATCCTTTCTTTCAGGAGTGCTAGTTCTGCAAGTTTCGCAGGAGATCTTCTGTAAAGTTTGGAAGGTAGGAGACGAGGTACTGGCAGTAGTAAAGTTGTGAGGACGGGGCGTGAGTCGTGCTTGGGTAGCTCAGTTGGTAGAGCACTTGCCCGCGAAAGGCAAAGGTCCCGAGTTCGAGTCTCGGTCCGGCACACAGTTTTAATCTGCCAGGAAGTTTCAAGTCAGTGTACAATTGTGACAGCGTAATCTCAGAAAAATAGTCATTTTCTCCCAATATAACTGTGCAATTAACGGATGTGAGAGATATTGTAAGGAAACGTCACTTATTCGTAACTATTATTGTGGTCTGCAAGTGGCACGAATAAAATGTAATTATTGTTTAGATGTTACGCAGTCTGCGAAAATTTAGGTCTAACTATTAATTGAAGGGTTACTTTAAAAAATTAAAGTATGTTATATCAATCTACTGTGCGATTCGATTTGTCTGCAAGGATCAGGAACATTGCGTTTGCCGTTAGCATATGCCCATTTGACAATCAGCAGAGTGCCCGCGAACGCACGGAACAGCGACGCAAATGAGTCCCACCTGTCATGTCATAAACAAGGACCGCTCCACAAACCAAATGTGAACTGAGAGAGATTATTTACGCTGCGGCAGACGCGTGGCTTCGTTTAGCTCCTGTACGCTGACGTTAAGGTAAAGCCGTACAAACAACTGTGTTTTGTCTGCAGTACGCACTGCGAATGTGTTTGTCCTCCACGTCGTTTGAAATACAAATAACAAAAACAACACTAACAGCATGGGGACATTTTTATTTTACAACAAATGCAGCCCTAAAACCCTTTCTCCCTCTGTGAAACAGAATGCATATCTCGTTGTAATGTGTTTTCGCCCAACGGTTGGAGAGAGTAGCGAGCACAGCACTGCGTTTTTGTACACATATATCCTTTCTTCCGCCCTTTTACAGTTTTTTCCCGCGGTCGTTTGTTCTATTTAGTCAGTTTCGTCAAATAAATTTGAAAGCAGTACCAGCACAAAAGCGAAAATTAAACTGACAGAATAGTTTGTACCACTCTACAAAACAAAATTAACAACTCCTTTTAAAGCATACAACTAAATTAGTTACGCTGATGTACAAGTATTTATCAAAACAATGGAAACACTGGAATGAATTTCATCAGTTAAAAGTTTGACTTCTTTTTGTTTATCGCATGGCTAATCTGCTGTTACCCCACGTGGAGGGCACTGATAGTTCCTATTCCGATTGTTTCGACTTGCTTATTTGCGGAGTTACGTTAATGTAAAAATTGTTTGATAGCAATGGCAGTCCGATAAGCTGTTCCTTTTTACCAAACTTGCACTGAGTTTGCGATATACTGCTATATTGTCATTAATTTCGTGTATGCTGCTTGAATATTACAGTTAAAAGTATTGTAAGAAATATTTTCGTCTTATCACTAAAATCCGGCACGAATTTTGCTTTACTCAAGGTGTTTTCCTTTCTCGATTATTATAAATATTGTAAGAGAAGGGAAAGATATTCCACGGTTAGTAGCTATATCAGAAAGTTCCGTCGAAAGCAAACAGAGCTTCCTCACAGTTCTAGCAGAAGCGAAATTCTTGTTGACAAACAAAAGCTGAACGAAAAGAAGATGTAGGCAAGGAGAACGATATCAGAATACGTTCAGTGAACTCGAAAGTAAAATTTTGTTAACCAGTCTGAACAGAAATACTTTTTGTTGTTGTGGTCTTCAGTCCAGAGACTGATTTGATGCAGCTCTACACGCTACTCTGTCCTGTGCAAGCTTCTTCATCTCCCAGAACTTACTGCAACCTACATCCTTCTGAATCTGTTTAGTGTATTCATCTCTTGGTCTCCGTCTACGATTTCTACCCTCCACGCTGCCCTCCAATACTAAATTGGTGATCCCTTGATGCCTCAGAATATGCCCTACCAACCGATCCCTTTTTCTAGTCAAGTTGTGCCACAAATTTCTCTTCTCTCCAATTCTATTCAGTACCTCCTCATTAGTTATGTGATCTACCCATCTAATCTTCAGCATTCTTCTGTAGCACCACATTTCGAAATCTTCTATTCTCTTCTTGTCTAAGCTATTTATCGTCCACTTTTCACTTCCATACATGGCTACACTCCACACAAATATTTTCAGAAACGACTTCCTGACACTTAAATCTATACTCGATGTTAACAAATTTCTCTTCTTCAGAAACGCTTTCCCTGCCATTGGCGGTCTACATTTTATATCCTCTCCGACCATCATCAGTTACAGAAATACTTATAAGTTTTAATCTCGCGTAAAACCAGTGTCGATCAGTAGTAACCAGCCATTCTGGTGCCCTGACGATGGACAAAGGGAGACCGAAATTGTGACTTTGGGGCTCCAAAATTCTTTCACAGGTAATGATCACACTAACGTGTAAATAACAGGTACTGAGAAAAGTGATCGAGAAGTAGGAAGCTAAAATTGCTTAGTAACGGAAAGACATCTGCACTTCATAAGATACCTAAGAAATTTTTCACGTATTATATGAAAGACTTCGCTCGACTTCTAGCAAAAGCTTATTGTTGGTTGCCGTAGTAATGGTTTGTACCAAGCGATTGGAGAAATCGAAGGACATCCGAGTTTTCAAGAATGATCGTCGGACAGACTGTAGGCTTACATCGTCGACGTCAGTCTAATGTACAATTATGGGATACGTTTCACTCTCTCGAATTATCACTGTCTTGGAGAACGAAAATCTCCTGTACAAAAATCAACGAGGGTTCCACAAACAGATGTGTTGCGAAGTACAGATAGCTCTGTTCGTCAGCGTCGTAGACAAAGGCGCTGATTTTGATGCCATAATTGACTTCCGGAATGCATTCAGTAGAGTTCCGCGCCATGTTCTCCTTGACTGGACAATCAATGCCTAATTAGATTTTCGACTTTCTTGCGGATAGAACTCAGGTATAAATGCCGAGGTCGCAAGCACAGGATGAAGATATAGAGAAATTACACGAGGATACTGAACAAGTGTTTCAGTACATAAAGGGAGATGAGAAGCTAATAGTAGTGGAGTATTGGAAGACGCTTGTAGGGAACTGGTAGAAGCGAGGGTTACGGGAGAATACGGCCTTGGTAAAATATGAATAAGGGAGGAAAAACACTAATTGAGTTCTGCAATAATTTCGGTCAGTAATAGCGAATACTCTGTTCGAGAATCGCAAGAGGGGTAGGTATACCTGGAAAAGACCGGAAGATACGACAAGATTTCAGTTAGATTGCATCATGGCCACGCAGAGATTCCGAAAGCAGGTAATGGATTGTAATGCCTACTCAGAAAATAGACTCAGATCACACTTTAGTAATGATAAAGAATAGGTTGAAGTTTAAGAGACTACCCAGGACGTATCAGTGCACAAGGAAGAGGGATAGGGAAGTACTAAGGAATGAAGAAACAGGCCTGACATTCTCTGAGGCTATAGACCAATAACGAATAGCTCAGCAGGCAGTTCAGTTGAAGAGGAAGGGACATCTCTGGAAAGGGTTGTCACAGAAGTTGGAAGAGAACCGTAGGTACAAGGAAGATAACTGCGAAGAAGCCGTGGATAACAGAAGAAATATTTCAGCTGCTCGACAAAAGAAGTAAATACAAAAATGTTCTGGCATATTCAGGAATACAGAAATACCAGACTTAGGAACGAAATAAATAGGAAGTTCAGGGAAGCCAAGACGAAATGCCTACTGGAAAAAATTTAAGACATCGAAAATGAAAAGATTGTCGGAAGTATAAACTCAGAATATAGAGAAGTGAAAACAACTTTCTGTGAAACTAAAAGCAAGGGCGATAACATTAAGAGTGCAATGGACAGGTGAAAGGAGTACAGTGAAATCCTCTATGAGAGGGAAGACTTGTCTGATGACGTGATGAAAGAAGAAACAGGAGTCTACATGGAAGAAGTAGGGGATCCAGTATTAGAATCACAGTTTAAAAGAGCTTTGTACGACTTAAGATCAAATAAATAGAATAGATAGATAATATTCCATCGACGTTTCTAAAATCATCGGGGGAAAGTGGTAAAAAATCGACTATTCACGTTAGCGTGTAGAATGTATGAGATTGGCAATATACCATCAGACTTTGGAAATAACGTCATGCACACAATTCTGAAGATTGCAAGAGCCTACATGTGCAAGAATTATCGCAGTCAGCTTAACAGCTCACGCATCAAAGTTGCTCACAAGAATAACGTAAGAAGAAGGGAAAAGAAAATCGGGGATCTGTTAGATAACGTTCAGTTTGGCTTTAGGAAAGGCAAAGACACCAGAGAGGCAATTCTGGCGTTTCGGTTGATAATGGAAGGAAAACTGAAGAAAAATCATCGTTGGATTTAGCGACATGAAAAAGCGATGGACAACGTAAAATGGTGCAACTTGTTCTGTATTCTGAGAAAAATAGGGGTAAGCTATAGGGAAAGAAGAGTGATATACAATATGTACAAGAATTAAGAGGGGACAATAACAGTGGAAGACCAAGAAGCAAGTGCTTGGATTAGTCTTTCCCAACTACTCTTCAATCCATACATCGAAGAACCAATGAAGGAAATAAAAAGAAAGTTTCAAGAATGGGATTATAATTCAGGGTGGAAAGATATCGTCGAAAGATTCACTGATGACATTCCTGTGCTCAGTGGAGGTGAAGAAAAATTACAGGATGTGTTGAATAGAATGAAGAATCTAATGAGTACAGAATAAAGACCAAGAGTAAGTTGAAGAAAGACGAAAGTAAAGAGAGTTATCAGAAATGAGAGCAATGAAAAACTTAAAGTCAGAATTGGGGATCGTGAATTAGACGAAGTTAACGAACTCTGCTTCATAGGCAGCAAAGTAAACCACAGACATCACATAATATCTTCCACGATACTAGAGGGAGCTGCAGAGGGTAAAAACCGTAAGGGAAGAAGGAGACTGGAATATATACAAGAAGTACACACATCAAAAAAAGTTTTGCATCATCTGGGTTCCGAGAGTTCCGCAACCTGTACCGAAATTGGAATACAGATCAAAATAAACACCATTTCGTCCTTTTTATTGCTCATGGAAACCACACATTGCATGTTGTACCACCACACAGCGAGACCTTCGCAATTGGTGGTGCAGATTTCTGTACATACTGGTACCTTTAATACCCAGTAGACGTCCTCTTGCATTGATGCATGCCTGTATTCGTGGCGGCATACTATCCACAAGTTCATCAAGGCACTGTTGGTCCAGGTTGTCCCACTCTTCAACGGCCATTCGGTGTAGATGCCACAGAGTGGTTGGTGGGTCACGTCGTCCATAAACAGCCCTTTTCAATCTACCCCAGATATGTTCGATAGCTTTCATGCCTGGAGGACATGATGGCCACTCTAGTCAAGCGATGTAGTCATGCTGAAGGATGCCCTTCACAAGGTGTGCACGATGGGAGCGCCAACTGTCGTCCATGAAGACGAATGCTTCGCCGATATGCTCCCGATAAGGTTGCACTATCGGTCGGAGGATGACATTCACGTATCGTACAGCCGTTACGGCGCCTTCCATGACCACCAGCGGCGTACGACGGCCCCACATATTGCCACCCTAGCGAAGATAAGGTCTGGAAATGGGGAAATCCATTGAGAAAAGCAACTTTGACCAAGGCAGATTATTATCTCGTAGCACCCATGTTCCATTAATTCTAAGATGGCGAAGCTGGTCGAATGTTCACGTGCTACTGTCGTGAGCATCTACAGGAAGAGGTAGAAGAACAGTGCAACTACCACTAGGAGTTAAATGGTTGGACGTCCACGACTCTTCACAGAAAATGGAGGCTTGCCTGCTCTGTAGAGCAGGATAGATGGTGATGGACGTCCACGACTCTTCACAGAAAATGGAGTCGGAGGCTTGCCTGCTCTGTAGAAGAGGATAGATGGTGATCTCTGGCGTCACTGCCGAAAGAGCATATGCTGGTGCACTCTCGAGTGTTTCGGAGTACACCGTTCATCGTACATAGTTGAACATGGAGTTCCTAAGTGTTCACATGTGGAGCCAACGACATCGTTAATTACGATAGCAGTGGGTACGGGACCATCGGGGTTCGATCGTTTATCAGTCGAAACGTGTTGGCTCTTCAGGTTAATCACATGTTTGCTACACTAGGCCAATGGTCTTCTGCACAAACGCCGCCATCGAAGTGAAAGACGGCTCGAAACGTGCAGCGCGCCACAGACACAGGCTGGTGTGAGCTGTAGCATCCTATGGGAGACATTCTCCTGCGCTTGCATGGGACCTGTGGTAGTAATTGAAGTCACGCAGATAATTGGGAACCACCTGCATCCCTTCATGTTTAATGTCTTCAGTAGTCTAATCCTCCGTGTCTCGGAGTCAGGAGAGTGCTACAGTGGTGTGAGGAGCATTAGAGTGAACTCACGTTGATGTCTCGGCGACCAAATTCGCCTGATGTAAATCCTATGGAACCCGTCACCGCGTACGCAAATCAGCGGCCGGTTATTTATGCGGATTGCAGCACCTGTCCGTAGACACCTAATGCTACACACCTCCACAAACCTACCAAGAAGCTGTCGGATCCCTGATACCCAGAACCAGTGATGTATTTCGTTCCCAAACGGACAAACAATGTGTAAAGCAGGTGGTTTTGGCTCATCAGTGTGAATGTTGTCCATCAAGTCCCACTATCACTTCAAAAAATGATAACTTGGGAACTATTAGAGATAGAGAATTTTGGTTTGTTGTAAAACGTTCAGCAGCTGTCAGGGCTATTGTTTTCTTTGTTGCAGATGTGACCTGCAGTGCTTCAAAATGGCAACAGACCTGAAGAAGACGCAACGTGTCATCGGGTATGCCGAATGAAAATCTGTCACAATAGTATTGCGGAATTATCGACGCCAGTACGCAAGGGAACCACGGTCAAAAACAAGCAATATGAGGTAGTTTGAAAGCTGTAAAGAGATTGGCAGTGTGAAACAGACTGGATTTCAAACAGTCCATAAAAGCTAAACTGTCGTGCACCATGAGAATTGCAGGAAGCGAGGTCGACTGTCCACAAAGTTTTACAGAAGTTGTTAAGCATGATTGCAAATGAAGTTCAAATGTTCCATGGGGTGCAGCCAACGATCGTCCTCCATGTCCCGCATTCGCGTGTTTAATGCTGACCTGCATATATGCTGATAATAAAAACTGCCTATTTTCACATGAACCCACGTTCCGCACATCCATCATTTAGTGCTACCAGAAGTACTCTCCCCCAAACACCACTAAGTGACTTACAGAGTATAAGGTAGATGCAGATAAGGCTTTCTGGGCATGAGAGTCGCCATAAGATTAGGATTTGAGGTTTGGAAAACCCACGCACCACACGTGAAAATATCCGTGATAGCTTGATGCTTAACGTTTAGATGCGCGGCTTAGCCGCGTGGTCTGGGGCGCCTTGTCACGGTCTGTGCGGCTCCCCCCATCGGAGGTTCTCGTCCTCCCTCGGACGTGGGTGTGTGTGTCGTCCATAGCGTAAGTTAGTTAAAGTTAGCTTAAGTAGTGTGTAGGTTTAGGGACCAAAGACACAGAAGTTTGGTCCCATAAGACCTTACCACAAATTTACAAATGTTCCTTAATGTTTCGCATGGCCTAATGCACGATAAGGTACACGCGTTTTACTTCGCAGAAAAACCCATAGAAGGAAATGTTTACCTAGAAGTGCTGCAACAACTCCTGCTACAACAGATCGAAAAGTTGCACTCGTTCACCAGCTTGGTGGTGGACCCACACTCTAGTGTCTGAACGATCGGGATGTGCTGAATATTTTCTGAGAGGTAGACAGATCGTGATGACCTCTTGGCTGAGTCCTTGCACTCTTCCAATGTCACGCTGTTAGACGTCTTGGGATTACGTCAGGGATCACGTGCACTCAACACTAGTCAATGACATTGGTACCCTTAGAGCAGAACTCGAACATTGCCTTGACGATTTCTACTAACGACGAGTGGAGAACTCACTAAAATTTTGGTATAACAGTGAAAAACTTTGAGGGCTGCTAAACTTTTCATAACAAATCACAGTTATCTCTGAAATGATAGCAGAACCTTATGGACTACCTATATAGAAGATGTTTCCGCAAGAAGATGCAAAAATGTAACAGGATAAAGAGAATGCTCCGCTGAACACTTTGAGGTAGAGAACCAGGGGTCGGAGAAGCCAGACATCTTAAGGAGATGTGGAAGTAACCTTCTCTAACGCTTTTTCTAGCATAGCTGTTTTCCATCTTATTTACATCTAACTAGCGTACAAGTTTACACTGCTGTGTTTTTTGTTTCCATGAACATTCTTTATTTTCTACAAGGCAACAAGAAGGACGAACCTCATTACTAGGAAGGCATGATGCTGGTTTCGTTTACTTCACTTGTCCATAGGGTGGTTCTGATGTGTCGCGCGCCTGCCGGAGTGGCCGAGCGGTTCTAGGCGCTACAGTCTGGAACCGTGCGATCGCTACGGTCACAGGTTCAAATCCTGCCTCGGGCATGGATGTGTGTGATGTCCTTAGGTTAGTTAGGTTTAAGTAGTTCTAAGTTCTAGGGGACTGATGACCTGAGAAGTTAAGTCCCATAGTGCTCAGAGCCATTTGAACCATTTTTTTGATGTGTCGTGCCAGCCGCGGTGGCCGAACGGTTCTAGGCGCCTCAGTCCGGAACCGCATGACTGCTACGGTCGCCGAATCCTGCCTCGGACGTGGATGTGCGTGATGTTCTTAGGTTAGTTAGGTTTAAGTAGTTCTAAGTTCTAGGGAACTGATGACCTCAGATGCTCAGAGCCATTTGAACCATTTTTGATGTGTCGCTTTTACAGTGTCCCATGGATCAACGACGTATCCAATTATCATTCAGTGCTATTCAGAGACGTACAGTACAATACGGTGGAGCTGTACCGGTACAGTTTCGCAGAACTCATTGACAAGCACCTTGTGTATGGGGAAGTATGTTGCAATGCTCTCGCTGCTGAAAGGCCGTACAGGGAACGATTTCCTAACGGGCATCATCCGTCACGACGAGTGTGTATTTCTCTCGATCGACGAATGCGGGAGACTGGTTCACTGTAAAGACGAAACGTGTTACCTGGCAACACGAGGAGCACTCGGATATCTGATTTCGAATAGAAGTGCTGGAACGTTTTGCAGCGAACCCCAGTGCAAGTACTCGTTGTACTGCACGCGACATAGACGCTGCACATACTAGTGTGTGGTGAGTACTCCACGAACAACAATTACACGCATATAACCCACAACGAGTCCTTGCAATGTCCGTGACTTACTTTGCACCAAGATCACATTGTGTCAGTGGTTGCTCTAACAATGGATTGATCGACCGCATTTCCTCCAAATCGTGATGTTTACTGACGAGGTCTCTTTTAATCGTGACGGCATATCGAACCCGAATTGTTGGAGAACGTATCCTTGGCTGTTCGTGAGAGGATGTGGATACAACATGACGGTTCACTGTCACACTTTAGTGTGGTTGTCCTTAATCATTTAAGTGCTCTATTTCCTAGTCGCGGGATTGTAAGGGGACTGTTCGTGAGAGGTTGTGGATACAACGTGACGGTTCACCGTCTCACTGTAGTGTGGATGTCCTTAATCATTTAAGTGCTCTATTTCCTAGTCGCAGGACTGGAAGTGGAGGTCTTATTCCATGTCCTACGAGTCACCTAACGTGAGTCCCCTTCATTATTTCCCATGGTGATATCAAAAGTCACTTTTTTATAAGTCCTTAGGGGAAACGGAGTGGAATTAGTTGCCAGAATTGTAGCTGCCTATGATGTGATTCGAAACACTCGGGATATCTGTCAGGGTGCGTCAGAATCTTGTTCGCCGACGTCACGCTTGCATTGAGGTTGATGGCCGTCAGTTTAAGCACTTGTTGTAAAATATAGGACAAATACTACGTTCGCTGTGTCAATGATGGTATTTCTGTAACTAATGTAAATAAAAAAGTACACTGTAATGTGATTTTATTTCTGTTATCTCCTTAAGTTGGCGTTTCCTATCCCAGGCTCTCTACCTCAAATTTTTCAGTGGAACATCTACTATGTCCCGTAAAATTTTTACACGCTCTTATGGAAACACCCTGTATATTAGGTACCAACTCTCACACTGAATACGAAATTCCAAATTTCGGGCGGTGCTTGCCGCTTTCAAGATTTAGTCCATGGTTTTATAGAAAAATTTATTAGATGAGTCAAAAATGTAGTTTTAAGTAATATTTACCTTTCCTGCAATCGAAAATAACCAAGGTGCTAATTTCTGGGAAGGGTGCAGTGTTAGAGGCAAGGAATTGTTGCTGATTCCACTGTATAAACAGTTTTTCTTGACATGTTAGTGGTTCGTTGTAGCATAAATTTGTATACGTGAAAGAAAATCACTACGTGTTTTATTTACAGTATTTTCTGCCTATTACAGCACATTAACGGTTTACTGATTTTTCATTCGTAAAATTCTCATTACAATTTTGTTCTTTATTGTTCTATTCGTTTCACAATGCTTCCAGTTTCTCGTCATGTGACTGCAGGTATCTGCTAAACATACATCGAGTAACGTTCCCGCGAGAAACGTTTACTCAATTTTTCTGGAACTTCATGGTAAACAATTATCGGCTCCCAGCCTGCAACATCCGGTTTTTAG
Source organism: Schistocerca serialis cubense (assembly GCF_023864345.2). NCBI lineage: Eukaryota > Metazoa > Arthropoda > Insecta > Orthoptera > Acrididae > Schistocerca > Schistocerca serialis. The sequence continues at coordinate 503,661,207 of NC_064643.1, read as the reverse complement.
CAGCCAATGAATACTTATCTTCAGATTACACAAAAGTCGAGGAAATATATTTTTCGGAAGTTCATATACCTCCAGAAAATGCGGGAAGATCGAGTGATACGCCCCAAATCGACAGAACAGTGAAATGAACCGAACTATAAAGAACACAGCTGTAGAAAGAATTGTTTTATACAATGAAAAACCTTGAAAGCAATTTGCTGAAAGTGCTTTCTATCACAGTATACGCTCTATTGCTAGCCAGTTAAGAAAAGAACGCAGCTATTTTCAGCAGCAGCGGTACGTTGTACTCCGACAGCCTAAACGCCTTATTTGTCCTAGTCACTCAACCGATGAACCAGGCGGAGTGTTAGTTAATAGCAAACTTTGACGCAGCATTATATTTCCTTACCCTCTTGAGAGTAATTATGCGACGACGTCATGTGTTGCAAAAAAGTAAGGAGATAACAGGAATAATATACAGCGGGCAGGTCATGAATATTTATTAGACGCTGATATTGATGCGCCCAATTAAATAAGAGCCGAGGGCAGGTCTAAATATAATGCGGCCTGATCGCCAGTGCGAAGGCAACGGCGCCCCGGGGCTACAGAACGCGTCGAGTCATGCTGACCAGAATACCGCGCTGTGTAATTAATTTACGAAGCGTAGGAAAGTCTAATGAAGAGCATCATAATGGGACTCTGGCCTGGGGATAATCACACGGTAATCTGCATTACACAGTGAATACGCGTTTTACCACTATACAACCTCTTTCCGAAACAAATCACAATGTTTTGCTCCTAGTCCGCTTGATATGTCTTGCCGATAAAAAAGAATTACCTGATGTCAAAACACCATATTTATTGATAAAAACATGAGAATTACAAATGCTGTATGTGCCCATTGGCAGCAGCTCGAATAACGTGTAGACAAAAGCTAAAGTCGTCATTAACTTTACAGAATATATCTGCTTTTAAAGCAGTTATGGCGGCTGTTGTTCTCTTCTTCACTTCTCTATGTCGCAAGGTACAGAGGAGATGAACACACTTTCGTTCACATGTCACCACAAGAAAATATCGCATGGGGTACTGTCTGCCGATCTTGGAGCCGGGTCCCTTCCACCCTGTCCAGCGTTGAGACAGAGTATCACTGGGAAACTGACGTGCGTTGTTGTGCCAGTGTCGTGGAGCTCCATCTTGTTGGAAAACAAAGTCATCGCAGTCCTCTTAAGGTTGTGGAAAAAGTCAGTTCTGAAGCATTTGAAGATAGCTCAATCCAGTCACCACGTTTTCCTCAAAAAAGGAGGGATCGAACAATGTTTCTCGATCATTGTCACAAAAAACGTTCGCTTTAGGCAAGTCTCTTTCGTGCTTAACAATGTCACAACTGTTCTAGAGTCCCCAAATGCGCACTTTATGTCGATTTACTTTACCTTTAGCATGAAATGTTACTTCATCGCTGAAAATTAACCGTGGTAAAAATGTATCATCTTCCATGTCCTCTAGCAGAGCATTACTGTGGTCAACCCTTTTCTTTTGTCACCAAGCTGAAGAGCCCGCACTAATTGTAGTCTCTGTGGTTTACAGACCAAATGACGCCTCAGCACTAGCCAGATGTATGAGGCATTGCCAGTTCTCTGTCTGCGCGGCGAGCAGACTTTCTTGGACTCCGCTCAAGCGTTTACCGAATTCATTCCACCAAGCCATCAGAAGAGCAAGATCGACCTTTCACAATCATTCAGTCTCTTCGAATTGGCGATGCCAACGACGTATGTATTTGGGTACCACCCAAACGGCTTGCAATAAAATTACGTGCTTAGGGAATACCGTGTCAGTTATGCTACTGGATTTGGATTTCCCGCCAGAGAGGTCTCAGTTCGTAGTAATTGACGGAATGTCATCGAGTAAAACAGACGTGATTTTTGGCGTTCCCCAGAACAGTGCTGCACGCCCCTTGCTGTTCCTTATCTAGCAGCCGTCTTAGGTTGTTTGTATATGATGCTGTCGTTTATAGTCTAATAAAGTCATCAGAAGATCAAAACCAATTGCAAAACAATGTATGGTGTGAAAATTGGCAGTGGACCCTTAACAATGAAAAGTGTGAGGTCATCCACATGGGTACTAAAAGGAATCGGTTAAATTTCGGTTACTCGATAAATCAATCAAATCTAAAGGCCGAAAATTCAATTAAATACCCAGGAATTACAATTGCGAAGAGCTTAAATTGGAAATAACACATTGAAAATGTTGTGCGGAAGACGAATCAACGTCTACGTTTTATTGCCAGAGCACATAAAAGATGCAAGGGATCTACCAAAGAGACTGGCTACACTTCGGTTGTCCGTCCTCTTTTGCAATACTGCTGCACGGTGTGGGATCCTTACCAGATAGGATTAACGGAGTGCATCGAGAAAGGACAAAGAAGAGTTGTATGTTTTATTTTATCGAGAAATAGGGGAGAGAGTGTCACATACATAATACAGGATTTGGGGGGGAGGGGCATCCTTAAAACAAAGGCGTTTCTCGTTGCGGCGGGATTTTCTGACGAAATTTAAATCACCAACTTTCTCTTCCGAAGGCGAAATATTTTGTTGACGCCAACTTAAATAGGGAGAAACTGTCCCCACAACAAAATAAGAGGAATGAGAGTTTTCTTTTTCCTCGCGCTGTTCGGGAGTGGTTCGATGAAGCCTCTAGGGGACTGATGGCCTCAGGTGTTAAGTCCCATACTGCTTAGAGCCATTTCAACCATCCCCTGCGAAACTTACAAGACTAGCGCTCGTGCAAGGCAGAATACTGCGGAGGCATGGCTTAGTGACAGCCTGCGGGATGCTTCCCGAATGAAACTTTCACTTTGCAGCGGAGAGTGCAGATATGAAACTTCACGGCAGATTAAAACTGTGTGCTGAACCGAGACTCGAACTCGGGACTTTTCTGTACCAACTTTTTTTTCTTTTGTTACTGTAACCTTCCTTGTGCCCAGAGAGGTAGGGATGGGGACAAATTGAGTAGTGGTCTCACTCCGAGACCTGGTCACCCCGTCCCGTTGCCTCCCCCCCCCCCCCCCCCCCCCCCGGGATTCAAGGAAAGCGTAGTGAACGTTGAACAGAGGAACAAGGCACATCAATGAGACAAGTTTTTTTTAATTTCTTTTCTTACACCATCGAGCATAGCAGGAAATCCACGTCGGGAGGAGGAGGAAGCGGCAATTCGTCAGACTTGGTAGGGTTATACAGGGTAGTCCACTAATCGTGACGGTGCCAAATATCTCACGAAATAAGCGTCAAACGAAAAAACTACAAAGAACGAAACTTGTTTAGCTTGAAGGGGGAAACCAGATGGTGCTATAGTTAGCCTGCTAGATGGCGCTACCATAGATCAAACGAATATCAACTGCGTTTTTTTTAAAGAGGAACCGCCATTTTTTATTACATATTCGTGTAGTACGTAAAGAAATATGAATCTTTCAGTTGGACCACTTTTTTCGCTTTGTGACAGATGGCGCTGTAATAGTCACAAACATATGGCTAACTGTTTTAGACGAACAGTTGGTAACAGGTAGGTTTTTTAAATTAAAATACAGAACTTAAGTACGTTTGAACATTTTATTTCGGTTGTTCCAATGTGATACATGTACCTTTGTGAACTTATCATTTCTGAGAACGCATGCTGTTACAGCATGATTACCTGTAAATACCACATTAATGCAATAAATGCTCAAAATGATGTCCGTCAACCTCAATGCATTTGGCAATACGTTCAACGACATTCCTCTCAACAGCGAGTAGTTCGCCTTCCGTAATGTTCGCACATGCATTGACAATACGCTGACGCCTGTTGTCAGGCGTTGTCTGTGGATCACGATGGCAAATATCCTTCAAATTTCACCACAGAAGAATATCCGGGGACGTCAGATCCGGTGAACGTGCGGGCCATGGTATGGTGCTTCGGCGACCAATCCGCCTGTCATGAAATATGCTACTCAGTACCGCTTCAACCGCATGCGAGCTATGTGCCGGACATCCATCATGTTGGAAGCACATCGCCATTCTGTCATGCAGTGAAACATGTTGTAGTAACATCAGTAGAACATTACGTAGGAAATCAGCATACATTGCACCATTTAGATTGCCATCGATAAAATGGGAGCCAACTATGCTTCCTCCCATAATGCCGCACCATACATTAACCCGCCAAGGTCGCTGATATTCCACCTGTCGCATGCGTGGATTTTCCGTTGCCCAATAGTGCATATTATGCCGGTGTACGTTACCGCTGTTGGTGAATGACGATTCGTTGCTAAATAGAACGTGTGCAAAAAATCTGTCATCGTCCCGTAATTTCTCTTATGCCCAGTGGCAGAACTGTACACGACGTTCAAAGTCGTCGGCATGCAATTCCTGGTGCATAGAAATATGGTACGGGTGCAATCGATGTTGATGTAGCATTCTCAACGCCGACTTTTTTGAGATTCCCGATTCTCGCGCAATTTGTCTGCTACTGATGTGCGGATTAGCCGCGACAGCAGCTAAAACACCTACTTGGGCATCGTCATTTGTTGCAGGATGTGGTTGACGTTTCACGTGTGGCTGAACACTTCCTGTTTCCTTAAATAACTTAACTATCCGGCGAACGGTCCAGACACTTGGATGTTGTCGTCCAGGATACCGAGCAGCATACATAGCACACGCCCGTTGGGCATTTTGATCACAATAGCCATACATCAACACGATATCGACGTTTTCCGCAATTGGTAAACGGTCCATTTTAATACGTGTAATGTAGCACGAAGCAAATACCGTCCGCACTGGCGAAATGTTACGTGATACCACGTACTTACAAGTTTGTAACTATTACAGGGCCATCTATTATCACAAAGCGAAAAAAGTGGTCCAACTAAAACATTCATATTTCTTTACGTACTACACGAATATGTAAAAAGAACGGGGGTACCTATTTAAAAAAAACGCAGTTGATATCCGTTTGACATATAGCAGCGCCATCTAGCGGGCCAACCATAGCGCCATCTGGTTTCCCCCTTAAAGCTAGACGAGTTTCGTTCTTTGTAGTTTTCTCGTTTGATGTTTAGTTCGTGAGATATTTGGCCGAGTCATTATCATAGTTTCTCGGAGAAGAACATTCCAAAGTTCAGAGAATAACCGGTACTAAGCGTGGAAAATGCGTGGATCAATTCCTCACTGCAATAATAGCCCATCTCTGAGGTGAGTTAAGCAAAACAGTACAAAGAAAATTACAAAAAAAATTCTGTATTTGTGACTGAGAACAACTGCTTAATTTCATTCATTAAGGAAGTGCAAAAAAAATCAAGCTCATTTTTATCTCCGTCAGCAAACAGGTAGTGAACATCTTGTCCATTCGTCTGAGCTACCCACGCACGACTCACAACGAGTCCTCACAGCTGTACTTCCACCATACCTCCACTCCTACCCCACAAGCTGAGTTGGTAGAGCACTTGACCACGAAAGATAAAGGTCCCGAGTTTGAGTCTCGGTCTGGCACATAGTTTTAATCTCCCAGGAAATTTAACAACTGATGTGATTTTCATCAACCATTAACATTAGAGTCATCTGATGTGTTTAACATAATCAAGATGATCACTGCCATTCATCCACCTTCGAACAGTAGCATGTATTCCCAAGCCGCATATCACGTCTCAAAATTTCTTCCGATCAAAATTAGAACCCATACTTAAATCTTCTTTAGCCTGCACATACTCATTGCATTAGTGGCTGGGCATTTCTGAACGGTTTTCTCTCATATCATCTGAATTGAGAAATTTTGCTGAGCGTTGGCCTCTCCGAAGCGACACCACGTTGAAAAACTTGTAGTGAACTGGCCAGATGATAGTTTGATGGCATCATGTCTGGCCATTATGTCGGATGAGTCAAGACTCCTCTCGTCAGTTTTGCAGCATCAGCAGCGGTTTGCGCACCGGTGTTTGGTCTTGCTTTGTATTCTCATTGCGGGAGTCTCTGATGGACCAAGTCGGTGAAGGCTTACTTTGAGACACATTTCGTCAGCTGTTAGCCGGCTGATGTCACCGACGCACTGGGCGTTTAAGTCAGTGGCATCCGGCCCGCAGCTCAACCACTGCGCCACTAGGCTCGGTAGTGTTCTCACTGGAAGGAGTAATGTAAATGTAGATACGAATCGGAAAATAATTTTTTGTTCTGGACCAAAATGTTTATTGGTTAGCGCATCAATCGTCAAGCATTTGTTGAATAATCGATTTTTAGTCACGTAGGTTCTTAATTTTTTCTGTCCTTAAAGATAACGGTAATATGGATGACCATCGGTCGCTTCAAGGTGAGAAGGATGTCGAGACTGACTTCTTCGAATGCTTCTACAGCACAACTTCTGTAATTCTCCACAAAGTTGCGTTGCCTCGTCTGCCGTTTCCACACGTTGCAAAGTGACGAAGTAGTTATAACTGGCCTGACTCCTATCAATGCTTCTACAGAACAACTTCTGTAATTCCCCACAAAGCTGCGTTGCCTCTTCTGCCGTTTCCACACGTTGCAAAGTGACTGGCTAAATAGACGATTAGTAAAACTCAATGCAAGAACGATGTTTAATAACAAAAGAATATATTTTGAAATATCTTTAAATGAAACTAACCAGGAAGCAATTGACAAGAACAGAAGTCAAAGTATGAGACAGAATTGTTTACTGTCCGCGCAAATCAAGCTGAAACTCGGGGCGGTGGTTGATGGACGGTAAATGAGAAATCCGTTACAGTTGATCCCATCAGTGACTGCGTCTTAGATCAGCTTGTTTCGTGCGGATTACACAATTACAGTGGCAAGTCTCTAAAATTAAACCAGTCTCCCGTCTGCAATGGATATGCGTAAAATTTTGACTGTCATCTTGAAAAATATAATTATGTAGTTAATTTTTTATTTGTGTACTGACACATAAATGTCTACAGTCTAGGTACGGATTGAAAAAAATGGATACAGACTTTACTATTGTTTTGCGCCTTCTATCGGCTTCCGTACTCCAGAGAGGATATATCGATGTGCACAAGAAAGGTATCAGTCTACCTACGGAACACTAAAAAATTGATAACGTAACTTTAATGCTTCGAAACGATAATAAAACCTTTGTGATTACCGCTCGTATGGGCCGCAATCAAAACATCTTAAATGGAAGAGACAAGGTTACTAATAAAGTTTTATGTAGAATCATGGCAGTGGGCTGAACCATGAAAGAAGTAAATATGAAGACTTCAGGAAGGAGACATGTAATTACGCTCGATTTCATGATACGCAAGAGGTGACTGCTTCCGAATTGAAGACATAAGATTCACATTAAGTGTAAAGAATATAGTAGAAGAAGTCAAAATAATAAGATAAAATGGTTAAATCGTGTCAAAAGACGGGCCGATAAAACACTGTTGGAAAAAAAATATTACACTCTTTTAGAGGTTTCCAATTCACTCAAGAGTTATTGTCGCAATAGTGCAAATGCAGTATCTGAAGTGTTTGCATTTACAGATCAATAGCACAAGCGATTCTGAGGTGCCGGGTATCGACCCATGCTGAAACACTCATTTTAGTATCTGGTGCAGTCTCCATGACAGCAATGCACGCGCTGAATCTGGCGTCCAGTCGATCGTACAGATGACGTATACTGTCCTCGAATATGTTATGTCTTGCCTGCTCTTCCCGTCCCATTGTATCCCACCCGTGCTCGATGGGAGACAAATGCAGAGATCGTGCTGACCAGAGATGTTAGTGTACGTTGACCTTCAAGGGCGATGCGCGTTCGAGCGTTATCCTTTTGGAACAACACATCACCTTACTGTTGCAAGAACGGCAAAAAGAATGGGTCTGACAACCAACATTGTGCGCGTACCGAGCGCTTGTTAGCGTCACCTCCACAGAACTGAACGAGAGATGTAGCTTATCATGTCTTGGCCCATTACGCCAACATTGGGGCCAGGATGTCTTCGACCAATTCACTGTACGTGACAGCTCTCACTAGGTCTATGTCGTACGAGCAAACGACTCCACTTGCGTCCAGGCAAATTCTGGTTTCATCGCTGAAGATCACAGCGCACCATTCCATCTTCGGGCTGACAAGCTTCCGCCCCCTTTCAACACGGCCGTAGTCACGACCGCTCACAACGACCTCTGAAAAACTACACTGGTGCAAATCTGCAACGCACCAGATTACTTTAAACTAAAATTTCTAACAACTCATACAAACACATTAACTATGCACCCCGTAAGAGGGATGGAAATGGTACAAACACTCACACTAAGAACTTATTTTCCACCAAAAGTGCAATTTTTTTAAAAAAGGGCTCTTACGGTGGAAGGGTGGTAACTTTATTACAATTACTATTTAAATAAAACCCATGAAATTCAGACGTACATAAAGTGTACAACATGCTCTACATTACACATATACCGCCTCGCAAGATGATAGGCAAGATAAAAACATATTTCAGGAATTCGGCCCTTACCTTAATTCTGTAAATTCGTTAACACCGAATCCGACAAACATGACAGAAACAGCGATTAACGTATAGCAGATTGACAAGGGGGTTCAAAAATGGCTCTGAGCACTATGGGACTTAACATCTGAGGTCATCAGTGCCCTAGAACTTAGAACTAGTTAAACCTAACTAACCTAAGGACATCACACACATCCATGCCCGAGGCAGGATTCGAACCTGCGACCGTAGCGGTCGCGCGGTTCCCAACTGAAGCGCTTAGGACAGGGAGAGGGGGGGGGGGGGGTACTAAACAACCCGAACCGCGGATTGCTCTAAACCTCCCCAATTCCACAAGGAAAAACGGACCACACAACTCATAAATAACCACCTTCCCGCGGGTAGGCAAACGGAGAAGAATGGTGGGACGACCCCAAAACAAAGCGGCTGGTGACCTTACCAAGAAAACAAGTAGAATTTAAAAAGTAAATGAAATAACATATCTCCAATCACTTCTAATAAACTGCGATTGTTGGCGAAGACCGGGGGCAGCACCCTGAACGCTCTCCCGATCCGTCCGCTGCCAGCCGCTTCAGCGGACGCAGGAAGGCGCGCCGATCTCCAGTCTCACGGCGTCGCAGCTCGCCCCGGCCAGCCCGATGTCGTGGTTCCGCTCCTGTTGCTCTCTTGTGAACCGCGAAGCCATTACCCCTTTCTATATGCCGCTGCCCACTGGACTCACATGGGGACCTCACATGCGCTGACGCTCAAGGCGGACAAGTCATCGCGTGTCTCAGTGCGCGGCCAACCAACCGACTAATCCAACCGCCAATGACCGTTGCCCGAGCATCTCGAGCAGACTGGCGGCCTAACGCGCAGACTCAGATGCAGGAAGTCAGCCCCAACCGGGCGATCACTATCTGAGTTCTGTTACTAGCGGAGTTGCGAGACTCTCATTTTCTGACTTAAAGTTTGATCCAAACGACAGACATACTCGCACTCCGACGACAGACAGACACTGACTGCCCCACACTGAGCCAGCTGACCAACTGACTAGACTCGCTTCGACTGATCGACTCCCACTGCTTGGCTCCAACTCCCCTTGGCCAGCTTACAGCGGCCCTTAAATGCACGTGAACAGGCAACCTTTCCCCTTTCCCACCAGAGGGAGACACCAAAGCTGCGACTGCCACAGCGGCGCCATCGCCAGAAACGGAGGCGACTGCTTCACACTACGCGCTGCGGCGCACTCTTCAAAACAGCAAATGTTACTATGGCTCAGGCATTACTAGAACCGTACACGTCGCCGTGTGAGTGGAAGTGGTCTGAGTGGAAGATGGTCTAGATGTGTGCGTACCCGCAGTCTCACTGCTAATAACCGGTTCGCAACAATTAGTATCGACATCTCTGGACTCACTCGCCCTCTTACTTGTCCCGTTGTAGCTGCTGCCCTTAAAATACGACGATCGCGGCGGGCGACTGTGCTGTGTGAACGTCCAGAACCTCTTCTCCGGGTGTGAGAATGTTCACATGACCACTGATACCAACATCGTTGCACGGTTGTGTGACAATTCTCCGAAAGGCCATCCCATCGCTCGGAAGGGGTAGGATGGTGACCCTTGTTCAACTCGCTCTGTTGGCTGTAAGAAATATGAGTGTATCTCCGTGGCACGGTTGCCTCCGTGCATAACACGTGTGCACCACACTTCAGGCTGTGAGCATTTCCTACGAAAGGGTAGACATAGACGACGCTCTGCCTCTACGCTATTTGTGGACGACGTCGGAACCATAATTAGTACATCTACTATCCCCCAACTGGCTTACGCTGTCATCGGATCAAAGTTGACGTCGTCTTTCGAGGTGTACTAATATTTTTTTCTGGCATTGTAGATTTTCAAATATAATGTTTAATTAGAAATGCATTCGAAAACGCTGTAGGGAAAGACCATAGAAAAAAGGATGGAAAGATAACGTTTGAGATCCTTAGAAACTAAGTAGTCTAATATTCATGATGCTGTTGTTGATGACGGTGACGTTGATGACGATGATAATGATGTGAATTTTAAGATGTACGAGGCGGGTTTTTTAAGTAAGTACCGTTTTGAAATTTAAAAAAAAAAGACATGCTAAGATATCTCAATAATTTTATTTTTACATAAAAGCCTGTTCCTTAATCTACGCGCTGACGCCAGTAGAGTCTGATTCTTCCTTGTTTACGTTGTGTACTGAGTGTTTAAGATGCCGCCGATAATCGCGAGTCCCGCCGACTGTGAAGTACGGGCTGTTATAAGATTTCTTAGTGCTAAAGGCCTAAAAGCGATCGATATTCATCGTGAGATCTCTGCAGATTGCGGAGAAAACATTATGAGTGTTGGGATTGTAAGAACGTTGGTGAGAGCATTTAAAGATGGCCGCACAAATGTGCATGATGAACAACGGAGTGGGCGTCCTTCAGTCGTTAATGGAAGTTTGGTGCAGGAAGTGGACAATAAGGTGAGAGATAAGAGACGCTTTACAATTTCGTCCTTGCGGGATGACTTCCCTAATGTTTCTCGTAGTGTTTTGAATAGTATTGTGACCGAGCACTTGAATTACCGAAAATTGTGCGCACGTTGGGTACCGAAAATGTTGACGGATGTGCACAAAACCAAACGTTTAGACAGTGCATTGACTTTCCTTGAGTGGTACCACAACGACGGTGATGATTTCTTAAGCCAAATTGTTGTTGTTGTTGTTCTGGTCTTCAGTCCTGAGACTGGTTTGATGCAGCTCTCCATGCTACTCTATCCTGTGAAAGCTTCTTCATCTCCCAGTACCTACTGCAACCTACATCCTTCTGAATCTGCTTAATGTATCCATCTCTTGGTCACCCTCTACGATTTTTACTCTCCACGCTGCCCTCCAATGCTAAATTTGTGATCCCTTGATGCCTCAGAACATGTCCTACCAACCGATCCCTTCTTCTAGTCAAGTTGTGCCACAAACTTCTCTTCTCCCCAATCCTCTTCAGTACCTCCTCATTAGTTACGTGATCTACCCCTCTAATTTTCAACATTCTTCTCTAGCACCACATTTCGAAAGCTTCTATTCTCTTCTTGTCCAAACTATTTATCGTCCATGTTTCACTTCCATATATGGCTACACTCCATACAAACACTTTCAGAAACGACTTCCTGACACTTAAATCTATATTCGATGTTAACAAATTTCTCTTCTTCAGAAACGCTTTCCTCGCCATAGCCAGTCTACATTTTATATCCTCTCTACTTCGACCATCATCAGTTATTTTGCTCCCCAAATAGCAAGACTCCTTTACTACTTTAAGTGTCTCATTTCCTAATCTAATTCCCTCAGCATCACCCGACTTAATTGGACTACATTCCATTATCCTCGTTTTGCTTTTGTTGATGTTCATCTTATATCCTCCTTTCAAGACATTCGTTCAACTGCTCTTTCAAGTCCTTTGCTGTCTCTGATACAATTACAATGTCATCGGCGAACCTCAAAGTTTTTATTTCTTCTCCCTGGATTTTAATACCTACTTGAAATTTTTCTTTTGTTTCCTTTACTGCTTGCTCAATATACAGATTGAATAACATCGGGGAGAGGCTACAAACCTGTCTCACTCCCTTCCCAACCACTGCTTCCCTTTCATGCCCCTCGACTCTTATAACTGCCATCTGGTTTCTGTACAAATTGTAAATAGCCTTTCGCTCCCTGTATTTTACCCCTGCCACCTTTAAAATTTGAAAGAGAGTGTTCCAGTCAACATTGTCAAAAGCTTTCTCTAAGGCTACAAATGCTAGAAACGTAGGTTTGCCTTTCCTTAATCTTTCTTCTAAGATAAGTCGTAGGGTCAGTATTGCCTCACGTGTTCCAGCATTTCTACGGAATCCAAACTGATCTTCCCCGAGGTCAGCTTCTACAAGTTTCTCCATTCGTCTGTAAAGAATTCGCGTTAGTATTTTGCATCTGTGACTTATTAAATTGATATTTCGGTAATTTTCACATTTGTCAACACCTGCTTTCTTTGGGATTGGAATTATTATATTCTTCTTGAAGTCTGATGGTATTTTGCCTGTCTCAGACATCTTGCTCACCAGATGGTAGAGTTTTGTCAGGACTGGCTCTCCCAAGGCCGTCAATAGTTCTAATGGAATGTTGTCTACTCCTGGGGCCTTGTTTCGACTCAGGTCTTTCAGTGCCCTGTCAAACTCTTCACGCAGTATGGTATCTCCCATTTCACCTTCATCTACATCCTCTTCCATTTCCATAATATTGTCCTCAAGTACATCGCCCTTGTGTAGACCCTCTATATACTCCTTCCACCTTTCTGATTTCCCTTCTTTGCTCAGAACCGGGTTTCCATCTGAGCTCTTGATATTCATACAAGTGGCTCTCTTTTCTCCAAAGGTCTCTTTAATTTTCCTGTAGGCAGTATCTATCTTACCCCTTGTGAGATAAGCCTCTGCATCCTTACATTTGTCCTCTAGCCATGCCTGCTTAACCATTTTGCACTTCCTGTCGATCTCATTTTTTAGACGTTTGTATTCCTTTTTGTCTGCTTCATTTACTGCGTTTTTATATTTTCTCCTTTCATCAATTACATTCAATATTACTTCCGTTACCCAAGGATTTCTACTATCCCTCGTCTTTTTAACTACTTGATCCTCTGCTGCCTTCACTACTTCATCCCTCAGAGCTACCCATTCTTCTTCTACTGTATTTCTTTGCCCCATTCCTGTCAAATGTTCCCTTATGCTCTCCCTGAAATTCTGTACAACCTCTGGTTTAGCCAGTTTATCCAGGTCCCATCTCCTTAAATTCCCACCTTTTTGTAGTTTCTTCAGTTTTAATCTACAGTTCATAACCAATAGATTGTGGTCAGAGTTCACATCTGCCCCTGGAAATGTCTTACAATTTATAACCTGGTTCCTAAATCTCTGTCTTACCATTATATAATCTATCTGATACCTTTTAGTATCTCCAGGATTCTTCCATGTATACAACCTTCTTTTATGATTCTTGAACCAAGTGTTAGCTATGATTAAGTTATGCTCTGTGCAAAATTCTACCAGACGGCCTCCTCTTTGATTTCTTACCGCCAATCCATATTCACCTACTATGTTTTCTTCTCTCCCTTTTCCCACGCTCGAATTCCAGTCACCCATGACTATTAAATTTTCGTCTCCCTTCACTACCTGAATAATTTCTTTCATCTCATCATACATTTCTTCAATTTCTTCGTCATCTGCAGAGCTAGTTGGCATATAAACTTGTACTACTGTAGTAGGCATGGGCTTCATGTCTATCTTAGCCACAATAATATGTTCACTATGCTGTTTGTAGTAGCTTACCCGCACTCCTATTTTTTTATTCATTATTAAACCTACTCCTGCATTACCGCTATTTGATTTTGTATTTATAACCCTGTATTCACCTGACTAGGAGTCTTGTTCCTCCTGCCACCGAACTTCACTAATTCCCACTATATCTAACTTTAACCTATCCATTTCCCTTTTTAAATGTTCTAACCTACCTGCCCGATTAAGGGATCTGACATTCCACGCTCCGATCCGTAGAACGCCAGTTTTCTTTCTCCTGATAACGACGTCCTCTTGAGTAGTCCCCGCCCAGAGATCCGAATGGGGGACTATTTTACCTCCGAAATATTTTAACCAAGAGGACGCCATCATCATTTAATCATACAGTAAAGCTGCATGCCCTCAGGAAAAATTACGGCTGTAGTTTCCCCTTGCTTTCAGCCGTTCGCAGTACCAGCACAGCAAGGCCGTTTTAGTTAGTGTTACAAGGCCTGATCAGTCAATCATCCAGACTGTTGCCCCTGCAACTACTGAAAAGGCTGCTGCCCGTCTTCAGGAACCATACGTTTGTCTGGCCTCTCAACAGATACCCCTCCGTTGTGGTTGCACCTACAGTACAGCTATCTGTATCGTTGAGGCACGCAAGCCTCCCCACCAACGGCAAGGTCCATGGTTCATGGGGGGGGGGGGGGCAAATTGTTACGGGCAATGAAACATTGGTGGCCTAGGTCACACCAGAATCAAAGCAACACTCCATGGACGTTGAGCAAGGGCATCGTTATGCAGCAAGACAATGCCCGTCCGGATGTGCCGAATCAGACCAAGGATCTCATCACATCTTTTCGATGGGAAACTCTAGATCATCCTCCATACAGCCCCGATCGTGCACTTGAAGAAACACCTGGGCGGTCAGCGTCTTCAAGACGACGACGAAGTCAAACCAGTGGTGATGCCGTGGTTAACAAGTCAGGCGGCAGAGTTCCATGTGGAGGGTATTCAAAAACTGGTACAGCATTATGACAAGTGCCTCAATATAGACGGAAATCATGTAGAAAAGTAGCTTAAGGTACAGGCTTTCATGTAAAAATAAAATTATTGAGATATCTTAGCAACGTCTTTATGCAGGGTGTTACAAAAAGATACGACCAAACTTTCAGGAAACATTCCTCACACACAAATAAAGAAAGGATGTTACGTGGACATGTGTCCGGAAACGCTTAATTTCCGTGTTAGAGCTCATTTTAGTTTCGTCAGTACGTACTGTACTTCCTCGATTCACCGCCAGTTGGCCCAATTGAAGGAAGGTAATGTTGACTTCGGTGCTTGTGTTGACATGCGACTCATTGCTCTACACTATTATCATCAAACACATCAGTACGTAGCGTCAACAGGTTCGTGTTCATCACGAACGTGGTTTTGCAGTCAGTGCAATGTTTACAAATGCGGAGTTGGCAGATGCCCATTTGATGTATGGACTAGCACGGGGCAATAGCCGTGGCGCGGTACGTTTGTATCGAGACAGATTTCCAGAACTAAGGTGTCCCGACAGGAAGACGTTCGAAGCAATTGATCGGCGTCTTAGGGAGCACGGAACATTCCAGCCTATAACTCGCGACTGGGGAAGACCTAGAACGACGAGGACACCTGCAATGGACGAGGCAATTCTTCGTGCAGTTGCCGATAACCCTAATGTCAGCGTCAGATAAGTTGCTGCTGTACAAGGTAACGTTGACCACGTCATTGTATGGAGAGTGCTACAGTAGAACCAGTTGTTTCCGTACCATGTACAGCGTGTGCAGGCACTATCAGCAGCTGATTGGCCTCCACGGGTACACTTCTGCAAATGGTTCATCCAACAATGTGTCAATCCTCACTTCAGTGCAAATATTCTCTTTACGAATGAGGCTTCATTCCAACGTGATCAAATTGTAAATTTTCACAATCAACATGTGTGGGCTGACGAGAACCCGCACGCAGTTGTGCAATCACGTCAACAACACAGATTTTCTGTGAACGTTTGGGCAGGCATTGTTGGTGATGTCTTGATTGGGCCCCATGTTCTTCCACCTACGCTCAATGGAGCACGTTATCATGATTTCATACGGGATACTCTACCTGTGGTGCTAGAACATGTGCCTTTACAAGTACGACACAACATGTGGTTCATGCACGATGGAGCTCCTGCACATTTCAATCGAAGTGTTCGTACGCTTCTCAACAACAGAATCGGTGACCAATGGATTGATAGAGGCGGACCAATTCCACGGCCTCCACGCTCTCCTGACCTCAACCCTCTTGACTTTCACTTATGGGGGCATTTGAAAGCTCTTGTCTACGCAACCCCGGTACCAAATGTAGAGACTCTTCGTGCTCGTATTGTGGACGGCTGTGATACAATACGCCATTCTCCAGGGCTGCATCAGCGCATCAGGGATTCCATGCGACGGAGGGTGGATGCATGTATCCTCGCTAACAGAGGACATTTTGAACATTTCCTGTAACAAAGTGTTTGAAGTCACTCTGGTACGTTCTGTTGCTGTGTGTTTCCATTCCATGATTAATGTGATTTGAAGAGAAGTAATAAAATGAGCTCTAACATGGAAAGTAAGCGTTTCCGGGCACATGTCCACAATAACATATTTTCTTTCTTTGTGTGTGAGGAATGTTTCCTGAAAGTTTGGCCGTACCATTTTGTAACACCCTGTATAATTTCAAAACGGTACTTACTTAAAAAACACGCCTCGTGCATAATCTTTTGAAGCACACAGCCGTAATAAACCCACTCCGCACCGTATAGTAGCGCTCACAAGCCGACAAATCGCGCCTGCCTTGAAGGGAAAGTAGCGCGGTAGCGCGGGCGGCGGTGCGTGGACTTGGTGCACTGGTCCAGATGCAGTGCAGCGCCGGGCCGCAGAGTGGCTTTTGATTACGACGGGTAATGGAGACGGCAAAAGCCGGCAGGACGGATGGACGCGCCCTGCGCTGCGCCGCTCCGCCTCTGCCGGCCACCGCAGCCTCGGGGGCCAAATTGCTTCTGCCGCCAAGTGCGCGCGCAACTTGGCCGAAACCGCCGACCGCAAATTACAAGTAAGGTCCGGGCTGCGCCGCCGCCCACATAATCCAGGGCCGGCGCCGCCCACCGCCGCTCGCAGCGCCACGGCAAACACCTCCTCTTTCGCGCGTGTGGCGAGAGGGCAGACCGCAGCCGCTCCTCCGCTTCTGCCAACGACACGGGGGGCTAACAGAAAAGCCAGCCGGGGCTTTGCTGCTGGCTATCCCACGCACCGTCCGCTACGCTCCAGCGCCCGGAGTGCGTTCTGTAGGAGAATAACACTGAAAGGGGCCCGGATCCACAGGGCGGGCAATATGTGACCGGCTTTAGTTCCATCTCCTCCGTCGTATTTACCGACATTGTTGTTTCTCTTAGTGTGCTGAGATGAATGGTGATGTGTTAGTATGTCAGTCACTAATTCATTCTTACAAACGTGATCATGTGGCGGCTCCCTTTCTTAAAATGAGGACTGGATTTACTTAAACGTTATTCGAGCTTACCTTCATTTCCTAGCGCTACTGTTCCACAAATCGTTGACCGTTTAATAAATTTGCACGGGGTCGACCACCGCAATAAGGGCCCTAAATAAAAATCCCCTGGAAAAATTAAGTTACCAGCGTAAAATTCGTAATTGAGGCTCTAGATTTAGTATCTGTCTGTGTGAACATCTATATACGGACTCCGCAACCGACCGAATGGTGTGTGGCAGAGGATACCTGCTAGTAGTTTCCATTTCGACTCCCGTATAGAGCCAGTGAAAAACGACTTTCTACATGCGTCCTTACAAGCCCTGCTTTCTCTTATATTATCTTCGTAATCCTAACGCAAAATGTACGTTGACGGTAAGACAATCGTTCTGCGTTCGGCTTCAAGTGCTGGTGCTCTAAATTATCTCAATATTTTTCCTCGAAAAGAACGTTGTCTTCCTTCCAGTGATTCGATCTTGAGTTCCGGAAGCATCTCCATAATACTCGCGTGTTGATCGAACCTATCGGTAACAAATGTAATAGCCCGCCTATGAACTGCTTTGATATCTTGCTTTTATGCGGCCTGGAGCGGGGGGGGGGGGGGGGGGGGGGCGTCACAGACACTAGAGCAGTCAAGAATGGATCAGCCTAGTGTTGTACGTATATGCAGTCTCCTTTACTTTCCTAAAACTCTCACAGTAAACCGAGATCGACCATTCCACTTCCCTACTACAATCCTTACATGCTCTTTCCTTCATATCACTTTGCAATGTCACGCTTAGATATACGCTGTCCAGTCACCTTAACGTGACCGCCTGTCGAAAGCCTGAATATTCACATTTACAACGCCGGCTGCTGTGAAAGGGGCAGAAAGAGAATCAGCGAAGTTCTGGAAGGTACCGACAGGGATGTAAACCCACACCAACTCCAGTGCCGTGCCCACCTTTAGAATCCACGGCGCGAACAGCCCTATCAAGGTGATCCCACAGATTCTCAATTAGGTTTAAATCCTAGGAGTGACCAGGGGAGCACAGTAAACTCGTCCTAGTGCTCTTCAAACCACGGACGCGAACAGAGAGCTGTGTGGGACATTGCATTGTTCTGCTGGTAGATGCCATCGTACCGAGGAAAAACAAATTGCCCGTAGGGGTAAACATGGTCCCCCAAGGATAGATGCATACTCGTACTAATCCACTGTGCCTTCCACAATGTTGACAAGGAATGCCATGAAAATATTCCTCATACCATAATACTCCCTTATTCAAACGGCTCTAAGCATTATGGGACTCAAGATCTGAGGTCATCAGTCCCTTAGAACTATTTAAACCCAAGGACACTACACACATCCATGCCCGAGACAGGATTCAAACCTGTGACAGTAGCGGCAGCGCGATTCCGGACCGAAGCGCCTAGAACCGCTCGGCCACAGCGGCCGGCCCTTCTCCGGCCTGGACCCTTCCGACTATAGTTCCAGGGTATCTGCTTTCACTCCAGGCCGACGGATTGTAAAACGTGATTCATCTGAAAAGGCCACCTGTCAGCACACAGTGGACGTCCAGTTGCAGTACTGGCGTGCAAATTCCAGCCTTCGTCGCCCATGAACAGCAGTCAGCATGGGTGCATGAACCAGGCTTCTCTGTGGAAACCCATAAGCTGCAGGACTCGTTGAACAGTCGTTAAGAAGTCACTGTTGGTTGCCCCTTAGTACATCTCGGCGGTCTGTTGCTCAAAAACTGCACGTCTGTTCGCCGTTACACATCTCCTCAGACGCTGTTCAGCCCTGTCATCGATGGCCCCTGGTGGACCGCAGTTGCCTCAGCGCCGGAGTTGGATAGCGCCGTTTTGCTATCAACAGGACTCTTTAATCAGGGGGGTACGCGAACAGTTTAATACACGTTTCTGAAATTCTTCCACACTTATCCCAAAAGCCACTGACTATGCCCTTCTTGACATCAGATAAAGCACTCCGTTCCCGCATTACGACAACGATGACACTGTTTTCCGTGCCTCCCGGACGCGCTTTTCATACGTTGCACTGCTAGTCACGCCATCTGCCGTGTGTGAGTGGTTACTGCAAGTCGACGTTGAACGTTGGCGGTGTCACACTAATGTGACTGGACGGTCTATAATCGATGTGGCTGTGTTAAGCAGTACACTACTACTGCTGTATTCCAAAATTACAGGATTATTTTTCCTAGTCATCTGCATTAACTTACAGTTTTTCTACATTTACAGCAAGATAGCATTCATCATAAGTAAAAATGTTGTCTGAGTCATCTCGGATCCTTCTACAGTCACTAAAAGGCGACACTTTCCTGTACACCGCGTCTTCATCGGCTAGCAGCCACAGATTGCTGCTCACCCTGTCCGTAAGATCTATGTACACAGAGAAAATGTTACTCTGGTCAAGGCGCCGTTGATAAAATAATTGAACGAAAAATAACAATTCCACATAATAAACGTCCAACGTAAGCAGATTAGAAATAGCAAACTACTCAAAAGTAAAAGCGCACAATTTCACACTAGGGTTGAATGAAAAGTAATGCCTCCACCATCGTTAATTGGGTTTGGATGGGAATATTTTAATAAATAAAACGCAGAAATAATCCTTAGAATGTGATCTTTAATTAACAACAATCACTTTTCCACGTAGTCACCAGCTAATTGGATACATTTCCGCCAATGATAGACAGGTTTTCTGAAGCCGTCACGGATGAAGTTGGCACTCTGTTTCCGCAACCAAAGTCTCACAGTTCTCTCAACGTCTTCATCAGAAGCATAATTAAGTTCCCGCAGATCGTCTTTCATTATCGGGAACAGATGGAAGCCAGAAGTTGTTAAATATGGACTGTATGAAAGTTGCCGTACGATGGTGACATTGAGGCTCTGAAGTTCTGCCGTGGTGGCATGTGAAGTGTGTGGTTTGGCATTGTCATGCTGCAGGAAAACATTTTTCTTTTAGTTTCGGACCTTTGTTAGCCGTCGTTTCAGAGTACGTAGCGTTATGATGTAACGTCTGTGTGGTGTCACCGCCAGACACCACACTTGCTAGGTGGTAGCTGAAATCGGCCGCGGTCCATTTAGTATATGTCGGACCCGCGTGTCGCCACTGTGTGATCGCAGACCGAGCGCCACCACAAGGCAGGTCTCGAGATACGATATAGCACTCGCCCAGTTGTACAACGACTTTGCTAGCGACTACACTGACGAAGCCCTTCTCTCATTTGCCGAGAGACAGTTAGAATAGCCTTCAGCTAAGTCCATGGCTACGACCTAGCAAGGCGCCATTAGCCTTACATAGTTTGATAGTTATCGTATGAAATGTCTCATCCAGAATGCTGTATTCACAACAAGGATAAATAAAAGTTAAGTATTCGAGGAGCTGCATACTTTTCTTATGAGAATTCACTACTTATCCTGTTCCAGAATTCACGCCCGTCTGCGCTAGATTTCGGCCTCCTCTATCTACAAGGTGTTGGCACATTTGCCAACACATCAGTCTGAATTTATTATTCTTCCACAGTCAAGGAAATCAACATGGATAACACCATCTGCGTCCCAGAATGCAGTGGCCATGATTTTTCCAGCTGAGGGCTTTCGTCTTGAATTTCTTTTTCTGGGACGAGTCTTAGTGTCGATATTCCATAGACTGACGTTTTGTCTCTGGGTCGTAGTGGTGTACCCACGTTTCGTCTCCAGTCAAAATTTAATGGAGAAAGGCGTCACCTTCACTCTCGTAACGAGAGAGAAATTCCTGGATAATTTCAAGTCTGTGCGCTTTCATCTCAGGAGTCAACATCCGGGGTACCCATCGTGCACAGATCTTCCGACATCCAAGCAAAGCAATTTTGCTTGTAATTTCTCCCTGAGTGATACGACGATCGTCCTGAATCAGTCTGTCAACATTTTACTTGTGAAACTCAATGGTTACTGTCACAGGACGTCCAACTCTTTGTTTGTCACGCAGGTCAGATTTCTCCCACCTCAACATCTTTAAACTTACTCGCCCAGCGACGTACAGAACTCACATCAACACAATATCCATAAACTGCTATCATTCTCCGATGAATCTCCTTTGGGTGACACCGTCTGCTGTCAAGAATTTAATGACGGCACATTTCTTAAATTGCATTGACCGGCCGCCTACACTTGGTTCCATACTTTTCACTGTAACAACACAACCGTTCAATGCTAAGGCTTCCCGCCCACTGGAGCTGTAGAGAAGTACCTGCCATATACCAACGCTGCCAACTGTTGAAGAGTTACGAGGGTGGAGGCATTACTTTTCAGTCAACCCTCGTACACATCCACTTTGTAAATATAGCAATAATGTCACAATTAAAAACATAATACAGTCTCCCAATAAGATTATAATCACTGAGTCTCATAGTGTTAAACTTCCTAACAGTCTTTAAAAATATTAATGATAACTGCGATAAAAATTGCTTAGCGCAATCATTAATAGGCCATTCTGCAGTGAATCAATGCAATGACTGACTATAGTGGAGAGAGACTTTTACTGTTTCTAGTTAAAAAGCATCAGCTGATGGGGTGTGTAGTGCCTCTAGTTCCTTGATGAATATTCCGCACCTGCACGATTACCGCATTAGATTGCTAGGTATTCCATTCCCTGGAATGCTAAGTTGTGTGTCGGCTCGGACGTCCTTGGCGGTATTACGTGCAACACTCACAAAAAATTATTAATAAAAGTCCCTTTTCCCACTTGACGTCCTTCTTCCGTCGCTCAGCAACCTTTGAAGATCCATCATTTTCTATTTTACATTTTAAATAACACTGTAGGACAAAATTTTTTAAAAAAGTTTGGAACTGATAATTCCTTTGAAAAGGACACTGTCGATTTCATTCCTCAATCCGAGTTTTTGCTAAATCTCTAAGGTCATTGCGGGAGTTAAACATTCGTCATCCTACCTTCCTAGTGCGATCCACATCACACTCCTATCACTAAATGCATTTACATTAAATTACATTTATAGAGTACCTGTTCCTGTAGCAGTTCTTCATCATCAGCAGAAGCACAAGCAACAGTAGCAACCATTAGACACCCACTGCTGGATGTAGGCCCCACTTAGGCATTTCTTTGCGTTAAAATCTTCACGTCTCTCCTTCATGTTTTCTCACGTCATCGGCCCATCACGAACTAGGTCGTCGTCTAGGTCTTTTATTATTTCTTGGAGTCCAAGACTTAACTTACTATGACCGTCTACAGTCCATTAACCTGCATGGCTCGCCACACTTTATTTCATTTTAACCACGGTCCTAATTACGTCTCTCTCTAGTCTGTTCCCTTCTCCATTTGTCGCTTTCCGGTCTCCTCTTTTAATTCTCAACATTTGCTTGCAGAGAAGCCCTCCATTTTTGTCACATCAGTACTGATAATTGACACTGTATCCTTTCTTCTTCAGACGCATTGGAAGCTTACGTTTCAAAATATTATTATTTTACCGTATGCACCCCAGATAATTTTTGCTCTTCTGTTTATCTCCCTTCCTGTCTTTTATGTTTCCGCCTATCTCATTCCACGGTTCTAAGAACTTCATAGTACTTAAATAACGTATTGTGGTTTTATCTAAAAGCAGATAATTGTCAGGACATTCCCTTGAAATACCTTATATTGATCAAAAAGTTAAAAAAATTAACAGTCAGTTATTGGAGCTCATATGAATCACCATGTCAGCATTGATTTTTCGTTTTTTTTTTTTTTTAAGGAAAAAATGAAGTTGTTACAGTCACGAACGTCATACTGGTTAGTGGGCTTATACTGTCACGCTTTTTGTAAGTTTGTCTTGATACTGAAGTCACTGTAACAACAGCACGTATCCTTCGAACTTGTGAAGTTTCATTTCGTTTCCTCATCCAGTCTATTAGATGTTTAATTTTGTGTGTGTGTATGTGTGGTTGAGTGTCAGGCAATGTGTTTTCACTTGACGGTTCTCATAACTGTAGTGTGTTTTATGGATGTCATGCTGGAAAACACAGTGGCAGCTGCTAACGGGTAGCACTAGAAAGCCTGTTCTTCATCGTAGTTTTCATAAAATGAAGATAGTTTCCGAGTCTTTCTAGCTAATAATATATTTCACAGTAACCGTTGCCCATCATAAAATTGATCGGTATTTTATCAAATATTTGTTAATGCAACATGTCTAGAGGTGAGAAACCTCATCCACAAGCAATAACGAAAGTACAAAAACATATATCTTAAGTATATCACGATTTTACTGTGATATTCTAGTCCTGACGTGTATTGTATTTAAGATACGTGTTTCAGTACTGTCGTAATTGTGTGGCCCGGTAGATTAGTGAGCGTCAGCCTTCGTATCCAAAGATCTGGAAGTCATCGGACTTAATCCTTAGTTGGTCCTGTCGCATCCTCCACCGCTGGCAACGATACGTTGACGGCATTGTTTATACAAAGCTGTAACTCTACTGTGTGACTACACTTCGGTATCAGAAACCAACATTCGAGTTATTACCGCAATTATTGATGCTGACGTTTTACATCTTGAATCAATTTCATTTACAAAAATCTAAAGAGGACACCAATAAATGTTTGCTCCAAATCCGGCGAGAGAAATCGTACCGTTCCACACGGAATCCAAAAAACACTTTGACGAAGTTATTTATACGTGCACTATGATATTATTACGTGTGTAAGTCAAGATACATTCCTGAGAAAATTCTTGAGCCGACCCCAGTTACAAACGTGGGCCTTTACATTATGATTTACTTAATGAAGCTAACGTAATACACGGCAGCAGTAATGACAGAAATCATCTGAAATTTTCCAAAGTTTGAAAAGTAGAATTTATACTGCTTTTCGCTTGTAAAGGTCATCAGTTGGTTCTAAATCCTGCTCTCAGTTCACTTTCCGAGACAGATTTTTATGGTAAGTACAGAACTGAAATTCTACCATCTACTAAAATAAACGTTTTCAGATATTAAAATAATGCAAGCAGTAAGGCCCACGTTTTGACCACGTCAGTTTATTTATTTATTTATGGCGTAAATTCAGTTAAAGTTTTCACCGAGAGCCGTATGAGCTAGGAGTGAACAGACCTCGATGTCATCGCGTGTCCCCATGTTCTCAGATTGTAATTATTTAGTGCTCTATTCCTCTGCAGTCATAGGAGGAAAACTTTGAACGATGTTTCGTCATTCCTTTCATTTCTATTGGTTTCCGTTACGACTCGCTTGACCATTCAGACTTCTCTAGTTCTCCCGGTTACATAACGTACTAACAGGACGCAGCTGTCGCATTAAACACAAGGTTTTACTTTTACGAAGGTAATTAGTGAGATACATATATCGCTGAGGCAAGAGACTTTCAATGGAATGCACATTTCAACTGACGCAACAACGAGGATAGAAGTTCTGCCTCAGTTTATTTGCTCACTTCGTCCAGCTACCGTGGCGACCGATGTAGTGTCCGTTTCTGTATTTATAGAAATGTAATAAGAGTGATTAATTTCGAAACGGATTTGTAGTGCGTAATGGGAATTAAATGAGCCACTTTTTCCACGTTATGCAGTTTCATGCCATTGTGATACGAACAGCATAAGAAGAAATTATGCAAATAAAGAGGTGTGCCATATATGTGAAAGTAATTAAGTTACTGCTGGTTGCGTGGTAAATGCTACAATTCTAAAAACACAGAAAGTGAATACTAAGCTGCTATGTGGTAAGTACTTGTTGTGGCGTAACAAGACAGCTACGCCACACTGAAGCAGCCGAAAGGCACGCGTAATCATACGTAATAAATGGTAACAAGAAAAGTACGTAGCTGCTATAATACTTAACTTTTAATTTGTCATTGGTTTACAACGTTCTTGATGAGACATTTCATACGATAACTATCAAACTATGTAAGGCTAATGGCGCCTTGCTAGGTCGTAGCCATGAACTTAGCTGAAGGCTATTCTAACTATCTGCTCGGCTAATGAGCGATGCTTCGTCCGTGTAGTCGCTAGCAAAGTCGTCCGTACAACTGGGGGCGAGTGCTCTTCCGTATCTCGAGATCTGCCCTGTGGTGGCGCTCGGTCTGCGATCACACAGTGGCGACACGCGGGTCCGACATGTACTAAATGGACCGCGGCCGATTTAAGCTACCACCTAGCACGTGTGGTGTCTGGCGGTGACACCACAGTGCTGTCGATGACAATTTGTTCGTGCGTAAATTAAACCAACATACCAGAAACGCTGTTGTCAAAATAGAAACGAAACCATTCTTGCGGAAGGAGAGACTTACTAATAACTTTTGTGCAATGTATAGAACCATAGCTGAACGGAGGAAGTAACTGGTCCTACAACATCATTATCACTTTCTCTAGACAGTCTATTCTCACGTCAGCCTCGTACCGTTTGTGTAACATATCGCTGGGTCACTGAAAGCCTTGAGTTGACCAGAACCACATACAAGCTACAGTATCTAATTCTAGTATTAAGAGGTTGTAAACGTATTTTAAGTTACAGCTTGATGGTAAGCTGCCTAGAATTTCAAGTCGTATTTTCCCATGAGCTACCAAAATTTCTCTCTAGCTCTCTGAACGACATATATTCGCTGGTACCAGTGGCGGAATCGTACAGAATAGGTTAGAAAGGAATAAAAGTTGTAATTACATCGTTCTATCGGTAGCCAGAAGTAATCAGCAACTTCAGGAGAACCTTACTTTCCTTGTACGTAAAATTCCAAGTCATGTTGCAGTAGTTAGAGAAGATTTTAATCACCGCGCAACTGTAGGAAAAATGACTTCAGAAGTACTAGGCCGGGGGGAATTTCTTTGCACAGCGTCATAAGCGACGACCAGCTGACGTCATCGGCGACACGTTGGCTGGCCAAGAAGCTGTGACTGACGAATCCGCAGTCAGCTGCACTGATCACGTGTGGACGATGTGCGCAGGTGATGAACAAACTTCACCACCTACACAATGTTTCAGTTTATGTTTTAAATACGGAAATATGGCCAGCAAACCACTAAGCTTAGTCGCGGGTTTTACACGGTAGACAACGCCGCTATCACGGACTTGGCAAGTCGATTGTAGATGAAAAGTTTATGAAATGTTAGATAATGTTTGGTTAATATATATCTGAAGTTAAAATACATTATTTCCTGGTTTGTTCGTCACTGGTATAATTTGCCCATCTTGTCCTAAATGTGCCTAATCTTGCATTGATATCATATTCATTTAGCGTTGCAGAAATCTCTATCTATCAGGCATCAATTGACGAATTTAATTAAAAACTCACTTGGATTCAACTCCAGTAATAAATGCTACATATTGTAAACACCAAGCGCCCCCCAAATGGACTTTTATTTGATGAATGTATCTTAATTCCGCCAGATGAGTTATTAAGCTCTTTACTTGTCTTTCAGGCAACGCTAGATCTTCGCGGTTTTGGTGGACCATGGTCAGATCACAAATCTCTGGGTGGAAGGTGCATTGAAAAAGTAGCCCGTGAGGTTACCATCTCATATCTCAGTGCCAGGTACGATGTTCACAGAGCGTTGATAACAAATATGAGCCCAAATGAGATGCCTCGTCTGTTGGTCCAGTGCTCAATATTTCTGCCAAGTTCGGACAAGCACAGAGGAAGTGTATTTCAGTCAATGGGAGCTCTAGCGTTAGATGGATAACGGAGCCCACAGCGAAATAGCTGGCAGGCTGAAGAAGAAGGCCAATAAGCGACTGGTCTGTTTGCCGGGGGTTTCACCCAATATATGGAAAAAGCTCTACCCACACTTATTGGATGCACTGAGTTCAACTTTTAAAGACACATTTGCATGCTGAGCTTTTCTTAGCAGAAAACGTAATTGCAAGCCATGAAATTAAAAAAAAATGAGCCATAGATATGGTGCACGGCTGTATAAATGTTGTATGCAGCTGCTGGAAACATTTGAAGATTTCTGATCGTCATATTATTGGCAAAAGAGGAAGTCACCTTTTGTTTTCTAGGCCTTGTCCAGATCGGACATATTTAGGCGCATCACCATTAATACATTTCATTATTTTATTCACTAGTTGCAACCAAACGGCACTCATAATTGCAGAATTCAAGTCGCAATATAAGTGTAATAATTTAAATTGTGTTTTTATTTCAGAATACATTGTAATTACTAAACAAAGTATGATTTATTTTGTGTTTTCAGTCATTGTAAGATTGTTGGGTGACTTGGCATGGCAAAAGGTTCCGCACTTTTAAGCAAAAAGTCGTCCAGCTCGATCTACCGTCGTCTTCGGGTGGTGTTTGATAACGAAGTCCGATTTTAGTGAAAACTCAGGGAGAAGAAACGCGGTAAAAAACACATTAACGGACCTTCAACTGAAAAATGCCACGCTCAAGCGCCGAGAGTCTGTGTGAAACATATTTTACCAATCCGTAAACTTAACTGATATCTATTTAATATTCATAACTATAATTCATTGTATGGCCTTGATCCAGTTGCGAAAGAACCAAAAAATTTAAATGAAAACTGGCTATAATTTTCAGCTTTGGGATTCTGAGGCCATCCTAGATTTACTTATACAGTTGGCTGTACTAGTGTTGGCCTGCGTTTGCTACACTGTACTCTCTTTTACACACTATAGTTTTTTCTCAGCCTTTTCTTTTTCCTCTGCTGCTCCTTCCAGCACGAAGTTAATTATTCCTTGTTCAGTAGATGTCCAACTAGCTTGTCCATTCGACTGTTAAAGGTCTTCCAAATACTTATTTCCTTACATACTCTTTCCTGCACTTCTTCATTTCATACTGTATTGCCTGCTGAAGTGTTAATATTCTTCGATAGCATCACACTTCAAAAGTTTCCAGCACGTACCTCCTCGGATTTCTGTTGGTGCACTTCTCATTTCCATACAATCTTGTGCTCCGTCTCCCTCATTTCAACATTAATACCTGATGTCATTGCATCTCTTTTGCTGAAGAAAGCTTCCTTCACCTGAGCCAAGGTATTTCCGATACATGCTTCAGTCATCCTGGGTAATTTTGCCGGCCGCGGTGGTCTAGCGGTTCTGGCGCTGCAGTCCAGAACCGCGGGACTGCTACGGTCGCAGGTTCGAATCCTGCCTCGGGCATGGGTGTGTGTGATGTCCTTAGGTTAGTTAGGTTTAAGTAGTTCTAAGTTCTAGGGGACTTATGACCTAAGATGTTGAGTCCCATAGTGCTCAGAGCCATTTGAACCATTTGGGTAATTTTGCGATTTAAGAGAATTGTTTCACTTCTTCTGCTAGTCAGTCGATCTTGAATTTTAATATTAAGTACCTCATTATTTTTCATTCTACTACTCATCATCATGTCTGCGATCGTTATCTTTAAGGAATACCGTGTGCTACGTATGACGCGCATTTATTTTAACGGGACTGTCTTCCTTACATCCAGCCAAAACAGCTATGTCATCTGCGAACGACGTTTTGCACTCGTATCTGTTCCCCTTGCATTTTTAAAACCTTTCCGAAGTTGATAGTAGCTGCAGTTCTCTCCTTACAATGCTTTCTCAAACACAGATTTTAAAAAATAGAAATTTTAAAATAGTGGTGATTAGCTGCAACCGTGCCTTACATTCTTTTCCACACGAACTTGTCTTTCTTGGCCCTACCCCCTTTTTTTTTTGTTCACAATAGAATTATTTTGTAAATTCTGAAGATTCTTCATCCGTGTCTACGCTGTAGTGACGATCTTATGATTGTGAATATTTTATTCGATTTTATGTAGAATGATTTTGCTAAAAGAGAACAAACTACAGGAAACAATCCCTGAGAGAAAAAAGGTCCATTAGACATAGGAACGGGAATGCGTTCCAAGTATGCTACACACTCTTGAAGGTGGAGATAAAAGATCTTTGACAATGCGGTTTCAACGATTGAAAGCACACATGAGAAAACACCATAAAAATGAGAATGTTCCATCTGTACTGGTGCTTGTGAGAATGTTCCATCTGTAGTGGTGTTTTAGCTTCACACACAAGAGAAGTTGTTAGGTGGAGCCCCAGCACCATCCGTGCCAGCAAATGCAGCGGGGGAGGCAGCGGCGCCCGCAGGAAGTGCCTGCGTGGCATTGTGGAAGGATGACTGGTCCCACGAGGAGGTGGCCAGTAATCCCTGCCCACACACTGACGCTGAACTGATACTGATAGTTTGCTGCCATGGTGATTCTCCGAAGCCCATAGTGGGTCTTGTAAAGATTGACTCTACTATCCCTTGTCATGGTAGCCTCATCTGTAAAAAGGATGGTTGATAGATTTTCTAGCCCATTTTGGCCTGTGTGACGAAGCATTGACAAAACTGTGGCTGCAGAAGCAGTTCCATAGATATTAAGGCATGCACGCATTGTAAATTATATGGACAGTGGCAGCTGTCGTAGAGTTCCACACTCTCGCCTCTCCTAGCTCGCGCTGGCGGACCACCTGACCGGTGTTGATACCAGGGTCACTGTCAACGATCTTTTAATTCCAGCCATACACCCATACGACCATTTTTGAACTTTATGATGATATTTTCCTGCTGTTTGTCCCTATTTAGCAAAGTAACTCAGTACTGTCGACTGTTTTCTCTAGGTAGATAAACGCATGAAACGTTTCTGTGGAGGCGTGCTGAAAAGTAATGCCAATTTCTTATGCGCTTTTTAAGCTATTTAAATAAAATAAACGTTATTAACACTCTACATTTTATTCTTGATGCCTACCTAGCGTATTCATTTCTCAATATAGTCACCCTGGCGATGAACACTTTTCTTCCAACGCGAGAACAGTTCGTTGATACCGTCACTGTAGAACATTAGACATCGTTGACGGTGCCGTAACCTCACCTCTTTTTACAGCGCTTCAACACTATGAAAGTGAAGGACGGCCGGGGTGACCGAGCTGTTCTAGGTGCTACAGTCTGGAACCGTGCGACCGCTACGGTCGCAGGTTCGAATCCTGCCTCGGGCATGGATGTGTCTAATGTCCTTAGGTTAGTTAGGTTTAAGTAGTTCTAAGTTCTAGGGCACTGATGACCTCAGCAGTTAAGTCCCTTAGTGCTCAGAGCCACTATTAAAGTGAAGTCCTCGAAGGTGTGCTTTAAGTTTTGGAAAAAGATGAAACTCCGATTGCGCGATATCAGAACTGTGTGGAGTGATCGAAGAAAGTGAATCCGAGGCGTCGGATTGCTGCAGATGCCGCAGATTTCGTGTGTGTGGTCTGCCATTGCCACGCTGAAAGAGAGAGTGCTCCAGGTGTAGACGAACTCTTCGAACCCATGCTTCAGTTTTATGAGGACCCCTCACGCACCGACGAAGTTACGTCAAAACCCGCCACGTTACACGGTACAATTCGGAGCCCTCTAGCCGCAGAGGGTTGCAATTAGCGTCAGCGAAACAGTAAAATCGACTGAGTAATACAGACGACATGTAACTCCTCAATTGACATTGAAAACAGAATAAAAATTTCGGAGGCGTTACTTTTCAGCACACTCTCGTACATTTTTTTCCAAGGTTCGTTCCATTAGTAAGTTCATTTAGAAATTGTTTCATATGAAGTACCTTTACCACGCGGGAAAGCGAACTCATTTTATCTTCAATCTTTATTGTGTTGTCCTATGATCTTCATATTCATCTGCACGTGCTTTTTCATCACTCGATTCGTAGATTATTGACGATAACCCAGACACTGATATGTAAAAACCAAAGCGGTCCACGATAGCAAGTATTTGTAGCAGTAGATGAACATCTAAATTGGACTGAAGACGTAACTGGAATGTGCAAGAAGGCATCAGACTCCCTCCATACCTCAAAAAATATAAAAAGCTCTTCCCTCCTGACTTGTACAAACACTTCCAATTATTGATTACAGCGATGCTATTCTGTGAGGCCTTTTTCAGGAAAGTTCAAGGCACCTGGAGCTGGTTATGAATGATTGTGTTGTGTTTGGTGTTTCACTCTTTAATAATATTTCACCATTTTATGTACAGCTATGCAGTTTGCGTGCGGTCAAGCGCAGAGATTTCCATCCACTCTGTTCTCTCTACTGTCTTATCAACATAGACTGTCATCTACACCCCTCCCCAACCTTAACGCTCTTGTCTGAACAACATGGTTGAAACACCTATTCCCATGAGTGAAAAATCCTTTCTGCCCAATTCGTCGTTTAGCCAGTTTCTGGAAGTTCTTCTCAGTAGCTTGAACCCGACTTTGGAATAACCGCCTACATTAAGCAAGCGGCGCTCGGTAAGTAAAGCAACATGTTCCTTTTTCCGAGTTGGCTCTATTCAAGATTCCAATACATCAAATTAACCCCCCTATTTGGCTGACAACCGTGTTTTTGAACGTAATGTCCGTTTAATGCGACGGCTTAGGCCAACTTACTGGCAGGGCCTTTGTGCCCACTTGGAACCATTCTAGTCGTCGACGTCGAAGCCAACTTCGAACTACATCAATTACTGCCCCATCATCCACGTACTGTTTCCTGCGGAATGGATCCTTCATCGGGCAAAGCAGATGGAAGTGACAAGGTACGAGATCCAGGCTGCAGGATGGATGAGGAAGAACAGTCCATGACATTTTTTGACCTCCTCAGTGATGCACAGGAGAGAAGAAGAAGTTTGTTTGCAACCATCGATCACATTTATTGACAGTATCCGCACGGTCCAATATTGCAGAAATCACAGCTTTGTGTGGCCGACCGGCACAGGGGAGGTCGGACGGGTCTCCACGACCTTGTTGCAATAACGACAGACGCCTCGCCCAACGAGTCACCGCGCTTTTATTCTGCCAGCGCCTATGAATATAAGCCACGCTCAAGTTTGAAATTACAGTGAAATGAATACCCCTAGCTGCTTAGAATCGTTGATATAAGCCAACGGGGGACACTTGAAAACGTGTGCCCCGACCGGGACTCGAACCTGGGATCTCCTGCTTACATGGCAGACGCTCGATCCATCTCAGCCACCGAGGACACAGAGAAATAGTGCGACTGCAGGGAATTATCTATGGCACGCCTCCCGTGAGACCCACATTCGCAGCTTATTGTCCCGCACTATATTCATAGTGCCCTGCCCATTATATACATTGCGCGACAATAAGTTGCGAATTTAGGTCTCACGTGAGGCGTGCCAGAAATAAGTCCCTGCAGTCGCACTGTTCCTCTGTGTCCTCGGTAGCTCAGATGGACAGAACATCTGCCATGTAAGCAGGAGATCCCAGGTTCGAGTCCCGGTCGGGGCACACATTATCAACTGTCCCCATTGACTTATATCAACGTCTGTAAGTAGTTAGGGGTATTCATTTCAATGTAATTTCATTCTAACGAGCTGCATGGTCACTAAAAAAAATGAAAGGAAAAAGACTCAAATATAGTTCTCTGCTTGGAATGCACCTCCATCACAGACTCCATTTTGGAGGCTACATACAGCTCCGTCAGTTATCAGAATTTCATGAAACTTTTG
This sequence comes from Schistocerca serialis cubense, assembly GCF_023864345.2. Classification (NCBI taxonomy): domain Eukaryota; kingdom Metazoa; phylum Arthropoda; class Insecta; order Orthoptera; family Acrididae; genus Schistocerca; species Schistocerca serialis. The sequence continues at coordinate 503,628,498 of NC_064643.1, read as the reverse complement.
GGGCTCAGGTGGGAATATTCCACAGTATCACACAACAAATTTTGCATTATTTGGACCGAAACTGGCCGAAAACGCCTCTAGCTATTAAAGAACTGAATAACATCAGCTTCGGGAGACAATTACTGACGTCTCTACTGATAGTGATTACCACTCGTTAGCCTAGTACGTCCATCTTTCCAACCAGATCTTCCTCATTTCCCAGTATTCCTAGATGCTACAGTCCCCTTTCCCTGGAACTCGCTATATCAGAAAACATCTATTTTGTATCTCTATATGGTTCAAATGGCTCTGAGCACTATGGGACTTAACGTCCGAGGTCATCAGTCCCCTAGAACTTAGAACTAATTAAACCTAACCAACCTAAGGACATCACACACATCCATGCCCGAGGCAGGACTCGAACCTGCGACCGTAGCAATCGCGCGGTTCCATACTGAAGCACCGAGAATCGCTCGGCCTCAGCGGCCGGCCTGTACCCCTATAAATTCTTCTTATATCTGCCACTATCGCTATTGCTATTACTGACATTGTTATTATTACTGATGTTAGTAAAACTATTGTCATTATTAGTGGCAGCAGCAGCAGTACAAGTACTGTCTGCATTAACTTCATTAGTTCATAAGTTACTCACATTGTCACTATAGACATCTTAATAGTATTTGTCGTACTAAAGTTGTAACTACAATGTAAAAAAAGATACTGTATGTGCGTGAAACCCTGGTTCGATGTAAGAGAGGGCCTCCTGGCCCCAGCCACATTGGGTTAAATACACACCGGGTGATCAAAGAAGTCAGTGCATATTTGAAAACTGAATAAATTACGGAATAATGTAGATAGAGAGGTACAAATTGACACACATACTTGGAATGACATGGGGTTTTATTTGAACCAAAAAAATTCAAAAGTTCAAAAAATGTCCGACAGACGGCGCTTCATCTGATCAGAATAGCAATAATTAGCATAACAAAATAAGACAAAGCAAAGATGATGTTCTTTACAGGAAATGCTCAATATGTCCACCATCATTCCTCAACAATAGCTGTAGTCGAGGAATAATGTTGTGAACAGCACTGTAAAGCATGTCCGGAGTTATGGTGAGGGATTGGCGTCGGATGTTGTCTTTCAGCATCCCTAGAGATGTCTGCCGGTCACGATACACTTGCGACTTCAGGTAACCCCAAAGCCAATAATCGCACGGACTGAGGTCTGGGGACCTGGGAGGCCAAGCAAGACGAAAGTGGCGGCTGAGCACACGATCATCACCAAATGACGCGCGCAAGAGACCTTTCACGCGTCTAGAAATAGGGGGTGGAGCGCCGTCCTGCATAAACATCGTACGTTCCAGCAGGTGTTTATCAGCCAGGCTGGGGATGATGCGATTCTGTAACATATCGGCGTACCTCTCACCCGTCACGGTAGCAGTTATAAAACCAGAATCACGCATTTCCTCGAAGAAAAACGGCCCGATAGCGGTAGATGTGGTAAATCCAACCCATACCGTGACTTTCTCGTCGTGCAATGGAGTTTCCACGACAGTTCTAGGATTTTCCGTAGCCCGAATTCTGCAGTTGTGGGCGTTGACAGACCCTCGGAGCGTGAAATGAGCTTCGTCGGTCCACAACACGTTACTCAACCAGTCGTCATCTTCCACCATCTTTTGAAACGCCCACACCGCAAATGCCCTCCGCTTCACTAAATCGCCAGGTAACAGTTCATGATGCCGATGGATTTTGTACGGATAGCATCGGAGGGTACGCCTCAGTGCCAACGAAACAGTAGTGTATGGAATGCCGGTGCGACGTGCGACTGCACTAGCGCTGACTTCCCCGTGCATAGACGAACCCACTACAGTCACCATGTCTTCCCGAACTGTCTCAGCAGCATAACGCCTTGTGCTCGGTCGGCCACTACGGAGTCTATCGTCTAAACAACCAGTGGCTTCGAACGTCGAAATCATTCTCGCCACAGCTGCATTTGTCAACGAACTTTTACCCGTTCGAATCTCCTTCCTATGGCGATAGGATCGTAACGCTGAACTAGCACATTCCCCATTCTGGTAATACAGCTTCACTAAAGGCGCCTTTTCAGGTAAGTCAACATGCTGCGACTGCTGGCGCATCTGATTCTCTCTCTAATTGCAGCTCCTTTTATACACGATTGTCATGCGCATTCACTGACGTTTTGCTACACAGAGGCACCTGTCGGACATTTTGTGAACTTTTTTTGGTTCTAATAAACCCCCATGTCATTCCAAACATGTTATATATATATATATATATATATATATATATATATATATATATATATATGCTGTGGCCGGTTTCGATCATAACGATCACCTTTAGCTGATTTTCCCTGAATATGATCACTACGACCGAAACCGGTCACTAAACAAAAGAAATATCAGCAACCATAGTCTGTTTTGTTTTGTGCATATTGTCAGACTTTGGATTTCTGTTGTTCCGAAGGTGAATACGTCACCCCACACCAATCCGGATGAGCCCTATCTCAGTTCTATAGTTAGATGCAGGGCGTGTTCAGAACGGGATCCAGGTGTCCACTCACTGAGTCAGAGGCGGCTGCTCGGCCGACAGTCCGCCGTTGCCGCAGCGACGCAGGTGGCACTCAGTCCAATCGGCGGGTTCTGCAGCGCCATATCTGGCTGCCCGCGTATTTCATCGCCGTCGCGGCTGCGGCCCCTTTTGCCTTTGCAACAGACGCCGCTCAAATATCCGCCATATACAGCCACCCAGCGCGACCAGCTGTTCCGCTACTCCGCAAAAGCGCCCCCAGGTGCGCTGCGCCGCGCAGATGGCTGTTGAACTCTTGCGCAGGCGTTGCCTCTTGCAAGTGTACCTGGACGCTAGCATCTGACGTAACGGATACGCACATTAGGAGGAGTCTCGTTTCCGGATGTGGAGTACGGTAGACGATTTCATACTTCCGTATTACACTTCGCCGACTGACCAAGTCATCTTGACAGATGCTTTGACTGATGACATGAGACGTGTTCGCTGACTGGGCAGTTCTTTTAAAATCTTTCATTATCTAGCAAAACTGGCACAGCGGACTCGTACATTCTATGTTCAGAGTGGGAGCTATGTTGACAATACATAATACTACACTGACTTGACAGAATTCATGGGACAGCGATATGATCATATACAGACGGTGGTGGTACCGTGAACACAAGGTATAAATGGGCAGTGCATTGGCTGAGTTGTCATTTCTACTTGGGTGATTCATATTAAAAGGTGTACGACATGATCACAGCCGCACGATGGTAATTAACAGAATGGAGCATGGTAGTTGGAGCTAGATGCATACGGCATCTGATTTTGCCAGTCGCTAGGGAATTCAATATTCCTGTATGCACAGTGTCAAGAGTGTGGCTCAAATGGCTCTGAGCACTATGGGACCTAACGTCTGAGGTCCACCCCCCCCCCCCCCCCCCTAGAACTTTGAACTACTTAAACCTAACTAACCTAAGGACACCACACACATCCATGCCCGAGGCAGGATTCGAACCTGCGACCGTAGCAGTCGCGCGGATCCAGACTGTAGCGCCTAGAACCGCACGGGCCGGTCAAGAGTGTGCCAAGAATGCCACATTTCAGGCATTATCACTCACTCATCACGGACAACGCCACTGCTGTCGGTCCTCAAAAGGAGGCCCACGGACAACGCAGTGGCCGAGGGCCTCCTCTTGAGGACCGACAGCAGTGGCGATGGTGTAGAGTTGTCAGTGCTACCAGACAAGCAAAACTGCGTGAAGTAACTGCAGAAATCGGTGTGGGACGTACGACGAACGTATCGGTTACAACAGTACGGTGAAATCTGACATTAATGAGCTATGCCAGCAAATGACCGATGTGAGTGGCTTTGCTAACAGCATGACATAGCCGGCAGCGCCTATCCTGGGCTCGCGACCGTATCGTTTTGTTGGACCCCCGACGACTGGAAAACCGGGCCCTGTTCAGATGAGTCCCTATTTCAGTTAATAAGAGCTGATGCAACAGTGTGAGTGTGGTGCAGACCCCACTACGTCATCGATCCGTCAACAAGCCACTGTGCAAGCTGGTGGTGGCTCCAGAATGATGTTGATTTAGTTTACATACAAATGGCTGGGTCCTCTGGTCCAACTGAACCAATCATTGACTGTAAGTGGTAATCATCGGCTATTTGGAGAGCATCTGCGGCCAGTCATGGACTTCATGTTCACAAACAACGTCGAAATTTCTGTGAATGACAATCTGTCATGTGAGAAGATTCTAGATAATTCGAGCCAATTATTTGGTCGCCCAGATCGCCCGACGTGAACCCCATGGAACATTTATGGGACATAATCGAAAGGTCACTCCACGTACAAAATCGTGCACAGAGAAAACTTTCGGAATTATGGTGTGCTGTAGAGATAGCAAGGCTCCATTCTGCAGGAGACTTCTCACAACTTCTTGAGTCCCTGCCACATCGAGTTATTCGACGACAGAAGGCAGAAGGTGGTCCGACACGATATCAGGTAGTATACCACAGCCGGCCGCTGTGGCCGAGCGGTTCTAGGCGCTTCAGTCTGGAACCGCGCGACCGCTACGGTCGCAGGTTCTAATCCTGCCTCGGTCATGGATCTGTGTGATGTCCTTAGGTTAGTTAGGTTTACGTAGTTCTAGGGGACTGATGACCACAGATGTTTAGTCCCATAGTGCTCAGAGCCATTTGAACCATTTTGAAGTATACCATAATTTTTGTCACGTCAGTGTATTTGTACTATCCCCATTGCCAATTGAGGTTTGTGCCGCTACTATTGACGCTGGGGGTATCTGATTTTAATTCTGTCTTGATCTCATGAAAAGAAACGTGACAACGCTGCGTATTCAGAATACTGTCAGTCTGGAACACGACTGTCATCTACTCAAACGGTCTTACTAACATTGCCTTCATACCTGACAGGACGCCCAAGAAAAAGTAACAACTTCACTCTATGGAGACCTGAGTTACCTTTCCATGTGATACTGTTGTGGCTTTTGTACTCACACATACACACACACACACACACACACACACACACACACACACACACACACACACACACACACACACAGACGCACACGTAAGTAATTCTAGGGATTGTTGCGAGTGCCTTGAGGAAGAAATCGAGCCTGGGAACCCATCCCTCACACAGGTACACACATACACTCATACTTCTAGGGGTTTTGGGGTGTCTTGAGGAACAAATTGAGAGCAGGAACCCATGTCTGTAAACGTTGTACTGCAACGCCACAGAGCGTTGAAGCTATAGGGGATAGCGCCTGCCACTACGCAACCCATTCGGCAGAAAACATGACTATGTACGGTGACGGACCATAAGCAGAATATATCGCAATGTTGTTTGTTATTCTGTGGTCGCATCTGTTTGACACGATCACCAGTGGAGAAGATGTAGCTAACTGCTGCGTAAAAAGACCGTGTCTCCTATGAATGATAATCTCCAATGTTTTTCGGTATAAGGGAGAAAAATAAACTACAGATGGAAACCTGTGTCCGAAATCGTCATCCACCAATGCAACAGAGCATTGCCTTCGTGGAAGACAAAATCTTTGTATACAGCAGCTTGATACATCTTCACCACTGGCGATCGTGCCACTCAGTCACGATCACTGAATAACAAGAAACGCAGCGAAACTTTCCGCCTTCGGTCCGTTGGCGTACGAAGTCACATTTGCTGCCGTAGTGGTAGCTTAGTGGCAGGCTCCGGCGGCTGTTATTCGAAGCTCTGTACCGTCATTGGATGACGCTTCTGGACATGGGTTCCCATCACCGATTTGTTGCACATATATATCATCTCCTCCATATCAGTCTATGTGGATTCCAAGAAAAAAAGATCGTGTGAAATGCAGCTCGCACGTATCTCACATGATATACTGGAAGACGGAAAGTCATGGGTCGTGGCAGCAAATAGGTGCAGATAAGCTGTGATGGAATTAATTTATTATTACCGTATTATTATTACAGATTTGTTGTAGAAGTCAGAACCATCCCATATGTGTGGGCAAGCAGCAAATGTTTCCGCCATATGTGTCGTACTTGCCACCATGGTGAAGAAAAAGTACAAAAGCTGTTGCAATTTGACGTTGAAGCGAACCTCTGCCCCCTGCATGGAAAGGCTAGAGGTTGACTCTTCAGCAAGAGTCACGAACAGCAGAAACACACCTATGAAGCGCCTGTGTAGTGTATCTGTAGTTAACAACAGCGCATCTTATCTGCAGAAAAGCTTCGGTGTCTTCTTGGAGTAGGTCTAGAACCCAAACAGAGCCATTTTTGGGTAACATTTTAAATGATAATTGTTCCTGCGTGTGTCTCAACGTAATCCCAAAAAACTGCATGCTGCTTATTATTCGCATCGATGCTGTACTGAAATATGGTCGCGTTATTCCATCGCTTTTGGTCCGTCACGTGTGCAATGATGTCTTCTGTACCGCACTGTGGTCCCTAGAACAAACTGTTAATTTAGTCACCTAAACACTTCGCACCTCAGCACACAATTACGTGCGGCACCTCACGTTACGTGTGAAACCTCACAAGTTCTTACGTGACTAAATCCTCTGGATCCGCGTCTGTTCCCTGACACATTTCACAACACTGTGCCATCTATTTGTCGTGGTCTCTGAATTATATAAGCAGCTACCCGATGCCTAGGAAAAACTAAGTGTTTGTCATCAAACGTTCGTTGGCACTATCTGTAGTGTTTGTTGTGCGTGGAGTGCGCCTGACAAGCGCCCGCTTGTTCCTGGAATCGAGATGTTCTTGGGCGCAGCCTTGAGAGCGTTATCAGACTGCGGCAGCGGAGGTGCACAGCCGGTACAATGAGCACGAGATACGACACACAAGCTGCCTCCTCCTGCAATCCCCACGCACCTCTAACCGGGACCGTGTTCCAGCGCTTGCAGTCTCACACTGTAATTACGTGGCTATCGGTCACATCTACTTCTCGTGACGTTGTCGTATCTGAGCACAGATCTGACTGTAGAGATAAAATATTTTGGGTGTTAATTGAGTAAAAAAAAATGAGGAGAACATTGCTCTTTTAACAAGTTCATCTGATAAGCAGCACTGACTGTAGAGATATAATATTGTGGGTGTTAATGGGTAAAAGAAAATGTGGAGAACATTGCTCTTTTAACAAGTTCATCTGATAAGCAGCACTCGACGATTGTATCCGGATTTCTGAACACTTTCTTAACAATTATGTAAATAATACCAATTTCTTTATTTCTTACACGCGAAAAATTTTATAAACACTTTTCTTTTTACAGAAAACATAAAATTCAAATGTCAAAGGAATAAGAATTGAAATATTTTAAAGGCGCTGCAGTCTGGAACCGCAAGACCACTACGGTCGCAGGTTCGAATCCTGCCTCGGGCATGGATGTTTGTGATGTCCTTAGGTTAGTTAGGTTTAACTAGTTCTAAGTTCTAGGGGACTAATGACCTCAGAAGTTGAGTCCCATAGTGCTCAGAGCCAATTGAACCATTTTTTTGAAATATTTTTTAAAACACAAGTTCTCTTCCAAAATATTTCAGCTGAAGTACTTGAAATAGTCATCATCCCATTTTGCAGATATGACTCATTATTATTATTACCCGTATTGTGGAGATGAGATATGGAAAGAAGCGAAGGATCTTCATTTCACTTAAGTTCAAAACACGTAGCTACTTGGATAAACAAATATTAGTCAATTACAGTGGCAATACTAGTTATAAAATAAATTAAAACTAATTTAATGGTTTCAATTAGGATTTTCTTCAGTGGATTAGAATCACCTGTCTAACAGAAACCACTTTAATTCGGTCTTTAAGCCCATTACATTACCCGAAAGACATTTACCACTCTGGAAGGTTATTGAATATATTACTCAATATTTTATGCAGTAATGTTAAGGCCTTGAATTAGGGACTGTTTTTAGCTCTAGTATTATGTACATGTTTTTCAGCAGTTCATACGAAAGGACTTAAGTCGGTACCAGCGAAGGTCATTAATGAGTGTGTAAAGCGTTTCCAAACGAAAAGATTATAGTTACATTTTTTAAAAATTATAATAGTATCTCAATTACCGTTCACTTGGGACAGTAGAATTATACACAATTACCATTGACATTGATACACCTATTACAGAGCGTGGGAAGGGAGTGAATGGCTTCATTGTAGAAACTCCAGGGTTACTGTCGGACCCAATTTTACACGGCGTCCGGCGATTCCTTATCACAGGTGAGCCTCGTGACTTTCCAGAAATTGTTTCATGGAGCCAGAGCTATGCGAGTCATATGCAGAGATCGGGACTGTAAGGAGAATGTTCCAGGACCTCTCATAAAAATTTTTGAAGCGCTCGAGGGTTTTTTTGACACACATCTAACTTGATAACACAGACACCTAGGGAACATTGTGCACAGTGCGATAAATTTTGTAAAGCATGCTCCCCTTCTGTGCAAAGAGATTAATAACCGCTCTTTGTTCCGATGTGGAGGAACGCAACATGCAATGAACTGCGGAAAAAAAGTCTCCAGAAACGAGGGAAGTACTGCGAAGCCATTAACTCCGCATCTGTAACTGGGAATACCACAACACTACTTCTTGTTAAACACATTCATCCACAGTGACTGTATATAAAACCGCTACACCGAAGATCTCCTTTTCTATTGGGCTTACTCTGATGAGATAAAAGATTATGACCACTGCCCAACGTGAGGTTGTATCCTGTCTGGTGGCGCTCGGGGCGCATGATGCGGTAAGAGAAGTAGACACATCAAAAAAAGTTTTGCATCACACCGGTTCCCAGAACTCCTGAAGATAGACGTTGACCGTGGATATTGTATCACAGTCCCTTTGACTGTTCAGAGGTGTCACTAAACCCGCCGAAAGATGTAAACGACCATGCAAGAGCAGCGCATATTAGATGGAGTGGGTCCGACAGCCGATCACTTCCAGTCATTCCTCCATGAAGGAGGTGTTGTCTATAGTTCAACCATGCCTAGACGGTCAATACTGCGGTTCGATGTTGTTCGGACATGGAGGAGATACGGAGAGACAGGAACTGTCGATGACATGCCTCACTCAGGCCGCCGCCCAAGGGCTACTACTGCAGTGGATGACCGCTACCTGCGGATCATAGTTCGGAGGAATCCTGACAGCAACGCCACCACGTTGAATAATGCTTTTCGTACAGCCACAGGACGTCTTGTTACGACTCAAACTGTGCGCAATAGGTTGCATGATTCGCAACTTCACTGCAGACTGTAGGGAGCACATTGTGCTCGTGTGGGAGCGATCTAGATGCTTGTAAAACAATAAACTGGTAGCCAAGATCGCAGGAATTCTTTTTATTCCATGATTACCGGTTTCGGCGAAACTAAAGCCGCCATCATCGGATCTTAGGACACATACAGATTGCCTTGATGTTGTAACGTGTATGTGTCCTAAGATCCGATGATGGCGGCTTTAGTTTCGCCGAAACCGGTAATCATTGAATAAAAAGAATTCCTGCGATCTTGGCTACCAGTTTATTCTTTCAATCCAGACGTCCATGGCGAGGTCCATCTTGCAACCATGATTCCATGCAGCGCGGTACTGATGGGCCCAACAACATGCTTAATGGACCGCTCAGGATTGGCATCACGTTCTCTTCACGGATGAGTGTCACATATGCCTTCAACCATAAAATCGTCGGAGACGTGTTTGGAGGCAAACCGATCAGGCTGAACGCCTTAGCCACACTGTCCGGCTACTGCAGCAAGGTGGAGGTTCCCTGCTGTTTTGGGGTGGCATTATGTGGGGCCGACGTACGCCGCTGGTCGTCATGGAAGGCGCCGTAACGGCTGTACGATAGATGAATGCCGTCCTCCGACCGATAGCGTAACCACATCGGCAGCATATTGGCAAGGCATTCGCCTTCAAGGACGATAATTCGCGCCCCCATCGTGCACATCTTGTGAACGACTTCGTTCATCATAACGACATCGCTCGACTAGAGTGGCCAGCGTGTTCTCCAGACATGAAAGCTATCGCCGGCCGGAGTGGCCGAGCGGTTCTAGGCGCTACAGTCTGGAACCGCGCGACCGCTACGGTCGCAGGTTCGAATCCTGCCTTGGGCATGGATGTGTGTGATGTCCTTAGGTTAGTTAGGTTTAAGTACTTCTAGGGGACTGATGACCTTAGAAGTTAAGTCCCATAGTGCTCAGAGCCATTTGAACCATGAACGCTATCGAAAATGCCTGAGATAGATTGAAAAAGGCTGCTTATGAACCGCACAATAACCCTGTGTTCGGTGTGGCGGTGGGGTGGGTGGCCCGCTATGGCCTGTTGTGTGGTTGTGAACCACTGAGGGCTACGCTGAGGCGAACACAGCTCACTTCCCCATGCCTCTGGCAAAGGCAGCGGTGTGCCTATCTTCTTCTGCGCATGACTCCCCACTGAAGATATATTGCACCTTCCAAATGCTAGGGGTTTCGCCCTCATGCTGTCTGGCATCCACATCTTAAATGTATGTGCACCGTCCGGCTCAGCTGAGATCGCGAAAGACGCACCTTATTTGCTAACGAGGAAACGCCACTTTTTTAGCGTCCTCTGGACGATTTGGTCCTTGGTAGGGACTTCACACAAGGGCCTAGTGATCAATTCCCTTGACATTCCCTGTACAGAGCACTCTCTCTCTCATCATCAACCAACATCATCTTATTGATACATGGATGAACGTCCATGACACCCACCCGAGTTTCACATATTACATAGTGCACTCATCCAGTTGCCTAAGCCGTATCTATCACACATTCCCTTCCTGACAATACTGAACATGCCAAAGTGTGGCCTCTGGCTTTCTCTGACCACGAGGCCTACATCTGTGATGTCACCCTTTCCCGCTAACGGGTTGACATAATCGTGGTTTGTGAAAATTAAATGTTGCCCACCTGAGCGCCCCTGTCTGCTGATGGATCGTAGAGGACATGTGAGCCGTCGTCGATGTCGTCCTCTCTAAACACCCACTGGTGGCAAAACTGGCTCTATGCAAGATTTTGATGAGGTATAGCGAAGACAGCGAGGTTTGCCCTTTGAGCACCATGGACTTTTATTACGCCATCCTATGTGACTCCACTTGAATGGCATTCTCTCCTATCCCTCAGGTGGTGAAGCACCATGCTAAAGTTAGGATCATTTCACTCATATTATGATGCATGGAAGGGACCCCTGTCAGGCCCCAAATTCATGACCGTATGCCTCACGAAATGCCATCAACATACCACCTCCTCACAGATTGTCAGCGTCGTCTTTGAGCTTTCATACACAACCTCACCGATGTGGAAGGACTATGATATATTACGCAATGCGCTATTGGTTACCTTAATTGACGAGGTAGCAGCCCACACCTTACCGGAGAACACTGCTTAAGAACTTCAGGAAAGTGATAGATGCTATCAAGATGGTAGTCACCAACAAGTCTCCTGGAACTAACGGCCTCCCGCTCGAATTTTACAGGTGTTTCAGCTACCTGTTGGTACCTACTTGGACTTCCATCATCGTAAACGTCCCTAACAACAACGATCTCAGCCATCTTCCATAATGGAATCATTATCCTGGTCCCTAAATCGCACAGGCAAACGCGTATATGTGATACCCACTCCATCACTCTACTCAACAGCAAGATGAAAATTTTCACCCATTTGTTGGTATCACAATTGAAGAAGGTGGCATGATACATCAAGTCCCCTGATTAGACTTCCCTGGGTTGCGACAACGCGGCCATGATCGCACACACCAGGACACGACATCTGACTGGTGCATTAGCATCGCTTGACTTCAGTCAGGCATTACTTTGTGTTGATCACAACTTTCTGAAGTCTGTCCTCCAGCACATGGGTTTTCTGGCTCGTACAGTAACAGTGGTAATGCGCCCCCTGAGTGGCGCGACTTCAAGAATATTCATAATGAACGCCTCACCACACCTGTAGTTCTCGAGCGCTCCATCTGACAGCGTTTCCCACTTGCCACGATACTGTATACTCTGGCGCTACAACCTCTACTCCAGGGCTTCGCCAACGCCTACTTTGCCTGTCATTGCATGGACACTGCTTCTACTGTATGGCCTATGCTGATGATATCGTCCTTTACCTATACAGTGAAGATGATGTCCACATGGCTCTGCCATAGGTGGCGACATGCCGTTAGGCATCAGGCAGTTCTCTTATGTTTTCTGCTCACTGGTGAGGGTATCCCTGAGAGACGTGTAGGTCCTCTAAATGCGGGCACCAACGTCTGCTGTTTGAGCATTGATTTAACGAGAGATCTTCGCCGTTCGGCGGCAAAAAACAGCAGACGTCTCCTCTAAATGTTCAGGTCTGTTCTGATTGATCACCAGCTTAGATTCCTTGACATTGTCCAGCTTCCACGATAAGTGTCTATTATGCCTCTCATAACCTTCATGTAGCACCATACACCACACACATTTTTATATACGCATTCGTGGACACATGATTGAATTCCTCACCTTTTCAGCTCTAGTGTCTACAAGAGGCAATTGCGTAACAGCCCAATATTTCGCTAATGATTTTGTTTACTATAAGAAATTTCTCTCCATACTGACTCAAATGCGAATACTATGACAATCTCAACATCTGCCGTAAATGTGTAGACAATCTCACAGTGATTGTCCAAGAAGCGCTGTCGTACTTTGCTTACTGTCAGCGTGTGAGATGGGGAATGGTTTAACCACTGCGTCTTATAGGGAAGGAGCAAAGTTAGAATCTCAGTCCATAGTATCAGTTGTGCCTGGTCTCTGTACGTCATTAAATGCGAGTGTCATAATGAGTACATTAGTAAGGGAGTTGCCAATATCTACCTGTCAGTTTCTAGTCACCACAACCTGAAAATGATACAGCTCTCATATTTACGGCACAAGTTTACAAATAAAAAGAAAATACCGACTTTGCTTTTTATTGTAAGATACTCAATTTTAATTAACAAAATGTCAGACTCGAGGTGAAAGTCAACCTTTTTACTACGGATACTCTTGGAATCAAAGCTGCCGTTTTCCATGTAGTTAACCAGCCCGTCGGTACTTCTTAAAGTGTCTTTGAAGTAACAGAAAGTTGTTACGAATGGAACTCAAAACCTAAGCACAGTGCATTAGACATACTGCAGTTCCTCCACAAATACGACTGACAGCGTAAATGTTTACAATTACTTTAGACGCAAAACAGGAATTTCCCAATCAGTTGTGCCTATTTCCATATAACATCAAATGTGAACGCCGTAATGGTTACATCAATAAGTGGATAGGCATCTTCGTGACGATTTCGGCCCACTAACCGAGCTCATGACGAAACGCCCTGGGCTTCTTTGGATCTTCTATGTTTCATCTGCCCGTCTTACGCTGCAACGTCCCTAACTGAGAAGCAATTCTCCAACATCGTCGACCGAAGTTTTTGTAAGCTACTAAAATTTCTGCGAATTTTGGATAAAATAATTTTGGGTACTGGGCGGTGTCATTGTAACCGCCCTGAAGAGAACCGCAGCAAGTCAGTCTAAACGTCGGCAATTAGATGTTTTAGTAGTGTACAATCATGCGACCCAGTGTCCAAACTTATTTTATCCAAAATGACACCTGCCATGGATGCCTACGAATTTGTTTCTGTTAATTATTTCACTTAATTTTAATCTGGAATCTGCCTCTACTATGATTAGTTCTATGTTCTCGTACCATCTTAAATAGATCTGTAAGCACAGTCCCAAACTTTTAATGGATGTGACTGTTTCCAACGGTTCTGGAAGGCCAGTACAATTAGCTCCAAAAAGGGGGTTGCATTCCAAAAGTTATTGGAATTCTAGAAACTATTTTAGTGACTCATGAATAATGTGAGGTTATCCCAATGAAAAGAAAACCACAAATATTCCGGAATTCTTTTATCAAACCCATCCGAAAGCAAGCGTCTAATTGAAAAATCGGAAGTTACCAAGAAGGTAGAGCCTTAAACTAGTACCAATGCTTTGTTATTTCATTAAATTTTTCTATAGAAAATCTAAGTCAGAAAACTACAATTTTTCATACACTTCGAGAAACAAATACTTCATCGATTTTAATTGTACAGAATCTGAGAATTGGCCCATATGACACAAAATTTTGTGGGAGAAAGGCTGTAGAGCAACAAATTGTGTTTTCAGGAAGTCGAACATTTTTGTACTGAAGCCAGGGAAAGGTAGACAGGGCGACGTTTTCTACATTACCCTAAATTTTAAACTGTTTCAAGTATCGAAAGACAACATTCTCTTCCCACACTTTCAGTGACTGACATTCGACATCGTCGTTTTTCCGCAAAAAAAAAAAAAAAAAAAAAAAAAAGTTCAAATGGCTCTGAGCACTATGGGACTTAACATCCGAGGTCCTCAGTCCCCTATAACTTAGAACTACTTAAACCTAACTAACCTAAGGACATCACACACATCCATGCCCGAGGCAGGATTCGAACCTGCGACCGTAGCGGTCGCGCGGTACCAGATTGAAGTGCGTAGAACCACTCGACCACTCCGGCCGGCAAAACTGAAACTGCTCGAGGTACTGCAAACGGAAAACAACCTACAGAAAGCAGCAGAGATAGTCGGTAATTCAATTGCTAGTGCTGTTGACACTGATGAGACTGGACAAAAGTTCGTAACTGCCCTGTTATTGCGAAGATGAAGCAAAGCCATCAAATGTGCTTCGCTGTAAAATCTTTTGAAGTTCTATGTTAAAGCATAACTGAACCTCGACTCTTCGCCTCCTACCGAAGTAGCTACTCGACAGCATTCCATAAGGACGTATTTGCAGGTGTAGTTTCGAAAGACAACCCACCTTATCCAATGCAGTGATGCTGAAAGGCTTCAAAATTAGGTCTCTCGCTAGTTCTCACTAGTAAAGAAGTAGCACGTGTGGAACTGCTGAACCTTTTACTGCACGTTAGTCACAGGATGCCTTGGAGGTTGCTCCTGCAGCAAAACGGTAAGTGTACCACCGTTTCCAGACTATGCAAGGCTAGTCCTGCACCAATGTTCCAACTAACAGCTCTTTTACTGACATTGATGACTGTGGGACCGATAATGAACGTTTGGAAAAAGAAAGCGGGAATGAATAGGGAAGAAATGAAAGACTTAGAGTTAATGTCTGTACACACATCCTCCAAACGCGTAAAGACCCTGCTAGTTCGGTGAAATCTCGGCGTCCCAGGGCCGGCAAATTCAATAAAAAGAAATGCAGCGACGACGGGGATGTATATATATACTAGGCGAAGGCTAATAAAACCGACAAATGGAAGGGACGGATTCATGCCTGAAAATTGTGGAGAAAAGGTGTATGAACATGTGTTCGGAAACGGATGGTGTGCATGCAACGACAACAGATCGTCCCAGAACACAGTACTGAGCTGCACTGCATCCACGTCACAACAGATGTTCGAAGTGGCCTTCATGGGATTCAATGGACACGTTCACAAGTCGCATCATGGATTGTCGCAGTCTTTAGTACATTCGGCCTCTCTCCGAATAGCGTCACAGGCGTCGTGAACACACTGCTGAAGGTTCTGCACATATGGAGCTTGTTCGGCATACATAACGATTTTCAAATGCCTTCAGAGGTAAGAATCCAGGGTGCTTAAAGGCGGTGATCTAACAGGCCAATCCATAGGGCCTCTGTGTCCTATCCAACGTCCGGAGAATATGTTGAGGTGTCGAGGAACTGTAAAGAGAATGTGGGTTGGTGCTCCGTCATGCACTTTTCAAGCAGCCCATGCAGAGTATCCCGGAGGAAGTCGAGGCGTTGTGAAACAATGACTGCTCGAAGTATGTAGTCACCAAGAATCCCTGCCCATACGTATTTGCTGAACCGATGCTGTTGACCCGCCCCTGCCATTCCACGAGAATGACGATTGTGCAGACTGATGATGCCAGTTCTGGTAATGGCTGGTACGTCGGTAAAGAGGACTGATGACAGAAATCCCTTAACTGCGATGGTCTGGTGCAAAAACCACCGACAAAATCCTTTCCATAGAGGGAATCCGCTGCTGATAATCCTTGCACTCGTTGCGAATGATAAGGATAGAGCGGTTGTATTGCACGATATACATAATCATACTTTGGCTACTGCCATGTTGGCAGTCTACTCTCCAGGAGCTTGTACTAGAGACAAATCTGGGGTAAGCACGGTCCACCGCCTCTCGGCACGTTCTTCTGTGTGAAAGTACTCGTGTTCACACAAACGCCCAAAACGAGCTTGAAATGTTGTGTTGCGTGGTTGGTGCCTGTGAAGGTACTTGTTTTATTATAGCCGTACTGCCTCCCGACAGATTCCTACTGCTTGAGGGGATCGTGAATACCGGACCATTCTGCTGCTTATAGTACGCTGCGTCAATCACAAAGCCTGTAGCACACAAAGAATACACGGCACTTGTCCAGAAGAAGTGTCATTCGCTAGCACTCCCACCGTGACAACGATGCATTTCCGGACACATGTTCAGAGGACTCTTATTCCTCCATTCCTAGTCAGGAATCCGTCTCTATAGTTTGTCGGTTCTATTAATGTTCGCATCCGCAGCTCGTGGTCGTGCGGTAGCGTTCTCGCTTCCCACGCGCGGGTTCCCGGGTTGGATCCCCGGCGGGGTCAGGGATTTTCTCTGCCTCGTGATCACTGGGTGTTGCGTGATGTTCTTAAGTTAGTTAGGTTTAAGTAGTTCTAAGTTCTATGGGACTGATGACCATAGATGTAAAGTCCCATAACGCTCAGAGCCATTTTTTATTAATGTTCGCCCTGTAAATGACTCTCAGACAAAATTATTTAAAGATCACATGCTGTAGATCACAACACGTTGGGTTACGCATATTACCATCACTATACCGACCTTACGACTTATCTTAGAAGAAAGATTAAGGAAAGGCAAACCTACGTTTCTAGCATTTGTAGACTTAGAGAAAGCTTTTGACAATGTTGACTGGAATACTCTCTTTCAAACGCTAAAGGTGGCAGGGTTAAAATACAGGGGGCGAAAGGCTATTTACAATTTGTACAGAAACCAGATGTCAGTTATAAGAGTCGAGGGGCATGAAAGGGAAGGAGTGGTTGGGAAGGGAGTGAGACAGGGTTGTTGCCACTGCCCGATGTCATTCAATCCCTATATTGAGCAAGCAGTAAAGCAAATAAAAGGAAAATTCGGAGTAGGTATTAAAATCCATGGAGAAGAAATAAAAACTTTGAGATTCGCCGATGACACTGTAATTGTATCAGAGACAGCAAAGGACTTGGAAGAGCAGTTGAACGGAATGGACAGTGTCTTGAAAGGAGGATATAAGATGAACATAAACAAAAGCAAAACGAGGGTAACGGAATGTAGTCGAATTAAATCGGGTGATGCTGCGGCACTTAGATTAGGAAATAATACACTTAAAGTAGTAAAGAAATTTTGCTACTTGTGGAGCAAAATAACTGATAATGGTCGACGTAGAGAGGATATAAAATGTAGACTGGCAATGGCAAGGAAAGCGTTTATGAAGAAGAGAAATTTGTTAACATCGAGTATAGATTTTAGAGTGAGGAAGTCGTTTCTGAAAGTATTTGTATGGAGTGTAGCCATGTATGGAAGTGAAACATGGACGGTAGATCGTTTGGACAAGAATAGAATAGAAACTTTTGAAATGTGGTGCTACAGAAGAATGCTGAAGATTAGATGGGTAGATCACATAACTAATGTGCAGGTATTGAATAGAATTGGGGAGAAGAGGAGTTTGTTGCACAACGTGGCAAGAAGAAGGACCGGTTGGAAGGACATGTTCTGAGGCATCAGGGGATCACAAATTTGGCATTGGAGGGCAGCGTTGAGTGGAAAAAATCGTAGAGGGAGACCAAGAGATGAATACACTAAGCAGATTCAGAAGGATGTAGGTTGCATTAAGTACTGGGAGATGATAAAGCTTGCACAGGATAGAGTAGCACGGAGAGCTGCATCAAACCAGTTTTCAGGACTGAAGACCACTACAACAACAACATATTAAAGGCATAACTGAACCTCGACTCTTTGCCTCATACCGAAGCAGCTACTCGACAGCATTCCTTAAGGACGTAATCGCAGGTGTCGCTTCGAAAGACAACCCACCTTATCCAATGCAGTGCTGCTGGAAGGCTTCAAAATTAGGTCTCTTGCTAGTTCTCACTACTAAAGAAGCAACACGTGTGGAACTGCTGAAAACCACTTACTGCACGTTCGTCACAGGATGCCTTGGAGGTTGCTTCTGCAGGAAAGACAGTACTAAGTGTCCCACCGTTTCCAGACCAAGCAAAGGCCAGACGTGCACCAATGCTCCAACTGACGGCCCTTTTACTGACACTGATGACTGATAACGAACGTTTGGAAAAAGAAGGCGAATATGAACAGAGAAGAAATGAAAGAATTAGAATTAATGTCTGGACACACATCCCCCAAACGCGTAAAGACCCTGCCAGTTCTGTGAAATCTCGGCGCCCCACAGCCAGCAAATTCAGTAAAAAGATATACAGCGGCGCCGCGAATGTATACATATACAAGGTGAACACTAATAAAACCGACAAACGGAAGGGATGGATTTATAACTGAAAATGGCGGAAAGAAGGTGTATGAACATGTGCCCGGAAACGGATGGTGTACATGCAAAGACAACAATTAGTCCCAGAACACGGTACTGAGCCTCATTGCATCCACATCACAACAGATGTTTGAAGTGGTCTTCATGGGATTCAATGTACACGTTCACAGGTCGCATCATGGTTTACCGCAGTGTTTAGTACTTTCCGCCTCTCTCCGAACGGCGTCACAGCCGTCGTGAACACACTGCTGAAGGTTCTGCACATCAGGAGCTTGTTCAGCATACATAACGATTTTCAAATGCCTCCAGGGGGTTTGAAGCCGGTGATCTAACAGGCCATGCTATAGGGCCTTCGCGTCCTATCCAAAGTCCGGAGAAGATGTTGAGGTGTCGAGGAACTGTAATGAGAAAGTGGGTTGGTGCTCCATCATGCACATTTTCAAGCAGCACACGCAGAGTATTTCGGAACCGATGCTGATGACCCGTCTCAACCATTCCACGAGGATGACGATTATGTAGACTGATTATGCCAGTAAAGGCTGCTTCGTCAGTGAAGAGGACTGACAACAGAAACCCCATAACTGGTGTGGTGCAAAAACCACCGACAAAATCCTTTCCATAGAGGGAATCCGCTGCTGATAATGCTTGCGCAGGAGACCTTCTGTAAAGTTTGGAAGGTAGGAGACGAGATACTGGCAGAAGTAAAGCTGTGAGGACCGGGCGCGAGTCGTGCTTCGGTAGCTCAGATGGTAGAGCACTTGCCCGCGAAAGGCAAAGGTCCCGAGTTCAAGTCTCGGTCGGGCACACAGTTTTTATCTGCCAGGAAGTTTCATAATGCTTGCACTCGTTGCGGATGATAAGGATAGTAGCGGTTGTATTGCACGATATAGATAATCATTCTTTGGCTACTGTCATGTTGGCTGTCTACTCGCTTGGAGCTTGTACTAGAGACCTGTCCTTCAAAACTTGGGAAAGCACAGTCCACCGCCTCTCTGCTCATTCTTCTGTGTGAAAGTATTCATGATCACACAAAGGCCCAAAAAGAGCATGAAATCTTGTGTTGTGTGGTTGATGTTTTATTATAGCCGTACTGTCTCTCGACCGTTTCCTACTGCTTGAGGGGATCGCGAATACCGGATCACTCTGCTGCTTATAGTACGCTGCGTTAATCACACAGCCTGCAGCACACAAAGAATACACGGCACGTCATTCGCCAGCATTCCCACCGTAGCAACGATACATTTCCGGCCGGCCGTGGTGGCCGAGCGGCTCTAGGCGCTACAGTCTGGAACCGCGCGACCGCTACGGTCGCAGGTTCGAATCCTGCCACGGGCATGATTGTGTGTGATGTCCTTAGGTTAGTTAGGTTTAAGTAGTTCTAGGGGACTGATGACCTCAGCAGTTAAGTCCCATAGTGCTCAGAGCCATTTGGACCATTTTTTTTTTCTCCTCCATTCCCAGTCAGGAACCCGTCTCTGTAGTTTGTAGGTTTTATTAATGTTCACCCTGTAAATGACTCTCAGACAAAATTAAGGTCATCTGCTGTAGATCACAGCAGGTTTGGTTACGCATACTACCTCCACTTAGGTACAGAATAAGATGATTGCGGCTTGGTTCAAATGGCTCTGAGCACTATGCGACTTAACTTCTGAGGTCATCAGTCGCCTAGCACTTAGAATTAATTAAACGTATCTAACCTAAGGACATCACACACATCCATGCCCGAGGTAGGATTCGAACCTGCGACCGTAGTGGACGCTCGGCTCCAGATTGTAGCGCCTAGAACCGCACGGCCAATCCGGCTGGCAGATGATTGCCACCTCCATTCTAAAGCCGTCATAGGGCGGACCACGCGATTCTTGCAAACGAGGCAGGCGATGCCCAGTCGGCGGCGCACCTAAGACGTTTCGAATGCATTGCACTTTCGTCTTACGTAAGGAGGAATGGGGTGGAGG
The DNA here is from genome assembly GCF_023864345.2 of Schistocerca serialis cubense. Classification (NCBI taxonomy): domain Eukaryota; kingdom Metazoa; phylum Arthropoda; class Insecta; order Orthoptera; family Acrididae; genus Schistocerca; species Schistocerca serialis. Next base: position 503,607,922 of record NC_064643.1, on the reverse strand, counting down.
AGTAAGGAGCCGTGCGTGCAGCGGTGCGTGGGCAGGCTGCGTGGGCGCGGGCGAGACCGAGTCTCGGTAGCGGCGCGCTCCACACGTGGCCGGCAGTCGACCGCTCGTACACGTGCGACGCGCCTCGCCGTGCGGACGCCGGCCGCCGCGGCTCGCGCTGGAAGGCCGGTCGTGGGGACAGGCCGGGCTGGAGGGACGCTTTTAGCGCTTTCAGCCGGCAGGCGACGCGGGCCTTCAAAGGGCAGCACCGCGCCTCGGCCCTCAGCCGCGAAGTCTGCCACAGCCGTCGCTCTATTTATCACCGGTAAATGGGCGCCCGCCGGCTTTCAGAAACGGCAGCGAACGCCCGCGCTTAACGCCGGCACGAGAGTGTATCTGTCCTCTTTTGCATTCACGCACGCATACACACACACACACACACACACACACACACACACACACACACACACACACACTGCCCTCTGCCCCCTTCCCCCCCCCCTCCCCCGCTCTCCCAACCGCCCTTCTCGCACGTGCACGTGGCAGTTAGTAGTTATTGCTTTTTCCCGCCCTTCCGCGAAACGTGTCATTTTAAAGCACCTGCGTGCCGTCATTTATCTCTTATCTCGTAAATCCCATCTGGGCGGTGGGTGTATTCGTGAGCTCTCCGGCTTTTATGTCTCGCTAACGGTGAGATAAGCGGCTGGCTTTCAGCTATAGTACCATACTAAATAGGCGTTGCGGAGCGGTTCCTGCATTATCATTCTGCGTGCAGCGAAAAAAATAAATAAAAAAATAAAAAAGGAAGGTGAACACTCTATGCGAATAGAGATCAAAAGCATTAACTCGTTCCATTCGCGGGTTAACACACTGCTAACCCATTGGGTACGCAGTGTTCATAATGAGTGTGAGCTCTCCAGGTCTGAAAGCAGCCCGTTATATTCATAGAAATACCACACATGATAAGTGATGTATGTCCTTTCGTTTCGGATTTAGTTCACCACGTGATAAACAGTATCCTCCACGAATTGTCTCACCTATTGTCCTAACTCTAAAGCAAGTCGAAAGTACAAAACGAGATACCGTAAGGTATAAGAGTATACGAAGAGAAAACAAAGACATTCTATCATAATTTTGTGACTAAAGCATATCCTACGTAAATTTTTTTGTAATGCCTTCTTCAATTATAAACTATAAAGACACATTGAAAAGTAATGTTAGCTGCTGAAGCTCATGTAGCTCGAGCCTCCTGCGTTTTCCTTTCCCGCCTCGGCAACTATCCGTCTCAGAGGAATTTCTACCTTGCTTTTCTCCTCACTTTATATATCTTTTTCTGTTCATCAACACACTACGTAGATTAGCCAATTAGTTTCACAAAACACACCGACAGAAGTGGAAAGCGCTACAACTTCACTGAACGCTACCAGACTGATACAGTATTTGCATACATGTGGAACGCGTAGACGAAAATTTCATCGTTATGCAAAATTATTTTCTACATACGAAAAGGCAGTTGCTAAAGATGAAAAGGGCTGTGATAAATGATGGCTGTTTGTTGTGTCTTACATTACTGGATCTTTGTAGGTAAAAATCACAACACAGCATAGCGGGAGAACATGCACGTGCCATTTATCGCTATGTTTCGGACACTGACAAAGGTCGAATCACTGCCATGAAAGACAGGGGAGCATCTTAAGGACTAATCGCACAGGGAGCTGGTTGTAGTGCAGTGACTGCAGAATGAGTGGCGACGCGACAGACTTATTACAACAGTGTGGCAAGAAAGATACGAAACACAAGCTCCGACTGTTGCAAGGTTGAAGAAAGAAATTTGCAGTACCCTTTTAAAGGAAACATTCGAGCATTTGCCTGTAACGATTTAGGGAAATCAGAGAGAACCTAAAGGTGGGTGGCCGGACGCGGGTTTGAACTGTCGTCCTCCCGAAAGCGATTCCAGTACGCTAACCACTGCGCCACCTTGCTCGGTTACGCTGTGGCAAGAAGGGCAGGCACCGGTTTCTCCAGGAAGACTAATCCACCAGAAGACCGTATGATTATTCGACTGACTCTGACGAATAAATAAATAACAGCTGAAATACGAGCAGTGGCGGGCAGGGTATCACCACGAACAGTCGGGAACAGATTACTACAAACTAGGTCCAGGGATCGATATGTGAGATGTCGCTTATTTCTGACACCGTACCACAGACAAAAGGGACTTAGACCTACATACTGTAGACCCAGAGTAAATTAGGGCAGTCTTTAGGATTCTTAGTATTCTGCAGTGCACAGTGATTTAGTCTTGCTTCCGTCTGTTGCAGTCAGACAGACGCCAAGGTCTCTGTAGACGGTGTGGGGACTGATCTGGTAACTGTTGAAGGCAATCTGAATTCTCACCAGTGTGTGGCATGAATGCTGAACGTCTTATGGTCATGAAACAGAGCCCAACAGAGATCAAATCAACACTGATTTGAAAATTCCAAAAGTGGCAACAGACCCTCCCTCCCTTTACCCGCTCCCCCCCACACACACACTAATAGCTGAGGAGAACTACCAAGTACAGTAAGTTGGTCGGAGGAAAACAAATAATAAACGAATACACAACTCTTTCCAGTGTCAAAGAACTACCAGACAAAACTAACCCTTTAAAACACACACTTTCCCTCTCTCCTACACCCACCCACCCACCCACACACAAACACACACACACACACAGACACACACAATGTGGATCAGAATACGTGACTGGGGTCTGGTTGATAGTGCAACAGATGCACCCTTGCGCCGTAAACATAGCTTTGAATTTTCGGCAGATTCATTCGGAGTCCAGCACCACCACCACGATGTCAGGTTCGTGAGATAACTGATCACCGCCAGCTGCAGCCATAGGTTCAAGTACGGGTCACGTCAGCCACCGACTGATCTTAATCTCGTTGTGGTGGCTGCCACAGTGCCACTGATCTGCCGTTCGCGCTTGCTGTCCCCTGAATCCTGTCAGGGGCAGCGGGTCATGTCTCCACCTTTTTCCCTGGTGGACGGGACTGGGGGCTGAGTCACTGGGTGTGGTAGTTCCATGGCAGAATGCCGTCGCAGCAGAAGTAGGAGAACATCGCTGACGTCACGCCTGTGGCCTATTATCAGGCTACCGCCCATTGATCAGAATGACGTCAGCATCGCAGGATGTCTACGAGTGCATCTCTCCGCCGGGGCAGAAGCCAGCCAATTGTGAGCTGAAGCTGGCCAGAGTGAGTGGAATGGGATGTATCTGCTTCACATAGTTGAAGATGATGTGTATTTAAAGTTGAATAAAACAATTCTCTCGACCAGCAGTGGATCACTGAGCCCACTAGCCCATCACTCAACCACCTACGGAACCGAGTGCCAGCTGCACTCTACACAACTTAGTTTCTTACTCTCCTCCCAACAATAGATTTCTTATTTTTCAAAAATTCTTTTATTTTCTTTTTCTGTAGTTGGCACACAGTTCCCTTGAGTACAACGCTGTTTCCCAGAGGCGGACCTTCCTTTTCCACAGTTCCATAGCAGTACCTGATTTCAGAAGAGCTGTAATACTGAAAAAAGCTTTCTTTGCCTTATCACATTTTACTTCGTCTTCTTTATTCTTAAACCACACTCAATGATAAGTATACTGTCAGTTGTTTTTGACTAGTCTAAGCCTTCTTTACATTTCTCAGGATTTGGACCCGTTTCTTTGAACTCTTGCTCCATTCCTCACATTATCTTTTTAGTCCTCTATTGCTTCTTTGACATGCAAGTTGATGAGCTGTATCTCTGCCTTACTTTCTTCGTAGAACAGACTTGCCTTCTCCGAATTTGTACTTTTGTAGTTCCTGCAAAATTTTTGTAGTACATGTCTATTTCTATACTTCAGCCACTATCTTCTAAGCATTTCTAGAATCTGACACAGATAGACCAGTCTAACGATTCCAATTACCGTAATATCTGTATTGCCTAAAAAGTTTCCACTGGTCCTCAAAGACTTCTAAATTATATTCTCAGCGCCAGGCGTCCTCCGTCATGGAAGTTGACTTCATGACTCGAGATGGGCGAATGGCCTTTTTTTCATATCCTTTGGTTGCTGTACCACTACATCTCGTAGGAGATGGTCAGAGGATCCAGAGAAGACTGAACTCTCGTGAGTCCTCAACGCAAATCACCCCACCACATGCTGCTCAACACAAAAACTGCGCGGTGTTCATATTCACCTTGATATGTGTGGAAAACACCTTTTCGCTTCCGTGTCAAGACTGGCCTACAGCAGGCTTCTAGGGTAAGTGCTTTACAGAAGTTTTGAAGTGCATCACGTTTTTGGCGTTCTACCTATGGAGAGGCAATTAAAGAATGTTGTTGTTCTGTCTGTTTGTTCATGCTTTCCTAATCCTGAGCACTTCGGAAATTATTAAAAGTTTTGGCTCTGGCGAGAACTATCACAACAGGGGCCTAGTATTCCAATCCCTTTCAGAGCACAATGGGCTATTAGACTGATAGTCCTAAGTAATGGTCTAATACTGTTGTATTTAAAGTTCTTCCCCGTACGAAATCTTAAGTTCCAATTTGGTGAGTTTCTATAAATTCCACAGAATAAACGTTCTGCTCAGTTCACCTAATTATCCTTCCAATAAAATAACAGTTGCACCTCAAATTACGTTTCAAATCAGTTACCACGGTTTGTTACTATTCCACACTTCAAACTAAGAATCAGAATATGAAATGATGGAATACATCTGAAGTACATTTACAAATAAACCTAACACCTATTCCTCGTATTTTCATGTAAGTTTCTTTAAATATTTTACCTCAAGTCAGACATTAACTACAACAAAACCCTTGGTGTGCCGTAGCTGAAAGGTATCACATAATTCTATCAGTTATATAATTGCACGACTGGCGTCTCAGATCATTCACTTTCAGCATCAGTGCCATCTCGACGTTCCTTGGCATCCTGAGTATTGCCGCAGTCCTCTCTCTGCAAATGCAGTACTGGCCGAGCACTACCGTCCCCCAGTACTTCAGATATTGCACGGCATCGCTGTAAATTCTATAACTGTTTTATAACGACTTAGTGTAAGATAAAGCCCCATACATGTTGAAACGTCCCCTTAGAAAAAATATTGAATTACTGTGCTGATACACCTCTTACATTATTTGATTTTTAAACAGCTGAGCAAAACTGAACGTACTCAGACATTTCGCTCTTTACCTATTCTGATCAAACTAAAGTGACACACAATATTTTTTAGCGCAACGCAATCTGAGTCCACAGCTCGTGGTCGTGCGGTAGCGTTCTCGCTTCCCACGCCCGGATTCCCGGGTTCGATTCCCGGCGGGGTCAGGGACTTTCTCTGCCTCGTGATGACTGGGTGTTGTGTGATGTCCTTAGGTTAGTTAGGTTTAAGTAGTTATAAGTTCTAGGGGACTGATGACCATAGATGTTAAGTCCCATAGTGCTCAGAGCCATTTGAACCATTTTTTTAAATGGAATCTGACTTTCAAAAATCCCTACAAAAGAATGGCCCTGACTAACATTAACCTATACCTTTCACAAATCACTTACGTCACAAAAATCTTCGTTACTCGAACTACTGCAATACAGCGAGCGCCACTACTGCCAGCTAAATAAAAGATTCAAACTACTGAAGGCACTAACTACTGATAGGCATAGTTAGCAAATGAAAGATTTTGATGGAGAACAAACAATGTATTTACCTTAATAGTGTTCAAACGTCATAATATATATAGCAGTTCATGACATCCAGTCTTACAAATGTACTGTTTCTGATGGACACACGTCCAGATCATCCGCTCTCAAAAATCCGCCATCTCACTTCCCCACATTCGCCACTGCTGGCGGCTCACCTCCAACTGCGCAGCGCTACAATAGCGACTATTGTAACAATGCCGACCAGCCTCAGACTGCACACAGCACAGTCAGTGATTTTCATATAGAGCGCTACGTGGCGTTACCAATATAAAAACCTAAACAGCCTACTTACATAGCCCCCATGCTCCCCACAAAAAATTTTACAAGTTGTTTTGGGTAGTGGCTAATGCAGATTTGAAAAAAAATTTCATAATTACAATAACAAAGAAATCAAATGCACACACTTATTGATACAATGTTGGTCAAAAGCTAAAATTTTCTCACAGTCCATAAAGACAGTCCTGATCATTCATCACAGTAAAATTGCAGTGTTTTTCTCAAAGTCTGAGCAGTAAAAGAAAATGCACACGGAAGTAATGGATTTCCATGCAGTCTTGAAGAAGTAGTGTTGTCCTTCCAACAGAAAGACAATGCTGACTCATGACATGCAGACAGGTAATGGTCCACAACAGAGCAAACCCACAGCAGAGTCAGTCAAAGTTTTGAAGAATATTGGTAGGTAGGTCATCGCAGAACAGACCCACTGTAGTCCTGGTAGAGATTACGGTTTTGGTGGGCCACCAGAGGTGCAGACCCACTGCAGTCCTTGTAGAGAAAATGGTATTGGTGGGCCATCAAAAGTGCAGACCCACTGTAGTCCTTGTAGAGATGGCCAGCAGCCATCTGTTGCGACTGTGCAGGTGCACAATCATCATCGAAGAGTCTTGCAGAGAATATAGCAAGTCCATAAACCACCACTTGTGCACTCACAAAGTTTTTGGAACTGTCCTTAGACGCAGCAATGCTGTTAACCAGTCCCTTGCTGAATTATCAACACACGTGGGAGCACTAACAGTCCTCTTTTTTCACATATTGTGCATATACTATGACCAATAGAAATGTGTGCAGTGAAATGAATACTGACAAGTTACTTAATTTGATGAACTGGTGTCAATTACAATATTATAACATGAGAATACAATAACAAAGGTACAAAATACATCATTAAAAACATAATAATACAGATAACATTTGTAGTAAAACAGGTTTTACAAAAGAATAGAAATAAACATATACATCAGTGTTACAAGAATTATGACATGAGTACATACATAAAAGATCAGAATAACTTTTGAAGCATCAACTTCACACATGAGCATTAAAATAAAACAGAATAAAGAATGTCTAAACGTATTTACAAAGTAAATAACATATTATCAGAAAAATTCTACAACGTAAATCTTATTAGCTAAACACATAAAGACAGGAAAAACACAAATTCACATAGCGTAATAACACGAAAGTACAGGACAGGGTTTGTTTTCAGTGTGACATTTGGTACTGCAGTCCAACCCAAAACTTCATTCTGTAGATCTTTCCTCTTATTTCAATATTTGTTTCCATCAAAAAAATCTATTTCAAGCATGCTTTCTGTATTCTGTTCACATCCTCTTTCAAAAATAGGTTTTCTCCACTGTACACTACTTTTTTGGCCAAACCATTTTCTTATAGCTTCTCAATGCATTTCTTCCAATTTATCAGAGTTAGTTTCTTATATAGTCTACCCCCTCTTAAGCTAACTTAAATCTACTGAGCTCAGATGCTAAACTAAGCGACGAGGCAATGCAGCAGCACAAAACAATTAACACAAACAGCAATGTCAAAAAAAATGGAAATTGGCAAAGCAAGCAGCAGTTTATCTAAATTAGCAAAGCAATTGCAATATTACAACTAATAGAAGGTAATGTGCAGCAAACAAGAAAAATAAATCAGTAGTAAAACTGGCTTAACAGAGTAATACAAAATGACATTCAGTAGCACTATGCCTGGCAAACAGCAGTAGCAAATGCAATAACTTATACGTAAATATGACAGAGCTCAAGCAGAAAAAATAGTACACTAAAGACAACAATGCACATAAGGAAAATGTCTATTCACATCTTAATATCTATGTCATTAAATGGTGCACCACAACTTATTCTACAGAAGAGATTACCAAGTACACAAAAAGAAAATTGTGTATGCAGTTACTGTTATTAGTCACTTCTTATCTTTCTTTCCTTTCCAAGTGCTCCTTTTTCGAAGAATGTGGATCAAACAATTATTATTTAATAAATCTGTTGACAGAAAGTTTTCACATTAGAAAATGCATTTAATTTTATTTTGTAAAACCAATGCTGTAACACAGCTGGAAACCAGTATCAAATGAAATAAGCAACTATGTACAAAGTAAAGAATAAAAATATCATTCAATAGTCATGTGGCATTTCATAAGTTAGTAGAAATTCTCTCAACTCTTGTAGAAAGACGCTTGTTATAATCAGGTGTGCAGATGTAAGAATATTTCCCATCAGTTTATAAGCATTTGAGTAAGTAGCACAAAGCACGCGCTCCACAATATAATCATACGTTTCCACGTAATGAGCGCATCGTATTTGCGATGCTTTCTACAAAGGAATGTCAATAGCGAGGTTAATGGTCTCTCTTTTTTTTCCACTTAATGGCTTTTTCTCCAGACAGGTGGCACAGCTGGGCGTCCACGGCGCATTACATGAAGGTCACTTAACTTTCTTACCAAAAGATTTACATCAGTTTCCGCTACAGTGACAGTTTGATACAAATAAGATTTCACAGGTCGAAATATTTACGTTACAAATCTGTAGAAACAAATTCTTATAAATATAACAGTGTACAAAAAATTTTCGCCGGCATTTACACACATTTCATAACCCTTAAAGTACGATTCATGGTTTCCAACATCCTTTTTCACAAGTCAGAGTCCCTAACCACTACTCATTACTCTTTACCTTATTACACATATACATATTCGTCGACACTTCTTCAATATTTCATCATAATAAATACATAGCATAATCAAATTCCTCATATAGCATCAGCTTATTGATCATAAACATACCTCAACAGCATAATACACTTCGTCATCGTAATAATAACATCATAACACCTCAGCCAAATCTCAAAATCGTCATAGCTTCCTGCAATAATTTCAAAACCTTAAAATATTCTCTGCTCATTTCAATAGTGTCATCTACCTCAAATGTACTTTAAAAATCATGATCCCATACCAAATGCGACATTCAAAGCTCTTATAGTATCACAACGATTCAAAAAATATGAAGGGTTCACAAAGTACAGACAAAATACAATTTCATAAGTGTGAAGTTACCCAACTGTGTAATTATGTAAACATCTGTCACTGACGTAGTAAAAAAAAATGTTTCTTTCTCTGTTAAATAATCAGATAGCTGTGTAATTCTGTGTTAGAGGAATATGGTACCGATGTGTAAAGTTGTATAAGCAAATACCATACTAGCTAGGGCTTCTTGTGCTTACCAAACACATGGTACACAAAGTAAGTGCGTACCCCCCTGAGGATTAATGTAATTATAACCTCAGGTGTTACAGATTATAGCAATGGAATTAAATGTATCACGTAAAACTTTCTTTGTAATTCAAAAATCTTTAAAAATAAATGTTTTAAGTACAAAATTAATCACTCAAATGCCTGTCCTGTAGCGCTAAATGTGCGTCTTGCTGTAAGATAATTCTGTGGAAGTGTCGTAGTTATCGTCCTCTGTAAGCAAAGTTCTGCTGAAATCAATGTACTCACCTCATCATAAACAAAAGTGAAATGCTTTGCGTATAGATATCTTAGTTATTATGCTTATTGCCCTGATGAAGAAAGTACTGTAATGTAACGTATTGTTGTGCTACGGAAAAGGCTGTTTCATTGTAGCTATACCACAAAAGTTACTACTAAAACATGTTTTACTTTCCAGAATAATTCAGAAAAACAGATACACTGCAAAAGCAACTGTGTAAATTGTGTCACACATTAGTAGCGTCGTGATATAATCGTGTAGCTGTCAAAGAAACCAAATGCTAAGTCATCTTTAATCCCACAGAAAGTACTTCAAATAAAGAATGTATTTTCAAGTAAACCAAAATGTTGCATTAAAATCTCATTAGCATTACCTGTATGTGTTCTCAGTAAGTAAGCCTTATAGTCGTTACGTAACCGTGCAACTAACAAGCAAGAATGTACACACACAATAACACTGTGTCGTCTGTTCACTATAACAATGCATTCGTAATTCTTGTTTGAATATGTTCCCTAGGTTCTAGACTGGATAATTTATTTTAAAACATAGTTGCATGTTAACAGTTTCAAAGTGTGACAAAGCATACTAATAAGGTGAAGTGAAAAATTTTATGGCAAAGACAAAGTTAAAAAGCAGATTAACTTTCAATAAACGGTTTTACATGTGAAATGTGGTCTAAACCTTTACTCTTCCTAGTACGCAGAGTTTCAATTTCAAAGCAATTATCATGTTGTATACTTCGGTAAGGAATTCTAAAGTTTTCTCAAGGTTAGCGTGCATGTTATATTTCCCTGAGCCAGCCGGCGCACGTGGCTGCCTGCGGTGCGAGTCATTGTCTGCTATCTCTTTGTTGGCGTGCGTCGTTATTGGGATTTGGAGACCTAACTTCCACAAATTCACCTTACCGAGAGGGCCCAGCCCTGTTTGAATCCCGCCAGTTCTGATGAAATTCAGGTCTGTCGTTATTATTACATCGTCTGTCGTCATGTCGGTAGCTCCTGTTGTCCCTTTCTTGTCGGTTAAGTGGTGGAGAATTTCTCTTTGAATCGTAACTGCGCGCTGGACCGTTGCGTCTGAAGTTATTCTGTCTCCCTTGATAATAATTATTTTGGTTCCCATATTGTCTGTTTCTCTTATTGTCTCTGTGACAGTCATTAGCGCGGAGAGGTGATCTTTCCCTGTAATTATTACTACTCTGCCAACGGTTGTCATACGGGTGGTGTCTGTTTTGGTCACGATTTACGTTGTAAGAATAGCCTTGTCGTGTCCATTTATTATTTCTGTCATCACGGAATTGTGACGGATGTGACCTGTAATTGTTGTGCTCCTGTTTTCGCGTTCCGCGATTGTCAGTGTCAATTTCCAATTCTTGTAACAGTCCCTGAAAAGCTTCAATGTCGTCTTTGCAGCGTCCTGCCAAAATAGTATCTCTTAAATGTTCAGGCAATTTGATTAAGCAAATGCGGATGAGTTCTGAGGGACTGTAAGGGTTCGACAGGTACTGATTCTTGTGCAACATGTCTTCAAAATATTTCACAAGACTGGAAAATTCAGATTGTTCGAAATGTTTCATCATTATGATGCTATGTTTTACTCGGTCTTGTGTGGCTTGAGACCAATATGTTGAGAGGAAGCCATGATAAAATTCTCCTTCACTGTAGCAATCGTGAATGACCGATCGCATTCTTACAGCTGGTTCATTCTCTAAGTAGCCACACATAAATTCTAATCTGTGCTCTAATGACCAGTTGGGAGGAAAACAATGAGAGAATTGATGAAGCCACGCTTTTGGATGAATGTCGTTGTCAGAATTCTTAAATGTTTTGAATTTACGTGTAGTAATGAACAGCTTATCGTCAAAATCATCGTCTCAGCGAGTAGCATGTCGGTCATTGTTATGTCGTTTCGGCGGTTCCACCTCAAAATTCGGTGTACCTTGCCCATTTCTTTCATAATTTCCGAAGTGCCCTGTGTCATTGTTTTGTGGCTGTTTCGTATTTCTATGTCCCTCTTCCCGTATTGGAGCGCGAGTGTCCTCTGAAATATGTAATTCTTGTATTACCTGTGTCAACTAATCTTGTACTTCCCGGATTTCTCTTTGGTGTTGCGTATTAATTTGATTCTGATTTTGTTTGAATTTCCTAATTTGTTCGTACTCTTCTGTGTCAGTGAGGGCTACAGGTATTGTGCCATTCAGAACATCATCGACCTTTGTAGATAAGTTAGTGACCTGATCCGAAAGTTCGGCTACTTTCTCCAATAGTGAACTTATTTCCTCAGTGTGTTTTTCTGAATCAAGTTTCAGAGTGTCGATTTGTGTTGAAATCGTATCTACTGTGTCCTTTAAGTTTTCTTGAGTGTTTGCAAGTTGCGTAACCGAATCGGTAAATGCAACTGAGTCAATCTTGGCTTGCGAGGTCTTGTGATTTTCATGAACAATAGTTTGCAGTTCTTTTATGGCTGCTTCGTGATTCTGTAATGTATTTTCATGCCGCGAAAAAATAGGTTGGAAATGCTCACAAATTGGTGTTTTTACGTCATTACAGACTTTTTGACATTTCGATTCGATTTTATGTAACTCAGTAGTTAAATCGTCACGTGTTTGTTCAAGCGTGGTGTCTAACCTTTGAAGATTTTGGTACATTGTGTCTAACTTTTGAAGATTTTGTCCCATTGTGTCTAACTTTTGAAGATTTTGTTCCATTGTGTCTAACTTTTGAAGCTTTTGCTGTGTTTGTCCCATTTGTTGTATTAATTGTAATAAAAATGCACTGGTGTCTGAAACATGTTCCTCAGTGCTTTTCGGCAGTGAATTTTCACCGGCAACATCCGCATTTTGACAAGCGAAAAATGTGTCTTGCCTTATTTGAGAAAACGGTGAGGACCCAAATCCTGAATCTACAGTATTTGCGAGATTGTGTCCTGTCATTTCGGATTCCTGAGGCGAGCTGTTGCCGACCGATCGATCGATAATGCTTCCCTGTTCACTAATTGTTTCACTGTCTACGCCATTATTTGCCACTCACTCCATTTCCATATGCACAATTACCAAATTACCACTTTGAATGTCTGTTAATTCGTTACACAGTGGTGCTGATAAGCTACGCTCGTCGTCACTATTATTTCTCATTTTAGTTTGGAGCCTAGTGTTACGTTTTTCACACGCCATTATTGTCACAATATTTCACACGGTAACACAGAAAAGCACAATTTGAAAAGCAAAATAAGAAAACACATTAACATAGCACTGAAAATGATATCTAGTTAATTGCAAGCGCAGCTGCGAAATATTTGGTGCAAATCTACATGCATGCCACAACTGTTTTACTGGACAACAATGAAAAAATGCAACTACAAAGGAAATTCTCTCTGTGATATAAACAATTGCGCAAGAAATAAACAATTGCTATATTAATTACACAAACTACAAAAAAAAATCAGAAGATTCCAGTGAGGTATCCTCGTTACTCAAACTACTGCAATACAGCGAGCGCCACTACTGCCAGCTAAATAACTGCAGTGTTCTTCAGTTCCGGGACTGGTTTGATACAGCTCTCCATGCTACTCTATCCTGTGCAAGCCTCTTCATCTCCCAGTACCTACTGCAGCCTACACCCTTCTGAATCTGCTTAGTGTATTCATCTCTTGGTCTCCCTCTACGATTTTTAGCCTCCACGCTGCCCTCTAGTACTAAAATGGTGATCCCTTGATGCCTCAGAACATGTCCTACCTAATTATGGAATATGCCGTCTCGTTTTGTATGTATCAAGTCAAAGAATTTGATAATTACAATATGTAATACGTAACATCATACATGTGCTTGAAATGACTTATGGTCGAAATTAGTTACTCACACGTTTACATTAAAGCCTACTACGAACCAAATTTTCTTTTAGATTTACCGAGTACTGAAGTCAGAAACTGTGTACATATCGTGAAGCAGCGTACCTCAAAATACGCAGACTATATTCATTCTGTACTTGAGAATGATTGTACTTAGTGACTTCAAACGGCTTCACACATATTTCAAACCATTTCGACATTTCCTCTCGCTCACTGCCACCCATAAAATGATGAAGGGAAAGACGGTTGTCGCTTACTGCATTAAAACTGCTGCATCTGATATGACGTTTTAATTTATTCAAACTACTGAAGGCACTAACTACTGATAGGCATAGTTAGCAAATGAAAGATTTTGATAGAGAACAAACAATGTATTTACCTTAATAGTGTTCAAAAGTCGTAATATATTTAGCAGTTCATGACATCCAGTCTTACAAATGTACTGTTTCTGATGGACACACGTCCAGGTCATCCTCTCTCAAAAATCCGCTATCTCACTTCCCCACATCCACCACTGCTGGCGGCTCACCTCCAACTGCGCAACGCTACGCGCCGTCAACAGCCAACTGCCCGACACTACAATAGCGACTATTGCAACAATGCCGATCAGCCTCAGACTGCACACAGCACAGTCAGTGATTTTCATATAGAGCGCTACATGGCGTTACCAATATAAAAACCTAACCAGCCTACTTACAGTGTGATATCGTATGAGTGTTCAGCAATATATTTCATACATTCCCCTATCATTTTTATAAGCGGAGTAGGTTTACGATACAACGGTCGTCACAAGCCAACCGTTATATAATTTCCTGCTAAGATGAAGCAATGCTATCTAAATTAGTGAGTCAGTCGAACTAACCACAATCTGGGTCAACAAAAATCGACATCTTATATATCATCATCATCATTTAAGACTGATTACTGATTATGCCTTTCAGCGTTCAGTCTGGAGCATAGTCCCCCTTATAAAATTACCCCATGATCCCCTATTCACTGCTAACATTGGTGCCTCTTCTGATGTTAATCATTCTTAACCGAAACCAGGTACCTTCTCCTTGGTCTACCCCCGACTCCTCCTACCCTCTACTGATGAACCCATGAGTCTCTTGGGTAACCTTGCTTTTCCCATGCGTGTAACATGACCCCACCAACTAAGCCTGCTCGCCCTGACTGCCACATCTATAGAGTTCATTCCCGGTTTTTCTTTGATTTCCTCATTGTGGACACCCTCCTGCCATTGTTCCCATCTACTAGTACCTGCAATCATCCTAGCTACTTTCATATCCGTAACCTCAACCTTATTGATAAGGTAACCTGAATCCACCCAGCTTTCGCTCTCATACAACAAAGTTGGTCCAAAGATTGAACGGTGCACAGATAACTTAGCCTTGGTACTGACTTCCTTCTTGCAGAAGAGAGTAGATCGTAGCTGAGCACTCACTGCATTACTTTTGCTACACCTCGCTTCCAGTTCTTTCACTATGTTGCCATCCTGTGAGAATATGCATCCTAAGTACTTGAAACCGTCCACCTGTTCCAACTTTGTTCCTCCTATTTGGCACTCAATCCGTTTATAGCTCTTTCCCACTGACATTACTTTCGTTTTGGAGATGCTAATCTTCATACCATAGTCCTTACATTTCTGATCTAGCTCTGAAATATTACTTTGCAAACTTTCAATCGAATCTGCCATCACAACTAAGTCATCCGCATATGCGAGACTGCTTATTTTGCTTTCACATGTCTTAATCTCACCTAGCCAGTCTATTGTTTTCAACATATGATCCATAAATAATATGAACAACAGTGGAGACAGGTTGCAACCTTGTCTTACCCCTGAAACTACTCTGAACCATGAACTCAATTTACTGTCAACTCTAACTGCTGCCTGACTATCTATGGAAAGACCTTTAATTGCTCGCAAAAGTTTGCCTCCTATTCCATAATCTCGTAGGACAGACAATAACTTCCTCCTAGGAACCCGGTCATATGCCTTTTCTAGATCTACAAAGCATAGATACAACTCCCTGTTCCACTAGTAACACTTCTTCATTATTTGCTGTAAGCTAAAGATCTGGTCCTGACAACCTCTAAGAGGCCTAAACCCACACTAATTTTCATCCAATTTGTCCTCAAGTAACACTCGCACTTTCCTTTCAACAATACCTGAGAAGATTTTACCCACAACGCTGATTAAAGAGATACCTCTGTAACTGTTACAATCTTTTCTGTTTCCATGTTTAAAGATTGGTGTGATTACTGCTTTCGTCCAGTCTAATGGAACCTGTCCCGACTCCCACGCCACTTCAATTATCCTGTGTAGCCATTTAAGACCTGACATTCCACTGTATTTGATGAGTTCTGACTTAATTTCATCCACCCCAGCCGCTTTATTGCGCTGCAATCTATTGACCATTTTCTGCACTTCCTCAAATGCGATCCTAATTCCATCATCATTCCTATCCCATTGTACATCGAAATCTGAAACATTACTGATCGTATTTTCACCTACATTGAGCAACTCTTCAAAATATTCCCTCCATCTGCCCAAGGCATCAACAGGGTTCACCAGCAGTTTTCCTGACCTGTCCAAAATACTTGTCATTTCCTTCTTACCTCCCTTTCGAAGACTGCTAATTACACTCCAGAATGGTTTTCCAGCAGCTTGACCCAAAGTCTCCAACCTGTTTCCAAAGTCTTCCCAAGATTTCTTCTTGGATGTTGCAGTTATCTGTTTGGCTTTGTTTCTTTCTCCAACATGACTTTCTCTGTCTACCTAAGATCCAGTATGTAGCCATTTTTGATACACCTTCTTTTCCCTTTCACAGGCTGCCTTGACTGTGTCCTTTCACCAAGCTGTTTGCTTCATCCTACCTTTACACACTACTGTTCCAAGATGCTGGCAACAATCATATATATATATATATATATATATATATATATATATATATATATATATGTGTGTGTGTGTGTGTGTGTGTGTGTGTGTGTGTGTGTGTGTGTGTGTTTGTGTGTGCGTGTGTGTGTGTGTGTGTGCGTAATGTCTTAATATTATTTATTGTATACATTCCGACATATTTCCTTAAAACTATAGGCGGTTGCAATTATTCTCAAATCGGTGAATACTGTTTATGCTCGTGTAAAACGTTTTATTACCGTACACATTAATAATAATAATAATAATAAATTGTAATCGCCAATTTCAATACAAATTCTCTCACTTTCATTAAACCTTCTTTTCGATTCTTCTTTATATACAATAAATAAATACATCATCCGTTATCCAGCTGCAGACCCTACCGAACAGCTCCACTCAAGTGTGTGAACAATATAGGTCACCAGCTGCACCTGGTAACTGCAATATTCTCTTGACAGAACTACCAACGTGGCTGCAGCATAAAGTTTAAGCTGATATATTGGATAATGACAGCACTATTTCTTTAAAGGGTCCGCAACGTGACCGTGATGAGGTTTTATGTAAATCTGCGTTCTTATCCTAACCCTGTCTCTCCCAGAACTTCTGGCTACTGCATGTACCTCAAATATTCTTGGTATAACAGTTTAATATCAAATCAGCACAAGATAAAACCTCAGATTTGAATTTTGTCCAGCCACTCAGGAAATATATTTCATACATTCTCCTGTCATAATCGTATATAAGGGAATAACAATCGTCATAGGCTAACAGTTACAAGTTTCAGTCTCCCATGCTGATGTCGGCCCGAATCAGGGAGCTACCAATTCTTTTAGCCCTGTCTAACAACAACTTTCGTTGATCTCGTGGTATGTGTGAATCCCACGGAAAAATTAATTTTCACACGTCACAAAATTTCCGAGGGTATTAATTAATGTGCATCCCAAAGTGAAACTCTAAATGAGTACAGTTTCCAGTATGTGCTATGTGAGGTTGTAACATTTGGGTGTTGATTCAGTAGCAGTTGTTGTTGTTGTTGTGTTCTTCAGTTCCGGGACTGGTTTGATACAGCTCTCCATGCTACTCTATCCTGTGCAAGCCTCTTCATCTCCCAGTACCTACTGCAGCCTACACCCTTCTGAATCTGCTTAGTGTATTCATCTCTTGGTCTCCCTCTACGATTTTTAGCCTCCACGCTGCCCTCTAGTACTAAAATGGTGATCCCTTCATGCCTCAGAACATGTCCTACCTAATTATGGAATATGCCGTCTCGTTTTGTATGTATCAAGTCAAAGAATTTGATAATTACAATATGTAATGTAACAGCATACATGTGCTTGAAATGACTTATGGTCGAAATTAGTTACTCACACGTTTACATTAAAGCCTACTACGAACCAAATTTTCTTTTAGATTTACCGAGTACTGAAGTCAGAAACTGTGTACATATCGTGAAGCAGCGTACCTCAAAATACGCAGACTATATTCATTCTGTACTTGAGAATGATTGTACTTAGTGACTTCAAACGACTTCACACATATTTCAAACCATTTCGACATTTCCTCTCGCTCACTGCCACCCATAAAATGATGAAGGGAAAGACGGTTGTCACTTACTGCATTAAAACTGCTGCATCTGATATGACGTTTTAATTTATTACTTGTTTACTTCTAACTGTATTCGCAAAATATCTTGCGGAGAGTGCCCACACATACCACAGAATGTAGCTGCAAAATTACAGCACTGTACAACGGGTAGTTTAGGAGATCAGAGCCACGCGGGATCAGCCGAGCGGTCTAGGGCGCTGCAGTCATGGACTGTGCGGCTGATCCCAGCGGAGGTTCGAGTCCTCCGTCGGGCCTGGGTGTGTGTGTTTCTCCTTAGGATAATTTAGGTTAAGCAGTGTGTAAGCTTAGGGACTGATGACCTTAGCAGTTAAGTGCCATAAGATTTCACACACATTTTTTAGGAGATGTGACATCCTCAAACTGAGATGCGTGAAAAACCAGCTTTTCTTAAAGTGGATCACAGCATACCCAGACTACACGTACCGATCAAATACTCCAAAACAAATAGACTCAAAATAATTAGTAAAGAAAACGAACCACCATGGCCGTACCATCTATGAAATTTACTTGGAACGGCTAGTTTCGGTGCAACACTTACGCCATCTTCAGGTTCACTGTAAACTAGAAGATTACTTTCATTCCTCCGCCCATATATTCCAAAACCCATGTCATACTTGCTGTCATGGATAGCATGCATCAGGAGCGCACACACTATTACGTTGTCACCACTGTGGGTCCTACAGTATGTGTGCCAATGAATGAAAGTATTCTTTTGGTTTATAGTTGATCTGAAAATGGAGTGATGTTTCCATAAATTTGTCGTTTGAAATAAATTTCCTTGATGATACGGCTATGGTGATTCATGTTATTTCAAATGGTTCAAATGGCCCTGAGCACTATGGGACTTAACTTATGAGGTCATCAGTCCTCTGGAACTTAGAACTACTTAAACCCAACTAACCGAAGGACATCACACACATCCATGCCCGAGGCAGGATTAGAACCTGCGACCGTAGCGGTCACGCAGTTCCAGACTGTTGCGCCTAGAACCACTCGGCCACCCTGGCCGGCTCATTTTCTTTACTTACATTATCATCCGATGTCCCAAGTGTACCAGAACGATGGACTTCGACAAGTTCAATATAATTAGGGTTTTGCAATTCAACCATTAAGATTCTACGTGTTTTACGTAAAGTATTTAACGATTTAACTCATTTGTAAAGCAATTAGTTGTTTGAGACTGTTTCATGCAAAGGAGTTCGAATCTTCAAGGAATCGGGTGTGAGAGTGTTATTGGTATGTTAATAACCTGTTTAGAAGCTAAATGTATTCATGTTTTGACTATAAGTATCGATATCGAAACAGCGGCAATAAGGCAGTTACATGTAGGTTTGGTCAGCGACATATATAAATGCCCTAGTAGATAGTGTCGGAAGTTCCATGCGGCCTTTCGCGGATGATGCTGTAGTACACAGAGAAGTTGCAGCATTAGAAAACTGCAGCGAACAGCGAAATGCAGGAAGATCTGCAGCGGATAGGCACTTGGTGCAGGGAGTGGCAACTGACCCTTAACATAGACAAATTTAGGGTATTGCGAATACATAGAAAGAAGGATCCTTTATTGTACGATTATATGATAACGGAACAAACACTGGTAGCAGTTACTTCTGTAAAATATCTGGGAGTATGCGTACGGAACGATTTGAAGTGGAATGATCATATAAAATTAATTGTTGGTAAGGCGGGTGCCAGGTTGAGATTCACTGGGAGAGTTCTTAGAAAATGTAGTCCATTAACAAAGGAGGTGGCTTACAAAACACTCGTTCGAACTATACTTGAGTATTGCTCATCAGTGTGGGATCCATACCAGGTCGGGTTGACAGAGAAGAGAGAGGAGATCCAAAGAAGAGTGGCGCGTTTCTTCACAGGGTTATTTGGTAAGCGTGATAGCGTTACGGAGAAGTTTAGCAAACTCAAGTGGCAGACTCCGCAAGAGAGGCGCTGTGCATAGTGGGGTAGCTTGCTGTCCAGGTTTCGAGAGGGTGCGTTTCTGGATGAGGTATCGAATATATTGCTTCCTCCTACTGATACCTCCCGAGGAGATCACGAATGTAAAATTAGAGAGATTCGAGCGCGCACGGAGGCTTTCCGGCAGTCGTTCTTCCCGCGAAACATACGCGACTGCGACAGGGAAGGGAGGTAATGACAATGGCAGGTAAAGTGCCCTCCGCCACACACCGTTGGGTGCCTTGCGGAGTATAAATGTAGATCTAGACATCAGAAGCAAGTCTCCAACAGAATTCACTAGCACAAAACGAGGTCCGAGGCTGCGAAAAACAATCGGCAGCTGGGAGGCACGAGAACAGGGCCCTGTGGAACGAGAGCAGACACGCTTGGCACGAACGCCGCTCTCAAGCTGTGTGGGCCGTCAAAGAAACTGCCAGCACTGCAGAGAGCGAGAGAGAGAGAGAGAGAGATCGCACGCCAGGCGAGGGCAAGCTAATTCGATTAATCAAACAGGCTGGAAATGTTCGTGAGCCGCGTTCCAGCCCCTCGAGACGGTATCATTACTCGTCTGCCGACTCGAGGAGGGGAGGAGCCGTATTAACCGTCGGAAGTTATTGTCTGCATGTGGACTCCTCCTTCCCATCGCGTCCAAGAGTGCTCCGCCGAGGGGAAGAGGTGAAGAAGGGCGGGCGGGCGCCTGTGAGAATTAAGCTGCGCCCTCGCACCTCCTTCCCACGTGCAACTCGGAAATCGCATTTCTCCGTCAGAATTAGTCGCACACACCCAATATGAGGGAGGCGACCGCGAAGGAAATCTGCCATTAAACGTGTAATTTCAGACGCCGCGTTCCATCGACGTCGACGTAGGCGTCGCAATCGATAGGCGTCCCCGGGTGCCTCCTGCGTTAACGACTCGAAGCGGGCGGGACACGCCGTCGCGTCGCCTGGGCTCCCGTGTAATTACTCGCGCGCTTTACAGCCAATAAATCACCGGCGGAGCGTGCGAACCGTCGCGTCTGATGGCTCTGTTGCTGAACGCCGAGCGACGAGCACGCACGCCTGTTGTCTCTCTGCGCACCTGCCAGCAGTGTGTTCATTGCTATGTTCACAGAAATGTAGCATTGCATCTACAACTCTGATCCACAAACC
The DNA here is from genome assembly GCF_023864345.2 of Schistocerca serialis cubense. Taxonomy (NCBI): domain Eukaryota; kingdom Metazoa; phylum Arthropoda; class Insecta; order Orthoptera; family Acrididae; genus Schistocerca; species Schistocerca serialis. The sequence continues at coordinate 503,586,955 of NC_064643.1, read as the reverse complement.
ACCATACGATACGTGACAGAGGGCAAATATACTACTGGCCATTAAAGTTGCTACACCAAAAAGAAATGCAGATGATATACGACTATTCATTGTACAAATATATTATACTAGAACTGACATGTGATTATATTCTCACACAATTTGGGTGCATAGATCCTGAGAAATCAGTACCCAGAACAATCACCTCTGACTGTAATAACGGCCTTGATACGCCCGGGCATTGAGTCAAACACAGCTTGGATGGCGTGCACAGGTACAGCTGTCCATGCAGCTTCAACACGATACCACAGTACATCAAGAGTAGCGACGCGTATTGTGGCGAGCCAGTTGCTCGACCACCATTGACCAGACGTTTTCAATTGGAAATAGATCTGGAGAATGTGCTGGCCACGGCAGCAGTCGAACATTTTCTGTATCCATAAAAGCCCGTACAGGACCTGAAACATGCGGTCGTGCATTAACCTGCCGAAATGTAGGGTTTCGCAGGGATCGAATGAAGGGAGAGCCACGGGTCGTAACACATCTGGAATGTAGCGTCCACTGTTCAAAGTGTCGTCAATGCGAACAAGAGGTGACCGAGACGTGTAACCAATGGCACCTCATACGATCACGCCGGGTGATACGCCAGTATGGCGATGACGAATACACTCTTCCAATGTGCGTTTACTGCGATGTTGCCAAATACGGATGCGACCATCATGATGTTGTAAACAGAACCTGGATTCATCCGAAAAATTACGTTTTTCCATTGACGCACCCATGTTCGTCGTTGGGTACACCAACGCTCCTGTCTGTGATGCAGCGTCAAGGGTAACCGCACCCATTGGCTCCGAGCTGATAGTCCATGCTGCTGCAAACGTCGTCGAACTGTATGTGCAGATGGTTATTCCATTGCAAACGTCCCCATCTGCTGACTCGGGGATCGAGACGTCGTTGCACGATCCGTTACAGCAACGCGGATAAGATGCCTGTCATCTCGACTGCTAGTGATACGAGGCCGTTGGGATCCAGCACGGCTTTCCGTATTACCATCCTGAACCCACCGATTCCATATTCTGCTAACAGCCATTCTACCCGTATCACCCCATATTCTAAAATAAGAATGCTCGGAGTTTTATGACCTGTCCAGTGTTTGCACGAAAGCTCGGATTACACCGGTCTCTCTTAAATCGCTTTCCTCAACCCACTTTCCGTCAAGTGGCCACATTTATGATGGACTGTCACATAGCCCAGGTGAAACTTTTTGAGAACTGGCGTCCTCCTGCTCTGCCCCTAAGTGGGAAGAAGTAAGTGCCATGTCCCGAAGCCCCTCTGCAGATATACTCCACGGACTACTGCTTCCCAGAATCGCTTGCACAGCCAGGTCCTGGACTCAGCATTCATGACCCATTCTCCATCTCTGTCCCCTTCCTCCGTCGCCTCCAGTACAGCCCCTTGGGTACAAGTTCTCTACAGGCTACAAATGCAGTTATAAGAACATTCTGCGCACAATTTCCTCATGTAAAACAAATCATGAACCATGTATACGAAATGTAGTACTGGGTAACATCGAGATCATGACATAAAATGTGAATATTAATCTGACTGATAGTGTTGTTAAAGTGAGAGAGTGGAGAGCTACTTACCAATGTAACACACTTCATGACAGTTATGGGCCGATGGTACGTGGATGAAGATCTGACACCCCGTAGTGTCCCAGATGTGTCATCACGTTAACATTAGTGGAATTTGGTGCCAAGATAACAATGCGAGCCCACTATCATGATCCTGAAACAGCTGTAGCACAACTCTGGCCTTGAGTCAAGGAGAGTTATACAACTGGAGATACCTTTACTTTTGGGGCGAAATCTAGCATGAAGGGAAAAAGTGGTCATCAATAATTCCACAGCTGTTATAGTACTTTAGAGTACTACAACGTTTCCCATGGAAACCCATGTAGTTGTCCCCTATAATGCAGTACTGCCTTCATCAGCCTGCACCTGTGATGCGACGAAAATGTCGAGCAGCCTTACGCCTCTATGAAGGTGTAGCTGGACATGACCATCGACGAGGGCGCCCGTTCACACAGCTCGCCTGGTCCAGGACTGGTTTTGTGATCACGAGATCTCAATATTATTGAGCCTTTTGTGATCAACACTGGAGAGAAGGATGCGTGATCGCTATTACCTCCGTCATCGCTACATAACCGTGCCATTGTTTTGTTGCAAGAAAGGCATAGAGTTTCCTTGAAAACCGTGTAGGACATGTATTTATCCGTTCAGAGACGACTGGAAGCTGTTTTGAATGCCAACGGGTTTCCTAAATCGTATTGGGCACGATAATGTGTTGCATTCACGGTATTTCCATATTTCTGCCCAACCTCTGTACATGTGAGGAGCCACACTGCTTCTGCCTGGTACAGGGCGCTGTCTGGAGATAACGCTGTGTGCTGTTTCTGGTACTGAGGTCTGCAAGAATTTGACGTGAGAGAATGTGCCACTCCCATGCAAGCTGTCCTTACAGTGTTAATCTAAAGACACGTGGAATTGTGGGAGGTGGAGCCGCTGGTAATGAGGAACAAAAGATCATGCCTGATGAAGCCAACAGTCCGGCTGTGCTGCCCTACATAATAGTCACTGTCGCAGGATGATATAATCCTAATCCATCCTAGAATAGGCCACTGTCTGGCAGCACATTACCTCATATTCACATGAGTGCACCCCTCACTCTGTGATGTTGTAAGGTGTCAGGCAAATCCAACACCTTCCATGAAAACCCTGACATGATAGCAAATTCGACAATATGTCACATAGCTCTGAATAAATCCTGACATTAAATTAACCAAAGAAATATGACCAACGATATGTAAGGTGTCAGGCAAATCCAACAACTTCCATGAAAACCCTGACATGATAGCAAATCCGGCAATATGTCACATAGCTCCGAATAAATCCTGACATTAAATTAACCAAAGTAATACGATCAACGAGTGAGCAAATGGAATACCACAGACTAACACAAGAATGTCTAAATGCATGTCATCATGGCTCTGAGCACTATGGGACTTAACATCTATGGTCATCAGTCCCCTAGAACTTAGAACTACTTAAACCTAACTAACCTAAGGACAGCACACAACACCCAGCCATCACGAGGCAGAGAAAATCCCTGACCCCGCCGGGAATCGAACCCGGGAACCCGGGCGTGGGAAGCGAGAACGCTACCGCACGAAAATGCATGTCATACCTTCCCGCCGTGAAACAGACGCAGTTCCAAGGGGACAAACGAGAACAGAAGCCGAGAGCAGAGCCGTGTAGGCTAGAAGGCCCTACGATAAGAGTGGGAATATAGGACACCGCATCGCCTGCCGACCGCCAAGAGGTCCATCCCCCAGCCCATGGTAAAAGATAGAGCCCTCCAGAAGAACACTATAGATCTTACGATAACACTAAAAGGGGCCACACCAGCTGCAAGTTTTAGCATAAGACTATACGCGTCTCAGTTAAGTAGCAAACATTAAGAACACTGCCCCACCATGAAAAGTATACGTTTCTCATGGATAGACAGAATTTTTGTAGGTGGAGCTTAAGGTTAACACTGAGACGCTGATTGGTCAGTCGAAAACACAGCCAGATACCTTTTTCTTAAACCAACTTCAGTAAACATCAGTACGGATAAGTTAAAGAGAGTTGCTATCGAGATGGCGAGGTGTGTGGAGCTGTGCCGCCAGCCACCCCTGATGCTGCCTAACCATCGACAAGGTAATGAACGCACGCGATGCCGCATAAGAGCGCATAAGGCTTCTCTCAGAACTGCAGAAGTCTCATCCGTTACATCCCCTTTTTACCTCATACTAGTGTCGATCGTCAATTAAACTTCATGGTATTCACATTTGCTACTTGAAGTTAAAATCTGAAACGCGATGATTTTTCTGTTATATAATTATTGAGAAGCCACATCAGCCACTGTAATTTACAAGTTAAATAAGTAATTAAAGATAATTGAGGGTCACTGTAGACCATTTTTGATAGTTTTCTCTTTTATGAAACTTAATTTAAACCTAGATCATAGATGCGATATGGCATATGTCATCTTTTGATCCATTATAGAACTTGGAAACCCATTCAGGGAATATTCCTTCACATTTTTGTTGAACGCAGTTGGTTTTTATCATCCTGTATTAAAATATTTCCTTTTATCAATAGTACAATTTATAAACAATGTTTTGTGAGAACAATAAAAATTCCAATGGTAAATTTAACTGTTTTTTCGACGTTATTTTACCAGCTAACTAAAAATAGGAAAGCCTTGAACCCCTTCCACTAAATTTAGTTGGTATTAAGATTCTTTTACAGGGAGTGTAGTGGAGCTGACGCTGAAATCATTAAGTATTTGATTATATCATCGCTAGTCTCACTGAACTCTTCTGAACTCTATATGTCATGTGTGCTCTGGCGTCTCCTTACCAGCAACAGGTCCCAGGTCCAAACTAGTCAATTCCCTAAAAAACACGCTGAGAGCGTCGTTGCGCGAAGTGGTCGGGAGACACGACTTAGAACAAACATACACCACGCAGAATGTTAGAATGTGCTTGTGTATGACTGTTTTTTAGGGAACTTTTATGTTTTAATTGTTGAAGTTCTACTATTGTATCACTGTTACCCACACTCGTACATTCATCTCATAAAGATTTTGTTAGGGTTTAACGTTATCTGGAATGAAATAAAGGAAAGATACCGATCGGCAACTGTGAGAATCAATTGAGCCACAGACAGTAAGGATTCGACCATACATCACGATTATCTTCCGCTCATGCGATTGAAGCCGCAGACATCTGTAGACGCTAACTGAGGCGCTTTTGCGTGTAAGGTAAACACCTTTTAGCTCACCGTTTATTTTAGATCTAATGGCAAGCGCTTCTCCTGTAGTACACAGCGCAACTTGCATACTCACATGCAAAATAGCACTACTCTGTGCTATTTTCTTCAAACTAATGTCCTCTCGTACAAACACCGATGAACTTAAAAACTAAGCACAGCGAACAACCACGAAATGGCCGTCGCAACACCTGTGCGAAATTACGCGAAGGCTGACCACGACACAAGGCTACAAAGTTATGGAGCGATAATGGAAAGGAACTCTCTAGCCACTAGCTGTTTTGCACTGCTGGCAGAGCAGGGATATCAGATACATGCATTAACATTTAACAATTCCTAAAGCCCTGAGTGTAAGCTCTCGGCAGTGTTATAGCAAAACATGTTTATGCGAGCGTAATTCGCTCCGTATGTGCGGGCGCTATAAAGTGAAACGTCTATAGAACGTACTTCAGATACACAAAGAGGAACGTAGGAATAGCAAATACGTGTTTGTTAAGTATCACAAACTTAATTTTGTCGAAGACAAAAAGCTGTACAGGGATTAGGACACCCAGACATTTGCAGCTAGCTGGCTTTTAATAAAGGTGTTGTTTTTAATCCTAGCAAGTTTTAGGCGATTATCAAAAATGTACATCAATCTTAATTGTCTTCAGAATTTAAATACTTTCGGAAAAGAATACTTTAACGAAAAGAATATAGCAATTAGTGAGGATGCATTTTCATTTTAGGAAAACTATTGAAAACTTTACATTTCAAAGAACAGCACTCAATAACACAAACTTCAAATGTATCAAATTTAATTGGTATTAGCTGAGCAGTTCTTCCGCAGGGCTTACAAATATATGTTGTCCTTTCAATGTCGTCTTCCATTTGAATTAAACTGTGACAGGTAAATATGCAGCTATATTCATGCGTTACTGATGGATTTGTAATGAGAGAGCCGAGTAAAGTCTAGGTGTGTCATGGTTCTTGGTAAGTGAAACGAAATTGTGGACTACGTTCCATTTTAAGCAAAATTTCATTATCAGAATTACCAAGATGTTAGTCATCTATCAAGATAACTGTCTCTACTAGCGACACAAAACAATCACGAGGCAGTGCATTTCGTTGAAGTGTTCGGAAATAACAGGAGAGGTGCGGGACCACTGAATGTCCGTGACAGTTTTAGAAGCGTGCACGGAACAAACACAAGAAATATTTCCTGAAAACTTACTTACAAAATTTCGATGCACAATTCGCTGTCACTGCAGCCGTTAAATTAAAGTAATGCAAATGCCAGTTCGCAAAGTGGCCGATATGTTCCAGCTGTCACTGGTTCGTGGAAAATTGATAATTTCTGACGCATTAAAAATGTGCTTTCCCTGCAGTAATCAAATGAAATTTTTTCTTCTCCAACTGTCAGTGGTACTAAATCCACTCAGCATATGTAATTCATTGGTCTTCTTTTCTGTACTTCATTTTTGGAATAACACCACTCTATAGAGAAACTGAAATTTCTAAAAAAACACCGACGCTCAAGTCGCCCAGTGTTGTGTCAAATGAATTAAGACTTGCACTTGCCGGCCGAACTTCCCCGGATGCGGCTCCCGGCCAACGATGCCATACGCTTATTTCCACTTTTTATTTTTTATTTTTTTTTTTTTTTTTACAAAATAAACGCAAAGCAAAGTGATCTCGCGATCGGTACATAGCCAAATGTAACGTGTGACACAAGCTTTAATAAATAAACTGCCATTGTCTGCATTGTTATTCGGTAAACAAATAACTTAAGTCTACAGAAATTTCAGTATTTCAAGGCAGACAGTAGCACGAATACCTCAGATATACGGATTTTAATTTCAGTAAATTGATTTATGTGCCTTCCCAATGAACAGGTATGTTTGCTACGTCTCCTCTGTAGTGTAGCTGTTCATTTATCAATCAGAATAGTCTAGCAGGAAACATTTACTGCGAAAAAAAAAGTTTTGTCGACTATTCACGTGTTGTAATTTTCTCAATAACATGCGGAAAGTGGATGAATGATATTGAGGCTTGTAAATATCTGTAAAATAGACGCCCATGCTTGATGCAAGAACAAGACTGTCGCTTGTTTCCACACAATTTCAAACCTTTCCTGAAGTTCTGTTTTCGGTGTTGTACTTACAGTAAAATATTTGACACTTTAATTCATTTTCAAAGTAATCAGACGATTGAAGCTGTTTTTACGAGGGAGTTCGATCGTTTAACGAATCGAGATTTCAGGCACTGAACTAAACAGAGGGCCGCCCGCAGGCACACAGCGTCAGGCCAGAGGCTCCGCTGCGTCCGTCGATGGTGTCTTGGCAGTCAACGGGCTGAACAGAGGGTTTCGTGAATGGTTGGGACTGGAAAGACGACGACGCCAGCATGAGAGAAATTCGGGCAAGAACAGAGAGCAAGTGACAATTGTGCTTCCCACCTTCCACGAATGGAATAGGGGGGGGGGGGGGGGCGAGGAATGATAGATACATACTACGTTACTCTCCATAGCTGTCAGCAGGAGGAATTAATTTCGTCCATGTTAGAGCCCGGAATCGGCTTTATGTTTTTATTAAAAGGCGTTGACGTGGGCCTTTCACGTCCCTTACGCGCAGTCGCTTGGAGGTCCTTACGGCGACCTCCTCTGCCTTGTCGATCCATGTCTTCCACATTAATCCAACTCTTTCCCATGTACCGACCGACTTTGTCGAAGTCAGCTGAGTACGTGATGCCCTCCCAAACACGCGCACATCGAGTGGTAGACTTTCATTAGTTGTTTTCGCACATAGTACTCCCTGCAATACGTTGGAGAACCTCTGAACAGACATCCGTTAGAGAAAGGTGTGGAAGAACAGCTATGTGCTCTTCTTTACGCACGAGTCCTGTGGTATTGCGTCATCAGCGGTAAATACCCGACAAACCAGTGACATCACTGTATTGTACTAGCCGTGTCCTCATTATGTACTCGCTACCAAAACGAGGATACTGATGAACATCGTCTCACATGTCCGTCGATGCACGATGTCTGGCAGCTCGTGCAACAGATACTGACATGTTATCCTCGCTCCCCGCCCACGACAGTCGCTTGCAGTTCATTCTCCTTCCGGAGGACAGACGCTTTCCACTCACCAAGTGCCACACTATCACATGGTTCAAGAGCCTGACGACTGCCTACCTATTCAGCGACGGGGCGCTCTCCGAGCTCGACTTTTGGTACCATGTTTTGGATGCTCTTACCGCAATTGAACTCCATACTACCGCTGTCATTCTGCCTATTACTTAAACAGTGTAATTTACGACTCGCCTCCCCTCTCTTGGTGGGTACCCGACAGTCAAAGTGCCTGACACTTTGGTAGGGACCTATATACAGTTACAATTATAAATGTGAATTTATTTAATTTAAGCTCACAAGCACATGATTCTGTATGTTTCTCTACACAAAACTTTTTTGTTTCTATACTTTTTGCACAATGATAACTTTTGACATATATGGCAATTCCTCCTTTCTCCATATTTTCCCTCATTACATGTGCAGAGAGCTTATATCCACTTACATTTACCTTATCCATATCAGTAACAATGTGATGCTCAGACAGGCATAGTATATCTATTTCATCCTCAGCTTCTAAATCTTCTAAACAAACCAGAAGCTCATCTATTTTATTCTTTAAACTCCCAATATTTTGATGAAATATACTTACATTATTTTTAATTATACTTTTATGGGAACCTTTCCTTATTCTAACATTTGCAGTACTCTCCTGTCTGAGTTTCTCATTGTGCTTAGGCCTACTTCCTATACCAGTGGTCACATGGTGTTCAGAGAGGCAGATTATGCCAACTGGGTTGGGTGACTTTAATTCATCAATGCAATTACCTAGGACTGAGATACAACTTGGTGGAGATAAAATTTCTAGTGATTGGTGAAAATTTATAATTGACAGCTGTGATTGGTGATTCAATGTGCTAGAATTGTGCTGTTTAATTTCTTTCCTAAACTGAAGATTCGATTCAATCCTGACCTCTCGTGGAACTTGACATCTTTCTGTCATACCGATCCTAAAAAAGGTGCTGCTCCAACGCCTGTAACCACTGGTATTTTACCATTCATGGCAGTGCCTCCCCCCTTTAAATTTCCTGCTATTACCCCAGCCAGTTTCCCCTTCCCTTTCCTGTTGAGATGTAGGCCGTGCCTGGTATAGTCCCACCTACTGAGAGAATCAACAGAAACCACACCAATATGAGCCCTGCACCCGACCCAAGCAGCCGTTCCAACTCCAAATTAACTCTCCCAACAGAAGAGTTCAAATGAGGCCGGTCATGGCGTCTCAGGACAGATACAAACTCAACATTGGTGTGTCTCGATGCCGACGCAATCTTTACCAGGTCACACTCTATACTGTACCCAGGATCTCTGTCGATGCTGTTCCCTGGCCCTCCCACAGTAACCATGGTGTCTTCCCTGGTAAATCCTTTACAGAGTGAACCTAAATCCTCTCTCACCTGATGCAGACTAGCACTTGGTTTGAAAAAATTTGTGACCTGGTATTCTGGTCCTAATTCCTCCTGCAGAAGTTGGCCTACACCTCTGGCATGAGAACTGCCTAACAACAAAACTTTCTTCCTTTTCGATGACTTTCCTACATTCTTTTTCAATTTCCTATTGAAAGTTTGTTGTGTCCTGTCTACACCTACCTCTGCTTGAGGCTCATCAGTTTCTAACTGATGCAACAGGTCAAACTTATTTTTGACATTCACCACAAAACTGTCAGACTTAGTTCTAGGCCTGTTCCTTCTGTTACCTGTTGCCACTTCCCACCTCTCTTTGCCCTTCTTCCTCCTTAACATGTCCAGATCTTCCCTAGCCTGATCTAGCTGAGCCTTAAGGGCAGCAATTTTCCCCTCCTGTTCCACTATCTTCCTATCTCTGCTGCAAATCCTACATAACCACTGATGAGCCTGATCCACCTTCCCGACACCCACGCCACTGCAGTCCCCCCAATGAAAAAAACTACTGCATCCATCACACCAAACCCCGGAACTAACAATTCTACGGCAAGTCAGGCACTTCTCACTCATGGCAAAAATAATACTCTAGCTAGAATAAATCAATTAAATTACCGAAAATCAAAAACGACGTTACAAGAATTAAGCCTATTCACAAATGTGTATAAGCAAGTTTCTGATTTAAAACTCCGCTGCTTTTCTGAGATCTGTATTAAAACAATGAAGGTATACGCTATTTATTATATATTTCACTCGATGGAATGAAAGAAAGGACAATTAAACGAGATACTCTAAGTTTGATTCTCCAAAAACGTTACGAGAACTAGGCCTATAAACAAATGTATATAAGCAAGTTTCTGATTTAAAACTCCGCTGTTTTTCTGAAATCTGTATTAAAACAATGAAGTTATACGCTATTTACGATAGTTTACTTATTTGTTACCGAGAAACTAGTTAAATTACCGTGAAACAAGAAACAAACACGTTTACAAAATTTAAGCCTAAGCGCGACTTTGCGAAGTTACGATCTTTTCGTGTTTTCTGAAAAAATACGCAAAGAAAAGTCAAACCTTTAACGGCAAGACTAAACGATACACTAATGCACGTATTTAATTTGTTGTCGGCGTTAAACTGAATTATATTCGTGTGTAAATCACATAACTTCCTGGAAATAATTTCTGGCGTCACTTACTCGGCGGCCATCTTGGAACTCTCCTCGAATTTTCTCCGAGAATTAGAATTCGACTGGAGCACGCAAAGAAAGTGTCCTTCAGTTAGATCTTGTGTCAAATATTTAACATGAATTTGAGGAAGAACTTCCAGTAGGTGCACATCTTGAACACAGTATTGTATGGAAGTGAAATGCACGCAATGGCAAATCCACAGGAGAGGAAACGGAGAACATTTCAAGTGCGGTGTTATCGAAAATGATTAAAAGTTTAGTGGTCTGGCAAACTTAGAGGTACTGAAAACAATAGGTGAGAAACGACCGTTAGAAGAAGGTGAGACAAGCTACTAATACATATGCCAAGGCATTGCCGAATACCAAAATTGACAGGAGAAGGAGAAACAGAGTGCAAAAATGTTTAGGTGCACACAAAGAGAGGGTCTGGTGAAATAGCTTAAAGCAAATATTTGTCGAAGCGTCTATATACACACGAACAGAACAGCACAGGAAATGATAAGAAACGGTATAAAAATACTAAAGGCTTAGAAAAGTAAAAAAACTAATTCTTAACAAAGGAAACATTTGGTACATGTAAATGAAAACAGTCTATGATATAAGTACACTAAACGAAGATGGAAAATCGGAAAAAAGATAATCGTGAGTTAGAGAAGTGGTGTTACGGAAGAAAGACGAAAATTAAGGGGACTGATAAGATAAGAAATTAGGAGGTTCTCTATAGAACTGGTGAGGGAAAGAGTAGTTGGAAAAGCCTAAAAAGAAGAAGGGTGAGGATGTTAGGACATGAGGTAAGAGGAAAGTTTTAATAGCCAAGCTTACAGTCAGTACTATTTAGTCATGATGAGCGGTTTTAACATTTAAGATTGCCACCATCTGATCTTCAAAAAACTTGTTGTACATCCTGTTCCACTGTGACTGTATCACACAGGACGCATAACAACAAATTTTTTAAAGATCAGAAAATGACATTCTTAAGAGTTGAAACAGGCCATCGGGAATAAAGAGTATTCAATGTGGTCTTGGCTATTAAAAGTTTCGTCATAGCAAATGCAGATCTTACCATTTCTAATCATAAGAAATTTCGATAATGTATTAAGACGTGAGAGAATAACGTCCATAGTTCGCTACGGAGCTGTAGAGGGCAAACGCAAGGGAAGACACAGTTTGAAATACATGCAATAAACAACAGAAGGTGTTTGGTTGATGTCTGAGCTATTCTGAAATGAAAGGCAAAAGAGCATCTCGCGGCGGGTCACGTCAATTTAGAAGACTGATGAACTCTCTCCCCTTGCCCGACTACCCGAGAAAAGGTATCATTTTATTTTGAGAGACATTATTGACACAATGTTTGTACTGAGAAATGAAAAATGGATAAGTTAAGATGGAATGTGTGGTGTCTTATCGACTTAAAGGGTATGGACGCAAGTCTTGGCGCTGGTTGTGGTGGAGTACTTCCATAGAGGGGCTGGCAGGCGGTAGTGCGAGAAGGGAGAGAGGGAGGGTGGGGGTTGAGTGATGAACTGGTTTACCTATAGTCGGTATTTACGACGCCCGGAGCTCGCGGCCTCGCCTCATTAACACAGGGCGGCGGGTATTAAAATTCCGCGCGTGCGGTATGCGGTGGCCTCCATTAAAATCAATTAGAATTCTAATTGCGCGTAGCGACGGCGACGAATTATAGTGACCCTCTCAGCGAGCACTGTTTACAGTCCGCGGCGCTCCCATGCAGCACCACGCCAGACTCCGCAAGCTGGTTCGTCGCCTCAGAACACACTTTCTTGTTAATTGATTCCACGTTCCGTAGATTAAGGGAAACATTTTCATCACTGCATAGCTATTCAACTTACTGGTCGCGTATGTATTGTCTGTGCATAAATTTTGGGATTACTATATAGTTGCCGGCCGGGGTGGCCGAGCGGTTCTAGGAGCTACAGTGTGGAACCGTGCGACCGCTACGGTCGCAGGTTCGAATCCTGCCTCGGGCATGGATGTGTGTGATGTCCTTAGGTTAATTAGGTTTAAGTAGTTCTAAGTTCTAGGGGACTGATGACCTCAGAAGTGCACAGAGCCATTTGAAGCGTTACTAAATAGTAAAAGGGCTGAAATCAGATTCTTTGAAACTACTCACATTAGTAGTGAGGGAAACATACGTTAACAAAAATACCATTATCTTGCTCACCATACATGCGCATTACATTACACCCTTCTTTTCACAGAACTGACAACTAACGAAAAGACTGTTTCTTCATGTAGGTCAGTGCAAGCGCACATACAAACGTGGTTCATAAAAAGAACAGAGCTACTGAGAACTTGTATCTGAAGAAGACGGTGTGATCAGTGTACTGTCACCCATGATCATAATATAATAATGATAATGGCATGTACACAAGCATATAGTCATTTTTCCCATCACTCAACAAGGGAATGCAACAGTAAAGAAAAATCAACTATCATCATCATCTCGATTCATGGATTAGGTTCGAGGAGTCTGTTACAGCTTCAGATTCTAAGTTCCAACGCTTCCAGGCCGAACTACGTAGCTTATCCCTCTGGGTTTATGTTGCAAAATGTTTCTACGATACCTGACCTGTTGCATACTGTTTACATGTTTCTTCTGTTTCTGCTAACATGTGTCGATTTTTTTCTGTTACTGTAAATATGTTAAGCTTATTATTAATATAATCGTTTCTTTATGTTCTAGCTCTCATAACTGATCTGAGGCCTCAGTTTTGACGTCAGTATTCGATTTATATCGTACTTGTTAGTTATTCACGACCAAAATGAACAAGTAGTTTTGGGACAGCTAGTGTTTTGTAGAATTTTTTTTACTTTCTTTTTGTTTAATGTTCTCTTTATTTTTCCACATAGATTTTGCAGTTTTATTCTTAACATTTTCATCATGATCGAAAGAAATGTTGCAGTCCAAATAGTTAAAACAACTTTCTTGCTCGATTATTCTGTTTTGTGACACTGTTTTCGATGCTATCTTTTCCTTAGAATGCTGTTACTTTTGTCTTTGCTGTAGACACTTCTAAATTATAATTTTGACATATTTTTTTCAGTTTAAAAATATTCTTTGTGGTCAGTCTTGTTAGTCTGGTCATCAGTATACGTGTATGTTTTACATAATGATCATTATCTAGTTTTATTCTTTTGTTGTCTTTTCTTGCCTCATTTCACTTTTTGATTATATCTTTTATATATAAATTGAATGGAATTGAGGAAAGACAGCAATCTTGCTTCCTCCTTGGTTGATGTAATGGCATTCTTACTTAATTTGTTTCCACTTTTTATTACAATGTTAGTTTCATGGTATAAGCTTTTTTTGCTCCATGTCAAATGTCATAGAATTCCATTTTATGTAATACTGACCAGGGTATTGCGCTGTTTAATCCATCAAATGCTTTTGCATAGTCAATAAAAGGTCTCTGTGCCTCATCATTAAATTCTCTTGTTTTATTTATCAGTGTCTTCAAAGTGAATATATTATCCATTTTTGTTTGTCCTTATCTAAATCCGTTGTGGTCTTCAGTTAAAATTGTTTTGGTTATTGGTCTTAACCTTAGAGCTGAAATCTTTGCACATACTTTACACCCAGCTGTTAAAATGCTTATTCGCCTTCTAACAACCCTACCACAACAAAGGTCATAAATTAATTATGATTGTAGTGTTGCTCACACTGCTAAATACTGCATTTTCAGGCAACAATAAAGTTATATTATGTGGCAGGTATCATTAGAGCACAGTTAATAAAGTCATTTCTTGAAATAATGGATAAACTAGGCACTCATCTTTTCGTGTTTCCGACGCTGGTCTCATTGTGAACTCATGGCTCAATCGTCGAAAATCTAGGTGGTGATCATTCCAAGCTCGGATGCAAAGAGGCCTAGGTGTTACTCTGCGATATTCAGAAGTTTTATAGATGTGCTTCATAAACCATTCTTGAAGATTAAACTTCTGCAAGTTAAGACAATGATGATGTAAAATAGTAATCAGCACTCCGAATTTAAGTTACACTTTTTTTTATTGCTTTTGTTGCAATTCCACTTCACAATATAAAACATACTTGAAAATATCTTCCTCACTGTTAAAGTTCACATTTCATAAGCTGACGACAATTTGCGTCTTTTCAACATGACGACCAAAACTTGACTCTCCAATAACCGCTTACGCGCCCAAAATTCAGAGTTACAAGTACGACAAAGATCATAGTGACAAAAGGAAGAATTCACATAAGAATAATATCATTGCAATATAAACATATCGATGTATCAAAGTACCTCTACATTAATGAAATCAAATCTGAATGTTGTTTCAGAAATGTCTTAACTACTTTACAGAAACACAGTAGAATATTGCTGGTATCGAGAGGTTGAGGTGAGGTGCCGCAATGGTTACCTAATTCAAGTACCGTTACAACCTGTAATTATTACAGTCTTTTCAGTCTTCTTTCTTAAAAATGTCTATTGTCCAGATTTCTGATATCCTCACTTCCTCACAGCATAAATTTAGGCAAAGTGAAAGTTTTACTTTTAGGAATAATGCTGCCATATTTCAATAACTTTTTGCTAATGCCGTTCTATAACGTTGCTTTTCTGTTTTTCTTTGTTTTTAAAGCTTCTTCTTATTCTGGTCAATTTGGTACATCAAATTTTCCATATTCATACGTTTCTGCTTGTCCTATTGACTTTCGGTCATACCAGCAACTTTTTATGTTCTTCTCATTGTTTGTTGTCGACAGTGTCAATTTCTAATATATCTTTTTTAAGTCCATTAAATGTTTGATTGCTTTATATGCGTTTGCTTACTGTCAATGAATGTCATTTTCTAGATTACATGTATATTTAATATAGATGGCACATGAAATCTGGTAAGAAGCAAGCGACTATTGTTAAATTACAAAATATTACTGTACTGGAACTAAACAGGTCGCTTCAAACAAGTCATACAGTCAGGTCAAAGATTACTTTCTTACCAAAATTGCAGACTTGAAGCATTTTGGATTTATTTCCATCATCAGATATCCAAGTGTACTGAGGGTCACAGGATAGGAGCATCACTAGATGCACATATCTGTCAGCTTACGTTACATATACATCTAGTACTGATTGTATCATGTGAGCCCCTATGCCCCTGGATATCTGATGATGCAAATAAATCTTAAGCACATAAAGTGAGCAATTTGAGTAACAAAGTAATCTTTCACCAGCTGTGTGACTTTTTTCACATGATGTATTTAGCTGCAATACAGTACTACATTATAAATTATATATGTGTTCCAACTTACTCTTTATTCATTTTTACATTCTCGTTCAGTAGTTTCTTTCCCTAGATTATATTCTGATCTTAATTCTGGCATTTTTCGCTGTAGATGTTTTAGGTACCCTTCCTTTTTCTACTTCTTCATTCCATTTTCTTAATCCTTCCTTATTACATTTTTCAAATCTCGTTCATGGACCTTCAAAAGTTGCCTTCTGAACACTACTACCTAGATCCCTCCATCCTTCATTAATATCTCAAGTAGTGGTTATCATTAGCAATTGTTCATTTAGTCTGTTTCCATATACGAGTTGTATGCTTTTATCTTGCATAAAGTATGCTATGAATGTTGTTTCTTAATTTCTATAAGTGTTATTACACCTGATCCATCTTGTTATAATATTCATTTCAGAAATTACTCTCTTGTACATGTTATCAGTGATCACTTTATTTTCTTAACTATCATATAATCAATTAATGATTTTTAACCTCAATCTGACCATGTGTCCTTGTGAATTTCTTTTTTAAAGTTTATTATTATTCTGGTTATTGTCCTTGTCCACTTTTATTTAAAATGGTTTTCTCTTGAGCACCAATTACATTAATTATTGATTTATTCCCCACTCTTGCATTCCTATCTCTAAGTAATATCATTGTCATTGAATAATTTTTGTTTTCCTTCCCTATTCCATTCTGAAAAATAGAATACAATTCTTTCTATTTCTCTTCCCTTCTATCTTCTATGTATGTATTGCCGCTAATGTCAGTTAGCTCTGTTGTAATCTTGTAGTCATTATTCGTTCATTAATAAAAGTATGTGGTCTCTTTTAGAGGTCGATTTTTTATCCACAAGTATTGCCACCTCTGCTTCAGCTCTGATGTCTTCCTGTACTCCGCTGTAAAACATCGTCACACCACTAATCATCACTGGTCTTTTTAACTTTCCTTCGTTTTCGTTGCAGTTATTCACTTTTCTTTCATGTCTTTATAATTAAGATACTGGCGAGTCTTCTGACATTCCATCTTTGCTATACAAGATAGAATGCTATCTTTAAGCTGCCTTGTGTATCGAAACCTTTCTTCTTGTGTCAGAAGTCAGAGTTCCCTCTACTCCAAGAACACTGTATATGTGGGTGTAGGCATAATATGTAGATCGTTTGCTTTCCTTTTTCGAAGGTGCTATAGGGACCAGAAAATCCAAAGTACTTCAACTGAAAAAAAAATGAATAAAGAAGGGGGATTCTAGAGGTCTTAGAATTTTTCTAGACATGAAAATATATTCTTTTTACTATAAATATCTTGAATGATATCAGTCTGCCGCATTGGGCGTTACAGTTAGAACTAAACCACTCTTAGCGGAAGTATGTGGTCCCCTCTCATGATCACAGTGGCAGTAGGATCATCTCAGGGAGTGGTGACCCTGCCTTATACGAGCATTTTTTTTCTTGAGAGTAAGATGCCCTATATTAATTGCTGTACATCCCTCCATCTCTTCTCAACCTGCACTGGACCAATGTGAGACAATACTATCCAAACGTTGCCCAAATGGGACATATGTCCAGAAACAAGCCTTTATAGAGATACGGGGCTTTCTGTTCTATGATATTTGCCTGTCGATGCTACAGGAGATGCTCAGTGTGGTTAACACTCAGTTTTACACATTCGTTAGCCTTCCTTCTCGAAGAATCACAAGGCAGTGTGAAATCTAGCTGCCCTCGAACTTGGTAACAGGCAAGGAGCACATGTTCCAGTAATATGCGTTTTCTAACCACTTACAATACGAAAGCGTAAACTGTAAACAGAGACAGAGTCTTCATAAACTGCACACTGACACGCATCCCAGTAGTGAAAACTAGAGTCCAGAATAATAGAAGGGTCGTTGTAGCAATATGACGAGATGGGAAGCACTTCGTCCAACACGGGACAAACATAGGGCTTTAGCCGGACTTGTCTGGTTTTTTACGATCATGTCCAGCCAAATATTCAAGCCCACCCTGTCCAGCATTTGTTAGGCTCTTTAGCGACGAAGCAGACAACACACAACTTAGGCCCATCCGAAGCATGTGAGGTAAGTGCTAGGAATAAATACGGTATACGGAGAAATAAGGACGTAGCTCATAACGATATGTAGATATACCAACTAGTTCTATTCTCATTTCTGTATCCTACATTTTTCTTCGTAGTGCGAACAAATTAACACACTATGTCACAACTGCACTGTGTGCAGAGTGGGAGAGGCAAAGTAGAATGTGTCGATCAGCAGATGCCAACCTGCCCTCCATCCCACCACGTGAGAAATATTAATACTTAACTGCAGATTATAGTTCTTTCTAATAAGTATGATTGAAATGACAATGTTATAGAATTCCTTCGCATTTTACATCACAGAAGAATAGGTAATTGTTTATTTCTTTTAATGAAAAAATTGGTTTATTTTGATACAAGATTATCTCAGGAAGAAGGCAGAGCAATTAAGCAGACGAGCGCTTAGTAACTATCGTAACTGTCAAATTATAAGGATATTTACTGATTTTTTGTTACTTTAATCACGTTTAACTTCATCTCGTAAAAACTAACTGTAGTTGATTTATAGTAAACTTGGACCTGGTAACCCTAATCAAGTGATTACTGCCGGATGGAGTGGCCGAGCGGTTCTAGGCGCTATAGTCTGGAACCGCGCGACCGCTACGGTCGCAGGTTCGAATCCTGCCTCGGTCATGGATGTGTGTGGTGTCCGTAGGTTAGTTAGGTTTAAGTAGTTCTAAGTTCTAGGGGACTGATGACCACAGCTGTTGAGTCCCATAGTGCTCAGAGCCATTTGAACCATTTGAACCAAGTGATTACTGGCTCCCCGGTCACCCTATATCCGAGTCAATGGCACTGACCACGCAACACGCCCTGTCCGTCTCATGCCAGTGGAGGAGGCAGCTGTAGTAGTGTCTGTATCGATACCAGTCGTTGGGGGGATAATCAATTTTGCAAGTGGTCGTTAACCTTAAGTGTCTTGTAAAGCCAATAAATTAATGTCACATGCACAGGTCTCTCTGCAATGGTACTGTTCTCCAGCAGCAAAGATAATTTGTTGCACAGAAACTGGTAATCAACAGCAACGTGATAATTTGGCCCTCCACAGTTCCTGTCTACACACTGACAGTAAAACGAACCGGATCTCTCGTACCCATGATTGCTCAGTTCGCGCCTGCCTAAACGTGGTTACTGTTGTACTTTTTTTAAATCCCCCTATGTATGAATCCCGCTTCACCTGCAAATAAAATGCTTCCTGAGCTGTGAATCTTCAGCGCTCTCTCCTGGAAGTGTCATGTATGAAACACATCACAGTCGCAGGAGTAAGTACAGAGACAAACACAACCAATAAAAAATGAGCAATGGAAGTCAACAGGTACATCCTGCATATAAATTGGGTTTTTGTTGTCAATCCGAAATATTAGCAAAAATGAAATTTTTACAAGTGATTCTTTTTCTTTTCTTTGCGTGATCAGTCTTCTCACTGGCTTGACGCGGCCCGCCGCAAATTCTTCTCCTGTTCCATCTCAAAGTAAGACTTGCAAATAAGTCCTCAATTATTTTCTAGATGTATTGCAAACTCTTTCTTCCTCTACTGTTTTTACCCTCTACAGCTCCCTCTCCTTCGTCAGAAGTTATCCCATGTGTCTTAACAGGTGTCCTATCATCCTGTCCCATCTTCTTGTCAGTATTCTCCATATATTCCTATTCTACCCGATTCTGCATACAACCTCCTCATTCCTTACCTTACTAGTCCACCTAACTTTCAACATTCTTCCGTATAAAGACACGTCAAATGCTTCTATTTTCTTCTGTTCCGCTTTTCCCACAATCCATGTTCCTGTACCAAACAATGCTGTGCTCCAAACGTATATTATCAGAAATTTCTTCCTGAAATTAAGGCCTAAGTTTGATAGTAGTAGACTTCCCTTGGCCAGGACTGCCCTTTTTGGCAGTGCTAGTCTGCTTTTGATGTCCTCCTTCCTCCGTCGTCATTGGTTATTTTGATGCCTAGGTAGCAAAATTCCTTAACTTCATCTACTTCGTGACCATCTATCCTGACGTTAAGTTTCTCGCTGTTTCCATTTCCGGTACTTCTCACTATTTTCGTCTTTCTTAGATTTACTCTCAGTCCATAATCAGCACTCATTAGGCTGTTAATTCCATTCAACAGATCATTCTTCACTTTCACTCAAGATAGCAACGTCATTAGTGAATATCAGTGAGCTCCTTTCACCCTCAATTTTGGTCCAATTCTTGAATTTTTCTTTTATTGCCGCCATTGCTTCTTCCAAGAATAGACTGAACATTAGGGGCGAAGCCTAACTCTTTTTCCAGATCGACAGATCCTATGAACGCATCTTTATTATTCTTCAGTTTGCTTTCATTTTTAATCTCATTGTCAGAACTACCTCTCTGGTGCCTTTACTTTCCCTAAAGTCAAAGTGATCATCATCTAACAGATCCTCAATTTTCTTTTCTGTTCTTCTGTATATTATTCTTGTGGGAAACTTGGATGCATCAACTGTTAAGCTGATTGTACGGTAATTCTCGAACTTGTGGCCTCTTGCAATCTTCAGTATTGTGTGGATGATGTTTCTCCTAATGTCTGATTGTATGTCGCTAGTCTCATAAATTCTACGCACGAACCTCAATAGTCGTTTTGCTGCCACGTCAATGGTTTGAGAAATTCCGATGGAATGCTATCTATCCCTTCTATCTTATTTGATCTGAAGTTGATCAAAGCTCCTCTAAATTATAATTCTAAAACTGGAGCCCCTAGCTCTTCCTTGTCGCCTCGTGTTTCTTCTTCTATCACTTCATCCACCTATCCGGTCTCTCCTCTGCATTTAACAATGTAATTCCCATTGTACTCTTAATGTTATGGTCCTTGCTTTTAATTTCACCGAAGGCTATTTTTACTTTTCTATATGCTCAGTCAGCTCTTGCGACATTCATTTCCTTATCCATTTCTTCACATTTACAGGTTCACCCACGGTAGAGTCTTTTGCTAGAAATAAGAACATAGTTAGTACGGAATGCGAACATCGCCACTGTTCATATTTTGAATAAAAATCATTGTCAAACCGTATCTATAGATGAATAAAACTTCTTCTGCTACTACTACTACTAGTAGTAGTAGTAGTACTATTACTATTTCCTAAGTGTGGTCTGCAAAGGGTGTGCGCCTGTCTGTTTTGACGGTTCAAATGCAGTTGCTGCTGGCTCACAGACGACTTGGTGCTACTTCAGCCCTATTTTTCAGAAACTACAAACGTCTCAAACTGCAGCGCGTGCAACCCCTATCGCATCGTGATAACTTCAAACACGTTGTGCGCTACAGTGGTGACCCCAGTCTAAATACCGGCACTATAGAGCGCTGAGGAGGAAAACGAACTATGATGGCTTGTACCATCGTTTGAGGTGATTTCTCGTGCTCCGTGTTGAGGGAAAGCGTAGGAGCGTCCACTATACCAGGTCAGAGTCAGATATCCAGGTGATAATTCGACATGAAATACTTGAGTAGGACAAAGATTATCCAGCAACGAGAAATACGAGTATGCTACCCTCATTTAATGAACTATTTATAGAACCACTTTCCTGGTCTGTGCTTTCCCCTGACATGCTTGTGTGTGGTTGGATGGCATCTTGTTCAATATGGTTCTCCACCGTCGTTGCTCTGTACCCTTCACATGAAGGAAGATTCCTACTGAATATCTACATATCTTTCTCTTCTTCTTCTTCTTCATCCCTGCCCAGTCCAGTTACCCAACAGGGTGAGTTGAAGCTACGTTAGCGACGTTGAGTGGCCGGATGACGTTAGTGACGCCCCCCCCCCCCCCCCCCCCGTCCCCGTGCCAACCGCCCTTTCTCCACCCAGGACAGAATCGCCTACACCATCTCTCTGCTCATGTTCAAGTGTGAGATCATTTTCGAATTATTTGCGTGACATGTAACTGAGGGTTCAAATGGTTCAAATGGCTCTGAGCACTATGGGACTTAACATCTATGGTCATCAGTCCCCTAGAACTTAGAACTACTTAAACCTAACTAACCTAAGGACATCACACAACACCCAGCCATCACGAGGCAGAGAAAATCCCTGACCCCGCCGGGAATCGAACCCGGGAACCCGGGCGTGGGAAGCGAGAACGCTACCGCACGACCACGAGATGCGGGCGTAACTGAGGGAACCAGTCCAGTATTTACCTATGTGGATGTGAGAAACCACCTAAAAACAACATTCAGGCTTGCCAGCACACCGACCCTCATCGTAAATCCACCAAGCGCATTCGATCTGGGGCTGTCACGCCTCCATGACTCCCATATTCGGATGGATTCCTGAAGAACTGATCATGGCCATTTTTTATTCCATTTCAGGACGTTTGGAATTTTAACTGCGATATGTGGGTATTTTGCATACCACTGAATTTTCTATGTGCAATTTAATAATACTAGAATATTGTTTATTACTACTTAAAGTGATATAAAGCTCGTTTAAGTGACTTACATGCTTCTTATTGGAGCAATTATGACAAACGTTACTGAATCCAGAAAACATATCTACGACAGTGTATTTGTTGCGCGTAAAACCCATCTTTCGCTAAAACGCACATTCACTAACAGGTATGCAGTGGGCGACGGCCGCTCTCCCGCAGCAGGGGAGAGCCCGAGCCCGAGGCGTTGGATACGCCGACGGACGAATCTCAGTAGGCCATACTTTGGTCGGATGCGCAGGTGGCGCACAGAATATACGCAATCGGATGGGGTTAGGTTCGAATATGGAAAGATGGGCGCCACCGAGAAATATGATGAAAATGCTATTAACTTTACTACATTAAAACATTACGACATAACTGATGAATTTAAGTTTTTTGCTAACAAGTATGCATCAGCAATAATTAATAAAGTAGTCACGTATGTCTATAGGATTAATGTAAGAGTTGAACGTTTGGCATTGGATGATAGAGCAAATAAGAAAATATTTGGAGACCAAGGTGCAATACATCGAACTTGGCAAGTTGTAAACTAGCATCTACATCTACATCCATATTCCGCAAGCCACCTGACGGTGTGTGGCGGAGGGTACCTTGAGTACCTCTATCGGTTCTCCCTTCTATTCCAGTCTCGTATTGTTCGTGGAAAGAAGGATTGTCGGTATGCCTCTCTGTTGGCTCTAATCTCTCTGATTTTATCCTCATGGTCTCTTCGCGAGATATACGTAGGAGGGACCAATATACTGCTTGACTCCTCGGTGAAGGTATGTTCTCGAAACTTCAACAAAAGTCCGTACGGAGCTACTGAGCGTCTCTCCTGCAGAGTCTTCCACTGGAGTTTATCTATCATCTCCGTAACGCTTTCGCGATTACTAAATGATCATGTAACGAAGCGCGCTGCTCTCCGTTGGATCTTCTCTATCTCCTCTATCAACCCTATCTGGTACGGATCCCACACTGCTGAGCAGTATTCAAGAAGTGGGCGAACAAGCGTACTGTAACCTACTTCCTTTGTTTTCGGATTGCATTTCCTTAGGATTCTTCCAACGAATCTCAATCTGGCATCTGGTTTACCGACAATCAACTTTATATGATCATTCCATTTTAAATCACTCCTGATGCGTACTCCCAGATAAATTATGGAATGAACTGCTTCCATTTGATGACCTACTATATTGTAGCTAAATGATTATCTTCCTTTCTATGTATTCGCAGCACATTACACTTGTCTACGTTGAGATTCAATTGCCATTCCCTGCACCATGCGTCAATTCGCTGCAGGTCCTCCTGCATTTCAGTACAATTTTCCATTGTTACAACCCCCGATATACCACAGCATCATCCGCAAAAAGCCTCAGTGAACTTCCGATGTCATCCACAAGATCATTTATGTATATTGTGAATAGCAACGGTCCTACGACACTCCCCTGAAGCACACCTGAAATCAGTCTTACTTCGGAAGACTTCTTTCCATTGAGAATGACATGCTGCGTTCTGTTATCTAGGAACTCTTCAATCCAATCACACAATTGGTCTGATAGTCCATATGCTCTTACTTTGATCACTAAACGACTGTGGGAAACTGTATCGAACGCCTTGCGGAAGTCAAGAAACACGGCATCTACCTGGGAACCCGTGTCTATGGCCCTCTGAGTCTCGTGGACGAATAGCGCGAGCTGGGTTTCACACGATCTTTTTCGAAACCAATGCTCATTCGTACGGAGTAGATTTCCAGTCTCCAGAAAAGTCATTATACTCGAACATAATACGTGTTCCAAAATTCTACAACCGATCGACGTGAAGACGCAGTGAAAAGGAAACTATCTAAAAAAAAATGGGGATCTGTAAGGGGTGGGAAAACATGAAACAGAGGAATTCGCTGAAGGTCACTAATTGATTGTGTAAGTTTTGTGAAGGAGCCCAGAATTGGCTCACAAAAACTCGGGAAGTCCACAGCTATTGGCTACTGAGAACCCGGGGCTGTCAGAAACAGCAAACGTTTTGACCGGGAGGATGTGAAGACTTCGTTTTAGAGCTCTAGAGAGGGAACACTTTTTCTTCGTCTGCACTGCTGGCAGGTGACACTTAAGGGCATGTTGAGAGTCTGTATCAGAGCTGTTTACAGATTGTGGGTCCTAACTTCTAACGATCAGCCAGCACTGCAGCCATTCTCTGCATCTAAGTTTTAGATCGATGGTCAGCGGGTGCAAAGTTTGTGAACTACGTGACGAAACGGTCTCTAAGTTATTTGTTTTGAGTTTCGGTCCTGTTTTTCTCAATTAATTCATGCACTCAGCTAGTTGAACTCGCCATGCACTTAGGCAAGGTTACTGGTGCTCATATGTTCTTTTCTAGATCCTTCCTTTAATCATTGACAGTTTACTTGACACAATACATTGTACGACGTTATTGACATTTCGTTTCCAATTCCATCCCCTGTACCAAGATATTAAAGTCTAATTTTTTCCCCCCGAAAGCTGAGTGGTCAGCGTGACGGATTGCCGTCCTACAGGCCAGGGTTCGATTCTCGGCTGGGTCGGAGATTTTCTCCGCTCAGGGACTGGGTGTCGTGTTGTCTTCATCATCATTTCATCCCAATCCAGCGTGCAGGTCGCCCATTGTGGCGTCGAATGTAATAAGACCTGCACCAAGGCGGCCGGACCTGCCCCGTAAGGGGTCTACCTCCAGATGACGCCAAACGCTCATTTCCATTTTCCATCGTCTAAGTTCAATAATCAATTTCAACTACTGTGCACCTAGTAAGTACTTGTATTATCTATTAAGTATTGGGCGTTAAGTCTATGGGCTTTAGCAATAAATAGGACTTAACTGTCACCTTCAGTTTCTTTCCACAGTTTAATGAAATACTTTCTCGTTATTTTATTGCGAACTACAGAACTCATATTTTATGTGTAACTGGACCACTACTGTTGAAGTTCAGAACATCCAATTTTGTCTTCATATACCACATAGGCAGCCGGATTCAGAACTTGGTAGCATCACAGGGGTATGCTTCAAAATTAACCGTAGTTTCATAATTTAAAGGATCAACTGACATATTAACAGTATTTCTCGTGTAACTGAAACCACAAACGTGCAACGCTTTCAGGTATGTCATTCAGATATCTCTGATCTACCCCACACCGTTGAGCCAGCCTCGAATGTAGCTTTGGTATCTGTGTGTAAACCTATCTTCTACAAATTACTGTGAAGTGCGTGGCAGGATGTACTTCTAATATACTAGCTGTTAGGGATTTTTTCCGTTCCATTCGCTCAGGAAGAATGACATCTTGAATGTCCCTGATTAGTCTAATCTTGTTTCCAGCATGAGTTTTCACTCTGCAGACAAGTGTACACTGATTTGAAATGTCCAGGTAGATTAAAACTGTCTCCCGGATCTAGAATATCTTTCGCGAGCCAATTCTCTCCAGGCGTGGCGAGATCATTTGCCCTCAAAAGGCAAAGATTTATGTCCCAGTTCCGGTCTGGCACACAGCTTTAAGCTGCAATGAAATTTCGGTCTAACCATGTGCTCTCGGTCACTATGGGACGTGGAGAGCAGTGATGTATTCCAATGTTCCTCATTCAGCACTGGTTCGTTTAATCTATATGTAGGCTTTCGCGGGATGATTGACGAGAATCACCTAGTATCCAACTGGTGCGTATTTCAGCATTTCAATGATACTATTCTGTGACACAAACAAACCAGGGGACAATTCGTGTTACCCTTCCCTGTGTAATTTCAATATCCCTGTTACCCCTACTTGGAATGGGTCCCACACAAGTGAGCAGTAAACTATGATAGGGCGCTCTAGTGTTTTGTAAGCTCTGTCATTTATAAACCGATTCTATTGTCAGCCTGCTTAGCTGAATAGTAACGTGCTTGCCTACCATGCAGCGGGCCTGTTTTGATTCACGGGCAGGTTGGAAATTTTCTCATCTCGTGGCTTGGGTGTGTGCTGTCTTCATCATCACCGATGCACGAATAACCTAATGTGGCGTCACATGAAATAAGACTCGCAACCCGCCGCCAAACTTTCCCCGACGACGCCTCCCGGCCATCAATGCCACACGATCATATTTCATACCGACTATATTTTCCCACTATAAATGAGTAACTTTTTTCTTCTAATATATACAGTCTCCAAGGTAAGAGATGCAGAAAGCTTTCATAAACGTTGCTATTTTCACACTGATTTACAAGTTACGACCTCAGATCCGGTTGCTTAATGCCGTGTGAAAGTAAACAGGAAACACGAAAATACACTACCAGTTTGTCTCTCCCCTACTACCAGCTGATCAGTGGTCGACCCTGTGCGACTAATTTAACGGTGACAGATCGCTACCGACGCCCTGTCACACCTGTATACCAGCTGCGGAGGCAGCAGCAACAGTGAGAAACTCTCACACACTAACTTGTGCTCCAATTCTAATTATGTATATTCAGCTAATATCAACAATGGAACAACGCACATCTCATGCCTGTTATTCCAATCTGCACCGAGCGAGATGGCGCAATGGTTAGCACACTGGAGTCGATTTGGGAGGACGGCGTTTCGATCCTGCGTCCGGCCATCCTGATTTAGGTTTTCCGTGATTTCCATAAATCACTCCAGGAAAATGCCGGGATGGTTCCTTTGAAAGGGCACGGCCAACTTCCTTCCCCGTCCTTCCCTAATCCGACGAGACCGATGACCTCGCTGTCTGATCTCCTCCCCCACAACAACCCAACCCAATCCAATCGGCAAATGCGTAGCTGAAATGGTTTCTGGACGCCATGATGGTCTGATCTTAAACCGAAATTGATTGCCTCTAATAAAATATACCGCTACAGGTGTGAATTCTATATGCAGTTCTTAATATAGAATAATTCTAATTACTTTTGTAACGATGGAACGTTAATTCCTAAACTCCCTCTTTCTTCTCATGTTCTATCTAATCAAAGCCCTCCCCTTCAAATACAGAACCACTCCAAACGAATTTTACATCTAAATGATAATTTCACAATTCGCTGAATTTACTGATTGCATGCAAATTTGACTCGTCCGTTAGAATTCCGTTGTAAAAAAATATTCTGGATTACAATAATCCGTTTCCTTTTCTGCTCTCTTGTAGATCACAACAGTTATTGCTCGTCATCTGCAACTGTAACTGTATTATTGTTTTTAAACGAGCTATTCCCTGCATTGGACGTTGCTGCAAGCAGTAAAATTAAGTGCACTGAAAAGTATTGTTGTAACATACAGTTTATTTCCAGCAAAGATATTAGATAGAAAAGTACTTGCACAAGAGTCAACAGACAAATTTATAGCATGGGAGACATAAGAACCACTAAAGATACTATATACAACATCAACCGCATTGAAGTACTACCTGAGAAAGAAATACAGCAGTTATCAACGACATACCTTTTGTTTTTACTTCCAACTACCCGTTTCTTCAGAGTTGTGCAGTTTTTCACTCACTGACTGACTTTCTTCAAACCGTACTACTACTACTATCTTTTGTAGTAAGGCTCAGTACTTTGCCAAAATGTCCCCTGCGCCTCGCTAAAAGTAATGTACCGGGCTGACAATTTAATAGCTTATCTACTCTCAAATGAGACAGATATAGAATATAATGATGACATCAGTAGACTTCTCTTCCTAAACTTTTTATCTATTGAATCTCCATTGATTCATGTTAAATACTATTATGTCACCGAAGGAAAAGAATTGTAATTTTATTGAGACTATCGCCATATATCCACCTACCTCATTCAGTTACTATAGCGACTGATATTTCATCTGTGGCGCTCGAGTTGAGTCGAAAATGAAATAATGTATTCCTTTCCATTCTATAAACAGTACATCATGCCAAAAAATATTTAAGGTAAAAGCTAAGAGACCTTACATTAAACCTCCAATTTTCTCGAGTTGCTTATGAATCGTATGGCGTAACTTTCGCGGCAACAAGATGCTATTTCTGTAAAAGAGTTTATTCAATAAGATATTTATTGGATAAAAAATAAAATATCCACGTGCTTTTGAACCAATAATATGCTGCATTTTCGTTTTAATTACGAAGAAAGGAGAGCTGGCATGTGTACAGAGTGTTTAATTGTAACTGAAAGACTAACAACATTTTGTATTAAAGTAAAACATTATAACAAAAATACCTTACTTCTCAATTCAGTTTTTCGAAGTGATGAGCGTAGTAACTGAAATCTACAGTACATCCACTCGAATCCGGCTATTGCATTCAAGCTTTCATCCACCTCTACAGTTTTCATTTTCCCGTATCACCAGATAAACTTTCCCATGATGCCTGATGATGTGGCTTATAAATCTATCTCTTCACGTACTCGAATTTTGCCATAAATCTATTTTCTTTCTCTCCTAATCTTAAGCATTCTTCTGCAGTACCACTTTTAAAAGCTTTTATAGTCTTCCTATTTGCACTTTTTATCGTACACGTTTGATTATCGAATAAGACCACACTCTAGACCTACGTTCAGAAAAGATTTCCTAGTACATCACTTATTATTAGATGTTTACGTACTTCTCCTACCCAGTAAATGTTTTCTCCTTATCGAAAGTCTGTATTTTCACTGTCTCAGCTTTTTTGCTAGCCAATCTTCGGATGGGTATCTAATTCTCTCAGTATCCTCTGATTTAATTCAACGACACCCCCTTACTCTTGTTTTGCTTCGGTTGACCATCATACAACTTTTTTTCAAGACACTGTCGTTTCCTTTTCAGTGCCCTTCGATGACTCTGACGGAATTAGTGTCATTGACAATCCCTCCAGAATTTACTTCTTCTCCCCGAACTTTAATCCCATTTCCATGTTTCCATGTTTCCTGCTTTATAAACAGGAGTAACTAAAACGCCAACGACAAATTTTCAGAGATGGTAAATGAGAAAAATGTGTCAAGTTAACATGGGCTCTGAAATGCATTCTTCAAGAACTGATGTGTGTTTCACAGTAGCGAAGATGAACGTGTGCTCGTAGATGTTAAAGTATGCACTTCAGATCCGACGTTTACTGAACATTTTTTTCTTGTTTGGTCCATACTACCTCCTCTGACGCTATGTTGGAGTTTTGGTTCACTCTGTATACAGAGTGTCTGATTTAAGCTGAGACAATGAAAAATCTCGAAAACGACGAATCATACGAAAAAAATATATGAGGTGAAAAGCTAAATATTAGTTTTTTGCAGCGAACACATAGTGCGTAGTGGGGCGATCACACTGATGTAGAAATAATTCAAAGGCCAAGATCGCTTAAATACTTAAATGGCTTTTGAAATATTTCTAAATATTAACAAAGGGGACATCTGTTTGTGCTACGACTGACCACCTCCTCACCATCACTCCTGCGTGTGCGGAGTCAATTTTGTGTTTTCAAATGGGAACCCCATTTTCTGGTATATTCTGATTCTACGCTAAAAAATACGTACGGTGTACGCAAAACATTGTGTCCCATTCACTATAACCGACAAATACCAAGTGTGCTTGTTTTTTTAATTAATAATCCATGCATTTGATTCTACACTTCATTCACGATGTAAATGTAAATCTTTGTGTTTTAACGGTTGATGTTTATGTTCGAAATTTGCTTTAATATTTCAGATTTGATCGTACAGTACAATACGTTTAGCCGTTTCAGTGTCTGGCTAGAAACTAGGTTTAGCGTGATCCAGGAACAAGAAAGTGGATTTAATAGTCTTCTGATCCCATCGGGATGCTTGATATCGGCGAGTCTGCTTGTCTCTCACCATAGGGGTGCTTGATTCGGCGAGAATCATTGGCAGGTGTGCCTATCACTATCACTTCAGGGATATTTTAGCAGTACAATGAATGTGTTTTGTTTTCCGCCAGAAGCCGTATAGTGGCGAGCGCAAGAGTTACAACGGTGGGATGCAAAGACACACCGTAATCAGTCTAACCAGTGACGGTGTTCGAAGATGGCCACCGATGGTTTAGGGACTCACAACAACCATCTCCATAGAGAACAGAAAAATGTTAGCATTTGCAACGTTTGAACGTCAATATCGACCATTAGAACACAAAAGTTTTCATTTACATCATGAAATGTAGAATCAAATTCGTCAGTTCTTAATTCCAAAAACAGGCACATTTGACATTTGTGTAATACAGCGCCGTCTATCAGAAATGGAAAACAATGGTTTGAGTAAACCGTACGTGTTTTTGGCCTATTATCTGAGTAAGCAAAAAAAGCGGGTTCCCTTTTGAAAATACAAAACTGATGCCTCCCACGCAGGAGGGATAGTTAGGAGGCAGTCAGTAATACCAAAAGAAGCGTCTCTCTTACTAATATTAACTTTTCACCTAGAACATTTTGTTGGTACTATATATTTTCGAGACATTTAATTGTGTCAAGTTTAAGCGGTATGTTTACCGTGAAGCCACGATATAAAACTGTGAGCTTTCAGTTCAAGACTTAGATGTTGGTCACTTATGAAATATAATTATTCGTATCATATTTAATTAAGCTCTGACAGTCTCTTCTTGACTGCGAGAGAAGCATTCCGAAGAAAGCTTCCTCGTGACTCGTGAAGGGATAGTCACTTCTCTATCCGGCTGTACTTGTCTCTTCTTGGCGTAACTGTGCATGTCTAGTACGTAGTTTTGATAAAAAGTATTTGCAGTGTTGACGATATATTTCTACCATGGCTCTAGCGAGAAGAACGTCACTTTTCCTCCATAGATACCCACTTACGTTCATCGATCATCTCTTACAATTTTTGACTGGCTGCACATGGCCGTTACGATTTAGTACCACATTTCTGAATTCATTCGATGTTTCCTGTCAAGCCTGCTTAATAAGAGTTCGAAACGAGGAGCCGTGTTCTACTGCCAGTCGAACTAGCGTCCCGTACGCGAATTTCTCGACAGAAATCTAAATACCTCATTCGTACTGAAAATTTTATGCTTTCCTTCCACGTCACATTGCCTCTTTCAGTGCTGTTCCTAAGTAGTTATAGAACGTGAGCAGTTGAGAACATGACTAACTGAGAATGTCACCATTTACCTTATTTTCGGATTATTTTTCTTTCTTATGGGTATCATCTTGATCTGAAGAGCATTTCGATTACGTGTACAAGAATAAATATCAAATCATTCTGTACTCCCATATTAGCGTCGAATAATTATACTTTGGGGAACAGCGTCGCGAAGGGACAGACTGATAATGCTGCGCAGCGTATTACGTGTCGATATAAATAACAAAAATGGCGCATTTCTGTCGAATTAAGCTGTTAATTGTATATCACTCGGAACAGTAGCAACAATACAATGTCAAGACATTATCAGTCCGGAGCCATCAAAAGTGGAACGACATCATAAAAAAAGTTTTAGGGAAAGCAGATGCCACGCTTATATTAAATGGACAGATCCTGAGAAAATCTAAGATATCCTTGAAAGAAAATTCAGATTTTATTTTTATTTTAATTTCGTGAGGTTCCACATCCTCAAAGTGTTTTGAGAATGAAAACATGGTCCAGATAGGCTGCATTCTTTTTATTACCTATACTGTTGTTGTTGTGGTCTTCGGTCCAGAGAATGGTTTGATGCAACTCTTCATGCTGCTCTAACTTGTGCAAGCTTCTTCATCTCCCAGTACCTACTGCAACCTACATCCTTCTGAATTTGTTTAGTGTATTCATCCCTTGGTCTCCCTCTACGATTTTTACCCTCCACGCTGCCCTCCAATACTAAATTGGTGAGCCCTTGATGCCTCAGAATATGCTCTACCAACCGATCCTTTCTTCTAGTCAAGTTGTGCCACAAATTTCTCTTCTCTCCAATTCTATTCAATACCTCCTCATTAGTTATGTGATCTACCCATCTAATCTTCAGCATTCTTCTGTAGCACCACATTTCGAAAGCTTCTATTCTCTTCTTGTCTAAACTATTTATCCCCCACGTTTCACTTCGATACACTCCATACAAATACTTTCAGAAACGACTTCCTGACACTTAAATCTATACTCTATGTTAACAAATTTCTCATCTTCAGAAACGCTTTCCTTGCCACTGCCATTCTACATTTTATATCCTCTCTACTTCGACCATTATCAGTTATTTTGCTCCCCAAATAGCAAAATTTCTTTACTACTTTAAGTGTATTATTTCCTAATCTAATTCCAGCAGCATCACCCGATTTAATTCGACTACATTCCATTATCCTCGTTTTGCTTTTGTTGATGTTCATCTTATATCCTCCTTTCAGGACACTGTCCATTCCGTTCAGCTGCTCTTCCAAGTCCTTTGCTGTGTCTGACAGAATTACAATGTCATCGGCAAACCTCAAAGCTTTTATTTCTTCTCCATGGATTTTAATACCTACTCTGAATTTTTCTTTTGTTTCCTTTACTGTTTGCTCAATATACAGATTGAATAACAGCGGGGAGAGGCTACAGCCCTGTCTCACTCCCTTCCCAACCACTGCTTCCCTTTCATGTCCCTCGACTCTTATAACTGCCATCTGGTTTCTGTACAAATTGTAAATAGCCTTTCGCTCCCTGTATTTTACCCCTGCCACCTTTAAAATTTGAAAGAGAGTGTTCCAGTCAACATTGTCAAAAGCTTTCTCTAAGGCTACAAATGCTAGAAACGTAGGTTTGCCTTTCTTTAATTTTTTTTCTGAGGTAAGTCGTAGGGTCAGTATTGCCTCACGTTTTCCAACATTTCTACAGAATCCAAACTGATCTTCCCCGAGGTCGGCTTCTACCAGTTTTTTCCATTCGTCTGTAAAGAATTCGTGTTAGTGTTTTGCAGCCGTGGCTTATTAAACTGATAGATCGGTAATTTTCACATCTGTCAACACGTGCTTTCTTTGGGATTGGAATTCTTATATTCTTCTTGAAGTGTGAGGGTATTCCACCTGTCTCATACATCTTGCCCACTAGATGGTAGAGTTTTGTTAGGCCTGGCTCTCCCAAGGCTGTCATTAGTTCTACTGGGATGTTGTCTATTCCCAGGGACTTGTTTCGACTTAGGTCTTTCAGTGCTCTGTCAAACTCTTCACGCAGTATCATATCTCCCATTTCATCTTCATCTACATTCTCTTCCATTTCTATAATATTGTCCTCAAGAATATGGCCCTTGTATAGACCCTCTATATACTCATTCCACCTTCCTGCTTTCCCTTCTTTGCTTAGTACTGGGTTTCCACCTATGCTATGCTATGCTAACAGACATGCTTGGTCGACTCTTAAATACTGATCGCCAATTTGAGACCAGAGTAGGGTATCGTCAATAAACGAGCAGAGGACGAATAGCGCAGTGTCTCGCCACGGGTTCGTTTAGCAGGTGCGAGAATGTTAAAGAGATGCTGGTCAAACTCCGTTGTCAGATAGTGCAACAGAGTCGTTGTGAATCATGTAGAGGACGAATATTAAAATTCAAGGTCAAGCAAAGTGTTTCCACTTCACACATTCGTACGTGGGTTGGAGCAAAATGTGGAAACACCGCGAGAAAATCATGTTTGAACATCAATGCAGATGTTAACCAAGGATGTTGTATTTGACCACCAACGGCACCCGTGAATGTTCTCAATACGTTGCAAGTCAGAACTGTGTTCCGTATAGTTGTGAGTGAATTACGTCGCAGCTCAGTGAATCTGAGCACGGGTAAATTGTTGGTGCTCGTATGGTACGTGCTACCGCAACCAAAGTAGGCGGTGTTTGGTGTTTCAAGGGAGTGTTTCAAGGGACTCATATCGAAGATTTATATCGCATTCAGGGAAAGCGGAAAAATATCATCTGCTAAGCCACAACGCTGACGAAAGTGAGTGTTGAGCGATCGTGGCAGACGGTCATTAAAGAGTGTTCTGACGAAAAGTAAGAAGACGACCGCTGCAGAACTACATGTCGCCCTCGCGGAGTTTGCCTGCACCAAAAGAACACGGAAGAAACATAAGCAGCTCGAGGTGGAATTCCAAAACCGTTCATCATTTATGTAAATGCCTTTAAGAGGCAAACGTAGTGCCGAAGCCATAAAACCTGGACTACGCAGCAAAGAAAGAAACTCATTTGGTCGGATGTGTCTTGTTGCACAATGTTTCCAACTTCATCTCAAGAATGAGATTTTCACTCTGCAGCGGAGTGTGCGCTGATATGAAACTTCCTGGCAGATTAAAACTGTGTGCCGGCCGAGACTCGAACTCGGGACCTTCGAGTCTCGGTCGGGCACACAGTTTTAATCTGCCAGGAAGTTTCATCTCAAGAACTCGACGAAGATTTGAATAGCAATGTCGTGGTATTCGATGAACCCCGTGGGTACTCTGCGAGGTCGTATTATTGCTAAGGATTATGTGGGGCCGGCCTTGTGGCCGAGCGGTTCTAGGCGCTTCAGACAGGAACCGCGGTGCTCTACAGTTTCAGGTTCGAATCCTGCCTCGGGCATGGATATGTGTGATGTCCTTAGGTTAGTTAGGTTTGAGTAGTTCTAAGTCTAGGGGACTGATGACCTCAGATGTTAAGTCCCATATTGCTTAGAGCCATTTTAACCATTTTTTATTATGTAGCCATTTTCGTTGATCAGGTTCATACAGTGGTACAATGTTGGTGCCCCAATGGCGATGCGGTGTTCCTAGGCGACAGAGCCACTGTCCACACAGTTCGCATCGTCCAGGTCTGGTTCTGTGAGCGCGAGGATGAATTGTCGCATCTCCCCTGGCCACCATGGTCACCAGATGTCAATATTATTGAGCTTCTGTGGTATGCATGTTCGAGAAGAGTGCCTGATCACTATCTACCCCATCATCGTTTACTGAGCGTGCCACTGTTTTGCACGAAGAATGTTATAAGAACAACAGAATTTGCACTATCCATTCCCAGATGAGCAGAGTATCTTTTGGATGCAAACAGTTTGCCTACAAGGTTTGCCTACACTGTACTATGCATGGTAATGTGTTGTGTTTCTGTTGTTCCCAAATTTTTGTCCAATCGCTGTACGTCTCGCAAACTGATCACGACAGGGAAGTCAGGCTAATTTGAGTTCGTAAGAAGGCTCATTAACAGTTACTTCCGGAGCACTACTAGCGCGTGGAACAGGGAAAAAGGGAAACTATATTCCTACCAGAAGTACCTGCAACGAGATACGTAATGCGGCTTTCGAAATATAGATGTATGTTACCCAGAACATCATCCAGACATTCACATGTCTGTGAAAACTCTCAGTATGCTTGTGAACTGGTTATCAATCTAAATTATGGTGCTGTCTCGAATAACTCTTGCGAGATTGAATTTACTTGTGCGCACTGTGTCTTCCTTTTTCTTCCTTACACTTAGTTCCACATTGGAAATTTATTGAAATTAAAATCTGTGGCATGTTAGGGAGGATATCATGAAGAGTATCTAAATTCATTCGAAACACTCGGATTCGTAACTCGCATATCTGTCCCAGTTCAATAAAAGCACAAACCGCAAATTTTCATATGGCGCCACACACCAGACGACCTAATGATTTTATGGGATAAGCCCTAAACTCTGTCCGAACAGGCCTCGGAATGCCCAGCACTATCGACCGACCGCCGTGTCAGCCGATAGGCGTCACTGGATGCAGATGTGCCATTGCCAGTTTTCTTGGCCTCACAAGGGCTGAGTGCACCCCGCTTTCCAACAGCGCTCGACAGACCCTGACGATCACCCATCCGAGTTCTAGCCAAGCCCACAGCGCTTAACTTCGATGATCTAGCGGTAATCCGTGTTACACTGAGCCAAGCCCGTTAGCAATTTTATGGGATAAGGCCTAGAAAAACTTCCGATCATAGTTGACCTTCTTGTTCCCTGTGCCATAGATTTATCAACCGCGTTCTGTCATGAAATTAAGAATCATTCCCGGCGGTACATGAATAATTCTGGAAATTGTGCAGTGACCGCCGCTGCTCCTTTAAAACTATTAGCATTGAACTTGCGTGTTCAACAGCCGGGAATACAACATTAGGTGCTCTAACACAACATGAAAGAGCCCCAAATTTGGAAGTTACTAGAGCTGCTACCAGAAATATGTTTTGGAAATAAATGCATTGAGGTTTATTTTTAACCGTTTCGTTTCATTTGGCCTGCAATAGTACAAGCCTGAAGTTATTCAGTTATGAAATGAAACACTCTAAAAATATGACATTTCTCTAAAGCAGGAGTTCCCATCCTGGGGGTCGTTCCGATTCCCAGCCGGATCGAGGACTTTCTTCACTTGGGACTGTGTGTATGGTGTGTGTGTGTGTGTGTGTGTGTGTGTGTGTGTGTCTGTGTGTGTGTGTGTGTGTGTATGTGTGTGTGTGCGTGTGTGTGTTTTTATCTCATCATCATTATCATCGACTAGCAAGTCGCCGAAATCTTCAAAATAAAAACCTTGTAGCAGTCGACCGATCTGCCCGGAATGGAACTCAAAGCCCAGACACGCGGACTTTTCATTTCACGATCTGGGAGAAATTACGCGCTAAAGTGGAAAATGAAATTTTTTGAGGGTACTAACATAAAGGTTCAATTGTGTTTCGCTCATGAAACTAAATTATTTTTTAAAGAATCATTATCGTCAGCACTATTTCAAATTTCACTGATCACATATGTTACCAACAGCTACATTTCCCCCCCCCCCCCCCCCCCCCCAGATACTAGCATTAATGAGTGACACAATGTTGTGGAAGTTACATCTTGTAAACCGAATGTGCAAGGAGCGTCTGAAGGATTCGATGAATTGTCTCAGAAAACAAAGGATATTATTAGAATTACGAACAAAATACCATTACTGGCCTTCAAGGTAATCACCATTAGCTACAACTCCCTTCTGACAGCGGTTGTAAGAAACTGACAATACAGGCATCGTATGGGCTAGCTCGAAGAACCGTGTGACGTTCAAAGTTCCAGCCTGAGGATACGCAGCTCCAATATGTCTGCGTCGCCTGCAGATTATACAGAAGAAGATGCTACAAATCATAAGCAATGCTCCAAGGTGTACACACACTGCGGACTTAAATAGTAAATTGAGACTCTAAACTCGAGCAGGTATCCAGAAAAGCTCGCCACACGACTGTACAAAAACTCTAGACACTCGAACAGTCACTTTATCCAGAATCTGGGGAACTGCGATCACAACCATACATGTAAGCACAACCGCCCAAAAAACAGTTTTCCTAGAGAAAACTAACCGAATATGCAAGTAAACAATGAAATTTCAGCAAAACCCTGCATCACAGAAAAACTCACTAGCACCACCAGCTGTGCCCCGTCAGCCAGACGACACAGACAGGGGAACCGAACCCAAAGAACACAAACGGACCCCACACGACACACAACAACCAGTTATTTATAGCCAATTGGTTCAAATGGCTCTGAGCACTATGGGACTTAAATTCTGAGGTCATCAGTCTCCTAGAACTTAGAACTACTTAAACCTAACTAACCTAAGGACACCACACGCATCTATGCCCGATGCAGGATTCGAACCTGCTACCGTAGCGGTCGCGCGGTTCCAGATTGTAGCGCCTAGAACCGCTCGGCCACTCCGGCCGGCTATAGCCAATTGACAGCTTAGAACTGACAGATTGGATGACGCTGCTGCTGGTCCAGGAGACATCATTGGGCGCCCAGCTATGACGGTAATGCCTCAGTGCTAACTTTTCCCAATTCCCGCGCATGAACTCATGCTATTCGCAATTACTCCAGCAGCCTTACTACCCGCCCACACTTGCGTAACACTTTTTTCCCTCTGCCCTTAAGAAATACTACTCTTCAGAAGCGTAGATCTACTGTCTCTTACGTGGGGCCGTATTAGTGACTTATCGTACCCAGATGTACAGACAACATCAGAGACCCGCATCCTGTGTCTCCTAGATTTATATTAAGCATAATGTAGGCATGACAGTAGAATTTTTCGTGGTAGGCGTGGAAGGGCCCATCTTCTTACAAAAAAGGTCACTCTTTGTTGGCTATCCGCAGCATTACAGGAGATGAGATCTGCTGCAATCAGTACTATTCAGAGATCATGTGACAGTCAATGAGATGGTGTTCATCGTCGTCTATGTCTCCCAAAAAAATGTCGGCTGACAAAATCCAAGATTAAGACAATGTTGACAGGTGTTCATCGGTACCAATAGCTTGAGCCACAATGAATTTCTAGCGAGGTAGGCGCGGAAGACGATGAACACCATGCCACCGACAGTCTCTTGATCTCAGGATCGTATTGGTAACAACAGGTCTCATTTCCTGTACTGATGCTAATATCCAACAACGTGTGACCACAGTGTTTGCCGTCCAGGGAGGCCGAGCGGTTCTAGGCGCTTCAGTCTAGAACCGCGCTGCTGCTCCGGTCGCAGGTTCGAATCCTGCTTCAAGCATGGATGTGTGTGATGTCCTTAGGTAAATTAGGTTTAAGTAGTTCTAAGTTCTAGGGGACTGATGACCTCAGATGTTAAGTTCCATAGTGCTCAGAGCCATTTGAACCACAGTGTTTCGAGGGGTTCCACAAGGTGCGTTGCTAACAGTTTCTAACAGTCATAAGCCGATGTCAGGAGTGTATTGTAGCTAGTGGTGATTACCTCGAAGGCCAGTAACGGTATCTTGTTGGTAATTTTTCTTTCCGCCTTTTTCTGAGGCTATTCGCAGATTTTTTTTAGATGCACGTTGCATGATAATGACTGGGTTTATCTGCCGCTATGGTTGGCGGTGGAACTTGGTAGATAGAGGCCCTGATGCCCGAAAAGCACCGCGAACGGGGAGAGTTGCACTGGAGTGGTGACCGGGTGCCTTTTAGATTCCCGGGAGACGTCGGAGAAACAATACTGGAAAACCATTCATTTATTATTCAAGTATATCCAGCATGTCGTTGCCTGTGATGCCGGCGCCCGCGGGATGTAACCAGTACACTCCCAGTAGAAGAAAGCACTGCAGTCGGTATACAGCGAGTGGCCACGGACGTGCGGCCGGTAAACCAGCGGTGGCGTCAGCGCCGCGACACCGCCGGGCCGATGACACAGCGAGACGAGCATCCTGTGTCCGGCGCGCTGCGCAGCGGCAGCCGAGCTCTCCTGGATGAGGCGCGCAAAGGCGCACCGAATCACGCCGTGGACCTAGGGTAGAAGAGGCTGCTCACAACAGTGTTGTCTGCCCAAGCGAGCACACACAGGCAGCAAGAAGTTTGTCCGCACAGGCGACGGCGGACGAGCGGCTGCACCTTCGGGGTGGACGGCAGGGAGCGTCTTAAGTGGGACCCCCTGAAAGTAGCCGAACATCCGGGGTACCCAATCCTTTCCATGTAAATACAGCCCACACCAGCTTGAACACTGTCTTGTTGATAACTTGGGTCCTTGGCTTCGTGGAGTCTGCACCACACCTGAACCGTATCATTAGGTCTCAGCAAATGAAATCGGGACTCGCCTGACCTGGTGACGTTTCCCAACCGATGTAGTCCCGAACCCAGGAGAGGCGCTGTAGGCGCTGACAAACGCACTCGCGTCGGTTCTCTGCTGCCGTAGCCCATTAATGCCAAATTTCGCCGCACTGTCCCAACAAATACATTCGTCATACATCCCACATTGATTTCTGTGGTTATTTCACGCAGTGTTGCTTGTCTGTTGGCACTGACAACTCTACGAAGACTTCGCTGCTCTCGGTCGTTAAGCGATGGCCAACGGCCACTGCGCTGTCCGCGGTGAAAGGTAACGCCTGAAATTTTGTAGTCTCAACAATCTCTTGACACTGTGAACCTCGAAATATTGAATTACCTAACGATTTCCGAAATGGAATGCTCCATTTGTCTAGCTCCAAGTACCACTCAGCGTTCAAAATCTGTTAATTCCTATCGTGCGGCCATATCGCGTCGGAAACCTTGGATCACCTGACTGTGAAGGACAGCTCCGCCAATGCTCTGCGGTTTTGTACATTGTGTGTGCGGCTGGTCACGGCGGAGGTTCGAGTCCTCTGTCGGGTATGGGTGTGTGTGTTTGTCCATAGGATAATTTGGTTAAGTAGTGTGCAAGCTCAGGGTCTGATGACCTTAGCAGTTAAGTCCCACAAGATTTCACATACATTTGAATATTTTCTTTTGTACCTTGTGTACACTATACTACCGTCATATGTTTAGATGTATATCGCTGTCGTATGATTTTTGTCGCCTCAGTGTAAAGTACAACACATGCGGCATTGTGTAGGATCTGAGGGCAACTAGAAGAGAAAGACACTACTTTTCCCATATACAGTATAATCTATTTGCGAGTTTGCATATTTTAAATGGTGGTTCATTTTGGGTAGTTTGCGTTTGTTGTAACATTTGACAGGCTACCCGAAGGGTTTGTGAGGGTGCACGGGTCATTGTGCACTGGATGATCATTGAATTAATTTGCGTGTTGGAGAGGTATGGACTTATTTTAGATCTTGTAAGGTGATAGATTGTGGGTGGCAAATGGGAGCGCTAATATTGTAGGATTTGTTGGTCCTTAGGATAATTTCGGGCTGTGAGGATCGTTTTATTTGTGACCTGGTGACTCAGGGTCGAAACAGATGTTTAATTAGTTAAAAAACGGTTCAAATGGCTCTGAGCACTATGGGACTTAACAGCTATGGTCATCAGTCCCCTAGAACTTAGAACTACTTAAACCTAACTAACCTAAGGACAGCACACAACACCAAGCCATCATGAGGCAGAGAAAATCCCTGACCCCGCCGGGAATCGAACACGGGAACCCGGGCGTGGGAAGCGAGAACGCTACCGCACGACCACGAGATGCGGGCGCTTAATTAGTTTTTGGGTAAGCCGCTACTATTTCAGTCTGCAAACATGCAGTTTTTACTGCAATTTCACGCTTAAACGCATATTTGTAGGACCATCATTTT
This sequence comes from Schistocerca serialis cubense, assembly GCF_023864345.2. Taxonomy (NCBI): domain Eukaryota; kingdom Metazoa; phylum Arthropoda; class Insecta; order Orthoptera; family Acrididae; genus Schistocerca; species Schistocerca serialis. The sequence continues at coordinate 503,545,789 of NC_064643.1, read as the reverse complement.
AATTTTTTAATGTTTTTTTTAATGGTTGAATAAAACATCATTTCTTTCAGTGTATATTCTTTGATGTCGCCTGTAATCAATTATTTGAAAGAACACAACCATTACTATTAACGTTTCATTTATTTTAAATTGCAATTTTATGTATATAACAGCCAAAGTTGCGAAATTTAGTTTTTTTTTATTTAACTGAAGACCGGCTACGGATATGGATATCAGAACCCATTCTTTAACCATCTAAACAGAAAGAAATCCGTGATAGTACTATGTTAGTATTGTACATACTTGTGCCTAATTCAAGTTTTTTAGTGATCACTGGCAGCACAAACATCCATCCCGCCAGTGAACACTGAAATAAAAAAGAAATGTCTTACGCAACCTTGATTGTTTACTGTATCAGACTGCTTAGCACAAGTTGCTGTCCCGTCATTAGCCCAGAATGCTGGAGATCCAAATTGTATTTTATTTAAGTGCTTGTAAACTGCCGATGCTTCGGTAAGTTACACTGAAGAGTTGGGTGTTTAATCAATTTTGCGGGGAATTTGGTTCCTGGGCGTGAATGCAGAAGGTGTACAACTCAGCCCTGTAGATATTTCAAACAGACGCTTTCATTAGCCCAACTGCCTGTGTGTGTATGTATGTATGTGTGTGTGTGTGTGTGTGTGTGTGAAGAGAATCATTACACTTGTACCTCGGATCCGGTTTTCTCAGCTCAATAGTAATTTGGTAACGCAGAGGTAGTACCGCACGCCAAGTTACAACATGTAACGAGGCAACATCTCCATGAGGCTGCTGTTAGAGGACTCAAGTAATTGCAACATGTAAAGTGCTGAAACAGTGCTGTATTTCTTATAAAAGTACGCCGTGGTCGAAATTTGAGCAGAATTCAATGGTGACTTAACCGAAATCTCATGCACTACTGCCCATTAAAACTGCTACACCACGTAGATGACGTGCTACAAACGCGAAAGTTAACCGACAGGAAGAAGATGCTGTGATATGCAAATGATTAGCTTTCCAGAGCATTCACAAAACGTTGGCGCCGGTGGCGCCACCTACAACGTGCTGACATGAGGAAAGTTTGCAAACGATTCCTCATACACAAACAGCAGTTGACCGGCGTTGCCTGGTGAAACGTTGTTGTGATGCTTCGTGTAAGGAGGAGAAATGCGTACCATCGCGTTTCCGACTTTGATAAAGGTCGGATTGTAGCCTATCGTGATTGCGGTTTATCGTATCGCGACATTGCTGCTCGCGTTGGTCGAGATCCAATGACTGTATCAGAATATGGAATCGGTGGGTTCAGGAGGGTAATACGGAACGCCGTGCTGGATCCGAACGGCCTCGTATCACTTGCAGTCGAGAATCAGGCATCCTATCGCCATGGCTGTAACGGATCGTGCAGCCAAGTCACGATCCCTCAGTCAACAGATGTGGACGTTTGCAAGACAACAACCATCTGCACGAACAGTTCGCCGACGTTTGCAGCAGCATGGACTATCAGCTCGGAGACCATAGCTGCGGTTACCCTTGACGCTGGATCACAGGCAGGAGCGCCTGCGACGGTGTACTCAATGACGAACCTAAGAGCACGAATGGCAAAACGTCAGTTTTTCGGATGAATCCAGGTTCTGTTTACAGCATCATGATGTTCACATCCGTGTTTGGCGACATCGCGGTGAACGCACATTGGAAGCGTGTATTCGTTATCGCCATACTGGCGTATCACCCGGCGTGATGGTATGTGGTGCCATTGGTTACACGTCTCGGTCACTTCTTGTTCGCAATGACGGCGCTTTGAACAGTGCTCATTACATTTCAGATGTGTTACGACCCGTGGCTCTACCCGACATTCGATCCCTCCGAAACCCTACATTTCAGCAGGATAATGCACGACCGAATGTTGCAGGTCGTGTACGGGCCTTTCTAGACACAGAAAAGTTCGACGCTGCCCTGGCCAGCACATTCTCCACGTCACTCACCAATTGAATACGTCTGGTCAATGGTGGGCAGCTGTATCTGTACACGCCATCCAAGCTCTGTTTGACTCAATCCCTAGGCGTACCAACGCCGTTATTACGGCCAGAGGTGGTTGTTCTGGGTACCGATTTCTCAGGATCTATGCACCCAAATTGCGTGAAAATGTAATCACATGTCAGTTATAGTATAATATATTCGTCCAATGAATACCCGTTTATCACCTGCATTTCTTCTTGGTGTAGCAATTTTGATGGCCAGTAGTGTATTTGTACTAAACAAGACAATATTTCATACTTAATTTAGTCGCGACATTCGGAATTAGCTTGCAAGCGGCCCGTTTGCACAATCATGCTTACTGAAAAATCTTTGCTTCCCTTTGTCTTACATTTTCATCCCTGTCAATTTACTTTACTGATTATGGTGCGTCCTGTTTACATACAATCGATAACTGAGCGAGCTGCGACTACGGTCACCGGCGTCTACTATACAGAAGGTACTGAACGTGAATAGAGCAAGCAGCGTTTCACACGAGGGATGATATTTTTTAAACGCAGCGGGGTCCACAGATCATCTCTGAGCTCCATTCTCCAGCGCATCAGTTCCTCTGCTGTCACACTGGCGACACAGCAAGTGTGGCAGAAGACGTTTAGCACTCGGGGTGGCTGCGTGCTGTTTAGCGCACAGTGGAAGATAGCGGGGAGCGCCTGGGCTCGGCTCGCTTCACCTAACTGGTGTACGTGCACGGCGCGAGATGAAGGGCGGGGCCCGGAGAACTTCCTGGGACAATATTGGCCGACGGCAAACTCCAGCCACAATATCCGCTCTGCCCGGCCCGGCGCGTCTGCTGTCTGCTGGCAGGTAGCAGGCGGCGTGTTCTCTGCTGACGGCCTCGGGGGCGCTGCGGCTACAACAACCCCCCACTGCCTCGCCTTAATCCTCCAGTTCAACTACGTCATCCAGCTGTAATGTTCATGAAAGAGGGCGAAGCGAGAGCTGAGGCCAGGCTCTTGATACCGGACAATTTCGAGTCATGCAGCTGTTTAAACCGAAGAGTGAATCCATTCGTACTAAATCCGAAAGAAAATTATTGCTGAACAAACCCTCATCACTTTGCTTCACCTAGTCATTATCACCTTTGGCAGGATATCGATGTGATATGGAAATACTTCAGGCACAGTTGTTTAAGGGGAGTAGGACGTAGAAGAAGGATGATAAAGGCTGTAAGAGGAGGTCAGTTTTTTATTTCTCTCGAAGAAAATACCTTCATGTAAGTCTGCAGACTTTCGTGGCCGTTGTTACTGAAGTTAAAATCTTCTGGGTTATTAGGCCGCGTAATGTTTCTTCTAAAATGATCGAAGTTTCGACCCCTCTGTGTTCTAGCGGTAGTAGACAGCTGAAGATCCTGAGGAAGAGCCAAACAGAGGGGTCGAAATGTCGATTATTTTAGAAGAAACATGACTCGGCCTAATAACGTAGAAGATTTTAAGATACCTTCAAGTTGGAATAAGGCTAATGTAAATGAAATTCATTTTAATTAAAAAATCGTAATGGGTCTTTATAGGAAGCGGCTCTCGCTGGAGGTAGGTGGAGGTACGGAGTGGAAGTGCAGACGATGTAAGCAGCCGATCTGTTGTTAAAAGTATTTTATTTCCAAACATAAGGAAACATAGACCGGTGTGTGTCTGCAGCAGACGACGAATGGCGGCGGGTGTTGACCTCCATGGTACGGTGCTGGTTGGGTCTCCCTTCTTGCCTCGAACTTTGAGACGATGGTTGAGTGCACGCTGTCAGCGTATTGGCGGTCACACAGTAGTTTGTGGTTTGCGGCCCGGAGATAGCACTGGTGGCTGCGTCATACGTTTGATGTCGACTGGCAGAGGCTGCGTTTCATAGAATGTATCAGACGTCCTGATGTCGACAGGCTTGCGGAAGGGGATGACGCGAAACAGCTGTTCCTGCTGTGATTGCTGAGTCAGCAGGTTATTGTCTGCTGCTGTTGACGGTAGCTTTGAGCCCCTGCCTTGGTCCATGCCACTGCATTTCCTCCTTCCTCAGATATTCCAGCCCTCCGTTTCGCTACCTGAAAGATTACCTGGAACAGAAAGACAAATATATTGAGCACTGTGTTTTCAGTTTTCCTTTTCTAGCATGAGTCAACAGAAAACACATATTGAGTAATTTTCACCTTTGTGTGGCCTTCTTTACCTACACACTCACTATTACGATGCTCAGACAAGTATTTTTTGGGTCCCATTTTTTGCACTATGTTGGCTCTGAGCACTACGGTACTTAACATCTATGGTCATCAGTCCCCTAGAACTTAGAACTACTTCAACCTAACTAACCTAAGGACATCACACAACACCCAGTCATCACGAGGCAGAGAAAATCCCTGACCCCGCCGGGAATCGAACCCGGGAACCCGGACGCGGGAAGCGAGAACGCTACCGCACGACCACGAGCTGCGGACTTGCACTATGTTACTTCCCTCTCTGAGGCTGAATCACCTCTTCGCTGCTGCCAAGACGACTGGTACGGACCCGCAGGTTAAAGGTAAGGGTGAGATTTCGGCAACTCTAAGCCTGAGAAGTCAGTACACAGAACTCATTATTATCACAATTACTCAGATTACTGGCTGAGTTGGTGGCAATGTTAGGTCCGATATTTTTCACTTGGCCGAGCAGGTTTTCTATCAGACGCGACTATTTCGTGCGGCGATTATGTATGGTCCAGGGAGGGGAGAAGGATCGGGTCTAGCATGTTCTTTTAAGCAAATTAGGTTTTACTGGGGGGAGGATCTAGAAGGGCAAGTCCGGCAGGTAGTTCATGAAGTAGGTTGCGTTTAGGTATGTGGTTCTGGTAATGGTGGCAGGTAGATCCTAAAGTGTCACATCATGTACCATTCATCAGAAACCCTTCTCCTGTTATTCTAGTTGCTCTGCACCTACGAAGTGACCTTGTTCATAGCAGGAGCAAATGTCGACTACAGGTTCTGCCGCTGAAATTTTCATTGCAACCTTTCCTTTGTAGAAATTCAGTTCCACTTCTAATGATATCCATAGGGCACTCTGTCACAGGTTTCTCGGAGCGATTCAGGGCGTACTCCCATGACCAAGGGACCGCGTATCCGTTTTGCGGGGCACTCGATGACTTGCCCAATTCGACACTGCAATAATTTCACAGTAGAGAATAGTGCATGGGACTTCCTTAGATTCCTCATCATCTTGAATGATTAAATTCACTTAGCACAGATCTATTATAAAGAATCTTGGTTAAACTTGAATACAAAAGTGTACACGCACACATTACTCGAACCTATTTCGTGCTGCAACTCTGCAAATACTTCTACAAGAAGTACCTGCTTAACAAAATTATCAATGTACTGCGATATGTGACACTGATGTTTTCTTATCGTATTAAACGTTCTAAGGTTACACTAACATTTCAATAATTTCATCTTAAAGTTCCTGTGATGTATTACCTCCAGCATGTGTTTCTCTTACACTCACTCATGCACCTTGTAGGGGTACAGAGATCGATCCTGTGCTTGAAGACTCAAATTTACCCTTATGCTTATTTGTTACAGCGTAGCCGCATCACCGACGAGGATGTCCCACAGTACTGGAAGTGACAGATTGGTGCCTGGAGTTCGTTTGGCCCGAAGGAGTGGGTCAGTCGCGCCAGAACCATCACGCGAGAATGCTTGGAAGAAAAGCAATTGTGATTAAAATAATAATTTTGAAACTCAGGATTAATTAAATTAATAATTAAATAATTAAAAGGCGACTGTACGCTAAGAAATCGGCAATGGCAAGTTGGTGATGGAGGTGTGACTGTAATTGTAGTGTGAACATGATCAAAACAAGTAGCAAGTAATAATCAAGTATGACTCAGTAAATAGTGCAAAGAGACGGCACACATTTGTCGACCAGAGATATGACCGAACTGTTCAAATCCTCGGAGACAGGCGTGGAGAGAAAAATAAGACGCCAAATTACAATTGGCGGTGCTTGACAACACGAACTGCTGAAATCTTCGGAGGCGGTCGTAGAAAGAATGAACCGAGTGCGAGAATAGTTTTCAGACACTTGGGTACGACGGAACAACTGCTGCAGGAAAGAAAAAGGAGCAGAACCACAGAACGGGACAAAGGGATTTCAGGATTGGCCGGACTTTAAACGTTTATGGCGGGGCCTCAAACAACCATGGATGAAGAGAGAAACTTTTACATAATGAAAGTAACAAAATAAAGTGACAAACAAGAAGAACTGTTAAAAGGTGTTATATTGAAAGATAAGGCAGTAATCACCCCTATGACCGAGGTTAAAATATGTGACCGTGTGACTAAATCATTATTTGATTCGGGACGCCAGCTGTGTACAATAGCAAACGAAGTGGATAGTGAATTACTGAAACCAGGAGAAGAAATATACAGTTTACCGTTCAGTGGATTCAAAATAATGTGAACTGTAAGCGAATATGGGAAAACAATTAACTTTCAGGTAATGTTGCAGCTTGACACAGAAGGAGAATAATGTCAAGTGGACGCTGTAGTCCTTCCTATTTTGGAAGAGGAAGCCATTACAGGCTCCGGCTGGTTGACAGAATACAATGCAGATATAAATTACAGGAGAATTGAAATGAGGTTTTACAGCAGTTTTACAACAGTTCTGAAGCGAATGTCACTAAGCCAAAACTGAAACGCCAGTCCAACGAATGGCGTCATTATAGGTCGCCGCGAAAGTCTAAAGTGCGTCAGAGCCCCAGTATGTTGAAAGTTATGGTGATTCTCGTGTACGACTGTGATGGTGTTATCCTAACGCATTACGTTCCTCCACGGCAGACCGTCAATGGATAGTATTACTGTTCGTTTTTGGAGCGTCACCTGCGACCAGCTTTGCGAAAGAAACGGCGACACTTTCTGCGCAACTCACCCATCTTTTTGCACGACAATGCTCTGGCGCATACAGCGCAAGCTGTGGCTGCTCTTTTCGGTCGATACGACTGGAAATTCCTTGTCACTTTGATTTGACTCCGAAGATGAAGGAACCACTTCGTGGCATTCGCTTCAGAACTCTTCCAGAAATTCGACAGGCAGCAGACCGCTCCATTCGCACCATCAACACAACAGGCTCTCCTGACGGTATACTACGCCTTCCATATCACTGGCAACTGGTTCTACACAACGCTGGTGACTACTTTGAAGGACAGTAACAGGTGCAAACATGTAACGCTTTTGTATCGGTTGTAAATAAACAGTTGCCACTATTTAAGTTCCAACCCTTGTATACTGATAGTCAGTGAAATGTAGGAGGAACACATAAAAGTTTAATTTTCAAAAATCAGCATTTGGAAGAGCGGAGACTTATTTCCTAGGTCACATTACTGGGCCAGAAAAGATTAAACACAACTTAGCAAAACTGGTTGCCCTAAGAGATTATTCCGATACCAAGAGATAGTAATCAATTAAAATATTTTTTCGGTTTCTGTAGAATGTAAAGATATATTTTAGTACAGCTTTGTCATCCCAGACGAGGAGGAAGAGGAAAATACAGTGTCGAAAAAGTAATACGAAATTGTAACAGATGTGACCGTCAAGAAAGAATAGTCCACATCTACATCTAAATCTACATGGATACTCTGCAAATCACATTTAAGTGCCTGGCAGAGGGTTCATCGAACCACCTTTACAATTCTCTGTTATTCCAGTCTCGTATAGCGCGCAGAAAGAAAGAACACCTATATCTTTCCGTACGAGCACTGAATTCCCTTATTTTATCGTGGTGATCGTTTCTCCCTATGTAGGTCGGTGTCAACAAAGTATTTTCGCATTCAGAGGAGAAAGTTGGTGACTGGAATGTCGTGAGAAGATTCCGTCGCAACGAAAAACGCATTTCTTTTAACGATTTCCAGCCCAAAGTCTTTATCATTTCTGTGACACTCTCTCCCATGTTTCGCGATAATACAAAACGTGCTGCCTTTCTTTGAACTTTTTCGATGTACTCCGTCAGTCCTATCTGGTAAGGATCCCACACCGCGCAGCAGTATTCTAAAAGAGGACGGACAAGCGTAGTGTAGGCAGTCTCCTTAGTAGGTCTTACATTTTCTAAGTGTCCTGCCAATAAAACGCAGTCTTTGGTTAGCCTTCCCCACAACATTTTCTATGTGTTCCTTCCAATTTAAGTTGACCTCAGACTTTTCATTATTTAGGGTCAACTGCCACTTTCCGCACCATTCAGATTTTTTTTCTAAATCGTTTTGCAGTTTGTTTTGATCTTCTGATGACGTTATTAGTCGATAAACGACAGCGTCATCTGCAAACAACCGAAGACTGTTGCTCAGATTGTCTCCCAAATCCTTTACATAGATAAGGAACAGCAAAGGGCCTATAATACTACCTTGGGGTATGCCAGAAATCACTTCTGTTTTACTCGATGACTTTCCGTCAGTTACTACGAACTAAAATACTGAATCGATCTGAAATGCCTTGTCAATAGCACTCAACACTTCATAAGAATAAAGAGCTATTTCTGTTTCACAGGAACAATGTTTTCTAAACCCATGTTGTCTGTGTGTCAATAGACAGTTTTTTTCGAGGTAATTCATAATGTTCGAACACAATATATGTTCTAAACTCCTGCTACATATCGACGTTAACGATATGGGCCTGTAATTTAGTGGGCTACTCCTACTACCTTTCTTGAATATTGGTGTGACCTGTGCAACTTTCCAGTCTTTGGGTATGGATTTTTAGTCGAGCAAATGGTTGTATATGATTATTAAGTATGGAGCTAAAGCATCAGCATATTCCGAAACGAACCTAGTTGGTATACTGTCTGGACCAGAAGACTTGCTTTTAGTAAGTGACTTAAGTTGCTTCACTACTCCGAGGATATTTACTTCTACGTTACTCATGATGGCAGCTGTTCTTGATTCGAATTCTGGAATATTTACTTCGTCTTCTTTTGTGAAGGCATTTCGGAAGACTGTGTTTAGTAACTCTGCTTTGGCAGCACTGTCTTCGATAATATCTCCATTGCTATTGCACAGAGAAGGGATTCATTGTTTCTTGCCTTGCAGTGTTAAAAGATACGCTTTTCTTAAGGATTTTGTGTTTCACTTGAATGTGTTAATGAACGATGGTCAAGAAGCGTTATTTCTTGTTTCGTGGCATTAAGGTTGCTTTGGACATATTCAGTTACGCAGCTATTTATTTATCGAAATGATTCATTAGGCAGGTGTGAGGGGGTGTAGAGAATTTAGAAGAAGAAGCAGTGGCTCCACAGCATAGTGTGTTGTTACTCGTCGTGAACCGGCCTGGCGTGCGACGCATTCAACTACAGAGTAGCGAGACGGAAACCAGCCTGGCCGTTGGTAAGACTTCAGCCAGCATATGATGCAGCCACTGGAAGGAGGAGAATTCAGCAGCCTGCCAGATGTCTTCAATGAGCAAAGATGTACACATTCCGCTTTTAACCTGCCCATGCTTCCGTGGTTAGCCAGGCAGGAAAGCTACCGCACGCTAGTGGCAAAGCGGGAGGACTGCTTTATTCCTGCTCACGACAAGCTATGCCCAACCAAGAAGGTTGAAGGTGTCTTGCTTGCATGCTCGCCTTCGCGTAGTGCTATACTTTCATTGGGGTGCTATGAGGAGAGTTCTGAAGTTGACGAAAAGTATTTTATTCCCGTGTATCACACTATGCCAACGGCCTTGCAGCAATGGTAACGCCGGTTCCCGTCAGATCACCGAAGTTAAGCGCTGTCGGGCTGGGCTAGCATCAGACTATCAGGTCTGCCGGACGCTGTTGGCAAGCGGGGTACACTCAGCCCTTGTGAGACAAACTGAGGAGCTACTTGATTGAGAAGCAGCGGCTCTGGTCTCGGAAACTGACATACTACCCGGAGAGCGGTGTGCTGACCGCCTCTCCACATCCGCATCCAGTGCTGCCTATGGATGAGGATGAGACGGCGGCCAGTCGGTACCGTTGGGCCTTCATGGCCTGTTGGGGAGGTATTTGGTTTTAGTTTAGTATCACAAGATGAAGCTCAATTAAAATTTATATTAAGTTTGGGTCATGGCAGGCCAGAAAATGGTGGATTTATTTGTTCTTCTTTTCCTTTTCGGCGTGATTCGGGCTTATTTATTAATTTCGACATGAACAGTTTACTCTGCAACTTCACTCTCTTTCGACTAGTACCGACTATTCTCAGATCGAACTGTCATCAGTTCATCTCTAAAACATGGTGTCTGTAGTAATCAAATGGTTCAAATGGCTCTGAGCACTATGGGACTTAACATCTATGGTCATCAGTCCCCTAGAACTTAGAACCACTTAAACGTAACTAACCTAAGGACATCACACAACACCTAGTCATCACGAGGCAGAGAAAATCCCTGACCCCGCCGGGAATAGAACCCGGGAACCCGGGCGCGGGAAGCGAGAACGCTACCGCACGACCACGAGCTGCGGACTGTCTGTAGTAATCCAGACCATCTCTGGAAGTCGAGATCCTCTGCATCTAAGAACCTAAATATGTCTGTTATACTGCAACGGCAACTACAGTAAGATTTTGAAAGTCTAGTTTCTATAGTCCTAGCGTGTTTCAGCCAAATATGACCCAGGTTATACCAATTTAATTACTTTTATTCGAGTTGTGAATTGCAGATTCGCTGAATTTTCTTAAGTAGGTAAAGTAGTTCAGTCTAAATTCCCCATATGCACTGCAGCAAACACGAAGTTCGCTTTTCACATTATATTAATCTAAAAAGTACATGTCTGAAAGGAGAAGCTTTTCGTTCATAATCAACTTTCTTCGTACTACGTAACATATCACCAGAATGTGTTTTTTACTGTCCATATTTTTTTTTATTTCAATCAATGTTCGCCCAAATTTAGAAAGCCTACATACTGCTAAATGGTCCCAAGTCCTTAGCAACCATTTCCACACACATGTCAGCCACTAACTATTTGTCCTCTTCATGGAGTGAGGAAATTGCTGGTCAAATTGACAAACATGCCGTAACATACTCGACGTTCCCGAATTAGTGTTTAGCAACTTTTTATAAAATTTGCATGTGACACATCTACCGATGTATTCGAAGCTGCCTTATAGACCCAAATACGTTTCACCTGCTGGACTTGGGCGCTATTCCCGACTGGTGTTGTAAGTAGGCCGTTTAGGTTTTTATATTGGTAACGCCACGTTGTGCTCTGTATGAAAATCACTGGCTGTGCTGTGTGCAGCCTGTGGCTGGGTGGCATTGTTGTAATATTCGCTATTGTAGTGTTGGGCTGTTGGCTGTTAACAGCGCGTAGAGTTGCGCAGTTCGAGGTGAGCCGCCAGCCAGTGGCCGTTATGATAAATGAGTTGCATTAAGGTACCTATCCAAACATGTAGTTGCCTAGTCACGTTGAACCTGTCGTCAAGTGCAGTAGTATGAACGGGTTCCATAAATGTTAACAGGCTTGCGGGAACCCAAGCCGGCCCGCTTTAACGAGTGCGCTTCAGTACACATGTACACAAGTAAGATAAGCAAAGGGCAAACGGCAAAGCAATTGTGTAACACACCTGAATAACTGGGTAACGTCTATTGCTTCCTAGATCTGTCAATTAGAACACCTATTTTACTTAAATACTTACATGAAGTGGAGTATTTGGTTAAAGAAAATATCAAAGTGTACTGTGTAGGATATTGTGAAATGTGCTTCTGTGTATTTTTCTATCAGCATGGACTTTTATGTTTCATGAATTTTGAAACAGAATGAAATGGAATGTAAATATTATCTTCACTTTTAATGTTTTCCTGTCTGAATGATTCCATACATTGTGAAATTCAACATCTATTAGTAAACGTTAAAAATAACAGAGATGGTTGAATGTGGTATGTTCGAAGCATATTTTTTTTTAAAAAAAAAGGATGTTGTCAAGCTATGGGGACACTACTGTTACTTTTGATTGTTTCAGTTACTGCAGAATTTTCGTTTTCAGTAATTGAGAGGACTCTTTTAATTTCAAAAATCCTTGTATCATGCGAATTTGAAAATAATTGCGAATTTGAAAATAATTTCTTGGGGAATGTAAGGATACAGGTATCGATACTGTACTTGTCAGATCAAATGTACCCTTGCGCTTCTCTGATATAGTGCAGCGGTATCGCTGACGGGGATGTCCAATAGTTCTAGATGGGACGGGTTGACGCCTGGAGATCGTTTGGCACGAAGGAGTGAGTCAAACGCACCGGAGCCGTCACGTAAGTGAGATGAGTGTGTGGGAGAGAAAATCAATCGTTAAAATAACAATTTTGAAGATCAGGATTAAATTTAGTATTAAGGGAGTCGCAATATAATTAAATGGCGATCGTATGGCAAGAAATCGGCAATGGTGAACTCATACAAGAAAACTTAGAGAAACGGCATTTGAAACCGACTACCTCCAACATACAATGCGCATAAGGACCACAAAGATAAGATACGATAAATTAGGGCCCATACAGAGGCATATTGACAGTCGTTTTCTCCTCGCTCTATTTGCGAGTGGAACAGAAAAGGGAAATGACTGGTAGTGGTAGGAGTACTCTTCGCCACGCGCCGCACGGCGGAATGCGGAGTATCTACGTAGTTGTAGATGTAGTATAGAACACGAACATAGGCATAACCGTAATATATACTCTAAATATCCCTAATAACTAAATGTAAAATTCACATACGTTTCGCGTTAATTAGTTCACAGGCCACCTCGTGATCTCAAAGCGTATTATGGAGAGGCACATACTACTTCAGATGCCTAGTTTTATCGTTCATTGTCTTTTTTTCAGCCACTTCCTACCCCCTACGGCTGAAGCTGCCAGCAACTGAGTAAGTGTTGCTGCACCCTGAAATTGACAAATTCGTTCTACATGCTCAACTGTGGTTCTGTCCGTAAGTTACAGATTGACATTAACCGGAGACATCATATTGATATGGTCCTTGGTAACACGAAAAAAATGTAAGTAATTGTAGAGAAGGGCGGCTGCTGCAGGCCAGCAACGGGAAGCGGGCGTTCACCTTCAGACCAAAGCAAGGTGGCATGGGCGCGTGGTCAGAAGCGTTTCGCACACAGACGTATGGTGGCATACAGCTTTGCTGCCTCTGCATTGTGCCGGCCGGACAGCACAGTGAGTATTGTGAATTTCAGCAAGTATATCGATGTTCTTGACGGTTTCTTGAAGAAAAAAAAATTGAATCAATTTCAATTTTTCTCTTGTTTTACTTAGTTTGACTCAACAGTTTTAGAATACCTTAACACTTTCATCGCTGTGAGCAAGTGTGAATGCGGGCGTGATGATGAGTGGCGGTGGGTGAGAATAACTGCTAATTTACCTCAGATTTAATTCAATCTCTTTTCTCACGTTTTCTCCAATTTAACCACATTCGTTTCTATTCCCTTCGTAAGGTCGCTGATAACCTCGTCGTCGAGAGCCCCTAACCAAACACACACACACACACACACACACACACACACACACACACACACACACACACACCACATTCGTTTCTCTTCCGTTCATAAGGTCGCTGATAACCTCGTCGTTGAGGGCCCCTAACCAAACACACACACACACACACACACACACACACACACACACGCTTACGCATGGGTGCGTGCACGCGCTCAGATACACATCATGTGAACTCTTGTGTATCTGAAGACAAGAATTCAAAGTAAACTAACGCTTCATGGACACTGTATGGAGGACAGAGATTTCCCTCTGGTGGTCTCTGAAAGAACTAAGACGATATCTTTTACCATCTGTGTGTAATGCTGACAACGTTCTTACTTAACAGATTGTATTTATTGACACACACCTGTACACTTGAACAGCGTACTGTCCAAAGCGACGAAGAAACGTTAGTCAAATTTTACTTTATGAAGCTGGATAACTATTGTTCTGCTTACATAATACGGTGATACTGAGTACAAAATGACATATACATTCGTTGCCAAAGAAAAAAATGGTTCAAATGGCTCTGAGCACTATGGGACTCAACTTCTGAGGTCACCAGTCCCCTAGAACTTAGAACTACTTGAACCTAACTAACCTAAGGACATCACACGCATCCATGCCCGAGGCAGGATTCGAACCTGCGACCGTAGGGGTCGCTCGCGTGGTTCCAGAATGTAGCACCTAGAACCGCTCGGCCACCCCGACCGGCCGCCTAAGGAAACGTTAGTACAGCAGTAAATACAATGCTCGATTACTCAATGAGAACTTTAGGATAATGTGGAAAGAAGAATTAAGACAATTAGCTTGACTCTCCTCTTTTACAAACCCGAGCGCATTTCGGTCGTCGCGTTATTTCCGGCTCTTACCGCATACCTCAGAACCAGCGTTATCCTTTACAGGACAGTGGAGAGGAAACCGTGGGGATAAGAAATACCGGCCGGTTTATGAAAGCCGATGCACCTTCCATACAAAATGAAGAGTCAATACAGAATTTCACCTCAGAGCAGCACTGATCTGGCACAAGGTTAGCTTTCGTGCTCTTAGCAGGTCACTAGTACAGCGGCGAGTGGCCGAGTACATAAGCGTTCTCACTGTCCTTCCTCTGTTATTACTTTTTCTCCGAGCAAACACGGAGCGGACGTGACTCTCTCCAGGTTCAACATGTGGACGTGTGGCGCGCATGTGTAAGGCGCAGTGCCACCAGTTTCTAGGTACTGCTTCTACCCGTGTACGGTGCGGTTATGGACTGCAACTCCTCGTTGCTGGAACTGAGAGTTATATTAAAAACCCGGCGCATTTTATTGAAAAACTAAAAGAGATGAACCTGGGTGCGAGCGGAAATCTTGTCAAGTTTGATAGTGTGTCCTCATTTACGACGATTCCTGTGAATGAAGCTGCACTGAGGAGAAAAAAATCGCAACACCAAAAAATAATTACTGTAGAGTAATGAAATTTCAGAAATACAATTGTCTAGGTAACATATTTTGTGATAAACGTTGCCAGATCATTGGTTAATGTAAGTGCGAAACAAGCCATTGCTGGTACATGAATAACAGGTGTAACAGGATGTTGAATGTAAACATGCAACCATTGCGTTAAAATGGTATATTTCAAATAGAAATTTGGAATCATTTCCCGAAAAGCTTCGTGTAGAGTATGAATAAAAGAAAATCGTGACTGGTAGCATAAAAAACAGTAACTGGCTTTCGCAAAACCATTTATAAGGCACCAAATCAGACAAAAACAAGTGTTAACACCGGCTTAACGGAACATGAAACGAAATGCCGCCTGGGACATAATAACAAATCGGCCGTCGCAGAAAATTTCTTCCGAGACGGAAGAAAACGAAATAAAATTTACTAGTGTTTCAGGAAAGACAATGCATTATCATGCGCGTTTGAATAGAGAAGCCAAAACTATTAACAAGCACCATAATAAGAGAAAAAAATAGGGGGTTACATAAAATATGGATGCCAATTTTGTGCCAATAGAATGATGTTCGATTACTCCTAATCGGGGAAAATGATTTCTAATCGAGAGCGAGCGACGCCCATCACGCATATCATGCATAGGGCATCACACGACGGAGGTGAGGCCCTTTGCACAGCTCTATAAATTCGGGAGCCCTTCGAGCCCTTGATACAGCTACCGTCTCCTGCCGTAAGAAGACAAACGTCGTATCATAGTTTTGAACATTGACCACTGCTTCGCAACCCGTAAGTTTTAAGTGACGTTAACACCGCCCATGAGAACTGTCAGAACACCGTTCAGCGAACAGGTGTAAACAGTCGCCGCATAGAGCATTAGCTCGCATGCGGACTATATTGCTTAAAGCGTGGATCAGATTCATTCGCCAAGACGGTAAAGACACAACAGAGCACGGATTCGAAGAGACAAGGAAAGCTTTGTCGTGAACTATAAATGCTCTGCAATGGGCATATAAACATGTCTATAACAAAAGTCTCCTGCCAAATTGAAATGCGTGCTGTCATTCGATTTTTTCATGATGAGGGATTCAGAGCAGCCTAAAATCATCGATGGAAGAGTGATGTATATGGTGAAACTTCCATGAGTAACAACAAAGCGCCGCAATGGCTTATGAGGCAGGCTGTTGGGGAAGAAAACGATGTTCATCCGATGATTTTGTTCAGCGAGAGGATCAGGCGATTTAAGAAAATCGTCGATTTACAGTCTCTGTGTTGACGGCCTCATTTCCAGAAATTTCAAGACAGCTCTCTATCCCACCGTAAGTGACAGACTTCAGTACCGCAAACTCAGTGCGACGCGGGTTCCCCACGATTCTGTCTGACCATCACAAAATACAGAGTATGAACGCCACCGTAACGTGTATCCAGCACTGCCATGATGAAGGAGAAGACCTTTTGAACAAAATTATCACGGGGGAAGAGACAAGGATCCATTTCGAAAAGGAAGAATTAAAAGGGCAATCCAAACACTAGATGCAATATCATGCCCAGAGTAAACCAAAGAAGTTCAAGTGTACCTTCTCCACCAGAAAGTGTATGGTTATCGTGTTCTGGGGCCGAAAAGGAGGTGTGCCAGTGAAATTCGTGCATCGACACAAACACCCCTGCATCCTCACGTACCATCTCGTCAACATCTATAAAGGACAATTCTGAACAAGCGAAGACGAATCTCGGCATCAAAATTGTTCCTCTTCATGGCAATACTCAGCCACATACTTTAGCTAGAACAAAGACGCCCTGTACCATTTTCTATGTGAAGTGGTTTCACCACGCACCATACAGCCCGGACTTGGTTCACTCTTTTATCTCTTTGCTTACACTGAAATGTTTGTCTCTTGTCGTACTTGCTGTGCTATGTGCGAGACCACAGGGATCCACTACACATGTGTGAGAGCTGCCTACCACACGCGTGAATTCATCACACTAATGACAAAAAAGCAATTTCGTGCTTAGACAGAATCCAACACATTCGTACAAATGCTAAACTGCTAACTATTTACTTTGCTAACTGTTAATGTAGCTAAAGTTTCATTGTCTCACAAAATAAAATTTAATTCAATTCGTATAATTAAAATGGACCCAACTAACTTTCCAGATTAAAATAAAAGAATAAGTTTATCATAACGGCACCTATGTTACATTGAAAACACCGTCACAGCGAGACTACAATTCAATAAACTATAATCATCTGACGAAATTTTTTTGTATGGAAACGGTCGCCTCACCAGAACGTTGTGGGAAGAAATGAATGAAGTGAGAAAAAATTGTCTTAAAATACTAATTTATTTGCTCTCAGTCATTACTGTTTAAGGTGAAGTTGGACTGATGTATAATTACTTTCATTAAAAAATGTAAAAAGCAATGCATGTACAATATTAAGATCTTTTTGAATCACCAGTGTGACAATAACCCACATTTACAAACGTTGTATCCCTTCAGATGACACTGACTGCTCTTTGAAAAACTATAAACTGAGATGTAAATCATTTTCGAAAGTCTACGTAACTCATAAAAGGGACGTATGCTGGATAGCATGGAGTTTTGATACCAGCATAATAGAGAACTAACGATAAAAAGCAATCATAAGTTGAGAAACAGGTTTGCAAGTTGAGAGATATGCAGTGCAAAGACAACACAAAGGCTAAACACGACATTCACTCCCAAACAGCTAAAGGAGCGCCAAGCTGAACAGCGGCTCTCCAACGACGAGACACCAACAAAAGCAGTGTACTGGTCCCAGAAATCGACTGCTGGCTGTCTACTCTCACCACTTCTCATGATTACGATAGGAGGTAAGGGAAACGCAAGGTCTTCCACAATGACAACTGAAAATCCTCCTCTCTCTTTTTGCATGCACGGAAAGCATGCAGAATTTTCTCCTCCAGCACTGTTTGTTTGTCAGCGAACAAAAATTTAGCACTGTACTGTACTCACCCTACGATTGGCAGTACGATGTCTGGGCAAGTAAATGAAACTCAGTTCCCACATAGTTTACAGACGCATAACGGCTGCTCTATTCTCTACTTCTTATTTTAGGACGACTTGCAAGTTTTTGTTGAAATCTCTCAGGAGCTCACATGGCTCGCACTGCTTTGAAAGACGCTTTTGAAGTATTCAGGCTTAAGAGATACTCAAAGCGGCTTACTCGCCCAACTACTGCCCATGGGAGTGCCTGGTCCCGGATTTCGACCATTGTCTACCCACCGCCTAAAACTTCCATGTGGCTCGTCTCGCCCCATTCCAACAACAGGGAGCTAAAATGCCAGGTCCTATTCTTCCATTCAGAGAGCTTACGAGAATACAACATAAAGTGCAACACACAAGGATGGGGCCCCTCCACGCCCGCACCAACGTGGTGACCAACACAAAAGTTCTACTGTCACCTCCGTATGCATGTTAGTTTTGAATCAAGGCGTCACAGGATGCAGGCTGTGATGTTATCCATGCGTCTGGGTAAGACTACTCATTAACATGGTCCATCGGGAGATAGAAGTGGTCGAAAGCGATCGAAGGGTAGCGGTTGTAAGAGCAGAGGAAAAAAAGTGCCAAGGCCAGCGCCAAGGGAAAAAAAACCTCTGCGACAGTAGGACGGGTAGTAAGGGCAGTAGCGGCTTGCTATCTGCGACAGTGCATGCAAGGTGTGGTTGTGTTAGTTCGAGGTATCGTGCATCGTTACCTTTGTCGTTGTTGGAGCTTGTTGCGGCGCTTGCTGCAGTTGCTGCGTCCCTGCAACAGTTCAAGGTCGTTGTGGATTAGTGGGCGATCGGTCATAGATCGGCTCACGGACTGTGTAGGGGGGTGTGTGTGGCTGGTTTGCGTGCTGTGTACAGTACGGTTTCCCTGCGGTTGCCTGTTTTTCGGCTAGTCGCACATCTGGGTTTCCAGTAATAACTGTGTTGCAGGGGCTCGCCAGTACTGTCGTGTTAGCGTTCTATAGACCATAGATGTTCAGTTCCTAGCCAGTAATGTCTTTGGTCTGTTATGCTTCCATCTATGGTTGTGGTCGTAGTTACCCAGAGAAAGGATAAACGGGTTGCGCGAGTGTCTCGTGTTATTGTACAGTCGTGTGGAGAGTTTTTGGAATACCTGCAAGATAGTATCTAGCCGGTATTCCCGGTGAAGATCCGCGATGCGTGTGTAGCGCGGAGCGTTGCTTATGATTTTGAGTACTTTGTTCTGTATGAGCTGCAGACGGCGCAGGCGAGTTGGCGCAGCGTATCCCCAGACAGGGGCTGCGTACGTCATCAGGGGTCTAATAAGTGTCATGTACATGGACCTAGACACCCTCCTGTTTAGTGTGCTACGCCTGTTAAGCATAGGGTAGAGTTGTTTGAGCCTCGCGTTAGCTTTGTTGGTCACGTGTTGAATGTGGTCCCCCCAGAGTAGTTTCCTGTCCAGCCAGACACCGAGGTATTTGACCTTCTCGCGGAAACGTATTGGGCGTGTGTGTAGTGTTATTGGGTTGCAGTGCTGATGTTTGCGCAGTTGCTTCGGTCTTCTAGTGAACAGAACGGCCTCGCACTTGTCGACGTTTACTCTAACACGCCATTTCACCAGCCAAGGCTCCGCCGTTCTGAGTGCGGTCTGTAGTCGTGAGTTAATGTTAGACGGCTTCCAATCTTGCGCAAGGATGGCAGTGTCATCCGCGTAGATTGCTACCGTCGTGTTATGTGTAGCTGGGAGGTCGTTGATGTAGAGGTTAAACAGTAAGGGCCCTAGGATACTTCCTTGGGGTACTCCTGCCTGTATACCATGTCGTGTCGATTGTTTGCCCTGCACGTCAGTGTTGAAACTCCTGTCCGTGAGATATGAGTGTATGAGACGTACGAGCCCGTCGGGGAACCCTGCATCACTGAGTTTGCGTATTAGGCCGTTGTGCCATAGACGATCGAAAGCCTTTTCGATGTCCAGGAACACCGCCCCAGTTGCCTTGCTTGTGTTGTATCCGTGTGTTATGTATTCAACGACGCGGAGGAGTTGTTGTGTTGTTGAGTGGTGATTCCTGAAACCGAATTGCTCCGGTCTCAGGGTGTCGTTTGTGATGCAGTGCCTGGTGAGTCGTTTTAGTATTACCTTCTCAACGATCTTGCTGAGCGCGCTCAGCAGACTGATGGGTCGGTAATTTTGTGGGAGGGAGTGGTCTTTCCCCGGCTTCCTGAACATCAGGACCTTGGCCGTCTTCCAAAAGGCGGGGAAGTGTTGGTGTTTGAGTATGGCATTCGTAATGTGTGCTAGGTAGTCTACAGCTTTGTCCGTGAACTCCTGGAGGACACGGTTTTGAATGCCATCGTGACCAGGGGCCTTCCTAGCTGTGGTGTGCATGATGGCCCATTTGATTTCTGCTGTACTAGCTTGTCGGATGTTGTTGCGCGCTGGTTGGGCCAAGATGCGTGTGACCTCCTGGTCCGTATCAAGTGTGAATGCTGGGTCTGAGGGATCCAGGTTCGGTGTGAATGACGCTGCGAGTGTGAGGGCCATCAGTTCCGCTTTTTCTTCCGCCGAATATGCTGGTCCGTCTGGCCCTTGTAACGTGGGGGTGTACAGTTTCTCCCTGGTGAAGTGTCGGGCTAGCTGCCACACGCCAGGCCGCGTGGTGTCTAGCCCTTCGAGTTTCTGGTCCCACTGTTGTGTCTTGAATGTTTGTATTCTTTCCCGGATTATACCCTGGAGCCTGTTAATGTGCCGTTTGAAGTGCTGGCGCCTGGTACGCTGCCAGTGTCTCCTGAGGCGGTTCCTCATTGAGATTAGGCCCAGGATTTCCTGGGGCAGGGCAGCACTGTGTTGTTGTGGCGTGCGGATTGGTATGGTGTTGGCTATTGCGTCCTGGACGGCGCCGGTGAGGGTTTCGACTGCCTCGTCAATTTGGGCTGTCTCGTTAATCGCGTGGGTTGGTGGGATGCGACTGTCAAGCGCTTCCTTGAACTGGGTCCAATTCGCGCGCCTGTAGTCTAACATCCTGCGTTGTTCCATGTTCTGCAGTGTTTCTTCAATGTATAGTATAACGGGTTGGTGATTTGAGGGCAGATCGTTTTCAACGACAACGTTGAGTGTCGTTGTTATGCCCTTGATGAGGGCCATGTCTAGCACGTCTGGCCTGTGTCCCCTCCGGTAGGGAATGTGCGTCGGTTCGGTCGGCGCTAGTGTGATGTAGTTTCGTCCTAGTGCATGTTCGTATAGTTTCTTGCCGTTGGAGTTTCGTATTCGTGAGTTCCAGTCCGGGTGTTTTGCGTTAAGATCTCCAGCGGCTATTACGCGCGGTGATGTGTTGAGTATTGTGCTGATGTCGCGTGTTTTGATGTTTTTAGGGCTGTTGTATACTGACACCAGTGTAGTGTAGGCTCCGTTGAACACGACCCTGACGGCGGTTGCCTCTAGTTTTTCGAGTTCGGGGAGCACTATGTTTGTGTGTTCTATGTCTTTGTGTATGATGATGGCTGTTCCGCCGTGACCGGAGCCGTCCGGTCGGTCGGTACGATAGACGCAGTAGCCGGTGAAGTTTAGTTGGTTGCGTGGTTTGAGCTTAGTTTCGCTCAGCAGTGCGATAAGGATACCCTTACGCTCCATGAACGCGGCGAATTCCGCCCTTTTGTTATTGATCCCGTCTGCATTCCAGAACAGGATCTGTGTCAGTGTCTGGTTGTTTGCGATGGGGGGGGGGGGGGGTGTGGTGTGTTATCCATGTATGTGTGTAAACAGTGTGGTGAATGCTGTTTGTATGGCAGCCCAGTACTGCCCGGGTTGGGCAGTCGTGAGCTGTGTAAGGAGTGTGGCGACGGCCGCCCAGATCTTGTGAAGGATCTGGGTGGTCGTGTGACGGGGGAATAGTGTTTCCAATAAACCCCCGGATGTTGTGTTGGCGTTGTGTGTGTCGGCCTGTGGCTCAGTTGTGGTGTTAGCGGCCGCTGGTGCGGGTGTTGGCGTTATGGATGGTGTTGTTGCGTGGAACATTTTGTGGTGCCTGTGTATTAGATGTGTTGGGGGGAGGAGTAGTGTGTGTGCTGGTGTTGCTGGCTTGCTGACTGTGTGTCTGTGTGTCATTGTTTTGTTGTCGCTGGGTATTCTGTTGTGGTGCGCGCGTGTTCCCGCTCCTGTTTCCGCGTGTTCGCCTACGCCTTCTCTGGGTTTTCGGTTCTGGGGCTCCCTGTGTTAGTGTGTTTTCATGTGTGACATGTGTAGGTTCGCAGGCAGTGGCTACAGGGGGTGGGGTCGTGTTGTTTCTGGGGGCTGGTGTTGGTACCGGTGTGGGTGCAGTGTCGTGTGTTGGCTGAGACAATTGTGTTGCTGTCGCAGCGGTTGTAATAGGTGTGTGTGCTGGGCGCAGAGGTTCCGCGGCCTGCACTGCTCCTCCAGGGCGTGTAGCCATGGCGAACGACACTCCGTTCCTGACAGGGTTTGGTGCGGGCCTTGGTCGTGTTATGACGTTGGGTGGCTTCGACTGTTGGTTTTTGCGCCTCTGCGCCTCTCTGTATACGTTGCAGCCCCTGTAGTTGGCCGCATGGGCTTGGCCACAGTTGGCGCAACGGCGTATGTTTTCATGTATCAGTGTACATGCGTTGGAAGCGTGATTGCCAGCGCATCCGCGGCAACGGGGTGCCAGGCCGCAGCGGAGGCCCGAATGACCGAACCGCTGGCAGTTGTTACATTGTTGGGGGACTTGTGGCGGTTCGTAGATTTCTACCCTTACGTCCATCCGCAGAAGGCTTTTTATCTGGAGAAGGCCGCGGGAGGCGGCCGTATCGGCCATCTCAACCAGGTAGTGTGGTAGACGGTGGTGGGAGCGGAAGCCTGTCATCCTGGAAGCACAACATAAAGTGATTGTATTCATTGTCGCTTACCGAAAAGTGACAAAGCAGTGTCGTCACAACATGAAATACAGTCTAGGAGGAGAGCTTTCTGGCATAGAAAACGAGCTGCAGACCAGCCGTGAGATCTGACTGAAAGAAAATGGTATTAGAAAGCTTCACACTACGACAAATTTTCGAGCTGGAACGGCGGCTATGTAAATAAGTTGCTGAAAGCTGTTGCAAAATTTTGCAAATAAAATATTTTTTAATGCACCGCTGCTGCATGACGATAGCAGTCCATGTGGGGCAGGGCGGTTCATGAGTCCTTGTTTAATACATATCGATAAAACGAATATCGCACTAAACTAATTTGGGACCAAGCTATTGAATGGATACGTAAAATTTCGCATTAATTTTGGGTTTTTTTTTCAGTGGAAAACAATGCGACACTTTCCGTCAAACAGTGTGCGTCGCATGAATGATATGATGAACAGTGTTTGTTTGGGATAACTTAAGTGAATGTAAGAAAAAGACACTGTAAATATCTGCCAACACACCGGAGAAAATAGGCCTTACGAGACAGTATGGCGAATTTCCGGACAATCGCACGTAATTTTGATAGCCAGAACATTATGATCACCTACCTAATAATCGGTATGTCCACTTTTGGCATGGATAACAACTGCTACGTGACATGGAAGCTATGAGGCCTTGGAAGGTCGTTGGAGGGGGCTGGCACCGCATCTGCACACGCAAGTCAGCTAATTCCCATAAATTCCCGGGAGGGAGTTTGGCTCTGACGCCACGTTCTATCACATCACAGATGTGTTCTATCAGGTCCAGATCTGTCGAGTTGAGGGCCAGCACATCAACTGGAACTCGCCACTGTGTTCTTTGAACCACTCCATCTCGCCTGGCCTTGTGACGTGGTGCATTATCTTGTTGAAAAATGCCACTGCTGTCAGGAAACATTGTCGTCATGAAGAGCGCAACCAGTGTACGATTGTCCCTTGCAGTCATGGTTCTTTGCGCGCGCTCGGCTGGACCCATGAATGCAAACTTTCAATTAAATACTTTAACAGCCTGACCAGAAGTTTTTATTCTATGTATAGTATATACAGGTCGTTTCTCATCAAACGCCTAGGAATAAGATATCACGTGATGAGGAACAATTTTCATCAGAAAATAAACGTTCGCTGGTGCTCCCTGGTGATGTTAGGCATCCCTTTTCATTAGTTACGCCCTGAGAAATGTAGGCCGATTGCGACGGCATATGCAGTGTGCAGTGTGTCGTCGCCTGTAATCTAGTCATTTCCTACGCATGAAAGGTGGTAGGCCAGACCAATGAAAGTTCCTAATTCACTTCTAAAATATCTTGCTTTACTTAAAAACACTCATTCTAAAGTTTACTTGTTGAAAATAACAGTTTACTTTGGCAGGTGCGACACACCTGGTTAGAAGACCCTGCTACTTCAGTGAAGTCTCGTCATTTCAGGGATGGCGAATACTAAACGACACGCAGCGTCGCTGGGAAGTGTCAGCAAACATTTTGCCTCTAAAAAAACTTTTTCCAAAGACGTTCGATGCGAAGACTTTGAAACACCCTATGTAGAGTGAGGCAGCAAAGACAGGCCACCGTACGTATATTCAGATTGAATAAATATATTGATATGCTATCTTAGTCAAGTTATAGCGGACAATATGGTGAATTTCCCTAACTTTCACAAGCAGTTTTTATCATTTACAGTCGCTGAATTACGACATCGCCTTGATTTTTTTCGTAATAGAATACATGCTTTTTGTGTGACATTTGATAGAAGTTTATGAAAACTTCAACGACGTAACATGCGTGGGACTTGACCAAACAGTATCAAGATACTCATGGAAAGATATAACCGCCATTTGGCTGTTATTCTGATATGCTTTATTACACAATCAGTCTGTGGAAATTTTCAAGTGTTACAAATGTCAAAAATCGCCTGACTTGTGTGGACATTGGTAACACTTGAAAATGGCCAAAGGCTGAAATCTAGATCGTGTAGCATCACACAATCAAATGGCGGTTATATCTTTAGGTAAGTTTTATGTGGCTGTGGCTCCACATAAATGAAAAGTCATCAAGTATCCAGGTAAAAACCACTGTCTCGCCGTCAGTAAAGGACGTCCCACAAACATCTGCCCTATTATATCAACCGTAAGCAAGCACGTAACTCATGTACGGTACGAGCGTTCATTACAACGTCTGTCATACCAGATGCTCAAAATGCTAACCTTGAGCATTAGTACACACTGCTAAGTGATTCTGGAGAAAAATGACCGCACGTTCAATTTCATCTGAAGTTATCTTCAGCACAAGCCCATGTTACAAGGTATTTCATGCCTTCGGGAATCGCGGGTGTCTCCTAATAAATCTTTCGCTTTAATTTTCGGCACAGATGAAATTATGGAAGTGTTAAGTTTGACGAACGTGCAGATCAGTTTGTCTTGTCCCTCTCTTAAAAAAGTCTGTCATTGCATGTGTGAAACGGGGGGCAATTCGTAAAGTTGATGCCACAATGACTGAATTATGTCCAGTGGGTTGTCTTCCAGTAAGTGAGGCAGCAGTATGTCTTACCGACTCAAGATACTTGACAGGCACCAACACACGGACTAGAAAACACGCACCAAACGTTGGTAAACAAAGAGAGCAGTTTTTATCCACTTCCGCGAGTCACCGTGGATTTTCAGCTGACGGTTAGTGCATATAGCGAACATGGTTTGTGAAGGATACTTCTTCCTTAAAAAAATACAATATGCCGCATCGTTTTGTAATTTACGTACATGATATTCAGAGAACTGTAATAAATTTTGGAAGTCACTCCCATGAAGCTGTAGATACAGAGAAATGTAAAGAGTATGAAATGCAATGCCGTGTAATGTTCCGAGAATACTCGTTTCGTCGACCCCTCTCATACATACGAGATGGTAAATTCTGTCAAATCGTCAAATCGCCGAGATGGTTGGAAGGACTTGCCCATTATGCTCCACACGTTCTCACTTGGGAAGAGACTCGGTGATCTTGCTGACCAAGATACGGATCAGAAAGTCCGAAGACAAGCACTAGAAACTCTCGCCGTGTGAGTGTAGGCATTATCGCTGACGCGTAAGCCCAAGCCGGCTTGCCAGGGATGCCATCAAAAAGGGCGTGCAATACTGTGGACGTACCGTTGTTCTGTAGGTGTGGCGCTGATGACAAGCACTTTCTATTAAAAGAAATGGCACCCTAGATCATGCCGGACAACAGTCAGTCTGGGATACCACCGCTATCGGGGTTGTCTCGAGACACGCTTTCAGCCTCGAATCTCATTCACTGACTGGAGTAGAATTGTCTTCAGTGATGAGTTCCCCTTCGAAATGAGTCTCAGTGATTATTTGTTATCACAGCAGGTCCTCTTTGGTTGCTTTCCGCGGAACCCTTACAGTACAGGAGATAGAGAAGATCCAAAGAAGAGCGGCGCGTTTCGTTCTAGGGATATTTGGTAAGAGTGATAGCACCCTCTCGAAACCTGGACAGCAAGCTACACCGCGATGTAGAGCTCCTCTCTTGCAGAGTCTGCCACTTTAGAAAACTCAAGTGGCAGACTCTGCAAGAGAGGCGCTCTACATTGCGGTGTAGCTTGCTGTCCAGGTTTCGAGAGGGTGCGTTTCTGGATGACGTATCGAATATATTGCTTCCCCCTACTTATACCTCCCGAGGAGATCACGGATGTAAAATTAGAGAGATTCGAGCGCGCACGGAAGCTTTCTGGCAGTCGCTCTTCCCGCGAACCATACGCGACTGGAATAAGAAAGGGAGGTAATGACTGTAGCACGTAATGTGCCCTCCGCCACACATCGTTCGGTGGCTTGCGGAGTATAAATGTAGATGTAGATGTACAGCAGTCGGTTGACGATATTCTGCGCCCCGTTTTGTTGCCCTTCATGTTAAAGCATCATGGCCTTACACTTCCGCAAGGTAATGGTGCGCCCGCACACGGCCACAGTTTGTGCTGGTCGTCTTCGTGCTTGTAAAACCGTACCTTGGCCAGCAAGATCGCCGGATCTGTTCCCAGCTGAGAAAGTTTGGAGCATCATGGGCATTACCCTCCATCTCGAGATTTTAACGTTCTAACACACGATAGCCCTAGGAGGGTATCCAATAAACTGTCTCAATCAGTGTGAAGTAGAGATGGGCAAACTCGTTCATCCTTGGGAACTAGTTCACTGGTGATCGTTCTTTTTTGGGAACTGTTCATTTTTACTCGTTCACCGTTCATTTGTGCTTCGTGTATGTTTCTTATGAAAAACTGAAAACTAGTAGTGTAGGTGACTGAAGGATGGAGGGCACCAAGATGGGGTACTAACCCCTGGAGTATAAAGTTTTTATTCATTACAGAATTATCACACACTTTTAGAAGTAATTTCTGCGATTCTGCAGAACCTCTCGTTTAGCCAACTGTAGCCTTGTGTGGTTGATCACAGGGAAATAATACAGCGTGGCGCACGGAAAACCGGCCCCGAGTACAGACTGCTCGCCAATTACGCACGAT
This sequence comes from Schistocerca serialis cubense, assembly GCF_023864345.2. NCBI lineage: Eukaryota > Metazoa > Arthropoda > Insecta > Orthoptera > Acrididae > Schistocerca > Schistocerca serialis. The sequence continues at coordinate 503,518,488 of NC_064643.1, read as the reverse complement.
TTGTTGCCCGTTACGAGCAGATACAACAAACAGATAAACATGTAATAATTAGGCAGTGAAGAAATAACAAATAAGCAACAACTGCGAAACAATCGATGACGATTGTTGGGGAACAATGGGCAGTCTAGTGGTCGGGGCCGATTTTTCGTGTGCCGGCCTGTACCACTGAAATAATATTGTAGAATTTATATTTTCTTTGCAAAATTTGACAGTAGACACTCGATTATGGAGCGCAGGCTTCATTCGGTTGTAAGTCGGTCTGCCTTCCATAGCAATGAACATGCCGTTTTACCTCGGATCAAAGAAAGACGGAAAACAGCCGCTCGTCTACAAGCAGACAAAAATGTTACTCGGTGGCCACATGGTCGGGTAAAGACTAACAGATAGGCCGGCAGGCTCAGCGGGAACGGAAGTAAGGATATAAGGAACTAAAACGTGTTTACGACCCAGCACGGCCACCCCAGAACAAAGTCGCCTTTCCTTTTCGAGGGAAGATCGTAGCAAGTGCAACGCCTGTGTTTTCTGTTCGTTTACGTAAAGTAGTTCACATTCGCAAGGGAATTACTGGCATTACATAACGGGCCAGTAATGGGTCGTCTACCTAACCAACATTAATAGATTTCTTTCGAAATTTGCTGGTGTCGACATCATATTGTCTGCGCATCAAACTGCCATACTGTGCGGGAACTGAAGTGAGCTGATATGCTCTTTTGTTACCTGAAAAGAGGTACCTATTACATACAACGTAATTTTTATGTAATTTACGTAACTATAAAATACTTTTTAATTACCGGTCGTGGACGCTGAATAGCCAGAACCAAGTGCAAGAACAGTTTGGAACACATGTAAAATGCGGGAGCGCAGTGAACGAAACGAACAACTGGATATTGAACTAACTGCGACAGGTGGTCCTGTGAAGAGCGACGAGTGCGGCCGAGGGAGACCGTGACTGGGAGGAGCACCGGACCGAAACTCGAACGAGAGCTGCTGAAGTGACCGCCGCGACCGAAGTGAACTAGTGAACTATGAACCGATCGTTCCTCGTTCCCGGGAACTATAAGTAGACCGCCGCGACCGAAATGAACTATGAACCGATCGTTCTTCGTTCCCAGGCACTATAAGTAGACCGCCGCGACCGAAGTGAATTATGAAAGACAGTTCCTTGGAATTCGTTCCTCGGTCCTTTCGTTCATCTTGGTGAACCGTTCCTTTGGACCCGTTCGTTCGCGAACTACCCATCTCTAGTTTGAAGCCTGGTAACGTCTTCTATAGTGGCCTGAAGTGGACCAAATTAGTGAAGCTCTTTGTCTTGAATAAATCACCCAATTTTCCTGAAATTGTAACTTTGGTGGCCCGTACATGTTCACGGCAGCAGAACGCAACAGGAAGGGCAAATGTTTCGTAGAAGCTAATTAGGTGCAGTGGACACACAGCGCCCGGGAAACGCGTGGGAAGGAGGGAGGGGTGTCGCGAGAACTGGTCCCCGGACAGGACGGCGAGTACGTACCGCGCGCGCCATTACTCAGGTTCTCCCGCCACATGCTCGCATCCTTGCCCCGCCGCGTAATTGTCACAACTCGGCATCTGTTTGATTTGGCCGCGCGTCGTCGGTCGCCACGAATTTGTATTCTATTCAGCGCTGGAGCGCCCCGCAACGGCGCGGAACGTAACGTAAGCCCCAATTGAAATGTCCGCGTGATAAATTACGACGGCGCGGCTCGGCGCGGCGGGGCTGCCCGCTCCACGAGTCGCCTGAATTGACAAGCGCGGCAGTGGCTAATTATTATTCCGGCCCGTGGAGCGCCGGCGGAGGCCAGCGCCGGCAAGAAGCGGACGGGATAGGACAGGACAGGACGGGGCGCTGCGCTGCGCTGCGCAGCCGCCTGGGGAAACTTGCCGCCCGCTCGCTTACTTTGTGCCTGTCAGCCCGCTGCAACTTCTCCCCAAGTTGCGCGCGCGCCGCTCCCTGCCGGGGTCGCGCTTCCAGAAACAATTTACCTCGCGGCAACCGCCGAACTGCTCTCCTCGCCGCTGTGAAAACATGATCCTGGTTGCTGCCGCAGCCGCTGCCCCCACTGTTTAACCAATGTGCGATTCTTCTGCCGGAAGAACTCGATTTCTTCTCCACCAGCTTTCCTTCCTGAGAACTGGCATGCTCAGATCTGTGTTTCAGAGTTCTGTTGATAAATGTACACCTCTGTCTCTCTCTCGCCCTTCCTCCCCACACAACCCTCTCTCTCTCACTCTGCCTCTCTCTTTCTCTCTCTCTCTCTCTCTCTCTCTCTCTCACACACACACACACACACACACACACACACACACACATACACATGGTCTTTCTGTCTCTCTCTCTCTTTCACTGATAAACATTGTTCTATGGAGAACGCTCACTCCAGAACAAAAACAGTCTTGATTGCGAAATTATTTAATAACAGTGACGCCTTTCGCCCTTTTGGAGCATCATCAGATTGTGTAAGAGTAGCTGGATATGTGACCCATCCGTCATAAGGCCACAGAAAATGGAAAATGGATGGAACAGTATCTCTACACACTACTGGCCATTAAAATTGCTACACCAAGACGAAATGCAGATGATAAACGGGTATTCAATGGAGAAATATATTGTACTAGAACTGACATGTGATTACATTTTCACGCAATTTGGGTGCATAGATCCTGAGAAATCAGTACCCAGAACAACCACCTCTGGCCGTAATAACGGCCTTGATACGCCTGGGCATTGAGTCAAACAGAGCTTGGATGGCGTGTACAGGTACAACTGCCCATCCAGCTTCAACCCGATACCACAGTTCATCAAGAGTAGTGACTGGCGTATTGTGATGAGCCAGTTGCTCGGCCACCATTGACCAGACTTTTTTCAGTTGGTGAGAGATCTGGAGAATGTGCTGGCCAGCGCAGCAGTCGAACATTTTCTGTATCCAGAAAGGCCCGTACAGGACCTGCCACATGCGGTCGTGCATTATCCTGCTGAAATGTAGGATTTCGCAGGGGTCGAATGAATGGTCATACCACACCTGAAATGTAACGTCCGCTGTTCAAAGTGCCGTCAGTGCGAACAAGAGGTGACCGAGACGTGTAACCAATGCCACCCCATACCATGACGCCGGGTGATACGCCAGTAAGACGATGACGAAAACACGCTTCCAATGTGCGTTCACCGCGATGTCGCCAAACACGGATGCGACCATCTTGATGCTGTAAACAGAACCTGGGTTCATACGGGAAAAAGACGTTTTGCCATTCGTGCACCCAAGTTCGTCGTTGAGCACACCATCGCAGGCGCCCTGTCTGTGATGCAGCGTCGAGGGTAACCGCAGCCATGGTCTCCGAGCTCATAGTCCATGCTGCTGCAAACGTCGTCGAACTGTTCGTGCAGATGGTGGTTGTGTTACAAACGTCCCCATCTGTTGACTCGGGGATTGAGACGTGGCTGCCCGATCCGTTACAGCCATGCGGGTAAGATGCCTGTCATCTCGACTGCTAGTGATACGAGGCCGTTGTGATCCAGCACGGCGTTCCGTATTACCCTCCTGAACCCACCGAGCCCATATTCTGCTAACAGTCATTGGATCTCGAACAACGCAAGCAGCAATGTCGCGATACCATAAACCGCAATCGCGATAGGCTACAATCCGACCTTTATCAACGTCGGAAACGTGATGGTACGCATTTCTCCTCCTTACACGAGGCATAACAACAACGTGTCACCAGGTAACGCCGGTCAACTGCTGTTTGCCACCGCGTCATTGATATTAAATAATTCCGCAACCAAGTGTGTTTTTATTCTGGAATAATTCGAAACTGGTTCCTGTAACACGCTGCAACAATCGAATAGCTCTCTCTCTCTCTCTCTCTCTCTCTCTCTCTCTCTGACACCCGTCGTTGCGTGAAAGAGAACGTTCTTTTTATGTGATGTTATCAGCTGCGCCCTACTATCCTGCTAATCGTTGAAATTGTGGCACAAAGTAAGGTGTCAAAAGTCGTTGTTGTTGTGGCCTTCAGACCGAAAACTGGTTTAATGCAACACTCCTTGGTAGGCTATTCTGAGGAGGCCTCTTCATCTCTGCATAACTACCGCAGTCTACGTCCATTTGAACCAGCTTAGTGTATTCGATCCTTGTTCTCTTTCAACAGCTTTTATCCACATATTTGTCTTTCCATTGCCAAATTGACAATTCCTTAATTTCTTGGAATGTGTCCTATTAACCGATCGTCAGGTTGTGCCATAAATTTCTTTATTCCCCAATATTATTCAGAACCTAACCACTTAATCTTCAGCAAACTTCTGTAGCACATTTCAAAATTGTCCGCTCTGTGCTGTAGCTAAATCAGACAGACATTTGAAAATTATAAGAATAAATCCATGTTATCAGCCCTACATTTTATTACGTACACTGCGATAGTGACTTTCTCGCAGTTATTAGACGTACACGTTTATTATAAAAACTCTTTCTTAGGAATGGCGATCATGTGAAAGTGTTGAAATTGTAATGGTATAATTTTGGATCACTGTATAGTGTTAGACGCGTTATAATTATGTTTCATGAGTATGTGTTTATGGTTTCATGTTACGGACAAATTGTGCCTACCGCGACGAAACTTCGATGCATAAGCAGTAAAGCTTACTCTGATTCATTTTCGTAGATTTGTAACTGCGGTTTGCTGTATGACTGTACAGCTGAGAGAAAGTCAAACAAAACAATGGTTAGAGAACAAACAATATAAGAAAGGCGATAAAATAGTGACTTTGTTAATAGCAGTAAAATGGCGGAAAGTTGCGGAACATAATATACAAACAAGGCGTTGACGATGAAGATGAAGACACACAGGAAGGAGACAGCCGGCCGAGGTGGCCGAGCGGTTCTCGGAGCTACAGACTGGAACAGCGCGACCGTATAACCAGTATTACTTATGCCAATTTCAAACTCAGGATGACGTGGCTGTCACGGACACGAGGGAATTCTCGCTATTACTCCAAGTTCTGAAGTGAAAGCACGCTAGTGACTTCAACATTTAGTGCCTCGGCAATGCATCTATTTGCCTTTTGAATTGTGCAGGGACAGTGGCAGCGTTAGCCGGCTGCTGCGTGCGACATGTCTTGTATCTGTCAACCTAATAACGCTATGCTGATCTCTGACTGAATTTAACCAGTCGAAAACTTTTTATGTGAAGTGGAAGACTGTACATGTCCCTAGGCTAAGATGGGGAGGAGGAGATTAGTGTTGAGTACACCATCGCAGACGCTCCTGTCTGTGATGCAGCGTCAAGGGTAACCGCAGCCATGGTCTCCGAGCTGATAGTCCATGCTGCTGCAACCGTCGTCGAAATGTTCGTGCAGATGGTTGTTGTCTTGCAAACTTCCCCATCTGTTGACTCAGGGATCGAGACGTGGCTGCACGATCCGTTACAGCCATGCGGATAAGATGCCTGTCATCTCGACTGCTAGTGATACGAGGCCGTTGGGATCCAGCACGGCGTTTCGTATTACCCTCCTGAACCCACCGATTCCATATTCTGCTAACAGTCATTGGATCTCGACCAACGCGAGCAGCAATGTCGCGATACGATAAACCGCAATCGCAATAGGCTACAATCCGAGCTTTATCTAAGTCGGAAACGTGATGGTAAGCATTCCTCCTCCTTACACGGGGTGTCACAACAACGTTTCACCAGGCAACGCCGGTCAACTGCTATTTGTGGATGAGAAATCGGTTAGAATCTTTCCTCATGTCAGTGGAAGTGCTACCTAGGTGTATTCCGTTGTTTGTTCGTGCTGATCAGAATTCTCCTAACAAACTTGTGCGTCGCAATAACATTGCCTTCTCCCTCCTGGTCTTCCTTTCAATCAATCAGCGTCCGAGTTTTTGTTGCTGCTATTAAGTTTTGCCAGAGCAGGTGTCGTTACATATGAAGTCCATGTGCTATTCATGACAGGATCACGTGATGTGAGTCTATAACTGCGACGCAAAGGTTTTTTTTCCACCTGCATAAATGCGCAGAGGCAAAGGCCCAGACCAATGTCATCGTAAATTATCTCCCTGCCGTGGGGGTCGGTTTGTTATGCCTGTCTAATGTTTCTTAAAATTGATTTCCACGTCGTGCTTCTGCATCCTAACCTGAGCGGCTGGCCCCTTTCACTTTAGTTTCACGTTGCTATAAAAATGTACACTGTTATCTCCATGCAAATTAAGAAGCGAGTGTGAATACTTGTACACGAAAACCATATACGTGTCCATTGCTCATTGCACTTCTCGTTATGCAAATTAAGCTAATTACGTCCAAAGTATGGCATGTTCCATATCAATCGAATCGGCATGTTGTGGAGAATCAAGTGTGAGGTAGTCAAATACCTTACCACCTTAAAGATTGCACACTCAAAATGCTGAAACCACATTCGCTATATTTACATGTGACATGCTTCTTTTTTGTCCACTCACCAGTGTGTGTGCGTGTGTGTGTGTGTGAGAGAGAGAGAGGGGGGGTGGGGGGTGGGGAGAGGGAGTGAGAGGGAGGGAGAGACCGATTGTTTTCAAAAGTCTAGGTAAGTGTCAAGACGACATTTACTTTTCTTAATATTAAACGATTAACACGCCACTAAATCTCATTTAAGGCATTAAAAGTGCAAGAAATCATTTTCAGATGTTTCTACGTTCCAAGAAAGTGGGTAATCAGCTAGCAAACAAGAAACAAAGAAAGGTATACTTTACGTGATTGCGGACGAAAGAAATGAAATTTAATTGCTGGGTGTACGATGCTTGAGTAGCAGTATAAAATATAGTCCTCCTCCGGAGCGATTTCATTGACGCGGTGGGAGTCGTTAGAACACCAGGGCAAAGCTCTTTAAATCCGCTGTGTCGCCGCCTGGCGGCAGGAGGTGCTAAGCCAGCGAGAGAGTTGGCAGGCGAGTTACGACTTCTCTCCTAACGGGACCCGCCCCAGCGAGACTCGACCGCGACCATTACTGACCGTATACTTATAATGTCAGAATTCCGTGTTGGCGACAACGACCTCCAACGTGATGGCTCGTACCGGACGTATTACAAGCGTACAGGTGGAATTTGTATGCCTCGAAACAGACTGTATAAATTAGGACACCGGACAAGAAGTTAGTCATCTCCCAGGAGAGAGTGCAATACTACATCGAGCCGTAATAATGGCGTCAGTTCAGAAGTGGAAGAGAGCCGACAAATTTCTGCAGGTACACTACGTGACCAAAAGCATCCGGACACCCACAAAAACATACGTTTTTCCTATTAGGTGCATTGTTCTGCCACCTACCGCCAGGTGCTCCATATTAGCGACCTTAGTAGTCATTTGACATCGTGAGAGAGCAGAATGGGGCGCTCTGCAGAACTCACGGACTTCGAATGTGGTCATGTGATAAGTGTCACTTGTGTCGTACATCTGTATGCGAGATTTCCACATTCCTAAACATCCGTAGGTTCACTGTTTCCGATGTGGAAACATGAAGGGACACGTATAGCACGAAAGCGTACAGGCCGACCTCGTCTGTTGACTGACACAGACCGGTGAGAGTTGAAGAGGGTCGTAATTTGTAAAAGGCAAACATCTATACAGACCATCACGCAGGAATTCCAAATTGTATCAGGGTCCACTGCCAGTACTATGCCAGTTAGGCGGATGGTGCGAAAACTTCATGGTCGAGCGGCTGCTCATGCGCCACACATCACACCGGTGAAGGCCAAGCGACACCTCGCTTCATGTAAGGAATGTAAACATTGGACGATTGAAAAGTGGAAAAACGTTGTGTGGAGTGACGAATCACGGTACACAATATGGCGATGCCATGGCAGGGTATGGGTATGGCGAATGCCCAGTGAACGTCATCTGCCAGCTTCTGTAGTGCCAACAGTAAAATTCGGAGGCGGTGTTATGATGTAGTCGTGTTTTTCATGGAGGGGGCTTGCTCCCATTGTTTTGTGTGGCACTATCACAGCACATGCCTCATTGATGTTTTAAGCACCTTCTTGCTTCCCACTGCCGAAGAGCAATTCGGGGATGGCGGTTGCACCTTCCAACACGATCGAGCACGTGTTCATAATGTACGGCCTGTGGTTGAGTGGTTACACGACAATAACATCCCTGTAATGGCCTGGCTTGCACAGAGTCCTGACCTGAATCCTATAGTACACCTCTGGGATGTTTTGGAACGCTGACTTCGTGCCAGGCCTCACAGACCGATATCGATACCTCTCGTTAGAGGAGCACTCCGTGAAGAATGTGCTGCCATTCCCCAAGAAACCTTCCAGCACCTGATTGAACGTTTGTCTATGAGAGTGGATGCCGTTATCAAGGCTAATGGTGGGCCAACACCATACTGAATTCCAGCATTGCCGATGGAGGGCGCCACGAACTTGTACGTCATTTTCAGCCAGGTGTCCGGACACTTTTGGTCACATAGTGTATGCCATATCCACCTGAAACTGGTCATTGATGATTAAATTCAGTGGACCTGCGGAGATGCTGACTGCTAAGCTTAATGCGGTGTTCCAGATAGTTGCAGACAGCTTCCATGGACTTAAAATCGGTTGATTTAGTAGATTAGTCGAGTTGTGAAATGGTGCAAGGGTTTTCATCAGACAGCAGACGTACGCGCTCAGCCGTGTAAAGACAGTTGTTATCATTTTGCAAGATGGGAGTCTTTGTGCCCGAGTCACAGAGCCATCTCTAGCCTCAATTAATTGTCCATACATCGCTGGCTAAACGAATCCTTGAGCCGTCAGTGAAGTTGATGCCTTGCATCATATGAAACTGGCAAAACCGCGACAGGAATGATTGCACATCACGATCCCAGTCAGCCAGTTTCTGTGTTGGAGACGTGTGAGCGGTGGTCTTTCGTGACCTATGCGATTAAAACTGCTCATTTCATGCAGTTCCCTTCGCACTGTTCGCCGGAAAAAGATTGAGAAGGGCTTGAGAACAGTAGGTCCTGTTAGGATTGAAACCGATGATCACTTCAAGGCGTGACACTCTCTCCAGTTTGTTAGTATATTTTTATGACCGCTGTTCTCTTGCCGTGTATCATAACTGGATGTTGTCCACCATCCTGTAGCAGGTTGAGCTGTCCGCCTTAATACACCAACAAATTAGGCACCTTAATTGGCATTGTAGTCATGAGCACATCCAAACACGGTATCTCATTTCTGCCAGTTTGCCTTGTCTCTATGTTGACTCTTGCTGTGTTTGTTTCAAACTGTCGACTGATAAATACACACCATTACAGTGCCATAACGTATGTTAACGGTGGAGGGTATCAGTGCTACACCGTCGAAAGTGCTCCAAGGCGACATGTGCGCTCTTTTACGGCGGTGGTTAATACTACGTCCAGCGAGCTTAAGAGATAATGCAAATTCCCTCACTTGATTTAGCAGTGATCTCCCGGTGCCCGTGACGCAGTGGAGTGCCGCTTCTGTAGCCTACGACGTGTAGGCGGCTACAGCGGCTCGACGTGACAATAAAAAGTCGTGTCAGAGGTCTGCTGGCTGCAGCCGCTGGCTCGACGCGTGTGGTCCGCACACGTCACGTCAAGACCGCGATCAGGCTTTCTTGGGGAGAGACGTGCAGACTGTAGACAGACGACGTGACGAGGCTAAAGCAGCCGGTTTGCCTTTCCTTCAGCCCCTCCCTCTCTTTTCCTCTGCCACACACACACTACTGAGGAGCTCGTTCGACAAGTAGTTGCTAGCAGACCAGAACGGCGGACTAGTTTGTACTAGTTTCTGTCACTGGGATTCGACGAATGTCAAGCGATTTGCAGAAGCATTGTATGTTGTTCTCCTCAGCTCCAATTTCCTGCCTTCTGTCTCGAAACTAGAAAGACTTGTGCGTACAACTTCGCCCTGACAGGAGAACATTGCCGTTACTCCGAGAAGTTACCGTTTCCCGTCTCTTAGGAATATCTGAGCTACTGTGCTTGCACCGCAGAGGAAACGGACTGCCACACGCGAATCCAGCTCGCAGCTAAGTTAGTTTTCTCATGTTACATATAGAATGCATACTACAGGACTGCGTCAGTTGGAGTTGGTAGAGTCCACCAATCACACCTGCGCTCCCTCCACGCGCACAATTCCTGGAAGATCAATGCTGTCAACGGTATCAATCGCGACGACTGCGATGCCCGATTAATGAGGACAACATCCACTCTTCAATTTCTGATTAAATTAGAGAGTGAAATATCAAGAAGAAAATTACATCTGCGTTCTCTCTTCACTCGGTGTTGCCAGCCTCTCTCTACGCGTATAATTCCTGCAAACCCAATGCTGTCAAACAGATCAATCACGACGACTGCGATGTCGACTTAGGACTTTCTCAAGAAGAGGATTTCCTGTCCACGAACATGACTAAAAAGTTAAACATCTTCTGGCATACAGAAGCATTTCAGGCTATAATCGGGCACGTTTAGTGTATGAGATCCTTTTTTTTCGTATGGAGGAAATCTTCTACTTGAAAATAATCATTAGGGTGAAATTTCAATCGTGATGAGTGAATTTAAACCGACAGTCAAGAGCGAAAATGGTGTCCTTCACAATAGTCTACGTTAACTGTGTAGTCCGTCATATGGTGGTCAGAAACAGTCTGAAAAGCTTGTAAGGGTGTTGCAGAGGAAGTTGTGATAAGAAATAATTGTTAACAAGAAAATCGATTCGCGTGCTTTTTCACAGTTATTTAGCATTGTCCTTTCGGAACATGGTCGGTGACCATGCAGCTTGTTAGAATGAAACTACAAATTTAACGAATGCCCCTAGCTGCATACAGGCGTTGATATAAGTCAACGGCGATAGTTGAAAGTGTGTGCCCCGACAGGGGATCTAACCCGGAATCTTCTGCTTACATGACAGACAAGCTCTCTTTCTGAGCCTCCAAGGACACAGATGAAAGTGCGACTGCAGGATTTATCTCTGGCACGTCTCCCGTGAGACCCACATTCGCAACTTATTGTACCGCACTATATGTCCGAAAGAACATAATGATGATGAAGATGTTTGGTTTGTAGGGCGCTTAACTGCGCCCGTACAAATTCCCGACCTTTGCTCAGTCCAATCTCGACACTTTCATGAATGATGATGAAATGATAAGGACAACACAAACACCCAGTCATCTCGAGGCAGATGAAAATCCCTGACCCCGCCGGGAATCGAACCCTGGACCCCGCGATCTCCGAAAGAACAGATACCATCTTCATATATATAGATATGGTTAAAGCTCACCGGCCATTTGACCATCTTCTTCTGTGCACAAACAGGGCCCGAACTCTTACCAGAATCGGCAGTAAAGCCACGAGTAATGCGTATAATGGGCCGGGGCACTATGAATATAGTGGGGGACAATAAGTTGCGAATGTGGGTCTCACGGGAGGCGTGCGGAGATAAGTCCCTGCAGTCGCGGTGATAGTTGAAAGTGTGTGCCCCGACCGGGGCTCGAACCCCGGGTCTCCTGCTTACATGCCAGACACGCTATCCATCTGAGCCACCAAGGAGACAGAGTATAGTGCGACTGCAGGGATTTATCTCTGGCACGCCTTCTCGGTGGCTCAGATGGATAGAGCGTCTGCCAAGTAAGCAGGAGATCCCGGGTTTGAGTCGCGGTCGGGGCACACATTTTCAACTGTCCTCGTTGACTTATATCAAGGCCTGTATGCAGCTAGGGGTATTAATTTCATTGTAATTTCATTTAACATTGGCGTTAGCTTATCAGGTGGTTGCGAGCTCAAATTCAAGCAGCCTGCCAGAGACAGTGTCGTCAGAGCTGTTCCTCCATTGGTTTCCTCAAACCGAACAAACGTAGCTTTCGCTCACGCAGCTTATCACTTGAGAAAAAGGCAAATTTTAACTGGCAATGAGAGTTTCCACAAACGGTAACTCCCGAACACACAACGCCTGTGCTGTATCACATTTCAACGCGTGCAGGTGCTTGAAATTACGTGTGCAACGACCTTATTGCCTAACTTCAACGCTAAGTAACTCATAAACGGCTCAGCGTATCCAGTTTTTTCCTTAACAGTTATGTCTCAGCCCATCCTCCCCTTCACCACACCTTGCAGGCTTTTCAGACTGTTACTGACTAATCTGTATAACCAGTTTCTAAGCGTCCCAAATTTTGGGCCCTGTTCCCGTGCGTGCCTAGAATAACAGTAAACAGGGTGCGTGTTTCTGTAAGAACAAAACTGTAAGTTTGTTTTTACCCATGTCCTGTATTGGCACAGTTTAGGCATTGAAGTGGCCATTTACATCTGTACATTCGAGAAGAGAGTACAAGCTTTTGATATGTGGCACTCTAGAAGAATACTGAAGATAAGCTGAGTAAGTCGTGTAACTAATGAAAAGGTGCTGCTTGGAACTGGGGAGGAAAAGCTTACGTCACAGCTTGTCAAAGAGATCAGTTGGCAGCACACCCCTTTAAAGCATCAAGGAGTAGTCTGCTTCGCAAAAGGGGAAAGTGTTTGACCAACGTTTACATACAATAAGTATGTTCAGTTGGATGTAGGTTGCAGTATTTACGCTGTACATCTACACTCTTCTTATGACGTGTCCGCCAGCTTAGTTGACTGGTAACATATATGCCTACCATGCTGCAGGTCCGAGTTCGGTTCCTGGCTGGGATGGAGATTTTTCTCCACTCCTGGACTGGATGTTGTGTTGTCCCCATCATCATTTCATCACCGTTTCGCAAGTCGCACAATATGGCATCGACTGAAAGACTTGCAACTTGGCGGCCGAACTTCCCCGGATGGGGCCTCTCAGCCATCAATGCCACACGAGCATTTTGTTTTTTGCCTTATGACATAAGTTTATTTATCATTACATAACAGGTTAAGGAAACATTTCTTCTTCCAAAGTGGTTTAGTACATGTGTATTGCCTTTTGTAGTAGCTTAGAGCAAAATTACAATCGAATGAAACAGCACGGTTATTGGTACCAGTCACTCTTTATTTATCTCCACAACAGGTTTCCAAGATTTAAATCTCCATTATCAGGTGCATTTATATTTGTTAGAATGACATATGTCTGTATTACCTCACGGTTTTGGGGGAACTTGTGCCACTGTCTTCAGTGGTCACAGGTTCCTTTCACTGTCGTAACCCATCCCATGTAAACTGTCATATTTTGTAAACACTCACACACTTCAGTACTAAAATGACTATACCTTGATGTCTCAGAACATGTCTGTCAACAGATCCCTTCTTCTGCTCAAGTTATGCCGCACATTTCTTTTCTCCCCAGTTCTGTTCAGAACCTTCTCACCAGTTAGACAATCTACCCATCCAATCTTCATTCTTCTTCTGTAGCACCACGACAAATGCCTCCAGAAGAGGCTTCCTAAAACTTCAATTTATGTTAAATGTTACCAAAGTACTGTTTTTCAGAAATCCTTTACTTCTTACTGTCAGTCTACGTTTTACATCCTGTACTTCGGCTACTGTACGTTATTTTACTGTCCAAACGGCAAAAAACATCTATTTATTTTAGTGTCTCATTTACTAATTTAATTCCCTCAGCATTAAATGAAACAACAAGTTCACTGTTACCAGTCACCGTTTTATTTATTTCCACGACGCGTTTCGAAGGTTTAAACCTCCATCATCGGGTGGATTTACATAAGTATGTATTACATTTGTGTGTGTGTTGTGTTACGATTTTTTGGAGGAACTTGTGGCACTGCCTTCAGTGATCACAGGTTCCTTTTGCTATCGTAACACATCACATGTATACTGCCACATTTGTAAACAAATGCATTCGAAAGCATTTCATTAGCCTTGTTTTGCTTTCGTTAATTTTCATCTTACATAATTCTTACGAGAAACTGTCCATTCCATTCTAATGCACTTCCAAGCCATTTGCTGTCACTGACAGAATTACAATGTCGTCGACAGACCACAAACATTTTATTTCTCCTTTATGAATTTTTGATTCGGTTTACTTTCCTTCACAGCTTCCACAGTGTACAGACTGGATTACAATGAGGATAGGCTATAAATCCTCACTCCCTTCTCAACCACTGCTTCCTTTTCATGCATTTTTTTTATAACTGCTATCTGGTTTCTGTACAAGTTGTGAATAACCTTTCCCTTCCTGTGTTTTACCGCTGTACGGTTCAAAATTTTAAAGTGTGTATTCCAGTCAACGCTATCAAAAACTAGCTCCAAATCTACAAATGCTACAGACGTAGGCATGCCTTTCCTTAACCTACCTTCTAAGATAAGTCGTAGGGCTAATAAAGCCTCGCGTATTTCCTCATATGCCCGGAACGGAAACTGATCTTCCCCGAGGTCAGCTTCTACCAGTTATTGCATTCCTCTGTGATTAATTCGTGTCAATATTTTACAACCATGACTTCTTAAACCGATAGTTCGGTAATATTTATACCTGTTAGCACCTGCTTTCCTTGAAACTGGAATTATTACAATCTTCTTGACTTGTGATGGTATTTGGCCTGTCTCATAAATCTTGCTCACCAGATGGAGATATCAGCAGTTCTGATAAATTTCTAAGATGCATAGCAACAAACGTAAAACTAGCCAATGGAATGTAGTCGACTTAATTAACGGGACGCTGAGGGAATTACACTAGGAAATGAGTAGGATAGAATAGCATGATGAGTTGCATCAGCCCAGTCTGTGGAACGAAGACCAGAAGATCAGAAATGTGATAGTAGGCACAGACCACGATCTATTTGGAAGAAATACGAAAAGATTGGCCCATCATCTCTTGTCCTCCTTCCCACGATGCCAGAAACCGGCTCTGGCCTCCAAAAATGGTTCAAATGGCTCTGAGTACTATGGGACTCAACTGCTGTGGTCATAAGTCCCCTAGAACTTAGAACTACTTAAACCTAACTAACCTAAGGACATCACACACATCCATGCCCGAGGCAGGATTCGAACCTGCGACCGTAGCGGTCGTGCGGTTCCAGACTGTAGCGCCTTTAACCGCTCGGCCACTCCGGCCGGCTCTGGCCTCCACAGTGACCTCATGATGAGCCGAGGGATGCGGAGGGGAATATACTGTCCAGTCACATTAATGTAACCATCTGTCAATTTTGTATCCCGCCTGGAAGGCGACGCGTAGGTCTGCTCCTAAACCTAACAAAGATGCCGAATGAAAGGAAGCGAGTAGGAGCAGGTGAGGTGAAGCACGTCGGTACTGCAAGTAAAGTAAAAGAGGTTTTTACCGGTTTATGAATATACAGGGTGTTACAAAAAGGTACGGCCAAACTTTCAGGAAACATTCCTCACGCACAAAGAAAGAAAATATGTTATGTGGACATGTGTCCGGAAACGCTTACTTTCCATGTTAGAGCTCATTTTATTACTTCTCTTCAAATCACATTAATCATGGAATGGAAACACACAGCAACAAAACGTACCAGCGTGACTTCAAACACTTTGTTACAGGAAATGTTCAAAACGTCCTCCGTTAGCGAGGATACATGCATCCACCCTCCGTCGCATGGAATCCCTGATGCGCCGGCCGAAGTGGCTGTGCGGTTCTAGGCGCTGCAATCTGGAACCGCGAGACCGCTACGGTCGCAGGTTCGAATCCTGCCTCTGGTTCAGTTGGACCAGAGGACCCAATCCATTCCGTGTAAACACAGCCGACACATTAACGAGGCACCATCAGCTAGCACGGTGATTCTTGACAACTTTCTCCCATGGCTTCGTTAGTCTGTTTCGCACTCGAACCCTACCACCAGCTCTTACCAGCTGGACCCATCTGAGGAGGCCACAGGAGAGGCTCTGCAGGCGATGTCGTGCTGTTAGCAAAGGCACTCACGTCGGTCGTCTGCTACCATTTCGTCGTACGTTCCAAATTCATTTCTACGGCTGTTTCACGCACTGTTGCTTGTCTGTTATCACTGACTACCTTCGGTCGTAAGTGAAGGCCACTGTGATGCTGAGAGGTAATGCCTGAAAGTTTATATTCTCAGCGCACTCTTGATGCTGTATATCTCGGAATATTGAATTCCCTGACGATTTCTGAAATGGAATGCTCCATGCATCTGGCTCCAACTACCGTTCCATGTTGGAGTTTGTTAATTCCCCTTTTGCGGCCATTATCACGTCGCGAACGTTTTCACATGAATCACCTGAATAGAAATGACAGTTCCGCCAACGCACTGCTAATTTATACCTAATGTAGGTGGTACTACCGCCATTTGTAAATGTTCATATCGCTATCACATGCCTTACTTCACCTCAACCACAGCGCCGCGTGTACAGTTTTCTAACTTAGCCGTTTAGGAAACGATTCATCCCTAGCCCGAAAGCCAATGGTCATGCCCTCTTCGACTTCAGATAAACCGCCCAGTTTCCACATTATGACAACAGCTGCTCTGTTTCCCGCTTCCCCAGGCACTTTTCATATTCCCTTCACAGCCAGTGCTGCCACCTCCCGTCTGTGAACGTTTGTTACACTGTGATGTCGAACATAGGCGGTGTTAATGTGACACGACCGTTAATGTGACGCGACCGCGTACGTGCAACAGCACAACAATTAATGTCGAATGGAGAGATTAACACGGGAGAAGAAGTCGTGGCGGCCGCATTAATCGAGTCAGAGGCCCTATGAAAAGGGCAAAGGGGGAAAAAGAAGATCCGCAGAGAAGTGGTGTGCGGTTAGGTAGGATGGCTGTGTTGGCGGCGCAGGCGGCGGCGGCGTCCGGGGTGACCTTGTGACACTGGCAGTGGCCGTGCGCGCGCCAGCCGCCAGCCGCCAGCCAGGCTGTCTGTTGCGGCCGTGACGCAAGCCGCGCCTCACCTGCCAACTGCTCGCCGCTGCCCGGACGCACGCGACGCGCGGCGGATTCTCGGAAAGCTGGCGGCGGGCGGCTGCTGTATTTATAAAAGCACCTGCCGCGCCGGGACGCTGCTCCCGCGAGCTTAAAAATGAACCCAGGCCTCCTGGAAAGACGAGCGGACGAGAGCCAAGCGGAAACACCGACAAAGCGACGTCGTGCAGCAGCTGGCTCTGAAATGTGAGCTCTGACATCGGCTGAGTTCTTCAAAACTAAAGCAAGACAACAGTTGTAGAAAATATCCTAAACTGTGCTTATGAACAGGCATTAATCGTTCCCTAGACACAGTGACAGACATACACGATGTGATCAATAGTATCTGGACACCTCGCTGAAAATGACTTACAGTTTCGTGGCTCCCTCCTTCGGTAACGCTGGAATTCAGTATGGTGTTGGCCCACCCTTAGCCTTGATGACAGATCCAGCTCTCGCAGGTATACGTTCAGTCAAATGCAGGAAGGTTTCTTGGGGAATAGCTGCCCATACTTCACCGAGTGCTGCACTGAGGAGAGGTATCGATGTCGGTCAGTGAGGCCTGGTAGGAAGTTGGCGTTCCAAAACATCACTAATGGATTTGTGTCAGGACTCTGTGCAAGTCAGTCCATTACAGGGATGTTATTTCGTGTAAACACTCTGCCACCGGCCGTGCATTGTGAACAGGTGCTAGATCGTGTTGAAAGACGCAATCACCATCCCCGAATTGTTCTTCAACAGTGGGAAGCAAGAAGGTGCTTAATACATTAATTTAGGTCTGTGCTGTGATAGTGCCACCCAGAACAACAAGGGGTGCAAGCCCCCTCCATGAAAAACAAGACCACACTATAACACTACCGCCTCCGAATTCTACTGTTGGCACTACGCACGCTGGCAGATGACGTTCACTGGGCACTCGCCATACCCACACCCTGTCATCGGATCTCATACTGTGTACCGTGATTCGTCATTTCACACAACGTTTTCCCGCTGTTCAAGCATCCAATATTTACGCTCCTTACACCAAGCGAGTAGTCGTTTGGCATTTACCGGCGTTATGTGTGGCTTATGAGCAGCCGCTCGACCATGAAATCCAAGTTTCGACACTTCCAGCCTAACTGTCATAGTACTTGCAGAGGATCCTGATGCAGTTTGGAATTCCTGTGTGGTCGTCTGGATAGATGTCTGCCTATTACACATTACGACCATCTTCAACTTTCGGCGGTCTCTGTCAGTCAACAGACGAAGTCGACCTCTACTCTTTTGTGCTGTAAGTGTCCCTTCACGTTTCCACTTCACTACGACATCGGAAACAGTGGACCTGTCGCATACAGACGTATCACACATTTGACACCCAATCACCTGACCACGTTCGAAGTCCATGAGTTCTGCGGAGCGCCTCATTCTGCTCTCTCACGATGTTTAATGACTACTGGGGTCGCTGATATGGAGTACCTGGCAGTAAGTGGCAGCACAAAACGTATTTCTCAGGGGTGTCCCAATACTTTTGACTACATAGTGTACCTTATCATGACCAGTTCATTATGGTCCTTTCTGTTACGTCACGTAGAACGGTTACCATCATCTCGTTCTGCTAGGTACAATCAAGTATAATAATCTTGAATCCTGTTTGTTATTGATGCTGTTGTCCTCAATCCTAAGACTGGTTTGATGCAGCTCTCCATGATACTTTGTCCTGTGCAAACCTCTTTTTCTCCAAATAATTACTGTGCATCCTTCTGATTCTGGTTACTGTATTCTTCTCTTGCTCTCCCTGTACAATTTTTACTTCCCATTCTTCCCTCCAGTATTAAATTGATGACCCTTTGATGTCTCCGTATGTGGTATCGTGTTCTTTCCTACTCACTTCTACTCAGTACCTCCTCATTAGTTACGAGATCTACCCATCTGACCTTCAGCATGTTCTGTAGCACTACATTTCATTCGCGATGGATCACCGCGGTGTCTAGGGTGCCTTGCCATGGTTCGCGTGGCTTCCCCCGTAGTATGTAAACCTAGGAACCGATGACCTCAGCAGTTTGGCCCCTGAGGAACTTATCAAAAATTTTCAATTTTACCACATTTCATAAGCTTCTGCACTGACCAGCCAGAACATTATGACTAGCTACCTAATAGCCGATATATCACTTTTGGCACAAGTAACAGTGGCGACGCGCCGTGGAATGGAAGCAATGAGGTATTTGTAAGTCGGTGGAGAAAGTTGTCAAACACACGTCACCTAATTCCCGTAAATTTCGGGGAGAGTGGCGATGAGCTCTGACGCCACGTACAATCACATCCCAGATGTGTTCGATTGGGTTCAGATCTCACGAGTTGGGACACCGGCACATCAATTGGAACACACCACTGTGTTCCTCGAACAACTCCACCACACGCCTGGCGTTGTGACATGGCGCATTACCTTGTTGAAAAACGCCACTGCCCTCGAGAAACATAACCATCGAGAAGGGGTTTGCGATGTCTGCAATCAGTGTACGATTCCCGCATTTCTCGGGAATCCATAGTGATCTTCCCCGCCGCTGGCTTGTACCAATTTTACCATTCTTCCCTAAGGAAATCGTGGCCTGTTTACATACGACCAAATGGGAAACCCAGTTCCACCGGTTACTTACAGGACTTGTTGTAGAGTTGCCAATCGTGAAGCTGCTGGCATATCCGCACAACAGTCCCATCATATGTATAAGGTGGTTCAATGTAACGTCGCTTGTGATACATGGCACAGAAGTGATATTCGATATTTCGTGCTGCAAGATGTTAGTGAGCCCTTTGCAGATCACATTGTAGATACCTATTTGTAAGCGCCAAAATAAGAATCCCAGGTGGACCATGATTGTCACCCACAGGATTTTCTGCTGCGTAGTCTACCGACATATTGCTGAGAGAATCATTTCACATTCCTTAAATAGCCCAACACAATGAAATTATGTTTTTGACAAGAGATTTATGATTAATTTGATATGTGGTTCTTGTTTATAATTTTTATCAGTTATCACACACAAGCACTAGACCTACATCAGTGTTCGGCCATCCAAATTGTTGTGTCTAGACAAGACAGCCTAGACACAATGAGAGGAAGCCGAAAGGCACGCGCTAAGTTAAAGCAGGATGGCGCGAGGTCTGAAACAGGATACGTAATGAATGCTATAAAGAAAAGTACGTAGCTTCAGGAATACTTAACTTTAATCCATCCTTTTGGTACATCTGGAAATTGTGGCGATACAAGTGAGACTCTTTAGATACATGCAATGTTACTAATGGCGCCTTGCTAGGTCGTAGCCATTGACTTAGCTGAAGGCTATTCTATCGGCTCGGCTAATGAGCAATGCTTCGTCCATGTAGTCGCTAGCAAAGTCGTCCGTACAACTGGGGCGAGTGCTATTCCGTATCTCGAGATCTGCCTTGTGGTGGCGCTCGGTCTGCGATCACACAGTGGCGACACGCGGGTCCGACATGTACTAATGGACCGCGGCCGATTTAAAACTACCACCTAGCAAGTGTGGTGTCTGGCGGTGACACCACACAAATCACTGAAAATTCTATATTATCTAACTCGTAAGGGACAAGGCTTGTAGCAAAGGGAGCTTTGATCTCTATTGCCATGTAAACATTAGCTGGCGGAGCTTAAACTGATGTAGTGTGGACCAAGTCCGTTCTGTACCAAGTTTATAATGCACAACGTTTATCTTCTTGCGCTGTTTGTTTTGATGGCGACTTTCATCATTGTTTGCATCGTATTCTGTCCTTGTGTTTGAACTTATTTTTATCTCCTGAAACAAATACACTGCACATTTTTGACCATTTTACTTTTTACTGTGTGAAACTTAACTAATTCGAAAAAACTGACTTTTTTATTTTTTAGTCTTCTGTCTGGTTTGATGCGACCCTCCACGAATTCCTCTACTGTGCCAACGTCTTCATCTCAGAGTAGCACTTGCAGACTACGTCCTCAATTATTTGCTGAGTATATTCCAGTCTCTGTTTTCCTCTACAGTTTCTACTTTCTAAGCTCCCTCCAGCACCATGGAAGTTATTCCCTAATGTATTAACAGGTGACCTGCATCCTGTCCCTTTTTTTTGTTAGTGTTTTCCACACATTATTTTCCTCACCGTTTCTCTAGAGAACCACCTCATACCCTACTTTATCAGTCCACCTAATTTTCATCATTGTTCTGTTTTTACACATTTCAAATGCTTCGGTTCTCTTCTTTCCTGATTTTACAACAGTCCATGTTTCACTAACACACAATGCTGTGTTACAAACGTACATTCTCAGAAATGTATTCCTCAAATTAAGGCCTATGTTTGATACTAGTAGACTTCTCTTGTCCGTGAATGCCCTTTTTGCCAGTGTTAGTCTGCTTTTGATATCCTTCTTGCTCGACCGTCGTGGGTTGTTTTGCTGCCTAGATAGCAGAATTCCCAAACTTCATCTGCTTCATGGTCATCAATCACGATGTTAAGTTTCTCGCTGTTCTCATTTCTGCTACTTCTCAATACTTTCGTCTTTCTTCGACTTACTCTCAATTCATATTCTGCACTGATTAGACTGTTCATTTCATTGAGAAGACCCTGTAATTCTTCTTCACTTCCACTGAGGATAGAAGTGTCATCAATGAATTTTACCACTGATATCTTTTGACCTTGAATTTTAATTCCACTCTTGAACCTTTCTTATATTTCCTTAATCGCTTCTTCGATGTATAGATTTAACAGTAAGAGCAAAAGGCTTCATCCCTGTCTTACAGTGTTTTTAATTCGAGCACTTCGTTCTTCGTCTCTTACTTGGTTCTTGTACATGTATATTACTCGTCTTTCCCTATAGCTTGCCCCTATTTTTCTGCGGATTTCGAGTATCTCGCACCATTTGACATTGTCGAATCCGTTTTCCAGGTCGACGAAGTCTATAAAAGTATCTTGATTGTTCTTCAGTCTTGCTTCCATTATCAACTGCTACGTCGGAATTGCCTCTCTGGTGCCTTCACCTTTTCTAAAACCATACTGATCGTCATCTGATATATCCTCACATTTCTTTTCCGCTCTTCAGTATAATATTCTTGTCAGCCACTTGGATTCATGAGCCGTTCAGCTGGTTGTGCGATTCTCGCACTTGTCGACTCTTGGTGTCTTCGGAATTGTGTGGATGATGTTTTTCCAAAGTCACAAGGCATATCGCCAGACTCACACGTTCTACACAAGGTGAACAGTCGTTCTGTATCCATTTTTCCTAATGTTTAGAAATACTGATTGAATGTTGTCTATCCCTTCGGCCTTATTCGCTCGTAAGTCTTCCAATGTTGGTTTAAACTCTGATTCTGGTACTGGATCTCCTATCTCTATCGACTCCTGTTTCTTTCTCTATCACGTCATCATACAAGTCTTCCCTCTCTTCACCTTCAGTGCACTCTTTCCACTCATCAGGCTCTCCTCTGCATTTAACAATGGAATTCCCATTGCACTCTTATATTACCACCCCTGCTTTTAATGTCGCCGAACGTTCTTTTGACTTTCCTTTATGCTGAGTCAATCCTTCCGACGATCATTTCATTTTCGATTTCTTCACACTTTTCTGTAGCCGTTTCTTCTAAGCTTCCCTGCAGTTCCTGTTTATTTCATTTCTAAGTGACTTGTATTTCTGTAGTCCTGAATTTCCCAAAACTTTTCTGTATTTTCTCCTTTCATCGATCAACTGAAGTATTTCTTGTGTTACCCATAATTTCTTCGCAGTTACCTTCTTTGTATCTATTTTTTTCTCTAACTTCTCTGACTGCCCATTTTAGAGATGTCCATTCCTCTTCAGCTGTACTGCTATTCCTTATCACAATGTCTATAACCTCAGACAACTTCAAGCATATCTTCTCATTGCTTAGTAAAACCGTATCCCACTTCTTTGCGCGTTAATTTTTCCCCACTTATCTCTTAAACTTCAGCCTACTCTTGGTCACTACTGAATGGTGATCTGTGTCTATATCTACTCCTGAGTATGCCTTACAATCTTTTATATGATTTCGGAATCTCAGCCTAACCATAATGTAATCTAACTGAAATTTTCCTGCATCTCCCAGTCTTTTCCAATTAGACCTCCTCCTCTTGTGATACTTGAATAAAGTATTCACTTTTACTACCTGGAATTTATTGCAGAACTCAGCCAGTCTTTCACCTCTTTCATTCCTAGTACCAAGCCCATACTGTTCAGTAACCCTTTCTTCTAGGCCTTAACCTACAACTCCATTCCATTCTGCCATGGCTATTAGTTTTTAATCTCCCTTGATGTACAGAGGTGCCTGTTCAATATCCTCATATACTTTCTCTCTCTCTTCATCTTCGACTTACGACGTTGGCATGTATAGCGTCGGTGTTGGTTTGCTGTCGATTCTGACTAGGGCAACCTTTCCGCTGAACTATTCACAGTAACTCACTCTCTGCCTTACCTTCCTATTCATAAGGAATCCTACTCCCGTTATAATATTTTCTGGTGCTGTTTATGTTACTTTCTACTTATCTGTCCAGAAAGACTTGTCTTCTTTCCATTTCACTTAACTGACCCCCTATATCTAGATTGAGCCTTCGCATTTCACCGAGAGAGGTGGCGCAGTGGTTAGAACCCTGGACTCGTATTCGGGAGGACGACGGTTCAATCCTGATTTAGGTTCTCTGTGATTTCCCCAAAATCGCTTCAGGCAAATGCCGGGATGGTTCCTTTGAAAGGGCACGGCCGACTTCCTTCCCTAATTCTATGATACCAACGATCTCGCAATTTGGTCTCCTCCTCCCAACTCAACCCAACCTAACCGTTTAGCATTTCCCTTTCCAGATTTTCTAGTTTCCCAGCCATGTGCAAACTTCTGGTATTCCAGACCCCGACCCGTACGCTTTCGTTGGTCATGCAACATTTTTCTCATGGTCACCTCCGCCTCGGTAGTTCCCTCCCGGAGATAGGAATGTGGGACTCTTCCGGAATCTTCCGTCAATGGAGAGACCATCATAACACTTTTCATTACATGCTACCTGCCCTGTGGATACACACTATGTGTCTTTAATGCAGTTGTTCCAATTGCCTTCTGTATCTTCATGTCGTTGAACAAAGCTTATTCTTCCGCCTTTTGGAGGCTTTTTCCAAATGTTTCCCACCCCAAGCGCAACAGAGTTCCCTGAATCTCTGCCGAAAGGCCGTTGGCAGAATGAAGGCGACCACTTACCCCGAATGCCTTCGGCCGCCACTACTGATGATATTTATTCAAAATTGAAGCGATCGCGGTGTTCGAGCCCCGAATCGATGACGTTTTAATTAGTAATCAAAGACGCTACCCCACCCTCATCCTATTGTTTCTTTTTATTCGTTCCATTTGGTCACGCTACCCCAAACCCACCCCTTTTTTTTCATTTTGCTCGTTGCATTCGGTCGTGGCGGATGTCACATAACATCTGTTGAAGTTCATCGTTGATTCCTTTACTCACGCTGAGCTACCGTGTCGGCTGCCCCTAGACCATGGGTGCACTGAAAGTTATCGTCTTCATGTTATGTAGAGTACATACACAAATTTCGAATCAGTTATTTAATGTAGCAAAATAGTGAAAATTTTGTTTTACATTTTGGTAAATATAATAAATATCACATGCTACAGAATAAACAACAGTTGTGTAATTCATCTGTACTCTATGTTTTATATTCTCTCCCACCCTCTTAGTAACGACGTCTTCGATTCTGATGATAATCTGTATGTAACTACTTCTGTAAACTAATCTCTATCGGACCTCGCCATCTTTGGAAGTGTCATTCTTGTTTGTCACAATAAGATGGAGCATAGATATCAGACCCCATAATATTGGGTGGTGAGCAAAAATGAGGATTGTGGTTATTACATTATTATGAAGAGAATCAAACAAATTCATCTTTAGCTTCTGAATTTGTAATATGTGATGACTATGTTGCTGTAGAACAGGGCTAGTCAAACCATTTTTACTCGTATCTTTATTAGCAGAAAAATTTTCCAACCGCCCTCCATTTCCTTAGTAATGGTGATTTATGAAGTAGGCAAGTAGTAGTATGCAATAATAATTACTTATCAAATACTTTGTGCCGCAATTTTATGAAAGCTAATGAAAATGTGCTTAAAACCACTAGTGCTGCCGTCCGCTTTGAAAAATGTAAAGCCGACTCTTGGACGATAGGGATAAGGTTGATTACCACTGCTATAGAACATACACCAAACTGCTCGTCATCGAATAGAAGATCATTTTTAATACCATTCCTCGTTTGACATTGTTTTCCTACTTGATTTCTCAATTCAGAAGACAACGTTATTCGTCTTAAAGCATCCGCTAGAACTTCTTCAGACACTATGTAATTATATGTCATCTCTGTTTTTCATTATATGCCGATCAATTCGCCCTTGTGCAAATGTTTCAACATGTCAGCTCTGTCAGCAGTTACCCTGACTAGGCAGCTTTGTGATGTTACGCTTTTGTGATCTTACCTCTGGCGTGCGAGTTATCTCACTATCTTTGGATTCAAGAATAGCTTCAGTATTTGCAAAAATGAAACACTAACAAAATGTCAGTTTGTTTTCCAGAAAGACTTCTCAACAGGAAACGCTATGTTCGCTTTCACTGATCAAATATTAAATGCTCTAAATAGCCGAACATCACACATTGGGATATTTTGTGATCTCTCAAAGGCTTTTGAGTGTGTGAATCATGAAATTCTTAGATAATCTTAAGTATTGCAGTGTGAGGGGGACAGTGCACAAATGTTTTAATTCATATTTATCTGTAAGAAAGCAGAAGGATGAAATTAACAGCACAAATAGTCTGCAAAAATCAGCAGAATCTTCTAACTGTGAAGTTATCAAGAATGGTGTCCCACAGGGTTGAGTCTTGTGTCCCTTATTACTCTTAATATATTTTAATGACTTACCACTCCATATTCATGAAGACGCAAAACTAGTTCTTTTTGCTGGTGATACAAGTACAGTAATCGCATCCAACAAACAAGAATTAGCTAAGGAAATTGTAAACAACGTATTTCAGAAAGTTATTAAGTGGCTCTTTGCAAATCGACTCTCACTAAATTTTGAGAAAACACAATACTGAATTCTGTAATTGGCATAACACCATTGGCAAATGTAGACTCTGAACAGAAGTCTGTTGCTAAGGGAGAATATTCAAAATTTCTGGGTGAGCGCATTGATAAGAAATTGAACTGGAAGAAATGCATTGATCTGCTGAAATGGTTAGATTCAGCTACCTATGTTATTAGCGTTACTGCAGATTTTGGTGATATGCATATCAGTAAATTAGCTTACTATGCCTATTTTCATTCACGGTTTTCATATGGCATCATATTTGGGGTAATTCATCATTAAGAGAAAAGTATTCACTGCACAAAAGTGTGTAACCAGAATAATAGCTGAAGCCCACACAAGATCACCTTAAGGAACTCGGGATATTCACGGTACCTTCGCAGTACATGTATTTAGTTGTGAAATTTGTTGTTAATAACCCATCCCAAATCAAAAATAATAGCATACTGCGTAGCCATAACACTAGAAGAGAGAATGATCTTAACTATTCTGGGTTAAATATGACTTTGGCACAGAAAGGGCTGAACCATACTGCCACAAAAATCTTTGATCATTTGCCGGATAGAACTAAAAATCTGATAGACAGCCAACAAACATTTAAAATACAGTGACAACTCCTTCTACTCAATAGATGAATTTTTAGATGTAAAGTAGTAACTTTAAACAAAAAAAATGTGTTGTGTAATGAAAATTTACGTTAAACTGACACATTCCACATCATTACGAAATGTCGTATTCGTGAGTTATAGAACAACTATTAATGTAATGGGAAAGGTATGGGAAGATGATCTTGAAGCAGCTGGTGCCAATGAACTTGCTGCAACACTAAGGGAGTGGGAGCGGCTGAGGGGAGGGGGGAATGAAGCGTTAGATGCAATGCACATTTGAGCTTGATATTCAGAAAGTACCACAAAGTGTCTACGTGTGTTTTTACCTATGTTTTCCCGCACCATTGTTGAGTAATAGAGACGTAGAGCTGAGAGTGACGAGAGAAATACACCAAGGTCTTTCCGCATTCAGTACTAGTCATATGAAGCAGTAGTGATATCTTTCATACAGGGGGAGTACAGCGCCGAAACTAACACCATTTTCACCAAATATACGTTACAGTTCTCTTTAAAAACTCAGCTTTTTCGATCTGACCTAGTTTGCTGCCATTGCAGTCCATTGTCCTCACTATCGTCTTTCAAATATTTTTTCCTAGAGACGAAAATTTCTCATAAAGAGACAAGTCTGACGTAACCTGCAAATGACACGTGCATACTTATTCTATCTATTGTGGCGGACGTAGCTTGATAACGATAGCAGTACTGCGTCACAACATTTACCTCGTTGTAAATGTGTTTATCGAAGCAATTAGTGCTTCTTCGTGCAACTATGGCATATTTGCCACAAGAAAATTCTAAGGAAGGTGGGGTAGCGTCACATTACTTCTCCGTATGTTAAATCATATGTTTACCACTGAAAAAGCAAAACATCAAACGTATTTTTTTATTTGTAACCTTATTTTCTCGTGAATTTTTAGGTTATTTTCCTGCTTCCCCAGAAAAAACCGCTAGTCAGAGCGTGACAGTAAACTGTACATCCTCTTGCAGCGCTAGAATAGGATCGCTACAGTATTATGAAGTTAATTCTCAGAATCACACTACCAATGCAATCACACCTCTTTAAGGAATGTGTTTCCATATGTGCTGGCACCTATGAAAAGTAATATTTTGAAATGAACAGCTGCCTATAAGAAAGCACGGAAGAAAAAAGCGAAAAGAAAAAAGAAACAAAAACGACATAGAATTCGTTGGCTATGTAAAAGTGGTTTCCGATAGCACCACGAATGACGTAAACAATGTCACGTATCAGGAGAAAATTTAGCGTCAAAACACACCACTGACATAGCACAGAGATCTTCATAACACAAATAGCGTGGATACGATACTTTTTTGTTTTTAGATTTGAATCAGAAATGTTTCCCTGTATCAACGTGAAGTGAATGTACTAACGAATATAGCTCCTACAACCATCAAGAAAACCGTCAAGATTGTACCCGCACTAAGCCTGTGTATATTCTGACCTATGTGAATAAATAAATTACCAAATCGGCACAAACTGGAAAATTTAATGGAAAAGTAATTTGACATGTGTCTGCACGTGAATTAAAAATCCACTGAAGTAAACATATGCTGCCCAGTAAAGCAATTTTCATGAGACACAGTCATACTCAAAACTAATATCATCAAAGCACCGTTTCACTTTGTCGCCAATGAAAACTGTTTTCCACAATACCAAAGTAAAACTCGGGCAAAAAATATCAAATACTACAATCATACCTTCAGTATAAATCGCAGTATCAGTAGTTAGCTCGTAGCAGTTGAAGATGTTAGATGCTTTCTTGATACATTTACCAGTCTGCTGGAAAAAACGGAAATGCAAATTGCAGGCAGCAGAAAATAGTGGACTTGTCAGAGAAGTTGGGAACACACGGTGATTTAAATGGTGACTCTATCAGGAGTTGCATGCACTACGACCACAACCACCACACCAGTTTATTATTATTATTATTTGTGGTAAGTTCCTATGGAACCAAACTGCTGAGGTCATAGGTCCGTAGGCTTACACACTACGTATTTCTAACTGATTTACACTAAGGGGAACACACACACCCATGCCCGAGGGAGGACTCGAACCTCCGATGGGGGGGGAGGGGCGAAACCATGCGGCTGCTTCCCGACCCCCCCCCCCCCTCCTCCCGTGGCACCCACACCAATATTAATAACACAAGGAGAGGTGGCATTTGGTCGTTGAAGCAGAAGAAATTTATATTTCTATTGTAAATCGATTTCAATCGCTGCCTGACCATCATCAGTGCTGTATATAAAACAAGAGTAAAGTAATCAGACTGCACTGCAACATACTACACTGCCCAACTATACAAGTAAGAACATAGCAGAAGTGAGCGTTTGCATCAACGTAGCTAGTATTAAAGCCCTGTGAACTCATAAATACAATTACTGAAACCGCAATATCCGCACGTATCAATGAAGATTACTCGTCAGATCCAAGGTACAAATTCAGGTTTGCTATTTGCTTACAAGGAACTATTTGGCTATGCTCTTTGTCAAACTTGGACGCAACAGCGCCTTCTTTCATGGTTATTATTACAAAGTCTTTTGTTAAAAAAGTAGAAGAAATAATGAAATGTAGTATCTAATCCAGGTACACAACACGAACAGTAAACGTAAAATCTGTAGGCTGAATAGTAAAATCATAAACCAGACAGTGTTTAAACCTCTAGCGTATGTTTTAGGAATCGTGTTCCAACGTACGTGGTGTAGCATGAACCATATTAGAACACAGTATTGCAACCATTATATTAACATAGCACGGAAATAATTCCAGCTAAAACGAAACAAATGGCTTACTCTGCTATGCCCTTTGACATTCCTTCTTTATACGATTCCAAATGCCTATAAGACAGGCAATGTTTGTAATACAATATAGGATTAAAAACACACAACCCGTGTAAAAAATTTTAAAGGCCAAATTAAAAATTCATCATTATTATTTGCAGGTAGAGTGACTGTATTCACATCTTCTAGCATTGATTCTGATACTCATTCATTTTGAATGACGTAAAAAAACTATATAGGTATAAAAATTCATACAGCACATCTAAAATTACAAAAAATCAACATAGAAGATTCTCATAATAATTTTTAGGTAAAGTGACTGACCTCATGTATTTCCAGAACGCACTCTTGGCGTTTGAATCTGGAGACTGATTACTCCATTTTCACTGTAATTGTGCCTTGGTCTACAATGTTATGTTACAGTTTTCTGTTACGTAACTTTTTTATCTAAACATAAAAGGAAACAAAGATTAACTGTGTACAATTCTTCCAAACAGGCTCTGCCCTCGCAGGGCTTTAATACCTGGTATATTGATGAATTGATGAAGACGATCCCTTCTGTGTGTTGCTACTCGTATAGTTCGAAAGCTGCAGTCTGGTTATTTTAAGCTTTTTTTTTACCTGCAGCATTCATGATGGTCGCGCAGTGATTGAAATCGACTTAGAACATAAATACAAATATATACTTCAACAACCAGAGTGATCCTCCTTGCGTTATTAATACCTACGTTGATATTGTAGACAAAGTCGAAAGTAATCTGCTCCAGAAACTGAGATGTATACAGCTATGGCCAGAAAGCTAGCTATGGAAAGCATGCCCACTCAGCGTAATAAAAATATAAAATATATTTGAATTATAATTGTGTCTTTTCACAGTTATAATTACGTAAAATCCTTTCAGAGGGTGGTTGAGACGGATCTCCCAAAGAGACCATACCTGCCTTAGACAGAGGCAGCGTTGCATTTCCAGCAACATCATTAACATTTATACATAAAAAAAATTTACTAAGTACAAAGAAAATTCATTAATAATTAGCAAAAAATTTTGAATCGAAATTGACAACTAAAAAACAGAAAGATCAAAGAAGGAAATAATTGTTAGGTACCAAAAATCGTAGGCAAGAGACTAGATCCACATTCGAGAGGTTCAAGGTTCAGTTTCCGTGCAGCCGTTCTAATTTACGTTTGCTGTACGTTATGGAAGTCACTTACAGAGGTTCGTTTGGAATCGTCTCAGCAGATACCGTCTGGAAAATACCCTCCCTGACAAAACAAGTGAAGCACCCAGAAGACAAGGTCGAATTTCAGAGTAACTTCTTACACTTACAAACCATAGGCGGATATGCAGATGATTTGCAATTCTCTGACACATGGAGTGGCCACCACAGTGCAGTAGTGATGTTCTTGTCTAGTGTCGTTACCGGACCTGGTAGGTTATATGAGAGGGTGTGAACAGCGTAAAACGGTGAGTGATCTCTCTGAAGGACACAGAGATGCCAGGTACTCGTGTGAGACAGCGTTATCAGCGCCTGACGGAGTTGGAAATGGGTGTCATTGTCAGTCTCCATTTGGCCGAATTGTGCAGTATCCAGATCTATGGAGCATTTGGATGTGACAGTGGCCCGTTGTTGGACAGCATGGAAACGTGACGATAGGAATATTCGTTGCAAGGTCGACCCATCTGTCCACCACGAGGGACGGACACTATATTGTGAACCAAGGACAGTCCTTCACATCTGCAAGTATTAGACACCCTGCAATATTCTATCTCATCTCGCACCATTTATCGGTGACTAGCAGCAGCTGGACTAGGAAATTACTGACCAAAGCATAGGCTTCACTTAACACCAAAATACCAATGGCTTAGTTTGAAGAGGTTCCATGAGCTGGAAGCATGGACTACTGACGAGTAGTGTCGCATTGTGTTAAGTGATGAATCGCGGTTCTGCACTAGCTCGGATGACCATCATTGGCAAGTGTACGGTGCATTGGGGAGACGTCGATGTGCTGGTAGTGACTGAGGGAGATTCGATGGTACAAGAGTAGGTCACAGACATCCTACGTCCTCGTGTGTTACCTCTTGAGCGACAGTTTCGTGGCATCATTTTTCGGCGGGACGGTGCTCGAACCCAAATGGTATCTTACTATGAACTGTCAGCATGATGTTAAGACAGTCCTGAATCCAGCAACATCACCAGGTCTGTTCCCGAGACTACTTCGGACCTGAGCTCTGTCCCAGCGCCAGGAACCAGGATATCAAGGACCAATTTTAACAGTTGTGGTTCAGCTTGTCTCAGGAGAGGTTACAACTGCTTCATGACACTTTTCCCAACCGAATCATTGCATGCATCTAGGTCAGAGGCTGTGCAAAGTAATAGGATTGTCACGCAACTATTTTCGAATAAGCTCAGTTACTCTTGATCACCATCCGAAAGTGCTGTTGTAAGTGATATCCTTAAAATGAACAACCAGCAGCTTATTCAAAAGTTGAAAATGAGAATTTCGCCACTCTTTAATTGCGTCCTTAAGATCCTACCGGTAATAACCAGGTCTCTTACAGTCTCTAATAATGTCTACACACAAGTTTTAGTACGGACATATGTGGAGCTTAATAATTCATATTTTGTCAAAAGGTAAAAGTTCATACAGTACAGATGTAGCGATCTTTTGTTGCTTCACACGCAGTTAAACAGAAAAAGTCGTAGAACTGTTCTATAGTCACGAATGAACCGTAATACGCACGTTTTAATGTCCGCTGCTCGTAACCACAAAACATGTTCTCTCAGCCTGAATTAAATGAGCGAAGAGGCAACAAAAACTATTCCCAGTGCTGGACTAAAATGCAGACTAGCTAGACGCAAGCTATGCTACACGAAGACTGAGAATAGGCCGACCAGAATGATTGAGAGCTCAGACTGCCTGTCTGTAGCTCGAGCTTGCCCTTTCAAAGACTGAATTTCGTTAATTTATAATAGTTCACAAATTCGTCTTTTATTGGCCACTGATTTTGTCATCATATTTTGTTTGTGTATTATTTATCAAGAGCAGCATGTGTCAAAGTATGCAGTACTCACTTATGCCTAAAAAAGGTTTACGACCATGGGATCCATCTTATATGTTAAAATTTAGCTCTTGAAAATTTAGTGATTTTTTTATTAAAGTCTCTTGCTCATTATTATGGATATCAACAGATTCAGAAAAATCAGTCAAAAGTATATCAACAGAGTCTGGAAGTGTGCACTGAAAGTCTGGGCCAGCTGTAATCTTTAATTAACAATATCTTTTAAACTTTTTAAGTTTGGTTTTTCACAAATTCTCTACTGAAAAGAGAAGAAACAGTTCTTTAATTTGAAAGTAGTCTTTCCTTCCGAATTTATTAATTAGCCCATAAGATTCTTTCTACGGCTAGATGTACGAAATTTTATACTTGCAATAACTTTCGACTGCCATCATCGCTGATGAATCTATTTAGCTCATTGCAACCTGAATAACAAACTGAATTATCTGAATAATGAAATTTTGTGTGTGTGTGTGTGTGTGTGTGTGTGTGTGTGTGTGTGTGTGTGTGTGTGTGTGTGTGGAAGGGGGATCATTAGTTTCTACAATTTGTATTTGTGCATCGGAATATTGGAAAGAAAGTTAGTGGAAATTTTATACAGACCTTAAGGCCTGGAATAGGAGTGCATACAAAGTATGATGATGGATGTCAACCTGTTTTGTCACAGGCTCATAACTAAGCCCATACTGACAAGTTTTTTGTAAATTTGACTCGACTACTGAAATAACAAAACGTACCCTCTCAATCCGTGGAGTTTCATTTCTTCTCCTGTCACCACCAATCATATGTGCACTCCACTGCCACTGTACGAATCCGAAACCCCAGGCTTCCTTACTCCTCCGTCCTATCTTGCTTACTCTACTGCCTGATTATGTGTAAAAAGCGCATTCCTCTGCACCTGGCTACGCGCTTGAAATTTGCTACCAGCATTGGCAAATAGTATTGTCTTATAAAAGCTCTCCTATACCCTCCATCGGCTCCATAAAAACTACTCTCTCATTCGATTTCTCTGCCACCTATCTCAGAAAGTGGAACTCAAGATGGACATCATAACCCAACTACAACCGACAGTGCATGTTCTTCCCACCGGCACGATTTCGCCACGGTGCGAAAAGAAAAGAACAAGTTCAGCTCCCTTAACATTAACTTGGAGAGTCACCAGCTTCGCTGCAATGGCACAGGCGGTGGTGTTTTTTGTGTCTGCTTTCTAAAGATGTAGTCTGTGCCTGAAGCTTCTACACCTGCATGCTGGGAACAGCATTTTTCTGAATTCCCTCAAGCCCCCGGCGAGTTTTTCTTACCCACCTGTGGACATTCCACACTGCCCGCAGGATTGACTCGAGGAACCTGTGGAGGCTTGCATTTTTACCACTGTAACTGTGTCCTACTGCACTGTCCTAGCCAGGAAGGGCCGAGGTCCAGTGCCTGGACATCTGCCCGCAAAAAGTTCGCCCTGCTGCTATCTCCCTGTCGCGATTTCACCACCCACCCATAAAAAGAGACCCTACCTGCGTCCCGCGGGAGTGTCCCTTGCGGCAGCCCCTCACTGCCTCGTTCTCGCCTGCCCCAGATGGTCCTCGATTCACCTTTTAAGCACTCTACACGTTGGAGCCCAATACCGGAAGAGTAAGCTTAGATAGTTAAGGACCACCCCTGCCGTCATCATTGCAATCACTGTTGTATGATTCTAGGAGTAACTGTCAAATTCTACCTGTCATTAGCATGCTACTACATACTAAATGTCACATGGGTGAGACGTGGCTACCTAGAAGGGTTAGCCATCTCACAAGACATAGCACTACATCTTTGAATTCTGTTTCAACATACCCTGGATTATCAACGGCGCGGTGATCTGACCACTCAAGACACAACAGTTTATACAACATACCGATGAAACGAAACCAAGGACAGTACACCTGGATTTTCAATATTTTGCTCACATTTACCTTGGGACCAGTTATACTGAAGTCAGTTATCATCTAAACAGTAAACTGCAGTCAGTTCAGGATTAATTTTCATTTGAAAGTGATTCAGATTTTGGCTATTGAAGAAATCATTTTTTTTATGTTTTTGCTTTTTACTAATAAGTAATGCAGTTTGTTTGAACGGAGCAGGCATTTATTTTTATTCCCTTCATGGCGCTTCCCTTTTTCTTTCAGACAATGATGCTACAGCACCTTCTGGATAATTATTATAACGACTGGAGATAAATGCGTGTCGTCAGTATGGCCAGTAAAGCTCAAAACGGATGTGCTAGTATAAGTCACTTCCTGAGGGACATAGAGTTCACAGACATCTATTTCAGCTGTACTAAGCACTATGCAAGAATACTTTCCGGAAGAGAAAGAGGATGCTACACATCTGCGACAGTAACTAACAAGTAATTTTATTGATGTGACAAATGATCAGCGCTGGCCGGTCAAATGTAAACGCCTTAACATACTGTACAATAGTCGATTAACATGGCATGTTGGCAGCACTGGACATTGCTGTATGTCAAACTGGAACTGAGTCGGTGGCTTTACAGCGGAAGTAACAGTCGCGTGCGGAAAGAAAAAGAGCGAGAACAGTGACCACTTTCATGTGTGTAGCGGTATCGTACCGAGGGTGAGATTTTAAGCCCCGGGCAGGATCAGCCAGGGTGGAACACTACAAATGTCACTGACCCCTTACGGCTTGTCTTTGAGTACGAGCCTACGACAAAATGTGTAATGCAATCACTAACAAATAGAAATGACGATGGAGGAAGGATGCAGTGTGGTTCTGACATGCTGAATTGGGAATTTACCCCAGTTAAATAGTGAAAATAGCATTTATTAAGATGAAAATGAAAGCTGATAACGTGCTAGGTGAAAGAAGCCTCGTAGTTGGGCAGTTTACATCGCGTTTTCTGGGAGACGTATAAGTGTGGTTTGGAACGGCAGGAACGGTCACTTGAAACGCTGATCTGATTGTAAAAGGACTTACGTCAGTCTGACGATAAGGTATCAAGTACAGGCTCCTACTTAGCCAGTTTTGGCAGCCGAGGCTGGCGGTTTTTCAAACTGGTTTCGTTAAAACACTTAGTATATTAATAGCTATCACCTTCGGAGTGTTAAGTATAACGTGGATTTAGTCTAAGAGCATTTTCTGCTTCATACAAGTAATTATTTTTGTGATGTAAAACCGATTTTTCGTAAGAATCTCATTAAATGTATGATTTTGTAGATTATGTTCTCATTCTGGGACGTATTCCCTTGCTATGAATGTAATGTGACTGATTAAACTAATTCAGAGCCGGTTTCAGACGTGAATCTGCCTCCTGTCTCACGATTTAATAAAGCACTCCACAGCCC
Organism: Schistocerca serialis cubense; assembly: GCF_023864345.2. Classification (NCBI taxonomy): domain Eukaryota; kingdom Metazoa; phylum Arthropoda; class Insecta; order Orthoptera; family Acrididae; genus Schistocerca; species Schistocerca serialis. Next base: position 503,482,784 of record NC_064643.1, on the reverse strand, counting down.
GGAATTGTAACACCAGAGAAAATTTCGTAGGATACCAGAGGATAGTGAAGCTCCCACTGAAAAAAAAAGTTGCTGAAGACATTAAAGTGTATGTCATGGCCAACATTCACATAACAATGGCGGTAGTCACCAAACCCACAGCAAAACAGGCAGTGCCACACACTTGCCTACGAAAAATTACAGAAGCAACTTTTTGCTGGTGTGCAGCAGCTGTCAAAGCCCATCTGCCTATGTTCCATTTGTCTCAGGCTAGTAATGTACCCTTAGGAAAATTATCCTCACATAATGGTTGATGCAAAGGGCATGTGGCTATTTTATTTTCAATGTTAGTGTGTCGCGAAGACATGTTAATTTATTGGGAATAAATTTAGAGGGAGTGACTATGGTCTGGAACATCTGTGCTTTCTGGAAGTAGAAACAATATTAACGTTCTTTAACATTCGTAAACTTACCACCCATATCTTAATTTGTTTTCAACTCAGATACAATTTTTGTAGGTAAAGAGCTTAATTCGTTCAAATTAGCTCCTCACGCCGAAGAGCATAATAAATAATCATCAAACAGAAAACATCTGTGGCATTTGTTGATCTAACTGCCGCCTTCGACACTGTGTGGAGGGAAGGCCTTATCTACAAATTTCTCCGCATCATACCCTGTAGAACAATGGCTCGACTGATTAACAGCATGCTAAGTGATCGGAAGTTCCAGGTAATCACTGGAAGCAACGTAAGTAAGGAGAGGAAGCTGAACAACGGATTGCCTCAAGGATCAGTTCTCTCACCCTTACTGTTCAACCTATATCTATCTGATCTACCTTACACTTCGTCCAGAAAATACTGCTATGCCGATGATCTGGCTCTAGCCGTCAAACACCAGGAAATGAAGACAACAGAAGAGATTTTAGCCAATGACCTGTCTGCATTAGACAATTACTTCAAAATCTGGAGACTCCAACCCAGTGTGAGTAAAACAGAAGTGTGTTGCTTCCATCTAAATAACCAGTTGGCGAACGTAAAACTGGAGGTAAGTTTCAGAGGCAGAATTCTTCATCACAACTGGAACCCAAAATATCTTGGTGTCACCCTGGATCGTACACTATGCTTCAAACAACACCTTCTTAACTTAGCTCAAAAGCTGAGGACTCGAAACAACATCCTCCATAAGCTATGCGGAACTACCTGGGGATCTTCAGCAACCACCCTGCGAACTTCAGCTCTGGGCTTGGTATACTCAAGTGCTGAGTATTGTGCACCTGTTTGGATGAATAGTCATCATACAAGGCTTGTTGATACCCAGCTGAATACGACAATGCGCATAATATCTGGCACAATCAGATCTACTCCAGTTTATTGGCTTCCACTGTTAACTGGTATAATGCCTCCTGATCTACGCAGATGTACTGCCCTTATGAGAGAATTCCACAAGATCTCCAGGAATTCTAACCTACCCGTGCATAGCGACCTGCCACTTTTAAATCGCAAGAGACTGAAATCACGTCATCCAACTCTGTGCGATCCTGCTGACATGGTGGCTAAGAATTTCAAACCTCTTGAAGAATGGAAAGGTCGGTGGGAAGCAGTGACAGATGTGCACCTGCATAACATCTTCTCAGGTGCTAAACTTCCAAGTGGATTCGACTTACCACGCAAGACGTGGTCTACTCTCAACAGAATCCGTACCAGCCATGGGCGATGCAGGGATGCTCTCTTTAAGTGGAACAAGCTGCCTGATCCAGCTTGTGACTGCGGGGCTCCATACCAGACTGTTCACCACATCGTCAGTGAATGCAGGATTCGAGCCTATCACGGCGCCAAAGAGGACTTCCTGCTAGCAACTCCAGATGCAGTGCGCTGGATTGAAGGACTGGATATTCAGTTGTAAAAACAAACTTAAGTTTCTTGTGTGCCAATATGTACATATATATATGTAATTTCATGATATGTCTGTATTAGCCATACGCTAAATAAATAAATAAATCATCAAACTACAGCAAACGAGAACATCAATTTATGGTATGGTAGCCCGAGTTGTGGCTATCGAAAAACAAGCACTCCACAGGATTTTCGAGTGAGGAATGTTTTCCCTTTCCGGATACGACTACTATTTTTGTTAACAGTAAAAAAGAAAAAAGTGCTACGCTGAAGTGAAATTATCAGAGATGTTCAACTACGGTATCCATTTGTAAAAAAACAATGCATAATGTAACACGATGTCTATCTGTGGTTCAGTTCGCTGTAGTTTCGGCCTGGTAATGACATGCAAGGCACGTTTGCATCAGATTCACACGCAATCATATTAGGCTGTGTCCTGAATAGGGTCATCACGATAGAAAGTGGCAGATAACGCCAGCTTGCATAAATCGATTACGAACGCAGCACTGTCCGAGATTAAAAATTCCTCTGACATACGACGAGTGCATGTCGGCTGTAGCTGATCGTCCACACTGATACTAACCTAACTGTTCAATCAGACTTAAAGATATTTTACACAAGAATTTTGACTACATTTTGGGAGTAAATCTGTCAAGCTCGTATCCGTAAAGAGGGACAAGTCACATCCTACTTTCGTACAACTTTTAATAAATGGGACCAAAAAATTATTGAAACAGCTCTGCACATTTTAAAATACAGCAACGGCGTACATCAGAAATTATTTTTCCTCATAAAATCGTTATTAGAATCTAAAAACGTGATATACTCATATGACTTCTGCAAACATTCCTTTCACTGCAATAAAACTGGCAAATGTTACACAAAATAGGATTAAAAGCTACTGCAGTCACATACAAAAAGATACACACATACATTCTTATAGCCGAACTGGTTTCTGATAGACGTTTGTTACAGTATCTCATAATTTTTTGTAAGAAAGACACGAAAACTGTAACACTGAGATGGGATTCAGAAGACTGCTGTGCGAGATCTAGCTCGTAATTTTATATTGTGCCGGGTTTTATTCCAGAGTGTTGGTGCAATTTATTACCATTTCACCTTACCGTAATACTTTTTGTGTGCGAAGTGGATTTCTGATGTAGGCTACAATTTCAGTGGAGAGATTAACTACGGTTTTTTTTTTTTTCCCCAGTGCAGATGCCACAGCACTGACCAAGCAAATCGAGGCTTCTGAATCACTAGCACTGACTGAGAAAAAAAGTTTGTCAATAAATGTCTCGTGATAACTGAGGCACAGAAAAGGGACGTTGTACATGTCATTATATTACTTGCTATGTCAGCCGCGCGGGATTAGCCGAGCGGTCTAGGGCGCTGCAGTCATGGACTGTGCGGCTGGGACCGGCGGAGGTTCGAGTCCTCCCTCGGGCATGGGTGTGTGTGTTTGTCCTTAGAATAATTTAGGTTAAGTAGTGTGTGAGCTTAGGGACTGATGACCTTAGCAGGTAAGTCCCATAAGATTTCACACCCGTTTGAACATTTGAACTTGCTATGTCATACACTCTACGAAAAAAAAAAAAAAAAACGCTCCGAAGGAATTACAGGATAAGACGGAAACTGGCAGATGTGATGCATGTCTAGAAAGAAAAAAAGATTATAATTTTAGAAAAACTTGATGGCTTACACAAGAGACGGAGCTTCACAAATTAAGCAAGTCAGTAACGTGTGGTTTACCTGTGGTCCTTCTGCAAGCAATTATTCGGCTTGGCATTGATTGACAGAGTTGTTGGATGTCCTCCTGAGGCATTTTGTGCCAAAATCTGTCCAATTGGCAGCCTTAATGCTCAAAACAAAAAAGAAAACAAAAAAACGGGACGCAGGATATCGTCGACGTACCGCTGTGCCCAAGTGTGCCTTGAGTGGTCTCCATACGACACGATAACCAGAAATGATGGTATGGGACTCTTTTGGTTGTCTTCCGTGGCACTCTTACACCCAACAGTACGTCGAAGATATTCTACGCCTCTTTTTGTTGCCCTTCAAGGAAATCCATCCTGGCCTCCCATTTCAACAAGATAACGTCCACTCGCAGACGGTGAGAGTTTATACCGCTTGTCTTCGTGCTTGCCAAAGGAAACCTACCTTGGCCAGCAAGGTCGGCGGATCTCTCCTCAACTGAGAATACATCACTTCTGCCTATTCATACGTTTCCTTCGTGGTACGCCTTTTTTTGCGCCAGATATGCAATGAAATTAAAAAGGTAATAGCAGTAGAATACACCACGTTCGGAAAAGTATCATAACACACAATGTGGCCAGTATCTCTTCGTTACAATTTGTATCGTGTTTTTAAAGTGTTTGTACAATGTGAGGTTCAATGATAACTTCTTCAAGTCTGAAACCGTAATGAGTATGAACTGAAGCGACAGTGGACGTAATTTACCTCCAGCCTGACATTTGTTCCTCCCCTTTGTTCTTATTTTCTTCGTATCATAGATCAAAAGAGAGGAAAAAAATCCGATGAGTAACGGTACATTAGATTTGGGATTGAGGTCAACAGCAAGTGGGTGCATAATGCAGATTCATATATACATTATAGATACTCTGCAGCGCCTCGCCTATCGGTAAGCTTTAATCCTCTCCTCCCCCGCATGCTGATAAGGTTTTTCCTATGAGATCTGTGTAACCCAAGACTTCGTCGCCCACAGCCGTCTGATTCAAGTGGGTTGCCAGGAGATAAAAGCGACACAACGACTTGGGGTGGGCGGAATTATCGCGTTCGGATGTGCGCAATTGTATTTTGTTGTGCAACGCAAGGCTATGACACCACAACACGGCACGTACCCGTGCAACGAACCAAAACAAGGAGCTAAGTGCTTCATTATCAGAAAGAAAACACTGGCTATGACGTCGTCGCTTTCACCCAGCGTACACAAGGACAGTTACATTGGAGGAATTGTTTCTTTGACCGGTGAGGCGCGGGATTACATCCCACATGGCCCTTAATAAAGAATAAATTTCCGGCGCCCACTGTATTCCTGTAGGGGCTCACAACAGGTTACAAGAGTGGAAATGTATAGAAGTAACTTCATCGTCCTGGTAGTTGTGTGGTCAGCGCAACGGATTGCTAATAGAAGGAGCGAGGGTTCTATTCCCGGCCGGATCGGAGATTTTCTCCGCTCGGGAAATGGGTGTTGTGTTGTGCTTACGTCCGTATCACGTTACTGAGATGGCTGTATGGGCACGTCCCGAAAGACAATTGAAAGACAAAAAATATTGAGGTAGGTTCCCTGTTCTGCCTGGCTATTTCTCATTAATGTAAAATACTCCATCTGTGAGACAACATCCGTAACATACGTAATACTAAATTCTAATTTGTTAACATCATAGACGAGGCAATGCTTAATTATTGGACTCGCCTAATATGGGGAATTAGGGGTAGCTAGTGATTTATCATGTTTTTTATTCATCAATTTTTGGATGTTCTAAATCTGTTATAAGTAAATCAGAACTAAACGCTAGACTAGATGGCGTGGTCACATTGGAAATTGTTTTTTGTGTCTTATTCTTCAATCGCATGTATTACAGATTATCTTGTGTTAGACGCAAAGGCTACGTCTAACGCTACGCTACTGAAAGAATTCCGTGCTCTCCAAAGAAGTAGCTGTTAGGGTACCCACTGACTTCTTCCTGTTTCTACGGATGAAGAAACCACAGCGTGCCAGCGACGAGGAGATTATTTGCGAGGTGGAACAATTACAAAACAGTCAAAACGCAGATTTCTTCAGTCAAGGTCTCTGTCAAGTCACCTATCGTTGGAAAAATGTGTCGCACTGAAGGGTAAACGTCTAGACAAGAGTAACACCGTCAGCGGGTTTCATATTAACAGCATGACTGCTCCTTGTAAGTTCGCAGTTTTTGTCTGTACATAGGATTCATACCAGATAAATTTACCTGGGGTTACTGAACATATACAAGGAAGAGCAGGATGAATGGTCACATGTTTGTTGACTCATTCGAAAACGTCGTGAAAGTGCTGAAGATCCTGAACTAACAAAAAAATGGTTCAAATGGCTCTGAGCACTATGGGACTTCAACTTCTGAGGTCATCAGTCCCCTAGAACTTAGAACTACTTAAACCTAACTAACTTAAGGACAACACACACATCCGTGCCCGAGGCAGGACTCGAACCTGCGACCGTAGCGGTCGCGGGGTTCCAGACTTTTAGAATATTAAGTGATGATCTGGACATAAACTACAGCTGCCTACGTTTCGTTCAGCGGAAAAATAGTTAGATGAATTACACTGCATAGAGAGGCATTTAAAAGGACTTCTTTCCGAACTTCATACTTGAATGGAAAGGAAATCCCTAATACGGGAGCAATCAGAAATACCGTAACAGTGGTTTGCAGAGTGTAAAAAAACACAGTGGCACATAGTCTTAACGTGATGTATATGAATTTCTTGTTTCGGTCTCACCTCGCTATCAATATGGCTAACAATAAAGTAGTGGTTTTCTTTACTGCGTAGTAGCTTACCTACACAGAACTACGATATGTAGTTGTGGATAAATATTAGAATTCAATTTCAAGGCATCATTTTTCGAAAGGCTTTTCTGGTACTTAACCGACATCGCGCTGTGGTCAGGATTTCAGTTTGAACTATGGGTACCCATTATGATGATTAGGGTGTGTCGTGTACATAATTGATTGTCCTCTACTAGGCAGCAGAAAAACTGAGAGTTACTGAAAAATTCAAAACAGCTGCAATAATTTTACGTTAACAAAACAAGCTCTACAAATACACGCTTGCTCTTACCACGCAAAGCTCACTAACACGGGAAAAACAGTGTATGCGCGCCATCAAACTATTTCGAAAAAAGATACGGAAGAGTAAGAGGTTTAGGAGAATTTCTGACAGCCGTAGGATACATAACATTGGCAAGCAAAACCATCAAAGCTAATTTTGTTAATTCTGTGATACGCACATGAACTTGTACAAAAATTAACCTGAGATGCAAATAAGCGTTTTTAAACAAATTATTAACATTTTACGGAATTTAAAGCCTATTCTCATTTTGTGTACTCCTGGGTAGTAATCATCTGATTTAGTCTGTTCGGCGGACATTTAGGGTTCCACAATTTTCCTACAGTAATCACTTCTTGAAGGGAATATTAACTGAAGTCGTAAATGCCTCTGGATTAGTTCTCGAACGTAGCGCCAGATGTCGTGGAAATTGTCCAACAACTCACCAAGGCAGCTGCTCCTTTTCAGCTAAGAGGTGCAGATGCCTCGTTATGGCGCTGTCATATTTCGCTACAATATCCGATATTACTACCGTGAACTGTTCAAGCGGAAGGCATTAACAGCAACTCCAGTGACTCTGACAATGATAAAAAAAGAAACCTTAAACAAATAAATTCTCTTGCTAAACAACGAACAAAAGATTAGGAAGTTCGTAAGTGCACTTAAGATTTTGTTGAGGCAATACAATAGCCTATCGAAACGTCATACAATGTACACTGAAGAGCCAAAGAAACTGTTACACCTGCCTAATATCGTGTAGGGCTCGCGTGAACAAGCAGAAGTGCCGCAACACGACGTGCCATTGGCTCGACTAATATCTGAAGTAGTGCTGGCTATCCATAAATCCGTAAGAGTAGAGGGGGTGGAGATCTCTTCTCACCATCAAGTTGCAAGGCATCCCAGATATGCTCAATAATGTTCATTTCTGGGGAGTTTGGTGGCCAGCGGAAGTGTGTAAACTCAGAAGACTGTTCCTGAAGCAATTCTGGACGTGTGGGGTCTCACATTGTCCCACTGAAATTGACCAAGTCCGTCGGAATGCACAATGGACATGAAGGATGCAGAAGATCAGACATGGTGCTTGCGTACGCGTCACCTGTCAGAGTCGTATCTAGACGTATCACTCCAACTGCACACGCCCCACCCCATTACAGAGCCCCAACAGCTTGAACAGTCCCCTGCTGACATGCAGGGTCGATGGTCGTCTCCATACCCGTACACGTCCATCCGCTCGATACAATTTGATACGAGACTCGTCCGACCAGGCAACATGTTTCCAGTCGTGAACAGTCCAATGTCGATGATGAAGGGTCCAGGCGTGGGGTAAAGCTTTGTGTCGTGCAGTCACCAAGCGTACACGAGTGAGCCTTCGGCTCCTAAAGCCCATATCGATGAAGTTTTGTTGACTGTTTAGCACGCTGACACTTGTTGATAGCCCAGCACTGAAATCTGCAGCAATTTGCGGAAGGTTTGCACTTCTGTCACGTTGAACGATTCTCTTCTGTAGTCGTTGGTCCCGTTCTTGCAGAATCTTTTTCTCGCCACAGCGATCTCGGAGATTTGACGTTTTACGGTATTCCTGAAATACACTCGTGGAATGGTCGTACAGGAAAATGCCCACTTCATCGCTACCTCGGAGATGCTGTGTGGTGGTGGTTGTTGGGATGTTTAAGGGGGACTAAACAGCGAAGGTCATCAGTCCCCCAGATGCTGTGTCCCATCGCTCGTGCACCGACTGTAACACCACGTTAAAACTCACTTAAATCTTGATATCCTCCCGTTGTAGCAGCAGTAACCGATCTAACAAGTGCGGTAGACACGTCTTGTCTTATATAGGGGTTGCCGACGGCAGCGCCGTGTTTTGCCTGTTTACATATATCTGTATTTGAATACGCATACCTATACCACTTTATTTGGAGCTTCGATGTACTTAGAAGTACAGTCTGTAATTCTTTGCTGTTATTGCATTATTTATCTATACGACACGGAAAACAATATCAAAACTAAGAAAACGAGAAAAGAGAGGACTAATGTAGCATATTACATAAGATGGCCTTACTTTCTCTGCATGATGTTCTCTTTCCCCTCAGCTATGTATAAAAGCGCAAACTGTGGGGATTTTATTCCTTGTTGAATAATTTAATAACTGTCGTAACGTATTAAAAAGTCACGTGAAACTTATAACTGTACTACCCGTCGGACGTTGCTAGAATTTGAACAGGAAGTATCACACCACACCAAAATCTGCCGAATTAATTATCGGTGCATTTACATACATGATAATAACCTGTCAAAGACGGGGCATTTTACGCAACCAGTGTTCCGTAAAACCTTTCGTAAATGCAGAGGTAATTGAGGGCAAATAAAGTTACACGTATTATTCATCATATTTGTTTATTAACTTGACATGTCCTGCTGTTACCATAAACTTATGAACCATGATGAGAGCAATTCGCAATTCTAAACGAATCATTGAACGAACCATTATATTAATCACGCGCGACAGGCAGTAAATAGTGCGCAAATGTAATACGCTTGTTCGAGAGAAAAATAGGCACCTGTCCTTCCATTAGATGATGTGACGGATGAATAATACAGCAAGCTCGGCTCGTGAAAAGCAAAGGTCTTACAAAAACGTCGAACTCGTTTCTTTCTCACAGCGTTAGGAAAATGTCGACACTAGGTAAATTGATACAAGTTTCGGTGTCATGGTTTGTTTTACCACTTGAAAACAGTGTCTGAAGAAGACATAAAATTCGAAATCAATAATAGTGTAAAAGCTGTGTCTGCTCATAATAGAGGGCCTAAATTTTGCAGTTCGAGACAAGGAACAAGTAGACAGCACTGAATATTTAGTTTCTCGTTGACACAAACTAATGTCCTGTCACCCTGTCCGTTCTTCTTATTATTTTCTGTATGTTCCTCTCTTTGCTGGTTCTGCGGAGAAGCTCGTCATTTTTTATCAGTCCACCTAAGTTTCAGCATCCTTCTATGACACCTATTTCTTCCTCAAATGAAGGATGATGTTTGATACCAGGAGACTTACTTTTGCCAGGAATGTCCTCTATAATTAAGCTAGTCTCCCTTTTGTCATTCTTGCTTCGTTCATTTGTCATTTTGCTTCCAAGGTAGCAGAATTCCTTCACTTCAGCACCAGACAAACGTTGTCAATATCTATAAGGTAAGTGAGAAGCAGTACAATAAATTATCATCATTCATTTATCGACGTAGTGCGTTGTTATATGTAAAGATATTAGCAACGTATTTAAGTTAATAATATATAGTTTCATTTATACATATTAATAATTGTTTAATTATTTTAGTGTTTCGAGAGATCAAATATATTACTCCCACTTGCGGAAGACAGTGACACACGACTGACCGAAAAGTCACTGAATAACTCTGCAACGATCCTGTGTTCTGCGAATGCAGATTTTGAATATCCGTTTGAACATGCGTGTAGTAATTCTGACCAGGAGCTACTTCACGACGTCGAAATTATTTTGGATTAGCTGGTAGTGGTTGAGTATTGAAATATCTAGGATTCGCATGAAGTTTAAAATTTCCACTTTAGTTATATTTTTATTCGTCAGTTAATTTTCCTAACACTGAAACCAAAGACAATGCAAAATTTTCATCTTCATTGACTTCAATACTCTGTTTCTCTTTTAATATGTTCAATAATGATGCTTCATACGACGTTACAAAATTAGATTTTTTTTCTTTTTCTTTTTTTTTACTGGGCGGTATAGGTGTAGGCTGAACTGGTATTGGCAGATTCATCATGATGGGTGTAGTTACCTTGAGGACAGCCGTTCTCCTCGTCATTCCACTGCGGGAAACGTTGCTGCTACTTTTCCTACGCTACTTTCCCTATATTTCCTTAGTTTTTTTCTTTTTGTCTTCCTTATTGTGTTCCGTTGACTTTCCATCTCTCTTCGAAAAAGTCGTTTAAATTTTTGCACATTTTTCAGGACCTTTACTCCTGAAACACTGATAATAAAATATTCATTGTAAACAAAATAAATAAATTTCGTTATTATTTTAGCTAGCTGTTTTTTGTAAGTTGATTTGCGGCTACCTTGCCATTGGAAACACTTTTAATTCATTGCACGTTGAATCCGTTTTGGGCGCCAGTACCGTTGGAAGCATTGTAAAAGATACTTGTGCACAACTTAGGAAATGTCTACAACCACTTCAAATGTCTGCCAAAACCGAAGAGGATTGTAAGGAGTTTCAAAAATGTTTTACCCACTGACAAATTCATGTAACTGCATTTGTGTAACTAACGGGAAACATGTCAGATCGCCCCGCAGAAGGCATTTAACACTGGATCTCTGCTTTTCAGTTATGAAAACTACTTTTCAGTTACATTGCGCGATATAGTTGACGCTGACTACTGCTTCACAGCGAGTGATGTAGGGTCTTACGGTGATAACGCAGACTCGGACATCTTGTTAAATTCAGCACCTGATGAGAAGTTAAAGCCAGGTAATTTAAATATCAGACAAGCAAGTACTCTGCCTTATGAAGAAACTGGTAGGCCAATACCTTTTGCGAACGTTGTTGATGAAGCACTTGCTCAGTCGGAACACAATGAAAGCCCTACTATTAAAGAAACTCACCCACGAAACAACTTATGTGGAACTACAGACCAAGCCATGCCCAAAGGTTGTTGGAATGCGTTTCTGGCATTTTGGCTATTACATGGCGCAGCTTTCACCACCCACTGCACGTACAAACAAAATTAGCAGAATCAACAGAACATAAACCGTTTACTTGTTATTGAACCTTAAATAAAAACGTTAGCAGACGATATTGTAAAATCATGTTGTGCATTGCACAACTTTGTCAGGAGAACAGTTAGAATATGCATTGAAGATTAATACTATTATTGTTTCCGGGATGATACGCCTAGACTTGATTTACAGACTGATTTTTCAGGGCCGGCCGATGTGGCCGAGCGGTTCTAGGCGCTTCAGTCCGGAACCGCGCTGCATCTACGGTCGCAGGTTCGAATCCTGTCTCGGGCATGGATGTGTGTAATGTCCTTAGGTTAGTTATGTTTAAGTAGTTCTAGGTGTTAAGTCCCATAGTGCTTAGAGCCATTTGAACAATTTTTTGACTTTTCAGGTATTGAAGTGAGACACATCTTTACAAATTATTTTATTGCACCTGAAGGCTCAGTACCTTGGCAGTACTGCAGTGGATAACCAGAGGTTGGTACAAGACAATGTACTTAATAGCAATGTATGAATTATTGTAACTATACGTGTTTCCTTTATTTAGGGTTGCAATACACTTTTTATAATGACAAATTTGCTAATTTATTTAGACTTACCTTTAGTATTCTTGTCTTTTTTTGCCGGTTCATTCCAGTTTGGAATTACCTGTGTATAAACTTCAGCTGACAGTTTTTCCTCGATATTACGATCACTATAATCCTTTATCGTTTGTTGCAAAGAGTTGGTCTCCTTTCAGTTTCTTTAATAAGTAGCTCCGTATCAATCACTGTTAATATACGTTCATCGCATCCTATTGATTCGTTATCAAACATTTTAAAAAAGCAACAAGAGCGGAAAAATTAGAAAAGAAGATGAACGAAACAGCACATGCCCATTTCACAACTTCGACTAAAGCTTCACTAATGGAAGCATGATTAGGTCTACTCATCTGTGGGCTCGAATCTCTCTAATTTTACCTTCTGGTCTTTTCGCGAGATATATGTAGGGGGAAGCACTATACGAGGGTTAGAACTTTAAAAGTAGCAACTATTTATTTACAGTTCGTACAAAATAGATACGTTGCATGGGGGCTTATTTATTAAATTTGAAAATCTTTTTTATTTTTGGTAGCTGTGTGTCCGATTACGCTGTGTCTCGTAAACGGTTGGCCCTTACTAGTATTATTACGCAATCTGACTGCATAGAACAACAACAAAGAATGAAATGAAAATTTTCGTTAACACAATTAATTAATTAAGTCCCCAGCAACTATAAAACCTACGAAACCAAAGCACAAGTATAACTGTTCTGTGTGTGGAAGTATGACTCAACGTACACATCTGGCACGGTTCTTCTTCAATAAGACAAGAAATTTCAAATACCATTTATACTGACGTGATAAAAAAAATTAGAAATACTATAATTGCGCAAGAAAACCAGAATTACACTCTAATACAAGAACACAAGCCAGATGCTTTGTTGACTGAACCTGTAATGACGCATTATTCAGGACATTTAAATAATGAGAGAAAAAAGAAAAGGAGTTTGTTACCTTCATTTATATTGATGAAAAGCACTCTAATCATTACAATATCTCCACACCGACTCGCTACTACCTCATCTCAACAAGAACTGACTACTGCCACATCTCGACAAGCACTCTTCACTACGACATCTCAGCAAGCACTGACTACTACGAGTTCTCAACAAGCACTGCACTCCGCTACTTCTCAATAATCACTGCCAGTGGAGGCGGCGAAACAAAACTCTCTGGCGCTGTGGCTCAGTGTAGCCACCTTTCATATGCCCTTCCTCCACGGGCTAGAATTTGATGGTATTTTTGCCAGCATTGGTGGTGAAAATACCACCAAATTCGTCCAAAAAAAAAATACAGACAAAAATAAAAGAAAATATTAATACGTAAATATCACAAAATTAGATAAAATTTTGGCTTTGCACTGACCTTTCAATAACCTAATATATGAAATACAGTAGGCAAGACAAATTCTTTCATACATGTGGCTTTACATAATAGTTTACACAATACACAAAAAATCAGTTTATACAAATGTTCACATAAAATACTTTTAATTATTCAAAAAAAAAAAAAAAAGACAAATAGTTGATAGTTCCAGCAGCAGCACCCAGCAATGGTCAACAGGTGCAAACACCAACAAGTGACATCATTTTAATAAAAGCAGTTCCATCTGTGGCACCCAGTAATGTTGAACAGGTGCAGACAGCAAGAAGCAATATCAGTTCAGTAGAAACAGTGCATCAGTGGCACCCAGCAATGTTGAGCAGGTGCAGACAGCAACAAGTGACATTATTTCAGTAGAAGCAGTCCATCAGTGACACCCAGTAATGTTGAGCAGGTGCAGAGAGCAGTCCATAATATTCACTATCACTGATCACACTGTTCATCAGAGTTTATAAGCAGAAATTAAACATGTCCTAGTGGCACCAATCATGTAGAAAAAGTACAAGTAACAGTCCATAATATTCAGTATCCTAATCACACAGTTCATCAGCAGAAATTAAACATTTCTAAGTGGCACCCATTATGTTGAAAAAGTGCAGGTAACAGTCCATAATATTCACTATCACTAATCACACAGTTCATCAGCAGAAATTAAACATTTCTAAGTGTCACACATCAATGTTGAACAAGTGCAGGTAACAGTCCATAATATTCACCATCACTAATCAGACAGTTCAGGCATGAACAATAGTTTGAATGCACATACAAATGCTTTTACAAAATTATTCTCAATGCTCTTACACTAAACATACAAATTCTAATAAACACACAAATGATATCAGATAATTGTCATATTAACTATTACAAATACTCAAATATCAGTAAACCTATAATATTTATGGGTGTCAGTGCAAGCCACTACAAACAAATAAAATAATATTTAGGAGATAGGTGGGTAGGATTAGGAAAGGAAAACACGCAAAACACACTCACTCATCTTTCATCCACATTAAGTACTACTGTGTAATTGAATAGTGTTAACTGTGTAAATGCAATTCTGTCAAAATTTGATGTTCATCATGTGTATCAAGTAGTAGTGGCAGCAATGTATAACAGTCAATAATAGTTAAGTCAACATCATAGTCATCATGTCAAGTCCAATGTTTGCCAAGCCAGATCAAAATGTACGGTTGCTGAACAACTGTCAGTGAGCCAAGATATGCAATTAATTCCTCTCTCCAAAAAAAAAAAAAAAAAAAAAAAAAATATGTACTGCTTGTTGATTTAACAAAGTGTGTGTAGACAATCTTCCTTCTACTTGAGTATTCTAGTCTGCTATCTTCATCCTCTTTGTTCCATATAGACCAACAAAAAAGAAAGAAAATATGCACCTCACTTACTTTACCTCTTATCCACCAAAACTCCAATAATCATCAGCATCACATAATCTCAATACTTCAATAATACCTCTTACGTCGATACATATAAATCTTATCAACAATATCATTTACCTTACCTCTTTTCCACAAAAACTCCAATAATCATCAACTTCATATAATCTCAATACCTCAATAATACCTCTTCAATACGTCGACACATATTAACCTTATCGCCAATATCATTTCACGTCCATAACAACTCTTTCCTCTAGTCAGTCTCCTCGAACAAGTACAGATAAAATCCTAATGCAAACCTCATCATCCCATGCAATCCGAAGACACACTGTCAACACACAACCTCTCTGTAATCCATCTGACCCAAATCTTCTACTCATTATAAATTATAAGATGGATTTTGGTTACCTTGTCCATCATTAAATAAAAGAAATGCATACATGACCTCTAACAGACTTAGTTCGAATAACTCTCAGTAATTAAGTACGATTACGGAGTGTGAATGATCATAATATTTCACAGTGTGTACACCACTTCAAGAATTATGGCAAACAGAAGCAAACATGTGGAGTATTTCTTGTGTCAAGTGTCACTTCCTATTTCAATTGCTCACGAAAAATGCAGTGTAATAACTGTCAGTGGTCTAA
Source organism: Schistocerca serialis cubense (assembly GCF_023864345.2). Lineage (NCBI taxonomy): Eukaryota > Metazoa > Arthropoda > Insecta > Orthoptera > Acrididae > Schistocerca > Schistocerca serialis. Next base: position 503,467,343 of record NC_064643.1, on the reverse strand, counting down.
ACCTAGTTTTGGTATGTCATGTCGTTAGCTTCCTTCCTATTAGCATAAATTTACACAGCTTCCATAATACCTCCAGCTCATGTGACTTCTATGAAGTTTCTTGTACTAATGTCGCTTATGTCGAATTATAGCAGTTCATTTTCCTATCTTAAAAATATAAGGCACTGAGCATAAGCAAAACATGCAATAGCGAGTAAATATACCAGTAGAGAACAGAATGTCAACAAGTGGATGCAGCACAATTCTTACAACGAGGCTCTGCCAAGCGAACAATCTATAATTAATACAATAGTGTGACCTAAACTCTATCTTTGTACACAGTATATCAGCATTTCTGTATACCAAATTAAAGAGTAGTTATGACAACAAACAGAAATGTATAAATATGCGATCGATACGCATAGCAGCAAACATATATCTTACGTAATAAACAGGTCATTAGCATCATATCAGCATAAGCAAATAAATGTTCATATGTCATCTTAATAAGTAAACATGAAGGCGCAAGCAGATAAATCACAAAGTATAACTTACATACATAACCACAGTCAGCACAATTAATCAGGTGACAATTATAATTTAAATAAATAAGCACAGCATGCACATAATAGAGAAATATGACATCAGTGAAATAGCATAGCAGCCAAGCGATGCATAATATATACAAATAACCACCCTGTTCATTAGTAAAACATTGACAAAAATCAGCAAATGTACGCAAGCACGTCGCTTCACAAGTAAATTCATAGAACATGAAATTAGCACAAAGTCTGAATCACGTAATTGCGAGCAGCAAATTGCGTCTAAAGTACGTACCTATGTGGAAAGATGTTACCTGAAAAAATAAACTCAATTAATAGTTACCTTTTTAGTTTATTAGTTTCTTCTTGGAAATTACATTCTTTCTGAAATTTTCTCGATAGCAAGTCCTCTTAACGTCGGAGACACACAGAATTTACCTGAAGTTCTTAAATATTTTACACAACCACATCCTGAAAAATACTGAACGTTAATAACATAATTCATCAAGTCACTATAGCTTTATACTGAATTTAGTCGGAGAAATTAGACTGTGTATTTGTTTACGGCTGTCAGTGCATTCGCACTGAGCGCTCGATCAGCTGTAGGCGCGTGACGTAGGAAGCAATTGTTTGCGGTCAACGACTGCCTTGTGCGGCGCGCAGACTTGACTGTTGCTTTGAGTATATGCCGCCGTCAAAACACAGCGCGGTATCCTTGTATTCTCTGCATGTTTACGAATAACTGTTGGTTTCTCGAAAGTATGTCATTCCACAAAAATTTTAACGTTTGATATATGATGTATTCCCTTAGAGCGTCGTGATTTAAGAGTTTCTACTTCAACAGTGTTATCATGAATAATTTTGCGAATTCTATATGGACCGTTATAAAGCAGAAAAAAATTTGCGACACAAGCCTTTTCCATTGTGAGACAAACGATGAGACTTAATTAACACCTTTTGGCCAACTGAAAAAGTTTTTAAACGACCAGGACGCTTAGCTGATTTATCTCTTCTAGCAGCCGCAGATGCAATATTTTGTAGAGCCAGGTTGACAACTTCAGCATGCCGCAGTTTCCGTGAAGGCGGAAAAGGAACGATTTCAGAAATGCGATTTGTTGGTGCTTTGCTTTTTAATATCAGTATAGGCGGTAAAGAAGTTGAGTCATTAGGAAGTTCATTCAGAATGTTTTGAAAAATATGAAGATACTGATCCCACGTTCTGTGATTCTGATGACAATAACACGACACAATTTATTGATTTCCTTCATCCATCTCTCTGAAGCGTTAGATTGAGGGTGAAAAAGTGAAATGAAAATTGGATTAATCTTACGACGCCGTAGAGTACGAAGCCAAATTTTAGAACGAAACTGTGATCCATTATCTGATATAACCTTATCAACATGACCAACTTCTTTAAGAAAATGGTTAATGAAAGCATTAGATACTGAACGAGCTGTTGCTTTGCGTAACGGTGTAAAACACACATATTTTGATGTCGATGCGAAAATGTACGCAAAACCACTAGTACAACGAACCACTGGACCGAACAAATCGACTACAGCCATCTCCTTTAATTTCGCTGGAATGATAGGAAACAACGGTGCTCTGTGAGAAATAGTTTGCGGCTTAGCCTTTTGACATAATTTGCATTTGGCCAGAACAGATCGAATACGTTTTTCCATATTACTGAAGTAGCAATTTTCCCGTAATTTATGAAAGCATTTTCTGGGACCAAAGTGTGCATAACTGAAATGCGTATACCAAATCAGCTTATTAACCCACTCATCAGGAATACAAACTAACCAAACAGAGATGCCGACCGATTTTCGTTTTAAAAAAATGTCATTGCGAACTAAATAATGCTGTCTAATCGCTACGCTTTCCTTTCTCCTCCACTTCTCCTTAATGTCCTTCCAGATTGGATCCTTATTTTGCTCCTTAGCGATGTCCTGGAGCGAAGACGAAATAAAGTTCTCAAACGCAACACCTTGAATATACATCAAACAATAATTGTTTTCCTTGCAGTCCTCTTCAGCACTTTGTTTCAAACCCATAGGTGCACGTGATAAAGCATCAGCAACAATATTTGAAGAACCCTGTATGTAAACAATACTAGAATCAAATTCCTGTAGGTACAACGCCCATCGTGACAATACGCCATGAGTTAATTTTGTCGACATAAGAAATTCCAGAGCTCGATGATTGGTGTAAACCTTAGTATGTCTGCCTAACAAAAATGTGCGAAATTTTGTGAAAGCCCAAACAACAGCCAAAGCTTCAAGTTCCGTAATCGAATAATTCTTTTCTGATTTAGAGAGAACACGACTTCCAAATGCAGTAGTCTTTGTATGATGAGTCCGTCGCCAAACAAAAATCTTTAGATAAATCCGGATGTGAAAGAAGTGGAGCAGCAACTAAGGCATCACGAAGTTGTTCAAATTCTGATTGAGCTTCCTCATCCCAACAACAATTAGATTTCCTTCCAGATAGTTCACATAAACGAGGTGTGGCCAAATTGTCCAATCTAACAAAGCGTCTAAGAAAATTACAGACACCAAGGAAACTACGAACCTCACGTTTTGTGGTAGTAACAGCATAATTACGAATAGCATCTAGTTTCTCTGGATCAGGAAGAATACCTTCTGTAGAAATAATGTGACCGAGAAAGTTCACCTGAGAACGACCAAATTCAGACTTTTCTAAGTTCACTGTAATGCCAACTCTTGCGAAAATACGTAATAATGAATCCAAAATTTTGTTATGCTCGCTCCAAGAATGTTTAGCAATAAGAATATCGTCAACATATGAAGTAATATTGTCACGAAGATAAACAGGTAAGATTTCGTTTAAACTACGAATGAATGCTGCTGAAGATACAGTAAGTCCACATGGTAATTTCCGAAAACACTTTTGGGTAAATAGTCATATCCGGTTATTGTTTACTTACTCTCTAGATAGATTGATAGTCGAAGAGTTGTTTTGACAGATGCAAAGAATAGTAAAAGAGTAGGCAGCGGTGCAGAAAACTAAAAGGGAAATAGCACCACTACTGCTCGGGGCCCTATGCACGCTACGGCACACATTCACTTAGTGTAGTGAATCCCCTGAGGACATTAATAGCAGCACATAATTTCCAGTTTGTGACTTAGTGGCAAATATGGCGGAAGTGCGTACGTAAATTGATCTAACCATGCACATGGATGTATGTCATTCTTAGAATTAAGAAAGATCTTAAAT